>NC_136412.1:43356666-46238333 GCF_051521515.1 Lactuca serriola | reverse complement strand
ATCCAAGCTTGAGGCAATGTAGTAATTACACAAGCATGGACTTATGGTTATGTATTGGAACGCAATTCTTAATTGGGTGTTATTTTGGTGTTGACAGTTCGGGAATTTGTCATCCAGCAGCTGGGGTTGAGTCTATGGGACTTCAGCAGTGTAGGATTGTGTCGACGGTACTTCAGTAGTGTGAGGTGAGTTACCTTCAAGTAGTGGTTGGTCTACGGCCACAATGTCGGCCCACCAGTAGGAGTTGTATGTTAGATGATTGTCTTTGTGATATTCATCTAGGTTTGCTACTACATGATATGTTATATGCTAGCATGATATGTTATATGTGATAGTGGTAGTAGGGGAGAATAGTCCCCATGTTCGGTTGTTAGGACCGAAGGGTAAGTCGGACACCCAGATATGTCTGACAGTATGTTATGATATGTTTATATGCTGGCAAGATATGTTATATGTGATAGTGGTAGTAGGAGGGGAATAATCCCCAAGTTTGGTTGTGAGGACCAAAGGGTAGTTCGAACACCCTAGATATGTTTGATAGTATGTTTATGTTATGATATATGTGATAGTAGCAGTAGGGGTGGAATAGTCCCCGAGGTTCGGTTGTTAGGATCGATGGGTAGGTCAGCACCCCAGAACGGCTTGACATGGGTAGGTCAACACCCCAGAATGGCTTGACATAGGTAGGTCAGCACCCCAGAATGGCTTGACACGGGTAGGTCGGCACCTCAGAATGGCCGTACCGGGTAGGTCGGGCACCCCAGAATTAGCCGACGGTATGTATGCTATGTGATTGTATGGTATGTGGTATGATGGGGGAATGCACTAAGCTTCATTTTCAGTTTTGGTTTCAGGTACTTCGTTTTCAAAAGAAAGGAGTCGTCTCGATCGCAGCGCATCACACTACGTTTTCCACATAGGAGATCTTTAGGATTATACTCTGATATGATTTTATGATGACATGTTTTGATTATTGACGTATTGGTTTTGGCATGATATGTTATTATGGATGTTTTCTTATACTGTTGGTTTTATAATAACTCATTTAAAAATGAAATTTTTGGCCTTGAATTTTTGGATGTTACAAGTTAGTATTAGAGCCTTGGTTTGAGGGATTCGGGCACACTCTCGGGTGTGTCTGAACTCAAGCTAAGGACTTGGTATGAAAATTTTCAAAAGTAAAATCATTTTATAAAGGAAGTTTGAAAAGAGAAAAGAACTTTGAAAAGAACAAGGTGTGTGATGCGTGCAATTAGCCAAACTCAAGTAAGTTTTCCCCAAAGATACCCGTACATGTTATGTTATGATATGATATGATTTAGAGAACTACGTGCTAGCTTAGGGCTAAGGATCTAGGGAGGATGCCTTATATGCCTACTGTATGTGTATGAGAACTGCATGCTAGATTAGAGCTAAGGATCTAGGAAGATGCCTTATATGCCTGTTGTGTGTGCTTAATGAGATGAATGATAGTACTGATAAGTCAGTAATAGGATAGCCTGTTTAGGTTATGCCTGATTGTATGATCCTTTGAATTGCATGTATAGATTCCTGATTTGAGGGTAGAATGGTTTAATTGGAATATGATGGTTAGAGTTTCCATTGTCTGAATGTTGTTTGCTTTGTGCTTTGTGGGACTTTTAGTAATGTGAGCTAACTATTAAGTGAATTAGCTAAGTCACATGTGGCACCGGCTAGATAATCTCAGAGTGATAGATTTGACCATATTGTGCAACTCTTGTTTGAGTCCAACCGTTCTGAGATGAGTCTTTTACTTGACGGATTATATGATCTCTGTTGTATGTGACTATATTCATGAGGTAGCTAGTTGACATTACTGGGAATCTTTCAGCAGCTGAGGACTTGGTGAGTTCGGGAACCTAGGAAAGCCTAGGATATGTTTCAGTGGGTTGGTAGTGAGGCTTAGTGAGACTTGGGTGTACTAGTTGAGGAAGTGACTTGGAGGATCCGGGAGGATTGCTGAGGAAAGTATGGATATGTGTGGAAGGTAGTATTGGGCCTGTACTATTGAAAGCATAGGATCCATACTCGAATCAGTGAGGGTCTTGGAGAATCTGAGAAGCTTCGGAGAGGAGTTAGTGACCCGGTTTAGGGACAGAGGATGTTCCAGTGTTGCAGCTTAGCCAGGATCAAGTGAACTAGTGAGCGTGAAAGGGTGTCAGACCCTGAAGGATATGATTTCCAAGAAGTTGAAGATGTGAGATCGATTTGGAGCACCCTGGAAAGAGAGGTTCATGCCAGGTGTGTATAATAGAGAGTCTAGAGAAGAGACACATGACTTCTGATCATCGGGTGAAAGGCCAGCAGGGCCTGAGTCAGTGCAGCACGTACAGGACAGTGCACAAGGGAGTTTGTCGCTTTGAGGGTTTACGCTACTATAGGGTAGCGGGGTTGGTCATGTCAGTAGAAGGCGATTATTATTTCTCCAGATATTACGGGTATGTCATCTTTTATTGCTACTAGATGGATGTTGGGGATACGTATCGCGTTGGAGTTATGAGTGAGTTTGGATAATTTAGATCTCGGATTGGTTTCCTGCTAGTGGTTGGGTTATCAAGGATCATATATGCCATCCTGCATGCCAAAAAGTCCTTGATGAACCCACAGAGGGACGCACATTGTGGAGTGGGTTCCGCACATACCGTAATCATTCTGGATCTTTGTTAGGATATATGAAGGAATATTACTTAGAGGATACTCGGTCGAGGTTGGAGTGATAGTTCTCCAGTGAAGTCAGATTTTAGTGATTCTATCATTGTTCAGGTATGGTCGGTAATTGTCTATGTATGAACTTTGGAGTTCAAGGCACTACCGCTGCTAGGACAGAGATGGTAACATGAAAAGGGTAGTGTTAGTCGCGGGTGTTAGATGCATAAGTGGTTGGTTATCGCATGTTCAAGAGAATTGTATTTTAGCATGGACTGTGTTCGGTTAGAGTTCAGTGGTACTACAAGATTGGAAGTAGGAACGAGGATTCGTCAACCAGAGTGAACATTGAGACCTTCAATTGACAGCATGGGAGATGGATGGAGGTGTCAGACTGGACCAGATTTCAAGAGTGCTCATCAAGATTTCCAAGTATGGGTGACCTTAAGGTTTAACCAGTGATTAATCGCTAGCATTAGTAAGCATAGGTTGTCGTCAGTCGAATACTAGAAAGCGAGAAGGATTGACAATCTCTCAATTCTCGCATGTCGTGAAGACTTAGTTGAATCTAAGTGGGGGAGAGACTTTTTATAAAGTTCTCTAAATGTGAGTTCTGGTTGCGCGGGGTGCAATCTCTTGGGCACCTTGTCAACCAGAAGGGTATTCTAGTTGATCCGGCCAAGATAGAGGTCGTGATGCTCTGGGAGATTCCGAGGTCTCCATCTGAGATTTGGAGTTTCTTGGGTCTAGCAGGTTATTACCGGAGATTTATACGGGACTTCTCGAGATTGTGGTTCCTTTGACCCGACTGCCCAAGAAGTCGATGGCTTTTCGCTAGGGGCCTAAGCAGCAGGCAGCCTTCGAGACTCTCAGACAGCGATTGTGCGGGGCACGGATTCTCACCCTGGTAGAGGGTGTAGATGATTTCATGGGTTACTGTGATGCTTTGATCACGGGCATGGGTACGGTAATGATACAGTGGGGTCACATGATAGCAGGTTTCAGGAACCATGTTAGAGTTCCATTAGTGGTGTGTTAGGTTGGGTGCGTGTTTGACCCGGTTTGGAAGGTGTTGTAAGACTACACGGGTAGCCGTAGCATTGACTAGTGGTCAGTTAGTATGGAAAGTGTTGTAATACTACGGGGGTAGCCATAGAATTCACTAGCAGTCAGATAGTATTAGAGTGTTGTATGTCTGCGGGTGTAGCCGTAGCATTCAATAGCAGCCAGATAGTGATAGAGTGTTGTAAGTCTGCGGGTGTAGCCGAAGCATTCACTAGATTGGTAGATAGCATGAATGCATTGTTAGGATGCGAAAGGATCAGTAATACCCACCAGTTTGGGTGTAGCAGTGAGGATACGGAAATCCACGGATTGGATTTCGGAATTTCCCGGATGGATTAGATCCGGTTGTGCTAGTGATGAGACTGTGGGAGCACCACTATAGTTATGAGATCAAGGAATCAAGGGATTGCTTAAGGGCATTTGTGAGATAAGTCTACTGTTGGTCATGTAGCAATCCCTTTTAGCCTTGGATTTGGTGACGACAGGATGCAACGCATGGACCTGATTGGTTGGATAAGGAGGTCATTAGAACCACAGTGGCAGGATAACTAGTGGCAACTACGTCCAGAAAAGGATTTCGTTCAGAAGTCATGTGAGGCGACTAAGTGGGAGTCATTTGGCTCGGCAGCGGACCGGAACCCGGTATTTCAGATGATTGGTAAATGAATCGAGACCAAGCTGGTCTCGGTAGATTCTGGAAAGCAGCCGTGTGGCAAAGTACTACTTCAGGCAGTTCAGGGTTCGGACAGTTTTAGTGTTTGGGCAGTGTTAGTATTTTCATTTCAAGTTGCAAATACGGACGGAATAGTTGGTTGATTGGGAAGTGGTAAGTCACATACAACGAGAATATCTGAGTTTTGGCCAAGTATAAGTGAATCACAGGGATAAGTGGATTAGTGATTCTGTTTTTCTAGTGGGAGCCCTGCGTTATCAGGAGATGAGTAGGTAGCTAAGAGACAAGTGGAATGGATTCAGCAATAATGATTCAGTAAGAGTGGTCTGTCAGGGATCCAGGACATCTCGAGACTGCAGAATTCAGATGAGTAGATGTGATCTTGTTGCGAGGAATTAGTTTGCCTACGAATTTTAGGGATTTACGAAGATTGATCACAGCCAACCTGAGAAGGCTAGGGTGTGCCCAGGATAGTGAACATGTTACTAGAGTGGTTGAATAATGATTTCAAGGACAAAATCTAATTTAAGTGGGGGAGAGTTGTAACAGCCCGTTTATAAAATAAATAAATAAAGGTATAGAAGCCCTAAAATCAAAAATAATTGAGCATGGCGTTAGTTTTGAGGAGTTAAAATTCATAATTATAGAAGTTGGGGGTTAAAAGTGTAAGTTCCGGATTGGTTTTGTAAATATTTAAGAAGGTAGGGACCACTAGGTAAATTATTGTGACTTAAGATGGATAGATTTTGGGAAGCAAGGGCTAAATGGTAAATTTCGAACTCAGTTTGTAAAAAGTTTTGAAGGCTGGGGTTAAAAGGGTAACATATGGACTTCATTTGAGAACAATTTGTAGAAGAGGGGCTGATTGGAAAATTTCGGACCTTAGTTGTAAGGGATTTCAGAAGATGGGGTTAAAAAGGTAAAATATGGGTTATTTTCGAAAATAATTCTGAAGGGAGGGACTATTTATGTCATTATGGGATTAAGTTTTGAGACCTGCGTATACAACCTGTCACCACCCCCCCCCCCCCAGAAACCCTAACCCTAAGAGATTTTGTCAGCTGCCATCTTGTTCCCCTATCTCTAGCCGTCACTTTCTTCTTTGTAGTTCCGATCAAGCAAGACCGGCGTGCATAGCGTCTCCATCCGACCACTGCCACTTCTTATCCGTTATTACAGTCGCAAGCCACCCGACCACTTCTTGTCTTCCGAACAGACGAGGTTCCGAGTGACGCCAAGGATATTGAAGACGACGTTAGGGCCATGCTGTAACGACCCAATTTTCACATCCAAAAATTTCGTTATACAACGTTACATGAAAGCATTAATAGTTAAAACATTGTTTGATTAAACCATTTCACATCAAAAACCAAATTGAAAACCACAACATTCGATCAATCAAATATCAGAGTATCAATCCCAGAATAAACTCGTAACTGCGGAAACAAGAGAGTGTGCATGTGTGACATGCTGCTACCGCACCGGCTCCTTTCCCCTAGCTGAAGAGGTACCTGAAACCAAAACTGAAAACCGTAAGCACGAAGCTTAGTGAGTTCCCCCACTGTACCACATACCATACAAACACATAACATACATACTGCCAGGCTATTCTGGGGTGCCTGACTACCCGGTACGGCCATTCTGGGGTGCCGACTACCCGCGTCAAGCCATTCTGGGATGCTGACTACTCGTGTCAAGCCATTCTGGGGTGCTGACTAGCCATCGGTCCTAACAACCGATCCTCGAGGACTAGTCCCCTCCCACTACCTCTATCGCATATAACATAACAAGCCAACATGCAAACATATCATCACGTACTGTCTGACATTTCTGGGGTGTCTGAACTACCCTTCGGTCCTATCAACCGATCTCTACTTCTATCTCATGTAACATATCATGCTAGCATATAACATAACAGGTAGTAGCAAACCTAGATGATATCACAAAGACAATCATCTAACATACGACCCCTACTGGTGGGCCGGCATTGTGGCCGTAGACCCACCGCTACTGGAAGGTAACTCACCTCGAAGTAGCTGCTGATCTGATCGGGAACTGACTGTCTACTGCTGCTGTTGCTCCGGAAATCCTCCGGCTGCAATTCCCACAACATACTCAATCAAACACTGCTAACTGTCCTTTGGGTAAAATGACCATTTTACCCCTGATCATGCCCTAAGTCAAAGTCAGAGTCAACTTTCAGTTGACCCGACTCACCGAGTTGGCTTTCCAACTTGCCGAGTCCCTACCCAAACGATTGTCCTGAATCCCGTTTCTACTCGTCGAGTTAGGCTACGACTCGACGAGTTCTCCTTCTAAACTGATATTCAAGTCCTTCATCCTACTCGCCGAGTTCATCTTCATCCGATGAACACTTATGCTAAGACTCGCCGAGTTGTATGAACAACTCGCCGAGTTCATCTTCATCCGAAGAACACTTATGCTGCGACTCGCCGAGTTGTATGAACAACTCACCGAGTCTGTTCTTGATCTAAGGAGATTGCCTTGAACTCGCCGAGTCAGGGCATTGACTCGCCGAGTTCCTCCATAGATGAGTTCAGCTTCCGACTCACTGAGTCACACCCCGTGACTCACTGCTCACTCGACACTACGAAAAGGGGACAAACTCGGAGACTCGCGAACCGACTCGCCGAGTCGTTACCATGCAATTACTATATGGTCGATTCTGCTTGAATCCAGCTCATGCCATACATAGATCTGGGCTCCTAGGGCCTGGTTATCACATAAAGTTTCCAACTTTATGTGTAAATAGACCACCATGAGGGTTTTAAGGTCCAAAATGCACCAAAAGGGGTAGATCTAGGGATTTCATGCAATATGGTTCCAAAAAGACAGTAGATCTGAGCTCCTGGAGCTCAACCATGCCTAGATCTAAAGGTCAATCAGCTTATTACAAACCCTCAAACATACACAATCTTGGAAATGGCTCAAAGAGGACTTTAATGGAGCTATAAGGGACAATAAGCTTAAAAACAGAGGGGAAACGAGCTATACCTCAGGGGAAACGTTGGAATGACACAGAGATGCTTGGCCTCCTTCTCCTCTTCTTGATTCACTCTTCTTTCTCCTCAAAAACTTCAAGAACACCACAAAAACACTTCAAACTCACAAGGAAGCAAGGCTAGAGAGAGATACAGGGCTCTGAGGGTGAATGGGGGCGAGACTGGGGCGGAAAGAGAGTTTAAATAGGGTGCAAACCCCTGAAACTTAGGGTTTCATCCAACAGCGGTGACTCGTCGAGTCCGGAATATGGACTCGCCGAGTCACCAACTTAAACGTGTCCCGAGTCCCGTATCTACTCGGCGAGTCGGACCTATGACTCGCCGAGTCCAAGGCTAAAATAAGAGAAATACTCAAATAAGATTTACGTACCAGGAACCAGGTGCTACACATGCGCTGCCATTCTCGGACGCGTCTCCGCCTCTTCTGCCGCTGCGAAGTCGCCGTCGTCGCCTTTTCGAGAAATTGTAGCGAGTGACATTCTCCTTTGACTGCCTTATGCCGTCGCAAGGTGCTGTTATCGCAAACCGCCACTAATGTCGATCCTAGCATCAATGTTCTCGGTTGTTTCACCTCCTGGCATTACCGCACACCTCAGCTGGGTGATTGGGCTCGCTTTGCGAGCATGGGGCGTGTGTGTGTGTGTCTGTTTCTACTACTGTGCATATTGTGTGTGTATGTGCCCATGGCCATAAACCTTGGAAAACCACCATGGCGGCCGGCCATGGTGGCTGTCTCTATGAACAACTGTTCTGCCACCACCCGCTGCCTTGTGGTAGTGGTTTTGTGTGATATTTAGTGTGTATGTGCGCGCGTTTTTAGTAGGTAAGGGGTTGTCTGGCCAGAATTCGTGAGAAAAGCCGCCACCACCACCGTGAGGTGGTGGCTGCCACCATGTGCCGCCATGTGTGTGTGTGTGTGTTCGGTTAGTTAGTGTGTGTTATTTTTGGATTTTCCGTTGTAAATTGTAACCATGACAGAATAATGAAAAGGAAAACTCAAACCACCACCGTAGGGTGTTGCCTGCCACCACCGGCCGCCGTGTTGGGTGGCGGTGTGTTTTGATGGTGTTTTGACTCGCTTGGATGGTTGGTCAAAGGGACTAAGAAACCCTAATGGGCCCAACGAGGCTTAATGGGCTTAATAAACCCTAATGGGCCCAATGAAGCTTAATGGACCTAAAAGCCCAAACTGATGACTAATGGGCCTAGTGAAACCTTAATGAGTCTAATTAACCTTAATTGATTAAAAGATATATCAAATGGGCCTATTGGGCTAAGATGGGGTTGGAAACCCTAATTAGGTTTTAGAAAACCCTAATATTGGATTTATGGGCTTGGACTTATTGGGACCCACTTTTGGGCCATTGGAATGGAATTGTGTGATTAAGCCCAATCACACCATATGACGTATATAGAAGAATGATGGACTTAATGGATTAAGTCCTTAATGGGTTAAGTGAGAAAGACTTAACCCTAATCGTCATTTTATGTGAAACCCTAATTTCACTTGGGTTTATTGTTTGGCCTTTCTATTGGGCCTTGATGATTCGATTATTAATAGGCCATCCAAGATCAAGCAAATGGATGAGAATAATTAATAGGCCTTGAGGTAAGGCCCACGTGAGTAATTGGGCCATACATGGGCCATAGTTTAGGCCTTTATGATTATGCGATATTAGGTCATTAGAGTGTTGAATGTTGGATTGGACTTAAGGGTTGGGCCTTATGGTAAAACCTTACAAAGGTTTGGGCCCAATTTGGAAAATTGGACCATGTGTTGGGCCTTGATTCCTAGTTTGACCTTGGGCCTATGTATTGGGCCTTGGGCTTGAATAATACAAACCTTTGGGTAATGTAGTAATTACCCAAGCATGGACTTATGGTTATGTATTGGAACCCAATTATTAATTGAGTGTTATTTTGGTGTTGACAGTTTGGGAATCCGTCATCCAGCAGCTGGGATTGAGTCTGCAGGACTTCAGCAGTGTAGGATTGTGTCTACGGGACTTCAGCAGTGTGAGGTGAGTTAGCTTCCAGTAGCGGTGCGTCTACAGCCACAATGTCGGCCCACCAGTAGGAGTTGTATGTTAGATGATTGTCTTTGTGATATTCATCTAGGTTTGCTACTACCTGATATGTTATGTGCTGGCATGATATGTTATATGTGATAGCGTTAGTAGGGGGAGAATAGTCCCCAAGTTCGATTGTTATGACCGAATGGTAAGTCGGACACCCCAGATATGTCTGACAGTATGTTATGATATGTTTATATTTTGGCATGATATGCTATATTTGATCGTGGTAGTAAGAGGGGAATAGTCCCCAAGTTCGGTTGTGAGGACCGAAGGGTAGTTCGAACACCCTAGATATGTCTGACAGTATGTTTATGTTATGATATATGTGATAGTAGCACTAGGGTGTGGAATAGTCCCCGAGGGTCGGTTGTTAGGACCGATGGGTATGTCAGCACCCCAGAACAGCTTGACATGGGTAGGTCAGCACCCCATAAAGACTTGACATGGGTAGGTCGGCACCCCAGAACGGCCATACCGGTTCGGTCGGCACCCCAGAATGGTCGTACCGAGTAGGTTGGGCACCCTAGAATTGTCCGGCTGTATGTATGCTATGTGATTGTATAGTATGTGGTATGATGGGGGAACTCACTTAGCTTTGTGCTTATGGTTTTCAGTTTTGGTTTCAAGTACTTCGTTTTCAAAAGAAAGGAGTTGGCTCGATTGCAGCGCATCACAATATGTTTTCCACACAGGAGATCTTTGGGATTATACTCTGATATGATTTTATGATGACATGTTTTGATTATTGACGTACTGGTTTTGGCATGATATGTTATTATGGATGTTTTCTTATACTGTTCGTTTTATAATAACTCATTTAAAATTGAAATTTTTAGCCTTGAATTTTGGGATGTTACAATTGGGAAGAGAAAGCTTTCTGGATTTCCAATGTCACCAATTTTTCAATGTCCATGGTAGTTTGGGATGTTGATCTACTAATCAAATTTGCTTTACTAGAGCTCCAAATCATTTCTGATTCAGCAGCACCAAGCAAATAGATAAGATCATTAAGGGTTATGTCATAGTCTTTTACATAGTAGTCCAAAAAGACACTCACTATGTGACTTAGAAAGTGATTGAACAACCAACTTTCTCAAGACTTTGACACCCAACTCTCCCGGCTCGTCTATATGTGACTTCACCTCCAAGATGTGATCACACATAGAGCTTGCTTACCCATAGGGCTTGAGTGAAATTGAACTTGTGGGATAGGGAGAATAATTGGAGGAGGTGGAGGAATTGAAGTATGATTTCCATGATGCAGTCACGGAACATCATCTTCATTAGCGAAGCCTATTCTAAGAGTTTTTGGGAAGATCATAATTGTCTGAACCAGACATCTTTTGGGAGATATTCAAGATAGTTGATTTAAAGTCCTTAATATAACACCCAATATGAAATATTAACGCTAGGACCCAACACAATATTTTATAACTTGGAAAAGGGATGTCGTAATCCAAGCTATAAAATATTTGAAGATAGGTGAATGACGATTCACCAATTTCCACCATAAAAACGAAATAATTTATTAGGTTTTAATTTGATTTGAAACTCCTACATCTTTTGAGATTCATTGAACTTTCAATGGCATGTTTCAATCTTGAGTGTGCCCTTCAGGTTTTGTGACTCGGATGTCGAGGATCACCAAACAAGGTGTGAATTAATCATGCAAATTACTTGGTACCCTTAATGTATTACCCCTCAATCGATGTGCCGATTAACCACACATGCTCCATCGATACTATGATAAAGATTAAGTTACCCTTTGCCTACCTTGTTAAGCCCAGCTAGTGTGCCGGTTAACCACACGCGCTCCACTAACCGACTTAAGCAAAGTGCAAAGTGTAATGAATGGGTTAGCACTTTATTCACATTTTCCTAAAGTAACTAAGATTGGGAGTTATAAAAACATTTAGTTATTTATATTCATCATTAATACTTTTAATGAAGATTTAAAGTCATTTTATTACCTGTTTGGCTAACGACCCTCCACCGATCAAGGAAGCGGAGGGTGAGAGTAGACACCCATTAAGCTGCCATTTTATAGGCAGCAACCTTATACCCCCCCTTATAGACCGGCTTCGTGAATGAGACCTACTAACGGTAAGACTGACTTGCTCTTATACATATATATTATTAATTTATAATATTATAAAGTATAAGGGTTGAATTTTAACTTTTAAAATTCTAGGGATTGGAACTAAAGTTTTTAAAGTGACTTTACATGTTCCAAAACTTGAGGGCAAGTTTTGTAACTTTCAAAACTTTTCATCTTTTATAAAATGAGTGACTTTTGCATTTTATGTAACCTATGTGTTTATTTAATGGACTTTAAAAGAATGACTTTTCATTTTTAATGTGTTTATTTAATGGTTTAATAAAATGAGTGACTTTTCATTTTATGTAACGTATGTGTTTATTTAATGGACTTTAAAAGAATGACTTTTGGTAATCCATAATTTGAGGACAAATTATGGATTCCATTAAAACACATAATGATCAAGAATTAAACTAACAAGTAAGTTACAAATAATTCCTATGATTTTTCTAAACTCATAAGTTCATGAACATGCATATCAACAATTTCAAGAATCATAAAATTAACCATATAAAACTTGAAATTTTGATAATAGCTATTGAAAATGGATTAGAATAACCATTACACCATCTAAAACAAGTTTTATAAGACCAAAACAGTTTACGGTAATGTTTCTAGTCCATTTCCAACGGCAAAATTCAAAAATCTGCATTCTGGGCCTCCTACTCATCTAGTGCATGAAACTCCTCGACGAGTAGGATGAGTTTGTGCTTGGACTCGTCGAGTCCCCCCATGGACTCGTCGAGTCCATTGTCTGGACAACAAGATTTTCAGCTTTTTTCACAATTTTGCATCAAATATCAAGCAAACAAGCCTAGGATCTGATACCAATGTTGGGTTTTGAGCATTCTAACACTCCTATGGTGTACCTGCAACCCTAGAAACCTTGGATCTATGTTTTATGTATGATACATGCAAAATTGATTTTCCAAGGTTCATAAGCTATCTAGCATACATGGGGAACTTTTAAACATAAAAGATAGTAAGAAATACATACCTTTAGTTGCTTGGATTCCTTGAGAGCCTTGTGAGCCTAGCACCTCAAGTGTGATGCCTCAAATGTCTCACACAACATCAAATACATTTGGAATACCCTTGAGAGAAATGGAACACTTCTAAAATCGGATATGCCATCTTGTTCTCACACTAGTGCCGATTTTGGTTGCTCACATATTCTTTTTACAGTGTGTCATAAGTAGGGTTACACCATGTAAACCCTAACTTGACATGGCTCTTCATTTCCATGATCCATGGGTCCAAAGACACCATGGATCATCCTATGGGTTTTAGCCCAACTTGATAATCCATGGAGCATTAGCCCACTATACAAGTGTGGGTGATTTACACAATCAACCCATATATTTAATTAGTCATCTTTTGATCACTTAATTGATTCTTGATCAATACTAATTAAATAATATTATTAATATATTAGAACTTATAATATATTAATAAACCTCAAGTGTTATTTCTCTCATTTTGGTTTAACCAAATGCATGATGTCATGCAACCCAAATGGACCATGCTAATCGGGTCAAGTACATTCCAGAATAGTTATGAACTTAGACACCTAATCCAACAAATATAATATCGTTATTATGAACCTAAAAATACGATTTATCAGTGATTCAAAGTCGTTATACTGATTAATCAACTTACGGGAATGATGTCTCGGATGTGATTTAGTGAGGTGTTTAAAGTGGGATTTCCAAACAGTATACTTCATGTACCAAACAGACCCTACCTCCTATATGATCCACCTGGTTGTTTCTTACTTGATAGATCATGAAGTAGACTTTGATTTAATGATGAATATAGGCTAATAAATAGTTTCAATGAATATTAGACTAAAATCTAGTGATAATAATACTAGGTTTCGTCGAAGGGAATCATATTGTTAAGAAGTGAAGCGCTGCTTGAATTTTGAGTCGTCACTGTAACAAGTGAGTGCATAGTTACTTTCATCTTACACGTAGATATGAAGTATTTTATATAAATTACGTGTTATGTGTGCATATTATTTGAATACTTGATGTCTATGTTGGATGAACATTTTTTATACATGTTTTAAATGATTTAAACTGTATATGTATTTTATATCTACAAAATATGTTGGGTTACACATGGGTACATGTAATAGTTGGGTGTGATGAAATAAAATGATGAGAGGCCTCGATGTTGACGATGTTTCCAGTCATCTAGCGGAGTATAGATGACGACCACATACTTTTCTAGACAGTCCAGTGGAACGTTAGCAGGCTTGCAACATGTAGGTGTTTGTGATAGATGTGTTCACCGGTGTATTCCACCCCCCTCATGGTTGCCTTAAGGACATTTATTGCTGAGGAATCCCCCTTAGCAGTAGTGTCCATCCTGATGATGATCCTTAGGCTAGGTCCCTTATGATGGGTGTTTTAGGGACGTAAAGTGAGGATAATGGGAACGGACCATCGGGTTATTGTTGGTTGATGAAATTAAATAACATATATATTGTGGGTTGAAAACCATATGTGCTCACCAGGCTCCCAAGCCTGACCCACTCAGTTTCTCTTATTACAGGTAGTGGCAATCGAGAATAGATGTGATGTTTTGGATGAGGGATTACGGATTATAGGCCTATAGATATGAATAAATGTTGTAAGGCTTATATTGTACTGTTTATGATTTTGATCTGTATCGAACATGACATCCCGAGGTTTTTATTGAAATACATTTCTTCGGAAATGCTTTGATAAATCTTTATCATATTTTATTTTGGGAACAAATTCCGCAACACTTTTATTTAAAATATTACTCTGATTTTTAAACAAAGCATAAACAAAATTGGTCTTTTCTGGCCGTGAAAATGGGGATGTCACAGTTGGTATCAGAGCGTTAGTTTAAGCGCACTAGGAATCTGTAGGATTTCTAGACTTAAACTTAGAATGCTAAGCGTTCATTGTGAGATAAGTGTCTAGTATATTTTAGACACAAGCACTAGTTTATTTTAGGAAAGATGCCTAAAATGCTTTTATATGCTATATGCTATTATTTGTTCGGATCTATGGTCTGTTGCTGACCGGATCTGGAAACCTTATGTGCTCAGGATTCTAAATGTACGACTACATTATTGGAACTAACATGTAAACATTTTGGAGTGATAAGGATGATTTAAACATCTATCGAAAATAAAGATCTAAATTCACCCTATTCGTTGTATAGATCAAAATGGAAAGAACCGGAAGTGGAGTCGGGAACGCAAATCGATATAGGAATCAGCCCCCAGTGTTCAAGCAAATACTGGTTGTAGCAGATGCTCCAGAGCCGATCACGATGGCCGAAGTATAAGCAATGATCCAGATGATGTTTGATCGTCAGATGGAGGAGACAAGACGATTGCTCCAACAGAATCGAGAGGAACCTACTATGCCAGTTGAACAGCCCGAACTAAATGATGGGCAGTCGGAAGAAGGAAACTACAGTAGGATCGTTGGTCAACATGATCCGCCAGTGATTAGGAGGAACAACCAAGATGAAAAAGTCGAGAGGAATGGATGCAAGTACAAAGATTCTCTAACTTGCAAGCCATCAACCTTCACTAAGAAGGAAGATCTGATTGTAGTTATGGATTAGATATCAGAAATGGAGTTGGCCTTCATGACGTGTGGTTTCAGAGGCAAGTTACAGACCACATTTGCAATACGCCAGTTCAGGGGAGGCGCGGTTCGTTGGTGCAACAACTTGGGGAAGACTTTGAGCCCCAATGAGCCCCTGCAACTAACATGGGCAGAGGTTTTGGTGCAATTCAAGCGCAAGTACTGCTCAGCCCAAAACCTACTCGAGCTAGAGAATCAATTCCTAACTTTGAAGAAAGGGAGCATGTCCATCGATGAATACACCAATGACATCACAAACAAGATGTATTTTGCCTTGTGCCTTGTGTCGGACGAGCTGACAAAAATTGACAAGTACGCTAAGGGACTTACATGGGAGTATGCGGTGCCAGCATGTCAGGCACCTACTTTAGAGGCAACTATCTGGGTTGCCAAGTCTATGGAGGATATGATCAAGGGAAGAGCCGCCAGCAAGGTCGAGGTTGGCGAGAAGAGGAAATTCGAAGGGTCTGCAAGACCCAATAAGAAAATCAAGTCTGGTTCAAGGAAGTTTGGAGGAGGAGGAGCCGAAGCGAAGTGGTGCGACAAGTGCAAGAAGAAGCACTCTAGGAAATGTGACGGAGAAGTCACTTGTTTTAAATGTGGAAAGCCCGGGCATTATGCCAACGAGTGCACGTTCAATAAAAAGGTTTGTTATGGGTGCAACAAGGAAGGACACATCTCGAGGGATTGTCCAAAGAAGAAAGAGGCAGCAAGACCCAACATTCCACCAAAGCCGAAGGCGAGAGCCTTCCAGATGACGCTATAAGCTGCAAAGGAGGCAGCAAATGTCGCTTCAAGTACCTTTCTTGCAAATGGATTACTTGCCAATATACTATTTGATTTGGGAGATAACTACTCCTTTGTATCGCATAAATTTTGGAAGGAAACTAGCATTACCTATATAAAAAACTTGATAATGCCCTAGTTGTGGAAGTTTTCAGTGGCAAGTTCGTACCTGTTAGTGATCATATTAAGAACATCATCATCGACTTAAACGGAAATGAATTCCATGAAGAGCTTTTACCCATAGAGTTGAATGGTTTCGACATCGTTATGGGAATGGATTGGCTTAGCGCCAACGATGCCAATATACTTTGTAGAAAGAAGATAGTAAGAGTAAAACCACCCGGAAAAGAGTCATTTATGGTGTAAGGGGACAACCACATAGTGAATTCTGGAATCATCTCCCTGATGAAATCCAGGAAATGTTTGTCCAAGGGATGCACATCATATTTGGCATTCGTAATTGATGCAAAGAAGGAGAAAAAGGAGGTGCAGAGTACACTAGTGGTGTATGATTATCTGGAAGTCTTAATGACCGATTCGATCAGCTTCAAGGTTCGAGCCATTTCTCAAAGATCAACCTTAGGTCAGGATATCATTAACTAAAGGTAAGAGAGCAAGATATTGATAAGACTGCATTCAGAACAAGATATGGACAGTATGAGTTCTTGGTTATGTCATTTGGACTAACCAATGCTCCTGAAACATTCATGGATTTACTGAACAGGGTTTGTAAACCATTCCTCAATAAATCCTTCATATGTTCATAGATGACATTCTGATTTACTCGAAAAGTCAAGAGGAGCATGGCAGACACTTGCGAGAAGTGTTAGAAGTATTGAAGAAAGAGAAGTTGTATGCAAAGTTCTCCAAATGTGATTTTTGGATCCGAGAAGTCCAATTCTTGGGTCATGTGGTTAACAAAGAAGGGATAATGGTTGACCCAGCAAAGATCGAAGCTGTGATGAAGTGGGAACGACCGAAAAGTCCCACGGAGATTCAAAGCTTTCTAGGATTAGTTGGATATTACCGAAGGTTTATCCAAGGCTTTTCTTGGATAGCTGCTCTACTGACAGTTTTGACCCATAAAGTAGCTACTTATACATGGAGTGACAAGCACGAAGAAGCATCTGAGAAGTTAAAGAGGAAATTATGTGAAGCACCAATTCTTTCTCTACCTGATGGAGTTGAAGACTTCGTAGTCTATAGTGACACATCTGGAGTCGGGTTGGGTTGTGTTCTGACCCAAAGAGAGAAGGTGATAGCATATGCATCTCAACAATTGAAAGAACACGAGAAGAACTACCTCACTCATGATTTAGAGTTGGCAGCGGTAGTATTTTCCCTAAAGATATGGAGGCATTATCTCTATGGCACGAAGTGCAAACTTTTCACTGATCATAAGAGTCTCCAGTATCTCTTTAATCAGAAAGAATTGAATATGAGGCAACGACGCTGGCTAGAGTTACTCAAAGACTACGACTGTGGGATACTTTACCACCGTGGTAAAGCAAATGTTGTCGCTGATGCTCTCGGCCAGAAGGTAAACCTTGAAAAGAAAAAGGCCAAGAGCGTTGAGAATAGATGTTTTCTTGACTATTATGGAAAATATCAAGAAAGCTCAAGAAGAAGCTGATGGGTTCTATACAAAAAAAAAAAAAAAAAAAAAAAAAAAAAAAAAAAAACAATCCTATGTGCTCATGCAAAACCCTAAAGCTTGGATCTAGGTTTCTCTATTGTACATGCAATTCATCCAAGACTTGAAACCCTAATCTAACATACTATTAAAAACGAAATCTAGAATACAAGAAGTTTAGATGATACCTTTCAATAGTTGCAAGAATCCTTTATCTTCAAGAAGCTTAATGTCACAAGTGTAACACCTTTAATGGCTCACAAACACCACAAGCAAGAAGATGATCTAGGAGAGAGGAAGAGAGGTACAATTTCAGCTATAGTAACTTTAGGGTTTCTTGGTGTAGCCGAAACTGATGCCCTGGGGTCCTTTAAATAGCTGAGCTGCTAGGGTTTCAGTCAAAACCCTAATTGGATGACTTAGGCCCTAAGCAGCTTGAGAACCTTCTGGAATAAGGCCTCCTTGGACGAAATTAGAGTGGGCTTCCACTCCTAATTTCATCCCCCTTATGCCCAAGAGAGTTCACAACCCAAAACCAACTATCACACAATTGACAGTTTCAGTCCCCTTTATTTAATTAATCTCTTTTAGCGACAAAATTCATTCTTAATTAATTCTTGACTAATATTAATTAAACTATATGATTTCTCTTTTAATATATTACTCATATAATATATTAATAAACCATAATAACCTCTCTCTATATATCAATCATCCTGTTAAGTTGTATTGGTCAAGGAAACCCAAAATGACCATGCACAACTGGGTCAAGTACATACCAAATATAGTTACGGGCTTAGACACTAATCCAATAGAAGCTTCAGAGAAAAATGACCGAAAGGAAGAACGTTTGGGCAAAACGTTAGAGTTCGGTACAAACAACCAAGGGATGAAGGTATTCCAAGACAGGATTTGGGTACCTAAGACGGAAGGAGTAAGAGATCTTCTGATGGAAGAAGCTCACAAGACCATGTACTAAATTCATCCCGGCAGCACTAAAATGTATAGGAATCTAAAACCCTAATACTGGTGACCGACGATGAAGTTAGATGTTGCAAAGTATGTGGCCGAGTGTGTAGCTTGTGCAAGGGTTAAGGCACAACATCAGAAACCGTATGGGAGTTTAGAACCTTTACCTGTACCCATGGGTAAATGGGAAGACATCACCATGGATTTTATGACCAAAATGCTCAGGACGAAGAATGGTCACGACATGATTTAGGTAGTCGTGGACCGCTTCACTAAGAGTGCACACTTCATAGTAGCCAACCAAAGGTGGTCTATGGATAAGCTCGCAAATGCTTACGTGAAGGAGGTAGTAAGACTTCATGTTGTTCCTCTAACGATTGTATCAGATCGTGATAATCATTTCACGTCAAGGTTTTGGAGAAGTATACAAGAGGAATTGGGTACGAAGTTGTGTTTAAGTATAGCTTACCATCCGTAGACTGATGGTCAGAGCGAAAGAACGATTCAAACACTATAAGATATGCTAAGAGCATGTGCCCTGGAATTTCTAGGTAACTGGGATGAGCACTTACCTCTGGTAGAGTTTTCCTACAATAACAATTTCCACTCGAGCATCAATATGGCACCTTATCATGCCTTGTATGGACAGACGTGTCATACGCCATCTTGTTAGCTTGAGGTTGGGGAGAAGCAGTTTATAGGCCCCGATATAGTCCATCAGACTGCTGAGAAGTTAAAGGTGATCAAGGAAAGGATGTTAGCCACTCAAGATTGTCATAAGTGCTATGCTGATAAGAAGAGATGATCAATGACATTCGAAGTAGGAGATTCAGTTTTGCTTAAAGTCTCACCGTGGAAGGGACTTATAAGATTTGGGAAACAAGGAAAGTTGAGTCCAAGGTTTATTGGACCATTCAAAGTTCTTTAGAGGATTGGGAACCAAGCTTACAAACTTGAACTACCAGAAGAACTAGATAGTATTCATAACACATTCCATGTGTGTTATTTGAGGAAATTTATAGGAGAAGTTCCCCACATAATTATAATCTCAGAGTTAAGGATGGATGAGAATAAGAGGCTACTCGAACAGCATGAGGTAATCGTTGACCGTAAGACTAGGAAGTTGCGACGCAATATGGTCGACTTAGTGCTAGTCCATTGGAAACATACGAATGGGCCAAATCTCACCTGGGAAGCAGAGAGTGACATGATGAGTTGCTACCCACATCTATTTGCTAATGCATGATTTCGGGACGGAATCATCCTAAGGGGGAGAGAATTGTAACGCCCGTGTTTCAGGGCTAAGCATTAGTAGATGATGTGATAATCTAGGTCAACCATTGTAACCTATTTTGAAGTAATAAAGAGGAAATATTTGGGTATTATGTGAATTATGTGCTTATATATTTCTTTATAAATAAATAATAAAAATAGGCGTCAAAATTTAAGTGTTAGATAAACTCGATATCGATACATGAAATGGTAGTGGTTGTGACAAGGATTCTGGACATATAAAGAAAGCCGAAATCCGAGCTATAACGAATAAGTTATGACCTGTTGAAGTTTTACGGCAAAACCGGCACGACATTGCGCGACATAAATAGTGAATTCATGATAGAGCGATTTTTAGCCTTAGCGATCTAACGAAAGTCGTAGAATGTGTTCAATTGAGAGCATGCATAAAAAGAACACCCAATTTTGACTTCGTATGAGGAAGTTATGATTTTTCGAAGTTTCAGCTTAGCGGTATGCAGCCCAAAGTTCGAATATTAGATCGCATTATTTTTAGCAAACACAACCTAAACGAGAATCAAAGGTCTAGTTAATAGTAGTATAACAGTAAATAGACAGACGAAAACGGACATCGGATGAAGGAGTTATAAATTTTTAACGGACTAATCTTGTCCCGGACTGTTAAAAAAATATAACTTTAAAAATAAAGTCAAAATTAGCCGACAGAGTCTAAATGAAAGTTGTAGATTACGATCCCACATACGCATGGATATAAAGAACGTCGAAAACGGAGCTCGTATGCAAAATTTATGAGTTTTAGAAGTCGGGAAGCAAATCTGTGAAGTTGATGACGTGGCATGATCTTGACCGATGCTTGTTGCCCAAGCCTCGCTTCAGATGGATGACACCTAGCCTCGCATACGCCTAACATATCTAAAGTATGCCCAACGTCTGAGTACGCCTCACGTACGAAGCCCGGTTACGCCCAACGAACTCCTCTTCCTCGGTCCACATTCAGCCACGTCACCCCAGTCCTTATCTGACGCGTGTTGTAAGATGTGAGCCTTACGCCCAACTTAGGTCCGAATTATGCCCAGCGTACTCTGAGGCCTCGTGGCTAGAAAAGGAGGCTGAGGGCCGCCTCATTCTTCTCACCAAAATTTCTTTCTTTCTCTCACTACTTCCTCTCTCTAGCACCTAACCCCCCCCCCCTAATGCCTAAGAAAACCCCCTAGCACCCGAAGGGAGCCCCGGAGCACCTGAAGGCTCCGAAAAAAGAGATTTTTGGCTCAGAAACGCTGCTCCATCGAAGCCCGGTTTGAAATAAAAACTCGTTGTAAGTGAGATACACCTACCATACTTTAAATATAGTTTATATATAAATATATTATCGTTATTATGAACCTATATATAAGATTTATTAGTGATTCAAAGTCATTATACTGATTGATCTACTTATGGGAATGATGTCTAGGTTGTGATTTAGTGAGTTGCTTAAAGTGGGATTTCCAAACAGTATACTTCGTAAACTAAACGGACCCTACCTCCGAAGGAAATCATATTGTTAAGAAGTGAAGCGCTGCTCGAATTTCGAGTCGTCACTATAACAAGTGGGTGCATAGTTACTTTTATCTTGCACATAGATATGAAATATTTTATATAAATTACATGCTATGTGTGCATATTATCTTAATACTTGTTGTTTATGTTGGATGAACGTTTTTTATACATGTTTTAAATGGTTTAAATTGTATATGTATTTTATATCTACAAAATGTGTTGGGTAAAACATGGGTAGATGTAATAGTTGGGTCTGATGAAATAAAATGATGAGAGGCCTCGATGTTGACGATGTTTCCAGTCATCTAGCGGAGTATAGATGACGACCACATACTTTCTAGACAGTCCAGTGGAAAGCTAGCAGGCTCGCAACCTGTAGGTGTTTGTAAACGATGTGTTCACCACTGTACTCCATCCCCCTCATGGTTGCCTTAAGGACATTTATTGTTGATGAATCCCCTTAGCAGAAGTCTCCATCCTGATGATGATCCTTAGGCTAGGTCCCTTATGATGGGTGTTTTAGGGACGTAAAGTGAGGATAATGGGAACGGACCATCGGGTTATTGTTGGTTGATGAAATTAAATAACATATATATTGTGGGTTGAAAACCATATGTGCTCACCAGGCTCCCAAGCCTGACCCACTCAGTTTCTCTTATTACAGGTAGTGGCAATCGAGAATAGATGTGATGTTTTGGATGAGGGATTACGGATTATAGGCCTATAGATATGAATAAATGTTGTAAGGCTTATATTGTACTGTTTATGCTTTTGATTTGTATCGAACATGACATTCCGAGGTTTTTAATGAAATACATTTCTTCGGAAATGCTTTGATTAATCTTTATCATATTTTATTTTGGGAACAAATTCCGCAACACTTTTATTTAAAATATTACTCTGATTTTTAAAGAAAGCATAAACAAAATTGGTCTTTTCTAGCCGTGAAAATGGGAATGTCACATATAACAGCTTTATGGTGCACATGCAACCGTAATGCTTTGAATCTAAGTTTTCTCTAATTATACCTGCAGAATTGTTTCCAAAGCATGAAGTCTAAACTAGCATACAAAATTTGGTATATGAATCATAAAACTAGTTAGAAGAATATCTCTTGTTGTAGCTTGTTGTATTTGGCCTTTAAGAACTTAGCACCTCAAATGTGATGCCTAAAATGGTTCACAAAACACCACCAACAATTGGAGAAATGAGAGAGAGGTTATGAGGCACTCAAAATCGGCTATTATATCTCTAAGATTACTAGTGTCCCCAATTTTAGGCCAAGGGGTTATATATATATATATATATATATATATATATATATATATATATATATATATATATGGTGTAGAATTTCAAGGGTTACTTGTAAAACCTAATTCTTACACTTGGGCTTGTAATGGACTAACACTTCATGGATCCTTTCATAAGCTTAACCCGTCACAAATCAAACATGGATTATTAGCCCAACCTATATGTATCATTGATTTACACAATCAGACCCTATATATTTAATTAGTCTCCTTTGATCACTAAATTAATTCCAAATTAATTCTTGATCAATACTAATTAAATAATAAACCTTTTTCTCAAATATCCATCCTATCAGATTGTTCTGGTGAATGCAACCCAAAATGGTCCATGCTACTCTCGGGTCAAGTACATACCAATTATAGTTATGGGCTTAGACACCTAATCCAACAATTTCCCACTTGGATCAGTCTAATAACTATAACTACAAGTACGACTTAAAACCGACTAGCAATCTTAGCTCTTAAAAGCCGTTGTCGAACTCTGACGTGCCATTTTAGATGAGGGATCATATAATCCTCAGCTCTTCAAGATATCGTGGGGACAAATACATGGAATATAGTCATACTTATTGTCCAACAGTTTGTTTCCCGATTTTTGATTTGTTTGACATAGAACTTAATTGAACACATCCGTTGAGTTCTGACCGGGCCCAGCACATAAGTCAAAACAAAATCATCGAGGGGCCCAAGATATCACTTTTAATCCTCCAAGGATAAAAGGAACAGATAAACTTTGACTTATATGCTTGTACTAACTACTCGTTAAATTATACACAATAGCAAGCTTTATAATATCAAGTTACTAATGCATTTTCGCACTATCAATGTACAACCAACTCATAGTCAACAACTCATACATCTCGGGTTGAAGACTATATGATATTATTTTCTCACAATCACTGGTGATAAATTCCATGAAGTGATTCATGTGAGTGTGGGTTTAATCCAATACTCAGACCTTATGAGCACTTATGAATATTTTAGCAATCTTTTGTCATGTCTAAAACCTCTAGACAATCTACAAGCCAAATTCATGGCAGTCTTGCCTCAATACCTACTTCCAAAGTACGATCGACTGTCGATAGTTTGAATAATTTTATTATTCTGGAAGTCAAAACATGCAAAATGAAACATTAGTAAACAATTGACACAAGATAGTAACTTTACTCATAAATAAAAGTCCTTTTATTTAATCATCAAATGTATATTACATTTTATCTATTACAAGTTTCTGAACGACTATCTAATCATTAAAACTAATATCGTCCTTCAGCCCAATGCTCGTCGCATGTTGCAAGTGCTTAACCCTACTCAGTCCCTTCGTAAAGGGATCTGTTGGGTTCTCCTCTAACGATACCCTCTTTGCTACGAGGAGTCCTTCTTCTATCTGATGTCTTATGAAGTGATATTTTATGTCGATGTGTCTGGATCTGCCATGATCCCTCGGTTCCTTGGCTAAGGCAACCACACTCTCATTGTCACAAAAAATCTCCATAGGCTCCTTTATAGCTGGTACAACTCCAAAGTTTCCGATGAATTTCTTAAGCCATATCGCCTCCTTCGATGCTTCGCTTGCTGCTGTGTACTCTGATTCGCATGTTGAGTAAGCTACAGTCTCCTGTTTGGAACTTTTCCAAGTTACTGCTTCTCCATTTAGGGTAAATACATAGCCCGAATGAGAGCGGAAATTATCTCTGTCGGTCTGAAAGTTGGCGTCACTATACCTTGTCACTCTCAAGTCATCACTCCCACCGAGGGTAAGGACCCAATTGAAAGGATTTTAGAATGTTGAGGGTTAAATTGAAAGGATTTTGGAATGTTGAGGGTTAAATGGTAACTTCTGGGACTTGAATTGTAAGGAATTATTAAAGATGGGGGTTATTTGGTAAATAATGGGTTCAAGTTGAAAAGAATCTGGAGGCAGGAACTGAAAGCAAATTATGGCCAAAGATATCATATGATCGGGTATAAACCTGTCACCTACTCTAAACCCTAACCTTAGGTTAGTAAGCCGCCATCATCAGTTAGCAGCCACCAAGAAACCACCGTCGAGAAACCTACTCTAAGGACCGTTCTTCTTCTTTTCCTTCAACATCCGCTGTTGTCGGCAACGTGTGTGCAACCGCAAGGACCGTTGTATTCTTCTTTTTCTTCTTCTACCTTCTTCTCCGTTTCACTGGTGCTACGTCCATTGATGTTGCTGTCCTAAGTGACTACCTTTCTATGCTTCGGTTGCCGTCCGCCACCTCCTTTCCACTATTACATTGTTACCGCCGTTAGCCGTTGTTGTTGCCGCCATCTCAGGCAACTGTCGTCGCCATATGCCACCAGGTGGGTGGTTGGTTTCATCCTCCAATCAAAAGGCGCGTGGGTGTGTTTATTTTGACTAGAAATGTAAAAGTGAAGCCATCAACACCACCATGAGGTAGTGGCTGTCACCCTCCAACCACCACCTGTCGCCATAAGGGTGGCTAAGTGTGGGTGTCTGCGTTATTTTCTCTGTGTGTGTGTGTGTTATGATGTTATTGTGTGGGTTTAGTAGTTTGATGTTGTAAAAATGTATTTATGGCCGGTAAATCTGAAGAAAACCCCCACCACCACCATGAGGTGGTGGCTACCACATCACGCCGCCATTCAACCGCCACCTTGGGTAGTTGTGTGCTTTTGTGTGTGTAATTGTTATTTTGGGATGCTTGGACATTTTTTTAGCCAAAAATCATATCCATCACCAAGAGGTGGCCGCCGCCACCGTGAGCCGCCATTGACCACCATTACCCGAGGTGGTAGTGGGTGGTGCCCGGCTTGTTTAACCCTAATTGACCCAATGAAGCCCTAGTTGTCCTAAAAGCCTAACCATTTGACTAATTGGCAAGCGATTGGGTTGGAAACCCTAATTAGGGTTTACAAAACCCTAATTATAAAAATGTGAGTTTTGGGATTGATCGGGACCCGCACTGGAATTGTTTACTAGACTTAAAATAGTAATTAATAATCCTTTGTAATTAACTTAAGGCAGTCTTGGAGTTAAATGTATTAATTCCTTAATGGGTTAAGTAAGAACACTTAACCCTAATCATTATTTCATGTGAGAAACCCTAATTTTGGTTGGGCCTTAAGTTGGGCCTTCCTGTTGGTCTTTGGTGATTGGGTTATTAATGGGCCATCCAAGAACAAGTATATATACTAGAATATTTGGATTGGGCTTTAGGATAAGGCCCATTGGAAAGGCTTGGGCCTAATTTGGAAAATTGGGCCATAGATGGGCCATAATTGGGCCTTGATGATTATGAGATATTGGACCATCGGAATGCCAAATTTATGGACTAGAATAAATGATTGGGCCTTAAGATAAGACCATGTAGAGGTTTGGGCCCAATTTTGAAAATCAGGCCTCTATTCATTGATTAGTTTTTGGGCCTTCAGAGTGTGTGTTTGGGCCTTGGGCTTGGACCAAACTAGGTTGGGGTAAAGTAGTCTTTTACCCCAAACATGGACTAATGGTTATGTATTGGAACCCAATTATTAATTGGGTGTTGTTTTGATGTTGACGTTTAGGAATCTGTCAACAGCTAGAGTTTTATTTGCGGGACTTCGACAGTGTGAGGTGAGTCTCTCACCATACCAATGGGTCGAAGGCACCAATGCCGACCCATTTATTTAGTTGTCTAGATTATTGTGAATGTGCTATCGATACATTGTGTATTTATTTGAAGACCATGTGGGGGTCCCATGGCAATTAGTTAAGACCATGTGGGGGTTCCCATGGCAATTAGTTGTACATAGTATGCCAGTTGTCGTCGTGACTCTTGCATGTAGTGGTTACTTGTGAATGTGTTGTCAGTATGTTATGTATTTATGCGAAGACTATGTGGAGGTTCCCATGACAGTTAGTTAAGACCATGTCGGGGTTCCCATGGCCCATTATGTGATATGTGTTATTCTTGTTGTTTATGTGATATGTGATATGCTAGCAGTCTCTATGATACTTGCATGGAAGACCCCCGGGGTTTCCCGAGGCAGTTGGATATCAGACCATGTGGGGGCTCCCATGGCATTCCAGGCTAAGACCAAGTTGGGGGTTCCCATGGCAGTGAGCTAAGACCATGAGGGGGTTCCTAAGGCACCCGGTGAAAGACCTTGGAGGGTTTCCATGACATCCTTATATGTTTGTGATACCATGTGGGGGTTCCTATGGCAGTACATTAAAACCATGTGGGGGTTCCAGTGGCACCTGGTGTAAGACCTTAGAGGGTTTCCAAGGCATCCTTATATGTTTGCACGTTCAGCTTATATGTTTGAATATATGGTTTGATTGGTAGCTGGTGGAGACCATGTGGGGGTTCCCATGGCAGTGGGCTAAGACCATGAGGGGGTTCCTATGGCACCCGGAGTAAGACCTTAGAGGGTTTGCATGGCATCCCTATATGTTTATATGCATGGCTTGTGTAGTTGATATGATTTATGTGATTATGTGTATAAGACCTTGGAGGGTTTACATGGCATCCATATATGTGTATATGTACGGTATATGCGATTTACATGGTTTATGTGATTATGTGGGGTATGCTCTGGGGAACTTGCTAAGCTTCGTGCTTACAATTTTGTTTATGGCTTTAGGTATCATCAGTTTGGAAAGGAAGGGACCGGCTTGATCGTAGCGCACACACCCGTGTTTTACACATTATGAGATTTTAGGATGTAACTCTTATAAATGTTTTAAATTAAGCAATGTTTTTGAATGGTTGGATTAAGTAACATTTGTGTTTGACTATAATGAAAAATGAAATTTTTACCCTTGATTTTTGGGTTGCTACACGTGAACTCACACAACTTTCATGATAAGAGTGTACACTTAAAGAAGAGCTCCATCTGAGCCCATCCATCTACTCTCTCCCTACTATAGAGGTTTTTCATTGTATGCATGTTCCATTGGGGTTGTGATTGAGCTTCCCTCATTACTCCCCTGAATGAGTTGTGTTGGGTTGTAGTTTATGGTACCAATGTCAATCGGATGAAAACACCTTGAGATAATAGCAAGATCAACTCAGATCATGTTGAGTAACTTTGACCAGGTTCTATGGTTTTGTCCATTCTTTTTTAGATATTTCATCCCAAGTTCATTTTAGTCTTGTCTTACTTGAGGACACGTAAGGTTCAAGCTTGAGGTGATTTTATAGTTTCATTTTATTTACTTCTTTTTCATAGTTTATTTTAGCATATTTCATTCATAATTTATCTAATCATCATGCATGTTTTCCTTTTTGTTATTTGATGACTATTTCGAGTACCTTCTAGTTTTAGGAGCATAATTGCAAATTTCAAGGAGGCTAGTGGACCGGAAATGTTCGGGACCTTTGGGAAGCAATTAGACATGGAGGAAAATAATGATTATGGGCTTGAAAACTAGTGGAGATGATGCATAGAGTGGGTTATTGATGGATGGAGCATTGAAGAAGTTGGGCTTATGCTTAAAAGAAAGTGGTGAAACTTTTATGCATTCGGGATTAAAATGATCGGGCGAGTACACAGGCTTTTAATGATTTGGAGAAGACAAAATTGGGCTTAAATTGAAAAAAATAAAGAATTGAGTAATACAAACATATTGGACTCAATCTGGGACGGTGGGTTAAAGATTTGGAGGCTCAAATCTCAAAAGAGCCCAAATCAGCACCACCTGCACGGGCTTGCCGCGTAGCAACAGGCGGGTCGCGCAAGTCTCTAAAAGGAAATTTTCATAATTCTTGTTTTAATGCTATATGGGGAAAGTTGGTATGCCATTTTTCCTCACTTCTTCACATCTGATTTTCGGGGCTTTTTTCTCTGTATTTTGAAGTCTCAAGAACAATTGAAGAACATCATCATTTTGCTCTTGATTCTTGCTATATGTTTGGTACTCTTAAGTATTATTTTGTTTTCTTGATTTTAGCCATGCTAGGCTAAATTAATCTTGGTTGACTTTTGTGAAATTCCTTGAATGTTTGGTTGAATATTAAAGAACTTCATGAACTTGTTCATAGATCTTTATGAAAGTGTTTTACGTCTTAACTTCTTCTTGCTACTTATATGTACTTATTCATGAGTTTAGATGTTTATGTAGTGATTAGTTGGCTAATTTCTTGATTAAGTAATGGATCTTCAAATTAGCAAGCAACAAATGGTTATTATGATAGTTTTCACATCACATAATCATAAAAATATTTTCTCCAACATGGTAGTGAAAGCATTTGACTCCTCTTGGATTTTGTGACTTTTTGGTTCTTAATGCTAGTTAACTTTCACTAATTACATGCTTAATGGAAATTATGACTTTAACTAAGGAAATATGTTATGAGCTGCTATAGCTATTTCAATAACTAAGAAAAGTCTAGGTAATCTCAAATTTCTTGGATTACTATAGCCAAATTAGGAATTTATAACAAGTATTGCACCTAGGATTCTAATGATGTATTTACCAAATGTCTCATTGATTTTACATCAAACTCTTGCTTTTGTTTAATTGTGTACTTTAAATCTTAGTTTAACTCTAGTTTTCTTTAAAAATATCAAAAGACTAAAACCACCATTTTACTTTTATTGTCATTTTACAAGTATTTTACAAAGAGATTTACATTGAGTAATAAATTGAATCAATCTCCATAAGTTTGATCTCTTTACTACTATACATTATTTTAGTATATAAGCTTTAGGGTTATTTATTTTGTTGGCGTTGACTACCACCTTGAAGCCAAATTTATCATGTTTAAATTTGTTTCATATTCTAATTCTTTTATATTTCAATTCTCTTAAATGATTTTAGTTCATTCTATAAGATTTCGTGAGCTAAATAGTCCTCTGCACTCATGACAAAACAAAGAACCTTAATACCTGAAAAAGAAAAAATATGGCCTTAATCTAAAGAAAAAAAGGAAAATTTCTCGTAAAATATCAAAATTTTGGCCAAATTTACGTTTTATTCTTAAATTAATTTTTTTTATATAAAAAAAATCCTAAAAATCAGCAAAAAGTTGCATTATGAATATTTTATACCGGTTATAACCGGTAACAAATTAATTTATGATTCTTTTATAAACTTATCCAAAATATTTTGATTTTTCTGAAAAAAAAAAAAAAAAAAAAAAAAAAAAAAAAAAAAAAAACTTGTTATTTTTATTACTATTATTATTATTTTTATTATTTTATTAAAAATGACAATAAATATATTACTTTTTTAAATTCGTTACTAATAATATTATTAAAGAAATAC
This sequence comes from Lactuca serriola, assembly GCF_051521515.1. Lineage (NCBI taxonomy): Eukaryota > Viridiplantae > Streptophyta > Magnoliopsida > Asterales > Asteraceae > Lactuca > Lactuca serriola. Next base: position 46,208,360 of record NC_136412.1, on the reverse strand, counting down.
GTTTTAAACATATTTATACGTATACTTAAATACATTTTTATATGTATTTATATATTTTCATACCTTAAAAAATGTCTTAAAGCTCTTTTTTCATTTAAACACATTATTAAATACATACATAGAAACATTTAGTTCAAAAGGAATTTATAAACATTTATATATATATATATATATATATATATATATATATATATATATATATATATATATATATATATATATATATATATATATATATATATATATAACAGATTTATGCTTTGGTCCACGTCGATGAGTTGTTTCTGTCCTTGCTTATCTCCCGAATAGAATAGAAAGACGAAGTCGGCTATTTTTAACGTATACGACAATGAGCAGCTTGGGTGCCTCCTTGTGCCACCAATGTGCCTGCTTGCTTACCATCATCTTCCAATTAGAGGGTTGCTGCCGCCCATAGCTTCCATCATAAACTTCTGATCATTAACAAAAGACTTCACGGTGGTTTTCCTCTAGATTTGCCACCTCCTGGTTTATAGCCTTGCCAGATGCCACTAGACATGTTTTTCCACTGATATACTATACCACCGCCTCTCTTGTTTGTTTTACTTTATATTTCAAAAACGCTTTTTCTACTTCACACAACCACTATCCATGGCTCCAACTTCTGAAATTTTGAGAAAACTCTTCTCAATATCGTATGTACAATAAACTACACCCCCAACACTGCGACAGCTGACAACCGGCATATCCTTCTTCCGTTGTTTCTTGATACAAACCACAACCTTCTGTTCTTGATAATTTGCAACACAAGCATTATGTATTCCAATGTAAGTACACTTAGGGAAAAGAGATGTGACTACTTTGGAGGCTTAAATGTATATTTGATTATTGTAAAAATTTGAAAAAGGGTTTTTCATAATCTTTGTTATTTGAAGCAAACAGGGTTGTTGAATGAGTAATTTATTAGGTTTGGTATGAATAAATATGGATAACATTCTTTGAACGTATCTCAAATCAGATGAAGAGAAACAGAGGTATGTGTTAATTATTGTCTGTTGAGTGGAATTTGATACACGTCGATTAGGTGCTTAAAATCCTCCAATAAGAACCGTGGGCGGACATTTTTAACCTTTCTTACATAAGAGCCTTCAAAGATGGGTTTGCTTCAACTGCCTATTCTTTGTAACTTATACTGCATCAGCTGTTTGCCTCCTTCACACCACCACCTCAATTACATGCCTAAAGGTGAGTCACTTTCTCTCTTTTCTAACATCATTTCCTCTTCCACCACCTCCTTCTTTGTTTTGTGGCCTCATATCACTACATCAGCTGAAGTCGTCGCAATTTGGGCCAACTGGGTCGCCGGAGTCCAGGTAGCTAATAATGCTTGTTACCGCCTTATCAGGAAAGTAGAACTTTGTGTTTCTAATTAATTGAAGAACCAAAGCTTGAACTATAGCTTAAGGTTAATTGATTTGAAGTTATGCCACTGATCCTTCTCTCACATCCGCAAGGCAAACCTTAAACATATCAATATATACAACCATCTCTCGGTAAGTTCTATCTAAAGGTTTTTAGATCATCCACTTATATACTTTTTCTTTGATTAATTTTCTTGGATTATTTATTTGAAAAAAAAATAGAATTGTTGCAACTTGTTAGAATTTTAAATGATAATCAAAGTTTATTTGATGGTCATAGATCAGTTGTTCGATGAAAAGGATAAACCAACTCTTATGGTCAATAAATTGGTTCACTATTGAAATGGACCCACCTTGGAATCCATATGATTTGGAAACAATCTTGCTATTTGTCTTTCTTGTTGCTTTATGTACAATTTTTTCTATGTTTGTGTTGGTGTTTGGTTGACGCATCATTAAGATGAACTTTATCTTCCCTTTTATAGTGAAGAAAATTAGTTAAAAGCAAGAAGGGGAGAGTTACAACTATTATAGTTTGGGGGATAGAACTGTATTTATGTCACTGAGTATGTTTCAGATTATGATACCCATTCTTTTGTACATATACGTGGAGATTGTGTATGTTAGTGAACCTTACTTTCTGATCGGAGTGCCAACTGAAAGATGAAGTTTCAATGTGCAAGCAGTGAGGGTGTAGATTATACTGGTAGAAAACATAGAAGAAGAGGGATGCAACATTCAAGGTATTAAAAGTTCCTTTTTTTCATTGGGTTACACATAAAATAGCAATGTGTTTATAACAGTTCCTTTTTTCTATTACATTGAATTTCCACCGGTTTGAATGCTTTAATCGTTCATAGTTTCTAGATTCGTACTCATATGAACATGTAATTTAGTAAATTAAGGTACATAATTGTAAGATGACATTTCAATTTGATGTCATTTGTTAGAAGGTTTGACTTATCATGTTTTTGTTGCAATTATTTATTACTACTATGTTTCATTGCTTTCAAGGAAATAGTGGAAATCTTCAATTTAGTAGCGTCTACCCAAGAAAATCAAATTTATTGCATTTTGGTGTTAATCTAATATGATATTAATCCCATGTGATTAGTTATATTGTGTATTTTAGGCACCATAAGTCGAGAACCTAAGAACCTACAACTTGAGCAATAACTTGGATCTGGCATAATTAATTCTTACTAAGAATTTATGATGGTATGTCATGCTTTTTTAAGTATGTTTATTTTATAATTCCCTAGATTCCTAAAAAAAGAATTGCACTTTATTAAGAGAATAAAGTTTGATTGTTTGTTCCCCTCTCTCCATAAAGGTGTTGAAATCCCCAAGTTTGAGACCATTCCATCAAAATTGTCTGTGAGTTTCTTGAATTCTCATTTGGTAGTAATTGTATATCTATAATTTTGAGTCATTGCAGCTTACAAGTCCAGTATCCATTAAAGTTGGTATATTGGAGCTATTGGGTATTACGTAGTGCTTATTTTTTTTAATCATTAAATTAATAAAATAACTTATTTTTATCATTGGGTTATAATTTTGAAATAAATTGAACTTCAATTTTTTAAATATGATAAGATATATAAACAATCATTTTAGACTTTTGGATGTTTTGAGTTACTTTCATGTATAGTATGTATAGTACTAAATTTGAACCTCAATCATGAGTCTTTCACATCATGCATGTATGATCGTGATGAGGAAACATCAATTGGTGCTTCTGATGACTTAAAGATTAGTTGCTAATTGCTCAAAGATCTGGATTTTGAGGGATCTATTTCCTACTTCCAGTTGAATGAGGACCAGAAAGTCGTGCAAGGGTGGTAAGGATTCTAGGCATCTTCTTTAATTGAAGAATTAATAATGTCCAAATTAGTCTTCATCTCATCTGAGGTTGGATGAACCTATATAATATATTCCATGCGTAAGAGATAAATGAAGAAAGCAACAGGCGACATACTTGATAAAGGAGAATGCACTGCCCGGATGATTACCGCTCTTATTAGAAAATGGAGTTATAATGGTGCATTATTGTCATTAGCTTTTATTTCAGTTAATATAATCCAAATTTGGCCTTCGCTTTTTGAAATATAAGGTTATGCTTTGTGGAAATTGTATAACTAAGTTATGTAATTTGTGTTTGAAGTTTCACATGTGGAACCAGTTATTGGGATAACATCATGCAAACTAATTAACTGTTTGATGGAATTCTTGGATGGAATGATCCATTTTGTCACTTTATTTTCTACAATACATTTTGAACCTTTCTTGGTTGCTTGTCCTGAACAGTTATGTGAACCAAACTCAAATGGGTTTTTAAATGTAAATGATGTTTGTAAAAGTAAATTACATAATCTGCCCTTTTAACGTTCAGTTTTCTTATATTGGTGATAAAGTTTTGATTAATTTTTATAGGTCGTGATGATGAGTTTGCATCTTTCTGGTTGGATTCAAGTAAAGTTTAGATTATCCACATCTTGTCGAGGCAAATTAGATGGTTATATTATCAAAAGAAATTTTTAATTTCTCTTTTTACAATGCAACCGGTATGTTTGTAATTATGGAAGATGTATCCTCTTTGTTTGATCATTTACAGATCTTAGCCACATATGAATCTGTCATATGATTTGTCTAAACACGTTTTACTTAGATTTCATAGAAAATGGTCATTTAGTCTTTGGAAAATCCATTTGTTGTCGACATTGTTATTTATGAGACATTCCATTAATGTGAAACAAACGACTGAATTGAGTTTCTTTAGGTTATATCTTTTAATTTCAGTTGCATCTTAAGCCTTTGAAAAGTTGAAATGACATCTTTGAAGACATAATTGATTTTTAGGCAACTGAAACAACTATCCAACCATTTGAAATCAAGACATTTAGTTAGTATTTTTTTTGTTCGCATGAAATGGAATGGATCATAACTCCATTTCTTTACTACATTCCTGCTCTTTTTTTTTCTTAATCCAAAGGATTTGTGGTGTCTTGGTTTCAACTTGCCGTTTCTCTTCATCAACTTGGCTCAGAAACAGGTTTTCCTTGGAATTACTTAGTTTACTAGTCAGTTTTTTAGGGCCGTGAATGAGTTTCCTAGTATATATATATATATATATATATATATATATATATATATATATATATATATATATATATATATATATATATATATATATATATATATATATATATATATACACTATAATAAATGAAGGTTTTTTTGCCACATGTCCTCTTCTCCTTCATTTGGACACATGACATTTTCTAGAATTTTTAATTTTTCTATTTTCCACTTGTAATTTTATTGTATTTTTCATTTTATTAAATTAATATTCCACATTTAATGTGTAAGGTAATATATATGTAAAGTATTTATTAGAAAAAGATTATATATGTAATGTATTCAATACATTAAAGTTTCATTAATTTTAATAATTCAAATTTTTCTTATTTTTCTTATAAATTCAAACTTTTCAAATTGTTAAAATTTTATATTTATTTTTTTAATTAAACCCATGAATTACATGGGTCTCACACCTAGTATGTATATATATATATATATATATATATATATATATATATATATATATATATATACACTTAGATTACTATGTTTTTGAGTCTGTGCAAGTAAAGTTGAATGAGAATCAATCATTTTAGTTATTTTAAGTAAGTAATTAATAAATATTATTAAATTATAGATAATACAAAAACATTATCTAAATTCATTGTAAGGCTACTTTAGTCAATTAAGATAAATTTAAAAAAGGAATTTTAAAATTTTAGGGGACAATTAATTCTCTTGATTTAAAAAATCTTATTTTTCTATAAATTAATTTAATTTGAAACGTAATTTGGAATCATAACTAATTTTATTCTGTCAGAATGCTATTTTGTTAGCATGATATTCTTTTACAATATTATTAAAGAATAAAAAAATGAACCCCAGTTGAATAATAACAACATTCTTATAAATATTTATAGACATTTGAACTTAAAGACAAATGCATATCTATTCTTACAAAATAATAGTCTTATACATTTTAATATAATTATACATAGTCTAAGAGAATATCATCAAAAATAAATAAAATTAGTAGAAAATAGCATTCTTAAATATATAATTATTAAACAAATACATTTAATCTTCTTCAATGGTCCAAAGAATTGACTTGATTCTGATCTTTGATTTCTTCTTCAAGCCATTCTAAAAGAGTAACAAATACATTACTCACTAGTATTACCGGTTACCCAATAAAATACAAATTATTAATTCATTTTGTTAAATAGAAGTTCATGATATTATATTCTATCAGAATAAATGGCATTTTGATATATATATATATATATATATATATATATATATATATATATATATATATATATATATATATATATATATATATATATATATTACAAAAAAAGCAAACAAAGATTCTAGAAGAATCCTTAAATCCAAAGTGTAATTACCATTTATTCTGAGAGAGTATATATCACATTTTAATTTTTGGCAAAATGCAAACAACATTCTAAATTAGCAATATAAGTTGCAATTCTAATAGAATAATCAGGACAATAAAGGAGAAAACAAGTTACATGGAATCCTTGTTATGCTTCAAATATATTGGATTCTCTGCTAAATTTGGAGCATATACCACAAGACTCGATCGAGTTGGGACTAGATATTATTCAAGATCAAGATCCAAACTTAATGACATTCCATTCTGACTAGTATTAGATAATATAAGGGTATATAAGTAATTTTACTCTAACTAGGTTACACTATGAAGTAAGATAAGAAACTTGTAAACATTCATACCTCACTTTGAAGAAAGAAAAGAAAGCTGTAACAATAAGTATCAGTTATTTGTGATTCCATCAATCGATCAATAGTTAAGGTCAGTTTGTTATATATATATATATATATATATATATATATATATATATATATATATATATATAACATCACAAAATTCAAGCCCAAAAATTTCATTTTTGGATTAATAATTTTAAAAACATTTTACCATAACATTGTCAGTAAAGCAACACATTACAAAATCATAATGTTGTGTCCCAAACCATGTCATCAAAAATAATGAAAATCATAGTACAATCCCAGAAAGTCCGATGCAGAATCATGTGTGTGTGATGCGATGCTACGCCGCCGGCTCCTTCCCCTTAGACGAAGAGGTACCTGAAACCAAAACTGAAAACCGTAAGCACAAAGCTTAGTGAGTTCCCCCATCATACCACATACCATACAATATCATCGGTATCTTTCAACCGGTAATCATCATCGATATCTTTCAACCGGTAATCATCGTCGGTATCTTCCAAGCGGTAACTTTCATCGGTATCTTTCAACCGGTAACTTACATCGGTATCTTTCAACCGGTAATCATCATCGGTATCTTTCAACCGGTAATTGGGGTCTATTCCACCCCCTACCACTAGCATACAACATCAAGATATAGACATACAATCAGGCATATCCGGGTACTGACCTACCCTTCGGTCCTAGGGACCACTGTCAGGGAACTGATCCCTACTATACACATAACATATAATACAGATAAATCTCATAACCAAGGCACATAATCAGACCAAGATAATTATCACAAAGACAATCATCTCCTAAATATTCCTCTTTGGTGGGCCGGCATTGTGGCCTTAGACCGACCCCTACTGGAAGGTAACTCACCTCGTACGAGTAGCTACTGATAATCTGTGCGGGAAACCTCTGTCTACTGCTGCTCTGAAAATTCTCCGGCTATAATCCCCACAAAACACTCAGTCAAAATCGAATATCTACTCTTAGGGTAAAATGAATGTTTTACCCCTAACCAAGTCCAAGTCAAAGTCAACTCCCGATTGACACGACTCGCAGAGTTGGGTCGTCAACTCGCCGAGTCCCTACCCTTTACTCGTCCTTATCCATGATTCAACTCGTCGAGTTTGGCAATGACTCGACGAGTTCCCCTTCTTTACGAACATCAATGATCCTTCATCCAACTCGTCGAGTTCACCTTCATCTGATGAACAAGTCCTAAACTTGACTCGTCGAGTTGTATGAACAACTCGTCGAGTTCCTCTTCATACATAAGAAGATTCCCTTGGACTCGCCGAGTCTGTTCTAGCACCCGTCGAGTCGCATTAACTCCAGGTCTAAAACTAAGTCCAATGCGTTGGGTCACTACTTCTATCCTGCTACAACCTTTCTAACACTCAACTGAGTTCTTTTGACCCTCAACAAATATGGGACTCAAAGCCTTGGACTCGTCGAGTCCCAAGAACGGACTCGCCGAGTCGATGACATCCACACCCTAAATCCTCGATTTCTGATGTACAACACTTGTCCAAATGATAGATCCAAGCCCCTAAGCTCGATCTAGCATGTAATGTTACGAACTTTACGTGCATGCATGGGACTTTTGAGCCAAAAAGGCTCTAAAATAGCTCTTTTGTTGCATGGGGCCTTCCTTAGGTGCAAAAGCAACCCAAATCTGTCTTGTGACTCTTCCCAAGTGCTAGATCCGAAGTATTGACCCCCAACCATGTTTACAAATCATGGTTGGTCACCTGATATGGCTTAAAAGCCCTAAATCTTCCCCAAAAAGGGATCTAACAAATAAACAAGCAAGGTACATACTTTATACCTTTCAAAGACTGCAAATGATGAACCAAACTCGAATCGTTCAGCCTCCTCTTGATCCTTCTATGCTCTTCCTTCTTCCTTGAGGTCAAAACCCACAAAAATCACTCAAAAGCCTTAGATCTTGCACCAAAACACTTAGGGTTTGCTATGGAGGGTCTTTGGGAGCATTAGGGACGAGTGGTGGCTGAACGAGATGATTAAATAGGGTGCAAACCCTTAGATTATGGTTTTGTCCAGTCAGAGCCTACTCGTTGAGTCTGGCCGCAGACTCGACAAGTCCATCACTTAAGCCACGTGTCCAATCTCACTCCTACTCGACGAGTTGGGCCTTCAACTCGCCGAGTCCCAGACCAAAAATGTTACATACCAAGAACCGAGTGCTACAAATCTCCCCTACTTATTTTAGACTTCGTCCTCGAAGTCTACAGCTTACTCTTGGAAAAGTTTCGGGTAATGCTCCATCATCTCATCCACCGACTCCCAAGTCCACTCCGAGCCCTTCTGGTGCTGCCATTGCACCTTCACTAGCTCCACCCTCTTGTTCCTCAGATCCTTCGACTTCCGGTCGAGGATTACCACTGGCTGCTCAATATAATTCAGGCTGTCATCGACCTGAATATCCTCTAAGGGTACCACTGTTGAGTCGTTCACCAGGCACTTCCGCAGCTGGGAGACGTGGAAGGTTCTGGTTGAGTTCGGCTGCAGCCTATACGCCACCTTGTCCACTCTGGCTAAGAACCTGAATGGTCCAATGTACCTGGGGCCCAACTTGCCCCCGTTTCCTGAATCGGATGACACCCTTCCATGACGTCGCCTTCAGGAGAACCATATCGTCGACCTGGAACTCCAAGTCTGATCGGCGCTTATCGGCATAACTTTTCTGCCGGCTTTGCGCAGTCTGAAGCCTGCTCTGGACTTGCTGAATCCTCTCTGTCATCTTGAGCACTACTTCGGTGCTCCACATAACCCTCTGGCCAACCTTGCCCCAACATATCGGGGTCCTGCACTTCCTCTCGTACAGCATCTCCAAGGGAGGACGATCGATACTTGCGTGATAACTATTGTTGTACAAGAATTCAGCCAACGGTAGGTAAGTATCCCAACTACCTCCGAAATCTAAGACACACGCCCGCAACATATCCTCCAAAGTCTGGATGGTTCGCTCACTCTGACCATCTGTCTGCGGGTGGAAGGCGGTGCTAAAATGAAGACGAGTACCCAACTCGTCATGAAACTTCTTCTAAAACCTGGAAGTGAACCGAACATCTCTGTCTAAAATCACCGACACTGGCACCCCGTGCCGCGCAACCACCTCCCTGATATAGATGTCGGCCCGCTTCTCGGCCGAGATGCTCTCCTGAATCAGAATAAAATGAGCGCTCTTGGTCAGTCGATCGACGATGACCCAAGTCGAATCCACCCCTCGCGCAGTCCTGGGAAGCTTTGTGATAAAATCCATCGTAATGTCCTCCCGTTTCCACAGCGGAATATCCAACGGTTGCATCTTGTCATGTGGCCTCTGGTGCTCGGCCTTGACCTTCCTGTAGGTCAAGCACCGTTCCATGTACCATGCTACATCCCGCTATGCAGGGCCACCAATAGTCCAGGCGAAGATCCCTATACATATTCTTCGCCCCAGGATGAATGGAGAATTGAGATTTGTGTGCCTCATCCATCAGAACCTGGTGCACACCCCCATGGTACGGAACCCACACCCTACGGTGTAGTGTCGGTAATCCCCGGCTGTCATAGTCGAAGGAGGAAACCTTCCCCACAATCCGCTCACTCTTCCGATGTTCCTCCCTCATGGCCTCCTGTTGGGCCTCCCGAATCCGCTCCAATAGTCACCACTGAAATCCTCAGACAGATATCCCTGATCGGCGCTGCCTTGCGGCTAAGCGCGTCGGCCACCACATTGGGCTTGCCTGGGTGGTAGAGGATCTCACTGACACTACCTAATATTCAGATTTGGCTGGTCCATGAGATACCTGAGGCTCTTGTGGTCCGAGTAAATCGTACAACGAACCCCATAGAGTAATAACGCCAAATCTTGAGGGCGAACACAACAGCCCCCAGCTCCAAATCATGCGTCGGGTAGTTCGCCTGCCTCGAAGCGTAAGCAATGACATGCCCTCTCTGCATCAATACTGCGCCCAAACCCGAGATGGGCGCATCACAGTACTCGACGAAATCCTCCATTCCCTCTGGCAGGGTTAAGATTGGCGCCTCGCACAATCTCTGTCTCAATGTATCGAATACAGCCTGCTGCTCAGGCCCCCAACAAAAGACCACGACTTTCCTCATTAGCCTAGTCAGGGGTACGGCTATCTTGGAGAAATCCTGAATGAATCTCCGATAGTAGCCGGCTAATCCTAGGAAACTCTGAATCTCAGATGGAGACCTCAGAACCTCGCATCTCATCACGACCTCCACTTTGGCCGGATCTACCAAAATCCCGTACTGGTTGACAAGGTGCCCAAGAAACTGCACCTCGCACAACCAGAACTCACACTTGGAGAACTTAGCATACAAGTTCTCCCATCTCAAGGTTTCCAGAACCTCTCGCAGATGCTCCTCGTGCTCCTCTTGTGTCTTGGAATAGACCAAGATGTCATCGATGAAAGCTATCACAGACCGATCCATCATCGGCCTGCACACACGGTTCATGAGATCCATGAACGTGGCAGGAGCATTGGTGAACCCGAAAGGCATCACTACAAACTCATAGTGAGCATAACGGTTCCGAAAGGCAGTCTTCTGCACATCCTCCTCTCTGACCCTCATCTGGTGATACCCTGATTGCAAATCAATCTTGGAGAACCAAGATGCTCCCTGTAGTTGATCAAAGAGATCATCGATCCTCGGGAGTGGGTAACGGCTCTTCACCGTCACCTTATTCAGCTCCCGATAATCTATACACATCTGATGCGACCCGTCCTTTTTCTTCACAAACAGAATCAGGGCTCCCCAAGGTGAACTGCTCGGTCTAAAGAATCCCTTGTCTAACAACTCCTGCAGCTGCGTAGACAACTCCTGCATCTCAGGAGGAGCCAACCAATACGGCGCCTTGGCTACCAGAGCCGCACCAGCGACCAGATCGATTCTGAATTCCACCTGTCTCTCCGGAGGTACCCCGGACAACTCCTCGGGGAATACGTCCTCAAACTCCCGTACAACGGGCACATCGCCACCGCTGCCCTACTCGCCTCCCGGGTATCCATAACGTAGGAGACATATCCTGCACAACCCTGCTGGAGGTAGCGTCTAGCCCTCGCTGCCGAACATAAAGATGGTCCTCGTTGTGGCCTTTCGCCCTGAACCACCAGCTCTCCCCCACTAGGGGTCCTAATCCGTACTGACTGCTGCGCGCATTCGATCACTGCCCCATTGGGGCTCAGCCAATCCATACCAATAATAACCTTGTTCCCCCGCATAGGTATGGGAACCAAGTCCACCAGGTAAGGTTCCTCGAACAACCTCAGAACACAATCCCGATAGAGACCTCTGACGCTCGTACCAATCGGTCGTCTGTAATCTCGACCTCTAGAGGGCAATCCAACATGCCCGAAGACTCCAAAAACTTCTTGCTAAGCGCAAGAGAGACAAATGATCGAGTGGCACCCGAATCAAACAACACCTGAACTGGGATACCGTTCACATGGAACGATCCTAAGCAAGGCACATAAAATATCAAAATCACAGCGAGATAACATAAATGCATAAGATAAGAAATCATACCCGTCACCGCATCGGGTGCAGCGCGTGCCTCCTCGGCTGTCAGCTGAAATGCTCAGCTCCGAACCACTGGAGCCTCTAACTTGGCCTTTCGGTCATCCACAACCCGTGCTATCGCTGGAGTCCGCACCACTGCCGGCGCCGCTACTGCTGCTGTCAATCAGGGCAATTGGCCTTTTTATGGCCCTTCTGATTGCAATGAAAGCAAATCAGGTCAGATATCTGAATTGCAGGAGTAGGGGCAGTACAATCTCTGCCAAAATGGCCATCCTTGCCACACTTATAGCAGCCTGAACCCGGCCCAGTGTGACAAACTCCCTCGTGTGACCGACCGCACTTCCCACAACGGTCCCACCCTGACTGGCCTTTCAGCCTACCATCGGATCCCTTGGGCTTCTTCCCCGAAGCCCCTAACGTCAGCCCCTCCACTGCCTTCCTCTTCCGGATGTGCTCCAGATCAATCTCCCTCTCCCTATCCCTAGAAATCATGGAATCCAGGGTAGGGAAAGCTGAGAAACTGACATGCTCCCGGATGTCAGCTCGTAGCATGTCATGGTAGCAGGTCCTCTTCATGTCCTCATCCCCCGCATACTGGGGTACCAGCAATGCCCTCTCCCGGAACTTGGCGGTGATCTCTGCCACAGTCTCCGTAGTTTGTCTCATGTCCAAGAACTCCCTGGGCAGCTGCTGAAGCTCCACAGCTGGCGCAAATTCCGCCCTGAATCTGGTCACAAAGTCTGACCAGGTCATAGCCTCAAAAACCGAGGCTCCCAGAGAGTCACCAACTGACAAAGTCTGACAATGTGCGTGATCCTGACTGGTTGGTTGTCATGTTGCTCCTGAACGCCCTGAGGCGATCCTCCATCAGCTCAATGAACCCTTCCTTGATCAACTCAAAGATAACCGGCGTCGCATCAAGGATACCCCTCATGATCTTGGACACGATGAATTCGCGTAACCCATCATCCACATACTCGGACCCTGCGCCCGATCCCGATCCTGACCCAGATCCTGAACCTCCTGCTCCATGTCGTGTGACCACCATTCTGAAAATAAACATACGAATGACAGGGTCACATATACTTTTTAGAGGTCTCACACACTTTTCAAGTTTCCAGGTTCCATCTAGGCCCTCCTTGATTCGAGTACGGGTCCTCTGCTTTCAGTAGTACGGGCCCATACTACCCTCCACATCTACCCGTACTTTCCTCAAGGATTGCTTCGACTTCACCAAGTCCCATTTTCCCATACCCTTTCCACTGACCTTATCCTAGGATTCCCTAGGCCACCCTCCGACCTACCCTCTGCCATCAACTGCACTAGGAGTCCCCACTACCTCCCCCTAACTAGCTTGCAGATACTATTACATATCCGTTCCTTAGCTTGTTGAAGATGGTCGGAATCCCCATAGCACAAAGTAAGCAGCATTCGTGCATTGGGTAAGCAAATCAGGCATAACCTACACAGGCCTTCCTATTGCTGACTAAACAGTCCTAGCATACAGCTCATACAACAAGCATATAAGGCATCCTCCCTAGACCCTTAGCCCTAACTAGCATGCAATTCTCAGAATCATATATCAGGCACACAAGGCATCCTCCTAGATCCTTAGTCCTATTCTAGCATGCAATTTTCCGAATCAAACCCATCTAACATAACATAGCCAGTATGGGTATCTAGGGGAAAACTTACTTGAGCCTGGCCGGTCGCATCCATCACACACTTCGTCTTTCTTAAAATCCTTCCCTTTTAGAATTTTGAAAACCATTTTCCCTTGTAAAAATCTTGTAGTCCCTCGATTTGAGTCCAGACACCCTTGAGGGTGTGTCCGAATCACTCAAACTAGGGCTCTGATACCAACTTGTAACATCCCAAAATTCAAGCCCGAAAATTTCATTTTTGGATTAATAATTTTTAAAACATCTTACCATAACATTGTCAGTAAAGCAACACATTACAAAATCATAATTTTGTGTCCCAAACCATGTCATCAAAAATAATGAAAATCATAGAACAATCCCAGAAAGTCCGATGCGGAATCATGTGTGTGTGTGTGTGATGTGATGCTACGCCACCGGCTCCTTCCCCTTAGTCGAAGAGGTACCTGAAACCAAAACTGAAAACCGTAAGCACAAAGCTTAGTGAGTTCCCCCATCATACCACATATCATACAATATCATCGGTATCTTTCAACTGGTAATCATCATCGGTATCTTTCAACCGGTAATCATCGTCGGTATCTTCCAAGCGGCAACTTCCATCGGTATCTTTCAACCGGTAACTTCCATTGGTATCTTTCAACCGATAATCATCATCGGTATCTTTCAACCGGTAATTGGGGACTATTCCATCCTCTACCACTAGCATACAACATCAAGATATAGACATACAATCAGGCATATCCAGGTACTGACCTACCCTTCGGTCCTAGGGACCACTATTAGGGAGCTAATCCCTACTATACATATAACATATCATACAAATAAACCTCATAACCAAGGCACATAACCAGACCAAGATAATTATCACAAAGACAATCATCTCCTAAATATTCCTCTTTGGTGGGCCGGCATTGTGGCCTTAGACCCACCCCTACTAGAAGGTAACTCACCTCGTACAAGTAGCTGCTGATAATCGGCGCTTGAAACCTCTGTCTGTTGCTGCTCCGGATATCCTCCGGCTATAATCCCCAAAAAAACACTCAGTCATAATCAGATATCTACTCTTAGGTTAAAATGAATGTTTTACCCCTAACCAAGTCCAAGTTAAAGTCAACTTCCAGTTGACCCGACTCGCCAAGTTGGTCCGTCAACTCGTCGAGTCCCTACCCTTTACTCGTCCTTATCCATGATTTAACTTGTTGTCACACCCCCAAACCTGAACGGCGGAAACGTTCGGGGGCGGATGACTTCATGTGGTAACGTAACAAATGAATACATAGTAAAGAAAGCAATACAACCATCATATATATAATTGAAAGTTTACATTTGTCAAAAGTTACATGTTCAAAACTCAATTACAATATGATGTCAAAAATACGAGATTAAACTGGCGCCGCAGCATCTCTTCTTCAAAAGCATATTAGTACTTGAAATTACTGAATCCCTGGGACATACAAGAAATTTTGAAAGAGTAGATCAGCATTTAAGCTGGTGAATTTCATAAGTATTTAAGTGACAATGTTTGAATGAGATGAAATGTTTTATCTTTGTTTATTTGTGTTTAGAAAATCCTATATTTTCTACTAGTATAAAAGTAGTCTTCACTCAAGACCAATGTTTGTTTCCAAAATGTATGTATATGTAAAATAACCAATGAGTTTGAAAACCTTGTAAATCAATGCATTTTTAATACCCCTTGTGAGTTTTATAACCATACTATTGACTCTGAATGCCTATACACAACGTTCTTCAGGCGTTGGAATGTTATGACGTTTGTCACCCCAAACGGTGGACTGCAGCTAACAGTCAGGGCGCGGGTTGTCAAGCCCGTATAGATCTATACACAAACACCATGCTCCCCCTCCAAGGGATTCTGGTATATAATACAGGACTTGAAATGTGTACTCGAACGTACATGAAGTTAGTGTCTCACAAATCCGTGGTATAAAACAGATCTACTTGTTAAAATGTTACGTTTGTTCTTGTATACGAAAGTAATCTTCTTGAAATATATGTTTCTAGTACATAAGAGTTAGAAATCTGTTCGTAAAACTATACCTATTATAGTTTCCAAAAAGCGTGTCTTGTTTGTTTAGAAATATTGAGAAAAGGAATCACTTGTTTATGAAAGTATAGATTTTTGGTGTAGAGTCTAGGATAGACAAGAAAAATCTAAGAACAGTTTAGTTTATACATGCATTACAACAACATTATATTTAAAAGGTAAAATGCTATTGTGACATATGTTATATATATATAAAAGTTCCTTTAAATGTTTATAAATCGCATGTGATTTGAATATATAACAGTATATAAAAGAGTTTCTTTATGTAACACACGATAATACTCGTGTGTTTTACTTGTAATTCCCCCCTTGAAAGCATATAAAGGTATTTAGAATAATTAAAACGGTTGATTAAGGGGTATGAAACTCACTTGAATGTTTTGGAGATAGCGAGATGGAAAACCGGGCAGAGTTTCGTCTCGGGAAACGGATTTTCCTCGGGATTCTCGGGAATCTCGGGAGTAAAATCGACCTTCAGGACTTGAGCCAAAAAGACCAGAGCTTCGGGTTTGAACGGACACGGAAAACGAGGCAAAGTTGAGAGAGAGAGAAGAGAAATGAACCCTTTCTTTGGAAACCCTCGCATCCTATTTATAGTAAGGCTGGTCTGCCTCGGTACGCGAGGCGTACGCTCGTACGCAGCGCGTACGCGTACGTCATGCATGACCGAAGCCTCGACTGCCTCGGTTCGGATGGGACGGGTTGCTGGGTACGCGGGTCGGATGGGACGGCGGGTCGGATGGGACGTCGGGTCGGACGGGTCGGGGCTTCGGACGGGTCGGTTTCCTTCGGATAGCGCGACGTGGACGATCGGAGGCCAATCCTCTCGGTTACGTGGGGCGTACGGGGGTACGCAGCGCGTACTTCGGAGGAGGATGCTGACTCCCCTTCGGATAATATCCGAATTTTGAATTAAATAAATAATTAATTCATTTAATAAACTTCAAAAATCCATATCTTCTTCATACGAACTCCGTTTTCGATGGTCTTTATATCCTCGCGTAGGTGAGACTACGCTCTACAACTTTCGTTTAGACTCCGTCGGCAAATTCCAAAATTATTTTTTTATTATTTATTAAAAATCCATCGTGTTTAAGGAATTTCTTAGAAAATTCATAACTTCGCTATATGAAGTCGGATTTGGGCGTTCTTTTCACGTACGATCATGGTTCAAAGACATTTAATCATAGAAGGAAATTAAGTAGAACTTATTTATACATTTTATTATGAAAGTAAATTTTTATTTTTCAGAAGTGGTTACAATACTTGACCCATTTTGGTCGTTACAAAGAGTTGAAATATCGGGTTGTCACATCATCCCCCTGTTAGAGAGAATTTCGTCCCGAAATTTAAAGTAGTAAAGATACTAGTGAACATGAAAGAGATGAGGGTACTTTTGTTTCATCTGATCTTCGCGTTCCCATGTGAATTCGGGTCCCCGCTTGGCGTTCCAGCGAACCTTCACGATGGGTATGCGACTTTGTTTTGTTTGTTTGACCTCTCGGTCCATGATTTCTACTGGTTCTTCCACAAAGTTGAGGCTCTCGTTGATCTCGATCTCGTCGAGTGGAATAACAAGAGTCTCGTCGGACAGACACTTTTTCAAGTTTGAGACGTGGAAGGTTGGATGGATGTTACTAAGTTCGCGCGGTAGGTTAAGCTTGTAAGCCACAGGGCCGATTCTGGCAAGAATCTCGAAAGGCCCTATGTATCTTGGATTTAGTTTCCCACGCTTTCCAAATCGTATTAAACCCTTCCACGGTGAGACCTTTAATAAGACGTGGTCTCCTACCTGGAATTCCATAGGTTTCCTCCTTTGGTCAGCGTAGCTTTTCTGTCGGTCTCTTGAGGCTTTCAATCGTTCACGAATCTGAACGATCTTCTCTGTTGTTTCACGTATGATCTCCGGACCGGTGAGAGTGCTTTCAGGAACTCTTCCTCTAGCTAACTGGGTATCGCCAACTTCAGTCCAGCACAGAGGGGATCTGCACTTTCGACCATAGAGGGCTTCAAACGGAGCAGCCTTTATGCTTGTATGATAACTATTGTTGTATGAAAATTCGACAAGGGGTAAATGAATATCCCATGCCTTTCCAAAGTCAATCACGCAGGCTCTCAGCATGTCTTCTAAAGTTTGTATTGTTCTCTCACTTTGTCCGTCTGTCTGTGGGTGGTAGGCTGTACTCATGTCCAGCCTAGTTCCCAGGGAACTTTGTAGTGACTGCCAAAACCTTGAAGTGAATCTACTATCTCGATCGGAGATAATGGATATCGGAACACCATGCAGTCGCACTACTTCCCTTAAGTAAGTTCTTGTAAGCTTCTCCATTTTGTCAGTCTCCTTGATGGGTAGGAAATGTGCGGATTTGGTCAATCTGTCGACAATGACCCATATGGTATCGAGTCCACCTGTCGTCTTGGGTAACTTGGTTATGAAGTCCATAGTAATCCGCTCCCATTTCCATTCCGGTATCTCTGGTTGTTGTAGTAGTCCTGACGGTTTCTGATACTCGACCTTAACCTTAGCGCAAGTAAGACATTTACTCACGAAGGTAGCAATTTCTGCTTTCATGTTAGGCCACCAGTATAGTTTCTTAAGATCCAGATACATTTTATCTGAACCCGGGTGAACGGAATATCTTGAATTGTGAGCCTCGGTCATGACTACGTTTCTGAAACCACCATGATTTGGGGTCCAAATTCGGTCCATGAGATAGTAGGCTCCGCCACCCTTGACTTCTAAATTCTTCTCCATTCCTCGCAGGGATTCACCCGCCACATTTTCAGGTTGCAAAGCTTCCATTTGTGCTTCCTTAATTTGTGTGGATAGGTGGGAATGGATAGTCATGGTCAGAGATTTGACCCTCCGACCAGTGTATTCCTTTCGACTGAGGGCGTCGGCTACTACGTTGGCCTTGCCAGGATGATAACGAATTTCGCATTCGTAGTCATTCAGTAACTCAACCCATCGTCGCTGTCGCATGTTGAGTTCCTTCTGATCGAAAATGTGTTGAAGGCTCTTGTGATCGGTGAAAATAGTACTCTTTGTTCCGTATAAGTAGTGCCTCCAGATCTTCAGAGCAAATACCACTGCTCCTAACTCGAGGTCGTGTGTCGTATAGTTCACTTCGTGTGTCTTAAGCTGTCGGGAGGCATAAGCGATAACCTTCCCTCTTTGCATAAGAACACAACCAAGTCCTTGATTTGAAGCATCGCAATACACTACGAAGTCTTCTATCCCTTCGGGGAGGGATAGTATCGGTGCGGTGCACAGGGCCTGTTTTAGTGTCTGGAATGCCTTCTGTTGTTTCGCTTCCCAGTCAAAGGCCACTCCTTTCTGGGTTAATGAAGTAAGAGGTTTCGCAATGCTCGAAAAGTTCTTTATGAATCTGCGATAGTAGCCAGCTAGACCTAGAAATTGACGAATTTCTGTAGGTGTCTTTGGTGCCGACCAGTTCTCAATAGCCTTAATTTTGGAGGGGTCCACGTGTATACCTTTCTCGCTAACAACGTGACCTAAAAATTCGACTCTTCGAATCCAAAATTCGCATTTAGAGAACTTCGCATAGAGTTTCTCCGTTCGCAGTGTTTCTAGGACTTTTTGTAGGTGTTGACTATGCTCTTCCTCACTTCGAGAGTAGATAAGTATATCATCGATAAAGACGATGACGAACTGATCCAAGTAAGGGCGGCATACCCTATTCATTAGGTCCATAAATACTGCTGGTGCATTGGTTAATCCGAACGGCATCACCACGAATTCATAGTGTCCATAACGAGTTCGGAAGGCTGTCTTTGGAATGTCCCCCTCTAGAACTCGTAATTGGTGATATCCGGATCGCAGGTCTATTTTGGAGAAGTAGTTCGCCCCTTGAAGTTGATCGAATAGGTCGTCGATACGGGGTAGAGGATAGCGGTTCTTGACAGTAAGTTTGTTCAACTCTCTGTAGTCGATGCACATACGGAACGATCCGTCTTTCTTCTTTACAAACAAGACCGGTGCTCCCCAAGGTGAGAAACTTGGTCTTATGAATCCTTTGTGAAGGAGTTCATTAAGTTGACTGGAAAGTTCCTGCATCTCTGCTGGTGCAAGACGATAAGGCGACTTCGCTACTGGGGTAGCTCCTGGAATTAAGTCGATTCTAAACTCGACTTGGCGTTGTGGTGGTAATCCTTGTAGTTCTTCTGGAAAGATATCGGGAAAGTCGCGTACTACCGAGATGCTCTTGATGTCCTTCAGTTCTTGACTTGTATCGACGATGTGCGCTAGGAATGCTCGACAATCCTTCCGCAAGCACTTTCGAGCTTGGATGCACGAAATGATGCGAAGGTTTGCACTAAATTTGTCGCCGTAGATAACTAATGTTTCGTCGTTAGGGAGGTTAAGACGGACTGCTTTCTCAAAGCACATGATGTCGGCGCGAAGAAGACTCAACCAATCCATGCCGACTATGACGTCGAAACTTTTAATTTGAACCGGCATGAGATTGATTGGGAAAGAATGGTCGTCTATTGTTAACGTACAGCCCATGTATATGCAATTTGTGTGTTCGGTTTTTCCATTGGCCATCTCTACAGTGAATGAATTTTCTAACTTGCTAGGTTTAGGTTTAAGTAAATGAATAAAGTTTTGACTCACGAAGCTTCTCTCCGCTCCACTATCGAATAACATGCATGCGTATGAATTATCGAGAAGGAACGTACCAGATACTATGGTTGGGTCAGCTACAGCTTCGTCGTGGCCTATTGCCAAAACTCGTCCCACACCTCCGGTGCCTGCTGCCTTAGGACAGTTTCTCTTGTAGTGGCCCACCTCGCCACAACCGTAGCAAGCCTGCCCTACACCCGCACCGAGAACTTGAGTGATCGGCTTCGCGGGTTCCTTGCAGAAACGGGTTGTGTGTCCTTTCCTGCTGCAGTTGGCGCACTGCATATCTCGACAAGGTCCATGGTGGTGGTAATTGCATTTGGTGCATTTTGGGAGGTTGCCTATATAGGGCTTTGTTGGGTAGGTATTTGTAGGGGCTGTAGCAGGTACAGTGGCAGCATTTACTGACACCAGCTGTTTCTTTGTTGATTCTTGGGAAGACCCACCCTTCCCTTTAATCCACGCTCTTTTCCTGCCATTGTTGTTGTTGTTGCTGTTGTTGTTGTAGTTGTTGTTGTTGTTTCCTTTCTGTGGTGCTGGTGCAGAAGTGGTTGAGTTCTGATGACCTCCGTAGTCGATCAGAGATTGTGCCAGTTCCTTAGCACTTTCAAAGGTGTCAGGTTTAGAAGCTAACACGCTTGATCGCATTTGGGGCGTCAGTCCCCAGATGTACCTTTCTATCTTCTTGTTCTCGGGAGCAATCATATATGGACAAAGGATTGCCAGTTCACAGAACCTGTTGGTATAAGTAGCGATGTCGGTACCCACCATTCCGAGAGTCCATAGCTCGCGTTCAAGCTTTTGAATCTCTCCCCGTGGGCAGTATTCTCTCATCATCATGGCCTTCAAGTTCTCCCAGCTTATGGAGTTTGCCACGATTAGGGTGAGTACTTTAACGTGGCCATTCCACCAAGTTAAAGCTTTATCGAGAAGGGTGAAAGTTGCAAATTTGACCTTGCTGTGCTCGGGGCAGGAGCAGATTTCAAAGACTGCCTCCGTCCTTTCAATCCACTGCCTCAGGGCCATCACACCACCAGTACCATAAAACATCCGGGGCTTGGCATTAGTGAAGTCCTTATAGGTGCATTCTCGAGGTGGTCCATGACTCTCGCCATGGTTGGATAGGTGTGTGCCAGATCCCGAGCCGTTAGTACTCGAGTTATTGATCTGTGACATGGCAGCTGCCACCGCTGCGGTGACTGCTGCTTGAAACATTACAGCATCAAATTGGGGTGGTGGAGGTGGTGGTGGTATAGGTGCTTCCTCACCGTTGTTTCGCCTTGGATTCCTACGCGGAGGCATCCTTCAACTATAGATTGAAAAGACAAGGATAAGAATTTCATAGAATGGAAAAATGTATGTGTCTCGTGAACTAAATTGCTATAGATCAACAATAGATGATAGTATGAGTCTTCAAATAGAAGAATGAAGGTTATTTGTAAGACTGAAGGTATGAAACAAGTATTTGGGTTCACAAAGACCATTCAAGGTTCGAACGAAATACTCAACATAGTAGTAATAGTGCCACTTATATTAATATAAAAGTTGTTACAACGATCATGAAAATTTGACCCCTATAAGGGTCTCCGATTACAAAGTTCGAGAAATTTAAATACTTTTAGCCGAGGTCCTAAGCTATAACAAAATTTGAGTCCTTGACAAGCACTACTTGCGTCGAAGGTTGCGCTTGGAGCTTGACTCCGCATCTGATTGCTTTGACACCATTAGACGCCTATCGAAAGCGGCTTGTTGTTCCCTTAGTTCGGCGAGGGCTGCAATCATTTGCGCTTGAAACGCTTCGGTTTGGAATTGAGCGTTGTCTTGCATCTTGTCCAGCCTACGGATGTCAGAAGTGTGAACCTGCACTTCCACGTTGATATCCCGGAGTCGGCTAGCTTGTACTCCAGACTGATAGGACTGATTGGCTAACTTACCCACCATTACCGGGAGTGCTCGATCAGCCGAACCTCCGCCGCGGACATCATAGAAGTCCCGGCACATGCCGTAGGGAGGGCGTAGGTTTTGCTGTTGGCTCCAATGGTGGAGGTGACTTCCCCATACGGGAGTCGGTCCTTGAAAGTTCCTTACGAAGACGGGAGGCTGAATGGGTGGTGGATGGATAACTTCCGACTCTGAGTCGGTATCGGAGTCATCACCCACTTCTATGGGTTCCTCGTCCTCTTCGGGATCATCTTCGATCCATCCTCCGTTGCCTTGGTTGGGAAAGAAGGGGTCGCCAGGGTGGTGAAATCCAGCCATTTGACTGTACGAGAAATAGGGTTATAAGAATTGAATAAAGTCGGAACATGTAAAACATGTAAGTTAAACTAGTTTAGATAGCAAATACTCCTATAGTATTTAAGTTCTTGTGTTTGATTCTTGTAATGGTTTGGTAAGGTTTGACTTGTTGCTTACTATGATCATTCCTCGATATACGTTGGTCCAATCTTGGGCAAATATA
This sequence comes from Lactuca serriola, assembly GCF_051521515.1. Lineage (NCBI taxonomy): Eukaryota > Viridiplantae > Streptophyta > Magnoliopsida > Asterales > Asteraceae > Lactuca > Lactuca serriola. The sequence continues at coordinate 46,185,718 of NC_136412.1, read as the reverse complement.
GTTGATCACGCTATATTTGTCCAAAATCTGATTACATATATCGAGTCTCAATCGTAGTGTCAACTTGTCTAAATATTTGTATAGTTGTATAACATGAAAATAGTTTGTGGTATGCATGTAATTGTACTTAAATGAATTATCAAATTAAGTTGAACGAAATGCTGCTTAAATGTAAAAAGAAAATTTGTTTTGTCAGAGAGTATTAGTCCCTTAAGCATTTATAGTTTGTATATCTTATGTGGTTCGATATACTTAGTTCACTATAAACATTGCTCTGATACCAATCTGTCACACCCCCAAACCTGAACGGCGGAAACGTTCGGGGGCGGATGACTTCATGTGGTAACGTAACAAATGAATACATAGTAAAGAAAGCAATACAACCATCATATATATAATTGAAAGTTTACATTTGTCAAAAGTTACATGTTCAAAACTCAATTACAATATGATGTCAAAAATACGAGATTAAACTGGCGCCGCAGCATCTCTTCTTCAAAAGCATATTAGTACTTGAAATTACTGAATCCCTGGGACATACAAGAAATTTTGAAAGAGTAGATCAGCATTTAAGCTGGTGAATTTCATAAGTATTTAAGTGACAATGTTTGAATGAGATGAAATGTTTTATCTTTGTTTATTTGTGTTTAGAAAATCCTATATTTTCTACTAGTATAAAAGTAGTCTTCACTCAAGACCAATGTTTGTTTCCAAAATGTATGTATATGTAAAATAACCAATGAGTTTGAAAACCTTGTAAATCAATGCATTTTTAATACCCCTTGTGAGTTTTATAACCATACTATTGACTCTGAATGCCTATACACAACGTTCTTCAGGCGTTGGAATGTTATGACGTTTGTCACCCCAAACGGTGGACTGCAGCTAACAGTCAGGGCGCGGGTTGTCAAGCCCGTATAGATCTATACACAAACACCATGCTCCCCCTCCAAGGGATTCTGGTATATAATACAGGACTTGAAATGTGTACTCGAACGTACATGAAGTTAGTGTCTCACAAATCCGTGGTATAAAACAGATCTACTTGTTAAAATGTTACGTTTGTTCTTGTATACGAAAGTAATCTTCTTGAAATATATGTTTCTAGTACATAAGAGTTAGAAATCTGTTCGTAAAACTATACCTATTATAGTTTCCAAAAAGCGTGTCTTGTTTGTTTAGAAATATTGAGAAAAGGAATCACTTGTTTATGAAAGTATAGATTTTTGGTGTAGAGTCTAGGATAGACAAGAAAAATCTAAGAACAGTTTAGTTTATACATGCATTACAACAACATTATATTTAAAAGGTAAAATGCTATTGTGACATATGTTATATATATATAAAAGTTCCTTTAAATGTTTATAAATCGCATGTGATTTGAATATATAACAGTATATAAAAGAGTTTCTTTATGTAACACACGATAATACTCGTGTGTTTTACTTGTAATTCCCCCCTTGAAAGCATATAAAAGTATTTAGAATAATTAAAACGGTTGATTAAGGGGTATGAAACTCACTTGAATGTTTTGGAGATAGCGAGATGGAAAACCGGGCAGAGTTTCGTCTCGGGAAACGGATTTTCCTCGGGATTCTCGGGAATCTCGGGAGTAAAATCGACCTTCAGGACTTGAGCCAAAAAGACCAGAGCTTCGGGTTTGAACGGACACGGAAAACGAGGCAAAGTTGAGAGAGAGAGAAGAGAAATGAACCCTTTCTTTGGAAACCCTCGCATCCTATTTATAGTAAGGCTGGTCTGCCTCGGTACGCGAGGCGTACGCTCGTACGCAGCGCGTACGCGTACGTCATGCATGACCGAAGCCTCGACTGCCTCGGTTCGGATGGGACGGGTTGCTGGGTACGCGGGTCGGATAGGACGGCGGGTCGGATGGGACGTCGGGTCGGACGGGTCGGGGCTTCGGACGGGTCGGTTTCCTTCGGATAGCGCGACGTGGACGATCAGAGGCCAATCCTCTCGGTTACGCGGGGCGTACGGGGGTACGCAGCGCGTACTTCGGAGGAGGATGCTGACTCCCCTTCGGATAATATCCGAATTTTGAATTAAATAAATAATTAATTCATTTAATAAACTTCAAAAATCCATATATTCTTCATACGAACTCCGTTTTCGATGGTCTTTATATCCTCGCGTAGGTGAGACTACGCTCTACAACTTTCGTTTAGACTCCGTCGGCAAATTCCAAAATTATTTTTTTATTATTTATTAAAAATCCATCGTGTTTAAGGAATTTCTTAGAAAATTCATAACTTCGCTATATGAAGTCGGATTTGGGCGTTCTTTTCACGTACGATCATGGTTCAAAGACATTTAATCATAGAAGGAAATTAAGTAGAACTTATTTATACATTTTATTATGAAAGTAAATTTTTATTTTTCGGAAGTGGTTACAATACTTGACCCATTTTGGTCGTTACAAAGAGTTGAAATATCGGGTTGTCACACTTGTCGAGTTTGTCAATGAATCAACGAGTTCCCCTTCTTTACGACCATTAATGATCCTTCATCCGACTCGCCGAGTTGTATGAACCACTCGTCGAGTTCACCTTCATCTGATGAACAAGTCTTGACCTTGACTCGCCAAGTTGTATGAACAACTCGTCGAGTTCATCTTCATACATAAGAAGATTGCCTTGGACTCGCCGAGTCTGTTCTAGCACTCGTCGAGTCCCATGAACTCCAGGTCAAAAACTAAGTCCAATGCATTAGGTCACTCCTTCTGTCCTGCTACAACCTTCCTAACACCCAACTGAGTTCTTTTGACCCTCAACAGATATGGGACTCAAAGCCTTGGACTCGTCGAGTCCCAAGAACGGACTCGCCGAGTCGATGATGTCCACACCCAAAATCCTCGATTTCTGATGTACAACACTTGTCCAATGATAGATCCAAGCCCCTAAGCTTGATCGAGCACGTAAAGTTACGTACTTTACGTGCATACATGGGACTTTTGAGCCAAAAAGGCTCTAAAATGGCTCTTTTGTTACATGGGGCCTTCCTTGGTTGCAAAAGCTACCCAAGTCTGTCTTGTGACTCTTCCCAAGTGCTAGATCCGAAGTATTGATAGTCTATGATTTTTTGCTTTGGGCTAGGCATTCTTTTGTATAGGTCTTGGTAGGATGATAGGGAGTGTTGTAGTGATTATAGATTGGATGTGGGTGTGTGTTGCTTTCTTGTGTGTGCGGCCGCAAACTGTGTGTGCGGCTATACACGCATGAGCGGCTGCACTCTTGTGTGCTGCTACAGGTCGTATAAATAGTCTTAGTCTGTGTCTGTTTTAGAGCGAAGAATGAACAGTGGTGTATGTGTGTGTACTTTCAAGGTGTACCTGACATTTATGGCAAATAGATGTGTGCATGCTTGATGTTATTTCCCTTCTACTTCTTCTACACTCTGTTTTGATTGTTATTACTTCACTGATTACTGATTTGGATATATAGTTTAGGGACTAACAATTGGTATCAGAGCTAATTCGGTATCAATTGAAGTATTTTAGAGTGTGAGGTTGCAAAATTTTACTGTTTTTTGAAGTTTTTGAAGTGCATTTGTACTTTTTGATCAAGGAACTGCTGTTTGTTACTATTTTCAATAGTTTGAATGCAAAATTCCATCAAAAATCTGGATTTCTGCGTGTGCGGTTGATTCATTGAAGGTGTACGGTTGAAGCATTGAATGTGTGCGGTTGAAACATTAAAGGTGTACAGTTGAGAAACTTTGAAGGAGTGTAGTTGAGTGTGTGCGGTTACGTTTGCAACTGTGTGTGCAGTTAAGTGTGAAGCTACGTGTACGGTTGTGTGTCTGGTTGGAAGTGAAGTTGTGTGTACTGTTACGTTACTGATTAAGTGTAATGTTATGTGTGCGGTTGTGTTTGCTGTTGAGTGTACGGTTGGGTGTGAAGTTGTGTTTACGGTTACGTGTACTGTTGTGTGTGGTTATAATTTGTACTTGTGTGTGCGGTTATACTTTGTAATTGTGTGTGCGGTTTCAATCACCTAAGTTGTTCAAAGTTTTAAACATGGAATCTCAAAGCATGACAGTACATCAAGAACTTGACACCATCATGGGAACAACTTCTCGGATTCCCCGACTCTTGAATGCTGAAGGCTTTCCAGAATGGAAATACCGAATCGAAAAGTATATTAAAATGAAAGATTTCAAGATTTAGCGCAGTATACTTAGAGGACCAATTCGAATTACTACTGTAGTGGATGAATTCATTGTCGACAAACAAATTGAAAACTATACGGATGAGGATTTTGAAAGGGTTGAAGAACAGGAGAATGCCCTTGCTACGCTTACAATGGCATTATCTCCAGAAATTGCTCAGGGTTTCCGTGAGTATACATCTGCGAAGGCTCTTTGGGAAGCTCTAATCGAAGTCTATGAGGGTAATGAGGATATGAAGCATAGTCTTCAGGACATGCTTCGAAAAAAGTTCAACATGTTCAACTATGTCCTAGGCGAAACTCTTGAGAATCAGCTCCAGAGGTTCATTACTCTCACTACAGAAATGAGTTATGTAGGTGTTTCAGTAACAAGATCAGAAATCAACAAGAAATTGTTAAACTCTCTTCCAAAATCCTGGGACATGAATGTCTCAGTGATTAAGAAAACAAAAGACTTGAATAGGCTGAGTCTAGCAGAAACTATGGCTATCATCAAGGCTTGTGATCTTGATGACAAGCAGAGGGAGATTAATCATGTTAATTCTTATTCCACTGCAAATCTAAGGATCCAAACCACAAACAACAATGCTTTTTCAAGCTTCACAGTTGCACAAGCTCCTCAAGTTACCCCAACTACACATGTTTCACAAGTTCAACCCTTCATGACTCATCAATCGATTCAACCTACATCCTATGTTCCCCTTTACATGCAACAAGCTCAAGTCTCTCAACCTCAGATCATGCCTCAACAAGTTAATCTCAATGCTAAATCATCTAATGTTGTGCCTTCTCAATCTCATGCTTTCGACTCTCAGATGTCAAACATGAAAGAAAAGGAAGAAAATATGGCTCTTGCCACGGGTTTGGTAAATTGCTACAATGCCTTTATGGCTGGAGAACTCTCTCCATAGCTTTCGTTTGTCGATCTTGATCAGATTCATCCTGAAGATATAGAAGAGATGGATATAACCCGGTAAATGGCCATGGATGTGTTCAGGGCAAAGCAGTTCTCAAAGAAAACTAACAAAAACAACTGGAGTGTGAATTCTGACAAAAAGGTTGGGTTTAACAAAGGCAAACTTCGTTGCTACAATTTCCATGAGCCAGGGCATTTTGCTAGGGAGTGTCCAAATCCTGACAAAAGGGAAAATGTCGATCGAACAGTGGTGCCAGTTACCTATGTCTACAGCAACAACAAAGGATCCTCATCTACCAACCAACCTGCAAATCTGGCGATGGTGGTCCAATCCTTTGATTGGGAAGATCAAATTCAAGCCCTGAATATCTCAGGACCTGAGAATATCTTTCTGGCCCAGATCGAGGATTGCAAGAAGAAAGAGACGGAGGCAGATCCTGAAGAAGAAATGATGAATCTCCAGTTTGCCTTTATGGTGCAGACTACTTCTGAGCCATCCAAGCCCGAGGTAAGTGAATCTGGTTGCTCTCCATCTTGTGTTAAAACTATTAAATATTTGCGAGAATCAATAGAATTAATCAAGAGAGAGAATGAGGACTTGAAATATGAGGGATACACACTTAGTAAAAACCAAAAGTCCTTAAAAACTCAACTAGAAAATAAAAGAAAATATTTTAGGAAATTGCAAGAGGATTACAACAACAAATGTGAGAACTATGGCCATCTCAAACGAAAATTTGAAGCTGTGTCCACTGAACTTGACTCATTGAAAACACGTTTTGAAAATGCTGAACTTAATTTTAAAAAATATGATGGGTCAAGTGAAACAATTGCAAAAGTGATTGAGGGACAAATGCACTGGAGAGATATCACTCATGGAAATCAGATAAAAGTTGGATTAGGATTTGAGAGTGTCCCCCCTCCCTTTAATCATAACTACACTGCTATCCCCTTGTCTCAAGAAGAAATTGACAGAGAATCTTACATGGGATATGGAAAGTCAGCTTCTAAGCAAGCAATACAGTTAAATGATAAGGTTTTGGGTACTAACGTTTCCAATTTGAGTGCAGATAAGTCGATAGCTCAAGGGGAGCAAAGAGATGAAAATTTTGATGTTCTTGAGTCTAATGATAATGATGTGTCAAAGTTTGGTGTTAGTTTATGTAATGAGTCCACATTAAACTCGAAATTAGACAACTTTGTGTCTGGTGGTATTGTTTACTTTGATGATAAGACTGCAACTGATAATAATGTGTCTGCTAATGTTTCTATGTCTGATTCAAATGTTTCTACACCTTCCACATCCGCTTCAAAATCTTGTGATCATTCTTGCAAATGTGAAAGTGTTAGAAATAACAATAAAAGAAAGAAATATGTCAATAGCAGTGCCAAAATCATTGATAAGAAACAAACCTGTTTTAACCGTGACACTGCTGGACATATTGCAAGAAACTGTTTGAATCGAATGTTTGTATCTCACACATCAAGAAGAGGAGAGAATGAATTTTGGGGACGATCTTTAACTAGAACATTCCCCATAACTCGTTCACGAAATGGTGACTTAAACACAAAACCAAACAAGAAAATGGCCAATTTTCAAAAGAATAAACAGGTTTTTCATAAATTCAACAATAGTTTGCCAAAATCAACTCAGGCTAAGCCTAAGTCGATTTCGTCAAAAAAACAGGAACGGATCTTCAAACTCTTTGAGTAGAAAATCCACCGAATCGAAGAAAACTAATAAATTTTCAAAACCTAACTTTCAGTGGATACCAAAACTGAATTCAGATCAGTCACCATTTACCTCGAAATCTCATGAAAAGGAAAAATCAAATGAAAAATCTGTGAAAGTGAAGGGTCAACCCAGGACTGTGATGACCTGGGTCCCCAAATCTAAATAATTCCGCTCATTGTGCAGGGACAGTTGCGGAGGAATGTCGTCAGACCCTAGTATGTCGACATCAGCTGCTCCCGGCACATGACCAGAGATATATCCCAATTGCACGACATTCAGACATTTAATGGGGGATATGTCTCTTTTGCGAGAGGCAAAGGAGGAAAGATAACTCAAAAGGGAACAGTTTCAAATGGAGTGCTGAATTTTGAGAATGTTACTATGCCCCTAAATTAAACACAGCTTGTTGAGCGTGTCCCAGATCTGCGACAAGGGATATTCAACTCATTTCACAGATAAAGAATGTCTGATCTTAAAGCCAGCAGTTGTCATTCCGGAAGAGTGGATTCTTGTAAAATCTAAGCGGGATGGGAATGCCTACATCATTGTCACACCCCCAAACCAAGGATGGCGGAAACGTCCGGGGGTGGAGGACTTCATGTAGAGTATCACAACAACGAGTATAATAGTGCTCAAAGTAAATACAACCATCATAAATATAATTGAAAAAGTTACACCAAAGTATATGTTTACATGATTCAAATCAATTACATTATGATACAAAAAGAACTGTTCGACGATTTATCGTCCCATCCTCAAAACGTGGTTGATTTCCTGTTTCACTGAATTCCTGAGAATACAAGTAGTTTTGAAAAGTGTCAACACAAAGGTTGGTGAGTTCATAAGCTTTTGACAGTAAGAGTTTGAAAATCGATCTTTGTAAAGAGATGTATGATACCAAGAAAAATCCAATATTTTCCTTACAAAAGTTATGCAGTCCTAAATACCAGGACCGAAAATGAACAACTATTTGTCATACTTAAAGATATAAAAGTGGTTTTAAATCGGCATAAAACCCTTTCTGATGTGAGAAAAATCCCGTAATGAATGATGTGTAGTCTTAATTACCAAGACCGAAAGTATATAATAAAGTATGTAATTGTTGATGTAAAAAGTGATTTTAAATCGACATAAAACCCTTTTTGATATGAAGGCGTATAAGTATTTTTCCATACTTAAAGTAATTTCAGTGAGCTAAATAGACATAACTCGCTAATTTAAAGTTAGAACCCGTAAATCTTAGGATTGTTAATACCACATGTGAGCTATCATAACCATACTTGACATAGACGGCCTCGTAATACGACGTTCTTCAGGCGTCGCCGTTAAATGACACTTGTCACCACAGACCTGCCGGTCTAGCTGTTGCAAGCAGCTCTGGTGTGGGTTTGTCAAACCCAATATAGATCTATACACAACTATCACGTTCTCCCTACAAGAGACTCTGGTTACAATTTACAGGACTTTTTTGACTTTGTTACTTTGGAAGTAACCCGAAGGGAATGACTCACAAATTTATTCATTAACAGATTTACGTGAACTAAACGGAAAACCTTTGGTAAATAAGTTTGAGAAGTAAATGATACATAAACTATACCTATTATAGTTTATCCAAAACGTTTGTAATGTATAAGAATTCTTTTATGAATGCTTTAATGCTATGAATCCATAAACTATGCTCATTATAGCTTAATATACGTGTTCTAAATGAATGAATAATCTTATCATGAATGACTATATTTCAGTTTATGATGATAAACTAATATGGAAACACATTCAATATTTGGAACTTATCGTTATACACTTTGCTCAACATAATACAAAGTGTTATGAAAGTTATAAGCTGTTAACAAATTTTCAACCTTTCTACACTGTTTTTGAAAAGTCATAGAAAAATCATACGAATTCGAAAACTAGATCCGTAAATTCTGAGAGTTCCTAAAATGAGTCTACTTTACTCATAATTTTTATCATGATTTTTAATGATCTCCAACTTGGGTGAAAAAGTCCATAATCACAGACTGGTCCGGATTGGTGTTTGAAATGATAGGCATTTTTGTAAAAATCACCATAAATTGTAGAAAAATCGTATGGAGATGTGCAAGTAGTCATTTTAAAGCTAAGAACTGGAACTACTTACACCTAAAACAGTTTTGAAAACTAAAATGTTTAAGTGGTCCAAAACAGTCCGTGAATGGAGTTGAACTTTTCTGATGAAGGCTGTTAGAAAAGTGTAGTTATGTTCTTGGTGTTTTAACTTGTATTCCCCCCCCCCCCCCTAAAAACTTGAGAAAACATGAAAATATGGGGGTATGAACTCACCTTAAGTGATTTCAGTAGGTAAGTGTTGAAGAAGAGAAGTGTTCAACCCAAGAACACTTGAAGAATCACTTGAAGATTCGAAGATCTAACACAATTATGAGAGAGTTTGTGTAAGATATCCATGATTCGAGTAGAAAGAAGTGAAATAAGCATAAAGAGAAGGGATTATTCTTACCAAACGTGGAGGAAAATCTCAAGATCAACCCTCAAATCTCGAGTTCTAGAGAGGGAAAATGAGAGAGAAAAGAGTTTGCTCTTTTTGGTGAAAAGAGAGAAAATGAGAGAAATGAGGAGAGAGGAGGCTTTTCTAGCCTTTGACCAATTGTGGGGTTGGAAAAAGGTGTGAAAAGTACAATGAAATGACTAGGTAAGGGCTGATGGGGAATAGTGACATGGAGTGGGTGGTGGAGGTTTCTTGTGTCATAAAATAAAGGAAAGTCAACACTCCATCTTTGTACTTCACCTACTCCCTTTTGGATAAGGTTTTATCCTTAAAAACGTGATTAATTAATATTTTAGGGGCCTTATATGTTAAAATAAAGTTTTGGGTGAAAATCCCGTGCTAAAACAATTAAAAACGGGCTTAAAACGCGAATTTAATCGAAAACCAGGAGAAAAAGGCTTCCCAGCGAGGCCTCTCGGTCCTAGGCCGAGGTTCGGTCATGGTGGTTGCTGAGCCGGATGCGAGATGGGAACCAGGAGCGAGAAGCGAAGGGTCCTAGGCCGAGGGTTCGGTCAGAAGCTCAGAAGCGAGGCTCAGAAGCGAAGGTTCGGTCCTCGGTCCTCAGAAGAGAAGGTTCGGCAAGCCATCAGAAGGGAGGTTCAGTTAGTCATCAGAAGAGGAAATGGTCAGAACCGAAAGGTGCCGAACGTTCGGGTTCGGTTGAGCAGCCTTCGGCTCAGAAGGGTTCGGTTCCTAAGAGGGGTTTCGGGTCCTAAGAGGGGTTTCGGTTCCTTAAGTCCGTTTTTCGCGTGGACTTCCGTTTTTGGGCTGTTTTTGCCAAATTCGAGGGTCGGGATGCCCCGAGTGATTATAGAGAGTTGGGAGAGATTTCGAGAGAGATTTGAGAGAGATTCCACATACTCAAAGAGATTTGGGAGAGATTTGACATACTTGGGGAGATTTCACATACAAAGAGATATTTGGGAGAGATTTCACATTCTTAGAGAGTTTTGGGAGAGATTTGACATTCTTGGAGAGATTTCTCATTCAGAGAGAGATTTGGGAGAGATTTCACATACTTAGAGAGATTTGGGAGAGATTTGACATTCTTGGAGAGATTTCTCATACAAAGAGAGATTTGGGAGAGATTTCACATACTTAGAGAGATTTGGGAGAGATTTGACATTCTTGGAGAGATTTCTCATTCAGAGAGAGATTTGGGAGAGATTTCACATACTTAGAGAGAATTGGGAGAGATTTGACATTCTTGGAGAGATTTCTCATACAAAGAGAGATTTGGGAGAGATTTCACATACTTAGAGAGATTTGGGAGAGATTTGACATTCTTGGAGAGATTTCTCATTCAGAGAGAGATTTGGGAGAGATTTCACATACTTAGAGAGATTTGGGAGAGATTTGACATTCTTGGAGAGATTTCTCATACAAAGAGAGATTTGGGATAGATTTCACATACTTAGAGAGATTCGGGAGAGATTTGACATTCTTGGAGAGATTTCTCATTCAGAGAGAGATTTGGGAGAGATTTCACATACTTAGAGAGATTTGGGAGAGATTTCTCATAGAGAGAGATAAGTGAAAACGATTGAGAGAGGTTTCATTGGTGACCTTTTTGAGTGTTCGGCTTCGCAATGCAGGGTCCGTAAGCCCCGTTAAGCCTTGTTTAAGGATCTTGCATACTCCCGATGAGTATGCAACATTGTTTTATCGGTTTGGCTCGCCACGTACCACAGTTTTAGGTTAAGGAGATCTAGATGTACGCACTTTTCAATTTATGATTTCTCAATAGAATAGAGAGTTGTTTAGAAATTACATAACGTAAACTCTAATACTCATGGCAAATTGAGTTGACCGGTTTGACTTGTTGACTTTAGTTGACTTTGACTTGACCGAAAATTGACGGTTGTCACAATCATAGACATGAACAACAATATCCCCGACAAAGTCACTTGCCTATTCTCCAAAGTCTCATAACAAAATGCGATGTTTTGGTATCGTCGTCTCGGTCACGCTAATGCAAAGAAACTGAATCGGCTTGCAAAGAACGAACTGGTCTGAGGTTTACCTGTTAGAGATTTCATTACATTTGAAAAATGTGTTTCCTGTGCTCAAGGAAAACATCATCGAAAACCACATCTTCCAAAGCAGATCAACTCCATTAGTCATGTGCTTGAGCTATTACATATGGATTTATTTGGTCCAGTTAACGTTCTCAGCATCAATCACAATTCATACTGCCTCTGTGTGATAGACGACTACTCTCGGTTCACTTGGGTTTTCTTTCTGTCCAATAAAGCTGGGATCACTGACCTCATCAAAAGGTTCATTGTGATGATCGAGAATCAGACCAATAACCGAGTGAAAGCGCTGCGTACTGATAATGGAACAGAGTTCAAGAACGCTATTCTTGACCATTTTTGCGCCGAGAAAGGAATTGTGCGTCAGTTCAGTTCTGTTCGCACACCACAACAAAACGGTGTTGCCGAACGCAGGAATCGAACTCTTAAAGATGCCGCAAGGATGATGCTTTGTGATTCCAAACTTCCTATGTTCTTTTGGGCGGAGGCGATTAACACAGCGTGCTACGTTCAAAATCGCGTGCTGATCAACAAAGCCAAAATGAAAACACCATATGAAATTCTATACGGACAGAAGCCATCTGTCATCCATTTTCGAGTGTTTGGCTACCCTTGCACCCTTCTCCACTTGAAATCCAACCCCAAATCTAATACAAAAGCCGATGATTGTTATTTTGTTGTATACGCTGCTCGAACTGCGTGCACGGTTTATAATAAGAAGACAAAACAGATTGCGGAGTCTTTCGACGTTCGTTGGCTTGAAGAGAATGAGACAGACGCTAGAGTGGGTCTAGATTGGCTATTTGATTACACATCTCTTTTCAAATCCTTCAATGTGTCGTCAGATAATCAACCAGGGTCTACATCTAGTTCGAAGATCATTATTGAAGACGAAGAGGAGGAAGTTGTCTACAGACCACCACTAGTCTCTTCTGATCCTCCAATGGTGCCCTCTGTTCACACTGATTCTTCTGAGTCCTCTCTTCAACAACCTTCTCCTGATTCTATTGCTACTCCTCTAACTCCGGTGGAAAGAGAGTTCATGAACCAAGAGACTTCCGTTGTAATTTCAAATATTATGGAACTTCTCTTTCTGGAAAGAATTGCTGAAGAGTTTGTAGCAGATCCGATAAACGAACCTAGTTCATCTTCCGTGGATCATACAGCAAATGACGGAGTGGTTAACATCCATAATCTTCCAGTCTCTATCAATGACATCAGCTATGATATCCATGCACGCATTCAGCGCGACCATCCAATAGAGAACGTCATTGGACAGCGGGGCGACGGTGTTCAAATGCGAAGTCAGAGTGGAGACGTTAATACGTGTCTCTGCTCTTGCTTTATTTCTCAGATAGAGCCCAAAAATGTCGAAATGGCTTTGCATGATCCCAGCTGGGTTGACGCCATACATGAAGAACTTAATCAATTCGAGAAGCTCGGGGTTTGGAAGTTGGTGGAGCTGCCAAAAGGAAAGAAATCTCTTGATACCAGATGGGTCTTTCGGAACAAGCAAGACGAATCAGGTGTCATTGTGTGTAATAAGGAGAGATTAGTGGTTCGCAGGTTTCGGCAAATTGAGGGTCTTGATTATACGGAAGTTTATGCTCCGGTCGCGCACTTGGAAGCTATTCGTATCTTCCTCGCATATGTTTCCTATATGAACTTTACTGTATACCAAATGGACGTTAAGACGGCTTTCTTGTACGGCAAGGTCAAGGAGGATATTTATGTTGACCAACCGCCCGGTTTCATTAACTTAAAGCTTCCTAACAATGTCTACAAGTTAGACAAAGCTTTGTATGGGCTACATCAAGCTCCTAAAGCTTGGTATGCTACCCTAACTCAGCATTTGCTCAATCACGGCTATTCCCGAGGCACCATTGATCAAACCTTATTTATCAAACATGTTGGTCCGGATCAAATTCTTGTTCAAATCTATGTGGACGACATTATTTTCGGGTCTACAAGCCAACAGCTTTGCAAAGAGTTCGAAGTCGTGACGAAGAAGCGGTTCGAGATGAGTTCGCTTGGGGAAATGACCACGTTTTGGGGCTTCAGGTCCAACAATCTTCAACCGGAATCCTTATTCACCAAGCAAAGTATGTGGATGATGTGCTGGAGAAGTTTGGGTTCCGAGACGCGAAACTTGATCTTACACCCATGGCGGAGAGACCTTTACTGGCTCCTGATCTTGAAGGTGAATCCGTAGATCATACGTACTATCGATCAATGATCAGATCACTCATGTATCTGATTGCTAGTCGCCCAGACGTAATTTTTGCGGTCTATCAATGTGCTCGCTACCAGGCTAATCCTAAACTTTCTCATCTAATTGTTGTTAAACGGATTTTTCGGTACCTCAAAGGTTGCCCAAAATTGGGTCTTTGGTATCCGAAAAATCCAGAATTTGACCTTTATGCTTTTGCAGACAGCAACTATGGCGGGTGCGAGCTTGCTAGAAAATCAACTTCAGGAAGATGCCAATTTCTGGGAGATATATTGGTCTCATGGCAGTGCAAGAAGCAGCATAACGTCTCAACCTCAACAGCAGAAGCGGAGAATGTCGTTGCGTCTGCCTGTTGTTCTCAAGTGATATGGATCCAACATCAGTTGTTGGACTACGGTTTGAATTTTCAAGAAACCCCTATATTTTGTGATAATGAGGCTACGATCCAAATTGCCAAAAATCTGGTCCAGCACTCAAAAACCAAGCACATCGACATCAAAATTCATTTCATCAGAGAATGTTTTGAGCGCTTGCTCATTCGGCTAGAACAGGTCCACTCTGATAATAATGTAGCGGATTTGTTCACCAATCCATTTAACAAAGCTCGATTCGATGTGTTGGTTAATTTTCTGAAAATGATTCGCTCTGAGGATTAATTTTTGTTAGGTTACTTTAAATTTGAGCATTTTAATTTCATTCTTACCCATGCACAAATTTAGGGGGAGAAATAAACAAAAACTAAACAAAAATTAGAAAATCTATAAAAACCAAAAACATCAGAAAAATAAAAAAAATCAAAAATAGTTCTATGAAGTGACCATTTGGGAAGTGATATCAACAAGTGATAACAGGAAATCTGAATCTGTGTAAGGTACCAAAGCTGAATTGTCTAGGCTCTATGTTCGATGCGCTGGTAGGCACGAAGAATTTAATGGGCTTGACTAGGCAAAGATGAAATTAAGAAATCAAATGACTTGACAAATCTTGACCTAGAAAGATCCGTTTAGCTTGACAATACGACGCTTGGATAGGTTGAGCAGGGAGTCACATTAAAAGAACATGTATCTAGAACTGTGGTTTTACTTTTCCTCGATGTACGGATTCTGTCCTTAATTCCGGTGTTGATGGAGCGACTGGGGAATTCCAATAAAGTAGGTCTGTAGAAAATTATTTTCTTTCTTTCTTACTGTTAGTCATATGTTGCCTCCTTTACGTGATTGGAAGAGATCCGACCTGGACTACAACATATGCAACTTTGTCTATATGGATCTTATATATGCTATTCTTCCTGTCTGTTAGCCATATGTTGTCTCCTTTGCGTGATTCATAATCCGACCTGGTACACAACATATGCAACCTTCTACTTTTAAATCCCTCTAAATCTCTGATTAATAATGAATATTATAAATATATCCTCTCTCTTATTAATTGTCTGCTCACCTAAAGTAAGGAGTATCTTGGAAGTTCTTGATTATTGGGGTATATCAGGAAGCGGGAAACACGTTCTAATACACTTAAAATTGAATCATTATAGATTGTCTGTAGTTCTCGCTGCTCAACTTAGGTGGACAACAATGTCCTTGGTCGTCGTCAGATGAATGGTCCTTAGGAAGTTTTATCTAGGAACATAAGATCAACTTGTCTTGTCATTTATAGCATGTCCAAAATTTATCACAATTTTTCGTGCTTAAATGGACCACAATACCGACGATCGACCAAATCTATTCATGAAAGGGGAGGTGCTGATAAATTGAAAATGATTGTCTAACAACTTTGATCCCATATCTCAAAAGATTAATCAATTTCAAGATACAGGATTAAAATCTGTTTAAATTAAATTTTTAGTATTTTTTTTCTTTATTTTTATTTTTATTTTTATTTTAGAAAATGTTTTCCTTTTATTTTATTTTTAGTCTTTAAATTTTTTGGATTAATAATATTTTGAATATTTTATTTAATTTAATTTTATTTTTATTTTTATTTTATTTTTATTTTTTATTTTATTTTAAAATTAATCCTCAAAATGATTTGTTTCGAAATATTTTGGGTTTTGGGCTTTTATTGTCAAAAGATCATAGATGAAGGGTAGGCGCAGCCTTATTGGACCATATAAAGGAGGAATGTGCGGTCATAATTCACTTTTCACTATTACTCGACCACACACTCTTCTGTTCTCTCTCTTTCTTATCTTCAAATATCTATTCTCATTTTTCGTTGAAACTTAAGGTTAATACTCGTTAGTATCATGAAATCGACTCCCATAATACTGTTTTTGATAAAAAAAAAACGACATTGAATCGATATCATATGTGCGTGTGCTGCCGCACACACCGTGTGCGGCTGACCGTGTGCGGTTGTTCTGTTTGTGGTTGCCACGTGTACAGCCGCACCATCCGTGTGCGGTTGGACTTGTGTGCGGTTAATAAGCATCTGAAATCAGTATGTAACAATACACCGTGTGCGGCCGCACACCTTGTGTGTGTGGCTGAATCTAGGTGTATGGTTGCGTATCTAATGTTGATTTAAATTTTTAATTAATTGGAAATCTCTTAATTTTCTAATGTTTTTTTTATTATTTTATTTTTTAGAAAATCATGGGAGACTCTGAGTTTGCAAAAGTGCACAACTTAGCCATCTTACTAGAAGATCCTCCAATGGCCCACCTCGATCTCAAATTTATTGTTGATGGTCTGAGAAGATGTTGCTTGGTCTCTGCTCTCACATTTAGTCCAGCAATTTATCAATGTCTGATTAAAGAATTTTGGGGGAGCGCTTCTGTGAAGAGGAACAATAACGATGAGGACTATCTTGAGGAATATGTGCAAGGAAAGAAAGTTTTAGTCTCGGAAGACATCATTCGATAAGCCCTAGAAATCGGTGATAAGCATGAATATCCAAGAGAGATTAGTGATAAGTAGATTAAGGAAGTTCTTGGACAAATGGGCTATGAAGGAACCTTTCCAGCAACCCACAAGAAGCTTTTGCTACCTTGTTGGAAATATATGGCTCATGTTTTTGTGAGTTGTATTTCAGGACGCAGATCTGGTGCTAACGAGATATCCCTGGCAAATACTGGTGCCATCACTGCTTTGGCCTCTGGAGTAAACTTTAACTTTTCAAAATTTATCTTGCATGAGATGATTTTGAATGTTGAAGGAAACAAAAGGGACAAGTTTCTGATGTATCCAAGGTTTATCCAACTGATCCTTAACGTCATGCATCCTGAGATTGAAAGGAAAGGAGAGACCCTGGACATCAAGTCAGTCGGCCCAAGTGCCTTTGGTTTAATGAAGCAAAAGAGATCAGGAAAGCTCAACTTTGAAGGAAAATTTCCTTTAATCAGATTTGGTATCTTTGCCGAGGAGAATGATCAGTCAGAACCCAACGAATCTTCTTGTCCTACAGAGACTGACGATGTGGTCATCTCTACTTCTGAACCTGAAATTGAAGAAGTTTTAAACTCTCCTGTGGCCAGAATTGCATCAGAACATGATATGATACAGATTGTGGAAGATGAGAGTGATTTTGATGTGGATGGAGATAGAGGAGAACATGAAGGAAATGACAAATTTCTAAATGAAATGGACTTCTCAGGCCTTGACAATGTTGTCATTCCCCTCAACTTTGATTTTGAACATAAAAATGAACTTGACACAGATCTGGATCTCTCTGATAGGTTCTTCGAAAAGGTCGATGAAGTTGCTCAAACTGCAACCAAGACTAGTGCTGCAAAGAAGACTCTAAAATCTATGCCTCCTTCGTCTACCCAAATGGGAGAAAATTCAAGTCAACAAGGTATAGATTCAAGGATTCCTCCCCCTAGACTTTGCTACTCCTACATTTATCTCGACACAGGCACAGACCTCTATGCCTCCCGTACAAGGAATGCATCAGAATTTGAGGCAGGGAGTGTTCCCTCAAAGCTAGTCACCACCTGTTTCAGCCACTGTTATCACCACAGCTGTTGCAACCCCACCCATCCAAACCCATGAAGGTCCAAGTACCATGCATGAGACAGGCGGACCATCTAGTATTCCGGCATATTCCCCAACGATACCATCGCTTGATGAGGCCTCTATCAGACTCGCCAAGCACCTTGCTCAACACAGTCCAACCTCTTCCTCTCGTGGCAAAGGTATATCTTTCAGAGAAGAGCATTCAGGTGATGACAAGTCTACTGTGTCAGAACTTCGAGAAGAGATTGGTGTTCTCAGGCAAGAACTTATTGAAAATAACATTCAATTGGAACAACTCGCTTCTCACGTAGAAGAGCTTAAAGAAAAGGATGAAGAGAAGTCAAAACAGATTAAGGATTTGCAGACGAATCTTGGCTTTGTGACTGCTTTCTACTTCAATTTGAAGAACGTTCTGTATGATGCTTTCGGGGATAAAGTTAAAGCGTTATTTCAGCAGCCGTACGGAATTGAGGATCCTCCCATGGCCCCCACACAATCTACTTCAGGCAACCTTCCGGTTGATCCACCTCCTCCTAGAGCAACTACAATTGTCGATAGATTTGAAAAGGAACCTGAAGGCAACAGAGCCTGCATCACAATCAAACAGGGAAAGAGGATTGTTATGGCTAACAAAAGCGAAGGGTTACTCTTCATGAAGAATTCAAACGAAAATCAGGAAGTCAAAGGATCCAGAATTGACAGTGACGCATCTTAAAAAACGAAAATTTGGTGATGAGTATGGAGATCGCTCTGGGATTAAAATGTGTGGTTATGATCCTGAGTCTAAGCTATGGGTGGTTAAGAGGAATTCTGGTCACTCAGAATACTACAAAAACATCCATGATTTTCACTCATGGACAAAGGTCGATCTCTCTGAACTCTCAAGAGCCCCATTCCACAATCCCTCTAATAATCAAAGCGCTACGACTTTCAATCAGTTCCTGATCAGACAGGTTAGGGATAACTTCCCATCAATGAAGACGGCAAAAGCCATGGTTGTAAAGGATAAATATATTCTTGATCCTGATACTAACCGACCAATGAAGATCATGTTGTGGCCTGCTACTAATCAAGTCAAAGAGATTCCCATTCCACAACATTTTCAGGAGGGATATCTTGATGATATGGAGTTTTGGGCCTTTGATGACGAAACAGCAACTGCAACAATCAAGTTCAAAAATAGGGACACCGTTCTGAGACTCGTCTGCGCAAAGGATCTTCTGAGATTTAGAGAGAAAGACATTCGGACCCTAACTCGTCACCAAATTATTTGCAGAAAAGATGTCATGGAGGTTGCTGCGAAGGAATTCACTAGAATGGTCGCCTCTATCATAAATGGAAAGCTATGGATGGGATCCATGGAAAACGCTGACATGAAGCTGTCCAAAGCTCCTGGAGAATGAAGACATGAGTTCATGCTAGCCACAAACCAATCGGGAGATTGATAGTCTATGATTTTATGGTTTGGGCTAGGCATTCTTTTGTATAGGTCTTGGTAGGATGATAGGGAGTGTTGTAGTGATTATAGCTTGGATGTGGGTGTGTGTTGTTGTTGTTGTGTGTGCGGCCGCACACTGCGTGTGCGGCTGCACTCTTGTGTGTTGCTACAGGTGGTATAAATAGTCTTAGTATGTTTCTGTTTTAGGGCGATGAATGAACAGTGGCGTATGTGTGTGTACTTTCAAGGTGTACCTGACATTTATGAGCAATAGATGTGTGCATGCTTGATGTTATTTCCCTTCTACTTCTTCTACACTCTATTTTGATTGTTATTACTTCACTGATTACTGATTTGGATCTATAGTTTGGGGACTAACAAGTATTGACCCCCAATCATGTTTGGTCACCTCATATGGCTTAAAAGCCCTAAATCTTCCCCAAAAAGGGATCTAACAAAGAAACAAGCAAGGTACAAACTTTATACCTTTAAAAGACTGCAAATGATGAACCAAACTCGAATCCTTCAGCCTCCTCTTGATCCTTCTATGCTCTTCCTTCTTCCTTGAGGTCAAAACTCACAAAAATCACTCAAAATCCTTAGATCTTGCACCAAAACACTTAGGGTTTTCTATGGAGGGTCGTTGGGAGCATTAGGGACGAGTGGTGGCTGAAAGAGATGATTAAATAGGGTGAAAACCCTCAGATTAGGGTTTTGTCCAGTCAGAGCCTACTTGTCGAGTCTGGCCGCAGACTCGACGAGTCCATCACTTAAGTCCCGTGTCCAATCCCACTCCTACTCGACGAGTTGGGCCTTCAACTCGCCGAGTCCCAGACCAAAAAATACAAAATACAACAAAATAAATTACATACCAGGAACCGAGAGCTACAATATATATATATATATATATATATATATATATATATATATATATATACACACACACACACACATGGAAATGATCAAATGAGAACGCGAGAACAATTCTAGACCAACCAATTTATAAGCTTAAGTTACTAATTTAATATTCAAATTAAATTGCAACTCCTAAAATCTAAGGATAATAATTTTAGTTACTTAAAAAATTAAAAAATTTATTTACTTAATGGAACAAAAAGATATTTTTATCACTTTTCCCCAAAATTAATAACATACGTTTTTTTTCTCTTAAAAAAAGTGAATAAAACTTCAATCACAAATAAATACACTTGTATTTACAAATAAAATTTTGTGTTCAAAAACTAATATAGAAAAAAGGTTCGTGCTCCATAACAAATGATTAAACTTCTATTCACAATCGCAAATGAATATATACTTCTATTCGCAAATAGTACACATCAAACATGAATCCAATGTTTTTTTCATCAATTTAAAATAAAATTTGTCTAAAATTTTATCATTTTTTTACTAATGAATACATGTAGTCACAAATGAATAATCTTATTCACAAATGAATATACATGTAATCACTAATGAATACACTTACGTAGAATATAATTTACATTTAGAAAAAGATAGAACATAAGATATGTTTTTCATTCTCACCTGAATCAAATCCTTCACCAAGGACCCTAGAAAAACTCATATATTGTTGAGTTCCATAATACCAAGCCTCTCTCTCATGAATTTTAGCGAACATGTTTTGTGCCCAAAATCGATGGTTAAAAACCCTAATTTCAGAAAAGAGAAATTAAATATCCTCCTATTTTTTCCTACAAATCCTCATACCCAATTAAATAGTGACATGTGTAACATTTAATGCTCATTTAATGAAATTTAATGATATTTTCATATACTAATATGACACATGTCATCATTTAATTGGGTAAGAAGATTTGTAGGAACAAAAAGTAGGAGAATATTAAATTCTCTTCAGAAAAAACAAATGAAGATGAAGATGAACACATGCAATATTAGAAAGTGTAGTCAACATAATCACCTGAAAAGGATGCCTATGATGCTTTGGAAGAACGATCTGGCGGCGGAGAAGGATAGGCCATGTGTTTGACAAACATGAACGACGATATCTTCGGTGGTGGTGGTTGTTCGGAGATGGTAAGTGGTAGTGGTGGTGCGTTGGGACAATGATGATGGCGGTGGTGGTGGTTCACTATTTTTGCCGAATGTAGGGTTGTTTGATCGGTGAAGAAGACGTATAAATTAGGGTTCTCTTCAAAAGGACATGAGTGTAAGTATAGAGACATGAGAGATGATGGTGGTTGATTTTAAGGATCAAGCTGATAAAATTACCTAATTATCTTTTTAGTATATTTTAAAATACCAAAAACATTTGAATTAAATTAAAATTTTAAGTAACTAAAATCATTATCCCTAGATTTTAGGAGTTGAAATTTAATTTAAATATTAAATTAGTAACGTAACCTTATAAATTGGTTGGTCCAGAACTATTCTCGCGTTCTCAATCTTTTTGGTGTTCTCATTTGATCTTATATATATATATATATATATATATATATATATATATATATATATATATATATATATATATATATATATAGTAAAATAGAGGGAATCAATTAATCAATCAATCAGGAAACTTAAATTCATCAATTTGAACAGGAAAATAAAGAAATGACTTCAGATTTTGATTGAAAAGTAAGAGCATAAACAAAAAAAATTCCAACCATATTAGAGGGTTAGAATTCATCCCAATAATTTTGTTTCTTTTTTTCCTTCATCCCCATAATCTAGTTTAGGGTTAGAAGGCATGTAGAAGAAAGATTAACATTTACTCACTAGATTGGAGGTTCCAACTAATAAAACATCATTGAGACTATGTTGTATATGTGAACCATTAATCAAAACTCAAGGAAGAAGGGTGGGATGTGTTCTACTATTGCTAGAAAGGTGGCCACGTCATCGACAGTCGGGTTGTTACCGGTATCCTTCAATCTTTGAGATATGAATCACATATAAGAAAGGGGTAAAAGACATACTATGTGTCAACACTCGATGTATTAAAGAGATGAAGGTGGTATGGTTGACCAACGATGATGGTTGAGGACCTGTGGTGAAAGGGGAAAGTTGATGTGAGGCGGTGATTTTTGTTGTCGATATAGGGGAGATGGTTAGGTAAAAGGTAATTACAAGGGGATGATTTACAAGGTTTTAAATAGATTTCTTTCATTTAAAGGGATATTAAATGTTTTCAACATTTACTAAAATTAAATATTGTAAAGATTACTATTATACCCTTAAGCAATTTATTAATTATTTAATATTTCCTAAATTTTGATTGGTCCATACATACACATAATAGATGTACATAACATACGAGCCAATATATAAATGTACATAACATACGAGCCTATATATATATATATATATATATATATATATATATATATATATATATATACACACACATGTTTTTCATGTGTATTTATATATTTTCAAATTTTAAAAAATATTTTTAAAATTATTTTTTCATTTAAACGTATTTATATGTATTATTAAATACATGTATAAAAATGTTTAAATAAAAAAGAGCTTTTAAAACCTTTTTAAGGTATAGAAATATATAAATATGCTTTTTAAATTTATATGTTATAATTATATGTATTTTTTTTTATGTGTATATATATATATATATATATATATATATATATATATATATATATGTGTGTGTGTGTATTTAATATGTGTTTATACATGTACTTATTTATTAATATTAATAATAAAGAATTAAAAAAATAATATACTTACTTACATTTTTAATAAAAATAATAATTATAATAATAGTATAAATAATAATAAAATAATAAAAGCAATATGGTTTATTTTTGCAGAAAAATACTAATATTTTGGATTAGTCTACAAAATAGTTTCTATTTAATTTGTTATGAGTTTTAACCGGTCGAAAAAGGGTTAGAATATAATATTTTGTTAGTTTTTTGGACTTTTTTTATAAAAAAATAAAAATATGGGATTAAAACGTAAACTGAGCCAAAGTTACTGATCTTATTAAAGATTTTCCAAAAAAATATAATAGAACTTTGTGTAAACCTCAATTTAATAAAAGTAAAATAGAATATTCGAATCTTTGTAAGATTGAAAAACATTGGTTCGCACAATATAAGAAGGGGTTGGCTATAAGAAAAACTCATAATCTTTTAATCAACACTTATAACAATTCTTCATAACTTTTGAAAATAAATCATCAAAATATGAATTTTTTAACAAAAGATTATAAAGTGTATCACTTTATATGAAATTTCCAAGTAAACTTGGTAATCTAAAGTGTGATTTGACACCATGTTCGTATGGTAATCCAACACTTCACAGCTTTAGCTTTGTTATGCTCTTTGACTTTATACCTTTTAAATTTTAGTTTCAAAGTAAAAAACGACTTTTGGTGGGTGAACAACTTTTTGATCGTATTTTTTAATATTTTCTTTTATAATGTCTTTTCAAAGCTTTAAAAACACTTTTAATTCTTATCCAGATGGCAAATCGGATAATCGTATCATGTTTTTGTCTGACATTACACGATAAAGTTTTATGAAAAACGAACACGACACAACAAGATATAGTGTTTTTCTAACTGACACGAAAAAAAAAAAACTAATTAAAACATGACACGGCACGACAAATATAACATAAAATAAAAATTAGTTTATTTAATTAATATTAATCATACAAACACGATAAATACGAAAAACACAACAAAAAAATGTTAAATTGTGTCAATTTCGTGTCGAATTTTGAACACAAACACGACGTCCAATTTTTTACATTTGATACGAACACAACACGAATACGGAGTCGAATTTTAGTTTTGTCTCAGTTTCGTTTTTATGTCGTGTATTTTTTTTTCATGTCGTAATTATCAATTTTATCTATTGGATTTGTACAAAGTGGATCTTTATTTAATTTAGTCTAACAAGAATATTTAATGCACGGATTGAACATGTGGTCTTTAGTCTTCTTATACAAAAATCCGTTAGAGCTTGATTGATATTTCAATACGTTATAATATCCTCCTTAATAAATAAAGGTTTTATTTGCCACATGTCAATCTCTCATGAGTTTTGACACTTGTCATTTTATGGTATTTTTGAAATAAATATTATACATTTGTCAATTTTTGGTTTGTTTCAATTTTTAAAATTAAAGTCATATACTTATATATGTAAGTATTAAATATCATATATATGATATTAAATTGTAATAAATATGTTTCTTTCTTATTTTAAAGTTATACATTAAAAAATATTTTTTGTTTACACTTTAATGTTTAATCTTTTTTAAATCAACCCGTATAATACACAGGTTTCACACCTAGTTTGTTAATTAAGAAGATCTATTTGATATTTAATATTAATTAATTATAAAGATGATGTTAGTTGGAGGCACAATCGAGTCTTGCTTTAGTTTTGGTGAACAAGTGATGGCCACACAAATCATACCCAATTTAAACCTCCTTGCTATCAATTTGTTTTTTATTATTCATCACTCGTTGTGAAACCCATGTATTACATTAGTTTAATTAAAAAAATTATGAAATTTTAACAATTTGAAAAGTTTGAATTTATAAGAAAAATGAGAAAAAATTTGAATTATTAAATTTAATGAGACTTTAATGTATTGAATACATTACATATATAAACTTTTTCTAATAAATACTTTACATATATATTACCTTACATATTAAATGTGGAATTTTAATTTAATAAAATGAAAAATACAATAAAATAACACGTGGAAAATAGAAAATTTAAAAATTTTAGAAAATATCATTTATCCAAATAAAAGAGAAGAACACATGTGACAAAAAAACCTTTATTTATTATAGTAGATAATCAATCTATTATTTTTTATCATTGGACCGAAGGGCGATTTTGTCATTTAATTAGTAGCCATAGTCATCACACTAGTCCCCAAACTTTTAACACATTGTACTATTGTAGTGGTTATACCTTGTATAAGTTTCTTATTATTGAATGTTATTCTAGTTACATTCTTATCGAACCACAAATGTGATTCATTAGACCACAAAAATTTGGTATATTATAAATGTTGAATGTTATGTTAATCATCAAACTACATCAAGTTATTATAACAAAAATCTTTTATCAAAATACATGTTACAATGTCTTATAATCTTTGTTCAAGCCAACTTAACCGTTTTTCCAAATGTACTAATGCCTTACAATCTTTTTCTTCATGATGGTTTCACACATCACCTCCACTTCAATTCAAAGACTTGAGAAGTGCAGAGACCTAAGAAGCACTAAGCAGAAGATATTTTTTATAAGTGGAAGATTGACTTTCTATCTAGAGAATAGTACAAGTGATGCAATTGTCAAATTTATAGGAGAAATTTTACTCCTTTTTATAAAATTGACTTTTTGTTATGGCATGAATAAGAAGTGGTAAAAGTGGGTGCACATACAACTTTGGAAACAAATTCAAACATACACTTTTATACGGACAGAAGCATGTTGGGCTGTATTAGATTATATATTTATATACATAGGAATTTTTGTAATCAACTAGTATGTTAAATATGTTTATATAAATTATATTATCTAATGATAATCTAACCTGTTCATAAAACATTTTAAGATGTTGTATGCGCTAAAAATTTAATTCTAGCGACTTTCCACCTATTTGACCTATTTTTAGTTCATTTAGTTGATTTTTCCCGATTTGACCTATTACACTATATATTATATTAAAACAAATGTTTGTTGACATAACACCCTCTAATTTTACACACACACAAAAAAAAACTAACAAAAAAAAAAAAAAAAAAAAAACGGGTTATGCCTAAAGGCTTTTTTTTTTTTTTGCCACAGATGCCTCAAATATCGGAAACTTTGTTCAGTTTTGCAATTTATCCTGATTTTACCTTCTATGGCTGGTTGTCCACCTGGTCTTTTTCTTAACACAAAACAACCACCATCACATGTGTGTAGCCGACCACTAGCACCACCATTAGCAGCCGTCTCTGACAGTGTCTCCGATGGTCACCGTCTCCGACAACATATTCAACACCCTCTCTGCCTTTACCAACATCCCCTTGAATGAAACCTTAGTTGTTTCCATCATAAGAAACCCTGGCCATTTCCATTGGACGAAACTCTAGCCACCTCTATCTCAAGAAGAAATCCATCAAAAGAAGAACTTTGGTATCTGTTCGTGTTTCTTTCTCCCTCACGCATGTATGTAGCAAACCGATGGAGTACACCCTCTTCTCGTCTTGTTTGTTTCACACCCTTCATATTCTCTTTCTGATTTGAAACTCACCACACTCTCTCGATTCAAATTGAATAGTTTGTGGCGATGGCGGTAACTGTTTGTGTGCGTGAACAGGATAGGAAGAAGAAGGTGGTAATTGGGAAGGTTTATGGATGTAGGTGAACGATGGCTATAATGGAGGTTAAGGGTGGTGTCAAGGTGTTTGTGTGGTGTCTTCTGGTATTAGGTTGTGGTTTTTAATAGGGTGTTGGAGGAAAGCAGATGTAAGGATGTTAATGGTGGTTTCCGGGTTGTAAAGGTTAGGTTGTAATAGTGGGGTTGGGGGTGTGAAGAAGACGATGGCTGATTACGGAGGTGATGAAGGGTTTTCCGTGATGGAATTTTAAGGGTGGTGTTGGGTTGCGGTGGATGATGGACAGTGGTGGTGGTGGTAGTTTGTGTGTGGCGGATGGTGGTGTTGATAGCAAAGGGCGGTAGTGGTGGCAAAGTGTAGTGGTGGATGTGATATATAAATACGAGGGCTTCTATGACAATGGTGAGTGACCCCAAAAGGTAAAATCTGGCTAAGGGGAAAAAGTGAACCAATTTTCCAGTATGTTTGTGTTGGATTAGGTTTCTAAGCCAATAACTGATTTAGTATAATCTCAAATTATTAGCAAAGTCCTTCTGGGTTGCCTTCAAACCTAATAATTGAATAAGATGATTTTTAGAGACTAGTACCGGTGATGCAATTGTCAAATTTATAGGAGAAATTTTACTCCTTTTTATAAAATTGACTTTTTGTTATGGCATAAGTAAGAAGTGGTAAAAGTCGATGCACATACAACTTTGGAAACTGATTCAAACATACACTTTTATACGGACAGAAGCATGTTGGGCTGTATTGGATTATATATTTATATATATAGGAATTTTGTAATCAACTAGTATGTTAAATATGTTTATATAAATTATATTATCTAATGATAATCTAACTTGTTCATAAAACATTTTAAGAAAGGACGGGAGTTATTATAACAGAAGCAACAACAGTAAGTTATGAGGGTGATATGTCCATGGAAGAGCACTAGAAGAACGTGGTTGACACTTTTGCTGACCAAACCTATGTTATTGTCCCGACTAAGTCTGACCAAATTTACCCTTGTTAACTAACAATGGGCACTAAGCTTTCCAATGATTTTTCTGTTTGCAGAAGGCACATTCATCATAAGCAACCTTGGAGTTTGTCGAGACTGATTAGAGGAAACAACAAGCACAACAGGAATGGAAGTAGGAGTGGAGATTGGTTTAGACCATTTATCTGCCTGAGACTTGATACGAGTTTCTTCAACAATCAACTCATGATATCTAATCCACGTATTCCTTCAAAATCAGAACGCAACGCCATCAAACTGATTCGAACGTTGTTCTTCTCTCCTATCAATATAAGGCTCAAAGTCTTTTAACTCTTTAGATTCAGTAAGAGCCAATTAATCCCACAAATCAGATATAGTAGCATACAACTCTTGAATACTTATATCATTTAGCTGAAGAGCACGAATGTCATATTCTAACTTATAATGTTTAGCAAAGTTGGACTGAGTATACAGTCTCTCCAAATGATTCCAAACTTTGTTTGTTGTATCATATTTAGCCAATTGCATACCAATAGACTGTGTAACATAATTGTTAATCCAAGTAATGACCTTTGAGTTATCAGTCTCCCAAGTATCAACCAATAAATCAAAATTTTCAGCTTGAGGCACTGAAGGTTTGACTTTAGTCCCGATGATTGAGTAAAGAGAATCAACCTTTCCAGTCATGTTGGCAAGAAATTGATAACGACAACAATAACAAAAAAGCAATCAATGAACAAAAACAACAAACTAGTGGAAGCAACAAATTGAATAAACATAAGTCAAATAGTAGAAATCAAACCATCAGAAACTGAACAAGTGGAAGCAGCACACGAACCAACAATGGCAGACGAACAACTACAGTAACCCTAGAAATTTTCGATCCGTGCCACAGATTATTGCTACAAAACCTTCTAACAACATATCAAACCTCTGCTCTGATACCATGATAATAGAGTCATATTCTTATTGGAAGAGAGAAATTACAAATGTTCTAGATAGAAAAGCATAAGAGCTACAAACAAGAAAAAGGAGAATAAATACTAATTAAGACCAAACACTAAGGGGCTAAAGGCTAAATAAACTATAATGTAACATACACGTTCAATTATCGTGTTTTTTTAGTTTAAAAATAAATAATATTATGAAATATTATATGAAATTAAGCATTGAGTTCTAACAGATAGTTTTTACTAGAGTTAAAGTAAAACTATGTTTAGAATCACTCAGAAGGTATTGGAAGTCTTATGAGATTCCAATCAAAAGTCAAATATCAAAATTTAACGAAAATGTAAAATTTGAAATAATTAAAATTTTATTGTTGAAAGTTGTAAAGAATCTCATTGGAAATATTTAGGCGAAAACCTCATCGAAATCCGCGCTATAACCAAGAAGTTATGACTCCTTGAATTTTCGCGACAGAACCGACACGATGCCGAATGACGTAAAAAGTGAGTTTTTGATAAACTATTTTTTAGCCTATATGATCTAAATTAAATTCATAGTATTCGTTAAACCGAGAACTTTCATAAAAAGAACGTCTAAATCTGACTTCGTATGAGGAAGTTATGATTTTTCTAAGTTTCGGTATAGCAGTAGACAGCTAAAAACTCAAAATAAAGATCGGGTGGATTTTAGCCGACACAACCTAAATGAGAATCAAAGGTCTCGTTAATAGTAGTACAACGGTAAAAAGACAGACGAAAACAGACGTCGGATGAAGAAGTTATAAAATTTTAACGAACTTTTTTTGTCTCGGCCCGTTAAAAATATAATATTAATATAATATTAAAAAAAAGTCAAAATTAGCCGACGGAGTCTAAATGAAAGATGTAGAGCATAATCTCACCTACACGTGGATATAAAGAACGTCAAAAACGGAGCTCATATGCGAAAGATATGGATTTTTGAAGTTCGGAGCATAAACTTCGAGAATTTGACTGTGTTCACGACGTGAACACAGTGTTCACAACGTGAACTCAACGAATGACGCTTTTCGAGCCTAGAAGACACACAGAAATCCTAGGGGAGGACCGGGATCAAACCTTACGACGTGAACAAGCATGGTTCACGTCGTGAATCTTGAAATTCAGCCTATAAATAGGAATCGAAGCCCTCCGGTTTTAGGTTACAATTTCTCACTCTCTCTCACTTTTTACTCTCTTCCAAGCTACTTTTAACCCCCCCCCTAAAGTCCCGGTATCATCCCTAAAACCCGAAGCAAGTCCTGACGCCCCGAAGTTCCCGAGAAAATCATCTTTCCAGTCGAAACTCTGCCCGCGTAAAGTCCGGATTTAACTAAAATCCTCGGTTTCGTCAAAAAAAGTCATATATAGAAACGAATTGCTGCCTAAATCGTCATATCATTATTCGGTTAATTCACGGTGAGTTCAATATATAGGAACAATTGTATGTTATGTGTTATATGTGTTGTGTGTTTTTCCGTGTTATCATCTCGTGTTATTATTTCCGCTATGATGGTAGCAAACTTGTACCTTTGACCATGTGATCTGTGAAAGGACTTAGATTCACGGTAGTACTGGTATGTAGCATCTGGTCATGTAGAGCATGTCTCGTAAGAGAATAACTTCTATTCTATGACATTGGCATAAAGTTAGATATGGCTGAAGGTATGTAGTATCTGGCCATGTAGAGCATGTCTCATAAGAGAATGAATTCTATTCTATATCATTGGCTGATGGTTAGACAGAGCTATAAGCCTGAAATCTACCAAAATGTTAATCAGAAATTGTATGTCTTCTGTGCCATTTGGGCCGAAGCGTTATTGATGTTTATCAAGTATTAAAATTGTTAAGTCTCTTTGACTGTATATCTTTGAATCATGTCATTGATTGAAATGGAAAGCTTGTCACATGATTTCACATATGCCTTTGTTGTTCCTCTTTGCTTTTGCCATATTGAAGTGTATATATATATATATATATATATATATATATATATGTATATGGCATGACATTATATTGTATCTATTATTGAACTCACTAAGCGTCACCGCTTACCCCTCTCAATGTTTAACAATTGCAGGCAATAAGAAATAAGTATAGTTATATACTGTTGGATGATTTAGAATAGTTTGAAACTATTATATTTTGTACTCATGTTTGTATAAAACTTTAATATCCTGGGTAGTTATGTAATATACTAAAATTTAGTCGGTTTGTATCCAGTCGTTTGTAATCGAAATTATCAATGTAAAATATTATTTATAAATATGCATGTAGCATGTTTTGGAGTAACAATATTGTGAAGTATGAAAGTTTGGGTCTTTCAGAAATACGAACGTTAGGGTCTTTCATATAAACATGAGGGTTTTTTGGAAAGGGAACTTCCCTAACATATGAACTAACAAAAACATATCATAAATCGATTGACCCATATGTATGTGGGTCAAAGTTGAGACATACGTTTATGCCGCAATAAACATGTTGAATGATAAGTTAATAAGGGTCGGATCGGAGGTTTGATTGACCTAAAAAAATTTTGTCCGACTTTTCATAAATAACTAGTGTGCCAATATGATTATAAAGCCTATATTGTTAAAATAGTGAAATGTTCCTATACTAATAAAAGAATAGTTATTAGTGTCACTTGTCATTTTCTCATAATTTACATTTTCTTTTCAAATGCTATATAAAAATAGCACTTGACATTTGCTCATCATTTCTTACTTTTGAAAAGTATTGATGTTGATAATAAGTTAGACAATTATTTATTTGATTTCTGGTTTTTAGAAAAAATTTAAATTCGTCTTGAATAAGTTTCCGTTATGATTGTCGATAATTAATTGTATTTCTATATTGAAATTTAATTAATAATTTATTAAAAATAATTTATTAATAATTATGAGTTCTACTATAAAAATTTAATTATTTTTGTAACTATGATTTCGACGGGCTATAACATAGTTTTTATCTTTAGATAAGTAAAGTAATTTAAAAGGTTGCATGCATTAAATTAAAAAAACACTTTAAGTGACTTTCAAAGTGTATTTTTTTGCTTATGTATTTATTTTAGTCGTTTTAGATAAAACATAGTCCAAATCACTTCATTCACATTAATGGGTCGAACTTGCAACCTCTATCGGTTACAAAATAAACATGTTAATAATTAGTCAAAAGGAGTTTGGATCATATTGATAAACTTTTATGACAAGTCACGACAAAAAAGGAGACCAAACAATCAAGATTTGTATGAGAATTGTTAGGTTAGTGCAATTTTGTAGAGAATTTAAGTGTTCATCAAAGATGTGACCTTTTGGCTTGTTATTCATTTATGCGACCTTTTGGCTTGCTATTCATTTATTACTTGATTGGAACCCTTACTAGAAAGAACCATGGACTTGCTTTCCATTTAGGCATACCCACTATGATCCTAAAATCATTTGGGTATTTTTAGAAAATT
Organism: Lactuca serriola; assembly: GCF_051521515.1. Lineage (NCBI taxonomy): Eukaryota > Viridiplantae > Streptophyta > Magnoliopsida > Asterales > Asteraceae > Lactuca > Lactuca serriola. The sequence continues at coordinate 46,153,914 of NC_136412.1, read as the reverse complement.
GAATTTAGTTTCGAGTGATATTTTCCACTTATGAGTGGCCTAACGTGAAGAAATATAGAACGTGAGATGAAGTTTACTTGCTCATGGCTTTAAATTCTTGTGAATCAAAAAAGGACAAACAAGAAAGCTAAAGACAATAGAAAAAGACATGCACATCTTAGAGGTCCACATAACAAATCATTTTGTACAAAAAAATGTGGCTTCAATTTGCTTAGATCTTAAAATATCTTCATGTTTTTCCATTCTTTTGATTTTGGTATGCCCGCCATCTTCACATATGGAAATGAATCAATGATAGACAAGTATGACCTACTATATGTGGATTTCTCTAACGGGAATAACTGTGATAATTTTATGATAAAGTTACATAGATGGTCCTTATAGTTGATGAAATCGGCTAACTCTAGTCCATATGATGATTTTTTTTTTTTGCATAGACTGTCTCTTTGTTTTCAAAGTATTGCAAAAAAAATGTCATTTTGGCTAACAGTGTTAACTTTTTCAGTTAAATCTCATATGAAATGACATATTTTCCCTTCCTTCCATAGGAACTATTTTTGAAATATTGTATTTGAAAAAGGAAGAACATAGGTGACACAAAAATCGTTTCTAAAATATACACTCATATCAATCACCACCACTCCTTCCTGCCAGCACCACCACCGATGTATGCCACCACCACCAACCTATTTGTAACTCTTTAATCCACCTTCAATCCATTACCGTTTTCCATCGATGTACCGAGAAGGAAAAAAGATGGTGATGGTGGCTTCAGCTCCGACACTGCTTCCTTCCTCTACAACCACATACTTTATCTATCTATCTATCTCCCCACTTTATATATATATATATATATATATATATATATATATATATATATATATATATATATATCTCACTCTCTATGTTTTACAACTATCAACCATAACCTCCCTCGATCGTCTATAACTCCCAACAATTGAAACACACCATGTCTAAAACAGTCGCCTACTACATGTGATGATGATGCTTATGTATGCTCATCGGCGAAGATGGGTTGTAAAGGGAGTTTCAGTGGCGACAACGGACAGGGATAAGGAGCGATGACTTTTTAAACCAGAAAGGGATATATATTGGTGGTGGTAGTGATAACGATGTGATGTTTGTCAGAGAAGAAAAAGAGGAAGAAAATGTGAAGGGAGAGTTATGTAATCGTTGTCAGCAATACTGTAAGGCAGTTTCTGGTTGTTCAACGGCTGTAAAGGGCGGAGATCAACAGTGGTGGTCGGTGAACATAGAGAAAGAACTTGGTGGTTGTTGGTTTTGGGTCTGCACTAGGTTGTGTAGGAAAGTAATGGGTGTGCGGTTTAGAGAGTGTGACAACCCGAAATCTATTCCGTCATTTTTAACATTTTCCGTTAATAAGCCTCACTTATTTAACTGTCCGTTAACCTTTTGGAAGAGGTTAATTAATTTAAGACTTTTATAATGACTTGGTAAGGGTTGAAACAAATTAGAAACACCCACAAAATACCCTTAAAAATGTGTGGTTGCAACCAAGTCAAAATTTGACCGTTTAATCGGGTGCGACCAAAAAGCCCCGTTTAACAGCAGTATCGGGTAGATTTCCACTAAGCCCCAACTCCAACCCCTATATAAGGGTGAGTGGAGTCCATTAGAGACTTTTTACACTCTCCCCACTCTCTCTCTCTCTACAACTTAAATTCGAGCCAAAAATCGTCCGTTTCGAGCCCCAAACGAGTAGGTAAACTATCCTAACTCGTTGTATAACTTATCTAGCCTGCAAATTCGAGTTTAAAACATAAAATAGGGACAAAATCATGTGTTTATGGCCCAAGAACACTCTGTTGGATTAGTGTCTAAGTCCATAACTATTTTGGTATGTACTTGACCCGATGGTGCATGGTCCTTTTGGGTTGCCTTCACCAAAGCAACTTGATTGGAGAAATAAATAGAAAGAGAGGATAATATGATTAATTAATATGTTATAAGGATAATATATTAAAGGAGAAATCATATTTGTTTAATTAATATTGGTCAATAATTAATTGAGAATTAATTTTGTGATCAAGTGTAATTAATTAAACTTGAGGGGCTGAATTGTAATTATGTGATAGTTACAAAATAAGATAAGGATTATCTTATAAGTATGGTGAAAGAATTTAAGGTTGGAACGCCTTAGAATTCGAGTATGATAAGGATTCAAGGATTATCTTATTGGTTGCTTAATGGATAATCAACTAGATAAGGATAATGACTGAAACCCTATCTCTACACCTATATAAACACCCCTAGGGTTATGAATTCGTGTATCCCTTCCCAAGAAGTCCTAGATACGAATTCTAACCTCTCTCCTCTCTCTTTATACCTTCTCCACTTGCTTATGGTGTTTGTAAGCCATTAGAGGAGTGACACTTGTGACTCTCTGCTTTCCAAGGTCAATTCAAGGAGGAATTGGATTGTTATTGCTATATAACAATCAAGGTATGTTCTTAAACCTATTTACATGTGAATTCTGATTTCCATATGCTAGTATTAGGGTTCAAAGTCTTGGATTCAAAGTATGTACAATAGAGAAACCTAGATCCGAGCTTTAGGGTTTGTATGAGCACATAGGATGTCTTGTGACCAAAACCCATCAGTGGTATCAGAGCCATGATTGGTTTCTATTGTATTGATGCTTGATGTAACTAAAAATCGTGTTTTGGCCTCACTGTTCGACCTGACTCGGCGAGTCACTCTTGGACTCGGCGAGTCAGCCTTACTCGGCGAGTTCCAGAGGGTGACTCGGCGAGTCGGTGCGTCAGACAGTGCTTATCTCGGGATTTCTTGCTGTTTTTGCATTGGGATAATTACCTTATCATGTTAGATTAATATTAATCCGATTATATGATATATTTGATTATAATTTTAATCTAATTGAAGATATTTATCAATTAATAGGATAATTGTTTCCTTATAAGATAATCGATTAATTATTTTAAGTAAATTGATAAATTATTTTGCAAGAAATCATCAAATATGGATAATTATGTGATTAAATGTTAATTTGAATTATTTGTTATTTGATCCTTGTTGTTGTGAAAAGTTTCATATTTGGCCCTTTAGGTTTTATAGTTTAAATTTGTACCCCAAAAGTTTTGTTGTTTGAAATTTAAATAGTTAAAACCCTAATGTTTTGAAAAAGGTTTCAAAACTTGCCCTCAAGTTTTGGAATTTAAATTTTGATTAAATAGTTTAATTTTGATGCATATTTAAATTCTAAACCCTAATGTGTTGAAATGTTTCAAAACTTGCCCTCAAGTTTTGGAATTTAAATGTTGATTAAAAGTTTAATTAGGAATGTTAAATTCTAAAACCTCTAAGTAGTTTTGGAAAAGTTTAAATCACACCCTTATGGTTTTATTGACTAATTAAGGTGTTTAATTAAAGAGGTTTAATAAATCCATAAAAGTTTAGGTTTACAATTTAAGTGAATTAAAAGTATAATTGTTAAATTGAACCACCTAATATTTTAAAGTGTAAAATACACCCTATACTATATATAACATTAAAAGTCTAACATTATATATATGTATGAGTAAAAGTCAGTCTTACCGTTAGTAGGCCTCATTCACGAAGCTAGTCTATAAGGGGTGTTTAAGGAAATTGCCTATAAAATGGCGATTGAATGGGTATCCACTCTTACCCACCGCACTCTTGACTAGTGGAGGGTCGTTAGCCGAACGGGTAGGATGGGACAAAACCTTCCATTATAAGTATAATGAAGTATAAAAGTAACTAAATGTTTTCAAAATTCCCAATCTTGGTTACTTAGGCAAAAGTGAATTGATGCAATTCCATGAAATTACACTTTGTGCCCTTGCGAAGACGTTAGTGGAGCGTGTGTGGTTAACCGGCACACTAAATGGGTCTAAGCAAAGGTAGCAAAGGGTGACTCAATGTTTGTCATAGTTCGGTGGAGCGTGTGTGGTTTACCGGCACATCGAATAGGTGACTGTAACATGTGAGTGCACCATGTAAGTTTGCATGGTTATTCACACCCGCTTTGTGATCCTCGGCATCCCAGTCACAAACAAGAGGGGCATATCGAGATTTAAACATGTCATTGGAAGTTCAATGAATCTCAAAGGATCTAGGAGTTTTCATAGATTTAAAACTTATATTTAATTTTCGTTTTTTGTGGTGGAAATTAGTGAATCGTTATTCACTTACCTTCAAATATTCTGCAATTAGGGTTACGGCATCCCTCTCCCGAGTTGTAGAATATTGTGTTGGGTCCTAGCCTTAGTATCTCATTTGGGTGATTTACTAAGGACTCAATCTATCAACTAACTTGAATTCGTTTTCTCCCGTAATGTAGAAGTCAAAGTTTGACAACTATGGTCTTCTCAAATCCCGTGGAACAAGCATTCCACATGAAGATGATATTCCACGATTCGATCGAGGATGAGGAAATCATGCTTCACTTCCTCCTCCTCCTCCAATTATTCTCCCTAACCCACAAGATTGTAAAAATGAAAGGTTCAATATCACTCAAGCCCTTTTGGCAAGTAAACATAAAGAAGGAAAGTCGGTGTGTGCACACGTCCTAGGGATGAAGTCGCGCATTGATAGACTAAGAATGATGGGATCCGTTGTTAGTGAAGAGATGGCTGTAGATTGGGTTCTTCAGTCACTTCCCAACTCATATAGTGAGTTCGTAAGAGAGTACTATATGACAAACCACAACGTGATCCTTATAGATCTCACCTATATGCTTATTGCTGCCGAATCAGCAATGGTTTGGCGCAATAGAAAAGCAAAGTTGATTGGTGAATCTGCCTTCAAGACCTCTATGGATATAGACAATGGCAATGAAAGACATGTAATGATCGAAAAGTTTGATCATAAGAGAAAGGCGATGTTTGAAGTAGTTCCATGTGTTGTTCCAAAAGAGTCAATTTGCTTTTATTGCCAAGAGAAGGGGCATTGGAGACGAAGTTGCCCTAATTACCTAAGAGATCTAAGAGATGGGAGAGTCAAAGGTATGACTGCGCTTTAGGTAAAAATCCACTATCTAACTCCATTAAGTTCCTATTCATTGATTCTTAATACATGATGTAATAAGATTACATTTGAGTGTTTTGTAGGGTCGGTGAAAAGAAAGGAAGCTTGATAAGAGAGCAAGATGAATCTAATCACAAGAGATGGATCTCGATCGCATGGACTTGAAGATTAGATTTTGAGCTTAGAAAGTTATGATAGAGTTGTTAGAATTTTTCTTTTGTACATAGTTTTCAATGGATTTTGCATTGTAAGGACAATTTTTTTTCCGCTGCTTTTATAAATAAAATAAATTTTGTTTGACTTATTTATTTATTTGTTTATTTCCTTACAATGAAATCGTTATGAAAATTGATGTTCGAATATTTCTACAACGAATGGATATGATTCTTAGTTATGTTATTTATGGAAATGTCAAGAATTTACCAAATAGGGAGAGTTTCTCATCGCCCAAAGTTTCAATTGGACAGAAACTTGGAATCATGCAACGTGGATGCACGATGAATGAGAAATTTCGTATTTGGAAATTAGACTGATTCGTTGACAAAGTGTCGAGTGAAGGACTAAGAGATCGAGCACACAAAGTTGCGTGTTGATCAAGTCCACCATAAGAGTAACAAAGATATTCGTCATGATTTACTAAAAGTTTAGTAAATATGAGATTAAGTGTAATTCTGAATTGATTAAAGGGTTTAGATCAATAGCAGAACGAATAAGAAGAATCAAGTAGGCAGAAAGATAAAAGTTTCTCCATTCTAAGAAGAAGGGAGAGTAGCTTTTATGCTTTATGATAGGTCTTAATGATTAAGAACCATATCTCAATTGATCCTCTAAGTGAGTCTTAGTACAATTGTATGTCTAAGAAGAGGAATCAAGAATTGAAGAAATGGTTAAATCAAGAAGTCTATCATACTTCGTTCCAATAACAAGTCTTAAAGTTAAGATTGTGACAATGAGTGAAAAGTATTAAGAAGGTTTGAAACATTCATCAAATGTGGTTAGTTGTGATGTCTTAGATAAGACAAAGACCAACTAGGACCAATTTATGAAGATTTTTTTTGATAAAAGCTACACTAACTCTTGAATATTTGTTTGTCAAGAAATGGTTTTTGACAAGAGAATCTTATATGTCAAGGAGTCAGTGGGAGTCTTAATGGTCATGAAAGGTTTCAAGAACAAATCAAATAAACCTTATCGATCATCACTAGCACACGAGTTGAGGTTTACAACCTATCGTGTTGACATTATTTTAATTTCGTGCCAATCCAACAGTACTCAATCAATCCAATCAAGTTAATTATGCATGTGAGCTCTATGAGTTCTCATTTTGAACGCATAAAAGGCAAAGCACCTTAATCAATGAAAGGTACATTGATAGGAAAGGGTGAACTGCTTAACTACTTGGAAGACATGGTGGGCAGCTGTGCTACCATAAAGGCAAGAAATCAAGATCAAGAAAGTTCGATCCATAAGAGTTTGAATTTGTCGTAAACTTTGGTTTTGACAAATTCACATGGATAGGAACACATACACCGCTCAAATCTAAGTGTCATAAGATTTCCTCCTTCATGAAAATGATTGTGAGGAAATGCTTTCACTAAGAAAGATTTAAGAAGATAGTGATTGTAAAATTGCATTCTCGAATTCGATTATGGTTACGGTATCCCTTTCCATAATTTGAGTTGTGAGGTTTGGCAATTAGTCTTAATTGTTTAGACACACATATGAACTATCGAAGGCAAATGTGTATAAGTTCAAGAAGCATTGATAAAGGATTATCAAAGCACTAAGTATTAGAAACATAAACTTAAGAAATTCAATAAGTATTGTTTTCTGAAAGTTAAGATGTTTATGAATACATGTCGAAGCTAGTGGGAGCATAAGTGTTATGTTTTATAATAATCATCATGATAGTGGGAGCATAAATGTTATGATTGTATGATTATTAAGGAAAGTATTGCAAGGTTAGCAATATTATTAATTATAGAAAACAAGAGTCATACTTTGCAAAGTCGCAATAGTTGAAGAGTTGTTTTGCTATAATTAAGGGAGAGAATATTATGCTTCATTTCAAATCTAAAGGTTTAGGTTGAGAAATGTTAATAAAATTTAGTCAAAGGTACTTAGTGTGTTCTTAAAATTTCGATTATGATTACGGCATCCCTCTTCACAATTCGAATTTTGAGAACATAGCAAATAAAACATTATGCGTCGTGTCCCATACGCTTCGGGTATAGGATCGATTGCAAATGCTTTAATGTTTGACCATTCTAAAATTTTCCAAATGTCGAGCGTATTTAGAGGGAAAAGGGACTAGAATTGGTTTTGACTAAAATAATTAAACAACTATCAAAGGACAATCCAAGTTCGACGAGGATTGGTCGCTTGTGAGTAGTTGAAAGTATAGTATTGGAAAATAAGGAAATGTTTCCATATTGGATGGACCGTATCGACATCATTACGAATAGATAAGATTCTATTAAGAATGAGTTGTCATATGGAACATATGGAAGTGTGTCCATATTGGGAATTGAATATTGAGAAATCTGTGACTAGATTAGAAAATTCTATGCAAAAGGATGTTCAAAGAATGTACTTTGAGTGAGAGACATCACGTCTATGGAATTGTCTTGTAACAATCTCCGATAGAGGACTTTGTAATATCATTGGCAATAGTCTTTGTGACTTTGGTGCAGTGACATTACGAAAGGATAGTTGCATAGAATGTTAGAATCTAGCATATTCTATAAGTAGCAAGAATTTGATATTCTTTAACTTATGAAAAGCGGATTTGGATTTGTAAAATGAGAAGGATTGGAAATGTGTTCAATGTGATCTATTTCACAAAGTAAGAACCATAGGTAAACATTGTGTGCATGCTAGGAGCATGAGACAAGTGTTGGAATTCAATTAAGAAGTTGATTACCCGAAACGACAAATAATGAGTAATCAATATGGTGATAAATAAAAGGTGTTTTATTTATACTCAAAGGTTTGAGGCCATATGGGATTAGTATTATTCTTGTGTTTCACATTTGCATGTTTTGACTTCCAGAATAATTGAGTTTGTTAAGAATAATCGAATTATTCAAACGGGCCACAGTCGTTCATATGTTGGAAGTAGATATGAATGAAGACTGTTGTGAATTGGTGTGTGGATTGTCTAAAAGAGGATTAGACATAAGCAAGAGTTTGCTGCAACGTTCATGAGTGCTTATGAATGTGATTTGAGCATTGGACAAAACCCACGCTCACTTGGATCACTCCATGGATTGTATCGCGAGTGATTAGTGAGACGATAACATCTTATATTCTTGAAACCGAGATGTGTGAGTTGTATCTTGCAAATCGGTTACACATTGATAATATGTAAACGCACCAGTAACTTGGTGTTATAAAACATATTGTTGTGTGTGATTCGGTGCGTGAGTACAAGCAAGCATTGTATCAAAGTTTATCCGTTACTTTTATCCAAAGTAGGATAAAAGCGATATCTTTGGGCCCCTCGATGGTTTAGTGATGACAAACGTAAATGCTCGGCCGGGCTAGGGCTAATTTGATTTGTTCAATTAGTCTGTCGTCATAAATCAGAAATCGAGAAGTAGTACAAAGAGAATGATTAGAAATCATATCTCATATGATATCTAGAATGGAGGAATATGTGATCCCTTATCTAAGGACACGCATATTTGATATGATCAGAGTTGACAGCGGCTTTGGAAAGCTACGATTGCAGATCGGGATCCGAAGTCATACGCAGAATAGTTGTTAGACTTATCCAAGTGGGAGACTGTTGGATTAGTGTCTAAGTCCATAACTATTTTGGTATGTACTTGACCCGATGGTGCATGGTCCTTTTGGGTTGCCTTCACCAAAGCAACTTGATTGGAGAAATAAATAGAAAGAGAGGATAATATGATTAATTAATATGTTATAAGGATAATATATTAAAGGAGAAATCATATTTGTTTAATTAATATTGGTCAATAATTAATTGAGAATTAATTTTGTGATCAAGTGTAATTAATTAAACTTGAGGGGCTGAATTGTAATTATGTGATAGTTACAAAATAAGGTAAGGATTATCTTATAAGTATGGTGAACGAATTTAAGGTTGGAAAGCCTTAGAATTCGAGTATGATAAGGATTCAAGGATTATCTTATTGGTTGCTTAATGGATAATCAACTAGATAAGGATAATGACTGAAACCCTATCTCTACACCTATATAAACACCCCTAGGGTTATGAATTCGTGTATCCCTTCCCAAGAAGTCCTAGATACGAATTCTAACCTCTCTCCTCTCTCTTTATACCTTCTCCACTTGCTTATGGTGTTTGTAAGCCATTAGAGGAGTGACACTTGTGACTCTCTGCTTTCCAAGGTCAATTCAAGGAGGAATTGGATTGTTATTGCTATATAACAATCAAGGTATGTTCTTAAACCTATTTACATGTGAATTCTGATTTCCATATGCTAGTATTAGGGTTCAAAGTCTTGGATTCAAAGTATGTACAATAGAGAAACCTAGATCCGAGCTTTAGGGTTTGTATGAGCACATAGGATGTCTTGTGACCAAAACCCATCACACTCTTGGTCCGTGAACACCATTTAATGGGGTTTTTAAGCCCCAAAACCCCTCCAAATTGTCCCTAAGGCTTAGATATGACTTGTAGGCTTATGAAATCGGACTTAGAACACCTTGAACTAGCATTTTGGGGAGTAAACATGAGTTTACTGCCCAAGATTGTAGGCTTATGGAATCGGACTTAGATGTATGCATGTACTTGTATAGGTGCATATAAATAATGATTGAAGGACTTAGGAAGGCTTGTCCGCCCTATTTCCTTTTCTTCGTTGAGATGTGGTCTGGTGGGATCGGATGGCCGTCCGAAGGTCGTTTGATTCATTAGTTATATATTATGTATACGAGCATAGACATATAGGTTTACTCTAGTCAGTTCAATTATGAGTCTCTACCTCTAGTTCAACACTTATATTGGAAACCCACTACCCACTATTTGGGATGCATCTTCGGGACATGGCCTTCTCCTTCGTCTAGTTGGTAACCAGAGTCTCCTGTAGGGAGAGCGGACATTGTGTGTATAGATCTATACGAGATTGACACCCCTGCACCCTGACTGTTAGCTACAGTCCACGACCTACCAAGCCAAGGGGTGACAAATGTCATAATTTATATAGACGCTTGTAGGGCGTCAGGTACTCTAGTGTCGGTTAGTATGGTTACGAGTATCCCAGGTTACCTTATAATTCATGGCCTTAAGGTAACGGTATTTTACACTGTATGCTAGAAACCCACTCTCAGAGTCACACTCACACTGTTTTTAGACCTTGCTAGTTGTATCTTTCATTTGATACTGTCTGGGGTCTGTATTCTCTGTTTTTAGACCTTGCTAGCTGTATCTTTCATTTGATACTGTCTGGGGTCTGTATTCTCTGTTTTTAGACCTTGCGAGCTGTATCTTTCATTTGATACTGTCTGGGGTCTATACTCTCTGTTTAGACCTTGCCAGCTGTACCTTTCATTTGGTAGCGTCTGGGGTCAGTGTCTCCCTTTGTTAGACTGAGCCAAGCGTGTCGTTCGTCCGATACTTTCCTGGAGTCTATGATTCATTTTGCCTTAGTCAGCAGTCTTCACTGCTGAGGCATATGTTGTTTCCCTGATTTCTCTTGCTTTCTTTAATAATCAAATTCTGTATTTTGATAATGATAGCGATTAAGGGAAAACTACTTTTTACCACATAACTCCGTCCAGTCTTGGTAGAAGACTGCTTTTATTAAAGAAAATATAGGATTTTCTGGAAAAGACACTAATTTAATGGATACTCTAAAACTACCACTTTTATTAAAGTTATTTGAATAAAATGACACTAAATACTTATGAACTCACCAGCATTTGTAAAAATGCTGATACTCGCTTTTCAAATAACTTGTATTCTCAGGTCAGCATTAGACAGGTACATCCCCGGAGCTTCTGACGAAGACAGTTTAGTACCAAGCTGTACCTATATTAGTACTCGTATTACTTTGTTGTATTGTAATGTAAACCATGTAAAACTATTACTATTAATGCAATGATTGTTGTACTTTGATTACTATAATGCATGTGTTGTGATACTTGACATGACGTCATCCACCCCAGAACGTTTCCGTCGTTCCGGTTTTGGGGTGTGACAGAGTGAAATGAAGAAAGAAGAACATTAGGGTTGTGTACGGATTTCAAAAATGGTCATTATGTCAGGAATGATAAATTGGTCATTTCACATTAATTAACTTTAAGTTTAACACCGTTTGCCAAAATGACATTTTTTGCAAGAATTTGAAACCATATGGACCATCTATGTAAAAAATCATCATAAAGACTAGAGTTGGTCGATTTTGTCAAAAGCAATGACCATTTATATAATTTTGTCTAATTTTATTTTATTTTTATCTTTTGTAATTCATGTTTGCTAGTTCTTGTGTATCTTGGAGATGTCTTGGAAAGTTATATTCAAAAGCAATGATCATTTATATAATTTTGTCTTATTTTATTTTATTTTTATCTTTTATAATTCATGTTTGCTAGTTCTTGTGTATCTTGGAGATGTCTTGGAAAGTTATATTCAGAATACGAAAGGGTATTTACCCTAACGGTATAAAAAGTTGATAAATAAATATCATCGGTCAAAGGTTGAAGATTTCAGTCCCGTTATAAATGAAATGTGTAGATTTTGGAAAATTATAGTATGTATGTATGTCGTTTTAAAAAAGATATATGGAATAATAAAAAATTGGAAAAGAAGACACATATCAAGAAAACTCATGCTAAAAATAGCAGTAAATCAAGAAAATCTAAAATTGGAACATCTAAAGTCTAAACTATACTATAGAATGTTTTTACAAAAAAAGCACCCTTTTTGGCTTTCTTGCGAAAGAGTAAACAGAATTACATTTTAGTATTTTTTACAGTTTACACAGTTTCTTGAAAACAGAGCGACCTAGAGAAAGCAGCAGGATTAGCCTGTAAAAAGGAAGACGACGTCCTAGTAACTGAATTCTTCTTCTTTTCTTCGCCCTTTTCTTGAAAAGCTTTAAAGTTTTCATTTTTAATTCCGAGCGTAGCCCATATGGAACTCTTTGCAGCTTCATCTGGATCATCGATTCTAAGAGTCTTCGGAATCAGAACTAAGTTCTTTGGTTTCTTCAAGTCATCTTCTGAATCGTTATGATTAATCAACACGTCGTCTCTCGAATGTTTTCCCAAGATTGGCTCACAGGGGTGTGAGGTTAGGGTTCTTGCGGGTGTTAATGGTGGCAAGAACGGAATAGAGTTCCAGTAAGTTGAAGGGTGGATTGGAATTGGAGGGCAAATGGCTGGAATTGGGATCGTCGGATTCCAGGGACTGTAGGGCCAAGAAACCGTAGGATTAGGAGGACATGAAACTTTGGAATTTAATCCATTTTCGGTTACTGAATCAGAAGCTGTGACAGTTCTATCGGAGGTAGCGGCAACTTCGGCTTGAGGTGGTGGTGCTGCTGCTTGGAAAGCTTCTTGGGAGATGGTGAAATAACGACAATGAGAGGTCGAATTCTTGTTTTTCCGGCGACCTGCTCCGACCGGCATGCTTCTCATGGTGCCTCCGGCAGTCCAGTACCTTTGGCAGCTCTTGCAGAAGTGTCGCGGCTGATTAACATTGTAGTTGTTATAGTAACAAAACTTTGTATCCATGCTTGTACAACGAGGGCACGGAAGAATTTTGTCGGGCTTTTTCAAGGTTTTAGGTTGCGAATTTGTTGCATCGGATTTTGCTGTTCCAGCTTCTTCATCAATGGACGGCGTTCTAGGGTTGGAAGCTTCCGCCATTGCCTTAGGAGATGATCTTACTTTTTGTTGATCCTGGAAACATGAACAGATGAGCATTTCCTTTCAGTTGACTTTTCTGAGTCAAACACGAAATACTAAAACTGACCCATTAATTCTATGATCATTAGAGAACTTGGGTTGCTTTTAGATTTACAAATTATGAAAACAGTGATTGTTCATGTCTTGACTGTATATGGAAGAACTGCATACCTTCTCCGGAGGTTCTCTGGTTACTCTCTCTCCTTGGAAACATTTGTGATCGGAATCGCCGTCTTTATTATCACCACCACCGGTGAAGATGACTGGAAGATTAATACTCTTACTGAATTCAGGCAGCACAATCTTCTTTCCGAACAATTTGATACCAGGATCCTCCATCACTTTTGTTTACCGATGAAACTTGGAGGTTGCTGCCGGCGGAGAGAGGTGGTTACAGTAGTGAAAGAAGGCTCGCTGGTATTTGGTGGCAAATGACAGAAGTCTTGCAAAGAATAAATATTTGGATCAAAGTATGAAAGCAGAAATATATTATATATATCTTTTAAAATTATAAGATAAAGAATGTGTTTACTGTTTAAAGTTGGGTGGGGTAGAAATTCGGTTTCAAGATAAGACGATAAAATTCTCGTTATGTCTGTGTATGAACCTCTGAGGCAAATTCTTTGAAGAATATATAATATTAAATACAATTACTATATCATCTTGAATTCTTTATTCATACATTGTTTCATTTCGTTAGTACCTGTTAGTGCAACGTAGAGTCGAATTACAATCGATGTAAATTGACAATAGTTGTTAGAGGTAAATTTCTGGGTTTTCACTAATAAAGAAATGTAAATTGTAAATCACTTTCGTAAGACATAATTTACTATAATTGGAGAATTATTTTAATAAAGTACTAGATTATTACCCGCTTTAAACGCAAGCAATGATTAAATACATATCACATTAATAGGTGACTTTGTCTTAGGTTGAATTTTAATAAAAAAAATGTTAGTTAGATTCATTGTTAGAGTTTTTGAATCAAACTTAGTAGATAAAAATATTTAGTATTTATATTAGAGCAATTTGGTTTTTTAATACAGTAGTTTTTGACATAAATAATCTATGTGATCTTTGTTTTATCACAACATAATGCGACTTCTTGATTAAAATTATTGTGTAGTTGCTTTATGAATTAAGTGTGTTCGGCTTACCAACCCTCATGGAGGCTGATATGGCTCTTCTCATATCGGTCATGTAAAACCAAAAACAACAATAAGTTGTTACATGTACCGGCAATATTAAATTTTGCAAAGAAATTCGATAAACATTACAAATAAAGTGAATTGTCATAACCATAAACATCAAATTCATACATTGTAACTTGGTCGATTTCAAAGTATTTTTCCTTATAAAATTTAAAATATGATTTTTTAGGCTACACCCAATCATATATATATATATATATATATATATATATATATATATATATATATATATATATATATATATATATATATATATATATATATATATATATATATATATATATATATATCTTCCGATCATATAAATTATTACAAAAAAATGTTATTAACAAAAATATAATATTAGTTTCATAATTTGCTAAAGGTTAACACTAATAAATAATAATGAACTTTCACAAATCTTAAATTTTGGTCGGTACATCCAACTAACAAATGAAATTCGGTTTAGATGTTTGATTCAAGAAGTGCATCCATTTATAATGCTTACCAGTTTTGATTGTTTCCACTTAGATGTGAACATTAATATTCTTGTAGAGAAATGAAACTTCAAATGAACTCTACATAGCCAAATCAACAAACATGACAACACAAAAAAAGTCTAACTTGGCATATAACCAAATTTCCAGCAAATTTCAAAATTTTTAGGTTTTGTTGAACAATTTTTTCAATTTATCAGAATTTTATTTTTTTAGAACCTTATATGAGTAATCAAGAATTTAAATCAAGTGAAAGAAGTAATTATTCATTTAAATCCAGTAAAAAAAATTACAATATTGTTAAATTGCATATAATTTACATGTTTGCTTATTGTCTTGGAGGTACCCGACCACTTGGATATGTACTATTATTTGATTAATTAGTGCATAAATTACATCATAGAATATGAAATTTAACGATTGTTCAAATTCATTTACACTTGATTTAACAATAGAAAATAGACAAATTTATAATCATGAAGGTATGCTTAATTCAACAAATTTGTTATTAAAATTAATAGAAAACTAAGTTTCTTGAAGAAACATTGATGGACAACGTGTTTGACCAAACATTGGTCAAGATGACGTAAACAATTTGATCTAAGTGTGAAAAAGGTATAAGTGAAATGCAATAAAAAATATTTATTGTTTTAGATGATGAAATAAATATTCTCTTTTAAACATAAAAGTCAATCTTCTATTTTGTATATGTAAATGTCATACACCTGGGTTGCGGTGACTTCGTAAGACATGTGGAAGATATGATAGATAACCTATTGACTCATGTTCAAATCATCACACTACTCAGCCTTTGTGGCCATAGAGTTTCGCGTGTAGTGACTCCGTGTCATGAGGCATAACCTCATGTTCGCAGCGGGGGATTAGTCGGTGCGTGAAAGTTGGCCCGGAAACTCTCGTTAGGGAAGTTGCCTTTCCAAAAAAATGTAAAAGTCTTAGTCTTTGCCTCTCTCTAGCGTCATTGTAATGGGTTTTATTATTTAAATCTGTAAAATTGTGGATATCATTAATATCTAAAAAATAATAATATTTCAATGATAAATGTTTACTAATAAATTTTTCAATAAATTCACAAGATGTTGTAAATTATTGTTTTAGAACGGTTAAAAGATTTATAAAATTTTATAATTTCATAAAAAGTTGTAGTTTGCAAATATTTATATTGAAGTTGTAATGAATAACATTGTAACAATGTTGATAAATTCACATTCAAACGGAATAATAAAGTAAAAATGATTAAAATTCTAAATTCATATGAGTTTAAACCCAAAAGGCAAATAGATGAATAATTCAACATTTCATAAAACCCAAAAGGTATTTAAATGATCAAAATTCTAACCCAAAAAACGAATAGCATTAAACAAAGTAATCAAAAAACAAACCTAAAAACCAAATGGTATGTAGACATAATATGAAATCAATTGTACTTAAATCACTCAACTACTCATATAAAATCACAAAAATCATATATTATTTTTCTTTATTTGGAATTAACAGTTTTGGTTTGCATTCTCCATAAGTACGATCTACGATTTCTGTTAATGATCGTTTGGTTGAGGACATTGTCTCCATATTATCGACATTGTCTCCATATTATCAACATCGTAAACACATTCCAAGTTGTGTTTTAATACTTCATGTCTAGACATTTTTTTAAAGGATGTCCACTTAGTTAGTGGACTTGTTACAATACTTTTATCAAGATTCGAAGCCGGTGTGACGTTATCACCAGTAAATAAAATTGCATCCTAAATATAGAAAATAAATTCATATGTCAATCTAAAAGTTAATAATATTTTAAAGTATTTAAAATATTAGATTTAGTTATATTATATTTAAAACCTTTAAATTTAATGTGTCTTGACATCCGAATTTCGCCGATAAATCGTTAAACGAATCAGATTACGACGCCTATAATTGTAGTACATAGACATATGTTAGTTAATCAACAAAAATATAAAAAACGAATCTAATAAGTGTAGTGTTTGTAGTATGTTTCGTAAAAGAATGTTACTGTTCGATGTTAATTTTTTTTTCCAATTCAAAAGTGATTTTATTATCAACATTGAAGTTTGAGATTGCATAACCATCAACATTGTTCTTCAAATTATAATGAGAAATTTGAATTTTGAACGACAATTTTTTATCCAAAATGTAATTTCAAATTAGACGGATAAATCTTCATATTACCCTCCTAAAAATGGAAAAACTAACGGTTATAAAAATAGACAGACAAAAAGTAAAAATTAGTTTTATGTAAATGAAGTTAATACCGATAACCTCATTAAACTTTTGAAGCAACTCTAGTATGTTTTTTTCCAGAAGTTTCTTTGCGTCACGATCAAATAACGTAAGTGACACCACGTAGGTAAAGTCTTGTACTATAATGGTGATTTTGAAACTAAAACCATTGATAGAAACAAATTCAATAATATAAAATTTGAAAATTTAATCAAAGATTATAATAATATGTATAAAAGAGTTATTGAAAACCTTGGAACAACAGATACGTCTTTGTTCATGCAAGTTGAAGTGTAACAATAAGAAAAAACTTCTTTATCCTGCTTTTGATCCGTTCCACTAGCTTTGTTCATTTTATATGGGATATACAGGAAGATAAATTATGAATAATATTGATTTTAATTTTGACTCTTAAATATTTTGTTGATTTAATGGGATTATATTAGATTTTATTGGTTAATAACTTAATTATTGATATTCTTGTTTAATGAGTTTTTTAAAAAAAAAAAATAAATAAAAAATAAAATATAAACGGGTTTGAATTTGGAAATCAAAAGCTATAAATAAGGGAGTTAAATTATGAACAATATTAATTAGAGAAACTGATATCATGTATATAAATAGAATGATATGTTTCAATTGATAAAATAATTACTGAATTTAAAGATGCTATAATTATTATAGATTCTATAGTTAAATGTAATTTTGTTTGAATTTTATTTGGGGAAGATGATGTCAGCAGTTTGATCTAATGGTGGAAAATCTAGGATTAAAACACAATCACGAGCCCTGATTGTTTCATTGGTGAATTAAAGGTTCTCTTTTAATATTATTTAAAGATTTGCACGACTCAAATATGATTAATAAAGTTAGAGTTATGGTGGTTTTGGATTGCTTAAATCATTTATAGATTTTTTTATAAAATTGTTTATTAGTTACATTAGTGATTAGGGTTTAGACAAAGCTCTTTAGGGTTTATGTATTCTCTAATATTCCTATCCAATTTTTTAAAGGGTTAATATTATAAAAATCCTAAATTTTTAACGTGTAATTGGAAAAAACCTTGATATTTTTTTTTATTATTGTTGTGGCCACAACTATCTCGCAGAATTATCACTCTAGCCCACTTAACGAGTTTTATGGTTAAGTTGGTTAACTTTTTTTTTTTGCAAAATCAGTCTTAAAAAGTTCAAATTTAGTCCCCGAGGTTTGAAAAAAATCACACCACATGGTTTTTTAACTTTATTTTTCGTTTTTTGTATACTTTATTTATTTTCGGTTTTTTTTATAAATATATGTACATTTTTATTTTCTTTATATATATATATATATATATATATATATATATATATATATATATATATATATATATATATATATATATATGTATATTACTTATTTTCATTTTTTAACTTTATTTTTCAATAATTTTTTAAAACCTTTTTGCCTTTTGTTTTATATTTTTTAGTGTATATATAGAGTATATTAGAGTTTATTTTAGGTTTTTTCATATTTCTTTTCGTATTATATTTTATTTTTTTCATCTTTTTATTTTTTTTTATTTTTTTTCTTATTTGTTTTCCAATTACTTGTTTTTTTTTTTTTGTTTTTTTTTTTTTTGTATTTTTATCTTTTTATTGACATTTTTCAAAAAATATAAAATGTATTAATATATTAGAGCATATTACAATTTTGATAATTTTATAGTTTTTGTAATTGTTTTTTATTTTTATTCAAGTAAATAAAGTAGTTATGTCTATATTTGTAATTTCGGTCCAATTTATTTTCTTTTTTTTCTTTAGTGCTATTATATTTATGTTACGAAAAAATAAAAATTAAAAAAAAAATAGTTTGTTTACTAAGAATTAGTGTTTCAATGTGTTATATAACTTGCAAATTAAATCATATTTCTATATGTGATATCAATAGATTAAATTCAAGATAATATTTTTCAATTTGATAATAGACTAAAAAAACAAATAATAATAATAATAATAATAGTCGATCTTTATAAAAAAAAAACTTGTTACAGTAATTTATATTGAATTCAAGTTCGTTTACTTGAATCAAAGTAAATAAAAACATTAGAAAAACCATAAATAACTAAAATAGGAAAAAACAAATAGAAAACAAAAATTGTAATATGAAAAAACCTTAGAAAAAATATTAGAAAAACCATAAATAACAAAAAATAGAAAAAAAAATAAAAAAATAAAAAGGTGAAAAAAATAAAATATAATACGAAAAGAAATATGAAAAAACATAAAAAAAACTCTAATATACTCTATATATACACTAAAAATAGAAAACAAAAGGTAAAAAGGTTAAAAAAAATTGTTGAAAAATAAAGTTAAAAAGTGAAAATAAATAAAGTATATATATAAAAAGAAAATAAAAAATGTACATATATTTATAAAAAAAACCGAAAATAAATAAAGTATACAAAAAACGAAAAATAAAGTTAAAAAACCATGTGGTGTAATTTTTTTTCAAACCTCAGGGACTAAATTTAAACTTTATAGGACTAATTTTGCAAAAAAGTTAACCAACTTAACCATGAAACTCGTTGAGTGGGCTACAGTGATAATTCTGCGAGAAAGTTGTGGCCATAGCAATAATAAAAAAATATCAGGGCTTTTTCCAATTACACGTTAAAAATTTAGACCCCTTTTTTTTAAGTATCAAACCCTCCTTAATAAGAATGTATTTTTTGCCACATATCAATCTCTCATGAGTTTTGATACTTGTCATTTTGTGGTATTTTTGAAATAAATATTATCCATTTGTCAATTTTTGATTTGCTTTAATTTTTAAAATTAAAGTCATATACTTATATATGTAAAGTATTAAATATCATATATATGATATTAAATTGCAATAAATACGTTTCTTCCTTTCTTATTTTAAAATTGTACATTCCAAAATATTTTATGTTTACATTTTAATTTAATGTTTAATTATTTTTAAATCGACCCGTGTAATACACAGGTCTTACACCTAGTATTTTGAATATATAGAGGTGTCAATGGGTACATACGGAATGGGAGTTGCATCCCCCGCCCCCGCCCTTGAAATTCTCTCGTTCCCCCGCCCACACCCACGCCCCTGAAATCTTTAGCATTTTCACCCCACCCTATCCCCGAATTCCCCTTATTGCCCCCATCTCGGTCCCCATTTCCCCGCCCCCGATTGATTTTGGGCTACCATGTTTAGGACAAAATGAAACGGACGCCTTCGGCATCCAAGGTCACGGACTGACCATAAAATCCTGTTCAATAAGTGGAACGCATAAGCTGTCCGCTCTCAGTAAGGGTCGGAGAAGGGCAATCACTCATTCTTAAAACCAACGTTCTTAAGGCCAAAGAGTTGACAAAAAGGGGGGAAAGCTCTCCGTTCCTGGTTTCCTGTATTTGGATACTCCGGAACCACAAGAATCCTTAGTTAGAACGGGATTCCAACTCAGCACCTTTTGAGTGAGATTTTGAGAAGATTTTCTCTTTAGAGAGCACAATAAGACTATTTTTTGGGTAACAAATAATTATTTATAACAAAGTTTTACATGTTACAAACAACTTAAAAACATGTTTTTTGCTGAATGTTTGCAGGTCAAAATCATGTTATTTATTATATATATATATATATATATATATATATATATATATATATATATATATATATATATATATATATATGGTTAGGTTATTTTGTTTTCACTATCTATTGTGTGCATGTATGACTGATTCTGGACCAATCATTTTTAGTTATTTTAAGAAAGTAATTAATGCATATTACATGTTGAAGATTTAATAGGTATTAATTACATCTTCAGCATTTAATAAGCATTAATTAATTTCTTAAAATAACTAAAATGATTGGTCCAGAATCAATCATACAGACACACAATAGATAGTGAAAACATTTGAACCTAACTCTCTCTCTCTCTCTCTCTCTCTATATATATATATATATATATATATATATATATATAATTATTAAACCCCCCCCTCCCCCATGAGGTTTTTCAGAATGGGATTGTTCGCTCTTGCCCCCACCCCCGATTTATTTAAACAAATACCCCCATATGGGACGCGCGAGGGGGGGGGGGGGCACAAGAATGGATCCCAAGAGACTTTTTGACATCCCTATGACTATCAAACAATCTATTATCTTACATGGTATTAGGGCTCTAGGCTAAACCCTACTACTGACCATAACCCGCAGCTACCGCCCTCCACCTCTAACGACCTTCTCTAATAGTCGTCAGAGATGCCTTCATTATGTTCCATATTTTTCCATTTCTTCTATTCTCCGCCTAAACAATAAAATAGTCGCTGACATCAAACCAGAGCCCTTTTATCGGCTTCTTCTACTGCCTCTGTAACATCCATAAAAATCATGAAAATTTTAAACTTTTAAAACAACCCATAAATCATCATTGTTTACAAAATAGTTTTCAAAACATATTTAATATCAGAGTTTTCCCAAAATCATAAAACCAAACACGAGGAGGTGCACGATGACACCTTCGCCTTCCCACGATCCTCTGAGGTACTTGAAACATAATCCAAAACTATAAGCCCAAAGCTTAGTGAGTTCCCCCAAAATACCAACACACAAGCAAATAACACATATACAATAACAGTATGCAATGGGTCCATAGCTAACAAACTGGATTACCCCTGAGCCTACAACATAAGTCTAGCTTGCCCTCGACCCACAACTTATTTATGGCTTGCTCCCCGGCCAAATCAGTCATTAGACTACCACTAAGCCCTCAGTATGAGTCTGGTATGCCCTTCCTGACCCTCAGATCGCATCTGGAATGTTGGTGAGCCCACAATATGAGTCTGCCATGCCCTCCTGACCCTCATCTCATATTTGGCTTGCTCCAGGGTTTGTTGGCTACCGCACGGAGCAGTACAACGTCAACCCAACTCATACAATATGTTGACATATAACAGGATAATAACATACATAGATAATCATACAGTATCACATGTAGTCCTACAGATCTACCAGACTAGCATATCAAAACAAGCATGCTTATCTATTCCATACTCAACAAATCAACGAATATCAAGCTATCAACCAATGGGACGGCCTTGGTGCCTTCGAACCGTAAGTATAGTGACGAAAACTCACCTCACACTGATGAATCACACTGAAAGTCTCTGGTTGCTGGCTCACTAAAATCCTCTTGCTATCACAACAAAATAATTGTCCAATTAATAATTGGATTACAACCCTTAGCTATTAGTCGATAATTAGGGTAAAAACCCACTTTACCCTTTCCCTAGTTGGACTAAGACCCAGGCCAAATTCTTGGTCCAAAAGGCCCAAAACTAACTAATCACTCAATGCCCATATTCGACCCATTTTTCCAAATTGGGCCCCAAACTCCTACTTGGGCCTAACCCTAAAGTCCATCCTTTCACTTAGCCTACTACATCAATATCTAGATGGTCCAAAAGGGCCCAAGCATCTAAGCCCAAAAGGTGTCCAAAGTTGCTAAAACCAACAAACTGAATAGGCGGGGCATACCCAGCTGTACGCTCAGCGTACTCCGCCTTGACCAAGAAACACGCTGCTAACTACCTACGCCCAACGTACGCCCTGGTACGCCCATCGTACGTGGTTGCCATGCAAATTTTCGAATAAGGGCTTAATCCAGTCAATCCAAATGTCCAAAATCTAGATCCAAGTCCAAGAAGGTGCTCTTAACCATAAAGTTTCCAACTTTATGGTTTTGCATGCATCATTAAGACCCAAAACTAACTTTCTAGTTTGTCTTAACCACTAAATACCTCCACACTTTGCATGCAAGCACTAAGTGAGTCAAGAAAGCATTTTTATGACTTAACACAACTCCAATCCTCTGAAAAAGGTGGCTCTTTTGGTCTTAGAGTAGCATTTACTCATTAAGTCCAGGAAAAAGGGACAAAACTCTTAAAACTTCATATAACTAGATCTATAAGAAATACAAGTAAAGTTCAAGGCTTTATACCTTATGGAGCTTCCCAAAGAGATGAAGATCTCAGATCTACAAGCTTGAATCCCACAATAAAGCTTCTCAAAGAGTCCTTTCTTCTTTCTTCAAAACCAATGTCACAACTAGCATTTTTAGCTAGGAAATTCTACTATCATGTAAACAACATCTATTGTAAGACATACACTCTAAATGAATATCATATTCTATGCTTAATTGAATTTATCCATTTAATCAAACTTCACTCGGGAAGCCCATAACCTAATACAATGCATCTCACATAGTCAACTATGAATTGAAAACCCTAAAAGTCCCGGTTCAAGTTTATTATAGACTAGGATTTTCTTATTGGTCCTAATGGACCAATAAGCATTCAATTCGACTATTATGGGCCTAGAAACCCTAATTGGGTTCTAATTTGACCCACATTCATAAGATTTTAGCATTTTGGGCCATGTGAACCTAGAACAATGCATCTTATCCCTAATAGTCCTTGTTGGGCCATAAATGATTTCATTTTCCCTAATGGGCCGTAAAATCTTTAATTGGGCTTCATTGGGCCGAGAACCGTAATAAGGGGCCGAATGGGACGAAAAAAATATTATTAAGCTTCATAAAAATCAAGCAAAGCCAAGATTGAGCCCAAATCACTTCAAATCCTTTCTCCCAGCCCAAATTCTCGGCCCAAGGTGTTAAATAGACAAAAAAAAAGAGAAATGAGGAATTTTGTGCTTGTGACACATCATTGTTGCATGGTGGATTTCCATGCAGCATCACCTCACATCCCTATCTCTCTCTCTCTCTCTCTCTCTCTCTCTCTCTCTTCTCTTGATATTCGGCCGAGACTCCCCCCTCTCCACATCTCACTTCAAAATTTACTCAAACTCTCTCTCAAATCCTCTCAAGCTCAAAAGAGAAACTTCCTCATTTCTTTTGCCATTTTCATGATCTTGGGTGAGACTCCAAGAGTTTTTCATCAAGCATCATCATCTTTGGTAAGTTCTTACTTGGATCTATGGTTTAACTTCTTGATTTCTTCAAAAATCTCTTCTGAACCCATAACTTTTCATGATATATACTCTTAAACTTCATAGAATTCGAAAACCCCCCTCAAGGAGCTTGCTAGGGTCGAGATCTTCACTTCACTCTTCATTAAGATCGAATCCATCATCATTGTGAGTTCATACCCCTTATTTTTCGATTTTACTATGTTCTGGGGGAGGATACAAGTTTCTATGTGTTAGATCTATGTATTTGTGCATTATAATGTGTGTTTTCTAAGTTGTATGTTGTGATTTTTTGAAGAACTTCATAGATTTAGACAATATTTGGAAACTACAACACTTTATACAACTTACTATAAGGGCAAATGTGTTAAACATGTGAAGGTGCATAAGAAACTAAACAAAATCTTGAAAAAGGGCCATTTTTGAAAAATAAACAAAAAGATGAGATTTTTATGACACTTTCGGTTTTACAAGGATTAAAAGAGTCACTTTTATACAAAAATGAATTTTTATGATATTTTTGGAAGTAAAAGGGGCAAAAATGCAAATTTTTGAATATTGGGCCATAAAAATGGGCTTTTCAGTTTTTGTTGGGCCTACAATGTAAAAATCTTGATTTTTATGGAGTAAATTGTCATTTAACTCAAGTTTGAGTCCAAAAATCCAAACCTACGGTTTCATGGGTTAAAAATGAAGTTTTTCCAAAACTTGGGCCAAAAACGTAATTTCTATGAAAAGTGAGATAAAAATGTAAATTCTTATAATCATGGGCCGAAAATGTCATTTTTTAAAACTTGAGTCGAAAAGTGTCATTTTATTTAAACATGGGCTGAAAATGTAATTCCCTACAATAATTAGCTGAAAATAAAATTTTATATATATTTTGGGCCAAAAATATCAAATTCTATAGAAATGGGCCATACTATATATATATATATATATATATATATATATATATATATATATATATTTGAGCCATAGATGTAAATTTCGTGATATTGGGCCTAATATATCCATAACATGTCCATTTGGGCCTTTGTGGCCCATTTACATGTTTGTTGGGCCTAATGTGTTTATTTACATGTTAATTTGGGCCTTTGTGACCCATTAACATGCTTATTGGGCTTAGTCTATACATCACATGCTTAGCGGGCCTTAGCTGTTCCGATAGATGGTTGTTGGGCCTTATACATTCACTTACATATTCTTTCTGGGCTTTGCAAATTTTAACTATATATACAAAAACATTATACATAGCGTAATTCAATGCTCCCGTGAAAACAATTAATGATCTAGTGAGACATGTCGGTTGACACCTCTAGAGTGTACGGTCGTAGGCTGTAGTTATAACCAAAGTCTCTTAGAGGGAGAGCGAGATTTGTGTATAGATCTATACGGGGTGACTCCCCACACATGAGCTGTTCGCTACAGCTAGACTAGGCCAGTCTAGGGTGACAAACCTTACCGTAAATCAAACCCGCGCCTAAGAACGCCACGACAGGCGAAGTCGTCAAAAATCAAGTATGGTTAAAACGACTCACTTAGACATCCTTTCCCACATAATTTTATGGAATACCTATAAAATCTTGTGGATACGAAAACATACACATACTGTTATTTGGTCTTTGGGTTGAGACCACAACATGTTCATAAACATAAAATATAGGATTTTCCGGGGTAATACGTAGTTAAACAATATCCTTTACTTGTTACAGAAATATACAGGGTTTCTATCTGAATGACATTTTTATACATTCCAAAAT
This sequence comes from Lactuca serriola, assembly GCF_051521515.1. NCBI lineage: Eukaryota > Viridiplantae > Streptophyta > Magnoliopsida > Asterales > Asteraceae > Lactuca > Lactuca serriola. The sequence goes on along the minus strand of NC_136412.1, from coordinate 46,128,261 downwards.
ACTGAAAACACACATGCATAAATACTTGATTTCGATACATCACATTCAAACATTTTATTTTAGAAAATATCGGATTTTCTGGAATTTACCAATAATTCAAGACTTTTCATTTAAACATGCTTATGAACTCACCAACATTATATATGTTGACGTTTTCAAAATAACTTGTATTCTCAGGAAATCGTTAAGCGGAAAGGTCAGCAGGAAATGTGGAATTTGTTATATTTTGTTATCATCACACATTGAACATTTTTGGTTTGTAACTATCATACTATACTTGATGTAAACAATGCCAGTTGTATTTTGATATGTATGATGATGGTGTTGTCTTGTTTCATTTATATACATTATGATGATATTACAAGATGAAGTCACACGCAAGCTCCCGAACGTTTCAGCCGTCTGGTTCGGGGGTGTGACAACCGAGAACACACATACACACACCCAAGCTGAACACACGCAAGCGCTAGGGCTTGCAAGATCGTCTCAAGGAGGGTGGAGGCTGAAAAGGTGAGGGAAATGGGGTTATAAAGGGGATTATATATGGCTCAACCCTAAAAATTAGGGTTTTTAACATCTGATGAGTACGCCCTGCATACGTTGACATACGCCCAACGCACGTACTAGCGCGCACCCTATTACGCTAAGCGTACACACGTACGCATGACGTACTCCCATTCCTTCCAAATTACAGTTTTGCCGTTAGAGCTTCTCATGGCTACTTCCTTCTACTACCTGGACCAAAATGACATGAATTAAATTATAAGGATGAATTTAAAAGTACCTAAACATCGGGGTGTTACAACTTCGTCTACTTCTTCCTTCTCCTCGGATGACCCTTGCCTTTGAGCCTTCTGCCTCCTCCTCGGTTGCCCTCTTCTTCAGATCTCTTTTCTGATTCAGCCGCTTCTGATGTAGCTACCTCCATTCTTCATCAGACAGTTTCTGATTTGTACTCGTCTTTTTTCTCTATCAATATTGCACTTGTCGATCTCGTTGGAATTGGTTATGTCCGTCGCAACTCGAGCCCTCTCTCTTTATCGATGACTTTTTGCGAACTCCTCTGTCGCCGGTTTCATGATTGACGGTTGCATGATCATCGTCACCGCCGCCACTCTTCTCTTCTTCAATAGAATCGCCTCTGACTGTTGTTTCTCTCTTCTTCTCCAACAAGCAGGCGATGTTAGCTAACATCGCCAGAGCTCTACTACCGTCGCTACCGTTGTCTTCATCAGTTTTTATGTTTTCTTTTTTATTTATTTTTCCAATTTAATCATCTCCTCCCGGTCAAAGTTTCCCGCGGGGGGGGGGGGGGGGGGGGGGGGATGTTAGTGATTAGGGTTTAGGCCCAAACCCTTTAGATTTAGGTATTCCCTATATATTACTATGTAGTTATCTTTTGAGTAGCAAACAATCTATTAGCTTACAGATTATTCGTGGTTAAAATTGAAGTTAAAATGATGTTTAGATTCGTTTATGCGGTATCAAAATATTATATACTTTTTTTAGCGCTTGTCGAATTCTTTTTACTCATGCATAAACAGCAGAAGTGATATCTTAGATATATGTATATATAAAAATTTAGGGTTATAATAAGATTAATATGATAATTTGGTTTAAATAAGTTATAAGATGGTTTAGATAAATTAGAAAGTATTGACTTATGAAACACTCATTATTTAAATAAATAAAGATTTTTTTATTCAAACATCGGAAAATATTTCTAAGATGTCAAACCGTAATAAACTAATAAGCAACTTAAATAAGTAATCTTAAACATTCTTTCATAAAACATTACGATTACATAATATTTTATAATTTTTGTATGTTTATAACTTCATGTGCATTATCATCTTTTTATAGTTATAATTTTTCTGAAGGGACCTAATAAAAAATTTAAGATAAATAAAGTATTGACTTAGTAAATTTTAGAATACAAAAAAAGACTCTTTAAAAGCTTGACCATTAAAAATGATATTTAGTAAAAAAGAATTGCTAGTTAAGAATAAACGAAAAGATCATATGACAAAAATAATAAGTTTTTGTGAGTTAGAAATGGTCTAACTGAAAATGACACAAAATTATTAGTGCTTTTGTCGATAACATCGTACTTTTAGTTCTACATAATGTCATTGGTATATACTTTTTAGACTCGAAGGTGTACCAAGACCAACATACTGCGATTTGCTGAGCTGGCTAAAACCGCACCCAAGGTGCGGTTTAGGGTACGGTTCAATGGCATGTATACACCCATACCCACTCCTTCCCACTTCGTCTGATTGACCAAAAATGTAATCTATCCTCTTTTTTTTCTAGATATTTATATATAATTTAACTATATATATATATATATATATATATATATATATATATATATATATATATATATATATATATATGGAAAATTAAATATATCCTTAAGGGTAAATAAGCTTATATATATATATATATATATATATATATATATATATATATATATAAAAGCTTATTTACCCTTAAGGATATATTTAATTTTCCATATATATATATATATATATATATATATATATATATATATATATATATATATATATATATATATATATATATATATATATATATGGAAAAGTAAATATACCCTTAAGGGTAAATAAGCTTAGGTACTCAAACTCACCATACTACGTCGTTTTGTATCATATATATATTGTAATTTTACAATGCTCTAATAATTCAACTTCTAACTTAATTTACTTCCAAGATTTTTATAAATTTCACATTTATCTTCCTCTTATAATTTAATTTTCAACTATAATATATATAGTCTAGTATGTGTTCGGCAAAAAGATATGATGTAAGAGGAAGATAATAATGAAATTTCAAAAATCTTGAAAGTAAATCAACTTACGGCTTGAAGTATAAGAACATTATAATGAATATATCAAACAAACGATGAATTATATTGAGTTTTGGTACCTAAGCTTATATACCCTTAAAGGTATATTCACTTTATATATATATATATATATATATATATATATATATATATATATATATATATATATATATATATATATATATATTAAAAAAGTGAAAAAAAGTGACAATTACTTAGAGTTTGAATGAAAAGTAAAAAATGAGTTGTCAATGATATGAGATAGAGAAAATAAAATTTTAAAAGTAAGTAAAACATAAGGAATTCATCCCAACAAGCCACTTCAATCCAATTTGAAAATTGGATAATGACTTAAAAATGTAATATATTTTTTGATTTGTACATATTTGGTCATTGAGTTTCTTTTTCGTCCACATTTACCCCCTTCAACTTGTTAAACTATACACATTCAGTCCTTATGACCGGTTAGTCCAAGTTAGTCGGAAAAAATGACTTAGTAGGATAATATATTTCTCATTTTGTACACATTTAGTCCTTAATATTTTTGTACACATTTAATCCTTAATATTTTTTTATTTCAAAATAAGTCATTTTTGTTTTTGTACACATTCAATGCTTATGAATGTTTTATTTAGGTTTTTATCACGACATCTTATGTGGGCAATCATTGATGAAATGTGTGAGGCTATTGATGTTTATGTGTAATGTCTCATTTTCACAACTAAAAATTTTCATTTTTAAATAAGGCAAAACTCCCTAATTATAAATCCATTATTAAGAAAAAAAACGTTTTTCCCAAAATACATTTATCGAAAATCAGAGTAATATAAGAAACGCGAAATCCTCAATATTGTTGATGAGTGTGTACAGTCATGCATTTGCCTTCCCACGACCAACGATAGAAGCTGAAAACATAAACAATTAGGTAAGCACAAAGTTTAGCGAGTTGCCCCCAAAATACCCGATACAACAAACATATTATCATGCATAACGGACCCACACACATTAGATTGGAATACCTTGGCCCAATCAGTCATCGGACTGGAATGCCAACATGTAATAGGTCTACTCAGTCATCGGACTGGAATACCCAGGGTTTGTTGGCATGTCGCCTTAAACTAACCGCTCTTCTCGAGTCTCGGTGCCTACAACTTATAGCCGACCCGTACCAGGTATCTTGGCCTACAACATATAACAGGACCACCTAAACCTATTCACCACCATATGGCTATCCCACATAAGGTGTTGTGAGAAAAACCTAAAAAAATCATTCATAAGTACTGAATGAATACAAAAACAAAAATGACTTATTTTGCAACAAAAAAATATTAAGGACTAAAAGTGTACAAAAGTATTAAGGACTAAATGTGTACAAAGTGAGAAATATATTACCCCTGTTAAGTCATTTTTACCGGCTAACCTGGAATAGGCGGTTATAAGGACTAAATGTGTACAATTTAACAAGTTGAAGAGGTAAATATGGGCGAAAAAAACTCACTGACTAAATGTGTACAAATCGACAAATATATTATCTTTTTAAGTCATTATCCCTTTGAAAATTTTCTTTTGTTTCTCTCACTTCCACTCATCCCATCTCACAATCCCACAACATGTGAAAAATCGAAAATTCATTTATCTAATCTCTTCAAAACCATTAATTTTTTAATTTTAAAATAAATACAGACTAATTAAAATAGGACAAAACTAATTCACAAACATTAAAAAAAATACAAAACTAATTCATACAATAATTAAAAAACATGCAAAACTATTTTGTTATAAGTTTTTGTACATAAAGTACAATTATTTTGATATATATATATATATATATATATATATATATATATATATAGATAGATAGATAGATAGATAGATAGATATATATATAGATAGATAGATAGATAGATAGATAGAGAGAGAGAGAGAGATAGAGAGAGAGAGAGAGAGAGAGAGAGAAAGAGAAAGAGCTAGGTTCAAATGTGTATTGACATCTATTGTGTGGACGTGTGGACAATGTTATTCTGTAAGAATGACAAAGAAAATATGTTGTTTGATAATGTAAATACGTTCAATCTTGCATAACAATTGTCATTATCACGCATTCTCACCAATTAAATCGTCTATAAGATTATTATAGAATGTTGTCAGGATGTTTATTGAGTCGTATTCTATAACAATGAAAATGAGTGAAAAACAATGTGTAAGAACAAAAATGAATAAGAATTAGTGAGAATGCATGGAAATGACAATAATTTTGTGAGGTTGAACGTATTCACATTATTAAACAACTTATTCTTTTACTAATTCTCATAAAATAGCATTGTTCACACGTCTGCACAATAATTGTCCATCCATATTATAACCTAGTTATATATATATATATATATATATATATATATATATATATATATATATATATATATATATAGAGAGAGAGAGAGAGAGAGAGAGAGAGAACCAATAGGCTATGTAACCTGCTTGTCTTTGCTCCGACGATATTAGGGATGAACTTTTGACCTAGTGGAACCTGACATGACTGGAAAAAAAAGGAAAGCATGGAACCAAAACATGGTATTCGATTCGGTTCTCGGGTCTCTATTTCCACTAAATCGGTTATCGGTTCTCTGGTTCACGACCGACTTTGACTAGGATCCAGACCGATGCTTGCCCTAGGTAGTACCACAACTTCGACAACCCCTGTTCCATTGGCGGTACCGCCGCCAACCTACCGACAAACATTGCCCATTCCGTCCACCATTAGAATCTCAAATCCTATGTGATTCACGCTCATTGACTGAAGAAGGTCAACTCTGTTTAACTGAATCCCTTGTATTATTGACCGGCCAAACAAAATATTGACCACGTGCAAAATAGCTACAAGCAAGATTCATCTATTGATAAAATGATTAAATAATAAGAATAAAAATGATTTATGTTTCAGAATCAAAATTTTCAACTACAAGAAATGACTACAAATAAGGAAATCACATATTTAAACTAAACCTGATACAAAATAATACATTTTTGTAAAATAAAATACGTTGATTTTATTAATTAAATTAAATGTTACTATAATATTCCTCACATTCGAATTTGCTGAAGAAAAGAGATATGGGCTCTTCACTATTAATTTATTGGGCCAAATCAGATTTAATTCATGGGTTTTGTATTGTATTGTAACCTGTAACTACTAGCTACAAACTTTAACAAGATAATCTATCTTGTCTAACAAATGAAAGTTTTTTTTTTGTCACTTCGATATATTTTCATTCAATTTGTCAAATATTATTTTGTGTTTATTAAAATTTTTTTTTTCACATTTCATTTTATGAGTTTTTCTATTTTATTAAATTCTATATAATATTTTAATATAATAATTGAAATAAATGTAGGAATAAATGGATGTCAGTTTCATTAATAAACTTACCTTTTAATTTTAAAACTCTCAAAATTAATGCTTATTAGTTTCTTTTGTTTATTTAAATTTAAAAAATAAAAAACATATATATTATAATAATTTATTATTTTTCTTATTTTCTTATAAAATCAAAATTCTCAAATATTTTGACCTTTATAATTAACTTTTTTCTTTAAATTAACCCATGTAATACATGTGTCTTATAAGTAGTAGAGTATAAAGCATCTCAAGTTGAGTATTGTCAGAGCCGGCCCAGACGGTAGGCAATCCGGGTGACCGCCCAAGGCCTACGTCTCTAGGGAGCCCAAAAACTCTAGAATATATTGATGGGTTTGAGCCAAAAGAACATCCAATGTGCTCATGCAAACCCTAAAGCTTGGATCTAGGTTTTTCTATTGTACATGCAATTCATCCAAGACTTATGAACCCTAGATCTAGCATACATATTTCGAAATTATAATATAAAATCAGATCTAAATGATTACCTCTTCAAAAATGGCTTGAATCTTCTTGTCTTGAAGCTTAGAGTCACAAATGTCACTCCTCTAATGGCTTACAAACACCACAAGCAAGAGGATGATATTGGAGAGACGGGAGGAGGCACTATTTCTCTTATGAACTCTTCTAGGGTTTCCAGTGCCCGAAAACTGATGCCCTAGGGGTCTATTTCTACTTGTGCTGCTAGGGTTTCAGTCAAAACCCTAATGGACATCTTAGGCCTTAAGCAGTCCAAGGAACCTTCTGGAATAAGGCCTCTATGGCCGAAATTAAGATGGACACATCCTTAATTTCGTCCATGCCTAATCTATGAGGCTTCTCAGCCCAATATTCAACTATCACACAATTGACAGTTCAAGTCCCCTTTATTTAATTAATGTCTTTTAGCCACAAAATTAATTCTTGTCTAATATTAATTAAACTATATGATTTCTCTTTTAATATATTATCCATATAATATATCAAAACCCTGAATTTTCAAGTTCTGATGAGTCAAGCCCTCGGTGTCAAAATTTTTCAAAGGCTTCCAGGAAACCGCAGTTGAACACTAATGATTGCGGATCTCCAAAAACTTTAGCAAAAAGGGATTTCAAAGAGGATATTCGATCTCGAGACACAAATGGACAAATCTTTTCTAAAAACAAAAGACATAATAGATTTCCAAAATCTAAGAGTCCAGAAAAGTTTGTTTTTGCTCACTATTTTTCGAAAATCTCTCCCATAAAGAAACCATGCAAAAAGGAATGTGCAGTTTCAACATCCATTCCTAACTCATCTGAAAAAACCCAAAAGAAAGAAAGGTCTTTTCAAAATAATGGTTTTCAAATCTATTCCTCAGATGATCCAAAATGGAAGGGTATCTTACCCACTCCAACATTTTTGAAATCACATCAAAATTTCAACAAATGGTAATGCATTTTACCAAATCGCAAGAAAAGGTCCAAGGTGTCTACACATGCAACATCTTCTTCAAGACAAACTTTTTCTAAATCCAATAGTTCACGTGTCAAATCTTACCAACCTCGGACCAGTTACAAATCAACCACACCCTTCCGACCGCTGACCAAACAATGTGCCAAAACAAAAGACAAAATTTCAGCATGTCAATGTCAATGTAATTATCAGAAAAAGTTTTCTCATGTAAAAACTGATCCTTTTTCAAAAACCTCGTAACTTTTCAAAAAGGCACTACGCTCCAAAAACTCACAAACACCCAGGACTAGGATTAAAAGTTGACACGAAACCAATCCCTGCAACCTCTTTTCATGCATCAATCAGAAAATCATCTATTGTCCCAGGCTCCAAACTAGTTTGGATGCCTAAAATAACCGTGTAATTTTCAAGCCTTGTGCAAGGAGTAACAAGAAGAAGAATGGTTAATTGATAGTGCCTGCTCCTTGCACATGACGGGAAGGTTAGAATACCTTCAAGATTTCAGGCCAATTTGCAACGGTGGAAATGCCACTTTTGGGAACAATGCTAATGGGATAATCTGAGGCTATGGTGTTCTCACTATGGGAAACTTCTCTATTCAAAAGGTTGCTTATGTAGAAGGCATTAAACACAATCTCATCAGTGTGGGTCAACTATGTAAAGCAGGCCAACGTGTTGAATTGGATGACCAATTTTGCTATGTAATGACAAGCGATAGGAGCACTTGTCTGATCAAGTCCAGATCCAAAGGTACTATGTACCCTCTGGATGTATCTCTGATCATAGGCAAACCGCAGTTATGCTTTCTGTCCAAAGTCGTATCCAAAGTCAGCTGGCTATGGCACCGCAAGCTCGCTCATCTTAACTTTAGATACATCAACAACTTGGTCACTGGAGAACTAGTCAGAAGTCTTCCAATCCTCAAGTTCAGCAATGATACTCTCTGTCCTGCATGTGAGTGTGGAAAGCAATTCAAGGGAAGTCATCCCACGGTGATTGATTCCTCAATCTCTGAACCATTGGAACTTTTACACATTGATCTCCACGGTCCATCTACCGTAGCCAGTCTTCATCACAAAAAATACATACTGGTTATTGTGGATGACTTCACACATTTCACATGAGTCTTCTTTCTTCGACTCAAGTTAGAAACACCGCAGGTGTTGATCAAATTCATCAAGGAAATCGAACTTCAGATCAAGTTACCAGTCAGACGTATCCGAAGTGACAATGGAACCGAGTTTACCAACCATCTTCTAAATAGTTTCTTGGTTTCCAAAGGGATTACACACAACTTCTCAGCTCCTTTCACACCACAACAAAATGGGGTAGTAGAACGAAGGAACCGCACTCTAGTCGAAGCTGCTAGATCCATGCTTAATTTTGCAAACCTTCCTCTCTACTTTTGGGCCGAAGTAGTGGCCATAGCCTATTTTGTACAAAATCAAAGTATTGTGTGCAAACGTCTCAATAAAACATCATATGAAGACCTTAACGACCGCAAGCGAAATGTTCGATTCTTTCATATCTTTGGGTGTAGATGCTTCGTAATCAACAACAAAGATCACCTCAATAAATTCGCACCGAAGTCTGATGAAGGTATCTTCCTTGGCTACTCCACTAACAAGGATGCTTATCAAGTTCTCATTAGACGCACAAGGTTGATAATTGAAAGCTTCAATGTGAAGTTTGATGACTATCACATCCGCAACTCTTCTCCATCAACTGAAACCACATCAATTCTAGAAAGTGATATTCCTGCCTCTTCGGATCCATTAAATATAGTTGAAATAAACTATGATGATCTCTTTGATCCCGTTGATACAACCAAGTTATCCGAAGTTCTCGTGTCTCTAGAAGCTCAGCATCAACATGCAGATGTATCTGGTCCAACCGCATCCAAAGAAGTATCGCTAAATACTTCCACCTCGCCAGCTGAGGGGGGAAAACTTCACTCCAGACCATACAACAACCATCGAGGTTCCAGTACCAAAAGATGAAGTTCCAATCCATAGAAAATTTCAACCATTAAACGTTTCTTCGGATTCGGATGATGAAAATATAGAACACATTGACATAAGAACCAACTCAAGGGTTATCACACTCCCATCCGCAATCCAGGGGGAACCTTTGTAGGTTCAAGGCGAACTCCCTTCTACACTCCAGAGGGAACCTTCGACATCTGCCCAAGATAACTCTGATCCCGCCTTCCTAGTTCAAGACAATTCAGCAAGATGTTCTCAAGTCCAGGGGGAACTGCCTTCTCCAACCGCAGAGCTTTCTGATATTGAAGACATTCCCTCCACCGCAACTGCTGATCATCTGCAACATCGTCTACACGTATGGACAAGAGACCACCCACCGGGTCAAATTATAGGCAACCCATCCGCAGGAATCCAGACTCGATCATCCAAGGACTTATCCGATCACTGTCACTATGCAGGTTCTTGTCCTCAGTCGAACCTCGATTGATCAAAGAGGCATTACTTGAAGCAGACTGGATTTCTGCAATGCAAGAAGAACTAGAAGAATTCAAAAGGAACAAGGTATGGCAGCTCGTTCCAAAACTGCAAGGCCACACCATTGTTGGCACTAGATGGGTGTACAAGAATAAGTTAGATCAATTTGGTGCGGTCGTTAGAAATAAGGCTAGACTAGTTGCCAAGGGATATAGTCAACTTGAAGGCATTGACTATGATGAAACGTATGCTCCGGTAGCACGAATGGAAGCCATCCGGATCTTCTTAGCATACGCAGCGCACAAAAACATCAAGGTTCATCAAATGGATGTGAAAAGTGCTTTTCTCAATGGCGAATTAAAAGAAGAGGTTTATCTTCAGCAACCTCCGGGTTTTGAAAGCATTAAATTCCCAGACCACTGCTACAAGCTTGAAAAAGCAGTATATGGTCTAAAACAAGCCCCTAGAGCATGGTATGAGACTCTATCTAAATTTCTTGTCTCTTCCGGTTACAAACGAGGAGTGATTGATCCCACTTTATTTCGAAAAGAAAATGGTGATCATTTAATGCTTGTACAAATATTTGTGGATGATATCATTTTTGGCTCAACTGATCAAAAGATGGGGGATAAATTTTCTAAGCTCATGACCAACAAGTTCCAAATGAGCATGAATAGAGAGATTAACTTCTTTCTAGGACTTCAAGTGAAACAAGTCCCTTAAAGGATATTCATTCATCAAGAAAAATACACCTTAGAACTTTTGAAGAAATATTCAATGGACAATTGTTCTTCAGCTAAGGTCCCTATGGCCTTCGGTTATAAGATATCTGCTGACCCCTCAGGTGAATCTGTTGATCACAAGTCTTATAGAGGTATTATTGGTTCTCTGATGTACCTCACTGCAAGCCAACCAGATATAGTCTTTGCAACGGGTGTATGCGCAATGTACCAGGTTGACCCAAAAGTGTCTCATATGACCGCAGCCAAACAAATCCTACGATACTTGAAGGGAAGCAAAACACTTGGATTATGGTACCCCAGTGGTGTATGCGGATCATGCCGGATGCAAACTTGATCGCAAAAGCACCTCAGGTGGATGTCAATTTTTGGGTGGAAGACTAGTCAGCTGGTCCTCAAGGAAACAATATTATGTATCACTGTCTACCGCAGAAGCTGAATATGTGGCCGTAGCCAGCTGTTGTTCTCAAGTCTTATGGATGAAAACACAACTACTAGACTACGGATACAGAATGCTACGGATACCAATTTATTGTGACTCTGAAAGTGCCATAGCGATTTCTCACAATCCTATTCAGCACTCCAAGACCAAGCATATTGAACTACGGTATCACTTCATCAAAGACCACATCCTGAAAGGTAACACTGAACTAATTTTTGTCCATACTCATGAAGAGATTGCTGATGTATTCACAAAGGCACTTGACTCTACAAAACTCAACACTTTCTTACAAATGTTAGGAATGATGAATCCGGACCCACAATTCTTTTTGAATTGATAGATACCGCAGACCATCCTTGGTCTCCGTTGCGGTCCTAGTTGAAGTTATTTATGATAAATGGTTTTGATATATACTATGTACCGCAACCATATATCATAATTATACTTCAATGGTCTTTATTGTTTTTATTACTAATCTTTGTTCAAGTGTTCCTCTCAGTTCATCTACCACAGTCATCCATCCGACGACATATGATCCATCCGCAATGAAGTTTTAATCCGCAGTCACTTTAATTGATTTTCAGACTGTTACATTCTTTTGAAAAACATAAAAACATGGTGTGCTATTTTATGATCCTTTATTAAATAGAGAAAACATTAAAAAAAAAAATTCTTTGTGCATCTGTCTCATTCTTTTTAATAAACCTCGTGTCAGATCTATTTTAGGTATGATGACAAAAAGAAAGATTTTCCAAAATCAAATCCTTTTTAATCTGTCTGTTCCTATTACGCTAAAACATCAAATCCGTTACAACTTCCCTTTACCCAACGGATTGATCTCACCCTCACCACACGTTCTCCAGACATGGTCATAAATCTGACATTTCATTAAATGCAAATCTCTTTTTGGTAAATCTCAAAATTCAAATTTAATCCTTTTCTTAATCTGTGGCTGAGATTAATGCTCTTAATTCGAAATAAACACCCAAATGTTTTACCCAAATTCACTTAGGGCAAAAACGTTTCCCGCTCCCTTAAGCCACTATAAAACCCATTTCTTCTTCCCAATGAAAATTTTACGCTCTCTAAACCATAAACCTTTCTCTTGCACTCTGTTTTCCTTCCTTCAAAGCTTCTTCGAAAACTCAACAATGGTGAAATCAGGTGTATCCAAGAAACCCTCCAAGGCATCTGGATTAGTGAACCCCACTGGTTCAGACTCTGCCTCAAGACATCCTACACCGACAATTGCATCAAGCAACTTCAGAGCTGTGTTCGAAGAACATTCCTATTACAATGCCCCTACAAAACTAATGATCAAGTTCTTGTCCAATCAACCACTGTTTGGACCCTTTGATTCATTCACAGATGTTGTTCCCCTCTTAACCCTCTTCAAATGTGCTTTTTCAGCCTATAGACCACTCGAGAATATTCAAGAAGTGCATCTTAACCTAGTCAACGATTCTTTGGTCATTCTAACCAAAGAGAAATTTCTCACTGCCATTAACCTTCTTGTTCATCCATCCATCAAGATCTTTACTCCATCAATGGCAGACATACTTTCTGCGAATGGGATATCAGAAGAAAATCAAAGGCATTAGGGAATTCAAGAAAAACCAATTGCCTGCGGTCTGGCAATTCGTTTGTCATTTCATTATCCGCAGTCTATCCGATAGAACCGGAGGCACATACAACATAGGACTCAAGATCCTAGAACTCGTATGGAGCATCTTCACAGGTCATGACGTCAACTACGGTCAGATCCTATGGGATGATTTTTTGCAGTACATTCCAAAAGAAAGCCCAAGAGAGAACCCTACCGAACTCACTTGTCACACACCGGCCGTCAGCGGAAACACCGGGTAGTGTAACGTCATTTTTTGTATCACAGTTATATAACATACATTGAACAATACTAAAGAAAATACATACCTTTATTGATGGTTGAAAGTTACATTATTGTTTTCCTAGTATTTATTACATAATATCCGACTATGACATACTTCTTAATAAACAGAAAGATAATAGTAAAACTTCTCCTGTTCGAATACATACCAGCTTTTCAAGTTCCTGAAAACACATGCATTCTAAAAATACGTCAACATAAAGTCGGTGAGTCCACAGGTTTTGACTTCATAAAATAATACATTTTCACACATTCAAAAGTATAGTTTTGAAAGTATCATTTTGACTCTCCAACATTTAGTATGTATATTAGGTATAATAGTATACTTATCAATTAAGTGTTATACCTAAACATTTCTTAATCCTAAGGTATAAGTAGGGGAAAACTTATACTTAACATTAATACTTGTATACGACAAGGTATAATGTTTCTAACAATTTGCTACCATGAGCCTGTAACCGATGCTATGACATAGTACCTTTGATAGAACACACTCATGATTTACCATGAGAAACAACACCGTATGCTTCATCGACGCCGGAACAATAACAAATAAAAAGATAGTTCATCACTTGCTTTTGGTTGACTATAGCTAACAGTCACAAGTCAGGTGGTCAACCCGTATACTAATTATACACAAATTCCTCGCTCACACAAGATTAATGGTTACAGTTTAGAGGATTTCCGCTAAGATCCCCATTCTTAGTTGATGAATACAATTACTCATGTAGAATTTGACGGCTTCCTATAGCTCTAACTACAAAAGCATCTTCATGTCTAAAACCCTAAGTTACTAGACTATGCTTTTAAACATTACTTCTAACTTCATAATATTTAAGCAGTATAACAACTATATCTTGAAGTAAATCCGGGTTTTATCTTGACCTAAAACCAATAATAACAACATATAACGTTTCTAGTTTTATCTTGACATAAAACTATCAATAACAATACCAAGTTTTATCTTGACATAAAACTAACAATAACAACATATAACATATCCAGTTTTATCTTGACATAAAACTAACAATAACAACATATAACATATCCACTTTTATCTTGACATAAAACTATTAATAGCAACATACTATATAACTTAACATTTAGAACTTTCGAATATAACTTCGGTATTATATCGCACACAACATATATATAGAATCCTAAGTATAACTCAAGATCTACATTAGTAAATTAACATACTGATAAGTTGATAATAATTGTATGTATTCAAAATGTTATATTTAGAACAATCATATCCCGATTATCATAACTATATACTATCATATAGACATAATAATAACATATATATAATATCTAGCATGCGTTTTCCCCCGACATATTAGAAAGTGGGGCCGTGAAACTCACCCTAGTAGCGTGATTTTATGTTAGCAAAACGGTCAGCGTGCGAGATCGTCGGGGCTCGGGACGCAAAATGGCCTCAGCAAAGGAGAGAAAGAGAAGAAGTTTAGGTGTAAGAATGGATGAAGTCGGACCTGCTATTTATAGTAAGGCTTTTAGAAACTCACGTCGTGAGTTTCATAAGGCTCACGTTGTGAGTCTTGCATGATCATCCCGTAGTCTTTCCATTTGCGTCCCTAGCTTCGGAAGGTGGCCATGTGACTCCTCACGTCGTGAGATATCTTTGCTCACGTCGTGAGTTTGGATCTGATCCCCTCGCAGCCTCGTCACACACCTTCTAGATTCCGGGATATGGATAAATGACTTCTCACGTCATGAGTCCTGTGCTCACGTCGTGAGCTCAGTCAGATTAGGGTTTTTGACAGCTGAATCTTCGGAAGGTCGTAACTTTCACATATGAACTCCGTTTTTGACGTTCTTTATATGCACGCGTAGGTATTTAAGAGAGTACTACAACTCTCTTTTAGACTTAAATAGCTAATTCTAAATCTATTTTAAATTCCTCTTATTATAGAGATTTATGGTGTTCGGTTTATCATAACTTCTTCATGCGAAGTCAGATTCAGACGTTCTCTATATTTTTGGAATCGTATGGACGTATACTTTGAGTTGTATCATAAAGAAAGTTCATATTTGTATTAGAATTTATCATGAAATACATAGTACATTTATCACATTACATGATTAGCATAATCACATGTGATTGTTATTGACCTATTTTGGCTAGTGTTACATCACTTTTGCAAGGTTTTGGTCTCTCTGCATCTCAGACCTCCATGCGGATGCAGGAATCAGCATGGGCAACAACATCAACTTCTTTGTCACCAAGGATCTTAAAAGGTACAATCCCTCATCTGATTAGATTGTTTTTAGACCAATTAGAAGACTACCAACCCACATTCTTTCTACCCTCGATCTTGAGACTGCTGATGTCTCAGATCACAATGAGGCTACGGAAGGTATTGCCCCATACCTTCCTACCCCGCCTCTTCCATCCCCATCCGTAATCATTGACCCAGCTAGTATCGCAGTCCCATCTTCCACAAATCTTTCCAACATATCATTATCCCAAAGACGCAAGCAGCTAGTTTTTGCTCGTTAAGGCCCCCACAACACCAAGAAACAAGGACCTCCCAAAAAGGATGCTTCCAAGCAAACCAATCCCTCCAAGAAAAGAAAAATCACTCCACCTATGATAACAATAGTCGAACGAAGCAAACGTCCCTACAGTAGTAATTCTGATGAGGATGATCAACCTATTGCAATCCTTAAGAAACGCAAAACCGATCCTACAAGTCGTATGCGTGACCGGACTGATACCTCAGCCTCTCAACAGGATCCGGTAGTCCTTCGGATGGCTGCGCATCCATTCGAAACAACCATCGTATACCACTCAGGCGTAAGTGGTGCGTCTGATTCACCACAACGTGGAGACTCCCCCTAGGTCAATCCCAAGAGGATGGACCAGGCTCCCGCCCTAAGGTCTCCAGGGCTTCCCGTCTTCATTTCTTTTCCCCTGAGGAGTTGCGCTCCATTCTTTTGTGATGAGTTATTAATTAACTCTTTGATCGATTAGATCTTTGTAACAGGTATGCGATGAACGTAAAAACAGTGAACAAAACACAAGTATGAATCAAGATGTGTCGAATGATTAGATTACTCGATCCTCAGCAGAGCTCGACTAAGAACTTCCACTGTAGAGGATTCTAGGGTTACAAAAACAAGAACGATAAATCTTCTGAACAATAATACTCTAACCGTTACTAATCGTCCTCTCGTTCTAGGATGCATGCAAGCATCTATATATACTAAACCCTACAAAACTCACGGATGGACAGGCCCATACCGGAGATATATATTGGACTAGCTAACGAGCCCAATAGACGCAACACAAAATACGACCCAACAATCTCCCCCTTTGCGTCAAATTGGAGCGAGACTACTTCTTCTTCTTGCTTGGGCCAGCAGCGGGAGCCTTCTTTACGGTATCAAACAGACATGTGATAAGAGCAAGGATAGTCTGTCTGAACCGAATGTACCATTGAATCATATCATCAAAGTACTTGATATCATCCGCTGTGTTCTGCTTGCATCGATGGATAATACCTAAAACGTGTTCCAAACATGCAGTGGTGTAGAGATGTTTGTCTGCCAAGGAGAAAAGGCATTTCTGTCCTTCGTTCCTGGTAAACATGATGGAATTTCTCTTTGGGTCAATCTTCCCCATCTGCATCATGTTGAGATCACTGGCAGAGCCAACAGGAGATATGGTAGGCTTCTTCTTAAATACGCTTGCAATCTCCTGATCCATCAAAGCAACTTCCATGATATAGCATACAAGCATCCTCTTAAAATGGTCGATGATCGGACCATATTCAACTTCGTTTGTAAGAAGGATGTTGTGCAAGATAATCCAATCATGGGGATTAAGGTTGGGAAGATCTGCAAGTGAGATGGCATGTTCGGCTTTGGCAGATCCCCTTAGTACCTTGAACCGAACGTTGGTGAAGTTGCCTTCCCTGTACGGCTTCAGGACCCGAACATTGACAATTTTCTGAGCGCTCCAAGTCTGGTATTGGGGTTGAGCGGCCTTCAGATAAATTTCGATTAAGTCCCGATCAACCTGTGGATGAGGATGAGGGAACTCTGCAATGTTGTCAAAGGCATGAAAAACAAACGCCTTTCGGGTCAGTGGCATGTCGAACTGTGAGTCGACAGTGTTAGACGATCTAAAGAGATCACAGGTTCTAGCCACAAGATACTTGGTGTGTCAATGGCTTCTTTAATCAGCCTCTCAAGAGTCCACGGAGGAAAAAGAGTTTTCCTGCTCTCAAAAAGGCCGTGGGCTTCTTTCTGTCTTCTTTCGACTTCTTCAGCCTCTCTAGCCACACGAGCACTGATGTCAGCCTCTTTATCTCGACCTTGACGCTTCAGAAGGTAGGCAATTGTCTCTTTATCATCATCATCACTCTCCTTAGCAATATTTTTGCCTTTTTCTTTCACACCAGAACCGGAGGCTTGGCCTACTGGAGGAGGTTCGGTTGTGTGAGTTGCTGAAGTAGGAGGTGGTTGAGACACTTGTTCTTTTTCTCCCCCTTGTTTCGGAATGGACACAAAATCAAGGAGCCCCTCAATTTTGCTGAGTAGAGAAAGGGCGGGAGCGAGCTTCTCTGCAAGGGTACGACATACTGAATAATTGATGATTGGGTCATGTGCTTCAAGGATGTTGGAGATAGCAGAGTGGACATCCGAAACACACGATTTAACCACCTCTCTTTCAGATAGAAGAGAGTCAATCTCCTGTTGACAGTTGGAGAGTTGAGTACTCTTGACCTTCAGAGCGGTAGTCTTCCTTGCGAGAGCATCCATGAGAGAGTTCTCGGCAGCTAAGTCTTCTTGAAGCTTGGAGAGACGCTCCTCAATGGTGGTTCTGAAAGCTGAGTTGTCGTCAGAGATGGTTTGATGAAGCGAAGTGAACGACTTCAGCTCAGAAGCGACTGATGTAGCCAAGTGGTTCATAATGGGTTCCAGCGTAGTCTTGGAGGCTTCAGCACTTTCCTGTAAAGATTTCAACAAGAAAGAAGCATCAGTGAATAGTTTATCGACTTTTTCGGTCGCTGCCTCACAAGCTTTGGTTGAGGCATCTATGGCTGCAGTGGCGGAATCAAGGGAAACTTGATGAGCTTTGGAAAAAGCCTCAACAATTTTCTGAATTGCAGCTTCAGATATGGAGGAATGAGATGAGGAAGACGAAGCGATGAGCGAATCAATTTTGTCATGTAGCTCCTTGAGATGTCTCTTTGTGACAGGAGCATCGTCATCGTCGTCACTTTGAACTTGAAACAGACTATAGTAGACCGAATCAAAAGTCATATTCTCCCCGCCAAGGAGTGGTTCTTCTTCCTCTGAAGCATGAGCAGGAGAAGATGGTGGTGGTGAAACTATAGGCTCGGTAGTAGTAGTAGTTTCGGGTTGGGTGGTGTGTTCGGTTGTTGGTGTGGGTTCGGGTGCTGAGGTGGTTTTTGGTGCGTCAGTATGAACCCCCGTATCAGATACGTTGGTTCTAACATCTGCAGTGGTGGTGGTTGTTGCTTCGGTAAAGATTGGTGGTGGTATTGGGATGGAAGTAGGTGGTATTTGAGTGGTGGAGGTTATGGGGGGAATAGAAATAGGAATTGTAACGGGTGGACAAGAGATAGGAGAAGTAGAAATATGTATCTCTGGGGTAGGCGAACGTGGTGGAGTGTTGCCACGTTGAGATCCATCCGAATCAGAACCCTCATCCTCAGATTCGCTTGAGGATGAAGCGATAATCAACTTTCGTCGTGGTTGGGTTTTTCTCCTCTTCTGCGGTGGAGACTGAGCAGCCTTAGTGGGTTTCCTTTTCTTAGGAGATTGGCCTTTTGCTCCCTTTGCCACCTGTTTTCCCTTATCAGCTTTCTTGCCTCTAGGAGCAGGCTTGTCAGCGTCATGAATTGATTTCAACATCTCTGGAGTAAGATCCCTCGGACCAGAACGTCTGAATTCCTTATACGTTTGAATGATCCGGCTGTCAGCAGGAACGTCACCATACATCGTTTCCGGGATAGACCCGTTGAAGGGAAATTTCGTAGCATCCGACACAATGATCTTCGTGGTATGGAAAGTACCAATCGAAGACATTGGAGCACCAGGGACAATGGGAATGTGGTACTTGTCCATCACCCATTTCGTGACAATAGTCCAGAATCGGGCATAAGAAATCTCTGAGTGTCGAGAAGTCGAAGAGAGACTCTGAATGAGTTGTTGCCATAGGACCGACCCGTAGTCCATGTTGATGCCATTGTAGATCCCGTACATGATGGAGAGAAATAAACGACTTGTCCCATCGGATCCAACACTTCGTTCAGATAAGCCCTTGAAAAGAACAGTGAACATTCCATTCCACTGAGGGGGGCAGGCACGACTTCTTGAATTTCGTGACAGTAGTGAGCACCTCAGTGTACCCCATGTTGTAGAACATGTTAAACAGATGACCCATTGGAATGGTTTTCGGATTAACCCTCGAAGAATTAGGGGCAAACCCTAACAGCGTACAGAACCTCTGTTTGGAAATCGATGCCTTGTGCTCAAAGACATCGAAGAAAATCCTGTCGACGACCTTGTCGTAGTGAGCCGTGGCAAAGATTTGTGACAAGAACTCCATTGGAACAACTTCAGCCCTGGTAAGAGCAGGAGCGATTGGCGAGAACTTCAGGCATTCGATGATGGGAAACATGAAAGCGTCGTACGCCTAAGGAGTGAGATCAATGATCAAACTCTTCTGGGGACGAATAGGCAAGATGTGAGAGGTCGCGTGAATAGATGAAGAATCCGCCATTGTTGAGATGAAAGTGGGAGAGATGATGAACAGTAGAGGTTTAGAGGAATTTCTTGCTTTCTGAGAATTTAGGTGCAGTAAAGAGGTAAACGGTGGATCACATTACCTTTTATACTATGGGTAAAGGAGAGAGAAAGATCTTTCCCAAATCTTCAATTGAAAAACGAAGGGTTTTTCGGAGGTGACTGACGCGTGACAGTTGGGTTTGACGATGATCACACAGGAGAGAGAGTGTCAGTCCCTAATTACATGCCTTCCCATCAGGCACCGTTTGGAGATGAAACGGTTCCTATTCGCACACTTTTCCCTGTTGCGCCGTTTGAAATCAAATCGATTGGACTCCCGCCTGAGTCAACATTTCGTCATCTTATCCCTTTAGAGTGAAACGACATCTTTAAAATAAAATCGCCACGTGGATCGATATTAACCACAACTTTTGATAACAGCCAACCCAATTAAAATTCCTTAGAATTAATGAAACCAGCATTTTGGAAAATCAAAAAGATTTTCGTGCTGAGTGTGTAAAAGAAAAAGAAATAAAGAAACACTTTGAGGGATTATGTGATGTCAATAAAGACACGAAACATTGGATCCCGGGCACGAATCTCTTCCTTCAAAGTCAAGTGAGACTTTAAAGTGTTTGTGTGGTTTCCCGTTGAATAACGATCAGACACTTATTAAGAAGTGTTGAAAGGCTTCTTTTAATTAGGCTTATGAGGTGGCTTTCGCTTCGATTCATAATTCCTGATCTTGATATAAGATAGAAATCGAACGAAGTACTTGTGAGACCAGTGTAGTCTGTTTGAACAAGTAGGTTGGAGATAATTTAAGTGGCAAGGTAAACTAATGTATGTGAAATCTCAAAAAAAATTAAAACTGGATCCCAAGGGAAGAAATGTTATTGGATTTAACAATTTCATAGGAATCACTCAAAAGAAAAATAGAGATTTCATGTTGTACTCCCATGGATAAGTTCGTCAATTCATTAGTGAAAGCTAGAGCAAGTTAATTGTTCACCGTCAATGCATAGTAGGTATTGAATTGTGGGTTTCACTTAGCACGTAGTGACACGAAGCTAAGATCATGAACACAGAAATTGTGCAACCATAAACCTCAGTGGTAATGTCTGAGAGTCTCAAGGGTTACGTTTGTGAAACGAGTGAGATGGAGAAAAATGATGTAGATGGTGTAAAGAAACCCAAAGTACATATGCTATGAAAAATAGGACTAAGCAGAAAACTCTTATCTCATGTGAGAAGAGAGTTAGGTAGCTCATGATTAGAATAAATATGAGAGCCTAATTGGGAAGACAGGGTTTGTTTGTACCAAGTCAGTAAGGCTTTTATTCAGAATCAGATGAGGCTTTGGTCACATACAGCAGCATGCTTCTAGGGACACTTAGCTAGTGAAATAAGTTAAACACAATGAAATAAATAAAATAAAATAATAAAAAAATAATAAAATAAAAAAAATATTACAAAATCTGTCACTTTGCAAACTATTCGAAAAATGGGCTGAAACTGTCACTTTGCTGAAATTCAGAGGACAAAATTAATAATTCTGCACCATATCCCCTTTATTTGTAACAAAATCTGAAATGGTTCAAGAATGTCAAACTTTGAAAACAACAAAGATCCAAAGTGTCAAATCATTGAGGTTTCAGGGACCAAAAACGTAACTTGATATCTTCATCCCCAATAAGACGTCTGATTAAAAAGAAACACTAGAACGGTGATTCAAATGATTGTTCACATATGAAACCTCAAGCCCGATTCCAGTCAACCAATAACAACGATCGCCCCTTTCATTATTCCTGATGTTCGTGCCTACTGGAACGTCTTGTAACTTCAAATACCACCACTTCAGTGCACTTTCGTTTCAAGCACAAGCAACCGAATCAAGTTCGTTCCAAGTTCATTGAACCGAAACCATGTTCGGTTCAGTCCGAGCACATGTTCGCTTTTTCTGATGTTTCGTTCTAGGACAAACAAACGAACCCAATCATTGGTTCGCTTTCGGTCCTCTCCTCTTTCATTCCAAGCACAATAACACGAACTCATTCACGGGTTCGTTTTGAGCAATAACGAGTGCGAGCCGAACAATCCAGGTAAGAGAGGTTCACAACAATTTTGAATTTTCAATTTTGACCAATAGTTCGTCCATGTGAGATCGATTCCATTTGTAGGTGGTCAAGCCCCAACCATTCTCATGTGACACAGTTGGTACCAAAGGATTCACAATTCAATTTTGACTTTTTGCCTTGACTGTCGACACCAGGTAACGCCAATCAACAAGGTTCGATTTTCCCAACACAATTTCCGGTCAAAATAGATCGATTTCCATATCAAACATCCCATTCAATCGAAAATCAATACAAACATCCTGAAATCATTTAATCACAGATCTCCAAATCGACAATCGTTGACTTTCACAGTATCTCCAAAACGATTCAATCAAGTATAACATGAATCATCACATCAATATGCAATGAATTGAAATAATAAATCGATCCAGAACAAACAGAAAAAATCAAGAATAATTGAATATTAAATCAAATCGATCATATGAATTTGAATGGGAAAGTCGATTGAAAAAAATAGAACGTGATTTCGATTTGAATCTAAAAACAAGATTCCAACTGGAACTGATATTCTCGATGGAACCGGGATCTTGAAATCGATTGAGCCCAAGAGATTTGAAAGAAAATACAATCCGGATATGATAATCAATTTCAAGAAATTAAAGAAAAACAAGCTCTGGATCAAAAGAAAGAGATAAATCAATCAGGAATAATGATTTGGGCTCAAATAATACCATGAACAATAACATAATGAATTTGGTGTTGATAATAGGGCTCGAATCAGACCAATCCAACAAAAATAATGAATTGAAAGAGAATTGGATCTGAAATTACCATTATGAAAATGAATCAGAATTCATAAAACGCCATGAACAGCAGATTGAACAAAAGTCTTGATTCCATACCGCCAAACACCAATAATCTTCAATAACTTGTGCAGAAAATCATCAAATCAGGAACCGATACTTCAAAAATCAATAGATCTTCAAAGACTCGCTCTGATACCACTTGTTGGGATTAAAACCCTAATTGAGATTTGATGAACAAGATGCAGAAAATAAGAACAAACACAAATATAAAGATTATGTCGAATGATCACTCGATTTATTCAAATATGAGGAATAAATTACACTTTCAGCATAGACTAAAGAATCTAACACTACATAAGAAACCTCACGTGGCGGCTACATTTTGCCTCACTCTTAACCCTAATTGTGAATAATACATGACTATTTATAGGGAAAAGACAAGTCTTGGGCTTTTAACCTACACTTCATCAAGGGGCCCATTGTCATCATCCATGGAGTGCTTTGAAACCTTACATTTTGTTTGTCACCCAAACACTTCAAACACTATTCCAACCGCAAGGTGACTCTTCAGCCTTTGCCAGAACTGAGCTGAGGCCAGACTTGACTTTAGGTCAAGGAAACCAAGGAAGCTCAGGAAATCCTACTCTGCTTACATCAGTACCAGGTGGTTTAGGCACAATGAGCACAAATGTGCCAGGATCCGTGAACCCGAGAGACACCTCGGTGCGAGACCAAGGAATTGACGATATAGATTTAAATGACTCATGGAGTAAGTATCAACCATCCAATGAAGCCGAAGCCAAGAAATATGCCGCTTTCCATAGGGCATTCCAAGCAATAAAGGGAAGACAAACAAAGCAGGTTCAGCAGAAACAACAAGAAATTCAATCTGTAGCTAAGTATTGGGCAGATGCAATCAACAATGCCAATACCATAGCTACTTTCTACAAAGTCCATGCCCTGATAGATAACATGGCTGATACCATCCGCAAGGCTCAAGAGACGACTGCTGATCAGACTCCTTCAAAGCCTCCTCTATTTCCAACTGCCAAAGACTCACAAGATGCAGGCACCGAAATCTAAGTTAGCTCAGCTCCGACCTTCGGTTTTGACGATGTTGATCTACAAGAGGTCAATCAGCCCAGTCCTTCGGATGATGGCCTCATGATGTACGTTGAAGAAGAGGAATCGGGTGGCTCTCAGCACTCAACCTCTAAGCCAAAGGAGAAGAAGAAGAAGAAAAAGATGGCCGTCTCAAGAAAAGAATTCCTCAATCTTCAATCCAAGATTGACCAAATTCTGGCCGCAGTCAAGTCTACTCAACCACAATCTGAAGACAACCCGCTACCGCAGTCCTTGATCAAAAGGATTGAACGACTGGAAACAAGGGAAAGATTGGCTGCTGAGAGAATTCCTCTCAAGGTTGAAATGGGAATTAGGTCCCTTGATAATAACCATCATGCAGATCACAAGGAATTTATGGCTGTTGCGGAGCGCCTCATATCTGAGGTATCCACAATCAAAGACAACCTGCATGTAGCCATTGTGGATCAATCTACTATGTCCCAGAAAATGATAGCTGAGACTCACACTGCATATGAGTCCACTATCTCAGTCCTCCATGCAACCATCAACAAACTCCAACGTTCCTTATCATCAAACTTCCATGGCCCCGAAATTCTCCAACTAACAAAGGAGATTCATCGACTGCTCTTCAACACAACCATTCCTGACAATCAACAATTGGCTGAGGTTCTCAAAGCCCATTTCCAGAGGTGTGTGCTAAAGTCGATGGCCTCAAACAATGGCTTGAGGAGTCTCCAGGGTGAACTCCTCAAGAGGAGGAAGTGAAGAAGACCATCGAGAAGAAGACTATGAAGAAGATCATCATTCCAACAGTGCTTCTCAGAAAATCCCTTCGCTGCAACCCTCACCGCAACATCAATCTCCACCACTGCAACAAAAAATTGTTCCTTCCCCTGAACGACCTGAAACTCCCCTACACTTCAAGAATCTGGTGGATCACATGTCCTCTCCAAGCTCAAATGACTCCCCTGTAACTAAACAAAAGAAAGTTGAATGGAAAGCAGCTAAAATTGCAGAGCTCATATGGAGAGAATGACATTTTGACACTGTGATGGATGAATCCTTGATAAATTCCTGGATCAATCCCCACCGCAGACTTCAAGATGATGATCACAAAACATAACTCACGTATGCTGAACCCCCTTCGGATGGCTACTGGGATGTTCCTATCTCCCTAAATGCAAGTCTAACCTTGTCCCCCTCGGGACATCTGCTGGTGCGGAATGCGTTGGCGACATCTGCCAACCATCTAGTACTAGCAATAGGGTCTCGAGCCCCATGGTAATTGGGAGCTCCACATGCCCTGAACTCCCTGAAGGTGAGTGTGCGCGACCCCATCATGGCCACCACCTCAGTGCGGATCGTACTCAATCTCTCATCCATAAGCTCCAGAAAACCCTCCTTGATCGAACCGACGCTCACATGAGTCTGCTCAAGTATGCTATACATGATCTCTGAGGAGATAAACTCCCTTGTCTGCTCATCTAGATGCTCGATTCCAGAGCCTGAACCTTATCCCTCTCCGGAACCTGAACTGCCAACTGTTGGTCTAGGGCGTAAAACCACCATTCTGAAAACACATAGTGACAAACATCAGAATACTATTATAACTCAAGGGATCATATATACTACAAGTTCCCTGGTCTTATCTCAGCCTTCCTTGATTCGAGTACGGATCCTCTACTTTCAGTAGTACGGGCCCATACTATCTTCCACATATATCTCTACTTTCCTCAAGAACTGCCTCGACTCCACCAAGTCCCTTCTACTGCTATTGCTCTCTGCTACTCTCATCCTAGGATTTCCATAGGGTAATCACCATCCCACTCTCCGCCATCAGCTGCATAAGAAGTTCCCTATTTCTTCCCCTAACTAGCTTACGAATACTATTACATATTACTTAAACTAGATAATTCTTCGAATGAGAGATACTACCCTACAACGGTTGGACTCAAACTAGAGCTGCGATATAGAGCTAGACCTAACCTTCTGGAATTATTTAGTACTTGCAATATGTAACTTAGCATATTCGTTTACTAGTTAGTGAAAGACAACTAGAACTCCTAAAAGCACAAAGCAAGCAACATTCGGGCATTGAGTACAATAATCAAGCATATACTACTCAGGCTATCATACTGACTAGTCTGTACTAGCATGCAATTCATAAAGTTGATATACATAACATGCACATACGACATACTTCCTAGATCCTTAGTCCTAATCTAGCATGTTGTTTTGATAAAGCTGGAAACATATCATAATATAAACTTGTATGGGTAATTTGGGAGTACTTACTTAAGCTCGGCTGATTGCATGCACCACACCCTTTTCTCTTTTCAAAGTTATTTTCTTTATACTTTTTCTAAAATTGTTTTCTTTTCTCAAAATCCTTTTATAAACATGGTTTTTCTTTTGAAAACTTTATACCACTTCCTTAGTTTGATTCAGACACACCTGAAAGTGTGCCCGAATCCCTCAAACCAAGGCTCTGATACCAACTTGAAAGATCCAAAAAACATGACCCAAAAATTTCGTTTTGAAAACATTATAAAAACTAGAATAATTCGTAATCAATAAGAAAACCAAGTTTCATGTATCTCAAAATCTCATATCAAATACTATCTCAAAAACAAATGAGGAAATATATCAGAGTCTTAGTAAATCCCAGGCTGAAAGCTGTGGTGTGTGTCATGCGACCATCCCGAGCCCTTCCCTTTGCTAGTAGAAGTACCTGAAACCAAACTGAAAACTGTAAGCACGAAGCTTAGTGAGCTCCCCCAAGCAACCATATACCATACAATAGCACATATAACAAGTATTGGGCCTTGCCCATTGCAGAATGATGTCCAGAATAACTTGGGCCCCGCCCACTACATCAGACCGAAGTCTGGAATAACTTGGGCCCCACCCACTGCATCGGACCGAAGTCCGGAATAACTTGGGCCCCCCACTGCATCGGACCGAAGTCCGGAATAACTTAGGCCCCGTCCACTGCATCAGGCCCCACCCGACATCGGACCGAAGTCCAGAATAAACTGAACATAACATAAACATATAACATAATCACATATACTGCATTGGGCTTGCCCGACATCGGACCGAAGCCCAGATCATATAACACATAACACAACATGCATGAATCACAAAGACATCAAGCATTCATAACTACTTCTTGGGACCACCCCGGCATCGGACCGAATTCCGGAATACATATAAACTACATCAGGCTAACCCCGAAATACTACACTACTAAACGAGCCGACATTGGTGCCTTAGACCCGTTCCTACTAAAGGGAACCTCACCTCGAGAGACTGATTGCTGCAACTCTGGGTGAGAAATCTCAGTCTGTTGCTCCGGCGACTCTTCGGCTATAAAGTTCCATAAAGGTACTTAGTCAAAAACTGATAACTAACCTTAGGGTAAAATAACCATTTTACCCCTGGCTGAAGTCAACATCCTGATCGAAGTCAACATCCAGTTGACTCGACTTGCTGAGTTGGTCCGCCAACTTGCCGAGTCCCTATTTTTTTCCGTCCCCAACCCGACTCTGATTGTCGAGTCTAGCAAGAACTCGACGAGTTCTCCTTCAATCAACATCGAGACAATCTTCAACTGACTCTCCGAGTTCCTCTTTGAACTAGTCGAGTTCATCTACATCATATGAGTGTGTGTAGTCTGTGACTCGCCGAGTTGTATGAACAACTCATCGAGTCCGTCTTCATGGGTTGGGAGATTGCCTTGGACTCGCCGAGTGTGTTCATCCACTTGCCAAGTCCCATGGTTTCCAGGTCCATATCTAAATCTATTTTGTTGAGTCCCCATTCTGGACTCGTCTAGATCACTTCTAGACTCAATTAGATCCCTTCGAATCAGAAGAGGTTGGGGAATCATGTAACGCCCCGATTCCCAGGTATTAAATTAATTAAGAATTTCTTTAGTTTTAAGCCCTACTCGACGAGTAAAGGATGCCCTACTCATCGAGTAGCGTCGACGCCGGATCACAAAATTAGTGATCTACTCGCCGAGTCCATAAGGGACTCGACGAGTAGGAGCCGGCAGAAGAAACCCTAATTCTCGGGTTCTGCACTCTATTTAAGGAGGCATAAGCCTCATTTGGCCTCCTTGCAATCAGTAAGAGCTCATAGAAAACCCTAACCGTGTATTGTGTCATTCTTGTGCATTGTAAGCTTGGAAGGAGGGCTTTGTGGGAGGAAGAACTTGGAGAACAAGGGGATAGGAGCAAGGAAGGAGTGGAAATCCAAAATCTACCTCAGTTAGCACCCATTGAAGGTATCAAGTCGACATCTTTATCTCTTTTCCCTTCTAGATCTCATATGGTGGAAATCTAGGGGTTTTATGGTTTGAATAAGGTGATATTGCAAGACATGAGCTAGATCTGAAGTTGTAACTTCAGATCTGTACCTTTCCCGAGTTC
Source organism: Lactuca serriola (assembly GCF_051521515.1). Taxonomy (NCBI): domain Eukaryota; kingdom Viridiplantae; phylum Streptophyta; class Magnoliopsida; order Asterales; family Asteraceae; genus Lactuca; species Lactuca serriola. Next base: position 46,099,804 of record NC_136412.1, on the reverse strand, counting down.
TAGATTCATAAAGTTCCTGTCTTGGTCGTGAATGATGCCCCCCTTGTGCATGAAACCCATTAAGAGCTTAGTTTTGGCATTAAGAACCTTTTTAGCCATGCATGCATGTAAAGTTTGCAACTTTACGTAAAAGGCATGCCCTGGGAGCTTGGATCTGTAATTTGGAGCCATTGCATGGCTTAAAATGGGTCTGTATGGCTTAAGGACTGAAGGAACTTGGCGAGTCATATGAAGATAGCCGTGAACTCGACGAGTTGGATGAACAACTCGGCGAGTCCAATGAAGATTTCCATAGACTCGACGAATTGCATGAACAAATCGGCGAGTCGGATGAGTTTTCCTCAAGTTCGGAATGCGTGTGTATCGACGTGTTACTAGAAGGAAACTCTACGGGTGGCCATAGGGCCTCGATCGAGAATCGTGGGAACTCGACGAGTCACCCTGGTGACTCGGCGAGTGGGTAAGAATTTCAAGGAACTCGACGAGTAGCCGAGGGTACTCGACGAGTTAAGGTCAACATGGACTGTTGACCTTGACTAAGGAATTTGACTTTGAACAGGGTTAAATAGCTGGGTTATGAAGTACTCTGTGAAGATGAAGACTTATGAGCATGTCCGTATTATGGTAATAGGTGGTGGAGTCTTTGACGGGTAATCGGAGAGCTGTCATTTATTTACCGAGCTGACATCTACGAGGTGAGTTATCCTCACTATACTAAGGGGTCTAAGGCACCAAGGTCGGCCCATTGGATATGTTATCCTAGCAGTGTTAGATGTTGAGTATGAGTTAGTGTTGCATGCTAGTGGTTATGCCAGTTAGGTAGACCTGTAGGACTACCTGTGATGTTATATGATTATTGCATGCTCAGTGGTTATGTTATGTGTTTGTTATATGGGATGGGTTGAGGTTGTACTGCTTCGTGCAGTAGCCAACAAACCCTAGGAGCATTCCAGTTACGGGCTAAGGGAGACTCGTACTGTGGGCTCGGGAGCATTCCAGTTACGGGCTGAGGGAGACTCGTACTGTGGGCTCGTGGGTATTATAGTCTGTAGAGTTGTGGATCCGTTATGTGATGTTCTGTTCAGTGGTGATGATATGTTATTGTTGACATGATTATGTGGATTGTATGTGTATCGGTATTTTGGGGGTAACTCACTAAGCTTTCGGGCTTACAGTTTCAATTTATTGTTTCAGGTACACCAAGGGATCACGGCAAGGCAAAGGCGTGATCATACAACTCCTCCTATTATGTTATGTTTCTAGGAAATACTCTGATAATTAATATTTTGAAAACAAAGTTGTAATGTTTTGATGAACTTGACATGTTTCAAAATGTTTTAAATTGGTTTGGAATTTTGGATGTTACAAGTTGGTATCAGAGCCTTGGTTTGAGTAAATTGGAGGAACATTCGTGCGAATCTAGTCTCAAATCAAGGAGAGATTTCAAAATGACCTTAAATGGTTTTTCAAAATAAGTAACGGAGGATGCAGGGTGTACGATCAGCCAGAGCCAGTAAGTAGACCCCAAAATACCATATAGTTGTTTGAATATGTAACATGTTAAGAACAGCATGCTAGTACTAGGCTAGGAATCTTCGGGAATTGCATGATAGGATTGTGTAACATCCCAAAAATACGAGCCACAAATTTCATTTTTAAAACATATACTTTGTAAAGCATTTAGAAGTAAAAGCGTCACCGATCATAACATTTCATAAAAGATATCACATGTCTGGAAAACATTTTCATAAACATAATAATGTCAGAGTACAAATCCCCAGGAAGATCTCATAGTGCGGAATACGAGGCATGTGTGTGATGGGCCGCTACCGCGCCAACTCTTTCCCCTTCGAAGAAGAGGTACCTGAAACCAAAACTGAAAACTGTAAGCATGAAGCTTAGTGAGTTTCCCCATAATACCTCATACCATACAAACATACAATGAACAACTAGGAGATACGGGCCTCGCCCACACTCATGAAGATACGGGCCTCGCCCACACTCCTCTAGCTGGGAGATACAGGCCTTGCCCACACTCTGCTATCTGGGAGATACGGGCCTCACACACACTCTGCTATCTGAGAGATACGGGCCTCGCCCACACTTAGCTGCTAATCCATAACATACAAGTATCACACAGACAACAAGTATAGACAAATCTATCATACTGGCATATATCATAATCAAACTCGACCATGAGATACGGGCTCTGCCCACACTCTGACACTAGCATATCGTCTAATCGGGCCGGCCTTGGTGCCTTTGACCCGTTACTACTGGAAGGAAACTCACCTCGAAGAGTAGCTACCGAAAGTCCGACCACTAGACGTCTGGCTGCTGCACCGGTAATCCTCTGGCTACAAACCCATACACATATATTAGCCACTCATAAATATCCTTAGGTCAATTGATTGGCCCATCCCTGGTCCAAGGTCAACTCCTTGGTCAAGGTCAACTCTCAGTTGACTGGACTCACCGAGTCGTGGCACAGACTCGCCGAGTCCTTCTCCTACTAACCCGGTCCTACTCACCAAGTCTTTCTTTCCACTCACTGAGTCACCCCTGACTCACTACTCGGGACTATGGAACCGGCTCGTGATCCGACTCGCCTAGTCCGAGAGCAACTCGCCGAGTTCCACGAGCAGATCTCCTACTCGTTTCCAATCCTCACCAGAACATCCCGCAAGAGGATTTGGGGTTTTGGGACTACGTTACACTGCTAATTCCGCATGAAGATACGAAGGGTTGGACCTTCAACACTTAAACCCCTCTTACTCAGTGAAAGTTCATATGACTCGCCGAGTTTGAAGAACAACTCGGCGAGCTCTAGGCAATCTTCATAGGACTCGCCGAGTTGTTCATCCAACTCGCCGAGTCTAAGACCAACTTCATAGAACTCGCCGAGTCCCTTCGACCCACTTCCCATACAGACCAAAACTGAGACATGCAATGCTTCTAACCCATAGATCTATGCTCCTAGAGTATGCTTATCACGTAAAGTTGCAAACTTTACGTGCATGCATGGCCCTATGAGCTCAAGAAGGCAAATCCAAGCTCTTTAAGGGGTCATACAGTTAATAGGGACCTCAATAATCCCAACCACAAAGACTTTATACTTCTAGGACGTCCATAAGATCCCAATCTGAAGTCCTTTCAGAACTTAAAGCATAAATACATGGAATTTGAGGTTTTAGGGCTAGAAACCACTAATTTGGGACAAAAAGGGGATCTAATGAACTAATGATCAAGGTAAGAACTTTTCTACCTGAATGGAAGCTTCTCACAGTGTAGATTCCGGATCTACCTCCCCTCCTTGCACACTTCAACCTCCTCTTCCTTCCTCTAAGCTCCAAACCTTCTCCACAAAGCCAAAATCACTCTCAAGAACAATATGGGGGCTAGGGTTTCTTTCTACAGTTCTCTGGAAGTGTTAGGGACTACGGAGGCCAAGTTAGAGCATTTAAATAGGGTGCAAACGCACGGATTAGGGTTTTTGTCCAAACAGGGTCTACTCGCCGAGTCCGGGGACCGACTCGCCGAGTACAAAGTTCAAACCCCGCGCCTTATCCCGCTCCTACTCCGCGAGTTGGTCCTTCAACTCGCCGAGTCCAAGGCAAAAATGCATAAAATTAAAATATTAATCACAAGGAGTACGTTCCAGGAACCAGGTGCTACAAATATCCCCCACTTATTTCAGACTTCGTCCTTGAAGTCTGCTGCTCGATCCTGAAACAGCTCGGGGTAATGCTCCATCATCTCTTCCACCGGCTCCCAAGTCCACTCCGATCCCTTTCAGTGCTGCAATTACAGCTTTACGAGTTCCACCCTCTTGTTCCTTAGATCCTTCGACTTCCTGTCGAGGATCGCCACAGGCTGCTCTATTTAACTCAGGCTGTCATTGACCTGAATATCCTCCAAAGGCACCACTGCCGAGTCGTCTACCAAACACTTCCGCAATTGAGAGACGTGGAAAGTGTTGTGGATCTGGCTGAGTTCGGCTGGCAGATCCAACCTATACGCCACCTTGCCCACCCGGGCTACAATCCTGAATGGCTCGATGAACCTTGGGCCCAACTTTCCTCGCTTCCTGAATCGGATGACGCCTTTCCATGGTGACACCTTCAGGAGAACCATATCCCCGACTTGGAATTCCAAGTCTGAACGACGCTTGTCGGCATAACTTTTCTGCCAACTCTGGGCAGTCTGGAGCCTACTCCGGACCTGCTGGATCTTCTCTGTCGTCTGGAGCACCACTTCGGTGCTTCCCATGACCCTCTGGCCAACCTCTCCCCAACATATCGGGGTCCTGCACCTCCTTCCATACAACATCTCGAAGGGAGGGCGGTCGATCCTTGCATGATAGCTATTATTATATAAGAACTCCGCCAACGGGAGGTAGGTATCCCAACTACCTCCGAAATCCAGAACACATGCCCGCAGCATATCCTCTAACGTTTGGATGGTCCGCTCGCTCCGACCATCTATCTGCGGGTGAAAAGTGGTGCTGAAATGCAGATGAGTACCCAACTCGTCATGGAACTTCTTCCAAAATATGGAAGTAAATCGCACATCTCTATCTGAAATCACTGATACGGGCACCCCGTTCCGCGCCACTACCTCCCTGATATAGATGTCGGCCAACTTCTCGGCCGAGATGCTCTCCTGAATTGGGATAAAATGGGCGCTCTTGGTCAACCGGTCCACGATGACCCATATAGAATCCACTCCCCGCGCGGTCCTAGGTAGCTTCGTGATAAAGTCCATCATAATATCTTCCCATTTCCACAACGGGATATCCAACGGATGCATCTTGTCATGCGGTCTCTGTTGCTTGGCCTTGACCTTCCTGCAGGTCAAGCACCGCTCGACGTACCAAGCCACATCCCGCTTCATGCAGGGCCACCAATAGTCTAGACGAAGATCCCTATACATCTTCGTCGCCCCGGGATGAATGGAGAATCGGGATTTGTGCGCCTCCTCCATCAAGACCTGGCACATGCCTCCGAGGTACGACACCCACACCCTGCGGTGTAATGACAATAATCCCCTGCTATCATAGTCGAAGGAGGAAACCTGACCCACCATGCGCTCACTCTTCCGATGTTCCTCCTTCATGACCTCCTACTGGGCCTCCCGAATCCGCTCCAAAAGCGGGGTCACCACTGTCATCCGCATGCAAATATCCCTGATCGGCGCCACCTTACGGCTAAGCGCATCGGCCACCACATTGGCCTTCCCCAGGTGGTAAAGGATCTTACAGTCATAATCCTTCACCACATCGAGCCACCGACGCTGCCTCATGTTTAGATTCGGCTGATCCATGAGGTACCTCAAACTCTTGTGGTCCGTGTAAATGGTACACCGAACCCCATAGAGGTAATGTCGCCACATCTTGAGGGCGAAGTCCACCGCCCCCAACTCTAAATCATGCGTCAGGTAGTTCGCCTCGTGAGGCTTCAGCTGCCTCGAAGCGTAGGCAGTGACATGACCTCTCTGCATCAGTACCACACCCAACCCCGAAATGGACGCATCACAGTATACCACAAAATCCTCTACGCCCTCTGGCAGGGCTAAGATTGGCGCCTGACACAATCTCTGTCTCAGAACCTCAAATGCTGCCTACTGTTCAGGCCCCCATCGAAAGACCACGACTTTCTTAGTCAGACGCGTCAGGGGTACTGCTATCTTGGAGAAGTCCTGAATGAATCTCTGATAGTAGCCCGCTAATCCCAGGAAACTCCGAATCTTGGATGGAGACTTCGGAACCTCCCATCTCATCACGGCCTCCACCTTGGTCGGGTCTACTGAAATCCTGTTCTGATTGACGAGGTGCCCAAGAAACTGCACCTCGCGCAATCAAAACTCACATTTGGAGAACTTGGCGTACAAGCTCTCCCTCCTCAAGGTTTCCAAAACCTCTCTCAGATGCTCCTCGTGCTCCTCCCGCGTCTTGGAATAAACCAAGATGTCATCAATGAAAACTATCACAGACCGATCCAACATTGGTCTACATACGCGGTTCATGAGGTCCATGAATGCGGCAGGAGCATTGGTGAGCCCAAACGGCATCACCACGAACTCATAATGTCCGTAACGCGTCCGAAACACGGTCTTGTGTATATCCTCCTCTCATACCCTCATCTGATGATACCCTGAACACAAATCGATCTTGGAGAACCAAGATGCTCCCTGCAACTGATCAAAGAGGTCATCAATCCTCGGGAGTGGGTAACGGTTCTTCACTGTTACCTTATTCAGCTCCCGGTAATCAATACACATCCGATGTGACCCATCCTTCTTCTTCACAAATAGGATCGGGGCTCCCCAGGGTGAACTGCTCGGCCGAATAAATCCCTTGTCTAGCAACTCCTGCAGCTGCGTAGACAACTCCTGCATCTCGGGAGGAGCCAACCGATAGGGTGCCTTGGCTATCTAAGCCGCACCAGGAACTAGGTCGATCCTGAACTCTACTTGACGCTCCGAAGGTATTCCAGGAAGCTCCTCCGGGAACACATCAACGTAGTCTCGCACCACTGGAACCTCGCTCACCGTCGCCTTACCCGCCACCCGGGTATCCGTAACGTATGTAACATATCCCGCACAACCTTGCTGAAGCTAGCGCCTAGCCCTTGCTGCTGAACATACTGTGGGTCCACGCTGTGGCCTCTCGCCGTGGATCACCAACTCTCCCCCACTTAGGGTCCTTATCCGTACTAACTGTTGCGCACAATCTATCACCACCCCATTAGGGCTCAACCAATCCATGCCTATAATCACCTTGTTCCCCCGCAAAGGGATGGGAACCAAATCCACCAAATAGCGCTCCTCAAATAACCTTAGGACACAATCCCTAAATACTGCCGACGCTCGCACTGATCGATCATCGGCAATCTCTACCTCTAAAGGGCAATCCAACATGCCCAAAGACTCAGTAAACCTCTTGCTAAGCGCAAGGGAAACAAATGATCGGGTGGCACCCGACATATCAATATCATAACATCATAAAAGTAAGAAAGAAGGAAAGAATCATACCCGTCACCACATCGGGTGTGGCGCGTGCCTCCTCTGTCGTCAGCTGAAACGCCCGACTCCTCACCACTGGAGCCTTTGCCTTGCCCTGCCGGCCATCTGTGATCCTCAGAGTCGTTGGAGCTGGCGCCTTCACTGGCGCTGATTCTGTCGTCAACTGGGGGCAATTGGCCCTCTTGTGGCCCCTCTGGTTGCAGTGGAAACACAACAACTCAGATGTCTAAACAACCGAGACAGGGGCAGTACAATCCCTGCTAAAGTGCCCCACCTTGCCGCACTTGTAGCAGCCTGATGATCCCAACCTACATGCTCCCTCATGCGACCTGCCGCATTTTCCGCAGCGGCCCGGCTCCCCTTGGCCTTTCGGCCTACCATCTGATCCCTTGGGCTTCTTCCCCGAAGCCCCAACCACCTGCCCCGTCTATGCCTTTCTCTTTCGAATGAGCTCCAAATCAATCTCCCTTTCCCTCGCCCTGGCAATCATGGACTCCAGGGTAGGGCAAGCTGAAAAGCTAACATGCTCCCGGATGTCGGCCCGTAGCATGTCATGATAGCGGGTCCTCCTCATATCCTCATCTCCCGCATACTGGGGCACCAAAAATGCTCTCTCCCGGAACTTGGTGGTGATCTCCGCCACAGTCTCCGTCGTCTGTCTCATGTCTAAGAACTCTCTGGCCAGCTGCTGAAGCTCGACAGCCATCGCAAACTCTGCCCTGAACCTGGTCACGAAGTCCGACCAAGTCATAGCCTCGACAGCCGAGGCTCCCAACGAGTCACCAAAGGACTCCCACTAATCCCTAGCTCGGTCTCGTAAACATCCTGCTGCATATCTCACCTTCGACCCCTCGGGGCAGAAGCTGGTCAGCTGTGCGGACTCAATGTCTGCAATCCATCGTCTGGCAGCAATGGGGTCCTTCGCCCCATGGAAATCCGGCGCACCACTGCCCCTGAAGTCCTTAAAGGACAGTGTGCAAGATCCTGACTGGCCAGATGCCATGTCACCCCTGAACGCCCTGAGGCGGTCCTCCATCAGCTCAACTATCCCTTCCTTGATCAACCCGAAAATGATGGGGGTCGACTCAAGGATGCCTCTGGTGATCTCTGACGCAATGAACTCGTGTAGCCTCTCATCTAATGGCTTAAAACCTGATCCCGAACCCGATCCCTCTCCAGAACTGCCACCAGCTGGCCTCTGGCGTAGTACCACCATTCTACAATACACACAGACAACCATTAGTGATACTGATACCCCTAAAGGGGTTACATTTACTTCAAGTTCCCTGGTCTTGTCTCGGCCTTCCTTAGTTCGGGTACGGATCCTCTGCTTTCAGTAGTACGGGCCCATACCACCTTCCACATCTATCCGTACCTTCTCCAAGGACTGCCTTGACTCCACCAGGTCCCTTTCACTACTGCTAATCACTGCTATACTCATCCTAGGCTTTCCCTAGAAAATCTTTAACTCCACCCTACCCGGTCCTCAACTGCTGAAGGCCTCCTTGTAATGTCAATTAGTCATTACCTGAATGCCATCACATGTGGTGAGGCTCAAATAATCCTTCGAGTAACAGACTCGGCCCTTCAACAGTTAGACTCAGACAAGAGCTGCGCAATAGGGCCAAATCCAACACTCTAAGATTATTCAACCCTGATCACATGTGATGTGACGTATTCACCTAATGTCTAACTCCCGTCACTCAGAGTCCCACGAAGCACAAAGCAAGCAACATTCAGACAAAAAAGGAATATTCTCAAGCAAATCTGTCCTCATAGAGAAAAGCTGAACTAGCATACCATGCTAAACTCATACTATTAGGCATAACCCTAACAGGCTATCCTACTGCTGTCTATTCGATCGAGAATCATGGGAACTCGACGAGTCACCTCGGTGACTTGGCGAGTAGGTAAGGATTTCAAGGAACTCGGCGAGTAGCCGAGGGTACTCGACGAGTTAAGGTCAACATGGACTGTTGACCTTGACTAAGGACTTTGACTTTGACCAGGGTTAAATAGTTGGGTTATGAAGTACTCTATGAAGACGAAGACTTATGAGCATGTCCGTATTATGGTAATAGGTGGTGGAGTCTTTGACGGGTAATCAGAGAGCTGTGATTTATTTACCGAGCTGACATCTACGAGATGAGTTATCCTCACTATACTAAGGGGTCTAAGGCACCAAGGCCGACGCATTGGATATGTTATCCTAGCAAGTGTTAGATGTTGAGTATGAGTTAGTGTTGCATGCTAGTGGTTATGCCAGTTAGGTAGAACTGTAGGACTACCTGTGATGTTAAATGATTATTGCATGCTCAGTGGTTATGTTATGTGTTTGTTATATGGGATGGGTTGAGGTTGTACTACTTCGTGTAGTAGCCAACAAACCCTAGGAGCATTCCAGTTACGGGCTCAGGGAGACTTGTACTGTAGGCTCGGGAGCATTCCAGTTACGGGCTGAGGGAGACTCATACTGTGGGCTCGTGGGTATTATAGTCTGTAGATTGTGGATCCGTTATGTGATGTTCTATTCAGTGGTAATGATATGTTATTGTTGACATGATTATGTGGATTGTATGTGTATCAGTATTTTGGGGTTAACTCACTAAGCTTTCGGGCTTACAGTTTCAGTTTATCGTTTCAGGTACACCAGGGGATCGCGGCAAGGCAAAGGCGTGATCGTTCAACTCCTCCTGTTATGTTATGTTTCTAGGAAATACACTGATAATTAATATTTTGAAAACAAAGTTGTAATGTTTTGATGAACTTGACATGTTTCAAAAAGTTTTAAATTGGTTTAGAATTTTGGATGTTACATATCAAACCCCCGACTCGCCGAGTCCCATGAGCGACTCATCGAGTCGAATTATGTCCAAGTCCGTAACTCGATTTCTGTTGTGCAAATCTCATCCAAAAGGTAGATCTGGGCTCCTAAGGCCGATATAACACGTGAAATCATGAACCTTAAAGGACCAAAAATGGAGTTTATTACATGCATGGGGTTATCATGGCCATAGAGATGGTATCTTTATGCTATGAGGACCCTCTAAGGTTACAGATCTGAAGCTTCTACCCTACATTACATCCTAGAATCCGAAATGACATGGAAATGCCCCCAAAGATGTCAAGGCTGAATCCCGAATTTAGATCTAATACATACGAGGTCAAGATAGAGGTTATTTACCTCAAATACACTGGAAATGTAACCAAACTCGGAATCCACTGACTTGCTCCTTGATTCACCAAACTTCCCTTCCTTCTTCTATCTTCAAATCAAGATGCAAAAGCACAATATAGCTCAAAGATGCTCACAACATATTAGGGTTTAGAGGACAGGACTTAGGGGTAATGGAGGTTGGGGTGGAAGCCTCATAAGCTGTTTAAATAGGGTGCAAACCCTTAAATTCAGGGTTTCACTCAGACAGCTCCTACTCGCTGAGTCAGTCTTCCAACTCATCGAGTAGGTCACTTAATCCCCCGACCCGGAGTCGATCCGACTTGACGAGTTGAGCCTTCAATTCATCGAGTCCAAGCGTAAAAATATGAGGTTTGAATTAAATTTAAATGCGTACCTGAGACCAGGTGTTACAAGTATCGATTGTACTAACCCTACGCTGGCTTTACAATAGAAGTTCTTCATCGAGCTTTTCTAAGGAAGTGGTTTTTAATCATTAAGCACATTTTCGATCATTGTGTTCTTGCCTTCGATTCATATACTTGTTTAGATTCTATCGATCTACTCTTTATTATTCTAACTAGTATGGATTTATGGTTATGGTTTGGAACCCAATTGATAATTGGGTGTCGTTTTGATATTGACAGTTTAGGGAATCTGTCAGCCAACAACCAAAGATCGTCTGTTTGATTCATCGGTGTGAGATGAGTTTCCTCACTGGGTTTAACGGGTCGAAGGCACCACTGCCGACCCAGGGCTTATATGTTAGGATGCTAGATGTCTGCATGAATCATGCATGTATTGTATGATGGCATGTTTATCGGGAAGGGCCCGATGCTAGGGCTTGATGAGTATATTCAATGCTAGTTATAAGTATATGTTTCTATGTTTACCGGGAAAGGCCCGATGTCGGGCAGGTCTCGATGACGGTATGGTATGCTATAGTCTTTGGATTATTGCATGTGTTAGTAAGGTTATGTTTATATGGTTATATGATTATATGATTATGTATGTATCGGGCGAGGTCCAATGCCAGGTCGGGCCTAGTGATTGATAGATCTGTAATCTCAGCAGGGCTTGATGTTGGGCGAGGCCCGAAGCCGAGTAGGACTCGAGAGAGGGCGAGGCCCGATGGGGGCATGGGCCCATTATGTGTTTATGTATGTATGGTATGTGGTATCTTGGGGAACTCACTAGGATTTGTGCTTACGACATTCAGTTTATGTTTCAGGTGCTTCGGTTTTCAAAATGGAAGAACTTGGGCAGATTGTAGAGCACACACTTTATGTTCCACATTTGATTTTGTTCTGGGGTTTATACTAGGGATGAGCAACGGCCCAAACCCGGACCAGACCGGCCCGAAGACCGAAAACACGAAGACCAAAAATCGTGAATTTTCTTACCCGAAAACCGGACCGTTTTTGGATGTACCGGGTTCGGGTTCGGTCCGATCCGGTCTCGGGTACTAAACCGGGTTTCGGGTTTTGGACCGAACTAGGCTTTGAAATTTGTACAATGCGGGACTTTACTTAGATCACGTACAAATGAGGTGTCTACAAAAAAAAATACAAACCTTATTAACATTTGGAACAAATAAAAATTACACTATTTAGCACAAAAACTACACTTTTTATAAAAAAAATGCATGTTTTAACAAAAAAGAAACAACATTATTAATAATAAAAATTGCATTTTAACAGCTTTTTTGTGTAAAAAACAACAAAAAACAGCATTATTTATAAAAAACTGCATGTTTTTATAAAAATTTTTTGCATGCTTTTATAAAAAAAAATTTGCATGTTTGAATAAAAAATAGCATGCTGGATATATTTTTTCTTGTAAAGTGATAGCAACAAACGTTGATCAAGATTTATAAATAATGTTACAATAAAAACATCAAGTTTTATACATAATGTTATATATAACATTAACTAATAATTCAATTTATCTATATATTTTAAGTAGAATTTTTTTTTCGGTCCGGTCCGGGTTAAATCCCGTATTCCGGGTACGGTCCGGTCCAAACCCGAAACCCGATTAGTGGTAAAAACAAAACCCGAAAACCGGCCCATTAATATGTATATCCGGTCCGGTCCGGGTCCGGTCCCGGTTTTTTTCCGGTCCGGTCCGGTCCAACGGGTCATATGCTCATCCCTAGTTTATACTGTAGTTGTAATGTATCGGTTTGAACAAGTGATTGATGGTACTCCTATATTTAAAAATGAAATTTTATGGCAATATTTTTGGGATGTTAGAAGTTGGTATGAGAGCCTTGGTTTGAGAGATTCAGCCACATTCTTAGGTGTGTCTGAACTCAAACTAAGGATTTAGTAAAGTTTTTCAAAAAGAAATAAATTTTAGAAAGGTATTTTTCTAATAGAAGAAAGGGTGTGGTGCATGCAATCAGTCGAGCTCAAGTTAGTTTTCCCAAAATAAACATACGTGTTATCTGTTATGCTTTCATATGTGAATTTATGGAATCGCATGCTACTTAGGGCTAAGGATCTGCTCATTTTTACATGTTACAATGCTAGGACATATGCCTTTATATGCCTATTGTATGAACTTTTAGACTTGCATGCTAGTTCTTATTCGACAGTAATAGGTTGGTCTGATATGTGATGCCTGATAGCCTATGAAGCATGGGATGCTGGTCTAGGTATGATTTGTATGCATATGACAATCAGTAGCGAGAGTGGGAGCTCCTAGTATGAGTTGTAGTGTGTGGGATAAGAGTGCTACTACCCGAATGCTGCTTGCTTTGTGCTTTATGGAACTCTTAGGTGATGGGAGTTAACTACCAAGTGAATATGTCAAGTCACATGTGACAAGGGTTGAATAATCTCAAAGTGATGGATTTGACCCTATTACGCAATTCTTGTCTAATTCCAACTGTTATAGGTATGTGTCTGTTGCTCGAAGGATTATCTAAGTTTTATTGCATGTGATTGTATTCATGAAGTGGGTGACTAGCATTATGAAGAGTTCTTCAGCAGCTAATGGCAGGGTGAGGTCGGGAACCAAGGAAAGCCTAGGGATTGCGTTGTTAGGTTTTGTTGCGCTGGGTCGCGAGTGTCTGGTGAATGGATTTGACAAGGTGACTAAGATGTATCGGGGGGATTCTTAGGAAGGAATGGATAAGTGTGGAAGGTAGTATTGGTCCCGTAGTACTGAAAGCATAGGATCCATACTTGAATCGGGGAGAGTCTTGGAGAATCTAGCAAGCCTGTGGGATGAGGATTTTAGGGAATATTCCGATCTGTTGTGTGTTGTTTTGGTTTGGTGTTGAGCACTTAGGATTTGTGTAACGACCAAAAATTTCAACCAATTTAAAATTTTCGAAAACAACCCGATTCCATTAAAGTTATTACAAAAAGGTTTTCAATACAATTTATTTTAAGTATTCCCAGAATCTCATCACAACATAAACACGAGGAGCGGTACGAATACGCCTTCGCCTTGCCACGGTCTCCTGAAGAACCTGAAAAACATAAAACCATAACTGTAAGCCCGAGAGCTTAGTGAGATATCCCCAAAATACCAACCACATATACCATACACGCATAACATGCCATATCATATCCGATCACAGAACAGCCATGCACTTCGGGTCTACTGTGTGACTGGTCCGCCGCACCGGCCAACAGTCCACCTGGTCCACCCTCCGAGTCTAGCCATACACATCGAGTCTGCAGTGTGATTGGTCCGCCCGCACCGGGCCTTCAATCCACCTGGTCCACTCTCTGAATCTAATCACATACATCGAGTCTGCAGTGTGATTGGTCCGCCCGCACCGGGCCTTCAATCCACCTGGTCCACTCTCTGAGTCTACAGTATGACTGGTCCGCCCGCACCGGGCCTTCAGTCGGCCTGGTCCACTCTCCGAGCCTCGACACGTCTACTATTTTCTAGGTTATTGAGGGTCATTATATGCCATTCTACATGCTGGAAGTCTTCAGTAAATCTTTAGAGAGTTGTATCTTGTTGAGTGGGTTCAGCATGTCCCGTTGTTGTTCCGGGTCTTTGTCAGAATCAAATCAGGAGTGTTTCTTGGAAGATCTTTGGTTAGGGTTAGCGGGTTAGTCCTCCAGTGAAGTCTGGGTTCAGTGGTTTTATCATTTGTTCGGGAAATGATCGGCGGTTGCCCTTGGAAGAACTTTTGAGTTCCAGCACTATAGTTGATTAGATCGGAACGGTAGTAGGAAGATGGTGGTGTCAGTTGCATGATTTCTTTGATCATAGGATGTGTCAGGGGAGTTTTATTTTAGCATGACTATATTCATTTGAAGTTCAGTGTTTCTTTGAGGATGGAAATTGTAGTAGTGCTTGTCAGTGCATGGCAAGGGTTGTGGTTTTCAATTGCGAACATAAGAACTTAAGGAATTAGCAAGGTATCATGGAAAGTAAATTGGATTATCGTATGGGTTAAGATTGCTAGTGTATTCTTCAGGATTTCAAGATTTGGGTGATCATAAACTTTGGCTAACGATGGGACATTAGTATTGATAAGCACATGTCATGGACAGTTCATGCTATAGAAGGTTGATGGGTTGGGTGTCACACCCCGGCAGTCGGCGGAAACACCGGGCAGTGTAACGTCATTTCTCGTATCATAGTTATCAACTTCCTGAAAACACATGCATTTAAAAATACGTCAACATAAAGTTGGTGAGTTCACAGGTTTTGACTCCATATAAAAATAACACTTTTTCTCAAGTTCAAAAGTATAGTTTTGAAAGTATCATTTTGACTCTCCAACATTTAGTATATATATTATGTATAATGGTTTACTTACCAAATAAGTAGTTTACCTATAAGTCTCATATACTATGAATATAAGTGTTTGTAATTCCATACAAACCAAATTTTGCTACATATAAATCTTATTCCAATTCTATACGAGTAAAAACGCTACGTATAAATCTATTTCAATTCTATACGAGTATGTGTGCTAGGTATAATTATCTACTTAATATAAGTAGTACCTAGGGTATAAGTAGGGGGAAACTTATAGTTAACATTAATACTTGTATAACGACGAAGTATAATGTTTCTAACAAGTTACTACCATGAGTCTGTAACCGCTGCTTGACAACAAAACCTCTGACAAAACAAACTCATGATTTACAATGAGAAACGATACACTCATGATTTACCATGAGAAATAATACACTCATGATTTACCATGAGAAACAACACCGCACGCTTCATCGATGCCGGAACAATAACAAATAAAAGGAACGGGTCGTCACTCGCTTGTCTTGGGTTGTAATTAACAACCACGAGTGGGGTCGTCAACCTGTATCTTATTCATACACGACTTCCTCGCTCACACGGGTTTAACGGTTACAGGTCAGAGGACTTCCACTAAGATCCCCAATCTTAGTTGAAGATTGAGGTAGCTCATACAGACTTTGATGGCATTCTATAGTCCTAACAACAAAAGCATTTTCATGTCTAAAACCCTAAGTTACTAGACTATGCTTTTAAACAATACTCCTAACTTCATAACATTTAGGCAGTATAATAGCTATAACTTGAAGTAAAACCAGGTTTTATTTTGACATAAAACCAATAACAACAACATATAACATACCAAGTTTTATCTTGTCATAAAACTAACAATAACAACATACTTTATAAATTAATATATAGAACTTCCGAATGTAACTTCGGAACTATATCACACACAACATATATATAGAATCTTAAGTATAACTCAAGATCTACATTTGTATAATAACATGCTAATAAGTTGATAATAGTTGTGTATATTCAAAATATTATATTTAGAAAAACTATATCCCAGTTAATATAACTCTCTATGATGATATTAATACACTATCATATAGACATAATATTATCATGTATACAATATTTAGCATGCGTTTCCCCCCAAAAATATTAGAAAGTTGGGTCGTGAAACTCACCTTAATAGCGTGATTTTATGTAATTTAAGCAGAAACGGTCGGCGGTACGAGGTCGTCGGGGCTCGAGATGCAAGAGGGCTTCATCAAATGAGAGAAAGGAAAGAAGTAAAGGTGTAAGAATGGCGGGGGTAGAACTTGCTATTTATAGTAAGATTTTTGGCCCTCACGACGTGAGAAACTCCTTGCTCACGTCGTGAGTTTGGAATTTATCTCTTCGTAGAGTTTCCATCCGTCTTCTAGCTTTCGAAGGTGGCCATATGACTCCTCACGTCGTGAAAAACTCCTTGTTCACGTTGTGAATTTGGATCTTAATACTTTGTAGACTCGTCACACATCTTCTAGATCCGAAATGTGGCAAAATGACTCCTCACATCGTGAGTTTCTATGCTCACGTCGTGAGTTCAGTCAAATTAGGGTTTCTGACAGCGACATCTTTGGAAGGCCATAACTTTTGCATACGAACTACATTTTTGACGTTCTTTATATCCACGCGTAGGTATTTAGGAGTACTAAAACTCTACTTTAGACACCAATAGATAATTATAAGTCTATTTTAAATTCCTCTTATTATAGAGATTTATAGTGTTCGGTTTATCATAACTTCTTCATGCGAAGTTAGATTTAGATGTTATCTATATTTTTGGAATCGTATGGACATATACTTTGATTAATACTATAAAGTATGTATGAAAGTTCATATTTATATTATAATTATCATGAAATACATAGTGAATTTACTGCATTACTAGTTTAACAAAATCACATTACATGATTAGTATAATCACATGTGATTGTTATTGACCTATTTTGACTAGTGTTACATTGGGAATCCATCGGATTCAAAGAATGAGAAGCTTCATCGAATTCAAGTGGGGGAGAATTGATTAGGTTTTTCTAGAAGATAGGAAGAGTGTGAACTAGGGCAAGTTTCACGTCCTGGACAGGAGGAGAGACAACTCGAGTGGCTGTTTATATTGAGGTGGTGTAAGTGGGAGTTCAGGAAACTTCCAACCTCTGGTCGGCGTCTTCCTTATTATGCATAGCAGGCTTGTGGTTGAGTTCAGGTTAGGGCCATTGTTATGGAAGTAGAAGGTTGTATTTCGAGATTGGGTTCGTTTGAGTCATGCAAAGTCACTAAGTCAGTGACTTTATGGTTCTAGACGTTTTTGATGACTTAGATCTATGGTTTGGACTTTTCGACTTAAGCATTAAGAGCTTAATGTCGACAATGGCTTAAAAGACAAGTGCGTTGGCGTACAAGTCTATACGTGCAATGTACTAGCCATATTGCATGTACGCTTAGCGTACAACTAAGTATGCCACGTGTACTCAGTCGGAAGGGTTTTGGCCTTTTGGGCTTCGTGTAGGGCTTCCTCTTGGGACTTTGTTATTTGATTTCTTAATGGGCCATCTAAGTATGAGTGTCTTGGACCGGGAATTTTGGTTGGGCTTTAGGGCAAGATCATGTAAGGGGTTTGGGCCAAATTTGGAAAATTGGGCCATAATTGGGCCTTGGTTGGTTATTTGACTTTCGGGCCTTTCAGGCTATGGGTTTGGGCCTTGGTCTTGGATCAAGCTAGGATAAGGGTAAAATGGTCTTTTTACCTCGAGTATAGATTTATGGTTTTGGTTTGGAACCCAATTGATGATTGGGTGTTGTTTTGATATTGACAGTTCGGGGAATCTGTCAGCCAGCAACCATAGATCGTCTGTTTGATTCGTCGGTGCGAGGTGAGTCTCCTCACTGGGTTTAGCGGGTCAAAAGCACCAATGCCAGTCAATGGTTTATATGTTAGGATGCTATATGTATGCGCGAATCGTGCGTGTATTGTATGATGGCATGTATACTGAGCAGGGCCCGATGCCAGGCGGGACCTGATGAGTAGATTGAACGCTAGTTATAAGTATCTGTTTCTATGTTTACCGTGAAAAGTCTGATGCCGGGAGGGGCTCGATGACTGTATGGTATGCTATAGTCTTTGTGATTATTGCATGTGTTAATACGTTTATGTTTATATGGTTATATGATTATATGATTATGTGTGTATCGAGTGGGGCTCAATGTTAGGCTGGGTCTGGTGATTGACTGATATGTAATCCGAGCGGGGCCCAAAGCCGAGTGGGACTCGAGAGCGGACAAGGCCCGATGTGGGGGGGGGAGGGGCCCAATATGTGTTTGCGTATGTATGGTATGTGGTATCTTGGGGAACTCACTAAGCTTTGTGCTTACGGCTTTTAGTTTATGTTTCAAGTACTTCGATTTTCAAAATGGAAGAGCTTGGGATGATTGCAGAGCACACACTTTACGTTGCGCATTTGACTTTGTTCTAGGGTTTATACTCTGATTGTAATGTATCGGTTTGAAACACGTGATTTAATATACTCCTTGTATATTTAAAAAATGAAAATTTATGACAATATTTTTGGGATGTTACATCCAGATATCTGACACGAACATCAGGTATATTTCTTTCTTAATGTAGTCTTTAGTTATCGACAATCATAAATTCTTTTCTAAAATACTTTTATCTGGAAGTGAAAAACAGAAAAAAACGAAAAAATTGTTGACGCTTTTTTACCCAAATATTTTTATTACATATATCATTTTATTAACCATTCTTGTCACTGTTGCCAATTGTTGCATCTGCTGAGAAAAGTTTTACAAAGCTGAAATTATTGAAGAATAATCTAAGATCATTTATATCGCAAGAAATGTTGAACAGTCCGGCACCGTTATGTATAGATAAAGATATTTTAGATAAAATTGAACTTGATACTATTATTAATGATTTTGCATCTAAAAATGCTATCAGAAGTATTTTTTTTAATTAGTTGTTTTTGTAATGTTGTTGTCATATTTGTGCTTTTTAGTATTAATTGTAAATTTTATAACAATATCTATTTTTGAATTTAATTTTTATTATATTTATGACTTTGAGGGCCTATTTTTTCTTTTCATTATGGGCCCATTATATCATTGGACCGGCCTTGAGTATTATAATCTTTGTAGTATCACTTATAGAGCTATCAAATATGTATCACGACAACCAACAAACATGTTATTAACCGAAAAATTGTTGGCACTCAACATATTTAGTTGATAGTAGCATATCAACTAAATAATAATTGTACGATAGTGGTACAAAGTTTTCAAACCACAGTAATAACATATAAACCACTACAACTTTAATATATATATATATATATATATATATATATATATATATATATATATATATATATATATATATCAGTATGTTATTTAAGATTTTAAAAACTATGATATTAACATTACCATATAGAAATGTAACGCTTGGTTACTGGTACACATTTAATTATAATTTATGCACTTTTGTAGAGCAAATCGACAAGTTGGTAGCCCAAAACTCGTCGAGTAGAAAACAGAATTGATGCGGGGTTTTAAGTCACCAACTTGACGAGTTGGGAGTCCCAACTCGACGAGTAGGACTGCCAAGATTAAACCCTAATTTCGGGGTTTTGCACCCTATTTAAGCATCCTAATCTCCAATTATTGGCCTCATTTCTAGCCTCCAAGTCCCAAAGCCTAGTTCCAGAAACCCTAATGTATTTGTGAGATTGTGAGCCATTTTTGAGTGAACTTTGTGTGTTTTGAAGCTTGTGGAAGAAGAAGAAGCTAAAGGATTCAAGGAGAAGATAATAGATCCAGAGACTTCCTTTCATCCTCATCTTTTTCTGGTAATGAAGTCTCTAACTTGCTTAGTGGTTCTTTAGATATGGACGTCCAAGAAGCTTGATCTTTGGGATATGGACGTCCCAAGTGAGTATACCTTCAAATTTGGGATGATAGAGGGCTTTCATGGCATAAATGTGACAACCCGAAATTTCAATTCTGTACGAAAATTATCAAGTCAATAGAAGTTAGACCAGTTGCAGTGAATTTCAGACTTTTCCGAATAAGTTTGAGTATTTCAGGGTTTACATTTAAGGAGATATTAGGAGAGTGGATGCACATGGGTTTGTGCAACTCGGGTATTTCAAAACTTTATGATATTAGAGTTCATTTCTGGAATAATAATATTTTCTGCCAAAAATCCCAAGACTATATATATGATTCTTAACTAAATTATCTCATTAGTTACATTTCCAACAAGAGAAAATCCATTTTCTCTCTCACGGATCTTCGGGTTTACATCCCAAATCGTGAGTACCTCTCTCTAGTTGTATTATATGGCTTATAATGTGCTTAATAACATAGATTTCATAGCAAAACATCAAGATTCGAGAGTTTACCGCCCAAGAACACTTGGGGAGTAAACTCTTATATAAGGCTTAAATGATGCCTAGTCCCTTCCCCTTGCTAAGTAACGACCTTAGACTTGTATGTAGGTGTATTTAAGACTAGAAATCATCCATTAACACCAAGATTTAGGTGTTCACGGCCCAAGAAGTTCTTGGACAGTGAACTCCAAACTCAAAGGCCAAAGAGTGCCTTAATCACTCCTAAAGCCTTGGACAATAGCCTTGATTTACTCCTAAATGATTTAGGGACTTTAAAACATCAAAAACCCCTCCTAAAGAGAGATTACGGCAGTAAACTCAAAAGGAAATGGCCTTGGGGCCGTAAACTCCTAAAAGGAGTGTCTTAATGCCCTAAACTCTTCCAAGGATTAAACCACCAAGTAGAATTGCTTCTAGGGATCATGTAACACTTCAAAACACAAAATGTCATTAAGCTTAGGAGCTTATAGCCGTAAACTCAAGGGTTTACGACCGTAAACTCCTTGTGTGGAGTTTATTGAAGAGTAAACTCATGTATAGGGTCCTTTGGAGCCCTAAACCCATTAGCCTTGTCCTACAACAACCTAGATGCAACCCTTAAGACTTAAAACACTTATACAAAGTGTTTTCATGTTCTAGAGTGTCCCAACTTAATTTCTTAATTATAAATTGGCTAATTAGTTATATATATGTTCATTATATGATAACTAGGCTCGTGCGTGTGCACAAGTCTCCATTTGCACCTAGCACCGTATCTGACACTTCAATCCAATCCACTCACTACAAGTGAGTTCATACCCCTTAACTAAACTTTGAAATACTTTTAAATGTTTTAAAAGCTTTAATGGGGGGGGGGGGGGAAACAAGTTGAATACTTATAGTTATTACATCAATCACATGTGATTAATAACTATAAAACCAATGATTTTCTTACTGTTCAAACTGTTTATCAAACTGTTCTACTTCAAACTGCTTTACAAACTCTTTTACTTAACAAATACATTTACTTAAACTTTGTTACACTTATTATAAATTACATGCCCGTATGTGTATAGTTATGTAAGCAATGTTTAAAAGGCTTAGGAAGGCCATCCGCCCTATTTCCTTTTCGCGCTTGAGATGTGGTCTGGTGGGATATCGGGTAGCCGTCCGAAAGTCGTTTCAATATTAATTATATATCATGTATACATATATAGACATAAAAGTACTTCCATATTCATGCGTACTAGTTACATCATTAGTAAGTTACCATCGGGGTAGCACATGATCATACTTATACTATTGCTAGATAAATGAGTCAGTTTATTCATGAGTCAATACTTATTACTATGAGAAAATATACATTACATTACTATGAGAACATATACATTACATTACTATGAGAACATATACAACTATACAAGGAGAAGAACATATACAACTATACTAGAGGAAGAACATATACAACTATACTAGAAGAAGAACATATACAACTATACTAGAGGAAGAACATATACAACTATACTAGAGAGAGAACATATACAACGATATTAGAACAAGTAATAATACATTACATATACATAAATATGTTGATAAAATTGTGATCCACGGTATCGGAGCATGCCTTAAATGTCATGGCCCGAGTTGTAGCCAGAGTCTCTTGGAGGGAGAGCGTGAGTTTGCATATAGATCTATACTAGACTGACTATCCTACACCTTGTTGCTTGCTACAGCCGGACCTGCAGGTCTGCGGGTGCTAAACGTCATATCTTATTACGACCTACATTTTTCGATGTTACCTAGTCGATAGTATGGTACAATTAATCACATGATACCTTAATATAAATCCAGTTTAAGGTAGTTAGTACAACAGTAGTTCCTATAATACAACACTACAGTACTACAATAATTTACCCTTTATATACATTTAGTGATCATTTCACTTAAACATTAATGTACAAAATATATTTTGTTAATGATAGTTACACTTGGGAAAATTACACACTTTTACGATAAACGAACATACAAAACAGTTACGCCTTGGTACAAGGATACTTTTAAATAGAAAATATAGGTTTTTCTAAGAGATTCAAACTGTTACAAACACTTACAAACATTCATATACTTTTATCACCAATGTTTACAAACTCATGTTTAAAACCACGTTCAAACGTTTTGATACAAACACCGACACTAAATTACTTTTGAACTCATCAGCTTAATGCTGATAAACTCTTTCAAAATAACTTGTATTCTCAGGTCGTCAGTAGACAGGTACCGAGGCCAGCTTTTGAGAAGATGGAGCGCATCCAAGACTCATCTTATTATTTTGATTTACTTTTTGGTGTCTATAACTGTTCAGAACACTTGTATTAAAATTATATATTTAATGCAATGCATGGATGATGTTGTTTGCTTATTTACTGTTATATTGTGTTGTGATACTTTACATGACGTCCTCCACCCCAGAACGTTTCCGCCGTTCTTGGTTTTGGGGTGTGACAGATTGGTATCAGAGCATTGTTTATAGTGAATTGAGTAGATCAACCCATAAAAGATATACTAACTATAAACCCATTTGGGATTAAAACACTCTGACCAAGAGTCTATACTTTAAATATTAAAATATTTAATTAAGTATACTAGTCTGCATTCATACTAAAATCAGTGTCACAATGACAAGAACAAAAGTATTACGATTGTTAAATATCACAAGTGAGCTCGGGGATGTATGGTCAGTCCTGGGAATGGCATAGCCTGATCAACAATGCTGGTCCGAGGAGTGATTAGCATATGCCCTAGAATGGTTGTGATATGTTAACAAGTCTAAAAACTTACCAACAATACCACAAGGAGATCAGTAGCACCTAAACTTAAAATACTATGGGGGTTTTTGTGCTACTACAAGCTACTTATATACTATATTCTTATACCTCTCTTCTCACATAGATTTGAAAATGGTTGGATTCCATCATGGCGACCCGTACTTCCCAAATGAAGGCAATGCAGGGTGGATCGAAGAAAAGCCCGAAGATGAGCATCCAATCCCTTTGGATGATCACCTCACAGAAGGCTTTTCTGATGGATCTAACTCTGAACCTGAAGTCAACAACCTACCGCCAGTAGGTCAAGCCCCGAACAACAACCCTCGACCATCTTTCCCTAGTCCCACTCCCTTGTGGGCAACCAACTTGAATCGCTGGAGTGACGAACAGGGTCAACCCTTACCTTACTTTGGGGACCGAAGCTTTTACAATGTCAGCGAAGGAGGCTTTGCGGATCGAGCTCTGCCCGTCATTATCCGCAAAACAGCTCGTAATGTTGAGCAAGGTCGAGTAGCCATCGACCGGGTCATGGAGATTGATGCCAACTCTGGTGTCAACACAGTCCGGATCTGCCGTCTTGAGGAAGAAATGGAACGGACCAGGAGAACCAATGAGACCCTGCAGCAACAGCTGGCTGCCTCCCGAGCCAAAGTCATGGAACTTGGAGTCCGTCAGAGGGCTCATGAGCGACACCTTCAAGAAGTGGTTCGTCAAGTGGCAGACCTCAGGGTTCGCCCGAGGAATTCCCATCGCCGTTAGAAGATGCCTAATACATCTTTGTCTTTTGGTTAAGGAATAGCCTTTAATATCTGTGCTCTAAGTAGCACTTGTCTGTAAAATATTCCTAACTTTCAGTACCCTAACTAGGAATCTAGGAACCGTCAAACTTTTCGTATGGTATGATGTAAGACCTACTGTTATGTCGATTTTCCCTGAACTTATTACATCAGTAATGCCAGTATTATTGACAACTACCTAATTTGTGGGAAAAATTTGTACATTTGTGTTTTCCTACTAATCTTCTTTGTTGTGATCTCAAACACTCATTCAACTGTTGGGCTATGGCTAGTTAGTCCATGTGTCACTCTCACCCCACTTACAATTGATTCTTACCATTTTGTTTATCTTTATTAACTTATAGCTGAAATATGCCTCCTCGCAAATCTCCCAGGAATAACCCTGCACCTCCACCACCTCCTCCTCCTCCTCCTCCGGTCATCGATACTGCAGTCCTGAATGCTGCCATCGCTGCAGCAGTGGCAACTGCCACGGCTCAGTATCACTCTACTGATGCCAGCAGAGGTGGAACCCCTGTTGACTCAATTCCTATTGAAATCCCTGTGCGCTTGAGAGAGTGCTCCTACAAGGATTTCACCAACTGCAAGCCGAAGTCCTTTCATGGAACCGGCGGAGTCATTGCCCTCTCGCAATGGTTTGAGAAGACTGAAACAGTCTTCGAAATCTGTTCGTGCCCTGCGGAGAGCAAAGTCAAATATGCCGCATGCACCTTTGAAGGAAAAGCCCTGACGTGGTGGAACGGCCACGTTAAAGCGCTAACTCTCGTAGTGGCGAATGACATGGGGTGGGAAACCATGAAGGACCTCATGATTGAGGAATACTGCCCGAGGGGCGAAATCCAGAAATTGGAGCAGGAGCTGTGGAGCCTAACCATGAAGGGCTCTGACGTAGTCTCATATACCACCAGGTTCAGCGAACTGGTGGCCCTTTGCCCCAATATGGTTCCCACTGAAGGAAAAAAGATCGAGAGGTACATATGGGGGCTAGTGCCTCCGTATCAGGAGAATGTCCTATCATCAAACCCTGCTACCTTCGACAGTGCCAAGCGACTGGCACAACGACTCATCGACCATGGAGTCAAAGCCCCAACAGCAACAACAACCCTAGCCATCTCGGAACCCTCCAAACCCGCTGACACTATGCGGAAGTTCTGGGAGGAAAAGAAGAAGAAACAGCAAGCTGCCAAAAAGCAGCAAATTGTGGCAGTGCATACCGCAATAACCCCTGCTGCTGCTACTGCTCCGGTGGGGCAGTATGCTGGAAGTTTGCCTAAGTGCAACAAATGCAACTACCACCACAACGTCCCCTTCCATGAAATGCAGTGCTCTAACTGCAACAGGAAAGGACACACAGTCCACTTCTGTAAATCTCCGATGAGGCCGATCGCCCAAGTCCCCGGCTCTGGCGTGAGCCCGACCTGCTATGGATGTGGCGAGGCGGGCCACTATAAGAGGGACTGCCCCAAAGCGAAGAATGTTGGCGGAGTCGGGAGGGTACTAGCAATAGGCCATGGGGAAGCAGTTGCTGACCCGACAGTGGTGACTGGTACGTTCCTCCTTGATAACTCCTATGCATGCATTCTGTTTGATAGTGGAGCGGAGCGAAGCTTCGTGAACCACAAATTTGGTCGCATGCTTAAACAACAACCTCACACACTTAAAGAACAATTCACAGTAGAAATGGCTAATGGAAAAACTGAAAGCACGAATAGCATATACTTAGGTTGTACCCTAAATCTAGATAACCATTCATTCCCAATCGACCTTATGCCGGTCTCGATTAAAAGCTTCGACATTATCATCGGCATGGATTGGTTAAGTCTTCATCGCGCCAACATCGTGTGCTACGAGAAAGCAGTCCGTCTAAACCTCCCGTTTAAAGAAACTCTTATCGTCTACGGCGACAAACCTGATGCGAGTCTACGTATTATATCAAGTATTCAAGCACAGAAGTATCTACGAAAAGAATACCATGCATTCCTTGCTCACGTTGTCGATACGAGCCTCGAATCGAAAGCACTAAAGAACATCCCAGTAGTGAGCGACTTTCCCGACATCTTCCCAGAAGAGCTACGAGGATTACCTCCGCAACGACAGGTCGAGTTCAGAATCGACTTAGTCCCAGGAGCTACCCCAGTAGCCAAGTCGCCCTACTGATTAGCACCAGCAGAGATGCAGGAACTATCTGGTTAACTTAACGAACTGCTCAACAAGGGCTTTATAAGACCAAGTTTCTCGCCTTGGGGAGCACCGTTCTTATTCGTTAAGAAGAAAGATGGATCATTCCATATATGTATCGACTACAGAGAACTCTACAAACTGACGGTCAAGAATCATTACGCTCTGCCTTGCATAGACGATCTATTTGACCAACTGCAAGGGGCGAGCTACTTTTCCAAAATTGATCTAAGATCCGGATATCACCAGTTACGAGTGCTAGAGGAGGATGTTCCGAAGACAGCCTTCCGAACTCGTTACGGACATTACGAGTTCGTGGTGATGCCATTCGGATTGACCAATGCGCCCGCAGTTTTCATGGATCTGATGAATCGAGTATGCCGACCTTACTTGGATCAGTTCGTCATTGTCTTCATTGATGACATCCTGATCTACTCCAGAAGTAAGGAAGAGCATGGCGATCACCTGCGACAAGTTCTAGGAACTTTACGAACGGAGAAGCTCTAGGCGAAGTTCTCTAAATGTGAATTTTGGATCCGAAGAGTCGAATTCTTAGGACACTTGGTAAGCGAAGAGGGAATCCACGTGGAACCATCCAAAATTAAGGCCATTGAGAACTGGTCAGCACCGAAGACGCCTACAGAAATTCATCAATTTCTAGGTCTCGCTGGCTACTACTGCAAGTTCATATAGAACTTCTCCCGAATTGCGAAACCTCTTACAACACTGACCCAGAAAGGCGTGGCCTTTGACTCGCAAGAGAAATAGGAGAGAGCGTTCCAAACGCTCAAGCGAGCCTTGTGCACCGCACCAATACTATCCCTCCCCGAAGGGATAGAAGACTTCGTAGTCTATTGCGGTGCATCCAATCAGGGGCTCGGGTGTATTCTGATGCAGCGATGTAAGGTCATCGCCTACGCCTCGAGACAGTTGAAGTCACACGGAGTTAACTACACGACCCATGATCTTGAGCTAGGAGCATTGGTGTTTCCTTTGAAGATCTGGAGACATTACTTGTACGGAACAAAAAGCACTATCTTTACCAACCATAAGAGTTTACAACACATATTCGATCAAAAGGAGCTCAACATGAGACAATGACGGTGGGTCGAGCTACTCAGTGACTACGAATGCGATATTCATTATCATCTGGGTAAAGCCAACGTAGTAGCAGACGCCCTAAGTTGGAAGGAATATTCTGGTCGAAGGGTCAAGTCGTTGACAATGACTATCCATTCACACTTGTCTCAACAAATTCAGGCGGCCCAGCTTGAAGCCATGAAACCTGAAAATGTGACGGGTGAATCCCTTAGAGGAATGGATAAAAGTTTAGAAGCCAAGGGGGGCGGAGCCATATATTTCATGAACCGAATCTGGACACCGAAACACGGTGGCTTCCGAGACTTGGTCATGACCGAGGCGCACAACACTTGGTATTCCGTCCACCCAGGTTCAGATAAGATGTATCTGGATCTTAAAAAGTTATACTGGTTGCCTAATATGAAATCAGAGATTGCTACCTTCGTAAGTAAATGCCTTACTTGCGCAAAGGTTAAGGTCGAGTACCAGAAGCCCTCCGGTTTACTACAACAACCAGAGATTCCAGAATGGAAGTGGGAGCGGATCACTATGGATTTCATAACCAAGTTGCCCAAGACAACGGGTGGACTTGATACCATATGGATCATCGTCGATAGATTGACCAATTCTGCACACTTCCTGCCTATCAAAGAAACTGACAAGATGAAGAAGCTTACGAGAACATACATAAGGGAAATCGTATGACTACATGGTGTACCTATATCCATTATCTCCGATAGAGATAGTAGGTTCACCTCAAGATTCTGGCAATCGCTACAACATTCCCTGGGAACAAGGTTGGACATGAGCACAACCTACCATCCACAGACCGACGGACAAAGTGAGAGGACCATCCAAACTGGAAGATATGTTGAGAGCCTGTGTGATTGACTTTAGAAAGGCATGGGATACTCATTTACCCCTTGTAGAGTTTTCCTACAATAACAGTTACCACCCGAGCATCAACGCTGCTCCATTTGAAGTCCTCTATGGCCGAAAGTGCAGATCCTCTCTGTGCTGGGCAGAAGTGGGTGATACCCAATTAGCTAGGGGGAAAGTTTCTGATAGTACTCTCACAGGCCCGGAAAGCATTCGGGAAACGACAGAGAAGATCGTTCAGGTCCGTGAATGATTGAAAGTCTCTAGAGACCGACAGAA
Organism: Lactuca serriola; assembly: GCF_051521515.1. Taxonomy (NCBI): domain Eukaryota; kingdom Viridiplantae; phylum Streptophyta; class Magnoliopsida; order Asterales; family Asteraceae; genus Lactuca; species Lactuca serriola. Next base: position 46,071,399 of record NC_136412.1, on the reverse strand, counting down.
GAGCTACGCTGATAAATGAAGGAAACCTTTGGAATTCCAGGTGGGAGACCGAGTCCTTCTTAAAGTCTCACCCTGGAAGGGCTTGATACGCTTCGATAAGCGTGGGAAGCTTAATCTGAGATATATAGGACCCTTCGAGATTCTCGCAAGAATTGGCCCTATAGCTTACAAACTCAACCTACCCGACAAACTTCATAACATACATTCTACATTCCACATATCTAACTTGAAAAAGTGTCTGTCCAACGAGACTCTTGTAATCCCACTCAATGAGATCGAGATCAACGAGAGCCTCAACTTTGTGGAAGAACCAGTAGAGATCATGGACCGAGAAGTCAAGCAGACGAAGCAAAGCTGTATCCCGATTGTGAAGGTTCACTGGAACGCCAAGCAAGGACCGGAATTCACTTGGGAGCATGAGGATCAGAAGAAACTGAAATAACCTCGTCTTTTTACTTAGTTATTTGTAACTATTTATTTGCTTAAATTCTAATTTCGGGACAAAATTCCTTCTAAGGAGGGGATGATGTGACAACCCAAAATTTCCATTATGTACGAACATTATCAAGTCAATAGTAGTTAGACCAGTTGCAGTGAGTTTCAGACTTTTCCGAATAAGTTTGAGTATTTCAGGATTTACATTTAAGGAGATATCAGGAGAGTGGATGCACATGGGTTTGTGCAACTCGGGTATTTCAAAACTTTATGATATTAGAGTTCATTTCTGGAATAATAATATTTTCTGCCAAAAATCCCAGGACTATATATATGATTCTTAACCAAATTATTTGATTAGTTACATTTCCAACTAGAGAAAAGCCATTTTCTCTCTCACGGATCTTCGGGTTTTCATCCCAAATCGTGAGTACCTCTCTCTAGTTGTATTATATGGCTTATAATGTGCTTAATAACATAGATTTCATAGCAAAACATCAAGATTCGAGAGTTTACCGCCCAAGAACACTTGGGGAGTAAACTCTTATATAACGCTTAAATGATGCCTAGTCCCTTCCCCTTATTAAGTAATGGCCTTAGACTTGTATTTAGGTGTATTTAAGACTAGAAATCATCCATTAACACCAAGATTTAGGTGTTCATGGCCCAAGAAGTTCTTGGACCGTGAACACCAAACTCAAAGGCCAAAGAGTGCCTTAATCACTCCTAAAGCCTTGGACAATAGCCTTGATTTACTCCTAGTTGATTTAGGGACTTTAAATCATCAAAAACCCCTCCCAAAGAGATATTACAGCCCTAATCTCTAATGGTTATGGTTCTTGGGCCGTGAACATCAAAGAAGGGTACTGAAGTATGCCTAAGGCCTTCATCAGCCTTAGATAATTGTCTAGAACCTATCCTAGATGAGCATGGGACTTGAAAACATAAAAATACCCCTTTCCATATGAGTTTACGGCAGTAAACTCAAAAGGAAATGGCCTTGGGGCCGTAAACTCCTAAAAGGAGTGTCTTAATGCCCTAAACTCTTCCAAGGATTAAACCACCAAGTAGAATTGCTTCTAGGGATCATGTAACATTTCAAAACACAAAATGTCATTAAGATTAGGAGCTTACGGCCGTAAACTCAATGGTTTATGACCGTAAACTCCTTGTGTGGGGTTTATTGAAGAGTAAACTCATGTATAGGGTCCTTTGGAACCCTAAACCCATTAGCCTTGTCCCACAACAACCTAGATGCAACCCTTAAGACTTATAACACTTATACAAAGTGTTTTCATGTTCTAGAGTGTCCCAACTTAACTTCTTAATTATAAATTGGCTAATTAGTTATATATATGTTAATTATATGATAACTAGGCTTGTGCGTGTGTACAAGTCTCAATTTACCACCTAACACCGTATCCGACACTTCAATCAAATCCACTGACTACAAGTGAGTTCATACCCCTTAACCAACCTTTGAAATACTTTTAAATGTTTTAAATGCTTTAATGGGGGGGGGGGGGGGAATACAAGTTGAATACTTATAGTTATTAGATCAATCACATGTGATTAATAACTATAAAACCAATGATTTTCTTACTGTTTAAACTGTTTATCAAACTGCTCTACTTCAAACTGCTTTACAAACTCTTTTACTTATCAAATACTTTTACTTAAACTTTGTTACACTTATTATAAATTACATGCCTGTATGTGTATAGTTATATAAGCAATGTTTAAAAGGCTTAGGAAGGCCATCCGCCCTATTTCCTTTTCGCGCTTGAGATGTGGTCTGGTGGGATATCGGGTAGCCGTCCGAAAGTCGTTTCAATATTCATTATATATCATGTATACATATATAGACATAAAAGTGCTTCCATATTCATGCGTACTAGTTACATCATTAGTAAGTTACCATCGGGGTAGCATAGGATCATGCTTATACTATTGCTAGATCAATGAGTCAGTTCATTCATGAGTCGATACTTATTAGTATGAGAACATATACATTACACTACTATGAGAACATATACATTACATTACTAGGAGAAGAACATATACAACTATACTAGAGGAAGAACATATACAACTATACTAGAAGAAGAACATATACAACTATACTAGAGGAAGAACATATACAACTATACTAGAGAGAGAACATACACAACGATACTAGAACAAGTAACAATACATTACATATACATAAATATGTTGATAAAATTGTGATCCACGGTATCGGAGCATGCCTTAAATGTCATGGCCCGAGTTGTAGCCAGAGTCTCTTGGAGGGAGAGTGTGAGTTTGCATATAGATCTATACTAGACTGACTATCCTACACCTTGTTGCTAGCTACAGCCGGACCTGTAGGTCTGTGGGTGCTAAACGTCATATCTTATTACGACCTACATTTTTCGATGTTACCTAGTCGATAGTATGTGTGACAACCCTATATTTTTCCAAAAGCAATGTAACACTCAAAAGTCAAATACAACGAAAACTATTTGGAATCAACGAAATTAACCTTAAAGATAAAGTGTTCAAAATATCTAACTTGGAATGCATCAAATGTTAGATATCGTGCCAAGGTTTCCAAAAACATAAAGAACATTCGAAACCGGGTTATATTGAAGAAACTATAACCACTCAAATATTTACGACACACCTGGTAAAACACTATTTAACGTAAAAAGTGAAATTCCAATAAAATGTATTTTAGCCTTAAGTATCTAAACAAAAGTTGTAGAGTTCGTTAAACTGTAAACGTACATAAAAAGATCGCCCAAATTGGACCTCGTATGAAGAAGTTACAGATTTTCTAAGTTTCGTAACAGTAGTAGAGAGCTAAAAACTCGAATTGAAGATCAATCGATATTTAGCTAGCGCAACCTAAATGAGAGTAGAAGGTCTCCACAATAGGAGTAAGATGATAAAAAGACAAATGAAAACAGACGTCGGATAAAGAAGTTATGAATTTTTAACGGACTTTAGCAGTCCCGGCCTATTAAAAACATAGCATTAAAAATAAATTCAAAACTAGCCGGCGGAGTCTAAATGAAAGTTATAGAGCATAATCTCACCTACGCGTGGATATAAAGAACACAAAAAACGGAGCCCGTACGCGAAAGTTACGGAATTTAGAAGACAGAAGCCAGAATTACGCCCAACGTACTCAGGTGCAGGGTCGAGTCCCATCGGCTGCAAGCTCTACGCCTAGCTAGACCCAAGTCGTAACACATGACGCAAAGTTACGCCCAGCGTAACGCATACGCCCAACGTACTCCGGTGGTACGCCCAACGAACTCACATTTTCAGCCCTATAAATAGAAGGCATAAGCTCTGGATTTTAGCACACCTCACTCAAAGTTTCACTCACCCTCACACACTCTTACGTGCCAGAGACCATCCCGACACCCTCGGTTCCACACTCGAGCCCCCGACGAAGGTTCTACGTTACCGAGATCCCCGCAAAGCTCGAAGACGCAGCTTTCCGCAGTTGAAGTTCTGCCCGACTCTAGTCTCGCTCTCTTCAAACCAAACAAGTGAGTTCATACCCCTACTTTTCAAGTCTTTTCATGTTTTAGAGGGGGGGGGGGGTTGGGGGGAATACGATCACAATACAAGAAAACGTATCGTTTTATATAAATGCAACATCAATCTTATTATTATTCGATACCGACATCTTACTTTACGTATAAAGTTTAGTATATCACCAAGTTATTTTCACCAAATGGAGCATACTTTCTGAAAAACTATAATGGGTATAGTTTGCGATTTATTCATACATTCTTACGTATACATCTTGAAAAACGAAATACTTTCTTCTAAAGTGAAATAAATACTTTCTTATCGTAAATCTATTTATACTAAGTGATGTGAGATATTCAAACTTCAACGTACTTTTATGTATGCATTTCAAGTCCTATATTATAAGCCATAATCTCTTGGAGGGAGAGCGTGATACTTGTGTATAGATCTATATGGGATTGACAACCCCACACCTAAACTGTTAGCTACAGTTAGACCGGAAGGTCTGGGGTGACAAATGTCATAACACTACAACACCTGAAGAATGTTGTTACAGGCAGTCTGTGTCAATAGTATGGTTATAAGACTCACACGAAAGTATAAAAATAAGCTTGATTTACAAGATTCATACATGCATTCAGTATTTACATTATTTTGAGTACAAAACTTATCTTTATCATTTAAATACGAAAGATACTAATGCCCTCCAACCTTGGGAACTTTTCAAACTATATGTGGAAAATATTGGATTTTCTGAAAGCCACGTTCATCAATTTTCTTCCAAAAAGACATACTTTTTCAGTACAAAACATTTATGAACTCACCAACTATATTGTTGACACTTTTTCGAAACCACTTGTATTTCTCAGGGAATCAGTAATACAGGTAACTACCAGCTTTTGAAGAAGGAACACTAAATGCGTTTATTATCAAACATTTTAAATCATCATATTGTAATATTCTTTTGGAAACATGTATAATGCAACAATGTACGTTTTTATTATATATATATATATATATATATATATATATATATATATATATATATATATATATGATGGTTGTATTACTTTCTTTACAATATCTAATTGTTATGGTACTACGTGAAGTCATCCACCCGCAAATGTTTCCGCCATTCTGGTTTTGGGGTGTGACAATATGGTACAACTAATCACATGATACCTTAATATAAATCCGGTTTAAGGTAGTTAGTACAACAGTAGCTCCTATAATACAACACTACAGTACTACAATAATTTACCCTTTATATACATTTAGTGATCATTTCACTTAAACATTAATGTACAAACTATATTTTGTTAATGATAGTTACACTTGGGAAAATTACACACTTTTACGATAAACGAACATACAAAACAGTTACGCCTTGGTACAAGGATACTTTTAAATAGAAAATATAGGTTTTTCTGAAAGATTCAAACTGTTACAAACACTTACAAACATTCACATACTTTTATCACCAACGTTTACAAACTCATGTTTAAAACCACGTTCAAACGTTTTGATACAAACACCGACACTAAATTACTTATGAACTCACCAGCTTAATGCTGATAAACTTTTTCAAAATAACTTGTATTCTCAGGTCGTCAGTAGACAGGTACTGAGGCCAGCTTTTGAGAAGATGGAGCGCATCCAAGACTCATCTTATTATTTTGATTTACTTTTTGGTGTCTATAACAGTTCAGAACACTTGTATTAAAATTATATATTTAATGCAATGGATGATGTTGTTTGTTTATTTACTGTTATACTGTGTTATGATACTTTACATGACGTCCTCCACCCCAGAACGTTTCCGCCGTTCTTGGTTTTGGGGTGTGACAATAAAGGTGCAAACTTTATCGCCATTGAAGCCCCATGCAAGCCATAGGATGTCATTTTGGCCTTTTAAGCTCCAAAAGGGCATGCATGGAGTGAAAGGTGGAAGCTTTATGTTTCCATGTAGTGTTTAGGGTCCGGATCTCTGTTTGTAGGCTTTAGTTTGGAGTATGGATGGGTAGTGGACCAAGATCTAGGTCCTAAGGAGTTAGGGTTTGAGCTAAACCCATTAAGGAAAGGTATTAATGGGTAAAGTTGGAAACTTTACCCTTAAAAGGACATGTTCAAGGTGTATGAGAAGTAGGAAGCTTAGATCTAAAGAGTAGGGACTCGACGAGTTGAGTCGATTTGTCTCGATTCTGTATAAGGTAGAACTCGACAAGTCAGTGAAGGGACTCGACGAGTTGGCTCGTGTTATCACGACTATGTGTAGCAAGGAAACTTGGCGAGTTAGGGGGTGACTCGACGAGTTAAGTCAACTCGGATTATGGACTTTGACTTTGACTAAGCGTTGACTTGACATGGACATTAACTTTGACCAAGCTTGACCCGTGAAAGGGTCTTCAAGTAAGTAATGGTACCTAAGGGGTTGTTTTGTAAAGGGCGTGAGTAGAGTTGGTTGCGAGTGCAGAGACGTTCAACTACTTCACCCGACATTTGAGGTGCGTTTTCCGCCAGTAGGAACGCGTCGAAGGCAGCAAGTTCGGCCCGTTTATGTATGTTAGTATGTTCCGGATTAAGGTCCGATGTCGGGCGGGACCCGATGTAGGTTTATATATTTTTCTGGATTTCGATCCGTTGCCAGGGCGGTACCCGAAGAATGTTAGTATGCTTGATGTCTTTGTGATTCTTGCATGTGTTTGTGTTTATATGTTTCCGGACTACGGTCCGATGGCGAGACGAATCCCGGGGAATGATTGTACGCTTCCGGATTTCGATCCAATCTCGGACGGGGCCCGAGGAATGTTTATATGACTATGATTAGGGGGTTATGCTCATGTTATGTGTATTAGTATATATGCTAATTTTTATGCCGAGTTTTGCTCGATGTCGGGCGGGGCCCAATGCCGGACAAGGACGATGTCGGGTAGGGCACGATGTAAGAGGGCGGGGCCCAATGTATGTTATATGTGATTATGTGATTATGTGTATGGTACGTGGTAGTTTGGGGAGACCCACTAATCTTAGTGCTTATAGTTTTCAGTTATGGTTTCAGGTACTTCCGCTAGTAAGGGGAAGAGCTTGGGATTAATGCATTGCACACACCATAGCTTTTAGCCTAGGAGGATTCAGTCTGATGTTTTGACATATGATTTTGATATATTGACAAATGTTATGATATTTTTGAGTTACACGATTTAAGACTTTTATACGATGAACGATACTCATGGTTCTTACTATGGTTTAAAATGAAATTTTTGGACCATATATTTTTGGGATATTTTTGACACTTTTTCGAAACCACTTGTATTTCTCAGGGAATCAGTAATACATGTAACTACCAGCTTTTGAAGAAGGAACGCTAAATGCGTTTATTATCAAACATTTTAAATCATCATATTGTAATATTCTTTTGGAAACATGTATAACACAACAATGTACGTTTTTTTTATATATATGATGGTTGTATTACTTTCTTTACAATATCCAATTGTTATGGTATTACGTGAAGTCATCCACCTCCGAATGTTTCCGCCATTCTGGTTTGGGGGTGTGACAGATTGGTATCAGAGCATTGTTTATAGTGAACTAAGTATATCGAACCACATAAGATATACAAACTATAAATGCAAAGGGGACCAAAAACCCTCTGACAAAACGTTTTCATAAACAAAATATATTCTTTTAAAAAAATATATACATTTTTACTCGCATGCATCGGTCTCGTATCATAACAATGTTTTCTAAAAAGTATTAAGGCAAGTTGCGACACTACGATTGGGCCTCGAAGTATGTAATCAAATCGAGAATAAATATAGCCTGATCAACTATATTTATCCTGGATTTGACCAACGTACGTCGAGGAATGCTCGTAGTGGACAACAAGTCAAAAACTTACAAAATAAAATTTTTAGACTCGCAAATTTGAAATACTATATGAGTATTGTTATAGGATAATAGGACAATGAAAAACCTGCACACATTAAGATATAGTTAAACTAAGGATGTCGTTAAATAGAAATTTCTTTTCTTATAAAATTCTCATACCTCTATCCTAGTACAGACAAATGACCGGATTCCATATACCAGGAGATCCCTACTACCCAAACCAAGGTAACAGCGGATGGATAGAAGAAGATTCGGATGAAGACCTGGAGGAAATCGAAGAGGAAGTCGAAGAAGAATTCGAAGTCGAAGAGGAAGTTGGAGAGGAGTTCGAAGTCGACGAGGAGGTCGAGGAGGAAGAAGAAGCTACTGATGGAACAGACTCCGAGCTGGAAGTAATCAACCCTCCTATTCCTCGTCCTCCTGCAGTTATAGCATATTACCCAGGTCTCATTCCCATTTGGGGAAGCCACCTCTACCATTGGAGCCGTCAACTAGGTGTACACCCTCCCTTCGGCATGTGCCGGGATTTTTACAATATCAGTGGAGGAGGCTAAGCCGATCAAGCGCTTCCCGTCCTTGTGGGCACTATAGCCACCCAGAACTACCAGTCAGACATGCAAGCGGCCATAATCCGTGAGGTCAACGCTACTACACAGGGTAACGCCGCAGACATCCGTCGTCTGTATGATCAAGGAGGTTATCTCGAAGCTTTTGGATGAGAGGCTGAGTGCATTCCGCACTGAGGTGGCGGCCATGATGGGACCGCGCACTTTGAGATTCAGGGAGTTTAGAGCCTGTGTGGCTCCCGACTATCATGGGGCTTAAGACCCCATTGCTAGCGACAGATGGTTGACAGATGTCGCCAACGCCTTTTGCACCAGCAGATGTCTTGAGGGGGACAAGGTCCGACTTGCTTCCTGCCCCCTGAAGGACACGACACGAGATTGGTGGGAGGAGGTTGGGAGAGCTATTGGTGATGATTCCGCTATTGATGCGATGACTTGGAGTGATTTCTCGGTCAGGTTCAGTGTCGAGTTTTCTCCTGTGATTGAGGTGCAACAACTGGCGAGGGAGTTCCACGACCTCCAGCAGACTACGGAGACGGTGGCCGAGATAACCGCTATGTTCAGGGAGAGGGCCCTTCTCGTTATATAGTACGTGGCAGACGAGGAGAAGAAAAAGGCCTGATATCATGAGATGTCGCGGAGTGATATCTGCCAGTTTGTGAGTTGATCCAGTTGCAAGATGTTGGGGGATATGACTGCTAGGGCTTGGGATAGGGAGATGGATTTGGAGATGGAGAGGAAGAGGAAACCAGATGGGGTTCAGACAGGTAGTTCAGGCAAGAATCCCAAGGTATTAGATCATCAATCGAGGATCCAGCAGGGCCACAGCAGGTGTGGAAAGTGCGACAAGATAGACGAGGGGCCGTGCAGGGCGGGGAGTTCGGGCTGCTTCAAGTGCGGCCGAATTGGTCATATGAGCAGGGATTGTACTGCGACCACCACCACCACAATAGTTTTAGATCTGATTTGCTTTCAGTGCAATAAGAGGGGCCACAAAAGGGCCCAGTGTGTGGGTTTAGCAGCGAAAGGACTGGTGGCGGCGCCCGCTCCTGCAACGTTGAGGATTACAGATGGCTGACATGGCCAGATTGAGGCGCCTACGGCGAGGAGCAGGGCTTTTTAACTTACTGCAGATGAGGCACGTGCAGCTCCCAATGTTGTGACGTGTGTGTATTCTCTCCTTATCTCTTTATTTGTATTGATTATCGGCTTATGTTACTTGTTTTGTTATAGGATCTTTCTTAATGAACAGTATATCAGCTCTGATATTGTTCGATTCGGAGGCTACCTGATCTTTTGTGTCTCTTGCACATAGCAGGCGATTTGTTGGAGCTCCAGGAGAGCTAGACTGTACATTGGATGTAGAGATAGCGGATGATAGGATCGTTCGGGTTGCGAGGGTGCATCGGGGATGTACACTACAGTTTTTTGAAGAGCAATTTTCCATGGATTCGTACCCCCTTCCCCTGTGAGGGAATAAGGTTATAGTAGATATGGATTGGTTGAGCCCTAATGGGGCAGTGATCGACTGAGAGTAGCAACTAGTGAGAGTTCGGACTCCTGGTGGGGGATGGTTAGTGATTCATGGCGAGAGGCCGCAGTATGGATCGACTTTGTGTTTGATAGTGAGGGCGAGGCACTACCTTCAGCAAGGTTGTGAAAGTTATGTCGCATATGTTATGGATACCCATGACAAGGATAAGATGACAGTGGCTGATTTACCGATCGTTCGAGAGTACCCGGACGTGTTCCCAAAGGATTTGCCTCGGATACCTCTGGAGAGGCAGGTTGAGTTTAGGATTGACCTAGTCCCTGGTGTGGCTCTGGTAGCTGAGGCACCAAATCAGTTGGCTCCTCCCGAGATGCAGGAGTTGTCTACGCAACTACAAGAGCTGCTACACAAGGGATTTATCAGGCCGAGTAGTTTACCATGTGGAGCACCGATTCTGCTTGTGAAGAAGAAGGACGGGTCACATCGGATGTGCATAGACTACCGGGAGTTGAATAAGGTAACGGTGAAGAACCCCTATCCTCACCCGAGGATTGATGATTTGTTTGACCAGCTACATGGCGCATCTTGATTCTCTAAGATTGATCTACGATCGGGTTATCAGTAGATGCGAGTCAGAGACGAGGATGTGCAGAAGAAAACTTCCAGGATTCGCTATGGTCACTATGAGTTCATGGTGATGCCGTTTGGGCTCACCAATGCTCCAGCAGCGTTCATGGACCTCATAAATCACGTGTACAGACTGATATTGGACTGGTCTATGATAGTATTCATTGTTGACATCTTGGTTTACTCCAAGACTCAGCAGCAAGATGAGGACCACCTGAGGGAGGTGCTGGAGACATTGAGGAGGGAGAGAATTTTCACAAAGTTCTCCAATTGTGATTTCTGGTTGCATGAGGTGCAGTTTCTAGGTCACCTTGTCAACTTGAACGATATTATGGTCGATCCGGCCAAGATAGAGGCTGTGATGCAGTGGGAGGTTCCGAGGTCTCCAACTGAGATTCAGAGTTTTCTTGGTCTGGCGTGTTATTACCGGAGATTCATCTAGGATTTCTACAAGATCGTTGTTCCTATCACCCGACTGACCAAGAAGTCGGTGACATTCCGCTGGGGGCCTGAGCAGTAGGCAATCTTTGAGACTCTCAGACAGTGGTTATGCGAGGCACTGATTTTGACTTGTCGGGGGGATTCGATGACTTCATGTTTTACTGTGACGCTTTTATTATAGGCATGGGTGTGGTACTGATGCAGTAGGGTCACGTCATAGCCTACGCTTCGAGTCAGTTGAAGCCTCACGAGGCTAACTATTTGACGCATGATTTAGAGCTGGGGGCTGTGGTTTTCGCTCTCAAGATTTGGCGGAATTACCTCTATGGGTTTCGTTGTACCATTTACACGGACCATAAGAGTTTGAGGTACCTCATGGATCAGTCGAATCTGAACATGAGGCAACGTCGGTGGTTAGATGTGGTGAAGGACTACGACTACGAGATCCTTTACCATCCGGGCAAGGCCAACATTATGGCCGACGCCTTGAGCTGCAAGGCAGTGGTAGCCCTGATTTGAGACATATGTATGAGGATGACGGTGATTACTCCATTGCTAGAGCAGATCTGGGAAGCACAGGCCGAGGGCCTGAACGAGGAGCATCGGAAGTGCGAGCGGATCATAGGCCAGGTGGCCTCCTTTTATTATGACAGTCGTGGGTTGTTAACTCTGCATGGGAGGGTCTGGGTTTCGTACTGGGGCGGAGTACGACAGGTTCTGATGAATGAGGCCCATAAGTTGAGGTTCTCTATCCATCCCGAGGCGACGAAGATGAACCAGGATCTTCGCCCTGATTACTGGTGGCCCTGCATGAAGCGGGATGTAGCATGGTATGTGGAGCGGTGCTTGACCTGCAGGAAGGTAAAGGCCGAGCACCAACGACCCCACGACAAGATGCAGCAGTTCGACATTCCCATGTGGAAATTAGAGGATATCACCATGGATTTCATCACCAAGCTTCCCATAACCGCACGTGGAGTAGATTCGATATAGGTCATCATGGATCGGTTGACCAAAAGTGCTCATTTTGTCCCAATTCAGGAGAGTATATCGGATGAGGAGCTAGCCGAGTTCTACGTTCGAGAGGTGGTGGCATGTCATTGAGTGCCCGTTTCAATGGTGTTATACTGAGATGTCCATTTCACTTCCAGGTTTTGGAAGCAGTTTCATGACGAGATGGTTACTCATCTCCACTTCAGCACCGCTTTCCACCCTCAGACGGATGGACAGAGCGAGAGGACGATATAGACTCTTGAGGACATGCTACGCGCATGCGTCTTGGATTTCGGTGGCAGTTGGGATACATATCTTCCGTTAGTGGAATTTTGTATAAAAATAGTTAACACGCTAGCATAGACCGACCTCCTTTTGAGATGCTCTACGAGAGGAAGTGTAGGGCCTAAATCTGTTAGGGAGAGGTCGGTCAGAGGGTCATGGGGAGTACGGAGGTAGTACTCAAGACTATTGAGAGGATCCAACATGTTCGGAGAAGGCTCCAGACTACTCAGAGTCGGCAGAAAAGCTATGCCGACAAGCACCGTCCAGACTTGGAGTTACAGGTGGTCGACATGGTCCTACTGAAGGAGTCACCTTGGAAAGGTGTCATTCAGTTCAGGAAGCGGGGAAAACTGGGCCCTAGATACATCGGTCTGTTCATGTTTTTGGCTCGGGTAGGCCGAGTTGCTTACCGTTTGGATCTTCCGGCAGAGCTCAACCAGATCCACAAAACTTTCCATGTTTCTCAGCTGCAGAAGTGATTAGTGGATGACTTAGCGGTTGTGCCTCTAGAGGATATTCAGGTTGATGACAGCCTGAATTACATCGAGAGACCAGTGCCTATTCTCGACAAGAAGAATAAGGAGCTGAGGAACAAAAGGGTGGAGTTGGTAATGGTGCAGTGGCAGCACCGCAAGGGTTTAGACTGGACTTGGGAGTCCGAGGAAGAGATGAGGGAGCACTACCCGAAGTTGTTTCCCGACGCATCAGACTTCGAGGACAAAGTCTAAGACAAGTGGGGGAGAATTGTAACGCTTGGTTCCTGGTACGCATTTAATTATGATTTATGCACTTTTGTAGAGTAACTCGACGAGTTGGTAGCCCCAAACTCGTCGAGTAGAAACCAGAATTGACGTGGGGTTTTAAGTCACCTACTCGACGAGTTGGGAGTCCCAAATTAACGAGTAGGGCTGCCAGGATGAAACCCTAATTTCAGGGTTATGCACCATATTTAAGCATCCTAATCCCCACCTGTTATCCTCATTTCTAGCCTCCAAGTCCCAAACCCTAGTTCCAGAAAATCTAATGCATTTGTGAGCTTGTGAGCCATTTTTAGTGAACTTTGTGTGTTTTGAAGCTTGTGGAAGAAGAAGAAGCTAAAGGATTCAAGGAGAAGATAGCAGATCCAGAGACTTTCTTTCATCGTCATCATTTTCTGGTAATTAAGTCTCTAACTTTCTTAGTAGTTCTTTAGATCTCCTTATTTTCACTTTACTGGGTTTTTGGTCCAAGAATCTTGATCTTTGGGATACGGACATCCCACGTGAGTATACCTTCATATATGGATGATAGAGGGCTTTTATGGCATAAGGGTGCAAGCTTTATGGCCATTGAATCCCCATGCAAGCCATAGGATCTCATTTTTGCCTTTTAAGCACCAAAAGGGCATGCATGGAGTGAAAGGTGGGAGCTTTACATGTCCATGTAGTGTTTAAGGTCTGGATCTCTGTTTGTAGGCTTTAGTTTGGAGTATGGATGGGTTGTGAACCAAGATCTAGGTCCTAAGGAGTTAGGGTTTGAGCAAAACCCATTAAGGAAAGGTATTAATGGGTAAAGTTGGAAACTTTACCCTTAAAAGGACATGTTCAAGGTGTATGAGAAGTAGGAGGCTTAGATCTGAAGAGTTGGGGCTTAATCCATTAAGATGGCCCTAACAGACTGAGGAACTCGGCGAGTCTAGAAAGGGACTCGACGAGTTGAGTCGATTTGTCTCGATTTTGTACAAGGTAGAACTCGACGAGTCAGTGAAGGGAATCGACGAGTTGGCTCGTGTTATCAATGTTGGGTTTTGAGCATTCTAACACTCCTAAGGTGCTCATGCAACCCTAAATACCATGGATCTATGTTTTCAATAATTATACATGCAATGGTGTTTCCAAGGTATTAAACCTATAACTAGCATACAATTGTCATATACCACACAAGAATCTAGTTAGGATAACAGACCTTATGGTGAAGATTGAAGTCTTGATGTATCTAGCCTTAAGAGCTTAGTCCATATAGTGTGGAAGCCTCAAGTGGAATCACAAATCACCATCAACAACTTGGAAGAGCTTGAGAGAATGTGGAGCTCACTAAAATCGGCCACCTCTTCATTTTCACACACACTAGTGCCAATTTTGTGAGCTAAGGACCCCTTTATATATTATGGAGGATTAGGGTTACATCCATGTAAACCCTAATACCCATGACCTTACATTCACATAGGATCCATGGGTTAAAAGCTCCATGGACTTCCATACACTCTTAGGCCATCCTAAGTAAACCTTGGCCCATTCCATATATATGTAAGAGTCCATATTTAATTAGTCTCTTTTTGATCACTAAATTAATTCCAAATTAATTGTAGATCAATACGAATTAAATAATATGATTTCATATTAATATATTATAACTTATAAGATATTAGTATATCATATATAACCTCTTCTCTTAAAAGTCTATCCATACAAATTGTTCCGGTGAAGTGAAACCCAAATGGACCATGTCGGGTCGGGTCAAGTCATACCAATAATAGTTATGGACTTAGACACTAATCCAACAGTCTCTCACTTGGATAAGTCTAATAACTATTATTGGAAGTACAACTTCATAACTCGACTAGCAATCGTAGCTCTTAAAGTCATTGTCGAACTCTGAACAAATCATTGACGCGTCCATTAGATAAGGGATCATATTCTCCTCCATTCTAGATATCATATGGTCTGAGACATGGATTATAATAATTCTCTCTGTCCATTTGTTGTTTCCCGATTTCTGATTTATGATAACTGACTACTTGAACAAACCAAATCAGTCCAGGCTTGGTCAAGCACTTAGGGGTGTCATCACTAAATCATCGAGGGGCCCACAGATATCGCTTTTATCCTTATGAGGTAAAAGGAATGGATAAACATTGACTCATATGCTTGTACTAACTAGTTGTTGAATCATAAACAAAGGCACGTTTTATAACATCAAGTTATTGATGCGTTTTCGTATAATCAATGTATTACCGACTCATAGTCAACAACTCATATCTCTAGGTGTGAAGAATATAAGATATTATCGTATCATGATTCACTCGTGATAAAATCCATGAAGTGATTCAAATGAGCGTGGGTTTAATCCAATACTCGAATCTTATTCCAGGAGCACTCATGAACACTGCAGGTAAGTCTAGCCACCTAGACAAACTACAGACCCAATCATGATAGTCTTTCCTCAATACCTACTTCCAAAGTATGATTGACTGTGGATGGTTTGAATAACCTAGTTATTCGGGAAGTCAAAACATGCAAAGTGAAACACAAGAATAATACTAATCCTATATGGCCCCAACACTTTGAGAGTAAATAAAAAACACTTTTTATATAAGCACCATATTTATTACTCATTATTCATGTAATGCTTCGAAATATCAACTTAATACTTGAATTAAAACAATAGTCATTCCATGCTCCAAGCATGCACGCTATGTTTACCTATGGTCATTTCTTTTGTGAAATAGATCAATTGAACACGACTCCAATGATGCTCATTTCACAATCCCAATCCCTTTTGTAAATGTAAGAATACCAAACTTTTTCCATTTACTATAATCTGTTAGATTCTAAACTTATATGCAATAATTCTCTTGTAATGACTATGCACAAAAGTCACAAAGACTTGGGAACAGACATTACAAAGTATTCCAATGGAGATCAATTCCATGGAAACAAAGTCTCATATTCAAAGTACATTCCTTTGAACATCCTTCTTTATATTACGTTTTTTTTTAATCTTACATAGATTCAGAGAATAACTTCCACCTACGGAAACAATTCCATATTACCATTTTGACTATCACTTCTAAACAAGAGTTGCCTCTTTTTAGAATATGTCAATATGGTCCTTTCCAAAGTTTACACTATACTTCCAATTGTCCATGACCAACCAATCTTTGGTAAACCTCAAATTGTCCTCAACAATTGCTTAATCATTTTAGTCATATCCAGTTCTATTCCTTTTTCCCTCTTAATGCCCTAGGCATTTGGAAAATTTAGAATGGATGAATATTATAGCACATGTAATCGATACTATAGCCAAAGCATATGGGACACGATTCATGATGTCTCATATAAAGACGTGGTACTTGACCAGTCTTTTGCTAAAATATTTTTATTTGCCATGTTCTCACAATTCAAACTATGAAGAGGGATGCCGTAATCATAATCGAATTTTGAGAACGCAAAATATATAGAATTTACTTATGTTGAACCTTTCCAACATAACATTCATATATATCTTTGACTAAAGTTGATTAAAATCTCAATCTAAGCTTGTAGATTTGGAATGAAGTATAAAATCCTCTCACTTAATTATAGAAAAACAACTTTTCAAAGCTCCCACTTAATTGAAACTTTTGTTTTCTATAATTAACATTGCTAAATTGCAACACGTAACATAATAATCATGCTCCCACTTACATGATAATTATAATTTAACTAGCATAACACTTTATGCTCCCACTCGCTTTGACATGTACCCAGAAATCAGCTGGACTTCTAGAAATCAATACTTTATTAACTTTCTTACCAAAGTTCAGAAAAAGTTTTCTGATACGAGATGCTTTGATAAGACTTTATCAAAAACATACATCTTTCCTTAGATAGCTCACATGTGTGTCTAAACGTTTATGAAGAGGGGTGTCGTAATCATAATGTTTAGACCTTTTGCCATTTTCACAAGTCCATTTTAGAGTGTCGGTTAACCACATGCGCTCCACTAATTAATTTGAGAATGAAAATATTACAATTGCTATCTACTTAAAATCTATTTAGTGAAAGAGTTTCCTCACCATCATTTTCATGAATCGTAGAGAAACCTTATGACACTTAGGTTGTGTTTGTTTTTTTTAAAAAAAAAACTCTTCTAAACTCTTAGTGCTGCGTGGCGCAGCACATGCGCAACACTTTTAGGTTCGCAGCAGTTTGTTTTTCTACAGACTTCGGGCTCAAAAACCTCTTCCCGTCCTCTTCCCCACACAGCAGTGGACTTAACTCTTCTAACCACTTCTAACCTATCTAAAAAACACCCTATGCCGTAAACAAAAAAACGCCGCTGCTCGTTCGTTCTCCTTCTTCTTCTCGGCATCCTTCCCAACGTGCGATCTAGAGGTGGTCCAACTCCAGCCTCTGTTGCCACCCCATCTCCGGTCGCCGTTAACCCCCAAACGCCGTTCGCCGCTGCTGCTTGCTGCTGCCATCGCCGGTCGCCGCTGCTTCATACAACAGGTAACTTTTTTTTTCTGATTTCTTATTGAGTTGAGTAACGATTGTATGAATTTGAGAATCAATTTTATGATTTCTTATGCATTTGAGTACCAATTGTATGAACTCGAGTACCAAACTTCTAATTTCTTGCTGCCCTCGGTTTCAAGAACAGGTAAGTTTTTTTTTCCTGATTTCTTATGCATTTGAGTACCTATTGTATGAATTTGAGTATCAATTTTATGATTTCTTATGCATTTGAGTACCAATTGTATGAATTTGAGTACCAATTTTTTGATTTGAGTTAGGATTTTGTTGCTGAGATGTTACAACCTTTGTTAAAATCTTTGTTGACTATAAAATTTATGATATTATTGTTCTTTAAACAGATTTTCTGCTGAAATTTATATTTGTTGAATGTTGAATGTTGATTTATGCTGAAATCTTAAACTTATATGCAAGTTTACATGCTGAAATCATAAATCTTTGTTGAATTGGTCCACCTCTTTGCTGAAATGGTTTTTTAAAACTTAATTATTGAATTGTTATCACTTGTATTTCTTGAATGGAGATCAAGTTTATGTTTACATGCAAGTTTGTGCTTAAAATGTTAAACTTATTTGTTGATTGTGTTGTATAATCTTTGGTTATATGGTCTTTTTTGTTCATTCATGATGTATTGTTGTTGAATATGCTAAACTTATTTGTTGATTATGTTGAAATATGATTAATATTTGTAGCTAAAGTATGTATTCTATATTTTTTTGTTATTAGCAATGGGAGATAAACATACATGGACCAATGAGCAAACAAAATGCTTATTGCAAACTTGTATTGAAGAAGTGCAAACCGTGGGTAGAAAGGGTTTGAGTTTGTACAAACAATCATGACACAAGTTAGGAACAACCATTAAGGAAAAGTATGGCGTGGATTTGAATCAACGACAATTAAGAAACGCCTATGATAACCTTAAAGCGAAATACACAGGATGGTTATACTTAAAAAAACAAAACTGGAAACCTTTACAATCCATAAACAAATACTTTTAACTTAACAAATGAGGAGTGGGAGGACTTTAAAAAGGTATATATATACACACACACATATTTATATGTATTTTATTTATATAGTTGCCATTTATTCTTATATTACTTTTGTTACATTGATTGCGTTTAGGGACATCCGAAAGCCGCTTCTTTTAAAACCGTCCCATTATTGTTTCTAGAGCTTTGTGTATAACTCTTTGATGGAAACAGTGCATCTGGTAATCTCAGTTATGTCACATCCCAAAGACCATTGGGACATGGATCATCTTCTTTCCATGTCGCACCACTACATCTTATGGACGCCCCTTCCATTAACATAGATGAGGATGATTTCTTTTCCAATCATACTAGTGAGCATTTTACTCAGCCTCCACCTTCTACTGCTTCACCTTCTGCTGATTCACCTTCTGCTGCTTCACCTTCTGGTAACCCCAACAAAAGGGCTAAACCCTTAACTCCTAGACCTCGATCTCCTAGTGCCTCACCTGATCCACCTTCTTCTGCCTCACCTAAAGCTTCTATTACTGCTGATGATTTAGCACTGGAGATGCAAAAAGCTCTACGCCATTTGACTCAAGGGCCAACAATTACCTAATGTTTAGAGAAGCTTGAGTTGCTCGAGTTAGACCCAATAGACCCTCTACGATTTGATGCGTATCACATTTTTGGAGGGACCATGAATATGAGAGAGATGTAGGTAAATTTGCCTAATGATCCACGAATATTAAGAGGATGGATCGAGATGACAACTACAAGTTTGGGAGTTTTAAAGGATGGAAAGATTGTTCATTAACTTTATATGTTTGAGTTGTTTAGGTTTTAATTGCATGTTTTGGAACTATATGGTTATGTTTTTTGGTTATTTGCTACTTGAATGTTATTTTTAGTATTTGCTACTTGGGTGTTATGTTATTTGGTACTTGAGATTTATGTTATGTTATTTGGTACTTTAAATTTATGTTATGTTTTTTTGGTACTTGAGATTTATATTATATTTTTTGGCACATGAAATTTATTTTATGTTTTTTTGTACTTGAGATTTATGTTATCTTTTTATCTTATGTTATGTTATGTTTTCTTGATTAATAGGTTTGTAACGGATCACGACAAAAAGATACTACTCATAATTCTTATGTACTTGAACGTCCGCTACTTTTGGAAGAGGGGTGTCAAACGAGTGCGGGACAACAATTTGGAAATGACGGGAAATGAATTTACGTTAGAGTTACTTCACCGTAATCCTCTACAATGTCTTGAAGTGCTACGCATGTCCCGTGAATCATTTGTTTGGCTATGTGCTCATTTTAGAGTAAACTACGTGTTAAAGGATAGCAAACATGTGTCGGTTGAGGAGAAGATGACTACGTTTTTGATGATGATCGGTCATAACCAACATTATGTGATTATCAAGCGGAGATTTTAACACTCAAAACGAACTATTCATAAGTTTTTTCATGAAGAGTTGGACAAAATGTTGCTTTTCACACATGACATTATAGTGCCAACTTCTTTTAATCTGAATCCAAACATTCTGGGACATAATAGGAGGCTACGACGGGTATTCAAGGGAGCAGTTGGTGCACTTGATGGCACTTTGATACATGCTGTTGTCCTTGCAAAAAAACGGGATTTATATAGAAGTAGAGGAAAAGGCGATTGTTACCAAAACGTATTGGCAATATGTGACTTCAACATGATGTTTATGTTTGTTGTGGCCGGTTGGGAAGGGATAGCACACGATTCTAGAATTTTATCAGAAGCATTAGCAAATCCACATGCACCATTCCCGCTTCCACCACCAGGTAAATTTATGGTTATTTAAATAGTTTTATCTTAGCTTGAAAAATAAATGACTTTTTTTTTGTTTTTTTATAGATAAATATTATCTTTGTGATGCCGCCTATGTAAACATTCGAGGTTTTATGGCATCGTACCGTAATGTGAGGTATTGGCTTGGAGATTTCCGTCGAAGACATGCATTAATGAATAAAGAAAAATTTAACCATGCACACGCAAAACTTCGGAATGTCATTGAGCGGGCTTTTGGTGTCTTGAAAGCACGATTCCCTCTGTTGAAGAGGATGGCACCATTCTCGTTGGTTACACAACGAAACATTACCCTAGCATGTTTTGCGCTTCATAATTTTATAAGAAGAGAGGGACTACGTGATGAGTTTTTTGCACGATATGATGAACCAAATGTCCCGGTTTGGAATAACAATGCAGTCGTTGATAATGATGAAGATGAGATTCCAACACATGGTACTGCAGCGGGCCGTGAATATATGACCCAGTTACGGGATGAAATTGCCGAACAATTGATGCAAAATATGGAATGTAAATTATTAAAGTTCGGTTCTATGAATTTTATTTAAAAATGCTATTATAAGACTAATTTGGTTGTTTGAATTTTATTTCAATGTTTTAAGACTATTATTATTAAATTTTTGGCATTAAAAACTATCTTCTGTTTGTTAAATTACTTTATTTTAAATTTTTTAATATTTGCAGCACTCTGCAGATGTTAAAAAAACAAACATGCTTCTCATTACCGTCTGCAGCACTTTGCTCCACCTCTTCTGCTGCAGAGGGCTGTAGAGGTGGTTCGCAGACTTCAGACAGTTTCACTTCAGAAAAACAAACAGCACCTTAGATTTTATGGTGAATGTGTTCCTATGCATGCGAATTTGTCATAACCATATGATGGGTTTTAGGTAAAACAAATAAACTAGAAAACCAATTCCTAAGTTCACATGCAACCTACTTTGGATCTATGTTTTAACTATTGAACATATAACTTTGAATTGCAAACAAGAACCCTAGAGGAGAGAGGCTAATTTTGAAATTAACAAACTAGGGTTTAAGAGTTACATCCCTTTCAATTGTTATGGCAAACAATTGATAATCCTCTTGATCTTGATCTTGATCTTCTTGGAAGCTTAGCACCACAAATATAATGCCTCTAATGGAATCACACCTAAGAACTAGCAAGAAGGAAACTAGAAGGAGAGAGAGAGAGAGAGAGAGAGAGAGAGAGAGAGAGAGATAGAGAGAGAGAGAGAGAGTAGGGTATGAAATTTCGACCCTAGCATTTCTTCAAAGAAGGAGTGGCCAATTTCAGGAGCTGGGAGGCTCCTTATATAGCTGGGGGATCTAGGGTTTAGGGAAAACCCTAATGCTCCTTTGCTTAGGGCCTAAGCAAACCCAATGGCCTTATCTAAAACCCCTTGAATGAAATCCTTAGGGTTTCCCCTATAGATTTCGTCCACCTCCTTCCAAGGAGGTTCTGGAGCCTTTCACTCAACTATCTAATAATTGCAAACTAGTCCCTGCACTTTATAATTAATACTTTTAACCCGAAAATTAATTCTAATTAATTTCTGGTTAACTATTAATTAAAGATTATGATTTCTAATTAATATATTAATCTTTTAACATATTAATAAATCATTTATATTAATTTATTAATCTTATAATAAATCAATATCTCTCATTTCATAATTTCCTTGTCCGGTTGCTAGGTTTGAGGGAACCCAAAAGGACTGTGCTGCTATCAATTCAAGTACATAACAATTATAGTTATGGGCTTAGACACCTAATCCAACACCATAATCATAAGACAAGGTTAGTGACAAATCCAAACTCATATGGACTAAACTTGCCCAATCTCATTTTCTTGCCACCCGGCAGCACAAGAGCCTAGCATTGAGAAATTATTGAACTCACAAGCATAGTCAACTTAAAATGGAATGGGCATAGAAAAATAAATATGTCAACACAATGGGTTACAAACCTCAAGTTGTGTGCTAGCGATTAAATAATAGGTTTTATTCTTGATTAGTTGTTGAAACTTTTCCAAGATCTTTAAGACTCCCATTGTCCTCTTGACATATGAGATTCTCTTGTCAATAACCATTCCTTGAAAAAAACAAATATTCAAGAGTTAGTGTGGATTCTTATCAAGATAAACACTTCTCACAATTGGTCTTAGTTGGTCTCTGTTTTATCCAAAACATCACAACTTACCAATTTCAAATGTACAAGAGTAAGAAACATGTTACTCTACATTTGATAAGTGTTATAAACATTTTTTCTTTTATTATGTCACTCAACTTACAATATTAGATTATGACTCTAAGACTTGATTTTGGAACGAAGTATGATTTACCTTTTGCTTTAACCATTTCAACAATTCATGATTCCTCTCCTTAGCCAAACAAATGCAATAAGGTGTCTTTAGAGGATCAATTGTGATATGGTTTTCTAATCACTAATATAATCATTAAACAAGTTACTCAAGTACTCTCCCATCTCTTCAGATTGGAGAAACTTTTATCTTTCTGCCTAATTTGGTTCTTCTTATTCACTCTGCCAATCATTGAAACCTTTCCAATGTTTCAGAATTACACTTAAACTTGTAAGCATAACCATATTTACTAAACTTTAGTAAATCATAATGAATAACCTTATTAGCCTTTGTGGTAGACTTGACCAGCGCACAACCTAATGTACCCGATCCATTAGTCCTTTACTTGACTCACATGTACATGTGAACAAGGAACTAGTCTTAATTTACTAAAGATGAAAATTCTCATTCATCATACAATACAAGTTGCATGATTCCAAGTTTCTATCCAATTGAAACTTGGGTGATGAGAATCTTTCCTTATTTGATAAATTATGACACTACCACAAATGAAAGAATCAAATCCACTTTCCAATATTGTTATCAATGAAATCATATAAACGACAATTTTTCACAAATGCCATTGTAAGGATACTTAAAATAAATAAAATCAAAATTTTTCTTTTATTTTAAAACTTATGGAAAAACTTATCCTTACAATGCAAATACATATGAAAAACATGTTGTTATCTATTCCTAAGAAATCTATCATAACTCTTTAAGCAGCAGCTCAAAAATCTGATCACCGAAACATGCGATTGAAATCCATCTTCACGATCAGAATCACCGTACCCCCCCTTTTTTTAGGTTTCCCTTGATTCTTCCAAAACATCATAATGTAATTACATTACATCATGTATTAAGAATCTCCAAAAGAGACTTCATGGAGTTAGATAATGGACCTTACCTAAAGTAGAGTCAAACTTTTTGGCTTTACCATCCTTATAATCTTTCAGGTAAATTGGGCAGCTTCGCAACAAATGTCCCTTCTCTTGGCAATAGAAACATATGGACTCTTTGGAAATGGTACACGAGACTATCTCAGACTTAGCCTTTCTCTTTACCATTAGGTCAAATGACTTGACCATGACCGATCCCTTTCCATTGGAAAGCGAAAGCTTTTTCTGCACTTTCAATGTTACCATTACCAATGTCCATGGAAGCATGGGAAGTAGATCTTCCAATCAAATTTGCTTTACCAATGCTCCAAAAGAATGATGATTCAATAGCATCGAGCAAATATGTAGGATCATTAAGGGTCATCTCATGGTCTGTCACATAACAGTCCTAAAAGAACTCACTATATGACTTGGGAAGTGACTGAAGAACCCAGTCAACAGTCAACTTCCTTAAGACTTTGACATCCAACTCTCCAGGCTTGCCAATATGTGACTTAATCTCCAAGATGTAAACACATATAGACTTTGCTTGCCAAATAGGGATTGAGTGACTTTGAACTTGTGGGTCAGGGAGAATTATTGGAGGAGGTGGAGGAAGTGAAGTATGATGTCTAGTCCTATTAATGCACAACAAAGGGATTGATCTTTCACCTTGATTGCTATTTTGGATATCATCTTCTTTAGGAAAGCTCTATCCAAAAGGATGAGGAAGACCATAGTTGTCTGAACTTAGACATCTATGAGGGAGAAATTCAAGTTTCAGTTGATTTAAGTCCTTAACATAACACCCAATATGAAATGTTAAGGCTAGGACCCAACAAACTATTTTATAACTTGGAAGAGGGATGCCGTAATCCAAGCTACAAAATATTTGAAGGTAGGTAAATGACGATTTACCAATTTCCACCATGAAAAACAAAATAAATTATTAAGTTTTAATTGGATTTGAAACTCCTGGATCTTTTGAGATTCATTGAACTTTCAATGGCATGTATAAATCTCGATTGTGCCCTATCAAGTTTGTGACTGGGATACTGAGGATCACAAACAAGGTGTGAATAACCATGCAAATTGACTTGGTACCCTTAATTTTATCACCCAATTGATGTTCCGGTTAACCACACACGCTCCATTGATCTATGATAAAACTTAAGCCACCCTTTGTCATACATTTTCAGTCCCATGTTAGTGTGCCGGTTAACCACACACGCTCCACTAACAACTTAACAAGGGTGCAAAGTTTAATTTCAAGGGTTAGCGCCAAATTCACATTTTCCTATGCAACTAAGAGTGGGAATTTATAAGTGTTTAGTTACTTAGGGTTTATCATTATACTTTTAATGAAGGGAGAATACAGTCCTTTCCTACCTGTTCGGCTAACGACCCTCCACCAGTCAAGGAAGTGGTGGGTGAGAGTGGACACCCATTAAACTGCCACTTTATAGGCAGTAACCTTATACCCCCCTTAGAGATTGGCTTCGTGAATGAGGCCTACTAATGGTAAGATTGACTTTATCTTATATATATAACCATTAACTTTTAATATTATAATAGTATAAGGTTGAATTTTAAACTTTTAAAATTCTAAGGTTTAATTTGGAATTAAAGTATACATGGGGAGGTAACTTTGCAAATTCCAAAACTTGATGGCAAGTTTTTGAAACTTTTCAAAACTCTTTAATTTCATAACATATGAGTTTAATATAGGTTTTTAAAACTTTTAATGAAGAGACTCTTGAACATCCATAACTTGAGGACAAGTTATGGAGTTCATAAAACTATTTATGAAGAAAAGACTCTTCAAGTTTCTTAACCTATGGTTTTAATACCTTTTTAATGAGACTTTTCATATAACTTGATGACAAGTTACAAAAACACATATTATGAATAACATTTAGATTAATTTGGATTGAAAACAACTATCAGAAACATGTCTAGCAATATTCATAATCTTGATTAAACTCATATGAACAAGACAATTAAAATCAAACAATTTTCATGTAATTAGCCTAATCATTAAACTAATACAAAACATGAAACTTTTGACAATTATCTTTTGAAATGGATTAGAATGATCATTACCACATCAAAAACAGGTTTTATAAGTCCAAAACAGTTTAAGGTAATGATTCTAGACCAATTCCAGCCTTAAAACTCGACGATATGCTGTCTGGGGGTCCAACTCGTCGACTGCATGAACCATCTCGACGAGTTGGATGAATTTGTGCATGGACTCGGCGAGTCCACTGTCCAGACCAACAAAAAATCAAAATTTTCAGCATTTTTTAGCCATTTTCATCAAGTATAATTGAAAACAAGCTTAGGCTCTGATACCACTATTGGGTTTTGAGCATTCTAACACTCCTAAGGTGCTCATGCAACGTTAAATACCTTGGATCTATGTTTTCACTAATTATACATGCAATGGTGTTTTCAAGGTATTAAACCTATAACTAGCATACAATTGTCATATACCACATAAGAATCTAGTTAGGATAACATACCTTATGGTGTAGATTGAAGTCTTGATGTATCTAGCCTGAAGAGCTTAGCCCCAATAGTGTGGAAGCCTCAAGTGGAATCACAAATCACCATCAACAACTTGGAAGAGCTTGAGAGAATGTGGAGCTCACTAAAATAGGCCACCACTTCATTTTCACACACACTAGTGCCAATTTTGTGAGCCAAGGACACCTTTATATATTATGGAGGATTAGGGTTACATCCATGTAAACCCTAATACCCATGACCTTGCATTTACATAGGATCCATGGGTTAAAAGCTCCATGGACTATCCATGGACTTCCATACACTCTTAGCCCATCCTAAGTAAACCTTGGCCCATTCCATATATATGTAAGGGTCCATATTTAATTAGTCTCTTTTTGATCACAAAATTAATTCTAGATCAATACTAATTAAATAATATGATTTCATATTAATATATTATAACTTATAATATATTAATATATCGTATATAACCTTTTCTCTCAAAAGTCTATCCATACAAATTGTTTCGGTGAAGTGCAATCCAAATGGACCATGCCGGGTCGGGTCAAGTCATACCAATTATAGTTATAGACTTAGACACTAATCCAACAATCACGACTATGAGTAGTAAGAGAACTCAGCAAGTCAGGGGTGACTCGACGAGTTGAGTCAACTCGGATTGTAGACTTTGACATTGACTAAGCGTTGACTTGACTTGGTCATTAACTTTGACCACGTTTGACCCATGAAGGGTCTTCAAGTAAGGAATGGTACCTAAGGGGTTGTTTTGTATAGAGTGTGAGTAGAGTCTGTTGCGAGGCTAGAGACGTTCAACTACTTTACCCGAAATTTGAGGTGAGTTTTCCTCCAGTAGGAACGGTTCGAAGGCACCAAGGTCGGCTCGTTTATGTATGTTAGTATATTCCGGATTAAGGTCTGATGCCGGGCGGGGCCCGATGTAGGTTTATATGTTTTTTTGGATTTCGATCTGATGATTGGGCGGTACCCAAAGAATGTTAGTATGTTTGATGTCTTTGTGATTCTTGCATGTGTTTGTATTTGTATGTTTCTGGACTACAGTCTGATGCTAGGGCGGGTCCCAAGGAATGGTTGTATGCTTCCGGATTTCAGTCCGATGTCGAGCGAGGCCTGCTGAATGTTTATATGATTATGACTAGGGGGTTATGCTCATGTTATGTGTATTAGTAGATATGCTAGTATGAATGTCGAGTTTTGCTCGATGTCGGGCACCGATGCCGGACAAGGCCGATGTCGGGCAATGCCCGATGTAGCAGGGCGGGGCCCAATGTATGTTATATGCGATTATGTGTATGGTATTTGGTAGTTTGGGGAGACTCACTAAGCTTCGTGCTTACAATTTTCTGTTTTGGTTTCAGGTACTTCTGCTAGTAAGGAGAAGAGCTTGAAATGATTGTACTGCACACACCACAACTTTTAGCCTTGGATGATTCACTCCGATGTTTTGAAATGTGATTTTGATATATTAACAAATGTTATGATATTTTTTAGATACAAGATTTATGACTTTTATATGATGAATGACACTCAGGTTTTTACTAATGATTTAAAATAAAATTTTTGGACCGTATATTTTTGGAATGTTACAAGAAAAATCCGTTTAGATTGAATTTTCGATCGTACCCGTTACAAAAGTCTCATTGGCAATCCCCACATTCATGTTACATGACCAGGATGTATCAACCGAACTTATTGGTATTCAAACAAGTTGGTACCAACTATACTTGATAAGGTAGTTGTAATAGCTTTTTTTTGTAGAAACTATAATTGATACGGTACATGGATTATGGAAAAAATAACTACAATTCCACCCCTTATCATTTATGAAAAAAACAATAACCACTAATCGATTCTCTATATTATAAACAAAGAACATTGCAATAAGATAGTCTACTATTCCCTTTCCCAAGACAGACGAATGAAACAATTCATCAAAAAAGATTCACGCATAACATGACAGATGCATAGATAAATAATATGCTGGTGAAAATGTGATTTCGATTTTACATTTAACATTCTCATATAGTGATGATCGATAAATCGTTTTCTATACCAAACGAGTTTTGTATTGTTTGTGTTTATAGCATTTAGATAAAGTCAAGGGATATCCACCAACATGAACGAAATTTTTGGGAGTTAGGCAAAAAAGAATCTTGATGTCAGAATGCCTTGTTTCAGAGTAAATGGAAACCATATCGAAAAATACAGTTTTTGATACGATGGGAAGTAAAGTATTTCAATTCTGACATTCCGAAGAACGATTTAAAAAATTACATTTTGGATGTATTGTATCTCATATAGTTTGACTTAAAATGTTGGGGCATAATATTTAATATGGCATTTTAGAATCGCATCCGATTGGCAACCTTTTACGAACATATGTGTTGGTTAAAGTTTTGACAACATTATCTCAAACACCATATATACAATTTATATGTAGTTAATTTTTTTTTGTTAGAAATGAGTTTATTTAAACGAATCTATGAAAGAAAAAGTTTTTCCAGCGTCTGTATCTACTACTAGGTTAAAACCCGTGGAACCCACGGGTAATAATTTGAAATATAATTAAAAAATTGATTATATAATAAAATAATATATCATTAATTTAAAAAAATTTATGAATTGTAATATTTATTTTTTTAATAACTTTGAAATTTATAAGTATTTAATTACACATGTAAATCCATTTATTTTATAAAAATCATAAAAGTTTCTTTATTAAACTTTTGTTTTAAATTATGAGTCTTTTTATTAGGGCAGATATATAGACTATTTTTAATAAAGTTGTAAGTCCTATCGGAAAAGTATTACATTGCAAGTGTTTTTTTTTTTTTTTTTTTAATATTTACCTGTTTGAGTTTGCTTGGAATTGATTTATTGTTTTTATTGCACTTACTTCGAGATGCCTCATTTAAAATGAGCATCATAAAAAGTCAAACAAAAAAATGAGAATGATACATTGATATTTTATCGTAATTTCTGATGCTTAAAGGATCCACGAACAAAAAAAGAATATTACAAAGAATAATGACCTTCAAGCACTCAATTCACTTATATACCATGGCAAATTTTCATATATTTTTTTTTCTCAATTATACATCTCCATGTCATCTTATAAGAAAACCTAACTTGCATTAAACATCGATCATTTTTAATCTAGACGTACAACATAAATAGAATTGAAATAATTTATAATTTGAGTCTAATGCAAATACATCTTACAACCAAATTCTAATCTATCCATTTTACGTTCTATCAATAGATAAAAGATCTGAGAAAAACAAAAACAAAAAACATGGAACTAAGGATGACAAATAAGTAGCTAAGGATAACAAACATCTTATAAGAAAACCTAACTTGCATTAAACATCATATATGTGTGTGGTTTGAAAAGGACTTTTTTTTTTGAAAAAAAACTTGCATGAAAAGTTAACACATGTTTATACCTTTTGCATTTGTTTTTGGTAATAAACTAATTGGGTTACAAATAAGCAGCAATACAAATTCAAATCATAATGATAGATACAAGTGAAGAGACTCACCAAATTCATTTTCCATTCACAGTAATGTTCTTGTCCGATTTTAATACTCGCTCTACTCGTTTGGTGCTTCCATGTCCAGAACTCTATTTGCTTCTTCATTTTATAGAAATTCAAGAGCTAATGTATATTACAAATTTCTTTTATGTGTAGATTACAACTAAATTTTTAGTAAGCACTCAAAAAATCAAAAAGAAACTTGCACAAACCATTATTCAAATTTTTCGGTGTATATACATAATACATCTATTTATAGAGGAATTAGTAAATCGTAAGAACAACAAACCAAAAAAAAAAAGACAACTTGACAAATAAATGTAAGCCTGTAAAACTCCTACCACCATTCACATGGCAGCAAAACAACCACTACCATGTTTTCTGGCAACATCATTTTCCCACGAGAGCACCTAAATCAAAATATATTAATTTAAGGAAATTAGATATAACCCTATAAAATCCGTACAAACAAAAAGCAAACAAAATCTAAATCAAGTTAACAAAACATAAACATAAAATGGGATGGGAATGGAAACGATGACTACATACCTCCCACATCCATGATATTCTATCATTCTTTGTGTGGAGCTCCATAATTGACTTCAACGTGTGCCCATAATTATGACCTATAACACGAAGACGAAGACAACCGGTTGTCATTAGAAGAGTAATAAATAGTGAGTTGCTCGCTTATATATATATATATATATATATATATATATATATATATATATATATATATATATATATATATATATATATATATATATATATATATATATATATATATAGGGGGAAGAGTTATATGGAAAATGAATGATTAGGACAACACATATTTGAACCAATGAAAACATGACAACACATCATTTTCACAATAACTTCCACAATACATTACTTGTAAAGAAAGAAATGGACACATGTCATTTGATTATTGGTTCCGGTAGATGTTGCCCTAGTTATTTGTTTTCCATAGAACTCATTCCTATATATATATATATATATATATATATATATATATATATATATATATATATATATATAAACAAAAATTTAAAAATAGAGATACCAAAACAAAAACAAAATATTCATTGCAAGAAAGCTAGAAATTCTTGGTACAATATCGGTTCATATAATTATCCCATCAGATCCAATAAATCCAACGCAATTTCTTCATAAATGCATGTAATCGAAAAGTAATTTTCTTCATAAATGAAGATGAAAACTATCAAAACAAAAAAAGGGCAGATTACATATAAACTAAACCTCCCTAAACAACTCTAAGGAAAAAAAAGTATAAGGATGTTTTAGAAGAAAGGAAAATATGATGTTATAATACATAAATATATGAACGCAGATTCATATTTCTTGAATTCAGCCAAATTAATAAAAGCAAAAAAGATTGAGTTACTCTAAACATATAATTATTACTAATTGTATAGAAGAGAACTACAAAATACGACTTGCCACATCCATTAGCACCGATTGCAGATCAACACACAACTGTATAGAAGAGAACCACATGTCATTTACTTAGTATATTTCCCGGATTCTTATCAACAACAAACCTTGTTTTATAGCTAGCACCTGTAGATGGATGTAAACTGAAACTCAGTTTTACCTGAAAATCTTGAAATCTTTGAGTTGAGCCTCAACTGACACCCATCAACTCTGATGTTAACCTCTATATCTCCGATTTCTTGACTATCTCCCCTTATTTATGATGTTTACTATCACGTTTGAGAGAATCAATATGTGAGAAATTATTTGATTTTTAAATCTTCTACCGGTAGTGCATCGGTGATCGGAGTCCTACCCAATCAATAATGGTTTCCTCAGCGAATACTCTTGAAATCGATAATGATTCAGTCAACGGAGATTTCGAGGAATCTGCATCGCAACGATTGATGGAGAGGGAAGAAGATTAAGGGTTTAAGAGATAAAATAGAGAAAAAGATGTATTTAGCGAGATTTATGGATCTATACCACCAGAATTTGAGAGATTTATGGAGATGAGAAGCCAGTTGATTTGAAGCAATTAAATCAATAGGATCGTAATGAATGGCAAGGGGTAAAAAGTAAGGGCATTTTAGGAAATTCACTTTGAGAGAAGGGGACTAAGGAGATGCCACATGTTAATAAGGTAGTGTTTTATTATAATAGGGGATTATGATTTTGAAAAAATCAACCCCGAAACAGTTACTCGCACCAGTAAATATGACTCTGGTTGGTTTCAATTGTTATTTATCCCCACGGGTTGCATGGTAAGATTCGTTTTTAATATAATAATAATGTTAGGGTATATAATATGTATATATGTCTATAATAAGTCAACTTTGAGGCATGCATTTCTTTATCCCTCTTGTAGTTTGTATATAATTGTTATGAATGCAAGATATTTGATTTAAAAAATAAATAGTTGTTGGAGTAAAATAGACACAAGTGATAGTTTGTATGCCTTTATGTAATTAGCTCTTAGTTGTATTCTGTTATTGTAATATATGCTTTATATATACCGATGATATCCCACCTAATTTGGTGTGGAGATTACCTTTATCACATGGTATCAGCCAACTAATTTCTTCCCTTCGATTCCGATTTTTTTCCCTCTTTTCTCGCTATTTTCCTTTCTGCCGATCATGTCTTCTTCTTCTTCTAACCCCTCCGATGGATTCCTACCCATGGCAACCATCTTGCATATGATTTCAATCAAACTTAATTCAAGCAACTACTTAGTATGGCGCAATCAGATGACACCTCTTCTCTCTTATCAAAAGCTTCTCGCACACGTGGATGGTTCAGCCGTACCTCCATCTGCCACCATTGTTGCAGACAACAAAACATCTCCGAACCCTGAGTACACATCTTGGTTCGAGAAGGATCAGCAGGCTGTAATTCTTCTAAACTCCTCTCTTTCTGAAGAGGAAGCCTCCGAAGTTCTTGGTCTTTCTTCTTCTGCACAGATCTAGGACGCTCTAAAAAATGCTTATAGTTACTCTTCGGTTGAAAGGGTACACAACTTACGTGATCAGTTACGTCTTCTAGTTAAAGGATCATCTTCTGTTTCTAGTTTTGGACACAAGTTTAAGGCTTTATGTGATCAATTATCAGCA
This sequence comes from Lactuca serriola, assembly GCF_051521515.1. Classification (NCBI taxonomy): domain Eukaryota; kingdom Viridiplantae; phylum Streptophyta; class Magnoliopsida; order Asterales; family Asteraceae; genus Lactuca; species Lactuca serriola. The sequence continues at coordinate 46,038,607 of NC_136412.1, read as the reverse complement.
ATTGGACAACCAGTAGATGAATCGGACAAGATTCATTGGTTTTTATGTGGTCTCGGTACTACTTTTGAGACTTTTTCAACAGCAATTCGGGCATCTAAACCGCCCCCATTATTTCGTGATCTTCTTTCTCAAGTAGAGAGTCATGAACTCTTTCTGAGATCGATACGTGGTTCGGATTCCACACCCACTGTTGCTTTTGCTGCTGAACATTCACGGTCTCAATCCTCTGCTCGCGGTCGAGGCAGATCATCCCGTGGAGCGGGACGAGGCCGTGGTCGTCGCACTCCCCATTGCCAACTCTGTCGAACCGACGGGCATTATGCGTCTCATTGTCCTAATCTCGCCTCATATGTGACCAAGGCTACTTCATCGGATGCCAATCTTGCTCATGCTTTTCATGCAAAATGTCATGTGACCGATGCTACTCCAGATTGGTATGTCGCAGATTCAGAAGCATCTACCCATATGAAAGCTTCTCCTAATAATCTATCCAATGCTTCTCCTTATAAGGGTAATGCAAATGTTACTGTTGGTAATGGTCACACTCTTCATATTTCACACATGGGTCATACTTAAATTTCTAATGATATTAAGTTGCATGATGTCTTGGTTGTTCCACATCTTACTAAGAATTTATTATCCATCAGTAAGCTTACTACTGATAATCCGGTTGATGTTTTGTTTTCTCAACCATATTTTACTATTCAGGACAGGAAAACACGACAGGCACTGGCTCGGCGCAAATGTGAAAATGGGTTCTATGTGATTTCTGCTGATCATCAGGCTTTCGTAGCAGTTTCATCCGTGAAGGCTTCTTATGAGACTTGGCATAAACGCTTAGGACATGTTTCTTTTGACACAATTTCTATTTTGAACAATTCAGGGTGTTTATTTGTTACTTCTATTTTGCCTAAACCTATTATTTGTGATTCATGTCAATTAGCAAAGGGACACCGTTTACCATTTGAGTTGAATTTTAAACGTGCTGATAATCCTTTGGATTTAATACATTGTGATCTATAGGGTCCTTCACCTGTATTGTCGATTGATGATTACCGTTACTATGTTGTGTTTGTTGATGATCACTCTAGATTTACTTGGTTTTATCCACTTAAAGCTAAGTCGGATTTTTATGCCATCCTAACCGTTTTTCTCAAGTTCGTTCAAACTCAATTTTCTAGAAAAGTTAAGATATTTCAGAGTGATGGAGGAAAAGAATTTGTAAATCATGCTGTTAAGAAGTTATTTGACGGCAATGGTACCTTTCATCGCATCTCGTGCTCTTATACACCTCAACAGAATGGCCAAGCTGAACGAAAACATCAAACTATTATGGAAACCGGGTTAGCCATGCTCTTCAATTCTAATGTTTCCACTTCTTATTGGGTTGAAGCTTTTAGTTCCGCAACCTATATCTTCAATCGCTTGCCTAGTTCGGTGTTAAACGGTAAAACTCCCTTTGAAATACTATACTCACGTATGCCAAATTATAGCAATTTTAGAGTTTTTGGTTGTCGGGTATTCCCGTATCTTCGCGATTATGCGCCACATAAATTATCACCAAGAAGTATCCCTTGTGTGTTCATTGGTTATTCTTCGCAATACAAGGGATATCGTTGTTTGGATCCGCAAACGTCTCGGATTTACATAACCCGGCATGCTCGGTTTGATGAGGATCATTTTCCCTTTAAAGGAGCTCATTCTTCCATTATTTACACAAATTACAACTATCCAATTTCTTGGAGGATATGCCTATGCCTAATCCAATTATTCCATCACCAGTACCATTAACGCCATCTACCTCTTCAATTTGTCCCACATGTTCTAGTGGGCCATATCAACAACACCATGATGAGACTCATTCCATGGCCCAAGATACTAATAATGATTCTCAAAATGAGCACAATTGAAGTTCAGTTTCAATCCCATCTTCAACTCAAACAGAAACTAATTCTCATCCAATGATAACAAGAGCAAAGGCAGGTATATTTAAGCCCAAACATCAAGCCAATCTTTCTTTTCTAGATCATCATAAATTATGTTTTGCATTATTTGCGGCTACTGATCCTAAGGGATTTAAATCTGCTGCCAAAAACCCAAAATGGATGCAAGCCATGCATGACGAGATGACAACACTCCGAGAAAATGGCACTTGGATTTTAGTGCCTCGACCATCCACTGCTAATGTCGTTGGTTCAAAGTGGGTTTTCCGTATGAAGTGTCATTCGGATGGATCAGTTGAGCGCCTTAAAGCAAGACTCATGGCCTAGGGTTTCACTCAGGTACCGGGTATTGATTATTTGCATACTTTTAGTCCCGTTGTCAAAGCTTCCACGATACGTATAGTCTTATCCATACCTGTAATTAATCAATGGAAACTTCATCAACTAGATGTCAAAAATGCGTGTTTGCATGGACATTTAAGTGAGACAGTCTATATGGAACAACTGCCTGGATTTTTAGATCCCTAGTATCCAAATCATGTTTGTCAGCTTAAAAAGGCATTCTACGGTCTCAAACAAGCTCCACGAGCTTGGTTTCATCGACTTATTGCGTTTCTCACTATTAATGGATTTACTTGTAGTCGAGCTGATACATCTCTTTTTATTTTTAAACGAGACTCGTGTATTATGTATCTCCTTATCTACGTCGATGATCTCATTTTAACGGGTAATCAGGAACATGTTATTACGTCCTTCACTCGTCGACTACACCAAGAGTTTGCCATTAAAGATTTGGGGGATCTAAATTACTTTCTTGGTCTTGAGGTGGCTTATACGAATTCTGGTATATTCTTGAGCCAATCCAAATACGCGCATGACATCCTTCAGCGAGCGAGCTTACTTGATTCTAAACTGGTTGGTACACCGCTGGCCCCTCATGACACGCTTTCTTCCACAGGTAAACTATTTCATGACCCTACCTTTTATAGGTCTCTTGTGGGTGCTCTTCAATACTTGACCATTACTCGTCCAGATCTTTCGTATGCTGTTAATCAAGTAAGTCAGTTTCTACAGGCTCCTACTGAGTCACACTTTCAGTGTGTTAAGCGCATTCTTCGATATGTGAAAGGTACTGTCTCATTTGGTCTTACCTTTACCAAGCCTCACACCATCTCAGTTCTAGGTTATTTAGATGCTGATTGGGCTCGCTGTCTTGAGACACGTCGCTCGACATATGGTTACTCGATATTTTTGGGTGGAAATCTTGTTTCCTGGAGTTCTAAGAAACAACCAATTGTGTCTTGTTCTAGCTGTGAATCTGAGTATCGTGCTATGGCAAACACTGCAACAGAAATTGTATGGATTACACATTTATTACGAGAGCTTCATACATTACCGCCAGATCGACCTACCTTGTTATGTGATAATCGCAGTGCTCTTTTGATGACACAAAATCTGGTCTCTCATAAACGGGCAAAGCATATTGATTTAGACTATCATTTTATTCGTGAATTGGTTTCCTCGAGGAAACTCTACACTAAATTTGTTCCAACCAAGCTTCAGGTGGCGGATATCTTTACAAAGAGTCTCCCACGATCTCAGTTTGAACATTTTCGAGCTATGTTGCGACTAGGACCACCACCGTTTCGCTTGAGGGGGGATGTTGGAGTAAAATAGACACAAGTGATAGTTTGTATGCCTTTATGTAATTAGCTCTTAGTTGTATTCTGTTATTGTAATATATGCTTTATATATACCGATGATATCCCACCTAATTTGGCGTGGAGATTACCTTTATCACAATAGTGTCCAGCATGGTATTAAAGCAAAATCCTTAATTATACTCTCTATCCTCTTTGCGCATCTCTCTCTACCCCACTATACATGTATGTGCATTCCTCTTTCTTTCTTCTTTTCTTGATTTTTGAAGACTGCATGGCTATCGACAATGATGTTCCTTGGTGTAACACCACCTTCGCCATCCCCACACAGAACCACCATATCACCATATGCAAACCGACACTAAGCATGTGATTACCAAATCCATGCAATGTTTAAAACTAAAAACCTTACGAACACCCCACCTGCGATCGTATGCTTAGACTATCAAAGACCCAAGCCGGAAAAAATGTAATTACATACGAGAGCAATGCACTTGTTTCTAATGGTACATGGATTTTAGTACCTAGAACACTTAGGGTCAATATTGTGCGATCAATATGTTGTTATTTAAACGGAAGCTCCATGTCGATGACTATCTTGCTCAATGCAAAGCCCGACTATAGTTTCTTATGAAAAAAAAATCTAAGATCCCAAATAGATTGTGAATAAAATTTAGCGTGGTTTTCAAACTGGCCACTATTCAGATAATTTGCAGACTTTTCATGTCAGACACTAACCTCAAAGATGGGTTTGATGTCTAAAACAATTTTCTGCATAGCCACCTAGAGGAAACTGTAGCATTATGCAGGTATACATTTCAGAACTTACATAAACCAAAAGATGAATTTTGAGAGACCCTATGAATTATATTAGACAAGTCAAGATCAATGAAAGATGAGCAAAACGAAAGAACATATATAATTTTTGGGGTTAATAAACGAGAAGTTGTAGCCCAAAAATTATCAAACAAAGAAGCCCATCTTGAGTTAGGTTTTTTTTTTTTTTTTTTTTTTTTTTTTTCATATTCGATACGCTTTCGAGTAAATTTTGAGTCCAGAAAAGTACAATGAAAAGGATGAAATGCAGCAATCCACATAGGATTTTAAATTTTAAAATCAGCCTAACATTAAATAATAATAATAATAATAATAATAATAATAATAATAAAACTTAGGCATTACGATACTTTGCAAAACATGCCAACTTAAAGATTTAACATCTTTAAATAACAAAATCCAAGACCAATAAATACGCTATACAATATTATTGTTAAAATGATGGTTGTCAAAATCGTGATCATGATCGTATCATCATAGGTATGAAAAATGAGTCGGATTGTAAACGGATCGTATTTCGGATAGGATCGTAGGATCGAGATCCGATCCGATTCTCCGTTCCCTTGATTTTTTTTTTTATTATTTTTATTTTTTGAAAATGATTTTTTTTACCATTTTATGTATTTTATTATTTACCAATTTACCGTTTATCATTTTGTGTTGTGACTTATAAATAATATTTTGAAGTTTTTATAACTTTAAAACGAAAAATTAAATGTTTAAAATATTTTTCATTTTATAAAGTTATAAATTAAAATTATTTTTTATTTTGTGAGATTTTAAAATTCCGATCCCAATCTTGCTAACCAAAAAACGATTCTACGTAGGATCCCGATCTGTATAATATTGGTTAAAATTCAAATTTTTGATGATTTACAGGTTATTTTCATGTAGTGAAAATAAATAATCAATTTATGAAGCATGATGTATGAGCATACATCATACTAATTTGTCCTACAAGGTGTATGCGCATGAAATTTATTGATTAATATCTAATTAGAATAATTGAACCAAAAAGTTTTCACTAATTTAAAGTGATTTCAATAATGCAACCAAATTTAGCTGAACTTCGATGATATCTAAAATAAATATTTCCAAATAATGTGATATAAATAATGCACATAGACAACTATCAAAATTTATAGTCATTTGTCTTCTTCTTCTTCGTTTTGTCATATGATTTTTTTGTTTTTTTTTTTTCTTATTTTTCTTTTGCTATTTTTTGAGGTTTTTCATTCTTATATTAAATTTTTAGAATTTAGGGTTATATATATGAAATGTTTTTATTATATTCATATGTAGGTTATCATTTTATTAATTTGAAAATAAATTCATATTAATGTTACAAAAAATCATTACTTTCTTTTTTCAGTTACTTTATAAAATGTTTAATGTTTACATATTGATATTAAATTTTTTATTTTTAATAAACTCATATAATATACAGACACACAGACACGTAATACAACATTAAAATATATACCACATTTCCTTCACTAAATGTAAAATTTCAGAAAGGCTACGTAAATTTCATATTGGTTGAAGAAATAAGAAAATAATTCCTAGTGTTCGACTTTTCAGTATAACTTGCTTCGTATATTTTTACAGTGGTTCCGTTAAATATTGTGCTTTGGATACTTGAACTAATAATTCTGCCCATTGTTTTATATATAAATATTTTTTTAAAAAACTTAATATCATAAAAGAAGAGTTTTTTTTTTTTTTTTTTTCCATATTAAACCTTAAGACTACACGATGCATCGTTTACTGCATACAGCGGTAAGATGCGGTATGCGGTAAACACCCTACCAAGCCCCCCAAAAAAGTGTGGCGAGCCTTGTTCGTGGTATGAATTTACCGCATGGAAAAAGGAAAAGTAGTCGTTGGCAACGGCTACAATTTCGTATATTTTTTGATTTTTTTGTTTTTGTATTTGTTTTTTTTTTTTTCAAAAAACAACTGCAAATACAACCTATCACTTTTATATTTTCAACACACAAACCACTTTCATTTTATAAAACCTTGGAAACCTTCTATTCCAAAAATAAATCCAAACAACCCTCAATTTTCTATTGATAGCAGATCGCATGCAAATGTTCGTCTAATTAAGTCGTCGGTTTACCAACCACAAATCGACCCGTCTTCAATCTCGTCCAAACCCCAACAATTTTTCTATCCACAAATATCACAACAATTTTACACGATGCAACCTCTGTAACATTTGTGTTGGGCTTATAGTGTTGCGTCATGGGCTTGGTGCTTAGCCCAATTTTGTAGCCGGTTTGGGCCTATCCAACCGTGTATTATTTTTCTCTAGGGTTTTAGTATTTAATGTGCATACATGCATCCTTAGTTGGTAACGCATATATTATTTTCTCTTATCAAAGTATTGTAAACCCTAGCTCGCCTCTACAGTGGAAGTTCTTTATCGAGCTCTGCTGAGGCGTGACTATATTTGAATGATAAGCTTTACATTGATTCCATATTGTGTTCTTATTCGTATTGTGATGGAATTGTTTGTTCTTAATCAATATACTTGTGAAAGATCTAAACGATCTAGAGATTTATTCTTTTCAATTGGTATCAGAGCAGGAGGCTATGTAATTCATACACATCTCTTCTGTTGAAGAAATTATTAGGGTTTTTCCGCATTGATTGATATTAATTGAGCCGTCATTCCATATTGGCGTATCTCATTAATTATTGATCTTACTCTAACGATAAATTACAAGTCTGATCTTAAACAATTTATCGATCAAACATCATCACAATGTCTTTGGATGATTCGCAAACCAATCCAATCAACATCTCCAACAGTATTCGATCAACGACAAGGATTCCAATCTTATACACTCAGGATTACGAGGTTTGGACACACCACTTCGAAGATTATGTGATCGGCTTAGAAGATAACGGGTACTTGATCTGGGAATCAATCACAGTTGGTCTGTTTGCTCACTCAAGCACTTTAAAGATTGTCAAAACTCAAAAGGAGTACAATCAGCTCGTGAATGATGTGAAAGACATTCCTCAAGACGAGAAAGAGAAGTTTTAGTGCAACATCAAGGCCTTAAGAATGATTAGGTTTGCTTTGCAGTCGGATTTTGATTAGTAAGCTCATGTGCTACAACTAAAGAGATATGGGACAGGTTGAAAGAATTATATTCTACAGATGAAGATCTGGAACATTCTATTCAAACCTTGCTGCTTTCTGAATTTGGTGATTTCAAATAGAAGCCCAAAGAAAAACTCATTCAGGCTTTTGATCGATTTAATCATCTTCTCAGTAAGATGATAAAGCACAGGATCGAAAGGAAGGTAATTGAACAGAAGGTCACCTTCATCAACGGTCTTAGACCCGAATGGATGGCAGTTGTGTCCACGGTGAAAACACACGAACAGTTCAAATCATACTCTCTGGCAAAACTGGTGGGAATTCTGAAGTCCCATGAAAGTGCGGTGTCAAAAGGAAAAAGTGATGTTGAAGAAGAAGAAGAATTGGATCTTGCTGACTATGATCTAACTGGTGAAGAATATGCCCTGATGGTTTCCAATCAAAGAAAGTTTATCAAAAGAAAGTTTCCAGCCAACAAGAACCGAAACTGGCAGGGAAGTTATAGATCTGAAAAGGTAAAGGAGGAACCAAAGATGGTTTCAAAGTCAGAAGAATCCAAGAAGGAGACGAAGATTGGTGGTGACTCAGGCTTTGATTGCCATTATTGTTGAGGCTAGAATCACTTTGCTAAAGACTGCATGCTGAAGAAAAAGGCAGAAAAGGTTGATGAGGATGATGAGGAAGCGAACCTCCTGAGACGATTGGAGGAGTTCAAGAAAACAAAATCAGCAGCTAACAATAACACCATGAATGCTTTGATTGTACAAGATACAGGTAACAATGATGAGTTCGGTGGAGTGGAAGTGTGGTCCACAGATTCAGAGGACGAAGAAGTGAGAAAGCCGACCCATGGCAAGGCTATGCTGGTGAAAGAAGAATATGTTGCAAGAAGGTGTTTGATGGTGACTGAAGGTGTATCACAGGTGCGAGGATACACAACAGACGGTGGGCTGGATGATGAGAAGGAGCGAGAGGACAGGTGTTTCACTGCGAAACCTGTCAGTGCACAGATCAACGAATGTGATGAGTTGATCAAGAATGTAACACCCGAAAATTTCAAACCAATTTAAACTTTTTATACATATCAAGTTCATCAAAAACATTACAACTTTGTTTTCAAAATATTAGTTATCAGAGTTTTGCCCATAAACATAAATATAGTCGGAGGAGCTGTACGATCACGCCTTCGCCTTGCCGCGATCCTCTGATGTACCTGAAACAATAAACTTAAACTATAAGCCCAAATGCTTAGTGAGTTACCCCCAAAATACCGATACACATATAGTCCACATAGCAATATCAACATTAGCATATCACATCAATAAAACATAACAACACATAACGGGTCCTTAGCTCTACAAACTGGAATACCCCTGGGCCCACAGTGTGAGTCTGGAATGCCTGCCGAGCCCTCAGCTCACATCTGGATTGCCACCAAGCCCTCAGTATGAGTCTGGAATGCCTTCCGGGCCCTTAGCTCATATCTGGAATTCTCCCGAGTCCTCAGAATGAGTCTGGAATGCCTACCGGGCCCTCAACTCATATCTGGCATACTCCCGAGTCCTCAGTATGAGTCTAGAATGCCTACCGGGCCCTCATCTCATATCTGGAATACTCTAGGGTTTGTTGGCTACCACATGGAGCAGTACAACCTCAACCCAACCCACATAACATATAATCATAACTACTGGGCATGCAATAATCATATAACATTACAGGTACTCCTACAGGTCTACCTAACTGGCATAACCACTAGCATGCAACACTAACTCATACTCAACATTTAACACTACTAGGATAACATATCCAATGGGCCAGCCTTGGTGCCTTAGACCCCTTAGTATAGTGAGGATAACTCACCTTGAAGATGTCAGCACGGTAAATAATCAAAGCTCTCCATTCACTTGTCAAAGACTCCACCACCTATTATCATAATATGACATGCTCATAAGTCCTTCACCATATAAGGTGCTCCATAAACCACTAGTCAACCCCTGGTCATAGTCAAAGTCCCCAATCAAGGGCAACAGTCCATGTTGACCTTAACTCGCCGAGTACACTTGGGTACTCGCCGAGTTCTCGAAAGCACATCCCAACTCGCTAAGTCATCGGAGTGACTCGTCGAGTTCCTTCAAATCTTCGATCAATCCTTAAGGCCACTCATCGAGTTACCTTTTTGAACTCGATGGACATACGCGCAAACGTGCCCTAGTTAAAACTCATCTGACTCGCCGAGTTGTTCTTCAACTCGTTGAGTCTCATGGCAATCTTCACCGGACTCGCCGAGTTGTTCTTCCAACTCGTCGAGTTAATGACCATCTTCAAGTGACTCGCCGAGTCAACTGTGTGACTCGCCGAGTTCATTTAGTCATTTTATCATGCATACAACTTTTAAGCCATGGCAAGGCCCCAAATTGCAGATCCAACCTCCTTAGGCCTGTTTATCATGTAAAGTTGCAAACTTTACGTGCATGCAAGGCTCCAATGTCTCAAAAAGCCCAAACTATGCTTGAAATGGGGTTTTACACATAGGGAGGGGCTCAAACTTGCCAAAACTAATAACTTTATGGTCCCTTAATCCTCAGAGAGTTTAGATCTGAAGTTACAACTTCAAATCTTGGCTTATACCCTAGAAAATGACTTTATAAACCAACCAAGAACCCTAATCTCCAACCAAGGAGGTCTAGAACGAAATAGAAAGAGGATAATAGTTGGATACCTTCCCAAGAGATGACAAATGGAGTAGATCCGGATTTCCCCCAAGCTCCTTGCTTCAAACACTTGCTTCCCAAGCTCTTTTCACGAAATCCCTTCCAAGGCTTCAAACACACAATGCGCGCACACACACACACGTATTAGTGTTTGATAAGAGACTGCAAAGAGGCTGAAATAGAAAGAGTCCCAATATGGACTCGTCGAGTAGGTCACTTAACCCGCGATCCTTCCCACTGCTACTCGACGAGTAGATCCACCGACTCGTCGAGTAGGGCTTCACCCTAAAACTCGCATTTAGAGAATACCTGAGAATTTCGGGCGTTACAAAGAAGGTACAAAATATTCTTACTTCTTTGAAAATACCTATTACTAACTATGAAAAGGAATTGAATAGCTTAAAATCTAAATATTCTAGTATAAGTAGTAGTCTTACCCAAACTCGTGTCACAAACTCTAACCTAACTGATCAAATTAGCAGGATATCGTCGAAGAGTGAGGAGAGGAGGATGTGGATTGAGTAGAAGGAGAAATAGTTAATTAGGTCTAAGGATGAGTCAAGCTATTTGCAACGAGACAATCTTAAGCTTTTAAAACAACGAAACGTTTTTTGTTTGATTGCAAAATGACTTTATTTTAATATCACTCAATTACATCTCGATTGTGAAATAGGAAAGAAGATACATTGCATGATTTTACCCTTCCTTGAGTTAAAGGAGGATGAAGTCGATGCTGAAGCTTACAACTGTGAAAATGTTGTATCTTCTGACGAAGTCTCTCCTGTCTACAAAATTGGTATTGACAAAATAGAGTCCTACATAAAGTCAAAAGACCATAAGGACATGCTCAAAAATCTGTTAGATGAAAATGATAAATTGAAATTAAGAACCGAAACTGTACATAAATTTGACTCGTTGAATGCCAAATTAAGTTCACAAAATAAAATTGATGTTGAAAATGCATTTGAACTTAATGAGGATGAGGACATAAGTGAAATCTATGTAGAGGATGTGGTGGACTGTTCAGAATTTGTCAAAAAGAGAACCCGAAACTAACAAAAATCTGATCTCTGAAAACTCCGTTGAGTTCGCTCGCTAATCGACAGACAAGACCAAAACTCTCAACACAAAAGCCATTGTATATCAAAAGGTTCAAACCACTCCAAATCAAGTCTACACAATTCAGGGAGTCACTCCTCAACAAATAGCAGAACTGATAGCTATGGTAGAAGAAGATAATGCAGACGGATGTGAAGAGTTCTTCTGGTCAGCACCAATAGATAACGTTGATGAAGCAAAAGGCCTATCGCAGAAATCCTTATGGAGAGTGAAGGGTAGGTATGTACCAGAATCACTTAATGAGCCAACAAGATATGATGTGCCAAGCACAAGTGGTACCAAAACATCTTTGGGTGAACCAATGATAACGTCCGGTGAGACGTCTTCGTCAAAAAAACGAAAGCCATGCTCAAGTTCCAAAGAAAAAGGCCAATATTCATAAAAATCCAAAACAGCTGGCAGAACAAAAACACCAACGAAATCTGAGATACAAGAAGAATCTCTCAGAAAGAAAACAGTTTTGGAGATCTCAAAATCCTCATTACGTAAGGTATGAAAAGACTCATAAATCATGAGGAGAACCAAGAACCAACCGAAAGGAAGGTTTCGGTCCTTGGAATGAAAGCACCCGAAAGGAGAGTTTCGGTCCACAGTAGGTAAACAACCGAAAGGAAGGTTTCGGTCCTCGACATGAATGCAACCGAAAGGAAGGTTTCGGTCCTCGGCATGAATGCAACCGAAAAGAGGGTTTCGGTCCTAAGCGTGAAAGCAACCGAAAGGAGAGTTTCGGTCCTCAGCGAGTAAGCAACCGAAAGCAAGGTTTTGGTCCTCAACATAATAGCAGCCGAAATGATGGGTTCAATCCCAATTTCAATCAGAGGAACCGACGGGAAGAGTGTTCCCGTTCTCAACCAAGGAAGAGTGATAATCGAAGATCTAATATCGCTTCTAAACCCTATTCTTCTCATTCTCATTCTAATTCTTCTCCTTCAAAAGATTCAAAGGGGAAAGGAAAGCTCTTTCCAGAAAACAACAAATGCCCGAAAGAGATCCAAAAGCATGCAGACGTTAAAATTTCAAATCCTACGTCTAACGAATCTAAGCCAAAGAAAATCAAAGTTTTTACAATAAAGAGAAAAGATGAAACAACTCTAAAAGGCTCACAAAGTCATCCTTCTATTATCAATACAAAGGTGATAGAACCATTGGAGCTATGACATATCGATCTATGTAGTCCCTCCTTTATTGAAAAGCATTGGTGGGAACAAGTACATTCTTGTCATAGTTGACGACTTCTCTCGCTTCACATGGATATTCTTCTTGAAGCAAAAATCAGAGGCTACTCCTAAGCTCAAACTCTTCATAAAGCAAGTAGAGGTTCAACTGAGAAAAGTGGTTTGTAACGTAAGAAGTGACAATGTCTTGGAATTCAAGAACAAGGATTTCGAAGATTTTCTAGCTGAGAAGGGAACGAATTATAATTTCTCGGCTCCATATACTCCACAGCAGAATGGAATCATCGAAAGGCGAAACCGATCTCTGTGCGAAGCGGCTCGAACTATGCTAAGCTTCGCTTCCTTGCCTTTGTATTTCTGGGCTGATGTTATTGCTGCTGCTTGTTACACTCAGAATAGATCATATCTAAACAAGCGATTCTCTATCACTCTTATGAGATCTTGAACAACCGCAAGCCTAATGTGAAGTTCTTTCACGTGTTCGGTTCAAGATGCTTCGTCTTCAACTTAAAGGAGAACCGAAACAAGTTTGATGCTAAGGCCGATGAAGGAATATTTTGGGCTATTCTTTGCAATCGAAGGCGTATAGAGTTCTGAACAAACGCTCAAAGAAGATTGAAGAGACATAATATGTCACTTTTGATGATAGCTATGTCAAGAAGTTGAAGACAACTTAAGATGCAATACAGGAAATCTTTCCAAAGTCCAGTCAAGTTACAGTACCTATCTCAAGCCTTTTTGTGACAACCCGAAATTTACCCCATCATTTTAACCACATCTTCTGTTAAGAAAACCCGCTTTATTAAATTTTCCGTTAACCTTTTTGGATTAGGTTAATTAAATTGGGACTTTTTATTATGACTTCATAAGAGTTGGAACACATTAGAAACACCCTCATTAATACCTTGAAAAGTTTTAGTTACAAACAAGTCGAAATATGACTATTTAATCGGGTGCGACCAAAAGCCCCGTTTAACGTCAGTATCGGGTAGATTTCCACCGAGCCATAGACTCAAACCCTATATAAGGGTGAGTGGAGTCCATTTGAGACTTTTCACTCTCTCTCTACACTCTCTCTCTACAACTTGCTTTCGATCCAAAAACTCCCATTTCGAGCCCTAAACTAGTAAGTAATCTATCCTAACTTGTTGTGTAGCTTAGTTAACATGCAAATTCGTGTTTAAGACATAAAATAGGGACAAATTCATGTGTTTACGGCCCTAAAAACATTCTTCGACCGTGAACACCCTTAAGTGGGGTTTTGGAGTACGTTATTGGACCGGCCCAAGACATCAATTAGCCGACGGAGTCTAAACGAAAGTTGTAGAGTACGTTCCCACCTTCGTGTGGATATAAAGAACGTCGAAAACAGAGCTTGTATGCGAAAGTTACGAATTTTTAAAGTTGAGTATGCAAATTGCGAAATCTGATGCGAGATAGATGACGTGGCCTCATCGCAGCCGTCCATCACCGATCACAGAGCGCCCTTTGGATCACGCCACGTCGCATCGCTTCGCCTTACGCCCCGCGTCGGAGTTCGGTACGCCCAGCGTACCCTCTGTCCTTATCCTCTTCCGAAGTGTGAGCCAGCTGGTGCGAGCTGGCAACCCTATCCGAACTACGCCCAACGTAGCTGTTGAACGCGCAACGTAGTCCGAGCTGCTGAGTGCCTATAAAAGGCTGCGAAGGTTTCCGAGTTTTTCACAACATTTCCTTTCTCTCTCTAAATTAATTTCTCTCTCTAGCCCATTTTAACCCCCTAAACCCTAGGAAAAATCCCCTAGCTCCCGAAGGAAGCCCCGAGGCTCCCGGAGTCCCGAGAAAAAAGTGTCTTTCGGTTTCGAAACGCTGCTCCAAATAAGTTCCGGTTTTCGATAAAATTCGCTGTAAGTGTGCTACGCTTACGCAATTTTTAATATAGCTTTCAAATAATTATAGGAATGTTATTAGGTCCTTAAAATAATTATTTGGGCTATTATTATGAGTTATATTGAGTGTTATTTAACACTTATATAATAATAATAATAGTCAGACTATTAATTTGTCGCGGTTATCGTTAGACTAAACCCTAGTGGTATCGATACTAGGTTTTATCGAAGGAAATTGTTTTGAGAGTATCGAAGCGTTGTTCGAGTGCTGAGTCACCACCTTTCAAGTGAGTGCATGGTCCCTTTCATCTTACACATAGATATGAAGTATTTTACTATAAATTACGTGCTATGTGTGCATATTGTCTGAATACTTGCTGTCTATGCTGGTGAAAGATTTTTATACATGTTTTAAATGATGTAAACTGTATAAAGTATTTTATATCTACAAGATATGTCGGGTAAAACATAGGTAGATGAATCATGAGGAATAAAAGCTGAAATATAGGAACATTAGTAGCATGGACCTAGTGCCCTATAGGTATACATTGACAGCAGTGGACCTAGTACCCTATAGATGATCACTGGCAGCTGCGCCACAACCCGTAAATGTTTCAGATCTATGGTAAACGTCCTAGCAGCTGTGCTCTAAGGACAGTATCGGCAGCTGCGCCTAATAGGGAGCCTTATGACCATGACAGTAGCGTTTAAAGGTCAATACCGGCAGAAGCACCTCATAGGAAATGTCCCAATTCTGGCAGCTGCGCCTAAGTGACAAGATTAGCAGCTGCGCTTGACCAAAGTGTCATTGGCAACAATGGACTTCATGTTGTTTCCTTAGGATGATCCTTAGGAATGAACGAATGAGAAATAGCTGGTTCATTGGGTAGATCCTTAAGAATAAAGAAGATAATGGGGATGGGTAATTGGGTTGATTGTTTGATTGTTAAAACATAATAATTAAAATATTTTGGGTTGAAAACCCTATGTACTCACCAGGTTTCCCAAACTGACCCACTCAGTTTATTTGTATCACAGGTGTCGATATGAAGTCACATTACACTGAGAGAGTTAAAAGAGATGTAGATCACTAGTGTAAATAAATGTAAGTTGTGTTTATGCTTATGTTTCTGTATTGACGATGACATCCCAAATGTTTTTAAAAGTGAATAAAAATATATTTCTTTAGAAATGCTTTGATAACGCGATTATCATGTTTTTCTGGGAACAAATTCTGCAACATTTTTATTAAAAGTACTCTGATTTTTATAAAGCATAAACAAAATCGGTCTTTTCTGGCCGCGAAAATGGGGATGTCACAGAAGTACACTATGTTCTAAGTACTGAAAAGCCCTACCCTCCCGGGAGCTTAGGACCATCCGAGATTCTTCACAAAAATTGGTCCAACCCTCGTCAGACCACTAGTACTTTCGGAAATTCCACAAGTTTCACCCCAAATCAATCCACTTCTTAGACTTGATAAGTGTTTTCCCGACATCACTCTTTGTATCCCACTCGTCTTGATAGAAACCATTGAGATCCCTAACTTCGTAGACACACCTGTAGGAATCACTAACTGATCAAATCAGAATCCGCATCCTGTAAGTGAAGGTTGTTAGAACGCCAAGCATAGGTCAGAGTTCACTAGGGAGTGCGAGGACCAACCAAATAGGAAGTTCCCTCATACCTCTACCCGATTGTTCATGATTACTTCCTTGCCTAAACCTGAATTTCGGGACGAAATTCCCTCTAATGGGGGGATGATGTGACAATCCGAAATTTACCCCGTCATTTTAACCACATCTTCCGTTAAGAAAACCCGCTTTATTAAATTTTCCGTTAACCTTTTTGGATTAGGTTAATTAAATTGGGACTTTTTATTATGACTTCATAAGGGTTGGAACACATTAGAAACACCCTCATTAATCCCTTGAAAAGTTTTAGTTACAAACAAGTCAAAATATGACCATTTAATCGGGTGCGACCAAAACCCCCTTTAACGTCAGTATCAGGTAGATTTCCACCGAGCCACAGACTCAACCCCTATATAAGGGTGAGTGGAGTCCATTTGAGACTTTTCACTCTCTCTACACTCTCTCTCTACAACTTGCTTTCGATCCAAAAACGTCCATTTCGAGCCCCAAGCTAGTATGTAATCTATCCTAACTTGTTGTGTAGCTTAGTTAACATGCAAATTCGTGTTTAAGACATCAAATAGGGACAAATTCATGGGTTTATGGGCCAAGAACATTCTTGGACCGTGAACACCCTTAAGTGGGGTTTTGAAGCCCCAAAACCCTTCTAAATTACCCCTAGGGATTAGATATGACTTGTGGACTTACACCTTCGAGCTTAGAACACCAAAACCTTATGATATGGAGAATAAACTTGAGTTTACGGCCCAAGAACACTCTTGGACCATAAACCCCTCTTCAAGGGTCGTGAACACTTATAAAGGTGTTAGAATTGCCCTTAAACACCTCCTATGGCTTGGGAAAATGTCTAGAATCAACCACAATTGAAGTAGGGGCTTTAAACATTAAAGAAACTATGGACATAAGAGTTTATGACGGTAAACCCCCCAAGAATTGGTCCATGGGCCGTAAACTCCCCTAAAGAGGCCAAATGATGCCCTAACTCCCCTATAGGGCTTGGAAAAATGCATAAAACTTTATTCTCTACTATTTAAGACCTTAATACACCAAAGGAATGAGCATATAAGAGATTATGGCCATAAACTCCTTGTTTAGGGCCGTAAACTCCCTAAAATGGTCATTTTGAGGCCTTAAACCCTTCATATGCCCTAGATTTGAGCCTAGCATAATTCCACAAGTGATATAAGACCTTAAAGCATCCTAGAACACCCCCACCATGAGTTTACGACCGTAAACTCATGGGGAGTTGGTCATTTGGGCTGTAAACTCTATAAAGAGTGTACTCTTGAAAATTAAACTCCCTAACTAGGCCATACACTCCCTTAGATGTTACCCGGGACACCCCTAACACTTGACCAAAGTGTTTTCCGCACATTAAGATGCGTTTATGTGTTTAATTAGTATTATAATTACTAATTGTATGTAAACATATGTCAATCATATGTTAATAGGTCACTAAGTATGTTCAAGTCTTTACTTGACACCGAGCACCCAACCGGCACCTTCACCCGATCCACTTACAATAGGTGCGTTCATACCCCTGAATTAACCTTTTAAATGTTTTTATATGCTTTTATGGGGGGGGGGGGGGGGGAATACAAGTTAAAACATGCTAGTTATCATATAAATCATATGTGATTAATAACCCGCATGCACAAGGATTTATCACACTTTCAACTGTTTTACCAAGTATAATACTATAGATGGTTTTCCAAAACGTCTTTACTTGTTTAAATCTTTTCTCAAATTGTCTCTCGTGCTATATGTTTTACTTCTTAACCAGTTACAGAAGTGTTTTAAACAAAGGTTTTCTTTACTTATATTGTTTAATCAAATTATATTCTAAACGTGTTTATGAACGATTTTCAAACTTGTTTTACAAACTGACTTCAAGTCGTAAATTTCTTATGTGTAAAGGTTTTTCTAAAGTTTTCATCAAATTTTTCTTCTATACTTCCATACTTCTGCTTCGTTAAATGCAAGCCTGTACTTTTATAGTTATATAAATAATGTTTAAAAGACTTAGGAAGGCTAGTTTGCCCTATTTCCTTTTCCTCGTTGGGATGTGGTCTGGTGGGTATCGGATATCCGTCCGAAGGTCGTTTAAACATTTGTTATATATCATGTATACACGTATAGACATAAAGGTTTAGATCGGCCAGTTCATTTCCCTTGGGTAGGAAGGGCATCCTTCCATTCATCATTTATAGATTAGAGACACTAGTAACTATTATAGGAATAGTTAGGAAGCTCTATTTACTCTTTCTAGTATGCGAATTCCAAAGGAGTCAGTTCATTTGTGAGTCTGTATTGTTAGTACAATACCTACATCAGAATTCACTATACGAGATGCATCTTCAGGACACGGATTTCCCCGTTATCATGTTGGTAACCAGAGTCTCCTGTAGGGAGAGCGGGCATTGTGTGTATAGATCTATACGGGACTGACACTCCCGCACCCTGACTGCTAGCTACAGTCCACGACCTACCAAGCCAAGGGGTGACAAATGTCATAGTTATTCCGACGCTTGTAGGGCGTCAAGTACTCTAGTGTCAATTAGTATGGTTACGAGTATCTCCATGTTTACCTTATAATTCATGGCCTTAAGGTAACGAGAATTGAACACCGTATTCTTGAAACAACACTCTTAGGATTATTCTTTGTTTTAGACCTTGCTAGCCGTATCGTACATCTGATACCGTCTGGGGTCTGTGTTTCCTTTTGTTAGACTGAGCCAGGCGTATCATTCATTCGATACTCTCCTGGAGTCTATGATTTCTTTTGCCTTAGTCAGCAGTATTTTCTGTTGAGGCATATGTTATTTTCCCTTGGTATTTTTACTGGTGATATTCTCCTACTTTCTTCAATGTCAAATACCGTATTTTGGTAATGATAGTATTTCGGGGAAAATTTCTCTTTAAAACATAACACTGTCGAGTCTTTGTAGAAGACTGCTTTTAATTAGAAAATATAGGATTTTCTGGAAACGACGCTAATACACCATAGATTCTAAACTACTACTTTTTATAAAGTTATTTTGAATAAAATACTTACTTACACAAATGACACTAAATACTTATGAACTCACCAACATTTATAAAAAAATGCTGATACTCGCTTTCAAAATAACTTTTATTCTCAGGTCAGCAATAGACAGGTACACCCGGGAGCTTTTGTGGAGCCAGCCTAGAATTGAGCTGCATCTATACTAGTTTCTGTAGTACTTTGATGTCCCAATAAAATGTAACTTATGTGAAACTATTACTATTAATGCAATGGTTGTTGTACTTTGATTACTATATTGCATATTTTGTGATACTTGACATGACGTCATACACCCAGAACGTTTCCGCCATTCAGGTTTTGGGGTATGACACTTTTCGAGCAATATATGCTTCTCTTCGATGAACCTGAAAAAGCTATCGATTCTGAATCCAAGGAGGAAGATAACAAAGTCGATAGTATGAAACTAATTATTGATGATGCTGCATAGAAGATGGCTTCTGATCAACCAAAGGCAACCGAAAGGCCTGACTCAAGCAAATATTCTGGTGACCGTCCTTCTATCCAGGGGGAGGGTTCGTCTCTACCAAAGGATCAAGGTTCTTCATTCCAGGGGGAGAATTCATTGTCACAATCATCTAGCTCAACCGAAATTCCAAATAAAGGGGAACATTTTGATCTAGAAGTTGAACTCGTGTCATCATTCGAGGGGGAGAATACAAATGTCAATGATGATGATACACTATCAGAATTGGAAGAAGAAGTCAATGCAGAACTGGATCCCTCCTGTGATCCAAATTACCCTCCTCTCATTAAATGGACCAAAGACCATCCTCAAAGTCAAATCATTGGGGAATCTTCAGAAAAGGTATCAACTCGATCATAGATCAAAGCGAAATAAATTGCACTATTCTCTCAAGTAGAATTTTGCATGTTCAACTCTTTTGTCTCCAATGTTGAACCGAAGACTATGAATTCGGCTCTTGACCATTCTGATTGGATTCAAGCCATGCAAGACGAGCAAAACGAGTTTGAAAGAAACAAAGTATGGTGTTTAATTCCAACTCCAAAGGATGCTTCGATTGTCGGTCTCAAGTGGGTATTCAAAAATAAGATGGACAAGGAGGGGAATGTAATTCGTAACAAGGCTCGGTTGGTTGTAAAAGGATACTGCCAATAGGAAGGTATAGATTATGAAGAAACCTTCGCTACAGTTGCAAGATTAGAGTCGGTTCGAATCTTTCTTGCTTACGCTGCACACAAAGACATTGAAGTCTATCAAATGGACGTCAAGTGTGCCTTTCTCAATGGAGAACTTGAAGAAACTGTGTACGTTGAGCAACCGCCAAGCTTCGTGAACGAGAAACATCCAGATCACTGTTACATCCTAGACAAAGCAGTATATGGCCTGAAGCAGGCACCCAGAGCATGGTATGAAACTCTCACTCGATTCTTAAAAATGTCAAAATTTAAAAAAGGTTCGGTTGACCCAACCTTCTTTCGTAAGAGAGAGGGTAACCACCTCATGATAGTCCAAATTTATGTTTATGACATCATCTTCGACTCCACGAATCCCAGCTTAACAGCTGAATTCAGGAAGTTGATGGAAACTAAATTTGAGATGAGCTCAATGGGTCGAATTAAATTTTTCCTTCGCTTAAATATTAGAAAGGGACCCGAAGGCATTTTTATCAATCAGGAGGCATATACAAAGACATTGCTTGCTAAGTTTAGCATGATGGGAGACTCCAAAGTGAAAGTTCCTATGGCTTTTGGGACTAAGCTTACACCATCTTTGGAGAAGCCAGCCGCTGACATGACGCTTTATCGTCAAATGATTAGGTCACTGATGTATCTCACAGCCAGTAGACCCGACATCATGTTCTCAGTCTGCTATTGTGCCCGATTCCAAGCTAACCCACACGAACCTCACATGCTTTCCGTGAAAAACATCTTTTGCTATTTGAAGCGAACTTCCTCTCTCGGTCTATGGTATCCAGCCAACTCAGGTTTCTTTGTCCAAGCGTTCTCGGATTCTGACTTAGGTGGTTGTGGATTGGATCATAAAAGAACTACTGGAGGATTCCAATTTCTTGATGGTAAATTGGTTAGCTGGCAATCAAAGAAACAAACCTGTGTTTCTCTCTCCACGGCTAAAGCTGAATACATAGTCGCCGCCTCATGCACATCTCAGGTTTTTTGGATACAGAGTTAGCTTAGAGACTATCGGCTGAACATGAAGAAAATCCCACTATATTGCGACTCTGAAAGTGCAATTAGGATTTGTCATAACCCGGTACAACACTCGAAGACAAAGCACATAGCACTGCGGTATCACTTCATCAAAGATCATGTGGAAGATGGTAACGTGGAGATTCACTTCGTAAGGACCTCTGATCAACTAGCAGATATATTCACTAAGGCTTTACCTGAAGCAAGTTTCAACAAGATCTTACATGGCCTAAGAATGATGGAAGCAGAATCAGTACCAAAATCGCCTTCGCTTCATTAAAGGTAAGAAGAAAAATAAAGCGAACTAAAATGAACCTAACGGTCGATCTATTTTGGGTTCGGTCTATTTCAGGTTCAGTTCAACCGAGAATCGAAATGAACCGAATGCTCGGTCTATTTCGGGTTCGGTCCTTCTGAACTCGTTCGCTTTTTTTTCATAAAAAGGGGTTTTGATTGTATTCTTTTGTACACTCTTTTAAATACTCATTTTTATGTTTTTTCATTTTTTTATTTCATAAAATACAAAAATATTTTCCTTTTTGTTTTATTAAAAATTTTCATAAAATCCAAAAATATTTTTTTTTAAATTTTCACAAAATACAAAAATATCTTTCCTTTTATTCTATTTGTCTAATGCTTTCCTTTGTATAAATGCTACTCTCGATGGTGAAGCTCAAGCATGTATAACTTCTTTTCTATAAATTAGTTAAATGTCCGTAGATGCATGTTGCTACGTGTTGATCAAAGCCTCAACAGATTTTGAGTGAAGCCTTAATAATGTGATATATACAAATCATGTTTTCCCAAAGTAGGCTATTACATTCACTCTAATCGTGAGCTACCTTACTCTTCTCATATTAAGTTTAGAGTTTTTTGCTTGGTCCTTATTTTATAGCTGAGGTACCTTCGCTTCTTATACCACCTATATCATTTTTTCTTCATTACACTTCATCTCAATAATGTAACCCTTGAGACTCTCAGCACTTACCACTGAGGTTTATGGTTATACAAAAATCTGTGTTAATGATCTTAGTCTCGTGTCACTACGTACTAAGTGAAACCCATAATTCAAAACCTTTAATGAATTGACGGTGCACCACTACTATGATAAAGTTCTTGAATGAAATCTCTTTTTATTTTGAGCGATCATTCTAAAAATGTCTATCACCAAGATTTTTCTTCCCCAAGGATCTAGTTATATTTTTTTTAAGATTCCTCAGTTGTCAACAAGTCACTAAATACGTTTCCTACCTACTTGTTTAATAGGCCACATTGGTCTCACAAGTACTTCGTTCAGTTTCGGTCTTATATCAAGTACCGAAATCACGAATTGAAGTGAAAGCCACCCTTTATAGCCTTAATTTAAAAGATGCCTTTCAATACTTCTTAATAAGTACTCAATCGTTATTTAATGGGAATCCACACAAGCACTTTGAAGTCTCTCTTGACTTTGAAGGAAGAGATTCGTGCCCGAAATCAGTCGCTTTATGTCTTAACAGACATCACAAATTCCCATAAAACGTTTGCTTTATTTCTTTATCATTCACACTATATGCACGGAAATCTATGATTTTCCAAAACTCTGGTTCTATTAACGATTAGCTATAAAGGCGATGACGATTCCTGTACATTATGTGGGTGACGTTTCGGATAAAGTTCTTGGATGATTCAGCAATTATCCAAAAAGTTTTAATGATTTGGAAAAGGTATTTTCTATGGAAAGGCGCGTAAAAGTGAAACATCCTTTCTCTCTCCTGCGTCATCATCGGGGTTGCCAACTGTTCACTCCATCACATCAGAAGCGGTTTCACATAAAGCCAAGATTTCAGCCGGATATTTCTCTCTCCTACTCGTACGTATAAAAGGAT
Source organism: Lactuca serriola (assembly GCF_051521515.1). NCBI lineage: Eukaryota > Viridiplantae > Streptophyta > Magnoliopsida > Asterales > Asteraceae > Lactuca > Lactuca serriola. The sequence continues at coordinate 46,015,419 of NC_136412.1, read as the reverse complement.
TTTGCACGCTTCACTTTACTCTTTTATCACTTACAAATCCTGTTACAACCCAAAATTTCCATTCTATACAACATATCAATTCAATAGAAGTCAGAACAGTTACTGTTAATTTTCAGACTATTTGGGATAAGTTTGAGTATTCTTTGATTAACACTTTAGGAGATGCCAGGAGAGGGGATGTCCTAGGGTTTATTGTGCAACAATAACATTTCAAAGTTAAAGAAATTGGAAATTTACGACCCAAACATGGAGTTTGCGGTCCAAAACCCCAAGGGGATGTGGATATAGAGTAGTATCACATATTCGAAGGCCTATCGGATCTAAGCTATATATGATTTGTGTACCCTATGTAATTGTAGCAGGACTCGATATGGATCACCCAGTGAAATGTTAATAATCTCTTAGGATTCTTTAGACATTTCCATTCTCGCACGAACCATGTAGAAAACCCTATCCACTTCAGTGCTCACCAGAAGAGTTGATGCAGATACAGAAGAAGTTCATTGAGAAGATTCCCAGTTCGGAAATAAATGAACTAGGTCGAGACTATTGAAATCACCAAGTGCTTATACCTTTTAGGGACATCGCATGGAAATTCGCCTGAACTTCTGAGATTTCCAGTCATCCATCATGAAGCGATGACACTCAAAGTCAGAATCGGGAGTAAGGCGGAGTAGAGATTCCGTATGTCTACAAGAGAAGAGAACCTTAGGTAACTACCCAAAGAAAACCAACGCCGGTCCTAGTCTAGGATAAGAGGTAGATATAGGGAGCCAGTGCATGGAACCCGAGAAGTGTCTCTTCCTCATGTTCGTCACGCTAATACACCCATAAAATAATGCAATTTAGTGAGTTAGTGATTACACTACTCACACTATGTGTTAGGTGAGTCGCCTCTTCCCGTTGCAAGTAATACGATTAGAGCGGATCCCAACACCTCGATTGAGAGTGTTTAGCTATAAGTCTTCAGGGGCCTTTCTTTCCATAATCTTCATTCCGAACTGTCCTCAGATCTTTCCAAGCCGGAGAGTGAACCTTTCCAGCATAAAAATAACCTAGTAGGAACGATTCCCATCTTATGGCTTTCCGATATCCTTACTCCCACCTTGAATACCCGGACTACATCATAGGGATGTAGGTCGACACTCAGACAACCAATATTCGAGGCGCGGGAAAAATTAGGCCTAATATAGTAAGGATAGATACGTCCCGGGGTTAACCATCGTCTCTCACCAGCTGTGTTCCTTTCCGTGTAGGAAAACCATGCCTCTGAAGAAGCGTAACCAATCCGCTGGCGAGAAACCTACTCTCCTATTCGATGAAGCTACGTTCCAAGCTACAGTCTCGGCAGCCGTAGCAGTTGTCATGGCTCAACTGAATGCTAACAACGCCAATGTTAGCAAGAGCCCTATCAGGATTCCTGATCCTAGTAATGGACAACAGCAACCAACACCTGCATACCCAGCCACCCAAGAACCTCAACCAACTCCACCGAAGAGAAAGTTTAAGAACGAGGAAGGAAGTACCTCGGCTCAAGGACCTTTCGTGGGGCAACGAGCTGAGACAGTCAATACCCCTACCAACCCTTCCATCCCGACACCTACAAGACCATACATAGGAAGCCAACGAACGGCGACAGTCACGGACATGCAAAGTTGTAAAACAGAGAGAAGGAAACGAAATCGTCAAGCTCGAAAGGAGCGCCAATGACTCCACAGACTTGCCGCGCAACAGCAACAAGTGGAAACCCCCACCCCTTCAACACCAGCACGACCCATTTCACAAGTCCCTGGCATCGGGACCAACCCTACACACAAAGGTGGTGATAAAGTCGGACTCTTTAAAGGGAAATTTTCAAAGTTGAGGAACGAGGAGGGCACCCGTGTCCACGTAACTCTGACTAAGCACCTCACTCCTACTAATAGTACTAGTACGAACCAGTCATGTCATCAGTGCGGTGAGATGGGACATCTCAAAAGGGACTGTCCAATAATAAAGAACTCCAGCGCAGACGGGAAGATACTAAGTATCACTGCTGCAGGAGAAACGACAAGGGTGCAGGAGGAGCCTAACTCTAATGCCTAGGAAGAAGCATCAAGGAACCCGGTAGAATTTTGTTACGTCTCTCAATCTTAGATAACTAACCGAAAACATTAATAGACTAATTTTAAATGTAATTACTTCCCCGTTAAGACGAAAGTCACAACACTGTTATAAAATTTAAAATTTCATCAGGTAAAACTATAATGGCTAGATATATACGTTACGGCCATGTATAATTGAGATGGATAGACCTAGAGTGAGTGATGCCGCCTCATTTCCTTTTCCTCGTTTGGTTGTGGATTTAGGGCGGAGTCGCTCAGTCAACAGTCCTCCCCACCTTAATTATACAGGACTAGTATATGTTAGGCGATTATAGAAAGGCCTCGTGAGAATCCATTCATGAAAGGTACCCTATTCAGAAAACACTCAGGACCGTCTATAGTTCCGCGTCGACTCTATCGGTCCCAATATCCGTGACAGTCATACACGGGACGAAACCCGAGATGCCTAGAACTTGTGTGCCCGTTCGGCACATGGCCCTATCGGCCCTCATTATATATCATGTCGCTGTTTGCCAACTTCGACGACTCTATTAATCATGGTTTGACGTAGTGCAACCATGTGTAAATCCCTAGTGCTGTGTAAAAAGAACTTTCACTGTAGCCATTACGGCAAATAAAGGTTCTTCCGAACCTAAAAATAATAAAACCTAATGCGATCCGTCAGTCGTCCCTCTTATCTCAAAACTTCTGAAGTACCCAGGAGAAGGGTAACGCGCGCTGTTAACCAACCCTTTCTTAGACAGATAGAAACCGAAGTGAAAGACACTACAGGCATTCCAGAAGACGATAACCACCCGAAGCCTACTCCGTAGATCCTCCAGAAAGACCCTTCGCACCTCACAATCAGGTTCGTGAATCAAGAGGATAGAACTCATGGGACTGACTACTATAACTGAGTATATGCATAAGGGTGGTATATAATTGAGATAAAAAAAGATTTAAGATGTGTGCTTCCTCCCTACTCCCTGTTCCTCGTTGGGTTGTGGGTCTGGGGTGGAGTTGCACAACTGAACATCCTGTCGACCTCAATTATATACGGCTTGCATACACCAAGTATTAGTGGTTATGCCGAGTATAAGCTCTACCCCGAACCTCATACTAAAACCCTTCATCATATTCCATAGAATAGGAACTAGAGTCAAGAGAACCACTGCGAGTTGAGCTACTATACTGACCACAAATCTGAAATTTGTTGTCATCCCGGTTAAGCCAATATAGTAGCTAACACCCTCAGTTGGTAAAGAAATCTGAGTCGTAAGAGTCAAGGACATTGACTATGACCATCCATCCACGCTTAATCCCACGAATTAAGCATCTCAGCGGATATCCTGGAAATCCGCAAGCTGCGATAAGTTAAACTTGGAGAAGAATGGATGAGGAGACTAGAAGTTCCGAGTAACGAAACTCTATATTTCTAGACTTAACCTAAATCAAGAAAACTCAGAACCCCTGGAAGAGTAGTTGCAGAGGATGCTCGCACTACTCAGGCACTTCGTCCTCCTTGTTACTGACAAGTAGTGCCTAGGACACTCCGCCGCTTATGTGGAAGAAGTCACCGTCGCCCTATAGACGATAGACTGCATTCTCCGAAGTGAACACTAGAATACCAAGAACCACAGGAAAACCTCCGCAGCCAAGAATACTTGAATAAGGTGTGAAAGTAGGTTGTGTTAAGCCTTATAACCCAGATCCCGAAGAGATTATAGACTTGACACCAGTCTAGGTGTTAGTCGATGGGTTATACAAGAGCACGCGCTTTCTGCAACTAAAATAAACCAACGCCTTAGAGAATAGGGCATGTCTTAGAGATTCACTGGACTAATAGCTATTCCAAGAATACTATCTTGCACAGAAATAGTAGAACCACCTCCCGAGATAGTCCAACAGTTCAGAAAATCTCTAAGGATTGAGTTATCCCTGAGCAGAGCCTGCCATTCATGAAACAGCAAGGCAAGTAAGAGCATGATCCTTTCCCGTTAGGAATCATATTGTGAAAGCGCTAACTAGACGATGATGTAAAGTTTAAAAACTTTCTAAGCACTCATCTGGTAAAACCCTATCTCCCCGACCCTAAGAGTTTCTGTTAGAAACATCTCAAGAATCAAAAGTGCAGGTTCATTTTGCACAAGATTGAGATAGCCACCCTGCAGCAAACAGATACCCGTAGACATGCAATCCATCCGATGATCTAGAAAACCTCTGAAAGCCAATTGACAGGAAACACGAATCCAAGGACAACCCGAGCTTTTTAAGATCCAACCTGAAGGACTACACTCACAGTAGGAAAGAACGTTTGGAACTTTAGAATGGCGATCACGCCAGTGATTATCTCGCCATAGAAGTTGTAACGCCCGCAGATCCGGGTTAGTCAATTTAGAGGCAATAGGGGTCGAAAACGACTTTTCGAAAAAGATTATTTAGAATAAATAATCTTAACCAAGTTGTAGAATATCTCACAAGGTTTCCGTACATATAAAGAACGCCGAAATCCGAGTTATAGCGAAGAAGTTATGACCCGTCGAAGTTTCGCGACGGAATCAACACAACACCGAGAAGCGTAAATAGTGAATTTACGACAGAGTGATATTTAGCCTTAGCACCCTAAACGAAAGTCGTAGAATACGATAAACTAAGAATATTGATAAAACGAACGCCCAAATCTAACTTCGTATGAAGAAGTTATGATTTTTCAAAGTTTCGGATTAGCAGTGTACAGCCCGAAATTCGAATATTGGATCGAGCGGTTTTTAGCCGATACGACCTAAACAAGAATCGAAGATCTCGTTAATAGTAGCGTAACGAGAAAAAGATGGGCGAAAACGGACGTCAGATGAAGAAGTTATGAGGATTTAACGGACCAATCCTGTCCCGGCCTGTTAATAATATAAAATTTAAAATTGAATCAAAATTAGCCGATAGAGTCTAAACGAAAGTTGTAGAGTATGTTCCCACCTCTGCGTGGATATAAAGAACGACAAAAACGGAGCTCGTATGCGAAAGTTACGAATTTTTAAAGTTGAGTATGCAAATTGCGAAATCTGATGCGAGATAGATGACATGGCCTCATCGCAGCCGTCCATCGCCGATAACAGAGGGCCCTTCGGATCACGCCACATCGCCTCACTTAGCCTTACACCCCGCGTCAGAGTTCGGTACGACCAACGTACCCTCGGTCCTTATCCTCTTCCGAAGTGCAAGCCAGCTGGTGCGAGTTGGCAATCCTATCCGAACTACGCCCAGCGTAGCTGTTGAACGCGCAGCGTAGTCCGAGCTGCTGAGCGCCTATAAAAGGCTGCGAAGGTTTCCGAGTTTTTCACAACATTTCCTTTCTCTCTCTAAATTACTTTCTCTCTCTAGCCCATTTTAACCCCCTAAACCCTAGGAAAAATCCCCTAGATCTCGAAGGAAGCCCCGAGGCTCCCGGAGTCCCGAGAAAAAGTGTCTTTTGGTTTCGAAACACTGCTCCAAATAAGTTCCGGTTTTCGATAAAATTCGTTGTAAGTGTGCTACGCTTACGCAATTTTTAATATAGCTTTCAAATAATTATAGGAATGTTATTAGGTCCTTAAAATAATTATTTGGGCTATTATTATGAGTTATATTGAGTGTTATTTAACACTTATAAAGTAATAATAATAGTCAGACTATTAATTTGTCGCGGTTATCGTTAGACTAAACCCTAGTGGTATCGGTACTAGGTTTTATCGAAGGAAATTGATTTGAGAGTATCGAAGCGTTGTTCGAGTGCTGAGTCACCACATTTCAAGTGAGTGCATGGTCCCTTTCATCTTACACATAGATATGAAGTATTTTACTATAAATTACATGCTATGTGTGCATATTGTCTGAATACTTGCTGTCTATGCTGGTGGAAGATTTTTATACATGTTTTAAATGATGTAAACTGTATAAAGTATTTTATATCTACAAGATATGTTGGGTAAAAACATGGGTAGATGAATGATGAGGAATAAAAGCTGAAATAGAGGAACATTAGTAACATGGACCTAGTTCCCTATAGGTATACATTGGCAGCAGTGGACCTAGTACCCTATAGATGAGCACTGGCAGCTGTGCCACAACCCGTAGATGTTTTAGATCTACGGTAAACGTCCTAGCAGCTGTGCTCTAAGGACAGTATCGGCAGCTGCGCCTAATAGGGAGCCTTATGACCATGACAATAGCGTTTAAAGGTCAATACCGGCAAAAGCGCATCATAGGAAATGTCCCAATTCTGGCAGCTGCGCCTAAGTGACAAGATTAGCAGCTGCGCTTGACCAAAGTGTCATTGGCAACAATGGACTTCATGTTGTTTCCTTAGGATGATCCTTAGGAATGAACGAATGAGAAATAGCTGGTTCTTAGGGTAGATCCTTAAGAATAAAGAAGATAATGCGGATGGGTAATTGGGTTGATTGTTTGATTGTTAAAACATAATAATTATATTATTGCGTTTTGAAAACCCTATGTACTCACCAGGTTTCCCAACCTGACCCACTCAGTTTATTTGTATCACAGGTGTCGATATGAAGTCACATTACACTGAGAGAGTTAAAAGAGATGTAGATCACTAGTGTAAATAAATGTAAGTTGTGTTTATGCTTATGTTTCTGTATTGACGATGACATCCCAAATGTTTTTAAAAGTGAATAAAAATATATTTCTTTAGAAATGCTTTGATAACGCGATTATCATGTTTTTATGGGAAAAAATTCCGCAACATTTTTATTAAAAGAAGTACTCTGATTTTTATAAAGTATAAACAAAATCGGTCTTTTCTGGCCGCGAAAATGGGGATGTCACAGTTGGTATCAGAGCATTTGTTTAAGCGAACTAGGAATATGGATTTATTTCTAGACTTAAACTTAGAATACTAAGCGATGATTGTGAGGTGTGAGCACTAGATTATTTTAGGAATTGTGTCTAAAATGCTTTTATGTGCTAAATGCTTGTGCCTGATATGCTGTTATTTGTTCAGATCTATGGTCTGTTGCCGACCGGATCTGGAAACCTTATGTGTTTAGGATTCTAAGCGTTTAACTACGATATTAGAACTAGCATATAAACGTTTCAGAGTGATAAGGATGATTTAAACGTCAATCCTAAGTAAAGGTCTAGATTCACCTTATTCGGTGTATAGATCAAGATGGCAAGAACCTGTAGTGGAAACGTGAATTCAAATGGGAACTGTGATCAACCCCCAACGATTGAGCAAATACCGGTTGTGGTAGCCGCTGCTGAGCCAATAACGATGGCCGGAGTGCAAGCGATGATCCAAGCGATGTTGGATTGTTAAATGGAGGAAACCAGACGTTTGCTCTAGCAAAATCGAGAGGAAGTGACTATTCAGATCGAACAGCCCGAGTTGAACGAAGGGCAGACCGAGGAAGGAAACTACAGTGGGACTGTTGGTCAAGTCAACCCACCAATAGTTCGACAAAACAACCAAGATGAAGAAGTCGAGAGGAATGGATGCAAGTACAAGGATTTTCTGACTTGCAAGCCATCGAATTTCACTGGAAAGGAGGATCCGATCAGGGTCATGGATTGGATCTTGGCGATGGAATTAGCTTTCATGACGTGCGGTTGCAAGGGAAAACAACAGACCGCATTTGCAGTGCGTCAGTTTCTAGGAGGCGCTGTACGTTGGTGGAATACCTTGGGGAAGACTTTGAGCCCCAATGAGCCCCTGCAACTGACATGGGCAGAATTTCTGGTGCAATTCAAACGTAGGTACTGCTCAGCCCAAAATCTGCTCGAGCTAGAAAACCAATTCCTTACCTTGAAGAAAGGAAGCATGTCTGTTGATGAATACACCAACAACTTCACAGAGAAGATGGAGCTCTCCTTACGTCTTGTTTCGGATGAGCTGACGAAAATTGACAAGTACGCAAAAGGACTTCCATGGGAATATGCAGTGCCAGTGCGTCAGGCACCTACTTTGGAGGCAGCTATCTGGGCTGCCAAGTCGGTTGAGGAGATGATCAAGGGAAGAGCCGCCAACAATACCGAGGTTGGTGAAAAGAAGAAGTTTGAGGGGTCTGCGAAGCCCAATGAGAGAAGCAAATCCAGTACTAGGAAGTTTAGAGGAGGAGGGAGTGAAGAAAGATGGTGCGAGAAGTGCAAAAAGAAACACTCTGGAAAATGCGGTGAGGAAATGACGTGTTTCAAGTGTGGGAAGCATGGGCATTATGCCAACGAGTGTAAATTCAATAAAAGGGTGTGTTATAAATGTAATGAGGAAGGGAACTTCAAGCAAGATTTCCCAAAGAGAGAGGGGGCTACAAAGCCAAATGTGCCGCCAAAGCCAAAGGCGAGAGCATTTCAAATGATCCTTGACGAAGCAGATAACAATGCGAGGATTCAGGAGTGACGGATTGACATCCAAGGATCGAGTTATGAAGTAGCCATAGAATCGTATGATGTAGCCTGTTAGAGGCATAGTCTAGGGTGAACTTGAACACCTATGTAATAGTTTCAAGGAATAATAAAAACCTTCGTTTTGATATTTGATGTGTTAAGCTGTTATGTGATTTTCTTGTGTGGTGACTTGGAAAACTGCTGGACAATACTTGAGACGAGTATGAGTAGGTGTGAATGGTAGTAGAGGCCTATACTACCGGAAGCACATGACTCACACTTGGATCATGGAAAGTCACAAGGTTACCAAGAAGCTAGTAATTGATTTCGTTTTATTCAAGTATGTCGTTACCATTGTTTCGGTAATGACTAAGAAGATTGTTGGTATCCCGACCCTAGTGGTCATATCACATTGAGTCCGACTACGATGAGTAGGTTACGTGGTTTAGAGAACCAAGTTTGATGTAGCGTCTGACTTAAACCAAACGATTAAAATCAAAGCGATCAATAGAAGTATCTCACTCGTAGTTAAAGAAGTTGGTAGCTCGAAACACTACATGTTAAAGTGTGATTATATCACATTAGAACATGAAGGAAGGCATATTCCTTTCCGAAATTTGACTCTAAGAGACCTAAGTCTAAGCGTTGCAACATACGATGATAGGTCATTAGAATATGACACATCGATCCATAGTAGTAGTAAAGGATCTCATCTCAAGTTCGTATCCAATGAGGATCGAGATTGTGACTTGAATGTCATAATTTGGATTCTAACCTAAGGTGGAGAGCAGGTGCACGATCAAGTACTGCTTACCGTCAATGAGTCTAAAAGATAGACTTGAAGGAATATAGAAGTTATAATACCTAAGATGAAGAAATGACGTATGGAGTCATTATACGAGCCCTGTTTCGTTGACGATTCCGGGACGTAATCATCCTAAGGGGGAGATAATTGTAACGCCCGCAGATCCGGGTTAGTCAATTTAGAGGCAATAGGGACGAAAACGACTTTTCGACAAAAGATTATTTAGAATAAATAATCTTAACCAAGTTGTAGAATATGTCACAAGGTTTCTGTACATATATAGAACGCCAAACTCCGAGTTATAACGAAGAAGTTATGACCCGTCGAAGTTTCGCGACGGAATTGGCACAACACCGGGAAGCGTAAATAGTGAATTTACGATGGAACAAGATTTAGCCTTAGCTCCCTAAACGAAAGTCGTAGAATACGATAAACTAAAAACATCGATAAAAAGAACGCCCAAATCTGACTTCGTATGAAGAAATTATGATTTTTCAAAGTTTCGGATTAGTAGTGTACAACCCGAAATTCGAATATTGGATCGAGCGGTTTTTAGCCGACACGACCTAAACGAGAATCGAAGATCTCATTAATAGTAGCGTAATGAGAAAAAGATGGGTGAAAACGGACGTCAGATGAAGAAGTTATGAGGATTTAACGGACCAATCCTGTCCCGTCCTGTTAATAATATAAAATTTAAAATTGAGTCAAAATTAGTCAACGGAGTCTAAACGAAAGTTGTAGAGTACGTTCCCACCTTCGCGTGGATATAAAGAACGTTGAAAACGGAGCTCGTATGCGAAAGTTACGAATTTTTAAAGTTGAGTATGCAAATTGCAAAATCTGATGTGAGATAGATGACGTGGCCTCATCGCAGCCATCCATCGTCGATCACAGAGCGCCCTTCGGATCACGCCACGTCGCCTCGCTCCGCCTTACGCCCTGCGTCGGAGTTCGGTACGCCCAGCGTACCATCGGTCCTTATCCTCTTCCGAAGTGCGAGCCAGTTGGTGCAAGCTGGCACCCCTATCCGAACTACGCCCAGCATAGCTGCTGAACGCGCAGCGTAGTCCGAGCTACTGAGCGCCTATAAAAGGCTGCGAAGGTTTCCAAGTTTTTCACAACATTTCCTTTCTCTCACTAAATTAATTTCTCTCTCTAGCCCATTTTAACCCCCTAAACCCTAGGAAAAATCCCCTAGCTCCCGAAGGAAGCCCCAAGGCTCCCGGAGTCCCGAGAAAAAAGTGTCTTTCGGTTTCGAAACGCTGCTCCAAATAAGTTCCGGTTTTCGATAAAATTCGCTATAAGTGTGCTACGCTTACGCAATTTTTAATATAGCTTTCAAATAATTATAGGAATGCTATTAGGTCCTTAAAATAATTATTTGGGCTATTATTATGAGTTATATTGAGTGTTATTTAACACTTATATAATAATAATAATAGTCAGACTATTAATTTGTCGCGGTTATCGTTAGACTAAACCCTAGTGGTATCGATACTAGGTTTTATCGAAGGAAATTGTTTTGAGAGTATCGAAGCGTTGTTCGAGTGCTGAGTCACCACATTTCAAGTGAGTGCATGGTCCCTTTCATCTTACACATAGATATGAAGTATTTTACTATAAATTACGTGCTATGTGTGCATATTGTCTGAATACTTGTTGTCTATGCTGGTGAAAGATGTTTATACATGTTTTAAATGATGTAAACTATATAAAGTATTTTATATCTACAAGATATGTTGGGTAAAACATGGGTAGATGAATGATGAGGAATAAAAGCTGAAATAGAGGAACATTAGTAGCATGAACCTAGTGCCCTATAGGTATACATTGGCAGCAGTGGACCTAGGACCCTATAGATGAGCACTGGAAGCTGCGCCACAACCCGTTGATGTTTCAAATCTACGGTAAACGTCCTAGCAGCTGTGCTCTAAGGATAGTATCGGCAACTGCGCCTAATAGGGAGCCTTATGACCATGATAGTAGCGTTTAAAGGTCAATACCGGCAGAAGCGTCTTATAGGAAATGTCCCAATTCTGGCAGCTGCGCCTAAGTAACAAGATTAGCAGCTGCGCTTGACCAAAGTGTCATTGGCAACAATGGACATCATGTTGTTTCCTTAGGATGATCCTTAGGAATGAACGAATGACAAATAGCTGGTTCTTAGGGTAGATCCTTAAGAATAAAGAAGATAATACGGATGGGTAATTGGGTTGATTGTTTGATTGTTAAAACATAATAATTATATTATTGTGGGTTGAAAACCGTATGTACTCACCAAGTTTCCCAACCTGACCCACTCAGTTTATTTGTATCACAGGTGTCGATATGAAGTCACATTACACTGAGAGATTTAAAAGAGATGTAGATCACTAGTGTAAATAAATGTAAGTTGTGTTTATGCTTATGTTTCTGTATTGACGATGACATCCTAAATGTTTTTAAAAGTGAATAAAAATATATTTCTTTAGAAATGCTTTGATAACGCGATTATCATGTTTTTCTGGGAACAAATTCCGCAACATTTTTATTAAAAGAAGTACTCTGATTTTTATAACGCATAAACAAAATCAGTCTTTTCTGGCCGCGAAAATGGGGATGTCACAGAAGTACACTATGTTCTAAGTACCGAAAAGCCCTACCCTCCCAGGAGCTTAGGACCATCCGAGATTCTTCACAAAAATTGGTCGAACCCTCGTCAAACCACTACTACTTTAAGAAATTCCACAAGTTTCACCCCAAATCAATCCACTTCTTAGACTTGATAAGTGTTTGCCCGACGTCACTCTTTGTATCCCACTCGTCTTGATAGAAACCATTGAGATCCCTAACTTCGTAGACACACTTGTAGGAATCACTAACTGATCAAATCAGAATCCGCATCCCGTAAGTGAAGGTTGTTAGAACGCCAAGCATAGGCCAGAGTTCACTAGGGAGTGCGAGGACCAACCAAATAGGAAGTGCCCTCATACCTCTACCCGATTGTTCATGATTACTTCCTTGCCTAAACCTGAATTTCGGGACGAAATTCCCTCTAACGGGGTGATGATGCGAAAACCGAAATTTACCCCGTCATTTTAACCATATCTTCTGTTAAGAAAACCCGCTTTATTAAATTGTCCATTAACCTTTTTGGATTAGGTTAATTAAATTGGGACTTTTTATTATGACTTCATAAGGGTTGGAACACATTAGAAACGCCCTCATTAATCCCTTGAAAAGTTTTAATTACAAACAAGTCGAAATATGACCATTTAATCGGGTGCGACCAAAAGCCCCGTTTAACGTCAGTATCGGGTAGATTTCCACCGAGCCACAAACTCAAACCCTATATAAGGGTGAGTGGAGTCCATTTGAGACTTTTCACTCTCTCTACACTCTCTCTCTACAACTTGCTTTCGATCCAAAAACTCCCATTTCGAGCCCCAAACTAGTAAGTAATCTATCCTAACTTGTTGTGTAGCTTAGTTAACATGCAAATTCGTGTTTAAGACATCAAATAGGGACAAATTCATGCGTTTACGGCCCAAGAACATTCTTGGACCGTGAACACCCTTAAGTGGGGTTTTGAAGTCCCAAAACCCTTCTAAATTACCCCTAGGGCTTATATATGACTTGTTGACTTACACCTTCGAGCTTAGAACCCCAAAACCTTATGATATGGGGAGTAAACATGAGTTTACGGCCCAAGAACACTCTTGGACCGTAAACCCCTCTTCAAGGGCCGTGAACACCTATAAAGGTGTTAGAATTGCCCTTAAACACCTCCTATGGCCTGGGAAAATGTTTAGAATCAACCACAATTGAAGTAGGGGCTTTAAACATTGAAGAAACTATGGACATAGGAGTTTACGACCGTAAACCCCCCAAGAATTGGTCCATGGGCGGTAAACTCCCTTAAAGAGGCCAAATGATGCCCTAACTCCCCTATAGGGCTTGGAAAAATGCATAGAACTTTATTCTCTACCATTTAAGACCTTAATACACCAAAGGAATGATCATATAAGAGCTTAGACCGTAAACTCCTTGTTTAGGGCTATAAACTCCCTAAAATGGTCATTTTGAGGCCTTAAACCTTTCATAAGCCCTAGATTTGAGCCTAGCATAATTCCACAAGTGATATAAGACCTTAAAGCATCCTAGAACACCCCCACCATGAGTTTACGGCCGTAAACGCATGGGGAGTTGGTCATTTGGGCCGTAAACTCTATAAAGAGTTTACTCTTGAAGAGTAAACTCCCTAACTAGGCCATACACTCCCTTAGATGTTACCCGGGACACCCCTAACACTTGACCAAAGTGTTTTCCGCACATTAGGATGCGTTTACGTGTTTAATTAGTATTATAATTACTAATTGTATGTAAACATATGTCAATCATATGTTAATAGGTCACTAAGTATGTTCAAGTCTTTACTTGACACCGAGCACCCAACCGACACCTTCACCCGATCCACTTACAATAGGCGAGTTCATACCCCTGAATTAACCTTTTAAATGTTTTTATATGCTTTTATGGGGGGGGGAATACAAGTTAATACATGCTAGTTATCATATCAATCATATGTGATTAATAACCCGCATGCACAAGGATTTATCACACTTTCAACTGTTTTACCAAGTATAATGCTATAGATGGTTTTCCAAAACGTCTTTACTTGTTTAAATCTTTTCTCAAATTGTCTCTCGTGTTGTATGTTTTACTTCTTAACCAGTTACAGAAGTGTTTTAAACAAAGGTTTTCTTTACTTATATTGTTTAATCAAATTATATTCTAAACGTGTTTATGAACGATTTTCAAACTTGTTTTACAAACTGACTTCAAGTCGTAAATTTCTTATGTGTAAAGGTTTTTGTAAAGTTTTCATCAAAGTTTTCTTCTATACTTCCATACTTCTGCTTCGTTAAATGCAAGCCTGTACTTGTATAGTTATATAAATAATGTTTAGGAGACTTAGGAAGGCTAGTTTGCCCTATTTCCTTTTCCTCGTTGGGATGTGGTCTGGTGGGTATCGGATATCCGTCCGAAGGTCGTTTAAACATTAGTTATATATCATGTATACACATATAGACATAAAGGTTTAGATCGGCCAGTTCATTTCCCTTGGGTAGGAAGGGCATCCTTCCATTCATCATTTATAGATCAGAGACACTAGTAACTATTATAGGAATAGTTAGGAAGCTCTATTTACTCTTTCTAGTATGCGAATTCCAAAGGAGTCAGTTCATTTGTTAGTCTGTATTGTTAGTACAATACCTACATCAAAATTCACTATACGAGATGCATCTTCGGGACACGGATTTCCCCGTTATCATGTTGGTAACCAGAGTCTCCTGTAGGGAGAGCGGGCATTGTATGTATAGATCTATACGGGACTGACACTCTCGCACCCTGATTGCTAGCTACAGTCCACGACCTACCAAGCCAAGGGGTGACAAATGTCATAGTTATTCTGACACTTGCAGGGCGTCAAGTACTCTAGTGTCAATCAGTATGGTTACGAGTATCTCCATGTTTACCTTATAATTCATGGCCTTAAGGTAACGAGAATTTTAACACTGTATTCTTGAAACAACACTCTTAGGATTATTCTTTGTTTTAGACCTTGCTAGCCATATCGTACATCTGATACCGTTTAGGTTTTGTGTTTCCTTTTGTTAGATTGAGTCGGGCGTATCATTTATTCGATACTCTCCTGGAGTCTATGATTTCTTTTGCCTTAGTCAACAGTATTTTCTATTGAGGCATATGTTATTTTCCCATGGTATTTTTACTGGTGATATTCTTCTACTTTCTTTAATGTCAAATACCATATTTTGGTAATGATAGTATTTCGGGGAAAATTTCTCTTTAAAACGTAACACTGTCGAGTCTTGGTAGAAGACTGCTTTTAATTAGAAAATATAGGATTTTCTGGAAAGGACGCTAATACACCGTAGATTCTAAACTACTACTTTTTATAAAGTTACTTTGAATAAAATACTTACTTACACAAATGACACTAAATACTTATGAAATCACCAGCATTTATAAAAAATACTGATACTCGCTTTCAAAATAACTTTTATTCTCAGGTCAGCAATACACAGGTACACCCGGGAGCTTTTGTGGAGCCAGCCTAGAATCGAGCTGCATCTATACTAGTTTCTGTAGTACTTTGATGTCCCTATAAAATGTAACTTATGTAAAAAATATTACTATTAATGCAATGGTTGTTGTACTTTGATTACTATACTGCATATGTTGTGATACCTGACATGATGTCATACACCCCAGAACGTTTCCGCCATTCCGGTTTTGGGGTGTGACACTTTTCGAGCAATATATGCTTCTCTTCGATGAACCTGAAAAAGCTATCGATTCTGAATCCAAGGCGGAAGATAACAAAGTCGATAGTCTGAAACTAATTATTGACGATGCTGCACAGAAGATGGCTGCTAATCAACCAAAGGCAACCGAAAGGCCTGACTCAAGCAAATCTTCTGGTGACCGTCCTTCTGTTCAGGGGGAGGGTTCATCTCTACCAAAGGATCAAGGTTCTTCATTCCGGGGGGAGAATTCATCGTCACAATCATCTAGCTCAGCCGAAATTCCAAATAAAGGGGAACATTTTGATCTAGAAATTGAACTCGTGTCATCATTCGAGGGGGAGAATACAAATGTCAATGATGATTATACACTATCAGAATTGGAAGAAGAAGTCGATGCAGAACTGGATCCCTCCTGTGATCCAAATTACCCTCCTCTCATTAAATGGACCAAAGACCATCCTCAAAGTCAAATCATTGGGGAATCTTCAGAAAGGTATCAACTCGATCAAATATCAAAGCGAAATAAGTTGCACTATTCTATCAAGTAGAATTTTGCATGTTCAACTCTTTTGTATCCAAAGTTGAACCGAAGACTGTGAATTCGACTCTTAACCATTCTGATTGGATTCAATCCATGCAAGACGAGCATAACGAGTTTGAAAGAAACAAAGTTTGGTGTTTAATTCCAACTCCAAAGGATGCTTCGGTTGTCGATCTCAAGTGGGTATTCAAAAATAAGATGGACAAGGAGGGGAATGTAATTCGTAACAAGGCTCGGTTGGTTGTAAAAGGATATTGCCAAGAGGAAGGTATAGATTATGAAGAAACCTTCGCTCCAGTTGCAAGATTAGAGTCGGTTCGAATCTTTCTTGCTTACGCTGCACACAAAAACTTTGAGGTCTATCAAATGTACGTCAAGTGTGCCTTTCTCAACGGAGAATTTGAAGAAACTGTGTACGTTGAGCAACCGCCAAGCTTCGTGAACAAGAAACATCCAGATCACTGTTACATCCTAGACAACGCAGTATATCGCCTGAAGCAGGCACCCAGAGCATGGTATGAAACTCTCACTCGATTCTTAAAAATGTCAAAATTTAAGCAAGGTTCGGTTGACCCAACCTTCTTTCGTAAGAGAGAGGGTAACCACCTTATGATAGTCCAATTTTATGTTTATGACATCATCTTCGGCTCCACGAATCCCAGCTTAACAGTTGAATTTTGGAAGTTGATTGAAACTAAATTTGAGATGAGCTTAATGGGTCGAATTAACTTTTTCCTTGACTTAAATATTAGACAGGGACTCGAAGGCATTTTTATCAATCATGAGGCATATACAAAGACATTGCTTGCTAAGTTTAGCATGATGGGAGACTCCAAAGTGAAAGTTCCTATGGCTTTTGGGACTAAGCTTACACCGTCTTTGGAGAAGCCAGCCGCTGACATGACGCTTTATCGTCAAATGATTAGGTCACTGATGTATCTCACAGCCAGCAGACCCGACATCATGTTCTCAGTCTGCTATTGTGCCTGATTCCAAGCTAACCCACGCGAACCTCACATGCTTGCCGTGAAAAACATCTTTTGCTATTTGAAGCGAACTTCCTCTCTCGGTTTATGGTATCCAACCAACTCAGGTTTCTTTGTCCAAGCGTTCTCAGATGCTGACTTAGGTGGTTGTGGATTGGATCATAAAAGCACTACTGGAGGATGCCAATTTCTTGATGGTAAATTGGTTAGCTGGCAATCAAAGAAACAAACCTGTGTTTCTCTCTCGACGGCTAAAGATGAATACATAGTCACCACCTCATGCACATCTCAGTTTTTTTGGATACAGAGTTAGCTTAGAGACTATGGGCTGAACATGAAGAAAATCCCACTATATTGCGACTCTGAAAGTGCAGTTAGGATTCGTCATAACCCAGTACAACACTCGAAGACAAAGCACATAGCACTGCGGTATCACTTCATCAAAGATCATGTGGAAGATGGTAACGTGGAGATTCACTTCGTAAGGACCACTGATCAACTAGCATATATATATTCACTAAGGCTTTACCTGAAGCAAGTTTCAACAAGATCTTATATGGCCTAAGAATGATGGAAGCAGAATCAGTACCAAAATCGCCTTCGCTTCATTAAAGGTAAGAAGCAAAATAAAGCGAACCGAAATGAACCTAACGCTGGATCTATTTCGGGTTTAGTTCAACCGAGAATCGAAATGAACCGAACCCTCGATCTATTTCGGGTTCGGTCCTTCTGAACCCGTTTGCTTCTTTTTCATAAAAAGGGATTTTGATTGTATTCTTTTGTACAATCTTTTAAATACTCCTTTTTATGTTTTTTCTTCTTTTCATTTTTTTTATTTCATAAAATAAAAAAATATTTCCCTTTTTGTTTTATTAAAAATTTTCATAAAATCCAAAAATATATTTTTTTAAAATTTTCACAAAATACAAAAATATCTTTCCTTTTATTCTGTTTGTCTAATGCTTTCCTTTGTATAAATGGTACTCTCGATGGTGAAGCTCAAGCATGTGTAACTTCTTTTCTATAAATTAGTTAAATGTCCCTAGATGCTCGCTGCTGCGTGTTGACCAAAGCCTCAACATATTTTGAGTGAAGCCTTAATAATGTGATATATACAAATCATGTTTTCCCAAAGTAGGCTATTGCATTCACTCTAATCGTGAGCTACCTTACGCTTCTCATATTAAGTTTAGTGTTTTCTGCTTGGTCCTTCTTTTATAGCAGAGGTACCTTCGCTTCTTATACCACCTATATCATTTTTCTTCTTCATTACACTTCATCTCACTAATTTAACCCTTGAGGCTCTCAGCACTTACCACTGAGGTTTATGGTTATACAAAAATATGTGTTAATGATATTAGTCTCGTGTCACTACGTACTAAGTGAAACTCACAATTCAAAACCTTTAATGAATTGATGGTGCACCATTACTATGATATAGTTCTTGAATGAAATCTCTTTTTATTTTGAGCGATCCTTCTGAAATTGTCTATCGCCAAGATTTTTCATCCCTAAGGATCCAATTATATATTTTTTTTAAGATTTCTCAGTTGTCAACAAGTCACTAAATATGTTTCCTACCTACTTGTTTAACAGGCCATATTGGTCTCACAAGTACTTCGTTCAGTTTCGGTGTTATTTCAAATACCGAAATCACGAATTGAAGCGAAAGCCATCCTTTATAGCCTTAATTTAAAAGATGCCTTTCAATACTTCTTACTAAGTACTTGATCGTTATTTAACGGGAAGCCACACAAGTGCTTTGAAGTCTCTCTTGACTTTGAAGGAAGAGATTCGTGCCCGGAATCAGTCGCTTTATGTCTTAACAGACATCACAAATTCCCATAAAACGTTTGCTTTATTTCTTTATCATCCACACTCTATGCACGAAAATCTTTGATTTTCCAAAACTCTGGTTCTATTAACGATAAGCTAGAAAGGTGATGACGATTCCTGTACATTATGTGGGTGACGTTTCGGATAAAGTTCTTGGATAATTCAGCAGTTATCCAAAAAATTTTAACGATTTGAAAAAGGTATTTTCTATGGAAAGGCGGGTAAAAGTGAAACATCCTTTCTCTCTCCTGCGTCATCATCGGGGTTGCCAACTGTTCACTGCATCACATCAGGAACGGTTTCACATAAACCAAGATTTCAGCCGGATATTTCTCTCTCCTACTCGTACGTATAAAAGGATTTCTCACGTTTCACTTTACTCTTTTATTAATTACAAATCCTATGACAACCCAGAATTTCCATTATGTACAACATATCAATTCAATAGAAGTCAGAACAGTTACTGTTAATTTTCAGACTATTTGGGATAAGTTTGAGTATTCTTTGATTAACACTTTATGAGATGCCAGAAGAGGGGATGTCCTAGGGTTTATTGTGCAACAATAACATTTCATACTCCAAGAAATTGGAAATTTACGACCCAAACATGGAGTTTGCGGTCCAAAACCCCAAGGGGTATATATATGTTCCTTAGCCATATTTATTCATTTGTTCCATTTCCAACTAGTGAAAAACCCGATTCTCTCTCAAGGATCTTCAGCCTTTCATCCCAAATCGTAAGTGCTTCTATCTAAGAGTATAATAGGGCTTGTAATGTGTCTTAACATCAAGAACTCACAAGGAAACATCAAGATTAAAAAGTTTACGGCCCAAGAACACCTTGGACCGTAAACCCTTCTTTAAGGGCCAAAAGTGTACCCTAGTCCCTTCCTTTCCTTGTGAAACTAGCCTAGACTCAAACCTTAATGTGTATAGGACTTGAAAGCACAAAAATACCATGTCCATGAGAGATTACGGCTGCAACCCTTAAGGGAATTGGTCTTAGGGCCGTGAACTCCTCAAAGGAGGTAAAGGGTGCCCTAATCTCTTCCAACGAATAAACCATCAAGCAGAAATACTTCTAAGGGACATGTAAGGCTTTAAAACATCAAATGACCAAAAGCTTAGGCGATTATGGCCGTAAACTCAAGAGTTTATGACCGTAAACTCATTGTGTTATGGTCCTTGGGGAGTAAACTCTAGAAAGGGGTTCTTTGTAACCCTAAACCAAATGGCTTTGTCCTACAACAACTTAGATGCAATCCTTAGGACTTATAACACTTATATAAGGTATTTATCATGTTCTAGGATGTCTTAACATTGTCAATTAGTAGTTTAAAGACTAATTGGATACATATATGTGTGATTATATGTTAACTAGGATCTTTGAGTGTGTACAAGTCTTCACTTGACACTTAGCAATCCTACATCGTTTAGTTCATCCAAACCACCATTTACAGGTGAGTTCATACTCCCTTAATCAATGTTTTAAATGATTTTAAATGCTTTAATGGGGGGGGGGGGGATACAGGTAGAAAACAACATGCTATAGAATCAATCATATGTGATTCATGACTGTGTTTTCATCCAACTAATTTCACGTGCTTCAAAATGTGATACATGAAATGGTTTTCTGTCTTAAAATGTTTTCTTATCAAATGAATTAATTTTGAAATGTTTATAAAATGACATCAAGTCATTGTTATTTATTGTTCAAAACTCTAAAATGTTTTACAAAACCTCTTTCATGTCCTTGGTTAAATCTATATCTATACACTTATGTTCATATATATATATATATATATATATATATATATATATATATATATATATATATATATATATATATATATATATGTATGTATTGATATGAAAGCTTTCATTCTTCAGTTAGTTCCCACACTCTTGAGTAGAAAGGGTGTATAAACCTTCTTGGACCACAAATACATTCCAGTAAACTATTATAGGGATAGTTTTGGGGATACAAAACATTATTCCTATTACAAGGAATCACACCAGAGTCAGTTTATTCATGAGTCTATACTAAATGCTATATGAAGAGATCTACTTACATGGATCCTCTTACATGGATACACTTACATGGATACTTGTACCTAGATACTATACGATGAGATACTATTACATACTTTACGTGTAGATTAGTTCTGTCTATCCTAGTACAAAAGCATACTATACGGGACTAACCATTCCGGCACCCACCTGTTAGCAACAGAGGTAATGAACATCTACGGATACCTACGGTTAATACTTATACTAGGGGTACCTTTATGGGACTAACCATTCCTATGACCTGCTGTTAGCTACAGAGGAAAATGAACATCTACGGAGGTTCAAGGTTAACACTTTTCGGCAGTCGCGATGTCATGTTTATCCTAATACAAAAGGATAATACTTATATATGGCTTTATTTTCCCCATTACTTTTATTTAGTGATACGCTCACATAAATGATGAGGTAGACTATATATTGTTAATAGTAGTCATACAGGAGGAAAAACCATCTTTGTTACTGCAAAACATTCAAGTCTTGGTAGAAGACTACTTTCAAAACATTCAAGTCTTGGTAGAAGACTACTTTCAAAACATTCAAGTCTTGGTAGAAGACTACTTTCAAAACATTCGCGTCTTGGTAGAAGAATACTTTTATACTAGTCGGAAATATGAGATTTTCTAGGTTTTTCACACTTATGTCAAATGTTTCAATCAAAACTTTACATGGCATTCATAACAGCTTTCCAAAATAGATTAATGACACTTAAATACTTATGAATTCACCAGCTTTATGCAGATCTACTCTTTCAAAATAACTTGTAATCTCAGGTCACCAGTAGACAGGTACGTTGACCAGGTTTTGAGAAGACGGAGCTGACAAGACTCGTCTTTTATTTTGATTAGATATTTTGGTGTCTTATTACAATGAATGAACACACATGTATTAAAACTTTACTTTTAATGCAATGGATGATGTCGTTGCTTGTTTACTACTTTACACTGTTATGATACTTCACATGACGTCCTCCACCCCTGAACATTTCAGCCGTTCTTGGTTTTGGGGTGTGACAAATCCTCAAAAAGCAAAGGGCGCTCTCTCTCACTGTTCATCTTCTTCCTCGACCAACATCATCAATGGAAGACTCATACTCAGTTCAAGAAACTACTGCTCGCTCCACTCTTCTTGCAGTCAAGCCCAATCAGAACCTGATGAGCGATCTCTCACCTTTCCGATACGATACGTACATGTATCAAGTGGTAGAATGTCTGAAGTATTCCCCACTCGCCAAATCCCTAACCACTGTTGAATTTGTTCCAATGTCCCGTCTCTCTCAAATCTACTCCGGTGCAACGTATGACAAAGGGGCAGACAAAATTTTCTTCGATATTCTTAAACAAAAAGCTTCCATCTCCAAGAATCGTTTTTGCTCTCTTCTAGGGCTTGCATATGAAGACTCCATAATTAATCCCGATTCTATTGCAACAGGTCAGCTCTTCTCAATGTTCTACAACATGGGTTATACTGAAACCCTAACCACTATGACCAGGTTCAAAAAGTCCTGCCTTCCTCCTCAATGGAATGGCCTCTTCACTCTACTCTTCAAAGGGCATTCTGAATGAAGTGTTGGATCTGACGGTGCGAGTAAGTCCTTCATGACTATACTTTATGGTGTGTATCACAGTCTCAATCTGGATTATGGAATGGTTTTATGGCTCTAACTCATTCAGAGTTTATCATGTTCTTTTCACCATACCAGAATCTCTTGTGCTCGCTTCTGGACTATTATCACTCAGCGGATAATGGTTCGTTTTTATGTTCCTATCATGGCCGACTCCATGCTTTATTCTATTGCTACGTTTAACACTACCAACATCATTGTGAATCATCCTTCAATTTTTTTGTTGGATCCATTCCTGAGTTGATGTCTGCCTTTGCGCCTCCTTCAAGCAAGATTATTCAGGAATACAAGAAGCTTCCCTCTTCTGGTGCAAGGGAACTCACTGCCGACATGGTTAAACCAATAGATGATCCAGACAAACCTGCAAAGAGAGGCAAAAAGCACAAAGGGAAAAAGGGAGATAAAGGGGGTCAGGTCTCAGAAGTCCAAAAACCTAGGAAGCGAAAGTCAGAGAAAGCAGCCCCAGCTCAACCTAAGCCAAAGAAAGTCAAGAAACCAGCTCGCCGACTAATTCTTCAATCTTCAAGTGATTCTGACTCAGAATATTTGCCACCTAATCAACCCACACCTCTTCCAAGTGAATCTGACAGCGAAATCTCAGACGATGAGGGTTCGGTGCGTGGTGATACACCGCCTCGCTCGCCTATACCATATGTACCTGTTCGGTCCCAAGCACCTTCTCCTCCACCTGTTTCTGTTCCTGTCTCTATACCTCTTATTTTTCCTATCATTACATCTCAACCATCCACTACTATTCCCTTTTCTGCAGCAATCTTTACTGAAGCCACTACTACCACCACTACTGGAGTTCGAACCAACGTATCTGATACAGAGGCTCATTCTTTTGCACCCAATCCTCCTGTTACTACCGAACCCCCAGTTACTACCGAACCTCCAGTTACCACCACACCACTATCTCCTACCCAATCTAGTGAAACCAACACCGTTCTTGGAGGTGAGGACTTTGAGTTTGATTCCACTTACTTCAGTCCCTACCGCGTCCAAAGTGATGATGATGAAGATGCTCCAGTCACCAAGTGCCATCTCAAGGCTGTTATTGAAAAGCTTGATCAGCTGCTTTCCTCCTCCTCCACTGGTGCTTATTCTGAAGCTGCTCTTAAAGCTCTGTTCTCTTAGGTTGTTAAAGAACATGATGCCTCTCTCTCTCTGCTTCAGCAAAGGCTATCGACGCCTCTACTTCTCAATGTCAAAAGGCCTCGTTTGTTGTTGAGGCCTCGACGAAAGAATGCAAAGAAGCGATCGCAAAAGTCGATAAACTAATTTTTGAGGCTCTACTATTCCTCGATTCTTTGCAAGCTGCTGCTCAAAAAAACTCTCAGACAGTGAATGCTTCAGTTGATAATCTTCAGCGTTCTCTTCAAGCTGAAAGGACTAATCTTGAAGTCGCTCAAAAGGCCATTGAAGCTGCCAATGCCATCCTTCACGCTAATGTCAATGATCATCTGACTCAGCTGGAAGCAGAGCTGGCTGTTGAAAATCAGATAATGGATGAGTTAGACAAACGTACATCTCAGCTGAAAATCCAAAACCTCAATCTTCGCAGTGCCACAAACAAGCTTGATGATTTAAAGTCTGAAAGAGAAGTGATTAGAAGTTCTATGGGTGACGTTCATTCCATTTTGTTACATCTTCTTGATGCCCATGACTCCATTCTGACTATATCCATCAGACGCCATTTGGCTGAAAAACTCAGACCTACGTTGGATATCCTTAGTCGAATTGAGGGTGTTTCGGTGACTTCTGTCAAGCCGAAACAAGGGGGAGAAAAGGAAAAGGTTACATCTCAACCTCCTCCCGAACCAAAACCAACAGCTGCACCGAAGGATAATGAAGCTTCGGTCAGCAAAAGGGATAAGAAGAAGAAGAAAATTGGTGAAGATGATACAGATGATGATGATGATGATTTTGAAGATACCTTGGGTGAAAATCCCTCTAAGCCTTTTCAGAAAACAAAACTTTCTGACAAAGAGTTTGCAGAAAAGATCAAGAAGGAAACGACTAAGCTGGAGAAGAAGCAAAAAGAAAATGAGCTCTTGGAGAAAAAGAAGTCCATTTTTCCAGAGTGGACCATTGATTCGCTTCAAAAAGATGCTATAGATGAACCGAGCACTCATTGGCTCCTACCTATTATGTCGTTCGGCCTTGAAAACTCGAAGGATACGCAGTTTGATATGTCAATCACTCGAAAGGCGTTTATCTTTCATTTCTTCAACTCAACTGCTGTCATTCGCTCTCCGGACCCGAAGGTGGATCGGGATCTGTTAGAATTTTATCTGGAATTCGCTTAGCCACAGTACTTGATCTGGAGTTCACAAAAGATTACTACTGTCAAGGTACTAAAGCCTTATTCAGCTGGGAAATTTATCAACATCAAATTTAAAGTGACCCGAGGCTCTGAAGGTTCGGTTCATAATTTCTCTCTGGATGATCTAGCGAACCTCAACCCTCACGACTGGATACTCCTTAACAACATTTTGATGTCCAATCCTCAGGAGTATCAGCTGATTATTGACCATGTCAAGCAAATGCTCGTTTGTTACATTGATGAAGTAGCAAAGATGGATCAAGAAATCGCCTCTGCTATTCACAAGCGAACCTCGATCAAACCAATGGGAAGAGCTGGCGATATAAACACAATGATCAAGGGCAAAATTGACACAAAATATCACACTATGATGTTTCTTAGGGGCGAAGGTCAAAAATGCCTATTCGCTCTTATTCACAAGCACTTGTTCTCTGTTGGATATTGTGTCTAAGTCCATAACTTTATTTGGTATGTACTTGACCCGACCCGGCATGGTCCATTTGGGTTGCATGGCATTGCAATACTTGGATAAACTAGATGAGAGAATAAGGCACTTATGATTATTAATATATTATAAGTTCTAATATATTAATAATAGTATTATTTAATTAGTATTGATCAAGCATTAATCTAGTATTAATTTGGTGATCAAAGTGAGACTAATTAAATATATAGGGTTGATTATGACAATCATCAATTCTTTTATGGTGGATTAATGATCCATGGTTTATGGGTTTGGTTATAACCATATGGAGCTCCATGGATAGTCCATGGGAGTTACAAACCCATGGGTCATGAGAAATGAAGAGTCATGACAATTAGGGGTGTACATTTGTCACTCCTAATTATGACACACTATAAAAGAAACCCTATAGCATACAAAATCGGACTAAGTGTATTCATAAGAGGGCATAACCGATTTTTTAGGCTAAGTGACATTCTCTCAAGTTATTCCAAGTTTGTGGTGTTGTGTGAAGCATTTGAGGCACAACATTTGGGGTGCTAGGCTCACAAAGTCTTGAAGGAATCCAAGCAACAACAAGGTATGTATTTCTACTTGTTTTTATGTTTTATGTAATCCCCATGCCATGCTAGTTAGGAAATAACCTTGAAAAAGAAATTTGCATGTATATAGAGAAAACATAGATTCAAGGTTATTCAGGTTGCATGTACACTTAGGAAGTGTTAGAATGCTCAAAACCCATGAGTGGTATCAGAGCCTAGGATTGTTTTCTGTATACTTGATGCAATTTTCAAGAAAAATCGTTTTTTGGAATCCGCTAGTTTACCCCGAGGTGGTGACTGTTCAGTGAATTTTTTTTTGGCCTGTTTTGTATAAGAATCATTACCACAAAGTGTATTTTTGTTCTCAAAACTTGATTTTGATGTTATGGTAATGTTTATTCTCATCCAAATAAATGGTTATTATCAAAATTTCAAGTTTTATATGGTTTATTTATGATTCTTGAAATTGTTGATATGAATATTTGTTCTTATGAGTTTTAGAAGATCATAAGAATTGTTTGTAACTTGCATGGTTGATTAATTCACGATCTTAATGGCAATGATGGTGTCCATAACTTGTCCTTAAGCTATGGATAACCAAAAGTCACTTCTTTAAATTGTGATTAAAGAACTAAAGAGGTTTCATAAAATGAACAGTCTTCATTTTTATGGACCATTAAAACTCATAAGTTACAAATTGAAGAGACTTGGAATAGTTTCAAAACTTGCCCTCAAGTTTTGGAATTTGTAAAGTCTTACACTTTAATTCCAAATGAAATCTTTTTTTAAAAGTTAAAAAAATTCAAACTTTATGGACTTCATTAAATTAATTAAAGTGTTTAATTAAAAGAGTTAATAATTCCATAAAGACATGGTTTAAGTTTAATTAAATTAAGAGTATAGTTTAATTAATAGATTAAACCACCAAGTATTTTAAATGTTTAAAATACACCCTTATACTATTATTATAATTTTAATTATATAGATATGTATAAGAATAAGTCAATCTTACCATTAGTAGACCTCATTCACGAAGCCGGTCTATAAAGGGGGTATAAGGTTACTACCTATAAAATGGCATTTAATGGGTGTCCACTCTCACCCACCGCTTCCTTGACCGGTGGAGGGTCGTTAGCCGAATAAGGTAAGATAGGACCTTAATCCTCATTAAAAGTATAATGAAATTATAAAGTAACTATACCTTAATAATTCCCAATCTTAGTTACTTTAGGAAAATGTGTATTTGGTGCTAACCCATAAAATTACACTTTGTACCTTACCAAGTCGTTAGTGGAGTGTGTGTGGTTAACCGACACACTAACAAGAACTAGTAAGTATGGCAAGGGGTAACTTGACCTTATTATAGATCGGTGGAGCTGTGTGGCTAACCGGCATATCGATTAGGTGATAAAGTTAAGGGTACCAAGTCAATTTGTATGGTTATTCACACCTTGTTTCTGATCCTCAGCATCCCAGTCACAAACTTGACAGGGCACAATCGAGATTCAAACATGCCATTAAAAAGTTCAATGAATCTCAAAAGATCCAGAAATTTCAAATCCAATTAAAACTTAATAATTTATTTTGTTTTTAATGGTGGAAATTGGTAAATCGTCATTTACCTACCTTCAAATATTTTGTATCTTGGATTACGGCATCCCTCTTCCAAGTTATAAAATAGTTTGTTGGGTCCTAGCCTTAACATTTGATATTGGGTGTTATGTTAAGGAATTAAATCAACTGAAACTTGAATTTCTCCCTCATAGATGTCTAATTTCAGACAACTATGGTCTTCCTCATCCTTTTGGATAGAGCTTCCCTAAAGAAGATGATATCCTAAATAGCAATCAAGGTGAAAGATCAATCCCTTTGTTGTGCATTAATAGGACTGGACATCATACTTCACTTCCTCCACCTCCTCCAACAATTCTCCCTGACCCACAAGTTCAAAGTCACTCAATCCTAATCTTAGTTACTTTAGGAAAATGTGTATTTGGTGCTAACCCATAAAATTACACTTTGTACCTTACCATGTCGTTAGTGGAGCGTGTGTGGTTAACCGGCACACTAACAAGAACTAGTAAGTGTGGCAAGGGGTAACTTGACCTTATTATAGATCGGTAGAGCTGTGTGGCTAACCGGCACATCGATTAGGTGATAAAGTTAAGGGTACCAAGTCAATTTGTATGGTTATTCACACCTTGTTTGTGATCCTCGGCATCCCAGTCACAAACTTGACAGGGCACAATCGAGATTCAAACATGCCATTGAAAGGTTCAATGTATCTCAAAAGATCTAGGAGTTTCAAAACCAATAAAACCTAATAATAAAATATTTCGTTCTTATGGTGGAAATTGGTAAATCGTCATTTACCTACCTTCAACTATTTTATAACTTGGATTACGGCATCCCTCTTCTAGTTATAAATAGGTTGTTGGATCCTAGCCTTAATATTTCATATTGGGTGTTATATTAAGGACTTTAAATCAACTAACTTGAATTTCTCCCATTAGAGATGTCAACTTTAGACAACTATGGTCTTCCCAAATCTTTAGGAACAAGCTTCCTAATGAAGATGATATCCCAAATGGCAACCAAGGTGAAAGATCAATCCCTTTTTTGTGCATTAGTGGGACTGGAAATCATACTTCACTTCCTCCACCTCCTCCAATAAATCTCCCTATCCCACAAGTTTCAAGACCTGATAAGTTCTAAGTCCTTCAATCCCTATTGGCAAACAAAGTCTATATGTGCTTAGGTCTTGGAGATTAAGTACCATATTGACAAGCTGGGAGAGTCGGGTGTCGAAGTCTCGAGGTAGCTGGCTGTTGACTTGGTTCTTCAGTCACTCCCTGATGACAGATCACGGCATGACCCTTAATGATCTTACCTATTTGCTTGATGATGCAGAATCATCAATGATTTGGAAAATTGGTAAAGCAAAATTTAATTGGAAGATCAACTTCCCAAACTTCCATGGACATTGACAATGGTAACATTGGAAATCTAGAAAAACTTTCACTTCCCAATTGAAAGGGATTGGCCATATTCAACTCGGTTGACCAAATGGTAAAGAGAAAGGCTAAGTCTGTGATAGTCCTGTGTACCGTTTCCAAAGAGTCCATATGTTTATGTTGACAAAGGAAGGGCATTGGTTGCGAAGCTGCCAAATTTACCTAAAAGTCCATAAGGATAGTAAAGTCAAATGTTTGACTCTGATTTAGGTGAAGTCCATTATCTAACTTTATTAAATTTCTATTCTGAGATTCTTATTGCATGATGTGACTGGGTCACATATTGATGTTTTAAGAATCAAAGAAGA
Source organism: Lactuca serriola (assembly GCF_051521515.1). Taxonomy (NCBI): domain Eukaryota; kingdom Viridiplantae; phylum Streptophyta; class Magnoliopsida; order Asterales; family Asteraceae; genus Lactuca; species Lactuca serriola. The sequence goes on along the minus strand of NC_136412.1, from coordinate 45,986,128 downwards.
GTGAAGAAACTTAAAGGAAGTATATGATGATTCTGATCGTGAAGATGGATTTCGATCGCATGGTTCGGTGATCAGAATTTTGAGTTGTTACTTAAGAGTTATGATATATTTCTTAGGAATAGACAACAACAAGTTTTCCATATGGATTGTAAGGATAAGTTTTCCACAAAGTTTTAAAATACAAGAAAAATGGTTTTGATTTTATTTATTTTAAGTATCCTTAAAATGGCATTTGTAAAAAAAGGTTGTTACTTTTATGTTTCCATTGCTAAGCAATCTGGGTAAATGGATTTGATTCTTTCATTAGTGGTAGTTTCATAATTTACCAAATAAGGAAAGATTCTCATCACCCAAGTTTCAGTTGGATAGAAACTTGGAATCATGCAATTTATATTGTGTGATGAATGAGAATTTTCATCTTTGGTAAATTAAGACTTATTCCTTGTTCACATTCTCATGTGAGTCAAGAGAATGACTACAGGATCGGGTACATTAAGTTGTGCACTAGTCAGGTCCACCACAAAGGTAGATAAGATTATTCGTTATGATTTACTAAAGTTTAGTAAATATTGTTATGCTTATGAGTTGAAGTGTAATTCTGAAATATTGGAAAAGTTTCAATGTATGGCAGAATGAATAAGAAGAATCAAATATGGCGGAAAGATAAAAGTTTCTCCAATGTGAAGAGATGGGAGAGTACTTGTGTATTTTTTTTATGATTATCTTAGTGATTATGGAACCATATCACAATTGATCCTCTAAGGACACCTTAGTGCGTTTGTTGCCTGAGGAGAGGAATCGTGAATTATTGAAATGGTTAAATCAAAAGATAATTCATACTTCGTTCCAAAAACAAATCCTGGAGTTATACTCCAAGATTGTAACTTGAGTGACATAGTCTTTAGAAAGTTCATAACACTTGTCAAATGTAGAGTAAGATGTTTCCTATTCGTGTACATGTGAGATTGGTAAGTTGTGATGTTTTGGATAAAACAAAGACCAGCTAAGACCAATAGTGAGAAGTGTTTAACTTGATAAGAATCCGCACTAGCTCTTGAATATTTGTATTGTCAAGGAATGGTTCTTGATAAAGAGAAGTCTTATATGTCAAGAGGACAGTGGGAGTCTAAAAGATTCTGAAATAGTTTCAAGAACTAATCAAGAGTTTTGTTAATCACTAGCCCACGACTTGAGGTTTGTAACCTATCGTGTTGACATATTCTTATTTTTATGTATATTCCAGTTAAAAGTTGATTATGCTTGTGAGTTCTATGAGTTCTCAATTGTTTGCATAACAACCCAGAAGCAATGGTGGGCATTGTGCTACCAAGTGGCAAGAAATTAAGATTGAACAAGTTCAGTTTATATGAGTTTGGATTTGTCACTAACCTTGTCTTGTGATTATGGTTATGACAAATTCACATGGATAGGAACACATACACCATAAAAATCTAAGTGTTATAAGGTTTCTCTTCAATTCATTAAAATGATGGTAAGGAAACTCTTTCACTAAATAGATTTTGAGTAGATAGCAATTGTGAGAATGACAAAAGGTCTAAACATTATGATTACAGCATCCCTCTTCATAATTATTTAGACACACAAGTGAGCTATCTAATGAAAGGTGTATGGTTTTGATAAAGTCTTATCAAAGAAATTGCATATCAGAAATTTGAACTTTGGTAGAAAAGTCAATAAAGTGTTGGTTTCTAGAAGTCCAGCTGATCTCTAGATACATGTCAAAGCTAGTGGGAGCATAAGTGTTATGCTAGTAAGATAATAATCATTATGCTAGTGGGAGCACGATTATTATGTTAAGTGTTGCAAGTCAACAATATTAATTATAGAAAACACAAGTTTCAATTCGCCTTGAAAAAGTTGTTTTGCTATAATTAAGGGAGAGGATTTTATACTTCACTCCAATTCTACAAGCTTAGATTGAGAATTTAATCTACTTTAGTCAAGAATATATATGAATGTTATGCTGGAATGGTTCAACATAAGGGAATTCTATATATGTTGCATTCTCAAAGTTCGATTATGATTACGACATCTATCTTCATAGTTCGAATTATGAAAACATGGCAAATAAAAAAACATTTATATCATAAATCATGTCCCATATGCTTTAGGTATAGGTTTGATTACATGTGCTATAATATTCATCCATTCTAAATTTTCCAAATGCCTAGGGCATTAAGATGGAAAAAGGAATAGAACTGGAAATGACTAAAATGATTAAGAAATATTGTCGAGGACAATCTGAGGTTTACCAAAGATTGGTTGCTCATGGACAATTTGAATTATAGAGTAAGGACCATATTGACATATTTTGAAAAGCGGCAACTCTTGTTCAGAAGTGATGGTCAAAATGGTAATATGGAATTGTCTCAATAGGTGGAAGTTATTCTTTGAATCTGTGTAAGATTAAAGAACTTAATGCTAAGAAGGATGTTCAAAGGAATGTACTTTGAATTTGAGACTTCATTTCCATGGAATTGTTTTCCATAATATTTTGTAATGTCTGTTGCGAATTCTTTGTGACTTTTGTGCATAGTCATTACAAGGGGATCATTGCATATAAGTTTAGAATCTAACAGATTACAGTGAATGGCAAGAGTTTGGTATTCTTGCATTTACAACAAGGATTGGAATTGTGAAATGAGCATATTGTCAATTGATCTATTTCACAAAGAGAGGACCATATGTAAACATAGTATGCATACTTGGAGTATGGCATAATTTTTTTTTGGAAAAACATAGTGTACATGCTTGGAGCATGGGCCAACTAATGTTTTAATTCAAGCATAAATTTGATTAATCGAAACATAAATAATGAGTAATCAATATGGTGCTTAAATAAAAGGTGTTTTATTTACACTCAAAGTGTTGGGGCCATATAAGATTAGTATTATTCTTGTGTTTCACTTTGCATGTTTTGACTTCCAGAATAATTATGTTATGGTATATATCATATTATCCAAACCATCTACAGTCAGTCATATGTTGGAAGTAGATATGAATCAAGACTGTCATGAATTTGGCTTGTATGATTTGTCTAAAGTGCTTTAGACAATGCAATGGTTGCTACAACATTCATGAGTACTCATAAGGGCTGAGTATTGGATTCAACCCACGCTCACTTGCATCGCTTCATGGAATTTATCTCGATTGATCGTGAGACGGTAATATCATATAAATCTTCAAACCTAGAGATATGAGTTGTTGACTATGAGTTAGTTATTCATTGATTGAACGAAAACACATTGGTAACTCTATGTTATAAAACGTGCCTTTGTGAATATTCAACAAGTAGTTAGTACAAGCATATTAGTCGAACTTTATCTGTTCCTTCTAGAAATAGAAGCGATATCTGGGCCCCTCGATGATTTGGTTTTGACCTATGTATCGGGCCCGGTCAGAACCTAATTGATGTGTTCAGTTTAGTTCTATGTCGAAACAAATCAGAGATCGAGAAACAAATGCTGGAAAATAAGTAAGACCATGTTCTATGTGTGTGTCCGGATGATATCATGAGAACAGAGGATTATATGATCACTTATCTTAAATGGCGTATCATCATCATCTCAGTTCCGAAAGACTTTAAAAGAGCTATGATTGCTAGTCATATTTGCAAATATAGTTATTAGACTTATCCTAATGGGAGACTGTTGGATATAGTGTCTAAGTCCATAACTTTATTTGGTATGTACTTGACCCGACCCGGCATGGTCCATTTGGGTTGCATGGCATTGCAATACTTGGATAGACTAGATGAGAGAATAAGGCACTTATGATTATTAATATATTATAAGTTCTAATATATTAATAATAGTATTATTTAATTAGTATTCATAAAGTATTAATCTAGTATTAATTTGGTGATCAAAGTGAGACTAATTAAATATATAGGGTTGATTATGACAATCATCAATTCTTTTATGGTGGATTAATGATCCATGGATTATTGGTTTGGTTATAACCATATGGAGCTCCATAGATAGTCCATGGGAGTTACAAACCCATGGGTCATGAGAAATGAAGAGTCATGACCATTAGGGTTTACATTTGTAACTCCTAATTGTTGGAATAGTGTCTAAGGCTGCAACTATATTAGGCAAGTATTTGACCCGGTTGTGTATAGTCCATTTGGGTTGCCTTCACCATAGGAACTTGACAAGATGATTTATTATGAGAGAAGGAATATTATTAATATATTATAAGAATAATATAAGGTATAATAATATTATTATTTGATTAATATAAGTCATAAATTAATTAGGAATTAATTTGGTGACTTAAAGAGATTAATTAAATAAAGGGGTATAAACTGTCAATTGTTTGATAGTTGCACTTTGGGCTATATATCCTTTATGGATAAGGGGTGAACGATTTCTAGGGCTAAGGATAGCCATAAAATCGTCCAAGGCTTATCATGGAAAGGATTTGGATTGCTTAGGGCTTAAGTTATCCAATTAGGGTTTAAGGGTGAAACCCTAGGAGCCTTACTAGTATAAATAAACCCCTAGGGCTAAGGGATTCGGGACTTATGCTTTGAGTAGAAACCCTGGCCGAATTTCTCTTCCCTCCTCTCTCTCAAATCATCCTCCTTGCTAGTTGGTGATGAGTTATTAATTAACTCTTTGATCGATTAGATCTTTGTAACAGGTATGCGACGAACGTAAAAACAGTAAACAAAACACAAGTATGAATCAAGATGTGTCGAATGATTAGATTACTCGATCCTCAGCAGAGCTCGACTAAGAACTTCCGCTGTAGAGGATTCTAGGGTTACAAAACAAGAACGATAAATTTTCTGAACAATAAATCTCTAATCGTTACTTATCATGTTTTTTTTCTAGGATGCATGCAAGCATCTATTTATACTAAACCCTACAAAACTCACGGATGGACAGGCCTATACCGGAGATACATATTGGACTAGCTAACGAGCCCAATAGACGCAACACAAAATACGACCGAACAATCTCCCCCTTTGCGTCAAATTGGAGCGAGACTACATCTTCTTCTTGCTTGGGCCAGCAGCGGGAGCCTTCTTTACTGTATCAAACAGACGTGTGATAAGTGCAAGGATTGTCTGTCTGAAGCAAATATACCATTGAATCACATCATCAAAGTACTTGATATCATCCGCCGTGTTCTGCTTGCATCGATGGATGATCCCTAAAACGTGTTCCAAACAGGCAGTGGTGTAGAGATGTTTGTCTGCCAAGGCGAAAAGACATTTGTGCCCTTCGTTCCTGGTAAACATGACAGAGTTTCTCTTTGGGTCAATGTTTCCCATCTGCATCATATTGAGATCACTGGTAGAGCCAACAGGAGATATGGTAGGTTTCTTCTTGAACACGCTCGCAATCTCCTGATCCATCAAAGCAACTTCCATGATATAGCATACAAGCATCCTCTAAAAGTGGTCAATGATCGGACCATATTCAGCTTCGTTTGTAAGAAGGATGTTGTGCAAGATAATCCAATCATGGGGATTAAGGTTGGGAAGATCTGCAAGTGAGATGGCATGTTCGGTCTTGGCAGAACCCCATAGTACCTTGAACCGAACGTTGGTGAAGTTGCCTTCCCTGTACGGCTTCAGGACCCGAACATTGACAATTTTCTGAGCGCTCCAAGTCTGGTATTGGGGTTGAGCTGCCTTCAGATAAAATTCGATTAAGTCCCGATCAACCTGTGGATGAGGATGATGGAACTCTGCAATGTTGGAAAAGGCATGAAAAATAAACGCCTTTCGGGTCAGTGGCATGTCGAACTGCGAGTCGACAGTGTTAGAACGATCTAAAGAGATCACAGGTTCTAGCCACAAGATACTTGGTGTGTCAATGGCTTCTTTAATCAGCCTCGCAAGAGTCCAAGAAGGAAAAAGAGTTTTCCTGCTCTCAAGAAGGTCGTGGGCTTCTTTCTGTTTCCTTTCGGCTTCTTCAGCCTCTCTAGCCACACGAGCACTGATGTCAGCCTCTTTATCTCGACCTTGACGCTTCAGAAGGTCAGCAATTTTCTCTTTATCATCTTCATCACTCTCCTCAACAATGTTTTTGCCCTTGTCTTTTACACCGGAACTGGAAGCTTGGCCTACTGGAGGAGGTTCGGTTGTGTGTGTTGCTGTTGAAGTAGGAGGCGGTTGAGACATAGTTTCCTTCTCTCCCCCTTGTTTCGGAATGGACATGAAATCAAGGAGCCCCTCAATTTTGCTGAGTAGAGAAAGGGCGGGAGCGAGCTTCTCTGCAAGGTCACGCCTCACAGAATAATTAAGGATGGGGTCATGTGCTTCAAGGATGTTTGAGATTGCTGAGTGGACATCCGAAACACACGATTTAACCACCTCTCTTTCAGACCGAAGAGACTCAATCTCCTGTTGAGAGTTGGAGAGTTGAATGCTCTTGACCTTTAGAGCGGTAGTCTTCCTAGCGAGAGCATCCATTAGAGTGTTCTCGGCAGCTAAGTCTTCTTGAAGCTTGAAGAGACTTTCCTCAATGGTTGTTTTGAAAGCTGAGTTGTCGTCAGAGATGGTTTGACGAAGCGAAGCGAACGACTTCAGCTCTGACGCGACTAAGTTAGCCAGCTGGTTGACAATTGGTTCCAGCTTTGTCGAGGTGGCTTCAGTGGTTTCCTGTAAAGATTTCAACAAGGAAGAAGCATCAGTGAATAGTTTATCTACTTTTTCGGTCACTGCCTCACAAGCTTTGGTTGAGGCATCTATGGCTGCAGTGGCGGAATCAAGGGAAACTTGATGAGCTTTGGAAAAAGCCTCAACAATTTTCTGAATTGCAGCTTCAGATATGGAGGACTGAGATGTGGAAGACGAAGAGATGAGCGAATCTATTTTGTCATGTAGCTCCTTGAGATGCCTCTTTGTGACAGGAGCGTTGTCATCGTCGTCACTTTGAACTTGAAACAGACAGTAATAGACCGAATCAAAAGTCATATTCTCCCCGCCAAGGAGATGTTCTTCTTCCTCTAAAGCATGAGCAGGAGAAGATGGTGGTGGTGAAACTGTAGGTTCGGTAGTAGTTGTTGTTTCGGGTTGGGTGGTGTGTTCGGTGGTTGGTGTGGGTTCGGGTGCTGAGTTGGATTTTGGTGCGTCAGTATGAACCCCCTGTATTAGATACGTTGGTTCTAACATCTGCAGTGGTGGTGGTTGTTGCTTCAGTAAATATTGGTGGTGGTATTGGGATGGAAGTTATGGGGGGAATAGAAAAAGGAATTGTAACGGGTGGAGAAGAGATAGGAGAAGTAGAAATATGTATCTCTGGGGTAGGAGAACGAGGTGGAGTGTTGGCACGTTGAGATCCATCCTAATCAGAACCCTCGTCCTCAGATTCGCTTGAGGATGAAGCGATAATCAGCTTTCGTCTCGGTTGGGTTTTTCTCCTCTTCTGTGGTGGAGACTGAGCAGCCTTAGTGGTTTTCCTTTTCTTGGGAGATGGGCCTTTTGCTCCCTTTGCCACCTGTTTTCCCTTATCAGCCTTCTTGCCTCTAGGAGCAGGCTTGTCAGCGTCATGAATTGATTTCAACATCTCTGGAGTAAGATCCCTCAGACCAGAACGTTTGAACTCCTTGTACGTTATGATAATATGGCTGTCAGCAGGAACATCACCATACATCGTTTCCGAGATAGACCCGTTGAAGTGAAATTTTGAAGCATCCGAGACAATGATCTTCGTGGTATGGAAAGTACCAATCGAAGACATTGGAGCACCAGCGACAATGGGGACGTGGTACTTGTCCATCACCCATTTCGTGACAATAGTTCAGAACCGGGCATAAGAAATCTCTGAGTGTCAAGAGGTGGAAGAGAGACTCTGAATGAGTTGTTGCCATAGGACCGACCCGTAGTCCATGTTGATGCCATTGTAGATCCCATACATGATTGAGAGAAACAAACGACTTGCCCCATCGGATCCAGCACTTCGTTCAGATAAGCCCTTGAAAAGTACAGTGAACATCCCATTCCACTGAGGGGGCAGGCACGGCTTTTTGAATTTCGTGACTGTAGTGAGCACCTCAGTGTACCCCATGTTGTAGAACATGTTGAACAGATGACCCATTGGAATGGTTTCAGGATTAACCCTCGAAGAATCAGGTTCAAACCCTAACAGCGTACAAAACCTTTGTTTAGAAATCGACGCCTTGTGCTCAAAGACATCGAGGAAAATCCTGTCGACGACCTTGTCATAGTGAGCTGTAGAAAAAATTTGTGACAGGAACTCCATTGGAACAGCTTCAGCCCTGGTAAGAGCAGGAGCGATTGGCGAGAACTTCAGGCATTCAATGATGGGAAACATGAAAGCGTCATATGCCTGAGGAGTAAGATCAATGATCAAACTCTGCTGTGGACGAATGGGCAAGATGTGAGAAGTTGCATGAACAGATGAAGAATCCGCCATTGTTGAGATGAAAGTGGGAGAGATGATGAACAGTAGAGGTTTAGAGGATTTTCTTGCTCTATGGGAATGTAGGTGCAGTAAAGAGGTAAACGGTGGATCACATTGCCTTTTATACTGTGGGTAAAGGAGAGAGAAAAATCTTTCCCAAATCTTCGATTGAAAAAAAAACGAAGTGTTTTTTGGAGGTGACTGACGCGTGACAGTTGGGTGTGCCGATGATCACGTAGGAGAGAGAGTGTCAATCCCTAATCACACGCCTTCCCATCAAGCGCTGTTTGGAGATGAAACGGTTCCTATTCGCACGCTTTTCCTTGTTGCGCCGTTTGAAATCAAATCGATTGGACTCCCGCCTGAGTCATCATTTCGTCATCTTATCCCTTTAGAGATTAACAGCATCTTTAAAGTAAAATCCCCATGTGGATCAATATTAACCACAACCTTTTATAACAACCAATCCAATTAAAATTCCTTAGAATTAATGAAACCAGAATTTTGGAAAATCAAAAAGATTTTCGTGCTGAGTGTGTAAAAGAAAAAGAAATAAAGCAACACTTTTGAGGGATTATGTGATGTCAATAAAGACACGAAACAATGGATCCCGGGCACGAATCTCTTCCTTCAAAATCAAGAGAGACTTTAAAGTGTTTGTGTGGTTTCCTGTTGAATAACGATCAGACACTTATTAAGAAGTGTTGAAAGGCTTCTTTTAAGTAGGCTTATGGGGGTGGCTTTCGCTTCGATTCATAATTCCTGATCTTGATATAAGATAGAAATCGAACGAAGTACTTGTGAGACCAATGTAGTCTGTTGAACAAGTAGGTTGGAGATAATTTAAGTGGCAAGGTAAACTAATGTATGCGAAATCTCAAAAAAAATTAAAACTGGATCCCAAGGGAAGAAATGTTATTGGATTTAACAATTTCATAGGAATCACTCAAAAGAAAAATAGAGATTTCATGTTGTACCCCAATGGATAAGTTCGTCAATTCATTAGTGAAAGCTAGAGCAAGTTAGATGTTCATCGTCAATGCATAGTAGGTATTGAATTGTGGGTTTCACTTAGCACGTAGTGACACGAAGCTAAGATCATGAACACAAAAATTGTGCAACCATAAACCTCAGTGGTAATGTCTGAGAGTCTCCCAGGTTACGTTTGTGAAACGAATGAGATGGAGAAAAAGTAATGTAAATGGTGTAAAGACACCAAAGTACCTCAACTATAAAAATAGGGACTAAGCAGAAAACTCTTATCTCATGTGAGAAGAGAGTTAGGTAGCTCATGATTAGAATAAATATGAGAGCCTAATTGGGAAGACAGGGTTTGTTTGTACCAAGTCAGTAAGGCTATTATTTAGAATCAGATGAGGCTTTGGACACATACAACAACATGCTTCTAGGGACACTTAGCTAGTGAAATAAGTTACCCACAATGAAATAAATAAAAGCCAAAATAAAATAAAAATATTTTTGGATTTTTTGAATACGAAAGTAAAAAAGAAAAAAAATATATTTTTGGAATTTTTGATCGAAATAAATAAGACATAAAAAAATTTATACAAAAAAAAAATGTTTGAACCGAACCCGAGCGTTCGGTTTATTTCGGTTGAGAAATTTTTTTTTGAACCGAACCCGAGCGTTCGGTCTATTTCGAGTGAGAAAATATTTTGGAACCGAACCCGAACGTTCGGTCCATTTCGGTTGCAAAAAAAATAAGTTTGAAAAACAAAAGAACTTCGTCAATAAGATAAATGAATTTGGAAAAATAATAGAAAAGATTTACAACCAAGGAAACTACCTTTGAGCGATAAGCAAAGGTCAGATGATACAACCAAACCCGAGCGTTCGGTTCATTTCGGTAGACCAGATCAAGACCCGAACCCGAGCGTTCGGTCTATTTCGGCATACAAGAGACCTGAACACGAACGTTCGGTCTATTTCGCTTCTTACTTTTGATCTTGAGAGGTAATTTTTGGTACTGACTCCGATTCCATCATTCCAAGCCCTTGCATAATTTTGTTGAAAGAAGCTTCAGGAAGAGCTTTGGTGAAGATGTCGGCCAGTTGATCAGTGGTTCGAACAAAATGAATTTCGACGTTCCCATCTTCCACATGATCCTTAATGAAGTGATACCTCAGTGCTATGTGCTTAGTCTTGGAGTGTTGCACTGGGTTATGACAGATCCTAATTGCACTTTCAGAGTCGCAATATAGTGGGATCTTTTTCATATTGAGTCCATAGTCCCGGAGCTGGCTTTGGATCCAAATCACTTGAGATGTACAGGAGGCAGCTGCGATGTATTCTGCTTCAGCGGTAGACAGAGATACACAAGTCTGTTTCTTTGATTGCCAGCTAACCAACTTCTCGTCAAGGAATTGGCAGCCTCCTGTGGTGCTTTTCCTGTCTAGTCCACAACCTCCAAGGTCTGCATCTGAGTAGGCTTGAACGAAGAAATCTGAGTTTGATGGATACCATAAGCCGAGAGAGGTAGTTCGTTTCAGAAACCGGAGAATGTTCTTCACTGCAAGCATATGAGGTTCACGAGGATTCGCCTGAAATCTAGCACAGTAACAAACAGAAAACATTATATCAGGCCTGCTAGCAGTAAGGTACATTAAAGAACCGATCATCTGGCGATATAGCGTAATATCGACTGCTGGCTTATCCAAGGATGGAGTGAGCTTGGTGTCGAACGCCATTGGAACTTTAACCTTTGAGTCTCCCATCATGCCGAACTTAGCAAGGAGAGTCTTGGTGTAGGCTTCCTGGTTAATAAAGATGCCTTCGGGTCCCTGTCTAATATTTAAACCAAGAAAGAAATTAATCGGACCCATTGAGCTCATTTCAAATTTAGTCTCCATCAGCTTTCTGAATTCAGCTGTTAAGCTAGGATTCGTTGAGCCAAAGATGATATCATCGACGTAGATTTGAACAATCATAAGGTGGTTACCTTCCTTTTTACGAAAGAAGGTTGGGTCAACCGAACCTTGTTTGAATTTGGACATCTTTAAAAACTTGGTAAGCGTTTCATACCAGACCCTAGGTGCTTGTTTAAGTCCGTATACCGCTTTGTCCAGAATATAGCAGTGATTGGGGTATTTTTCATTCACGAATCCCGGAGGTTGCTCCACGTACACCGTTTCTTCAAGTTCTCCATTTAGAAATGCGCACTTCACGTCCATTTGGTAGACCTCAAAGTTCTTGTGTGCGGCATAGGCAAGAAATATTCGAACAGATTCCAGCCTAGCTACAGGAGCAAATGTTTCCTCATAATCGATTCCTTCCTCCTGGCAGTATCCTTTCACAACTAGACGAGCTTTGTTTCTTATTACATTGCCTTCCTTGTCTATTTTATTTCTAAAGACCCATTTGAGACCAACAACCGAGGCATCTTGAGGAGTTGGAATGAGGCGCCAAACTTTATTTCTTTCGAACTCATTAAGTTCGTCTTGCATAGCTTGAACCAAATCAGAGTGATCAAGAGCAGTGTTTACTGTCTTTGGTTCAACTTTTGAGACGAAAGAGTTAAACATACAGAACTCTACTTTTGAAAATAAAGATGTTTGCTTTGCCTTCAGTTGAGATCGGGTCAACACCTTTTCAGAGACATTACCCATAACCTGTGAAACAGGATGATCTCTAGTCAATTTGACAAGAGGAGGGTAATTTGGATCATAGGATGGATCCAATTTGGCATTTACCATCTCTTCTAATTCGGATTGACTGTCATCGTCATAAAACATACCAGCATTCTCCCCCTCGACTGATGAGCTTTCAGGGGTATCTTGACTTTCCGGTGCTACAGGAGTTTCGGGTGCATTTGAGCTTTCGGTAGCTACATTACCTTCGGGTGAAGTAGAACTTTCGGGAGCAGATGGAGAAGAGTTTTCCCCCTTAACTTGTGAACTCGGCTGTTTTGAAGAAGATGGATTCTCCCCCTCAACTTGTGAACTTGGCTGTTTTGAAGAAGATGGATTCTCCCCTTCAACTGAAGCACCTTGCTGAAAAAGGTTTATTTGGAACTGATTCTCCTTCACCCAGTCGTCTGGCAGCGTCATCGACAATTTGCTTCAAATGGTCAACTTTGTTGTCTGCTGCATTGGCTTCTGAGAGAGTAGCCTTCTACGGTTCATCAAATAACTCCACAAATTGCTCAAACAAATTTGCAATCGAGGCTGTGACTTGGCCTGTTTGAGAGAAGATTTCTCCAAATGATTCTTACGTGGCCTTCAGCTTCTTGACATAGCTATCATCGAAAGTCACGTAATACGTTTCTTCAATCTTCCTCGAATGCTTGTTTAAAACCCTGTATGCTTTCGAAGTGAGAGAATATCCCAGAAAAATCCCTTCATCGGCTTTTACGTCGAACTTGTTACGATGTTCTTTAGAATTGAAGATAAAGCATCGTGAGCCGAATACGTGGAAGAATTTGACGTTTGGCTTTCTGTTGTTGATGATCTCATAAGGAGTAAGAGTGAAACACTTATTGAGATAGGACCTGTTCTGCATAAAACATGCTGCAGCAATAGCATCAGACCAGAAATATAGAGATAGAGAAGCGAAACTTAGCATGGTTCGGGCCGCCTCACACAAAGATCGGTTTCGTCTTTCGACAATCCTATTCTGTTGAGGGGTGTAGGGAGCTGAGAAGTTGTGATTGGTTCCTTTTTCTGCTAAAAAGTCTTCAAATTCTTTATTCTTGAACTCCGGCCCATTGTCGCTTCTGAAGTTGCGAATGAATTTCCTCAACTGCACTTCAACTTGCTTGATAAACATCTTTAGCTTGAGAGTTGCCTTAGATTTGTGCTTCAGAAAGAACACCCATGTAAAACGTGAAAAGTCATCAACAATAACAAGAATATACTTGCTACCGCCAATGCTTTCGATAGAAGATGGACCACATAAGTCAATGTGAATTAACTCAAGTGGTTCAACGACTTTAGTGTTTATTATGGATGGGTGACTTTGACGACTTTGCTTCCCCATTTCACATGCAGCACACAAATGTTCTCGATCAAACTTGAGCAATGGAAGACCCCGAACATGACCTCCTGTGACAAGTTTGTTGATATCCTTGAAATTGAGATGGGAGAGCCTTCGGTGCCACAGCCAGCTTTCGTCAGAATGTGCTTTGGATAACAGACAGATAGCTGGATTTCCTTTGATAGGTTTGAGATTGAGAGGAATTTCGCCTTTGCGCTCTGATTTGAGAATCACTCTTTTTGTTTTCTTCTCTATTATTTCCGAACCCTCATCGTCAAATGAAACTTTAAGACCGGTACCTCCAACAAGCTGATATACACTGATGAGGTTATGCTGTAGTCCTTTAACGTATGCAAATTTTCTAATCGTGAAGTCTCCATTTGTTATCATCCCATAACCTTTTATCGTGCCATATGAGTTGTTCCCGAACTTGACATTCCCGTCGTTTGGAAGAGATCGGAATTCCCTCAGCTCTTCCTTCCTTCCTGTCATGTGACGTGAGCAACCACTGTCAATATATCATTCTTCGTCGAACTGCTCGTCACTGATAACCTGCAAAAATCAAGCAGATTTAGGAACCCAAAGTTTCTTGGGTCCACGTGAGCCTTTCACAGGAACAGGAATAGTAAGAGAAATGTCAACAAGATATGTTCTTTTTATTAAAGTTGTTTCATCTTTCTTCTTAATAGTGAAAACTTTAATTTTGTTGGGATTTGTTACAGTCGGTTTGGATTCAGGTTCAGGCGTTTGGGCCTTGGAATGCTTTTGATCATTCTTGACTGAGGAAACCTTCGATTTTCCTTTCAAATCTGTTGAAGATTTTGGATTTTGAGTTTGAACATAATTGGATTTAGAATGGGGTTGAGAAGAATTAGAATGAGAGAATTTAGACTGAGAAGTTTTCTTGAATTGACGTTCTAGGTGGCCCTTTTGTTTTTGGTCATTAGTGGGACCGAACCTTGAACCTTGGTAGCTTTTGCTCTCGGAACCGAACCTATACATTCGGTAGCTGGTGTTCTCTGAACCGAACCTTTCCCTTCGGTTGTTATTACTTTCTTGCGATCTGACTGCTCTTTTCTCTGACTTTCTGTCATGATCAGAAAAATGGGCATTTTGAGATCGCCAGAACTGTTTTCGCTTTGAGAGATTCTTTTTGTATCTCAGATTCCTTTGCTGCTTTTGATCCTTTACTTGCTTGGGCTGTCGGTGGATGTTGGCTTTTTGCTTTTGCTTTTTGTCAGCCGGTTCACTTTGAACAGGTGATGTATCGCTTGAAGGAGTGACTTCTTTTTCAAGAACTTCTTTTGCACCACTGGTACTTGGCACATCGAAGTTGTCAGGCTTGTTTAGTGGCTCTGGCACATATCTGCCTTTGGTTTTCCAGGACGTTCGCTCTGACAGACCAACGGTTTCATCTGCATTATCTATAGGAGCAGACCAGAAAAACTCTTCACAACCATCTGTATTATCTTCGTTTACTATGGCGGTGAGTTCGGCTGTCTGATGTTCGGTTACTCCTGTGACCTTATACACCTGATTTGGTGTTGTTCTCACCTTTTGGTACACCACGGCCTTTTCTTCAAGAATCGGGGACTTATTTTGGGATAAACGAGCGAACTCCACAGAATTTTCAGAAATAAGATTTTTGTGGTTTTCGGGTTCGCTCTTGACAAACTCAGAACAGTCGACTTCATCCTCTACAGAAATTTCACTCATATCATCATCCTCGTTGAGCTCAGACGCGTTTTCAACATCAATTTTATTTTCTGAGCTCAAGTTGGCATTCAATGAGTCAAACTTTTGTATGGTTTCGGTCCTTAGTTTCAGTTTATCGTTTTCATCCAAAAGGTTTTTCAACATGTCCTTATGGTCCTTGGACTTTATAAAAGATTCGATTTTGTCCAGACCATACATATAAGTCGGA
Source organism: Lactuca serriola (assembly GCF_051521515.1). Taxonomy (NCBI): domain Eukaryota; kingdom Viridiplantae; phylum Streptophyta; class Magnoliopsida; order Asterales; family Asteraceae; genus Lactuca; species Lactuca serriola. The sequence goes on along the minus strand of NC_136412.1, from coordinate 45,970,807 downwards.
TTCACATCATCAGACGAAACTACACTTTCACAATTATATGCTTCAGCGTCGATTTCATCTTCCTTAAATTCAAGGAAGGGCAAAATCATGCGATGAATTTTCTGCCCTATTTCACAGTTCAGATGAAGTTGAGTGATGTTAGCATAAAGACGTTTAGCAATTAAATAAAAGACATTTCTTTGTTTCAAAAGTTTTAAATTGTCTCTTTGCAAATAAATGTTATCATCTTTGGATTTAATCAGCTCCGACTCCTTCAGCTCTATCCACATCCTCTGTTCCTCACTCTTGGAAGACACCCTGCTTATTTGGTCAGTTAGGTTAGAATTGGTGACCCGTGTTTGAGTTAAACTGCTATCTAGATTTGAGATTCTTGAATTTAAGCTTTTTAATTCTTTTTCATACGAATTTTGTGGGACTTTAAATGAAACAAAAACGGATTGTACCTTCTTGATCAATTCATCTAGCTCATTGATCTGCACGCTGAGAGGTTTTGCTGTGAAGCATAGGTCCTCTTGCTCCTTGGATTCTTCATTCCCACCATCCGTATTGTATCCCCTAATTTGAGATACATCTGTCACCATCAAACACTTCCTACCGCTTTCTTCACCTCTTGCAACGTATGCCTTTCCATGAGATGGCTTCCTGACCTCATCATCCTCTGAGTCGGTTGACCAGACCTGCACGCCACCGAACTCATCATCCGCTGCCGAACCCTGCACAATTAAAGCATTCATTGAAGGGTTAGCAGTAGCTTTCTTTCTCTTGATCTCTTCCAGCTTTTTCATCAACAAGGCCTCTTCATCTTTTTCCTCATCCTTCTCTGCCATTTTCTTTAGAACGCAGTCTTTGGCATAGTGGTTCTTTCCTCCACAGTAGTAGCAGTTCACCATCATTGCATAGTCTTCAGAAGTAAGATCATAATCTTCTAAGTTGAGATCTTCATCTTCTACCACACTTTTGCTTTTGGACAAGAGGGCCAAGGACCCTAAACTGGAGACCACATTTTTCTCTTGCAAAACAATCTTTTCTTGGGATTTCAAAATCCCCACCAGCTTTGCCAACGAATAAGATTTAAATTGCTCATGATCTTTAATAGTGGACACAACCGCTCTCCACTCGGCTCTAAGGCCATTCAAAAAGGTTACTTTTTGTTCAATCAGCTTCCTTTTTATATCGTGTTTGATCATCTTGCTAAGAAGATGATTGAAGCGATCGAACGTCTGAGTAACAGTTTCATCATAATTTTTCTTAAATTCACCAAACTCAAACAAAAGCAAGGTCTGAATAGAATGCTCCAAATCTTCATCTGTGGAATATAGCTCTCGCAGCCTATCCCATATTTCTTTAGCAGTGCTGCATGAACTCACTAGCCTGAATGTATCTGATTGCAGAGCGAATCGAATCAGTCTCAATGCTTTAATGTTGCATTGAAACTTTTCCTTTTCGTCTTGAGCAACATCCTTTACGTCCTTTAACAGATCATTGTACTCTTTCTGAGTTTTAATGATTTTTGACGTTCCAGAGTGAGCAAATGGTCCAGAAATGATTGCATCCCAAATAAGGTATCCATTGTCTTCCGATCCGATGACATAATCTTCAAAGTGATGTGCCCAGACTTCGTAATCCTGGGTGTAAAGAATAGGAATCTTCATCGTCAGTCCAATGCTGTTAGAGATGTTGATGGGATTAGATTGTGACTCGTCCATGCTTGATCGTTTTTAACCTGTTTGAAAGATCAGACTTGTAATATTTAATATTAGGGCAAACAAATAAATGTTGAGTTACGTCAATAATGGAATGACGGCTTAATAAATATTAGTTAATGCGGAATAACCCTAATTGCAAACTCTTTCACAGAAAAGATGTGTATGAATTACACAGCCTCCTGCTCTGATACCAATTGATGAGTTATTAATTAACTCTTTGATCGATTAAGTCTTTGTAACAGGTATGCGATGAACGTAAAAACAGTAAACAAAACACAAGTATGAATCAAGATGTGTCGAATGATTAGATTACTCGATCCTCAGCAGAGCTCGACTAAGAACTTCCGCTGTAGAGGATTCTAGGGTTACAAAACAAGAATGATAAATTTTCTGAACAATAAATCTCTAATCGTTACTTATCATGTTTTTTTTTCTAAGATGCATGCAAACATCTATTTATACTAAACCCTACAAAACTCACGGATGGACAGGCCCATACCGGAGATACATATTGGACTAGCTAACGAGCCCGATAGACGCAACACAAAATACGACCCAACAGTTGGTGTTTGTAAGCCATTAGAGGAGTGACAATTGTGACTCTAAAGCCTCAAGGACAACAAGATCAAGCAAGTGATTCAAGGTAAAATTCTAATCTCTGATTTCATATTATTGCTATTGTATATTAACCATTTGAAGTCTTGGATTCAATGTATGTTCAATTAGAGAAACCTAGATCCAAGCATTAGGGTTGCATGTGCACATAGGAATGTTCATATGGCTAAAAACCATCACTAATTATGACACACTATAAAAGAAACCCTATAGCATGCAAAATCAGACTAAGTGTATTCATAAGAGGGCATAACCAATTTTTGAGGCTAAGTGACATTCTATCAAGGTATTCCAAGTTTGTGGAGTTGTGTGAAGCATTTGTGGCACAACATTTGGGGTGCTAGGCTCACAAAGTCTTGAAGGAATCCAAGTAACAACAAGGTATGTATTTCTACTAGTTTTTATGTTTTATGTAATCCCCATGCCATGCTAGTTAGGAAATAACCTTGAAAAAAAATTTGCATGTATATAGAGAAAACATAGATTCAAGGTTATTAGGGTTGCATGTACACTTAGGAAGTGTTAGAATGCTCAAAACCCATGATTCTCAACCGCATGCTTGGAACATATTTTGGAGATCATTTAGAGGTGTAATCAGAATTCAGCAGCCAACAAGAAGTTGTTTACTGACATGCTGAGATGGTATATTCAATTTCGGCAGACTCTTCTTGCTATCATTCCTCGGCTGTTCAAAGTTGTGAAGACAGTGAAGCCTACTCAACAGAATTAATCTCTCACCTCATTTGACGCAAAGGGGGAGATTGTTGGGCTTATAGTGTTGCGTCGTGGGCTCGGTCCTTAGCCCAATTTTGTAGCCGGTTTGGGCCTATCCAACCGTGCATTATTTTTCTCTAGGGTTTTAGTATTTAAGGTGCATGCATGCATCCTAAGTTGGTAACACATATATTATTTTCTCTCATCAAAGTATTGTAAACCCTAGCTCGCCTCTACAGTGGAAGTTCTTTATCGAGCTCTGCTGAGGCGTGACTATATTTGAATCATAAGCTTTACATTGATTCCATATTGTGTTCTTATTCATATTGTGATTGAATTCTTTGTTCTTAATCAATATACTTGTGAAAGATCTAAACGATCTAGATATTTATTCTCTTCAATTTGCATTCCATGTATTTTCCATTTTTGCCCTTAATCTTAAAAGAATTCTTGCATTTTAGTCCCTAGCCAAGTACGTTGAGTGTACGCTAGGAGTACGTTGGGCGTACTAGCTCGATGGCATGGTCCCAGAGGCACCCTCGTATGCGGGGCATATGTTGAGGTACGTAGGGCGTACGGTCACTAGGGGAAAACCCTAATTTTTAGGATTTGTGCCCTATTTAAACACCTTAAGTTGTTCATGTACTTTCTTATGACCAGCCTCCACTTCTCCAAACCCTAATTAACTTTTGAGTGTTTTGAGCTTGGAAGTGAACTTTGAAGGTGTTTTTGGTGATCTTGAAGGAAGAAGAACTATTGGAAGGTGCATTGGTGTGGCTAGAGGTTGTGGTTCCATAATGATCTCTAACATGGAAAGCTTTTGGAGCTACTCTAGAAGATATGGTTAATCTTAGCATTTTTTTAGCTCTTTTGTACATAAAAATGCAATCTTGATGTGTTATATTGGACCATGTATGATTTAGGGTTCTTATTATGGGTTTTATTGAGTATTGGGTCCCATGAAGACATGCAAACGAGTAAAGTTGCCAACTTCACGTGTTAAGACATCATTTAGGATCAGATCTGAGAAGTGGACTTAGTGGCTTAATCGATTAAGCACCTAATGGTGAGTTTAGATTGTTATGCTGTAACGCTCGTAGATCCGGGCTAGTTAATTTAGAGACGATAAGCATCAAAAGTGACTTTTTGATAAAAGATTTTTTAGAATGAATAATCTTAACTAGGTTGTAGTGGTCGTGATAGGGATTCCAGATATTTAAAGAATGCCGAAATCTGAGTTATAACGAAGAAGTTATGACCTGTCAAAGTTTCGTGACAGAACCAGTACGAAACTGCGTGACGTAAATAGTGAATTTATGATAGAGCGAAATTTAGCGTTGGTGATCTAAACGAAAGTCGAAGAATACGTTAAACCGAGAGCATGCATAAAAAGAACGTTTAAAGCTAACTTCGTACGAGGAAGTTATGATTTTTCGAAGTTTCGACTTAACGGTAAGTAGCCCAAAGTTCGAATATGAGATCGAGTAGTTTCTAGCCAAAACAATCTAAATGATAATCGAAGATCTCGTTAACAGTAGTCCAACGGTAAAAGACAGACAAAAACGGACGTCAGATGAAGGAGTTGTGAATTCCTAACGGAGTTTTTCCTATCCCGGCCTACTAAAAAAAATATAATAAAATTTAAATTCAAAGTTATCCAACAGAGTCTAAATGAGAGTTGTAGAGCATAATCTCACCTACGCGTACATATAAAGAAAGTCGAAAACAGAGCTCGTATGAGAAAGATATGAATTTCTAAAGTTCGGGGCACGAACTTCCACCTGTGTTAGAGCTCACGACGTGAGCACAGTGTTCACGACGTGAGCAGCTGATGGACGTCTTCCAAAGCAAGTGGCCCGATGACGAATGCCATGACATATCGAGCTCACGACGTGAGCAGTCGTGGCTCACGACGTGAGCAGTTGTGGCTCACGACATGAGCATTAGATTTCAGCCCTATAAATAGAAGTTGAGGGACAGCCGGCCATGGTTGCTGATTCCCCCCTCTCTCACTCCTGATAGGCTCTGTAGCTGTCTCGAAGTACCCCCGAAGCCCCGGTATCATCCCAACACCCGAAGCGGATCCCGAAGCCCCGAAGATCCCGAGGAGAAAAGAGTTTTTGAGCCGAAGCTCTGCCCACGTGAAGCCCGGTTCGTGAAGATATCCCGGTTTCACCGAAGAATACTATTTTTAGAGCTGTAGTGTTATCCAATAATCGTCTTATCAAGTGAGTGAATAGTTTCTTTCATGAACATGATTTTAATACAAGTTTTGTTTGAATGTATTAAATATATGTTTTGTGTGAGTTATTTGATGATGTCTGAATTATGTGTTAAAGAACGTACCTGATTTTTATGATAACTTATGTTAAAAAGTAAACCTAAGGTTTGTTATAATGGTTATGGGGTAGTATCTCTTTATGAGTACGAGCGAGATATATAGGGAGAATACAACTTTAAAATATGTCATTGATACCTAAGCATGGGTTAGACATATTTATTCATCCCTAGCCCAAGAGTATGGATTTGACTTAGTTAATTGTCATTATTCCGGGAGTATCGATTAGGACTTAAGCATTTGTCATTAATTCGGGAGTATGGATTAATACATAGTCAGTTGTCCTTAGTTCGGGAGTATGGACAGGACATAGAACCTGTCAATAGTCTGAGACTATGGATTTAGACATGGACCAATTGTCCCTTATCCGGGAGTATGGAATGGGCACAATCATGAACTCAAGAATATGGATTAGATCCGGGAGTATGAGTTAGAATTTGAGGTCTTTGGGTATGGCTAGTCTCATTGAAAAGATTGACGGGGTGGGGTAAGAGTTATATATATATATATATATATATATATATATATATATATATATATATATATATATATATAGAGAGAGAGAGAGAGAGAGAGAGAGAGAATTTTATATCGTGTGAATTCTAAATTATATGTATGTTATAACATTGTGGGATTGAAATCCCTATGTACTCACCAGGTTTTACAAACCTGACCCACTCAATATTTTTGAATCACAGGTATCAATACAAAGGCACGTTACACTGAGAGATTAAAGATATATATATATATATATATATATATATATATATATATATATATATATATATATATATATCATTAGTGTAGAGGAATGTAAGTTGGGTTTACGCTTATGTGTCTGTATTGACCAGGACATCCCAAATGTTTTAAACCGAATAAAATACGTCTCTTCGGAGATGCTTAGATAAAGTATTTATCATGTTTTCTGGGAACAAATTCCGTAACAGTTTTTTTTAAAAGTTTACTCTGATTTTAAAACAAAGCATAAACAAATCGGTCTTTTCTGGCCGTGAAATTTGCAGATGTCACAGTTGGTATCAGAGCATTAGTTTAAGCGAACTATGAATTTGTAGGATTTCTAGACTTAAATTTAGAATGTTAAGTAAAGATTGTGAGATGAGTGTCTGTTATATTTTAGACACAAGCACTAGTATATTTTAGGAAGGATGCCTAAAATGCATTTATATGCTAAATGCTATATGTTTTCCATATATAAAATTGCTATTTCGGATATATGGTCTATTGCCGCCTGGATCTGGAAACCTTATGTGTTTAGGATTCTAAGCGTACCACTACGATATTAGAACTGGCATGTAAACGTTTGGGAGTGATAAGGATGATTTAATTATTTATCGTGATCGAGGATCTAAATTCACCTTATTTGGTGTGTAGATCAAAAATGGTAAGAACCAGAAGTGGAGTTGGAAACATGAATGAACACCGGAATCAACCACCTGTGACTGAGCAAGTACCTGTTGTAGCGGCAACACCTAAGCCAATATCAATGGCTGGTGTACAATTGATGAATCAGACGATGTTGGATCGTCAAATGGATGAAACTAGACGTCTGCTTTAGCAGAATCGTGAAGAACTTTCAATGTCGATTGAACAACCCGAGTTGAATGAAGGGCATTCGGAAGGAGGTAACTTTAGTGGGATTGTTGGTCAAGCCAACCCACCATTGGTTAGACAAAACAAACAAGAGGGAGGAATTGATGGACTTGGATGCAAGTACAAAGACTTTTTGACTTGCAAACCATCGGCCTTCACTAGAAAAGAGGATCTGATCGGAGTTATGGATTGGATGTCAGAAATGGAGCAAGCCTTCATGACGTGTGGTTGCAGAGGCAAGTTGCAGACCACGTTCGCAGTATGTTAGCTCAGAGGTGGCGCTGTTCATTGGTGGAACACTCTAGGGAAGAACCTAAGCCCTAATGAGCCACTGTAACTGACTTGGGCAGAGTTCTTGGTGCAATTCAAGCGTAAGTTCTGCTCGGCCCAAAATCTGCTAGAGTTGGAGAACAAGTTTCTGACATTGACAAAAGGTAGCATGTTAGTTGATGATTACACCAATGCCTTCACCGATAAAATGGTATTAGAGGCCTATACTACCAGAAGCACAGGACTCACGCTTGGATTAGGGAAAGTCACAAGGTTACCAAGAGGCTTGTGATTGGTCTCGTTTTATTCAAGTATGTCGTTACCATCGATTCGGTAATGACTTATGAGATAATTGTTATTCCGACCCTAGTGGTCATATCAAATTGAGTCCGACTACGATGAGTTTGTTACGTGGTTCATAGAACCAAGTTCGATGTAACATTTGACTTAAGTCAGAAGATTGAAATCAATGCGATCGATGGCATCGCGCTCGTTGTTAAAGAAGCTTGTAGCTAGAAATGCTACATGCAAAAATGTGATTATATCACATTAGAATATGAAGGAAGGTATATTCCATTATGGAATTTGACTCTAAGAGACTTGAGTCTAAGCATTGCAACATATGATGAGAGATTATTAATTAGAGCATGATCCATCGATCTGTTACAATAGATAAAGGAATGTACTTATCCTAAGAAGAAGAAGTCCTCAATAAGGAATTATTTTGTAACTCGAAGGTTACGATTGAGCGTCCAACATAGTGCAAAGAGCAGGTGAAAGATTGAGCATCGCCTATGGTCAAGAAGTCCAAGGGTTAGATACTCATTCGAAGAAACATATAGATTATGGTCATTACTTAGGATGGAAGGATGACGTATGGAATCATTATACCAGACCTATTTCGTTGATGATTCCAGGATGTAATCATTCTAAGGGAGAGATAATTGTAACCCCCGTAGATCCGGGCTAGTCAATTTAAAGACGATAAGCATCAAAAGTGACTTTTGGATAAAAGATTTTTTAGAATGAATAATCTTAACTAGGTTGTAGTGGTCGTGACAGGGATTCCGGATATTTAAAGAATGCCGAAATCCGAGTTATAACGAAGAAGTTATGACCTGTCAAAGTTTCGTAACAGAACCAGTAAGAAACTGTGTGACGTAAATAGTGAATTTACGATACAGTAACATTTAGCCTTGGTGATCTAAACGAAAGTCGTAGAATACGTTAAACCGAGAGCATGCATAAAAAGAATGTTTAAATCTGACTTCGTATGAGGAAGTTATGATTTTTCACAGTTTCGACTTAGCGGTATGCAGCCCAAAGTTCAAATATGAGATCGAGTGGTTTCTAGCCGAAACAATCTAAACGAGAATCGAAGATCTCATTGATAGTAGTCCAACGGTAAAAGACAGATGAAAATGAACGTCAGATGAAGGAGTTGTGAATTCCTAATGGAGTTTTTGTCACACCCCAAAATCTAAACGGCGGAATCGTTCGGGGGTGGAGGACGTCATGTATAATATCACAACAATGCAAAGTAGTAAACAAGCAACAACATCATCCATTGCATTAATAATATAATTTAATACAAGTGTGTTCTGTCAAGTTATATAGACACCAAAAAGTACATCAAAATAAAAGAGGAGTCTTGAACAAGCTCCATCTTCTCAAAAACCTAGCACCGGTACCTGTCTAATGGTGACTTAAGAATACAAGTTATTTTGAAAGCGAGTATCAGCTTTAAAGCTGGTGAGATCATAAGTATATTAGTGTCTGAGTTTGTATGAAAGCATTTGTAAGATGTAATGTATAAGTTTTGTAAAGTTTGTATTTGTTTGAACACTCCTAGAAAACCCTATGTTTCCTACTAACAGTAGCCTTCTACCAGGGCATCTAGTAATTGTGTGTGTCTCTTGTAAGAGTGTGTATTTTCCCAAATTCGACTATCATTAACCAAAAATATAGTTTTTACATTACCGTGCATCGTGTGAATGTTCATGAAGTGAATGTAATGGGAAAAATATTATAGTATTGTAGTGTTGTATTAAGTAACTACTGTTGTATTAACTACCTTAAACCAATTGTTATTTAAACTACCATGTGTTGGCCTGTACCCTGCTACCGACTCAATAGTAAAACGACGATGTAAGACGCTGTAAGAAATGACATTTGGCATCTGTAGACTTGCAAGTCCCACTGTAGCGAGCAGCAAGGTGTAGGATAGTCAATCCAGTATAGATCTATACGCAAACTCATACGCTCCCCAATTAAGGAGATTATGGATACAAAAACAGTCATGGAAGGTAGTGCCATGACCCGCTTAATGGCTCACATAACTGAATGTAATGTATAGGTAATGTATGTGCTAGCTGTATTGCGTGTTCTTCCTCTGTCTAGCATGTATGTTTGTTTATCATCGCTTTGTATTATGTTTGTTTCTCATTACTATGTATTATGTTTGTTTCTCATCACTATGTGTTATGTTTGTTTCTCATCACTATGTATTATGACTCATGTATGAACTGACTCTTTTTATGATTCATTGTTCTAGTATTAGTATTAGTAAAACCCTAAACTATGCCTAATGTAGTTTACTAGTAATTTTACTTGTACGCATGATCATGGGAGTATACTCCTGCTACCTAGGGTATTGAATTGACTGGGAGAACCTTTATGAATATATATGTACACATGATATATATAACTAATAGTTAAACGACATTCGGACAGATACCCGATATCCTTCCAGACCACATCCCAACGGGAAAAGGAAATAAGGCGGGTTAGCCTTCCTAAGTCCTTCAAACATTACATATATAACTATACATATCTAGACATGCAATTGACAATATAAAAGTATAAAAGAAGTTTCGTAAAAGCATTTGTGTAACATCCAGGAATTCAGGTTCAACCATTTAACCATTCATCTTTTCCAAGTTGTCATAATAGGTCCCTTGTGTTAAGTACTAAGCTTGTGAGTATGCTGGTCGTACAAGGAGTACGCTGCATGTACTCGCGCACTTATTTTGTACGCGGTTTCATTTAGGTACGCTGAGCGTACCTAAGGTTACGCCGGGCGTAACCGGCCCATATTCAAAACGCTAATATGACTTGAGGGCTATAAAAGGAATGAGATGGTCTTGTCCCTCAACCACCATCTTTCAGAAATAAACTCTAAGAGAGTATTTCCTTCGTTTTTAGCTTGGGTGTAAGTGTTCTAAACTTCAAAGTTCCATTTAAAGGTGGTGAAAGAGAAGAGGAGACCATTGTGGAAGCTAGAAGTTGGTGGACAAGTGTAGATCTGAGGACTACAAAGGTTGGAGCTTCTTCCTGAGGTAAAAAGTTCAGATCTTGCCTTGTAGTTTGTGTGGTGTGCTTCTTGGACCAATTTCTAGGGTTTTTGGTCCCAAGATGGACACTTTATGAGCAAATAGTCTCCACTGGCCTAGATCTATCATATTCCAGGACTATATGAGTTGTATGTTCATAAAAATGCAATCTTGGACGTGAATGTTGAGCCATGCATGAGATCTAGACTTTTGTAGGAGAAAGGAAAGGTGTTAGAAGGTGCGGGGAACCTTTATAACCATGCAAAGGCTTAAAGATTTCGACTTTATGGATTAAGAGGTATTAGATAGGCCAGATCTGAAATGTAGGGTTATGTCTTAACCGTTTAAGACATTAAAATGAGGAAGTAAGAAACTGGGATGTACGCTGGGCGTAATCCCAGTACGCACCGCGTAGTGAGTTGCGTCCCCCGTTTCTAGAGTGCAAGGGTACGCCCCGCGTACTGCTTGCTGTTGACTTTTTATTGACTTTTAGGGTTTTGGTCAATATGTGGACTTTTGAGTCAGGGGAGGGTAAAATGGTCTTTTACCCTTCTGTGGGATAGTGGAAAGGGGTGTAGCATAGCCTTGAAAGCCATTAATGATTGGAATGATTATTTGTTGTGATTAGGTGAGGCTAGGACGTCGTTTTGAGATTCAGAGATATCGAGCACGTGAGATTCTAGACATCATACAAGGTGAGTCTTCTCACTATACTGTACCTGGAAGGATACTTATGTGTGACCGGAAGGTCTGGTATGCTATGAGATATATGTATCATATGCTTTGAGTTGCCTGCTTTGTATGCACTATGTATGTGATATGGATGCTGTGTTTGATATGGGACGGAAGGCATTATGATGTGGACCTGAAGGTCAGGGAAATTATGGACCGGAAGGTTGACACGGGTAGGACCAGAAGGTTTACCGGGTTGGGACGGAAGTCCCCTGAGACACATGGACCGGAAGGTCGTGTGGAGTATGTCCTGGAAAGGCGTATGTGTGTAAGTGGTATATTGGGGAACTCACTAAGGATTTATGCTTACAGTTGTTGTGTTATGTGTTTCAGGTACTAGCGAGGACCGTGGGAATGCGCCGGCGTGATCCGTACACACAGTCAGGGGATTTTATTTGTGATCTTGGGATATGTACTATTTTGATAACTATTGTGTAACATATGTTTTGAGAATGTTAAATATAAATTTGGTTGTTGAAAAATGAAAAAAAATTGTTTTGAAAATTTCGTCGTTTCAAGTCCAAGATTGCATTTTTATGAACATACAACTCATATAGTCTTGGAATATGATACATCTAGGCCAATGGAGACTATTTGCTCATAAAGTCTCCATCTTGGGACCAAAAACCCTAGAAATTGGTCCAAGAAGCATACCAGACAAACTACAAGTCAAGATCTAAACTTTTTACCTTAGGAAGAAGCTCCAACCTTTGTAGTCCTCAGATCTACACTTGTCCACCAACTTCTAGCTTCCACAATGGTCTCCTCTTCTCTTTCACCACCTTGAAATGGCACTTTGAAGCTTAGAACACTCACACCCAAGCTAAAAACGAAGGAAATACTCTCTTAGGGTTTCTTTCTGAAAGATGGTGGCTGAGGGACAAGACCATCTCATTCCTTTTATAGCCCCTAGGTCATATTAGGGTTTTGAATCTGGGCTGGTTACGCCCGACGTAACCTTAGGTACGCGCAGCGTACCCGGATGAAACCGCGTACAAAGTAAGCGCACGAGTACGCGCAACGTACTCCTTGTACGCCCAACGTACTCACAAGCTTAGTACTTAACACAAGGGACCTAATATGACAACTTGGAAAAGATGAAGGGTTAAATGGTTGAACCTGAATTCCTGGATGTTACAATTCTTCCCCACTAGAACCAGACTTCGCCCTCGAAGTCTTATACCGAAAACAACTACGGATGCTGCTCCCGCATCTTTGACTCTGACTCCCACGTCAGCTCGGACCCCTTCCGATGCTGCCACTGAACCTGCACCAATGGCACCTTCTTGTTCCTCAGAACCTTGATCTTCCGATCCCGAATCGCGATTGGTCTATCGGTATAATTCGGGCCCGCATCCACCTGAGTATCCTCCATTGGCACTACCGCCGACTCGTTGGCTATACACTTCCTCAACTGAGACACGTGGAAGGTATCATGAATCTGGCTCAACTCTGTAATTACTCTAAACAGCCCAATATATCGGGGCCCCAGCTTGCCCCTCTTCCTGAAACGGATCACTCATTTTCAAGGAGATACCTTCAGGAGCATGAAATCACGATATGCTACTCTACCTACTCTCGCAATTACTCTAAACGGCCCAATATATCGGGGGCCCAACTTGCCCCTCTTCCTGAAACGGATCACTCCTTTCCAAGGAGATACCTTCAGGAGCACGAAATCACCGACCTGGAACTCGAGCTCAGATTGTCGCCTATCCGCATAACTGTTCTGGCGACTCTGAGCGGTCAACAACCTCTGTCAGACCTGAGTATATGCTCTGTCGTCTGAAGCACAATCTTTGTACTACCCATCACGCGTTGCCCTACTTCTCCCCAACAAATGGGGGGTCCGACACCTCCGCCCATACAATAGCTCAAAGGGTAGCATACCAATGCTCGATAGATGGTTGTTATTATAGGAAAACTCAGCCAAGGGCAAATACGTGTCCCAACTCCCTCCGAAATACAATACACATGCCCGAAGCATATCCTCGAGCGTCTGAATCGTCCGCTCACTCCGCTCGTCCGTCTGTGGGTGGTATGCGGTACTGAAATGCAGTCTCGTACCCAAATCCTCGTGAAACTTCTTCCAAAATCTAGAAGTAAATCACACATCTCGATCTGAAACAATCGAGATCGGAACTTGTCACACCCCGCTAAAGCGGAAACACAGGGCGTGACAGTACAAAGGGTCTCATAGCAAAAGTTTAAAGACAACACCAACCATAGTATTAAAAATCATTACAAATTTACAATGAGTTTGAATAAGTTTTTAAAAGAAATTATAATGTATTTAAAAGTCAACACATGCAAATGCTCCTACAAGTGTTGTGTCTCTACGTGCCTCTTACTAGATGATTCCTGAAAAAGCATGTAAAACGAGCGTCAACTATAAAAATAGTTGGTGAGTACTCACAAATTAAACATAATAATGGTTTCAAGAATCGAAATAAAAGTTTTGATATCAGTTTCCATAAATAAAAGTATATTGCTAAAATGAGTTTTCAAGAATCGAAATAATATTCGTTGTTACAAGGAGCAAACAATTCCATTGTTAAAACAAGTATATAAGTTTTCAATAATAAAAGTTCGTTGCTATAATGAGAAACATAGTTCGTTGCTATAATAAGCATAAAAGTTTCGTTGCTAAAATAAGTATACAAGTTTCATCGCTAAAATAAGTATACAAGTGTCGTTGCTAACATGAGAATGCAAGTTTTACATGTGCATAAAGATTCGTATGTGCATCAAGTTTCTATTCATGAGTTCACAACCCAAGCCTAATGACCGATTCGTGTCCTATTGACTACTATGTGTATTGCAAAGATAGTGTATAAAATGGTAAAATGCACTCAAGCGAATCGTGCGAATGAGGAGTTGTCTACCTCCTGATAGCGTTATCCATAATAACCATAGGCTCAAAAGAGTTAATGAGTTGTGTGTAGAGATTCCAGGGACTTAACCGCAATACAGTCCTCATGAATTAAAGTAACATACACATACATACGAAATATAGCAACCAATTTTGATACAAATCAATTTAAATACAACGAACAATAAATAGATTTTCGGACATGCTTTTCCACCCCAAAACATAAAAATCGAAAATAGGGGAGTGCGTGAATACTCACAATGCATTGAGATGATGCAAATGGTTCCTTGAACTACGTTCCACGTGTACCACTACGGTTTCCTACAATAATGGTATTCCTAGTGAGTCTCTAATCGAAATCTAACACTAGTATACTTACTACTACAATAGAATTATACCAATATTGTGTCAAAATTTAATATTGATAAGTTACAAACATTTTTATGTGAAAATTAAATTTCAATGAATCAATTGTTATATAACAATTTAAATGGAAAATTCTCATTATTGAAATGTTAATATTTAACATTTTAAGAGGTGTTCTAATGATTAAATATTCAAAACTAAATCAATTTAGTTCTAAACTTTCCCAAACTTTTCATTTCAGTTTTAATTGAAGTCACAGACCTTAAGATAAATTTTCTTGAATTTTTGATTTGTCTAACTATTTTTCACCATTTAATTCGATGAATAATCATAAAATCATGGAAAAATAGTAAATTATCATTAAAAATTCTTGTAATTTTTTTGTAACTATTTTACAGTGTAAATAATCTAGTAAAAATATTAATATGTGTTTTCAAAAAGTTTAACACAATTTTTCTGATTTTTGTACATTTAAGTGTATTAAATCTTGGGAAAATAGAAGAAAAATAGAACACCGAAGATAAAAATCATCAAAATTTTTATGTATCATCCTAACATACTATAAGAATTTCTGGTAAATTTCCATGAATTTTGGATGAGTAAAACTATTTTTCCTGTTTTTAGTCCATTCTAAACACAAAATTCAAGAAAAATAGATATACATTTTCAAAAATTCCCAAAATACTTTTCTGGGTCTTCAATATTAGGTGCAAGCTGCGAAAAATAAGAAATAATATTTTCACATTACCTAAATTGGTTTTATGATTTATTGGAGCTAAATAAAAAGAAAATTAAAAACCATACTAAACAGTAACAAAAATCGATGCAACTTCATGAGAGATGTCTGTTAACTTAATGGGTCATCCAACAATATTTCCAGAATTTATTTACAATTATAAGTGTTTTATATGCTTTCACACTCTATTTTCTTATTATTTTCATTTAAAAATAAAGAAAATATATATTGAGCTGAAAATTTCCATAATGCAACTTCAAACAATTTAATAACAATGAAAAATTGTTTTATTATTTTTGATGTCTAAAAACATGCCTAAAGGCTCAAACAATTATAGAGAAAACTTGATTCTTGTGATTTTAGTAAAAATTATTGATGTTACTTTGAGAATTTTTGCAACATGTTCCAAAAGCTTTTGAATCAAGATATTTTTATACCTCTTAATACATCATGTTAAGTGCTGAAATTAATTATTCCTTGATTTTTAGTGATGAATAAGATCTTTGAACATGCAATACAAAACTAGTATTCACAAAAGGTGCTGATTGAGCAACAGTTTTGTAAAAATTGCTAAAAATCGAAATATTTGAATTTTCCAGTAAGGTCAGCTGGGTTTAAAAGATAACTCAAAATATTATATTTCAGAAAAATTATCCCGAAGTTTGGTTAAGAAATGAGTGATATATGACAGTTCAAAGTCAGGTAAAGAAATCTGGCAGATTGCATGCATGGTGATTGGTTAGAAAAATGAGTTTTCATAATTTCTTTGAGTAAATCTTTTGAAATATTTTAAAAGATATCATGATAACTTATATTCTAGTTATGTTTCCAGAGATCAAAAGATTAAAACTTATCAAAATGTATACATTCATTTATGAACAAAATTTTGTTTCTTAAAAACTCTTAACTTGAGTTTGATGTTTTAATCCTTAAAATCGATTTTTGCACTAAGATCATGAACATGCAACCTTGTTTATCATACATGCATGGTGGTAAAACACATCCATGATGTTCTAAAAACCATTTTAACAAAAAGAAAACAAGTTTGAAGAAGATGAAGAAGTAGAAGTCGGTTTTTGAAGTAAAATACACATGCATGGCTTAAATCATTGTTGTAGAACTTCAAGAGATGTATGTTCTTTACCTTCAATTTATTTGTGGCTTGAAAAATCCTTATGAATCTGCATAATTTCGTGGTTAAGAGGCTATGGTTGTGGTGTTTGGAGAAAAAAAATTAGAGAAAAGGTAGAGAGAGTTTTCTAGAGAGAGAAAGAAGAGAGATGTGTGTGTGTTGGAGAATGAGAGTGTGAGAGAGAGATATGGGAAGAGAGGGGTCCGAAATTTTGAGTATAATAACCCTTTCTCATTCATTTTGTTTTATAAAATTTAATTTATTTTATAAGATATCTCAATTTTTATATAAAATGTGCACTAAAATCAAGTTTTTATTCACAAAACCTTAATTTTTGATTTATAAATTAAGGGTAAATGTTAATGAGTTCAATTTTATTTTCCATGAATGCATTTTTATAATTTTAATTATTATAAGATCATATTATGAGGTTCATAACTACTTTTATAGAATTTTTAAGGTTAAAGTTTATAAATATGAGTTTTTAAGGCTTTTAGGGTCTTGAGATTTTATAAATCTTTGGATATCAAAATAAATAGAATATTTGAGACTTTAAATTATCTTATGGTATTATAACTCTTTTATAGTTATAAATAATGTTTGTAATTTATTTTTATCGGTTTATTGGCATTCTATGTAGTGATTCCGAGATTCAAGCGAAATTGAGGAATCAAGTATACTAGTCCTAGTCTTCAACTTTGACTTAAGTTTGTATAAGACATGGAGCTAATTTCTACCACTAGGTCAAGTGCATGATGTGTGTATATGATTCATGAAAAGGTGTTTGAGTCAAAGAGTGACCTAAATATGGATATTCACTACAGTTAAGTAGTTGTACAATTCACATATCAATGTGAAATCTAAGTATACTATCCATTGATTCTAATTGTTTCCAGTTTCTAGTAGGTTATAACTTAGCTTCTAGTTACTAAGTCTAGTATGTGTAGTGTCTATATGTGCAAATAAGTTTATTCAAATCTAAAACTAACTCGAATTTTGACGGTTGTAACGGAACTCCATGCCGTGATACCACCTCCCTCACATACAACTCTGCCAGCCTCTCCGTAGAAGAGCTCTCACTGATAGCAAGAACGTGAGCGCTCTTCGTCAACCTGTCCACAATCACCCAAATTGCATCGACACCTCTAGCAGTCCTTGGCAATTTGGTGATAAAATCCATGGTAATCTGCTCCCACTTCCACTCGGGAATCTCTAACAGCTGTAACTTACCATGCAGGCGCTGGTGCTCAGCCTTAACCTTGCGACAGGTCAAGCACCTTTCTACAAACCATGCAACATCCCTTTTCATACATGGCCACCAATACTCCTTCTTCAGGTCCAAATACATCTTAGTGGCCCCGGGATGGATCGAGAACCTTGACATATGGACCTCTTCCATCAAGATGGTACGCGCTCCGCCCACAAATGGTACCCAAATCCAGCCCTGAAAAGTCATAAGTCCTCGACTATCGATAACGAACTCCGATACCTGCCCGATCACCCGCTCCCTTTTGCGGTTCTCCGGTCTCACGGCCTCTACCTGGGCCCCTCGAATGGTGTCCAACACCGGAGTCATCACTGTCAACCTCATACAAACGTCTCAAATCGGGGCGCTCTTCGCCCTACGACTCAAAGCATCGACTACAACATTAGCCTTGTCCGGGTGGTACAGGATCTCACAATCATAATCCTTTACCACATCCAACCATCTCATCTGGCGCATATTCAGGTTGGGTTGATCCATCAAGTACTTCAGACTCTTGTGGTCTGTGTATATGGTACACCGAACCCCATACAGATAGTGACGCCAGATCTTGAGGGCAAACACCACAGCCCCCAGTTCCAGGTCGTGGGTGGGATATCTCGACTTATGAGGCTTCAGTTGCCTCGATGCATATGCTATCACGTGCCCCCTCTGCATAAGCACTGCTCCCAATTCGGATATCGATGCATCACAATATACCACGGAATCCTCCATCCCTTCCGGAAGAGCTAACACCGGGGCTTCGCATAATCTCTGGCGAAGTGTCTCGAACGAGGTTTGCTGCTCCGGACCCCATGAAAATGCAACACCCTTTCGGGTCAAGTTGGTAAATGGCACGGCGATCTTGGAGAAATCCTTAATAAATCTCCGATAATAACCGGCCAATCCCAGAAAGCTCCTGATCTCAGTGGGTGATCTCGGCACCTCCCACCTCATGACTGCCTTAATCTTGGCCGGGTCGACCAATGTCTCATTCTGGTTGACGAGATGTCCCAAGAACTGAACCTCTCGTAACCAGAAATCAAACTTGGAAAATTTGGCATAAAACCTCTCCGACCTTAATACCCCGAGAATCTCTCTCAAATGCTCCTCGTGCTGCTCTCTGATTTCGAATACACCAAAATATCATCAATGAATACGATCACCGACCGATCCAACATCGGCCTGAACCAAGACGCTCCCTGCAACTGATCGAACAGATCGTCGATCCTCGGTAACGGATAACGGTTCTTGACCGTCAACTTGTTCAACTCCCGGTAATCAATACACATCCGGTGTGAACCATCCTTCTTTTTGACAAAAAGGATCGGTGCTCCCCAAGGTGAGCTACTCGGTCTAATAAACCCCTTTCCCAACAGCTCCTAAAGCTACGAGGATAACTCCTGCATCTCTGGCGGCGCGAGGCGATAAGGCGCCTTGGCGATAAGTGCTGCTCCCGGAACCAAATCGATACAGAACTCCACTTGCCTCTCGGGAGGCACACCCGATAGTTCCTCGGGAAAAACATCCAGGAATTCGCACAATATCGGAACCTCATCAATCGAACTTGGCCTCCCAGTGGCCACTCATGTGTCCATCACATAGGCTACGAATCCACTGCAGCCTTGTTGCAAACTCTATCTCGCCCTGGCAGCCGAACAAAACGCTAACCCACATCAGGTCCCCTCACCATACATCGTAAGCACCCCCCACTGGGGTCTCGTATCGTCACCAACTGATGCTCGCAGTCTATAACAGTTCTAAATCGGCTCAACCAATCCATGCCCAATATAACACACACGCCCCCCATCGCAATCGGGACCAAATCTATTGGGAACTCCACACTGAAAATCTCAAGGATACATCCTCGAATCACATCCGTAGCATACACTGCTCGCTCATCAGCTATGGAAACTCGTAAAGGTCGACTCAACGCCTCTCGACGGATACTAATGTGTTGACTAAATGCCAAAGAAACAAATGACCGACTCGCACCCGAGTCAAATAACACCAAAGCATGTACAGAACTCACAAGAAAAGTACCTACGCATATCATCATATAAGCACAATATCTCAAAAAAAAGATAAAATACAGAATACAAACCAGCCACAACATCAGGCGCAGCACGGACCACCTCCGCAGTCAACTGGAAAGCTCTCCCACGAGCCTTCGGAGCCTCGGCCTTCACTGGTCGAACCTCGGTAACCCTAGCAGCAGGTGCAGATCCCTGTGTTGATCCTTGATGCAACTGTGGACACTCGGCCTTCTGATGGCCAGTCTGGTTGCAATGAAAGCAAACCATAAATCCTTTGGGGCAATCCTTGGCGATATGCCTCTCCTTGCCACATTTGTAGCAAGCACCCGATCGACAGGCCCCCTCATGACCCTTGCCACACTCTCCGCAAGTGCGGCCCTTCTGGCCTCCAGTCCTCGAATCAACGGACTTGGTCTGCTTGGCTGTCGGCTGAGACTGAGCCGGCCGCCGATCCATCCTCTGAGACTCGACCTCCTCCCTGGCTTGAGTCTCCAACTCAATCTCCCTCTTCCGGGTATTTTCCTGGAGCTCAGCAAATGTCTGGTACGTCGAGTTTGACACGAACTCCCGAATGTCCCTCCTCAGAATGCCCAAATACCGGCTCATCCGTGCCTGCTCAGTAGACACCTGCTCAGGGCAGAACATCTCCCTCTCATGAAACTTCCGGGTGACCACAGTAACCGAATCATTACCCTGCTTGAGGGTCAAGAACTCCTGAACCAACCGTTCCCTTTCCACCGGGGGAACATACTCGTCTCTGAACATGGTGGTGAACCTCTCCCAGGTCACCGCTGAAATCTCTGCAAGAGTGAAGTTCGTTGTCACGAACTTCCACCAATCCTTCGCTCCCAAGCGAAGCTGGTTCAAAGCGAACCGTACCCTCAGATGCTCCGGACATGAACACGTATATAAGCATCCCTCAATATCAGCAATCCGTCTCATCGCAGCGATCGGGTCCTGTGTCCCATCAAACTCGGGTGGCTTCGTGTTGCTGAACTCCCGGAACAGCAACAAGTCACCTCCCTGAGGCCTGGCAGCAACCACAGCTGCCGTAGCTGCAGCGGTTGCAGCCTCAGTCACCGTGGCATACCGCTCATCAAAAGTCTCAATCTGTGTGGTCTTGATAGACCCAAACATCTCTGGAATCTCACCCCTGATCGCCGTAGCCACCTCATCGTGGATCATATGACGAAGCTCCTCGTCACTCACACCGCTCGCCTCAGGTCTGTGGCATGTCCCAACCATGATGTCTCTGAAATATAACACAATAATATCAAAGACTCATTCGAGCATGCTTGCATTCGATAAATCAACCCTACTTGATCCTTAGTATCCAAAGGATTCTTACCTAGAGTGCACACTGCTCCGGTCTCTTTGGTAGTACGGGCCCTTATACTACCGCCTGCACCATATCAATATTCACCCTAAGTCCTCCTCCTTGGATCCTAGATCACAAGTACTCTATATCTCGCTGGCATAGGCTACCCTTCGGTAGACCTCTTATCAGCCCCTCACTACTACCTACTCGCTCTCAAGCATCACATAAAAGCATAAACCTTCCTAGGCTAACGCATCACAAAATCAGGCTGCTCTAGTCCTAATATGAATACCTAGCCAACTCTAGCATGCATAATATAACATGTCATATCTCATAACACAAAACGTAAGGGCATTCTGGGGATTCACCATTCGGGCGCTGGCTGACATTACACACTGCTCTGCTTTGGTTGTCTCAAAACCTCTTGCTTTTTAGAAAAAATAATTTTTATGGTTTGTAAATTTTCTCAAATCCTTGGTTTGATTTCAGTTACGCCCGAAGGTGCATCTGAATCCCTCAAACCAAGGCTCTGATACCAACTTGTAACGACGAAATTTTCAAATTTTTTTTTTTTTCATTTTTCAACAACCAAATTTATATTTAACATTCTCAAAACATATGTTCCAAAATAGTTATCAATCCCAAGATCACAAATAAAATCCCCTGACTGTGTGTACGGATCACGTCGGCGCCTTCCCACAGTCCTAGCTAGTACCTGAAACACATAACACAACAACTGTAAGCATAAATGCTTAGTGAGTTCCCCAATATACAACTTACACACATACGCCTTTCCAGGCCATACTCCACACGACCTTCCGGTCCATGTGTCTCAGGGGACTTCCGTCCCGACCCGATAAACCTTCCGGTCCTACCCGTGTCGACCTTCTGGTCCATAATTTCCCTTACCTTCCGGTCCACATCATAATGCCTTCCGGCCCATATCAAACATAGCATCCATATCACATACATATTGCATACAAAACAGGAAACTCAAAGCATATGATACATATATCTCATAGCATACCAGACCTTCCGGTCACACATAAGTGCAGTATAGTGAGAAGACTCACCTCGTATGATGTCTAGAATCTCACGTGCTCGATATCTCTGAATCTAGAAACGACGACCTAGCCTCGCCTAATCACAACAAATAATCATTCCAATCATTAATGGCTTTCAAGGCTATGCTACACCCCTTTCCACTATCCCACAGAAAGGTAAAAGACCATTTTACCCTCCCCTTACTCAAAAGTCCACATGTTGACCAAAACCCTAAAAGTCAACAGCAAGCAGTACGCGTGGTGTACCCTTGCACTCCAGAAACGGGGGACGCGACCCACTACGCGGCGCGTACTGGGATTACGCCCATCGTACATCCCAGTTTCTTACTTCCTGATTTTAATGTCTTAAACGGTTAAGACATAACCCCACATTTCAGATCTGGCCATTCTAATACCTCTTAATCCATAAAGTCGAAATCTTTAAGCCTTTGCATGGCTATAAAGGTTCTCCACACCTTCTAACACCTTTCCTTTCTCCTCCAAAAGTCTAGATCTTATGCATGGCTCAACATTCACGTCCAAGGTTGCTTTTTTATGAACATACAACTCATATAGTCCTGGAATATGATAGATCTAGGCCAATGGAGACTATATGCTCATAAAGTCTCCATCTTGGGACCAAAAACCCTAGAAATTGGTCCAAGAACCACACCACACAAACTACAAGGCAAAATCTGAACTTTTTACCTCAGGAAGAAGCTCCAACTTTTGTAGTCCTCAGATCTACACTTGTCCACCAACATCTAGCTTCCACAATGGTCTCCTCTTCTCTTTCACCACCTTGAAATGGCACTTTGAAGCATAGAACACTCACACCCAAGCTAAAAACGAAGGAAATACTCTCTTAGGGCTTCTTTCTGAAAGATGGTGGCTGAGGGACAAGACCATCTCATTCCTTTTATAGCCCTCAAGTCGTATTACGGTTTTGAATCTACGCCGGTTACACCCGACATAACCTTAGGTACGCCCAACGTACCCAGATGAAACCACGTACAAAATAAGCGCGCGAGTACGCGCATCGTACTCCTTGTATGCCCAACGTACTCACAAGCTTAGTACTTAACACAAGGGACCTAATATGACAACTTGGAAAAGATGAAGGGTTAAATGGTTGGACCTGAATTCCTGGATGTTACAATTTGATATGTAAAAGAGTTTTTAAGACATTTTGAAGTAAAACAGTTTAGTAAAACAGTTTGAAAGTAAGAGATTCACTTGTTGATAGTTATTAATCACATGTGATTCAGATAATAACTATAGTAACTTTACTTGTATTCCCCCCATAAAGCATTTAAAAACATTTAGAAACATTTAAAAGGTTAATTCAAGGGGTATGAACTCACCTGTAGTGAGTGGTACGGATGAACTGAAGACGTAGGATTGCAAGGTGTCAAGTGAAGTCTTGAACACACTCTATGATCCTAATTAACATATAATTGAAGAGAATTGTTATCGAGATTATGAATGCAATTATGAATTGAGTAATTGAGAAATATGAACACGAAGAGTAAATATTAATCAGATCTTGTATTGAAAAGACTGATTACACGGAATAAGCAGAAGGATATTTGAGTTGCAAAAGTTATCCTCTACCTCTATCCTCAGTCCCTATTTATAGGGAACCTGAGTGAACAAAAAATATACTAAGTCTAAACATTACACTTCGCATAAAATTGACTTAGTAAAATAACATAAAAATGTGAAACTATACAAACACAACATTCGACTTTTACAATTTTGCTTCTGCAATCTCCCCCTTTGTAAACAGTCGAAGCTATTCAGTCCATAAGCTTTTGAACAGCAGAGTGAATTGTCTTTTGCACTTCTCCATACCAGGAAATCACCTTCTTGAGATCCTTCTTGTCTCCTTCATTGTTCTTCTTGCAATTGTTCATACGAACAATAAAGTGCGTATATTGCGAAGAAGTATATCTTTCCACCTCTGAGACTTTAAACAAGAATTTCTTGGGCTTCCCCTTCGTATCTCTTCCTGAAAACACCATGCCGAAAGGTTTCAGGCATATTTCCCCAAATACATATTTTGATAATGCTGATTGAGATAAAGTTTCTTCCCAAGGAACATTCACTTCTCTTCCCACCACAGTTGCCAATTCTTCATCAGTCAGAGCCAAACAATCGAAGTAATTGTCGATGTATGTTTTAACATGTGTGAAGCCTATCTTGAACACTTCAGTCTCAGAGCCTTTGAGCTTATTCTCTTTTATATGCTTCAAAATCAGAGCCACTTGAATCAAATCGTTGCAGTTCATCAGAGAAAAATCAGCTATAGTGAAGTCATACTGCTTGTTGTCTGCTCGAATAACAAAGTAACGAAAATTTTGAAGCATGTCTTCAAACATCGCATCTTTCTTGATTGTTAGCACCTTTTTGATCTTCATTAAAGACCAAACTTCATCCGGATTCTTCCCCAATACAGCATGAAATCTGATTTTCATGTGTATATAATCATCAGGATTATCAAACTTCTCGCTAATCTTGTACTGAGCAGTAATGAAGAGCATTTCGTTGATTGGAAATTCTAGCTGACAATTGTCTGAATTCACAATATCATAACTTCTCTTTGGCTTCTTCTCGAACTCATACATTTCCCTCCCCACAACTTTTGACTCAATGGTTTCATAAGAATACAACTTCGTAGGATCTCCTTTGTTCATCGTGGGAGGATCACTTGCCCTTTGCCTCATGATGCTTTGTACTTGTCTCATTCTCTCCAACTCTATCTCAGCCTCAGCTTTCTTCTCCTCCTTTGATTTTTTGTACAATATCCCTTTTCCTTTTCCCATAACATCTGATTGAGGTTTTGAACTTGAACTTCCTTCTTTTTCCCCAATCGAAATTCCTTTAGCAATTGGTCTTGTGGTTATTGTAGGTGAGGAAATTGGCTTCATAAGTATTGGAAGAGTAGATGTAATCTGGGTAGATATAACTTTTCCCACTGTCTTCGCATCCTCCTCTTTACTTGAATTCTTCTCTCCCCCTTGCACCCCTGTGAAAGCAGGTGGGTCACTCTTCGGTAGTAAAGAGGTAAAATTGGCAATTGGTGCAAGAGCTTTCTGAATAGCTTGTTCTAAAGTATTAACTTTTAGAGACAACAAATCAGGAGTGAGAATTTGTGTAGATGAAGATTGCGAAACCACCGTTTTCAGCTCAGTCACCAACTTGATCAGCTGATCAAACTTCTCCTGGGTTTCTTTGTGATTAGCTTCAAGGATAGAAACATCAAAAAGCTTTTGCACTTTTGAAGCAACCTCATCAATCTTCGTTTGAACTTCGACATTTTGATAATTAATATCCCTGACCTCCTTCGCAAGTTCAGTTTTTAACTCTTGAAGCTTAAAGTTGACATCCTCCCGAACTTTCTTCACATCCTGTACAAAGAGAACATGACGTTCTTTTGCAACTGTTTTCAAGTCCTGGACCACTGAAGAAAAATTACTCCCTTGAGCTTTAATGCGAAGCTCATTATTTTTATCAGACTGATCAAACTTCTCCATTATACGCTTCTCAGCACCCTTGAGCATTATATCAACCTCCATTGCTGAGATAGAAGACATCCTGCCAGAATTAGCTTGCGACTGAATAATAGCATTCAACTTATGATTCAGGATTTTAAATTGCTTTCCTGTCATAAGCATATGATCAGGAATATCCTCCTCCTCGAAATCAAAATGAATGTCTTCAATTACACCTCCAAATTCTCTTCCTTCAGTTTCATTATCAGATAAAGGTTGCGAAGGTTGAGGAGTTTCTGGTGATTGTGAGGGAAAAAGGGTTGTAAATGGATTTCGAAGTGGATGATCAAAAATTGATGAGATTGTGGATAGAGTTGTAGATGGGAATGAAACAAGTGGTAACGAAATTGGTAAGGTGATTGGTAATGTGGTTTCAACACTCGTGATAGGTGCCCCCGTATCAGATACGTTGACAACCATATCAGAAATAGGTACCTCCTCAGAAACTGATTTGGTAGTGACTATTTCGAGTGGTTCGGTTAGTGGTATTGTGGTAGATATTTGCGAAGTAGGGGTAATGGAAATGATTGGTAAGGAAACATTTACCGTATACGTCACCGGTGGAGTTTCTGGAACTATCTCTTCATCAGATGATTCATTACGAACCACCAGCTTTCGTCTTTTTGTTAGAGTACGTTGCATGTTTTTCGCAACGTCCTCAGCTCTTTGCCTTTTCTTTCCTGGAGAGACCGGAGCTGGAATATTGCGAATGGTAACCCTTTTACTGCTCACCTCAGTCTTGCGAATCTTTTTCAATACCCCAGACTTGGAAGGTATTGTTTCTTTCTTCGATTTAGATGAAGTCTCTTCAATATGAACATCTTCATCCTGAACCTGTTGCGAAGATGGACCTTTCGCATCCTTCTTTGTAGGCTTCTTCTTCTTTGAGAGTACAACAACATCTAATAATACTCCAGTCGGCACCGATTGATCAATTGTTTTCAAATATCTCACCAAGACCTTGTGAGTTTGAGAGACCTTGCAAAGCATCGCATCTGGAATGCGAGCAACATGAGTAAAAATTGCCTCATACACCTTCTCTCCAATACCTCGCACATGAAATTCCTTTTTCAGAGTTTGTGTTTTCTAGACTCTTGACAAATTCCTTCCACAACTGGGTTGCATAATCTACACTGATATCGTAGTACAAGCCCATAACCATGGCATATACTTCCATTCTCCCTCTATCCAGACCAACTGTTCTTCCTGTTAGGCATCGGAGAAAAATTCCAAACAAGAAATTTCATATGCACGGCAACCCAGACTTTCTAAAGTCACTTATCTTCTCAAGCTCTGGTTGATGGCCCATTTCGTTGAACATGTGAATGATTTGAGGGTTATCAGGTTTGAAAAAAGGAGGATTGTTCGGAATCTGCAAGAATTCAACAAACATTTTCTTGGAAAGTTTTACCCGTTTGTTGTTTATCAGGTTGAAGGTTATCACATCAGTAGTATGGTTGTATGATGTTGTTGAAGCTACCAAGGATAACCATGTCATCGGAACGGAGAATGAATTAAACATGGTAGTGGACAGAGGTGATCGTTTCAGAGCAACGATGAGCATCTTCAATCCTTCGGGATAAGAAGAGACATTTGGATCAACTTGATAATTTGTGCTGTGGATTTTCATCAGGGATTGAGAAAGAACTTCATCAGTGTTGGATTGAGTGGCAAACATTGTTAGGGTTTGAAAGAGATGAAGTTGAACAAGTTTGAATATTTGGAGGTTTGTGAGAGTTCTGTGTGCGTAACCGTATATAGTGTTCTTGATCCCCCTTTTATAGTTTACCCAAATTGATTTGAAATTAAAGCAGGATGCATTTAATGTTATCCGATGTGGCACCTTGAAAATCGGATCATGACTACAAAAGATAACCATGCTGAAAAAAGTAACTGTCACATCTCTTTGAAAACCGGATAGAATACCAACCATCTTGAGTACACAGCCTGTCAAGTTTCTCGTTATAGAATCTGAACCGTTAACCCTTCGCATGGAGGCAAGGCTCTTTCACTTTTCGGATGTAAAGTGAAGTCATATGCCAGATTTGCGAAATCATCAGCCTGAGTTTGTTTTACTCAGAACATCAAGGATTTCGTGTGTGCATTGTGTCAACAGAATAAGATGAGAAACAAAACCAAAAATTTTGGAATTCTGTGATGTTAAAAATTTAATTTGACATGAACGCGGTTAAACCCCAGGCAAAGGTTGCTTCGTTAATCATCAAGAGAGATAATCAACAGCTTGTGTAGTTTCCCGTGAATTACAATCGAATACTTTTAAATAAGTATCGAAGGGCTTCTTTTAAACGATATTTTGGGTTGGTTTCAAACTTCATTACATATCAGCCTTAACATAAGGTGAGAAATTGTAAATAAAATTACTTGTATGACCAGTGTAGTCAGTGACAAGTTGGCTTTTGAAAACATTTATCATGACTAGGATTTGCGAATAAAATTCACACAAAAATCATATAAAAAATTTTTAACTGGATCTTGTTGGGTAACTAACATCGTGGGTTGCGAATGTTTGATCAAGACCACACATGCGGATTTAATATGATTGGGAGTTTCGAAATTTTTGGTATTGAAACAAAAGTTTCGTTAAAATTTGGAACGATGTTCCCCGTCAATTCCTTAAGGTTTATGATGTTTGGGTTTCACTTTCATCATGGTCTCATGATGTTAGATCATAAACACAGACTTGTGATTTTCTAGGTTTTGATTGGTTTGATCAAAGACCTCAAGGACAAATCTCTTCGAAAATTTGGATTGAAAGAATTGTTTGGTATAAAAAGATTGGTTAAGAATCGAAGTGTGCCTCTGTTATAATGGACAAAACAGAAAACTCTTAACTCATTTGAGAAGAGTAAGGTAGCTCTTTTGACTTATGCGAATATAAGCCTTTTGGGAAGAAATTTTCATGTGATAATTTCATTAAGGCTTTCTTTTCTCACACACAGAATCTTGTTGAGGCTTTTGGTCTACATACAACAGCATGCTTCTAGGGACATCCTAACTAGTTTTTTTAAAAAAAATTGATACCTTCCCATAGAAGACACAAGCATGAGCTCTTCGCATTTAACTCTGGACTAATCTCACAACACACAATGTTATAAAAACAAAGAGAACAAAAATATTTTTGTGATTTTCGATTTTTACAAAAATAAAAACATAACAAAATAAAATCTTTTTGGATTTTTAAATTTTTCAAAAAAACGAAACTAAAATAAAATATTTTTGGATTTTTAATTTTTCAAAAATGAACATAAATCAAAAGAAAATATTTTTGATTTTTCAGGTTTTTCCAAAAAAAAAAAATTTTAAACATTAAAAACAAATCAAAAATCTAACCTTAGTTGAAATGTGTATGGATGCGAAGAAAATGAATGTGAAGCCATGTGAAGCCGCTAAATGAACAGTAACTTCTGAACACTTTTGATTCAGAGATTCTGAACAAACATTTCATCCTTGACTGATAGATTTCGTTACTGAATTCACGTCAATCATCCCCAAACCTGTTAAAATTCTGACAAATGATTTTTCATCAAGAGTTTTAGTAAAAATATCAGCAAGTTGTTCAGTGGTTTTAACAAAATGAATTTCAACATTCCCATCTTCCACATGATCTTTGATAAAATGATATCTAAGAGCTATGTGTTTCGTCTTTGAGTGTTGTACTGGATTATGACAAATGCGAATTGCACTTTGAGAATCACAGTACAAAGGAATCTTTTTCATATTGATTGCATAATCACGAAGTTGACTCTGAATCCAAATGATTTGCGAAGTGCAAGCAGCAGCAACAATTTATTCAGCCTCAGCAGTTGAAATTGCAACACAAGTTTGTTTCTTTGATTGCCAACTTAACAACTTTCCATCCAACAATTGACATCCACCACTTGTACTTTTCCTATCCAAAGTACATCCTCCTAGATCAGAATCTGAAAAAGCTTGAATGAAAAATCCTGATTTCGAAGGATACCAAAGTCCTAACGAAATTGTCCCCTTAAGATAGCGAAAAATATTTTTCACAGCAGTTAAATGAGGTTCTCTGGGATTATCTTGATATCTAGCACAATTACAAACTGAAAACACAATATCAGGTCTACTTGCAGTTTAGTATAATAAAGACCCTATCATGCTTCGATAAAGTGTTAAATCAACAGTAGGAGCATCTAACGAAGGAGTTAGTCTTGTTCCCACTGCCATTGGTACTCTTAGTTTCGTGCTATTTGTCATTCCAAACTTTTCAAGCAAGTTCTCCGTATATTTTTCTTGATTGATTAAGATTCCATCCCTGTTTTGTCTTATATTCAATCCAAGAAAATTATTAATCTTTCCCATCATGCTCATTTCAAATTGACTTTTCATTAGATTTTCAAATTCAATTGACAATGTTGGGTCAGTTGAGCCAAAAATAATATCATCAACATAAATTTGAACAAGCATAAGATCATTCCCAATTTTCTTGCGAAACAAAGTAGGGTCAACTGATCCTTGTTTAAATTTAGATTGTTTCAAGAAGTTTGTAAGAGTTGCGTACCAGGCTCTTGGTGCTTGTTTTAACCCATAAACAGCTTTGTCAAGAATGTAGACATGATTAGGATGTTCCTCATTTACGAATCCTGGTGGTTGTTCAACATACACTGTTTCTTCAAGTTCTCCATTTAAAAAAGCACACTTAACATCCATTTGATAAACATCAAAGTCTTTGTGTGCTGCATACGCTAAAAATATGCGAACTGCTTCGAGTCTTGCAACAGGAGCAATTGTTTCTTCATAGTCTATTCCTTCTTGTTGCGAATAACCTTTAACCACTAGTCTAGCTTTATTCGAATAATATTGTCATCTTTGTCGGTTTTATTTTTCAAAATCCATTTTAATCCGACAATTGAAACATTATAAGGTTTAGGAATTAATCTCCAAACCTTGTTTCGTTCAAATTCAGCCAGTTCAGATTGCATAGCAACAACCCAATCTGAGTGTTCCATAGCATCTTTTACTGTCTTTGGCTCTATTTTCGAAATAAAGACAAACATACATAGTTCTTGGTTCGCATTTAGTATTTCATTTTTCGCACGTATCTGAGCTCTTGTCAGCACACCATCTTGTGGATTTCCAATTAGTTGTTCTTTGGGATGATTTTTTGTCCATTTCTCAAGTGGTGGAAAATTAGGATCAAATTCTAATGGTGCATCTTCATACATATCTGCATTTTTAGATCCTTCAATAAAAAAATTATCATTTAGTTCATGAAACTAATCATTTTCATCAAGATTAATTGTTTCTGTTTCATCTTGCTCCTCCTTAACATGATATTCATCTTGATGCTCCCCTTCAAAATGATGTTCCTGTTGAATTTGCAAATGCTCCCCCTCAACTTGACGATTCCTATTTTCATTCTCCCCCTCGAAAGTTTGCTGACTGTCTGCATTGTTGATCGTATGCTCTCCCTTCATACGAACATCAGGCACACTTTTGCAAGATGCTGACCTTGTAGTAATTGTTGAATCATCAGTATGTTTTGAGGATTCTGATGTTTGATTATCAGGAGCATTATGTTCTGCATTAATTGCCCTGTCAGGAATTCCGAAAATTAAGTCATAATCAAAATCATTTATTTCAGAATTATCAATTTGAGTATTTGAATCAACAAGTATTGATTTATTTTCAAATTTACAATCTGTTTGTATAAGATAGTAATCATCAAATGTTAAATTGAAAGTTTCTTCAATTTTTCTTGTTCTTTTATTGAGCACTATGTATGCCACTGAATTGTGCGAATATCCTAAGAATATGCCTTCATCAGCTTTAGCTTGAAACTTAGACAAATTGTCTTTGAGATTCATTATAAAACACCGCTTTTTATTGATTGTAGCAACAGTCGACGGTCCACATAAGTCAATGTGAAGAAGTTCCAATGGTTCCACAATTTTTGAATCTATCATAATTGGATGACCTTTTCTATGTTGTTTTCCTTGTTCGCAAGCTGGACACAAAGTATCATTGTCAAATTTTAATATTGGTAATCCTCGAACTAAATCTTCAGTGACAAGTTTGTTAATGTTGCGAAAGTTCAAATGTGACAATCTGCGATGCCAAAGCCAGCTAATATCATTAGAAGCTTTTGATAGTAAACACACAGTCGGTTTGCCCATGATTGGTTTGATGTCTAATGTAAACATATCACCATATCTTTTTGATTTGAGAAGTACTTCATTTGTCTTATCATTTGAAATGATACTTCCTTCTTCATTAAACATAACTTGATTACCAGTACCCACAACAAGTTGCGAAACACTAATCAAGTTATGTTGAAGACCTTCAACATAAGCAACTCTGTTTACAGTGAATTGTCCATTCGTGACTTTCCCATAACCTTTCACTTGACATTTGTGATTATTTCCAAATTTGACTACTCCAGCATTTTCCAAGCTTCTATAATCTCGCAAGTTCACCTTTCTTCCAGTCATATGTTGAGAGCAACCACTATCAATATACCGTTTCTCATCGTATTGCTCGTCACATATCACCTGCATTTATTGAAAGAATTTAGGAACCCAACACTTGTTGGGTCCATCATTAGTAGAATGAAACAAATTCTTTGAATTTGAAAACCATGTTTTCACTTTGTTTGTGACAGAATCCATTATATCAACATCATCTGATCTAGATATTGAAACATAGCCATTCAATAATTTTGGATTTCCATTGATTGTAATCTCATCCTTCACAACACTCGTAGCTTTGTTAACAGGTTTCCATTTTTGAACTGGAATTTGCGAATTATGAGATGGTGAACTAGTAGTAGAAGAGCTATTTGCGAACTTGTCAAATGCAGTTTTTATTTGTTGTTCAGAAAACTTTCCACTTTGATATTGTCAGCCTTTTCCTTCAAGCCAATGATTGATTGTATTAACATCAGATTTTCCTTTTGAATATGAAACTTTGGTTGGTTGTGAAATTGAAGGATTTGGAAAATTTGGTTGTTTTGGTGAAAACTTCCCTTTAGCTTTGTTGGAATTGTTCAAAGGTGATGAAGTATTCGTGAATTTGCCAACATTTCGAAACTTTTTATTATTCACAAATTTTTGCGAAGTCTCAAATTTTCGATTGTTGTCATATTTGCGAACATATGGAATTTTGTCAACAAAATTTATTGGTCTGTGAAAACTTGTATCTTTTTGTGTATTTTTGCTTTGAAATTTTGATGATTTTGGTTTGGAAATTTGATCTTTTTCAAATTTTGATTTATCATTAGACATAACTTGGGAAAAAAATCGCTTTTCTTGCTTTTCTTTTTGAAACATTATTTTCTGTTGAATAATTTCCAACCATCAAATTAAATTCGTGAGAATTTAATTTCACCTCAGCCTTTGATTTCTCAACTTTTTCAAAAACTTTGTTTGCATTTTCACCTTTAACCACCCATTTGTGTGATGACTTTTTCTCTTGAAAAACATAAGTATTTTTTGTTAAATTGTTTTCTTCGGTATTTTGATTTGAAAAGAACCCTGTGGTTGATGACTTTTGATTATCATTTTCAACCATTTTGATGAATTCAAGTTTAATGTTCTCAACATTTCCAGTTGTGACAAAAACTTGATTTGGAAAAATGATATCATCTGTACATTTAAAATTTGGATAGACAACAGTGTTGGTTTCCAAATAATGGGCACCTTTTTCATTTAGAATTTTGTCAAATTCTTTTGTATTATCAAACACTTGATTCACAACAACTCTTGGAGGTTTCACAGGTGTATCCTTCACACCTTCTTTGTTTTCAACATTTTCATCAGATTTCCAGCTTTCAACCTCCTCATTGTTAAAGTTACAATGTTGCGAAGTAGGAGGTTTATCAGTTTCATCCTCAACTATCGAATCAACTATTATTTCTTTACCTTTGATCTTAGATGTGATATTAATGATTGACAATATAGAACAATCAACCTCTTCTTCTTCTTGAATTTCACTGATCTCACTCACATTATATGAATTGTCATTGACATCAACATAATTGAGTAGAGAATCAAGAGTTGAATTTTCAGTTTTCTTTAAGATTTTCACTTGTTCACTCTTTGTCAAACTTTTATTGACAATGTCAACCAACTCATCAGCATTCAAGAATTCATTAATTTTGACAATACCATATGCATATCTATCATCATGTATTTTGTCAAATTTAGCAATTGTACTTTCGCAATCATAAGAAACAACATCAACTTTTTCACGTTCATATTCAAGAAAAGGTAAAAGTTTCCTATGTTGTTATTTGCTAATATCCGAAGAATGATGTAAAGCAGTTAATTTTGCATACAATCTTTTGGCAGAATTACAATATATGTTCCTTTGTGCAAGTAATCACCTAACATCATTTGTAAGATTATCCCTATCATAATTTACATTTTTGAGCTGTAATTCAAGTTTTTCTACTTTGCTTCTTTTTATTTCTGACTCTCTTCGTGTCTCTCCTAGTTGCAAATTTAAGTTTTGTGCTTCAGTACTAGCAGACACAATTACAGAATCAAAATAAGCCACAATATCATCAAATGAAGTGAGTTCAGCATCATAAGCAGATAAAGGAATATTAAAAGATTGAAGTATAAGACGTACCTTGGTGGTCATGGGTGATTTGTCCGTGGATTTGGATATGAAGCACCTCCCTGAAATTTCCTCTTCGCAATCTTCAAAACTTGCGAACATGGCTCCATGTGTGGGATGCCTCATTTCCTCGTCATCAGATCTTGAAGACCAGATCTGATACGTACCACTCTCTTCATCATCAGTTTCACCTTTCGCAACCAGAGATGCTCCTTTAGTCTTAGCGCGTATCTCTTCAATCTTTTCAAAATAGTATGCTTCATCTTTAACTTTTTCCTTCTTCTCTTCTTTCTTTCGCAACATGCAATCGGCTGCGAAGTGATTCGCACCATTGCAGTAGTGACAGTAAATTCCTGAGTCACCTTTCAGCTTCTTCACTTCTTTCGTATCTTTTTGTTTTTCCTCAGCTTTCTCCATTTTCTTCCTCTCCTCTCCTCCAGTTTTTGTGACTCCACTCTTCGCATCAGTAGCCTTTCCTTTTGGATTAAAAGGCTTCTTGAAAAATTTCTTAACCCTATTGTTTGAGTAGAATGCCACAGCTTCATCATCCGAATTCATCAAAAATCCTTCATTATCTGAATCATCTTTTTCATTCACATCAACTCATATACCTTTGAAACTAGAGCCAAAGGACCTCCAATACTTTGTTTCGACTCTTCATACATTTCAGAAACTTCACACTCATGAGTTTTCAGTTGATTGTATAAATCGTTCAGACTTGTTGTATCAAAACTCTGTTGGTTCTTAATCATCATGCTCACACTTCGCCATTCCTTGCGGAGGCCCATGATGAAAGTTAAGTTGTACTCCATGAGTGACCTCGTGATCCCATACCTGTTGCAACGATAGACCAGTTCATTCAGACGATCATAGTAAGCTTCAAGAGATTCAGTCTCCTTTTGTCTAAATTCTTTCAGTTCAATGAGACATTGTTTCACTGAATTGATCTTCGTTTTCTCTCTTCCTTGATATTTCTCCTTCAAAATGATCCAGATTTCCTTTGCTGTTTTACAACTACGGATGTAATTGTAAACAACAGGAGGTAAAACACCTCTTAATTCCCTCATGCATCGTTTTTCGTTCTTCTTCAGACGATTTTGTCTTTCAAGTACTTCAGGAGTTGTAGTCGATGCTCCGATTGGTTGAACATTAGTAGGAGCTTGAACTGTTCCATCAATACAGTTCCATAGTTCTTCATCTATTCCATTCAGGTAATCCTCCATTATGTCCGCCCATTGATCATAATATTCAGGAATTAACATAGGAATTTTGGTTGATGATCCAAGCAAATGAGAGAAGGAAGTCATTGTGTTCATGTTAAAGTTTGCCATTGATGAACACAAAAAAATTTCAGAAAGCTTGAAAAAACTCGACGAATTTGAAAATTGATTAATAGAAATGATCACAAATTGCTAATCGATTACTCGAATTAACAATTCAAAAGCAGAATCAATTCAAATCTAAAGATCAAATTTGATTTTCAAAACCAGAATGTGCGGAAAATTTTTAGTAAAATTACTACTCAAAAAGCAAAACGGTTCTAATACAAAAATCAGATCGAAGCAGTTTGAATCCTGCTCAGATACCAATTGAAGAGAATTGTTATCGAGATTATGAATGCAATTATGAATTGAGTAATTGAGAAATATGAACACGAAGAGAAAATATTAATCAGATCTTGTATTGAAAAGACTGATTACACGGAATAAGCAGAAGGATATTTGAGTTGCAAAAGTTATCCTCTAACTCTATCCTCAGTCCCTATTTATAGGGAACCTGAGTGAACAAAAAATATACTAAGTCTAAACATTACACTTCGCATAAAATTGACTTAGCAAAATAACATAAAAATGCGAAACTATAGAACACAATATTCGACTTTTTCAATTTTGCTTCTACAATAATATCACATATATGTATCCAATTAGACTTTAAACAACTAATTAACAAAGTCAAGACACCCTAGGACATGCTAAACACCTTATACAACTGTTATAAGTCTCAAGGATTGCATCTAAGTGTTGTAGAGAAAGGCTAGTGTGTTTGAGGTTCAAGCAAAACTCCATTAGGGAGTTTACGGTTTTGTGGTCATAACCAAAAGGGATTATGGTCGTAAGCTCACCCACTTGTTAACCATTTGATGTTTGAAGCCTTAAGATTCCCTAGAAGCTTTTCTACTTGATGTATGTGACCATGGAAGGTACTAGGGCACCATTTCACTCCTAAATGGAGTTTACGGTCCATAAACCATTTTCCTTTGAGTTTACTACCGTAAACTCATAAGGTTTATGGTATTTGGGGGTTTTCAAGTCCTTAGCTCATCAAGGTAATAGTCTAGGTTAGATTCTAGGCATAAGGAATAAATATGGGCCATTTATACACTCTAAGGGGTGTTTACGGTTTAGGGAGATCCCCAAACCGTAAACACATATAAATGAGTTTTTTCTTGTTATTTTATGTGATAAACATATCAAGGAATGATTTAGGCTAGTCCCTAAGGCAATGTGAAGCACCTAGGCACCCTAAAGCACCCTTTGGCACCATACTTGGTGTTCTTGGCACATTTCCTTGATATTAAGATGTATAGCAAGCTTTAAAAGACTCTAGGATAGAAGTACTTACTTTGTGGAAGCTTGAAATGAACTAAAAGTCCAAGAACACTAGTGTGTGTTCTTGGTGTTTTGGAAATCTAATCAAAACACAAAAATGGATGGATGAAGAGATGCATAATCACTAGTAGTTATGATACATCAACTAATCTAGTCGAGAAATACTCACGTTTTCGGGAAATCGGGTGAAAACCGGGATGATAGTTGAGAGTGTTTGGAGTTTACTCTTGAGATTGCAAGAAGGAATGAGGTACTTTAGGGAGTAAACTCATGCTTAAGGCATGAGTTTATGGTTTTTCGGGAAGTTTACGGCCCAAACATAAAAGTTTGGTCGTGAACTTCTAAGCTACGTGGTATTCGCCGTTTTGAAATTTCAAGACTCGAGACGACACATCCTTTCACCTGTTCGTTTAAAGAATAATTATTATAATAGTCAAACGAACTTTAAATTTGTTAAAAACAAATAGAAATGAAATTGACTTATAATATGAAGTGATTGACTTTTAGGGTTTGACCGAATGTAAATTTTGGGTTGTCACATCATCCCCCCGTTAAAGGGAAGTTCCTCCCGAAATTAGAATTTAAGCAATTAAGTAGTTACAAATAACTAAGCAAAAAGATGAGGATATTTCAGTTTCATCTGATCCTCTCGTTCCCAAGTGAATTCAGGTCCTCGTTTGGCATTCCAGCGAACCTTCACTATCAGAATACGGCTCTACTTTGTTTGCTTGACCTCTCGGTCCATGATCTCTACTGGTTCTTCCACGAAGTTGAGGCTCTTGTTGATCTCGATCTCGTCGAGTGGAATAACAAGAGTCTCATCGGACATACACTTTTTCAAGTTCGATACGTGGAAGGTAGAATGTACGTTACTGAGTTCGCACGGTAAGTTAAGTTTGTAAGCTACAGGGCCGATTCTGGCGAGAATCTTGAAAGGCCCAATATACCTTGGATTTAGCTTTCCACGCTTTCCGAAGCGTATCAAGCCCTTCCAGGGTGAGACTTTCAATAGAACACGGTCGCCCACCTGGAATTCCAACGGTTTCCTTCGCTTGTCAGCGTAGCTTTTCTGTCGGTCTCTAGAGGCTTTCAATCGTTCACGAATTTGAACGATCTTCTCTGTCGTTTCCCGAATGATCTCCGGACCGGTGAGGGTGCTTTCGGTAACTCGTCCCTTGGCTAAGTGGGTATCACCTACCTCAGCCCAGCACAGAGGGGATCTTCACTTTCGGCCGTAGAGGGCCTCGAATGGAGCGGCCTTTATGCTCGTGTGATAACTGTTGTTGTAGGAAAATTCGACAAGGGGTAAATGAGTATCCCATGCTTTCCCAAAGTCTATCACGCAAGCTCGCAACATATCTTCCAAGGTTTGGATAGTTCTCTCACTTTGCCCGTCAGTCTGTGGATGGTAGGTTGTATTCATGTCCAGCCTAGTCCCTAAGGAACTTTGTAACGATTGCCAGAACCTCAAAGTGAATCTACTATCTCTGACTGAGATAATGGATAAGGGAACACCGTGCAGTCGTACAATCTCCCTAATGTAAGTTCTTGTAAGTTTCTCCATCTTGTATGTTTCTTTGATTGGCAGGAAGTGTGCAGACTTGGTCAATCTGTCGACGATGACCCATATGGTATCAAGTCCACCCGTTGTCTTGGGCAACTTGGTTAAGAAATCCATAGTGATCTGCTCCCACTTCCATTCGGGTATCTCAGGTTGTTGTAATAGACCAGAGGTTTTCTGGTATTCGACCTTGACCTTTACGCAAGTAAGGCATTTACTCACGAAGGTAGCAATCTTTGCTTTTATGTTAGGCCACCAGTATAAATTTTTAAGATCCAGATACATCTTATCTGATCCCGGGTGCATGGAATAACGAGTGTTGTGCATCTCGTTCATGACCAAGTCTCTGAATCCGCCTAGTTTCGCGGTCCAGA
This sequence comes from Lactuca serriola, assembly GCF_051521515.1. Taxonomy (NCBI): domain Eukaryota; kingdom Viridiplantae; phylum Streptophyta; class Magnoliopsida; order Asterales; family Asteraceae; genus Lactuca; species Lactuca serriola. The sequence goes on along the minus strand of NC_136412.1, from coordinate 45,932,044 downwards.
TCCGGTCCATGAAACAATAAGCTCCACCACCCTTAGCCTCCAAGTTCTTATCCTTCCCTCTTAGGGATTCACCCGCCACATTTTTAGGCTTCAAAGCATCGAGCTGAGCTACCTTAATTTGTGTGGACAAGTGTGAATGGATAGTCATAGTCAATGATTTGACTCTACGACCAGAATATTCCTTCAGACTGAGGGCGTCAGCTACTACGTTGGCTTTACCCGGATGATAACGAATTTCACAGTCGTAATCACTGAGTAGCTCGACCCACCGTCATTGTCTCATGTTGAGCTCCTTCTGGTCGAATATGTGTTGTAAGCTCTTGTGGTCTGTAAAGGTAGTGCTTTTCGTTCCGTACAAGTGATGTATCCAGATCTTCAAAGCAAACACAACTGCTCCTAGTTCAAGATCGTCGGTCGTGTAGTTGACCTCATGTGTCTTCAGCTGTCTCGAGGCATAGGCGATGACCTTACCTCGCTTCATCATAACACACCCAAGCCCTTGATTCGATGCATCGCAATAGACAACGAAGTCTTCTATCCCTTCAGGGAGGGACAGTATTGGTGCGGTGCACAAGGCTCGTTTGAGTGTTTGGAACGCTCTCTCCTGCTTCTCTTCCCAGTCAAAGGCCACACCTTTCTGGGTTAGTGTTGTAAGAGGTTTCGCTATGCGGGAGAAGTTCTGAATGAACCTGCGATAATAGCCAGCGAGGCCTAGAAATTGACAAATTTCTGTAGACGTCTTCAGTGCTGACCAGTTCTCAATGGCTTTGATTTTGGAAGGTTCCACATGTATTCCCTCTTCGCTAACCTCGTGCCCTAAGAATTCGACTCGTCGAATCCAAAATTCGCATTTCGAGAACTTCGCGTAGAGCTTCTCCGAACGTAATGTTTCGAGGACTTGTCGCAGATGTTGACTATGCTCCTCCTTACTATGAGAGTAGATAAGTATGTCATCGATGAAGACGATGATGAATTGATCCAAGTAAGGACGACACACCATATTCATTAAGTCCATGAATACTGCGGGCGAGTTTGTCAATCCGAACGGTATCACTACGAATTCGTAGTGCCTATAACGAGTTCGGAAGGCTGTCTTGGGAACATCCACCCCTAGCACTCGTAGTTGGTGATATCCAGATCTCAAGTCGATTTTTGAAAAGAAGTTCGCCCCTTGAAGTTGGTCGAATAAATCGTCGATACGAGGCAACGGATAACGATTTTTGACCGTCAGCTTGTTGAGCTCCCTGTAGTCGATGCACATACGAAACGATCCATCTTTCTTCTTGACGAACAAGACAGGAGCTCCCAAGGTGAGAAACTTGTTCTTATAAAGCCCTTGCTGAGCAGTTCATTAAGTTGACAGGACAATTCTTGCATCTCTGCAGGTGCTAGACGATAAGGCGATTTGGCTACGGGGGTAGCCCCTGGAACTAATTCGATTCGGAACTCGAATTGACGTTGCGGAGGTAATCCTAGGAGTTCTTCTGGAAACATGTCGAGAAAGTCGCGTACTATTGGAATGTTCTGAATGTCCTTCGTTTCTTGGCTCACATCGACCACATGAGCAAGGAATGCACAACATTGCTTTCGCAAGAATTTCTGAGCTTGGATGCTCGAGATGATACGAAGGTTCGTGCCGGGTTTGTCGCCATAAACTACTAAGGTTTCGCCAAACAGCAGATTAAGGCGAACAACCTTTTCGTAACACGTGATATCGGCACGATGAGAATTCAACCAATCCATGCCGATAATGACGTTGAAAATTTTAATTGAGACTCGCATGAGATCGATCGAAAATGAGTAGCTATCTAAAGTTAGGGTACATCCTATTAATATACTGAGAGTGCTCTCTGTCTTGCCATTAGCCATTTCTACAGTGAACGGTTCTTTAAGTGCTCGTGATTTTTGCTTAAGTAAATGAGCAAATTTTTGGTTCACGAAACTTCTCTCCGCTCCACTATCAAATAGAATGTATGCATAAGCGTTATCTAGGAGGAACATACCAGTGACCACTATGGGGTCGGCTACCGCTTCCTCATGGCCTATGGCCAGGACTCTTGCCACTCCACCGGCAATCCCTGCCTTCGGGCAGTTCCTTTTGTAGTGGCCCACTTCGTCACATCCGTAACAAGCTTGGCCCACTCCTGCACGGGGACTTGGTTGATTGGCTTCTCCGGAGCTTTACAGAAACGGGCAGTGTGCCCCTTCCTGTTGCAGTTCATGCACTGCATTTCCTGGCAGGCACTGACGAGATGGAAGTTGCATTTGTTGCACTTAGGCAAACTTCCAGCGTACCGCTTTACCGGAGCAGTAGCGGCAGGTGCTATCGTAGCATGTACTGCCACGACCTGCTGCTTTTTGGCAGCCTTAGCTTTCTTCTTGTCATCCCAAAACTTCCGCTTGGAGTCAGCGGTTCTTGTAGGTTCTGAGATGGCCAGGTTAGTTGTTGTTGCGGCCGGGGTACGAACCCCATGGTCTATGAGCCGCTGTGCCAATCGCTTGGCACTATCAAATATAGTGGGGTGTGATGCCAGTACATTTCCCTGATATGGTGGCACTAGCCCCCATATGTATCTCTCAATCTTCTTTCCCTTTGTATGAACCATGTTGGGCCAGAGGGCCACCAGCTTGCAGAATCTGGCGGTATAAGCGGTTACGTTGGAGCCCTTCATGGTTAGGCTCCACAGTTCTTTTTCCAGCTTCTGGATCTCGCCCCATGGGTAATACTCCTCAATCATGAGGTCTTTCAAAGTGTCCTAGCCCATAGCATTAGCCACTATGAGAGATAGAGACTTAACTTGGCTATTCCACCATGTTAGGGCTTTGGTTTCAAAGGTGCAAGCAGCGAACTTGACCTTGCTCTCCTCTGAACAGGAGCAGATTTCGAAAACCGATTCGGTTTTCTCGAACCATTGCGAGAGGGAAATGACTCTGCCAGTCCCCTTGAAGGACAATGGCTTGCAGTTGGTGAAGTCCTTGTAGGAGCACTCTTTCAAGCGCACCGGGATTTCACCATGAGTGGACAGGACAGGGGTTCCTCCTCCAGTGGAACCAGATGAATGATATTGAGCCATGGCTGTAGCCACAGCTGCAGCTACGGTAGCATTTAGTGCTGTCGTTTCGAACTGAGGAGTAGGTGGTTGAGGAGGTGGAGGAGGTGGTGTTTCATTATTAGGGTTTCTCCTTGGATTTCTGCGAGGCGGCATCTTTGATCTATAGTTTATGAAGATAAAAACATTGATAAGATTTCAATGGAAGAATTGATGAGAATGACTCATGGACTAACTCTCCATAGCCCAACGATACGATTGAATGGAAATCTAGAACTAATAAATGATCACATTTGGATAATAATTTCCATAAGATTAGGTACTTGTCAATATTACTGGAATTATAGATGTAACAAGTTCGGGAAAAACGGCCAACAGAAAGAGGCCTTACATCAACCAAAATGGGAAAATTTTGACAGTATTAAAACCTAATCAAGATCTAACAGGCCTAAGATTTACAACGATAGAGAATTAGACTAGAGTTTTACATGACTAGGTTATATCCAAAAGAGAGAAGTTGATGAGAATCTATCGGTGACGAGAACTACCGGAGTGAGTTCTTGAGCCCCACAGAAGACGTTTTATGTCCCTCATACGCCTATCAGCTCTTGTTTGCTGAGCTCGAAGTTCTCTGACTTCTGCTCGGGTTTCAGTGAGTTCCCTCCGAAGAGCTGCGTTGTGAACCAGAGCCCTTTCATGAGTAGACTCTAGTTGGCGAATGCGGACAGTGTTAACACCATTGTTGGCGTCAATCTCTAAGACTCGATTTATAGATGATTGACCCAGTATCGTGTTCTGAGAAATCCTACGAACCATGATGGGTAGGACTCTGTCAGCAGAACCTCCATCAGTGAGGTTGTAGAAACTTCTGTCTCCATTGTAGGGAATGAGTTGACCCTGTTCATGGCTCCATGTATTCAAGTTTGTTGCCCACAGAGGTGTGGGTCCTTGAAATGCGGGTTGGGGGTTTTTATTCGGGGCTTGACCTACTTGAGGTAGGTTGTTGACTTCGGCCTCGGAGTCAGATCCAACCGAGAAGCCTTCAGCTTGATGATCATCCAAAGGGATTTGATGCTCATCATCGGACTCTGCTTCAAGCCATCCATCATTGCCGTTGGGTGGAAAGTACGGATCGTCATGATGATGAAATCCAGCCATGATATCTATGCGAGAAAAGGGGGTAAGGAAATAATTAATATACGAGTTAACTAGATAATTATAAGGTGATCTTTATCAGTTACTCCAATACTTTTCTAGGGCATACCAATAAAGACCTTTAGTTCTTAGATAAGTAATTATAGTAACACAAAATACTCCTATAGTATTTTAAGTTTAATGTTATGTTCTACGGTTCTTATTGTGGTAGTGTTGGTAAGTTTTTAGACTTGTTGCAACCTCACAACCATCCTTAGGCACATGTTAGTCACTCCTTGGATAATGTAGTTGATCAGGCTACATCTTCCTAGGGTTGACCATATGTCTCTAAGTCTACTTGTGTTGTCCAACAATCGTAATACTTTTGTTCTGTCCTAGTGACACTGATTTTAGTATGAATGCAGGTATGTATACTTAGTTAAATATTTTATTATTTAAAGTATAAACTCTTAATCAGAGTATTTTAATCCCGCTTTTGTTTATAGTTCGTATATCTTTTATGGGTTGCTACACTCAATTCACTGTAAACAATGCTCTGATACCAATCTGTCACACCTCAAAACCTGAACGGCGGAATCGTTCGGGGGTGGAGGACGTCATGTATAATATCACAACAATGCAAAGTAGTAAACAAGCAACAACATCATCCATTGCATTAATAATATAATTTCATACAAGTGTGCTCTGTGAAGTTATATAGACACCAAAAAGTACATCAAAATAAAATAGGAGTCTTGAACAAGCTCCATCTTCTAAAAAACCTGGCACCGGTACCTGTCTATTGGTGACCTGAGAATACAAGTTATTTTGAAAGTGAGTATTAGTTTTAAAGCTGGTGAGATCATAAGTATATTAGTGTCTGAGTTTGTATGAAAGCATTTGTAAGTTGTTTGTAAGATGTAACGTATAAGTTTTGTAAAGTTTGGATTTGTTTGAACACTCCTAGAAAACCCTATGTTTCCTACCAACAGTAGCCTTCTACCAGGGCATCTAGTAACTGTGTGTGTCTCTTGTAAGAGTGTGTAGTTTCCCAAATTCGACTATCGTTAACCAAAAATATAGTTTTTACATTACCGTGCATCGTGTGAATGTTCACGAAGTGAATGTAATGGGAAAAATATTGCAGTACTGTACTGTTGTATTAACTAACTACTGTTGTACTAACTACCTTAAACCAATTGTTATTTAAAGTACCATGTGTCGGCCTGTACCCTGCTACCGACTCAATAGTAAAATGACGATGCAAGACGCCGTAAGAAATGACATTTGGCACCCGTAGACTTGCAAGTCCCACTGTAGCAAGCAACAAGGTGTAGGATAGTCAATCCAATATAGATCTATACGCAAACTCATGCGCTCCCCAATTAAGGAGATTCTGGATACAAAGACAGTCATGGCAGGTAGTGTCATGACCCGCTTAATGGCTCACATAACTGAATGTAATGTAAAGGTAATGTGTGTGCTATGTGTATTGTGTGTTCTTCCTCTGTCTAGCATGTATGTTTGTTTCTCATCACTTTGTATTATGTTTGTTTCTCATTACTACGTATTATGTTTGTTTCTCATCACTATGTGTTATGTTTGTTTCTCATCACTATGTATTATGACTCATGTATGAACTGACTCTTTGTATGATTCATTGTTCTAGTATTAGTATTAGTAAAACCTTAAACTACGCCTATTGTAGTTTACTAGTAATTTAACTTGTACGTATGATCATAGGAGTATACTCCTGCTACCCAGGGTATTGAATTGACTGGGAGAACCTTTATGAATATATATGTACACATGCTATATAACTAATAGTTAAACGACCTTCGGACGGATACCCGATATCCTACCAGACCACATCCCAACGGGGAAAAGGAAATAAGGTGGGTTAGCCTTCCTAAGTCCTTTAAACATTACTTATATAACTATACATATCTAGACATGCAATTGACAATATAAAAGTATAAAAGAACTTTCGTAAAAGCATTTGATATGTAAAAGAGTTTTTAAGGCAGTTTGAAGTAAAACAGTTTAGTAAAACAGTTTGAAAGTAAGAGATTCACTTGTTGATAGTTATTAATCACATGTGATTGAGATAATAACTATAGTAACTTTACTTTTATTCCCCTCATAAAGCATTTAAAAACATTTAGAAACATTTAAAAGGTTAATTCAAGGGGTATGAACTCACCTGTAGTGAGTGGTATGGATGAACTGAAGACGTAGGATTGCTAGGTGTCAAGTGAAGTCTTGAACACACTCTATGATCCTAATTAACATATAATATCACATATATGTATCCAATTAGCCTTTAAACAACTAATTAACAAAGTCAAGATACCTTAGGACATGCTAAACACCTTATACAAGTGTTATAAGTCTCAAGGATTGCATCTAAGTGTTGTAGGGAAAGGCTAGTGTGTTTGGGGTTCAAGGAAAACCCCATTAGGGAGTTTACTGTTTTATGGTCATAACAAAAAGGGTTTACGGTCATAAACCCTTGGCTTTACGGTCATAAGCTCATCTACTTGTTGACCATTTGATGTTTGAAGCCTTAAGAGTCCCTAAAAGCTTTTCTACTTGATGTATGTGACCATGGAAGGTACTAGGGCACCATTTCACTCCTAAATGGAGTTTACAGTCCCTAAACCATTTTCCTTTGAGTTTACCACCGTAAACTCATAAGTTTTATGGTATTTGGGGGTTTTCAAGTCCTTAGCTCGTCAAGGTAATAGTCTAGGTTAGATTCTAGGCATAAGGAATAAATATGGGCCATTTATACACTCTAAGGGGTGTTTACGGTTTTGGGAGATCCCCAAACTGTAAACACATATAAATGAGTGTTTTCTTGTTCTTTTATATGATAAACACTTCAAGGAATGATCTAGGCAAGTCCTTAAGGCATTGTCAAGCACCTAGGCACCCTTTGGCACCATACTTGGTGTTTACGGTTTTAGGAGCATCCCAAAACCATGAACACCTTGATCTTGGTGTTCTTGGGACATTTCCTTGATATTAAGATGTATAGCAAGCTTTAAAAGACTCTAGGATAGAAGTACTTACTTTGTGGAAGCTTGAAATGAACTAAAAGTCCAAGAACACTAGTGTGTGTTCTTGGTGTTTTGGAAATCTAATCAAAACACAAAAATGGATGGATGAAGAGATGTCTAATCACTAGTAGTTATGATACATCAATTAATCAAGTCGATAAATACTCACGTTTTCGGGAAATCGGGTGAAAACCGGGATGATGGTTGAGAGTTTTTGGAGTTTACTCTTGAGATTGCAAGAAGGAATGAGATACCTTAGGGAGTAAACTCATGCTTAAGGAATGAGTTTACGGTTTTTAGTGGAGTTTACAGCCCAAACATAAAAGTTTGGCCGTGAACTTCTAAGCTACGTGGTATTCCCGGGTTTGAAATTTCAAGACTCGAGACGACACATCCTTTCACCCGTTTGTTTAAAGAATAATTATGGTAATAGTCAAACGAACTTTAAATTTGTTAAAAAAAATAGAAATGAAATTGACTTATAATATGAAGTGATTGACTTTTAGGGTTTAACCGAATGTAAATTTCGGGTTGTCACGGTTTTCCTGTCCCGACCTACTAAAAATAATATAATAAAATTTAAATTCAAAATTAGTCGACGGAGTCTAAACGAGAGCTGTAGAACATAATCTCACCAATGCATGCCTATAAAGAATGTCGAAAACAAAGCTCGTTTGCGAAAGATATGAATTTCTGAAGTTCGGAGCACAAACTTCCACCTATGTTAGAGCTCACGACGTAAGCACAGTGTTCACGATGTGAGCAGGTGATGGATGTCTTCCAGAGCAAGTGGCCCGATGACGAACGCCATGACATATCGATCTCACAATGTGAACATCAGATTTCAGCCCTATGCATAGAAGTTGAAGGACAGTCGGCCATGGTTGCTAATTCCCCCCTCTCTCACTCCCGGTACGCTCTCTAGCTGTCTTGAAGTACCCCCGAAACCCCGGTATCATCCCGACACCCGAAGCGAGTCCTGAAGCCCCAAAGTTGCCGATGAGAAAAGAGTTTTCGAGCTGAATCTCTACCCGCGAGAAGCCTGGTTTGTGAAGATATCCCGGTTTCACCGAAGAATACTGTTTTTAGAGCCGTAGTGTTGTCTGATAATCGTCTTATCAAGTGAGTGCATAGTCTCTTTCATGAACATGATTTTAATACAAGTTTTGTTTGAATGTATTAAATATAAGTTTTGTGTGAGTTATTTGATGATGTCTGAATTATGTATTAAAGAACATACTTGATTTTTATGATAAATTAGGTTAAAGAGTAAACCTAAGGTTTGTTATAATGGTTATGGGGTAGTATCTCTTTATGAGTACGAGCGAGATATATAGGGAGAATACAACTTTAAAAATATGTCATTGATCTTGAAGCATGGGTTAGACATATTTATTCATCCCTAGTCCGAGAGTATGGATTGGACTTAGTTAATTGTCATTAATCCGGGAGTATGGATTAAGACTTAGTCAGTTGTCATTAATTCGGGAGTATGGATTAAGACATAGTCAGTTATCCTTAGTTCGGGAGTATGGACAGGACATAGAACCTGTCATTAATCTGGGAATATGGATTTAGACATGGACCAATTTTCCCTTATTCGGGAGTATGGAATGGGCACAATCATGGAGTCGAGGATATGGATTAGATCCGGGAGTAAGAGTTAGAATTTGAGATCCCGGGGTATGAATAGTCTCGTTGAGAGGATTGATGGGGTGGGGTAAGAGTTGGTTATATATATTATATATATATATATATATATATATATATATATATATATAAAGAGAGAGAGAGAGAGACGGAGAAAGAGAGAGAAAGAGAGAGAGAGAGAGAGAGAAATTTATAGCGTGTGATTTCTAAATTATATATATGTTATAACATTGTAGGATTGAAATCACTATGTACTCACCAGGTTTTCCAAACCTGACCCACACAATATTTTTGTATCACATGTATCGATACAAAGGCATGTTACAGTGAGAGATTAAAGAGATGTATATCATTAGTGTAGACGAATGTAAGTTCGGTTTATGCTTATGTGTCTGTATTGACCAGTACATCGCAAATGTTTTAAAATGAATAAAATACATCTCTTCGAAGATTCTTGGATAAAGTATTTATCATGTTCTCTGGGAACAAATTCCGCAACAGTTTTCTTTAAAAGATTACTCTGATTTTAAAACAAAGCATAAACAAATCGGCCTTTTCTGGCCGTGAAATTTGTGGATGTCACATATGGAGTACGTTGGGCATACCCATATCGTTTGTAGCGCCTACTGGCCGAAACAAGTGTATGTAAGGCGTAAGTTTTAGTACGCCCGCAGCTGTTGACTTTTGTGATTTGGGCAATAGTTTGACTACTAGGGTTTTGGGCCTTGTTGGGGCACTAGTGTTTCTGACTTTGGGTCATTGTTAGGCTTTGGACCTTCTTGGATTTGGGCCCATAATGGGTTTATTCATCATTTAGGAATTTGGCCCATATTGGGCTTTTGGGTGTCATTAGGTTGGGCCTCGGTTATTGGGCTAAGAGAGGAAAGGGTAAAATGGTCTTTTACCCTGGGTGTTAAACAAATGAACTAGATCCCCAGTTATGGTTTATAGCCCAATTATTAATTGTGGTTTTATTTGATTGATTAGCACGGGATTTTCCTGTTTTACAACCTGATGACCATCCATTAGATGTTGGGATTACTGATGACCGTATTGTGCGAGTATCTAGGGTTCATCGGGGTTGTATTTTGTAGTTGTTCGGTGAGCGGTATCCGATTGATTTGGTTTATTCCCTAGAAGTAGAGCAAGGTTTTTGTGGAGATGTATTCGTTGAGCCCCAATGGGGCAATAATTAATTGTGAGCTCCAGTTGGTGTGTATCCGGACCCCAAGTGGGGGAGACTTGGTGATTCATGTAGAGGGTGTTAAGTGCGGGTCGGTTTTATGTTTAGCAGCTCGAGCCAGTCGCTATCTTCAGCATGTTTGTTTTGGATTTGTTTCCTATGTGATGGATACTCGAGAGAAGGGTAAAGAGACTATGGATGATGTACTGGTTGTTCGGGAATATCCATCTGTGTTCCCGGATGATTTGCTTGGAGTACTTCCGGAGAGGCAAGTGGAGTTTTCGATTAACTTGGTTCCTGGTGTGGCTCCGATAGCCAAGGAACCTTATCGGTTAGCACCTCCAAAGATGCAGGAGTTGTTAGTCAGCTATAGGATCTGTTAGACAAGGGATTTATTCGGCCGAGTAGTTTGCCATAAGGAGCGCCGATCTTGTTTATAAAGAAGAAGAAGAATGGGTCACATCGGATGTGTATCGACTACCCAGAGTTGAATAAGGTAATGGTGAAGAACCATTATCCACTCCCAAGGATAGACGATTTATTTGACTAGTTTCAGGGTGCATCTTGGTTTTCCAAGATTAATCTGCATTCAAGCTATCATCATATGAGGGTGAGAGAGGAGGATACGGTGAAGACGGCCTTCCAGAGTCGTTATGGTCATTATTAGTTCGTGGTGATGACCTTCAAGCTCACCAATGCTCCAGCCACATTCATGGATCTCATGAATCACGTATGTAGACCCATGTTGGATCGGTCTGTGATCGTGTTTATTTATGACATCCTCATGTATTCCAAGACTCAGGCACAACATGAGGAGCATCTGAAGGAGGTATTAGAGACTCTGAGGAGGGAGATACTGTATGCGAAGTTCTCCAAGTGTGAGTTTCGTTTGCACTTGGTGTAGTTTATGGGGCACCTTGTCAACTAGAATGGTATTCTGGTCGATCCAGCCAAGTTTGAGGCGGTGATGAGGCGGGAGGTTCCGAGCTCTCCATCTGAGATTCGGAATTTCCTTGAATTGGCAGGTTAGTATCGTAGATTCATTCAGGATTTCTCCCAGATAGCAGTTCCTATGACTCACTTGATGAAGAAGACTATCACTTTTCGTTGGAGACCTGAGCAGAAGGAAACTTTTGATACTCTGAGACAAAGGTTATGCGAGGCTCCAATTCTGACCCTGCCGAAGGGTATTAAGGATTTCATGGAATATTGTGATGTGTTGATCACAAGTTTGGGAGAAGTATTGATTCAGCGGGTTCGTGTTATTTCTTACACTTCTAGGAAGCTGAAGACTCATAAGGCGAACTACCCTAGGCATGATTTGGAGTTGGGGGTTGTGTTTTTCGCCCTCAAAATTTGGCGACATTACCTCTATGGGGTCCGCTGTACTATCTACACGGATCACAAGAGCCTGAGGTATTTGATGCATCAGCCAAATCTAAACATGAGGCAGCGTAGGTAGTTGGATCTGGTGAATGATTTTGATTGTGAGATCATTTATCACCCGGGGAAAGCCAACGTGGTGGCCGATGCTCTTAGCTGTAAGGCGGTCACGGCTCCGATCAGGGATGTATGTTTGAGAATGACGAAGATTACTCCACTTTTAGAGAAGATCCGAGAGGCTCAGGTTAGGATTTGAAGGAAGAGCACCGAAAGAGTGAGCGCATAGTGGGTCAGGTGGCTTCCTTCAATTATAATAGTTGGGTGTTATTGACCCTTCATCGGAGGTTGTGGGTTCCGTATTTGGAAGGTGCGCACCAGGTTTTAATGGAGGAGGCGCACAAGTCGAGGTTATCAATTCATCCCAGAGCAACAAATATGTATATGGATTTGAGACTCAACTATTGGTGGACATGCATGAAGCAAGATGTGGCATGGTATGTGGAGAGCTGCCTAACTTGCAAGAAAGTAAAGTTCGAGCATCAGCGACCTCACGGAAAGTTGAAACTGTTAGACATTCAAGATTAATATGGATTTCATCACGAAGTTTCCACAGATAGCACACAGAGTGGATTCGATATGGGTCATCGTGGATCGATTGACTAAGAGCGTGCATTTCATTCCGATTCAGGAGAGTATCTCTGCGGAGAACTTGGCTGACATTAACATTAGGAAGGTTGTGGCACGACACATGGTGCTGGTTTCAGTTGTTTTTAGACAGGTATGTTTGGTTTACTTCCAGGTTTTGCAAGAGGTTTCACGAGGATTTGGGTACTCGTCTGCATTTCAGCACGACTTTCCACCTGCAGACTGATGAACAGAGTGAGCGGACTATCTAGACGTTAAGGATATGCTTCGGGCATGCGTATTGGATTTCGGTGGTAGTTGGGATACGTATCTCCTTTTAGTGGAGTTTTCGTATAACAACAGTTATTACGCCAACATTGATCGACATCCTTTTAGGATGCTCTATGGGAGGAAGTGCATGTAACACTCGCAGATTCGGGCTCTTCAATTAAGATATAATAAGCGTTAAAAATGATTTTTTTATAGAAGATTATAAAGTATACATACTCTTAACCAAAGTAATAGTTAGGGTCAACAATTGTAACCTATTTGACGTAATAAAGAAGAATTATATGAATATTATGTGTTTCATGATTATTATAATATAATAAAATAGGAAAAATCAGTTGAATCGTCCGTAAATCGTAAAAGTAAGTGCACCAATATATATATATATATATATATATATATATATATATATATATATATATATATATATAATATTTAGAAAGTACACGTCTTCTCGATCCCGAAAATATAAATTTCGTTGAAATCCGACTCCGTATGAAATAGATATGATTTTTATAAGATATAAAAGACAGTTGCACACAATGAATGTATAACGTAAAAAACTACGAAGAGAATGGTTGACTTTTAGCTAAAGCTACCAAAAATAAAATCGTAGTACTCTTTAAAATAAGAATTTTTAGAAAAAGAATTCCAAAATCAGAGTTCGAAAAAAAAAGTTATGATCTTAGCAAAATCATTTAATTTTATAAAAATATGGACGGAAATTATAGTCAAAATTAGCCGATGGAGTCTAAACAAAAGTTATAGATCTCGTCGATAGCTACGAGTGGATATAAATAATGTCAAAAACGGAGAATATCATTAGAAAGGTATCGACGGTGCGGTCGTTAGTGTTGAGTACTTTCGCCATTAGTTTGGTACAAATATTATTAAATCTATTTAAAATAATATTATAAAGGGGTGTTTAGTTGTTTAAATAACTATAAGGTTATTTAAGTAACTATAGATGGTGGTTTTTGAAAATTCACTTACTATAAATAAGAGGCTCTAGGCTCTCATATTTCTTGCACCATTCTCTTGATTCAAGAGTTTTCGCTTCTTATCCCCCGAGCATTTCGGTCCCTCGTGATTCGACTTCTCTTTTTGTAGTTTTAGTATAGTAAGGTGAACGTTGAAGTGCTACAAGAATCTTTTTAGAAAGATTCGGTGACGAACTGCTGCCTCGCAGAGCCCGACTTCTAGCTAGAACGCCCTTGTAAATGAGTTATGCTTACCCTACTTTAAGTATAACTTATGTTTAAGTTCATTATCGTTATTATGAACCTATAAACAATACATGTTCTAAGCATTATAAATTATACAAAATGTTACTATAATACCTTTTAACTGCTCATGGTATGACAAATCTGGTTTGAAGGGCCACATAAGGTTGTTGGATTTCAAAACAACTTAAATGCCAAAATGGTCGTGCCCTCCGGTGTTTCATGTCTATCCCCTGTTTGTATAGTAGTTGAAAAGTATTGTTTAACACTTATAAAAGAATATCTCTCATAAATCTAGACTAGTAATTAGTCGCAATAAATATTAGACTAAAATCTAGTGATAATGATATTGGGTTTCGTCGAAGGAAAATAAAATTGTTAGAAGCGAAGCGCTGCCCAAGTTTGGAGTCATCACTTTAACAAGTGAGTGCATAGTTACTTTCATCTTACACATAGATATGAAGTATTTAATATAAATTACGTATATGCTAATTATCTGTGCTCTTGATATCTATGCTGGATGAACGATTTATATTCGTTTTATTTTATTTAAATTGTATATGTATTTTTATAGCCATAAATATACTAGGTAAAGATAGGTAGATGAATGATGAGAGATGAAAGATGATATAGACGATGAGAGGTGAAAGATGATGAGAAGCCTTGACCTTAACGATGATCCAGTCATCTAGCAGAGTATAGATGATGACCACAGACTATTCTAGACACTCCAATGGAACGCTAGCAGGCTCGCAACCTATAGGTGTTGTGAATGATGTGCTCACCAGATGTACTATAAAAACCCTGGCAACTATGGACTTAGTGCCTTACAAATGAACGTTGGGAGCTATGGATTTAGTGCCCTATAGATGGATATTGGCAGCTATTGACTTAGTGCCTAATAGATAACATCGGCAGCTATGGAGTTAGTGCCTGTTGGAAAAACCCTGGCAGTAATGAAATTCGTGCCAATTCCTTAGGAAAATCCTTAGGAATGAATGAATGATGAATAAATGATTGTTAGAGTAGATCCTTAAGAATAAAGAAGATAGCGGCGATTGGAAGTCGGGTTAATTGTTTGATGATTAAACATAATAATTATATAATTGTGGGGTGAAAACCCAATGTACTCATCAGGTTTCCCAACCTGACCCACTCAATTTATTTGTATCACAAGTACCGATACGAAGACACATTACACTGAGAGATTAAAGGAGATGTAAATCATTAGTGTAACTAAATGTAAGGTCTGTTTATGCTTATGTTTCGGTATTAACGATGACATCCCAATGTTTTAACATACAGAAAATACATTTCTTCGGAAATGCTTTGATAATATTATTATCATGTTTTTCTGGGAACAAATTCCACAATATTATTCTTCGAAAAGAATACTCTGATTTTTAAATATACATAAATAAATTTTTTAAAATGACCATGAATTAGGGGATGTCACTGTGCAGGACCCTGGTATGTTGGGGTGAGGTCGGTCAGTGAGCCATGGGGTGTACTGAGGTGGTACTCAAGAATACTGAGTTAATTCAGCGGGTTCGAGGTAGACTTCAGACAACATAGAGCTAGCAGAAGAGCTATGCCAACAAACACTAGTCAGAACTAGAGTTCCAGGTTGGGGATATGGTTCTCCTAAAGGTGTCACTTTGGAAAGGTGTCATCCGGATCAGGAAGAGGGGAAAGTTGGGCCCAAGGTATATCGGTCCTTTCATGGTTTTGGCCTGAGTGGGAAGGTGGGCTTATTGATTGGATCTACCCGAGGAGCTTAGTTAGATCCATAGCATGTTTCATGTGTCTCAGTTGCGGAAATGTTTGGTTGACAATTTTGTGGTGGTTCTATTGGAGGATATTTAGGTGGATGATCGACTGAATTATATCGAGAGACATATTGTCATCCTTGACAGGAAGATGAAGGCTCTATAGAACAAGTCGGTGGATTTAGTAAAGGTACAACAGCAACACCACAAGGGTTCAGAATGGACGTGGGAGCCTGAGGTCGAGATGAGGGAGCATTATCCGGAGTTGTTCGCAGTGACTGACTTCGAGGACGAAGTCTGATTTAAGTGGGGGAGAATTGTAACATTTGCATTCTAGGTGTTTTTCCTTTTTACCCTTAATCATAAAAGAATTCTTGCATTTTGGTTGATAGCTGAGTACGTTGGACGTAATGTCTTGATGACATGGTCGTGGAGGCACCTACGTACGCAGGGCGCACAGTCACCAGGGGCAAACCCTAATTTTTAGGGTTTGTGCCCAATTTAAACACCTTAAGTTGCTCATGGACTTTCTTATGACCAACCTCCAACTCTCCAAACCCTAAGAACAAAACCCTAATTTCCTTTTGAGTGTTTTGAGCTTGGAAGTGAAATTTGAAGGTGTTTTTAGTGATCTTGAAGGAAGAACTCTTGGAAATTGCATTGGTGTGGCTAGAGCTTGTGGATCCATAATAATCTCCAAGTTGGAAAGCTTTTGGAGGTATAAAGCTCTTATCTTCATGGTTCTTTTGATAGATCGAGTTAGGGTTTGGTTTTATGCTTTTTATGGTCCTTTAATCCATGCTTGAGAGTATGAGCTACTCCAGAAGCTAAGGATGTTAGATCTTATCATTTTTGAGGTCCCTTGTACATAAATATGAAATCTTGATGTGTTATATTGGACCATGCATGAGTTAGGGTTCTTATTACGGATTTTATTGAGTATTGGTTCCATTTAAGACATGCAAAGGAGTAAAGTTGCCAACTTTACATGTTAAGACATCCTTTAGGATCAGATTTGAGAAGTGGACTTGGTGGTTTTAGGTTTTATCCGGTCCTTTATGAATTTTGGGTTTTTTTCGGAAAGTTCTTAGGTGGAGGTGAGTTGATAGAAGTGTGGGGCTTCTTGTTAGCTTTCTGTGGATATAAAATTCGTTGGAAACATACTTCTAATGAAGAAGTTATGGCCTTCAGAAGTTTGGTGGTTTTAGGGTTTAGCGAGGTACACGGGGCGTACACATGTGTACGCATAGTGTACTACTGAGAAGGGCATGTTGGGTTTTATGTACTCTAATATTCCTATGGTGCACATATAACCCTAATGCTTTGGATCTAAGTTTTCTCTAATTATACATGCAGCATTAGTTTCCAAAGCATGAAGCCTAAACTAGCATACAAACTTTGATATATGAATCATAATACTAGTTAGAAGATTACCTTTTTATGTAGCTAGCAAGACTTGGGCCTTATGAGAACTTAGCACCCCAAGTGTTGTGCCTCAAACAAGTCACAAACACCAATAAACAACTAGATGGATATGAGAGAGATTTAGAAGACTAGAAATCGGATTCAACTTCTTAGAATGCAAGGTGTGTGTAACCGATTTTAACTTATGAATACATACATACATACATACATACATACATATATATATATATATATATATATATATATATATATGTGTGTGTGTGTGTGTGTGTGTTTGTGTGTATCTGTAGAATATCAAGGGTCGTGTGTAACCCTAATCCATACCCATAAGCTTATGATTCACCCATTTGATTCGGATAAATACTTCATGGATTAATAAATCATAGATAACCTCTTACTCAAATATTCATCTATCAAATTGTTCTAGTGAAGGCAACCCGAAATGGACCATGCTACCATCGGGTCAAGTACATACCAATTATAGTTATGGGCTTAGACATCTAATCTATCACAATACACGGGGCGTAACTCGGCTTACACAGGGCGTACTGATAAGGATGGTCGCGGCTGCTCTACGGAGTATGTTGGGCGTACTATATGTATGTTGGACGTACTCCAGTCACACCCGAACCCAATTTTAGGGTCTTGGACCCTATTTAAGCTACTTATCTCATAAACTAACCCTAATATCATCAGCCTCCATCCCTCTAAACCCTAGAAATCGACCCTTAGCCCCCATTTGAGTGATTCTTGAGTTTCAAAGTGATTTATATGTGTTTTTGGTGCTTGAGGAGGAAGAATGAACTTCTTGAAGTGTCATTGCTTGACTTGGAGCTTTTGGATCCAGGCTTTTTTCACCTAGATATAACTTTTGGAGGTATAAAGTGTCAACCTTGAAAACTCTTTCGTGTAGATCTAGCTAGGTGGCACTTTGTTGTGATTTTGGTCCCTTTTGGTTGTTCTTGTGAGTAGAAGTTACTCCAGAAACTTTAAGCTTCATATCTGGCCCTTGTTGGGTTGTGAAGTCATAAATTTTGGATGTTGATGAGTATAAACCTTCCATGCATGATTTTGTAGTCTTTTGGTGAAGCTTGGGACTTGGGGTTGTGATTTGGGTCCCATTAAGTCATACTAAGTCATAAAATCAGAAACTTTGTTAATTAAAAAGTCCCTTTGAATCAGATCTGAAAGTTTGGACTAAGGTCTTAAGGTGTTAAGAAGTTTTTAAGACATTTTCGAGTTCATCTTTGGTGTTGGGCTTCATTAAGGCATGCAAAGGCTTAAATCCTTCGACTCTATGGATCAAGTCACTTATATTTAGCTATTAAGAGGTTTTGGACGTCTTGTCTTAATGGATTAATACATTTCTAGGTTGGATGTAAGCAGGGTCAGTACGCGGGGCATACTAAGTCAGAAGGTTTATGGATTTTGGTCTTCGTGTTGGGCTTCCTTTTTGGGCTTGGGTGTTTAAACTCATAATGGGCCATCTAAGTACAAGTATTTTCGACTTGGATAATTGGTTGGGCTTTAGGGTAAGGCCCATGTAAGGAGTTCGGGCCCAATTTGGAAAATTGGGCCATATTTGGGCATTGGTTGATTATTTGGCTTTTGGGCTTTTCAGATTGTTTGTTTGGGCCTTAATATTGGACCAAGCCAGGTGAGGGGTAAAATGGTATTTTTACCCGAGTATGGACTATGGATATGGATTGGGACCCAATTGTTAATTGGGTATTGTTTTGATAATGACAGTTCGGGGAATTTGTCAGCCAGCGGCCAGGGATCGTCTGTGTGATTCAACAGTGCGGGGTGAGTCTTCACCCGATGCTCGTCAGTCGAATGCACCAATCTCGGCTTACTAAATTATGAATGTACGATGCTAGATGTCTTTGTGACTTTCACATGTTTGTATGTGTCTGTGTGGTAGAATAGTTGTATTTGTGATGACCAACTGGGTCTAGTTGTTATTATTGTGTTATATTGTTATATATGATTGAGATTGTTGATTGTGTCCAGGGTTGCTAATAACCCACCGGGCGTGTTGTTACCCACTGAGACTGGTGATAGTGTCCAGGGTTGATGATAACCCACCGGGTGTGCTGTTTGCCACTGGGACTACTGTTATTATTGTGTTATGATGTTATATGTGATTGAGACTGCTAATAGTCGCCAAGGTTGCTAATAATCTATAGTTGTCTAGTTATGCTGTGATGTATGTGGTATTTTGGGGAACTCAATAAGCTTTATGCTTATAGTTTGTGGTTTATATGTTCAAGTACTTCCGGTTCAAAAGGGAAGGGCCCGGTTAACATCTCGGGCTTTAAGGTATTTTGAAATCTTTCCTTTGATTTTTAAATATGTCATTTTCTGTCCTTCGAGTATAGAGATGTAGCCTTAAGAAGCCCTAGTGGAAAAATGGTAATTATGGGAGCATGAGTGGTGCGCCCTAGTATGCTGAGCATACACATATGTACGCTGGGCATACTAATGTCTAGGTGAAACCCTAATTTTTAGGGTCTGAAGAGTATTTAAGCACCTTTATGGATCAGCTAGCCTCACAATTTCAGCCTCTAATTGCTTGAGCCATTCTTAGCAAACCTTCACCCCATAAGAGAGTGTTTTAAGCTTAAAGTGGGTTATTTGTGTGCTTCAAGGAGAAGGAAGTGCATCAAGGAGTCAAGGAAGTAAAGCAAGCTTGTAGATCTTGAATCATCATCTTCTTGGGAAACTCCAAAAGGTAAAAAAATTGCTACCTTTATGCTTGATTTGCTTAGATCTCATTTTGGTAGTTTTATGACATTCTTTTGTCTCTAAAAGTCCCATTGTTGTGCATGTTTCATTTTGGACATTTGGGTTGTCCTTCTAGACCCTAGGAAGGGTCCTTAGTCATAAAAATGAGGTCCTAATGGCCTGGAGTGTCTCATGCATTTGGAAAAAGGGTCTTAATGGATTAAGACCTTGTATTAAGAATATTTGGACATGTAAAGTCATAAAGTTGGAGATTTTATGACTCTAAGGTGCATTTGGACCATGGATCCGTAATATGGGATTAAATGCTTAAGCCATTAAGAACTTAATGGACTTGTGAGATCTACAAGGGTACCCCCTGTGTAGGGTGAAGTTCGCCTCGCGTACTCGGTCAACCACCTCGATGGTGATCAATGTGAGGCACGTGTACGCCCAGCGTACCTCCAGTGTACGCCCAACGAACGTCTTCTGTGGACTTCTGACTTTGGGCATCAATTTTTGCGGCACCTTTTGGGGTTTAGTGTCTTGGGCCCTCATTGGACTTTCTGGGTATGAGTGTTTTGGACCAGTTGGAGAGTTGGACCTTTGAATAAGGCCCAATAAGGGTTGGGCCCAATTTGGAAAATTAAGCCAATTATGGGCCTTGAAGTAATTTGGGCCTTTTGGATCGAAGATTGGACTTGGGCCTTGGCCCAATTGGTGAAAGGGTAAAGTGTACATTTACCCTAAGTATGGATCCTTAGTCAAGGATGGTAATCGAATTATTAATTAGATGTTTGTTTTGTTATCATAGTTTGGGATTTTCGTGAGCCATCAGCCAAAGGTTTTCAGTGCGGGTCGACATTGTGAAGTGAGTTTTCCTCACTGTACTTGCGGTTCAAAGGCACCAATGTTGGCCCCTTTGGATTGATATTCTATTATGCATGATGTTACATGATAGTGATATGTTAGATCGGAATCCTGGTAGATAGGTTGATGTTATTCTTGGTGATCTGTAAGATGTATCTGTTTGTTTGTTGGCTGGTTAATAGTATGTTTATTTGTATTTTGTGCACATGATGGGTTAGTGGATGAGTCTTCACTACTTTGTGTGTAAGCCAACAGGCCGACCGGGGCATTCCGACCTGATGGTTGAGGGTATTCCATCTCGAGGATGATTGGACCCATATTATGTTGGCATTCCAACCCAAAGGTTGAGGGGCTTGGCATATTCCAACCTGATGGTTTATTTGACCCATAGTATGTTAGAATTCCAACCCGATGGTTGAGGGGCCTGGGGTATTCCAACCCGATGCTTGATTGGGCCAAAAGTATGATGTGTTGTATTTGTGTTATTTGTTATGTATTGGTATTTTGGGGGAACTCACTAAGATTTGGGCTTACAGTTTTGGATTATGTTTTAGGTGCCTCAAGGGATCACGGGAAGGCGAAGGCATGATCGTGCATCTCCTCAAGTTTTGTTTTATGATTTTGGGATTTCTATGATATTGAACTTATTTTGGAAACAATATGTAAACAATGTTAGTTTTTGGGCAATTTAAAAAGTTCAAAATTTTCATGAATTTTGTGTATGTTACACCCGGCTTGATTGCAGCGCATGCACCCATGTTTTCCACAGCTTGTAATTTTGGGAGTGTACTCTGATAATTGTTTTATTTTGAATACTTTTAAATGTTTCAATAAAGGAATATTAAGTGTTTGATTATATTAAAAATGAACATTTTACCCTATGATTTTCGGGTTGTTACAAGTTGGTATTAGAGCTTTTGTTTGAGGGATTCGGTCACACTCCCAGGTGTGTCTGAACTCAAACGGAGGATTCGGTAAAGTTTTTCAAAAAGAAATATATTTTTTGAAATGGATTTTCTAAAAGAAGAAAGAGTGTGGTGCATGCAATCAGCCGAGCTCAAGTAAGTTTTCCCAAATTACCCATACATGTTATTTAATATGATATGATATGTGAATCTTTGAATTGCATGGTAGTTAGGCTTAGGATCTGCTCAGTTTTTGCATGATAGAATGCTAGGAGGGATGCCTTGTATATGAGCTTTTAGACTTGCATGCTAGTTCTGATTAGCCAATAATAGGATGGCCTAGTAGGTGATGCATGGTAGCCTAGGAATCATAGGATGTTGTATTGGGTATGATTTGTATGTGTAAGGCGATCAGCAGTAGGAGTGGGAGCTCCTAGTATGGGTTGAAGTATGGGGTTGGATGCTTGTGATTATTCTATGGTTTGGAGTTTCATTAAACGAATGTTTCTTGCTTTGTGCTTTGCGGAACTCTTAGGTGATGGGAGTTAGCTACTAAGTGAATATGTCAAGTCACATGTGACAAGGGTCGGATAATCTCAGAGTGATGGATTTGGCCCTATTGCATAGCTCTTGTTTGAGTCCAACCCCTATAGGGATGAGTCTGTTACTCGAAGGATTATCTAATCTTTGTTGCATGTGATTGTATTCATGAGGTGAGTGACTGGAATTATGGGGAGTTCTTCAGCAGCTGATGGCAGGGTGAGGTCGGGAACCTAGGAAAGCCTAGGTATTGCTTCAGTTGGTTTTGTTGCGCTGTTTATCAAGTGTTGGAGTAAGGATTTGAGAAGGTGGATCCCTAGAATCCTTCGAGAAGAATGATCCTATTGTTAGTTCTTTCCATTTGGGATTCGAGGTGAATTTTGAACCATGTTCCCAGGTTGGTCAGAGTAACTCAGGAGGAGGAAGTCAATATTCCTTCAGAAACTCTTGCAGGTATGTCATCTTTTGTTTTCTCCTAGGTTGATATTGAGAATTTGATTTGCATTGGAAGTTTGTTTGGGTATGGGTAAGTTATATCTCGGGTTGGTTCTCTGCTATTGTATGGGTTACCAAGGATTGTTATATGTCATTATACATGGTAAGAATCTTCAATAAATCTTTAGAGGGTCGTATCTTGGGGAGTGGGTTTCAGCATGTACAGTTGTTGATCCGGGTCTTTGTCGGGATCAATTCAAGGGTACTGTTAAGAGGATCTTTGGTCAGGATCAGCGGGTTAGTTCTCCAGTGAAGTCAGGTTTCAGTGGTTTTATCATCTATTCTGGTATGATCGAAGGTTACCTATGGAAGAACTATTGGTTTCAAGCACTACCGCTGCTAGGAAAGGAGCGGTAGCAAGAAGATGGTGGTGTCAGTTTCATGACTTGTTTGGTTAATGGGAATGTCAAGGGAGTTTATATTCGCATGGTTTGTAGTCGGTTAGAATTCAGTGATTCTTCGAGAATGGAAGTTAGGGTGAAGATTCGCTAGTTCAGAGTAAGGGTTAGGTTTTTTAGTCGCCAACATAAGAACGCAGAGAATTGGTATGGTGTCATGGGAAGTGATTTAGATTATAACACTGGTTACGATTTCAAGAGTATTCTTCAGGATTCAAAGAATTGGTGATCTTTGATTTTGGCTAACAATGGGACGTTAGTATTGATTAACACAGATCGTAGGCAGTTTATGCTATATGAAATTGATGGGTTGGGAATCCATCAGATTTAAGGGATGATAGAACTTCGTTGAATCCAAGTGGGGGAGAATCGATCAGGCTTTTTGGGAGGTAGAAAGGGTGTGAACTACGACAAGTTTCACATCCTGGTCAGGCGGAGAGACGACTCAAGTGGCCGTTTATATTGAGGTTTTTGTAAGTGGGAGTTCAAGCAACTTCCAACCTCTGGTCGGCGACTTTTTTATGCATAGCAGGTTTGTGGTTGAGTCCAGATTGAGGGCTTCGAAATCCGAAGTATGAGCCAAGCACCCGATTGAATGGAGTTGAAAGTAGGTTTCGGCTCAAGATGCATGGGGTTGTGATGGTTAGGGTGTGGTTAGTCCATGGGTGGTAAACATGGTTGGCTTGAAGTGTAGTAAGACTGTGATGGGATTGTAGCATTCACCAGTTTAAGGTAGACTATAGTCGGAGGCGGTCATCGGCGAAAGGGGGAATCAGTTCGTGCCTTGGGCACGCCGGCTAGGATTGTTGAGGATTAATTCTCTGTTTAGGATGAGGACCATTGGGGTCCGAGGCGGAGTCGGTCCTGTTTAGCTCTAAATGGGTGTGACCTGTGGGAGAGGCCCGTGTGATTATGGAAATACAGGTAGGACATGGTGGAGACCGTTGGTTCAAGGTTTTGGATCTTGAGTTACAGGATTAAGTGGGTGGTATGTGTGTGTATGATGCAGAGGGGTTTATAGGTTGGGTAGCCTTGTTATTTGGACTCTTGGGAACCTGGTGGTTGGACCATGTGCGAGACTGGTGGTCTCAAAGATGGTTGGGAACCTTTATATCTTATTCTAGCGAAGCGTAGTCATGAATTAGAAGGTTTGGGAGAAATGAAAGTGCAGATTTGTGGATCTTAGGTTATGAATTTAGTATCGGGTGATTTTTGGGGTGAGATCTTGAATTTTGAATCGCAAGTGTTTATGTGTAGGATTTACTTTTCAGTGGGACAAGAATTTGGGGTATCTATATGCTGAGGGCAACAATCTAACGGTTCAAGGGTAAAGAATGGATTCAGTTTTGATGATAGATCAAGCCTTGTGATTGTGTCCTGGATTGGTTCCATTTGTGAAGGGCATCAAAATAAGTCAAGATGGTATTATTGATTTTGGATCTCATCGGTGGAGTCTCTTGTTATTCAAAGAATATGTTAGGTCATTTGCAGTTGGGGTTAAATAATCTTAGAGTAAAAGATCTGACTATGTTGAACATCTCTCATTTGAGTCTAACCATTGCAGGGATGAGTCATCTACTCGAAGAATTATCTAAGCCTTTTTTCAAGTATAAGTGTTCAGCAACAATAATTTGTCGGTGATTCTGTTTTCCAATAGGGACCTCAAGTTATCAGAAGATGAGTAGTCAGTTGGGGAATGAGTGGAATGGATTTAGCAATGGTTCAGTATGGGGGGTCTATCGGGGAGTCAGACCAATTCGAGATTTCAGACTTCTGAAAAAGTAGGCTTGGTTTTCTGCATGGGATTATGGATTCATCTTCTTCCGGTTGGAAGGTACTGCTTGGGTTAGGTTCGGTTGCCTTGGGAAGGCCATTTTATGCTTTATGTTATGTTTAAGCCCCTCGAGGTGTCGGGCATGTCGAGAATGGTAAGGAATGATTTTGAGGACGAAATCAAAATTAAGTGGGGGAGAGTTGTTACACCCGGTTACGAATTGTTTCATTATTCGGGGAAGAAAGGATTTGGCCCTTTTTTGATGTGGGTTTTACAGTTTAAATGATTCGGGTGTTCACTTGTGTTTCGAAGCCCAAAGGTATAATCGTAATTTGATAACTCAGTCCTTTTTGAATTTTGGGATTTGTTAGGAAAGTTCTTATGTGGATGTGAGTTTATAGAATTGTAGGGCATCTCATCAGCTTTCCGTTGACATAAAGTTCAATGGAAATAGACTTATAACGAAGAAGTTATGGCCTTCAGATGTTTGGTGGTTTTAGGCTTTAGCCTGGTACGCAGGGCGTACACATGTGTACGCGTAGTAAACTATTGATAAGGGTAGTCTACAGACTACGCTGGGCGTACTTGTAACGCCCGTAGATCCAGGCTAGTCAATATAGAGACAATGAGCATCAAAAATGAGTTTTTTATGGAATATTATTTAGAAGGAATAATATTAACCAAGTGGCAGTATATGTTACAAGGGTTCCGTACATATAAAGAATGCCGAAATTCGAGTTATAACGAAGAAGTTATGGCCCGTCGAAGTTTTATGGCAAAGCGGCACGACACCGGGAGACGTAAATAGTGAATTTACAATAGAGGACTTTTTATCCTTAGTAATATAAACAAAAGTTGTAGTATACGTTAAACCGAGAACTTACAAAAAAATAACGCCCAAATTTGACTTCCTATGAGGAAGTTATGAATTTTATAAAATTTGGCATAGTAGTGCACGACCCGAAACTCAATTTTAGTTCGAGCGGTTTTTGGCTTATACGACATAAATGAGAGTTGAAGATATCATTAATAGGAACTCAACGATAAAAAGACTGCCGAAAACGGAGTCCGTATGAAGGAGCTATGATTTTTTCGTGGTCATTTAACAGTCTAATCTCCTCCTACTGTTAAATTTAAGATTGGTCGAGAATTAGCTGACGGAGTCTAAATGAAGATTATGATCCCACCTACGCGTGGATATAAATAACATCGAAAATGGAGCTCATAAGCGAGAGTTTTGATTTTTCTAAGTCGGAAGGGTGTTGTGCGAGTTTGGGTAACATGGCGCGATCACAGCCGTTGCTTTCACCCTAATAAAATCCATCAGATGATGACATATGGCACTGAATCGTTGATTTCGTGACCCAATTCGTCGAGTCCAGCTGCCTGGCAGCCTATAAATAAAGGTGTCGGGTTCCCTCATTCTTCACACCATTCCAACCTCTTCTCTCTCTCTCTCTAGCCCCCAAAGCCCCCCCCCCCCCCCCCCCCCGCTAAGCCTAGGTAAACCCCCTAGCATAAGGAAGCCCCGAGAAAAGAGCCTTTCAGCTCGGGAACGCTGCTCCAGCGAAGCCTGGTTTTCAAGAAAACCCGCTGTAAGTGAGCTATGCCTAACCTATCTTTAGTATAGCTTATGCTTCAACATAGTAATGTTATTAGGATCTTATAATGAGTATTTTGGCTATTATTATGAGTTATATAAGTGTCGTATTAATATCTTTTTAACCACTCGCGGTACGGGGAATCTGGTTTGGAGGGTCGCTTGGGTTGCTGGATTCAGAAGTGCTATATGCCAAAATGGTCATGCCTCCGGTGTTCCATGGCTGGTCCCTGTCAGTACATAGTAGGTGAAGACTGTTGTTTAATGCTTATATAATAGTAATAATAGCTAGACTATTAATTAGTCTCGTCAAACATTAGACTAAACTTTAGTGGTAATGATACTAGGATTTGTCTGAGGGAAATTGTTTTAACAGTAACGAAGTGTTGTCCAAGTGTCAAGTCACCACCTTATCAAGTGAGTGCATACTTACTTTCATCTTACACATAGATATGAAGTATTTTATATAAATTACGTGTTATGTGTGCGTATAACCTGTATACTTGCTATCTATGTTGGATGAACGATTGTATACATGTTTTAAATGATTTAAACTATATATGTATTTTATATCTACAAATATGTTGGGTAAAACATGGGTAGATGAATGATGAGAGATGGAAGATGATATGAGTGAACATTGGTAGCTATAGACTGAGTGCTTAGTAAATAACATCGACAACTATGGATTTAGTGCCTATTGGATAAACGTTGGTAGTTATGGACTTAGTACGTGTTAGATAAACATTGGTAGCTATGGATTTAGTACTTATTAGATGAACACTGGTAGCTATGGATTTAGTACCTGATGAATGAACATTAGCAGCTATGGAATTAGTGCTTTACGAATAAGCATTGGCAGCTATGGATTTAGTGCCTATCATATAAACCCTGGAAGCAATGGGCTTCGAAATGAACGAATGCAGGATATATGATTCTTAGGGTAGATCCTTAAGAGTAAGGAAGATAATAGGGATGGGTAGTTGGGTTGATTATTGATGTTTAAGATAAATAATTATATTATTGTGGGTTGAAAACCATATGTACTCACCATGTTTCCCAACCAGACCCACTCAAGTTTATTTGTATCACAGGTGTCGATACGAAGCTACTTTACACTGAGAGATTTAAAAGAGATGTACATCACTAGAGAAAAGGAATGTAAGTTCTGTTTATGCTTATGTTTCTTTATTGACGATGACATCCCAAGGTTTTAAAAGGAATAAAAATACATTTCTTCGGAAATGCTTTGATAACACATTTATCATGTTTTTCTGGGAACAAATTCCGCAACTTTTTATTAAAGAAGTACTCTGATCTTTATAAAGCATAAACAAAATTTGTCTTTTCTGGCCGTGAGAATAGGGATGTCACAGTTGGTATCAAAGCATTAGTTTAAGCGAACTAGGAATATGGATTTATTTCTAGACTTAAACTTAGAATGCTAAGTGATGATCGTGACGAGTGTGTCTAATAATTTTAGGTAATACACCTGAATAAACACAAGCACTAGATTTTTTAGGAAAATGCCTAACATGCTTTTATGTGCTAAATGATTTATGATATGCATTATATGATCGGATCTATGGTCTGTTGCCAATCGGATCTGGAAACTTTATGTGTTCAGACTTCTAAACGTTTAATTACGGTATTAGAACTGGCATGTAACTTTTCGGAGTAATAGGGAGATTTAAACGTCGATCGTAAATAAAATCTTTCATATCTTAATTCTCGTCTTTTCGCACCGAACGTTTGATTTGGTATATAGAACGAAACGGAAAGAACCTGAAGTGGAAACACGAATGGAAATAGAAATCAACCGCCTCAACCACCAGTGATTGAGAAAATACCTGTTGTGGTAGTTGCACCTGAGCCAATCACGATGGCCGGAATGCAAGCAATAATCCAGATGATGTATATCGTCAAATGGAAGAAACAAGGGGTTTGCTTCAACAAAATCGAGATGAACCTACAGTGTCTGTTGAGCAGCCCAAACTAAATGAAGAGTTGTCAGGGTAGGGAAATTACAATTGTACAGTGAGTCAAGTTGGACCCCGAGCAGTTAGGAGAAACGACTCGGACAAAAGGACTGACCGAGATGGGCACATGTATAAGAACTTCTTGAGTGCCAAACCACCAAGTCTAGATGGAAGCCCAAAACCAATGGAGATTATGGACTGGATCTCCAAGATGGAGATGGTATTTGAGAGTTGCGACTATAGCGATAAGCAAAAGACGGCCTCTGTAGTCAAACAACTAAAGACTGGCGTGGTAATTAGGTGGAAGTTGTTGGCAGATACAATGCTACGAGGAGAAGTCATGCAAATGTCTTGGGAGGCATTCTTGGAGCAGTTGAAAATGCAGTACTGCATAGAGATAGACCTAATAGACCTAAACAACGAGTTTCAGAACCTGAAGAAAGGGAAGATGAGTGTTGATGAGTATGCTACCGCATTCACCGAGAGGATGAAGCTATTTCCCTGCTTGGTGCCTACTAAACTCTCCAAGATTGATAGGTTTGCTAACTGACAACCCACAGACTTCGGCCCAACGGTCAAAATGGCAACTACTTTGAAAACAACCGTTAGAGCAGCTAAAAACATAGAGACTCAAATAAGAGAAAAGGGTCTAGAAAAAGATAAGGCAAGCGAGAAGAGGAAGTTTGAATGATCTTCAAGGTCCAACAAGGAGATCAAATTCCTAAAGCTTGGAGGAGGAGAAATAGGTGATGTGAGATGGTGTGATAAGTGCAAGAAGAAGCATAGTGGGAGATGCAATGAAGAAGTGACTTGTTACAAGTTTAGGAGGACCGGTCACTATTCCAAGGATTGCACACTTAATGATAAGGTATGATATGGATGTGGAGGTAAGGGGAACATGTCCGGAGACTGCCCAAGGAAAAATAAAGCAGTAAGGCCAGATACACCACCAAGGCCAAGGGCATTCCACATGATCTTCGACGAAGCAGATAGCAACGCGGGGAATCAAGGATGAGGACTTCATATCCAAAGATTAAGATATGAAGTATCTAGCAGGCGTAGCCTATTAGAGGCATAATATAGGTTGAACTTGAACACCAATGTAATCGTTTCAAGGAATAATCTAAAACCTTCATTTTTTATCTAGTGTATTAAGTTCTTATGTGATTTTCTTGTATGGTGAATTGGAAAACTATGAGACAATACTTGGTACGAGTATGAGTAGGTGTGAATGGTAGTAGAGGCCTATACTACTGGAAGCATAGGACTCATGCTTGGATCATGGAAAGTCACAAGGTTACCAAGAAGCTAGTAACTGATACCATTTTATTCAAGTATGTCGTTACCATTATTTCGGTAACGACTAAGAAGACTGTTGTTATTCTGACCCTAGTGGTCATATCAAATTGAGTCCGACTAAGACGAGTATGTTAAATGGTTCAGAGAACCAAGTCCGATGTAGCATCTGACTTAAGCTAGAAGCTTGAAGTGAAAGACAATCAAAGCGATCAGTAGAGGTATCGCGATAGTTGCTTGTAGCTAGGAATGCTACCTTTTAAGATGGGATTATATCACATTAGAACATGAAGAAAGGTATAGTCTGTTCTGGAATTTGACTCTAAAGAGACCTAAGTCTAAGCGTTGCAACCTACGATGATAGGTCATTAGAATATGACACATCAATCCATTGTAGTAATAACAGAACTTATCTTAAGTTTGTTAAAAAGAAGAAGGAGTCTCCGGTAAGGATCGAGATTGTGACTTGAAGGTCATAATTTGGAGTCTAACGTGAGATAGGGAGCAGGTGTAAAATCGAGCACCGCCTGCAGTCAAGGAGTCCAAGAGTTAGATACTCGTTTGAATCGACATAGAAGTTACGGCTATTACCTAGGATGAAGAGATAACATACGGAGTCATTATACAACCCTATTTTGTTGATGATTTTGGGAAGTAATCATCTTAAGGGGGAGATAATTGTAATGCCTGTAGATCCATGCTAGTCAATTTAGAGGCAATGAGCATCAAAAACTAGTTTTTGATGGAAGATTGTTTAGAAGGAATAATCTTAACCAAGTGGTAGTATATGTTACAAGGGTTTCATACATATAAATAACGCCGAAATCCGAGTTAAAACGAAGAAGTTATGGCCTGTCGAAGTGTTACGGCAAAACCGGCTCGACACCGGGAGACGTAAATAGTGAATTTACGATTGAGGACTTTTTAGCCTTAGTGATCTAAACAAAAGTTGTAGTATACGTGAAACCGAGAACATACAAAAAAAACGCCCAAATCTGACTTCGTATGAGGAAGTTATGAATTTTCTAAGATTTGGCATAGTAGCGCACGACCCGAAACTCGATTTTAGTTCGAGCGGTTTTTGGCTTACGTGACCTTAATGATAGTTGAAGATCTCATTTATAGGAACTCAACGATAAAAAGAAAGACAAAAATGGAGTATGTATGAAGGAGTTCCGAATTTTTCGTAGTTATTTAATAGTCTAATCTCCTACTATTAAACTTAAGACCCGTCAAGAATTAGCCGATGGAGTCAAAATGAAAGGTGTAGATTATGATCCTGCCTACGCGCGGATATAAATAATGTTGAAAACAGAGCTAATATGTGAGAGTTACTATTTTTCTAAGTCGGGAGGGTGTTGTGCGAGTTTGGGTGACGTGGCGCGATCACAGTCGTTGCTTTCTCCCTAAGAAAATCCATCAGATGATGACATATGGCACTGAATCGGTGATTTAGTGACCCAATTCGTCGAGTCCAGCTGCCTAGCAGCCCATAAATAAAGGTGTCGGGTTCCCTCATTCTTCACACCATTCCAATCTCTTCTCTTTCTCTCTCTCTAAACTCTCACTCTATCCCCCAACCCCCCCCCCCCTAAGCCTAGGTAAAACCCCTAGCACCTAAGCGAAGCCCCCAAGGCTCCCAAATCCCCGAGAAAAGAGCCTTTCGGCTCAGGAATGCTGCTCCGGCGAAGCCTGGTTTTCGAGAAAACCTGTTGTAAGTGAGTTATGCCTAACCTATCTTTAGTATAGCTTATGTTTCAACATAGTAATGTTAATAGGATCTTATAATGAGTATTTGGGCTAGTATTATGAGTTATAATATCTTTTTAACCACTTACGGTACGGGGAATCTGGTTTGGAAGGCCACTTGGGTTGTTGGATTCAGAAGTGCTATATGCCAAAATGAGCCTGCCCTCCGGTGTTCCATGTCTGACCCCTGTCTGTACATAGTGGGTGAAGAGTATTGTTTAACGCTTATATAATAGTAATAATAGCTAGACTATTCATTAGCCTTGTGAGACATTAGACTAAACTCTAGTGGTAATGATAGTAGGTTTTGTCCGAGGGAAATTGTTTTAACTGTAACGAAGTGTTGTCCGAGTACCGAGTCACCACCTTATCAAGTGAGTGCATCGTTACTTTCATCTTATGCATAGATATGAAGTATTTTATATACATTACGTGTTATGTGTGTATAACCTGTATACTTTCTATCTACGCTGGATGAACGATTTTATACAAGTTTTAAATGATTTAAACTATATATGTATTTTATATCTATGAATATGTTGGGTAAAACATGGGTAGATGAATGATGAGAGATGGAAGATGATATAAGTGAACATTGGCAGCTATAGACTGAGTGCTTAATAAATAACATCGGCAGCTATGAATTTAGTGCCTATTGCATAAATGTTGGTAGGTATGAACTTAATACCAGTTAGATAAACGTAGGTAGCTATGGCTTTAGTACCTATTAGATGAACACTGGTAGCTATGGATTTAGTACCCAATGAATGAACTTTAGTAGCTATGGAATTAGTGCTTTACGAACAAGCATTGGCCGCTATGGACTTAGTGCCTATCATATAAACCCTGGAAGCAATGGGCATCGAAATGAACGAATGCAGGATATATGATTCTT
The DNA here is from genome assembly GCF_051521515.1 of Lactuca serriola. NCBI lineage: Eukaryota > Viridiplantae > Streptophyta > Magnoliopsida > Asterales > Asteraceae > Lactuca > Lactuca serriola. The sequence goes on along the minus strand of NC_136412.1, from coordinate 45,900,028 downwards.
AGGGTAGATCCTTAAGAGTAAGGAAGATAATGGGGATGGGTAGTTGGGTTGATTGTTGATGTTTAAGCATAATAATTATATTATTTTGGGTTGAAATCCTATGTACTCACCAGGTTTCCCAACCTGACCCACTCAAGCTATTTGTGTATCACAGGTGTCGATACGAAGCTACTTTACACTGAGAGATTTATAAGACATGTAGATCACTAGAGTAAAGGAATGTAAGTTATGTTTATGCTTATGTTTCTATATTGACGATGACATCCCAAGGTTTTAAAAGAAATAAAAATACATTTCTTCGAAAATTCTTTGATATCACATTTATCATGTTTTTCTGGGAACGAATTTCACAACATTTTTATTAAAAGAAGTACTTTGATCTTTATAAAGCATAAACAAAATTTGTCTTTTCTGGCCATGAAAATGGGGATGTCACAGTACTCCAGTTAGACCAGAACCCTATTTTAGGGTCTTGGACCCTATTTAAGGTCCTCATCTTATAACCTAACCCTAATGTCTTCTGCCTCCATCCTTCAAAACCCTATAAATCGACCCTTAGCACCTATTTAAGTGATTATTGAGCTTCAAAGTGATTTATATGCATTTTTTGGTGCTTGAGGAGGAAGAAGGAAGTTCTTTAAAATTCATTGCTTGACTTGGAGCTTTTGGATCTGGGGTTTATTCACCTAGATCTAACTTCTGGAGGTATAAAGTCTCAACCTTGAAAACTCTTTCTTTTAGATCTTGCTAGGTGGCACTTTGTTATGATTTTGGTCCCTTTGTGGTGGTTCTTGTGAGTAAAAGTTACTCCAGAACCTTTGAGCTTTATATTTGGCCCTTGTTGGGGTTATGAAGTTATAAAGTTTCGATCTTGATGAGTATAAACCTTCCATGCATGATTTGGTTGTCTTCTGGTGAAGCTTGGGTATTGGGGTTGTGATTTGGATCCCATTAACTCATGCTAAGTCATAAATTCAGGAACTTTATGACTTAAGAAGTCCCTTTGAATCGGATCTGAATTTTGGATAAGAAGTTTTTAAGACATTTTGGAGTTCATCTTTGGTGTTGGGCTTCATTAAGCCATGCAAAGGTCTAAAGCCTCCGACTTTATGGATCAAGTGACTTATATTTAGCTATTTAGAGGTTTTGGACATCTTGGCTTAATGGATTAAGATGTTTCCAGGTTGGATGTGGGTAGGCTCAGTATGCGGGGGGTACCTCCTCGTGCGCTGGGCGTACTGGGTTTCTTGGGCGTATGCTTAGTGTACCCACTGAGTACATGGGGTGTACTCAGTCAGAAGGGTTTTGGCTTTTGGGCTTCATGTTGGGTTTTGTTTTAGGGCTTGGGTGTTTGAATTCTTAATGGGCTATCTGAGTATAGGTGTTTTGGACTTGGAAAATTGGTCGGGCGTTAGGGTAAGGCCCATGTAAGGGGTTTGGGCCCAATTTGGAAAATTGGGCCATATATGGGTTTTGGTTGATTATTTGGCTTTTGGGCTTTTAGGATTGTGAGTTTTGGCCTTAGTATTGGACCAAGCTAGGTCAGGGGTAAAATGGTCTTTTTACCTCAAGTATGGACTATGGATATGGATTGGGACCCAATTATTAATTGGGTATTGTTTTGATAATGACAGTTCGGGGAATCTGTCAGCCAGCAGCTAGGGATCGTTTGTGTGATTCAACAGTGCGAGGTGAGCCTTCTCAGGGTGTTCGTGGGTTGAAGACTATCAGCCATCAAAATTTCAAGTTAAGCCAAGGGGTCATAGATCTGGACTCTAGGTATAGTTTGGCTATGTAAAGTTCCTATCTTTTCTTGCATGCATAGTCTACATGGCTCAAAAGTCCAAAAAGATGGTCCAAAAGTTGCATGGGATTTCCATGGCCATAAAGTTGGCACCTTTATGACATGAAGTACCCTAAAGACCCTAGATGTGAAGGGTTTGCCCACATGGGACGTCCAATCCCAAAAACTAACATTCTTGGACCACAACATGCAGAGAACATCCTAAAACTATATCTAAACATACTATAGACAAGATAAGAGCTTTATACCTTAGATGAACCAGAAATGAAGCTCACCTTCTGGATCTACTCTCCTCATACACGTCCTTGCTCCTTCTTTAAGTATCTTCTTCAAAATCACAAAGAATGCACAAAATGGCTCAAAACTCTCAAAAGTGGATTAGGGTTTCATGGCTAGGGTTTGGGACAATGGAGGTTGTAAATGTGGTCAGCTTATGGGGGTTAAGGTGTTTAAATAGGGTGCAAAACCCTGAAAATTAGGGTTTCATTCTGCTATTCCTACTCGTCGATTTGAGGCTTCTCAACCCGTCGAGTATACTTCTTAACCCGCGTCCCAATCCATCTCTACTTGACGAGTTTGGTGCCTCCAACTCGTCGAGTTTCTATACAAAAATGAATAAATTGAGAATTAAATACATACCAGGAACCGAGCGTTACAGCTTCCATAAATAATCAAAAATGCCAAATCAGTTTCAATATCTCAAATACTCAACAATATCCCCTAGATGTTGAAACTAATGAAGATCACGACTTCCAATCTTCTTGGCATTTTCCCCATAAATTGTGAAACTCATTAGTACATAGGGTTTTCAAAGCGAGAGAAATAAATATCATCTTCCAAATACAAACACCCCCTTGAATAATTAACACCCCCCCCCCCCTTGAATCTTCAACAAATATCATGGAGAGAATCCGGAAAGTTAAGAAGAATCACCAATAACTTACGCAATCTCATAGAGCAAGTCCGTGTAACCTACTTTGTCATAAGGAGCGAGTTTGTCAAAATAGATCTTCAAAACCCGTCAGATTTGAACAAATGATAAAATAAATTCTTTTTGGATTTTCGCGATTTTCAAAAATTAAAACCGGAAAAATAACAAAAATTATTTTGTATTTTTTGGTTTTCAAATTTTAGACAAAAAGAATAGAATAAGAAACAATTATTTAGAAGGCATTGAAAAGAATAAGACCAAAGAAAAAGGTTGAGAAATGAAAATAATCTGGTAAGAAAGGGTAAAAATAGTAAAATCCAAGAATTTGTAAAGAAATTTTGGAACTGGGGTAGAAACAGTTAAGATCTGAAAGTATAGGGACCGGAGTTGATATTTTAACCCATCTTCTTCGTTTCATCTGAAGTACACGCAACGTAGTTGACTTTCAAAAGTTAAAATCAGTTTGCGAAAGTGAAATTCCGATTTTGGTTCTACTGTTCCGACGCAAAATTCCGATTCCGAAGTCAACTCCCGATTTCGGTTTCTAAACTGAACAATTCCGATTCCTATAATTTCGATCAAAAGGATTACAATCCCGAGTCCGAACAAGAATGTACAGATCGTATACCAATTCCGATTACAAGTTGACATTTGATTCCGATTCCGAATCGTTCTGAATCTCGGAATAGGAACAATACTTCCGCTTGGGAATTCCGAAAATACATCTGTAATGAGATCCGATTGATGATTTATTCCAGTCATTCCGATTCCAAACTCCAATATCCTGTCAAAACTGATTTCCGTTTTTGATTTCCTATTGCATAGCAATGAGTCCATTTCGTAATTCCATCTGATTCGATTTCGTAATTTCGAACACAAACTTAATCGATTTCTTCTGAATCGATTTCTGATTTTAGTTTCGACGAACAATTGAAACTCCCGAATCACAGTAAACAAACACAATAAATTTTGCCAAACTTCCGAAATCGTCCCTTAAATTTCAATGAACTGGCAGTATTTACCCAAAATTCCGAAATTGAACGAACTTTTGTCAAAAATTCCGAATTTGACTTATTAAAACCAAAGTTCCGAATTCAGCCCCTTGAGACAATAAAATTCCGATTCCGACTCCTTTTTCAGAAAAAACTGACAGCTTGCACCCCTTTTTGCTGAAATGTGTCAGTTTTTAGCCATTTTTGCAGAAAAATTTACTTTTCAACTTTTCAACTTTTTGTTACTTCCAACCATTTAAAAATCAATAAAAATTGGTTTCTTCAACAAGATTTTACCCATTTGACTGATTTTTCGTCAGCTTTTTTTTTTAAAAATTAACTTTTATGAAACCTTTAGTACCCATTTAAGATTCAAAATTGAAGTTGGTTTCTTACACACCCATTTCTTTGAAGAAAAACAATCATCTTCTGAGAACGATATTCGCTTTTTAGTTGGAAAACAAAAATTTCCAAAAATCTCATTGAACCAACTAAATACTCTTGTCTCTTTCCTCCATCTTCTAACATCTTTGTTTGAACAAAAATGAGAATAGAGTTTTCTTTCAACATGCTTTGCTTCAACTTTCTGAAACTTTTCACAAGCATGAGGTACTTGTACCTTTGGCATCCAAACCTTCTTCATTTTACTTTTCTTATTTTTCTTCTTCTTCCTTTTCAGATTTTGAAGTCTCAGAAATGATTTTCGGATCTGAACAACCTCATTATTTTTAGAATCTGAACATCACAAGCCTTTGGTACACAAACTTTTTGAGTTTCGTACATTTGAACATCTTGAATAATATGCTTTCTATAAGGAACCATTCCTTCAAAAATGTCACACCCCAAACCAGAACGGCAGAATCGTTCGAGGGCGGATGACTTCATGTAGTATCATAATAGTTGAGTAAATAGTAAAGAAAGCAAACACAACCATCATATATATAATTTAAAAAGTTACATTGTTGCTTGTAATACATGTTTCAAAAGAAATTACATTATGATGATATAATAAGTTTGAAATTTGATGCCTTAGCGCTCCTTCCCCAAAAGTTGTTGTTATACCTGTATTACTGAATCCCTGAGAAATACAAGTAGCTTTGAAAAAGTGTCAACAATTAAGCTGGTGAGTTCATAAATGTTTCTGTATAAAAATTGTATGCCTTTTTGGTATAAAGTAACTGCGCTTGTTTCTAGAAAATCCAATATTTTCCATAAATGAATAGTAGTTTTAAAAGTTCCAAAAACTGGAATGCATAAGTATTTTCATTACATAAAATAGTGTAAGTAGATTTATATATGTATCAAGGTTGTAAAAATCGTTCGGCGGTAGCTCGACGGTCGACTGGAGTCAAACGATTAATCGGTTTGGCGGGGATTAATCGGAGGATTAATCGGGGACCATAAATTACTAATAAAACTATTTTAAAACTTAATATATTCTAAGAAAATATAGTATTTGAAAATTTAAAATTTTTAAATTTTGAATTTTTGAAATATTTGGTATAATATTTGAAATTTTTGAATATTTAAAAATTTAAAATTTTGAAGTTTTGAAAATTTTGGTATAATATTTGAAAATTTGAATTTTTTAAAATCTTCCCGCCAAGGACCGCCGAGGACTGCCTAGCCCGAGTTTGACCGATATTGACCAATTTCCGCCTAGCACCCCTAATCGTAATCAGTTGCAGACCGCCTAGCGCCTAGGTGCCGCCTAGGCGGCCGCCTAGGCCGATATTTACAACACTGATATGTATATATAACCACTAAGGCGATTCATAGCCTCGTAAATCAAATGTTTTTAATACATGATGTGAGTTTTATAACCGTACTATTGACCCAGACTGCCTGTCACAACGTTCTTCAGGCGTTAGAATGATATGACGTTTGTCACCCCAGACCTGCCGGTCCAATTGTAGTTAACAATTTAGGTGCGGGATTGTCAATCTCGTATAGATCTATACACAAGTATCACGCTCTCCCTACAGGATATTATGGTTTATAACACATGACTTGAAATGCGTACTTGAAAGTACGTGAAGTTAAAAGTCTCACAAAAGTTTATATCAAATAGATATACGTATGAAAAGTCCATTTTCCTTGTAAATGTAAGTATTTCCTTTCTATAGTGTTCATAGAGTGTAAATATCATGAATATCTCGTAAACTATACCTATTATAGTTTTTCAAAAGTGTGTTTCATTTGAATGATAAATCTTAGTGTATTACCAACTTTGTATGTAAAGTATAACATTTTTAATAAAGTTATTTTACTTATTTAACATTTATACACAAAATGTAGATAAAACATTAGAAACTGTATATAACGATTTGCATTTTAACATAAGTTTTTCTTGCATTTCACTTGTATTCCCCCCTAAAATATAGTAAAAACGTGAACATATAAGGGTATGAACTCACATGGTAGAAGTGGCGGTTTGATGAAAACGAGACTAAACTCGGGCAACACTTCGACTGGAGAAAGTCAATTTCTCGGAAATCTCGGAGCTTCGGACCTTCGCCGGAGCTTGGAAATTGAACAGGGGCGTCACGGTATCTTCGAAAGGCTTGAAAGTGAGAAAATGGGAGAGAAAAGGTGTACATTAGCAAAAGAAGCCGGAACCCTCGCATCTTATTTATAGGGCTGGGACGAACCTCGAACGCGTGGTGTTCCTGCGAAGAACGTGGGGCGTTCCTGGAATGCAGGGCGCTCCCTCGGATGCAGCGCGTTCGGAGCCTTCGTGCCTCATTGCATACGAACTTCGGACTCGATGGGTGATGGGACTGGCCCTGGTCGATGAACGCAGGGCGTTCCTTAGTGGAACGCACGAGATTCCCTCTTGGACCAGCCTCATATTTTGTGCCCCAATCTTTGAATTTCCGTAACTTTCGTGTACGAGCTCCGTTTTTGACGTTCTTTATATCCACGCGTAGGTGAGAATATAATCTACAACTTTCATTTAGACTCTGTTGGCAAATTTTGACTTTATTTTTAATTATATATTTTTAATAGGCTGGGACAGGAAAAGACCGTTAAAAATTCATAACTTCTTCATCTGATGTCCGTTTTCGTCTATCTTTTTACCGTTGTATTACTATTGTCGAGATCTTTAATTCTCGTTTAGGTCGTGTCTGTTAAATATCGTTTGATCACTATTCGAGTTTTTAGCTATCTACCGTTACTCCGAAACTTAGAAAAATCATACCTTCCTCACACGAAGTCTGATTTGGACGTTCTTTTTATGTACGTTCATGTTTTAATGATCTCTACGACATTCGTTTAGATACCTAAGGCTAAAAAGTATTTTATTGAAATTTTGCATTTTATGCTTAACAATGTTTTACCGGTTTTGCTGCGGATTTTTGATTGGTCATTACATTGAGTTGAAATATCGAGTTGTCACAAAAAACATAATCAGAACATGAAAAATCTTCTGTTTGAGTTCCTATATGTGACAACCTGAAATTTATTCTGTCGCTGTAACCCATTTCCGTTAATAAAATCATTTATATTGAAATTTTTCCATTAACTTTTGGGTTAGGAAAATCAATTAATGTTTTTATTTTATTTTTCATAAGTGTCGAAACGAAATAAAAACACGTGAAACACCCTCGAATTCATTTGGAAAAGTTTTTAGTTTACGACCAAGTCGGGTTACCACCATTTAATCGGGTACGACCATAAACACCGTTTAACGTTGGTATTGGGTGGATCCCCACCTGGCCGCAAACTCAAACACTATATAAGGGTTGAGTGGCCTTCATTTTAGCCTTTTTCCCACTCCTAAATATTTCTCTCTTTACTCTCTCTCTACAAGTCGGTTTTGGTCAAGAAACACCTCATTCAAGCTCCAAAATCGTAAGTAATCCTTCCTAGCTTGTTGTTTAGCTTTGTATTCATGCATATTCGTGGTTGAATCATCCAAATACCCGAAAAACTTGTGTTTACGATTGGGGAACACCTCCCAAAACCGTAAACACCCATAAGTGGGTTTTGAAGCCCCAAAACCCCTCCAAAACTCTTCTAGTGCTTAGCTATGCCTTAGAAACTTGCATGCATGAACTTAGAACCCCAAAATCATGTCTTTATGGGTGTAATCATGAGTTTACAGTCAATGAACATTCGTGAACCGTAAACACATTTTTAAGGTGTCAAAATGCCCTTAAACACCTCCAAAAGCTTGCATAAGTGCCTAGAACCTTGTATCCCTTCATGTGATGCACCAAATCATGCAAAAATGAGCCACACATGAGTTTACGGCCGTAAAACCATCTGTTTATGGCAGTAAACTCACCAAGGGTCCTTCAAGAACCGTAAACTCCATTTTCGAGGTCATTTCAAGTCTCGATCACTTCCTAAGCCCTTGAATCAACCCTAGAACCTTTCCTTGTGAAGTATGAGACCATTGAACACCCAAAAACACCCCATCCATGAGTTTACGGCCATAAAATCATGGGGGATATGGTCTTTGGGCCGTAAATACCCCTAAGGGTTTACACTTGAGGAGTAAACTCCTTATCAAGGCCCTACACTCCTTAGATGCAACCCGTATCACTTCCAACACTTGAGATAAGGTGTTTTCGCACATCGAAGTGTATTATCTAACTTAATTAGTGGTTCAATGTCTAACTAGATACAATTATGTATCACTTCATGTTACATAGGATCCTTGCGTGTGTTCAAGCCCTAAATTGACACCTAGAGTCCTACCCGACACACCCTCGTCTGGTGATACAATTATCTATCACTTCATGTTGTATTTTATATTTTACCAAGGATTCATACCATTCATAAAATGAGAATTCCCATATTATTACTTGTAAATTCGTTATTCTTAAGATTGGAGACACTTCCTTGGTAACACTCCACGGGTACGAGAGTGTAGGACTACCCCTATAACCAGAATCTCCTGGAGGGAGAACGTAACTTTTGTGTATAGATCTATACGGGACTGACTATCCCACACCTTGCTACTAGCTACAGTGGGACCGGCAGGTCTATGGGTGACAAAGTCATAAAACGATACTGGCCCCGTTACATGCCATATCTAGTTCATTGTATGGTTATGGAACTCGCAACTTAGATAATGGAGATTTACTTTTAAGTAATAATGAACCTAGTGAACTAACCTCAAAGAAATAACTATTTTAACTACTAGAGGGTGTCAGTGATACCTTTTGGAATTATTTCACTACCTACTGATTAGTTTTATATACGTGTTAAAACTAATGTACTTTTCAAGGATAACCAAGCTTTCAGGGAAACTTCACTTAACAATACAAGTATGGTAGATACTTGTACACTTCATTCCGGATCGATAACCAACCACCAACTTTTAAGGAAAATAAGGGTTTTTCCTGGGATAACTTTACTTTTCATGAACAGACTGTTTAACAAATGAATAACCAAACTACTTTTATAAGAAAATATGGGATTTTCTTAGGAAACAACTTTTCATAAAACCAAAGAAAACTTATTCTTTTACCTGAAACAAACCGCTTATGAACTCACCAGCTTTATGCTGATATTTCTAAAATTGCTTGTATTCTCATGTTCACGTTAGACATGTACCTCGCTTACTTTTGGAGAAGACGGTGCATATAGAAGTGTCGTCTATACTTTTGTTCAAACTGATGCATATATATATATATATATATATATATATATATATATAACATGTATTTCGTTAATTTCAAACAAATGTAAATGTTCTTATGTAATGTAATGGTTGTGTTTACTATGCTTGCTATGTACATTGGTTGTGATACTATGCATGACTTCCTCCACCCCGGAATGTTTCCGCCGTCGGTTTCGGGGTGTGACAGATTGGTATCAGAGCCCTTGTTTATAGTGAACTAAGTATACCGAACCTTACATGATATATAACTATAAACACTAAGGGGCCGAAGCGCTCTGAACTAAAAGTATACTTTAAAATACAAGTATTTTTCAAAAGTATACAAGAATACCTAAACGTCAGAAACCGTAATCATGAGTAGAACAAAACATAAGTAATTGGGTGTTGGGCACTGCGGTTAAACCTAGGCAGTTATGTAGTCGTGTCTAGGGTCAATATAGCCTGATCAACTATATTCATTTGAGACACAGCCAACATGTGCTTGGGAGTGACTGTGGTGTACAGCAGGCCTAAAACTTACCAAATATCCAAACAACTAGTCATCGTCGCAACAAAACATAAAATACTATAGGAGTATTTTAGTCAGAGCCGAATACATTGTAGAAATTCGTTCCAAGTGTTGCTACACATTCTTTCCTTAGCGATAGTTTACTTGCTTTAGTAACTTTTTCCTGTTCTATCTCTTAGTAGAACACCCTAACTGCCATAAGGAGATATTTCTTGTTCCATATCTCCTGATTCTATCCAAAGGACTTACCACCCTCTCTTTCCTGATCATTTTAGATCAAGATGCCTCCAAAGAAAAGACTCGGCTCAAAGAACAACAATCCTGCGCCACCACCTCCCTCCCAATTCGATCCTGCCATGTTTCAAGCAGCCGTTACTGCTGCTGTGGCTGCCGCAATGTCACAAATGAACCCCGGTGGTTGTGGCGGGTCGGGAGGTGGTACCTAACCCCAAAACCAGGAAGGTGGTCAGGGACACCAGAAGGCGTGTTCCTATAAAGATTTCATGAACGTGAAACCCACATCTTTCAATGGCACTGGAGGTGTTATTGCCTTGACTCGATTGTTCGAGAAGATCGAGTCTATTTTCAAAATATGTTCCTGTTCGGAAGGTGATAAGGTGAAGTTCGCCGCCAGCACTTTCTCCGACAAAGCATCGACTTGGTGGAATGGCCGAGTCAAATCCTTAACCCTGCCAGTAGCAAACACCATGGATTGGGAGAGCTTGAAGGAGTTAATGCTTGCCAAGTACTGCCCGCGGGGCGAAATGTAGAAACTAGAGCATGAACTCTGGAACCTAAAGATGAAGGGTTTCGATGTTGCCACCTACACTTCTAGGTTTGAAGACCTAGCACTCCTTTGTCCGGGAATGGTCACCCCGGAAAGCAAAAAGATTGAAAGATTCATTTGGGGGCTGACCCAGCCAACCAAAGGAAATGTCTTGGTTGCTAGGCCAAACACCTTCAGCAGCGCAAAATGCCAGGCGCAGACTTTGATCGATCATGGAGTCGATCTCGATGAAGTGACCACCACTCCTGAACCAGCAAAAGGGAGTGGTGAGAAAAGAAAATTTTGGAAACAGAAGAAGGGTCAGTCTTTGCAAGAGCCCTCAAAGAAACAACAAACAGTAGCAGTCCACGCTGCTACTACCCCTGCCGCTACTCCTGTCACTCAAGCACCTACCAGTAGATATGCTGGTACCCTTCCTCGGTGCAACAAGTGTAACTATCATCATCTCACTTCCAGCCCATGTCGTGAGATGCTCTGCAACAACTGTGGCAAAAAGGGCCTCAGTGCTCGGAGCTGCAAAATACCAACCCAACCAACCAATCAAACTTCCGGAGCAGGTGTCGGTCAAGCTTGTTTTGGTTGTGGTGAGGTCAGGCATTATAAGCGAAACTTCCCCAAAGCAACAACAACCAACAACACTGGGAGAGTTCTAACTATGGGACAAGAGGAGGCAGTCGCTGATCCTACCGTTGTCACGGGTACGTTCCTTCTCGACAACTCTTATGCATGCATCCTTTTCGATTATGGTGCGGAACGAAGTTTTGTTAGCCATTCATTCAAACATCTTCTTAAACATAGTCCTCAACCATTAACCGAAACATTTACCATCGAGATGGCTAACGGTGAGAAAGAGAGCGCTAACAACATATTCTTAGGCTGCACCCTTACCCTCAACGATCATTCCTTTCCCATCGACCTTATGCCAGTCTCCATAAAAAGCTTCGATGTTATCATTGGCATGGATTGGTTGAGCCCCAATCATGCTAATATCCTTTGTTACGAAAAAGCTATCCGTCTCAATCTTCCCTCTGGCTAAACCCTCATGATCTACGGTGATAAACTTAGTTCCAATTTTCACATCATTTCATGCATCAAAGCCCAAAAGCTTCTGCGAAAGGAGTGCCATGTATTCCTAGCCCATGAGATAAATGAGAAACAGGAAGTTAAAGACCTCGAGAGCATCCCCAAAGTCTGCAACTTTCCTAATGTCTTTCCCGAAGAGCTCCTGGGAATTCCTCCCGAACGTCAAGTTCAGTTTCGCGTCGACCTAATTTCCGGAGCTACCCCTGTAGCTAAGGCTCCATATCGATTAGCACTAGCAGAGATGCAGGAGTTATCCAGTCAGCTCAATGAGCTACTCAACAAAGGGTTCATCAGACCGACTTCCTCACCCTGGGGAGCCCCGGTGTTATTTGTAAAGAAGAAAGATGGATCCTTTCGGATGTGTATAGACTACCGTGAATTGAACAAGTTGACCATCAAGAACCGTTACCCTCTTCCGCGAATAGACGACATTTTCGATCAACTCTAGGGTACCATCAGCTACGAGTACACGAGAGTGATGTTTCCAAGACTGCATTCAGGACTTGATATGGTCACTATGAGTTCGTAGTGATGCCCTTCCGTCTAACCAACGCACCGGCAGTGTTCATGGACCTGATGAACCGGGTGTGTCGCCCCTTTCTGGACAAGTTCGTTATCGTTTTCATTGACGACATACTTGTCTATTCCAGAAGCGAAGAACATCATAAGCAACACTTAAGGTTAGTGTTGGAAACTCTTAGATCGGAAAAGCTGTACGCGAAATTCTCCAAGTGCAAATTCTGGATTCGGAAGGTAACTTTCCTTGGTCACGTGGTAAGCGAGGAGGGTATACATGTGGACCCTTCCAAAATTAAAGCAATAGAGAATTGGTCGGCACCGAAGACACCCACATAAATCCGTCAATTCTTGGGTCTCGTCGGCTATTATCGTAGATTTATTCAGAATTTTTCCAGAATCGCCAAACCCTTAACCACTCTGACATAGAAAGGTGTACCCTTTCGTTGGAGTGAAAATCAAGACATTGCATTCCAAATGTTGAAGCGAGCCTTGTGCAGCGCACCTATCCTTTCGCTGCCTGAAGGGACATAGGATTTTGTTGTCTATTGAAATGCGTCCAATCAGGGCTTAGGTTGTGTGCTTATGCAGAGAGGAAAAGTTATCGCTTATGCCTCGAGACAGTTGAAGGCACATGAAGTCAACTACACAACTCACGACCTGGAGTTAGGAGCAGTGGTCTTCGCACTGATGATTTGGAGACATTATCTCTACGGAACTAAGTGTATGATCTTCACTGACCATAAAAACCTGCAACACATCTTCGATCAGAAAGACTTAAACATGAGACAACGGCGATGGGTAGAGCTGCTCAGCGACTATGAGTGCGAAATTCGCTACCATCCCGGCAAGGCCAATGTGGTGGCACATGCCCTTAGCCGAAAGGAAAGCTCAGGCAACAAGGAGAAGACACTGACAATGACCATCCATTCCCACTTATCCGCACAAATCCGAGAGGCTCAGTTGGAAGCCCTAAAACCAGAGAACATGCCGAACTAAACTTTGAGAGGAATGGATAAGAATCTTGAGATCAGAGGTGACGGAATCTATTGTTTCATGAATAGAATCTGGACCCCAAAGTTCGGAGGTTTCAGAGAGGTTGTCATGAATGAAGCTCACAAGACTAGATATTTTGTGCACCCGGGTTCGGATAAGATGTACCTTGATTTCAAGAAGCTATATTGGTGGCCAAACATGAAGGCCGAAATCGCTACCTTCGTGAGCAAGTGTCTGACTTGCGCCAAGGTGAATGTCAAATATCAGAAACCCTCGGGTCGGCTCCAGCAACCCGAGATACCGGAGTGGAAATGGGAGATGATTACTATGAATTTCATCACCAAGTTACCCAAATCTCCGAGTGGATACTATACCATTTGGGTAATTGTCGATCGATTGACAAAATCCTCTCACTTCCTACCGATCAAACAAACATTCAAGATGGAAAGACTCACGCAAATCTACATTCAAGAAATAGTCTGACTGCACGGTGTGCCTGTGTCCATTATCTCCGATCGAGATAGCAGGTTTACCTCAAGATTTTGGCAGTCCCTTCAGAAAGCTCTTGGAACTAAGCTTGATATGAGTACAGCTTATCATCCTCAGACTGATGGACAGAGTGAGAGAACAATTCAGACCTTGGAAGACATGTTGAGAGCATGTGTTATCGATTTTGGAATGTCGTGGGACACTCATTTACCCTTGATCGAGTTTTCGTATAACAACAGTTACCACACCAGTATCAAGGCAGCCCCGTTCGAAGCCCTCTACGGTCGTAAGTGTAGATCCCCTCTATGCTGGGCTGAGGTAGGGGACACGCAGCTAGCTAAGGGTCGAGTCCCCAACAGTTCTCTCACTGGTCTTGAAATCATCCGTGAAACAACCGAAAAGATTATCCACATCCGAGAGCTACTGAAAGTCTCTAGAGACAGACAAAAAAGCTACGCCGATAAGCGACGAATACCTCTTGAATTCCAGGTTGGAGATCGTGTTCTGTAGAAGGTCTCGCCTTGGAAAGGCATGATATGTTTTGGAAAGCGCAGAAAACTTAACCCGAGGTACATAGGACCTTTCGAGATCCTCGCTAGGATCGGTACCGTAGCCTATAAACTCCGATTACCCCAAGAGCTTACCTACATCCATCCTGTATTCCACGTCTCTAATCTTAAGAAGTGTCTATCCGATGAAACCTTAGTGATCCCTCTTGATGAGATCGAAATCAACGAAAACCTGAACTTTGTAGAAGAACCAATCGAAATCATGGATCGAGAGATCAAACGTACAAAACAAAGCCGCATCCCGATAGTGAAGGTTCGCTGGAATGCTAAGCGAGGACCCGTATTCACTTGGGAGTGCGAAGAGTCAATGAAACAAAAATATCCGCATCTCTTTCCAAACCCATGATTTGTATCTTCATTCTAAATTTCAGGAGGAAATTTCCTCTAACGGGGGGATGATGTGACAACCTGAAATTTATTTCGTCGCTGTAACCCATTTCCGTTAATAAAATCATTTTTATTGAAATTTTTCCATTAACTTTTGGGTTAGGCAAATCAATTAATGTTTTTATTTAATTTTTCATAAGTGTCAAAACGAAATAAAAACACGTGAAACACCCTCGAATTCATTTGGAAAAGTTTTTAGTTTACGACCATGTCGGGTTACGACCATTTAATCGGGTACGACCATAAACTCTGTTTAACGTTGGTATTGGGTGGATCCCCACCTGGCCGCAAACTCAAACCCTATATAAGGGTTGAGCGGCCTTCATTTGATCCTTTTTCCCACTCCTAAAGCTTTCTCTCTCTACTCTCTCTCTACAAGTCGGTTTTGGTCAAGAAAACCTCATTCAAGCTCGTAAATTGTTAGTAATCCTTCCTAGCTTGTTGTTTAGCTTTGTATTGATGCATATTCATGGTTGAATCATCCAAGTACCCCCAAAAACTTGTGTTTACGGTTGGGGAACACCTCCCAAAACCGTAAACACCCATAAGTGGGTTTTGAAGCCCCAAAACCCCTCCAAAACTCTTCTAGTGCTTAGCTATGATTTAGAAACTTGAATGCATGAACTTAGAACCCTGAAATCATGTCTTTATGGTTGTAAACATGAGTTTATAGTCCATGAACATTCATGAATCGTAAACACCTTTTTAAGGTGTCAAAATGCCCTTAAACACCTCCAAAAGCTTGCATAAGTGCCTAGAACCTAGTATCCCTTAATGTGATTTACCAAATCATACAAAAATGAGCCACACATGAGTTTACAGTCATAACCCTTGTGTTTAAGGCAGTTAACTCATCAAGCGTTCTTCAATTACCGTAAACTCCATTTCCAAGGTCATTTCAAGTCCCAATCACTTCCTAAGCCCTTGAATCAACCCTAGAACCTTTCCTTGTGAAGTATGAGACCATTGAACACCCAAAAACACCCCATCCATGAGTTTACGGCCGTAAAATCATGGGGGATATGGTCTTTGGGCCATAAACACCTCTAAGGGTTTACACTTGAGGAGTAAACTCCTTATCAAGGCCCTACATTCCTTAGATGCAACCCGTATCATTTCCAACACTTGAAATAAGGTGTTTTCGCACATCGAAGTGTATTATCAAACTTAATTAGTGGTTCAATGTCTAATTAGACACAATTATGTATCACTTCATGTTACATAGGATTCTCGCGTGTGTTCAAGCCCTAAATTGACACCTAGAGTCCTACCCGACACATCCTCATATGGTGAGTTCATACCCTACACCTTTTTCCATGTTTTTCATGTTTTCAGGGGGAGAATACAAGCAAAAGTTATTTCGTATGAAATATTTACATGTTGGTTATGCTTTTAACACAGAAAAAAACCGTTTTACCAACCAAATATGAAATTAACTGTTGAGTTAGTTTTCCAGACTAAAACAAAGGAACTTATGAATATTATCATAAAATGTTATATTTTGTATTTTTACCATGGTTCATACCATTCATAAAACAATAATTTCCATATTATTACTTGTAAATTCGTTATTCTTAAGATTGGAGACACGTCCTTGGTAACACTCCACGGGTACGAGAGTGTAGGACTACCCCTGTAACCAGAATCTCCTAGAGGGAGAACGTGACTTCTTTGTATAGATCTATATGGGACTGACTATCCCGCACCTTGCTGCTAGCTACAGTGGGACCGGCAGTTCTACGGGTGACAAAGTCAAAAAACGATACTAGCCCCGTTACGTGCCATATCTAGTTTATTGTATGGTTATGGAACTCGCAACTTAGATAATGGAGATTTACTTTTAAGTAATAATGAACCTAGTTAACTAACCTCAAAGTAATTACTATTTTGATTACTAGTAGGTGTCAGTGATACCTATAGGAATTAGTTCACTACCTACTAATTAGTTTTATATACGTGTTAAAACTAATGTACTTTTGAAGGATAACCAAGCTTTCAGGGAAACTTCACTTAACAAACAAGTATGGTAGATACTTGTACACTTCATTCCGGATCGATAACCAACCACCAACTTTTAAGGAAAATAAGGGTTTTTCCTGGGATAACTTTACTTTTCATGAACAGACTGTTTAACAAATGAATAACCAAACTACTTTTATAAGAAAATATGGGATTTTCTTGGGAAACAACTTTTCATAAAACCAAAGGAAACTTATTCTTTTACCAGAAACAAATCGCTTATGAACTCACCAGCTTTATGCTGATATTTCTAAAACTGCTTGTATTCTCAGGTTCACGTTAGACAGGTACCTCGCTTACTTTTGGAGAAGACGGTGCATATAGAAGTCTCGTCTATACTTTTGTTCAAACTGATGTATATATATAAAACATGTATTTCCTTACTTTCAAACAAATGTAAATGTTCTTATGTAATGTAATGGTTGTGTTTACTAAGCTTGCTATGTACATTGGTTGTGATACTACGCATGACGTCCTCCACCCCGGAACGTTTCCGCCGTCGGTTTCGGGGTGTGACACTATAGAACAAAACTTTTTCACTTTCACGATTTTTGAATTTTTTTAATTGCAATTCACTATTTGAAACACTTGATTCAGATTGTGACACTTCTGATAAACTTGAAACTTTTGACTCCCCTTCAACAAGAACACATGGAGTCACATTTTCTTCAGAAACATGAAAAACATTATGGACTTCACCAAGAACATCTTCCTTTTTCTTTTCAACTCTTTTCATCTCCAAAATCTGTTGTTTATTTTCTTGATCTAAATGTCTTTTGATAATACGAAATTGCTCTACTATTTTCTCATTCCTTTCTCACTCACCCATATCAACACATGTGTATTCATATATTTTCTTATCAAAAAAAGATTATACAACTCAGTAGCATCCTTTAATGTAGATTGACCAAGAATATGCTACATAGTCACTTTGTTAACATCCTAAATTGGTTTAGTAACTTTTAATCCAAGTTCTAAAATGGAATCAAACAATATAGAATCCATTAGATCTTCAACAAGAAACTGAACTTGAAGAGAGAGAAAGTGGATCTAATAAGATTTCTAAAGAGAGAAAACAGATCTGAGATGGTTTCTATAGAGAGAAAACATATTTGAGACAATTTCTAGATTTAAACATAAATATGAGAATAAACACGAAATTATTTTTCTATTTCTCTTCCAAAACACGAATCAGGAACAAATTAAGTGAAAGAATGAGTAGAAAATAATAGATCTGAATTGGGTTTTGCAATAAAAGAGATATTTTCACTTTTTCTTTTCAGAGAACTTACAAAACTTGAAGAACAAAATGAGATTCATGATAAAATATTGCCATATCTGATTGATTTTTGCAATAATCGCTGAGATCTACAAGAACCCACTATGATACCACTTGTTGAGAATAAAGACAAGATGACAAATGCGGAATCTAAAGAACAATAAAAAATCAATCACCATAATATGCAAGTAATCTGTCAAGGGTTTTGTGTATATTGATATGGATATGAATGTACAAATAAAACCCTTTTCCGGGAAAAAGCTTACATCAAAAGCTAACCTAATGATATGGATAGGGAACATAAAATATTTACCAAAAATATAAAACCCTAAAATGGCTTCCCTAAATAACCAAAAATGCCAAATCAGTTTCAATATCTCAAATACTCAACACGCTGCGTGTACGAGGGGGCAGGTGTTAGCTCCGCACGCGAGGCCGTGGGGAGAAAGCATGGGTCAGGATTCGGCCACGTCACCCTCCTCGTATCAGCATATTCCCGACTTCTAAATTCTATAAATTTCACATGCAAGTTCCGTTTACGATTTTCTTTATATCCACGAATAGGTGGCAACGTAATATACAACTTTCATTTAGACTCCGACTGCTAATTTTGACTTTATATTTAAAGTTATATTTTAAGAGACTTAAACATGTAAAGTCCGTTAAAAATTCATAACTTTGTCATCGACGTCCGTTTTCATCTGTCTTTCTATTGTTGGGTTCCTATTAACGAGATCTTCGATTCTCATTTAGGTTGTGTTGGCTAAAAATCGGTGGATCTAAAATTCGAATTTCGGGTTGTGCACTGTTATGTCAAAACTTAGAAAAATTATAGCTTCCTCATACGAAGTCAGATTTGGACGTTCTTCTTATGCATGCTCTCGGTTTAATGTATACTACAACTTTTATTTATATTGCTCAAGCTAAAAATTATTTTATCGCAAACTCACTTTTTACATCAGACAACGTCGTGCTAGTTTTGTCACGAAACTTCGACAGGTCATAACTTCTTCGTTATAAGTCAGATTTCAACGTTCCTTATATCCCCGAAATCCTTGTTACGACTACTTCAACTTTATACATAGATATTAGGTCTATTTATTATTTTATTTTTTATGCTTATTTTTATTATTATTTTATTACATCGTTATAAACAAGTATAATGCACATAAATCACATAATACTTAAGTAATTTCTCTTCATTACTTCAAAATAAGTTCAAATTTTTTAACCTAAATATTACATCGTTATAATAATGCTTATCATAGAAACACGGGCGTTACAATTCTCTCATCCTTAGCATATCCTCCACTGTTTGAATTGTTATTTCGCTTTGACCATCAGTATGTGGATGGTAGGCTATACTTAAACACAACTTCGTACCCATTTCCTCTTGTAGACTTCTCCAAAACCTTGATGTGAAACAACTATCACGATCTAATACAATCATTAAAGGTACACCATGAAGTTTTACTACCTCCTTCATGTAATCATTTGCAAGCTTATCCATAGACCATCTCTTATTGGCTGCTATGAAGTGTGCACTCTTTGTCAATTGATCCACGACTACCAAAATCATGTTGTGACTGTTCTTCGTCCATGGCAATTTAGTCACAAAATCCATGGTGATGTCTTCTGTAGATTTAGAACATTGTTGTGAGGTCTCGAAGGTCATGGATAGTTTTGATAGTTTGTTATTTTATAATAAGCGCACATTATGTAACGAAGTTTTCAGTGTTCAGTCCCTTATACTTTTTGTGTGTGCTTTCATGATCCCTATAAATATGGGATGTGTACTAGAGATAGATAAGAACTTTCGTCATTTTGTCTAAAAACTCTCTGTACTTTCTAATAGCATAATTGAGCCAAACATACTTTATTTAGATCTCGTGTTCATCATTCTTACTCTACTCTGATCTTGTAATTCATACTCGATTTCATTACACCTACATTTGGTATCAGAGCAGGATTCATACAGAAATGATCGGATTTTTTTATTTTTTGCAAAAGTTTTGAGTCTCGTTCTAGATTTCATTTTTCCGCCCTTTTGTTTCATAAAATCATCTTAGATCATATATTGTTATTTGATTATGCGTTCTAGTTGTAAAATCAAGTGTTTGTTTGTTGAATTATGTGTGTTTTAGTTGTTTGATCTCAATTCGTTTTGAGCTTTTCTCAAAAAATTTAGGTACAACAATGGCGAACTTTAACATGAACACATGACTTCTTACTCTCATCTCCTTGGTTCTTCAACGATGTTTCCAATGTTAATTCCTAAGTTCTACAGTCAATAGGCTAATCGAATGGAGGATTATTTGAACGGAAATGATGAGGAACTCTGGAAGCGTATTCTCGGTGATATTCATCCACCTGCTACATGTTCAGAGTATTGGAACTTCTTCTAACAATCAAAATGTTAATGAACAGTCTGAAAGATTGTTGAAGAATGAAAAGAATTGTATGCATGAACTCAGAGGTGCTCTTCCTCTAGTTTTGTACAATTACGTATGCAGTTGTAATACTACAAAAGAGATTTGGATACTTTGAAGGAAAAGTATCTAGGAAGCGAAAAAAAACAAAGATCAATTCAGTCAAACAATGTTTGTTTGAATTTGGAGAGACAATTGAATCTTATTATGATCGTCTGAATGAGCTCATCTTCAAATGTAACCGATATGGAGTCATACGATCAACAATGGAGTTCAATATCACTTTCATTATTGGTCTTCGGAAGGAATGGAGAAATGTCAACCTTATGATAAAGACACAACAAAGTTTTGATTACTTCTCTCTGAATGATCTTTATAATGTGATGAAAGCACATGAATCCGAAGCGAATGAAATTGTTGAGGAATCAAAGATCAGTTTAGGTGGTCCACTTACTCTTGTTTCAAAAGTAACTAGAAGAGAAGCAGAGAAAGAGGTTGTTGAGAAGGAGAATTCAGAAGATGAAGGTCTGATCATCATTTTGATGGGTTTCAGCCGTAAGAACATTCCTATGTGCATATACAAACCCTAATGATTGGATCTAGGTTTCTCTAATGAACATGCTTTTCATCCAAGACTTGCAAACCCTAGATCTATAGCATACAATCCAAAATTTACAATACAAAGTAGATCTAGATGATTACCTCTTCTTGAAAGCTTTAATCTTGTTATCCTTGGAGCTTAGAGTCACAATTGTCACTCCTCTAATGGCTTACAAACACCAAGAAGCAAGAGGACGATATGGAGAAAGGTTAACGTGACATCCCCATTTTTCACGGCCAGAAAAGGCCGGTTTGTTTATGCTTGTTTTTAAAATCAGAGTAAACTTTTAAAGAAAACAATTGCGGAATTTGTTCCGAAAATATGATAAAGATTTATCAAAGCATTTCTTTAAAGAAATGTATTTTCATTATATAACAAAATCTTGGTATGTCATGTTCTATGACATCCCCAAAATCTCGGCCAGAAAAGACCGATTTTCATTTATGCTTTTAAATATTTTCAGAGTAAATCCTTTTGATTTGAAAGAGTTGCGGAATTTGTTCCCAAAACAAAACATGATAAAATAATATTTATCAAAGCATTTCATCAAGAGATGCATTTCATTATATAATCAAAACTCGGGATGTCATGTTCCGATACAGACCATAAAGCATAGACGATAAACATTACAAGTCATTCAACAAATATATACATATACAGACTTGTAAACAAAACAACAAGATGATCCATCCATCTTACACCCTTGTGCCACTTCCTGTAATACAAATAAAACTGAGTGGGTCAGGCTTGGGAGCCTGGTGAGCATATAGGGTTTTCAACCCACAATAAATAAGTTATATTTAATTTCACCAACCAATCACTATCCCGATTACCCATTCCCGTTATCCTCACTTTACGTCCCTAAAACAACTATCTCAAGGGACCTAATCTAGGATTTTCATCGGGACGGACATCACTGCGAAGGGGTTTCCTCAACAATAGATATCCTAAAGGCAACCATGAGGGGGATAGAGTACACCGGTGAACACATCGTTCACAACACCTACAGGTTATGAACCTGCTAGTGTTCCACTGGACTGTCTAGAAAGAGTCCGTGGTCGTTATCCATACTCCGCTGAATAACTAGATCAACAACAACAACAACATCGAGGCCTCTCATCTGTTTATTACACACCAACTATCTACCCATGTTCTACCCAACATATTAGTAGATAAAAATATATATTTTCATACGTAGTTTAAAGAAAACCTGTATAGCATGCTTTAATCAACACATATGTCACATAACAGATGAGGCACACACACATAACACATATCTCATAAAGAAATAAGCAGATCTATAAGATAGAAGAGAGTGAATACTCATTCACACATAACACAACCAAATATATACACATAGCACGTATTTTTATATAAAATACTTCGTATTATTGTATTAGAAGAAATAACTACACACTCACTTGATCAGAAGATGATCCGACAGCACTACGGCTTATAGAAGTAGTAATCCACAGCAGATCTGGAAGATCTCCTCGAAAATCGAACTTCTCGCGGGCAGAGCTTCGACTCGGGAACCGCGCTTCTCGGGATCTTCGGGATCTCGGGACTTGCCTCGGGGCTAGAGTATAATACCGGGGCTTCGGGGTAGCTTCGGCACGAAAAACGATGCAAAAGACTAGAGAGAAGAGAAGAAATTGAACAACAAATGAGGCTGCCTTCGGATCCTTTATATAGAGGCTGGAGCCTCGGAGTACGCGGGGCGTACAGGCGTACGCAGCGCGTACGCGTCCGAAATCGTCATTGCATGCGTCATCCGAAGTGTCGACACTATCGGAGTTACGCGATAGCGTAACCTCGTACGCGGGGCGTACTCCGGATTACACCGGTGACACGGCTTCGGATAATACCTTCGATTTATAATTAAATTTAATTACTAAATGATTAATAAACTTCGGAAATTCATAACTTCTTCATACGAACTCCGTTTTCGACGTTCTTTATATCCACGGAAAGGTGAGACCATGCTCTACGACTTTCGTTTAGACTCCGTCGGCTAATTTTGACTTTATTTTTATTAATTATTTTTAATAGGCCGTGACAGAAACTTTCGTTATAAATTCATAACTTCTTCGTTTGACGTCCGTTCTCGCCTAACTTTTTTTATTGCTTCGATACCAACAATGAGATCTTCGATTCTCATTTAGATTGCTTCGGCTAACAACCGCTCGTTCTCAATTCGAGTATAACAGGCTGTATACTGCTAAGCCGGAACTTCGATAAATCATAACTTCCTCATACGAAGTCAGATTTGGGCGTTCTTTATATATTCGGAAACCTTGTTTCGACTACTACAACATTAACCAAAGATATTAAGTTTATTTCACACTTAAATTTTGACGCTTATTTTTGTTCTTAATTAATCAGACCACGTAATTAAGCAATTAAGCACAAAACACATAATACTCAAATAATACATTCTTATTATTTCAAAACGGGTTACAAAGGTTAACCTCGACTATTATATTGCTAAGAATGGCAAGCCCGGAAACACAGGCGTTACAATTCTCTCCACCTTAGAATGATTCCGTCCCCGGAATCACACATCAACAAACAAATGCGGATAGCGACCCATCATGTCACTCTCCGTCTCCCAGGTGAGATTCGGCCCATTCGTGTGTTTCCATCGGACAAGCACTAACCCAACCATCTTGCGTCGCAATTTCTTAGTCTTTCGGTCCACAATTGCCTCTGGTTCTTCAATAAACCTTTTGTTCTCATCAATCCTCAATTCAGAAATTGGAATTATGTCGGG
Source organism: Lactuca serriola (assembly GCF_051521515.1). Classification (NCBI taxonomy): domain Eukaryota; kingdom Viridiplantae; phylum Streptophyta; class Magnoliopsida; order Asterales; family Asteraceae; genus Lactuca; species Lactuca serriola. The sequence continues at coordinate 45,876,230 of NC_136412.1, read as the reverse complement.
AACTTCTCCCGTGAACTTCCTCAAATAACACACATGAAAAGTGTTATGAATTCCATTCAGTTCTTCGGGTAATTCGAGCTTGTAAGCTTGGCTCCCAATCCTCTGAAGAACTTTAAACGGTCCAATAAACCTTGGACTCAACTTTCCCCTTTTACCAAATCTTATAAGTCCCTTCCACGGCGAGACTTTAAGCAAAACCGAATCTCCAACCTCAAAAGTCATCGGTCTTCGCTTCTTGTCAGCATAGCTCTTTTGACGATCCTGAGCCGCTAACATTCTTTCCCTAATTATTTTCAACTTTTCAGCAGTTTGATGAACCAACTCCGGTCCCATAAACTGCTTTTCCCCAGCCTCAAGCCAACAAGACGGCGTACGACACTTCTGTCCATACAAAGCTTGGTAAGGTGCCATCTTAATGCTCGAGTGGAAACTATTATTATAGGAAAATTCTACCAACGGTAAATGTTCATCCCAATTACCTAGGAATTCCAGAGTACATGCTCTCAGCATATCTTCAAGTGTTTGTATCGTTCGTTCGCTCTGACCATCAGTCTGCGGATGGTAAGCTGTACTTAAACACAACTTGGTACCTAATTCCTCTTGTAGACTTTTCCAAAACCTCGATGTGAAACGGCTATCACGATCCGACACAATCGTTAACGGAACACCGTGAAGCCTCACAATTTCCTTCACGTAAGAATTCGCAAGCTTATCCATAGACCATTTCTCCCTGGCCGCTATGAAATGCGCACTCTTAGTGAATCGATCAACGACCACCCAAATCATGTCGTGACCATTCTTTGTTCTGGGCAGTTTAGTGACAAAATCCATAGCAATGTCTTCCCACTTACCCATAGGCACAGGCAAAGGTTCTAAACTCCCGTACGGTTTCTGATGTTGTGTCTTGACTCTCGCACAAGTCACACACTCGGCCACATACTTTGCAACATCAAGCTTCATCGTCGGCCACCAGTAGTAGGGTTTCAGGTCCCTATACATTTTAGTGCTACCCGGATGAATTGAGTACATGGTCTTGTGAGCTTCTTCCATTAGAAGATCTCTGACTCCTCCTGTCTTAGGTATCCAAATCTGATCTTGGAACACCTTCAGTCCATGACTGTTTACACCGAACACCAACGTTTTGCCCAAACGTTCCTCCTTTCTGTCATTCTTCTCAGAAGCTTCGCTCTGAGCTTTCTTTATACTTTCCAAAATAGTTGAGACAACTTCAATTCTCAACGCTCTTGGCCTTTTCCTTTCGGGATTGACTTTCCGACTGAGAGCATCAGCAACAACATTAGCTTTACCGGGGTGGTAAAGTATCTCGCAGTCATAGTCTTTAAGTAATTCTAGCTAGCGTCGTTGCCTCATATTCAATTCTTTCTGATTAAAGAGGTATTGGAGACTCTTATGATCAGTGAAAAGTTTGCACTTCGTGCCATAGAGGTAATGCCTCCATATTTTCAGAGCGAAAACTATCGCTGCCAACTCCAAATCATGAGTCGGGTAGTTCTTTTCATGCTCTTTCAGCTGTCGAGACGCATATGCTATCACCTTTTCTCTTTGGGTCAAAACACAACCCAAACCAACCCCAGACGCATCGCTATAGACAGCGAAGTCTTCAACTCCATCGGGTAGAGAAAGTATCGGTGCCTCGCATAGCTTCTTCTTTAGCTTCTCAAATGCTTCCTGATGCTTCTCACCCCAAGCATAAGTAGCTCCTTTGTGGGTCAAAGCTGACAATGGACTAGCGATCGAAGAAAAGCCTTGGATAAACCTTCGGTAATATCCGGCTAATCCTAAAAAGCTTCGAATCTCCGTGGGACTTTTCGGTTGTTCCCACTTCGTCACAGCTTCGATCTTCGCTGGATCAACCATTATCCCTTCTTGGTTGACCACGTGACCCAAGAATTGGACTTCACGAATCCAAAAATCACATTTGGAGAACTTAGCATACAGCTTCTCCTTCTTCAAGACTTCTAACACTTCTCGCAAGTGTCTGCCATGCTCCTCCTGGCTTTTCGAGTAAATCAGAATGTCGTCTATGAACACTATCACGGATTTATCAAGGAACGGGTTACAAACCCTATTCATCAAATCCATGAACGCTGCTGGAGCATTGGTTAGTCCAAACGACATAACCAAAAACTCGTAGTGTCCATATCTAGTTCTGAATGCAGTCTTCTCGATATCTTGCTCTCTTACTTTTAGCTGATGATATCCTGACCTAAGATCGATCTTCGAGAAATAACTCGAACCTTGCAATTGATCAAACAGGTCATCAATCCTCGGCAACGGATATCTATTCTTTATTGTTGCTTTGTTCAGCTCTCTGTAATCGATGCACATTCTCATACTTCCATCTTTCTTCTTTACAAATAACACCGGAGCTCCCCAGGGCGATGAACTAGGTCTAATGAAACCGTTGTCCAATAACTCCTGAAGTTGCATCATTAGTTCCTTCATCTCCGTCGGTGCTAATCGATAAGGTGCTTTCGCAATTGGCGTTGTTCCTGGCAACAAGTCAATACGGAATTCCACTTGTCGATCAGGCGGTAATCCAAGAAGATCTTCGGGAAATACTTCCGGATAATCACACACCACTGGAATATTCTGCATCACCTTCTTTTCCTTCTTAGCATCAATCACGAATGCTAAAAACGATGTACACCCCTTGGTCAAACATTTTCTGGCTTTCATCAATGAAATGATTCCAGAATTCACTCTGCGTTTATCTCCATACACTATAAACGAATCTTTCCCAGGCGGGTTTACTTTGACTATTTTCTTCTTGCATAAAATTTCGGCGTCGTTGGCGCTAAGCCAATCCATTCCCAATACGATGTCGAAACCATTAAGTTCGATAGGCAATAATTCCTCGTGGAACTTATTCCCATTCAGATCAATTAAGATGTTTTTCATGCGATAGCTAACAGGTACAAACTTGCCACTAGCAACTTCGACTAATAAAGCATTATCTAGTCTAACAATAGGCAAAGCTAGCTTTCTACCAAATTCATGCGATATAAAGGAGTAGTTGGCTCCAGAATCAAATAAAATTTGGGCAGGCAATTCGTTAACGAGAAAGGTACCTGAAGCGACATCAGCTTCATCTTTAGCAGCTTCCAGTGTCATCTGGAATGCTCTCGCCTTTGGCTTTGGCGGAATGTTGGGTCTAGCTGCCTCCTTCTTCTTCGGGCAGTCTCTCGACATATGACCCTCCTCACCACAACCATAGCAAACTTTCTTTGTGAGGGTACACTCATTGGCATAGTGCCCTGGCTTTCCACACTTGTAGCATGTGTTCGCCACCTCACATCTTCCATGATGCTTCTTCTTACATTTGTCGCACCATTTCGCGTCACCTCCACCTCCCCTCGAACCAGACTTCGAGAACTTGTTTTTCTTGTTGGACCCTGAAGTTCCATCGAACTTCCTCTTTTCTCCAACATCTATTCTTTCCAGACCCCTTTCCTTCTGCTGGGCCTCCACATTCTTGGCTGCACGAACAGCCGTTTTCAGAGTGGTTGCCATCTTGACTGTCGGACCAAAGTCAGCAGGCAATCCGTTAGCAAACCTCTCAATCTTGGAGAGTTCCGTCGGCACTAGGTACGGAAACAACTTCATCTTCTCAGTAAATGCAGTAGCATAGTCATCTATGCTCATCTTCCCCTTCTTTAAGTTTTGGAACTCATTGTTCAGATCAATCAGATCTATCTCCGAACAATACTGCACCCTTAACTGTTCCAAGAACTCCTCCCATGACATTTTCAGGGCTTCTCCTCGTGGCATAGTATCTGCCAACAACTTCCACCAACTCAAGACCCCAGTCTTCAGTTGTCTAACTGCAAATACGGTTTTCTGTTTGTTGCTACAGTCGCAACTTTCAAATACCATCTCCATTTCGGAGATCCAATCCATTATCTCAACAGGCTTTGGGCTCCCAGAAAGACTTGGCGGTTTGGCGCCCAAGAAGTTCTTGTACATACGCCCATCCTTGTTGTTTCTCCTTTCTGGATTGTTCCTTCGTTCCTCTTGAGTCCCAACTTGACTCACCATGCGACTATTGTTCCCTTCCTCCGATTGCTCGGGAATCAATTCAGGTTCCTCAATAGGTATGACAGGTTCATCCCTATTATTATGCAACATTTGTCGCATCTCCTCCCTTTGTTCGGCTAGCATAGCCCGAATCATGGCTTGCACCGCAGCCATTGTTATTGGTTCTGGTGCTGCTGCTACAACAGGTATTTGCTCAATCACTGGCGGTTGATTCCTGTTTTCATCTGCGTTTCCAACGCCACTCCTTGTTCTCACCATTTTTGATCTACACCGAATAAGGTGAGATTAGATCCTCATTCACGATAGATATTCAAATCATCCTTATCACTCCGAAACGGTTACATGCTCGTTCTAATATCGTATACATACGCTTAGAATCCTAAACACATAAACCTTCAGATCCGGTTGGCAACAAACCGTAGATCCGAACAAATAATATCATATATGGCAACATATAACATTTAGCACATAAAAGCATTTTAGGCAACTTTCCTAAAATAAACTAGTGCTCGTGTCTAAAATCCAACAGACACACATCTCAAAATTCCACTTAGCATTCTAAGTTTAAGTCTAGAAATCCTACAAATTCCTAGTTCGCTTAAACTAATGCTCTGATACCAACTGTGACATCCCCAAAATCTCGGCCAGAAAAGACCGATTTTCATTTATGCTTTTAAATATTTTCAGAGTAAATCCTTTTGATTTGAAAGAGTTGCGGAATTTGTTCCCAAAACAAAACATGATAAAATAATATTTATCAAAGCATTTCATCAAGAGATGCATTTCATTATATAATCAAAACTCGGGATGTCATGTTCCGATACAGACCATAAAGCATAAACGATAAACATTACAAGTCATTCAACAAATATATACATATACAGACTTGTAAGCAAAACAACAAGATGATCCATCCATCTTACGCCCTTGTGCCACTTCCTGTAATACAAATAAAACTGAGTGGGTCAGGCTTGGGAGCCTGGTGAGCATATAGGGTTTTCAACCCACAATAAATAAGTTATATTTAATTTCACCAACCAATCACTATCCCGATTACCCATTCCCGTTATCCTCACTTTACGTCCCTAAAACAACTATCTCAAGGGACCTAATCTAGGATTTTCATCGGGACGGACATCACTGCAAAGGGGTTTCCTCAACAATAGATATCCTAAAGGCAACCATGAGGGGGATAGAGTACACCGGTGAACACATCGTTCACAACACCTACAGGTTATGAACCTGCTAGTGTTCCACTGGACTGTCTAGAAAGAGTCCGTGGTCGTTATCCATACTCCGCTGAATAACTAGATCAACAACAACAACAACATCGAGGCCTCTCATCTGTTTATTACACACCAACTATCTACCCATGTTCTACCCAACATATTAGTAGATAAAAATATATATTTTCATACGTAGTTTAAAGAAAACCTGTATAGCATGATTTAATCAACACATATGTCACATAACAGATGAGGCACACACACATAACACATATCTCATAAAGAAATAAGCAGATCTATAAGATAGAAGAGAGTGAATACTCATTCACACATAACACAACCAAATATATACACATAGCACGTATTTTTATATAAAATACTTCGTATTATTGTATTAGAAGAAATAACTACACACTCACTTGATCAGAAGATGATCCGACAGCACTACGGCTTATAGAAGTAGTAATCCACAGCAGATCTGGAAGATCTCCTCGAAAATCGAACTTCTCGCGGGCAGAGCTTCGACTCGGGAACCGCGCTTCTCGGGATCTTCGGGATCTCGGGACTTGCCTCGGGGCTAGAGTATAATACCGGGGCTTCGGGGTAGCTTCGGCACGAAAAACGATGCAAAAGACTAGAGAGAAGAGAAGAAATTGAACAACAAATGAGGCTGCCTTCGGATCCTTTATATAGAGGCTGGAGCCTCGGAGTACGCGGGGCGTACAGGCGTACGCAGCGCGTACGCGTCCGAAATCGTCATTGCATGCGTCATCCGAAGTGTCGACACTATCGGAGTTACGCGATAGCGTAACCTCGTACGCGGGGCGTACTCCGGATTACACCGGTGACACGGCTTCGGATAATACCTTCGATTTATAATTAAATTTAATTACTAAATGATTAATAAACTTCGGAAATTCATAACTTCTTCATACGAACTCCGTTTTCGACGTTCTTTATATCCACGGAAAGGTGAGACCGTGCTCTACGACTTTCGTTTAGACTCCGTCGGCTAATTTTGACTTTATTTTTATTAATTATTTTTAATAGGCCGCGACAGAAACTTTCGTTATAAATTCATAACTTCTTCGTTTGACGTCCGTTCTCGCCTAACTTTTTTTATTGCTTCGATACCAACAATGAGATCTTCGATTCTCATTTAGATTGCTTCGGCTAACAACCGCTCGTTCTCAATTCGAGTATAACAGGCTGTATACTGCTAAGCCGGAACTTCGATAAATCATAACTTCCTCATACGAAGTCAGATTTGGGCGTTCTTTATATATTCGGAAACCTTGTTTCGACTACTACAACATTAACCAAAGATATTAAGTTTATTTCACACTTAAATTTTGACGCTTATTTTTGTTCTTAATTAATCAGACCACGTAATTAAGAAATTAAGCACAAAACACATAATACTCAAATAATACATTCTTATTATTTCAAAACGGGTTACAAAGGTTAACCTCGACTATTATATTGCTAAGAATGGCAAGCCCGGAAACACAAGCGTTACATGTTCCGATACAGACAAATAAGCATAAACAGAACTTACATTATTTACACTAAAGATTTTACATCTCCTTTAATCTCTCTGTGAAATATATCTTTGTATCGATACCTGTGATACAAAGGAAACTGAGTGGGTCAGGTTTGGGAGCCTGGTGAGCATATAGGTTTTGCATCCCACAATGTTATGTCGTATAAATATATATAGAACATCCAAAATTATACAATTTCACCACATAAAAGCAACTCTTATCCCACCCCATCGATCCTCACAATGCCACGATCTAAACTCTCGTATCTAAACTTTTCCTCTTTATCTGATCCCTACTCACGGATCTAAACTAATCTTTCCACCTGATCCATACTCTCGGACCTAAAACTTACCTCTTGGTCTAATCCATACTCCCGGATCTAAACTAATCTCTTGGTCTGATCCATACTCCCGGATCTAAAATTGTGCCCAATCCATACTCCTGGACTAGGGACAATTAACTATGTCTTAATCCATACTCCCGGATTAATAACAAGTTTACCTATTGGTCTGATCCATACTCCCGGATCTAAAACTGTGCCTAATCCATACTCCCGGACTAGGGACAATTTACTACACCTAAATCTTGTTCTGATCCATACACCTGGATCTAAACTGTGCGCAATCCATACTCCCGGACTAGGGACAATTTACTATGTCTTAATCCATACTCCCGGATTAATAACAAGTTTATTTCTTTTCCTATTCCATATTCTCTGATCTAAATCCAATCTCTTGATCTAACCCATACTCACGGATGTAAAACTAACCTCTTGATCTGATCCATACTCATGGATCTCATCCACCCATGTCCTACCCAACATATTCGTAGATACAAAATATATATACAGTTTAACTCATTAAAACCTATATAGTTCATCAATTCCATACTCATCTCAAATAAAGAAACAATATATAAACACATAGCACGTATTTCATAACAAATACTTAAGATTTATGTGTTAGAAGAAAGTGACCACACACTCACTTGATCAGAAGATGATCGGACAGCACTACGGCTTGCAATGGTAGTATTCTTCGGTGAAACCGGGATCACTTCATACACCGGGTTTCTCGGGGGCAGAGCTTCGGCTCAGAAACTCTTTTTCTTCTCGGGATCTTTGGGCTTCGGGACTGGCTACCGGTCTTGGGATGATACCGGGGCTTCGTGGGGTTAAAATTGCACGTAAAACGATATAATATGGGAGAGATATGAGAGAATGAGCAACCAAACTCCACTGGCCCTTCAAATCTATTTATAGGGAAAAATCTGCCCTTGCCACCTCGTGGGCTTGGACATCACTGCATGCGTCATCGCAAGTTGCATCTGGGGGACTCCTGGAGGTGTTAGAAGACTTGCCACGTTGTGGTATCTGACAGTTTTGGGGTTTCGCGCTCTGAAATTCAGAAATTCATAACTTTCGCATACGAACTCCATTTTCGACGTTCTTTATATCGAAGCGTAGGTGAGATTATGATCTACAACTCTCATTTAGACTCCATTGGCTAATTTTGAATTTATTTTTAATATATTATAAATATATTACTTATATATTATCTTTAGTAGGCCGGGACAGGAAAACTTCGTTCGAAATTCATAACTCCTTCATCTGAACTCCGTTTTCGACATTCTTTATTTCGTCTGCCTTTTTATCGTTGGACTACTATCGAAGACATCTTTGACTATCGTTTAGATCACTAAGGATAGATATCTATCTACCTTAAATTCACTATTTACGTCGCGTTGGGTCGCGCTGGGTCGTGCCGGTTCGGTCCCGAAACTTCGACAGGTCATAACTTCTTCGTTATAACTCGGATTTTGGAGTTCTTTATATGCACGGAAACCTTGTGATATATACTACAACTTGGTTAAGATTAATCCTTCTAAATAATATTCCATCAAAAAGTCATTTTTGATGCTTATCGTCTCTAAATTGACTAGCCCGGATCTATGGGCGTTACAATTATCTCCCCCTTAGGATGATTACGTCCCGAAATCATCAACGAAAGAGGGCTTGCATAATGATTCCACATGTTATCTCTTCATCCTAGGTAATAACCATAACTTCTATGTTTCCTCGAAAGAGTATCTAACTCTAGGGCTTCTTGATTGCAAACGATGCTCAATCTTGCATCTGCTTATCGTACTATGCTGCACTTTCAATCATAACTTCCGAGTTACAAAATAGATCCTTATTGAGGACTCCTTCTTCTTCTTAGGATAAGTAATTTAATTCATCTATTGCAATAGATCAATGGGTCACGTTCTAATGACCTCTCATCGTATGATGCAACGCTTAGACTCAAGTCTCTTAGAGTCAAATTCCAGAATGGAATATACCTTCCTTCATATTCTAATGTGATATAATCACATTTTTAACATGTAGCATGCCTAGCTACAAACTCCTTTTTTTTTAACGAGCGCGATACTATCAATCGCATTGATTTCAATCTTCTGACTTGAGTCAGATGCTACCTCAAACTTGGTTCTATGAACCACGTAACAAACTCCTCGTAGTCGGACTCAATTTGATATAACCACTAGGGTCGGAATAACAACCATCTTACTAGTCACTACCAAAACAAGGGTAATGACACACTTGAACAAAACGAAATCAATTACTAGCTTCTTGGTAACCTTGTGACTTTCCCTGATCCAAGTGTGAGTCATGTGCTTCCGGTAGTATATGCATCTACTACCTTTCACACCTACTCATACTCGTCCCAAGTATTGTCCCGCAGTCAACCAAGTCACCATAGAAGAAAATCAAAAAACAATTTAACACATACGAATGTGTCCAAATAATCATAAACAATTTCCCTAGGCTCTACTAGGAATTCCTCATTGCATATATTCAATCATCAATTCTACTTCAACTTGATTGGTGATGGAAATACCAGACGATGAGACAACTTCAAGAATTTCATCAATCGTTCCATCATCCTGCCAATTGAAGGTGTACTTCAAACGTATCGTACTCCTCTAAACGTTCCACTATTTTATCAGACATATTCTAATGGCAAGACACCACTCTTACGATATCTTCCGATAGGTGTCATTCACTATCATAAGCCTTTTCATTTCCTCCATTTACTCAACTCTCTATGAGTCTTCACCATGACCTTTCGTGCACCCAAGCAGACGTTCGGTGTACCGGGCGAGAATTTAAGATAAGAAAGCTTTATTTACGATAAACGTATAAACCTCCTTATCACTCCATAACGTTTACATGCTAGTTCTAATATCGTAGTCATACGCTTAGAATCCTATACACATAAGGTTTCCAGATCCGGTCGGCAACAGACCATAGATCCGAACAAATAATAGCATCAATTTAGCTATCACACAAAACAATTAGCACATAAAAGCATTTTTAGGCATCATTCCAAAAATAAACTAGTGCTTGTGTCAATTTAGGTGTACTACCTAACATATTTTACACACACTCCTCACAATCATTACTTAGCATTCTAAGTTTAAGTCTAGAAATTTCCTACAAATTCTTTGTTCGCTTAAACTAATGCTCTGATACCAACTATGACATCCCCATTTTTCACGGCCAGAAAAGACCGATTTGTTTATGCTTGTTTTAAAAATCAGAGTAATCTTTTAAAGAAAACAATTGCGGAATTTGTTCCCAAAATATGATAAAGATTTATCAAAGCATTTCTTTAAAGAAATGTATTTTCATTATAGAACAAAATCTCGGGATGTCAGGTTCCGATACAGACACATAAGCATAAACAGAACTTACATTATTTACACTAAAGATTTTACATCTCCATTAATCTCTCCGTGAAATATATCTTCGTATCGATACCTGTGATACAAAGGAAACTGAGTGGGTCAGGCTTGGGAGCCCGGTGAGCATATAGGGTTTTCATCCCACAATGTTATATCATATAAATACATATAGAACATCCAAAATTATATAATTTCACCATATAAAAGCAACTCTTATCCCACCCCATCGATCCTCACAACGCCACAATCTAAACTCTCGTATCTAAACTTTTCCTCTTTATCTGATCCCTACTCACGGATCTAAACTAATCTCTCCACCTGATCCATACTCTCGGACCTAAAACTAACCTCTTGGTCTAATCCATACTCCCGGATCTAAACTAATCTCTTGGTATGATCCATACTCCCGGACTAGGGACAATTAACTATGTCTTAATCCATACTCCCGGATTAATAACAAGTTTACCTATTGGTCTGATCCATACTCCCGGATCAAAAACTGTGCCCAATCCATACTCCCGGACTAGGGACAATTTATTATACCTAAATCCTTTTCTGATCCATACTCCCGAATCTAAACTGTGCCCAATCCATACTCCCGGACTAGGGACAATTTACTATGTCTTAATCCATACTCCCGGATTAATAACAAGTTTATCTCTTTTCCTATTCCATATTCTCGGATTAAAATCCAATCTCTTGATCTAATCCATACTCACGGACCTAAAACTAACCTCTTGATCTGATCCATACTCACGGATCTCATCTACCCATGTCCTACCCAACGTATTCGTAGATACAAAATATATATACAGTTTAACTCATTAAAACCTATATAGTTCATCCATTCCATACTCATCTTAAATAAACAAACAATATATAAACACATAGCACGTATTTCATAAAAAATACTTAATATTTATGTGTTAGAAGAAAGTGACCACACACTCACTTGATCAGAAGATGATCGCACAGCACTACGGCTTGCAATGGTAGTATTCTTCGGTGAAACCGGGATCACTTCATACACCGGGTTTCTCGCGAGCAGAGCTTCGGCTCAGAAACACTTTTTCTTCTCGGCATCTTCGGGCTTCGGGACTTGCTTCGGGTCTTGGGATGATACCGGGGCTTCGGGGGGTTAAAATTGCACGTAAAACAATGTAATATGGGAGAGAGATGAGAGAATGAGCAACCAAACTCGGTTGGCCCTTCAAATCTATTTATAGGGCAAAATCTGCCCTTGCCACGTCGTGGCACCTTTTTCCACGTCGTGGGCTTGGTCTTCACTAGATGCGTCATCGCAAGTTGCATCTGGAGGACTCCCGGAGGTGTCAGAAGACTTGCCACGTAGTGGTATCTGACAGTTTTGGGGTTTCGCGCCCGAACTACAGAAATTCATAACTTTCGCATATTAACTCCGTTTTCGACGTTCTTTATGTCGACGTATAGGTGAGATTATGCTCTACAACTCTCGTTTAGACTCCATTGGATAATTTTGACTTTATTTTTAATATATTATAAATATATTACTTATATATTACCTTTAGTAGGCCGGGACAGGAAAACTCCGTTCGAAATTCATAACTCCTTCATCTGAACTCCGTTTTCGTCTGTCTTTTTATCGTTGGACTACTATCAAAGACATCTTCAACTCTCGTTTATATCACTAAGGATAGATATATATCTACCTTAAATTCACTATTTACGTTGCGCTGGGTCGCGCTGGGTCGTGCCGGTTCTGTCGCGAAACTTCGACAGGTCATAACTTCTTCGTTATAACTCCGATTTTGGCGTTCTTTATATGCACGGAAACCTTGTGACATATAATAAAACTTGGTTAAGATTAATCCTTCTAAATAATCTTCCATCAAAAAGTCATTTTTTATGCTTATAGTCTCTAAATTGACTAGCCCGGATCTATGGGCGTTACAGTTAAGGACACAAAATCGGCTCTAGGAACTCCTTAGGGTTTCTGGTAACCGAATTCTTTAGCCCCTGGGTCCTTTAAATACTTTAGCTGCTAGGGTTACAGCCTGAAACCCTAATTGTATTACTTAGGCCTTAAGCAGTCCAAGGAACCTTCTAGACTAGGGCTTGGACAAATTCAAGGAGTCCATACTGTTGGATTAGATGTCTAAGCCCATAACTATTATTGGTATATACTTGACCCGAGAGTAGCATGGTCCATTTGGGTTGCATATCATCAGGGCAATTTGTTAGGATGGACTTTTGAGAGAAGATGTTATATAAGATTTATAAATATATTATAAGTTATAATATATTATTATGAAATCATATGTTTTATTTAGTACTGATCAAGAATTAATTTAGTGATCAAAAGAGACTAATTAAATATATGGGGACTAATTATGTTAATTTGTTATATTTATATGTATTGGGCTTATGATCCATGTTGGACCAAGTTTGTGTATGGATATATAAAGAGTTGGGCCAGATGAACCATGGATCATTAAACCCATGGGTATGGATTTGGGTTATATCCATGACCCTAGAAATCCCACATATAAATACATATTTCCTTGCCCAAAATCGTCACTTGAGGATTCTTGAAGTTCATGGTGGTTTTGGATGCATGAAGATTCTCTCTCAAGTTCATCTTCTTTCCATGGTGTGTTGTAATTCCACTTGAGGCTTCCACACTATTGGGGCTAAGCTCTTAAGGCTCGAAGCATCAAGACATCAAGCTCCACCATAAGGTATGTTATCCTAACTAGATTCTTGACAATTGCATGCTAGTTGTAAGCTAATACCTTGGAAACTTCATATTTGCATGTATAATAGAGAAAACATAGATCCAAGGTATTTAGGGTTGCATGAATACCTTAGGAGTGTTAGAATGCTCAAAACCCAACAGTGGTATCAGAGCCTTGGCTTGTTTTCACTTATACTTGCAAAATAGGCTCGAAAAAAAAAAGAAGTTTTGTGCTATCTGGATAGCGGACTCGACGAGTCCATAAAGGGACTCGACGAGTCCAGGCAAAACTCATCCAACTCGCCGAATTTGTTCATGAACTCGACGAGTTGGACCCCCAAACAGCATATCTTCGATTTTTGGTGCTGGAATTGGTCTAGAATCATTACCTTTGACTGTTTTGGACTTATAAAACCTATTTTTTAATGTGGTAATGATTATGCTAAACCAATTTCAATGCTATAATCAAAGTTTCAAGTTTTATATGTGTTTATGTAATTCTTGAAAAATGTTGATTACGAATGTTCATGCTTATGAGTTTTGGTAGATCATAGGAATTATGTGCAAATTGTTTGTTAGTGTAATTCTTGATCTCAATGAAATTGTATGGAGTCCATAACTTGTCCTCAAATTATGGATTACCAAGAGTTTTGTGTTTCCTTGTTCGTATGAGTTAGTTTAGATTAATGGAAAAAAATTGTTTTAGTTGTTTTCAATCCAAATTAATCTAGAGTTAGTTCATAAAATATGTTTTTATAACTTGTCTTCAAGTTATAAGAAAAGTCGTATTTATGAATCTTAAAACTCATAAAAGTGTCATAGGTTACATAAAAATGAAGAGTGTTTTTCATTAAATAGTATTATGACTCCATAACTTGTCCTCAAGTTATGGATGTTAAAGAGTCACTTCTTTAAAAGATGTCATTAAAGAATAAGGAGTTACATAACATGAAAAGTCTTCATTTTAATCTACATTAAACTCATAAGTTATGATTATGAAAGGTTTTGAATAGTTTCGAAACTTGCCCTCAAGTTTTGGAATTTGTAAAGTCACCCTCCATGTACACTTTAATTCCAAACCCTAGAATTTTAAAAGGTTAAAATTCAAACTTTATGGACTTCATTAAATTAATTAAAGTGTTAAATTAAAAGAGTTAAAAATTCCATAAAGACATGGTTTAAGTTTAATTAAATTAATAGTATAGTTTGATTAATAGATTAAACCACCAAGTATTTTAAGTGTTTAAAATACACCCTTATGCTATTATTATAATTTTAATTATATAGATATGTATAAGATAAAGTTAATCTTACCATTAGTAGGCCTCATTCACGAAGTCGGTCTATAAGGGGGTATAAGGTAACTGCCTATAAAATGGCAGTTTAATGGGTGTCCACTCTCACCCACTGCTTCCTTGACTGGTGGAAGGTCGTTAGCCGAACGGGTAAGAAAGGACTATAATTCTCTCTTCATTAAAAGTATAATGATAAATACCAAGTAACTAAATAATTATAAATTCCCAATCTTAGTTACTTAGGAAAATGTGAAATAGGTGCTAACCCATGAAATTACACTTTGTACCTTACAAAGTGGTTAGTAGAGCGTGTGTGGCTAACCGGCACGCTAACAAAGACTAGTAAGAGTGGCAAAGGGTAACTTGGATTTATTATAGAACGGTGGAGCTATGTGGTTAACCGGCACATCGATTAGGTGATAAAGTTAAGGGTACCAAGTCAATTTGCATGGTTACTCACACCTTGTTTGTGATCCTCAGCATCCCAGTCACAAACTTGAGAGGGCACAATCGAGATTCAAACATGCCATTGAAAAGTTCAATGTATCCCATCAAAAGATCAAGGAGTTTCAAATCCAACTAAAACTTAATTATATTTCTTTTTTCATGGTGGAAATTGGTAAATCGTCATTTACCTACCTTCAACTATTTTATAACTTGGATTACGACATCCCTCTTCCAGTTATAAATAGGTTGTTGGGTCCTAGCCTTAATATATCATATTGGGTGTTATATTAAGGACATTAAATCAACTAACTTGAATTTCACCCTTATAGATGTCTTGTTTAGACAACTATGGTCTTCCCAAATCTTTAGGAACAAGCTTCCTAATGAAGATGATATCCCAAAAGGCAATCAAGGTGAAAGACTAATCCCTTTATTGTGCACTAATGGGACTGGAAATCATACTTCATTTCCTCCACATCCTTCAATAATTCTCCTTATCCCACAAGCTTCAAGACTTGAATAGTTCTAAGTCACTCAATCCTTATTGGCAATCAAAGTCTATATGTGCTTACGTCTTGGAGATTAAGTCACATATTGAAAAGTCGGGAGAGTTGGGTGTCGAAGTCTCGAGGTAACTGGCTGTTGACTTGGCTCTTCAGTCACTCCCTAGTGACAGATCACGACATGACCCTTTAATGATCTTATCTATTTGCTTGGGGCTACTGAATCAGCAATGATTTGGAACACTGGTAAAGCAAATTTTATTAGAAGATCAACCTCCCAAAACTTCATGGAGATTGACAATGGTGACACTGGAAATCCAGAAAAAAACATTCTCTTCCCAATGGAAAGGGATCGGCCATAGTCAACTCGGTTGACCAAATGGTAAAGAGAAAGGCTAATTCTAAGATAGTCTCATGTACCATTTCCAAAGAGTCCATATGTTTCTTTTTCCAAAAGAAGGGGTATTGTTTGCGAAGCTTCCGAATTTACCTGAAACCTCATAAGGATGGTAAAGTCAAAAGTTTAACTCTACTTCAGGTAAAGTCCGTTATCTAACTCTATTAAGTGTCTTTTGGAGATTCTTAATACATGATGTAATTTAATTACATTTTGATGTTTTTGAATAATCAAAGGAAACTTAAAGAAAAGGTGTGTTGATTCTGATTGCATGGTTCGATAACCAAAATTTTGAGCCACTGCATAAGAGGTATGAGATATTGCTTAGGAATAGATAACAACAAAGTTTTCATATGAATTTGCATTGTAAGGATAAGTTTTTCCGCAACTTTTAAAATAAAAGAAAGGTTTTGATTTTATATATTTTAAGTATCCTTACAAACGCATTTGTGAAAAATTGTTGTTTATATGTTTCCATTGATAAGCAATATTGGAAAATGAATTTGATTCTTTCGTTTGTGGTAGTGTCATAATTTATCATATAAGGAAAGATTCTCATCACCCAAGTTTCTGTTGGATAGAAACTTGGAATCATGCGAATTGTATTGTGTGATGAATGAGAATTTTCATCTTTGGTAAATTAAGACTAATTCCTTTTTCAAATTCGCATGTGAGTCAAGCGAAGGACTAAAGGATCGGGTACATTAGGTTGTGCACTAGTCAGTTCCACCACAATGGTTGATAAGATTATTCGTTATGATTTACTAAACTTTAGTAAATATAATTATGCTTACAAGTTTAAGTGTAATTCTAAAACATTGGAAAATTTTCAACGTATGGCAGAATGAATAAGAAGAATCAAATAAGGCAGAAAGATAAAAGTTTCTCCAATCTGAAGAGATGGGAGAGTACTTGTGTATCTTGTTTTATGATTATCTTAGTGATTATGGAACCATATCACAATTGATCCTCAAAGGACACCTTAGTGCATTTGTTTGCCTAAGGAGAGGAATCGTGAATTGTTGAAATGGTTAATTCAAAATATAAATCATACTTCGTTCCAAAAACAAATCCTGGAGTTATACTCGAAGATTGTAACTTGAGTTACATAGTCCTTAGAAAGTTTTTAACACTTGTCAAATGTAGAGTAAGAGGTTTCCTATTCTTGTACATTTGAGATTGGTAAGTTGTGATGTTTTGGATAAAACAAAGACCAAATAAGACCAATTGTGAGAAGTGTTTAACTTGATAAGAATCCGCACTTACTCTTGAATATTTGTTTTGTCAAGGAAAGGTTCTTGACAAAGAGAATATTATATGTCAAGAGGACATTGGGAGTATTGATATACTTTTAAGAACTAATCAAGAGTTTTGTTAATCACTAGCCCACGAATTGAGGTATGTAACCTATCGTGTTGACATATTCTTATTTCTGTGTCTATTCCAGTAAAAGATGATTATGCTTGAGAGTTCTATGAGTTCTCAATTGTTTGCATAACAACCCGAATGCAATGGTGGGCATTGTGCTACCAGGTGACAAGAAATTAAGATTTAACAAGTTCAGTTCATTTGAATTTGGTTTTGTGACTAACCTTGTCTTGTGATTTTGGTTGTGACAAATTCACATGGATAGGAACACTTACCCCATAAAATCTAAGTGTCATAAGGTTTCTATTCGATTCATGAAAATGATGGTAAGGAAACTCTTTCACTAAGTAGATTTTGAGTAGATAGCAATTGTGAGAATGACAATAAAGTATTGATTTCTAGAAGTCCAAATGATTTCTGGGTACATGTCAAAGCTAGTGGGAGCATAAGTGTTATGCTAGTAAGATAACAATCATTATGCTAGTGGGAGCATGATTATTATGTTAAGAATTGCAAGTTAGCAATGTTAATTATAGAAAACAAAAGGTTCAATTCGCTTTGAAAAGTTGTTTTACTATAATTAGGGAGAGGATTTTATACTTCATTCCAATTCTACAAGTTTAGATTGAGATTTTAATCAACTTTAGTCAATGATATATATGAATATTATGTTGGAATGGTTCAACATAAGGAAATTCTATATATGTTGCATTCTCAGAATTCATTTATGACTACGACATCCCTCTTCATAGTTCGAATTTTGAGAACATGGAAAATTAAAATTTTATAGCATGAATAGTATCCCATATGCTTCGGCTATAGGATCGATTACATATTTCATAACATTTA
The DNA here is from genome assembly GCF_051521515.1 of Lactuca serriola. NCBI lineage: Eukaryota > Viridiplantae > Streptophyta > Magnoliopsida > Asterales > Asteraceae > Lactuca > Lactuca serriola. Next base: position 45,858,085 of record NC_136412.1, on the reverse strand, counting down.
TCATTCTAAATTTTCCAAATGCCTGGGGCATTGAGAGGGGAAAAGGTCTAGTATTGGATATGACTAAAATGATTAAGCAATTGTCGAGGACAATTTAAGGTTTACCAAAGATTGATTACTAAGGGATAATTGGAAGTATAGAGTTGGGACCATATTGACATATTCTGAAAAGAGGCGACTCTTGTTCAGAAGTGAGAGTCAAAATGGGAATATGGAAATGTTTCCATAGGTGGAAGTTATTCTTTGAATCTGTGTAAGATTAGAGTACTTAGTGCAAAGAAGGATGTTTAAAGGAATGTACTTTGAATTTAAGACTTCGTTTCCATGGAATTTCTCTCCATTGGAATACTTTGTAAATGTTTGTTGCCAAGTCTTTGTGACTTTCGTGCATAGTCATTGCAAAGGGATCATGGCATATAAGTTTAGAATCTAACAGATTATAGTAAATGGCAAGAGTTTCGCATTCTTACATTTACTATAAGGATTCGGGATTGTGAAATAGAATCATTGGAATTATGTTCAATTGATCTATTTCAAAAAGTAAAGATCATAGACAAACGTAATATGCATACTTGGTGTATGGCATGACTATTGTTTGGACAAACATAGTGGGCATGCTTGGAGCGTGGCATGACTACTCTTTTCAATTCAAGTATAAAGTTGATAAATCGAAACAAAAATAATGAGTAATCCATATGGTGCTTAGATAAAACGTGTTTTTATTTACAATCAAAGTGTTGGGGCCATATAAGATTAGTGTTATTCTTGTGTTTCACTTTGAATGTTTTGACTTCCAGAATAATTGGGTCATTCTTCCCGGATGACTGAGTTATTCAAACCATCAACAGTCAGTCATATATTGGAAGTAGGTATGAATCAAGACTGTTATGAATTTGGATTGTACGATTTTTCTAAGGTGCATTAGATATAGCAATGGTTGCTGCAACATTCATGAGTGCTCCCGGAATAAGATTCGAGTATTGGATTAAACCCACGCTCATTTGAATCACTTCATGGATTTTACCACAAGTGAATCATGAGACGATAATATCTTATATTCTTCAAACCTAGAGATATGAGTTGTTACTATGAGTTGGTTATACATTGATTGCACGAAAACGCATTCGGTAACTCGATGTTATAAAACGTGCCTTTATGTATGATTCAACAAGTAGTAGAACAAGCCATATGAGTCGAAGTTTATCCATTCCTTTTACCTTCGGGATAAAAGAGATATTTGTGGGCCCCTCGATGATTTAATGATGACACATATGAGTGCTTGGCCAAGCCAAGACTGATTTGAGTTGTTCAATCTCTCAATCGTTATAAATCGTAAATCGGGAAACAACAAATGGACAAAGAGAATGATTATAATCCATGTCTCAGTCCATATGATATCTAGAATGGAGGAATATATGATCACTTATCTAATGGACGTGTCATTTGATTTGTTCAGAGTTCGACAATGGCTTTAAGAGCTTCGATTGCTAATCAGGTTATGAAGTTGTACTTGCAATAATAGTTTTAGACTTATCTAAGTGGGAGACTGTTGGATTAGATGTCTAAGCCCATAACTATTATTGGTATGTACTTGATCCGAGAGTAGCATGGTCCATTTGGGTTGCATATCTTCAGGGCAATTTGTTAGGATGGACTTTTGAGAGAAGATGTTATATATGATTTATTAATATATTATAAGTTATAATATATTAATATGAAATCATATGTTTTTAGTATTGATCAAGAATTAATTTGGAATTGATTTAGTGATCAAAAGAGACTAATTAAATCTATGGGGACTAATTATGTTGATTAGTTATATTCATATGTGTTGGGCTTATGATCCATGTTGGACCAAGTTTATGTATGGATACATAAAGAGTTGGGCCACATGAACGATGGATCATTAAACCCATGGGTATGGATTTGGGTTATATCCATGACCCTATAAATCCCACATATAAATACAAACTTCATTGCCCAAAATCGTCACTTGAGGATTCCTGAAGTTCATGGTGGTTTTAGATACATGAAGATTCTCTCTCAAGTTCGTCTTTTGTCCATGGTGTGTTGTGATTCCACTTGAGGCTTCCATACTATTGGGACTAAGCTCTTAAGGCTAGAAGCATCAAGACATTAGGCTCCACCATAAGGTATGTTATCCTAACTAGATTCTTGACAATTGTATGCTAGTTGTAAGGTAATACCTTGGAAAGTTCATATTTGCATGTATAATAGAGAAAACATAGATACAAGGTATTTAGGGTTGCATGAACACCTTAAGAGTGTTAGAATGCTCAAAACCCAACACATACACCTTAATTTCGTGCACCCCATGATCCATAAGGATCCACAACCCAAAATAAACTGTCACACAATTGACATTTCTAGTCCCCTTTATTTAATTAATCTCTTTTAGCCACATAAGTAATTCTTAATTAATTCTTATCTAATATTAATTATACTATATGACTTCTCCTTTAATATCTTACTCATATAATATATTAATAAACCATAATAACCTCTTTATTTATCAATCATCCTATCATGTTGCTCTGGTGAAGGCAACCCAAAAGAACCATGTACAACCGGATCAAGTACTTACCAAATATAGTTATGGGCTTAGACATTAATCCAACATTCTCCCACTTGGATAAGTCTAGTAACTATAAATATAAGCATAATCTGATTAGGAATCGTAGCTCTCAAAGACGCTGTCAAACTCCGATCCTATTAGTAACATGTCCTTTAGATAAGGGATCGTATAGTCCTCTGTTCTAGATATCGTGCGGACAATTACATGGAACATATTCATACTTATTGTCTAGCAGTTTGTTTCTCGATCTCAGATTCATTTGACATAGAACTTAATTGAACACATCAATTCAGTCCAGACCAGGCCTGGCATATAAGTCAAATCAAATCATCGAGGGGCCCTGATATCACTTTTTACCCTCTTAGGATAAAAGGAATAGATAAACTTCGACTTATATGCATTTACTATTCACTAATCAAATCATACACAACAATGTGTTTTATGACATCAAGTTACTGATGCGTTTTCGCATTATCAATGCACAACCAATCAGCAAACAATAAACTATATATCTAGGTTTTAAGACAATATGATATTATCGTCTTGCGATCAATCGTGATAAATTCCATGAAGTGATTCCAGCAAGCATGGGTTTATTCCAATGCTCAAAACTTGTTCATAAGCCCTCATGAACGTTGAAGAAAACCTTTGCTATGTCTAATTCCTTTTAGACAATCTACACACCTATTCATGACAGTCTTCATTCATACCTACTTCCAACATATGAATGACTGTGGATTGTTCGAATAATTCGATTATTCTCAAATAACTCAATTATTCAGGAAGTTAAAACATGCAAAGTGAAACAATAGTTAAACAATTAACATAAGACAGTAACTTTACTTATAAATAACACTCCTTTATTTAATCACCAAATGTCAATTACATTTATCTATTACACGTTTGTAAACTATCTGATCTAAACTAATATCATCCTTCAGCCCAATGCTCCTAGCGTGCTGCAAGTGGTTAACCCTACTCTGTCCCTTCGTAAGCGGATCTGCTGGGTTATCCTCTGAATATACCCTCTTCACTACGAGGAGTCCTTCTTCTACCCGATGTCGAATAAAGTGATATTTTCTGTCGATATGTCGAGATCTACATTGATCTCTCGGTTCCTTGGTCAAGGCAACCACTCCTTCATTATCACAGAAAATTTCCATGGGCTCCTGTATGGATGGCACAACTCCAAGGTATCCAATGGAATTCTTCAACCATATCACCTCCTTTGACGCTTCGCTTGCTGCAATATACTCTGATCCACACGTTGAATCAGCTATTGTCTCTTGCTTGCAACTTTTTCAAGTCACTGCTCCCCCATTAAGGGTAAAGACCCAGCCCGACTGCGAACGGTAGTTGTCTCTGTCGGTCTGAAAATTGGCATCACTATACCCTCGCACCCTTAAGTCATCACTCCCTCCGAGGACTAGAAACCATTCCTTAGTCCTCTGAAGGTACTTAAGAGTGTTCTTGACTGTCGTTTAATGCTCTTTGCCAGTGTTCCCTTGTTATCTGCTGACCATGCTCAAAGAGAAGGCCACATCAGAGCGAGTACAAGTCATAGAATACATAATCGAGCCAACTGCGGAAGCGTATGGTACTCGACTCATTTCTTCTATCTCGACTTCGGTACTCGGGCATTGAGTCTTACTCAACTTGGCATTACTTTGGATCGGTAACTCTCCCATCTTTGAATTCTCCATACTAAAATGTTTTAGTACCTTGTCCAAGTAAGTATTCTGACTAAGTCCTATTAGTCTCTTACTTCTATCTCTCACTATCCTTATTCCCAAAATATAGGAAGCCTCTCCGAGGTCCTTCATAGCGAAGCACTTCCTGAGCCAGGACTTAACCTCCTGCAGTGTCAGGATGTCGTTTCCTATGAGTAGTATGTCATCGACATGCAATACGAGGAAGCTAACTATACTCCCACTGGATTTGATATATACACACGATTCAACTTCGCTTCGTATAAACCCAAACTCTTTGACTTTTTCATCGAAGTAAAGATTCCATCTGTGAGACGCTTGCTTAAGTCCATAAATGGACTTCTCAAGCTTACACCCTCTGGCTGAGCCATGTAAACATCCTCAGCCAACTTCCCATTAAGGAAAGCGGTTTGGACATCCATTTACCATATTTCATAATCATGAAATGCAGCAATGGCCAGCATCACCCTAATAGACTTTATTGTGGCAACTGGAGAGAATGTTTCATCGTAGTCAACTCCGGGAGTTTGAGTGAAACCCTTCACAACCAATCATGCCTTATATGTGTGCACATTCCCATCCACGCCGGTCTTATTCTTGAAGATCCACTTGCACCCGACCGTCTTAAGTTCGGGCACATGGTCAACCATATTCCAAACTTGGTTGTCGTACATGGATTGAATCTCGCAGTGCATTGCCTCTTTCCATTTCAAAGACTTCAGGCCTGCCATGGATTCCTTATAGCTGTTAGGTTCGTCCAAATTTATTAGTGTCCTATCACTAATAAACGTATCACCCTCACTCGTTATATGAAAACCATACAACATGGGTGTAACACTAACTATACTGGAACGTCTAAGAGGTAGGGATTCATCAATTGGTTCAACCGGAGTTTCCTCCTCAGGTTGAGCGCCAGCGTTAGAGGTAATGACTCGTCAATCGGAACGTCTAAGAGGTAATGACTCGTCAATCGGGGTTGAACTCTAACACTTTCAGATATGGGGTTGAACTCTAACTCTTTCAGAACGTCTAAGAGGTAATGACTCGACAATCGGTTCAACCAGAGTATCCTCCTCGGGTTGAGCGCCAGCGTTAGAGGTTTCTTCGTCGCTCAGCTCTTGAATCTCTTCAAGATCGATTTGCCTCTCACTGTCCCCTTGGCTTATGAGTTCTCGCTCTTAGAAAACCCCTCTCCTTGCAAAGAAGACAACATTGTCACTCGGTCTATAGAAGACATATCCAAAGGATTTCCGCAGGTAGCCGATGAAAATACACCGCTCACTACGAGGTTCGAGCTTGTCGAGAGTCTCTCGTCTTATGAAAGCCTCGCAAACCCAAACCTTTATATGTGCCAGCAAGGGAGCCTCCCCTTTCCACATTTCGTGAGGTGTTTTGGCAACCTTCTTCGTAAGGGCTAAGTTAAGGATATGGGCGGCAGTCTCTAAGGCGTACCCCCAAAATGAGATAGATAGTGAAGCACGACTCATCCTAGAACATACCATATCCAACAACGTTTGATTATGCCTCTCAGCCACACCGTTCAACTGCAGTGTCCTAGGTGGCGTCAATTGCATAACGATTCCGCATTCCTTAAGATAGTCGTGGAATTCAAGACTTAGGTACTCTCATCCTCGATTGGATCGAAGCATCTTCATTTTCCTGCCCAATTGATTCTCCACTTCTTGTTTAAACTCTTTGAACTTTTCAAAGGTTTCTGACCTGTGCTTAATTAAGTAGATATACTCATATCTACTATAGTCGTCGGTGAAAGTCACATAGAAGCGGTTCACATCCCTTGTGGTGGATCTAAAGGGCCCACACACATCGGTGTGTATAAGATCCAATAGACCCTCACCCCTTTCACAAGTGCCAATGAAGGGTGACTTGGTCATCTTTCCATGTAAACAAGACTCGCACACGTCATCATCCCTAAGGTCGAATGACTCCAACACTCCATCCTTTTGGAGTTGGGCTATGTGTTTCCTGTTAACATGTCCAAAACGACAATGCCACAAGCATGCCTTATACATATAGTGTCTAAGTCCATAACTATATTTGGTATGTACTTGACCCGACCCAGCATGGTCCATTTGAGTTGCACTTCACCCGTACAATTTATGGATAATCTATTGAGAATAGTATAAGTTATGATTTATTAATATATTATAAGTTCTAATATATTAATATCACTATTGTAAAAATCCCAACTAGGTCCCGATTAATCTCCGATTAATCCCTGGGCGCTACTCGACTGATTAGAAAGCGCCTAGCGATTAATCTCTATATACATAATGAGTGAAACATTATAAAACGAAGAAATTTTAACATTTTGAAGAAGTTTTATCTCAACGGAAATTATTTGAGGCATGATTAGTGTTGTATTAATCATATTAACCTAATTTGTTATCATATTAGTGGTATTTACGAACTTTTATATGATATTAGTCATATTAATTTTTTTGAAATTCAACAAATTAGCAATTAATGGTACCCGATTAATCCCCCAATTAATATCCGCCTAGCTAATTAATCCCTTGACCCCAGTCCACCGACTACTTAACGTCGAGCGTTTTTTGCAACCTTGATTAATATAAAATCATATTATTTAATTAGTATTGATCTATAATTAATTTAGAGATCAAAAGTATAACTAATTAAATATGGGCTCTTGTATTTATATAGTGCGGGCTAATGCTTATTTGGAATGGGCTAGGCTTTCATGGAAAATCCATGGATACTCCATGGAGCTTTAACCCATGGATCTCATGGAAATGAAAAGACATGGGTATTAGATGTAACCCTAATCCACCACACTATATAAAGGGGGCTTTAGTACTTGAAATGACACTAGTTGTGGTGAGTATACTAAGAGGGCCGATTTCAAGAAAGGTTGTGACTATTCTCTTAAGTTTCCATGTTTGTGGTGATTTGTGACTTCCATTTGAGGCATCCACATTATTGGTGTTAGGCTCTCAAACTCCAAGCAATCAAGTACAACTACAAGGTAAGTAATTGTAGTAGCTTTATTTGATTCAAGTACCCCATGCCATGCTAGTTAGGATAAGAACCTTGGAAAAATAATTATTTTCATGTATCTTAGTCAAACATAGATCCAAGGTTTCTAGGGTTGCATGTACACCATAGGAATGTTAGAATGCTCAAAACCCATCAGTGGTATCAGAGACTGTTTTTTTTTTACTTGATACTTGATGCAAATTACTTGAAAAACGAAGTTTTTGTTCACTGCATGTATGAACTCGCCGAGTCCATGGGGGGACTTGACGAGTCCATGACGAAATGCATGCTACTCGTCGAGTCTATTCATGCACTCGACGAGTAGAGGCTGCAGTGTCCAGATTTTTGAGTTTTGCTGCTGGAAATGGACTAGAAACATTACCCTAAACTGTTTTGGTGTTATAAAACTTGTTTTATATGGTGTAATGTTTATGTTAATCCATTAACAATAGCTATTAAAAAAATTACAAGTTTTATATAAGTTATTTATGATTCTTGAAATTATTGATAATCATGTTCTTGAACTTATGAGATTAGATGATCATAGGAATTGTTTTTAACCTCCTTGGTAGTTTAATTCTTGATCATTATGTGTTTTAACGGAGTCCATAACATGTCCTCAAGTTATGGAAAACCAAAGGTCACACTTTAATTAAAAACCATTATAAGAACACATGAGTTATAAAAATGAAGAGTCTTCATTTTAATACTCAATTAACTCATAATTTATGAGAAATGTAAAGTTTTTGTAAAGTTACAAAAGTTGCCCTCAAGTTTTGGAGCATGTAAAGTCACCTAGTAAACTTTATATCCAACCCTTATAATTTTAATTATTAAAATTCAACCCTTTATAATATTATAAGTTAATATATATATATATATATATATATATATATATATATATATATATATATATATATATATATATATATATATGTATAAGAACAAAGTCGTCTTGCCATTAGTAGGCCTCATTCACGAAGTCGGTCTATAAGGGGGGGGGGGGGGGGGGTATAAGGTTGTTGCCTATAAAATGGCAACTTAATGGGTGTCCATTCTCACCCACTGCTTCCTTGATTGGTGGAGGGTCGTTAGCCGAAAAGGTACGACAATGACTATAATTCTCATTTAAGTATGATGAATATACTAAAGTAACTAAAGTTTATTAAATTCCGAATCTTAGTTACTTTAGGAAAATGTGAATAATGTGCTAATCCATGAAATTACACTTTGCACTTTGATTAAGTCGTTAGTGGAGTGTGTGTGGTTAACTGGCACACTAACTTGGACTTATCAAGGTAGGAAAAGGGTGACTTAATGTTTATCATAGTATCGATGGAGCGTGTGTGGTTAACCGGCACATCGATTGAGGGGTAATACATTAAGGGTGTTGGGCTGAAGTTCTGTTTTATGTTGCGTCTTTTGGGCTCGTAGATTAGCCTTGTATACTCCGGTTTAGGCCTGTCCAACCGAGAGCCTTTTATGTATAGTATATAAGTTAATGCTTGCATGCATGTTAGGTTAACATTCAAGATTTAAGTTTTTACATTCCAGAGTTCTACGATATTGCTCTCTTCTAATCTTCCAATCCTTTACAGTTGATGTTCTTAATCGAGCTCTTCTAAGGATTTTATTTAATCATTCAACACGATTGATTCAAGCTGTTGTGTTCTTAATTTTGTTTTCTGGTTTGTTATTGTTATTGCGTTCTTGCTGTTTCTTTTACTTATACTTGTTCAAGATCTAATCGATCTTCATAGATTAAAAGTTGTTTTAATCCCATCAATTGGTATCAGAGCAGGAGGCTGTGTAATCGATACACATCTTTTCTGTGAAAAAGATTTCCATTAGGGTTTTCCGCAATCATCGATATTTATTGAGCCGTCATCTTAATTGACGTATCTTAGTATTTATTGTTTTGCCCTAATCTGCTTTATTACAAGTCTGATCTTTGAACAGGTTATTACGATCATAATGGACGCGACGCAATCAAACCCTATTAATATTTACAACAGCATTGGTTCGACGACAAAGATTCCAATCTTGTACACCCATGACTATGAAGTATGGGCACATCATTTTGAAGATTACGTGATTGGATCGGAGGACAATGGTTTTCTCATATGGGAAGCTATTATCAATGGACCGTTTTCTCATTCCGCGACATCCAGAGTTATTAAGACGCAAAAAGAATACAACGATCTGCTTAAGGACGTGACGAATATTGCGCAAGATGAAAAAGACAAATTCCAGTGCAATATTAAGGCACTGAGGTTGATCAGATTCGCCATTCAGTCTGACACTTTCAGACTGGTCAGCTCATGCACTACGGCGAAGGAAGTGTGGGATAGACTTCGCGAACTGTATTCCACAGACGAAGATCTTGAACATTCTATCCAAACCTTGCTTCTATCTGAGTTTGGAGAATTCAGGCAAGGGGCTGAAGAAACTGTGACCCAGACGTTTGATCGCTTCAATCATCTTCTCAGCAAGATGATCAAACACGACATTGAAAGGAAGCTCATCGAACAAAAGGTTACTTTCTTGAACGGACTGCGATCTGAATGGAGAGCAGTTGTTTCCACCGTCAAAGCCCATGAACAATTTAAATCATACTCTTTGGCAAAACTGGTGGGTATTCTAAAGTCCCAAGAGAAGATTGTGGTTCAAGAGAAAAATGTTGTCTCCAGTCTTGGTTCGTTGGCCCTCCTATCTAAAAGTAAAGCCGTGATGGAGGATGAAGAGCTCAATTTAGAAGATTATGACCTCTCAACTGAGGATTATGCCATGATGGTATCCAATCCTAAGAGGTTCATAAAGAAGAGATTCCCCAACAACAAAAACCGAAACTGGCAGGGGAGTTACAGCTCTGAAAAGGCGAACAATGAACCGAAGGCTGAGGAGTCCAAGAAGGAACCGAAGGCAGATGGCGATTCTGGAGTAAGCTGTTTCTACTGTGGTGGCAAGAACCGCTATGCTAAGGACTGTGTTCTTAAAAAGATGGCTGAAAAGGATGACGGAAAGGATGAGGAAGCCGTGCTACAGAAGAGATTGGATGAGTTGAGAAAGAAAAAGTCTACCGTTAACCCTTCTATTAATGCTCTTATTGTGCAGGGTTCGGTTAATGACGATGAGTTCGGTAGCACCGAAGTTTGGTCTACTGACTCAGAAGACGAAGAAGTGAGGAAGCCTACTCATGGAAAGGCTTATATGGCTAAGGAGGAAAGCAGTGGTGGAAAATGCTTCATGGTGTCAAGCACATCTCAAATGAGGGGATACAATACCGATGGAGGAAGCAATGGACCGAAGGTGCAGGAAGACATGTGCTTCACGGCCAAACCACTCAGCGAACAGTTCAATGAGCTTGATGAACTGATAAAGAAGGTACAATCTGTTTTTATTTCATCTAAAGTACCATCATCCTCATATGAGAAAGAACTAAAAAACGTTAACACAAGAATTTCTCATTTAGATAGTAGCTTAACTCAAACTCGAGTCACTAATTCTAACCTGACTGATCAATTAAGCAGGGTGGCGTCGAAGAGTGAGGAGCGGCGTATGTGGATTGAGTTAAAAGAGTCGGAATTAATTAAAGTCAAAGACGAAAACATTTATTTGCAGAGAGACAATTTGAAATTGTTAAAACAACGAAATGTTTTTTGTTTAATAGCTAAACGTTTATATTCCAATATTACTCAACTTCACTTGGACTGTGAGATAGGCAAAAAGATCCACCGTATGATTTTACCATTCCTAGAATTTAAGGAGGATGAAATCGATGCCGAAGCTTACAATTGTGAGAGTGTGATTTCGTTTGATGATGTCAACCCAACTTATCAGATTGGACTGGACAAAATTGAGTCCCTCATTAAATCCAAAGACCATAAGGACATGCTCAAAAATCTTTTGGACGAAAATGACAGACTTAAACTGAGAACCGAAACCATACAAAAGTTTGACTCTCTAAATGCCAAAGTAAGCTCAGAAAATAAAATCGATGTTGAAAATGCATCTGAGCTTAACGAGGACGAAAACATGAGTGAAATTTCTGTAGAGGATACGGTTGACTGCTCAGAATTTGTTAAAAGCGAAACTAAAAACCACAAAAATCTTATTTCTGAAAATTCTGTGGAATTCGCTAGATTGTCCCAACAAAAGTCCCCAAAATTAGTAGAAAAGGCTGTTGTGTATCAAAAGGTCAGAACCACTCCGAATCAGGTATACAAAGTGACTGGAGTAACCGAACATCAAACAGCTGAACTCACGGCTATTGTTAACGAAGACAATGCTGATGGCTGTGATGAGTTCTTCTGGGAAGCTCCTATTGACAATGGAAACGAAACCGTTGGCCTATCTGAAAGAACCTCTTGGATGAAGAAAGGGAGATACATACCTGAACCTTTGAACAAGCCTGATAATTTCAGTGAACCAAGCACAAGTGGTACAAAAGATACTCCTCAAGAGGTTGATCGTTCAGCAAAAGAAGACATTCCTTCAACGCCAATAGCTCGAAGTGAAACTTCATCAGATACTCCTTCCACTTCCTCAGGGCAAACTGAATCTTCTTCAGATATTCCCGCTGCTCCCTCGGCTCAAAAGGAACCAGCCAAGGTGACATCAAAAGCGAAAGCGAACGTTCATCATCAACCTAAACAGATGAGGGATAAAAAGATAGAAAGGAACCTAAGATACAGGAAAAACCTTTCTGAAAGGAAACAATTCTGGCACTCCCAGAATGCATACTATTCACACAAAGACAAGAATCTGAAGTATGAAAATAATTCCGTAAGAAAGCCTGATAACTCCAACTACCGAAAGCCAGGGTTCGGTTCGCAAGAAGATACCAACCGAAAGTCAAGGTTCGGTTCACATGAAAATACCAACCGAAAGCAATGGTTCGGTTCTGAAAAGCATTTCAATCGAAACCAAGGGTTCGGTTCCAAGAACAACTCCAACCGAACTCAGAGGTTCGGCTCTGAAGTCAGACGAGAACAAAACTCAAAGGTTAACCCAACCAACGATCAAAAGCAAAAGGGTCACCTAGAGTCATCAGCAAGGAAGTCCTCCCTATCCAAATTCTCTCGTTCTAACTCTTCTCGTCATTCTACTTCTACTCATTCATCTCCATCTTGCTCTAAAGCTAATCCCACTTTTCCTCAAAAACCTCATTCATCAGCTGAACAAAAGGGAAAGCGAAAAGTCGATGAATCCAAGCCTGAACCCACAGGAAACCAACCTAATCTTAACAAAATAAAAGTATTCACCATTAAAAAGAAAGATGAAACAACTTTAATTAAAAGAACATATCTTGTTGACATCTCTCTAACTATTCCTGTTCCCATGAAAACCTCACATGGACCCAAGAAACTTTGGGTTCCTAAATCTGCTTAATTTTTGCAGGTTATAAGTGACGAGCAGTTTGACGAAGAATGGTACATCGACAGTGGCTGCTCGCGTCACATGACAGGGAGGAAAGAGGAACTCAGGGAATACAGATCTCTTGCAAATGGTGGCAACGTTAAGTTTGGAAATAACTCTTTCGGCACCATAAAGGGATATGGGATGATAACGAATGGTGACTTTACCATAAGGAAGGTGGCCTATGTGGAAGGACTTCAACACAACCTCATCAGTGTATCTCAGCTTGTTGGAGGTACAGGTCTCAAAGTTTCATTCGATGATGAAGGTTCTGAAATCATAGAGAAAAAGACAAAGAAAGTGATTCTGAAGTCAGAGCGAAAGGGTGAAATGTTTCCGCTGAACATGAAACCCATCAAAGGAAACCCAACAATATGTCTGCTATCAAAAGCTCAATCCGACGAAAGCTGGTTGTGGCACAGAAGACTCTCTCATCTCAATTTCAAAGATATCAACCGACTTGTCACTGGAGGTCATGTTAGGGGTCTTCCATTGCTCAAGTTTGACAGAGAGCATTTATGTGCTGCATGTGAAATGGGAAAGCAGATTCGTCAAAGTCACCCATCCATAATTAACACAAAAGTTGTTGAACCACTCGAATTACTTCATATCGATTTGTGTGGTCCTTCATCTATTGAAAGCATCGGTGGTAGCAAGTACATTCTTGTTATCGTTGATGACTTCTCTCGATTTACATGGGTGTTCTTTCTAAAGCTCAAATCTGAAGCGACTCAAAAGCTGAAAGTGTTTATCAAGCAAATTGAAGTCCAGCTCAAGAAGGTCGTTCGCAACATCAGGAGCGACAATGGTCTCGAATTCAAGAACAGGGAGTTTGAAGTGTTTCTTGCAGAAAAGGGAATTAGCCATAATTTCTCAGCTCCCTACACACCACATCAGAACGGAATAGTCGAAAGACGAAACCGATCTCTGTGTGAAGCTGCCCGAACTATGTTAAGTTTCGCTTCTTTACCTCTTTATTTTTGGGCTGACGCTATTTTTGCTACTTGTTATACACAAAACAGGTCATATCTCAACAAGCGATTCACGCTCACACCATATGAGATTTTAAACAACAGGAAGCCCAATGTGAAATTTTTCCACGTTTTTGGCTCAAGGTGTTTCATCTTTAATTCTAAAGAACACCGCAACAAGTTTGATGTCAAAGCCGACGAGGGAATCTTTCTGGGTTACTCACTCACTTCAATGGCGTACAGGGTCCTAAACAAACGATCAAGAAGGATTGAAGAGACATACTATGTGACCTTCGACGATAGCTATGTCAAGAAGCTACAGGCCATAGATGACACTGCCAGGGAAATCTTTCCTCAAACTGGTCAAGTCACTGTCTCAATCGCCAATCTATACGAAAATTTTCTGGATCTCTTTGACGAACCGGAAAAAGCTTCTCTCTCAGAAGCAGGTGCAGCCGACAACAAAATAGATCATATGAAGCAGATTGTCGAAGATGCTGCAAGAAGAATGCATGAAGGAGAATCGCCTACTAATGAATCTCCAACCAACAATGCTTCAGTCGAGGGGGAGCCAAGTTCTCATGTCGAGGGGGAGCCTAGCTCACAAGTCCAGGGGGAGCCAAGCTCTACTACTTCAACCGAAGGTCCTTCATCAACCGAAGGTAACTCTCCAACCGAAGATGCCCCTCCAAACGAAGGTGCTTCAATGCCTGAAAATTCAGCACCACAAGAAATCCCTGAACCTCATGTTTCTCAAGACTCATCAATTGAGGGGGAGCATGATGATATGACGCTTGATTTCGATAGCCTATCTGAGCCTGAAGAGATGATCAACGCTGAACTAGATCCAACCTTCGATCAGAATTACCCTCCTCTTACAAAATGGACCAGAGATCATCCTATCTCTCAAGTAGTTGGTGATGTATCTGAAAAGGTTCTGACCCGATCTCAACTGAAGGCAAAACAGACATCCTTATTCTCAAAGGTTGAGTTTTGTATGTTTAACTCATTCGTATCCAAAGTTGAACCGAAGACAGTGAGCACTGCCCTCGATCACTCTGATTGGGTTCAAGCAATGCAAGACGAACTAAACGAGTTTGAAAGGAACAAAGTCTGGCGCCTCATTCCAACTCCTCCGGATGCTTCAGTTGTTGGTCTCAAATGGGTTTTTAGAAACAAAATGGACAAGGAAGGTAATGTCATAAGGAACAAGGCTCGTCTGGTTGTCAAAGGATACTGTCAGGAGGAAGGGATAGATTACGAAGAGACGTTCGCTCCAGTAGCTAGGCTAGAATCGGTTAGAATATTTCTGGCCTATGCTGCTCACAAAAACTTTGAGGTCTTCCAAATGGACGTCAAGTGCGCATTCCTCAATGGAGAACTTGAAGAAACCGTGTATGTGGAGCAACCTCCTGGGTTCGTGAACGAAAAGTATCCAAATCATTGCTACATTCTGGATAAAGCTGTGTACGGCCTCAAACAAGCTCCGAGAGCCTGGTATGAAACGCTTACAAAATTTTTAAAGATGTCCAAATTCAAACAAGGTTCGGTTGACCCAACCTTCTTTCGCAAAAAGGAAGGTAACCACCTTATGATAGTTCAAATTTATGTCGATGACATCATCTTTGGCTCTACGAATCCCAGCTTAACAGCTGAATTCAGAAAGTTGATGGAGACTAAGTTTGAAATGAGCTCAATGGGTCCTATTAATTTTTTCCTTGGTTTAAATATAAGACAGGGACCCGAAGGCATCTTTATCAATCAGGAAGCTTACACAAAGACTCTCCTAGCGAAGTTTGGAATGATGGGAGACTCAAAAGTCAAAGTCCCAATGGCATTCGGCACCAAACTTACCCCTTCACTGGATAAACCGGCTGTCGACATCACGCTCTATCGTCAAATGATAGGCTCACTGATGTATCTAACTGCTAGCAGGCCTGATATCATGTTCTCTGTATGTTATTGTGCTCGATTTCAGGCTAACCCACGCGAACCTCACATGCTGGCAGTAAAGAACATCCTACGCTATCTTAAGCGAACCGCCTCCTTAGGTCTATGGTATCCATCCAATTCTGGCTTCTTCGTTCAAGCCTATTCTGATGCTGACCTTGGAGGATGTGGACTCGACCGCAAAAGCACAACTGGTGGCTGTCAATTTCTTGATGGGAAGTTGGTCAGCTGGCAATCCAAGAAACAAACATGTGTGTCGCTGTCTACTGCTGAAGCGGAATACATTGCCGCTGCATCCTGCACATCACAAGTGATTTGGATCCAGAGTCAACTTCGAGACTATGGACTCAATATGAAGAAGATCCCTCTATATTGTGACTCTGAAAGCGCAATTAGGATTTGTCATAACCCGGTGCAACACTCTAAAACCAAACACATAGCACTGAGGTATCACTTCATCAAAGATCATGTGGAAGATGGAAATGTCGAAGTTCACTTCGTAAGAACCACTGATCAACTGGCTGACGTCTTCACCAAAGCTCTTCCAGAAGCATCATTCAATAAAATTTTGCAAGGGCTAGGTATGATGGAATCAGAGTCAGTGCCTCATACTACCTCTCGATCTCAAACGTAAGAAGCGAATCCAACCGAACGTTCGGGTTCGGTTCCACCACTTCACTCGCTCATTACTTCAAAGGTAGTTTCTCCTTGTTGTATATTTCTGGTGCAAAATTTATTTTTCTTTATGTAAAAGTTTTTTTTATTGCATATCTAAACTCCTTGGTTTCTTAAAAAATTTTCCAAAACCGAAACTTCCAGAAGGTTCGGGTTCGGTTTTCCAAAATTTTCCTGAACCGAAACCAACCGAAGGTTCGGGTTCGGTTTTCCAAAATTTTCCTGAACCGAAACCAACCGAACGCTCGGGTTCGGTTTTCCAAAATTTTCCTGAACCGAAACCAACCGAACGCTCGGGTTCGGTTTTTCAAAATTTTCCTGAACCGAATCCAACTGAACGTTCGGGTTCGGTTTTTCAATTTTTTTTTGCAAAGTTTTTTTTCTCGTATTTTTTTCTTTTAACTCTTTTATAATTTTCTTTATGTCTTATTTTTTTTTCTCTCAATTTCAAAAACTCCAAAAATATTTTAATTTTTTTTTTGTGTGCTCATTCGTCTATAGGGATATATATTTGATGACTTACTTAAGTGTCCCTAGAAGCATGCTGCTGTATGTGTCCCAAGCCTCATAAGATTTTGAATAATAGCCTTCATGACCTGGTATACACAAACCTTGTCTTCCCAATAAGGCTAACTCATTTATTCTAATCGTGAGCTACCTCACTCTTTTCTCACATGAGTTCAGAGTCTCCTGCTTGGTCCTCAGGTTCGCAGCAGAGGTACCATGTCTTCTTTCACCCTCCCCATTATACTTCTCCATAACATTCGTATCATCACTGTAACCCTTGAGACTCTCAGCAACTACCACTGAGGTTTATGGTTACACAACATCTGTGTTTATGATCTTAGCTTCGTGCCACTACAAGCTGAGTGAAACCCAAAATTCAACACCAACGAATTGACGGTGACCAATTAACTTGATCAAGTTTTCACCAATGAATTAACGAATGTACCTTCATGAAATCTCATTTTTTTCCTTTTTGCGTAGTTCCAATGAAATTGTTACACACCATGACATTTCTTCCCAAGGGATCCAGTTTTAAATTTTTATCTGAGATTTCATATTAATCCAAGCCACTACAAAATTAACTCAAACCTACTTGTTCAACAGACTACACTGGTCTCACAAGTACTTTGTTCACGTTCGTTCTTATATCAGGAATTGAATTGTTGAATCAAAGCGAAACCACCCTTAATTTGCCTTATTTAAAGAAGCCTTTCAACATTTATTGATAAATGTTTGATCGTAATTCAACGGGATTCCACACTAACACTTTGAGGTCTCTCTTGACCTTGAAGGAAGAGATTCGTGCCCGGGATCATCAGTTTCGTGTCATCATTGACATCACAGACAATCCCAAAAAGAGTTGCTTTATTTCTTTATCTTTTACACTCTTTGCATGAAAATCCAAGATTTTCAAAATTCCGTTACTAATTATTTTACAGGCTGGATAATTAATGGATGGTTAATACTGAAGTTGTGGTTGCCGATAATCCACGTGGGCATTTTATTCAAAAGGTGGCGTTTAAAAGAAAAGGGATAAGTTCAAAAGGTTGCTGACGCGGCGGGAGTTCAAAGGATAGATATTCAAACGACGGTAAAAAGGAGGGCGCGTGAATTTGCAGAGGCCGCGCTTTTTCTGACACTTATGGGACGCGTGTGCAGTATTGAAGCGTCATCCATCTGGCATTAATGGCGCGTGTGGAAATGGAAACGGTTTCTCTCACTGAATCGGCGCTTATTGGGCGGCGTAATCCTAGGAATCTGACACTCTCTCTCCTACGTTATCATCGCACGTCCCAACTGTCACCAATCAGCCACTCAAAAACCCTTCCGTATTTCAATAAGAGATTTGAAACGATTATTCTCTCTCCTATCACCTACTATAAAAACCCATCAACACCACCTTTTACCTCTTTACTGCCCCCATAATTCCCAAAGAAAAATTACTCCCAAAACTCTCTCCCGGTCATCTTCTTCTCCACCTGCAACAATGGCTGAATCTTCATCCGTTCATGCCACTTCTCAGATTCTTCCCATCAGACCTCAACAATGCCTTGTCATTGATCTGAACCCCCTAGCCTATGATCCTTACATGTCGCCGGTTATCGAATGCCTTAAGTTCTCCCAGCTTGCTCCGGCATTGTCCAGAATTGAAACGGTGCCAATGGTGGCTCTATCTCAGGTCTATGCGACGGCCTACTACGACAAGGGCGTCGACAGGATATTTTTCGAAGTAGCGGAACACAAGACGTCGATTTCTCGTCCCCGCTTCTGCACCATGCTTGGGTTTGCTGCAGACCCATCACGTGTTAACCCGGAGACGATTCCGGTTGGCATGTTATACAGCATGTTCTACAACATGGGCTACACGGAAGTTCTTACCTCCGTCGCAAGGTTCAAGAAGTCATCCCTACCGCCCCTGTGGAATGGGTTATTTACAGTTCTCTTCAAGGGACTGTCTGAGAGGAGCTCAGGATCGGACGGGGCCAGTCGTCTTTTCCTGTCAATCATGTATGGGGTGTACAACGGGATCAACCTCGATTATGGGTTTGTCCTTTGGCAACAGCTGATTCAGAGCCTTTCTTCCACTTCTCGACACTCTGAAGTGTCGCTGGCCCGGTTCTGGATCCTGATCACAAGATGGGCCATGGACAGGTTTGAGGTCCCAACTGCTGACGGTGCACCGATGTCTTCGGTTGGTACGTTCCATACCAAGAAGATGATCGTATCCGATGCATCGAAATTCTCCTTCATTGGCTCTATCCCGGAGTCGATGTATGGAAGTGTGCCATCAGACAGCAGTATGATCAAGGCGATCAAGGAGTTAGGGCCATCTGGTCCAAGGGAACTGACACCAGACATGCTGCGATCAATCCATGATGCCGACAAACCGGTGGCCAGGGGTAAGAAGGCAGACAAGGGGAAGAAACCATCCAAAGCCCCAAAACCTTCTCCCAAGAAGCGCAAACAACCGAAGGCTGCTTCGTCACTGAAACCGAAAAGGAGGAAGACCCAACAAAAGCGAAAGCTACTCCTTCCCTCCTCATCAAGTGAATCCGAAGGTGGGAGTTCGGACTCTGAGGGCTCACAAGGAGACGAATCTCCACAAAGAGGCAACACACCCCCTCGGTCCCCAACCCCGGAGATGGAACTTCACCAATCCCCAGTTCCTTCCCCTCCACCCACTATACCTATTTCCATTCCCACCATAAACCCTACTATACCACCAACCTCATTCCCTATACCACCACCCATATTCACCACATCAACCGAAACACCACCTGTTACCGAAACCCCACCCGTGACCGAACCTCCACAAACCGAAACCCATACACCACCACCACCCGAAACTCATCCCCCACCCACTCAACCTGAACCAACTAAACCAATAACACCCCCAGCTTCACCACTACCTCAATCTCCAGAAGACGCCTCCGACGGCGATGATCAATACCTTGGTGGTGATCACATGAACTATGATTCGGTCTATTACAGTCCGTTTCAAGTTCAAAGTGATGAGGAGGATGATGCTCCAGTGACAAAGAAGCATCTTCGCGAGCTTAACGAGAAGGTTGATCAACTTCTCGCCTCCTCTTCCAACCAGCAGTCCTCTTTATCTGAAGCCGCACTTCAGAAGATAGTTGATGCCTTCTCCAAGGCTCAACATGATTCCATGGCCTCAGCAACTGCTGCGATAGACGCCTCCACCCGAGCTTGTGAGGCTGCGACCGAAAAAGTCGATAAACTATTCCATGACGCTACAATCCTGCTGCAGTCTATGCAGGAAAGCGTCGAAGCCACCAAAACAACTCTGGAACCAGTTGTTAATCAATTGGCCCAGTTTGTAAAGACGAAGTTATCCTCTTTCGCTACCCTCAGACAAAACCTTAGCGACGACAACTCGGCACTCCGTGCCTCCATCGATGCCCGCTTGGCAAAGCTACAAGAGGATCTTGCGGCTGAAAATTCCCTGATGGACGTCCTGGCGAGTAAGACTACTGCCCTCAAGGTCAAGAGCACCCAACTTTCCAACTCCGAACAACAACTGGAGGCTCTTCGATCCGAGAGGGAAGTCATCAAGACGTGTGTTTCGGATGTCCACGCCGCTCTATCCAACATCCTGGAAGCACACGACCCCATCCTCAATCACTCAGTAAGGCGTACCCTCGCTAAGAAACTCTCTCCGGCCATGGACCTCTTAAGTAAAATTGAAGGCCTACCCAGTTTCGTGTCCATTCCGAAACAAGGGGGAGATGAGAAGAAAGGATCGAAACCCCCTCCTTCCTCCAAAGCTACTCACACAACCGAACCACCCCCAACTGGTCATGCCTCAGGTTCGGGTGTGAAGAACAAAGGCAAAAACATAGCAGAGGGAGGAGATGACGATGAAGATGAAGACAAGGAGACTATTGCGGACATGTTAAAGAGAAAGAACAGTCGCAATACTGATGACGATGTCAGTCGTGTGGCACGTGAAGCTGAAGAAGCCGAACGTAAACAAAAAGAAGCCAACGATCTCCTTGAGAGCCGAAAGCTGCTCTTCCCTGCCTGGACCAGGGATCGTCTGATAAAGGAGGCCATAGAGACTCCAAGCATACTATGGCTCGAGCCGGTGATATCATTCGACTGCAACAACTCGG
Source organism: Lactuca serriola (assembly GCF_051521515.1). NCBI lineage: Eukaryota > Viridiplantae > Streptophyta > Magnoliopsida > Asterales > Asteraceae > Lactuca > Lactuca serriola. The sequence goes on along the minus strand of NC_136412.1, from coordinate 45,837,108 downwards.
TCGATTCGCAATTTGATATGCCGTTGACTCGAAAGGCGTTCATCTTCCACGCCTTCTCCAACATTTTCGAAGTCCCGCATCCGAACGATGAGCTTGACAGGGAGCTCATTGACTTCTACCTGGAGGCCGCTCGCCCTCAATACCTTACATGGAGCGCCCAGAAGATTGTCAATGTTCGGGTGATGAAGCCGTTTGCCGTGGGGAGATTCACAAATGTCAAGTTCAAGCTTATCCGAGGATCTGCAAGAACTGCTCACATGATCTCTCTGGCGGATCTGCCCAATCTGAACCCTCATGATTGGATAGTCTTGTACAACATCTTGCTGACAAACGAAGCCGAATATGGTCCCATCTTAGACCATGTCAAAAGGATGCTGGCATGCTATATCATGGAGGTGGCCCTAATGGATCAGGAGGTTGCCACAGTGTTTAAGAAGAAACCGAAAGTCAAGCCTGTAGGATCGGCCAGTGATCTAAACACGATGAAAATGGGCAAGATTGATTCGAGGCGAAACTCTGTGATTTTCACCAGAGCCAAAGGACAGAAATGTCTGTTCGCATTAGCTGACAAGCACCTCTACACCACTACCGGCTTGGAACACGTCCTATCAATCGTCAAGTAGTGTAAGGACAATTCGGCTAATGACATCAAGTACTTTGAAGATATGATCAATTGGTACATCCGGTTTAGACAGACCATCCTTTCCATAACCAAGTGTATGTTTAGTACCGTGAAGAAGAAGGTACCAGCTTCAGCCGCCGGCCCAAGTACGAAGTGAAGGTCTCGCTCCAAATTGACGCAAAGGGGGAGATTGTTGGGCTGAAGTTCTGTTTTATGTTGCGTCTTTTGGGCTCGTAGATTAGCCTTGTATACTCCGGTTTGGGCCTGTCCAACCGAGAGCCTTTTATGTATAGTATATAAGTTAATGCTTGCATGCATATTAGGTTAAGATTCAAGATTTAAGTTTTTACATTCCAGAGTTCTACGATATTGCTCTCTTGTAATCTTCCAATCCTTTACAGTTGATGTTCTTAATTGAGCTCTTCTAAGGATTTTATTTAATCATTCAACACGATTGATTCAAGCTGTTGTGTTCTTAATTTTGTTTTCTGGTTTGTTATTGTTATTGCGTTCTTGCTGTTTCTTTTACTTATACTTGTTCAAGATCTAATCGATCTTCATAGATTAAAAGTTGTTTTAATCCCATCAAAGGGTACCAAGAAATTTGTAGGGTTACTTCACACCTTGTTTTGTGATCCTAGGCATCCCAGTCACAAAACTTGAAGGGCACACTCGAGATTGAAACAAGCCATTGAAAAGTTCAATAAATCTCAAAGAATCTAGGAGTTTCTAAACTAATTAAAACGTAATTAAATATTTCATTTTTCATGGTGGAAATTGGTGAATCGTCATTAACCTACCTTCAAAATATCTTATAGCGTAGATTACGACATCCCTCTTCTATGTCATAAAATATTGTGTTGGGTCCTAGCCTTAATATTACATTTGGGTGTTTTATTAAGGACTATCTTTATATCTAATCTAATCTACTCTTTCTTCCTTTTAGATGTCTTACAATAACAATGCTTCTGGCTGAAACCCTACTGGCTCCTTTTCTCTCATGAATCTTTGTGGGAGAGTCATCTTTGATGGATCCAACTTTATGGATTGGATCAGAAACATCAGGATGGTCACTCATTATGAGGAAAAAGAATATGTCCTTGATAAGGAGCTAAAGGAGACTGATGAGTCAACTGCTACTCCAGAGGAGATTGCTGCATTTGAGGCACATGAAAGGGATGCTACTAAGGTAGCATGCATCATGATGGCCACTATGACAGCTGAGCTCAAAAATTCCTATGAGGACCACTACCCTTTTGAGATGTACATGGATTTGATGGACCACTACCATCAAAGTGCTCGTCAAGAAAGGTATGAAATTATCTCCTCCATGATAACTACCCGAATGAAGGATGGTGAGACCATTACGGACCACATGTAGAAAATGCAAAGAATTGTGGACCGTTTGAAGAAACTAAATGTTGACTTTCCTGAGGAAATGGAAATAGATATCATTTTGCACTCCTTACCTTCATGTTATGATCAATTTAGAATGACATGCCACACGAACAAGGAAGAAGTTACAGTTAGTAAACTTCAAGGGCTTTTAAAGACTGCATAAAGTAGTCTTAAAGACAAGTCGGGTGTTACTACTCCTCCTACTCCAACTGCGGCCAATGTCTTGGCAATCGGGCATGGCAAAAGGAAGAAGAGAAATAACCCTTCTAAGGGTACCAAGGGTAAGACCCTTAAAGGCTCCTCTTCAAGAAAAACCAAGAAAGGTTATGTCACTCGTTCTGCTAACCCTAATGAGGTTGAATGCTTCTATTGCCATGAAAAGTCGCACTGGAAGCGAAACTGCCCAAAGTACTAGCAAGATGTGAACGATGGGAAAATAAAACCCAACCATGCAGGTATATACACTATATTGTCTAATAAATCACCTCATTCTAAGTCTTGGGTCCTTGATACAGGTTGTGGAATTCACATATGTTCTGATTTTGCAGGGACTAAGAAGAAGTGAGAATGTGGAGCATGGAAATATAAACGTGATCATGGAAAACAGGAAAGCTTCACCTGTCACCAAGATAGGAGTTTATTCCTTATTGCTAAATAGTGGAATTACATTAGATTTGAATAAATGTTATTATTCGCCAGAAATGGCAAGAAATGTTATTTCCTTTCATGCATTATATAAACAAGCTTTTTACCTTTTATTTTGATAATAATAATGGTGGTATTGATGCTTTCTTTAATAATGTTCTTTATTTTAAAGCATTACCTTGTGATTGTGTGTATGAAACTGTATTTTGTTGTAGATAACCTAGGAAATAATGTATTGTGTATTGACTCTTCCACTAGCTTAGATAAAGCATCTGTATGGAATTGTCGTCTTGGACATGTAAGCAAGAAACGCATAGGCCAACTCCAAAAGGATGGAGTCTTGGAGTCATTTGACCTAAAGTCGGATGATAGTTGTGAATCTTGTTTGCTTGGTAAAATGACAAAGTCAGCTTTTACTGGCACTTGTGCTAGGGGTGAAGGTTTTTTGGACCTCACACACACAGATGTGTGTGGACCCTTTAGAACCGCCACAAGAGATGCTAATCGCTTCTATATGACTTTTACTAATGATTTTAGTAGATATGGATATGTCTACTTAATCAAGCATAAGTCAGAAACCTTTGAAAAATTCAAAGAGTTTAAGCAAGAAGTGGAGAATCAGTTGGGAAGGAACATTAAGATGCTTCGATCCGATCGAGGTGGTGAGTATCTTAGTTCAGAGTTCCTCGACTATCTCAAGAAATGTGGGATTATCTCACAATTGACACCTCGGTTGAATGGTGTAGCTGAGAGGCGCAATCGTACCTTGTTAGACATTGTTTGTTCCATGATGAGTCGAGCTTCGCTACCAATCTCATTTTGGGGGTATGCCTTAGAGACTGCCGCCCATATCCTTAATCTAGTCCCTACAAAGAAGGTTGCCAAAACACCTCACGAGATGTGGACTAAAAAAGTTCCCAGTCTAGACCACATCAAGATTTGGGGTTGCAAGGCTTTCGTGAGACGCGAGACTCACGATAAGATCAAACCCCGAATAGAGAGGTGTATTTTCATCGGCTACCCACAGAAATCCTTTGGTTACATCTTCTACACACCCAGTGATAATGTGGTCTTTGTAGCAAGAAGAGGAGTCTTTCGAGAGAGAGAATTCATAAGCCAAGGAGACACCAGGAGGCAAATTGACCTTGAGAAAATTCAAGAGTCAAGTGGTGAAGGAACCTCAACCCCTAGCCCTCAATCTGAGGAGGAAACTCCTGTTGAGCCGACTGAAGAATTTGTACTTTTAAGGCGTTCCACCAGAGTTAAGAATGCACCTGAGCATTATTATGGTTTCCATATTATTGCCGAAGGTGACACACTTATCAGTGATAACACACTAGTAAATCTGGATGAGCCTAACAGCTACACGGAAGCCATGGCAGGCCCTGAGGCTGCTAAATGGAAAGAGGCTATGGACAGCGAGATACATTCCATGTATGACAATCAAGTTTGGAAGTTGGTTGACAATGTACCTGATCGAAAGATAGTTGGGTACTAATGGATCTTCAAGAAGAAGACCGACATGGATGGTAATGTACACACTTACAAGGCACGACTGGTTGCAAAGGGTTATTCTCAAACTTTGGGAGTTGATTATGATAAGACCTTTTCACCAGTGGCCAAGATTAAGTCTATTAGGGTTCTGTTAGCCATTGCTGCATTTCATGACTATGAAATATGGCAAATGGATGTCAAAACCGCTTTCCTTAATGGAAAGTTGGCTGAAGATGTTTACATGGTTCAGCCAAAGGGTTTTGTCAGTACAAAGTACCCTAGTAAAGTGTATAAGCTTGACAAATCCATCTATGGATTGAAACAAGCACCTCGCAGATGGAATCTTTGTTTCGATGAGAAAGTCAAAGAGTTTGGATTTTCGAGATGCGAAGATGAATCTTGGGTATATGTCAAGGCTAGTGGGAGTATAGTTAGCTTTTTGGTATTATATGTGGATGACATACTACTCATAGGAAATGACATCCCAACCTTGCATGAAGTAAAGTCCTGGCTTAGGAAGTTTTTCACTATGAAGGACCTTGGAGAAGCTGCCTATATTCTAGGGATAAGGATTTTGAGAAACAGGAGTAAAAGACTAATTGAACTTAGTCAAAGCACCTATGTGGAGAAAGTGTTGAAAAGGTTCAACATGCATAACTCCAAGAAAGGTGAGTTACCTATCTAGTGTAATGCCAGACTGAGTAAAACTCAGAGTTCGAGTACAGAGGCTGAGATAGCTGAGATGAGTCGAGTACCATATACTTCCGCTGTAGGCTCGATCATGTATGTATGACGTGTACTCGTCGTGATGTTGCCTTTACTTTTAGCATGGTCAGCAGATATCAGGGGAATCATGGCAAGGCTCACTGGACAGTTGTAAAGAATATTCTCAAGTACCTACGAATGACTAAGGACTGGGTCCTTACCCTTGGTGGGAGTGATGACTTGAAAGTAGCAGGGTATAGTGATGCAAGCTTTCAGACTGACAGGGATAATTTCCGCTCTCAGTCGGGCTGGGTCTTTACCCTAAATGGAGGGGCAATTACTTGAAAAAGTTCCAAGCAAGATACACTGGCGGATTTTGAAAAGAACTGAGAATTCGAAATCTGACACTCAAACTAATTTTGCTGATATCGAAGATGATTCTGATGATATTAAAGAGGAGGAAGTTATAGATTGTTCTTAGTTGTCTGTCATTAATGTCACCTCAATGGCTAAAGGCAAAGAAAAATGTAATGATTCTATGGTTAAAATTGACAATACTTTACCCTCAACTACGAAAGTTCATGATCTTAACCATGTGACTGTCGAAGATAGTCAAACAAACAGTGATGATGACGATGATGATGTTCCGAAAGCAACAAAAATTCCAAGGATTGTAGTTGATCAAGTTTTTGACGAAACTGAGAAATTCGACAAAATTATGATTGAAAAAGGTTCTCATTATCTTGAAAAAAATACAGTTGTGTATCCAAATTTCAAATGCTCAGATGAGGTTATGTTTTCAAATCAGGTTTTTGTCACCAAAGGAAATTGTGATAATGTTAAACCTGAGTTTAATAAAATGATTGAAGAGGATAACAAGAAGAATTCAAAAGAAAGATTTTTCTCAAACCAAAGTACTGTCAAAAACAATCTAACTAAGGATTCTTACACTTTTCAATGACAAAAACCACAACGAATTTGGGTTGAAAAATCTAAAAATTCAAAAGATATTTCAAAACAAGTTGACATTGCTTCACAACATGTCAAAATTAATTCTCAAGAGTTTAAGAAACAAATTGAAAAGATTTCGAAGGAAAGTGGTATTTCAAAGAGACAAGCAAGAAAGAAAGTTTTTTGGCAAATCATTGAGTCTCAAAAGAAACCGACTGTTTTGCTAAATAAATCATCCGAACAAAAAAGTCTAAATCGGATCAAACTTCTTCTCAAAAGAAAGTTGAAAATAAGAAAAATCCCGCTCTAACTCAAAAATATTTGTCTGTAAATAAACCACAAAATGATTTTTCAAAGTCTAAAACTAAAGGGTCAAAATCAGATTCCCAAACGAATGGTCAAACATCAAATGCAAAGAAGTTTACAAATCATCAATCAACAAGGAATTTCAATTCAAATCATCAAAAAGGTTTTCAAAAAATCATTTTTCAAGACAAAACCGATTTTTGAATAATCCAAAGAATGTTCAAAATCGTTTTTCTTCTCAAACAAAAATAACGTTTTCAACTCAAAAGTTTGATAAATTTCATTCTACAAGAAATTTGACTTTCACACCAAAACAACCAAATTTTCCCAATCCTCCTATGAAACAAGTTTCCAAAGTTTCGTATATCAATGGAAAGTTAGATGTGAAAAACATTAACCATTGGCTCGAAGGAAAAGGGAAATCATTTTAATCAGGGAAGCTTTCTCAACAACAAATCAAGGATGCTTATGAAACTTATTTAAATGAATCTACGAATGGAAGTTCTTCATCCAAGAATTTGAATTCTTCAGTCAAGCAATGGAGAGATATTGCAAAAGCAAAGGTTAATGAGAAGAGAACTGTGAAGCAAAAGGTGAAAGTCAGTGAAAATTCTAAACATGTGAATGATTACATTTATGTGCCTTTAACTAACGAAGTTGACGTAATTGATAGTCTCAAATCTAAAGTTCGTAATTGGATCTTAGGATCTTCATTTCACAATATTTGCAATCTAATCACCAAGGAACCAAACAACCTTGGGGACCTAAATTTATTTCACTGATTGCAGGTTTTAAGTGACAAGCAATATGATGAAAAATGGTACATTGATAGTGGTTGCTCTCGTCACATGACTGGAAGAAAGGAAAATATTTATGATTATCGAAATTTAGAGAATGCTGGAGTAGTGAAATTTGGCAACAATCAGAAATGCCAAGTCAAAGGATACGGAAAAGTAATAAATGGGAAATTTATAGTGAATATGGTAGCTTATGTCGAAGGTCTTCAACATAACTTGATAAGTGTTTCGCAACTTGTTGTGGGAACTAACAATCAAGTGTTGTTTAATGAAGAAGGAAATGTGATTTCGAACATACACACAAAGGAAGTATTGCTCAAATAAAAAAGAAAAGGCGATAGTTTTACTCTCGACATCAAACCAATTGGTGGGATTCCCTCGGTGTGCTTACTTTCGAAAGCTTCATCTGATATTAGCTGGCTTTGGCATCGAAGACTTTCTCATTTGAATTTGCGAAATCTAAATAAATTGGTGGTAAATGATCTTGTTCGTGGTTTACCTGTGTTAAAGTTTGATAATGATACTTTGTGTGCAGCTTGCGAACAAGGAAAGCAACACAAACAAGGTCATCCAGTTGTCATTCATTCAAAGATTGTTGAACCTTTGGAACTTCTTCACATTGATCTTTGTAGACCCTCGACTGTTGAGACTCTCAACAAGAAGAGATACATATTGGTCATTGTTGAAGATTTTTCAAGGTTTACTAGGGTATATTTTCTAAGACTGAAATCCAAAACTGCTCAAGCAATGATCGACTTCATCAAGCATATTGAACTAAGTTTGAAGAAAAAGGTTCGAAAGATCAAGAGTGGCAATGGCTAAAAATTTAAGAACAACGTTCTTGATTCATTCTTAACTGACAAAGGAATTTCGCATAATTTCTCTTCACCCTACACTCCTCAACAGAATGGTGTTGTAGAAAGGAGAAATTGTTCACTTTACGAAGAAGCAAGAACAATGCTCACATATGCAAATATTCCTCAATATCTATGGGCCGAAGCAGTTTCTGCTGCATGTTTTACTCAAAATCGATCTTTTATTCATCGTCATTTTAACATCACTCCTTATGAAATTATCAACAACCGGAAACCAAATGTTAAATTTTTCCATGTTTTTGGATGCATGTGCTTCATTATGAATCTCAAGGATAATCTTTCGAAATTTCATTCAAAAGCTGACGAAGGAATATTCTTGGGATATTCTCATAACTCGGTTGCTTACAGGGTGTTAAAACAAACGAACGAGGAAAATTAAAGAAACATTTAATCTTATTTTTGATGATTATTATGTTAAACAGGTTGAGAAGACCTTTGAACAACAACCAATAATGAATGAATCAAATAATGAATCTCAAAATTTGAATTCGTTAGATTTTGATTCTAAATTGATTTTTGGTGTTCCAGATCGGGAAATTGATGTTGAAGTTAATGTTGATGATAATCAAGTGCCTAAAGCATCGAAACATTCTTACTCAGGATGACAATGATTCGATTTCATCAACAAATTCTTCACGAAATAATGAAAGTCTACATGTTGCATCGAATGTTCAAGTGGAGGGGGAGCATTTGAATTTGTCTGCTCAAGTTGAGGGGAGCATACTTTAGAGGGGGGAGAGAAAGAATGAATGTTGATGTCAAGGGGGGAGCATCCTGATAATAATCCAATTGACAAGGGGGAGCAAGATGGATATAATAAAAATGTTTCGAATGCTCAAAATGATGAATTTCTTGACATTAATGATAATTTGTCAAATGTAGGAGAAGGATCTGAAACTAAAGAGATGTTCGAAGATTCACCTTTGGACTTTGATCCTGCATTTCCTCTACTGGATAAATGGACACAAAGTCATCCAAAAGAACAAATTCTTGGCAATCCTCAAGATAGAGTTTTGACTAGAGCTCAACTTCGTGCTAAGAATGAGGTACTTAATGTACATCAAGAATTTTGAATGTTTAGTGTCTTTATTTTGAAAAATGAACAAAAAAACAGTCAAGATTGCTATGGAAGATCCTGATTGGATTGTTTCCATGCAATCTGAGTTGGCTGAATTCAAAAGAAATAAAGTTTGGCGTTTAATTCCAAAACCAAAAGATGTGTCAGTGATAGGCTTAAAATAGATTTTTAAAAATAAAACTGATAAAAAAAGGAGATATTATTCGAAATAAGGATAGGCTAGTTGTAAAAGGATATTCGCAACAAGAAGTGATTGATTATGAAGAAACCTTTGCCCTTGTCGCAAGACTCAAGGCTGTTCGAATATTTTTAGCCTATGCAGCACACAAGGACTTTGATGTTTACCAAATGGATGTGAAGTGTGCTTTTCACAATGGAGTTCTCGAAGAAACAGTTTATGTTGAACAACCACCAGGTTTTGTCAATTCTCAATACCCTGATCATTGTTATATTTTAGACAAATCTATTTACGATCTTAAACAAGCTCCACGTGCCTAGTATGCCACTCTTACTAATTTCTTAAAATCTTCGAAATTTAAACAAGGATCTGTTGATCCCACTCTTTTTCAAAAGAAAGTTGGGAATCATCTCATGCTTGTTCAAATTTATGTCTATGATATTATTTTTGGTTCAAATGATCCTCAATTGTCAATTGAATTCGGAAATATGATGAAAAGTTAGTTTGAGATGAGCATGAAGGAGAAGATAAACAATTTTCTACGATTAAATATCCGTCAAAGCGGAGAAGGAATTTTTATCAATCAAGAAAAGTATACAAGAAATCTACTTGAGAAGTACGACATGATGAATAGTTCAAAGTTACGAGTACCGATGGCAGTTGGAACAAGACTAAGTCCATCTTTGGACAAACCAACTGTTGTTCTCACATTGTATCAAAGCATGTTAGGTTTGTTACTATACCTCACGGCTAGTAGACCTGATATTATGTTTTTTGTGTGTAATTGTGCTAGGTACCAATCGAATCCTAGAGAACCTCCTCTAACTGTTGTGAAGAACATTTTTCGCTATCTCAAAGGCACAGTTTCGTTAGGATTGTGGTATCCTTCGAAAATAGGGTTTTTCATTCAAGCATTTTTAGATGCTGATCTTGGTAGGTGTCAACTTGATCGAAAAAGCACAAGTGGTAGATGTCAACTTTTAGATGGGAAGCTCGTGAGTTGGCAATCGAAGAAATAGACATGTGTTTTGCTTTCCACAGCAGAAGCAGAATATGTTGCTGCTGCAGCTTGCACTTCTCAAATCATATAGATTCAAATTCAACTGCGTGATTATGCAATTAACATGAAGAAAATTCCGTTATATTGTGATTCACAAAGTGTCATACACATTTGTTACAATCCTGTGCAACATTCAAAAACGAAACACATTGCTCTTTGCTATAACTTTATTAAAGATCATGTTGAAGATGGCAACATTGAAGTTCATTTTGTAAAGACAACTAATCAGCTTGTTGATATCTTTACAAAACCATTAGATGAAAAATCTTTCGTAAGAATACTGAATGGATTAGGAATGACTCATGCAAATTCAATTCCAGGACTGATTTCGTTAGAATTACAAGCCAAAGTAGTGGAAAGATGTCGATTCAGCAATTATTGTTCATGATTTAGCGGTTCCTGTTCATGATTCAGTGGTTACTGTTCACAGTCAACGCTTCAACATGCTTTGCTTTTGACATTATGCACAATGGTTTGACAAAATCTTCACTAATTTTGTCATTTTCTTATTTTCGCTAATCAGGTACATTTCTTTTATTGTTTGCGATTTTACTTTAAAAATCAAAAACAACAAAAAGATTTTTCATTTTTCTCCTTTTTCTTTAAAATTCAAAAATATCAAAAGGATTTTCTTATTTTTGTAATTTTCTTTCAAAAATCAAAAATCCAAAAATATTTTTGGTCTTTTAATTTTTCTTGTGTAGCTTTTAGCGAAGATTTTTGATAGCTCATGCCTTCTGCCTTAGGGAAAGGTAGATCTTCGAAACTATGTACCAGTTAAGATGTCCCTAGAAGCATGATGCAGCATGTCGACCAAAGCCTCTGAAACTCAATGTGTTTCGAAGCCTTAATGGATTTCTCATCACGAGGATTTCTTCCCAATCAGGCAATATTCACATAAGCTCTTGAGCTACCTTACTCTTCTCACATGAGTTAAGATTTAACTGCTTGGTCCAATCATAGCAAAGGTACTTTCGATTCTTGAACCACTCTTTTTCATCCTAAAGTTCTTTCACAATCACACACAAAGACACATACCCAAGACATCTCTGGTCGAAACCAACCAGGTTATAGGTATGTAAAAATTTTGTGTTTATGATCTGGATTCATGAGACCGTGATGAAAGTGAAACCCAATTTTTCGAACTATTGAAGGAATTGATGGGGAACTTTGTTCCAGATTTTAACGAAACATTTGTTTCAGTACCGCTTTTCGATACTCCAAATCATATTCTTTATTTTTGCGTGGTCTTGATAAAATGTTCGAAACCCACGACATTTTTTTACCCAACAAGATCCATGACTAATTTTGTTTTGTGGAATATGATTTCAGTGTGAGTATCAATCTGATTCTTCGTTACTTGATAAATTTTTCCAAAGCATACTTGTCCCTAACTACATTGGTCAAACAGGTAATTTCGATTACAATTTCTCACACTTATGTTTAGTTGTGATATGTAACGAAATTTTCAACCACCCATAAAGCTTATTAAAAGAATTCCTTCAATACTTCTCTATAAGTATTCGATTGTAATTCACGGGAAACCAAACAATCTGTTAGTCATTTCTCTTGATGAATAACGAAGCGACCTTTTCCTGGGATCTTACTGCATTTGTGTCGAAACATTTTTGACATCATAGAACTAAAACTTTCTTGTATGCTTCTTATCTTTTTCTTTGGCAGACTTTGCAATCACGAAATCCTTGAGGTTCTGAGTACTACCAACTCAGGCTGAAGATTTCGAAAGTATGGAAAATGACTTTGCTTTTAAATTCAAAAGTGAAAGAACCCAGCCTCTATTCCAAAGGGTTCATTGTTTGTCCTTATCTGTATAAGTACTATCGAAAAGACTGTTGATGTGACGGTTTGTTTCCTATGCGATTTCCAAGGCAAAAAATGATCATTACTTTTCAGATGTGGCTAACTTTACGGCTATATGCCTGATTTTCAAGGAGAAAGGTGGCATGAATTTAATATCAATCGGTTGGAATTCAAATTTGGTGTACGTATAAAAAGGGATTCAGGGATTCTATTCCAATTTTATGCTCACATAAAATTCTAAAACGATTTGTGCCCTTTTTTTCTCTAGGATATTCTGCAAGTCCTTCAAAGCCTAACAATGGCGGCTAAGCAAGATCATCAGTCTCAAACCACTGAGGATGTTTCTTCTCAACCCATCATCAAGATTCAAAGCACCAACAACCAAGTTCAAGGCGATGTTAATGCTTATCCAGAGGAGTTACAGATGTTAATTATTGCTCTACAAAATTTGGTGTTATCAACAACAATGTTCAACTCCTTTTCTGTACCACTTTCTTGGTTATCTCTTGTTGGTTCTACGACCACTTACAGCAAGACGATGAAGATTATGATGTTCCAGATCATGAATGACAAAAAGTTCAAGTTAACAAAGAAGCTTTTTACTCAGATTCTCAATATCCCCAATGTTGAACCTTTCTACAAGGTAACAAATGAGTAAGGCATTCATATGTTTAACGTGATGGGTTATCAACCTACTCTTACTAAGATTAATGAATTTAAGAAGTCTGGATTGCCTTGTATCTAGAATTTCTTATTTGGCATATACCTTCGATGCTTGACGGATCGAAGTGTGGGGTTGGATAAAGCTAGATTGGAGGTGTACGCTATGGTAGATGGGATCTACTATGATTTATCAGTGGATTATGCAACTCAAATTTGGGATGAGTTTGTGAAAAGCAACAGGAATACGAATGATGAAGAAACGACTGATTTCTCAGTGTATCATTTTCTAAAAACTGTTAAAGATAATCTAGATGTGTTTCCGACTATTGCTCGTATCCCAGATGCGATGCTTTGAAAAGTTGATCCAACGAATCCCATATTAGTAGCTTACTTGCAGACTATCAATCCATCTATTGAGACCGGAGTGTTGTTGCAACAATCTAATGAAGGTCCTTCGAAGAATCGCAGAGGATCAAAGAAGGATGATCAGGCTAGTCCCTCAAAACCTAGTCATGTACAGGTTGAAAAGTTGGCTAATCCTATTCCGAAGAAAGTTATCAAGGAAGTGAAGTCTTCGAAACAAAATCCCAAACCTATTGTTAAAGAAACCGCAATACCATCGAAGGAGGTGGTACCTTGAAAATCAGGTGTGTTGAAACGATTAAAGAAAATGGCTCATAAACCACGCCATTTGCCTGAACAATCAAAAAGTTTTTCACCAACAATTACTCGTAAACCTCAAATCAATGGTAAGGGGGTTGTGATTCGTGAAATTCCAACACTTGTATCTCCAGAATGGAAAAAAAGGCTTGCTGAAGATATGGCCAAAAGAATTTCGAAGAAGTAGAAGAACCAAAGGAAGTTAATTATCAATGACAACTCAATGGATGAGGAAGTAGTTCCTAAATCTCCATTTGGAGATGATAAACTGTGCAATTCTTCACCTGTGAGGGGTTCTCCTATCAATTCGAATCTTGAGGCGATTGAAAATCTTGGTAGCAATGTGGAAGCTTCTAAAGTTGACAGAACCACCAATCAAGGTGAACAAAAGAAGGGTTCTACTACTGAGAAGACAATTGTCACACCACTCGGAGTGTCGACTACCGAATCAATTCTTGAAGAGGTTCGCGAAGATGTGAATAGAAAATTCGAAGAGTTAAGGGCTGATATGGGAAAGGAAATTCAGAATTTGATTAACAATTATTCTTCTCTTCTCAAGAAGGTTGATATAATTGCTGAGGCAATAACGAAAGTGGTTCAGTGGTATAACTCCATGGCTTTGAAACTTGATAAGATGGTTGAAGTGGACGCTACAAGTTTTGGGAATGTTGCAAGGTTGTTGGGTGAATTAAAGGATCAAATGTCAAATTTTCGATCTTCTTCATCTTCATTACTTACTCCTTAGTTATTAACTCAGAAGTGTCGCTTGTTAGAGTCATCCATTCACAATGACTTGGCTCCACTTGCGACGTTTGCAAATCTCATGCCAACGGATGCCCCGTCTGTTTTCATAGGGGTGCAAGGGGGAGAAAGGAGGAGTGTTGGCCTAAGTTCACAAAGTGTTAGAGGCGAAGGAGGTTTTGGAAATACTGGTGATGATGCGAAGGTAGTTGGAAAGGTTATAACTACTCAAATTCCAGTAACAATTCCTAAGAAGACTGATCCAATAATCACAACAACAACAACAACAACAACAACAACAACAACAAAGCCTTTTAAAAAGGGAATTGTAATTGGAAGTTCAATCTCTTCTTCAAAACCCAAGCCTACTAAAGAAGATCGAGGGAAAGGAAAAGGTGTAAGTGTTGAGCTTTCGAAAGAGGAGAAGAAAGCTACTTTAGAACAAGAGATGGAAAAACAAAGGCATATACAGAGCATTCTTCGACTTCGTGAAAGTGATCCTCCAGGTTTGGAGATGGGTGATCCAAACAAGCTGTATAGCTATGAAAATATCTAGGCAATGGTTGTTTATGGTGAAATGCATAACTTTGAGAAAGTTCTGAAGAAAAGCTATGCAACAGAGAATTCCGATATGAATCAGTTGGACTTTCCAATCAACAAGATGATGTTCATTACTAATCAGTATCAGATTTTTGATAAGTTCCTAGAAAAAGAGGAGTTCAAGAGGTTAAAGCTTCGATTTCATGTTGTCCTTGGAAAAGAAGAAGAAGAATTTTGGTCACTTGTCAAAATAGTTTGAGTTCTTAGTATTTCTAAAGATGTTTTATTCGAGGGAGTATTACAGAATTTTTGCTATCATGTGGTCAAAGCAAACAATAATACATTCGATTTTTCGATTGCTAACTTCCCAATAATGAATGTAAACAAGTTGATCACAGTTGCGAAGATTCTAAATGGTATTGATGAATCAAAACTCCAAGGTACAAACAAGGAGGATTATTTGTTGGGTCTTGCACACATCAAGCTTTTCATCGACAACTATTATGAATGCTTAGCTTCGACTGATGTCAAATTGGCTTTGGAAATGTGAAAAGAAATTATTGTGCCTCATTCGTTGTTGGGATAGTGTTCGTTGGAAAAAGCAAGAAAGGAAAGAAAATGAAATTTTTGTTCCAAGCTTGTAATGTGGAAAGGTAAACTACAGATCATTATACGAACTTGCTTCTTCATATGAATAATTGAAAAAATAATAATGATGAATGATAAGGCAGAGCTGAAGAAAGTGATGACTTGGTATACTGACATTTACAGAACTATGCACCAAGCTATCCAAATGTTAATGACCTGATTCGTCACTTCTCACAAAGGGGGAGAATGTAGATGTCAAACATTGTTGTGAGGTGTCGAAGGTCATGGATAGTTTCGATAGTTTGTTATTTTATTATAATGACACTTTATGTATCGAAGTTTTCAGTATTCAGTCCCTTATACTTTTTTTGTGTGCTTTTATGGTCCCTATAAATATGGGATGTGTACTAGAGATAGATAAGAACTTTCGTCATTTTTTCTAAAAACTCTCTCTACTTTCTAAAAGCATAATTAAGCCAAACAGACTTTATTCAGATCTTGTGTTCATCATTCTTACTCTACTATGATATTGTAATTCATACTCGATTTCATTACAACTACATCTTTCCATTTACCCATGGGTGCAGGTAAAGGTTCTAAACTCCCATACGGTTTCTGATGTTGTGTTTTAACTCCTTCACGTTTACACATTCTGCTACATACTTTGCAACATCAAGCTTCATTTTCGGCCACCACTAGTAAGCTTTCAGATCCCTATACATCTTAGTGTTGCCTAGATGAATCGAGTACATGGTCTTGTGAGCTTCTTGCATCAGAAGATCTCTTAACCCTCCCATCTTAGGTACCCAAATTCTATCTTGGATTACCTTCAATCCTTGATTATTTGTACCAAATACCAATGTTTTTCCTAAATGTTCTTCCTTTTGGTCATTGTTCTCCAAAGCTTCTTCCTAAGCTTTCTTGATGTTTTCCACAATAGTTGAGACAACTTCTATTCTTAACGCTTTTGGACTTTTTCTTTCTAGGTTTACTTTTTGACTTAGAGCATTAGCAATGAAATTTGCTTTACCAAGGTGGTAAAGTATCTCACAGTCGTAATCCTTGAGCCACTCTAGCCACATTCATTGTCTCATATTCAATTCCGTTTGATCAAAGTGATACTGGATACTTTTATGATCAGTGAAGAGTTTGCACTTTGCTCAGTAAAGATAATGCCTCCATATCTTTAATGCAAATACTACCACTACCAAATCTAGATCATGAGTGGGGTGGTTCTTTTCGTGCTCTTTCAATTGTCGAGATGCATATGATATCACCTTATTTGTCTGGGTTAGAACACAACCTAATCCAACTCCAGATGCATCGCTATAGACTGCAAATTTTTCGACTCCATCAGGTAAAGAAAGAATCGGTGCCTCACACAACTTCTTCTTTAATTTATCAAATGCTTCTTCATGTTTCTCACTCCATGTATATGTAGCTCATTTATTGATCAAAGTTATCAATGGAGCAGCTATCGAAGAAAAGTCTTGGATAAACCTTCGGTAATATCCAGCTAATCCTAGAAAGCTTGGAATCTCGGTGGGACTTTTTGGTCGTTCCCATTTCATCACAACTTTAATCTTTGCTGGGTCAAACATTATTCCCTCTTGGTTAACCACATGACCCAAGAATTGGAAAGAATCGATGCCTTACACAACTTATTCTTTAATTTATCGAATACTTCTTCATGTTTCTCACTCCATGTATATATGTAGCTCCTCTATTGGTCAAAGTTATCAATGGCGCAACTATCGAATAAAAGTCTTGGATAAACTCTCTGTACTTTCTGAAAGCATAATTGAGCCAAACAGACTTTATTCAGATCTCGTGTTCATCATTCTTACTCTACTATGATATTGTAATTCATACTCGATTTCATAACAAATACATCTTCCCATTTACCGATAAGTGCAGGTAAAGGTTCTAAACTCCCATACGGTTTATTATGTTGTGCTTTAACTATTTCACATTTACACATTCTGCCACATACTTTGCAACATCGAGCTTCATTGTCGGCCACCAGTAGTAAGGTTTCAGATCCCTATACATCTTAGTGCTGCCAAGATGAATCGAGTACATGGTCTTTTGAGCTTCTTCCATCAGAAGATCTCTTAACCCTCCCATCTTAGGTAGCCAAATTCTATCTTGGGATACCTTCAATCCTTGATTATTTGTACCAAATATCAATGCTTTTCCAAAACATTCTTCCTTTTTGTCATTTTTCTCCAAAGCTTCTTCCTAAGTTTTCTTGATGTTTTACACAATAGTTGAGACAACTTCTATTCTTAACGCTTTTAGCCTTTTTCTTTCCAGGTTTACTTTTCAACTTTAAGCATCAGCTATGACATTTGCTTAAGTAGGGTGGTAAAGTATCTCACAGTCGTAATCCTTGAGCCACTCTAGCCAGAGTCGTGTTGGATTAGGTGTCTAAGACCATAACTATTTTGGTATGTACTTGCCCGATTGTGAGCATGATCTTTTTGGGTTGCCTTCACCATAGTAACTGATAGGATGAATTAAGGAAAAAAAAGGAATAATTATGATTTATTAATATATTATATGAATAATATATTAAAAGAGAAATCGTATTGTTTAATTAATATTAGTCAAGAATTAATAAGAATTAATTTTGTGGCTAAAAGACATTAATTAAATAAAGGGGACTAGAACTGTTAATTGTGTGATAGTTGAATATTTGGCTAATGGACTCCATAGAAGTTGGAGTGGACAAAATCTATGGGGAAACCCATTAGAATTCGTCTAGGGCTTCTAAGGAGGGAGTCTATGGGCTGCTTAGGGCCTAAGCAATCAGATTAGGGTTTCCTGGTTGAAAACCCTAATACCCTAAGTATAAAAGGAACCCTTGGCAAGCCAAAAACGTCCCTAACCTTCTAAGAGAAACGCTAGGACATTTTTGGTGCCCCCTCCCTCTTTCCTTGTTCATCTTGTTGCATATGGTGTTCGTGACTCCATTAGAGGTGCAACATTTGAGGCACTAGGCTTTCAAAAGTCAATTACAACAAGGATTCGGATTGTTATTGCATTATAACAATCAAGGTAATATCTAAACTCTATTATTTTGTCAATTTAGATTATTGAATGCTAGATCTAGGGTTTATGAGCTTTGGATGATTATGATTGGTTTTGGCCATAAGAACATCCTATGTGCTCATACAAACCCTAATGCTTGGATCTAGGTTTCTCTATTATACATGCAATTCATCCAAAACTATAAACCCTAGATCTAGAATATGATAATCAATATAACATATAAATTAGGGTTTATATCATACCTTGATTGTTATGTAGCAATAACAATCTCAAATCCTTCTTGTATTGACTTTAGAAAGCTTAGAGTCACAAATGTCACTCCTCTAATGGTTCACAAACACCAAGAGCAAGAGGATGAAGAATAAGCAGAGAAGGAGGCTGCCCAAAACGTTTAGAAACCCTAATAACCAAGGAGGCTTGCACTCACTCACCGATTCACACACAACAATATGTTTTATAACACCAAGTTACTGGTGCATTACATATTATCAATATGTAACCAACTCGCAAGATACAACTCACACATCTCGGTTTCAAGAATATAAGATGTTATCGTCTCACCAATCACTTGTGATACAAATCCATGAAGTGATCTAAGTGAGCGTGGGTTTAATCCAATGCTCAAATCATATTCATAAGCACTCATGAACGTTGCAGCAAACATTTGCTTGTGTCTAATACTCTTTAGACAATCCACACACCAATTCACGACAGTCTTCATTCATATCTACTTCCAACATATGAACGACTATGGGTCGTTCGAATAATTTGACTGTTCTGAACCAATTAAAGTATTCAGGAAGTCAAAACATGCAAAGTGAAATACAAGAATAATACTAATCCCATATGGCCTCAAACCTTTGAGTATAAATAAAACACCTTTTATTTATCACCATATTGATTACTCATTATTTGTTGTTTCGGGTAATCAACTTCTTGCTTAAATTATTACAACACTTGTCTCATGCTCTTAGCATGCACACAATGTTTACCTATGGTTCTTACTTTGTGAAATAGATCAAATGAACACATTTCCAATCATACTCATTTCACAACTCCTAATCCTTTTTCATAAGTGAAAGAATATCAAATTCTTGCCACTTATGGAATATGTTAGATTCTAACATTTTATGCAATCATCCATTCGTAATGTCAAAGCTCAAAAGTCACAATGACTATTGCCAATGAAATTACAAAGTCCTCTATCGAATATTGTTACAATACAATTCATTAGATGCAATGTCTCTCACTCAAAGTACATTCCTTTGAACATCCTTTTGCATAAAATTTCTAATCTAGACATAGACTCTCAATATCCAACTCCCAATACGGAAACATTTCCATATTTTCCATATGACAACTCATTCTTAATAGAATCTTATCTATTCATAATAATGTCGATATGGTCCATCCAATACTATACTTCCAACTACTCACAAGCGACCAATCATCGGCGAACTTTGGATTGTCCTTTGATAGTTGTTTAATTATCTTAGTCAATACCGATTCTTGTCCTTTTTCCCTGTAAATGCGCTAGACATTTGGAAAATTTTAGAATGGTCAAATATTATAGCATTTGCAATCGATCCAATACCTGAAGCGTATGGTACACGATGCATAATGTCTTACATAAAGATACGATACCTTATCAATCTTTTGCCATAATATTTTATGTGTCACGTTCTCACAATTCGAACTATGAAGAGGGATGCCATAATCATAATCGAAACTTGAGAACGCACTATGTATCCTTGACTAAATTTATTAACATTCCACAACCTAAGCCTTTAGATTTGAAATGAAGCATAATATTCTCTCCCTTAATTATAGCAAAACAACTATTCAACCCTTACGACTTTACAAAGGATAACTCTTGTTTTCTATAATTAATATTGCTAACTTGCAATACTTGTTTTAATAATCATACAAGCACAACATTTATGCTCCCACTATCATGATGATTATTATCATATAAGCATAACACTTATGCTCCCACTAGCTTTGACATGATAATCCTTTATACACCTTTGCCTTAGATAGCTCATATGTGTGTCTAAACAATTCAGATTAATTTCCAAATATCACAATTCGAAT
Organism: Lactuca serriola; assembly: GCF_051521515.1. NCBI lineage: Eukaryota > Viridiplantae > Streptophyta > Magnoliopsida > Asterales > Asteraceae > Lactuca > Lactuca serriola. Next base: position 45,816,838 of record NC_136412.1, on the reverse strand, counting down.
CATGGAAAGGGATACCGTAACCATAATCAAATTTATGAATGTAATTTTCACAATCAGTATCTTCTTAAAATCTTTCTTAGTGAAAGAATTTCCTCACAGTCATTTTCATGAAGGAGGGAATCTTATGACACTTAGATTTTAATGGTGTATGTGTTCCTATCCATGTGAATTTGTCAAAACCAAAGTTTATGACAAATTCAAACTCATATGGACCGAACCTTCTCAATCTTGATTTCTTGCCTTATGGTAACACGGCTGCCCACCATGGCTTCCAAGTAGTTAAACAGCTTACTCTTTCCTATCAATGTACTTTTCATTGATCAAGGTCCTTGCCTTTTATTCATTCAAATGAGAACTCATAGGACTCACATGCATAATTAACTCAATTGGAACTCCACAGAAACAATATAATGTTAACACGATAGGTTGTAAACCTCTACTCGTGTGCTAGTGATGATCGATAAGGTTTATTCTTTATTTGTTCTTGAAACCTTTCAAGACCATTAAGACTCCCACTGACTCCTTGACATATAAGATTCTCTTGTCAATGAACATTTCTTGACAAACAAATATTCAAGAGTTAGTGTAGCCTTTATCAAGACAAAACATTTCATAAAATTGGTCCTAGTTGGTCTTTGTCTTATCCAAGACATCACAACTTTCCAATTTCAAATGTGCGAGAATAGGAAAACCTTTTTCCAAATTCTACATTTGATGAATGTTATAAACCTTCTTAAGACTTGTCACTCAATATTACAATCTTAACTCTAAGATTTGTTTTGGAATGAAGTATGATTGACTTCTTGATTTAACCATTTCGTCAATTCTTGATTCCTCTGCTTATACATACACTTGTACTAAGACTTATTTAGAGGATCAATTGAAATATGGTTCTTAATCATTAAGACATACCATAAAGTATAAAAGGCACTCTCCCTTCTTCTTAGAATAGAGAAACTTTTATCTTTCTGCCTACTTGATTCTTTTATTCGTTCTGCTATTGATTTAAACCTTTTTCAATCAATTCAGAATTACACTTAATCTTATAAGTATAATCATATTTACTAATCCTTTAGTAAATCATGATGAATATCTTTGTTACCCTTGTGGTGGACTTGATCAACACACAACTTTGTGTACCTGATCTCCTAGTCCTTCACTTGACACTTTTTCAATGAATTAGTCTAATTTCCAAATATGAAATTTCTCATTCATCATGCAACCAAGTTGCATGATTCCAAGTTTCTGTCCAATAAAAACTTGGGCGATGAGAAACTCTCCCTATTTGGTAAATTCTTGACATTTCCACAAATAACATAATTAAGAATCACATCCACTCGTTGTAGAAATATACAAACATCAATTTTTCATAACGATTTCATTGCAAGGAAATAGATAAATAAATAAATGAGTCAAACCAAAATTTATTTTATTCATAAAAGCATCGGAAAACATTTGTCCTTACAATGCAAAATCAACTGAAGAAGTATGTAGTCAAATATTCCTAACAACTCTATCATAACTCTCTAAGCTTAAAATGTGACAACCCGAAATTTCCATTCTGTACAAACTATATCACTTCAATAGAAGTTATAGTAGTCACAGTTAACTTTCAGACTTTCTGCGTAAGTTTGAGTAATTCAGGGTTTACACTTCAGGAAATATCAGGAGAGTGGGTGCACTAGGGTTTTGTGCAACACTGTTATTCCAACACACTATTATATTAGAGATCAATTCAGGAATAAAAATATTTTCTGCCAAAAATATTTCAGGACTATAAATAGATTTCTGAACCAAATTCATTCATTATTCACATTTCCAACTAGAGAAAAGTCATTTTCTCTCTCACGGATCTTTGGGTTTTTATCCCAAATCGTGAGTACCTCTTTCTACTAATGTTAGAAAGCTTTATATGTGTTTATAACATGATTTAGAAGGCTAAATCACTAGATCTAGGAGTTTACTCCCCAAGGTGTTCTTGGGCGGTAAACTCCCGAAACAAAGCCAAAACCGACCCTTGTGTTATACAACTGCCTTAGAATCAATTGTAGGTGTATTAAGGAAAAGAAAACAACCAAAATCCACCCAAGTTTGGGAGTTTACGGCCCAAGAATATCATAGGCCGTAAACTCCAAATTCAAACTCAAAATGGTACTTTTAAGGCTCCTAAAGCCTTAGACAATTACCTAGACTTGTTCCCATTTAATCAAGGGCTTGAACCACATCAAAATCACTTACCAAAGTGAGTTTACGGCCAAGACATGGTTCTTAGGCTGTAAACTCCTTAAAGGGGCACCAAAGTGTGCCTAATGTCTTCATATGCTTGGAATAAAAGTCTAGAACCTATACCACAAGTGCAAGAGACTTGAAAGCATCAAAAACACACCATACTTAGAGTTTACGGCCGTAAACTCTAAGGGGAATGGCCTTAGGGCCGTAAACTCCTAAATGGAGTGTTTCTAGACCTTAAACCCTTCCAAGAATTTACCCACCAAGTTAGAATAATTCTAGGAATCATTTGGGACTTCAAAACACACAAAACACCCATGGTTGGGAGTTTACGGCCGTAAACTCAAGAGTTTACAACCGTAAACTCCATGTGTCATGGTATATGGGGAGTAAACTCACATATAGGTTCCTTTGGAACCCTAAACACAAATACCTTGTCCCACAATAGCTTAGATGCAATCCTTAGGGCTTAAAAACACTTATATAAAGTGTTTATTATGTCTAGGATGTCTTAACCTTATCAATTAGTAATTTAAGACTAATTGAATGCATATATGTGTGATTAGATGTCCATTAGGATCCTAGTGTGTGTACAAGACCTCGCTTGACACCTAGCCATCCTATACCGTTCAGTTCATCCCAATCACCAACTACAGGTGAGTTCATACCCCTAATCAATGTTTTAAATGATTTTAAATGCTTTAAAGGGGGGGAATACAAGTAGAAACAAACATGTTATTAAATCATTGATATGTATTTTATAACTGTGTTTGTCATTTAATAAATTTCACATACTACAAAATGTGACGCAAGAAATGGTTTTAAATCTTAAAAACACATTGTTATCAAATGTTTTACCTTTGAAATGTATATTAAATTGACATCAAGTCATTGTTAATTATTGTTTCAAAATTCATAAGATGTCTTACAAAACCATTTTACACTCTTGAACTAATGCATGTACACTTATATTCTTATATATGTATTGATGTTATAGTTTACAACTTTCATTTAGTTTTTCACACTCTTGAGTAGTAAGAGTGTATAAACATACTTGAACAACCAATTACCTTCCAGTAAATTATCATAGGGATAATTTGGAGATTTCAAACATAATTCCTATTACAAGGAATCACACAAGAGTCAGTTCATTCATGAGTCTATATTAGTACATTACCTGATACATGAGTACCTTTAAAATTGATTACATGATACATGAGTACGTTTACATATACTTACATGATACATGAACACGCTTACATGAACGCATTACATGAGTGCCTTTATGTAGATACACTTAACTGTGTACATTAACATGAATACTTGTATCTCGAATTGCGAGGATGATTTATTAGTACCTTCTGTGTAATTCTTCCTACATATCCCTAGTACCTCGGGATATCTAGACAGGACCCTATCCCTAGTACCTCGGGATACCAAGATGGGCCTCTATCCCTAGTACCTCGGGATATACGTACGGGACTAACCATTCTGGAACTCATCTGTTAGCAACAGTGGGTGATGAACATCTACGGATGCCTACGGTTATTACTTATACTAGGAGTACCTTTATAGGGACTAACCATTCCTCCGCCCTGCTGCTGCTACAGAGGACAAGTTGAAAATCTTCGGATGTTCATTAGGTTATATGTATTATGTTAGCCCTAGTACCTCAGGATAACATTTACATTCGTCGTGTTAACCTCAGTACCTCGGGATAACACGTACATAAGTGATTTTTCCTGTTTGCTTTATTTTGTGATACCTTCACATAAACGATGAGTTAGACTAAGTACTTTAGTACTAAACAACCAAAGGAAAACTATCATTTTACTTACAAAACATTCGGGTCTTGGTAGAAGACTACATTGTCATAACAAAACATTCAGGTCTTGGTAGAAGACTACATTGTCATAACAAAACATTCGGGTCTTGGTAGAAGACTACATTTCATACTTATAGAAAATAAGGGTTTTTCTAGGGATTTCATACTTACCTCAACATTTTCATTTAAAGGTTTACATGGCCTTCATAGCAGATTTTCATAAGTAAGACAACGACACTTAATTTCTTATGAATTCACCAGCTTTAAAGCTGGTACTCTCTTTCAAAATAACTTACATTCTTAGGTCAACAGTAGACAGGTACGATGGCCAGGTTTTGAGAAGACGGAGCAGACAAGAATCGTCTTTTATTTTGATTGTATATTTTTGGTGTCTTAATACAATGAAAGAACACACACGTATTAAAATTCTACTTATAATGCAATGGATGATGTTGTTGCTTGTTTATTATATTACACTGTTGTGATACTGTACATGACGTCCTCCACCCCTGAACGTTTCCGCCGTTCGTGGTTTTGGGGTGTGACATAAAATATAATCTTCAAGTCCATGCGATCGAGATCCATTTCTTTGTGATTAGACTCATCTTGCTCTTTCATCAAGCTTCCTCTCTTTTCACTGATCCAGCAAAACATTCAAATGCAATCTTATCACATTATGTATTAAGAATTGATGAATAGGAACTTAATGGAGTTAGATAGTGAATTTTACCTGAAGCACAGCCATACTCTTTGAATCTCCCATCTTCTGGACTCTTCAGGCTCTTAAGGCAGACTTGTATCCAACGCCCTTTCTCTTGGCAGCAAACGCAGGTCGGTTCTCCTAAAACGTCCTCGGAAGCATGGTTGGTTGACTTTCCCAACAAATATGCTCCATTGCTTTGCCAAATAATTTCTGATTCAGCAACAATAAGCATGTAAGTTAGGTCAATGAGGTTTTCGTCATGATCCATCATATAACACTTTCTTTTGAACTAATTATATGATTCCAGGAAGTGACTGCAGAACCCAGTTCACAGCCAACTTATCGGGGAATGACGCACCCAACATTATCAACCTATCGATGTGTGATTTCATTCCTAGAACACGGGTTTACCATCTTCATGTTTCATTTCCAATAGGGCTTTAGTGACATTGAACCTTTCAATTCTTTGATCTTGTGGGTTAGGGAGAATAATTGGAGGAGGTGGAGGAAGTGAAGCATGATCTCTTGTTCCTCGATTGAATCGTGGAATATCATCTTCATGTGGAATGCTTGTTCCACGGGATTTGGGAAGACCATAGTTGTCGTACTTTGACATCTACAAAACCGGAGAAAACAAATTCAAGTTAGTTGATTGATTGAGTCCTTAATAAATCACCCAAATGAGATACTAAGGCTAGGACCCAACACAATATTCTACAACTCGGGAGAGGGATGCCGTAACCCAAATTGCAGAACATTTTAAGGTAAGTGAATGACGATTCACTAATTTTCCACCATGAAAAACGAAAAACCGATTAAGTTTTAAATGCTTTGAAAACTCCTAGATCTTTTGAGATTCATTAAACATTTCAATGGCATGTTTAAATCTCGATATGCCCCTCTAGTTTGTGATTGGGATACCGAGGATCACAAAGCGGGTGTGAATATCCATGCAAACTTACATGGTGCCCCCACATGTTACAGTCACCTATTCGATGTGCCGGTTAACCACACACGATCCACCGAACTATGACAAACATTGAGTCACCCTTTGCTACCTTTGCTTAGAACCATTTAGTGTGCCGGTAAACCACACACGCTCCACTAACGTCTTTGCAAGGGTACAAAGTGTAATTTCATGGAATTGCATCAATTCACTTTTGCCTAAAGTAACTAAGATTGGGAATTTGTAAAAATATTTAGTTACTTTTGTACTTGATTATACTTATAATGGAAGGTTTCTGTCCCATCCTACCCGTTCGGCTAACGACCCTCCACTTGTCAAGAGTGCGGTGGATAAGAGTGGATACCCATTCAATTGCCATATTATAGGCAATTTCCTTAAACACCCCTTATAGACCAGCTTCATGAATGAGGCCTACTAACGGTACGACTGTCTTTTACTCATACATATATATAATGTTAGACTTTTAATGTTATATATAGTATAGAGTGTATTTTTACACTTTTAAAATACTAGGTGGTCAAATTTAACAATTATACTTTTAATTCAATTAAATTGTAAACCAAAACTTTATGGATTTATTAAACCTCTTTTAATTATACACCTTAATTAATTAATAAAACCATAAGGGTGTGATTTGAACTTTTCAAAACAATACTAGGGTTTTAGAATTTAACATTCCTAAATTAAACTTTTAATTAACTTTTAAATTCCAAAATTTGAGGGCAAGTTTTGAAACATTTCAAAACATTAGGGTTTAGAATTTAAATATTTCAAAATCAAACCTTTTAATCAAAATTTAAATTCCAAAACTTGAGGGCAGGTTTTGAAACTTTTCAAAACACAAGGATCAAATAACAAATAATATAAATTAACTAATTAATTTTATCATTATCTATATTTGACCTAATTTTAATTTCTTGCAAAATAAGTTACCCAATTGATACAAATAATCCAACTTTAATCATATAAGGAAGTTATTATCTAATCAATTGGTAATTATCTTTTGTTTAATCAAGGATATACTCATAAATATGTATAAAATCGGATTTTAATGACCTAAAACAGATAAGGCAAGTATCCATGAGTAAAACAGCAAGAAATCTCGAAATCCCCTCTTTCTGACGCTCAAACTCGCCGAGTACCCCTATGGACTCGCCGAGTAGGGGCCTACTCGCCGAGTCCATAATGGGACTCGTCGAGTTCATCAAGCAGGGAGGCCAAAAAACAATTTTGCAGCTTGAACAAACACATAAGGCGTCAATACAATAGAAACCAATCAAGGCTCTGATACCACTGATGGGTTTTGGCTATAAGAACATCCTATGTGCTCATACAAACCCTAATGTTTGGATCTAGGTTTCTCTATTGTACATGCAATTCATCCAAGACTCTAAACCCTAGATCTAGTATATGATAATCAATATAACATATAAATTAGGGTTTAGATCATACCTTGATTGTTATGTAGCAATAACAATCTCAAATCCTTCTTGTATTGACTTTAGAAAGCTTAGAGTCACAAATGTCACTCCTCTAATGGTTCACAAACACCAAGAGCAAGAGGATGAAGAATAAGGAGAGAAGGAGGCTGCCCAAAATGTGTAGAAACCCTAATCAACAAGTTCACCACGTTTTTGGGGCTTAAGGGTCCTTTATATAGAGAGGCTATTAGGGTTATCTAACAAGGAAACCCTAATTTGGATGCTTATGCCCTAAGCAACCCATGGACTCCTTCCTAAACAAGCCTAGGACAATTTCTAATGGGTTTCCCCATAGAATTCGTCCAACCTTATTTTATAAGGTAATCCATAGCCCAATTGCAATTATCTTATAATTACAATTCCAGTCCGTTAAGTTTAATTAATCTCTTTTAGCCAAAAACTTAATTCTTATTAATTCTTGACTAATATTAATTAAACAATATGATTTCTCCTTTAATATATTATTCTCATAATATATTAATATATCATAATTAATCCTTTCTCTCCAAAATTCATCTTATCAAGTTGCTTTGGTGAAGGCAACCCAAAAGGACCATGCACCATCGGGTCAAGTACATACCAAAATAGTTATGGACTTAGACACTAATCCAACAGATTATTGCATGTTCAATAGACGTAGGGTATCAGAGCCTACGTCGTTTTCTGGTGAGTAGATGCAATAGCGAACTATCAAAGATCAGGAAATCAAAAAATTTTGTTGTCTGGAGCATTAACTCAACGAGTTTAGATCCCAAGTCGACGAGATTGATCTGTTGCTGGGATTTTCGACTTTCTAGCCAGATTTTGTTGAGGATAATTTCCAAAACTCGTTTTTCTAGCCTAAATCCAATTTTTTAAGTTTGGAATGGTTATCCTCGTCACAATTGATGGATTTGGTTAAATATGGCTAATATAGGATTATTATTAGTCAAATATTTGACCTACTAAGTTTGAAAAGTTTCAATTTACACCCTTTAGGTTTTATAGTTTAAATTTGATCTTCAAAAGTTTTAGTTTATGAAATTTAAATAGTTAAACCCTAATATTTTGAAAGGTTTCAAAATTTGTCCTCAAGTTTTGGAATTTAAATTTTGATTAAAAGTTTTAATTTTAAAATGTTAAATTCTAAAACCCTAGTTTTTTGAAAAGTTCAAATTAGGCCCTTATGGTTTTATTAAGTTAATTAAATGTATAATTAAAAGAGAGTTAACAAATCCATAATGATATGGTTTATATTTAATTAAATTAAATGTATAATTTTATTAAATTAGATCACCTAATATTTTAAAAGTGTAAAATACACCCATATACTATATATAAAATTAAAAAGGTCTAATATTATATGTGTATGAGTAAAAGTTCTCACGCAAGCCCTATTAGCAAAAAGACACAAAGATGGAAAGTATGTATGTGCTTATGTCTTGGATATGAAGTTGCATATCGATAGATTGAGAATGTTGGGTGTCGATGTCTCAAGGAAGTTGGTTGTTGACTTGGTTCTTCAGTCACTTCCCGAATCATATAGTGAGTTCATTAGAGAGCACTATGTTGTAACACCCGTGTTTCTAGGCTAGGAATTAATGATGATGTAACAGTCTAGGTTAACCTTTGTAACACGTTTTGAAATAATAAGAATGTATTATTTGAGTATTATGTGTTTATTGCTTAATTGTGTGATTTAAAATTTAAATGGATTAAGGAATAAAAATAAGCAATAAAGTAAATATATTAGATAAGCCCGATCGATACACGAAGTTGTAGTGTTCGTGGAAAGGTTTCTAAATATATGTAAAGAATGTCAAAATCCTAGTTATAACGAAGTTATGACCTGTCGAAGTTTCGCGACAGAACCGGCACAACGCTGAATGATGTAAATAGTGAATTTACGATAGAGCGATATTTAGCCTTAGTGATCTAAACAAAAATTGTTGAATATGTTAAACTGAGAGTGTGCAAAAAAAGAACGTCTAAATCTGACTTTGTATGAGGAAGTTATGATTTTTCTAAGTTTCGACTTAGCAGTACGCAGCCTGAAACTCGAATTTTAGATCGACCGATTGTTAGCCGAAACAATCTAAATGAGAATTGACGATCTCGTCGATAGTAGTCCAACAGTAAAAAGACAGACGAAAATGGACATCAGATTAAGAAGTTATGAATTTCTAACGGAGTTTTCATGTCCCGGCCTACTAAAAATTATATAATAAAAATAAAGTCAAAATTAGCCAACGGAGTCTAAATGAAAGTTGTAAAGCATAGTCTCACCTATGTGTGGATATAAAGAATGTCAAAAAAAAAAAGAGCTCGTATGCAAAAGATACAAATTTTTGAAGTTTGAGAAATGGGAATACGCCCAACGTACCTGTATGCATGAACTGAAATGGGCCACGTCGACCTGACCCAATACTCGGGTGCATGAGTCCGTAAGCCATGACACATTAGGCCTGATCCGAAGCTTACGCCCAGCATACCCGATGTACGCCCAACGTACTGCTTGTAAAGGGATTACGCCCAGCGTAATCCGATGTTCAGCCCCCTATAAATAGAGGTCGTGGGCAGCCGAGTTTTGTTGCTCATTTCTTCCTCTCTCACTCATTATTGTCTCGTTTTACATGCAAGTTATACCCCGAAGCCCCGGTATCATTCCCGAGACCCGAAGCAAGTCCCGAAGCCCCGAGGATAAGTAAACTTTCCGAGCCGAAACGCTGCCTGCGAGAAGCCCGGTTTTCAAAAAAACATCTCGGTTTTATCGGAAATGATTGTTTTAAGAGACGAGGTGTTGTCTGATCATCGTCTTATCAAGTGAATGTGTAGTTACCTTCTTCTAACACATAAATACGAAGTATTTCCATAAAATACGTTCTATGTGTTTATATGTTATGTCTTATTTGAAATGAGTATCGGTTGAATGTTTTATACATTTTTTATGTTTTATATATATTTATATTTTATCTACATATATGTTGGGTAGAACATGGGTAGATAGTGATGTGTGATGAAATAAAAATAACGAGAGGCCTCGATGTGATTGTGATCTAGTCATTCAGCAGAATATGGATGACGACCACAGAAATGGAGCTAGCCTTCATGACGTGTGGTTGCGATGGCAAGTTGTAGACCACTTTCGCAGTATGTCAGTTCAGGGGTGGAGTTGTTCGTTGGTGGAACACTCTAGGGAAGAACTGAATCCCTAATGAGCCACTGCAACTGACTTGGGTAGAGTTCTTGGTACAGTTCAAGCGCAAGTTCTGCTCGGCCCAAAATCTACTGGAATTGGAGAACAAGTTTCTGACATTGACAAAAGGAAACATGTCAGTCGAAGATTACACCAATGCCTTTAATGACAAAATGAAGTTTGCTTTGCGCATCATCCCAGATGAGCTGACAAAAGTTGATCGGTACGCAAAAGGACTCCCATGGGAGTACACGGTGCCAGTACATCAGGCACCTATAATGGAGGCAGCTATTTGGGCTGCCAAGTCTATTGAGGACGTGATCACGGGAAGAACCGCCAGCAAGGTTGAAGTTGGTGATAAGAGAAAGTTTGAAGGAACTTCGGGTTCCAACAAGAAAAGAAAATTTTCGAAGTCTGATTTAAAAAGTTTGGAGGAGGAAAAGGGGGAGAATCGAAATGGTGTGAAAAGTGCAAGAAAAAGCACTCTGGGAAGTGTAGCGAGGAGGTAACCTGCTACAAATGTGGAAAAATTGGGCATTATGCCAATGAGTTTCCGTCCAACAAGAGAGTGTGCTTTGGATGTAACGAAGAGGGACACATTTTGAAAGACTGTCCTAAAAAGAAGGAGGCAGCAAAACCCAATATTCCGCCAAAGCCGAAGGAGAGAGCCTTTCAGATGACACTTGAGGCTGCGAAAGATGAAGCTGATGTCGCTTCAGGTACCTTTCTCGTAAACAAATTTCCTACCCAAATATTATTTGATTATGGAGCCAACTACCCCTTTATTTCGCATAAATTTGGTAGAAAACTAGCTTTGCCTGTCGATAGACTAGATAATTCTTTATTAGTCGAAGTTGCTAGTAGTAAGTTTATACCTGTTAGCCATCCATGAAAAACATCTTAGTTGATTTGAATGGGAATAAGTTCCAGGAGGAATTATTGCCTACTGAAATAAACGGTTTGGACATCGTGTTGGGGACGGATTGGCTTAGCTCCAATGATGCCAAGATATTATGCAAGAAGAAAATAGTAAAAGTAAACCCGCCAGGGAAAGAGTCATTTATGGTGTATGGGGACAAACGCAGAGTAAATTCTAGAATCATTTCTCTAATGAAAGCCAGAAGTGTTTGGCCAAGAGATGTACATCTTATTTGGCATTCGTGATCGATGCTAAGAAGGAGAAAAAAAGATGCAGAGCATTCCTGTCGTATGTGATTATCCAGAAGTATTTCCCGAAGATCTTCCTGGATTACCGCCTGATCGACAAGTAGAATTTTATATCGAGTTGTTACCAGGGATGACACCAATAGCAAAAGCACCTTACCGACTAGTACCGACGGAGATAAAGGAGCTGATGATGCAACTTCAGGAGTTATTGAACAAAGGTTTCATAAGACGTAGTTCATCACCCTGGGGATCTCCGGTGTTATTCGTGAAAAAGAAAGACGGGAGTATGAGAATGTGCATTGATTACAGAGAGCTGAATAAGGCAACAATAAAGAATAGATATTCATTTCCGGGGATTGATGACCTGTTCGATCAACTACAAGGTTCAAGTTATTTTTCAAAGATCGACCTAAGGTCGGGATATCATCAGCTGAAGGTGAGAGAGCAGGATATCGAGAAGACTGCATTCAGAACACGATATGGACACTACGAGTTCTTGGTTATGTTGTTTGGACTAACCAATGCTCCAGCAGCTTTCATGGATTTAATGAATTTGTAATCCGTTCCTTGATAAATCAGTGATAGTGTTCATAGATGACATTTTGATTTACTCGAAAAGCCAAGAGGAGCATGGCAGACACTTGCGATAAGTGTTGGAAGTCTTGAGGAAGGAGAAGTTGTATGCAAAGTTCTCCAAATCTAATTTTTGGATTCGAGAAGTCCAATTCTTGGGTCACGTGGTCAACCAAGAAGGGATAATGGTTGATCCAGCGAAGATTGAAGCTGTAATGAAGTAGGAACAACCGAAAAGTCCCACGGAGATCCGAAGCTTTTTGGGATTAGCCGAATATTACCGAAGGTTTATCCAAGGCTTTTCTTCGATCGCTACTCCACTAACAGCTTTGACCCACAAATGAGCTACTTATGCTTGGAGCTATAAGCACAAAGAAGCATTCGAGTTGCTAAAGAAGAAGCTATGTGAAGCACCAATTCTTTCTCTACCCGATGGAGTTGAAGACTTCGCTGTCTATAGCGATGCGTTTGGTGTTGGGTTGGGTTGTGTTTTGACCCAAAGAGAAAAGTTGATACCATATACGTCTCGATAGCTCAAAAAGCATGAGAAGAACTACCCCACTCACGATCTAGAGTTGGCAGCGGTAGTTTTTGCTCTAAAGATATGGAGGCGTTACCTCTATGGCTCGAAGTGCAAACTTTTCACTGATCATAAGAGTCTCCAATATCGCCTAAATCAGAAAGAATTGAATAAGAGGCAACAACGTAGGCTAGAATTACTTAAAGACTATGACTGTGAGATAATTTACCACCCCGGTAAAGCAAATGTAGTCGCTGATGCTCTCAGTCGGAAAGTCAATCTTGAAAGAAAAAGGCCAAGATCATTAAGAATAGATGTTTTCTCGACCATTGTGGAAAGTATAAAGAAAGCTCAAGGGGAATCTTCTGAAAAGAATGATCGGAAGGAGGAACGTTTGGGCAAAACATTGGTGTTTGGTACAAACGGTCAAGGACTGAAGGTATTCCAAGATCGTATTTGGGTACCTAAGTCAGGAGGAATAAGAGATCTTCTGATGGAAGAAGCTCACAAAAACATGTACTCAATTCATCCTGGCAGCACTAAAATGTATAGGGACCTAAAACCCTATTACTGGTGGCCGACGATGAAGCTTGATATTGCAAAGTACGTGGCCGAGTGTGTGGCCTGTGCAAGAGTCAAGGCATAACATCAGAAACCATACGGGAGTTTAGAACTTTTACCTGTGCCGATGGGTAAGTGGGAACACATTTCCATGGATTTTGTCACTAAACTGCCCATAACAAAGAATGGTCACTACATGATTTGGGTGGTCGTTGATCGCTTAACTAAGAGTGCGCATTTCATAGCAGCCAATGAGAAACGGTCTATGGATAAGCTTGCGAATTCTTATGTGAAGGAAATTGTGAGGCTTCACAGTGTTCCGTTAACGATTGTGATAGATCGTGACTGTCGTTTCACCTCGCGATTTTGGAGAAGTCTACAAGAGGAATTGGGTACCAAGTTGTGTTTGAGTACAACTTACCATCCACATACTGATGGTCAGAGTGAACGAACAATACAAACGCTTGAAGATATGCTGAGAGCATGTACCATGGAATTCCAAGGTAACTGGGATGAACATTTACCTTTGGTAGAATTCTCCTACAATAACAGTTTCCACTCGAGCATAAAGATGGCACCTTATCAAGCTTTGTACAGACAGAAGTGCCGTACGTCATCTTGTTGGCTTGATTCTGAGGAAAAGTAGTTTATGGGACCTGAGATAGTCCATCAAACTGCTAAAAAGTTGAAAATAATTAGGGATAGAATGTTAGCAGCTTAGGATCGTCAAAACAGCTATGCTGACAAGAAGAGAAGACCGATGAATTTTGAAGTTGGGGATTTGGTTTTGTTTAAATTCTTGCTGTGGAAGGGACTTATAAAGTTTGGCAAAAGGGGAAAGTTAAGTCCAAGGTTTATTGGATCGTTTAAAGTTCTTCGGAGGGTTGGGAACCAAGCTTACAAGATCGAATTACCTAAAGAACTGAATGGAATTCATAACACTTTCCATGTGTGTTATTTGAGGAAGTTCATGGGAGAAGTTCCCGACAAGATTCCACTTTCGGAGTTGAGAATTAATGAGAACAAGAGGTTAATTGAAGAACCAGAGGCAATTGTTGACCGAAAGACTAAGAAGTTGCGACGCAAGATGGCCGAGTTAGTGCTTTTCCGTGGGAAACATACGAATGGGCCAAATCTCACTTGGGAGACGGAGTGTGACATAATGAGTCGTTATCCGCATTTGTTTGTTGATGTGTGATTCCAGGGACGGAATCATCCTAAGGGGAGAGAGAATTGTAACGCCCGTGTTTCTAGGCTAGGCATTAATGATGATGTAACAGTCTAGGTTAACCTTTGTAACTCGCTTTGAAATAATAAGAATGCATTATTTGAGTATTATGCGTTTATTGCTTAATTATGTGATTTAAATGGATTAAGGAATAAAAATAAGCGATAAAGTAAATATATTAGAGAAGCCTGATCGATACATGAAGTTGTAGTGGTTGAGGCAAGGTTTCCAAATATATATAAAGAATGTCGAAATCTGAGTTATAACAAAGAAGTTATGACTTGTCGAAGTTTCACGACAAAACCGGCACGACGTTGAATGACGTAAATAGTGAATTTACGATAGAGCGATATTTAGCCTTAGTGGTCTAAACTAAAATTGTAGAATACGTTAAACCGAGAGGTGCATAAAAAGAACATCTAAATCTGACTTCGTATGAGGAAATTATGATTTTTCTAAGTTTCGACTTAGCAGTATGCAGCCCGAAACTCGAATTTTAGATCGACCAATTGTTAGCCGAAACAATCTAAACGAGAATTGAAGATCTCGTCGATAGTAGTCGAACAGTAAAAAGACAGACGAAAACGGACGTCAGATGAAGAAGTTATGAATTTCTAACGGAGTTTTTCTGTCCCGGCCTACGAAAAATAATACAATAAAATAAAGTCAAAATTAGCCGACAGAGTCTAAATGAAAGTTGTAGATCATAGTCTCACCTACGCGTGGATATAAAGAATGTCAAAAACGGAGCTCGTATGCGAAAGATACGAATTTTTGAAGTTTGAGAAATGGGAGTACGCCCAGCGTACCCGTATGCATGAACTGAAATGAGCCACGTCGACCTGTCCCAATACTTGAGTGCTCAATGAGTCCGTAAGCCATGATGCATTAGGCCTTATCCGAAGCGTACGCCCAACGTACCCTATGTACGCCCGACGTACAGCTTGTAGAGGGAGTACGCCTAGCGTACTCTGAGATTACGCCCAGCGTAATCCGATGTTCAGCCCCTATAAATAGAGGTCGTGGGCAGCCGAGTTTTGTTGCTCATTTCTTCCTCTCTCACTCGTTATTGCATCATTTTACGCGCAAGTTATACCCCAAATCCCTAGTATCATTCCCGAGACCCGAAGCCCCGAGGATCCCGAGAAGTAAAGTTTCCGACCCGAAACTCTGCCCGCGAGAAGCCCAGTTTTCAAGAAAGCATCTCGGTTTTATCGGAAACGATTGTTTTAAGAGACGAGGTGTTGTCCGATCATCATCTTATCAAGTGAGTGTCTAGTTACTTTCTTCTAACACATAAATACGATGTATTTCCATAAAATACATGCTATGTGTTTATGTGTTATATGTTATTTGAAATGAGTATCGGTTGAATGTTTTATACATGTTTTATGTTGTATATATATATATATATATATATATATATATATATATATATTTATATTTATATTTTATCTACATATATGTTGGGTAGAACATGGGTAGATAGTAATGTGTGATGAAATAAAAATAACGACAGGCCTCAATGTGATTGTGATCTAGTCATTCAACAGAATATGGATGACGACCATAGACTTTTCTAGACAGTTTTGTGGGATGCTGGCAGGCTCATAACCTATAGGTGTTGGTGAACTTGGGTGTTCATTTGCTGTATTTTATCCCCCTCATGGTTGCCTTAGGACATTCATTGCTGAGGAAACCCCTCTGCAGTAATGTCAGTCCCGATAAAAATCCTAGATTAGGTCCCTTGTAATAGTTGTTGTCCCGATAAAAAGCCTGACCCACTTAGTTTCTCTGTATTACAGGTAGTGGCGCGAGAGCATAAGTTGGAGAACTTGTGAAGATGTTTTTGTTTATAGACCAGCAGTTGTATATTACTGTGTAAGGTCTATGTTTTATCGTTTATGCTTTTGTGTCTGTATCGGAATATGACATCCCGAGTTTTGATATATAATGAAAATACATTTCTTTAAGAAATGCTTTGATAAACCTTATTTTATCATGTATTATTTTGGGGACAAAATTCTGCAACTCTTTTAAATCAACGGATTTACTCTGAAATTATTTTAGAAGCATAATTGAAACCGGTCTTTTCTGGCCATGATTTTGGGGATGTCACATATGTGATGGACCACGACGTAACCCCCATTGATTTGACTTATTTGGTTATTGCTGCTGAATCAGCGATAATTTGGCACACTAGTCAAACAAATTTGTCTGGTAAATCAATTTCCCATCCTTCTATGGGAAATGGCAACATTGGAAGTCCAAAAAAGTTTTCTTTACGCATGAAAAAGTTTGAGTCTAAGATAGTCTCGTGTACCATTCTAGAAGAGTCCATATGTTTCTGCAGACAAAATGGGGGTATTGGTTACGAACTGCCCTGACTACCTGAAATATCTAAGAGATGGGAGAGTCAAGATGTATGACTCTACTTCAGGTAAAATCCACTATCTAACTCTATTAATTTCCAATTTTAGATTCTTAATACATGATGTGATAAGATTGCATTTTGATGTGTTGTAGGATCAAAGAAAAGAGAGGAAGCTTAAAGGAAGAAGTGAGTTGAGTCTGATCGCGAAGAAATGGATTTCGATCGCATGATTCGATGATTTGATTTTAAGCTGCTACTTAGAGTTATGATAGATTGCTTAGGAATATGTAATAGCATAGTTTTCATTTGAATTTGCATTGTAAGGACAAGTTTTGTCCGCACCTTTTTATAAATAAAATAAATTTTGAGTTTTGTCTTATTTATATATCCTTGCAATGTTATTTATAAAAATTGATGCTTGTGTGTTTCTATTGTAAGCAATATTAAGTGGATGTGATTCTTAGTTATGTTATTTATGGTAGTGTCATAATTTTTCTAAGTAATGAAAGATTCCCATCGCTCAAGTATCAATTGGGCAAAAGCTTGGAATCATATGATTTGAATCATGTGATGTATGGAAATCTTGGTAGTTAGGAAATTAAGACTAATTCCTTGATCGCACAAGTATGTGAGTCAAGTGAAGGACTAAAGGACTAGAAAACAATGTTGTGCACTGGTAAAGTCCGCCACAAATAACAATAAGACTATTCGTCATAATTTACTAAAAGTGTAGTAAATATGGTTATGCTTACAAGATTAAGTATAATTCTGAATTATTGAAAAGTCTCAATAATAGCAAAACGAATAAGAAGAATCAATTAGGAAGAAAGATAAAAGTTTCTCCAATCTGGAAAGAAGGGAGAGTACTTTTGTATCATGTTTTATGATTGTCTTATTGATTGTGAAACCATATCACAATTGATCCTCTAGGTAAACCGTAGTGCACTGGTATGGCTAAGAAGAGGAATCGAAAACTGTTGAAATGGTTAAATCAAAAAGGTGAATCATACTTCGTTCCAAAATCAAGTCTTAGAGTCGTACTCCAAGATTGTGACTTGAGTGATATCGTCTTAAGAAGTTCTAACACACTCATCAAATATGAAGCAGAAAAATTGTTTTTCTTACTCTTGCACGTTTGAAATTGGTAAGTTGTGATGTCTTGGATAAATACAAAGACCAACTAAGACCAATTGTGTGTTGTAGTTTATCTTGATAAGAATCCGCACTAACTCTTGAATATTTTTTTGCCAATAAATGTTCTTGACAAGAGAATCTTATATGTCAAGAGGTCAGTGGGAGTCTAAATGATCTTGAAAAGGTTCAAGAACAAATCAAGAGTAAACTTAGTTAAACACTAGCACACGACTTGAGGTTTGCAACCCATCGTGTCAACATAATTCTTGTTTACGTGCCACTCCAGTTTAAGTCAACTATGCATGTGAGTTCTATGAGTTCTCAATTGAATGCATAAAGGCAAAGCACCTTGTTCAATGAAAGTACATTGACTAGTATATGTGAGCTGCTAAATAACTTGGAAGCAATGGTAGGACCCTTGATGGCAAGAAATTAAGAATGAACAAGTTATGTCCATAAGAGTTTGGATTTGACACAAACATTATCTTATGATTATGATTATGAAAAATTCACATCGATAGGAACACATATACCATAAAATCTAAGTGTCATAAGGTTTCTCTCCGTTTCATGAAAATGATTGTGAGGAAACGCTTTCACTGAGAGAGATTTTAACGAGATAGCGATTGTGTAAATTACATTGTCAAATTCGATTATGATTACGGCATCCCTCTTCATAGTTCGAATTGTGAGATTTAGAAATTAGTTTGAACATTTAAGACTTATTCCTATAAGGTCTAATATGGTTTAAACACACATATGAGCTTTCTAAGGAAAGGTGTATGAGTTTGAGAAGCTTAGATAAAGGCTTATCGAAGCATGTCGTATTAGAAATATGAACTTTAGAAGTCAATAAGTATTGATTTCTAGAAGTCCAACTGTTTTATGAATACATTTCAAAACTAGTGGGAGCATAAGGGTTATGCTAGTAAGGATATAATTATCATGTTAGTGGGAGGATGATTATTATTTTAAGTGTTGCAAGTTAGCAATGTTATTTATAGAAAACAAAGTTTCAATTCGCAAAGTTGCAAAGGTTGAATAGTTGTTTTTGCTATAATTAAGGGAGAGAATATTATACTTCGTTTCGAAATCTAAAAGCTTGGATCAAGAAATTTTAATCAAATTTAGTCAAAGGACATATATAGATGTTATGTTGAAAAGATTCAACTTAAAAGGATTCTATATATGGAAATATTATATCAAGAAACTAGTAAAGTATCACATTTTTACATTATGAATCGTGTCCCATACGCTTCATGTATATGATCGATTGCATATTCTATAATATTTGACCGTTCTAAATTTTCCGAATGCATAGGGAATTAAGAGGGAAAAAGGACTAGAACCGGATTTGACTAAAATAATTAAACAATTGTCAACGACAATCTGAGGTTCGCTCAGGATTGGTCGCTTGTGAGCAGTTGGAAGTATAGTAATGAATGGAGCTTATTGGAATTATTATTATTAGATATGATTCTATTAATAATGAGTTATCGTATGGAAAATATGGAAATGTTTCCATATTGGGAGTTGGACGTTAAAGAATTTATGTCTAGATTAGAACCTTTTATGCAAGAAGGATGTTCAAAGGAATGTACTTTGAATGTGAGACTGCACATCTATGGAATTGTCTTGTAACAATCCCCAATAAAGAACTTTGTAATTTCATTGGCAAAGTCTTGGTGACTTTTGTGCAATAAGATTACAAAAGGATAATTGCCTAAAATGTTAGAATCTAACATATTCTAGTAGTCGAGAGAATTTTTTGTTCTTACACTAACAATAAGGATTAGGAATTATGGAATGAGCATCATTGGAAATGTTTTCAATTGATCTATTTCCCAATGTATCGAACATAGGTAAACAAAGTGTGCATGCTTGGTGTATGGGACAACTGCTGTTATAATTCAAGTAATAAGTTGATTATCTGAAACATTATATGATGGATAATGTGTAACCAATGTGTTGGCTAAATAAAAGGAGTTTTATTTATACTCAAAAGTTTGGGGCCATGTTGGATTCAATTATTATTGTGTTTCCCTTTTCATGTTTTGACTTCCTGAATAATAAGATTATTCGAACGTTCCACAAGCACTTATACTTTGGGAGTGGGTTTGAAAGAAGATTGTCATGGATTGGTTTGTAAATTGTCTAAAGTGTATTAGACATAGCAAAGGTTTGCTGCAACGTTCATGAGTGCTTATGAATATGATTTGAGCATTCGATTAAACCCATGCTCACTTGGATCACTTCATGGATTTTATCACGAGTGATTGGTGAGACGATAATATCTTATATTCTTAAAACCGAGACGTGTGAGTTGTATTCTGCAAGTCAGTTGCACATTGCTAATATGTAAACGCACCAGTAACTTTGTGTTATAAAACATACTGTTGTGTGTGATTTGATGAGTAGGTACAAGCGAGCATTGAGTCAAAGTTTATTCATTCCTTTTACCCAAAGTGGGATAAAAGCAATATATGTGGGCCCCTCGATGATTTAGGGATGACACCCTAAGCACTTAGTTAAGTTGGGACTAAGTTGATGTGTTTAATTGTAGTCTGTTGTCAGTCGTCATAAATCAGAAATCAGGAAACAACACATAGACTGAGAGAATGATTATAATCCATGTTTCATGTCAATACGATATCTATAGTGGAGGAATATATGATCCTTATCTGAAGGACACGTTTTTGATATGCTCAGAGTTCGACAACGACTTTTGAAAGCTACGATTGCTGATCAGGTTCCGAAGTCATACGCAATATAGTTACTAGACTTATCCAAGTAGGAGACTGTTGGATTAGGTGTCTAAGCCCAGAACTATTTTGGTACGTACTTGACCCGATTGAGAGCATGGTCCTTTTTTTGGTTGCCTTCACCATAGCAACTGATAGGATGAATTAAGGAAAAAAAAAGATTAATTATGATTTATTAATATATTATATGAATAATATATTAAAAGTGAAATCATATTGTTTAATTAATATTAGTCAAGAATTAATAAGAATTAATTTTGTGGCTAAAAGACTTCATTAAATAAAGGGGACTAGAACTGTCAATTGTGTGATAGTTGAATAGTGGGCTAATGGACTCCGTAGAAGTTGGAGTGGACGAAATCTATGGGGAAACCCATTAGAATTCGTCCAAGGCTTCTAATGGACTCCATAGAAGTTGGAGTGGACGAGTTGACTGTCCTGTTGCCGGGATTTTCAATTTTTTGGCCAGATTTTTTTGAGGATAATTGCCAAAACTCGTTTTTCTTGCCTAAATCCAATTTTTTAAGTTTGGAAGGGTTATCCTCATCAAAATTGATGGATTTGGTTAAGTATGGATAATATAGGATTATTATTAGTCAAATATTTGACCTAGTAAGTTTAAAAAGTTTCAATTTACACCCTTTAGGTTTTATTATAGTTTAAATTTGAACTTTAAAAGTTTTAGTTTATGAAATTTAAATAGTTAAACCCTAATATTTTGAAAGGTTTCAAAATTTGTCCTCAAGTTCTGGAATTTAAATTTTGATTGAAGTTTTAATTTTAAAATGTTAAATTTTAAAACCCTAGTTTTTTGAAAAGTTCAAATTACACCCTTATGGTTTTATTAAGTTAACTAAATGTATAATTAAAAGAGAGTTAAAAAATCCATAATGATATGGTTTATATTTAATTAAATTAAATGTATAATTTTATTAAATTAGATCACCTAGTATTTTAAAATTGTAAAATACACCCATATACTATATATAAAATTAAAAAGGTCTAATATTATATGTATATGAGTAAAAGGTCAGTCTTACCGTTAGTAGGCCTCATTCACGAAACTGGTCTATAAGGGTTGTTTAAAGAAGCGGTCTGTAAAATGACCGTCATTTGGTATCCACTCTTACCTACCGCACTCTTGACTAGTGGAGGGTCGTTAGCCGAACGGGTAGGATAGGACGCAACCTTCCATTATAAGTATAATGAAGTACGAAGTAACTAAACACTTTTATAAATTCTCAAATCTTAGTTACTTTAGGAAAAATGTGGAGTTGGTGCTATTCCATGAAATTACACTTTGTACCCTTGCTAAGACGTTAGTGGAGTGTGTGTGGTTAACCGGCACACTAATTGGGCTCTAAGCAAAGGTGGCAAAGGGTGACTCAATGTTTGTCATAGATCGATGGAGTGTGTGTGGTTAACCAACATGTCGATTAGGTGACTATGACGTTGGGGGCACCATGCATATTTGCATGGTTATCCACAACTTGTTTGTGATCCTCGGCATCCTAGTCACAAACAAAGGGCAAACTTGAGATTTAAACATGCCATTGAAAAGTTAAATGAATCTTAAAAGATCTAGGAGTTTCAATTCATTTAAAACTTAATTTTCAATTTTCGTTTTTCATGGTGGAAATTTGTAAATCGTCATTTACCTACCTTCAAATGTTCTGTAATTTGGATTACGGCATCCCTCTTCCAAGTTGTAAAGTATTGTGTTGGATCCTAGCCTTGATGTTTCATTTGGGTGTTATATCAAGGATTCCAATCAACAAGATTGAATTTTCTCCCGTTTTGTAGATGTCAAAATCTATCAACTATGGTCCTCCTAAGTCCATTGGAAAAAGTTTTCCACGTGAAGATGATGTTCCACGATTGGATTGTGGAAATGGAAATCATGCTTCACTTCCTCCACCTCCTCCAATAATTCTCCCTAACCCACGTGTTCGAAGAATTGAAAAGTTCAAAGTCACTCAAGCCCTATTGGCAGACACAAAGATGGAAAGTATGTATGTGCTCATGTCTTGGATATGAAGTTGCATATCGTTAGATTGAGAATGTTGTGTGTCAATGTCTCAAGGAAGTTGGTTGTTGACTTGGTTCTTCAGTCACTTCCCGAATCATAAAGTGAGTTCATTAGAGAGTACTATGTGATGGACCACGACGTAACCCTCATTGATGTGAAGACTGTTCGAGAAGATGTGAATAGAAAAATCAAAGAGTTAAGAGCTGATATGGGAAAGGAAATTTAGAATTTGATTAACAATTATTCTTCTCTTCTCAAGAAGGTTGATATAGTTGCTGAGGCAGTAATGAAAGTGGTTCAGTGGTATAAGTCCATGGCTCCGAAACTTGATAAGAAGGTTGAGGTGCATGCTACAAGTTTTGGGAATGTTGCCAAGTTGCTGGGTGAATTAAAGGATCAAATGTCAAAATCTAGATCTTCGTCATCTTCATTAATTACTCCTGAGTTATTAACTCAGAAGTGTCACTTGTTAGAGTCAACCATTCACAATGACTTGGCTCCACTTGCAAAGTTTGCATATCTCATGCCAACAGATCCCCCCGCCTGTTGTCATAGGGGTGCAAGGGGGAGAAAGGAGGAGTGTTGGCCTAAGTTCACAAAGTGTTAGAGGTGAAGGAGGTTCTGGAAAGACTAGTGATGATGTGAAGGTAGTTGGAAAGGTTATAACTACTCAGATTCCAGTGATAATGCCTAAGAAGACTGATCCAATAATCTCAACAACAACAACAAAGCCTTCGAATATAAAAAAAACTTAATCACAGTTGCGAAGATTCTCAATGGTATTGATGAATCGAAACTCCAAGGTACAAACAAGGAGGATTATTTTTTCAGTCTTGCACACATGAAGTTTTTCATCGACAACTAATATGAATGCTTAGCTGTGACTGATGTCAAATTGGCTTTCGCAATGGGAAAAGAAACTATTGTGCCTCAGTCATTGTTGAAGAGTCAAGTTGATTTAAAGACGTATGTCGATGGAGAGATATGCTTGAAGCCTCTTGGGATAGTGTTCGTTGGAAAAAGAAAGAAGGGAAAGAAAATGAAGTTTTTGTTCCAAGCTTGTGATGTGGAAAGGTATACTACAGCTCAATATACGAACTTGCATGTTCGTATGAATAGTTACAAAAATAATAATGATGGAGAAAAAGCAGAGCTGAAGAAAGTGATAACTTGGTATATTGAAGTTCAAAGAACTATACACCAAGCTATCCAAATGTTAATGACCTGATTCTTCACTTCTCACAAAGGGGGAGAATGTAGATGTCAAACATTGTTGTGAGGTGTCGAAGGTCATGGATAGTTTCGATAGTTTGTTATTTTATTATAATGGCACTTTATGTATTGAAGTTTTTAGTGTTCAGTCCCTTATGTTTTTGGTGTGCTTTCATGATCCCTATAAATATGGGATGTGTACTAGAGATAGATAAGAACTTTCGTCATTTTGTCTAAAAACTCTCTCTACTTTCTGAAAGCATAATTAAGCCAAACAGACTTTATTCAGATCTTGTGTTCATCATTCTTACTATACTATGATATTGTAATTCAAACTCGATTTCATTACAACTACATCTTCCTATTTGCCCATGGGTGCGGGTAAAGGTTCTAAACTCCCATACGGTTTTCTGATGTTGTGCTTTAACTCTTTCGCATTTACACATTCTGCCACATACTTTGCAACATCAAGCTTCATTGTCAGCCACCAGTAGTAAGGTTTCAGATCCCTATACATCTTAGTGCTGCGTGGATGAATCGAGTACATGGTCTTGTGAGCTTCTTCCATCAGAAGATCTCTTAACCTTCCCATCTTAGGTACCCAAATTCTATCTTGGATTACCTTCAATCCTTGATTTTTTGTACCAAATACCAATGTTTTTCCTAAACGTTCTTCCTTTTGGTTGTTTTTCTCCAAAGCTTCTTCCTAAGCTTTCTTGATGTTTTCCACAATAGTTGAGACAACTTCTATTCTTAACGATTTTGGACTTTTTCTTTCCAGGTTTACTTTTTGACTTAGAGCATTAGCTATGACATTTGCTTTACCAGGGTGGTAAAGTATCTCACAGTCGTAATTCTTGAGCCAATCTAGCTAGAGTCGTTGTCTCATATTCAATTCCTTTTGATCAAAGAGATACTGGATACTTTTATGATCAGTGAAGAGTTTGCACTTTGTTCCGTAAAGATAATGCCTCCATATCTTTAATGCAGATACTACCACTGCCAAATACAGATCATGAGTGGGGTAGTTCTTCTCGTGCTCTTTCAATTGTCGAGATGCATATGATATCAGCTTATCTCTCTGGGTCAGAACACAACCTAATCCAACTCCAGATGCATCGCGATAGACTACAAATTTTTCGACTCCATCAGGTAAAGAAAGAATCGGTGCCTCACACAACTTCTTCTTTAATTTATCAAATGCTTCTTCATGTTTTTCACTCCATGTATATGTAGCTCCTTTATTGATCAAATTTGTCAATGGAGTAGCTATCGAAGAAAAGTGTTGGATAAACCTTCGGTAATATCCAGCTAATCCCAGAAAGTTTCGAATCTCGGTGGGACTTTTTGGTCGTTCCCATTTCATCACAACTTCAATCTTTGCTGGGTCAACCATTATTCCCTCTTGGTTAACCACATGACCCAAGAATTGGAAAGAATAGGCACCTCACACAACTTCTTCTTTAATTTATCAAATACTTCTTCATGTTTCTCACTCCATGTATATGTAGCTCCTCTATTGGTCAAAGTTATCAATGGAGCATCTATCAAAGAAAAGTCTTAGATAAACCTTCGATAATATCCAACTAATCCCAGAAAGCTTCGAATCTTAGTGGGACTTTTTGGACGTTCCCATTTCATCACAACTTTAATCTTTGCTGGGTCAACCATTATTCCCTCTTGGTTAACAACATGACCCAAGAATTGGACTTCTTGAATCCAAAAATCACATTTGGAGAACTTTGCATACAACTGCTCCTTCTTCAGAACTTCTAATACTTCTCGCAAGTGCTTTCCATGCTTCTGCTGGCTCTTTGAGTAAATCATAATTTCATCTATGAACACTACCATGGATTTATCAAGGAATGGTTTAAAAACCTTGTTCATCAAATTCATAAATGTTGTTGGAGCATTAGTTAGTTCAAATGACATAGATGACTAAGTCAGCTTAAACATCTTTACTCATCATGATTATAGGTATAAAATACATATATAATTTTTTTTAAAAAAAAACATGTATATTTTGTTCATCCAACATAGATATCAAGAACACAGATAATATGCACACATAGCACGTAGTTTATATTAAATACTTCATATCTATGTTTAAGATGAAAGTAACTATGCACTCACTTGTTAAAGTGAAGATTCCAAACTCGGGAAACACTTCGCTTCTAAAAAGGAAACATACAAAAAGACGACCATTTTTTGCAACGGATAAATGAGTGTTTTCTTAAGGTCATGGGTCGTGGAGAGTGTCACACTAAAGATCAGTGTACTAGCAAGTTTCATGAGATGAACAAATTTGTCACTTAGTTTAATGACATTTACAACAATTTGTTACACAACGGAAAAGCAGGGAAGACGATGAATAAATCTTAGAGACGACCCTTAAAATTTATGTTGTTAATACTAATAAGAAACCGTTCAAGTTTCTCGATGTTTGGAGATTTTTATCCAACTCCCCGAAATGGATAAAAGAGTAGGGTAGCAAAGAAGTGGTTCGAAAAGAACCAAAGTTTCCGAGACGTCTTACACTAATTCATCGGATACGCATTTTGGGGTTGATTTGAACGAAGTGAATGAGCTTGAACTGGAAGAAGTGGTTTGACCAATGGGTTAAGATAGAGAAAAAATGAGGATCGTCATTGAATACATCGGGAATGAGAATAGGAGATGAAATACATAGAGTTGCTATTAGTTTGGAAGTTTATAATTTGAATTTTCATAGTTGTTTGAGTTTTGAAAATGATAAGTTAGAGGAGAAAAAGATATTGAGAGAGGAAAAGCATCATGCTCGAGAGGAGAAGCAAAAAAGTCAGAATGTGTAATTTTTAAGAAAACCTTACAATCACCTCATCGAATACGAGCTCGATATGGTTTTGAGGGCTAGATATCATGAAAAAAAAAACTACAGATAGTATTTTTTTTGTCGGTTTTAAGAATGTAATATTTTTTATATTTTTTTCGTTTTTAAGATTGTAATCGTTTTTATGTTTTTTTTGTTCGTTTTAAGGAATGTAGTCGTTTCATTTAAATTAATGACGTTTTTTTAGTTAATTACATGTTATTCAACTAAAAAAGGGAAAAAAAAAAACAAAAATATTTTGTAATTTATTACATTTTATTCAATTAAAAAAACAAAAGTATGGTAAGATGTGGTATAACAAATTAGTTTTGTAGGGTATAATAATAAATAACATAACATTAGAAAAATAAAAATATTGTAAGTATGAGCCTAACCTTTTACTATAATTTGCTTTGTATATATTGGTTCACCATTTTATGAATATTTGGTTCCAGCAGAAGATTATAAATGAGGAGAATGTTTTTTTGGGTGGTTAAGTACTTGGTCTCATTCAGCCCATTTCATCGCCAGTTTTACCTTTTGGCAGGAAAGGGCTATAAAAATCATGGTTATTATTTATTTATTTATTTATTTATTTTTTGGGGAGGGGGAGGGGGGTGGTTAATGACCTAGAATGGTAACGAACTTTGGTCTCTGTCTACATTTAGGTAATCATGTTTTTTTTCGTTCATATTTGACCATTGAATTTGTTTGACCTGTTCAAAATAGGGTAATGTAGCTGATAATTACGGTAATATTACCCTATTATGAACATGTCAAGCAAGTTTATTGGTTAAATATGTACGAAAAAAACATGTTTACCTAAATATGGAAAAAAACCAAAGTTTCTTACTCATTTTAATAATATTGGACTGTGTCGTGGGATTAGTGAACAATTAGGTTAGGTTTGGTCTAACCCAGTTCAATCTCGGCTAGTCATGGGCTAGACTATGTTGCTAGGTCTTTAAAGCACATATAACCTAGCCCCTTAAATATATACAACCTAACCCCTAACTAGTTGGACGTAAACTGGATCGACCCGAGACCTGACCATCTCCTCATGCATAAAGACCGGACAACCCAATTTCATGTCACATCAATGGGTCTTATGATTACTTGTATTTAACATAAAAACCCCAATATTATCGAAACGAGTAAGGAACTTTGGTTTTTGTCCATATTTAAGTAACCATGTTTTTTCGCATACATTTGACCAGTAAATTTGTTTGACATGTTCATAATACGGTAATGTTGCCGCTAATTATCAGTTATATTACCTTACTTTGAACAGGTCAATCAAATTCAATGATCAAATGTGTACAAAAAACAGTTACATTAATATGAACAAAGACCAAAGTTTATTACCTTGTTAATTCATTAACCTTATTTTGGGTCAAATATTTTTCATTTTTTGTTAAATCTTTGATACGTGATAAGACTAAATTTGTCTTTTTTTTTTTCTTATCTATTTTAGGATTTCGAATAATGATAATGTTAGTTCATTTTTTTGCATAGGAGGATAATATTTGAATTTTATATTTTGTACTTTCTAGTTATTAAACTTTTTAATTTAAAGACTAAATGATCTATCATATAAACACAAATTGTATGTCTTATACAAATAAAAATAATTAAAATAAGTTCATATTATCTTTTATTTTTTATATCAAATCGACTATGGTGGAAAATAAAATATGATTAGTACAATATAATTATCTACAAAATATATATAAGTAGCTTTGTTAGAAAAGAAAATAAAAATACCAATATATAATTACGTTTATTAAAATATCTTGCATTTTATTTACATATGAAAAGAAGAAAATTTTATGTGGAAAAAGAAGTAACTAAGTGGCCAAGAATTGACAATGGGGTTGACTTCTTTAATCTCAACCCACTTTTGGTTACTTTTGTCACGCGGCTCAAAACAATTTCTAGTCACTTTCCTGAATGTTACATGATTGTTTCGAAACTTTATTTACTTTTATTAAAAAAACATTATAAAATTGAGATGGATTTTCAAGATTATTTTTTTTCATTTAACTTTTATTGCTTAAATTCTTGTTGAATTAAAAAAGATGCTACGTGTAACTAAAAAATTGTTAAACAATAAAAAATAATACATTTTTGTGATCTGGACACGTGTAAGCGACATATGTACTTTAAAAGATTCACAAACCGGAGTTGAGTTAAGAGGCATTTTGATATTCTGTAAAGTTGTCTATTACGACATAGTGTGGTTAAACTGAATCAGATATTCGGAATTTTAGAGGTGATATAATTAGATTTGGATTAACGTTTTAATATATGATTGCAATATGTAGTTTTGTTTTTTGGTAATGTGTTCCTGTTCATTAAAAAATATAATAACTTATGATCACTTTAGTTAATATCCTTATTTTATATCGCCTAAATGTGTGTTTGGCAAAACTAACTGGTAGCGGTTAGTGGGTAGCTGATAGCGGGTATCGTTTGATTTTGGAGCGTTTTGTTGAAAGCTACTTCACGTAGCTTTTGATTTTTGATCGTTTTGTTTAGGTTAAAAGTTAAACGTTCATGTCATCGAATGAGACTTTTTCTTTTTTACTAACGTTTTCTTAACAGCTAGAAGTCAGAAGCTCCGAAACGCTGCGTGCCGAACACGCCTATATATATATATATATATATATATATATATATATATATATATATATATATATATATATATATATATATATATATATATATAAGTGTTTAAAAAGGTAAATATATATTTAAAGGCAATTATGAAAATTATATAAAAAGACAAAATGTTTAAAAAGACAAAATGTTTAAAAAGGTAAATATATATTTAAAGGCAATTATGAAAATTGATTTTAAAAACTCAAGAGTGTTTTCTTAAATTCTTTAGAAAGTATTTTTTATATTTGAAGCGATTTATTTAAACTAAAAGTTAAAAGTTAAACGAAGTTTTTTGTTTAAATTGAATGTTATATGAAACTAAGGTGTTGTTTGTTTTTTTAGGCAAAATGTCTGCAGTCTGCGGACCACATCTGTAGACATCTGAATTAGAAAAGATGGACCAAATGTCTACAGTCTAAAAAAAGAAGACTGATTGTTTTTTTTTTAACATCTGCGAGCTACTAAAATAAGCTGAAATCTAAATAAATTGATTTTTTTAAACTTCAAAGTGATTTTTTAATATTTTTATGACTTTGTTATAAATAATTAACAAATCTATATCAACTTTTATTTATCATTGTATAAAAAATAAAAATAAAAATGGTATGAATTAACATATATATTTGATAAAAACCAACAACTTTGGTTGCAGAGTTATATCTAAACATTATAATTAGTTATCAAAGAATTTGATACATAAATCGATGGAAATAAACTTTGATTTTTTCAATTAAATCCATTAAAAATGTACCATAAATATTTTCTCGAGATATTGACGATACTATATTAAATAATGTTTTACAAAATTTGGCAAAAAATATAAAAATATATTATGATTTTTTTTTCATATTTATATAAACAATTTCAACGACTATTATTGTAATAAATCTTTATTTATAAATTTTTCAAAAATATCATATTTGTATCGTCGAACGTTTTTTTTTTTGAGTTTTTTTTCAAATTTTTTATTATTAATAAAGCTGGAAAAAATATAAATTAAAAAAAAAAAAAAAAACATATAACACCCTGATCCTCAGGTATTAATGATGATATTTTGGTTTGGATTTTTGAGAACCTACTCGGCGAGTTGGTCTCCCTACTCGTCGAGTAGTAGCGGGTTTGTCCGCGAAGTTTAATGCTCTACTCGCCGAGTTCATTATGGGACTCGACGAGTAGATGCTGGCAGATGAAACCCTAGATTTCGGGGCCCTGCACCCTATTTAAAGGGTCATTAGCCTCCCTTGGCCTCCCCTTTACAGCTCTTTACCTCCCAAAAACCATGTTTCGAGAGTGAGTGTGTTTCTTGGTGATTTTAAGCTTGAAGGAGGGATTTGGTGAAGGAATCACTTGAGGAAACAAGCTAGAGGAAGCAAAGGACTCGTGGGGATTCTAGATCTACTTCTGTGGAGCAATTTCTGAAGGTATTAAGCTGTTCCTTGGCTCATTTCCACCCAAAAACCCTCTTGTGCATGGATTCTAAGAAAGGGCTTTTGTGTTTAAGCCAAGATCTGAAGTTGTAACTTTAGATCTGAACTCCTTTTGGCCTTGACATGCATAAAGTTATCAGTTGAACTTAGCATGTGCCTCCCCTCAAGTGTATGACTCCATTCCAAGCTTAGATTTGCTATTTTAGGGCCTTAAAGCCTTGCATGCACGTAAAGTTTGCAACTTTACGTGGAAAGCATGCCTTAGGAGCCTAGATCTGTAGTTTGGAAGCATTGCATGGCTCAAAAGAGTCTGTATGGCTTGAGATCTGATAGGACTCGGCGAGTCGCAGGGGGAGACTCAGCGAGTCATATGAAGGCAGGCATGGACTTGACGAGTTGGATGAACAACTCGGCGAGCCGAATGAAGATTACCTAGAACTCGACGAGTTGAAGGAACAACTCGACGAGTCGAGTAAGATTCCCCCAATTGTTGGATGTCCGTAGACGTGTCGAGTGGCAAGCAAGGAAACTCGAAGAATGACCTTAGATTATCAATCAAGATCATATGAACTCGACGAGTCACCTCGATGACTCGGCGAGTAGATGTTATCTCGGGAAACTCGGTGAGTCACTAGTTGTACTCGGCGAGTTAGGGTCAACATGGACTGTTGACTTGCTCTTGGTTGTAGTTGACCAGGATGGACTTTGGGGAAATTACTGGATATTGTATGTCACTTTTTAGGCAGTTGCGTGGAGCAGCCCGTGGGGTATATTTGGTCGCAAAGTGTCAGTTCAGCATTCGTGACAGGTGAGTCTTCTCACCATACCTTTGGGTCTAAGGCACCAAAGGCCGGCCCATTATGTGATTATGATATATGTGTTGGACATTCTGTGTTTTGTTATGTGATTACATGTTTTGTATGAAGACCTTGGGGGAAGCCCGTGGCATTGGATGTAAGACCATGTGGGGTAGCCCATGGCAGTCCTAGGTGAAGACCATGTAGGATAGCCCAGGGCATTGGATGTAAGTCCATGTGGGGGAGCCCATGGCAATCCTAGGAAAAGACCATGTCGGGTAGCCCATGGCATTCTCACAAGTTTCATGTATGTATGGCTTACGTGATATGTGTGTAGCTTTTACAGCTAACAGGATATATTATATGTGGTTTGTTTGTGTGTGGTATGCTCTGTGAAACTCACTAAGCATTTCGCTTACAGATTGTTGATTGTTTCAGGTACTTCAGAACCTAAGGGCAAAGGCAAGACGTGATGATGTGGCGTGCACTCTACCTCTCTTTTTGTGTGTTTGGGGACTCTCTGGTGTTTTCAAAAGTACAATGAAATTGTAATAATTGTGAATTGAAAAAAAACAAATGGTTTGGGAATCTATGGATTATGGGAATTGTTTGATTAATTAAAAATGAAAAATTTCTTGGTAAAAATTGGGTCGTTACAAGTTGGTATCAGAGCCTTGGTTTGAGGGATTCGGACACATTCACTGGTGTGTCGGGACTCAAACTAAGGAAGTGGTAAAATGTTTTCAAAAGAAACTTAAAAAGAATTTTTAAGCCAAAAAGAGGAGAGTGCAACGCGCGTGATCAGCCGAGCCAAGTAAGTAGTTTCCCAAGTTGAATAGCCATGTTATGTGATAGTGAGCTTTGTCGATTATATGGAATTGCTAACTGTATGTTTTAAAATTATATACGGTTAGGAGTTGATAGCCTCAGAATGATTGATTTAGCCTATTTGATCATTTATGTGTATAATTTGCATGCCTAAAAGCAAGCTGTAGTGATTGGTTTGACTGTTATGAGTAGGACAACCATAGGGTGTCCAGGTTTGACTCATGCGAGAGTTGTGAGTCATGATTTGTGTGGATAGATTTGGAGGTACCAGGTAAAGCAGCGGGGTAAGGTGCGAGTAGGTGCGGAAGGTAGTATTGGGCCTGTACTACTGGAAGCATAGGACTCGTACCCAAACCCATGTTCTACCTGGGAATTCCAAAGGAAAACGGTATGGAAGTAACCTCGTTATGGGTATCCTGATCATTATGTTTTGTGAAATGATAGTCCAGCATGGTGGTTACGCGATTGGGATTAGGACCGGGATCAGGATCGGGATCTAGGGCTGGGTCGGGCGGCCCTACTGATGGTATTGATGAGAGGCTGCGTGAGCTGATTGCGGCCGAGGTTACGAGGGGCATCCTTGATGCTACCTCAGTCATCTTTGGGACGGTCAAGGAGGGTATGATGGAGATCATGGAGGAGAGACTTAAAGCATTCAAGGCCGATATTTCTGCGGGCCAGGGTGGAGCTCGAACCCCCTCGTTTAGGGAGTTCAAGGCATGCGGAGCTCCGGGGTTTTCTGGGGTCAGGGATCCCATTGTGAGCAGACGTAGGGTGGCGGACATTGAGAATGCCCAGCGCACGCGTTCTTTCCCGGAGGAGGAAAAGGTTGGATTTGCCTCCTGCATGCTGAGGGATAGGGCCCGATATTGGTGGGGCGAGATTACTAGTCAGGTGGGAGCAGCCGGTGTGGCTGCCATGTCGTGGGCTGAGTTTGTACGACGATTTGATCAGGAGTTTGCACCACCTATTGAGGTGCAACGGATGGTGAGGGAGTTTCATGATTTACAACAGACTACTGAGACTGTGGCGGAGATCACCGCCAAGTTTCGAGAGCGAGCTTTGTTGATCCCTCAGTATGCGACAGATGAGGACATGAGGAGGACCCGATGTCACTCTATGCTGAGAGAGGACATACGGGAATTTGTGAGCTTTATAGGGTGCAAAACCCTGAATGAGATGGTTGATAAGGCCCGTGAGAGGGAGATGGAGTTGGAGTCCCGCACAAAGCAGAAGACTGAGCAGGTTCAGGCAGCGGGGGCTCAGGCTAAGAAACCGAAGACCTCCGATTCTTCGAGTAAGGGCCAACAGGGCCGGGGCCGGTGTGCCAAGTGTGGGAGATTTCATGGTGGGGCTTGTCGGACAGTCGGGATGTCGGGATGTTACTCATGTGGCCAGCAAGGTCACTTGAGTAAGGATTGCCCCAAGAAGGGCTTGATATGCTTTCACTACAACCAGACAGGCCATAAAAAGGCCGATTGTCTGAGGTTGCAAGGAGGAGGAGTAGGATCTGTGGCAGCGCCCGCGCCCGCCACTATGAGGATTACTGATGGCAGCCCTAAGGCGGAAGCTTTGGCGGTGAAGAGTCACGCATTCCAGCTGACTACCGAGGAGGCTCGAGTCGTGCCAGACGTTGTGGCTGGTATGTGTTCATTATCCTCTGTCTCTTTTATGTTAAATGTTTGTATGTATGCTTAGTATGCTTTTGTATAGGGACCTTTCTGGTCAATGGTATGACGGCCCATGTCTTATTCGATTCGGGAGCTACCCGATCTTTTTTGTCTCTTGCGCTTAGCAAGAAATTCCGAGACACATCGGGGACTCTGGATACCCCGCCCGAGGTGGAGATTGCAGATGATCGCACCGTGAGTGTTTCGAGGTTGTGTCAGGATTGCGTCCTGAATGTGCACGACGACAGGTTCGCGTTGATTTGGTTCCCATACCATTGCGAGGATTGAAGGTGATTATTGGGATGGACTGGCTGGGGACCATTGGGCCATGATCGATCGTGAGCGGCAGCTAGTCTGTAACACCGTAAAAATTCAACAATTTTTATCATTTTAAAAACCATATATTTTTATTCACATCCACATTTTAAAACATTGTATCATCATTATCTCAATACAAAACCCCAAGATCAAAACATATGAACTCTAGTGTGCGTGTGTACGAGTTCACCAAGTGACTCGGCGAGTCAAACATTCAGAAACTCAAAAAATCGATTTTCATTGCTTATTTCGATCAAATATGCATCAATACAATAGAAACCAATCCAGGCTTTGATACCACTGATGGGTTTTGGTCATAAGACATCCTATGTGCTCATACAAACCCTAATGCTTAGATCTAGGTTTCTCTATTGTACATGCTTTGAATCCAAGACTATAAACCCTAATTCTAGCATATGGAAATCAATATTAACATATAAATGGGTTTAAGAACATACCTTGATTGTTATATAGCAATAACAATCCAATTCCTCCTTGAATTGACCTTAGAAAGCTGAGAGTCACAAGTGTCACTCCTCTAATGGCTTACAAACACCATAAGCAAGTGGAGAAGGTAAAAAGAGAGAGGAGGGAGGTTAGAATTCGTCCTTAGATCCTCTTGGGAAGAAGTACACGAATTCTAAGGCCTTAGGGGTCTTTATATAGGGTTGGGATTAGGTTTTCAGTCCTTATCCTTATCTAGTTGCTTGTCCACCAAGCAACCAAAAGATAACTCTTAGAAACCCTTATCCTAGTCGAATTCTAAGGGATTTACACCTCAAATTCGTTCACCATATATATAAGATAATCCTTACCTTATTTTGTAACTATCACATAATTACAATTCAGCCCCTCTAGTTTAATTAATTACACTTGATCACAAAATTAATTCTTAATTAATTATTGACCAATATTAATTAAACAAATAAGATTTCTCCTTTAATATATTATTCTTATAACATATTAATAAATCATAATAACCTCTCTCTCTATTTATTTCTCCAATCAAGTTGCTTTGGTGAAGACAACCCAAAAGGACCATGCACCATCGGGTCAAGTACATACCAAAATAGTTATGGACTTAGACACTAATCCAACAGTCTCCCACTTGGATAAGTCTAACAACTATTCTGCGTATGACTTCGGATCCCGATCTGCAATCGTAGCTTTCCAAAGCCGCTGTCAACTCTGATCCTATCAAAAACGCGTGTCCTTAGATAAGGGATCATATATTCCTCCATTCTAGATATCATATGAGATATGATTTCAAATCATTCTCTTTGTACTATATCTCGATTTCTGATTTATGACGACTGACTAATTAAACAAATCAAATTAGCCCTAGCCCGGCCGAGCATTTACGTTTGTCATCATTAAACCATCGAGGGGCCTAAAAGATATCGCTTTTATCCCACTTTGAATAAAAGGAACGGATAAACTTTGATACAATGCTTGCTTGCACTTACTCACCGAATCACACACAACAATATGTTTTATAACACCAAGTTACTAGTGCATTTACATATTATCAATGTGCAACCGATTCGCAAGATACAACTCACACATCTCGGTTTCAAGAATATAAGATGTTATCGTCTCACCAATCACTCGTGATACAATTCATGGAGTGATCCAAGTGAGCGTGGGTTTAATCCAATGCTCAAATCATATTCATAAGCACTCATGAACGTTGCCGCAAACATTTGCTTATGTTTAATGCTCTTTAGACAATCCACACACCAATTCACGACAGTCTTCATTCATATCTACTTCCAACATATGAACGACTGTGGCCCGTTCGAATAATTCGATTATTCTTAATAAACTCAATTATTCTGGAAGTCAAAACATGCAAAGTGAAACACAAGAATAATACTAATCCCATATGGCCTCAAACCTTTGAGTATAAATAAAACGCCTTTTATTTATCACCATATTGATTACTCATTATTTGTTGTTTCGGGTAATCAACTTCTTACTTGAATTCCAACACTTGTCCCATGCTCCTAGCATGCACACAATGTTTACCTATGATTCTTACTTTAGTGAAATAGACAAATTGAACACATTTCCAATCATTCTCATTTTACAACTCCAAATCCTTTTTCATAAGTGTAAGAATATCAAATTCTTGCTACTTATAGAATATGCTAGATTCTAACACTTTATGCAATGATCCTTTCGTAATGTCACTGCACCAAAGTCACAAAGACCATTGCCAATGATATTACAAAGTCTTCTATCGGAGATTGTTACAAGACAATTCCTTAGATATGATGTCTCTCACTCAAAGTACATTCCTTTGAACATCCTTTTGCATAATAGTTTCTAATATAAACATAGATCTTCAATATTTACTTCCTAATATGAACACGCTTCCATATTTTCCTCATGACAACTCATTCTTAATAGAATCTTTTCTATTTGTAATGACGTCGATATAATCCATCCAATATGGAAACATTTCCATAATTTCCAATACTATACTTCCAACTACTCACAAGCGACCAATCCTTGTCGAACTTTGGATTGTACTTTGATAGTTGTTTAATTATCTTAGTCAAAACCAATTCTTGTCCCTTTTTCCCTCTAAATGCGCTAGACATTTGGAAAAAATTTAGAATGGTCAAACATTAAAGCATTTGCAATCGATCCTATACCCGAAGCGTATGGGACACGACGCATAATGTTTTATTTGCTATGTTCTCAAAATTCGAATAGTGAAGAGGGATACCGTAATCATAATCGAAATTTTAAGAACACACTTTGTACCTTTGACTAAATTTTATTAACATTTCTCAACCTAAACCTTTAGATTTGAAATGAAGCATAATATTCTCTCCCTTAATTAAAGCAAAACAACTCTTCAACTATTGCGACTTTGCAAAGTATGACTCTTGTTTTCTATAATTAATATTGCTAACCTTGCAATACTTTCCTTAATAATCATACAATCATAACTTTTATGCTCCCACTATCTTGATGATTATTATAAAACATAACACTTATGCTCCCACTAGCTTCAACATGTATTCATAAACATCTTAACTTCCAGAAAGACAATACTTATTGAATTTTCTTAAGTTCATGTTTCTAATACTTAGTGCTTTGATAATCTTTTATCAAGGCTTCTTGAACTTATACACCTTTGCCTTAGATAGTTCATATGTGTGTGTAAACAATTGCCAAACCTCTCAATTCAAATTATGGAAAGGGATACCGTAACCATAATCGAATTCGAGAATGCAATTTTGCAATCTCTATCTTCTTAAAATCTTTCTTAGTGAAAGCATTTCCTCACAATCATTTTCATGAAGGAGGAAATCTTATGACACTTAGATTTTAAACGGTGTAAATGTTCCTATCCATGTGAATTTGTCAAAACCAACGTTTACGACAAATTCAAACTCATATGGATCGAACTTTCTTAATCTTGATTTCTTGCATTATGGTAGCACAACTGCCCACCACGTCTTCCAAGTAGTTAAGCATCTCACCCTTTCCTATCAATGTACCTTTCATTGATTAAGGTGACTTGCCTTTTATGCATTCAAGATGAGAACTAATAGGATTCATATGCATAATTAACTCAATTGGAGCAGCACATAATCAAAATAATGTCAACACGATAGGTTGTAAACCTCAACTCGTGTGCTAGTGATGATCGATAAGGTTTATTTGATTTGTTCTTGAGACCTTTCAGGACCATTAAGACTCCCACTGACTCCTTGACATATAAGGTTCTCTTGTCAATAACCATTTCTTGACAAACAAATATTCAAGAGTTAGTGTAGTTTTTATCAAAACTCTTCATAAATTGGTCCTAGTTGGTCTTTGTCATAATCTTAACTTTAAGACTTGTTTTGGAACGAAGTATGATTGACTTTTTGATTTAACCATTTCTTCAATTCTTGATTCCTCTTCTTAAACATACAATTGTACTTAGAGGATCAATTAAAATATGGTTCTTAATCATTAAGACCTATCATAAAGCATAAAAGGTACTCTCCCTTCTTCTTAGAATGGAGAAACTTTTATCTTTCTGCCTACTTGATTCTTGTTATTCGTTCTACTATTGA
The DNA here is from genome assembly GCF_051521515.1 of Lactuca serriola. Taxonomy (NCBI): domain Eukaryota; kingdom Viridiplantae; phylum Streptophyta; class Magnoliopsida; order Asterales; family Asteraceae; genus Lactuca; species Lactuca serriola. The sequence continues at coordinate 45,778,270 of NC_136412.1, read as the reverse complement.
TTTAAACTTTTTCAAACAATTCAGAATTACACTTAATCTTATAAGTATAATCATATTTACTAAACCTTTAGTAAATTATGACAAATATCTTGTTACTCTTATGGTGGACTTTGATCAACACACAACTTTGTGTACTTGATCTCCTAGTCCTTCACTTGACACTTTGTCAATGAATTAGTCTAATTTCCAAATACGAAATTTCTCATTCATCGTGCATCCACGTTGCATGATTCCAAGTTTCTGTCCAATTGAAACTTGGGCGATGAGAAACTCTCCCTATTTGGTAAATTCTCGACTTTCCATATATAACATAATAAGAACCAAATTCATTATTGCTAATAATAGAAACATTTTAACATCAATTTTTTCATACACGCCATTGTAAGGATAAATAAATAAAATTTAAAATCAAAATTTATTTTATTGCGGAAAAATTTGTCCTTACAATACAACTCATTGAAAAACTTATGCTAATACATCTTTCTTAGCAATCTAATTCTAACTCTAAGTAGTAGCTCAAGAATCTAATCTTCGAGAAATGCGATCGAAATCCATTCCTTCACGGTTAGATTCTGCTCACTTCTTCCCTTAAGCTTCCTTTCTTTTCTTCGATCCTACAAAACATCAATTGTAATCTTATCACATTATGTATTAAGAATCTAGAATAGAAGCTTAAAAGAGTTAGTTAATGGATTTTACCTATCTTAGAGCAATACGTTTCGACTCTCCCATCTCTTAGATCTCTTAGGTAAATAGGGCAGCTTCGTCTCCAATGCCCCTTCTCTTGGCAATAAAAGCAAATCGACTCTTTTGGAACAGGACATGGAACTACTTCAGACATCACCTTTTTCTTATGATCAAACTTTTTGATCATAGCATGTCTTTCGTTGCCAATGTCTATATCCATAGAGGTCTCGAAGGCAGATTCACCAATCAACTTTGCTTTTTTATTGCGCCAAATCATTGCAGATTCGGCAGCAATAAGCATATAGGTGAGATCTATAAGGGTCACGTCGTAGTTCATCATATAGTACTCTCTTACGAACTCACTATATGAGTTGGGAAGTGACTGAAGAACTCGATCAACAGCCATTTCCTCACAGACAACGGATCCCAACATTCTTAACTTATCAATGTGTGACTTCATCCCTAGGACGTGTGCACACACGGACTTTCCTTCTTTATGTTTACTTGCCAAAAGGAGGAGGTAGAGGAAGTGAAGCATGATTTCTTGTTCCTCGATCGAATCGTGGAATATCATCTTCATGTGGAATGCTTGTTCCACGGGATTTGAGAAGACCATAGTTGTCGAACTTTGACATCTACAAAACGGGAGAAAAACGAATTCAAGTTAGTTGATAGATTGAGTCCTTGGTAGATCACCCAAATGAAATTCCAAGGCTAGGACCCAACACAATACGCTACAACCTAGAAAAGGGATGCCGTAATCTAGTTGCAGAATATTTGAAGGTAAGTGAATGACGATTCACTAATTTCCACCATGAAAAACGAAAAAGAAATTTAAGTTTTAAATCTATGAAAACTCCTAGATCCTTTGAGATACATTGAACTTTCAATGGCATGTTTATATCTCGATATGCCCCTCTTGTTTGTGACTGGGATGCCAAGGATCACAAAGCGGGTGTGAATAACCATGCAAACTACATGGTACCCTCACATGTTACAGTCACCTATTCGATGTGCCGGTAAACCACACACGCTCCACCGAACTATGACAAACATTGAGTCACCCTTTGCTACCTTTGCTTAGACCCATTTAGTGTGCCGGTTAACCACACACACTCCACTAACGTCTTCGCAAGGGCACAAAGTGTAATTTCATGGAATTGCATCAATTCACTTTTGCCTAAGTAACTAAGATTGGGAATTTTATGAAAACATTTAGTTACTTTAGTAATTCATTATACTTATAATGGAAGGTTTCGTCCTATCCTTCCCATTCGGCTAACGACCCTCCACTAGTCAAGAGTGCGGTGGGTAAGAGTGGATACCCATTCAATCGCCATTTTATAGGCAATTTCCTTAAACACCCCTTATAGACCAGCTTCGTGAATGAGGCCTACTAACGGTAAGACTGACTTTTAGTTATACATACATATATATATATATATATATATATATATATATATAATGTTAGACTTTTAATGTTATATATAGTATAGGGTGTATTTTATAACTTTTAAAATACTATGTGGTTAACTTTAACAATTACACTTTTAATTCTATTAAATGGTTAACCTAAACTTTTACGGATTTATTAAACCTCTTTTAATTATACACCTTAATTAATTAATAAAACCATAAGGGTGTGATTTGAACTTTTTCAAAACAATACTAGAGTTTTAGAATTTAACATTTCTAATTAAACTTTTAATCAACCTTTAAATTCCAAAACATGAGGGCAAGTTTTGAAACATTTCAAACCATAAGGGTTCAGAATTTAAATATGCATCAAAATTAAACTATTTAATCAAAATTTAAATTCCAAAACTTGAGGGCAAGTTTTGAAACCTTTTTCAAAACATTAGGGTTTTAACTATTTAAATTTCAAAACAACAAAACTTTTGGGTTCAAATTTAAACTATAAAACCTAAAGGGAAATTTTGAAACTATTTCACAAGATAATTCAAATCTAAATTACAAATAATCAAACTTTATCTAATAAAATAAGTGATTATCTAAATTTTAACAATTATCTTCTATTTAGGTAAGGATAATCACATAATAATGAAAAAATTCGGATTTCATCACAAAAACATGTTTATGGTAATTATCCAAAGGCAAAACAGGAAGAAAATCGCGAATCTGAGCTGTCGGACCCTTTGACTCGTCGAGTCTGGACCTGGACTCGTCGAGTACAGCTGACTCGGCGAGTTCACCAAGTGACTCGGCAAGTCAAACATTCAGAAACTCAAAAAATCGATTTTCATTGCTTATTTCGATCAAATATGCATCAATACAATAGAAACCAATCAAGGCTTTGATACCACTGATGAGTTTTGGTCATAAGACATCCTATGTGCTCATACAAACCCTAATGCTTGGATCTAGGTTTCTCTATTGTACATGCTTTGAATCCAAGACTATAAACCCTAATTCTAGCATATGGAAATCAATATTCACATATAAATGGGTTTAAGAACATACCTTGATTGTTATATAGCAATAACAATCCAATTCCTCCTTGAATTGACCTTAGAAAGCTGAGAGTCACAAGTGTCACTCCTCTAATGGCTTACAAACACCATAAGCAAGTGGAGAAGGTATAAAGAGAGAGGAGTGAGGTTAGAATTCGTCCTTAGATCCTCTTGGGAAGAAGTACACGAATTCTAAGGCCTTAGGGGTCTTTATATAGGGTTGGGATTAGGTTTTTAGTCCTTATCCTTATCTAGTTGCTTGTCCACCAAGCAACCATAAGATAACTCTTAGAAACCCTTATCCTAGTCGAATTCTAAGGGATTTACACCTCAAATTCGTTCACCATATATATAAGATAATCCTCACCTTATTTTGTAACTATCACATAATTACAATTCAGCCCCTCTAGTTTAATTAATTACACTTGATCACAAAATTAATTCTTAATTAATTATTGACCAATATTAATTAAACAAATATGATTTCTCCTTTAATATATTATTCTTATAACATATTAATAAATCATAATAACCTCTCTCTCTATTTATTTCTCCAATCAAGTTGCTTTGGTGAAGACAACCCAAAAGGACCATGCACCATCGGGTCAAGTACATACCAAAATAGTTATGGACTTAGACACTAATCCAACAAAAAATACCACATAAACACATATCAGCCACTCAAGGCTATAACTCTGTTGACCCTCTGGTCGAATATCTCTGTGGGACCCTCTTGGTCCTATAACTCTGTGGACCCACTAGTCCTAACTGTGTAAACTCTGAATCATGCATATCACATATCACAACAAATCACAACACATAATATCATACAATACACTAGCATATAACTCTAGAATACTCTGTCACATAACTCTGTTACCACACTAGGTAAAGTATAGTGAGAAGACTCACCTCAGATGTCTCGGTAGAAATATGATCTAGCCTCCGCCTAACCACACAAAGTAAATATTCTCATAAATATATCTCTCGAGACTAGACTCAACCCTCTCTAGGTGAAAGACCATTTTACCCCTCTATCAGCTCAAAGGTCATGTTGTTGACCAAACCCTAAAAGTCAACAAAAGTCAACGGTCAAACTTTGACCCGACTCATCGAGTGCACTTGGGCGACTCGGCGAGTCTACACGTGTCTACTAACTCTCTTAGTCCCTCTTGGCACGTCGAGTCTCTCCCCTTACTCAAAGGGTCACACCTGGCATGAATCGCTGGGCCACCCCGACTCAACTCGCTGAGTCTTAAGAACAACTCGGCGAGTTCCGCCTTGAACTCCTGTCCCCTAACTCTCCCTGACTAACCAAGTTATTTCTCCAACTCGGCAAGTCTACTCACTGAGTGATTTACAGGAAACCCTCACCCTACTCGCCGAGTCTGATCTTCGAACTCGACGAGTTCATGCCATGCACAAACTCCATAGACCTTCTAAGGTCAGATCTGTTCCTTAAATCCATAAATCTGACCTTCCCAAGCATGATAATCACGTAAAGTCTAGACCTTGACACTCATACAACATCTAAATGGTCTAACTTGGTGATTTAGCCCCAAAAATGACATCCTAAGCTCATGAACTCGCCGAGTCCGGCTGTGAACCCGGATACAAATCCGCGACCATACTCGGCGAGTCTAAACACCAACTCGCCGAGTCCCCTCTCAATCTCCAAAAATAAATGGAATAAATAATATACCTGGAAATTCGGGTGTTACGGTTCACCCCCACTAGAATTAGACTTCGCCCTCGAAGTCTCACTCTACAAACAACTCTGCATGCAGTTCCCGCATCTCACGCTCCGGCTCCCAAGTCAACTCTGACCCTTTCCGATGCTGCCACTGGACCTACACCAGAGGCACTTCTTTTTTCCTCAAAACCTTGATCTTCCGATCCCTAATCGCCACCGGTCTCTCAATATAGTTCAGGCTCGCATCCACCTGAATATCTTCTAATGGCACCACTGCCGACTCATCGGCTATACACTTTCTTAGCTGCGAAACGTGGAAAGTGTCATGGATCTGACCCAACTCTGCAGGTAACTCTAAACGGTAGGCTACCTTGCCTACCCTCGCGATCACCCTAAAAGGACCGATATATCGGGGCCCCAACTTGCCCCTCTTCTTGAATCGAATCACTCCTTTCCAAGGAGAGACCTTCAGGAGCACGAAGTCGCCGACCTGAAACTCGAGCTTGGACCGGCGCCTGTCTGCATAACTCTTCTGATGACTCTAAGCGGTCAACAACCTGTGTCTGACCTGCTGAATCTGCTCTGTCGTCTGAAGCATGATCTCAGTACTACCCATCACACGCTGCCCTACCTCTCCCCAGCAAATGGGGGTCCGACACCTCCTCCCATACAATAGCTCATAGGGGGGCATATCAATGCTCGAATGATGGTTGTTGCTGTAGGAAAAATTTTCCAAGGGCAAGTACGTGTCCCAACTCCCGCCGAAATCCGGCACACATGCTCTGAGCATGTCCTCGAGCGTCTGAATCGTCCGCCCACTCTACCCGTCAGTCTGTGGGTGGTATGCGGTACTAAAATGTAGTCTCGTACCCAATTCCTCATGAAACTTCTTCCATAATCTGGAAGTGAAACGTACATCTCGATCTGAGACAATCGAGATCGACACTCCATGTCGCGATACCACCTCTCTCACGTACATCTCTGCCAACCTCTCTGTGGAAGAGCTCTCACTGATAGCAAGGAAATGAGCGCTCTTCGTCAACCTGTCCACAATCACCCAAATTGCATCGACACCTCTCGTAGTCCTTGGCAATTTGGTGATGAAATCCATGGTAATCTGTTCCCATTTCCACTTGGGAATCTCTAACGGCTGCAGCTTACCATGTGGACGCTGGTGCTTGGCCTTAACCCTACGACAGGTCAAGCATCTCTCTACAAACCATGCGATATCCCTCTTCATACTGGGCCACCAATACTCCCTTTTCAGGTCCAAATACATCTTAGTGGCCTCGGGATGGATCGAGAATTTCGATCGATGAGCCTTTTCCATCAAAATGGTATGTGTCCCGCTCACAAATGGTACCCATATTCAACCCTGAAATGTCATAAGTCCCCAGCTATCGGTAACGAATTCCGATACCAACTCGACAACACTCTCTCTCTTCTGGCTTTCTGGCCTCACGGCCTCAGCATGGGCCCCACGAATAGCGTCCAACACCGGTGTCATCACTGTCAATCTCAAAAAAACATCTCGCATCGGAGCGCCCTCTGCCCTACGGCTTAGTGCACCGGCTACAACATTAGCCTTGCCCGGGTGCTACAGGATCTCACAATCATAATCCTTCACCACATCCAACCATCTCCTCTGACGCATATTTAGGTTGGGCTGGTCCATTAGATACTTCAGGCTCTTGTGGTCAGTGTATATGGTACACCGAACCCCATACAGATAGTGATGCCAGATCTTGAGGGCGAACACCACCGCCCCCAACTCCAGATCGTGGGTGGGATACCTCGTCTCATGAGGCTTCAGCTGCCTCGATGTGTATGCTATCACATGACCCCTCTGCATAAGCACCGCTCCCAGCCTAGATATCGACACGTCACAATACACTACGAAATCCTCCATCCCCTCCGGAAGGGCTAACACCAGAGCTTTGCATAATCTCTGGCGAAGTGTCTCGAAGGAGGTCTGCTGCTCTGGACCCCATGAAAAAGAAACACCCTTCCGGGTCAACTTGGTGAGTGGCACGGCGATCTTGGAGAAATCCATAATAAATCTCCGATAATAACCAGCCAACCCTAGGAAACTCCTGATCTCGGTAGGTGACCTCGGCACTCCCAACTCATCACTGCCTCAATCTTGGTCGGCTCGAGAAATATCCCTTTTTGGTTCACGAGGTGCCCTAGGAACTGGACCTCTCGCAACCAAAAATCACACTTGGAGAATTTGGCATAAAGCCTCTCCGATCTCAGGACTCCAAGGATCTCCCTCAAATGCTCCTCATGCTGCTCTCTGGATCTCAAATACACCAATATGTCATCGATGAACACGATCACCGAGCGATCCAACATCGGTCTGCACACTCTTTTCATGAGATCCATGAACACCGACGGTGCGTTGGTGAGTCCGAAAGGCATCACAACGAACTCGTAATGCCCATAACGAGTCTGGAATGCTGTCTTCTGGACGTCTTCATCTCGCACCCTCACCTGATGATACCCAGACCTCAAATCAATCTTGGAGAACCAAGATGCACCCTGCAACTGATCGAACAAATCGTCGATCCTCGGCAACAGGTAACGGTTCTTGACCGTTAGCTTGTTCAACTCCCGGTAATCAATGCACATCCGGTGTGAACCATCCTTCTTCTTGACAAAAAGGATAGGCGCTCCCATGGCAAACTGCTCGGCCGAATAAACCCCTTCCCCAACAGCTCCTGGAGCTGCGAGGATAACTCCTGCATCTCTGGAGGCGCAGCTCCCAGAACCAAATCGATACTGAACTCTACCTGCCTCTCCGGAGGCACACCCGACAACTCCTCTAGGAACACATCCGGAAACTCATGCACTATCAGGACCTCATCAACTAACCTCAGTCTCTCTGAATCAACCCTCGCATCCATCACATATGCCACAAATCCCCTACAGCCCTGCTGTAGACTCTGTCTCGCTCTGGCGACCGAACAAAATGCTGACCCAGCACGTGTACCCTCGTCGTACATCGTAAGAACTCCCCCACTAGGGTCTCGTATGGTCACCAGCTGTCTCTCGCAGTTGATAACCGCTCCCACTCTACTCAACCAGTCCATGCCCACGATGACACAGACATCCCCCATCGCAATAGGAACCAAATCAATCGGAAACTCGACGCAGAAAATCTCGAGTACACATCCTCGGATTACCTCGGCGGCATACACCGTCCTCTCGTCAGCTATGAAAACCCTCAGAGGTCGACTCAACACCTCTCGACTAATACTGATGTGCTGACTAAAAGCCAAAGATACAAAACACCGACTCGCACCCGAGTCAAATAACACCAAGGCAGGTACAGAATTCACCAGAAAAGTACCTACGCATAACATAAAATAAACACTATATTCCAACATCAAAATAAATACAAGAAAGGATAAAATAAACACTATATTCCAACATCAAAATAAATAAAAGGTGTTTTATTTATACTCAAAGGTTTGAGGCCATATGGGATTAGTATTATTCTTGTGTTTCACTTTGCATGTTTTGACTTCCAGAATAATTGAGTTTATTAAGAATAATCGAATTATTCAAACGGGCCGCAGTCGTTCATATGTTGGAAGTAGATATGAATGAAGACTGTCGTGAATTGGTGTGTGGATTGTCTAAAGAGCATTAGACATAAGCAAATGTTTGCCGCAACGTTCATGAGTGCTTATGAATATGATTTGAGCATTGGATTAAACCCACGCTCACTTGGATCACTCCATGAATTGTATCACGAGTGATTGGTGAGACGATAACATCTTATATTCTTGAAACCGAGATGTGTGAGTTATATCTTGCGAATCGGTTGCACATTGATAATATGTAAACACACTAGTAACTTGGTGTTATAAAACATATTGTTGTGTGTGATTCAGTGAGTAAGTGCAAGCAAGCATTGTATCAAAGTTTATCCGTTCCTTTTATTCAAAGTGGGATAAAAGCGATATCTTTTGAGCCCCTCGATGGTTTAATGATGACAAACGTAAATGCTCGGCTGGGCTAGGGCTAATTTGATTTGTTCAATTAGTCAGTCGTCATAAATTGGAAGTCGAGAAGTAGTACAAAGAGAATGATTTGAAATCATATCTCATATGATATCTAGAATGGAGGAATATATGATCCCTTATCTAAGGACACGCGTTTTTGATAGGATCAGAGTTGACAACGGCTTTGGAAAGCTACGATTGCAGATCAGGATCTGAAGTCATACGCAAAATAGTTATTAGACTTATCCAAGTGGGAGACTGTTGGATTAGTGTCTAAGTCCATAACTATTTTGGTGTGTACTTGACCCGATGGTGCATGGTCCTTTTGGGTTGCCTTCACCAAAGCAACTTGATAGGAGCTCCTCGTCGCTCACACCCCCTCCACTAGTCCCTGGTCTGTGGCGCGTTCCTACCATGATACCTCTCTGAAATACAACACAAAATATCAAAGACTCGCTCGAGCATGCACACACTCGATACCCTCAATCCTACTTGGTTCCTGGTACCCTAAGGATTCTTACTTGGGTTGCGCACTGGCCCGGTGCCTTCGGTAGTACGGGCCCAATACTACCGACCATACCGACTCAGCATTCATTCCAAGTCCTCCTCGCAGAGTCCTAAATTTCCAAGCACTCTACTCTCTTAATCATGTGCTACTCACAAGCAGATATCTAATAAACACCTCGCTGCTATCTAAACACTCTCAAACATTTCTAGCAGCAAAAGCCCCTAGACTAAGGCATCATATATCAGGCCACTCTAGTCCTAATAAGAATACCTAGTCTACTCTAGCATGCATATCATAATTCGTCATATAACATAATATATCTGATAACACTTATTGTAAGGGTATTTTGGGAAATCACCGTTCGGGCGCTGGCTGATCGCACACACGGCTCTGCTCTGTTTGTCTCATAACTCTTTTTACTCTTTTCAAAAAAAATTACTTTATTATCAAAATTCTTCTCAAATCCTCAGTTTGAGTTCAGATACGCCCGGAGATGCATCCGAATCCCTCAAACCAAGGCTCTGATACCAACTTGTAACACCGTAAAAATTCAACAATTTTTTGCATTTTTAAAAACCATATATTTTTATTCACATCCACATTTTAAAACATTCTATCATCATTATCTCAATACAAAACCCCAAGATCAAAACATATGAACTCCAGTGTGCGTGTGTACGAGTCATGTCGGCGCCTTCCCGCGATCATCACTGGTACCTGAAACGCCACACATAACACTGTAAGCATAAATGCTTAGTGAGTTCCCCAAAAATACCACATAAAAACATATCAGCCACTCAAGGCTATAATTCTGTTGACCCTCTGGTCGAATATCTCTATGGGACCCTCTTGGTCCCATAACTCTGTGGACCCTCTAGTCCTAACTCTATAAACTCTAAATCATGCATATCACATATCACAACAAATCACAACACATAATATTATACAATACACTGGCATATAACTCTAGAATACTCTGTCACATAACTCTGTTACCACACTAGGTAAAGTATAGTGAGAAGACTCACCTTAGATGTCTCGGTATATCTCTGTCTCGGTAGAAATATGATCTAGCCTCCGCCTAACCACACAAAGTAAATATTCTCAAAAATATAACTCTCGAGACTAGACTCAACCCTCTTTAGGTGAAAGACCATTTTACCCCTCTATCAGCTCAAAGGTCACGTTATTGACCAAACCCTAAAAGTCAACAAAAGTCAACGGTCAAACTTTGACCCGACTCGTCGAGTGCAGATGGGTGACTCGGCGAGTCTACATGTGTCTACTAACTCTCTTAGTCACTCTTGGCACGTCGAGTCCCTCCCCTTACTCAACGGGTCACACCTGGCATGAATCGCTGGGCCACCCCGACTCAACTCGCCGAGTCTCAAGAACAACTCGGCGAGTTCCGCTTTGAACTCCAGTCCCCTAACTCTCCCTGACTCACCGAGTTATTTCCCCAACTCTGCAAGTCTACTCACTGAGTGATTTACGGTAAACCCTCACCCTACTCGCCGAGTCTGATCTTCGGACTCGACGGGTTCATGCCATGCAAAAACTCCATAGACCTCCCGAGGTCAGATCTGTTCCTTAAATCCATAGATCTGACCTTCCCAAGCATGATAATCACGTAAAGTCCAGACCTTGACACTCATACAACATCTAAATGGTCTAACTTGGTGATTTAGCCCCAAAAATTGTTGGATTAGTGTCTAAGTCCATAACTATTTTGGTGTGTACTTGACCCGATGGTGCATGGTCCTTTTGGGTTGCCTTCACCGAAGCAACTTGATAGGATGAATTATGGAGAGAAAGGATTAAATATGATTTATTAATATATTATGAGAATAATATATTAAAGGAAAAATCATATTGTTTAATTAATATTAGTCAATAATTAATTGGTAATTAGTTTTGTGACTAAAAGAGATTAATTAAACTTAAGGGACAGGAATTGTAATTATAAGATAATTGCAATTTGGGCCATGGATTGCCTTTTATTATAAGGTGGACGAATTCTATGGGGGAAGCCCATATGAAGTTGTCCAAGGCTTTAAGAAAGGGCTCCATGGGTTGCTTAGGGCTTAAGCAACCAAATTAGGGTTTCCTTGTTAGATAACCCTAATAGCCTCACTATATATAGAACCCTTAAGGCTCAAAAACGTGGGGAACTTCTTTTCTAGGGTTAGAACACGTTTTGGGTAGCCTCCATCCTCTCTCCTCTTCATCCTCTTGCTTATGGTGTTTGTGAACCATTAGAGGAGTGACACTTGTGACTCTAAGCCTTCCAAAGTCAATTCAAGGAGGAATTGGGATTGTTATTGCTACATAACAATCAAGGCAACATTATAAACTTATTCTTATGATTAAAATGATTACTTGAATGCTAGAATTAGGGTTTATAGTCTTGGATTCAAAGCATGTACAATAGAGAAACCTAGATCCAAGCATTAGGGTTTGTATGAGCACATAGGATGTCTTATGACCAAAACCCATCAGTGGTATCAGAGCCTAGATTGGTTTCTATTGTATTGATGCTTGATATAATTGGAAAATTCGATTTTTTGGATTCTGGAGGCTGGACTCGCCGAGTCCATGGCTGAACTTGCCGAGTCCATGCAGACTCGACGAGTCCAAGGCTGACTCGACGAGTCAACTCGTCAGATAGGCGGATTTTCGGGATTTTTACCTGTTATAACTTAGGATAATTGTCATAATTGTTTAAACTTAATAAAATTTGACTTTTGTTAATCCCTTATGATTATCCTTGTCAAAATAAAAGATTTTGGTCATCTAATTAGATAATTGTTACCTTATTTGATATATGTTAAGTTATGGAAATTATTTGATCATTATCTTGCAAGAATTTGAACTAAATCTAATTAGATAACCACCAATTATAGTTAATTTCCTTATTTGAATTATGTGATCTAGAATATTCTTGACAAAGTTTGGAATAGTTTCAAATTAATCCCTTTAGGTTTTATATTTTAAATTTGAACCCAAAAGTTTTGTTGTTTTGAAATTTAAATAGTTAAAACCCTAATGTTTTGAAAAAGGTTTCAAAATTTGCCCTTAAGTTTTGGAATTTAAATTTTGATTAAATAGTTTAATTTTGATGTATATTTAAATTCTAAACCCTAATGTGTTGAAATGTTTCAAAACTTGCCCTCAAGTTTTGGAATTTAAAAGTTGATTAAAAGTTTAATTAGGAATGTTAAATTCTAAAACTCTAGTATAGTTTTGAAAAAGTTCAAATCACACCCTTATGGTTTTATTAATTAATTAAGGTGTATAATTAAAAGAGATTTAATAAATCCATAAAAGTTTAGGTTTACAATTTAATTGAATTAAAAGTATAATTGTTAAACTAGACCACATAGTATTTTAAAAGTGTTAAAATACACCCTATACTATATATATATATATATAACATTAAAAGTCTAACATTATATATATGTATGAGTAAAAGTTAGTCTTACCGTTAGTAGGCCTCATTCACGAAGCTGGTCTATAAGGGGTGTTTAAGGAAATTGCCTATAAAATGGCGATTGAATGGGTATCCACTCTTACCCACCGCACTCTTGACTAGTGGAGGGTCGTTAGCCGAATGGGTAGGATAGGACGAAACCTTCCATTATAAGTATAATGACTTACTAAAGTAACTAAATGTTTTTCAAAATTCTCAATCTTAGTTACTTAGGAAAAGTGAATTGATGCAATTCCATGAAATTACACTTTGTGCCCTTGCGAAGATGTTAGTGGAGCATGTGTGGTTTACCGGCACACTAAATGGTTCTAAGCAAAGGTAGCAAAGGGTGACTCAATGTTTGTCATAGTTCGGTGGAGCGTGTGTGGTTAACCGGCACATCGAATAGGTGACTGTAACATGTGAGGGCACCATGTAGTTTGCATGGTTATTCACACCCGCTTTGTGATCCTCGGCATCCCAGTCACAAACTAGAGGGGCATATCGAGATTTAAACATGCCACTGAAAGTTCAATGAATCTCAAAGGATCTAGGAGTTTTCATAGATTTAAAACTTAAATTCTTTTTTCGTTTTTTCGTGGTGGAAATTAGTGAATCGTCATTCACTTACCTTCAAATATTTTGCAATTAGGGTTACGACATCCCTCTCCCGAGTTGTAGAATATTGTGTTGGGTCCTAGCCTTAGTATCTCATTTGGGTGATTTGCTAAGGACTCAATCAATCAACTAACTTGAATTCGTTTTCTCCTGTTTTGTAGATGTCAAAGTTCGACAACTATGGTCTTCTCAAATCCCGTGGAACAAGCATTCCACATGAAGATGATATTCCACGATTCGATCGTGGAACAAGAAATCATGCTTCACTTCCTCTACCTCCTCCAATTATTCTCCCTAACCCACAAGTTCAAAGGCTTGAAAAGTTCAAGATCACTCAAGCCCTTTTGGCAAGTAAACATAAAGAAGGAAAGTCTGTGTGTGCTCACGTCCTAGGGATGAAGTCATACATTGATAGGTTAAGAATGTTGGGATCCGTTGTTTGTGAGGAAATGGCTGTTGATTGGGTTCTTCAGTCACTTCCTAACTCATATAGTGAGTTCGTAAGAGAGTACTATATGATGAACTACGACGTGACCCTTATAGATCTCACATATATGCTTATTGCTGCTGAATCAGAAATGATTTGGCGCAATAGAAAAGCAATGTTGATTGGTGAATCTGCCTTCGAGACCTCTATGGATATAGACAATGGCAACGAAAGACATGCTATGATTGAAACGTTTGATCATAAGAGAAAGGCAATGTCTGAAGTAGTTCCATGTGCTGTTACAAAAGAGTCGATCTGCTTTTATTGCCAAGAGAAGGGGCATTGGAGACGAAGCTTCCCCATTTACCTAAGAGATCTAAGAGATGGGAGAGTCGAAACGTATGGCTCTAATATAGGTAAAATCCATTTACTAACTCTTTTAAGCTTCTATTCTAGATTCTTAATACATAATGTAATAAGATTACAATTGATGTTTTGTAGGATCGAAGAAAAGAAAGGGAGCTTAAGGGAAGAAGTGAGCAAAATCTAACCGTAAAGGAATGGATTTCGATCGCATTTCTCGAAGATTAGATTCTTCAGCTACTACTTAGAGTTAGAATTAGATTGCTAAGAAAGATGTATTAGCATAAGTTTTCAAATGAGTTGCATTGTAAGGACAAATTTTTCCGCAATAAAATAAATTTTGATTTTAAATTTTATTTATTTATCCTTACAACGGCGTGTATGAAAAATTGATGTTAAAATGGTTCTCTTATTAGCAATAATGGATTTGATTCTTATTATGTTATTTATGGAAAGTCAAGAATTTACCAAATAGGGAGAGTTTCTCATCGCCCAAGTTTCAATTGGACAGAAACTTGGAATCATGCAACGTGGATGCACGATGAATGAGAAATTTCGTATTTGGAAATTAGACTAATTCATTGACAAAGAGTCAAGTAAAGGACTAGGAGATCGAGTACACAAAGTTATGTGTTGATCAAACTCCACCATAAGAGTAACAAAGATATTCGTCATGATTTACTAAAAGCTTAGTAAATATGATTATACTTACAAGATTAAGTGTAATTCTGAATTGATTAAAGGGTTTAGATCAATAGCAGAACGAATAAGAAGAATCAAGTAGGCAGAAAGATAAAAGTTTCTCCATTCTAAGAAGATGGGAGAGTACCTTTTATGCTTTATGATAGGTCTTAATGATTAAGAACCATATCTCAATTGATCCTCTAAGAGAGTCTTAGCATAATTGTATGTTTAAGAAGAGGAATCAGGAATTGAAGAAATGATTAAATCAAAAAGTCAATCATACTTAGTTCCAAAACAAGTCTTAAAGTTAAGATTGTGACAATGAGTGAAAAGTATTAAGAAGGTTTATAACATTCATTAAATGTGGTAAGTTGTGATGTCTTGGATAAGACAAAGACCAACTAGGACCAATTTATGAAGTGTTTTGATAAAAGCTACACTAACTCTTGAATATTTGTTTGTCAAGAAATGTTTTGGCAAGAGAGTCATATATGTCAAGGAGTCAGTGGGAGCCTTAATGTCTTGGGAGCCTTAATGTCTTGAAAGGTTTCAAGAGCAAATCAAATAAACCTTATCGATCATCACTAGCACACGAGTTGAGGTTTACAACCTATCGTGATAACATTATTTGGTTTCTATGCCAATCCAATCGAGTTAATTATGCATGTGAGTTCTATGAGTTCTCATTTTGAACGCATAAAAGGCAAAGCACCTTAATCAATGAAAGGTACATTGATAAGAAAAGGTGAGTTGCTTAACTACTTGGAAGACATGGTGGGCAGCTGTGCTACCATAAGGCAAGAAATCAAGATTAAGAAAGCTCGGTCCATATGAGTTTGAATTTGTCGTAAACTTTAGTTTTAACAAATTCACATGGATAAGAACACATACACCGCTCAAATCTAAGTGTCATAAGATTTCCTCCTTCATGAAAATTATTGTGAAGAAATGCTTTCACTAAGAGAGATTTTAAGAAGATAGTGATTGTAAAATTGCATTCTCAAATTCAATCATGGTTACGACATCCCTTTCCATAATTTGAATTGTGAGGTTTGGCAATTAGTCTTAATTGTTTAGACACACATATGAACTATCGAAGGCAAAGGTGTATAAGTTCAAGAAGCATTGATAAAGGATTATCAAAGCACTAAGTATTAGAAACATGAACTTAGGAAATTCAATAAGTATTGTTTTCTGAAAGTTAAGATGTTTATGAATACATGTCGAAGCTAGTGGGAGCATAAGTGTTATGTTTATAATAATCATCATGATAGTGGGAGCATAAACGTTATGATTGTATGATTATTAAGGCACGTATTGCAAGTTAGCAATATTAATTATAGAAAACAAGAGTCATACTTTGCAAAGTTGTAAGAGTTGAAAGGTTGTTTTGCTATAATTAAGGGAGAGAATATTATGCTTCATTTCAAATCTAAAGGATTAGGTTGAGAAATGTTAATAAATTTAGTCAAAGGTACATAGTGTGTTCTTAAAATTTCGATTATGATTACGGCATCCCTCTTCACAGTTCGAATTTTGAGAACATAACAAATAAAACATTATGCGTCGTGTCCCATACGCTTCGGGTATAGGATCGATTGCAAATGCTTTAATGTTTGACCATTCTAAAATTTTCCAAATGTCGAGCGCATTTAGAGGGAAAATGGACTAGAATTGGTTTTGACTAAAACAATTAAACAACTATCAAAGGACAACCCAAAGTTCGACGAGGATTGGTCGCTTGTGAGTAGTTGGAAGTATAGTATTGGAAAATATGGAAATGTTTCCATATTGGATGGACGGTATCGACATCATTACGAATAGATAAGATTCTATTAAGAATGAGTTGTCATATGGAACATATGGAAGTGTGTCCATATTGGGAATTCAAGTAAGAAGTTGATTACCCGAAACGACAAATAATGAGTAATCGATATGGTGATAAATAAAAGGTGTTTTATTTATACTCAAAGGTTTGAGGCCATATGGGATTAGTATTATTCTTGTGTTTCACTTTGCATGTTTTGACTTCCAGAATAATTGAGTTTATTAAGAATAATCGAATTATTCAAACGGGCCGCAGTCGTTCATATGTTGGAAGTAGATATGAATGAAGACTGTCGTGAATTGGTGTGTGGATTGTCTAAAGAGCATTAGACATAAGCAAATGTTTGCCGCAACGTTCATGAGTGCTTATGAATATGATTTGAGCATTGGATTAAACCCACGCTCACTTGGATCACTCCATGAATTGTATCACGAGTGATTGGTGAGACGATAACATCTTATATTCTTGAAACCGAGATGTGTGAGTTATATCTTGCGAATCGGTTGCACATTGATAATATGTAAACACACTAGTAACTTGGTGTTATAAAACATATTGTTGTGTGTGATTCAGTGAGTAAGTGCAAGCAAGCATTGTATCAAAGTTTATCCGTTCCTTTTATTCAAAGTGGGATAAAAGCGATATCTTTTGAGCCCCTCGATGGTTTAATGATGACAAACGTAAATGCTCGGCTGGGCTAGGGCTAATTTGATTTGTTCAATTAGTCAGTCGTCATAAATTGGAAGTCGAGAAGTAGTACAAAGAGAATGATTTGAAATCATATCTCATATGATATCTAGAATGGAGGAATATATGATCCCTTATCTAAGGACACGCGTTTTTGATAGGATCAGAGTTGACAACGGCTTTGGAAAGCTACGATTGCAGATCAGGATCTGAAGTCATACGCAAAATAGTTATTAGACTTATCCAAGTGGGAGACTGTTGGATTAGTGTCTAAGTCCATAACTATTTTGGCGTGTACTTGACCCGATGGTGCATGGTCCTTTTGGGTTGCCTTCACCAAAGCAACTTGATAGGAGCTCCTCGTCGCTCACACCCCCTCCACTAGTCCCTGGTCTGTGGCGCGTTCCTACCATGATACCTCTCTGAAATACAACACAAAATATCAAAGACTCGCTCGAGCATGCACACACTCGATACCCTCAATCCT
The DNA here is from genome assembly GCF_051521515.1 of Lactuca serriola. NCBI lineage: Eukaryota > Viridiplantae > Streptophyta > Magnoliopsida > Asterales > Asteraceae > Lactuca > Lactuca serriola. The sequence goes on along the minus strand of NC_136412.1, from coordinate 45,760,338 downwards.
ACTTGGTTCCTGGTACCCTAAGGATTCTTACTTGGGTTGCGCACTGGCCCGGTGCCTTCGGTAGTACGGGCCCAATACTACCGACCATACCGACTCAGCATTCATTCCAAGTCCTCCTCGCAGAGTCCTAAATTTCCAAGCACTCTACTCTCTTAATCATGTGCTACTCACAAGCAGATATCTAATAAACACCTCGCTGCTATCTAAACACTCTCAAACATTTCTAGCAGCAAAAGCCCCTAGACTAAGGCATCATATATCAGGCCACTCTAGTCCTAATAAGAATACCTAGTCTACTCTAGCATGCATATCATAATTCGTCATATAACATAACATATCTGATAACACTTATTGTAAGGGTATTTTGGGAAATCACCGTTCGGGCGCTGGCTGATCGCACACACGGCTCTGCTCTGTTTGTCTCATAACTCTTTTTACTCTTTTCAAAAAAAATTACTTTATTATCAAAATTCTTCTCAAATCCTCAGTTTGAGTTCAGATACGCCCGGAGATGCATCCGAATCCCTCAAACCAAGGCTCTGATACCAACTTGTAACACCGTAAAAATTCAACAATTTTTTGCATTTTTAAAAACCATATATTTTTATTCACATCCACATTTTAAAACATTCTATCATCATTATCTCAATACAAAACCCCAAGATCAAAACATATGAACTCCAGTGTGCGTGTGTACGAGTCATGTCGGCGCCTTCCCGCGATCATCACTGGTACCTGAAACGCCACACATAACACTGTAAGCATAAATGCTTAGTGAGTCCCCCAAAAATACCACATAAAAACATATCAGCCACTCAAGGCTATAATTCTGTTGACCCTCTGGTCGAATATCTCTATGGGACCCTCTTGGTCCCATAACTCTGTGGACCCTCTAGTCCTAACTCTATAAACTCTAAATCATGCATATCACATATCACAACAAATCACAACACATAATATTATACAATACACTGGCATATAACTCTAGAATACTCTGTCACATAACTCTGTTACCACACTAGGTAAAGTATAGTGAGAAGACTCACCTTAGATGTCTCGGTATATCTCTGTCTCGGTAGAAATATGATCTAGCCTCCGCCTAACCACACAAAGTAAATATTCTCAAAAATATAACTCTCGAGACTAGACTCAACCCTCTTTAGGTGAAAGACCATTTTACCCCTCTATCAGCTCAAAGGTCACGTTATTGACCAAACCCTAAAAGTCAACAAAAGTCAACGGTCAAACTTTGACCCGACTCGTCGAGTGCAGATGGGTGACTCGGCGAGTCTACATGTGTCTACTAACTCTCTTAGTCACTCTTGGCACGTCGAGTCCCTCCCCTTACTCAACGGGTCACACCTGGCATGAATCGCTGGGCCACCCCGACTCAACTCGCCGAGTCTCAAGAACAACTCGGCGAGTTCCGCTTTGAACTCCAGTCCCCTAACTCTCCCTGACTCACCGAGTTATTTCCCCAACTCTGCAAGTCTACTCACTGAGTGATTTACGGTAAACCCTCACCCTACTCGCCGAGTCTGATCTTCGGACTCGACGGGTTCATGCCATGCAAAAACTCCATAGACCTCCCGAGGTCAGATCTGTTCCTTAAATCCATAGATCTGACCTTCCCAAGCATGATAATCACGTAAAGTCCAGACCTTGACACTCATACAACATCTAAATGGTCTAACTTGGTGATTTAGCCCCAAAAATTGTTGGATTAGTGTCTAAGTCCATAACTATTTTGGTGTGTACTTGACCCGATGGTGCATGGTCCTTTTGGGTTGCCTTCACCGAAGCAACTTGATAGGATGAATTATGGAGAGAAAGGATTAAATATGATTTATTAATATATTATGAGAATAATATATTAAAGGAAAAATCATATTGTTTAATTAATATTAGTCAATAATTAATTGGTAATTAGTTTTGTGACTAAAAGAGATTAATTAAACTTAAGGGACAGGAATTGTAATTATAAGATAATTGCAATTTGGGCCATGGATTGCCTTTTATTATAATGTGGACGAATTCTATGGGGGAAGCCCATATGAAGTTGTCCAAGGCTTTAAGAAAGGGCTCCATGGGTTGCTTAGGGCGTATGCAACCAAATTAGGGTTTCCTTGTTAGATAACCCTAATAGCCTCACTATATATAGAACCCTTAAGGCTAAAAAACGTGGGGAACTTCTTTTCTAGGGTTAGAACACGTTTTGGGCAGCCTCCATCCTCTCTCCTCTTCATCCTCTTGCTTATGGTGTTTGTGAACCATTAGAGGAGTGACACTTGTGACTCTAAGCCTTCCAAAGTCAATTCAAGGAGGAATTGGGATTGTTATTGCTACATAACAATCAAGGTAACATTATAAACTTATTCTTATGATTAATATGATTACTTGAATGCTAGAATTAGGGTTTATAGTCTTGGATTCAACGCATGTACAATAGAGAAACCTAGATCCAAGCATTAGGGTTTGTATGAGCACATAGGATGTCTTATAACCAAAACCCATCAAAAATGACATCCGAAGCTCATGGATCCCAAAATAACTCATAAAGCTCCAAGGTTTAAGGTCTCTGGACCTCTTTGTGTCCAGATCCAAAGCATAGACTCGAGAAGGGACTAATTGCTCCACTTATCAATCCTCTAAAGGGGGTTAGAAAACCCTAACTCTAAGAATCAACACTAAAACTAAAGAAGGTCCGAATAAATACCTCAATGTGAAGTTTATGAACTCTGAAGTCACCAAAATCGCACCTCCTTCAGCCTCCTCTTGTCTTGGTCACCTCTTTCTTGCAAATACACCAACAAAAGATCAAGAATGGCCTCTCATTCCTCACAAACGCTCTAGATCTCTTAGGGTTTCTCTCTGTGGTTTGGTAGCCGCAAATGACGGCCCTAAGGGCCTTTAAATAGGTCCCAAACCCATGAAATTAGGGTTTCATTAAACAGCGTGGACTCGCCGAGTCCACTCATGAACTTGTCGAGTCCGGCTGTGAACTCGGATACAAATCTGCGACCATACTCGGCGAGTCTAAACACCAACTCGTCGAGTCTCCTCTTAATCTCCAAAAATAAAAGGAATAAATAATATACCTGGAAATTCGGGTGTTACATAGTCTGGGTTTGAACCCCAAGGGGGGGGGAGAACTAGTTATCCACAACGTGAGAACCCCGCAGGGCCCGACCCTTTGTTCAGCTGCGAGGGCGAGGAGGTTTCTGCAGCAGGGCTGCATGGGATTTTTGGCCTATGTTTCAGATACGCGAGTGGAGGCAGTGACGGATATCAATAGTGTACCAGTGGTGCGGGATTTTCAGGACATCTTTCCCGAAGAATTACCCGAAGTGCCTCCGGAGAGCAGGTGGAGTTTCATATTGACCTGGTACCCGGTGTCGCCCCGATAGCAAAGGCACCATATCGGTTGGCGCCACCCGAGATGCAGGAATTATCTGTACAGCTTCAAGAGCTACTAGACCGAGGGTTCATCCGTCCGAGTAGTTCTTCTTGGGGAGCTCCGAACCTTTTTGTGAGAAAGAAGGACGGGTCGCACAGGATGTGCATCGATTACAGAGAACTGTATAAGCTGACGGTGAAGAACCGTTATCCTTTGCCTAGGATTGACGACCTGTTTGATTAGCTTCAGGGAGCATCGCGGTTATCTAAGATTGATCTTCGGTCAGGGTATCATCAGATGAGGATTCGGGATGAGGATATACCGAAGACAGCTTTCATGACTCGTTATGGGCATTACGAGTTCGTGGTGATGCCATTCGGGCTCACCAATGCTCCGGCCACGTTCATGGATCTCATGAACCGGGTATGCAGGCTTATGTTGGATCAATCAGTGATCGTTTTTATTGATGATATCCTGGTATACTCCAAGACCAGGGAATAGCATGAGCAGCATTTGAGAGAGGTGCTGGAGACCTTGAGGATGGAGAAGCTGTATGCGAAGTTCTCCAAGTGTGACTTTTGTTGCGGGAAGTACAGTTTTTGGGTCATGTCATCAATCAAGAGGGTATTTCGGTTGATCCAGCGAAGGTGGAGGCTGTGATGCGATGGGAAGTACCGAGGAATGCCTTGGAGATTCGTAGTTTCTTGGGCTTAGCGGGTTATTATCGGAGATTTATCCAAGATTTCTCCAAGACTGTGGTGCCATTGACCCGTTTGACCAATAAGAATGTGGCTTATCCATGGAGTGAGGATCACCAGAGGGCTTTTGAGACCCTGAAGCAGAGGTTATGTGAGGCTCTGATCCAAGTATTGCCCGAGGGATTGGACGACTTTGTGGTATATTGTGATGCATCGATTTCAGGACTGGGTGCGGTACTGATGCAGAGGGGACGCGTGATCGCGTATGCCTCGAGGTAGTTGAAGCCTCACGAGGAAAATTACCCCACACATGACCTGGAGTTGGGGGCAGTGGTTTTTCCCCTCAAGATTTGGAGGCACTATTTATATGGGGTGAAATTCGTTGTGCATACCAATCACAAGAGTCTGAAGTATTTGATGGACCAGCAGAACCTGAATATGCGACAGAGGAGATGGTTGGACGTGCTAAAGGACTATGACTGCGAGATCCTATACCATCCAGAGAAGGCCAATGTGGTGGCTGATGCATTGAGTCGCAAAGCAACAGGGTCGCCGATCAGGGGTATTTGTATGAGGGTGACAATAAGTCCACCCTTGATAGACATGATTCGAGAGGCTTAGGTCGAGGGGGTGAAGAAAGAGAACTGGAAATTGGAATGAATTTGGGGGCAGTATCCTTTGTTTGTTAAGGATAATCGCGGCTTGTTGACGCAGTGTGGCCGAGTATGGGTGTCGATGTCAGGGGGAGTGAGGTAGAGATTGTTAGAGGAGGCACATAAGTCCAAATTTTCTATCCACCCAGGTGCAACAAAAATGTATAAGGATTTGAGGATGAGCTATTGGTGGCCTTGCATGAAGCGGGAGATCGTCGGGTATGTGGAGCGATGCTTGAACTGCAGGAAGGTCAAGGCCGAGCACCAGCGACCTCATGGAAGGGTTCAGCCATTACCCATTCCCATGTGGAAGTGGGAAGAGATCACTATGGACTTCATCACGAAGCTACCGCAGACAGCAAGAGGAGTAGATGCCATTTGGGTGATTGTGGATAGACTGACGAAGAGTGCCCACTTCATTCGGATCTCCGAGAGTATATCTGCAGAGAAGTTGGCGGACATTTATGTTCGAGAGGTGGTGGCTAGGCATGGAGTGCCGATATCAGTGGTTTCAGATAGGGATGTTCGGTTTACATCCATGTTTTGGAAGAAGTTCCACGAGGAACTAGGTACCCAACTACATTTTAGTACAGCATATCACCCCGAGACCGATGGCCAAAGTGAGAGGACGATCTAGACACAGGAGGATATGCTGCGGGCATCTGTGCTGGATTTTGGAGGGAGTTGGGATACATACCTCCCACTGGCAGAGTTTTCGTACAATAACAATTATCATGCCAGTATTGACCGAGCACCATTTGAGATGTTATATGGACGGAGGTGCAGGACCCTAGTGTGCTGGGATGAGGTTGGGCATCGGGTTTTGGGAGCATGGAGGTGGTACTCGAGACCACCGGACTGATTCAACAGGTGCGTGACCGATTGCGAGTCGCACAGAGTCGCCAGAAGAGTTATGCGGACCGACGACGGTCAGACCTCGAATTTCAGGAAGGAGACGTTGTCTTACTAAAGGTGTCACCTTGGAAAGGGATTATCCGGTTCCGCAAGAGGGGAAAATTGGGACCTCGGTTCATAGGTCCGTTCAGGGTCATAGCCCGGGTGGGAAAGGTGGCATATCGTTTAGAGCTCCCGGAGGAGCTTAGTCGGATTCACAACACCTTCCATGTGTCTCAGCTCCGGAAGTGTGTTGCCGACGAGTCTTTAGGCATATCCTTGGACGACATTCAATTGGATGGGAGTCTGAATTATCTCGAGAAACCAGTTGCGATCCTAGACAGGAAGATGAAGAAGATCCGTAATAAAGAAGTGAAGTTGGTAAAGGTGCAATGGCAGCATCGAAGGGGTTCCGAATGGACCTGGGAATCTGAAGATAAAATGCGAGGTTTCTATCCAGAGTTGTTTGGACCAGCAGGCTTCGAGGACGAAGCCTAATTCAAGTGGGGGAGAGTTGTAACACCCTGATCCTCGGTTTTAATGATGATATTTTGGTTTGGTTTTTGAGAACCTACTCGGCGAGTTGGCCTCCCTACTCGTCGAGTAGTAGCGGGTTTGTCCGCGAAGTTTAATGAAACCCTAGATTTCGGGACTCGACGAGTAGATGCTGGTAGATGAAACCCTAGATTTCGGGGCCCTGCACCCTATTTAAAGGGTCATTAGCCTCCCTTGGCCTCCCCTTTACAGCTCTTTACCTCCCAAAAACCATGTTTCAAGAGTGAGTGTGTTTCTTGGTGATTTTAAGCTTGAAGGAGGGATTTGGTGAAGGAATCACTTGAGGAAACAAGCTAGAGGAAGCAAAGGACTCGTGGTGATTCTAGATCTACTTATGTGGAGCAATTTCTGAAGGTATTACGTTGTTCTTTGGCTAATTTCCACCCAAAACCCTCTTGTGCATGGATTCTAAGAAAGGGATTTTGTGTTTAAGCCAAGATCTGAAGTTGTAACTTCAGATCTGAACCCCTTTTGGCCTTGACATGCATAAAGTTATCAGTTGAGCTTAGCATGTGCCTCCCCTCAAGTGTATGACTCCATTCCAAGCTTAGATTTGCTATTTTAGGGCCTTAAAGCCTTGCATGCACGTAGAGTTTGCAACTTTACGTGGAAAGCATGCCTCAAGAGCCTAGATCTGTAGTTTGGAAGCATTGCATGGCTCAAAAGAGTCTGTATGGCTTGAGATCTGATAGGACTCGGCGAGTCGTAGGGGGAGACTTGGCGAGTCATATGAAGGCAGGCATGGACTCGACGAGTTGGATGAATAACTCGGCGAGCCCGATGAATATTGCTATGAACTTGACAGGTTGGATGAACAACTCGGCGAGCCGGATGAAGATTACCTAGAACTCGACGAGTTGAAGGAACAACTCGACGAGTCGAGTAAGATTCCCCCAATTGTTGGATGTTCGTAGACGTGTCGAGTGGCAAGCAAGGAAACTCGACGAATGACCTTAGATTATCAATCAAGACCGTATGAACTCGACGAGTCACCTCGATGACTCGGCGAGTAGATGTTATCCCGGGAAACTCGGCGAGTCACTAGTTGTACTCGGCGAGTTAGGGTCAACATGGACTGTTGACTTGCTCTTGGCTGTAGTTGACCAGGATGGACTTTGGGGAAATGACTGGATATTGTATGTCACTTTTTAGGCAATTGCGTGGAGCAGCCTGTGGGGTATATTTGGTCGCAAAGTGTCAGTTCAGCATTCGTTACAGGTGAGTCTTCTCACCATACCTTTGGGTCTAAGGCACCAAAGGCTGGCCCATTATGCGATTATGATATATGTGTTGGACTTTCTGTGTTTTGTTATGTGATTGCATGTTTTCTATGAAGACCCCGGGGGAAGCCCGTGGCATTGGATGTAAGACCATGTGGGGTAGCCCATGGCAGTCCTAGGTGAAGACCATGTAGGGTAGCCCATGGCATTGGATGTAAGGCCATGTAGGGGAGCCCATGACAGTCCTAGGAAAAGACCATGTGGGGTAGCCCATGGCATTCTCACAAGTTTCATGTATTCATGGCTTATGTCATATGTGTGTAGCTTTTATAGCTAACAGGATACATGATATGTGGTTTGTGTGTGTATGTGGTATGCTCTGGGAAACTCACTAAGCATTTCGCTTAGAGGTTGTTGATTATTTCAGGTACTTCAGAACCTAAGGGCAAAGGCAAGGCATGATGACGTGGCGTGCACTCTACCTCTCTTTTTGTGTGTTTGGGGACTCTCTGATGTTTCAAAAGTACACTGAAATTGTAATAATTGTGAATTGGAAAAAAAATGGTTTGGAAGTCTATGGATGATGGGAATTGTTTGATTAATTAAAAATGAAAAATTTCTTTGTAAAAATTGGGTCGTTACAAAACATCATAAATGGTCCTTGTGGTTACCCAGAATCTGAAGTTTAGTCCCTGTGGTTTAAAAACCTTATAGATGGTCCACGCGTTTTCAAAACTTTTGACGATTGGTCCTTATTGCTAACTCTATTAAGTTTGTCCGTTAACTGAAGGACATTTTCTTCTTTTCACTACTACAGGGACCAGTTATGATGTTTTTTTATATTTTTTTAAAAAGAAAAAACTAAATATAATTATTTTATATGTAAAACCTCTCTCTCTCTCTCTCTCTCTCTCTTGTGTCAATGCTCTTTTAAACCATAATCAGCATAGTGAAATTTGACCCTCATATCACCATTCTCGAATAATCGTCCTACCCAAGACCTAGGTTCTAATCTATGGTAAATCAATCTACCCTTCATCGCTCTCCCTGTTTCCGACCATCAATCCAGCCCCTGTTCACCACCTTTCTCCATGTTTTCATTGACTCCAGTTCGCAAAATCAAAGCTGAAAACCATAAGATAATTAAATTTCAAGACACTTCAAATTCTAATTATATGAGTGTCTATAGTGTAGAAAATGAATTTGTTCTTCCTTCCTTTTTTTCTGTTTTTGGGTTGGCTAAAAACCCTCAATTTGTTACATCTATAAACATATGGAGTGAACTTCATGGAAGATATAATATTTCGGAATCAGAACTTCAATTTCTAATTGGGTAGAATTTAGGGTTTGGCATTTAGAACCGAAGCTCCATAACTGATGTTGATGTGTTAATGCTACAAGCTATTGCATTTGAAATCCCTAAGTATTGAAGAAGGAATAAGAACTAAAACAAAGGAGCAACCATCGACTATTGCAACTAGGGGGTTGTTCCAACAGTTTCCTTAGTAGTTCCCTTTTCTGGTTCGACAACACGACACGAAGGGAAAGAAGGGAGCGGGTTTTCCGATTCTCTGTTGATCGGAGAAGAAGAAATGAACGAGGGCAGAAAATGGTTCGGAGGTGATTGGGTGGTGTTTCTCGACAATCAAATGTGTGTGTTAGCAACTCTGGTTAACAAGAGGAAGAAGATGAGAACAAGGGTTGTTGCCCCATTTGATATTGCCGGAATCAGCAACCACTCCTGTGGTTTCTTTGACAGCAATCAAGAAAAAAAAAAGGAAGAGAGAGAGAGTGAGAGAGAGAGAGAGAGATAAAGAGAGAGAGAGAGGGACTTTGTGCACAATATTTCATTTTTTAAAAATAAAAGAAAACATCATAAGTGGTCCCTATGGTAGTGAAATGACGAAAATACCATTCAGTTAACAGACAAAACTTAACAGAATTAACAATAAGGACCAATCGTCAAAAGTTTTGAAAACACAGAGACCATCTATGAGGTTTTTAAACCACGGGGACTAAACTTCAGATTTTAGGTAACCACAGGGACCATTTATGATGTTTTTTCAAAAAAAAAACTTTAAAAAAATTTAAGATATATATGTTTTTTTAGGCTAGAAACGTTTTTTTTGTAAGTTTTGTAATTTTTTTTTCAAATTGTTTATCATTAATAAAGTTGGAAAAAATATAAATTAAAAAAAAAACTTAAAAAAAATAAAGATATATATATTTTTTTAGGCTAGAAGATGTCTGAAGATGTTAGAAAACTCTGGTCCACATCTGCGCCAAGAAAATGGCGCACATACACTTTTAGGTCTGCAGTCTTCAAAAAAACAAACAGTCTGCGAAAGTTAATAATGGTTGTGCGTGGTCTGCACGGCGCAGACAAAAAATATCACGCAGATCTGCAAACAAAAAATAAACACTAGGTAGTAGTTAGAAACTTTCAAATAGATCCTATTACTAATTTTTGTTAAATGTATTACCGGAAAGAAAAGAATAAGTTTCTTTATACTTTATACTACTTTTATATGCAGTAATTTAATGGGAAACATAGATGTCAATTCGTTGACTTAAGGTGATGTGAATGCTACACGCAACATCACTGAAAAAACAGTGTTGGTGCGTGCTACCACTTATGTAAACTCAGAAAAAAAAATCTAATTATTAGTAATAAACGTTTAATATGGTTTAAGAAGATAAATTACCAAGAAAATTAAATAAATAAATTTACGATAATTTTTCATAACAGATATCTCGTTAAAAAATTTATAATTCGATTCCGCTTTTATGTTTTCCAAGACAACTTAAAATAATTTTCTTTTATTTATTTATTTACTTTTCATGTTTGCTGTCATCAAATGAGCATGGGCTAAAGTAAGTAGAGTAGTATATAAAGGAAATGGGAGATGCACTTATCTCCAACACAATTGATTTACACTTTACACCTACAAAAGTGTGTCACTGTGTGTATTTTATGCGCACCCATGGCAGCAGTCACCAGTTGTCTTCCTGTTTCAGCAACTATTCTTCTTCTTCTTCTTTTCCTTTCCCCTACTTCCATTGCTGTTCCGATCTCAAGTAATCATCCTTTCTGCCCTCTATTGGTTCCCTTAATCTGTTGCGAAATTGCATGCAGTTTTTTTTTTTTTTTTTTTTTTTTTTTTTTTTTTTTTTTTTTTTTTGTAAAAACATTCAGTCACACAAAACATCCAACCTCAAGTTTATTATGATAATCTGATACAATAAAAGTGTACATGGTGTCATGGTTTATTTACTAATTGAATTTGTTTCAGAGTTTAAACCCTGGAGGTTATATATATTATATATACGTTATCGTATTGAACTTCTTAGGTTTGGTGTGTGTCTGAGAAATAATCTGATATGAAAAACACACAGTTTATTTAATTGTTGGAAATCTGTTGAGTCGAAAGTTGAAACCCAAAAAGCTCACTATATTGCAGTGTACGAATTATTTCTAATTAACTTTTGTGTACGTTCTTGATGATTGAGATCTTTAAACGTTCGTTTTATAATGCATTTGTTATCACTTATATATCACAGGAACAAGAAACCTCATGGATGAACGATCACTTCACAAAGTTTCAGGCTATATCCCATCGGTAAAGGAAAGTTGGGAGATCAGTGAGAGCAATGATATAACCGAAAGAATGAATCTTGAAGTGAACGATTATCCAGGATCTGGTGCAAACAACCGCCACACGCCAAGGCCATAGCAAGGGACAAGATCATATTTCAAACGACATATGAAACTAGAAGCAACATAAATAGAGTACTAGCTAGCTACTAGAGTTTTATTTAGTTAATGATACGTACGACAAAATCAGGCTAAGTAAACTACTACCTAACTACCTACAATTATACAATTCATGCTACTAATACGTATATATTTATACGTTAAATATGTATCTAGCTAGCTAGTACAATGATTCAAAATATAAGAATCTACCAATGTATGTCACCAAGTTGTTGAGGTTGGAGTCTGAACATTGGTAGCAATATTAGATAATGATGACGATTATGTTTTAATCTTCGTTTTTGTTTTAATCTTCTTTTTGGTCTAGGAAGTGAGTCATGTCAATAGAGACAGACGTGAGATTTCATATTAGGTGAAAAAAAAAAAACCAAATGGTGGCATATTTTCTATTACTTAGTTGCACATTTTGTTTAATTTATAAGTGGCACAATAGTATAAAAAAATTAAAATTTTTTACATTATGTATATTATGTATATAGAAGTCAGACGTTACCGGTGTCACTACGGGACACCAATAAGAACCACCCCTACATGTCGTGATATATAAAGTTACGTAAAATGAAACATTTCATATTGTGAGTCACGTTATTAAGATAAACTAACATAAAATGAAACAGGCTAAAGAGTACGTATACTAGACAAGTATTTTTTTATAACAAATTAATATTTGGTTATAGCTTTTCATACTATACGCCTGTTAGGTAGAAAGCACTCTGGATCTTGGAGCAAATATGGAAATTTAGTGGAGAAAGTGGAATATTGAGGTGGTAGGCAATCATGAAAGTTGTGTATGGTTGAGTCTAGACCGAACAAAATTATTAAATTGAAATAATTTGGTTGAAAGTTGTGTATGGTTGAGTCTAGACCGAACAAAATTATTAATTTGAAATAATTTTGTTGGTTTAATTAGTTTTGTATAGTAAGGTCTTTATTTGCTTGATAGTTAAAAGTGTTTGAAATGAGTAACTTTATTATGTTAGATTTTCTAGTTATCAAATTATAAGGTAATCGAAATAAAAAAAGTTTAAAGTAAACAAGTATAGGTTCCAAGCGATTTAATTAATTCAAATAAAAAAAATTAGAGAACTATATATATATATATTTAATTCTCCACCCACAAAAAAAAGTATTCCGTATCTCTAAATATTACTAAAACAAAACCTTAAATTCTTCAATGAAGAAACATCAACCTTTGATTGCATTTCCATCCTTTAGTCTCCACCTTAGGATCATTTTGCTGACATCATCCTGACACAAAAAAATACACACGCCTCCCGAATAAAACTTCCTTCTTACGATTGATTCCTAATTTCATTCTTATGTTTTTTCTCTAAAGAATCAACACAATAAGCTCCCCTGAAACTCAATAGATATGAACCCTAACCCCTTCCTTCTGCCGATATGCATAACCCCATTGATTTCATCTATACATGGAATCGATCCTATGCGTTCTACTAAATAATGAAATGGAATCGATCCTATGCGTAACCCCAGGAATTCCCGAGGGGCACCGCGTCAACCATCAACGATTTTTGACCATTGGTTTCTTTTCCACCCTTCGTTCCCGATTCCCCATCAACTCCCCACCCAAATTCACCGGAAGTTTATGAAAACCTAGAAGAATGTTCTTTTCTCTATTTAGGAGAAGCTTTGGGCATTTCGTACAAGTTGTAAAGAAAGATGTCGATTTTCTCAAGAAGAATATTGGTGCAGGCATCAATTGGACGAGTGAAGCTCTTGGTTTACCGGATATGTCGAAAAAGGTAGATGAGTTTGTTTGGTTACTGAACCTCGAAGATCCCCACTATTCTGGTGAATTTCAGTCTCCTTCTTGGCCTCGGCCTTATTATCCAGGTTTTGCTTTTTCTCACTTTCTCCATAATCTCTATTTTTGGCATAATTTACTTGTAATTATAATTTCAAGAAATCCTGCAGCTATTTCTTCAAATTATTTCCATTTCCACCTTTTGTTGATATCTACGCTAAATGACCAATTTCATTCAAGAACCGAACTTCACTTGCTCATACTCATGCCAATGAAGATAACCATATTGCTGATGCTGAATCTGATGGGTTTGAATTGGAAATCAATGCTCTTCTCATGAAACTAAGGCCAATCAAACAGGTCTGTGATCTGTCTTATTATTCCTTTTAACAATTTAAGTTATTGTTTTATAGAAGATTACAATAAGATAAGATATCTCTTGTTTCAGGAGTCTTTAATTCGTGATAACAACAAACTTATATTGTTGGCATCCCTTAGTAATTCATTGGAGTAAATTGTCGATTCTATAGAAAGGCAAGTTCTTATTTTATCTATCGATATATGAAACACATGTTTTTTTAAAGAAAAGATGTGTCATATAATCTACAGGTTTGGAAATGCATCAGCAAAAGCATCTGATGAAGAACTGGTACAAGAACAGAATGATGTTAAGCTGACACCTGGGCATAGGCATCATAAACTCCCATGTTGGGGTTATCTTCTTTAAAGCTCACTGGTTTGCTCCGTTTGATCTTCAATTTCTTCTCCTCTTTTTGTGTTTGGGTTTCTGTTATACTCCATGTTGATTTTGATTTCGATATATATCATATACGTAATAGTTGAACAAGAACTCATCCATGGAGTTTCTGCCACCAATGATCACAACAACACAATAAGAACAGGTTAATCCAAACTCAAACACCCTTTTGTGTTTTTCCAAATCCATTTTCAATCAAACAAATCATAATTCTTGATAGATTAATTTCCTTGGATTTAGGAACATTATGGAGTACAGTTGCTCACATCATCATTGCAGTCTAATCTTTCATGTACATATTTGTACGTAGTTTCTACATTTTATTATATTGTCTCATCAATTTTCTCTTTTGGGTGTGGGATTTAGATACATAACCAGATACAGAATTTGGGTGTAGGATTCAAATAAGTCTGCTTCTCTGGTATCTGTCCCTACTTCTTGCTCTGCATGACTGTTGTTTGTCTTGTGTGTGCTCTCTATGTGTGCGTGTGCTGTGTTCCAAAATCACGAACAACTAATACTACAAAAAATTAGAGAAATTAAATAGTAAATTGTTGAAAGCTAAAGATAAAAACACAAAGAGGGAAATCCATAAAAACTTAGGATTCTTTCAAAAGAATAAGGAAAAAGGCAACAACTTGTTGTGACAAATGTAATTAAAAATTCATTTCTCATCCTAGCATTCCTCACAGGTTCATCATCAAGAAAATTATATGGAATTTCATTTGATTTAGTCATTATTGATGAAGCTGCTCAGGCCTAGAGATTGCTTGTTGGATTGCTCTTTTCAAGGTAATAAAACAAAACCTTTTTTTTTAATTGGCAACAGATTGGATGATTGAAGTAAAAAGGATTTTGTTTTTTTAGGGTTCAAGCTGCTTACTTTCAGGGGATCATTTACAACTTCCTCCAACATTTCGAAGTGTTGAAGCTGAAAAAAAAGGGATTAGGAAACACTCTTTTTAAACACCTTGCAGATTTATATGGAGATGACGTCATGTCTATGCTGACTGTGCAATATAGCATGCATGAACTTATAATGACTTGGTCTTCTAAAGATCTTTACAACAAGAAGGTAATTTAATTCTGACTTTTTTATTAACCTTATTTATCTATTAATTATATTTGTTATAATAATAACGAGTAATGAAGTAATTAATAATGATAGACTAAAGCTCATGCAAGTGCTGTTCGACATACCCTATATGAGCTTGTAGGTGTTGAGAAGTCTTCTTCTTCCACTGAACCTACTCTTCTTCTCATAGACATTGTAGGGTATGCATATTTGATATTTGATCTAACCTTATAAATTTTATGCATTCTAAAAAAAATAATTATATTTTTAGGTGAGATATGGAAGAAAAGAAGGATGAAGAAGAAAGCATATTGAATGAAGGTGAAGCCGAGATTGCTATAGCACATGCAAGAAGGTTGATTCAAATATTAGCATATGCCATAAAAACCAAATATGTATATTTATTAAACTTGCATCATGTTTTGTAATTAAAATTAACTTATTTATCAAAATACTCTCATTTATTTATCCACGATAAGCCACAAAATTATCAAATAAACTCATCTATAAAAAATGTTACTTTGAAAAAAGATTATTTTAAAAAATAACCAAAAACCGGTACCGGGAACAGAACCGGCACCGACATCGGTGGTCCGGTTCCTGGTTCTGGTTCCAAACCGGTTATGTTTATCTTTTACAACCTATGGCAACCACGAGAAAAATATTTATAAAAAAAATTAAATTATTAATAAGATTTTTTTATAAGACTTTGTATTGATATAAAGAAAGAATCATAACCATTTTATGTATAGATACAAAAACCATAAAATTGCTGAAAAAAATCAATTACAATTCAAATACGATTAGGATATATAATTTTAGGAAACTAAAAACTCTAGAAAACCAAAACCCTAATCTAATATTTAATTTACGATCTCAATCTTCCAGAAAAAACGAAACCTAGATTAAATATCACCAATATGATGCTTTGGTGGAAAAACAGCTAACTAGCAAAAAATAAACCACCAACAAACTTCAAACCAGAAAACCCTAGCTGACTTTTGTGTCTTTTAAAGACGAATATCCGTTGTGTCTCCAAACAGCAATCTGCTTTGCTGAGTGTTGTGTCACAACCAGAGATTGCAACCGCCGCCCCCGGAGTTGAAAGCGACTATTCGTTCGTCGAACTACAGTTTGTGTCTCAGTCTGTCGTCCACCGTCGGAGCTGCTCAATTCTGTGTCTGATTCCGTCATTATCAGAACAATAATCTGACCAAAAACATCACAGGTGCTACTCTTTCCATATATAAAACATCTTTTAAGTATGGAAATGATATTACATTCCAGAATCTTTATGTCATATCAGCATTAACCAAATTTATATTTTCCTATATTTTGTAAATAAATTAAACATCTTATATTGATATTATTTTCGATATCATACTATATTTATGAAAATATTGTATATTTATTATATAATTTCCTTATTCTACAAGCTTTTCAAATTTACAGTTTTTTATATGGTAAATATTATCTTAAATATGGTATGATTTTATTTATTTTTGTACTTATATTTGACATGATATATTGATATTATTTTGGATATCATACCATAATTAAAACATATCTTAAGTATGGAAATGATATTACATTCCAAAATCTTTATGTGATATCAGCATTAACCAAATTTATTTTTCCCTATAAATATACTGTCTACGATTTTTCATTACAAATCAAAATTCTATCTAACCAATTATCCCCTTCCATTGTAGATAATAGTATTCCATGGCATCTAACAATGCAGATCAGATCGTCTTTGATAAGGTTGCTGAAATCAACGCATCTAAAGAGTCTTGGAACATACGTGTTAAAGTCGTCATGCTTTGGAAGCCGACCTATATAAACAATCATAATATGGTCGCAAGCCTGGACATGATTTTAATTGACCAGGAGGTACTGTTTTTACACCATTTGTTTTTTAGATTATCAATTTCTTATGTTATCTCTATTCAAAAAAATTGAAATTCAATTTTTGTTATGCTTTTTTACTTCTATTCATACAAAATTTTAATAATCAACTGTATTATCAATTTCTTATGTTATCTCTTACTAGATTATAACCTGCGTTAAACGCGGGTAACACATAAAAAACATACAAATGTCTACAAATATTGCATAATAAATAAACAAAAGTATGGTTATTGATATTATTGAAATGTATAAAAGATACATTGAAATCGATAAATATTTATAATCGTTGAATGACCTCTTTGTATACAAAACATTTTTTTATTAGTTGAATGACCTTCTTCGTCACATATGGTTATGGTATTGTTATATAAGCATAAGTATTCTAATCAGACGTTCCTTCCATAATAAGGTTACTTAATTTAACTCTATATTGAGTATTAACAACCAATATACCGTTTTATCACTGCATTAAATATTGACAACTATTTCATTTAGTCAAATAAAGTCATAGAGTATGTTTTATGGAATGTTAAATGTTATATGGATTTAATTTTAGTATACCATCAATGAAAATTATTTTCAAAATCATGATTGGTTTATTTTTAAATTGATTATGAATATAAGTATTACGTTCTATGTTTGTTCTTATTTATTTGGTGTTCGCAAGAACTTTGTATTAATTTTGGTGCTACTTTGAATAATTTTAGTATATCATCAATGTAATTTGGTATATCTTTCTAATATATGAAATATCAAATAATGACATTTCATTACTATTGTGATAATTTAGTTTATATATTGCATTTTTACTAATCTTAACGATCTTATTTTTTCTAATAACCGTAACGTTTTTACTAATTATACTTACAAATCTCCTAATATCTTATAATTTTTATCTTACTTTATAATTTTTCATAACTATACTATTTTCATGATTGACTGCCTTAATAGTTTTTTTTTTCAGTCTATTTAATTTTATATTTCATTGTACAACATCATCGTTTGTATTCTGAAATTTCATTTTAAAAATACTTAATGCTTACATCTTGATATTTTTTTAATAAACCTGTGTAATAATTATGGAATATATATATATATATATATATATATATATATATATATATATATATATATATATATATATATATATATATATCTTGTTTGAATTAACATTTATTTCCTTCACTAAATTAAATTCCTCATTAAATGGTTATATTTGGAAAGTAATAATTATAATGGGGAAACATTATCTAAAACATAAATGCTTGATATACTTTTGGAGGGAAAAAATCAGGATTATTAAAATAAATTATATAAAGAAAATACAAATTTAAATTATGTGAAATTATAGATGAAATTACTGACGAAAATTATTTTGGATGGAATTGTATTTTGTAAAGTATAATACTATGACAAAATTCGAAATATGTATATTGTTGTGTAAGTTTATAAATTTTATTGTTACTATATAAAGATAAAACAAAGTAGCTTGGGATGTTAAACAAAAAACAATAACTTCAATGAATGTATGTAACTAATAAATAGAATTTGAAGATGAAAATTTAAAACTTAAAAATATGAAGACATGTGATAAAAAAAATGTGTGAAAGAGCTCTAACCACATTTGATCAATTTGTTAGTGAGAAGATCATAAATGAACCCTCTGATAATCTAGAAAAATACTTTAGAAAATAAAATGTTTTAAACACATATACTTAACATAGATCCTGATCAACCAGGTTCATCAACCATTTCTCCCTTGAATTTTCAGTAATCACTTTCATGGGATTAGTCGACACAACCTGACCAAGAAAATCTTGAACAAAAAAATAAACGATTGTTGTATTATAGATATGTTATACAATAAATATTTACGTGTAAATAATGTTAAAATAAAATCTTACCAAATGTAACATGAGTGTTGAGATTCATGGCTATCAAATCCTGAAAAGTCACAAAATTATAAGCATCCACCATAACAACAAAATCATTTGATAAACGAAATTTGGTTGTTTTGTAGAAATTGTTCTTATGCTTATGATCAACCAACATGTAATCTCTTTCATTTCCGACCATACCAAAACTACTAATTTCTTTTACAGATCCTTCAACAAAGAGGGCTTAAAGCGAACTAATGAGATTTTTTTATTGTTGCTTGTATTTTAGTGTCATGTAAGTGAAAAAAATTGATTAAGTTTAAAATTTTATAAATTAAAGAAACATAATAATAAAAAGAAAAAATTATACCTACTCGTCAATTAAAATCATGTACAAGTTGTTGAACATGTTTAGGTTGTTTTTTAAGTTTGCTTCCAAAGCAAGAGTACTTGAACACGAATGTTTCATGTTTTCCTTGGATGCATCGATGTCAGCAACCTTATCATAGACGATCTCACCGCGATTGTTTTGTGTCATGGGTGTAAAATGAAAGAGAAAACAATTAGAATTAGAAATAACTTTTATATGAAATAAAAGGGACGTATACAATGTATTTATCTATAAAGAGGTATGATTTATAGAGAGGTATGAAATATATTATAGTTGTCAACAAAATTGTTTTCATACTTATATTCAAAGGATGCAGAAATAGATTATATATTATTTCCTATTAAATCAACCTAAAAGTGTAATAGGATCATACCAAAATATTTTAAAATCATACCAAAATTAACCAGATTTCTATGACATAGTAATTAAAAAAAATCATAATCATCTTTAATATATAAAAATAACATTTTCCTAATTAGTGTCAATTCCAAAGATAGTTAATTTTTGTTTTGTTAAAGATACGTAATATATTTTCCGGTTTATTTGAAAAGTTTCAGAAAAATAGTTAACCGATTTAATGTAATTTGTGACAAAGAAAATTGAAATATATAAATACATATATTTGATATTGGAACAAAAAATAATTAAAAAAAAAATAAAAAAATCGAAAGAAGGTACTGACCTTCTACTGCACAACAACAAATGTTTGAAGCATAGAATGATGATGGAAGTTATAAGCAATAAGAATGATGTTGTAGGATAAAGTTTGAAGAAAAACAACGATTAAATATAAGTGTTAACCGCGGATTCAATGATAATCATATATGTAAGTGATAATTTGAATCTGATTTTTTGGTATTAATGGTTTCCAAGTAAAAATGAATTTTATATTTATGGTTTACTAATATAAACAAATTTATATTAATGGTTGATATTAATGCCTTAATTGAAATGGTTTGTTGTTAATATGTTTTTAAAGCTGACCATACTAAAAGCTTTATAACCGAAAATTTAAGATTTAAAATATGGAAATATTTTATTGGAATTAAATACATTTCATTTCAACGGATGTAAGTTAATTGTGTTTGACAATTGGAAAAGTTTTATTGAAATTTAATACATTCCATTTGAGGAATATGATGTCAGCAATTTGATCTAAAGGCAGAAAACATATGATTGAAATATAATCAAAGACCAAGATTGTTTAAGATGATGTCATAAGGTTTCTCTTTTAATAATATTTAGAGATTGTTCCTTTTTTTTAATACTTTTTTTACACTTTTTTTATCTTTCATTGTCACCTACAGGGAAGTAGAATTCAAGCAACAATAAAAAAAAATCTTATTCCTGTATTTGAATCCCTATTCGATGAAGGAGCTGTCCGAGAGATCAGTAACTTCGCTATGGCTAGCAATGAAAGCGAATACATGCTTGTCCCTCATAAACATAAAATCAATTTCTACAAAACCACAAAAGTTCGTGTATCCAATGACTTTGTTGATACAGTAGATCCTTATCATTTTATCTCTTTCCCAGATTTGCTAGCGAGGAACTTTGACACTCGTGTTGCATTTGGTATGTTATGTTGTTAGTTTAACTTATTTCTATACTTCAATTTTTAATGTAATACACATGGATTATTATTACTAATTTATTAAATTTTTTCACATAGATTTTCTAGGTGAAGTTGTGTCAACTGATCCCATGCGAGTCATTGTTGAGTATGGAAGAGAGAAAAGGTTAATGAATCTGGTTGCTCGGGATTTAAGGTACACATTCGTATTATTAGTACACATTCCCCCGTTTATATTTATCTTTCATTAATAACCACCATGCATATTTAGTGGTACGAGAATTGCAGTCGCTTTGTGGGGCAGTTTTCAATGAAGCTGAATACTTACATTTCACAACATAATAATGACACTGCTCCTGTTATTATCCTGCTACGTTTGGCCAAACTCAAAATTTGGGGTGGTAAGTGTTTTTTACAACAAATTATCATTTCAACTTCAAAGTAATTACTGACAATATTATTTTACTTTTTTCTTGCAGGTCAGCCTTAAGTTGGTAATTGTTTGTTTGGGTCTAGATTGCATATAAATGATGATATGCCTCGGATTTTGGAGTTCAAATCAAAGTATGTTATTAACACATTTATCTTACTAAATCATTACTTTTGCTGAATAACCTCACTTTTTTGTTTATGTAGTGTTAATGCTTTGGATACGAATGTTGAGTCTTCTAGCCGTACATCCCAGCTCAACTCAGATACTGTTGTGGCTAATCCAGAGGATTACTACCCCCGTTTTCAGATAAAAAACATTGATGAAATTCCTGATTTTACTGAGGTTTACTTAACATTTTTATATAACAGTTTCCGCATTCTATTATTGTTTTGATTTTATATCTACAATTTATATGAAATAATATTTTAATATGATTCCTTTTTTTTCCTATATATGAAACAGGAAGTTGGTTTAACCATTATCGCTACTATCATTGGTTTTGATATGGATGATGGTTGGTATTCATTTTATTACCATGATTGTTCTAAAAAAGTTACTAAAAATGATGATGATGTTGATGCTGGCCCTTTTCACTGTGATGGTTATGGATTTGTCTCGGATGTATTTGGAAAGTAAGTAATTATTATCTCTTTGACTATGCATGTATTTTACATTTTTCATATATTTCATTGTGTATGTCAAGCTAAATATAAGTATTATGTTATAACTTTTAGGATTAGGATAGTAGTTCGTGTGCAAGATGAAAGTGGCTCTTGTTCGTTTGTATTGTTTGAGCGTCATGTAAAAGATCTTATTCATCGTGGAAACCAATGGTTGATGGACAAAATAGCTAAGGTTTCAAAAAATATCTCTGTTATTTAAATGATTGACATATATGATTTTTCTTCTTTAACTTTCCCAACCATTTTATAATGTAAATTAGGATCAAGGGTGATAACAGATACCTGATGAGTTCAAAATTCTTCTAAATAAGAAGTTTGTCTTCAAAGTTCAGATTTCCATGTTCAATCTACAGAACAACTATCGTGCTTACATTGTGCATAAGTTAACCGATGATGAAAAGGTTCTTGCTGAGGTGACAAAACGGTCACCAAATCATCAACATGATAATATAAATGACAATGGTACTCCTATTAACAAGCCAAATAAGGTTGGTAACTGTCTCATATATTTCCAAAGTTAAACCCTGTGCCCTCTCTTCAATATATTTTTCTTTCATTTTTCATGACTTTATGCAAATATGGTATGTTTTGTTTTATATTTTTCTTGATCGGTATTTATTATTTTCTGTTTTCTGCAGGAAAATACTAATTCTGTGCATGATGACAATCTTGATGTTGTTGACCTTGAAGCTGTAACACCATCATCGAGTACGGGGAAGCGCCCTATTGAGATTGATGCCAACACTGACTCTTTGGAGTGGTCTTCTTCAAAAACTTGTGTTGTACGGGATACCTTGAAGATCCCAAAGTTGGAAAAGTTGGACTAATATCAAGCCACCCATCAAAATTTTACATATCATCTTCGATATGTTTATAGACATTTTCTTTTTAATCTTTTGTGTGTCACATTTTTAATTCTCTGTTTATTGATCTTTTGGTTGTTTTTAAAATTCTGTTAAGTTTTTATTTGGTGTGTACACAATGATACAATTGGAGGTTATGACAATTTCAAGTTATTGAACTCTTTTGATTTAATGCATATTTTCTTTCTTTTTTCTTTCATTCATCATTTGATTTTATAAATTTATTATATATAATATATATATATATATATATATATATATATATATATATATATATACACACACACACACACAGACATACACATGAAAATTAAGAATTTTTTTTATATATGCTAATTCACCTACTTTTATTTGTCTAAATGAAATTTAAATTTTATTTGCATAAATATACATCGTTTACATATGGTAACAGAATAAAATCATAGTCTAACTATTCAAAATACATGTCATCTATATTTTATTTATTCCTACCATAATTATATGCATGCTTTACTTTTTACCTAATTTAAATCCTTCTAATATTCAGTTACCTAATTTAAATATATATATATATATATATATATATATATATATATATATATATATATATATATATATATATTGATATATTTATATTTTTATTATATATGATATTTCACCTACTTTTATTTGTTAAAGTCAAATTTAAATTTTATTTCCATAAATATGCATCGTTTTCATATGGTAACAAAATAAAATCATGGAATATGTAATCAAAATCAATTTTTCTAAACTGCATTTATTCCCTCCATAATTATATGAAGACTTTATTTTTTACCTAAGTTAAACTCAACTAATATTTCATTACTTTATTTAATTATATGCAATATTTATTTTTTACCAAATTTAAACCATTCAAATATCCGGTTCCCTTATTTAAAATGTTAGAAATCATCATTATCAATATATATATATATATATATATATATATATATATATATATATATATATATATGACTAAGAACGTAAAAATTATTATACTTATTGAAATGACTGACATTTCAAATGCTTCGGGAAAGAAAAATCCTACAAGGTTTGTTACTAATGTGTTACCCAACAACACTTCCCCAACAACACCACTGTCTGACATCACAAATGGTAAGATTCATATTTAAACATTTTGTTTATATTTGAAGTGCTTGAATGTTTATAATGTTCAATTTGTATAACTCATTTCTCTTTATATTTCATTTAATTTTTTGATATACATACCATTGTTCCTTAGTGAATGCATCATCTTCATCCAATGCTCTAAAACCATCATCACATTCAACATTACAAACAATATCCCACAAAGGTACATTTTCTTATATGTTATGCATCTTTTATATTACACTTTCGTTTTTATATTTGCTTATCTATTGTACTATTAATATTTTTTAATATTTCTCCTTAGAAAATAATTTTTTCATACCACCTAATTGTCGAGTTGCTCGAAACCTTTCCGAATTACCTAAGGCTACCCCGTCTCATAACATCATACAACCGAATGTTCAATCCACATTTATTTACCCAAGATCGCCACTTTCACACCTAACAAATCAAGGTAAAGTATTCTTAATTTCTTTTATATTATATTTACATCCACTTCTTAAATCATATAACGTCAATTTTAACTTCCCAATATATAAACTTTTAACATTTAATTTTTAATACGTATATGTCCATAATATCTAATTTGTATAATTATCTTTTTTAATACATATAGGTCTATAATATCTAATTTGGGTAACTATATTTTTCCTTTAATATCTTATTTAATTTAATGTTTTATATATACTTTTCCTCTTTAGTTCATTCACCCTCTTCATCGAATGCTTTGAAAACACCATCATCTCAGACAATACAAAGAAATTCTCACAAAGGTACATTTTGTTATATGTTATGTCTCTTTTGTATTACATTTTTTGTTTTTTATTTGCTTATGTGTATTAAATTCATATATTTTATTTATATATTTCGATATATTATCATACAAATTTTCATTTTTCAGAAAATAGTTTCTTCGTACCCCCTAATTGTCGAGTTGCTCAAAAGTTTACCGAATTACCTCCAGACTTTTCCAACAACCAAGATACAATTCAGCACAACACAACTCATTCAACAACAACGAAACGAAAACGATTTAATACACAAGATATTCCATTTTTTGAGTTGAATGAAGATTTCGTTGAACCTTCATGTACCCATATTGTTCAACTTGATCGTTTATCTATTAATAACAATCAACTTCATCATTCAGTTGTGTTATTATATATTTTATTCATACATACAGTTACACATTTTTCAGTTGGTACCAGCGTTAACTATAAAGAAAAGAAAAAAAGAGGCAGACCAATTTCTACAAAAAAGAAGACACAAATATGTATTCCTTCTACTTCAAATGCTCAAAATGATGTAACCGGTAACAATCATACTAAATATATTGGAATAAGAAAAGGTATTATATCCACACCACAAATTATTTGTCATGACAAATTAAATGTCGTTACCCTATTACATTTAAAGCATACCACAAATATAATTTTGTAGATTTGTTTATTTATTTATAGATTATTTGGATTCTGGAGATGCTGTATATGTTTGCTCAGTATGTAAAGCTAAGTTGTGGTAGGGAGAAGCAATTCGAGGAAATAAGGATTTAAAGAAAACATGTTATTCCATTTGTTGTTACAATGGAAAAGTTGAACTACCCAGTCTGATTCACCCACCTCAGTTGTTGATTGATTTATATAGCGGTCTTTCGGAAAAAAGTCAAAACTTTATACAGAATATACGTCGATACAATATGATGTTCGCATTCACATCTATGGCTGGAAAGATTGATCACACAGTTAACTCAGGAGGTGGTCCTTATGTTTATCGAATGCATGGCCAAAATTATCATATTGCAGGCAGCTTACTTCCTGAAGAGGGTGAATCACCCAGATTTTGCCAGTTGTACATATATGATACAGATCATGAGGTTCAAAACATATTCAAATCATGCGAGTGTGTGAATACCCTATATTATATAACTCATTATATATATATATATATATATATATATATATATATATATATATATATATATATATATATTACTACAAAAAATTTATATCCATCATTTTTTTGATTATGTTATTGTAGGTCTAATAAGAAGAAAAAGACCACATCTAATGAGTCCATGGCAAATCCGTTTTCTCTTAAGTTCTGGACTATTCACGAGTTGATGGCCTTATTGGATTTCATTAATCCACTGGTTAAACAATTTAGAATGGCACGTGATCGCTTTGGTTCAAATCCAACAGAGCGTATTAGGTTGAAATTGATTGGGTCAAGAGAAAATAATGGTAGGCAGTATAATCTTCCTACCAAAAATGAGGTAGCTGCCCTCATTATAGGTAACATTGATGGGTATGATTCAAGGGATATCGTATTGGAAACGCAAAGTCGACAACTTCAACGTATTAATGAGTTGCATCCTCAGTATCTTGCACTTCAATATCCTTTATTATTCCCTTATGCCGAAGATGGATTTCGAGTCGATATACTACATCGTGGTGTTGAAGATCCAGAATCTGATGGACGAATAAGGTTGACCATGCGATAGTTTTTTGCTTATCGTATACAACAGAGAACCGATGAAACATCATTGATATTACGTTCAAGAAAACTATTCCAACAGTTTTTGGTTGATTCATATACAATGGTTGAAAATGAACGACTTAGTTATATTAGGTTTAACCAGCCAACATTACGCGTGGCACCTTATCGCAACTTGGCCCAGGCAGCCGAAGATGGCATTGAAGATGCTTCTTTGATGGGAAACCGTATTATTATACCATCTTCTTTTACTGGCGGCAGCCGTTACATGCAACAAAACTACTTAGATGCGATGACTCTGGTTAAGTGGTTTGGTTATCCAGATCTTTTTTTTAACCCTTACATGTAATCCTAAATGGCCAGAAGTCATTAGATTTGTTGAAGCCGAGAATCTTAAACCGGAAGACAGACCAGATATTCTGACACGAATTTTCAAAATTAAACTTGATTCATTAATCAGTCAATTGAAGGATGAAAAAACTTTGGGTGAAGTCGCTGGAGGTATCAATCTTATATATTTTTTACTCATTAACATTATAACTTTTTGATAATTTTATCTTTTAACCCTGGTTGCTTTCTTTGCTCACACAGTTGTATATATGATTGAGTTTCAAAAGAGGGGCCTGCCACATTGTCATGTATGTCTGTTTTTGGAAAAAAAATTCTAAAATTCCAAATCCTGAAGACATAGACCGTGTTATATGTGCTGAATTGCCAGACAAGGATAGTGAACCTGATTTGTATCAGATTTTTTGTGATAACATGATACACGGACCTTATGGCAACGATCAACCATTTATGCCGTGTATGAAAAAAAAGGCAAATGTTCAAAACGATTTCCAAGGGAATATACCGATCATACGTATATTGATGAAGATGGTTATCCTATTTACCGGAGACGTAACGATGGAAATAATGTCCTTAAAAAAGGTGTTTCTTTAGACAACAGGTATACACAAATCCTTTTGAATGATTTACTAAATTTTAATTCCTTAAATTTGTGTTCTTTTTTATGAAATATATTATTATATGTTTAAATACATAAATATCAATAAACAACTTAAATTAAAATGGTACTAATATTTTATTTTTAAACGGATAATGTAATCTATAAAAACATATTACTCATTATATATGTTTTCTTATGTTCTTCCTATGTTAACTTCAAATTATCATTTAATGTTGTTTATGACATTTTTCTTGATTTTTCAGGAATGTTGTTCCATATAATAAGATCCTTATGAAACAATATCAAGCTCACATGAATCTAGAGTGGTGTAACCAAGTTGGATCGATAAAGTATCTTTGTAAGTATATTAACAAAGGACCACCGGATAGGATAACAACATCTATTGTTGATCCAACAAAAAAGAAAAAACAACAAATAGAAAATAACGACCATGACGAAATTGGTGAGTTCTATAACTGTCGTTATATTTCCGCATGTGAGGCATGTTGGAGGCTTTTTGGGTATGATATTCATTATCGAACACCGCCTGTCGAAAGGTTGTCATTTCTCCTCGAACACAAACAACCTGTTGTTTTTAAACCCAACCAACATCTTAATCAGGTTGTTTCTAAACCGACTGTCGCCGCTTCTCAATTTTTAGCTTGGATGGAATGTAACAAGCATGATGAAGATGCACGAAAGTTGTCATACGTTGAATTCCCAACTAAATATGTTTGGAATAAATCAGATAAGATATGGAAAAAAAGAAAAACCAAGTCCAAGGCACTCGGTCGATTAAACCACGTTTCTCCCAAGGCTGGTGACATTTATTACCTACGGATTTTGCTGAACAAAATCAAGGGTCCTACATGCTATGAAGATATCAAGACAATTAACGGAATTGTACATGACTCTTACAAAGATGCTTGCTATGCTCTTGGTCTATTAGATGATGATAAAGAGTACATTCCGTCAATAAACGAAACACATCATTGGGCCACAGCTTCTTTCTGCCGGTCTCTCTTTGTTATGTTGATTACATCAGATAGTTTGTCAAGTCCTGCTCATGGTTTTGAAGAAACATATCAATGTCTTTCTGATGATGTCATTCACGTTCGTGAACAAGAAATCGGCGTCAGAGGTAAATACACTAATTTATAGTTTTTTTATTCATACTAATTAATTTCTTCTTGAAAAGAAAATCAATTAATTTCAACTTTAAATAAAACGGATACAAACTAATTAACAATAGGTCATATTTAAAGGGTCGGGAATTGCATTTGTATTAATTGCCCTAAAATTTCGTTTTCCCCTACATTTTAATTTGATTCCAAAACAACCCAATTATTGTTCATATACAAATGGTCCTTGGACGGAACTATATTGCTTAAAAAATGACCTTTTTGAAAAAAATTGACATAAAACATAATCAACAATTTTTTTTGCCATTTTCACAAAAAAATGTTCGTTTTCCATCATTTATACATTATGCATGTAAAACTGACAAAAAAGCAACTCGCGATGACATCATTTATAGTCGTTATAAAGGTCTTAAAATAAGCCATTTACATAGCTATAACTATATTTAATTTCGTTTTCTATTGCATTTTCAGGCTTGAAGTTAAAAGAGGATGCAATTTTCAACCTTACCTTGTCATACATCGAGAAATCATTATTGAGCTGTGGATTGAGTTTGAAGCAAATACCAAATATGTCGTTTCCTGATCATAGATACATTCAAGAGTCATGCAATATGTTAATTCAAGATGAGCTTAACTATGATCCTGGTGTTATTGAAGTTGAGCATCAAGATTTGTATTCCAAATTAAATGTCGAGCAAAAAAATGTTTATCACACCATTATGAATGCGGTTAACAACAACCAAGGTGGTGTCTTTTTCCTTTATGGTTACGGAGGAACCGGAAAAACATTTGTTTGGAAGACCTTGTCTGCTGCTATTAGATCCAAAGGTGAAATTGTTATCAACGTTGCTTCAAGTGGAATTGCAGCACTATTGCTCCCTGGTGGTAGGACAGCGCATTCAAGATTTATTATCCCAATTAACTTGACCGAGAATTCATTTTGTTCTATCGCGCCAGACAGTGATCTTGCTGCACTACTTAACAAAGCGAAACTTATCATTTGGGATGAAGCTTCGATGATGCACCGTCATTGTTTTGAAGCATTTGATAGGACGCTTAGAGACATTATCCGTTCATCTGACAGGAATAAAGCGTTTGGCGGCAAGACCATTGTATTTGGAGGTGACTTTAGACAAATTCTTCCAACAATACAAAGAGGTAATCGTTCGGATATTGTGCAGGCATCGTTACATTCATCAAGATTATGGGGTGAATGTACAGTTTTACGTTTAACGGTAAACATGAGGTTTCAGGTTGGTTGTCCAACTAATGATTTGGATGAGACAAAAGCATTTGCAGAATGGATTCTTAAAATTGGTGAAGGTAATATTGGTGGTCCTAATGATGGTGAAACTGAAGTTGAATTTCCAGAAGATGTTATCATTCGCTCTACAAGTGACCATATTCATTCAATTGTATCGACCATTTATCCTTCTTTTGAAAACCATCTTGATGACCCATCATATTTTCAAGATAAGGCTATTTTGGTTCCTACAAATGAAGAAGTTGATGCTATCAATGACTACATGTTAGGATTGATGAAAGAAGAAGGGAAAACTTATCTGAGTTCGGATTCTTTATGTGAGACAGAGTCAGCAGATTGTTTTGAGGAATCAGTTTACTCTCCGGATGTACTGAATGCTTTTAAGGCATCTGGAATTCCCAACCATAAACTCACATTAAAAACAGGTGTTCCGTTCATGTTGCTTCGTAATATTGACCAAACCAAAGGTCTATGCAATGGTACAAGGTTACAAATAGTTAGGCTTGGAAAACATGTCATTGAGGCACACATTATAGCTGGTAGATTCTTCAATGAGACTACTTATATACCTCGCATGAAGTTAACTTCGTCTGATAAAAGAATCCCCTTCCGTTTTCAGCGGAGACAATTTCCCGTAGCTGTTTGTTTTGCCATGACCATTAACAAGAGTCAAGGGCAGTCATTATCAACTGTTGGATTGTATTTACGTAGACCTGTCTTTACTCATGGTCAGTTATATGTAGCTGTATCTCACGTGACAAGTAAAAAAGGCTTGAAGGTACTCATATGTGACGAGGAAGGTCGTCAAACCAATAAAACAAAAAATGTTGTGTACAAGGAGGTCCTTCAACGATTATAGATAATCATACATTTCTTTTTATTTATTTAGACATATCAATATAATCAATAAAACGACGTGTCTTTATGTTACTTTATCATATTTAATTTTATTATGTTCGTTTTTTATGATATCATCTTAAATAATCGGGGTCCTTGATTGTGTTTTCTTTATATGTTTTACACCCTTAAATCAAATGTCTTAATTTAATAAACATATGAAACACTCCAAAGTCTAAAACCTGCAAAAAAGACAGCTTTTTGTTTATTGAATAAACAATTATTTTCCTTTGTTTCTTATAAGTAAACAAATTCATATTATTGGTAACGTACATTTAAAATTCATATTATTGGTAACGCAGGGGAACGCATAAATAAAATACAAATGTATATAAATATTGAAGAATAATTATAAAAAAATCAGGATTATTGGTATTATTGAAATATGTAGAAAATACAGTGAATCAAGAAACATACAATACACAAAACTTTCACAAACCCTGATTTATCATGCACCGATTCAACTATTGCCCGAACTTCTACAATTATATGTGTAATGGTTGTCATTTAATGAAGGCACGATTTTTAGCTCTAAATTTCAACATAATCAGACTTCAACATGTTAGTAATTCTTTTTAAAAAAACAGGATCTTTGAAGCTAAACAAAGATATATCTAATTAGATTACATAATTGAATTTAACCTATACTTAATTAGGTTGAAGAAAAACCACACCTATGTCAACCACCCTTTAAAACTGAAATTATTGGAATGTCAAATTAAATAAACCATAGCTTTTTTCTGGTTCGACCTCCCTAGATTATGACCCGCGTTAAACGCGGGGAGCGCATAAAAAACATAGAATTGTAAATATATATTACACCATAGGAAGCATGACAATTAAAAGTACATTACCGTAGGTATTTTCAGTTCATTAACATACATTACAATAACTATTTTAACTTAATAACAATTAAAAGTACATTACCATAATCAATAAACACAAACATTATTTTCCATTCCCGGTGCACCCTTAGCTTTTCATTTGGGAAAAAAACATTAAATACTATTTATTTTTATGTTTTAATGAAAAAAAGAAAAAAGATAGTAGACTCACTAAAGTACAATGTTATTTGTTCCAAAGACTTAGAATAACCAAAAGTAACAAAATAATGTATTTTAGGGTAAAACCTCCAATAGGTGGAAAATATGTCGATTTCACTATATAGGGGCAATTATGTCCAATATGTGGAAAATATGTCAATTTTACTGTGCAGGTCAGATATGGAAAATAGAACCGGAGGGGAAAATATGTCAAATTGACTGTGTAAGGGTAGATATATCCACTAGGTGGATAAATTGAGAACTTTTTTATTTGAATGATATTTACACTAAATAACGCAAACAAACCTTGAATACCCACATAAAAATAGAAATGTGCTTCTTAGTCAGAAGTAGATTGCTATTATGGAGTAGGTATTGACAGTTCGTTGCCATTTTAAAATTCAATTTGTGTTGAGATTTTCCTAAAAATGTAATTAAAGTCGAACAAAAAGTAAAATAATCTGGCAGAAAAAATATTGTGCTAATAATATGATTAACTAAGTAGTTTTGGACCAAGGAATATATATATATATATATATATATATATATATATATATATATATATATATATATATATATATATTTTGAGGAGGGGTCTTACTACATTTCCGATTAAAATTCTTTTTCTTATTTTTTTTTTCTTTTTCTTCTGCCATTGATAATCCATTCAAGAATAGGACCACAAAAAAACCCATGAAATCTACAAAAAAAAACCCCACTTCAAATGAAAATCGAATCAAAGAGATACCAACTCCCAGAAAAAAAACTTTCCTTAATTTTACATTGTTGACATAAATACCCTTCAATCAAATTTTCACTATACCATTTCCTGAAGAAATCGATCCAATTACAGATGCAATGGCGGGACCAAGCCATATCCATGTCATTCAAACTCCAAGTATGCGAAAATAAAAAAAAATGTTTGAAAGTCAACCAAAACAGATTTTGACCAAAGTGCCCCTTTGTCCTTAAAAAAATGATTCGACTGTGATTAATCTCCAAACATTCAAATTTCACTTTACAGCATTATTAGAGCAGTACCCATTATCAACCAAAGATAAAAGTAACCAATTGATCTTTTTGCCAATCCCTTCGCTAATACCAGTAGCATAACTCAAATTCCCATAGTTAAAAAGAACACCATGTAGCAACTAAGAATCCAGCAAATTGAAGACAATTTCAGTAGCATTGCATGTTATCTAAGTGATTTCCTGAACTCTTAGATTTTTAATAAAAAATTAACTTTTCAGATAAAGCAAAGGAAACATGGAGGCATTAATCGAAACAGTTAGCATGCTTACATATAACATATAACAAAAAAAAAATTAACAGTTCTTATACTGTTGGGTCAAAAATATGGTTTATACTTTACTTTTCTGGGCAATTGTATTTTTCTGTAATATTTATGAGTTTATGGTCATGTTTACGGCTGAGTTTACGGCCGTAAACACCTTACGGTCGTAAACTCATTTACGGCCCATGTATTATCTGGCCCATATTCCAAGTATAAATAGAGGTGTTAGGGTGAGGAGTAGAGATTGATGAACCCTAGAGAGTTTACGGCCAGAGAGACAGAAGAACTATTGTGTGTTAGTGTGTGTGTGTGTGAATCTCTTGTATCCGGATCATCATTCTATTCATTAATACATTGAGATTCATCATTCTTCTTCTTCTTCTCTTCCATTTGATCTGACATCATCCGTTTGATTGGGATTCCGCACCATCAAACGGATCTGATTGATACACACGCATAATTAGGAACTTTACAATTGGTATCAGAGCCTGGTTGTATCAGTCAAAAGGATTTATTGTTTCATCCAAAAATCGAAGATTCTGTGTTCTCGGTCCTAGCTTACGGCCGTAAACACTGAGTTCACAGCCGCAAACCAGTCAAATTCATCAACCGTGAAGTCTAGATTCTTGGGCCGTAAACCCTATTTTGGAGCATTATTTGATCTTATTTTCGAAATATTTTTGCGTTTTTGGATAGATCTCGCAAAAATAAGGGGGGTTTGTTCTTCGTGTTTTTCATAAAAAAAGGTTTTTGATCGAGTTTTGGAGCTTCAAAGTCGAAAAATCGGTGTTTTTGATCGGAGTTCTCGGCCGGAGCTTACTGCCGGAAACTGTTCACGGCCGGCGGCGGGGTTTGGGTTTACGGCTAGGGTTCCCGAGCTTGCGGCTCGGCTCAGTGGCCGGCTAAGCAGCAGCTCGCATCGCAGCTTCAAATAAAAAGGAGGGAGCGACTTTGCAGCGGACAGGAATCGATCCCACGACCTCAACTTCAAAAACCACCGCCTTAACCAACTCCTCTAGCTGATCACTTGTTCCTTTCCTCCGAATTTTAAAATATAACCTATCTTTTTCGCTTCAAGTTTCGAATTTTTTACACTTTCAGCCCAAAATTCAATTCCTTTTAATTTTAAATTCTTTTTTTCATCCAAAATTAAAAATAATAATAATAATAATAAAAATTAAAAATAATAATAATAATAAATAAATAAATATAAATTAAATTAAAATTAATAAATAAAATTATATTTTAATTTTTTACTTTTATTTTTAACTTTTGACTTTGACTTCCAAGTTTGACCTTTGACTTTAAACTTTGACTTTTTCGTTTAATTTTTTTAAAATTTCAATTTAACTTTTCGGTTTGACTTTTAAGTTTGATTTTTTCAAATTTGACTTTTTCAAGGTTGACTTTTTCATGTTTGACTTTTGAGTTTGATTTTTTTAATTTTGACTTTTAAGTTTTATTTTAGCTTCTAGTTGTGTTTTTTAATCGATTTTAAGGTCTACGAGGGAGTTGAAAACATGAAAGAGAGTCGTCAGGATATGTTAAGACAAAATTTCAACATTTTCGATTATGTCCTTGGAGAAACACTCGAAACTCAGTTGCAGCGATTTACTACACTCACTACTGAGATGAATATAGCCGGAATCTTCTTGACTAAATCTGAGATAAACAAAAAGCTGCTAAATTCACTTCCGAAATCATGGGATATGAACGTGGCCATCATCAAGAAGACAAAAGATCTCAATCATCTTAGTCTTGCTGATATAATTCAAGAACTTGATGCTTTGAAGTGTAGAGAAACAATGAGTTCTGAAAACATTCCGGTCACTGAAGTTACATGTACTCCAGCTTGTGAAGCCACGATTAAATTTCTTCGGGAACAAATTGATATATTTAAAAGAGATGTTGAGGACCTGAGATATGAAGGATATCAACTCAGGAAAGGACAGAAACCCCTGAAGGCTGAATTAGAAGCTAAAACCAAGGACTTTAGGAAACTTCAGGAAGAGTATAGCAGCAAGTGTGAAAATTATGATTATGTTAAGAGACAACTTGCTGCTATAACTGAAGAACTTGACGCTTTAAAAATTAAGTGTGGAAAAACAGATGTCGGTTTCAAAAATTATACTGCTTCAAGTCAGACAGTTGAGTCCTTAGATGAAACCCAATTAAAATTCAAAGAAAATCAAAACAAGGGTCTAGGGTATGATAGTGTACATCCTCCTTATAATCATAACTACACATCCATCCCTATGACACAGGACGAAACTGACAGGGAGCCACATCTTCAATATGGAAAACGAGCTGGATTTGTGTCAGGAGGAGTTATTAATATTGAAGATACTAATGTTGCTACTTCTTGTGCAAGCAAAGTAACAGAGGATGAGAACAAGGAGAGTTCTTCTGAACAAACAAACGACCCATTGAACTCTGAATCTGTTGCTTCTAATCAACCTGCTGTTGGTAAATACAGGCCACCATTTCAAGCTAAACAGAGTGCCTATTGCAACTGTGCGTGTTGGAAAAGCAAGAGACAAGGCAAGGATACGCCACCAGGGGCAGGAAGAAACAATTTCCCAGTGAAGAAAAAGACTTGTTTTCACTGTGGAACACCTGTTCACATTGCCCGAAACTGTCCTAATCGCGCGTATGTTCCCTACTATGCACAAGGATGGAAAAATGCGCCAAGTGGGAGATACTTCAAAAGAAACCCTTCCAGGTCACGTTCAGACAATGGTGACTGGAACGCGCAGAAGGCCAAGAATAAAACCCACAAGGCCAAGCATCGAACTCCCAAGGGCAAGAAGGGAATGTCGGCCAAGAAATCAAATCCAAGAGATGCTCCCGTGAAGCCAAAATCAAGGTCATCTCAACGGCCGACATGAAGTTCAAAAGCAAGTACTGAGGCACCCATCGGATCGAAAGAGAAATGGGTTAAACCCAACTACAAATGGGTTCCAAAGGCTCACTCTCCCAAATCTTCTAATGATTCTAATATTTCATCGTCTTTTGTTTGTGATAAACAGGATATATCATGGGAGAAAGTACCGTGCAAGGATGACAAAGGTCGGCCCAGTTTCAAAATGGATTGGGTTCCAAAGACCAACTAATCCCGCTTTGTGTCGGAGCAGCTATGGAGGCATATCATCAGACTTCGGTTTGTTGGTAGTAGCTGTTCCAAGCACATGATAGGAGACATCTCTCAACTGTATAGCACTCAGAACATTATTTGAGAGTATGTGTCCTTTGTGGGAAGGGAAGAAAGGAAGGGATCACTCATGGGGTTAGTTCTTAATGACATGAAGAATTTTCGGATCTATTCTGAGATTACGCGTGCTGTTCTCAGACCTTATGGATGCAAATTCAATCAGTGACTTATGGTTTGAGTTTTCTTCTCTAATACTCCTAAGTTTTTCTTAACCTGATTCACTTTAAAGACTAATTTTTGTTTTAGGATAGTTTAAATTTGCGCATTAACTTTTGTTTCTCTCCTATGCACAAATTTAGGGGGAGAAATAAAAACAAAACAAAAATTAGAAAATTTAAAAAAAAAACATTAGAAAATCAAAAAATCAAAAAAATGTTGGTTATGAAATGTGCTTGAGGGAGATTTTTTTGGAACAGGCAACCTGAGTCTACATAACGTACCCGAAGTTGAAGGGTCTATGCTCTGGTTTGATGCATCGGTAGGCACGGGAAATTTTAAAATGGACATGATTAGGCAGAGTTGAACTTAGGAAATTTATAGACTTGACAAATTCTGACCTAGTTAGATCCATTCAGCCTGACAATACGACGCTCAGATAGGTTGAGCAGGGAGATATATATGGGAATCTACTCGTCACATTAATTGAACCCGTACTTGGAACCGTGGCTTAACTTTTCCTTGATGTGCAGATTTTGTCCTTAATTCCGGTTGGATGGGGTAACTGGTAAATTCCGATAAATTAGGTCTGTAGAATATCATTTTCTTTCTTTCTATCTGGTAGTCATATGTTGTCTCCTTTGCGTGACTTCCAATCCGACCTGGTACACAACATATGCAACTGTATTTCTCTGCATGTTATATATATATGAAATTCCTCTTATCTGTTAGCCATATGCTGTCTCCTTTTCGTGACTTCTAATCCGACCTGGTACACAGCATATGCAACCTTCTACTTCTCAACCCCTCTGAAGTAATAAGTTATAGAATTCTGAATCTATCTTCTCTCTGAATGGTTGTCTGCTCACCCGGTGTAAGGAGTACTCTGGAAGTTCTTGATGGCTGGGGCATATCAGGAAGCGGGAAACACGTTCCAGTACACTTAAAATTGAACTCATACAGATTGTTTGTAGATCTCGCTGCTCAATTTAGGTGGACAACAATATCCCTGGTCGTTGTCAGATGAATGGTCCTTAAGATATAGTATCTAAGGAATTAGGATCAGATATAATTTTTAGGAACTTAAGTTCACCTTGTCTTGTATCAAATAGTATGTCCTAAATTTGTCACAATTTTTCGTGTTTAAGTGGACAACAATACCGACGATCGACCAGACAAAGATGTGAATATGAAAGGTACCGACAAGTGGATAAAGGCTGTCTAAAAACTTTGATCCCAAATCACTCTTAAAGTTAGATATCATTTTTATTTTTGTTAAATTTATTATATTTTCTTCTAATTTAAATATTAGGGGAGAATTAAAAATTAAAAATAATGAAAAAAAATCAGAAAAATTAAAAAATCCAAAAATAGTGTTATTTCTGTTTTATTTCTTGTTCAGAAAAATCAAAAATCCAAAAATATTTTTGTTTCTGTTTTAATTTGTGTGCTAAGTTTTCTTTTAGTTTTGTTTTGTCTTGAAAAGTGATTTCAGGTGTAGATGAGACTCATGGAGTTTGCGTTGAAGATTTATGAGCCAAGGTTTCGTCCGTGAGCATCGAAGAATTCTCATTCGAAGGAGCAAGAAATGAAGATTATTCTTTCAAATTCAATCTTTCAACCCCAGAAGCAAGGTGTAACAGAAATTGAAGATTATGTGACAGATTGCATTGAAGCCTCCTCAATCAGTCTGCTGCTATCGTTGTACCTGCTGAAGTGATCCAAAAAAAATTTGTTCTCTCTGATGTTCTCTCTGAAGATTCTCAAGCTGAAAGCACTATCTTTCAAGAATCAGTACGTCAAGCATCCTCACCCAATGTGCGTTCAATGCCAAATTCTGAAGAAAACCTCAAGTGCTCAAGATGAAGTCATTCATTGAAGATTGACAAGAAGAGCCAGCTACTTTTTAGGGGGAGCTTGTTGGGTCATTAAGAAAAGAAAGCTATAAACCAAGGGGGAGATTGTTGGGTCAAAAATATGGTTTATACTTTACTTTTCTGGGCAATTATATTTTTCTGTAATATTTATGAGTTTATGGTCATGTTTATAGCTGAGTTTACGGCCGTAAACTCATTTACGGCCCATGTGTTATCCGACCCATATTCCAAGTATAAATAGAGGTGTTAGGGTGAGGAGTAGAGATTGATGAACCCTAGAGAGTTTACGGCCAGAGAGACAGAAGAACTATTGTGTGTTAGTGTGTGTGTGTGAATCTCTTGTATCCGGATCATCATTCTATTCATTAATACATTGAGATTCATCATTCTTCTTCTCCTTCTCTTCCATTTGATCTGACATCATCCGTTTGATTGGGATTCCGCACCATCAAACGGATCTGATTGATACACACACATAATTAGGGACTTTACATATACAAATGCTTTTCATTTTTTGGTTCATTATGGAAACATAACATTATTACAAAAAATAAAGAATACATATATGTAACTACAATTTCATCATCTCTAAGGCTGCAATTATCATTCCCTAAAGTATCTAATGGACTTTCCCATAGATGTTCTTTTCCATACTGCCATTAATCCATACAAAAAATTTTTAAAATAGCCTGCTAATTCATAACTTTCGAGCCTTATCTGAACCAACTCCTTGATGAAAGGTCTTCTAAAGTGTCCTTTACACTAAGGAATCAGATCCATGTTTTCAAATTCATTGATAAAATGACCAATCTACCCCTGTAAGTACATCATACTTTATAAAGAGACAACCCCAAAAAAATGATGGATACATAACAACCTACTTTATTTCCACCGAACATCATACGTCTGAGTTCCCATTTTCCATGATATTTGACAGATGTATCACCAACTGTATCTCTTTCTTCTTCCCTAACAAGCATACATTGGTATCTGATTTGCTATCATCTAAGACCATTTCAGGCTTAACATCTACCTCTGATTTCACATCATCAACAATTACATTATCCTTTAGTTCATTCTTTTCAGAATTGGAGATAGTAGTATCAACAGAAATAGAATCAAAGATTACTTGGCTGACCTCGGTTACCTGGTTGCTGACCTCAGCTTGTTCTTCTTTAGGTAATTGAGATTCAGCCTTTGAATCCCCATTGTTTCCAACCACCTGTGATTCTTTCACATTAAACTCAAAGCTCTTTTATATTTTGATAGGATTAGTTCATAAGGGTTAATAAAGATGATATCATTACTGTTAAAGGATTTTAAAATAACCAAATAAGTGATGCAAATGCATTATCACACAAACATAGATGTCAAGAAATTCTTATTATGATGCCCCTGGTGAAAATCCAAACTTGCGTTGAAGCTTTTGCTGATGGATTATGTAATTTGTCACATGAAAACGATTTTATAGCGATTTGATTGGAAATTACTCAGGGATTTTGAGGGAAAATGTTGCGATCGTGATCATACTCAAGTACAAAATCAAGATTTATTCTTCATAATATTGAAGATACGATGCTGATATTTAGTGTTATCATGCATACAGATGATAAACAAATATAAAAATGTACAAGATTAGGGAGGATTTTTTTTTTCAATTTGGAAAGAAATCTCACAAAAACTATGAAAATCAGGAAACAATATATCACGAATCAGTTATAAATATCTAAGAAATTAGGGACAAAAACTCATTATTTTGATCTTTTAGAACATACCTCACTAATCCCTCTTAGTTGTCATTCCCAAGTATCCGATTTCACCATCTTCTTAGCCTTGCACCTGATGTTGACTCTTTGAGTCCCTGACTGGCACCCATTCATACTACTCTCCGAACCTCCGTCCTCTATTGTTGTCATCATCTTCGCCAATTTCACTGTTTTCTGTTATTCTCCACATCTTCTTATCTCTTCAAAATTAGATCTTCAAGATCAGGTACGTTTATTCTTTTGAATACTGTGTCTTCATCGTCTTCACTTTATACTCTCTGTATTATTGATTTTGAATCAGGTTGTAAGTTTTAAGTGATAAATAACAACGTTCCTAAAATATCTAGGGTTAATAATGTATTCGTATGAAAAACAAGTTATTTTCGTTTTTAATTTTAATTCATTAATATCATATTAAATATAAATATTTATATATGTTGTTTGTTTTTAAATTTTAAATCAACGTCTTTGAATTGTATTTTTTTTTTTAAATTGACGTCTTTGAAAGTGTTATTACACTTTGTAACTTTGCAATCTTAGATTCAGGTTATATATATATATATATATATATATATATATATATATATATATATATATATATATATATATAATTTCAAACAATATTTGTTTTTTGTCCAGATAAATGGCTAAAACCACAATTGCTAATTGTAACAACTCTTCGTCATCGATCATCTACTCCGAAAATGAAGATTTACTTCATAATTTTGATTTCAATAGTATTGCTAATCTCCAACAAATACATCAGGTATATATAAATCACTTTCATTTACAATATATAAATTATGAGAAATTGGTTTTGTATTATTTATATCTTATTCCTTGATTATTATTATTTTATACTAAAATTTAAACTTCCATTAACATTTTTTAGGAAAAAACTTTAATTGTTGTCGGTACGATTAAGCAAGTATGTGCTGAAGGGGAATGATACTGTTTTACTTGTATTAGATGTTAACAGAAAGTCGTGAAACAAATTTTAATCCATCATGATCAGTCTGAAGATAAAGAAGTTTTTTATTGTAACACTTCAAGCTGCATAAACAAAGTCATTTATGTTGTTCCCAGGTTTTCAAACTTATTTTATAAATATCATTATATTGTTCTGTTAAATTATATAAATTTATATTACTAAATATGTTTACATCAATGCTTTCAGTTTTAAAATCACCATTGTAGTTGAAGATATTACCGGTTCGGCGTCACTTACTTTATATGATTCTGACGCAAAGAAACTTATAAGAAAAAACGCACAAGACTTGGTTCATGAGTTCTATAAGGTTATACATATTAACTTCATTTAAAATAAAACAAAATTATTATTTTGTATATCTATTTTTATAAACATTCTTTTTTTTAGGTTGGTAATAATGAAATTTATTCATCTGCTCTAAATATACTATTGGAAAAAAAGATGGCGTTCAAAATTCAAATTACACATGACAATTTGAATAACAAAACAGAAGGTTATGCTATCTCAAGGATCACGTCTAACAATACAATCATTGATGTATTGAAAAAAAATGAAAATGGACCGGGTAAAATTCTTTACCCTCAATGCTACAAACAGTATACTTATTATCAATTAAAATCGTATGTCATCAAATATTAAATTTTAAGTTTTTCTAATATTATTATCTAATTATTTCTTTCTTTTGCAGTTATCGTTATTGACTTCTGAACTAATTATTGAAATTCTTTCACGAACATCATTACAAACATTTGCTACTGTACGTTGTACAAATACATATTATGGAAATCTAACATACAACAACTATGTTCTTCATAACTACAACCGTAGAAATAATGTGGTTTGTGGAATTATCGTTCAACAAAAAAAACCATGGAGAAATAAAGAGCGTCAGTTTCTTCCGTCTTTTGGTAGCAACAATCATGACATTAATTGGCTACCACATACTTGTACTATTTTAGCATCATCATTGTGTGGACTCCTTCTTTTTGAATCCTATGATCCAGATGAATACGTTTCAAAGATTTTATTTGTTATCAAACCAACGACTTCAGATGCCAAATGGATACCGTTTCCGACCTCTGAATACACTGCAACAAAGTTTGCTTTGGTAGTTATCAGTTCAAACCCGTTACATTTCAAGGTCATTCGATTTTCATACACAAAGCCATCGTAAGAGTTTATATG
Organism: Lactuca serriola; assembly: GCF_051521515.1. Taxonomy (NCBI): domain Eukaryota; kingdom Viridiplantae; phylum Streptophyta; class Magnoliopsida; order Asterales; family Asteraceae; genus Lactuca; species Lactuca serriola. The sequence goes on along the minus strand of NC_136412.1, from coordinate 45,718,440 downwards.
TAGTACATTTTATGTTATTAATTTACTTTATGATTTACTTATATGTTATTTTATTTGTAGTGATATGCCTACGGAAAAAGTGTACTATGATTACTACAACATAGAATTGTTTTCATCTACTACATGGCAATGGAGGGAGTTTCAAAATATGCGATTACCATCATCTGTTTATCCTGTCTCGGATGAGGCAGTTACAAGTGGCGGTGCCGTATACTTCTTATTATCTAATGATACCATATTGCGATTTGATATTTATTCAGAAGAACATATACTCATATTTTCACCTTCTACTATTAATGAATTAAAACCGTATGCATCGAGACTAATCAAGTTTCACGGAAAATTAGGATATCTCTCTATAAGTGGAGATAGTTCGTGGGTTATTTGGATTTTCATTCACAATCAGTGGGTTAAAGTAGATGATAGTACTTACAATGAAAGTGCACATGAATGGTGGGATTATAGCAAACAATACCCTATATTTCTTTAGAGGAAATACGATTGAGTATGTGGTTCCGACACATCATTCTCAACAAGTTTTTTCAATCCGTTCTGATTTTGATACAATGAGTATGCCAAGTCGATATTACTGATTATATATATTTTAATTTGCATTCGAACATAGTTGTTTTTATTGTAATGAACTATTTTAACATTTTATATTATTCTATGATTTATTAGTTTTTTATTTATTTATTGTTTTAATTGTTATGAAATTAAAATAGCTATTGTAATGTATGTTAATGAATTTAAAATAGCTATGGTAATCTACTTTTAATTGTCATGCTTCCTATGATGTAATATAAGTTTACAATTCAATGTTTTTTTATATGCTCCCCGCGTTTAAGGCGGGTTTTAATCTAGTTTAAACACCAATAGTCAAATTTTGAAGGTCTAGTTGCGTAATCATAGGGTTGTTTGTTTTTCTTTTTAAAAAAAAATACTAGTTTTCATGGTTTGGCTGCACAGAACATGCCTAACATTCGGTTTTTTATAACTGTTTGTTTTTAAAAAACTTATGTTCTAAAAATTGTTGTGTGTGCTGTTTAGTGTAACAATGGACCCTCATCTTCAAACTTTTTTTCATATTACTTTAAGTTATATTATTCAACATAAATTTGTTTTGATTTTTTTTCAAAAACATGTTTATTGTTTTAATAATAATATGAAGGATATTATAAACAATTCGAATATATTTTACATAATTTTAAAACCATTTCACAAATTTCATATAAATATATATATTTTTTGTATTACATTGTATATAAGAAAATATTAATAAATTATAAAGTTAATCACTAAAATTATCAAATTTATTGAAGTTAACCAAAAAAATAACCATCATCTTCGAAAATTTAACAAAATGAACATGTTGTTTGCTAAATTAACAATTTTATTTATTGTTATTTAACAAATATTATATTTAATTATTTTATACAAATGTCTTTAAAAATCATATCGTCACAATGATCTTTATATTTGATTTGCATATGATTAAACTGAATTAATTTTTATTTAAAATTATTTTAACTATTGTATGGTTAATTTCTATTTATTGCAACAACCTGTAGATGTTAAAAAACAAACAAACTTCTTATTGTAGGTTGCAGTCGTTTGGTACACCTCTTCTGCCACAAAGGGTTGCAGATGTGGTCCGCAAACTTCATACTTCTTATTGCATACTGCAAGTGTTTGGTCCACCTCTTCTGCTGCAAAAGGGTTGCAGATGTAGTCTTCAATTTATTTTGGGTGCCACTACACGTACCTCCTCGCTTACATAAATTGTCAAATCATGAAGGGGTATGCACATACCATTCCACTCACCTAGGTGGGTAGGTGGGGGGGGGGGCTTCCACCATGGAACGATATTCTGAGTTGTGAGACCGGAGGGTCCTCACTGAGACACATGACCGGAGGGTCCATGCCGAGTTATAGCCATGAGAGGCTTATTATTTGTGTATGTGGTATTTTGGGTAACTCACTAAGCTTTGTGTTTACCGTGTTGTGTGATATGTGTTTCAGGTACTTCTCAAGACCGCGGGAAGGCGTCGACATGATTGTACACACTTGTTCGAGACTTTGTTAAGGATTCTGGGATTTGACTTTTATTTGTGGATTTATGTTGACATTTGAGACACCTGTGGTTTTATGAAATATAATATATAAGTTTTATGTGTTTTAAAAATGAAAATTTACGGTGTTACACAAAAGTAAATAGATATAATTGCGGGGCTCCTCAATACCTTTCCGTGCATATAAAGAATATCGAATTGGAGTTGAAATGAAGAAGTTATGGTTGTTTGAAGTTGAAGTGGAAATTGGGGGGTTTTGTCCTACGCAGGTCGTAGGAAAGTTACGCACTGCGTAAATGCTGAAATATTGGACGCGGGTTTAATAACCTACACATGGCCTAGGTTATGTTGCACATGACATAACCGCGACATATTAAAACTCTAATTATTTGGTTTTGAGCCCTATGAAGGGCACTAACTTATAGGAAACCCTCTCATGATCAACCTCCATCACCTAAGATCATTCCATGATAAACCATATCCTCCTCTTGCTTATTTTTTAGCCTTGACGTCATTATGAGCTTATTTCTCCTTTGGAAGGTTGAATCTTGAAAAGCAAGGTGGTGGAAAAGTGCATAGAAGAAGGGTTCAAGTATAGATCCAGCAAGGTTTCTTCATTCATGGACCGTTATGAGTAAAAAGCTTCAACTTGCTTATTGGTTTCATAGATCTAGTTATTTGTCATATTTACCACTTTTTGGTCCATTGAGCTTGTCTTTTAGGAGTTGTAAGAACTTCTTCACCTTTTGAGTTATATGGAATACTCTTGGGACTTATTGTACTTGGAAATTTATGATTTGTTGCTTATTCATTAAGCCATGCAAGTTGTGTTAGCATTTTGGGTTATTTTAGTGCATAAAGTTTAAATATTGAAAGTTTATGACCTTGTTATGGATAAAGTTGGAAACTTTATCCATCTAAACATCATATTGATTCAGATGTGAAGGTTGGAGACTTGGACTTAATGAATTAAGTTAAGAAAGATGCACTTTGGTCCCTTTGAGACGTAAAGACTAGATCTGGTTTGTTTGGACCATCCAAGTGGATAAAGTTGGAAACTTTACATTATCAAGCTATTAGGACCATATTTGAGCTTTGAGTGAAAGGTATTAAAGTATTGAGTGCTTAAAATAAAGTTTGGCAATACAGTACGCGGGGCGTAAATCTGGGCTACTCCCAACGTAGCCTGATTTTCACTAGTTTTCTGGATAAGTCTCTACGCCCTACGTAGAGCTAGGTGTACGCCACGTATAAGTCAACAAAAGGTTGATCATTGAATTTTTGGCGAATTTGACTTTTGGTCAACTGTGAGGGGTTGAGGACTTAGAAGGGCAGAATGGTCTTTTGCCCAAGTGAGGATTTATCTTGGTATTTGGACTTGCTGAGTTGGGGTATTTACCTTAATCTCTAATTAGGGTTTAGTTTGTAGATATGTTTAGTGGGAGGGACTTTAACACTGGCAGCTCGTGTGTAAGAGCTATTTGTTTACCGATCGAGGTGAGTCTTCTCACTATACTTGCCTGTATGGTAGTTATATATATGTCGAACAACTGGGTCTTATTTGTTGATTTCTATTATATGTGAAATGAGTTGCTAATGAATCCTGAACTAATGTAAGTCAATGGGACTACTGATAGTCCCCAGGGTTGCTGATAACCCGTGAGGTGTACTGTTAATCCATAAGGTGTGTTGTTAGCCCATTGTGACCGTTGATAGTCTCCAGAGTTTGGTGATATCCCTTATTTGATTATTGTGATGTGTTGTATGTGGTATTTTGAAGAAATCACTAAGCTTTCTTCTTACATTTATGGATTAAATATTTTGCAGGTAATTGTTGAATTGTATAGGTGACACTATGTACACACACATCAATAGAATTATAATTTCAGATTCCACATTGTCTTATTATTAAATCTGATTTTAGAATAGTGGCTTATGAACAAATGTTTGTAACTTTACTAAAAATGTATGTTATATTATTTTAAAAATGAAAATTTTAGCATTGGTTTTTAGGACGTTACACATAACAGTTAGGAACAAATACTACTTTTCTTTTTCCTGGAACTATAGGATCCCACAATAATTATGGGAGCAATAAAGTATTTATGTGTTTATACTTTATATTCAAACTTAATCAATGTTTTCTCTATATCCATAACTTGTAGTAAAACTTGAATCTAAGAACAACCCACTTGACACTCTATGTTAACATCCAATGCTAATAATGGGAATAATGTTACTATCTAACTCTAGTTAAAAGAAGAAAAGAGTAGTAGTTTGTTCATATGTTAAATATAGTCATCATTGAGCGAAATTTAAATATAAGAACTGTAGAAGTGTTTAATCGAGTATAAGAATCAAATCAGAGTAAAACAATGTAATATGAACACACGAAGTAAATAAGATCTGGTTTAGCTCATATTACTTTCAGAGAACATGAGTACAAAACTGATAGTAAACAATGGAAAAATCTATTATCAACTCTATGTTCAGCTCCTATTTATAGGAGCCTTAAAGTACAAAAAATACCAAGGCTAGACATTATGCTTCGTTAAAACAGATGCCTTATCAAATACATAGAAAACATACGAAAGTGACTAATACATAGACTTAGACATATTACAATATATTTTGACTCTACAATCTCCCTTTGTAATCATGTCGAACTTCTCAGTTTGTGATAATCTGTGCAACAAAGCGCATCATCCTTCGTATCTCTGAGTACCATGTCAAAATTTTCTTTAACTCAGCTTTATCTCCATCATTATTCTTCTTGCAAGTATTCATACGAACAATGAATTTCGTATATTGAGATGTATTGTATCTTTCCACTTCACTTGCTTGAAACAAAAACCTCTTAGTTTTGCCCTTCTTATCTTTTCCTGAAAAGACCAATCCAAAAGGTTTTAAGAAAATCTCCCCATCAGCATATTTTTTCAGTTTAGCTTGAGTCTTCGACAATTCCATAGAAACTTACACTTTCCTTCCCATTGCTGATGCTAACTCCTCGTCAGTTAATGCTAGACAATCATAGTAATTGTCTATGAAGATTTTGATATGGGAAGACCAAGCCTCAATACATCTTTTTCAGTCCCTTGAAGTTGCGAAGCCTCCATTTCTTTCAAGATTAATGCAACTTGAATCAGGTCATTGAAGTTCATTAGAGGAAAATCAGCAACAGAGAAATCACATGCTTGATTGTTCGCTCTTACAACATGATACCGAAAATTTTGTATCGTATTCTCGAACAATACATCTTTTGTTATATTGATAACCTTCTTGATCTTCACCAATGACCATATTTCTTCTGGTTCTTTTCCAACAACTGCATTAAAACTAAGTTTCATATGAGTAAAATCATCCTCGTTGTCGAACTTCTCAACTATCTTGTACTAGGCCATGATAAACATCATTTCATTCACCGAAAAATCAAGCTAACTCATATCCGTGTTAGTGATAGAGTAACTTTTCTTAGGCTTTTTCTCAAACGCAAACATGTGATTGAAAGAAACTCTTGCTTCAATATTCTCATAACTGTACAAATTCTTTGGATCTCCCTTATCCATACCAGGTGGATCACTTCGACGAAGTCTTAGTATGCTTTGTATCTGCCTTTGTTTCTCCATTACAGCTTCAATTTTGGCCTTCTTCTCTTCTTTCGATTTTTCAACCAAAATCCCCTTCCCTTTTCCATCACCATCAGAAGGTTTTGGTTTAGAAGAACTTGAACTTCCTCCTTCAGTAGAAGAGCCAATAACAATTCCCTTCAGAATGGGTCTTGTTGTTGTCTTGATGGCTTCTGTTGTATTCACTTTTGAAACTATAGGTGTTGGGATTTGAGTAGATACAACTTTCGTTAATTCACCAGTAGTTACAATCTTATCAATCTTTTTCGACTTTTCCACCCCTTCTATAATTTTTGAAGATTTGCCATTTAGAATTTTCTTTTCTCCCCCTTGCACCCCTGTGATAAAAGGCGGGGCATTCATTGGTAAGATATTGGCAAACTGAGACAAGGGAACCAACAGTTTTTGAATGATAGCTTAAAAATAACGGAACTTCTGATCCAAAAACTCAGGTGTAAAAAGTGACGAAGAACTAGGTTTCGAAACTATGCCCTTCAATTCTTCAAGCAGAGAAGTAACTTTTTCAACACTTGTAACAACAGCGGTTGCATTCTCATCAAATTTATGATCAAATGATTGATGAGTTTTAATGAACGATGTTACAACATCTGCGATAATATCAACTTTCTCAAGAAGAGAAGAGTATTTAATATCCATTTCATGAAGCTCTTTGGATACATCAACCTTCAGTTCTTCGATTTTGTGATTGACATTCTCCCGAACTGTTTTAACATCTTGTACAAACAACACATGGCATTCCTTTGCAACCCTTTTCAAATCTTTGAGCTCATCATTAAACGTCGAAGATGCATGCTTGATTCGCAACTCATTACATTGATCCATGACATCAAGCTTTTCGAAAATACTAGATTCAGATTCATTAATCAGCTTCTCTACGTTCTTGAAAAAACGAATTTCCTGAGCTTTAAGCATGACATCAACTTCAATACTTGAAACATAATTCTTACCTCCTGCATTGGCTTGGGATTGAAGTGCAAAATTAAGCTTTTTGTTGAGGATCTTGAACTGGTTCCCAGACATTAACATATGATCTGGAATATCATCTTCTTCCGAATCAAAATGTAAATCATCAAATGTTCCTCCGAAACCTCCTCCATATGTTTCATCATCATAATTGGGTTTTGGGGTATTGGTGGATTGATATTGAAAGAGGGTGGTAATGGGCTGTTGTAGAATTTGTTCGAATGTAGGTGATGTGGTAGTTGTGTGAACTTGAGTGACAAAAGGTGGAAGTGAAACAAAAGTACTTGAAATAGGTTCGGAAAGAGATGGATTAGGAATACCTTGAGTAACATGTGACAGTGATGTTTCAACACTCGTAGAAACAAGTACACCCGTATCAGATACGTTTGTAACTATGTTAGAAATTGGAACCGCCTCAGTATTTGATTTGGTAAGAACAATTTCGAGTGTACAGGTTGTTGTTGGTGAGATTGAGGTAGTGGATATTGGTAATGAGATACGAGGAGAATTTGATCCCAAAGGCGTGTCCGGTACAATTTCATTATCAGATGTATCTTCTCGAATCACTAACTTCCTTTTCTTTCTTTTTTCAGCAATATGCTTTGCCACATCCTCAGCACTTCGCTTCTTTGAGGATGGTGAAACTGGTGCAGGAATCTCACGAACTTTCACTCCTTGTCTGTTAAGCTGAGGTTTGCGAATAGTAGTAGATTGACCTTCTGATGAAGTTCGTTTCCGATAAGAGAATTTCCTTAACCTTTTCAACACACCAGATTTCAAAGGGATCAATTCCTTCAAAGATTCATCAACAACCTTCTCCTTAGGGTCCTTAGATTCGTTTGTAATCTTCTTTGGAGACTTAGACTTAGCTTGTTTCTTAGGAATTTTGTGAACAACATCATCAGCTCCCTTCTTCGATTTCTTAACCTTCTTAGATGATCCTTCATCACTGATTTTCAGCAAAATCCCAGTTTCGACTGAAGGATTAACAGGTTTCAAGTATGCCACTAATACTGAATTTGTTGGATCAACTTTCTTCAACATACCATCAGGAATTCGAGCAACATTAGGGAATACTTCTGAATCATCTTCAATAGTCTTTGGAAAATGATACTTCATGAACTCTGCCTTAGCTTCATCTGAAGGAACTTGAATTTCTTCTTTTTCTTAAATTTTCTTGAGGATTAAACTCCAGTAAAGGGCACATGAAATCCCTTTCACCATGTTTGTCTTTTCCAAGCTTTTAATGAACTCCTTCCACATCTGAGTAGCAAAATCCACATTCAAGTCGTAATACAATCCTGCTACCATAGCATAAACTTCCATTCTCCCCTTGTCAAGCCCTACACTTCGTCCAGTTAAGCAACGAAGGTATATCCCAACGAAGAAATTCCAGATGCAAGGTAGACCAGACTTCTTGAAGTCACTGGTCTTGACGAGTGGTGGTTGATGACCCATCTCGTTAAACATGAACAAAATCTGAGCACTGGAAGGTTGAAAGAATGGAGGTGAATTCGGAATCTCCAAGATTTGAGTGAACGTCTTCTCCGTGAGACAAATTCTCTTGTCATTCACAGATTAAATGTGATAACATAAGTGGCTTTGCTGTAAGAAGTAGTAGAACCAACCATGGATAACCAGGTCATCGGAACTTCAAAGGAGTTAAACATGGCAGTAGCAAGAACAGACTGTTGAAGAGCAACAGTTAACATCTTCAACTCCTCAGGGTATAGAGAAACATCCCCCTCGACCTGATAATTTGTGCTTTGGATCTTCATGATGGGTTGTGATGTAACTTCTTCAGTAGTGGTGGTTGGATCAACAGCCATTGATTAGGGTTTTGAGAAAATTCTTGAAGAACAGAGAAAGTTAGGGCTTTTTGATCGTCTGATAATTTGAACGCGTAATTATAAAAGGAGATAATAACTTCCTTTTATATGTATCCCTCATTGAATTCCAAACGTTTTCTTTAATGAGTAAGCCACGTCTGTCCTTAAAATTCCCACCACTAGCCGTTAAATGCGCCATGTCAGATAAAGTACCTTGGAACTAGGGATGAGTTATAAAACTGAAAAACCGGACCGGAACCGGTATAACCGGAAAATGTTTAAACGGTCCGGGTATTGGGTTCCAAATTTAGTCTTATCCGGGTACCGGGTATTTCGGGTACGGGTCCAACGGGTCTGAGTATTCCGGGTAAAAAATCCGGAACCGGTTTTTGGAACCGGATATGTAAAAAAACCGGAACCGGGTTTAATGGACCGGAACCGATTTTTGTACGTTTTATAAAGTTTTTATATAGGAAATATAAATAAATATGTAAAAAAGCTTATAAGTTGATGGGTATTTTATCATAATCTATATAAGTTTTAAAAAATGAATATACTAGGAATATATTTTTGGTATAGAAATTTGTATAAAAGGTAGTGTCAGTTAAAGATGAAATATTATTTATACATTTTTGATCTAAAGAAAATGGATGTAGGATTGGAGATGATTGTTTATCATAATCTCAATTTGCATATGAGCTCTCATAATAATAAAAAAAGGAGAAAACATTGAAGTAATGGAAAACTCACAGAGATGAAGCATGACATTCATCTAACAAAATCTCAGTCTATCTCTCATTCCTCTCTCTCTGGTGAACTTTATTTGTAAGAGCCATAATTTATATGTAATATTAATATTAGATAAACGGTTATAAGTTTGGTTTTATATGTTAAACAATGGTTTAATTAAAAAGGGTGATTTCGTCATTTGTAGAAATTTTGAAAAATTGGCTTATGCAATCGTTTAAATACATTATACTATAATAACTTTTGTAATAAGTTATGGTGTTTTATTTGAGTGAATTTGACTATATAATAGTGTGTTTGATCAAAAAGAGTGAAATCAAAAGTTTTATTATTTTTAGTATCAATTTGTTTTGTTGGCTTAATGGGTTAAAGTTCTATAAGCTTTTAGCCTATTTACAGTGGATCTTTTACAAAAGGTTATATATTCATTTTGTTGTTTAATTATTCTAATTATTTTTTTAATTAGAACCTCTAATCATGATACAATTAACTCATCCCTATGAACGTACAATATATATTAAAATCACATAACTAAAAGTTCATATTTCACACTAATATTAAACCAACTTTGTTATATCACGTTACTTTTTTTTAAAAAAAATCAATGTCGTCAATAAAATAAATGTAATTTTTTGTTTATTAATTTTTTTTATAACGGTTGAAAGATTATGCAATTGAGGTAATTACAAATAATAATAATAATAATAATAATAATAATAATAATAATAATAATAATAATAATAATAATAATAATAATAATAATAATAATAATAATAATAAAATCCAGGTTTTCCTGTTCTAAACCCATTTTACCCGGTTCCACCTTACCCACTTTCCTATTTCCGGCTTTTTTGATTCTAGACCCACTTTACCCGGTACTGTACCCGGAACCGATGTAACATCCGGATTTCCAGGTACATTATTTATTCATTTTATTTTGGAGATTTTGGAGAGACTCGGCGAGTTGATGCTTAGACTCGCCGAGTAGAGTCGCAGATTCCATCCGGATTGATGACCGGACTCGGCGAGTCGATTAGTGGACTCGGCGAGTCCACGCTGTTTAATGAAACCCTAATCCCCGGGGTTTGAGGCCTATTTAAAGTGGCTTATAGCCACCAATTGCGGCTACCAGACCCCTGAGTGAAACCCTAGCGATCTAGAGCGTTTGTGAGGAAAAAGAGGCCATTTTTGATCCTTGTGTGGGTGTTTTTGCAAGAAGAAGGTGACCAAGGCAAGAGGAAGCTGAAGAGGGTGCTATTATGTGGATTTCATAGCTTAAGGACTTCACATTGAGGTATATATTCGATCCTTCTTCAGTTTTGGGTGTTAATCCTTTAGAGTTAAGGTTTCTAGCCCATTTAGAGTATGAATGATGGTGCAATTGGTCCCTTCTTGTGTTGAGGATTCGGATCTGGATCCAAAGAGATCCAGAGACCTAAACCCCTTGATCTTTATGGGGTGATATGGGGTGATATGAGCTTATGGTGACATATTGAGGCCATTTCTTCAAATAGAGCCATTAGGTCTTTGTGTGGGCATCAAGATCCAAACTTTACGTGTTTATATTGCTTTAGGAGGCCAGATCTATGAGTTAGAGGAACGGATCTGACCTCAGGAGGTCTTTTGAGCTCGAGCATGGCAAGAACTCGCCGAGTACCAAGAGCAGACTCGATGAGTAGGGTTAGGGTTTCCCCATAGTTCACTCAGTGAGTACTTGTCGAGTTGGGGGAATGACTCGGTGAGTCAGAGGGAATTAGAGGACTGGAGTTCAAGGCGGAACTCGCCGAGTTCATATTGGGACTCGGCGATTTGAGTCGGGGTGGCCCCGCGATTCATGCCAGGTGTAACCCGTCAAGCAGGGGGAAAGACTCGACGTATCATGCGAGTCAAGAGGGTTAGTGGACACACGTAGACTCGCCGAGTCGGGTCAAAGTTTGACCGTTGACTTTGCTGACTTTGAGGGTTTGGTCAACAATGGGGTCTTTGTGTCTAGAGAGGGGTAAAATGGTCTTGTACCCTTCTGAGGATGCCAAGATAGGGTTGAGTCTAGTCTAGAGAATTATATTTATAAGAGTATTTACTTTATGTGATTAGGCAGAGGCTAGACCATATTTCTACCGAGTTAGGGATTTACCGAGACATCCGAGGTGAGTCTTCTCACTATACTTTACCTAGAGTGGTAACAGAGTTATGTGTTAGTGTACTTTTGAGTTATGTGCCAGTATATCTGTATGCTATTTATGTGTTATTGTGATATGTGATATGCATGATTCAGAGTTTCTAGAGATAGGACCAGTGGGTCCATAGAGTTAGGGCTAGAGAGCCCACAGAGAGTTGGGAATGGAGGGTCCCACTGAGACACACTGACTAGAGGGTGAGCAGAGCTATAGCCTGGAGTGGCTAATATGTGTTAGAGTGGTATTATGGGGAACTCACTAAGCTTTTATGCTTACAGTGTTATGTGTTATGTGTTTCAGGTACCAGTGATGATCGTGGGAAGGCGCCGGCATGATTCGTACACACACATGGAATTTTATGTATTTCAATATTGGGAAATGTTTTGTAGAACAGAGATATGATACAATGAGATTTTATTAATAAATGTGAATGAAAAATGTGTTTTGAAATGTGAAAAATTGTTTTAATTTTTACGGTGTTACAACCGAACCGGAATCGGTTCCTATATACCGGTCCGGTTTCCGGTTCTAAAAAATCTCGTTAAACGGTTTCGGGTTTTTCGGGTCCGGGTCCATCCGGTCCGGGTTTGGACCCACTTTCATCCCTACTTGGAACTCGCACCATGTTGCAAATGGTAACATCAAACTGTTCCTGAGTAACAAGTGGATAAGATCGAAAACCTTCGGCATGGAGGTTAGGCTCTTTCATTTTTGGGTTTCAAAACGAAGTCATATGCCAGACTGTCGAAATCATCAACATGAGTTGGTAATACTCAGAACATCAAGGATTTCGTGAGTGTAGTGTGCCAATAGAATGAGATAAGAAGCAAACTAACAAAAATTTGGGATCTGTGATGTCGAAAAATAAAATTTTGACACAAAGGCAGTTAAAGCCCGGGCAAAAGTTGCTTCGTTAATTATCAAGAGAGATAATCAATAGCTTGTGTGTTTCCCGTGAATTACAATCGAATACTTATAAAAAAGTATCGAAGGGCTTCTTTTTCAAGGCTTTGTGGGTGGCTTAAAAATTTTCGTTACATATCATCCTAAACATAAGGTGAGTAATTGTAACAGAAATTACTTGTGTGACCAGTGTAGTCAGTAACAAGTATGCGTTGGATTAATTTGAAAGTGACAATTGAAAGAATTGATACTCACACGAAAATCATATTTAAAGAAAAATTATGTTCAACTGGATCCTGTTGGGTAAAAAATGTCATGGGTTTTGAACATTTGATCAAGACCCTCATAACGAAAGAATATGATTTGAAGTATCGAAAATTTGGTAAATGTTTTGTGAAGATTTGGAACAAAGTTCCCCATTAATTCCTTGAAAATTTAGAAAATTGGGTTTCACTTTCATCACAGCCTCATGAATCAAGATCATAAACACAGAGTTTTGATATGTCTAAGTCATGATTGGTTTGATCAATGACCTATTGGACATATGTCATTGTGTCTGAAATGTGTTAGAGGTTTGAGATGAAAAAGGTTGTTTCACAAATTCAATTGTACCTCTGTTATGTTTGGACCAAACAGAAAACTCTTAACTCATTTGAGAAGAGCTAGGTAGCTCAATAGACTAATGTGAATGCAAGCCTGATTGGGAAGAAATTTTCGTAACGAAAAATCTCATTAAGGCTTTTGTAAGCACACATGGAGTCAATGGAGGCTTAGGTCGACATGCAACAACATGCTTCTAGGGACATTCTAACCAGTACAAAGTTTCGACAATTTACCGTACCCTATAAATGCAAGAATGACCCTTATAAAACTTCCTTGAATCTGCACTAAGAAGGAAAAGACAAAGTACAAAATAATAAAAATCTTTTTGGATTTTATATTTTTGAAAAGAAAAAATATTTTTGGGATTTTGAAGTTTTTCGAAAAATAAAACAAATAACAAAAGAAAATCTTTTTGGTATTTTTGATTTTTCGAAAAGAATACAAATTAACGAAAATATTTTTGGTTTTTCCAATTTTTCAAAATTAAAGAATAAACGAAAACGTAAGAATGTACCAAACTAACAAAACTTTTCTTTTCCAAATGTCGAAATCGAAGCGTATCGAAACGTTGAACTTGAACAGTAACCCCTAAATGGTTAATACTATCAGCCTCATGAATCATTATTGCCCCTGAATCGACACATTTGCTTATCACTTCTTTGTCATTCTTTCGAAATTAGTCTTGGAACAGAACTTTCTTCAAGCATTCCCAAGCCTTGCAAAATTCTAACAAATGATTTTTCGTCCAATGGTTTTGTAAAAATATATGCAAGCTGATCAGTTGTTTTTACAAAATAAACTTCAATGTTATCATATTCCACATGATCTTTAATGAAATGATAACGAAGTGCAATATGTTTGGTTTTCGAATATTGTACTGGATTATGTCAAATGCGTATATGTAACGCCTGTGTTTCCGGGCTTGCCATTTTTAGCAACGTAATAGTCTAGGTTAACCTTTGTAACCCATTTTGAAATAATAGAAGTATATTATTTGAGTATTATGTGTTTTATGCTTAATTGCTTAATTATGTGATTTGATTAATTAAGAATAAAAATAAGCATCAAAATTTAAGTGTAGAATAAAGTTGATATCATTGGATAATGTTGTAGTGGTTGAAACGAGGTTTCCGAATATATATAGAACGCCCAAATCTGACTTCGTATGAGGAAGTTATGATTTATCGAAGTTTCGGCTTAGCGGTGTGCAGCATGAAATACTCGATTCGAGATCGAGGGGTTTTTAGTTGAAACAATCTAAACGAGGATCAAAGGTCTCATTGTTGGTATTGAAACGATAAAAAGTTAGGTGAGAACGGACGTCAAACGAAGAAGTTATGAATTTATAACAAAGTTTTTCTGTCCCGACCTATTAAAAATAAATAATAAAAATAAAGTTAAAATTAGCCGACGGAGTCTAAACGAAAGTTGTAGAGCGTAGTCTCACCTTTGCGTGGATATAAAGAACGCCGAAAACGGAGTTCGTATGAAGAAGATATGAATTTCCGAAGTTTATTAAATAATTTGTATTTAAATTTAATCTTTAATTCGGATGATTATCCGAAGGAGTCACCGATCTGATCCGAGTTACGCCCCACATACTCGTGTACGCCCTGCGTACACCGAGGAATGTTGACACTCGCATTCGAGCACTTCGGATACGTAAGCAGTGACGATTTCGGAGTAGTACGCCCCGCGTACTCCGAGGCTCCAACCTCTTATAAATAGGATGCGAAGGCAGCCGAGTTCTTTTGCTCTTTTCTCTCTTCTCTCTCCCGTTTTGCATCGATTTGCGTGCCATAAATACCCCGAAGCCCCGGTATTATTCTCGAGCCCCGAAGCAAGTCCCGAGATCCCGAAGATCCTGAGAAGTGCGGTTCCCGAGCCGAAGCTCTGCCCACGAGAAGTTCGATTTTTGTGAAGATCTTCCAAATCTGCTGAGGATTACTACTTTTGCAAGTCGTAGTGTTGTCCGATCATCTTCTGATCAAGTGAGTGTATACTACCTTTCATAAACACGATAATAATACAAGTATGGTTTGAGTGTATTAAGTATATTGTTGTTTATATGTGTGAATGTGTATTCACTTTCTTCTATCTTATAGATCTGATTATTTCTCTATGAAATACGTGTTATGTGTGTGTGTGCCTCATCTGTTATGTGGATTATGTATTGATTAAAGCATGCTATACAAGTTTTTAAACTATGTATAAAAATGTATATTTTTATCTACTAATATGTTGGGTAGAACATGGGTAGATAGTTGGTGTGTAATAAACAGATGAGAGGCCTCGTTGTTGTTTGATTTAGTCATCTAGCGGAGTTTAGATGATGACCACAGACTTTTCTAGATAGTCTTCTGGAAACATTAGCAGGTTCGCCACCTGTACGTATTAATGAACTTGGGTGTTCATTCGCTGTACTCCATCCCCCTCATGGTTGCCTTATTTGACTTATATTGCTGAGGAACCCCCGAAGCATGTGTTGTCGCCCCGATGAAATATTCTTAGACTAGGTCCCTTATGTTAGTTGTCTTAGGGACATAAAGTGAGAATAACGGCAATGGGTAATTGGGTTATTGTTGGTTGGTGGAAATTAAATATGATTATTTATTGTGGGTTCAAAACCCTATATGCTCACCAGGCTCCCAAGCCTGACCCACTCAGTTTTATTTGTATTACAGGAAGTGGCGCAAGGGCATGAGATGGATGAGCCATCAAGTTGTTTTGTTTACAAGTCTATATATGTATATATATGATGAATGACTTGTAATGTTATCGTTTATGCTTATTGGTCTGTATCGGAACATGACACCCCGAGTTTTGATTATATAATAAAAATACATTTCTTTTATGAAATGCTTTGGTAAACATTGTTTTATCATGTTTTGTTTTTGGGAACAAATTCCGCAACTCTTTCAAATCAAAAGGATTTACTCTGAAATTATTTAAAAGCATAAATGAAAATCGGTCTTTTTTGGCCGAGATTTTGGGGATGTCACAGTTGGTATCAGAGCATTAGTTTAAGCGAACTAGGAATTTGTAGGATTTCTAGACTTAAACTTAGAATGCTAAGTGAAATTTTGAGATATGTGTCTATTATGTTTTAGACACGAGCACTAGTTTATTTTAGGAAACTTGCCTAAAATGCTTTATGTGCTAAATGTTATATGTTGCCATATATGATATTATTTGTTCGGATCTATGGTTTGTTGCCGACCGGATCTAGAAACCTTATGTGTGTAGGATTCTAAGCATACGTCTACGATATTAGAACTAGCATGTAAACGTTTCGGAGTGATAAGGAAGATTTGAATATCTATCATGATTGAGGATCTAATTTCACCTTATTCGGTGTGTAGATCAAAATGGTGAGAACAAGAAGTGGAGTTGGAAATGCTGATGAAAACAGTAATCAACCACCAGTGATTGAACAAATACCTGTCATAGCAGCAGCACCTGAGCCAATAACCATGGCTGGTGTGCAAATGATGATTCATACGATGTTGGATCGTCAGATGGATGAAACTAGACGGTTGCTTCAATAGAATCGTGAAGAACTGTCAATTCGTGTGGAGGAGCCTGGGTTAAATGAAGGGCATTCGGAAGGTGGAAACTTCAGTGGGTCTGTTGGTCAAGCCAACCCACCGATAGTTAGGCAAAACAACCATGATGGAAGGAATGATGGAATGGGATGCAAGTACAAGGACTTTATAACTTGCAAACCATCGACCTTCAATGGAAAGGAGGATCCAATTGGAGTTATGGATTGGATCTCCGAAATGGAGTTAACCTTCATGACTTGTGGCTGCAGAGGCAAGTTGCAGACTATCTATGCAGTGCGTCAATTCCGAGGTGGAGCCGTTCGTTGGTGGAACACTCTAGGGAAGACTTTAAGCCCTAATGAGCCATTGCAATTGTCATGGGCAGAGTTCTTGGTGCAGTTCAAGCGCAAGTTCTGCTCGGCTCAAAATTTTTTGGAGTTAGAGAATAAGTTTTTGGCATTAACGAAAGGCAGCATGTCAGTTGATGAATACACCAATAACTTCACCGATAAGATGGAGTTTGCTTTGCGCATCCTTCCAGATGAGCTGACAAAGGTGGACCGGTATGCGAAGGGACTCCCATGGGAGTACGAGGTGCCAGTTCGTCAGGCACATACTCTAGAGGCAGCTATCTGGGCTGCCAAGTCTGTTGAGAACATGATTAAGGGGAGAACCACTGACAAGGTTGAGGTTGGTGAGAAAAGAAAGTTTGAGGAAAATCTGGTTCCGGTAAGAAAGGCAAATTTTCGAAATCTGATTCGAAAAAGTTTGGAGGAAAAGGAGGCGAAGCAAAGTGGTGTGATAAGTGTAAGAAAAAGCACTTTGGGAAATGTAGCGAGGATGTAACCTACTACAAGTGTGGAAAGGTTGGACATTTTGCCAATGAGTGTCCGAACAACAAAAGGATGTGTTTTGGTTGTAATGAAGAGGGGCATATTTTGAAAGACTGTCCGAAGAAAGGAGGCAGCAAAGCCCAACATTCCACCAAAGCCGAAGGCGAGAGCCTTCCAGATGACACTTGAGGCTGCGAAAGATGAAGCTGATGTCACTTCAGGTACCTTTCTTGTTAACGAATTACCTGCTCAAATTTTGTTTGATTCTGGAGCCAACTACTCCTTTATTTCGCATGAGTTTGGTAGAAAGCTAGCTTTGCCTGTTGATAGACTAGATAATGCTTTATTAGTCGAAGTTGCTAGTGGCAAGTTTGTACCTGTTAGCCATCGTATGAAAAACATCTTAATCGACCTTAATGGGAATAAGTTTCACGAGGAA
Source organism: Lactuca serriola (assembly GCF_051521515.1). Classification (NCBI taxonomy): domain Eukaryota; kingdom Viridiplantae; phylum Streptophyta; class Magnoliopsida; order Asterales; family Asteraceae; genus Lactuca; species Lactuca serriola. The sequence goes on along the minus strand of NC_136412.1, from coordinate 45,700,682 downwards.
TTATTGCCTATCGAACTTAATGGTTTCGACATCGTGTTGGGAATGGATTGGCTTAGCGCCAATGATGCCGAAATTTTATGCAAGAAGAAGATAGTTAAAGTAAACCCGCCTGGGAAGGATTCATTTATGGTGTACGGGGACAAACGGCGAGTAAATTATGGAATCATTTCCCTGATGAAAGCCAGAAAGTGTTTGACCAAGGGATGTATATCATATTTAGCATTCGTGATTGATGCTAAGAAGGAAAAGAAGGTGATGCAGAGTATTCCAGTGGTGTGTGATTATCTGGAACTATTTCCCGAAGATCTTCCTGGATTACCACCTGATAGACAAGTGGAGTTCAGAATAGACTTGTTACCAGGAACCACGCCAATAGCAAAAGCACCTTATCGATTAGCACCGATAGGGATGAAGGAGCTGATTCAGGAGTTATTGGACAAAGGTTTCATTAGACCTAGTTCATCGCCCTGGGGAGCTCCGGTGTTATTTGTGAAGAAGAAAGATGGAAGTATGAGGATGTGCATCGATTACAGAGAGCTGAATAAGGCAACAATAAAGAATAGATATCCGTTGCCAAGGATTGATGACCTGTTTGATCAATTGCAAGGTTCGAGCTATTTCTCGAAGATCGATCTTAGGTCAGGATATCATCAGCTAAAAGTAAGAGAGCAAGATATCGAGAAGACTGCATTCAGAACTAGATATGGACACTACGAGTTCTTGGTTATGTCGTTTGGACTAACCAATGCTCCGGCAGCGTTCATGGATTTGATGAATAGGGTTTGTAATCCGTTCCTTGATAAATCTGTGATAGTGTTCATAGACGACATTCTGATTTACTCGAAAAGCCAAGAGGAGCATGGTAGACACTTGCGAGAAGTGTTAGAAGTCTTGAAGAAGGAGAAGCTGTATGCAAAGTTCTCTAAGTGTGATTTTTGGATTCGTGAAGTCCAATTCTTGGGTCACGTGTTCAACCAAGAAGGGATAATGGTTGATCCAGCGAAGATTGAAGCTGTAATGAAGTGGGAACAACCGAAAAGTCCCACGGAGGTCCGAAGCTTTTTAGGATTAGCCGGATATTACCGAAGGTTTATCCAAGGCTTTTCTTCGATTGCTACTCCATTAACAGCTTTGACCCACAAAGGAGCTACTTATGCTTGGAGTGATAAGCATAAAGAGGCATTCGAGAAGCTAAAGAAGAAGCTATGCGAGGCACCGATACTTTCTTTACCCGATGGAGTTGAAGACTTCGCTGTTTATAGCGATGCGTCTAGGGTTGGATTGGGTTGTGTTTTGACCCAAAGAGAAAAGGTGATAGCATATGCGTCTCGACAGCTGAAGGAGCATGAAAAGAATTACCCGACTCATGATTTGGAGTTGGCAGCGGTAGTTTTCGCTCTGAAAATATAGAGGCATTACCTCTATGGCACGAAGTGCAAACTTTTTACTGATCATAAGAGTCTCCAATATCTCTTTAATCAGAAAGAGTTAAATATGAGGCAACGACGCTGGCTAGAGTTACTCAAGGACTACGACTGTGAGTTACTTTACCACCCCGGTAAAGCTAATGTTGTTGCTGATGCTCTTAGTCGGAAAGTCAATATTGAAAGGAAAAGGCCAAGAGCGTTGAGAATTGAAGTTGTCTCGACCATTGTGGAAAGTATAAAGAAAGCTCAAAGCGAAGCTTCTGAAAAGAATGACCGAAAGGAGGAACGTTTGGGCAAAACGTTGGTGTTTGGTACAAACGGTCATGGACTGAAGGTATTCCAAGATCGTATTTGGGTACCTAAGTCAGGGGGAATTAGAGATCTTCTGATGGAAGAAGCTCACAAAACCATGTACTCGATTCATCCTGGTAGCACTAAAATGTATAGGGACCTGAAACCCTACTACTGGTGGCCGACGATGAAGCTTGATGTTGCAAAGTATGTGGCTGAGTGTGTGACTTGTGCGAGAGTCAAGACACAACATCAGAAACCATTTGGGAGTTTAGAGCCTTTCCCTGTGCCTATGGGTAAGTGGGAAGACATTGCTATGGATTTTGTCACTAAACTGCCCAGAACAAAGAATGGTCATGACATGATTTGGGTGGTCGTTGATCAATTCACTAAGAGTGCGCATTTCATAGCAGCCAAGGAGAAATGGTCTATGGAGAAGCTTGCGAATTCTTACGTGAAGGAAATTGTGAGGCTTCACGGTGTTCCGTTAACGATTGTGTCGGATCGTGATAGCCGTTTCACCTCGAGGTTTTGGAAAAGTCTACAAGAGGAATTGGGTACCAAGTTGTGTTTAAGTACAGCTTACCATCCGCAGACTGATGGTTAGAGTGAAAGAAAATTACAAACACTTGAAGATATGCTGAGAGCATGTACCCTGGAATTCCTAGGTAACTGGGATGAACATTTACCTTTGGTAGAATTTTCCTATAATAATAGTTTTCACTCGAGCATTAAGATGGCACCTTATCAAGCTTTGTATGGACAGAAGTGTCGTACGCCGTCTTGTTGGCTTGAGGCTGGGGAAAAGCAGTTTATGGGACCGGAGATGGTTCATCAAACTGCTGAAAAGTTGAAAATAATTAGGGAAAGAATGTTAGCAGTTCAGGATCGTCAAAAGAGCTATGCTGACAAGAAGCGAAGACCGATGACTTTTGAAATTGGAGATTCGGTTTTGCTTAAAGTCTCTCCGTGGAAGGGACTTATAAGATCTGGTAAAAGGGGAAAGTTGAGTACAAGGTTTATTGGACCGTTTAAAGTTCTTCAGAGAATTGGGGGCCAAGCTTACAAGCTCGAATTACCCGAAGAACTGAATGGAATTCACAACACTTTTCATGTGTGTTATTTGAGGAAGTTCACGGGAGAAGTTCCCGACATAATTCCAATTTCTGAATGAAGAATTGATGAGAACAAAAGGTTGATTGAAGAACCAGAGGCAATTGTTGACCGAAAGACTAAGAAGTTGAGACGCAAAATGGTTGGGTTAGTGCTTGTCCGATGGAAACACACGAATGGGCCGAATCTCACCTGGGAGACGGAGAGTGACATGTTGAGTCGCTATCCGCATTTGTTTGTTGATGTGTGATTCCGGGGACGGAATCATTCTAAGGTGGAGAGAATTGTAACGCCTGTGTTTCCGGGCTTGCCATTTTTAGCAATGTAATAGTCTAGGTTAACCTTTGTAACCCATTTTGAAATAATAGAAGTATATTATTTGAGTATTATGTGTTTTGTGCTTAATTGCTTAATTATGTGATTTGATTAATTAAGAATAAAAATAAGCGTCAAAATTTAAGTGTAGAATAAAGTTGATATCATTGGATAATGTTGTAATGGTTGAAACGAGGTTTCCGAATATATATAGAACGCCCAAATCTGACTTCGTATGAGGAAGTTATGATTTATCGAAGTTTCGGCTTAGCGGTGTGCAGCCTGAAATACTCGATTTGAGATCGAGCGGTTTTTAGTCAAAACAATCTAAACGAGGATCGAAGGTCTCGTTGTTGGTATCGAAACGATAAAAAGTTAGGCGAGAACGGACGTCAAACGAAGAAGTTATGAATTTATAACGAAGTTTTTCTATCCCGGCCTATTAAAATAAATAATAAAAATAAAGTTAAAATTAGCCGATGGAGTCTAAACGAAAGTTGTAGAGCGTAGTCTCACCTTCGCGTGGATATAAAGAACGTCGAAAACGGAGTTCGTATGAAGAAGATATGAATTTCCGAAGTTTATTAAATAATTTGTATTTTAAATTTAATCTTTAATTCGGATGATTATCCGAAGGAGTCACCGATCTGATCTGAGTTACGCCCCGCGTACACCGAGGAATGTCGACACTCGTACTCGAGCACTTCAGATACGTAAGCAGTGACGATTTCGGAGCAGTACGCCCCGCGTACTCCGAGGCTCCAGCCTCTTATAAATAGGATGCGAGGGAAGCCGAGTTCTTTTGCTCTTTTCTCTCTTCTCTCTCCTGTTTTGCATCGATTTGCATGCCAGAAATACCCCGAAGCCCCGGTATTATTCTCGAGCCCCGAAGCAAGTCCTGAGATCCCGAAGATCCCGAGAAGTGCGGTTCCCGAGCCGAAGCTCTGCCCGCGAGAAGTTCGATTTTTGTGAAGATCTTCCAGATCTGCTGAGGATTACTACTTCTGCAAGTCGTAGTGCTGTCCGATCATCTTCTGATCAAGTGAGTGTATACTACCTTTCATAAACACGATAATAATACAAGTATGGTTTGAGTGTATTAAGTATATTGTTGTTTATATGTGTGAATGTGTATTCACTTTCTTCTATCTTATAGATCTGATTATTTCTCTATGAAATACGTGTTATGTATGTGTGTGCCTCATCTGTTATGTGGATTATGTATTGATTAAAGCATGCTATACAAGTTTTTAAACTATGTATAAAAATGTATATTTTTATCTACTAATATGTTGGGTAGAACATGGGTAGATAGTTGGTGTGTAATAAACAGATGAGAGGCCTCGTTGTTGTTTGATTTAGTCATCTAGTGAAGTTTAGATGATGACCACGGACTTTTCTAGATAGTCTTGTGGAAACATTAGCAGGTTCGCCACCTGTACGTGTTAATGAACTTGGGTGTTCATTCGCTGTTCTCCATCCCCCTCATGGTTGCCTTATTTGACTTATATTGCTGAGGAACCCCCGAAGCATGTGTTGTCGCCCCGATGAAATATTCTTAGACTAGGTCCCTTATGTTAGTTGTCTTAGGGACATAAAGTGAGAATAACGGGAATGGGTAATTGGGTTATTGTTGGTTGGTGGAAATTAAATATGATTATTTATTGTGGGTTGAAAACCCTATATGCTCACCAGGCTCCCAAGCCTGGCCCACTCAGTTGTATTTGTATTACAGGAAGTGGCGCAAGGGCATGAGATGGATGAGCCATCAAGTTGTTTTGTTTACAAGTCTGTATATATATATATATATATATATATATATATATATATATATATATATATATATATATATATATATGATGAATGCCTTGTAATGTTATCGTTTATGCTTATTGGTCTGTATCGGAACATGACACCTCGAGTTTTGATTATATAATGAAAATACATTTCTTTTATGAAATGCTTTGGTAAACATTGTTTTATCATGTTTTGTTTTTGGGAACAAATTCCGCAACTCTTTCAAATCAAAAGGATTTACTCTGAAATTATTTAAAAGCATAAATGAAAATCGGTCTTTTCTGGCCGAGATTTTGGGGATGTCACAGTATAGCACTTTGTGAATCACAATATAATGGAATCTTTTTCATATTAATTGCATAGTCACACAATTAACTCTGGATCCATATGATTTGTGAAGTGCAAGCGGCAACTGCAACATACTCAGCTTCAACAGTAAAAATTGCAACACATGTTTGCTTTTTTGATTTCCAACTTACAAGCTTCCTATCTAACAAATGACATCCTCCACTTGTACTTTTTCTATCAATAGTACATCCTCCCAAATCCGAATCTGAAAATGCTTGGATGAAAAATCCTGATTTCGAAGGATACCACAATCCTAACGAAATTGTTCCCTTGAGATAACAAAAAATATTTTTCACTTCAGTCAAGTGTGGTTCTCTTGGATTTGCTTGATACCTAGCATAATTACATATATAAAACATGATATCAGGTCGACTTGCTATAAGATAAAGCAATGAACCTATCATACTCCTGTATAAAGTAAGATCAATAAAAGTTGTGTCTAACGAAGGTGTTAGCCTTGTTCCAACCGCCATTGGTACTCTTAACTTCATGCTATTTGTCATTCCGAACTTTTCGAGCAAATTCCTGGTATATTTTTCTTGATTGATGAAAATTTCTTCTCTGCTTTGATGAATATTCAGACCTAAAAAGTTATTTATCTTGCCCATCATACTCATTTCAATTTGGCTTTTCATCAAACTTTCGAATTCACTACACAAAGCAGGGTCAGTAGAGCCAAAAATAATATCATCGACATAAATTTGAACAAGCATTAGATGATTCCCAACTTTCTTTTGAAATAATGTGGAGTCAACTGATCCTTGTTTAAATTTCGATTGTTTTAAGAAATTGGTAAGAGTTGCATACTAGGCTCTTGGTGCATGTTTTGGCCCATATACTGCTTTATCTAAAATCTAAACATAATCAAGATATTCTTCATTAACAAAACCTGGAGGTTGTTCCACATAAACTGTCTCTTCAAGTTCTCCATTCAAAAATGCACATTTCACATCCATTTGATAAACATCAAAGTCTTTACGAGCTGCATAGGCCAAAAATATTCGAACAACCTCGAGTGTTGTGACAGGGGCAAAGGTTTCTTCATAATCTATACCCTCTTGTTGTGAATAACCTTTTACTACAAGCCTAGATTTATTTCAAACAATATTACCATCTTTGTCTATTTTATTTTTGAAAATCCATTTTAATCCAACTATCGAAACATCTTTTGGCTTAGGAATTAGTCTCCAAACCTTGTTTCGATCAAATTCAGCAAGTTCAGATTGCATAGCAACAACCCAGTCAGAGTGTTCCGTTGCAATTTTCACTGTCTTTGGTTCTATTTTCGAAATAAAAACATTAAACATGCAAAATTCTTGATGAGTATTCAGTACCTCATTCTTTGCACGAACTTCAGCTCCAGTCAAAACTCCATCTTGTGGATTCCCAATGACTTGTTCTTTTGGATGATTTCTTGTCCATTTTTCCAATGGTGGATATGCTGGCTCAAAATCCAATGGTGAATCTTCGTACATTTCTTCAATTTCGGATCCTGTAACAGAATTATTATCATTTAGTTCATGAAATTCATTATTTTGATCAAGATTTATGGTTTCAGTATCATTATGCTCCCCCTCAACATAATTGTCATTTTGATGTTCCTCCTCGAAAACATCATTCATACCGCTCTTCTCCCCCTCGAAAGGATGCTCCTACTCAACATTTGAAGGTATATGCAAGTGCTCCCCCTCCACTTGTGCATTTAGCATACTTTCACCATTAGCAGTTGTATCTGATGTAATTGTCGAATCATCGGTATGTTTCGAAGATTCAGGAGTTTGATTATCAGCAGCATTTACTTCATCATCAGCAACCCTGTCTGGAACACCAAAAATAAAATCAGAATTAGAATCAGATGAGTTATAACTTTCAGACTCATCATTTGATTCATAAGAATTGGTTTTTGTTCGAAATGTTTTTCAACTTGTTTCACATAGTAATCGTCAAAAGTAAGATTAAATGTCTCTTCAACTTTTCGTGTTCGTTTATTTAAGACTTTGTATGCAACCGAGTTATTTGAATATCCCAAAAATATTCCTTTATCAGCCTTAGCTTGAAATTTCGAAAGATTATCTTTGAGATTCATGATAAAACACCTGCAACGAAAAACATGCAAGAGTTTGACATTAGGTTTTCGGTTATTTATGATTTCATACAGAGTTTTATTAAAACGAAGAAGAATGAAAGATCGATTCTGAGTAAAACATGTTGTCGAAACTGTTTCTGCCCATAGATATTGAGGAAGATTCGCATATATCAACATTGTTCTTGCTGCTCAAAGAGACCTATTCCTCCTTTCAACCACACCATTTTGTTGTGGTGTATATGGCGATGAGAAATTATGTGAAATTCTTTTCTCAGTTAAGAACGAATCAAGCACATTGTTTTTAAACTCGGAACCATTATCACTTTTGATTTTTCGAACTTTCTTCTTTAGGCTCATCTATATTTTCTTGATAAATTCGATCATTGTTTGAGAGACTTCAGATTTTAACCTGAGAAAATACAACCAAGTAAATCGTGAAAAATCATAAACAATAACTAAAATGTACCGTTTCTTGTTGAGGGTTTCAGCAGTTGAAGGTCCACAGAGGTCAATATGAAGAAGTTCCAACGGTTCAACAATTTTCGAATCTATGACAACTGGATGCCCTTTCCAATGTTGTTTTCCTTTTTCGCAAGCTGCACATAAAGTATCATTGTCAAACTTTAGAACTGGTAAACCTCGAACAAGATCTTCTACTACCAACTTATTCAGATTTCGAAAGTTTAAATGAGATAAACGTCAATGCCACAACCAGCTAACATCAGATGTAGCTTTCAAAAGTAAACAAACTGAGGGTTTCCCAACAATAGGTTTGATGTCAAGAGTTAACATATCGCCATATCTTTTTGATTTCAGCAAAACTTCATTCATTTCAACATTGGAAATGATACTTCCTTTTTCGTTAAACATAACTTGATTGCCAGTGCCCACAATAAGTTGTGAAACACTTATCAAATTATGTTTAAGACCTTCAACATAAGCAACACAGTTCACTGTAAATTGTCCATTTGTTACCTTGCCATAATTTTTAACTTGACACTTGTGATTATTTCCAAACTTCACTACTCCTGCATTTTCCAAACTTCTAAAATCACGCAAATTCTCCTTCCTTCCAGTCATGTGACGTGAGCAACCACTATCAATGTACCATTTCTCATCATATTGCTCGTCACACAGTACCTGCAATCATTAAAAGAATTTAGGTACCCAAGGCTGTTTGGGTCCTTGGTTATTAGTTTGAAAAAGTGAATGAAATTTAGAACCTAAAGCCCAATTTCGAACTTTTGTTTTGAAAGTATCAATTAAGTCGACATCATCAGTTAGAGATATGAAACATAATTTTTCGATAGTTTTGGACTTCCACTGACTTTCTTCTCGTGCTTCTCAATTTGTTGTACTTTTGAGATCGGTTGCCATTTCTGAACTGGAGTATTTGATTTTTTCGAAGATGAATTTCCAGATGAAGTATCATTCAAATACTGTTCATAGGCCTTCTTGATTTGATGTTGAGAAAACTTTCCCGATTGATACTTTTTCCCTTTTTCCTCAAGCCAATGATTGCTTGTTTCCACCCCAGATAAACCTTTTGTGTACGAAACTTTAGTGGCTTCGTGTGCAGATGGATTCGGAAAATTTGGTTTTTCTGGAATAAACTTTGCAGATTGTAACGCCCGTGTTTCTAGGCTAGGCATTAATATTGACGTAATGGTCTAGGTAACCTTTGTAACTCATTTTGAAGAAATGAAAGGGAATTATGTGAATTTTATGTGAATTATGTGTTTATGCTTAATTATTAGGGTTTAAATGAGTAAGAATAAAAATGAGCGTCAAAATTAAATATTAGATAAAGCCGATATCTATTAATAAACTTGTAGTGGGCGTGACAAGGATTACGGATATATAAAGAATGCCAAAATCCGAGTTATAACGAAGAAGTTATGACCTGTAAAAGTTTCACGACAAACCGGCACGGGGCCAAATGTCGTAAAAAGTGAGTTTTTGATAAACTACTTTTTAGCCTTAGTGATCTAAACGAAACTCGTAGTATTCGTTAAACCGAGAAGTTCGATAAAAAGAACGCCCAAATCTGACTTCGTATGAGGAAATTATGATTTTTCGAAATTTCAGCTTAGCAGTAGACAACTAAAAACTCGAATTTTAGATCGAGTGATTTTTAGCCGAAACGACCTAAACAAGAATCGAAGGTCTCGTCATTTATAGCACAACGGTAAAAAGTCTAACGAAAACGGACGTCGGATGAAGAAGTTATGAATTTTTAACGGATTTCCAGTCCCGGTCTGTTAAAAATAATAATTTAAAAATTAAAGTCAAAATTAGCCGACGAAGTCTAAACGAAAGTTGTAGAGCGTAATTTTACCTACGCGTGCATATAAAGAACGTAAAAAACGGAGTCCGTATGAGAAAGTTATGGATTTTACAAGAATGGGCACAATTTTCTAGAAAATTCGCAAGGAATGGTGCTGGCCACGCGATCCTCGCATGCATAGCCCATGCGCAACACGCGTGTTGCTTGCTGATTGGACCGAGGGTGCGGTCCAATGATCTTCCGACACCTCTCTTCTGACTTATCATCCAAGCCTCGTTGGCCCAATCCGAAGGCGCCGCGTGCCCTTCGCGTGTCTGAACCCTCGCATACGTGTCTGAAGCTCCTGCTGCCGCGTGTCTCGCCTGATGACTCCTCTTCTAAGCCGACTTCGGATCTTACCCTATAAATAGAGGGCTTGCGAGATCTTCCCGCTACTTTTGGAAAATGGTCATTTTTCACCCCTTTTTCAATATTTTAGCCATTTTAGCTTCCCCTGATGCCCCGAGATCATTTCCAATGCTCGGAACATGGCCCGGAGTGCCCGAAGGACCGGAAAAATTATTTGTTCGGTTTTGAAGCCCGACCTTTCGCAGAGCCTGGTTTCTCAATAAAACTCCCGGTTTTATTAGAAACAATCGTTTTAGGAAACGAATTGCTGCCCGATTTTCATTAAATCAAGTGAGTGTATAGTCACTTTCACCTTACACATAGATATGAAGTATTTACCTTAAAATACGTGCTATGTGTAAATATATTAATTGTTTATTTGAAGTGACTGTTGAATTGATATTTTATACAAGTTTTAAACTGTATATATATTTTTATCTACAAATATGTTGGTTAAAACATGGGTAGATGAATTAGATGATGTGTGACGAAATAAAAGTGATGAGAGGTATCGATGTTAAGATGATCTAGTCATCTAGCAGAGTATAGACAACGGCTACAGACTATTTTAGATAGCCCAGTGGAACGTTAGTAGACTTGTAATCGGTACATATGTTTGAACTATATGCTCATTAGGTATTTTTGAACTATGTGTTCATCCATTAGTTCTTCCTTTTGACACTATTATATGTTGGGGTACGCGAGCGTACGGGAGTACTTTATCAGTATTTTCCCTATACTTTTATTTGGAAGAACTTTGGAGTCTTTGTTCTTTTATGAAGTGATTGGACAAGCTTCATGAGTTAGTGATATAGATCATGAGTTAAATAGTGGGTGTGTGATGAAAAGTGAGTTGGATAGATGAGATGACCAGTGATATAGATCATGAGTTGAAAGTGAGTGGTGAAATATGGGAAAAGCTTTTACCCAGATGTTGGCGTGAGTGGTGCAATATGAGAAAAGCCCTTACCCAACATTGACCCCCGTCATTCAGTAGAGTAGGGATGACAACCATGGACTGTTTTGATGGTCTTTGGAACACTAGCAGGCTCGTAACCTGTAGGTGTTAATGGACTTAAGAGTTCATTCGTTGTACTCTAAAACCCCCGTCCATCAGCAGAGTATGGATGACAACCATGGACTGTTTTGATGGTCTGTGGAACACTAGCAGGCTCGTAACCTGTAGCTGTTAATGGACTTAAGTGTTCATTCGTTGTACTCTATTCCCCTCATGAGTGCCTTTAAGGCAAGTAAGGCTGGGGAAAACCCCTTAGTATGTTCATCAGCTGTATGGAAAACCCATTGACATGTATTGCGGGGGGGGGGGGGGGGGGGGGGGGGGGGAACCCTATGGGAAATACCGTCGAGGAATAAGAGCTATGGACTTAGTATATGGAAAACCCATTGACATGTATTGCGGGGAAAACACCTGTGGGAAATATCGTCGATGAATAAGAGCTATGGACTAGCACATGGCGACGATGTGACTTTGTGCCTATTTGTCATAAATTGCTGAAGGAAAGAAATAATTTCACTTTGTTGGTTATTTTATATTAGGATGTCTTGTTTGACATAACTTGCTGAGGGAAAGCAATGTTGTCACTCCGATGTTTGTTTTATTTGACATAACTTGTTGAGGAACCCCCAAAGCAATGTTGTCACCCCTAGTGATAATCCTTAGGCTAGGTCCCTTATGATAGTTGTTTTAGGGATGTAAAGTGAGGATAATGGGAATGAGTAATTAAGGTTATTTTGGTTGATGAAATTAATAAATTTATTGTTGATTGAGAACTTAATAAGTTTATTATTTATTGTGGGTTGAAAACCCTATATGCTCACCAGGCTCCCAAGCCTGACCCACTCAGTTTATTTGTATCACAGATATCGATACGAAGTTGCTTTACACTGTGAGATTAAAAGAGAAGTAGATCACTAGTGTAAATGAATGTAAGTTTTGTTTATGCTTATGTTTTTGTATTGACAATGCATCCCAATAGTTTAAGTGAATAAAATACATTTCTTCGGAAATGAGTTGATAACATAGTTATCATGTTTATCTGGGAACAAATTCCGCAACACTTTTAATCAAATGATTACTCTGAAATTATTTTAAAAGCATAAATTAAATCGGTCTATCGGTCTTTTCTGGCCGTGAAATTGGGGATGTCACAGTTGGTATCAGAGCATTAGTTTAAGCGAACTAAGAAATTGTAGGATTTCTAAACTTAAACTTAGAATGCTAAGCGTTGATTGTGAGTTGAGTGTGTCTATTATATTTTAGGTAGTACACCTAAATTGACATGAGCGCTAGTTTTTTTAGGAAGGATGCCTAAAATGCTTTTATGTGCTAAATGTTTTGTGTTATAGCTATAATGATGCTATTATTTGTTCGGATCTATGGTCTGTTGCCGACCGGATCTGTAAACCTTATGTGTGTAGGATTCTAAGCGTATGATTACGAGATTAGAACTAACATGTAAACGTTTCGAAGTGATAAGGAGATTTATATGTCTATCGTAAATAAAGCTTTCTTATCTTAAGTTCTCGCCTGGTACACCGAACGTCTGCTTGGGTGTACAAAACGTTATGGTAAAGACTCGTAGAGAATTGAGTAGATGGAGGAAATGAAAAGCTTATGATAGTGAATGATACCTATCAGAAGATATCGTAAGAGTGGTATCTTGCCTTTAGAACATGTCTAATAAAATAACGGAACGTTTAGAGGGGTACGGTACGTCTGAAGTACACCTCCGATTGGCAGGATGATGGAATGGTTGGTGTAATTCTTGAACTTATTCCATCATCTGGAATTTCCATCACCAACCAAGTTGAAGTAGAATTGATGATTGAAGATACTCGTGGAAGAAGTCCTAGTAGAGTCTAGGAAAATTTTATGATTAATTGGACACATTCGTATGTGTTAAATTGTTTTGTGATTTTAGTATTTGGGGACTGTGAGACAGTATTTGGGACGAGTATGAGTAGGTGTGAATAGTAGTAGAGATCTATACTACTGGAAGCACAGGACTCACACTTGGATCAGGGAAAGTCACATGGTTACCAAGGAACTCGTAATTGATTCTGTCTTATTCTAGTATGTCGTTACCATTGTTTTGGTAATGACTAAGAAGATGATTGTTATTCCGACCCTAGTGGTCATATAGAATTGAGTCCGACTACGATGAGTTGGTTATGTGGTTCAGAGAACCAAGTTCGATGTCGCAGTTGACTTAAGCCGAATTGAAGTAAAGGCTGATCAAAGCGATCAATAGAAGTATCGCGTTCATTGAAGTTGGGTTAGGTTGTATTCTGACCCAAAGGGATGAAGTGATAGTGTATGCACTGAGGCAACGGCGCTGGCTAGAGTTACTCAAGGACTATGACTGTGAGATACTTTACCACCTTGGTAACGCAAGTATTGTTGCTAATGCTCTCAGTCGGAAGGTGAATCTTGAAAAGAAAAGGCCAAGAGCATTGAGAATTGAAGTTGTCTCTACAAATGTGGGAAGTATAAAAGAAAGCTCAGGAGGAAGCTTTAGAGAAAAATGACCGAAAGAAGGAACGTTTGGGATAAAACGTTGGTGTTTGATACAAACAGTCAAAGACTGAAGGTATTCAAAGATAGGATTTGGGTACCTAAGATGGGAGGAGTAAGAGGTCTTCTGATGAAAGAAGCTCACAAAACCATGTACTCGATTCATCCCGGCAGTGCGAAAATGTATAGGGATCTAAAACCCTATTACTGATGGCCGACGATGAAGCTCGATGTTGCTAAGTATGTGGCTGAGTGTGTAACTTGTGCTAGGGTTAAGGAATAACATCAGAAACCATATGGGAGTTTAGATCCTTTACCTGTACCCATGGGTAAATGGGAAGGTATCACTATGGATTTTGTGACTAAACTGCCCAGAACAAGGAACGGTCACAACATGATTTGGGTGGTCGTTGATCGCTTCACTAAGAGTGCGCATTTCATAGTAGCCAACGAGAAATGGTCTATGGGTAAACTTGCGAATTCTTATGTAAGGAAAGTGTGAGGCTTCACTATGTTTCATTAACGATCGTATTCGATCGTGACAATCGTTTTACCTCAAGGTTTTTGGAGGAGTCTATAAGCGGAATTGGGTACCAAGTCGTATTTGAATACAGCTTACCATCCACAAACCGATTGTGACAACCCAAATTTATTTCCGTTACATAACCCCGTTTTCACTAACGGAATTCGTCGTTATATATATATATATATATATATATATATATATATATATATATATATTTCTGTAATATTTGGAGTCGTCAATAAATAAATATCTATTTATTTATATTTCTTGACATTATCATTTTAAAATAAGTAAATATAACTTGTAAGTGTTAACCCGTTTAACAAAATAAAGTTATATTACTTTTCAACCACTTCACCCGGGTAAAAAGTTTAAACCCCGTTAAACTTGAGCATCGGGTAGTCGTGTACCGGGTGCAATACCCGAGGCATATTTAAGGAAAATGGATGTCACCTTACAACCTTTTACCACCCCATTCACACACTCTCTCACTACTTTCTCTCTCTAGACCCGATTCAGACTCCAAAAACCGCAAATTCCGGCTTCCAAACGTAAGAGTTTCTTCCCTAGCTTGTTCTAAACGTACTCCATTGTATTTAGAACAAAAAAATCATATGAATTAGTGGAAAACAAGGAGTTTACGGCCTAAGAAGCCCCTTAGGCCGTAAACACCCCAAATCATGACCAAAGTCCCATTTTTCCTTCCTTTAAGCTTGTATACTAATTAAGGGATATACCTAGATGAGTTTCGACATCAAAACCTAAATTTTTAGAGCCTAAAAGAGGGTTTACGGCCCAAGCTTATGCTTAGGCCGTAAACACCTAATTTCCATGTAAAAATGCCCCAAAAACTCATCTAAGGCATGCTAGAATTTAGTTATGGTTTTAGGAAGTGCTTAGGACCATTTAACAACACATTTTGAGGGACAAAATGGAGTTTACGGCCCAAAAAAAAGCTAGGACCGTAAACTCCCCCAAACATAACCAAATGAAGGTTTTAAACTCCCAAAATTGGTCCTATACATTCACTAGAATTATAGGGGATTGATTTAAGGCCTTAGCATCCATTTTTGAGAGGAGAACAAGAGTTCACGGCCAAGCCTAGGGGCTTACGGCCGGTGGCCTATGGGCTGTAAACTCCAAGGGAGTAAACTTTTGGACTCCCCCGTGGCCTTGTACAATTCCCGAGAACCACTTCTAAGCCCTAAGACCCCAAATCAATGCTAGAATACCTAAATGTTTTAATGAAAAGCATAAAATGATTAATTTCTTGTAAAACACATATTTCATATGATATTAGGGTCTTAAAAGGTGTACAAGTCCTTATTTGGTACCAAACGCTCAAATATACATGTTTATGAGAATTAATCACATGTGATTCACTACTCGTAGTTCAAATCACATGTCATTTACCACTATGCCTTATAAAAGAACTTTGCGTTTTCAAAACTACTTTGGATAAATAAACTATTTTCTAAATGTTTTCTTTGGATAAGATTTTTATTAAATAAGTTTTCTTATAAAATGTAACCACACTAATATATTTATATAAGTAAGACTTGAAGGACTTAGGACTGATAGCTCGCCTTATTTTCTGTTCTTGTTTGATTGTGGGCTTAGGGTAGTTGTTATCCGTCCGACTGTCGTTGATTTCTTAGTTATATATCATGTATATTAGTGTTGGATACGAGCTTTTTCATTCCATTCGATGCCTACATTACTTAATGGTCAAGAATCATACACACTAAAATTAACTATAATAGGTATAGTTAAGGCCACTACTACTCGTTACTGCCACTACTTTACATACTATAATACACACTATTATAAGATGACACACTAATAAGAGAACACACTACGAACTATACGGAAGACTACTACTACACTATAATACAAGAGAAAGCACTAATCAGGAGATAACGCACTAACTCACTACGACATACGCTATTCACTACATACTATGCCCAGAGTTTTCCGACAAGAAGACGACGCTACATGTATAGATCTATACGGGGCAGACAATATTACATCCCGACTGTTAACTTCAGTCCGAGCCGTGCAGGCCCAGGGATGCCACTACTTCACTACACTATGCATGGCTAGGAAGGTCATGGGGTCCTCTATTACTCACACTATCAGTAGCATACAAGGAATACACTATATCCATACTAAAATACTAACACTAAAGAATAAGTTAATATCCCGAAGTAAATAAGTATCTATTACTAATGGGAGTTTGCACCACTATTACTGATATCAGACATAACTTTTGTTATTACACTACCTATTGGAGACTCACTAATATACCTTTACAACAAACGGTTTTCAATGATGATATTTGCATGCAACTTAAAGGTTTTCACTTACAATGTATTTTCTGGAAAATATAGGATTTTCTAGAGTTTTCTACTACTTACAAATGTATACTGCAACTTTTTCACACTATCTGTACTAATGCATTTTATACTAAAACTCACACTAAACTCTTATGAACTCACCAGCTTTATGCTGATACTCGTTTTCAAAATAACTTGTATCCTCAGGTTAAAGATAGACAGGTACAGGTGCAGCATTTTGGAGAGGGTGGAGCTTACAAGATCCATCTCTTATTTTTGTAATACTTTTGGTGTTTGTTGAACATTACAGAACACACTTGTAATTAAACTCACTATGTAAATGAAATGGTTGCATGTTTCTTGTTTTTACTATTATGCAATTGTGATGATACTGTACATGATGTCCTCTACCCCGAAACGTATTCCGCCGTTATCGGTTTTGGGGTGTGACAGATTGGTATCAGAGCATTGTTTATAGTGAATCAAGTATATCAACCTATAAAAGATATACGAACTATAAACACTTCTGGACTAAAACACTCTGACCAAGAATATATACCGTTAAGTATCTAAAAGATTTAACTAAATATATATATATATATATATATATATATATATATATATATGCACACATCTCTATAAAACACAGAAGTCAGTATCACACTAGAATAGAACAAAAGTATAAGATTGTTGGATAGCACAATTGGGCTTAGAGACATATAGTCACATTTGGGGGGATGTAGCCTGATCAACTACATTTTCCTGGGAGTGACTAGCATGTGCCTAAGTTTGGTTGTGGTGTTTCAACAAGTCTAAAACTTACCAACACTATCACAATAACGTTACCATAAGAATACTATAGGAGTATTCGGTATCTCTAAAACATACTTAAGTGATAAATAAAAGGGTCGTTACTGGTAGGACAATAGTTGCTAAGTGGATACACCACGGTTACATGTGACTAGGGCGCTATAGACTCAGAATCTGTAGCCTTTGCTTCATTTCCTATTCTTGTTTGATTGGGGATCTGGGGTTAGGGTTGCTTATTCGAAGGACTATCTTGCTTCGGTTGCATGTAATTGGTATGCACTACGCAAGTATTGGGTCGACTAGTAACGATTCATCTTATAAGTATCTTAGAGTAGTACGTCTATTAACCTTTCTATCCCCCTTTATCGCGTAGATAGCATGGCTGGCTTCCACCATCCCGGTGATCCGTACTATCCAAACCAGGGCAATGGAGGATGGCTCGATGAGGAGTCAGAAGATGAGCACCCGATCCCTTTGGATGATCATCATGCTGAAGGCTTCTCGGATACCTCCAACTCCGAACCAGAAGTTAACAACCAACCTCCTGAAGCTCCGAACCCCAACCCCCGTCGGGCATTTCAGGGTCCCACTCCTATGTGGTCCATATCTTTGCACCGATGGAGCGAGAAACAGGGACAGCCTTTACCTTACAATGGAGACTGAAGTTTCTACAACATAAGCGAAGGAGGATCAGCGGATCGGGTTCTGCCCATCATGATCCGAAGGATTGCCCGGAATGTCGAGCAAGGTCAAGCTGCTATTGGTCGAGTTGTAGAAGTGGATGCCAACTCGAATCTCAACACAGTTCGCATCCGCCAACTCGAAGAAGCCATGGATAGGACAAGGAGGACCAACGAGGCTCTGCAGCATCAGCTGGCTGCATCCCGAGCCGAAGTTAGGGAACTCCGAGCACGCCAAAGGACTCATGAACAACACCTTCAGGAAGTTATGCGTCAGATAGCGGATCTGAGGGTTCGCCCAACAAGTAACCGTCGCCAGTAGAAGACGTCTAGTACCTCACTCTTTTGTTTAAAGGACTAGCCTTTCCTCTCTATGTTCCATAGATCTCTTGTCTGTAAACATTCCTATCTTTAAAAGTACTCTAACTAGACCTCTAAACTACCAACATTTTCCTTATGGTTGATGTAAGACCTACTGTTAGGTCAATTTTCATGAACTTGTATTACATCATTAATACCAGTATATTGGCAGTTGACTACCCTATTGCTATGACTCTCATTCTGATCTTGGATTATGTTGATTTAATCCATGAACCACTCCATTCATATTCACAATAGACTCTTACTATTGCTATCATTTCTATGATCTTCCAGTGAAAGATGCCTCCACGAAAGCATCCAAGCAGAGGGAGACCAGCAACTCAAACCCCTCCTCCACCACCTCCTCCTCCGCAGTTCGACCCAGTGCTGTTTCAAACAGCTGTGACCGCGGCTGTGACAACATCCATGGCCCAAATGAACTCCGGGGATGCGAGCGGTGGAAATTCTAGATTCGGTGAAGTCCATCAAAGAGTGCAGGGATGCACTTATAAGGACTTCATGAACTGTAAACCTACCTTCTTCAATGGTACCGGAGGAATTCTGGCATTGTCCCAATGGTTCGAAAGAACCGAAGCTGTATTTGAAATGTGCTCTTGCCCCGAAGAGAGCAAAATCAAGTTCGCTACTGCCACCCTCACCAACAGGGCCCTGACATGGTGGAACGGCCATGTCAGTGCACTCTCCTTAGTAACAGCCAATGCCATGGGCTGGGACACTCTAAAGGATCTCATGAGAAAGGAGTACTGCCCTAGGGGCGAAATTCAGAAACTTGAGGAGGAACTTTGGAACCTCAAGATGGAAGGGACTAACATAACAGCTTACACGGCCAGGTTCTGTGACTTGGCGGCTATGTGTCCCAACATGATCCCATCCGAAAGCAAGAAGATTGAACGATACATCTGGGGTTTAGTGCCCCCATATCGAGGAAATGTTCTAGCCTCATGCCCTACCAACTTCGACAGCGCCAAGGAATTGGCCCAGAGTCTGATCAACCATGAAGTCTCTTCCACTCCATCCACAGCAACCACAACTACCACTGCACTGCCCGATTCATCTGACAGAAAGAGGAAGCGATGGGACAAGAAGAAAGGCAAGAAAACTCAAACCTCCTCCAAGGACCAGCAAATTGTGGCGGTCCATGCTGCCACTACTCCAGCCACTCCTGCACCACCAAAAGCTTATAGTGGGAATCTGCCCAAATGTCCAAAGTGTCCTTACCACCACAACAGCCCCTGCCGTGAATTGCAGTGTTCCAACTGCGGTCGGAAGGGCCATACTGTGCGATTCTGCAAGGCCCCTCCCAAACCTATCTCACAGGTTCCCGGTTCGGGAGTGACCCCGACTTGTTATGGCTGCGGTGAAGCTGGTCATTTCAAGAAGAACTGTCCGAAGACTGCTAATGCTGGGGGAACTGGAAGGCTACTCGCTATTGGTCACAATGAGGCGGTAGCGGATCCCACAGTAGTCACGGGTACGTTTCTTCTCAACAACTCTTATGCCTGTGTCTTATTCGATAGTGGTGCAAAAAGAAGCTTCATAAATCAAAACTTTAAACACTTACTCAAACAATCCCCTCAACCACTAAAAGAAAAATTTGTCGTAGAGATGGCTAATGGGAAGACCGAAAGCTCTAACGAAATCTACATAGGTTGTACCCTCACGTTAGACGATCACTCATTTCCAATCGATCTCATACCAGTCTCTATCAAGATTTTCGATGTCATTGTCAGTATGGACTGGTTGAGTCTTCATCGTGCCGATATCCTATGCTTCGACAAAGCCATTCGCCTAAATCTTCCGAACCACGAAACTCTGTTGATCTATGGGGATAAACCCGGTACGAGCCTTCGCATCATCTCTAGTATCCAGGCTCAGAAATATTTGCGTAAGGAATATCGCGCCTTTCTTGCTCACGTTGTCGAAACTAGTCAGAAAACGAAGGATCCGAAGGACATCCCCGTTGTATGTGATTTCCCCGATGTCTTTCCGGAGGACCTTCCGGGTCTACCTCCCAAGCGTCAGGTTGAGTTCAGAATCGACCTAGTCCCAGGAGCTACCCTTGTAGCTAAGTCGCCCTATCATTTAGCGCCTGCCGAGATGCAAGAACTATCCGGTCAACTTAACGAGCTACTTAGCAAGGGCTTCATAAGATCAAGCTTCTCACCCTGGGGAGCTCCGGTCTTGTTCGTGAAGAAGAAGGACGGATCGTTTCAGATGTCCATCGATTATAGGGAACTCAATAAACTCACGATCAAAAATCGCTATCATCTCCCTCGTATCGACGACCTATTCGACCAACTGCAAGGAGCGAGTTACTTCTCCAAGATTGATATTAGGTCCGGGTATCACCAGTTACGGGTACTTGAGGAAGATGTTCCGAAAACAACTTTCTGAACCCGATACGGGCACTTCGAGTTCGTAGTGATGCCCTTTGGACTGACTAATGCTCCCGCAGTATTCATGGACTTGATGAATAGGGTGTGTCGTCCATATCTAGATCAGTTCGTCATCGTCTTTATTGACGATATACTTGTCTACTCTCGGAGCGAGGAAGAACATAAAGATCATTTACGACGAGTCCTGGAAACCCTGCGATCAGAGAAGTTATATGCGAAGTTCTCTAAGTGCGAGTTTTGGATCCGAAGAGTTGAATTCTTAGGACACGTGGTTAGTGAAGAAGGAATCCACGTGGATCCCTCCAAAAATAAAGCTATTGAGAACTGGTCAACACCAAAGACGCCTACAGAGATTCGTCAATTTCTAGGCCTCGCTGGCTACTACCGCAGATTCATCCAAAACTTCTCTCGGATTGCGAAGCCTCTTACCATGTTGACCCAGAAGGGTGTATCATTCGACTGGGAAGAGAAACAGGATAAGGCATTCCAGACCCTGAAGCGAGCCCTATGCACCGCACCAGTATTATCCCTTCCCGAAGGAACAGAAGACTTCGTGGTATATTGCGATGCATCGAATCAGGGACTCGGTTGTGTCTTGATGCAACGAGGTAAAGTCATCGCTTATGCCTCAAGACAGCTAAAAACGCATGAGGTGAACTACACTACTCATGACCTTGAGCTAAGAGCGGTCGTCTTCGCACTAAAAATCTGGAGACACTATTTGTATGGGACGAAGAGCGTGGTGTACACTGATCATAAAAGCCTCCAACACATACTTAACCAGAAAGAGCTCAATATGAGACAACGCCGATGGGTCGAACTACTCAACGATTACGACTGCAAAATTCGATATCACCTGGGGAAAGCCAACGTGGTAGCAGACGCCCTGAGTAGGAAGGAGTATTCTAGTCGAAGAACCAATTCGTTGACGATGACTATCCATTCGCATCTATCCGCACAGATCAAGGAGGCTCAGCTAGAAGCCTTAAAGCCTGAGAATGTGACGGGAGAATCCCTACGCGGAATGGATAAAAGTTTGGAGGTCAAGGGTGACGGAGCCTACTATCTCATGGACCGAATCTAGACTCCACACCACGGAGGTTTCAGAGATTTGGTCATGAAGGAAGCACACAACACTCGCTACTCCGTTCACCCGGGTTCAGATAAGATGTATCTGGATCTCAAAAAGCTATACTGGTGGCCTAACATGAGAGCGGAGATCGCTACCTTTGTGAGTAAGTGCCTTACTTGCGCGAAGGTCAAGGTCGAATATCAAAAGCCATCAGGACTCCTCCAACAACCGGAGATACCGGAATGGAAGTGGGAGCGGATTACAATGGACTTTATAACCAAGCTACCCAAGACAGCGGGTGGGTTGGATACCATTTGGGTCATCGTCGACAGATTGACCAAGTCTGCACACTTCCTACCCATCAAGGAAACGGACAAGATGGAGAAGCTCACAAGAACATACCTTAAGGAAGTAGTACGGCTGCATGGCGTCCCTATATCTATTATCTTAGACAGAGATAGTAGGTTTACCTCTAGATTTTGGCGATCACTACAAAAGGCATTAGGGACGAGGTTGCACATGAGTACAGCCTACCATCCGCAGACTGACGGACAAAGTGAGAGGACGATCCAAACTCTAGAAGATACGTTGTGAGCTTGTGTGATCGACTTCGGTAAATCGTGGGATACACACTTACCTCTTGTGGAGTTTTCCTACAACAATAGTTATCATACGAGCATCAAGGCAGCTCCATTCGAAGCCCTCTACGGCCAGAAGTGCAGATCCCCTCTGTGCTGGGCTGAGGTGGGTGACACTCAGTTAGCTAAAGGACGAGTTCCTGACAGCGCTCTCACTGGTTCGGAGATCATTCGAGAAACGAACGAGAAGATAGTACAGATTCGTGAACGATTAAAGGCCGCTAGGGATCGACAGAAAAGCTACGCCGACAAATGAAGAAAACCCTTGGAGTTCCAGGTGGGAGACCGAGTCCTTTTGAAGGTCTCGCTCTGGAAAGGCACCATATGCTTTGGAAAGCGTGGAAAGCTGAACCCAAGGTACATAGGGCCTTTTGAGATTCTTGCTAGAATCGGCCCTATAGCCTACAAACTCAACTTACCCCACGAGCTAAGTAACATACATCCTACCTTCCACGTCTCCAACTTGAAGAAATGCCTGTCCGACGAGACTCTCGTGATTCGCCTCGACGAGATTGAGGTCAATGAGAGCCTCAACTTCGTGGAAGAGCCTGCGGAGATTATGGATCGGGAAGTAAAACGAATGAAACAAAGCCGCATCCCAATTGTGAAGGTTCGGTGGAACGCCAAGCGGGGACCGGAATTCACTTGTGAGCGCGAGGATCAAATGAAACTCAAATATCCCCATCTCTTCGCTCAGTAGTGTTGTAATACTTATCTGTATGAATTCTAAATTTCGGGACGAAATTCCCCTAAAGGGTGGATGATGTAACAACCCAAATTTATTTCCGTTACATAACCCCGTTTTCACTAACGGAATTCGTCGTTATATATATATATATATATATATATATATATATATATATATATATATATATATATATATATATATATATATATATATATATATATATATATATATATATATATATATATATATATTTCTGTAATATTTAGAGTCGTCAATAAATAAATATCTATTTATTTATATTTCTTGACATTATCATTTTAAAATAAGTAAATATAACTTGTAAGTGTTAACCCGTTTAACAAAATAAAGTTATATTACTTTTCAACCACTTCACCCGGGTAAAAAGTTTAAACCCCGTTAAACTTGAGCATCGGGTAGTCGTGTAACGGGTGCAATACCCGAGGCATATTTAAGGAAAATGGATGTCACCTTACACCCTTTTACCACCCCATTCACACACTCTCTCACTACTTTCTCTCTCTAGACCCGATTCCGACTCCAAAAACCGCGAATTCCGGCTTCCAAACGTAAGAGTTTCTTCCCTAGCTTGTTCTAAACGTACTCCATTGTATTTAGAACACAAAAATCATATGAATTAGTGGAAAACAAGGAGTTTACGGCCTAAGAAGCCCCTTAGGCCGTAAACACCCCAAATCATGACCAAAGTCCCATTTTTCCTTCCTTTAAGCTTGTATACTAATTAAGGGATATACCTAGATGAGTTTCGACATCAAAACCTAAATGTTTAGAGCCTAAAAGAGGGTTTACGGCCCAAGCTTATGCTTAGGCCGTAAACACCTAATTTCCATGTTAAAATGCCCCAAAAACTCATCTAAGGTATGCTAGAATTTAGTTATGATTTTAGGAAGTGCTTAGGACCATTTAACAACACATTTTGAGGGACAAAATGGAGTTTACGGCCCAAACATAAGCTAGGACCGTAAACTCCCCCAAATATAACCAAATGAAGGTTTTAAACCCCCAAAATTGGTCCTAGACATTCACTAGAATTATAGGGGATTGATTTAAGGCCTTAGCATCCATTTTTGAGAGGAGAACAAGAGTTCACGGCCAAGCCTAGGGGCTTACGGCCGTAAACTCCCAAGGAGTGGCCTATGGGCCGTAAACTCCAAGGGAGTAAACTCTTGGACTCCCCCGTAAACCCTTCTTGGCCTTTTACAATTCCCGAGAACCACTTCTAAGCCCTAAGACCCCAAATCAATGCTAGAATACCTAAATGTTTTAATGAAAAGCATAAAATGATTAATTTCTTGTAAAACACATATTTCATATGATATTAGGGTCTTAAAAGGTGTACAAGTCCTTATTTGGTACCAAACGCTCAACCGACACTTTCACCCAATTTACCCGATTTACTCGGTTTCAGGTGAGTTCATACCCCTTAAATTAACCTTTCAAATGTTTTTATATGTTTTAGGGCGGGGGGATACAAGTCAAATATACATGTTTGTGAGAATTAATCACATGTGATTCACTACTCGTA
Source organism: Lactuca serriola (assembly GCF_051521515.1). Classification (NCBI taxonomy): domain Eukaryota; kingdom Viridiplantae; phylum Streptophyta; class Magnoliopsida; order Asterales; family Asteraceae; genus Lactuca; species Lactuca serriola. The sequence goes on along the minus strand of NC_136412.1, from coordinate 45,676,005 downwards.
GTTCAAATCACATGTTATTTACCACTATGCCTTATAAAAGAACTTTGCGTTTTCAAAACTACTTTGGATAAATAAACTATTTTCTAAATGTTTTCTTTGGATAAGATTTTTATTAAATAATTTTTCTTATAAAATGTAACCACACTAATATATTTATATAAGTAAGACTTGAAGGACTTAGGACTGATAGCTCGCCTTATTTCCTGTTCTTGTTTGATTGTGGGCTTAGGGTAGTTGTTATCCGTCCGACTGTCGTTGATTTCTTAGTTATATATCATGTATATTAGTGTTGGATACGAGCTTTTTCATTCCATTCGATGCCTACATTACTTAATGGTCAAGAATCATACACACTAAAATTAACTATAATAGGTATAGTTAAGGCCACTACTACTCGTTACTGCCACTACTTTACATACTATAATACACACTATTATAAGATGACACACTAATAAGAGAACACACTACGAACTATACGGAAGACTACTACTACACTATAATACAAGAGAAAGCACTAATCAGGAGATAACGCACTAACTCACTACGAGATACGCTATTCGCTACATACTATGCCCAGAGTTTTCCGACAGGAAGACGACGCTACATGTATAGATCTATATGGGGCAGACAATATTACATCCCGACTGTTAACTTCAGTCCGAGCCGTGCAGGCCCAGGGATGCCACTACTTCACTACACTATGCATGGCCAGGAAGGTCATGGGGTCCTCTATTACTCACACTATCAGTAGCATACAAGGAATACACTATATCCATACTAAAATACTAACACTAAAGAATAAGTTAATATCCCGAAGTAAATAAGTATCTATTACTAATGGGAGTTTGCACCACTATTACTGATATCAGGCATAACTTTTGTTATTACACTACCTATTGGAGACTCACTAATATACCTTTACAACAAACGGTTTTCAATGATGATATTTGCATGCAACTTTAAGGTTTTCACTTATAATGTATTTTCTGGAAAATATAGGATTTTCTAGAGTTTTCTACTACTTACAAATGTATACTGCAACTTTTTCACACTATCTGTACTAATGCATTTTATACTAAAACTCACACTAAACTCTTATGAACTCACCAGCTTTATGCTGATACTCGTTTTCAAAATAACTTGTATCCTCAGGTCAAAGATAGACAGGTACAGGTGCAACATTTTGGAGAGGGTGGAGCTTACAAGATCCATCTCTTATTTTTGTAATACTTTTGGTGTTTGTTGAACATTACAGAACACACTTGTAATTAAACTCACTATGTAAATGAAATGGTTGCATGTTTCTTGTTTTTACTATTATGCAATTGTGATGATACTGTACATGACGTCCTCCACCCCGAAACGTATTCCGCCGTTATCGGTTTTGGGGTGTGACACCGATGGTCAGAGCGAACAAACAATTCAAACATTGGAGGATATGCTGAGAGCATGTACCCTGGAATTCCAAGGTAACTAAGGTAAACACTTAAGTAGAATTTTCCTATAGTAATAGTTTCCACTCAAGCATCAAGATGGCACCTTATCACGCTTTGTATGGGGAAAAGTGTCGAATGCTGTCATGTTAACTGGAAGCTGGGAAAAGCAGTTTATGGGACTTGAAATAGTCCATCAGACTGCTGAAAAGTTGAAAGTGATTAGGGAAAGGATGTTAGCTGCTCAAGAGAGCTATGCTAACAAGAAAAGATAACTGATATCATTTGATGTTGGAGATTCGGTTTTACTTAAAGTCTCGCCGTGAAAGGGACTTATAAGATTTGGTAGAAGGGGAAAGTTGAGTCCAAGGTTTATTGGACCATTTAAAGTTCTTCTGAGAATCGGGAATAAAGCTTACAAGCTAGAATTACAGGAAGAACTAGAGGGTATTCATAACACCTTTCGTGTGTGTTATTTAAGAAAATTTACGGGAGATGTGCCCGACATAATTCCCATTTCTAAATTAAGGTTGGATGAAAACAAGAGGTTGATTAAAGAACCTGAGGCAATCGTTGACCATAAGACTAAGAATTTGTGACACAAAGTGGTCGATTTAGTGCCTGTGCTTTGAAACATGCGAATGGGCCAAATCTCACCTGGGAAAAAACGGAGAGTGACATAAGGAGTCGCTACCCGTATTTGTTTGCTGATGTGTGATTCTGGGGACGGAATCATTCTAAGGGGAGAGAGTTGTAACGCCCGTGTTTCTAGGCTAGGCATTAATATTGACATAATGGTCTAGGTAAACCTTTGTAACTCATTTTGAAGAAATGAAAGGGAATTATGTGAATTTTATGTGAATTATGTGTTTTATGCTTAATTATTAGGGTTTAAATAATTAAGAATAAAAATGAGCGTCAAAATTATATATTAGATAAAGCCGATATCTATTAATAAACTTGTAGTGGGCGTGACAAGGATTACGAATATATAAAGAATGCCGAAATCCGAGTTATAACGAAGAAGTTATGATCTGTCAAAGTTTCACGACAAACCGGCACGGGGCCGAATGTCGTAAAAATTGAGTTTTTGATAAACTACTTTTTAGCCTTAGTGATCTAAACGAAACTCGTAGTATTCGTTAAACCGAGAAGTTCAATAAAAAGAACGCCCAAATCTGACTTCGTATGAGCAAGTTATGATTTTTCGAAGTTTCAGTTTAGCAGTAGACAGCTAAAAACTCGAATTTTAGATCGAGTTATTTTTAGCCAACACGACCTAAACGAGAATCGAAGTTCTCGTCATTTATAGCACAACGGTAAAAAGTCTGACGAAAACGGACGTCGGATGAAGAAGTTATGAATTTTTAACGGATTTCCTGTCCCGGCCTGTTAAAAATAATAATTTAAAAATTAAAGTCAAAATTAGCCAATGAAGTCTAAACGAAAGTTGTAGAGCTTAATTTTACCTACGCATGCATATAAAGAACGTCAAAAACGGAGCCCGTGTGAGAAAGTTATGGATTTTACAAGAATGGGTACAATTTTCGAGAAAATTCGCAAGGAATGGTGCTGGCCACGTGATCCTCGCATGCATAGCCCGTGTGCAACATGCGTGTCGCTTGCTGATTGGACCGAGGGTGCGTTCCAATGATCTTCCGACGCCTCGCTTCTGACTCATCATCCGAGCCTCGTTGGCCCAATCCGAAGGCGCCGCGTGCCCTTCGCATGTCCGAACCCTCGCATACGTGTCCGAAGCTCCTGCTTCCGCGTGTCTCGCCTGATGACTCCTCTTCTAAGCCGACTTCGAATCTCACCCTATAAATAGAGGGCTTGCGAGATCTTCCCGCTACTTTTGGAAAATGGCCATTTTCACCCCTTTTTAAATATTTTAGCCATTTTCGCTTCCCCCGGTGCCCCGAGATCATTTCCAACGCCCAGAAAATGTCCCAGAGTGCCCGAAGGACCGGAAAAATTATTTTTTCGGTTTTGAAGCCCGACCTTTTGCAGAGCCCGATTTCTCAATAAAACTCCCGATTTTATTAGAAACGATCATTTTAGGAAACGAATTGCTGCCCGATTGTCATTAAATCAAGTGAGTGTATAGTCACTTTCACCTTACACATAGATATGAAGTATTTACCTTAAAATACGTGCTATGTGTAAATATATTAATTGTTAATTTAAATTGACTGTTGGATTGATATTTTATACAAGTTTTACACTGTATATATATTTTTATCTACAAATATGTTGGGTAAAACATGGGTAGATGAATTAGATGATGTGTGACGTAATAAAAGTGTTGAGAGGTATCGATGTTAAAATGATCTAGTCATCTAGTAGAGTATAGACAGCGGCTGCAGACTATTTTAGATAGCCCAGTGGAACGTTAGTAGACTTGTAATAGGTACGTATGTTTGAACTATATGTTCATTAGGTATTTTTGAACTATGTGTTCATCCATTAGTTCTTCCTTTTGACACTATTATGTGTCGGGGTACGGGAGCGTACAGGAGTACTTTATCAGTATTTTCCCTATACTTTTATTTGGAAGAACTTTGGAGTCTTTGTTCTTTTATGAAGTGATTGGACAAGCTTCATGAGTTAGTGATATAGATCATGAGTTAAATAGTGGGTGTGTGATGAAAAGTGAGTTGGATAGATGAGATGATCAGTGATATAGATCATGAGTTGAAAGTGAGTGGTGAAATATAGGAAAAGCTTTTACCCAGATGTTGGCGTGAGTGGTGCAATACGAGAAAAGCCCTTACCCAACGTTGACCCCCGTCATTCAGCAGAGTAGGGATGACAACCATGGACTGTTTTGATGGTATGTGGAACACTAGCAGGCTTGTAACCTGTAGGTGTTAATGGACTTAAGTGTTCATTCGCTGTACTCTAAAACCCCCGTCATTCAGCAGAGTATGGATGACAACCATGGACTGTTTTGATTGTTTGTGGAACACTAGCAGGCTCGTAACCTGTAGGTGTTAATGGACTTAAGTGTTCATTAGTTGTACTCTATTCCCCTCGTGAGTGCCTTTAGGGCAAGTAAGGATGGGGAAAACCCCTTAGTATGTTCATCAGCTGTATGGAAAACCCATTGACATGTATTGCGGGGGGGGGGGGGGGGGGGGAACCCCGTGGGAAATACCGTCAAGGAATAAGAGCTATGGACTTAGTATATGGAAAACCCATTGACATGTATTGCGGGGAAAACACCCGTGGGAAATATCGTCGATGAATAAGAGCTATGGACTAGCACATGGCGATGATGTGACTTCATGCCTATTTGACATAAATTGATGAAGGAAAGCAATGTTGTCACTTTGTTGGTTATTTTATATTAGGATGCCTTGTTTGACATAACTTGCTGAGGGAAAGCAATGTTGTCACTCCGATGTTTTTTTTATTTGACATAACTTGCTGAGGAACCCCTAAAGCAATGTTGTCGCCCCTAGTGATAATCCTTAGGCTAGGTCCCTTATGATAGTTGTTTTAGGGACGTAAAGTGAGGATAATGGGAATGAGTAATTAGGGTTATTTTGGTTGATGAAATTAATAAATTTATTGTTGATTGAGAACTTAATAAGTTTATTATTTATTGTGGGTTGAAAACCCTATATGCTCACCAGGCTCCCAAGCCTGATCCACTCAGTTTATTTGTATCACAGGTATCGATACGAAGTTGCTTTATACTGAGAGATTAAAAGAGAAGTAGATCACTAGTGTAAGTGAATGTAAGTTTTGTTTATGCTTATGTTTTTGTATTGACAATGACATCCCAATAGTTTAAGTGAATAAAATACATTTCTTCGGAAATGAGTTGATAACATAGTTATCATGTTTATCTGGGAACAAATTCCGCAACACTTTTAATCAAATGATTACTCTGAAATTATTTTAAAAGCATAAATTAAATCGGTCTTTTCTGGCCGTGAAATTGGGGATGTCACACAGATGTTTTGGATTTATCATTCAAAAATGTTTGATTGTCTTCAAACTTTCGAATGTTTTTAAATTTTCGAGCATTCTCAAATTTTCGAACATTTTCAAATTTTCGATCATTCTCAAATTTTCGAACATTTTCAAATTGACGAACATTAGCAAAATATCGATTTGTTCTATTTGAATAAAATATGTTTTTAGCGTTTGTTGGTTTTGGAAAAGATGAATTTAAAGTTGAAAACTTTTGTCTTTTTTTGTTTAAATATTCTTTTGTTGAGCACTTGTTTAAAAAGTCTTTGAAGATGTTGAAAACTTCGTTGAATAATTTTGAGAATTAGATGAAATTGATTGAGCAGGATTTTCCTTTTTATCCGAATGAGTTGAAAACTTTGTTTGTACTGATTTAGACAACCCTTTTTCAGACATTTTCTTGATTGGTATTTTTTATTGCTTTTCTTTTGACACTACTTGCCATAAAATTCTCTTTCGTGCTAGTCTTTTCGAAATTCCTTTTTCATTCGAAATTTTTTCAACAAGATCCTTAAATTCTTGTGAATCAAGTTTCACATTCTCATTTGTTTCATTAGATTCTTGTTTCAAAATCTCTTTTGTATTTTCTTGTTTTTCAACCCATTTTGTTGTGGTTTTTGTCTTTGAAAATCATATGAATTCTTTGTTAGATTATTTCGACAATGCTTTGATTTGAAAAGAATCATTCGTCTGATGTTTTCTTGTTATCTTCTTCGACCATTTTGTTGAAATCCAGTTTGATGTTTTCAACATTTCCAGTAGTGACAACACTTGATTCGGAAATACAACATCATTTGTACACTTAAAATTTGGATACACCACAGTGTTCGTTTCCAAAAAATGAGCACCTTTTTCAGATAACACTTTGTCGAAATTTTTAGTGTCTCCAAACACTTGGTCAACAACAATTCGTTTAATGGTTGTTTTGTTTGAAACATACTTTTCTATTGCAGAATTGTTTGGCACTTCTTCTTCATTCTCATCATCACTGTTATCCGTTTGACTGTCTCTAACACTCACATGATCAAAGTCACAAACATTCGAAGTAGAGGGTCTATCAGTGTCATCCTCAACCATCGAATCATCAAAAAAAAATTTACCTTTTGACTTAGATGTGACACTAATGACAGAAAATTGAGAACAATCGATACTTTCCTCCTCCTCAATTTCACTGATTTCGCTAAAATTATCAGAATTATCTTCGATATCAGCAAAATTAAATTGAGAGTCAAGTTTTGAATTCTCAGTTCTTTTCAAAATTTTGATTTGTTCACTTTTGGTCAAAGTTTCATTCACTATTTCAACAAGTTCATCAGCATTCAAATATTCGTCTATCTTAACAATACCATAAGCAAATCGATTATCAGGACCTTTATGGAATTAAGCTATGGTTTTCTCACAATCATAGGACAAACTATCAACTTTCTCTCCTTCGAAAACAAGAAAAGGCAATAGTTTCCTATGTTGTTCTTTGCTTATATTAGATGAATGATGCAATGAAGTCAATTTAGCATAAAGTCTTTTTGCTGAATTACAGTAAATGTTTCGTTGAGCAAGTAACATTCGAACTTCATTATCTAGACATTCCCTATCCTTATTCACATTATTCAATTGCAATTCCAGATACTCTACCCTGCTTCGTTTCGAATCTAGCAATTTTTGGGTCTCTAGCAACTAGATGTTTAGTTTCTTAGCTTCATTACTAGCAGACACCACAATTGTATCAAAGTAAGCAACAGTATCATCAAATGCAATTATTTCAGAATCATAAGCTTATAAAGGAATGTTAAAAGATTGAAAAATAGAACGTACCTTCGTTGTCATCGGTTCGTCCTCATCCTCTTCAAATTGTGCGAACATAGCCCCATGCGTCAGATTATGCATCTCTTCGTCATCAGATCCTGAAGACCAGATCTGATATGTGCCATCTTCCTCACCTTCTCCTCTTGCAACCAATGACATCCCTTTCTCTTTTGTACGTATATCCTCCAGTTTCTCCACATAATATGCTTCGTCCTTGACCTTATTCTTTTTCTCTTCTTTCTTACGAAGCATGCAATCATTAGCCAAATGATTTGCTCCGTTGCAGTAATGACAGTCAATACCTAAATCTCCCTTGAGTTTCTTCTCGCTTTTGGCTTCAGTTGCCTTCACATCATTCTTCTCGAATTTCTTCTTCTCCTCACCCACAAACTTATTCACGAAATTTCCTTTCACATCACTCCGCTTCACCTTAGGATTGAAGGGTTTCTTGAAAAAAATTTTAACTTGGTTGTTCGAGTAAAAAGCAATCGCTTCATCATCAAAGCTCATTAGAAAACCTTCTTCATCAGAATTATCTTTTTCACCTGCCTCTTTCTCAGACACTTTCGAAACAAGAGCTAAAGGGCCTCCCAAACTAGGTTTCGACTCTTCAGCCATCTCATTCACTTCACTTTCTTGAGTTTTCAATTGATTATACAAATCATTCAGAGAGGAAGTATCGAAGCTTTGTTGATTCTTCACCATCATACTGACAGTTCTCCCTTCCTTACGAAGTCCCATCACAAAAATGAGATTGAACTCCATTGATGACCTTGTGATTCCATAACGATTGCATATATAGATCAATTCATTAAGACGGTCATAGTAAACTTCAATCGTTTCATTCTCTTTTTGTCTGAACTCTTTCAGCTCCACATGACACTGCTTAACAGAATTTATCTTCGTTTTCTCGCTTCCCTAATAATTTTCCTTAAAAGTGTTCCAAATATCCTTTGTAGTTTTACAACCACGGACGTGATTGTAAACAACAGGTGGCAATGCACCTCGCAATTCTCTCAAACAACGCTTTTCGTTGTTCTTCAGCCTGGTGGATTGATCAGTAACTGCAGGTGTTGATCCAGATGATCCAATAGTTTGAACATTCGATGGAGGTTGAGCGATTCCTGTAATGCAGCTCTAGAGTTCCTCATCCAATCCGTTCAAGTAATCCTCCATTCGATCAGCCCACTGATCATAGTACTCATGAATCAACATAGGAATCTTCGTAGAAGATCCTCACAGATGAGAAAATGAAGTCATCGTGTTTATGTTGAAATTCGCCATTAACGTACATATGAGATTTTTCATAAAAACTTGAAAGAATTCAAAATAGAATGAATGAATTGATCAGAAACTCAAAATCGATTACTCAATTATACAATTCAAACATAGAATCAAATCAAAACTATAGATCAGAGATGATTTTCAGAATCAAACAGTGCGGAAACTTTTGAGACAAGCACGCGACTCAAAAACTAGAGATTCAATTGAAAATCAGATCTCCGCAGTATTGATTCATGCTCTGATACAAATTGTAGAAGTGTTTAATCGAATATAAGAATCAAATCAGAGTAAAACAATGCAATATGAAGACACGAAGTAAATAAGATTTGGTTTAGCTCATATTACTTTCAGAGAACACGAGTACAAAACTGATAGTAAACAATGGAAACTCTATTATCAACTCTATGTTCAGCTCCTATTTATAGGAGGCTGAAAGTACAAAAAATACTAAGGCTAGACATTACGCTTTGTTAAAACAGATGCCTTAGCAAATACATAGAAAACATATGAAAGTGACTAATACACATACTTCGACAAATTACAAAATATTTTGACTCTACAAGAACAACCAATTTGATAATCAAAAAGTCAATATACAGCCCTCCTTATAGGAAACTAAGAGTGTGTTTGGTGGTGAAGAATTATTTGTTTTTCAAAAGATACTTTTAAGAAAAATGATTTTTTTTAAAACGTGTTCGGTTTAATATTTATTCTAAAATTTATAAAGAAAGGAGAATTCTTCAATTTTCTAAATTACAAGTATTTAAAAAAATCTCGAAAGATAAAAGTGGTTCGGGTATTTGGAAGTTTAAAGTTGCTTAATGTCGCTTTACTAAAAAAATAGGTTTGGTGGTTTTATACTGATCAAAAAAATGCTATGGGTTTATAACTAGGGGTTAGACTTTTATGTTCCTAAACCAAAGGGTGGTGTTTAGTCGTCGGTAGATAAAATGTATGAAAAACATATATTTCCTCATTCTCTTTTATGTAAAAGATTTGGGAAGGGGGTGATACTAGTTTTTAGGATGGGGTGTGGGTGTGAGATAAGAGACTTATGGATCGGTTTCCTAGGTTCTTTGTGCTTGAGACAAATGAAGATTGTTTAGTTGTTGATAGGTAGTGAGATGTATGTTGGGTGTGGGAGTGGACCCGTCAGATTAGAGTGATCGTCTGAATAGATGGGAGTGGGAACTTGAGTCTGATGGTATTTTTTCGGTTAGATATACTAGATGTCATATTGATAATAACATGATTCTTGGAGGTTTGTTTCCTAAACGACGGTGTAATTTTGCTCCCATCAAGTTAAACGTTTTTCTTTAGCGGGTAGTTTGGGATATGATTACAACTACAATTAGTTTGGTTGGTAGATGCGTGGATGTTCCCACAATTTTATGTCCTTGTTCGTTGGATGTGGATGACTGCAAACATGTGTTTGTAAATTGTAAGGTGGCTAGTTAGATTTGGATAAAGGTGGTTAAGTGGTTAGATCTTCCAATCCCTTTATTTATCAATTTTATAGAACTCTTTCTTGGGTGGACACAATCACTTTATCAACATTGAAGAAAAAGGCTTTGGAAGTCATTGTCTTGATTATGATTTGGATGCTTTGGCATTATAGGAACAATGTTGTGTTTCAGACTCCAACTACTAAGAGGAGTAAGATTTTTGAAAGTATTGTTATTTAATTTGTGGATTGGTTTTCTAACATATGTAATAAAATTAGTATTACTTGGACTTGGTGGTTACAAAACACAATGACTATGAATTATTTATAATTTTTTCTAGCACCTTACTACTGGTTAAAAAAACAAATAATTAAAAATTTGATAATTATTGTTTTCTACACTTTTCTAATTTTCAAAAGCTTTTTAAATATAAACAAACACACGCCCCACACCTACCCACCCACAAGACCCCTGCCTACATTATACAAAGACATCTAAATTGTATACTTAATTACTTTATCCTTAATTGATCGATTTTTTTATTTTGTTTGTATTGCATGAGTATATTAATGATGTCGTTTAAAATAGGTTTAGCTGGTTGACGGTGTTAGAATTATTTGATGCATTATCAAATGTAACAAAAACAACATTATTTTTAATTTAAAATCTTGCTTGACCAGTTTGCAAGTCGCATGATTTTTTGATGTCAAGTTTCCAATAGAGTTATGAAACTAACCATATTTTTGCATAGATTCTTTTCTCTTCGTTGTTTATAAGGCATAAATCGAAATTAGACTAAATTGCTTGGTTTCAGGAATATGGAGAAATTTTGACAACATTGGCATTCACATGGTTTTTTTTAGGTTGCTCTAGTGCTCCCGATGGACGCGAAACCAACAGCTTGTGAGAATGTCATTTCCAGTTGGAAATTGAAGTATAATTCGAGAGTACGAGATTGCAAGAAACGTTTTGAAAAGAGCAGTGTTAAAACTAAATGAAACAACACTTGTTTATACCAAGTATAGATGAATAAATGGTCATTTTTAGGGTCCAAACGGCTATACAACTGGTTGTTTTTTTTTTATTTATGAAAAAGTGCTTTTTATTTATTCTGATAAAATGACGGAAAAAAAATAGTCTTAGATTTTCGCCTTTCCAGGTACTCATCTTCGTCTGATAGGATTTATGCAATCCGGATTATTATTATTATTATTTTAAGTACAATATAATATCAAAATTCAATTATTTTTCAAATATCCGAATCCAGTTTCTCTATATGTTTGTTCCTTAAAAAATGTTAATTTTCAATTTGGCCACTCTAGCGGGCCTAGTCAGCCCAACCTAATAAATTAGCCAGCAGCCCACCACACCATACGAAAATCAGAAATCTATTTTGAGTTTTTGACACTTTGAATGTGATGTAGCAAATGCATAACATCAGTATCGAGTATCGAACAATTAAGTATATGTATATATTTCTCAAAACTTCAAACGATCACAAAACATGAACAAATCACAGACTACGTACAAGAGTACAGGAAAAAAAAAGAAAAAAACAATTCGTTACAAACAAAAATAATAAAATCTTAGTGCCTTATTTGATCAATCGTCACTAGGAGCAGGAGCCGAAGTCGGAGATGGAGAAGCACCATTTGTTTGATTGACAGTCTTAAACCCTAATTTTCTTATAAGTTCATCAGCAATCATCTCATTAGCATGATCCGATGGATGGTATTCATCCCAAAACAAATACTTGCTTCTGTCTTTACATAATCTCGATGCAGGAACACACGTCAAAGCAGGCCTAATCCTTCCAAATGAACAGCATGGCGAATCAGCATTGTCAAATCCTGCAACAACCATATCACATTTAATTCAAAAATCAAAACATAATTAATTAAGCAAATTAATTTACAGTATCAATTTACTGAATTAGACAAGAAAAACGTACCATATTTACTTGGATTGGTGATGATATTATTAACGACATCATAAGCATCTCCGAATTTGTAAGACGCATTTGGAAGTTTCGCAGATAAATCGTCCATGAGTTTAGCTGTAGCTTTGTTGAAGCTAAGAGCAAGTGTGTTTGTTTTCTCTTGACACCCACCAGAAGTACTCAACACCCTTTGAAGAGGAATACAACCCATTGGCCCTAACCCGAAAACCATCAACTCTCGAACTCCCATCCCATGCAATACCTACATATAACATTAAACCAAGAAATTAAACTCATGCATGAATCTTATATATCAACGACTTTTGATTGGTTCCCAAGAAATTAAAGGATCAGGGTTGTTTAATTTTTACTGTGAGTTGTTCTCCGAGAGTCTCCATTAGGTAGCCAACGAAGGTGTCATCGTTATACGTCCAAGAATCAGCATAAACAGGCATCAAGTAGTTGTTGATGAAATCATTGCTACCCAATGCCACTACGTACTTCGCTTCCTGGAAAAACTTGGTTGCTTCTTTATCGCCTATTGAGCCTCGGATCAATGTTTGAACTCCTCGGAATAACTCGATTTGCTTATACATTGAGAATCTTTGAATCTGTAATTTTTTTTAACAATTTCGTTATCTGTTTTTAATCTATAAATCCGGTTTAAGTACAGGAATATTCAAACTTACAAACAAACCACCAGTTTCGTTCAAGATCCCGCCACCTCCGGAAGCGAAGTTCACTCCATTCGCAAGTATAACATCTTCTGATAACGAGGGATCCAAGAACGCCGGTGGTCGTGGAAGCCCAATCTTATCACCTGCAACCCAAAACTATTAAAGTCGACGATGTTTTATATAGTATGATTTACTATGTGATCGATGTTGCCGGAAAATATATTACCGATAATGTCAGAAACGGTGCGACCATTGGTGAACCTGCCATTCGGCATTCCACTACCATAGTCGATGCCATACCAAGGAAGTGCAGCCTGTGCGAAGCTCTTTGTAAGCCGATTGTTGTTGCCGTTATCGGACAATGAATCCCCGAAGATGAATTGCACAATTTTGCAATCGTATCCATGGATTAAACCTGAAAGAAGCGTCGTCAAGACCACCGTCATGGCCACTGTTAACTTCATCTTTCTTGGAGAAGATTTTGTTGAGCTTGTTTTGTTGAAGAAATGATGGGTTTGAAGTTGGAATTTAAACATGAAAAATGATTTAGAAAGGTGAGTCATGCAAGCAATTGCTACCGGAGGTTGTACCACCTCCTGGCCTACGTAATATTTTATTTTATTTTTAAGTTCAAATATTAAAATACCCTTTTTCGTTATTGATAAAAATCATTACTATCAACGGTTTATATTACAAGGTTTTACAAGAATAGAAGGCATTATCCATAGGTCGATAACATTAGAATCAACATTGTTATACTTTTGTAATGAATCCGATGGGTAAATATGTGATTTTAGTATAATTGTTTTTGAAAGAAAGGGACTATACCGGTATAATACATCTTAAAATAGAAAATTTTATTATTCTTTGTAAAACTAATTAAGGGAGGTCTATTCGGGGGTTGAAACTTGAAAGGATATGAAGTTGATAAGCTAATTGTAACTACTTACAACCACTTGGGATTTTGCCATGGTTTGAGGTTATGTTGTTTGTCAACATATTTTTACGGGTGCTCACCTACCTTATATAAAAAGTAGGTGGAATTTATATGAATGCTTTTATTCAAAATATCAAAATTTATAACAATATCGCATACACCCTTTGATAATTTTCTGAAAACTACAACTAAATATAACAAAAAAAAATCTCGCTCGATATTCAACGGTTTTATGTTTGTTGATGGTGTGACAAGAAAGGTGAAGAAAGTCCGAAAACAAACAACGGCATGTCTGCTTCTTCTAATAAATAAAACTCATTTTTGCTACGTGTCCCTATTCTACATTGTTACTTTGCCGCGTGTCATCTTCTTAAAAATTCTTATAATCAGCTTAAAATCAGCTGAATCGGTTACTGATTTCATTACTTAAATAAATATAATTAGAAATTCTGTAGTTTTTTTTGTGCCGCGATTCAAAAATTCCCCCAATTTTTGGTCTATCATCTTGCATTCTTTCAAAATCTATTACCTAAATTATGTGATGTCCTCCAATCTCTCACACATTAAATATTTTTATGATAACTGCTTGTGCATAGCCCTTCTCCTTCTTCGCCACTCTTCTCATGTAACTTTTTATTTTTTTGGTTTAGGCAAAAGCGGGATCGCATCCTCAAATTGTAAACACGTATCCTCAATTTAATTCCTTTGGACCTGCTAAATGTTCGTTCAATCACAATCGAAGGTAAATCCATATGTGTTCATTAATTTCATTCTTCTTTTCCTTCAATTTCTCAATAGCCAATAGTCTCGATGTTTTTAAATTTTATTCTTTTTCCTGTTTTTATTCGATCCATCCCAAGCCAATAAACTAACATGTGTTTTCTGAAATTTAATCAATTTTTTGTGCTTGATCATATTATGTATGGGGTATTTTTTTATGGGAGTAAGGAACTCAAAGAGAAGACTGTTACCACTCTTCACGCCAAATCCATTCAGAAAATATAACCAAAAGCATAGGAAAAATATGAGGTATTAAACAGTTTCTCTATTTTCTTTTGTTTGTGGGTGTAACAACCCAAAATACGACCCAGAAAATTTTGTTTTAATATTACTAAAAATCACAACATCAAACGTCATATATAACAAAACCATGGAACGAGTAATTCAAAAGTCATAGTAACAGTATCCAAAACAAAAACTGTATCAATCATATCAAAATATCAGAGTAAATTCTCAGGCTAAACTGAAGCTGTGGTGTGTGCCATGCCATCATCCCGAGCTCTTCCCCTTACTAGAAGAAGTACCTGAAACCAAAACTGAAACTGTAAGCACAAAGCTTAGTGAGCTCCCCCAAACTACCACATACCATACAATAACATATAAAGCACATATTGGGCCTTGCCCATTACATCGGACCGAAGTCCGGAAACTGACCAGGGCCTTGCCCACTGCATCGGACTGAACTCCGGAAACTACATCGGACCGAAGTCCGGAACTGACTGGGACCTTGTCCCCTGCATCGGACTGAAGTCCGGAACTAACTGCATTGGATCGAAGTCCAGAACTGACTGGGACCTTGTCCCCTGCATCGGACCGAAGTCCGGAACTGACTGAACGTAGCATAGCATAAACATATCAACTAGTATGAACACATATACTGCATACTGCATCGGAACAGGGTCCGGAACACATAACACAAAACATTTTTTAATCACAAAGACATCAAGCAATCTAACTACTACATCGGACCGAGGTCCAGAACTACTGCTAACTAAACGGGTCGGCATTGTGGCTGTAGACCCGTTCCTACTGGAAGGAAACTCACCTCGTGACGCCGGCTGCTGAGATGCTAACTCTAACACTGGCTGACTGCTGCTCCGGAACTATCCGGCTACAAATTCCAAAAACACTAGGATCGGTTACTTGTAAATGCCCGCAAGGTAAAATGACTATTTTACCCCTGATCAAGGTCAACTCCCTGGTCAAAGTCAACTCTCTGGTTGACCGGACTCGTCAAGTCAGGGCGCAGACTCGCCGAGTCCCTCCTTTACTAGTTCTGACATTAACTCACCGAGTCCCTTTCCCACTCACTGATTCACCCTAAACTCACAACTTGAAGAAAAACGGGGACTCGCTACTCAACTCATCGAGTCCAAAGAACGACTCGCTGAGTCCTATCGTGTAGATTCCATACAATCGAATTCTAATCCTTTCCAAAGCATCTAACTCGTAGATCTGAGCCCTTGAGACCATCTGAACTCGTAGAGTTGCTAACTTTACGTGTAACTACGAAGGAATGAAGTTATTTCACTCAAACACTATTTTTCTCGGGAAAACTCATCCGACTCGCCGAGTTGTTGAACAACTCGTCGAGTCTAAGGAAATCTTCATCGGACTCGCCGAGTTACTCATCCAACTCGTCGAGTCCACGGCTATCTTCATATGACTCACCGATTCAACCATGCGACTCGCCGAGTCCAGTCAGTCCTTTTTCCATACAGACCTTATTTGAGCCATGCAGCGGCTCCAAATCACAGATCCAAGCTTCTAGGGCATGCTTATCACGTGCATGGATGGCTTTAAAGGCTTCAAATGCCAAACCTAAGCTCTTAATGGAGTTCCAAGCTCAAGAGGGACCTCAATTACGACCATAACTGAAACTTTACACTTCTAGAATGCAATGAGGGTCCAGATCTGAAGTATGACCCGATCATAAGACTTTATCACAAAGGATTTGGGGTTTTGGGGCTCAAAAGCAAAAATTTGGGGACAAACAAGATCTACTAGATCAATAAACAATATGGAGGCTTTATTACCAGAAAAGATGACCACAACTAAGTGTGTTCTGGATCTACTTCCTCTTCTTTGAACTCTTCAACCTTCTCCTTCTTCAACTTGCTCCAAAAGTTCCTTCACAAAGCAATAATCACTCACACACTCAATAAGGGGGCTAGGGTTCGGTAAGAGATGCTCTGAGAGTGATAGAGGTGAGGTTGGGGTGTATAAGTGTGTTTAAATAGGGTGCAAACCCTTAAAACTAGGGCTTCATCCAGACAGGCGGACTCGCCGAGTCCAGCGTATGGACTCGCCAAGTCGCCAGCTTAATTCGCGTGATCATCCCGTCTCTACTCGATGAGTCGGGTTACAGACTTGTCGAGTACCCCTCAAGAAATGAAATACTTTAATTAAATCACATACTATAAATGGGGCGTTACAGTGGGTTTTGTTGCAGCAATAGTTATTGGGATATCATAATGCATATCAACCGTTCGATTAAATGCTTGGGTTAAAATACTGGTAAATAACTCTCATTAGTTGGTTTTTGTCATCTTTGAAGTGTGAACTTCACATTCAATGAATCCATAAAATAAAGGAAAATTTCCATATCATGAACTATTGTCAACGATCTTTTTTTTTCATTAAGATATTGTTCGAAACGAGACATTCAGTGGAAGCTAAGGATGAAGATTTTGGGTTGGTGTGAATGGATGTATATGTGAATGCATGTTTTAGTTTAAAATATATTTTAAACATTCATAACCATAGGTATTGATATATTATTTTCTAGGCTTATATGGACCATTTGTGTTTTTGAAATAATGCATGAAATAAGGCTTACACCGTGATATTTTTTTGCTGATATCTGAAAGGTGTTCAATACTTGAACATGAGATTGTTTTTTAACGAAAAACATACAAGTTAAGGATACTTATCTCACTATCCATCTGATGCGACCTGGCTCCGAACCACCTGAGCTATGGATGAATGACGTCCGGTTGGAACTTGATAGGTCATAGAGAAAAGGAAGGCGTCAGCCGTCGTCCGGGAGGAGGTCCTGGAAGAACGCTCCGACGGTCAAGTTAGTTGTTGAAATGAGAATGAGCGTATAGAGAATGAAGTTTGGGGTCAAGAGAGCTTCCCTTGTCAAGGCCAGATGATAGGCCTTTTATACTAAAGATCTTCCTCGAACCGTACGAGGGACAGGGACTGCGATCCTGATAGGATCTGATGCTCTTATTGGAGAAGCATGCTCCACGTTTGTGTCCAGCCCAACGATTGTTCCAGGCGATTATGCTCTGGCCTGGCATCTTGTCGCCTGGAGCCATTATCTTTGGAATGTAGTTAAAGGACCATGCATGGCGAGGGCGAGCTTCCTAGGTGGTCGCAACGTAGGAATCTGGGGTCGTTTGGGCGTCCGGGTTGCCCGGCCGATTCCCTGCTGGTAGCGCCCTGCTAGGGCTCACCTGTCTTTGGCCTGCTCTGAGGGGCGCGTCATCAAGTCCCCCAGTCCAGTAGTCATAGTGTATGCTAGCTAGTTATGACGTTCTGGACTTAACTTTTGGTACACACATCATGCTTTTACTCGGTCGATGCTTCATTTCCGGTGATGTGACATTACGACGTGCGCGGCGGTTACGTCAGCCGTGTCAAGGATTTTCGTAAATCCCGCTTTCTTTTCCTTTTATTCCTCTCGAACAGTTTTCTTTTTCAGTTCCTACCCTACCTCTTTATTCCCTCTTTTCTTCTCCTCTTCTTGTTCTTTTTCATGGCGTCTACTCAGAGCTCAATCCCTAGTTCCTCCGAATTCGACACCCTTTAGGAGGCTTACAGCCTCACTCTGGCCGATGGGGTGGAGTTCCTAGCCTCTGGTTCTTTGATCACTCGACCTCCGCTTTGGAAGGTGGGTGTTTATCTGAAAACCTTCGATGCCGGTCTTCACTTTCCATTAACTGACTTTCAAGAAGAAATACCCCAACGTAACCGGTGCAGTGTTCAGATGCTAACCCCCGGTGTTGTTCATAAGATAGTGGCCTTCGAGATGATTTGTCAAGCTAACTGCATCATTCCCAACTACTTCGTCTTCAAGTTCTTCTTTTAGTTTGCCGCCACCAACGACAAGTATACCTTCTCTGCCAGCCGGGGAGGCCATAATCTCGTCGTTGACAGTAAGCCTCCCAAGAACTGGCAGGATAAGTGGTTGTGGGTCAACCAGGAGCTGCTCGGCCATGAGTACCCCCAGGCGACCACGCTTTCCAACACCATCCCTAAACTAATTTACCACAACCAGGCGACTGCAGATCTCTTGCGCACTCTCCATGTGGACGTTGATGTGATGTCGGAGGCTATACTTGTCAGTGTCGGGATGAGTCCTAGTTGGCGCTCTCGGGGGGAGATGTATGTGTTCTACACTTTTTCTAACGGTGAGTCGCTCTTGCTTTTCCCGTTGGTTTCTTTCTTCTCCCCCCTTTATATATATATATATATATATATATATATATATATATATATATATATATATATATATATATATATATATATATAAAGAGACCTCGTTCATTTTTGCTTTTTCACGGTTATCTTTTCCATTTTTTGGCAGGTGTTGAATTCTCTGTCTCTATGGATTCTATACTGAGGGGTCATTACCAGGGCAAGCTGGAGCATCGTGTAGTGCCTTTGTGCGAGACTTTGGCTCCTCCCTGTCGCCTACTGCGGTTGCTTCTCGGGTGCCCCCACAACCCGTAGGGAGTCTATCGTGTCAGGAAGTCAGTCGGGTCCCTATACTGTCATGACCCCGCCGACTGCCTCCCGTACTCCTACTGAGCCGGCGACCGATGGTGCGGTGGACATCAAACTTGGGATTATGGCTGGCGATCGTCGGGTTGCGGAAAAAAGGAAAGTTGTGGAGGTGATGAGTGGTCCAACTCCTGAGGGTAGCTCGGGACCCATCGGACGGCGTGTGATGCGGCGTCGTGGTCTTATGCGCCTATTGTTGTCTGTACCGTCCAGCCCAAGGGATGTGTTGGTGATACCGATGATGACGTTCAACAGTCTGAGGGTATCAAAGGGGCGTCTCATCAGCCCATTGTACCGGTTTCTTTAGGCGTTGGCGTCAGACCTCAGTCTTCGAGGGGTAGCCCTGAGCGGTTGTTCCAAGGGCCCTTTGTAGTGGGGGCGTTGCGCAGCACGCCTGTGTTTGTTCCAGGGTGGGGCTTACGTTCTGATTCTCGTTTGTCTTTTCGTTCTGTTGCCTTGGATTTTACTCGTCATGCTCTTCCTCCAGCCACCGTAGATGATATGGTTTCAATGAGCAATGTCGTCTTGGCTCATAATCTTGCGTATGTCGCTGCACAGGCCATGACATATCTGGTCGTTGGGTCCCGTCGTGTGCAGCGATTTGATGAGTTGGAGCATGTGCATTCTTCCCTTATTGAGAGTGAAGCTGATTTGAAGGCAAAGGTGACCGACTTAAGCATTGTCGTTGGTCGGTTAGAGGAGGAGAACATGTCTTTGGTGTCGGAGAAATTGGTATTGGAGGATGTGCGTAGTGTCTTGGAGGGTCAAGTGGGGTATTTGACCTAAGCAAATGAAGGTTTGATGATTCAGAATGAAAGCCTGGAGTGGGACCTTGCCGATCGCGAGCGTGAACTAGAGTTGCTGAGGGTAGACCCTAGTTGGCTCCTTCAGGTTGGGTTTGTGTGTGTGATGGACAAGCTTCTTGAACATCCCGAGTTCACTGGTGGTATTAGTCATATTCGTCATGCTGCCTTTATTGCAGGGGAGGAGTCAGGTTGGGCCAGCTTGAAAGCTCAGGTCGACGATGGGACTTACGATCCTTCAACTACCAACTCGCGGTCCAGTCATACGTCAGCCTTGGATGACGCTTTGTTGGCTTTCACGACAATGGACTTTGCAGGTTTGCTCGGGCTGGGTCACTTGGATGTGGATAGGTAAGAGCATTATGCGCGTTTGATGAGGGTGAGGAGGATGTGGAGATGTTGGGTGTGGTTGGTTCAGGGGCAGGTGGTGTAGGAGCAAGTGTTGGGGCTGGTGGAGTTGGCGGTGGTAGTGAAATTGGTGATGGCGACGACCCTGTTGGTGGCGATGGTGCTGGTGGCGATGTATGAAGTTGTTCAGGGCTACCCTTCTAGGTTGTGAAAAAAAATCTTATTGAAGCTTTTGTCTTGTTGTCTTTTAATCGTTTTACAGCCTCTGAGGCCTTTGTTTGGATGTTCTTAGCCTATGGCCTCTAAGGCTTTCGTGTGTAAGCAAACAAAGGTTTATCTTTAGTTGCTGAACTGTTATGCTTTTTATCAATCGTATCAAACCTTCTATGTAGGCTTATCATCTGTTAGGCTCTCTTCTATATTATTTTTTTCGTTTTTATGTACACTACATCTTGGATTCACTAAGTATCCTCTATGCTATATTTTTTAGAATGTTAGATGTGCTCACTGCATTACGTGCTAAAGACAATGCATGTTCTTTTATTTATGTAATTCTGATACATGGTTGTTTCATACAATAATTTCCTATTAGACTTCTCTAAGAGTCCATCTGTTGGTCTGGGTGATTAGTCCTGCCATGAGATGTTTTCCTCGTTTTCCCTACTATTTAGGGTTTTACGACTTTGCTTGAAGGTTGTGTACCTTCGTCTTCCCTTCTGCATAGGGTCCTGCCGTTTCTTAGATATGGAACTTCCTCAAGTTCCTCGTGTTCCATGTCCTAGGTATTTGCCTCCCTTCCAGGGTCTCGAGAGAGTACGATCCGTTGCGGTGCGTCTCGGCCACTATGTATGGTCCTTCCCACGTCTGGCTTAATTTCCCGGGGGGTTGTGCATGGTTGACCTCATTTTTCCACAAGACAAAGTCTCCTACTCGGAATGCTTTGTCCTTGACACTTTGATTGTAGTATCTTTCCACTGTCTTTTTGTAGGATGCCTGGCACATGCTTGGACGCTCGCGTCGTTCCTCCAGGAGGTATAGGTTTTCTCTTAGATTTTTGTTGTTTCCTTGCTCATGGCAGTACTCTGTTCGTATTGATCCTATCATCATTTCTTCTAGTAGCATTGCTTCGGCTCCATAGGCTAAACAGAATGGCGTTTCTTTTGTGTTGGTCCGTGGTGTGGTACGATATGACCAAAGAACTTCTGGTAGCTCGTCTACCCAGTTGCCTTTTGCTTTGCCTAGCCGTTTCTTGATCCCTTGCACCAACGTCCTATTGGACACCTCTGTTTGTCCATTGTCTTGGGGGTGAGCCATAGATGTGAATCTCTATTCTATTCCCTTTTCTTTGCACCAGTCCTTGAAGGGGTTCTCTGCGAACTTTAGGCCATTGTCACTGACTCGGATCTTAAGTGTTCCGAACCGTGTTATGATGTTCTTCCAGACGAACTTGATTATCTGCCTCCCGGTAATACACACCAACGGTTCTGCTTCTATCCATTTTGTAAAGTAGTCAACTACCACAACTAGAAATTTTACCTTCCCCGGCGCTTCTGGGAAGGGGCCGACAATATCAACTCCCTATTGGTAGAAAGGCCAAGGGCTGATTATGCTTGTTAACTTGGATGGTGGCACTTCTTGTGCCGGTGAGAAAGTTAGGCATTCCACACAAGTTCGTGTTAGGTCGATCGCATGCTGGTGTATCTCTGTCCAGTAGAGACCCATGCGCAACACTTTGCTTTTGAGTGCTCAGGCTCCTACATGGGCTCCGGCTGACCCTGTGTGGGCTTCCTTCAGAGCCATCTTCCCTGCCATGCCATCTATGCATTTGAGCCACAGAGATGTGTGACATTTTCTATACAACGTCCCTTTTAGGACTGCATATTGGGGGGCTCGCACCCTCGTTTTCCGGGACTCTACATGGTCGTCAAGGAGAATACCGTGCAGAAGATAGTCCATGATGGGCGTCATCCAGTTGAGTTGCGCCACTGATAGGGAGTCAACTTGCCGCTCGTCGATGCTCCTTTCTTTTAGTATTTCCACCAGCACCTCCTTCGAGAGGTGTCCGAAACATGTTGATGCTAACTTCCTTAGGGCATCTACTCACCTATTGCTTCCCCTCGGGATTTGCTTTATCACAAAAATTTTTAGGGAACTCGTGATTCGTTCCACCACTTTCACATATTTCTCCATTCGTTTGTCTTTCTCTTCGAATTCCCCTGATACTTGGTGGCTGCTAAGCGCGAATCTGTTAAGGCTGTGACTCTTTCCGCCCCCATTTTTACTGCTAGCCTAAGCCCGACTAGCAAGGCTTCGTATTCTGCTTCGTTGTTGGAAGTACGGAAGTCGAAGCGCAGGGCGTATGTGACTTCCTCTCCTGTAGGGC
The DNA here is from genome assembly GCF_051521515.1 of Lactuca serriola. Lineage (NCBI taxonomy): Eukaryota > Viridiplantae > Streptophyta > Magnoliopsida > Asterales > Asteraceae > Lactuca > Lactuca serriola. Next base: position 45,653,398 of record NC_136412.1, on the reverse strand, counting down.
TGGCTAAAATTAGCCTTGTGCCCAACCCTTCTTTGTTGGAGGCCCCGTCTGTATAGAGGATCCACAGCTGGTCATTCTTCTCTGCTGAGCGCCCTTGTTGGTCTGTGTTGGTTACTTCTTGTTAGAGTTCTCCTGGAATTTCAAGCAAGAAATCCACTAACACAAGCCCCTTGATGCTTACCCGAGGGTGGTAACTGATGTCGTGCTCTCCTAGCTCTATGGCCCACTTTGCGAGTCGCCCAGATGTCTCCGGCTTTAGGAGTACCTGCTTGATCGGGCAATTAGTCAGTACCTCTATTTGGTGGGCCTGGAAGTATCGGTGGAGTCTTCGTGTCACATAGACTAGGGCGAGCACCAATTTCTCGGTGGTTGGGTAGTTTATTTCGGGTCCCCATAGGGCCTGGCTCACGAAGTAGATCGGCAGCTGGCGTTCTTGTCTTTCAACAACCAGCACTGATGAGATAGCGCCTTTCGATGTAGAAAAGTACACTTGCAGCATCTCGCCGGGTATTGGGCTGGCCAGAGTAAGGAGGGTGTGGAGTGCTTTTTTATCTTCTGTAGTGCTGATTTGGCCTCTGTCATCCATCATAAATTGTTTTTCTCTATGCATCTTTTGAGTGTGTGGAATAGCGGCATGGCTTTCTTAGCCGACTTGGAGATGAATCGGCTAAGCGTTATCAGCTTTCCATTTAAGCATTGTGCGTCCCTCAGCGTACAAGGTGAGGGTGTTTCTTTGAGCTCATTTACTTTGGTTGGACTCGGCTGAATTCCTTCTTTCGTCACATAGTATCCCAAAAACTGGCCTTCTTCAACCCCAAAAGTGCACTTGGCGAGGTTTAATTTCATCCTAGCCCCTCCAATATTTGTAGCGTTTCCTCCACATCTCGTAGCAGCTTGCTCTCGTTTGGGCTTTTTATTACCATGTTGTCGACATAAACCTCAAAATTTCGACCGAGCTGGTGGGCGAACAAGGAATCAACGAGCCGCTGATAGGTCACCCCTGCATTCTTCAGCCCACACGGCATCTTTGTGTAACAAAAGGTGCCATGATCCATGTAGAAGGCTATCTTCTCTTCATCGTTTGTGCTCATTAGGATTTGGTGATATCCTTTGTATGCATCTAGGAAGCACTTCCACTGAAATCCTTGCAAAGATTCTACTTTTTAGTCTATTTCTGGTAGCGGATAACAGCCTTTGGGGCATGCTTTGTTTAGGTCCGAGTAATCAATGCACATCCGCCAACTACCGTCATGTTTCCTTACCATTACCGGGTTGGCGATCCACATGGGAAAAATCGTTTCTATGAGGATCCCAACGTTGGTTAACTTTTCCACTTCTGCTTTGATTGCTTTGTTTTGGTCCCCTCCCTGAACCCGCTTCTTTTGTTTCACTTCCTTGGTTCCTGGTTTTATCATCAGCTCGTGTTCTATGATTCCTCGATCGACCCCCACCATGTCTGTAGGCATCCATGCGAATACATGTCTGTACTTCTGTAGTAGCTGGACCAGCGTCCCTCTCGTTTTTGCAGGGAGGGTTGTTCTCATGGTCACTCGCTGGTTGGGGAACTCCCTGTTGATTACTTCTCCTCCATCTAACGGGTTTAGTCTTGGTCTTTTGGCCTCAGCTGAGATGTATTTCGGTTGCATGATCTCATAACATTTGAGTTCCCTTGGGGTTGTGGCTAGAATCATGCCTAGTCCGTGGCTTATGCTAAATTTGACTATCCCGTGGATTGTTGACGGGATCGCCCCAAATCTAAGCAGGGTTGTCCAACCCAATATGATGTTGTGCTCCGACGAGTGTCGTATGATTACAAAGTCTATTAGAGCGGTCCGTCGCATGGCTTTGTCTTGGATAACTAGCGTAAATGGCAAGTGAATCGTACCTAGTGGACATAGGCTATGCCCGGTGAATCCTGTGAGTTGGCACGTGGTTGGCCTCAGTCCCTCTTTCCATGTGTTTGGTAATAGCCAAAAACAGTGTTTGTAGATGATATCCGCTGAGCTTCCGGTATCGACGTATACCCGGTGAATGATTATATCTCGGATGGACGCCTGAACGACGAGGGGTTTGTCTCCGTTCCACCCGGTTAGGGTTGGGTCACGCATGGAGAATGTCAACCCCTGCATTTCTCTTGTAATATTTTGTGTGTCTTCCGCACGCTCCACTCTCCCCCTCTTATGGTGGATTGTCAGAATTTCCAGTTTGCGTTCTGCCTTCCCGACGGCGTCTTTTGGGTTTTCTGCGTCGAACTTAGCCCATAGGCTTTTGGCGATTTCTATGACGTTGCCTTTTAGTTGCTTTTCTTCGATTGTGACGTGTGTCCTGCTCTTGTGATACTCACACCATCGTGTTTTGGAGCCTTTGGTTGTTGATCTTTCGTCGACCGTGTAGACTTCTGTTCTTCTTCCTCGCCTATCGTCCCTGTTGAAGGGTCTAAAACGCCCTAAGGGTTATCTGTCCTGCCCCCATGAACCTGTTGTTCCCCCGAGAGTCGGGATGAGACGGAGGGTAGCTATTCTGCCTCCCGGTGGAGGTTGTCATGGTGTTGAGGTTTGCCTGCTTCGATGCTTCGCCCTCCTCTTGTGTAAAAACGTTCAACTCGCTCTTTTAATTCGGCCCTCGTCTTGTGTTGTTTGCTCATAAGCTTTTAGGACAACGAGCATGGTAACAACCCCCAGGTGAACGCACTCACGATTAAACTTTCGTCATGTCCTCGGACGTCTAACGTTGCTTTGGTAAACCGAGCAAACTAGTCTTTGACTGTCTCCTCCTCTCTTTGTTTGCACCCAATGATTGAGTGGCAGTCACCTTTGCACTTCCTGAGATGCATGAAGTTTGTGAGGAAGAGATACTTCAGCTGGCTGAAATTACTGATGCTGCCTGGACGCGGCGTCTTGAACCATGTTCCTGCGTTGTTGTCTAAGGTAGTAGGGAAGTATGTACACTAGAATCGCTCATCTAGCTTGAGGGACGTCATGGTCCACTCATACGTGTCAATGTGGCTATCTGGATCGGTAGTTCCATTGTACGTCTTAAGGTGGGGTAGTTTGGTGGTGTTGGGGATTTCGTACTCCAGGAGTTCTTTAACAAATGGCGATGTGACGCTTCGCGATGAGTAGTCTTGGGTTAGAACTTGCTGATTGAGGTGGTACCCTGGCGATTGCATCGCCAGGAATGGCTGAACTAGCATATTGTTGTAAGCGGTGAGATCTGGTGTTGTTAGACCATAGTGGCTAAGCGGTTGAAATAGAGTGGGGAAGCTGTATGGCTTGGGAATCTGTTGCTGGGCCACATGTGTTTGATGTTGGGCCATAGGTGTCTGTTGTTGGGTCATGGGTGTTTGGTGGTAGAACGTAAGTGGCGGCGCTGGTGTATTACCTGCCATCAGTAATGGGTGGTTCTATGATTTCGATACAATACATGCGCCAATCATAGCGCTGTTTGTGTGTACGTTACTTGCTAAGGGTGTGACGGTTGTCATTTGATCGTGATGGGAACCGACGGTGTTGGAGAAAAAGGGTGGCGAGGTGGGTATGGTGTATCGGCTGGGTATGCTATTGTTTGGTAATGGTGGGATGGTCATGGGAGTCATGGTGGTTATTGTTTGGTTCTGGGGTAGGGCGGCCTGCACAGCCGTGGTAACGGGAGTTGGGAATGAATCTGGTGGCGGAGTTGTCACATGATACGGTGGTGGACGGCCGAAAGCCGGTGTCGCTTCGAAGGACAACAACGGGTCACCAGATGTTGGTGGTATTTCGGATGTTGGTGGCTGACCACCGGATGACGGCACCGCTGGAGTGTCAGTTACCTCCAACGACCCCATCGGGTGTATCGGACTGTGTGATTTGCGTATCTATTGTCACACAAACGGATGGCGTCAAATGATGCGACCTGGCTCCGAACCACCTGAGCTATGGATGATCGGCGTTCGGCTGGAACCTGAGAGGTCACAGAGAAAGGAAGGCGTCAGCCGTCGTCCGGGAGGAGGTCCCGGAAGAACGCTCTGATGGTCAAGTTAGTTGGTGAAATGAGAATGGGTTTATAGAGAATAAATGTTGGGGTCAAGAGAGCTTACCTTGTCAAGGCTAGATGATAGGGACTGCGATCCCAACAGGATCTGACACTCTTATTAGAGTAGCATGCTCCACGTTTGTGTCCGGCCCAACGATTGGTCTAGGCGATTATTCTTTGGCCTGGCGTCTTGTCGCCTGAAGCCGTTATCTTTGGACTGTAGTTAGATGACCATGCTTGGCAAGGGCGAGCTTCCTACGTGGTCGCCGCGTAGGAATCTGGGGTCGTTTGGGACGTCCCGGTCGCCCGGTCGATTCCCTACTGGTAGCGCCCTGCTAGGGCTCGCCTGTCTCTGACCCGCTCTGAGGGGCGCGCCATCACCATCCATACAGGTTAGTGCTTTCATTTTAATGCTAAATGAAAGACTAATTGATAACTTTCTTCCGCCTCTATTTTCTTTTTCTAAAGTCAATAAATGCATCATTTTTATTCTTAAAATTCAGAAATACTGAAGCATTTTTTTTTTGGTGTGTTGCTAAGTTTTTTTTTCTGGTGTTTTGCTAATTGGTAACTTTCTTCCGCCTCTGTTTTCTTTTTCTAAAGTCAATAAATGCATCAATATTCAAAATGTTTTCATTTTGGACTAATAACATGAAAATCAGAAAATATAGGGTTCATCTGTGTGATTTCTCCTTTCGGTGTTACCCTGAGTTCATAATGTATTTCCATTTTTTTTATATTTTAGATTTTGATTGGTGAAAACTTTCCACTTTTTTGCCTCTAAATCAACGAAGGTGATGCACGATTTGATATATTTGTTTGGATGCATTGATGGTTAGGTATATGTAGTAGGGGAAAGAATTAAGTTCTACTAGCAAATAAAAAGGTAACTGCATATTACAATTGCAATTGGAGAATAAAAAATTAAACTCTGCACAAAACTTTGTGTTTGAGAACATCCCACGTTAGATACTTGATGTTATTTTCTTTTGCTATCACTTACATTTTTTGTAGTATTTAAATTGTACCTTGATTAATTTTAATTTTTGCAAGAACCTTTTTAATATTTTTAGTTTAGTAAATGATTATATTTGCGTTTGTCTAAATTGCATGACTATATTTATATTAATCTAAATGACCGATTCGTCTAATGTTTATTTTTAGTTAACATAGAAGTTTTGTAATCAACGATTATAACTTTAGATAAATAAATAAAAACATAAATCTCTTAATTAATAATTTATTTAAAATAATTTATTAATAATTATGATTTTTTACCTTAAAATTTTAATATTTTTGCAACCGTGGTTTCCATGGGTTATAATCTAATTAATAACTATTGTGATAGATATTGTTTTACCCCAAAAATTATCATGTACCAATTATTTTTTCCTATGACATTTGGTGAACAAATACATGTTTCAAGTGGGATGTTGAACTAAATTAAATGCAAAAATGAGATCATCAAGATTTGTAATTGGTTTTCTTGATTCCAATACTAGACAAAACCAGGTTCAAAATGATAAATATGCTGCAAAACCTCAAATTGAGTTTTGTATATCAAAAGCGTTAGTTGAGGGTAGGGCTGTAAACGAATTGTTCGTGAATCGTTCAGCGGGAATTTAGTTTATGTTTGTTTATTTAATAGATGAACGAACATAAACACAAATTGTCATTCGTTTAGTTAAACGAACGAACATGAACAATGATCTCGTTCGTTCAATTATGTTCGTGAACGTTCATTTAAGTTGTCCGTTTATATAATTTCATTTTATGCTCATATATGCTTAATTATGTTTGATTATATTATAATATTATATGTTCATTTATGTTCATATAGGTTTAATTATGTTTGTTTATCTTTGTTCATTTATGTTCATTTGTTTATGTTCGTTTTGCATGCTCACGAACATAAACCAACGAACATGAATAATGTAATTTGTTAAATGAACCAACATGAACATGAAAATTCGTTCGTTTATCTGTCCGTGTTCGTTTATTTGTTTGGCTAACTTAAACGAACGAACAGGAGCAAAACACAAGCAATAAGAGCTAGGGGGCCGAAACTAAAATTTACAAAAAACTATATATATATATATATATATATATATATATATATATATATATATATATATATATATAATATTTTGAATAATATTTAGAATTTATCATTGTAAATATATATGTAAAATCATAATTACTCCAACTTTATTAACTTCAATTTGATTACCCTTACATTTGTACCTCGTCTTTTATTTCTGTGTAGACTTCTTTTATGTTAGTACTTACTCCATCTTTATTACCCTTATACAAATATTTTTATCACCCATGTTCATGACCAGTGCCCTGTATGTCTATGATGTACTTACTACATCTTTATTACCCCTATACATACATCTATATCTATATCATATAAATATATAAATGAGATACTTATCAGTATCTAGAAACAAAGACAGAGAAAGTAGTAAGAGATGTTAGCGTATGATTTATGATCCATATGTTTTGTATGTATAGAGTAGGCCTATCTCATGTTTGGCCCGTTTTCTATTTTGTATTGTTCGTGTATTTATATACGTTGGCTATATGGAATGAAAGGGGGAGAGATACGAAACATAACATGGTATCAGAGCATAATATAGTCTGATTGCCATAAACCCTAGCCGACGTCCTTCTTCTCATCATCTTTAGGTATCTGATCTTTCTTTCAACCTTTCCTCTTGATTTTTCTTTCTCTCCCTCTCATCATGTCAATCACAGACAAACCCTCCTCTACAATTAATATCAAACATGCAGTCCCATTCGTTCTAGACTTGGATCAAATTAATTATGATATTTGGCGAGAACTATTCGAAATTCACTATATCGGGTATGGTGTCGATGATCATCTCAAGTCCTCTGCTCCAATAACGACTGAAAAAGAAAAAGAAAAGGAAAAAGACAAAGCAACAGAAGAATCAATGTCTGTGAAGGATGCATGGGTTCGCAAGGACTCTATCGTAAAATCATGGCTATATGCCACTCTCTCTATCCCTCTTCTCAATATGATATTCAAGAAGCAAGCAACAGCTTTTGAAATCTGGGAAAATCTTGAAAAAGTTTTCCGCGATAACAAAGCCTCGAAAATCATTCAGCTTGATCGAGAATTGAGAAACATCTCTCTTGGTAACTCTTCCATCACAGAATACTGTAACAAAATCAAATCCCTTGCTGATAGATTAGAACACATGGATGCTAAGGTGTGTGAAATTAACCTGGTGGCATGTATGATTAATGGACTGTCTAAGAAGTTTCAGTACATAGCTATTAATATCCGACACAGGGACCCGCCTCCATCTTTTTGGGATGCTAGATCTATTCTCCTTTGTGAAGAACAACAGATGCTTCTCGATGAATAGAAGGAATCTCTCCACAGACATGCCGACACTTCATCCTCCTCACACGCTCTCACTGTTCAGAACTCAAACACCAGCTCATCTCAATGGCGTAATAACTTCACCAACAGCAGTAGTAATCGAGGCGGCTATCGTGGGGGACGCGGTGGCCGTCGTGGTGGTCGGGGAGGAGGGCGCTATGGCGGTCGGTAAAACAATGGCGGCGGCGGCACTTTTTTGAGTGGCAGTCAATAGCAACACAATCAGCGACAGGGTAATTGGGTTTGGTCCTATGCCCCTCAACCACATCACATATTAAATCAGCAAGGCCTTCTGCCAAGCCCAGGTGTTTTTCAGCATCAGGAAAATGGGCCCAGAGCACATCCATCCCAACAGAACAATAACCAACATCAGTTTTTTTCACAAGCCCAACAGCCTTTTCTCACCAACAAGCATATCAAGTTCAACAGCAAAATCCCGAGCACACTGCACTTCCACAAATGTTCAATACTATGACATTAAATGATCCGGGCTCAGCTGAATGGTACATGGACACTGGTGCAACCTCGCACCTTCACTCAAATGCAGTTATACTCAATTCTGTTTCAGATAAAATTAGTAATTCTTCTTCATCTGTATTAGTTGGTGATGGATCTTTAATACCTATGACTAAAACTGGTCACACTACTCTTCCGCTTCCTAATCCTTATCATACCTTGACTCTTCAGAATGTTTTAATTACCCCCTCTATAATTAAAAATTTAATTTATATTCGTCGTTTTGTTCGTGAAAATGACTGTTCCATTGAATTTGACACTTTTGGTTTTTCTGTGAAGGATTTTCGCACCAAACAAATTCTAATCCGATGTGACAGCCACGGTGATCTATATCCCGTCACTTCTCCAAAAAAATCAAGCTCTCGTTTCCGTTGCTCCATCCATTTGGCATCGACGTCTTGGCCACCCCGGTCACCACATTTTCAAGCATTTAGTTCACAATCGCTATATTTCGTGTTCATCTAATAAAAACCCTACTTTATGTTATTCATGTCAACTGGGCAAACATGTTAAATTGCCTTTTAGTTCATCTATTTCTGTCGCTCACTTTCCTTTTGAATTAATACACTCTGATGTTTGGACTTCTCCTATTGAAAGTTTGAGTGGTATTAAATATTATGTCATATTTTTAGATGATTTCTCTCATTATGTATGGGTCTACCCTATTCGTGCCAAATCCGATGTTTTTGACAAATTTGTGCATTTTAGGAATTTCGTCAATAATCAATTTAAAACTGATATCAAGTCTTTTCAATGTGACAATGGAGGTGAATATGACAATCAAAAATTTCATCAACTCTTCTCTCAAACCGGTATCCAATTTCGGTTTTCGTGCCCTTACACATCTCAACAAAACGGAAAATCCGAACGCATGCTCCATACTTTAAATAACGCTATTCGTACTCTTTTATTTCATGCTCGGCTTCCTCCAACTTATTGGACCGAAGCTCTTCATATGGCGACTCATCTTATAAACATTCTTCCCTCCACCACCCTCAATAATGACACTCCCTTTTTTAGATTACACAATCAACACCCATCTTATGACCACCTTCGTGTGTTCGGTTATCTCTATTTCCCACATATTGATGCTCATCACAAACTTTCCCCAAGATCAACTCCATGTATTTTTCTTGGATACCCAACTAACCACAAAGGGTATCGTTGCCTCAATCTTGACACAAATCAAATCATCATATCTCGCCATGTAGTATTTGATGAAATTGTTTTTCCATTCGGGTCAATGACACCAAACAAAGCTCCTTCCTACACATTTCTTGATGATCTCGACTCCTCTCACCCTCTCACTTCAACACCGGTTCCAACTCATATTGGTCCGACTATCGCCCCCTCTATACCGTCACATATGAACCCACCACCCCAAACTCTCTTTCAATCCTCAGACCCATCTCCTCCAACACCCACAAGCTCAGATCAACCTACTTCACCTTTGTCTATCAGCCCTAACGATTCTCATGACTCTCCTTCTTCCCCTATATCGTTGACCATTCCTCAAACCTCTACTCACTCACAGCATCCAATGCTTACTCGTGCTAAACAATGCATATTTAAACCCATTCGAAAACTAAACCTTCATGTTGACACCACTGCTCCTGTTCCCAAAAATTATCTCCAGGCTTTTAAGGATCCTAACTGGCTTAATGCAATGAATGATGAATATACTGCTCTTATCTCTAACAAAACTTGGGTACTTGTTCCGAGACCTCCTGATGCTAACATCGTTAATTGTATTTGGTTGTTCAAAAAGAAACTTAATGCAGATGGGTCATTATCGCGCTACAAGGCGTGTCTTGTTGCTAATGGTTGCAGTCAACGCCCTGGTATCGACTGTGACGAAACTTTTAGTCCAGTTGTGAAGACAGCTACTATCCGCACAGTCCTCAGCATTGCCATCACCCATAAGTGGCCTATCAGACAACTAGATGTGAAGAATGCATTTCTTCATGGACATTTGCAGGAGACAGTATATATGCACCAGCCACCGGGTTTTCGGGATCCTTCTCTCCCTGATTACGTTTTCTTACTTCAACGATCGTTGTATGGTCTCAAGCAAGCACCACGAGCATGGTTTCAGCGCTTTGCTACTTTTAGCTCACGTATTGGCTTTGTTCATAGCAGATGTGACTCCTCGTTATTCATATACAGACAGGGCACTCATATAGCATATGTGTTACTATATGTAGACGACATTGTTCTTACAGGCTCCTCTTCTCAGCTTTTGGCTCACATCATTTCTCTATTAAGTGCAGAGTTCTCTATGACTGATCTTGGGGATCTTCACTATTTTCTAGGTATCTCTGCCACTCGTTCGTCTGACGGCTTGTTTTTATCTCAACACAAATATGTCACTGAGATTCTTGATCGGGCATCTACGACAAACTGCAAACCTGCATCTACGCCAGCCGACATGTCCGCTAAGTTTGATGGAACTGGTCCTGCTGTTGCTGACCCTACCTTATATCGTAGTCTGGCTGGTGCATTACAGTACCTTACATTCACTCGTCCGGATATTACGTATGTTGTTCAACAGATATGCTTATACATGCATGATCCACGGGAACCTCATTTCACTGCTCTCAAGCGCATCTTGTGATATCTTCGAGGTACTGCTACGCATGGCCTACACTTATATACCTCTCCCAGTCGTTCCCTCGTTGCCTACTCTGATGCTGACTGGGCTGGATGCCCTGTCACCCGTCGCTCTATGTCTGGTTATTGTGTTTTTTAGGACCCAACCTTCTCTCATGGTCCTCCAAACGTCAGAATACGACTTCACGGTCCAGTGTCAATGCCGAATATAGGGGAGTTGCCAATGTTGTTGCTGAAGCATGTTGGATTCGTAATCTTCTTCTAGAACTTCACTATGTCCCTGCCAAGGCTACCATTGTTTATTGTGATAATGTAAGTGCAGTTTATATGTCATCCAATCCTATCCATCATCAACGTACGAAGCACATAGAGATTGATTTGCATTTTGTTCGAGACAAAGTTGCTACGGGTCATGTGCGTGTTCTTCATGTCCCGTCTTCTTTGCAATATGCGGATATTTTTACGAAGAGTCTTCCGTCATCATTGTTTCTTGAGTTTCGAACCAGCTTGAACGTTCATGACTCTCACCACGTTCAACCTGCGGGGGGCTGTTAGCGTATGATTTATGATCCATATGTTTTGTATGTATAGAGTAGGCCCATCTCATGTTTGGCCCGTTTTCTGTTTTGTATTGTTCGTGTATTTATATATGTTGGCTATATGGAATGAAAGGGGGAGAGATACGAAACATAACAAGAGACTCATATTCTTAAGTAGTGGTGGTCCGACGCCGGCGACTCGGGGAGGAGAGAGAATAAGGAGCCGGCGGAGAAGATTTTGCTGAACCCGAAAAAGGGACAGAGCAAGAAGTCCGGTGAGTTATAAGTTACACGAGTGCATAACAGTTATTTTTTCAAGTAAAAGAAAAGCGAGCTGACATCTTCCGATTTCAATGTGATCCATCAAGAAACGGAGGCGATAGTATTTTTTGGGTTTATGAAATCGAAGATGTAAGTAAATAATTGATTTTATGGTATTTTTATTTGCTTATTTGTAAGTTTCCAACTTTTTATACGATTATTTTGTATATTTCCTGCTTTCTAGTTAAATTAGTTTTTCTTAGTAAGTTACCTGATAATACATGGTTACTTTTGATTTTCTAAAAATCTTAAGTTTAATTACTGATATTCAGTAGAAAAATGGAGAGGGGCCAGTGTTTTAATTTCTTAGAATATTAACTTATATAATCACGATTCTATAGTTGTTGCTATTTAGTATAAAAAAAACAGGGGTAGCCCCTTCTATGTTCCGCCTCTGCGAACGAACATGAACAAACTCTCGTTCGTGTTCGTTCGGCTCATTTACAACTCTAGAAGAGGGGTATGTTTTACTAAAATTTAAACATAAAAGAGTTTGGAGAGAAAATTATTTTATTTAGCTAAATACAATTAACTTAACCTACTTAAAACATTTTTCAGTTTTAAAATAAGATAATCAAAAAATAACATTTATTTTATAAACATATTATAAAATTGTACTTTATAATAGCAACCATGTCATCCGGCCTATATTTGAACGAAAATGCCAGGTTGCTCAGCGAGGAGAGGATAGTATGCTCATATATATGATACATAAAAGAAGGTAGGTTTTGAGGGTTCATTGATTAGTACACCCCTGATGCTTGTAATTAAAGACGAGATCAAGGTTGTACGTCTCTGGTAAGTTGGCTTTCTTTGTGATATCGACCAACCAAGTGGGTTGGTTTATCTATTCTTTTCTATTGAAAAACTAGTTGTGAAACCCGTATATTATATGGGTTAATTAAAACATAATGTTAAATAAGAGCGATTAAATGAGAAGTTTATTTGAGTTTGAAATATGAAATAAGTGAAAATTATGAAAAAAAAACATGCAAAAAATAAATTAATTAAAATTATGTGTTTAATTGTTAGACCCGTGTACTAAATGAGTTATTATAATAAAATGTTAAATACAATGGTTTAAAGTGTAAATTTATTTGAAATTGAAATTGAAATTTTAAATTTCAAATTTGAAATTAATAGTTATTATAGTAGGTTTAATTTATGGAAACTAAATTAATGATATAGTGAAAATGAATAATGATGTAATTGACAAGTGGAAAATAAATATATTTCAAAATTATAACAAAATGACATGTGGCAAATTAAATGAGAGAATGACAAATGGCAATAACATTTTCATTTATTAGGGTAGATAGTTAGTTGTCTGCATGATCCGTTTCTTTTTCAAATTTTGCAAAATCTCTATTGTGTTTGAAAATTTGTTAATTTTTAATATATTTTTCGATTTTAGAACATGCTTTTTATCAGAAACTATTTTTTGATAAAGGTTATTCCAAAACTCTTTGTGAGTTTCGATCTTGTTTTTTACTATAACTTTACTTCAACTTGTTCTCTCTGTTATATAGAGGAGTGATTGTACATATTATAAAGATATGTCACTTGAACTATCTCTTTTTTATTTTATTATAAGAGGTATATAGAAATAAAATTATGACATGTCTTATTTATTTTTAGTGAACTATTTTAATCGTTTGGATATATATATATATATATATATATATATATATATATATATATATATATATATATATATATATATATTCAAAAGATTCAAAAAGGTTCACTAAAAATAAATAAGACATGTCACAATTTTTATTTCTATATACCTCTTAGAATAAAATAAAAAAGAGATAGCTCAAGTGATATATATATATATATATATATATATCAAGATTTTTAAATTCTATATTTTATATTTCAATAGCCAAAATAACTAATTTATTCAAGGTATAATGTAACATCTCGATTCCCTGTATTTTAGTGACCCTTGATATGAGAATTATTTGTATTTTCATCACTAATGGAATTTTTGTAATTTTTGGGAGTGACTTGCATACGCTGAGCATACCCAAACGTATGTTGGACGTACGTGGCATGGTCCAAAACTCTAATATTTATGGTTTGCACCCTATTTAAATCTCATTATAGCCTCAAAAACCTTTCATTCATCAGCCTCCATCCTCCAACTCTACCCTAGCTAACCTTAATCCATTTTTAGAGCATCTTTGAGCCTTGAATATGTATTTTGGTGATCTTGAAGGAGGAAGAAGGAAGAAGAGACCATCTTAGAAGAGTGAAGCACTTTGGATCCAAAAAACATCATCATTTGGCACTACTTTGAGGTAAAAAAAACTCTAACATTGATGAAGTTTTGCTTAAATCTTGATTAGCCATGGATTGTGTTCATTTTGGTCCCATAAGCTTGATGTATTTGATTATGGGTTACTCTAATTTATTTGAATTGTCCTTTCAGACATTTTGGAGTATTTAGAGCCATAAAAATGTAATCTTGGCTCTTAGTTTCTTTCCATGCACATGCTAGAATGTCTTAATGGGTTAATAAGTTAGAATTTTTGTTGTTGGACACCTTCTAGACATGTTAAGTCATAAAGTTGGGAACTTTATGACTTAGGGCAACTTTTGGGACTAGATCTGATCATTTGACGTGTTGGCTTAATGAATTAAGAGCTTAAAAGAAAGTTGGTGGTTCGGCAGAGTACGTTGGGCGTACCAGTTGGTAGGTTGGCGTACTTGGTCAGCACCCCGTAACCTGGTCAATGGCGAACTACATTGCACATAGTTACTGAGCATGTTGAGCATACTCATTCAGGAGGCTTCCTTGACTTTTCTTGACTTGTTGACTTTGATCCTTTGACCAGAAGTTTGACCAAGATTAAATTAGGGGTATTTTAGGTATTTTGAGTTGTGGTTGCGCTTGGGTCACTTTTATTGTATAGGTGACTGGTAGAGTCAGCATTTAGAGTGGTGATCTGCTTAATGTTCTTTTCTGCTTTCGTTCAGACTGTGAGGTGAGTTTTCCTCACTGTACTTATGGTTCGAAGGCACCAAAGTTGTCCCACATGATTTTGTATCCTAGTTATATTGTATTATTGCTATGCTGAGTATGTGTTAGAATGGTAGATTTGTATGATTACGTGTGTTCACTGTGTATACGTTAGAGTGGTAGATCTGCATGATTACATGTTTGCTAGTTATTGATAGTTATGGTACATGTCGACATGTTGTGGTTGTTAGGTTGAGGTGGCCCTGCTTTGTGTTGAAGCCCAAGATACCCAAGGCAGTTCGGATAGGATATAGGCCCTATGTGGAGGTCCAGTCAGGACAAAGGTCTGTAGAGCGGTGAAGATAGGATGTAGGCCAACGTGGCGGTCCAGTCAGGCTGAAGGCCCATGTTTGCTTGCGGTTATCTGTTTGGTTGTGTGTGGTACTTTGGGGGGAAATCACTAAGCTTTGGCTTACAGTTTCAGTTTATTGTTTCAGGTACTTCATACGATCGTGGGAAAACAAAGGCGTAATCGTGCACACATCCTCTCGATTTTATGATTATGGATTTTGGAATACTTTGATTTGATTATTACTCTTGGAAACAATGTTTTGTAAGCAATTATGGTCTATGGTTTGGTTTTGAAAAATTGAAAATTTTACTCAGATTTTTTGGATGTTGCATATAACCCATAAAGAAATAATCTAATACAAAATAATATTTTTTTTAAAAAAAAAGGAAAAAACAATAAATTAACGTTGTTTCCTTCTCATATATTGGAAAAAATGTTTTGAAAAGTATTAGTAATGATAAGGTTGTGAAAATCTATCAAGATACAAGACATTGATGAATACAATTGTAAGAACTTATTATTATTTATTATTATTATTATTTTCTTATACAATTCAACCTACTCATAACTAGTGTGTATGTGTGTGTGTGTGTATATATATATATATATATATTTGATTTTCTAGATGTTTCGTTTAAATAGTGAATCATTCGGGTTTACGTTATACACTCGTCACTGGTTATTCAATTAAAATGACATAAAGTTATACTTTCTCATGAAATTAGTTTCATAGAAAAACCTAAAAATATAAGGAATAAATGATAAACTTGAAAAGGAGTAAAAAAGAATGATGACAAGCGATGTTGGGTGAATATGAGAGAAAAAAAATTAAAAATAAAGTTGGCAAGACATTGACTTCAAAACTCCTATCAAGGATGCGTCGACAAAACTATTTGCTAGCTAGAAGTTGAGAGTTATAACTTTTATTTATATATAACTGTTTGGTAAAAATAGTTGTAAACTTTTAAAATATGTAAACTTGCATATCATCAAAAAGTTAAAATCCTATTAACGTGAACTGGTCCTTTTTCTTGGTTCTTGAATGGTTAACCTTAGCTAAATGTTGGGATTTATAATTGCAATCAATATGAACAAAAGTCCACCATTTTCTAAAAGAGGTTTTTCGGGAGAACGCTACGACAGTTAAGCTAAAGCTTTTATGATATGGTAATATGTATGTCAGTATGTGTGTGTGTGTGTGTGAGAGAGAGAGAGAGAGAGAGAGAGAGCGAGAGAGAGAGAGAGAGACAGAAAGAGAATGTACAGTCGTGTGTTGGTCCTTTATAGTTAAGGGTATTAGGACTTGTAGCCAGGATAGTAGTGTCGGTACCTTTTCAGGGTGACAACTCTCATTGGTGCGTTAGACACTCTTTCTTCAGTCGACATATTAAAAGGATATCAATTAAGATTAGAAGCCCTAATAAACAAAAGTAGGGATTTATTTATTTTATAATGTAGTTTAATTATATACTAAAATGACTAAAAATGATGACATGTAAAACATATAGTCGTGGGCATCTTTGGTTAAACTAACTAGTGGATGGTAGTTGAAAGTGAAAACTGCAATTTTAAATTGTGTAGATTTATTTGGAAAAAATAGCTTTTACATATAGAAAAAAAGCTAAAATTCTCAAAATCTATAAAAAATAGATTTTTAATTATGAATTTTTCGTTTAAAATAAAAGCTTAAAACTCTTATAAATTTGGCATGATTTTATGGGTATTACAAGTTGGTATTAGAGCCTTGGTTTGAGTGAACTGGAGGCACACTCGTGTGAATCCAGTCTCAAATCAAGGAAAGATTTTCAAAATGATTTCTAAATGGTTTTCAAAATAAGTAAAAGAGGATGCAGAGTGTACGATCAGCCGGAGCCAGTAACTAGACCCCAAAATACCATGCAGTTATTTGATCATGTGATATGTTAGAATAACATGCTAGTACTAGGCTAGGGATCTTCATGAATTGCATGTTACAAATTGTCTGATTACATGATGTCTGATAGCCTAGGGTTTACCTTATATGAAATTGACATCATTACTGTAGTTGCTTAGCATATGCATCGCGGCCGTACATTATTAAGATCTTATAGCCTGAGAATGTTTGGTTTGGCCTTATTTCATGTTCTTGTGTGATGAAGGGATTAGGGTAGGATCATGTATTCGAAAGTCTACAGGGTCCAATGATATGTATGGCTAGCATACACGAGTGCTGCAGGGTTGTTGGAAGTTTCATGGGTGGGTTGTGTGAGGCTGGTACGTCAGTTACGAGATAATTAGCCTTCCTCTAGGAGTGAGGATTGAGCGACCACCATGTATATGTATATTATTAGGGTGTTTTGGTGAAACTTGAGACAGATATGGGTAGGTGTGGAAGGTAGTATAGGCCCGTACTACTAAAAGCACAGGACCCATACGCGTAGTAAGGAAGTCACAACCCCTAGGGTTTAGTTGGGAGTTGGTTCCCTGTTATTTGTGCGAATTATCTGATATCTTCCTGGTGTATTTTTAGTATGGTGATTACGAGGCATTTTGTGACTGGATCCGGATCGGGGTCAGGGCAGGACTATCAGGTTGCCCCTGTAGCACCCGAGATCATCAGTCAGGATGTGCCAGCGTTAATAGAGGACCGATTCAGGGAGATCATCCACAAGGAGGTGGTCGACATTGTCTAGGGCAGATACCGGAAATGTTTGGGGCTATCAAGACCGGTATGATGGAGTATTTTGATGACAGGTATGTAGCCTTAGTCGAGACGACTGTTGTATCAGCTATGACAGCTGTAACAGCGACATAGGGGAGCTAGTGGGGGCTTCCAGTACCAGGACTTCGATAACACGAAGCCCCTAACCTTTGATGGGACTCAGGATCAGATCATAACCATGAGGTGGCTGTCTGACGTGGAGGGATGTTTCTTCACGTGCTTATGTCCTGTTGACCAGAAGGTTAGATGTGCCTTGAACTTGCTAAATTCTGGGGAAAAGGACTGGTGGAGATTGATGATTGGGTCATATACGAATGGACAGAGGGTTGTTGTTACTTGGGAGCAGTTCAGGGATATGTTCTGCGCTCGCTACATCCCACAGGTCAAGCGCGGGCGGCTATCATAGGATTTCTTAGATCTGAGACAAGGTACGGATTCGGTAATGGAGGTCACTTGCATGTTTACTGAGAGGGTGATGTTTTGCCCGAAGTTTGCTTGCGACTAGGCTTAGATGACACATTATATGAGCATGCTCAAGAATGAAAGCCGTCAGTTTGTTGCCACCAAGAGATGTAATACAATGTTGGAGTTACAAGAGGCCGCTAGGCATCGTGAGTTATAGATTGAGCTGCAGTTGAGGGAGCAGCGACAGGCCCCAACACAGTCACAACCGGCGCCGAAGCGGTCTAAGACCGCTGATACTAGGTATGGGGTACAGTCAGGCCGCACTTGTGGGAAGTGCAGAAAGGCTCATTCGGGGATTTGCCGATCAGGGAGCGGGTGCCACAAATGTGGCAAGCAAGGCCATCTGGCCAGGGATTGCAGGGAGCATACTCCAGCTCCCGGAGTCAGACATTGTTACCATTGTGAGTAGGTGGGCCATATAAAGGCCCAGTGTCCCCTACTAGCCGCCAAGCCGGCGTAGGATCCCACGCCTGCTACACTGAGGATTACTGACGAGAGGTCGGGCAGAGTAGAGCCCTCGAGGGCTCAGGAACGCGCCTTCCAACTCACAGCAGAGGAGGTCAGGGCAACACCAGATGTGGTTACTGGTATGATTATATCCCTTATCTTACTGATTATATCTATTTTATGCTTATCTGTTTGTACTTGTGATTAGGTAAGTTTTTAATGAGCTCCTTACCTTCCTTGATGTCATTTGACTCGGGGGCGAGTCGGCCATTTGTCTCTCAGACATTTAGTAGGGAGTTCAGTGTGCCATTAGGAGAGCTAGAGTGTCCGTTGTGAGTCTCTATCTCCAACGAACACAGGGTTTTTGCTTCTTCGGTCTATCGGAGATGTGAGTTGGAGATCTTCGGAGTGTCCTTCCCGATAGACTTGATTCTGATTCCCATGGGGGAAGTATGTGTGATTGTGGGTATGGACTGGCTGAGTAGATTCGATGGCATGATCGACTGCGAGGGTCAGCGAGTAGTGGTTCGAACCCCAAGTAGGGGAGAACAGATTGTCTATGGTGAGGGTTCCAAATTGGGATCATGGTTTTGTTCAGCTTCCAGGGCTCGACAGTACATTTAGCACGGGTGTGCTGGATATCTAGCGTATGTTGTGGATACGCGGGCCAGAGATCAGATTTCAGTTTCAGAGGTTCCAGTGGTCAGGGATTTTGCTGACGTGTTCCCAAAGGAGTTACCAAGAGTGCCTCCGGAGAGGCAGGTCGAGTTTAGGATCTACCTAGTGCCAGGTGCGGCCCCTATCGCCAAGGCATCGTACCAGTTTGCACCACCAGAGATGCAGGAGTTGTCATCATAGTCGCAGGAACTGTTGGGCAAGTAGTTCATTCGGCCAAACAATTCCCCATGGGGAGCACCGATTCTTTTCTTCGGGAAGAAGTATGGTTCACACCGGATGTGCATCGATTACCGGGAGTTGAACTAGTTAACAGAGAAGAACCGTTATCCATTCCCAAGGATAGATGATCTTTTCGATCAGTTGCAAGGGGCATCTTGGTTCTCCAAGATAGACATGAGGTATGGGTATCATCAGGTCAAGGTTAGGGAAGAGGACATGGAGAAGACCGCGTTCCAGACTTGTTATGATAACCCGAGATTTCTATCTTGTACAACCATTCAACTCAATCAAAGTCAGACTTGTTTCTGCTATCTTTCAGCACTGTTTAGGGTCTGTTTGAGTGTTCTAAGCCTAGTACATCCAAGGATCGAGTGTTAGGAAGTATCAGTTGAAGTTCAAAAGCACCAAGCAAGCCATAAGCTCCATAATGAGGAGTTTACGACCACAACACATGAGTTTATGGCCGTAAACTCATGGTGGCCATAAACTCATGGCCTTAAGTATGATATTCCTTCACTTTTCCTCATTCATCACCATTACAAGTCAAGAAACCCATTTCTCTCTCAAGTATCAAAAGGATCTTCATTTTTATCTTCAAAAATGTAATTGTTTCATCCTTTGATTAGTTGATAAATCTCCTTAACTAGCATCACCCTTTGCTTTCATCCATGAAATTCATCTTTTGGGGTTAGATCTTCAAGAACACCAAGAACACACACTAGTTCTTTGGTCCAGAAATAACCAATTCCCAAGATCGATAAGAGTTTACGGCCAAGAGCATCTCCCTTGGCTGTAAACCCTTGTTAAGGCTCCTAGTTTGGCCATAAACTCTTCTTAAGGCTAGGAATGGGTCTTGAACACTTCCTTGATGCTTGAAAGACCTTAAAACACCATTTGGCACAAGACTTCATGAGTTTACGGCCGTAAACACATAGGGTCGTAAACCATATGGTCGTAAACACAAAGGGTCGTGAACACCTTGGCCGTAAACACCATTGTGTGGCCATACACCCCTTATATGTAGTCATATGTGATTCTAACACCTCCATTCAAGTGTTTCCTTGTCCCTAAGGTGTTTTCCCTTACATGATTAGTTGTATAATCTTTAATTATATACATATATGTGTCATTATATGCTAAATAGGATCTGTGTATGCTCAAGTCTTCACTTGACACTTAGCATCCTATACCACTCTTTCATCCAAACCAGTCACTATAGGTGAGTTCATATCCCTTAATCTACCTTTTAAATGATTTTAAATGCTTTTATATTTGGTGGGGGGATACAAGCTGAACATTATAGTTATTGAATCAATCACATATGATTAATAACCATCAAACATATGGATTTCTTATACTTCAAGATGTTTATCAAACAAAATCTTTCAAAACATTGTATCAAACTCTTTTACATGCTAAACTCTTTATCAAACTCTTTTAAACTTATATATTGTGAAAACCATGTCTATACAGATATAGTTATATAAACAAGGTTGGAAGGACTTAGGACTGATAACTCACTTTATTTCTTGTTCCTTGTTTGGTTGTGGACTTAGAGTTCCCTGTTGTTTGTCCGAGTGTCGTTTGAATCTTAGTTATATATTATGTATATGTGTATAGATATAAAAGCTTTTACCTCAGTTTAATACCTTTGGGAAGCAAAGGTATACAAACATACACAGTTATTCAAACAAGACTACTAGTAAACTATAATAGGTATAGTTTAGAAGTATACTGCTCACTATTTCTAGTGCAAAGAAACATAAGAGAGTTAGTTCATACATGAGTCAGTTCAAACATACTAAAATGAGAAACATAAGAACATACTATAACAAGAAACAAAGAGGAACATACTATACACTATACAAGAGAACATACAATATACTAGTACAGAGGGAACATACTATACAAATACAAGAATACTATAACACTAATGTGAGCCACTACTTCATGGCATGGCAACCTACAGTCGTGTCACGTTTTGTAACCAAATTCTCCTGGAGGGAGAGCGTGAATTTATGTATAGATCTATACTGGACTGACCATTCTACACCTTCCTGCTAGCTAGAGTGGGACCTGCAGGTCTGCGGGTGACAAATGTCATACCATTTTGATATCTTCGTGCGTCGTGTTTTCACTAGTCGATCAAGTATGCTTATAAGCTCATCACATTATACCTTAATTAACAAATGGTTTAAGGTAGTTAGTACAACAGTAGTTACTATATATACAATACTACAGTACTTCATTATTTTCCCATTTGCATTCACTTTGTGATCTTCTCACATAAACGATAATGTAAACTATATTTTGAGAATGATAGGTACTTGGGAAAAATGCATACTTTTACAAACGAACAAACTTACAAAACAGTCGAGTCTTGGTAGAACACTACATTTTAGTAGAAAATATAGGATTTTCTAGGATATACAAACATTTACTACAAACATTTACTTTATACATTTACAAACATTTTCTTCAAACATATACAAACAAATGACACTATAGTACTTATGAACACCAGCTTTAATGCTGATAAACTCTTTCAAACAGGTCACTAGTAGACAGGTACTGATGGCCAGATTTTGAGAAGACGAAGCACATTCAAGACTCGTCTTTATTTTGATTATTCATTTTTGGCGTCTTATATTACTAACACAGAACACTTGTATTGAATTATACTATTGATGCAATGGATGATGTTGTTGCTTGTTTACTATATTTCATTGTTATGATACTGTACATTAGGGATGTTATTCGGGTCAGAACCGAACCGAACCAACCCGAACCCGAATAAACCGAAAACCGAATAAGGGTAATTATATGAACCGAAAACCGAACCAAATAAGCAATACGGGTTCGGTTCGGTTCGGGTATTATTCGATTCGGTTCGGTTCCGGCCCGAATAACCCAAATAACATGTACAAGATGATTAAGGAGCCGAATAACCCAAATAACATTTACAATGTGATTATAAATATTGTATTTTGTATGACTTTTGTAGCTTATGATAAACACAAATAACACGGATTAACTATTCTTGATATATAAAATGTAAAATCCAACCACCACATTCTTAAGATATAGTTATTAAGCAACATATTAAACACTAAACATTAAACATTTAAAACACCCAAAAATCTATCTATAAGTATATAAGTTAAACATTAAACATTACGTGGGTATTTTGGGTAACGATCGATAGAACACAAGACCAAATAAGCAATCGTGCAAGTGGAAAAAAATGTGACTTTTCATATTCGGTTCGGTCCTTTTGGACCGAATATGCCCTTATTCGGGTAATCCGGACCGAATAACCCGAAAACCGAATAAGCCTTATATAGATACCCGAAAACTGAATCGAATTGCTTATTCGAGTCTAATTCGGTTCGGTTCGGGTTTTCGGGCCAAATTCTCATCCCTACTGTACATGACGTCCTCCGCCCCAGAATGTTTCCGTCATTCCCGTTTTTGGGTGTGACAGATTGGTATTAGAACATTGTTTATAGTGAATTGAGTATATCAACCCATAAAAGATATACAAACTATAAACACAAAGGGATTAAAATACTCTGACCAAGAGTTTATACTTTTTAAATAATAAAATATTTAACTAAAAGTATACATACTTGCATTCATACTAGGATCAGTGACATACTAGAACAGAACAAAGTATTACGATTGTGGAACAGTACAAGTAGACTTGGGGATGTATGGTTAGTTTTGGGAATGACATAGCCTGATCGACTATGTTGGTCCGAGAAGTGATTAGCATATGCCCAAGAATGGTTGTGATGTTGCAACAAGTCTAAAAACCTACCAACACTACTAAAAAGAAGCTTGAAATACTATAGGAGTATTTTGTGTACTATAATTACTTATGTGAAAAATAAAAAGGTCTTTACTAGTAGGTCAATAATTGCTTAGTGGATACCATAAAGTTATATGTAACTAAGGTGTCATAGACTTAGAATCTGTGATCTTTGCTTTACTTCATGTTCCTTGTTTGGTTGTGGATTTAGAGTTAGGGTCATTTATTCGAAGGTCTATCCTGTTTTGATTACATATAACTGGTATGCACTACGCGAGTGTTGAAGTAACTGGTAAGGATCATCTTATAATTATCTTAAGTAGTACGTCTATTTATATAAGATTCTTATACCCTTTTTTCTCGCGTAGATATCATGGTTGGATTCCATCTCCCTGGCGACCCATACTTCCCAAATCAAGGAAATGCTGGTTGGCTCGACGCCGAACCAGAAGAAGTACCTGCGATATCAATAATCTACCTTAGGTGGCTCCGATCCTAAATCCAAACCCTCGTCCAACATTTCAAGGCCCGACACCCCTGTGGGCAACAAACTTGAACCGATGGAGTCACGAGCAGGGTCAACCCTTACCCTACAATGGGGACCGAAACTTCTACAATCTTAGCGAGGGGGGCTCAGCAGACAGAGTCTTGCCTATCCTGGTTCGTAGGATTACAAGAATTGATGATCAGGGAAGGGCAACCGTCAATCGAGTCATGGAGGTTGATGTCGATGCGGGAGTCAATACAGTTCGCATCCATCATCTAGAAACTGCTCATGGAAGGACCCTGAACCAGAATGTTGTCCTGCAAAGAGAATTTACTGAGTCCCAATATGAATTCAGGAGACTTCGAGCTTGTCAGGCAACGTTTGAAAGTCGCATGCTAGACATGGAGCGCCGTCTGGCATAATCAAGGGCTCATTCGAGCGGTTCTCGTCGTAGATAGAGCCTGCTCTACTCTCTCTTTTGGATATAACTTAGTATATGTAAAAGCTCTAGTTTTAAATTCTTGTCTATGATCAGACTCTAAACTTGTTAATCTATTAAGGTCTTGGTGCTGTCAAAAATTTCTTATGTTGGTTTGATGTAAGACCTACTTCTAGGTCTTTTTCCCGAACTTATTACATCATTAATGCCAATATTATTGACAGTTATCTAACATGTTATAAAATCTTTGTCCAAATGTTTTCACACTCCTACTGTTATATCTCTATTTCAATCATGCACTCATTTAATTGTTGAACTATGGTGATTTAGTCCATGGATCACTATCATTATACTTACAATCGATTCTTACTATTATCTTCATCTTTGTAAACTTTTAGTTAAAAGATGCCTCTGTGTCGATCATCGAGACACAATCCTCTGATAACTCCAACTCAACCACCACCACCACCTCCTCCATAATACAATCCTGCAGCTCTCCAAGTTGCGGTATCTGCAGCTGTTGCGAGATCCTTAGCTCAATTCAGTACGATCGATACTAGCGGAGGTGGAACAACAGTACATTCTACTCAAGGTGATGTCCCAATGCACTCTAGGGAGTTCTCATACAATGACTTCGCCAACTGCAAGCCCATATCCTTTAACGGAACTGGTGGAATCATTTCCCTCTCGCAATGGTTCGAGAAAAAGGAGTCGATCTTCGAGATTTGCTCCTGTCCAGAAGGAAGCAAAGTAAAAAATTTTGTCTGCACCTTCCCTCACATGGTGGAATAGCCATATCAAGTAGCTTACTCTGATAGTGGCTAATGTTATGGGTTGGGAAGCTCTGAAGGAGCTCATGATTGAAAAATATTGCCCAAGGGGGGAGGTTCAGAAACTTGAACAGGAACTCTGGAGCCTAAACATAAAGGGCCCTGATATAGTGGCTTATATTGTCAGATTCAGTGATCTGGTGGCATTATGTCCGAGAATGGTCCCTACTGAAGGGAAGAAGATAGTGAGGTATATATGGGGGCTGGTGCCACCATACCAAGGGAATGTCTTGGCTTCAAACCCCGCTACTTTTGACAGTGCCAAGCGGTTGGCACAACGGCTCATTGATCAGGGAGTCTGCACACCAACAACAACAACCATCACTGTACCCGAACCATCCAAAGCCACAGACAACAAGCGGAAGGTCTGGGGTAACAAGAAGGAAAAAGCAGCGCAGAAATATACGAAAAAGTAGCAGGTCGTGGTTGTTCATGCTGCGATAGCACCTACTACTACTGCGCCAACGAAGTATGCTAGAAGGTTGCCCAAGTGCGACAAGTGAAACTTCCACCATAATGGACCCTGCCGGGAGAGGCAGTGCGCTAACTGCAACAGGAAAGGGCGCACTGCCCGTTTCTACAAAGCTCCGACAAGGCCAATCAACCAAGTCCCTGACATTGGCATGGGCCAAGCTTGCTACGGCTATGGCGTGGTGGGTCACTACAAAAGTAACTGCCTGAAGGCAGGGAACGTGGGGGGATTGGGAAGAGTTTTGGCTATAGGCCACGAGGAAGCGACAGCCGACCCTACTGTGGTCAATGGTACATTTCTCCTCGATAACTCTTATGCATGCATACTGTTTGATCGCGAAGCAGAAAAGTGTTTCATGAACCAGAAATTTGCTCACTTACTTAAACAAAAACCACGCGCACTTAAAGAACATTCAATGTAGAAATGGCTAACGGAAAGACTGAGAGCACTATCAGTATATACATAGGATGTACTCTAACTCTAGATATCCATTCATTTCCAATCAACCTCATGTTGATCTCAATCAAAAGTTTCGAAGTCATAATCGGCATGGATTGGTTGAGTCTTCATCGTGCCGACATCATGTGTTTTGAAAAGGCTGTTTACCTTAATCTACCATCTAGCAAAGCTATAGTTATCTATGGCAACAAACCCGACACGAATCTTCATATCATCTCAATTATTCAAGCTCAGAAGTACTTGCGTAAGGAATATCATGCATTCCTTGTTCATGTTGTTGATACGAGTCATGAGTCGAAAGACCTAAAGAACATCCCAGTAGTACGCGACTTTCCCGACATCTTTCCAGAAGAACTACCAGGATTACCACCGCAACGCCAAGTCAAGTTCAAAATCGACTTAGTTCCAGGGGATACCCTAGTAGCCAAATCACCCTATCGTCTAGAACCAGCTGAGATGCAAGAACTATCCGATCAACTTAACGGACTGCTCAGCAAGGGCTCCATTAGACCAAGCTTCTCACCATAAGGAGCACAGGTCTTATTCATGAAGAAGAAAGATGGATCATTCTGTATGTGCATCGACTACGGAGAATTGAACAAGCTAACCGTTAAGAATCGTTACCCTCTGCCTTGCATAGACGATTTGTTCGACCAACTGCAAGGGGCGAATTACTTTTCAAAGATTGATATGAGATCCAGGTATCACCAGTTACAAGTGCTAGAGGAGAATGTTCTGAAGACAGCCTTCTGAACTCGTTATGGACACTACGAGTTTGTAGTGATACCATTCAGATTGACTAATGCGCCCGCAGTATTCATGGATTTAATGAATAGGGTGTGTCATACTTACTTGGATCAATCCGTCATTGTATTAATCGATGACATACTTATCTTCTCTCGTAGTGAGAAGGAGCATAGTAAACATCTGCGACAGATCTTAGAAACACTACGGTCAGAGAAGCTCTACACGAAGTTCTGTAAATGTGAATTTTGGATCCGAAGGGTCGAATTCTTAGGCCATGTGGTTAGCGAAGAGGGAATTCATGTGGACCCTTCCAAAATTAAAGCCATTGAGAGCTGGTCAGCACCGAAGACGCCTACATAAATTCGTCAATTTCTAGTCCTCGCTGGCTACTATCGTAGGTTCATACAGAACTTCTCTAGGATCACGAAGCCACTTACTACGTTAACCCAGAAAGGTTTGACCTTTGACTGTGAAGAGAAACAAGAAAAGGCATTCCAAACGCTGAAACGAGCCTTATGCACTGCACCGATACTATCCCTCCCAGAAAGGTTAGAAGACTTTGTAGTTTATTGCGATGCATCCAACCAAGGGCTCGGTTGTGTCCTTATGCAACGAGGTAAGGTCATCGCCTATGCCTCAAGACATCTGAAGATGCATGAAGTAAACTACGCCACACACGATCTTGAGCTAGGAGCAATGGTATTTGCTCTAAAGATCTGGAGACACTACCTGTATGGTACGAAAAGCACTATCTTTACAGACCACAAGAGCCTTCAACATATATTCAACCAGAAGGAACTCAATATGAGACAATGATAGTGGGTCGAGCTACTCAATGACTATGAATGCGAAATTCGTTATCATCCCGGTAAAGCCAACGTAGTAGTTGACGCCCTAATTCAGAAATAATACTCTGGCCGTAGAGTAAAATCATTGACTATGACTATCCATTCGCATTTGTCCACGCATATCAAGGAGGCTCAATTAGAAGCCTTGAAACATGAAAATGTGGCAGGTGAATCCCTGAGAAGTATGGATAAAAACTTGGAAGTCAAGGGTGGCGGAGCCTTATATCTCATGGACCGGATCTGGACACCGAAACACGGTGGCTTCAGAGACTTGGTCATGACCGAAGCGCACAACAATCGATATTCCGTCCACCCATGTTCAGATAAGATGTATCTGGATCTTAATAAGTTATACTGGTGGCATAACATGAAAGCAGAGATTGCTATCTTCGTGAGTAAATGCCTTACTTGCACCAAGGTTAAGGTCGAATACCAGAAACCCTCAGGTTTACTACAGCAACCGAAGATACCAAAGTGGAAGTAGGAGCGAATCACAATGGACTTCATAACCAAGTTGCCCAAAATAACGGGTGGTCTCGATACCATTTGGGTGATCGTTGAGAGGTTAACAAGGTCCGCACATTTCCTGCCCATCAAAGATACTGACAAGATGGAAAAGCTAACGAGAACATACATTAGGGAGATCGTACGATGGCATGGTGTTCCTATATCTATTATCTCCGATAGAGATGGTAGATTCACTTCAAGGTTCTGGCAGTCGCTACAGAGTTCCCTAGGAACTAGGTTGGACATGAGTACAACCTACCATCCGCAAACCAACAGACAAATTGAGAGAACTATTCAAACCTTGGAAGATATGTTGCGAGCCTGTGTGATCGACTTTGGGAAGGCATGGGATACTCATTTACCCCTTGTCGAGTTTTCCTACAACCAAAATTATCACACGAGCATAAAGGCTACTCCATTCGAAGTCCTCTATGGCCGAAAGTGTAGATCACCTCTGTGCTGGGTTGAGGTGGGTGACACACAGTTAGCTAAAGGACGAGTTCCTGACAACACTCTC
The DNA here is from genome assembly GCF_051521515.1 of Lactuca serriola. NCBI lineage: Eukaryota > Viridiplantae > Streptophyta > Magnoliopsida > Asterales > Asteraceae > Lactuca > Lactuca serriola. Next base: position 45,625,036 of record NC_136412.1, on the reverse strand, counting down.
ACAGGTCTGAAAATTATACGGGAAACGACAGAGAAGATCATTCAAATTCATGAATGATTGAAAGCCTCTAGAGACTGATAGAAAAGCTACGCAGACAAGAGAAGGAAACCTTTGGAATTCCTGGTGGGAGACCGCGTGCTATTGAAAGTCTCACCCTGGAAGGGATTGATACGCTTCAGAAAGTGTGGAAAGCTAAATCCAAGATACATAGGGCCTTTCAATATTATCTCTAGAATTGGTCTTGTAGCTTACAAACTCAAACTACCTCGCGGACTTAGTAACGTACATTCTACTTTCCACGTCTCGAACTTAAAAAAGTGTCTATCTGATGGGACTCTTGTAATCCCACTCGACGAGATCGAGATCAACGAGAGCCTCAACTTCGTGGAAGAACCAATAGAGATCATGGACCGAGAGGTCGAGCAAACGAAGCAAAGTCGTATCCCGATAGTGAAGGTTCGCTGGAAGGCCAAGCGAGGACCTGAATTCACTTGGGAATGCAAGGATCAAATGAAACTGAAATATCCTCATATTTTCGCTTAGTTATTTGTAACTACTTAATTGCTTAAACTCTAATTTCGAGACAAAATTCTCTCTAACGGGGGGATGATGTGACAACCCGATATTTCTATCTTGTACAACCATTCAACTTAATCAAAGTCAGACTTGCTTCTGCTATCTTTTAGCACTGTTTAGGGTCAGTTTGAGTGTTCTCAGCCTAGTACATTCAATGATTGAGTGTTAGGAAGTATCAACTGAAGTTCAAAACCACCAAGCATGCCATAAACTCCATAATGAGGAGTTTATGGCCACAACACATGAGTTTATGGTCGTAAACTCATGGCCTTAAGTATGATATTCCTTCACTTTTCCTTATTCTTCACCATTTCAAGTCAAGAAACCCGATTTCTCTCTCAAGTATCATAAGGATCTTCATTTTTATCTTCAAAAATGTAAGTGTTTCATCCTTAGATTAGTTGATACATCTCCTTAACTAGAATCACCCTTTGATTTAATCCATGAATTTCATCTTTTGGGTTAGATCTTCAAGAACACCAAGAACACACACTAGTTCTTTGGGCCGAAATCAACCCTTTTAGCTTCAATATCGTAAGTATCCTTTCCATATAATTGTTATCTAGTAGAAGCTCTTGATTTGCATCCTTGAAAACAACCAATTCCCAAGATCTATGAGAGTTTATGACCAGGAGCATCTCCCTTGGTCGTGGACCCTTGTTAAGGCTCCTAGTTTGGCCATAAACTCTTCTTAAGGCTAGGAATGGGTCTAGAACACTTCCTTAATGCTTGAAAGACCTTAAAACACCATTTGGCACAAGAATTCATGAGTTTATGGCCGTAAACACATAGGGCCGTAAACCATATGGTCTTAAACACAAAGGGCCGTGAACACGTTGGCCATAAACACCATTGTGTGGCCATACACCCTTTATATGCAATCATATGTGATTCTAACACCTTCATTCAAGTGTTTCCTTGTCTCTAAGGTGTTTTCCCTTACATGATTAGTTGTATAATCACTAATTATATACATATATGTGTCATTATATGCTAAATAGGATCTGTGTGTGCTCTAGTCTTCACTTGACACTTAGCATCCTATACCACTCTTTCATCCAAACCACTCACTCCAGGTGAGCTCATACCCCTTAATCTACCTTTTAAATGATTTTAAATGCTTTTATAGGGGGGATACAAGTTAAACATTATGGTTATTTAATCAATCACATATGATTAATAACCATCAAACATATGGATTTCTTATACTTCAAGATGTTTATCAAACAAACTATTTCAAAACATTGTATCAAACTCTTTTACATGCTAAACTCTTTATCAAACTCTTGTAAACTTATATATTGTCAAAACCATGTCTATACAGATATAGTTATATAAACAAGGTTGGAAGGACTTAGGACTGATAACTCACTTTATTTCCTATTCCTTGTTTGGTTGTGGACTTAGAGTACCCTGTTGTTTGTCCGAGTGTCGTTTGAATCTTAGTTATATATTATGTATATGTGTATAGATATAAAATCTTTTACCTCATTTCAATACCTTCGGGTAGCAAAGGTATACAAACATACGCAGTTATTCAAACAAGATTACTAGTAAACTATAATAGGTATAGTTTAGAAGTATACTAGTCACTATATCTAGTGCAAAGAAACATAAGAGAGTCAGTTCATACATGATTCAGTTCAAACATACTATAATGAGAAACAGAAGAACATACTATAACGAGAAACAAAGAGGGACATACTATACACTATACAAGAGAACATATAATATACTAGTACAGAGGGAAAATACTATACAAATACAAGAATACTATAACACTAATGTGAGCCACTACTTCATGGCATGGCAACCTACAGTCGTGTCACGTTTTGTAACTAGGGTCTCCTGGAGGGAGAGCGTGAATTTATGTATAGATCTATACTGGACTGACCATCCTACACCTTGTTGCTAGCTACAGTGGGACCTGCAGGTCTGCGGGTGACAAATGTCATACCATTTCGACGTCTTCGTGCGTTGTGTTTTCACTAGTCGATCAAGTATGGTTACAAGCTCATCACAGTATACCTTAATTAATAATTGGTTTAACATAGTTAGTACAACAATCATTACTATATATACAATACTACAATACTTCATTATTTTCCCATTTGCATTCACTTTGTGATCTTCTCTCATAAATGATAATGTAAACTATATTTTGATAATGATAGCTACTTGGGAAAAATGCATACTTTTACAAAGGAACAAACATACAGAACAGTCGGGTCTTGGTAGAAGACTACATTGTACTAGAAAATATAGGATTTTCTAGGATATACAAACATTTACTACAAACACTTACAAACATTTACTTTATACATTTACAAACATTTTCTTCAAACATATACAAACAAATGGCACTAAAGTAATTATGAACTCACCAGCTTTAATGCTGATAAAATCTTTCAAAATAACTTGTATTCTCAGGTCACTAGTAGACAGGTCCAGATGGCCAGATTTTGAGAAGACGAAGCACATTCAAGACTCGTCTTTATTTTGATTATTCATTTTTGGTGTCTTATATTATTAACACAGAACACTTGTATTGAATTATACTATTAATGCAATGGATGATGTTGTTGCTTGTTTACTATATTGCAATGTTATGATTCTATACATGACGTCCTCCGCCCCATAACGTTTCCGTCGTTCCGGTTTTGGGGTGTAACACTCGTTATGGACATTACGAGTTCGTGATGATGCCGCTTGGGCTCACCAACGCGCCTATAATATTTATGGACCTGATGAATCGGGTTTGCAGACCGATGTTCGATCGCTCGGTCATAGTATTCATAGACGATATCTTGGTATACTCCAAGACCCGAGAGTAGCATGAGAAGTACCTTCGGGAGTTATTGGGAGTTTTGAGATGGGAACAGATTTATGCCAAGTTCTCGAAGTGCGAGTTTTGGTTACGGGAGGTTTAGTTCCTTGGACACCTCGTTAACCAGGAGGAGATTTTGGCCGATCCGGCTAAAATCAAGGCGGTTATGTAGTGGGAGGTTCCGAAATCTCCTTCGGATACCAGGAGCTTTCTAGAATTGGCAGGGTTCTACCGGAGATTCATACATGATTTCTCCAAGATTACAGTACCCCTCACTCGTCTGATGAGGAAGGGGTGGATTTATGGTGGGCCCCCGAGCAGCAGAGGGCGTTTGAGACCCTCATACAGCGACCATGCGAGGCTCCAGTATTGACTCTCCCAGAGGGAGTCGAGGATTTTGTAGTGTTCTGTGATGCATCCATCACGAGACTGGGGGTGGTCCTCATGCAGAGAGGACGGGTGATAGCCTATGCATCGCGGCAGCTGAAGCCGCATGAGACGAGATACCCTACTCATGATATGTAGTTGGGAGCGACGGTATTCGCTCTCAAGATTTGGAGACATTATCACTATGGGGTCTGTTGTACCATATACACGGATCACAAGAGCCCGAGACACATCATGGATCAGAAGAACCTGAACATGAGGCAGCGCAGGTGGCTAGATGTAGTTAAGGACTAACTGTGAGATCCTTTACTACCCAGGTAAAGCGAATGTGGTGGCGGACGCTCTGAGCCACAAGTAAGTTGGATCTTCCACACCAGCGACATGTATGAGGATTGAAGGGTTTTGAGCATTCTACCACACCTAAGGTGTACTTGCAACCCTAGAAACCTTGGATCTATGTTTGACTAAGACACATGCAAAATTGATTTTCCAAGATTCATAACCTGTCTAGCATACATGGGAAACATTTAAACATAAAAGTTAGTAAGAAAACACACCTTGTAGTACTTTGGATTCCTTGAGAACCTTGTGAGCCTAGCATCTCAAGTGTGATGCCTCAAATGTCTCACACAACACCAAAAGCACTTGGAATAAACTTGAGAGAAATATCACACTACTTGAAATCAGCTAGCCCTCTTCTTTCTTACTTAAGTACCGATTTTGTGAACATAAGGATCCTTATATAGTGTGTTACAATTAGGGTTATACCATGTAAACCTTAATTGTCATGACTTTTCATTTCCATCACCCATGGGTTCTAGAAACACCATGGAGCATCCTATGGGTTTTAGCCCAACTGGATAATCCATGAAGCATTAGCCCACTATATAAGTATGGATGATTTACACAATCAACCCATATATTTAATTAGTCTCCGTTTGATCACTTAATTAATTCCAAATTAATTCTTGATCAATACTAATTAAATAATATTATTAATATATTAGAACTTATAATATATTAATAAACCATAAGTGTTATTTCTCTCATTTTAGTCTATCCAAACGCATGATGCCATGCAACCCAAATGGAACATGCCAAACCGGGTCAAGTACATACCATAAATAGTTATGGACTTAGACACCTTACCCAACAGTCTCCCACTTGGATAATAACTATAATTGCACGTATGACTTGAGGAACCGATCAGCAATCGTAGCACTTTCAAGGTCTCTCGAAACTGAGATGATGATGATACACCATTTAAGATAAGTGATCACATAGTCCTCTGTTCTAGATATCAGCCGAACAAATACATGGAACAATGTCTTACTTATTGTCCAACAGGTTGTTTCCCGATTTCCAATTTGTTTGACAAAGAACTTAATCGAACACATCAATTTAGTTCTGACCGGGCCCGGTACACAGGTCAAAACAAAATCATCGAGGGGCCCATATATCACTTCTAATCCAAGAAGGAACAGATAAACTTCGACTCGTATGCTTGTTCTACTACTTGTTAAATCACACACTAAAGCATGTTTTATAACATCGAGTTACCAATACGTTTTCGTACAATCAATGCATAACCAACTCATAGGCAACAACTCATATCTCTAGGTTTGAAGACTTATATGATATTACTGTCTCACGATCACTCGAGATAAATTCCATGAAGTGATACCAGTGAGCATGGGTTGAGTCCAATACTCAGAACTTATGAGTACTCATGAAGTGTTGTAGCGCCACTTTGCTATGTCCAACAACTTAGACATCTACAAGCCAACCTCATAACAGTCATGATTCATATCTACTTCTGACATATGACCGACTGTAGAGAATTTGAATAATATGTAATACATAAATATTCTGGAAGTTAAAAAAGGCAAAAGAAATAATAGTAAACGATTGACAAAGGATATCAAGACTTTAATCATAAATAAACACACCTTTTATTCATCATCAAATGTCAATTACACTTTACAAATTTAAGAGCTATCTAACTACTAAAACTAATATCATCCTTCAGCCCTATGCGCCTCGCATGCTGGAGAAGCTTAACCCTACCCACTCCCTTCGTGAGGGGATCTGCTGGATTCTCATCTGATGATACCCTCTTTGCCACAAGGAGTCCTTCTTTCGATATCTGATGAAATGGTATTTTCTGTCGATGTGTCTGGATCTCCCGTGATCCCTTGGTTCCTTGGCTAAGGCAACTGCACTTTCACTATCATAGAAAATTTCCATGGGCTCCTTTATAGTTGGTACTACTCCAAGGTCTCCAATGAAGTTCTTCAGCCATATCGCCTCCTTTGCTGCCTTGCTTGTTGCTATATACTCTGATTCGCAAGTTGAATCAGCCACTGTCTCCTGCTTGGAATTTTTCCAAGTAATTGCTCCTCCATTTAAGGTAAAGATCCAGCCCGACTGAGAGCGGAAATTATACCTATCAGTCTGGAAGATAGCATCACTATACCCTACAACTCTCAAGTCATCACTCCCACCGAGGGTAAGGACCCAGTCCTTAGTCCTCCGCAGGTACTTGAGAATATTCTTTACCGCAATCCAGTGAGCATTGCCAGGGTTTCCCTGATATCTACTGACCATGCTCAATGCAAAGGCCACATCAGTACGAGTACAAGTCATAGCATACATGATCGAGCCTACAACGAAAGCATAAGGTACTCGACTCATTTCTGCTACCTCAGCCTCGGTACTCGGGCTCTGAGTCTTACTCAATATGGCGTTACTCTTGATAGGTAACTCTCATTTCTTGGAATCCTGCATGCTGAACCTATTCAGTACCTTATCCATGTAGGTACTCTAACTAAGTCCAATTAGTCTTTTACTCCAGTCTCTCAAAATCCTTATCCCTAGAATATAGGCAGCTTCTCCTAGGTCTTTCATAGCGAAACACTTCCCAAGCCAAGACTTCACTTCCTGCAAGGTTGGGATGTCATTTCCTATGGGTAGTATGTCATCTACATACAATAACAAAAAGCTAAATATACTCCCACTAGCCTTGACATATACACAAGATTCATCTTCACTCCTCGAAAAGCCAAACTCTTTGACTTTCTCATCGAGACAAAGATTCCATTTGCAAGGTGCTTGTTTCAATCCATAGATGGATTTCTCAAGCTTACACACTCTATTAGGGTACTCTGTACTGATAAAACCCTTTAGCTGATTCATGTAAACATCCTCAGCCAACTTTCCATTAAGGAAAGCAGTTTTGACATCCATTTGCCATATTTCATAGTCATGAAATGCAGCAATGGCTAACGTAACCCTAATAGACTTAATCTTTGCTACCGGTGAAAAAGTCTCATCATAATCAACTCCCGGATTTTGAGAATAGCCCTTCGCAACTTGTCGCCTTATAAGTGTGTACATTACCATCCATGTCAGTCTTCTTCTTGAAGATCCATTTGCACCCAACTGTCTTACGACCTGGTACATTGTCAACCAAGTTCCAAACTTGATTCTCATACATGGACTGTATCTCGCTGTCCATTGCCTCTTTCCATTTAGCAGACTCGGGGCCTACCATAGATTCCGCATAGTTGTTAGGTTCATCCAGACTTACCAGTTTCTCATCACTGATAACTATATCACCTTCTGCGGTAATACGGAAACCATAGTAGTGCTCAGGTGCATTCCTAACCCTTATGGAACGCCTCAGAGGTACATATTCGTCAATTGGGTCAACAAGAGTTTCCTCCTTAGGTTGACTACTAGGGTTTGAGGTTCCTTCACCACTTGACTCTAGAATTTCTTCAAGGTCAATCTGCCTCCCACTGTTTCCTTGGCTTGTGAACTCTCTTTCTCGAAAGACACCCCTTCTTGCTACAAAGACCACATTCTCACTGGGTCTGTAGAAAAAGGTAACCAAAGGATTTTTGTGGGTAGCCGATGAAAATACTCCTCTCACTTCGAGGTTTGAGTTTATCGTGAGTCTTGCGTCTCACGAACGCCTCGCAACCCCAAATCTTGATGTTGGCTAGATTAGGAACTTTTCCAGTCCACATCTCGTGAGCTGTTTTGTCAACCTTTTTTGTTGGGACTAGATTAAGGATATGGGCAACATTCTCTAAGGCATACCCCAGAATGAGATTGGTAGAGAAGCTTGACTCATCATGGAATGAACCATATCCAACAAGGTTTGATTTCGCCTTTCAGCCACACCATTCAACTGTGGTGTCCTGGGAGGTGTCAATTGTGAGACAATCCCACATTCCTTAAGATAGTCGAGGAACTTTGTACTAAGATACTCACCACCACGATCGGATTGAAGCATCTTAATGTTCCTGCCCAATTGATTCTCGACTTCTTTTTTAAACTCTTTAAGCCTTTCAAAAGTCTCTGACTTATGCTTATACTATAATCATCTGTAAAAGTCACATAATAACGATTAACATCCCTTGTGGCAGTTTTGAAGGGTCCACACACATCTGTGTGCACTAGATCCAACAAACCTTCACCCCTTGCACAAGAACCAGTAAAGGATGACTTTGTCATTTTTCCAAGTAAGCATGATTCACAACTATCATTTGACTTTATGTCAAATGACTCCAAGACTCCATCCTTTTGGAGTTGGCCTATGCGTTTCTTGCTTACATGTCCAAGACGACAAGGTCATAATGATGATTTATCCAAGTTATTATTAGAAGAAGAATCAATACACAACACATTATTTCCTAGGTTATCTACAACAGACACAACTTCATACACATAATCACAAGGTAATGCTTTAAAATAAAGAACATTATTAAAGAAAACATTTATTCCACCAACTTCATTATCAAAAGAAAATATAAACCCTTGTTTGTACAAGGCATGAAAGGAAATAATATTTCTTGCCATTCCATTAGATTAACAACATTTATTCAAATCTAATGTAAACCCACCGTAACGCCCGCAGATCCGGGCTAGTCAATTTAGAGGCAATAGGGGTCGAAAACGACTTTTCGACAAAAGATTATTTAGAATAAATAATCTTAACCAAGTTTTAGGATATGTCACAAGGTTTCCGTACATATAAAGAACGCCGAAATCTGAGTTATAACGAAGAAGTTATGACCCGTCGAAGTTTTGCGACGGAACCGACACGACACCGGGAAACATAAATAGTGAATTTACGGTAGAGCGAGTTTTAGCCTTAGCAATCTAAACGAAAGTCGTAGAATACGTTAAACTGAAAGAGTCCATAAAAAGAACACCCAAATCTGACTTCATATGAGGAAGTTATGATTTTTCGAAGTTTTGGCTTAACGGTGTACAACTCGAAATTTGAATATTGGATCGAGCAGTTTTTAGCCGACACAACCTAAACGAGAATCCAAGATCTTGTTATTTGTAGCGTATCGATAAAAAGACAGACGAAAACGGACGTCGGATGAAGAAGTTATGAATTTTTAACGGACCAATCGTGTCCTGGTCTGTTAATAATATAACTTTTAAAATAAAGTCAAAATTAGTCGATGGAGTCTAAACGAAAGTTGTATAGTACGTTCCCGCCTACAAGTGGATATAAACGTCGAAAACGGAGCTCGTATGCGAAAGTTATGATTTTTAGAAGCCGGAAAGTGAATTTGCGAAATCTGCAAGGAAGTGGTGACGTGGCCAAATCCCAGCCGTTGCTTGTTGAGCACGGCCTTGCATCTGATGATCGCCACGGAGTCTCGTATTACGCCCCGTGTCCGAAGCTGGGTACGCCCGGCGTACTTGATCTTGTCCGGGTCTGAGAGTGGATGCGAGCCAGCTGGTGCGAGCTAGCATCCTTATCTGAGGAACGCCCAGCGTAGCCAAGGACTACGCCCAGCGTAATCCGAGGCCTCGCTGGGTATAAAAGGGGGGCGAGGGTTCCAACTTTTTCACACATTTCTCACTTCTCTCTCTAGTTTCTTTCTCTCTCTGAAGCCCCGAGGCTCCCGGAGTCCCAAGAAAAAATGGTCTTTCGGTTTCGGAAACGCTGCTCCAAGCAAAACCTGGTTTTCTTTAAAATCTGCTGTAAGTGAGCTATGCTTACGCAATTTTTAATATAGCTTTCAAATAATTATAGTAATGTTATTAGGTCCTTAAAATAATTATTTGGGTTATTATTATGAGTTATATTGAGTGTTATTTAACGCTTATATAATAGTAATAATAGTCAGACTATTAATTTGTCGCGGTTATCATTAGACTAAACTCTAATGATAATGATACTAGGTTTTATCGAAGGAAAATTGTTTTAAGGGTATCGAAGCGTTGTCCGAGTACCGAGTCACCACCGTATCAGGTGAGTGCATGGCCATTTTCATCTTACACATAGATATGAAGTATTTTATATAAATTACGTGTTATGTGTGCATATTATCTAAATACTTGTTGTCTATGTTGGATAAATGATTTTATACATGTTTTAAATGATTTAAACTGTATATTTATTTTATATCTACAAATATGTTGGGATAAAACATAGGTAGATGAAATAGTTGGTGTGTGATGAAATAAAATACTGAGAGACAGGTGATGGTAGGTAGGTGATGATAATTAGGTGAGGATAGATAGGTGATGATGAATCGGTGATGTAGGATATTACAACCTTGTCCGACAATTTGGAGACGTAGTCATCTACCAGAGTATAGATGGCGACCACAGACTATTATAGACAACCCCGTGGAAACACCAGCAGGCTCATAACCTGTAGGTGATGAATTAAGAGTTCAGGCGATGTTGTAACTACGTATTCATGCGATGATACTCTAACCCCCTTACTATGAATTACGAGTTCAGGCGATGTTGTAACTACGTATTCATGCGATGATACCCAAACCCTTGGTGGGCACGTATTGAGGGAGTAATCCTTGAATCAATACTGTCCAGGCGATGTAGGCGATGATCCTTAGGGAGAGTCCATAGGAACAAACATATAAGGAGACGCGATGTAAGGAGATGAGAGGTAAATATGATGTAGGAGACGACCCTTAGGATAAATCCTTAGGGATAGTACTTAGGAATAAAGAAGATAATGGGTAGGGGTGTAAACGAGCCGAGCTGAGCCCGAGCCTGACCAAGCTCGAGCTCGGCTCGTTTAATTTTGAGGAAGCTCGAGCTCGAGCTCGAGCTCGGCTCGTGAACAATTTAGTGGGCTCGCGAGCCTAATCGAGCCTAAACGAGCCTCTATGTAATATATATATATATATATATGTGTGTGTGTGTGTGTGTGTATATATATATAAATATATATATAGGCTCGTTTAGGCTCGCGAGCCCATAAATTGAAGCTCGGCTCGAGCTCGTTTAATAAACGAGCCTCATGTTTAGGCTCGAGCTCGGCTCAGGCTCGTTTAATTCGATCTTGAGTCGAGCTTTTAACGAGTCGATCCCGAGTAGCTCACGAGTAGCTTGGCTCACTTACACCCCTAATAATGGCGATGGGTAATTGGGTTAATTGTTTGATGATTGAACATAATAATTATATTATTGTGGGTTGAAAACCCTATGTACTCACCAGGTTTCCCAACCTGACCCACTCCAGCTTATTTATGTCACAAGTGTTGTTATGAAGTCACATTACACTGAGAGATTAAAGAGATGTAGATCACTAGAGTAAATAAAAGTAAGTTCTGTTTATGCTTATGTTTCTGTATTGACAATGACATCCCAAACGTTTTAAAATGAATAAAATACGTTTCTTCGAAAATGTTTTGATAACGTATTTATCGTGTTTTTCTGGGAACAAGTTCCGCAACATTTTTTATGAAAAAGAAGTACTCTGATTTTTATAAAGCATAAACAAAATCGGTCTTTTCTGACCGTGAAAATGGGGATGTCACACCCACTACTTAGCAACAAAGAATAAACTCCAATCTTGGTGACAGGTGAAGCTTTCCTATTCCCCATGATCAAGTTTATCTTTCCATTCTCCACATTCTCATTTTTTCTTAGTCCCAGCAAATCAGAACATATGCGAATTCCACAACCTGTATCAAGGACCCAAGAGTTAGAATAGGGTGAGTTATTAGACAATATTGTGTAAATACCTGCATGGGTGGGTTTTACTTTCCCATCCTTAATATCTTGTTGGTACTTTGGGCAGTTCCGCTTCCAATGCGATCTTTCATGGCAATAGAAGCATTCATCCTCTTTTGGGTCAGAAGAAAGAGTGAAGAAACCTTTCTTGGTTCCACTTGAAGAGGAGCCATCAAGGGTCTTACCCTTGGAACCCTTCGAAGGGTTCTTCCTCTTTTTCCCTCTACTTTTCCCAATTGCCAGGACAGGGGCGGAGTTTGGAGTAGGAGTAGGAGTGGTAACAACCGACTTACCTTTAAGACCAGTTTCAGCGGTCTTTAGGAGACCTTGAAGCTTGATGAGGGTAACTTCTTCCTTGTTCATGTGGTATGTCATGCGGAATTGATCATAACACGAGGGTAAGGAGTGTAAAATGATATATGTTTCCAACTCCTCGAGGAAGTTCAGATTAAGTTTCAACAACCGGTCCACATACCTTTGCATTTTCTGCAAGTGGCCGGTGATGGGTTCACCATCCTTCATTCGGGTTGTTATCATGGAGTAGATGATGTCATACCTTTCTTGCCGAGCACTCTGATGGTAGCGGTCCATCAAGTCCTAGTGCATCTTAAAAGGGTAATTGATATGGGCATATTTAGTTAAAAAATTCATGCATTATCTTAATACTTTATGTTGATTTTATCTCATTTAATGAACAAAAGGTACTTAATTAGTTTATAATTTCATTTTTCAGCAAAAATTACATGCTCGGACGGAAAAGGAAGCGGAATTGGCGATTGGACGCTTGGATCTTGGATTTTGAAGAAAGAAGGATGTTGTTGGACAGCTTGACCCCTCGTCAGTGTTTTGGCCATATCTTATGAACCGTAACCCCGATTGACGAGATTCAAAATGTTCTGAAAGGTAGACACAATTTCGGACGACTTTCGTGTTTCGAGGAAATGCTGATCCGAAACGTACTCAGCGAGTAGGGTCGATTAATCGGCGAGTTGTATCGAACTTTCGCGATTCTGGACGCGCTGACTTGCCGTACACGGGTTTTAAGTGATGTACTCGGCGAGTAGGTCACTGGACTCGCCAGGTAGCCTTTGTTTTGTGAAAATCTATATAAAGGGACTTTCAGATCGATACCCTAGCATATAGATGAACCCTTGGAGGCCAATTGTCGACTAAAGGTGCTGCTGGAGCGTAGGAAGCAAGGGAATCAACCCTACATTCAATTTTAAGGAGAATCAAGTCAAAATCAAGTTTACTCTTACCTAATCTCTTGTTTGAATTATGTTTTTAACAATTGATTTCGTTTTTGTGCTTGTTTCTACTGTAATCATGAGCTAAAAACTCATAACTTCTATTTAGATAGATGAATTTGTGAACATGGATTGATTATTTGATTAGGATTAATTTTAATTGGTGATTATGTTTTATTAAGCTTGTTAAAGAACCTTATGTGTTAACAATAACTATTCTTCTGTTAATAAATCAGTAATTAAGTTGTATAAACATCTCTTAGTTGCTAATTTCATATGATTTATGTGACCACATAGTTGTATGTCTAGGAATAACGAATGTGAAACTAGAATTAACTTGAAGATAGGTAAGTTAATGTGTGAGCTTGTGTGATACACCATCAACAAGAGGTTAATTGAATCACCAATTTGATTAGCTAATTACAAGTCTTTCTAAACCCGAATCAACAAACTAGGAAATTCATTAATTTAGACAACTGGCCATTGTTTGAATTAATCTGTTTTCTAAGGATTAGCTATAGCGAATGTGAATCTAATCACTTTAGTCGGTAACCAATGAAGAATTAATCCGATATATTTACCATAAAATCATCCATGGGAACAAATGATTCAAACCTAAACAGAAGGCCTTTTTAATCATTGAATTTAGTTGATCTTTGTTTTCTTAGCTATTAGTTGCTTAGTTTGCGTGTTAGTAAAGTATTTAAGTTTCTAGTCTTGCAAAACTAGAGAAAACTCTTTTTTACTTGTTTTATTTAGATAATATTAGCATTTATTTTAATTGTTTACCGTTCCCTGTGTTCGATACCCTACTTGCTTGAACTATATTACTAATCGATAGGTACACTGCCTTTCGTGTGTTTATTTTGTGTCTAAGTTAGTAGAATTTAAAACTAGTTTGTTTCACACACATCAGTAATAGTCCTCATAGGACTTTTGGAGTTCATTTTTCATAGTAGCGATCATGATACATGCCACTTTGGTGGCATCTCTTTCATGAGCGCGGAAGTCAGCGATCTCCTAAGGGGTAGCAGTGGACTCATCAATTTCCTTTAGCTCCTTATCAAGGACATATTCCTTGTCTTCGTAGCGAGTGACCATCCCGATGTCCTGGATCCAATCCATAAAGTTGGAACCATCAAATATGACTCTCCCACAAAGGTTCATGAGAGAGAAGGAGCCGGTAGGGTTTGAGCTAGAAGCAACATTGTTGGAAGACATCTGAAAAGAATAAAAACAAGTTTAGATTAGATATAAAGATAGTCATTAATAAAACACCCAAATGTAATATTAAGGCTAGGACCCAATCACAATATATTATAACATAGAAGAGGGATGTCGTAATCTAAGCTATAACATATTTGAAAGGTAGGTGAACGACGATTCACCAATTTCCACCATGAAAAATGAAATATAAATTATTAGGTTTTAATTGGTTTTTAGAAACTCTTAGATTCTTTTGAGATTCATTGAACTTTTCAATGGCATGTTTCAATCTCGAGTATGCCCTTCAGGTTTTGTGACTGGGATGCCGAGGATCACAAAACGAGATGTAAAGTAACCATGCAAATTACATGGTACCCTTAATGTTTTTCACTCAATCGATGTGTCGGTTAGCCACACATGCTCCATCGACCTATGAAAAACCTTAAGTCACCCTTTGCCTACCTTGTTAAGTCTAAGTTAGTGTGTTTGTTAACCACACACGCTCCACTAACGACTTAATCAAAGTGCAAATTGTAATTTCATGGGTTAGCACCTTATTCACATTTTCCTAAAGTAACTAATATTGGGAATTTATAAAAATATTTAGTTACTTTATAATAATCATTATACTTTTAGTGAGAATTTTTATGTCATTGTCCTACCCGTTCGGCTAACGACCCTCCACTAGTCAAGGAAGCGGTGGGTGAGAGTGGACACCTATTAAGCTGCCATTTTATAGGCAACAACCTTATCCCCCCCCCCCCCCTTATAGACCGGCTTCGTGAATGAGGCCTACTAACGGTAAAATGACTTGATCTTATATATATATATATATATATATATATATATATATATATATATATATATATATATATATAATTATAATTAACTTATAATATTATAAAGTATAAGGGTTGAATTTTAACTTTTAAAATTCTAGGGGTTGGAACTAAAGTTTACTAGATGACTTTACATGTTCCAAAACTTGAGGGCAAGTTTTGTAACTTTACAAAACTTTTCAATTCATAACTTATGAGTCAAATGGTTCATTAAAATGAGTGACTTTTCATTTTATGTAACCTATGTGTTTAATAATGGACTTTAAAAGAAAAACTTTTGGTAATCCATAACTTGAGGACAAATTATGGATTCCATTAAAACACATAATAATCATGAATTAAGCATTAAAAAATTTTAACAAGTAATTCCTAAGATCTATCAAGAACTCATAAGAACATGAATATTCATATCAAAATTTCAAGAACATATGAACACGTATAAACATGGAATTTTGATATTAGCCATTGTAAATGGATTAGAACAACCATTACACCATCTAAAACAAGTTTAAAACACTAAAACAGTTTAGGGTAATGTTTCTAGTCCATTTCCAGCAGCAAAAATCGAAAATCTGCACTCTGCCTGGCTGACTCGTCGAGTGCAAGAACTGACTCGCCGAGTTGGTTGAAGATACGATAGCAAGAATTTAGACCTTTTCAGCTATTTTGCATCAAGTATCAAACAAACAAGTCTAGGCTCTGATACCACTGAAGGGTTTTGAGCATTCTAACATACCTAAGGTGTACATGCAACCCTAGAAACCTTGGATCTATGTTTGACTAAGATAAATGAAAAATTGATTTTCCAAGGCTCATAACTTGTCTAGCATACATGGGGAACTTTTAAACATAAAAGTTAGTAAGAAAACATACCTTGTAGTACTTTGGATTCCTTGAGAACCTTGTGAGCCTAGAACCCCAAGTGTGATGCCTCAAATGTCTCACACAACACCAAATGCACTTGTAATAAACTTCAGAGAAATGTCACACTACTTGAAATCAACTAGCCCTCTTCTTTCTTACTTAAGTACCGATTTTGGTGAACATAAGGATCCTTATATAGTGTGTTACAATTAGGGTTACACCATGTAAACCCTAATTGTCATGACTTTTCATTTCCATGACCCATGGGTTCTACAAACACCATGGAGCATCCTATGGGTTTTAGCCCAACTTGATAATCCATGAAACATTAGCCCACTATATAAGTATGGATGATTTACACAATCAACCCATATATTTAATTAGTCTCCTTTTGATCACTTAATTATTTCCAAATTAATTCTTGATCAATACTAATTAAATAATATTATTAATATATTAGAACTCATAATATATTAATAAACCATAAGTGTTATTTCTCTCATTTTAGTCTATCCAAATGCATGATGCCATGCAACCCAAATGGACCATGCCAAACCGGGTCAAGTACATACCAAAAATAGTTATGGACTTAGACACCTTACACAACAAGGATATCAATGGATTCTCCACTCGTGAGTTTGATTAGAGAGGCTCATGCTTAGGGTATGTGACCAGAGAATGGGAAACTGAAGAGGATCAGGGGCGAGAACGCATGATTTGTGCATGATAGTCGGGGATTGTTGACCCGATGCGGTCGGGTATGGGTTCCAATGTCTGGTGGGGTCAGACAGACAGTTATGGAGGGGGCTCATAAATCTCATTTCTCTATTCACCCGGGAGCCACTAAGATGTATCAGGGTTTGTGTTTGAGCTACTGGTGGTCGTCCATGAAGCGAGAAATCGCTTGGTACATCGAGAGGCGCTTGACCTCCTGGATGGTCAAGGCAGAGCATCAGAGGCCGCATGGCAAGCGGTAGCCTCTAGAGATTCCCATGTGGAAATGGGAACAAATCACAATGGACTTCATTACTAAGTTGCTGAGGATGGCGAAGGGATTTGATGCTATATGGGTCATCATGGATCGATTGAACAAGAGTGCCCATTTCCTAGCCATACGGGAGAGCTCATCGGCCGAGAAGCTGTCTGACATGTATGTCCGCGAGATTGTTGCTTTCCACGGAGTTCCGGTCTCTATTGTTTCCGACCGTGAAGTTAGATTCACCTCCCGCTTCTGGTAAAAGTTCCACGAGGAGCTGGGCACGCGGCTGCACTTTAGTATGGCTTTTCATCCGCAGACCGATGGCCAGAGTGAGTAGACCATACAAACCCTTGAGTACATGTTGAGGGCTTGTGTTATTGACTTCGGTGGGAGTTGGGATTCCCACGTACCCCTTGTAGAGTTCGCCTACAACAACAACTATCATTCGAGAATTGGTGCCCCACCTTTTGAGTTGTTGTACGAATGGAGATGTCGCACCCCGGTCAGTTCGGGTGAGGTTCGTCACAGAGTGATGGGGTGGATAGAGGTAGTTTTGCAAACTACTGAGAAACTCAGTAGATTAGACAGCGATTATATACCGCTCAGAGTAGACATAAGAGCTATACCGACCGGCGCTGATCAGAGTTAGAGTTTCAGGTCAGTGGCATGGTACTCTTGAAGGTCTTGCCCTGGAAGGGTGTGATCCGCTTCAGGAAGAGGGGGAAATTGGGTCCCTGATACATCGGTCCATTCAGGATCATTGCTAGGGTTGGCAAGGTGACATATAGACTAGAGCTACCGGAGGAGCTTAGTCAAATCCACAACACTTTCCATGTGTCCCAGTTGTGGATGTGCGTAATAGATGAGGCAACACTAGTGTCCTTGGAGGACATACAGGTCGACAAGCACCTGAATTACATAGAGAGACCAGTGGTCATACTGGAGAGGAAAATGAAGGTTTTATGGAACAAGAAAGTACCTTTGGTAAAGGTATAATGGGAGCACCGAAGAGGGTCTGAGTGGACATGGGAGCCGGAGGCTAAGATGCGGGAGCACTATCCGGAGTTGTTCACCGCAGCGGAGTTCGAGGACAAAGTCTAGTTCAAGTGTGGGAGAAATGTAACACCCCGACTCTTAGGTATTAACTTTACAGATTTATTTTTCATATTTGAAAGGTCTACTCGACAAGTTGGATGCCCTGACTCGTCGAGTAGGAACGTTTTTAGCCACGTGTTTAAGTGACCAACTCGACGGGTCGGGGGAAACAACTCGACGAGTTGGAGCTGGAGGATGAAACCCTAATTTCTGGGGTTTTGCACCCTATTTAAAGGTCATTAGCCTCCCTTACAGCCCCCTTTGAGCTTAGAAACCCTAAATCGCCGTTTTTCTCTCTTTTGTGTGATATTAAGCCTTGAGGTGGATTGTGGAAGGAAGATCTTGAAGTACTCAAGCTTGGAACAAGAAGAAGGTTGTAGATCCAAGTCCTGCTTCATCTTAGCATCGTTTTTGAGGTAATAAGTTGTTATCTTGACCTTTTTCTATCAAGATCTATTCATGTATGAGATTAGGGCCATTTTAGCCATGTTGTTATTTTATTTCAAGCATTGGGTGTCATATGAAGTTGCAGCTTCAGATCTAGGCTTATCTTGGTCTCTAAGATCATAAAGTTTCAGCTTTTAGTGAGTTAATACCTTCTTCATCCCTTAGAACCTCTTCTATACCTTGTTTTAACGATTTGAGCCTTGCATGTACGTAACGTTTGCAACTTTACGTGACAAACGTGCCCTAGGAGGCTAGATCTACTGATTGGAGCATTGGAGTAGCTTAGAATCACCTGGACATGGGATGGACCGCACTCGATGAGTTGGATAATCCAAATCGACGAGTTGGGGAGGGTTTTCCCATTTTTGGTTCTGAATGGACTCGCGAGTCAGCATGACGACTCGACGAGTCAGTTAGAGTTTTCTTGATAATTGGACACACACAGATTCGATGAGTTGCCTGGAAACTCGATGAGTCAACTGGAGGTTTTCACGACTTCTTGAATTATGGAAGGACTCGATGAGTCAGTGAACTGCACTCGACGAGTCGGGTCAACATGGACTGTTGACCTTGACCATTGACTTTGACTTTGACAAAGGGTTGACTAGTTGACTTCTGGGGGTATTTTAGTAAATTGGAAATTTATGGAAATGGTCTTATGGTAAATATAGGTGTTGGAGTCTGTGGTCGTGGTTCGAGAGTTTGAGGGCCTGGGGTATTCCAACTCGATGGTTGATTGGACCCATAGTATGCTGTTTGTGATTATATGTTATTGTTGTATGTATGAGTATTTTGGGGGAAACTCGCTAAGCTTTGGGCTTATAGTTTCAGTTTTGTTTCAGGTACATTAGATGATCGCAGGAAGACAAATGTGTGATCGTACAGCTCCTCACATTTATGACTTTGTTTCTGGGATACTCTGATATTATATTATTTTGAAACAAGTTTTGTAATGTTTAAACGGTTTTGAAATGTTTTAAAAAGTTTAAATTTGGCATGATTTTATGGGTGTTACAAATTTAAAATCTATGCCAAAAGTATAAATTTTGGATTAAATTTGTAATAAAATTTGAAATATATGGCAAATGTGTAATTTTGAAAGTTAGATGATCTGTTGACCGGGTAAAAGGGTTAAATTGAATATGATTACCGATTTTTGGGACTTAATTGAATAAAAAATATAAAATAACTAAATCGATTATAAGGTCAATATGTAAGAATTTTTTTTGTAGTTTTCTCTTAAATATATTTTCTATTTCGTAGATTTTATTTGATGAGTTCATAGTATTATATCAATTTCATAAGTGAAATCTTAGAAATTGGTAATTATTTTAAGTTTTTTTTTCTTAAATTTTGAAGAAAAGCTTAGAAGGTTAGTTGTTTTTTTTTCTTTCTCTACAAAAAGTTAAAAGATATTGATAAATAAATAATAAAAGGTAAAAGATACTTTTTCTGTCCCAAATTAATTGTCAAATTTTTACTTTTTTTTCTTCAACTTTAAACTTAAATATTTTTATATCTGTTATATATTACTTGATGAAACTTATAACAATGAAAAAACATTTAAAATATAATCCATTCATAAAATTTTACATCAAGTATTATCTATCAAAAAGAAAAATATTTAAGGTCAAAATTGAAGAATAAAAACTTGAAAAGTCAAACGTTGACAATTAATTTGGGACGGAGATAGTAAAAATTATTTCATATCTACTTAAATTGAAAAAAAAAAAAAACATACCAACATATAGCATGAAATAATAAATGATATAATTTGAACTTCTATAATATAATAGTCTCTTGAAAAAAAATTATTTAAAAAACTTAAAACAAAAAGCTATTTTTATCTTCATAATTTTTTCTACATGTTTTCTTATAAGACCCATGTATAAGTTATATTTTTACATTTTCTTGAAAAATCAACAAAATCTAAATGACCACCAAATCATTATAAAAGATGTTCTAGTATAAAAACTTGTTATTTAACAAGCTATTCAAAAAGAAATATATATATTCCAATAGTTTTAAGTTTCAATAAGATTTTTAGGATGGAAAAGCTCTATAAAGAAAAATCCAATAAACTTATATTATGGTATTTTATGATATGATTTTAGATTTTAGAAACCACACAAAGAAATAGAGAATGAGATTTGTCCACATAAAGTGAGAGATGTAGCCAAGACAAAAGTCACAAAACTTCACAAATTTCATGTACCTCGACTACGTGGCGCTTTTCTGGCCACTCTTAGCATTTGCCTAACATACGCATTTTTTTTCTTTACCTGTAACCTCACCAACTGTAACGACCCATTTAATTACCTTCAACCACATGACTGTTTTTTCACGGAATACATTAGCATAAACTCATTAATTTTTTTTTATCAAAATTATTATTTAATGATAATAACTTTATTTTAGATTAAAAAAATCTAAGTAAGGGACTCACAAATTGGTTTTAAATAGAGTTATTAACTTATTTCTATTTTCTATACATTTTATAAGACAATTAAAATTATATTTCCTTCATTATCCACAACAAATCTGAACCGTCCATACTCTCAAATCTAACGATGGGAACCACCACCGTATCCTAAACCATATCCTCAGAAATCTTACAAAGACACCCTTCACTTCACTCCACTTCACCACCAGTCCACCACCATGGCTTCCGTCGCTCTCAAATCTTTCGTCGGACTCCGCCAAACATCGCCGGAAAATCACCATTCATCCATCGCCACTCTTTCCAAGCCCATTTCCACCAATCAAATCCATTACCGTCGGCTTAATGTCGTCGCCGGTAAGTCTAGCCCCAAAATCACTGGCCGTAACCTTCGCGTCGCTGTCATCGGTGGTGGACCCGCAGGAGGCGCAGCTGCTGAAACCCTTGCGAAAGGCGGAATTGAGACGATTCTGATCGAACGCAAAATGGACAACGCTAAACCATGCGGCGGCGCAATCCCACTCTGCATGGTCGGAGAATTTGACTTGCCCTTAGATATCATCGACCGGCGTGTCACCAAGATGAAGATGATCTCCCCGTCGAATGTCGCCGTCGACATCGGTCGAACCCTCAAACCTCACGAGTACATCGGCATGGTCCGCCGCGAAGTCCTCGACGCTTACCTCCGTGACCGCGCCGCCGCGGCTGGGGCAACAGTAATCAACGGTCTTTTCTTCAAAATGGACAAACCAACCGACAAATACGCACCTTACGTCCTCCATTACAACGCGTATGACGGCAAAGCAGGATCCGCCGGAAAGAGAGAGACTATCGAGGTCGATGCAGTAATCGGAGCCGACGGTGCTAACTCCCGTGTCGCAAAATCCATCGACGCCGGTGACTACGAGTACGCCATAGCTTTCCAAGAACGCATCAAAATCCCAGCCGATAAAATGCAATACTACGAAGACCTCGCAGAGATGTACGTCGGAGACGACGTTTCGCCGGATTTCTACGGCTGGGTGTTCCCAAAATGCGATCACGTGGCTGTCGGAACCGGAACTGTCACTCACAAACCCGATATCAAAAAATTCCAACTTGCCACGCGCCTCCGTGCCCGTGACAAGATCCTCGGCGGTAAGATCATCCGGGTAGAAGCTCACCCGATCCCGGAACACCCACGGCCGCGGAGACTGGCGGAGAGAGTGGCGCTTGTAGGAGATGCAGCAGGGTACGTCACCAAATGTTCCGGCGAAGGCATCTACTTCGCGGCGAAGAGCGGGCGGATGTGCGCGGAGGCGATTGTTGAGGGATCGGAGAACGGGAAAAGAATGGTGGATGAAGCGGATTTGAGGAAGTATTTGGAGAAATGGGATAAAACCTATTGGCCGACGTACAAGGTGTTGGATATATTGCAGAAGGTGTTTTACAGGTCGAATCCGGCGAGGGAGGCGTTTGTGGAGATGTGCGCCGATGAGTATGTGCAGAAGATGACGTTTGACAGCTATTTGTACAAGAAGGTAGCTCCGGGGAATCCATTGGAGGACTTGAAGCTCGCTGTCAACACAATTGGAAGCTTGGTTAGGGCCAATGCCCTTCGGAAGGAGATGGCCAAGATTTAATTTTTATTGTCTTGTGTTGTAATATTTCAAGAAAACTTATAAATTGCTCTAATTTTGATGTGTTTTTATATTTTATTCCTTTAAACTTCATATTAAGAATTCCCAATAATTTTTCTTGAGACATTATTTTATCAAACACAAAACATTCATAATCCTTTTAGAACAAAGAAAGAGATGTTCATCGGACCCAAGATTTCATGGCTAATAGACATTGTAGAAGAGATCATCTAGTTTGATGCTGACAACGTACCATTTTCTTGTCATGAAATTATATTCATTGGTACTTTAATAAATAATTACCAAATATCATATAAAATGATAATATTTTGAAGGCGTAGGAAATTTTGTATTAATTGTGGGAATAAATTTTCATTCACATGGAACATGTAAAACTAGTAGCACGATAGACATGGGTCCAGCACAACATTTTCGGTAAAATGTCCAAAACAATTTTATGTTAAAGCTTTATTTATATCAAAATTGGTGTCTATGGTCCTAGATGTACTCTTTCTTTCTTTCATTTTTATTTGAGTGTTGTATCACTCTCAAAATGCGGCATCATCATGTTGAGTTAGGCTCGACTGTCGATGGAGTTTTTGCCTTCCCAACCCGTCACTTGACATGCAACTAATACTGATCATATTCAGATCCACTGAAATTCACGATATAGAGAACTAAATTCGTTTTACTTCTTGAAACCTTCAGGAATTTTCAAAAGAGTTGTTAGCAACTATATACGTCAAACCAAAATCTAAATAGCAACTTAAACAGAGAGATAAATGAGTGAAGACTCTTGTCATATGATAATTTAGGCATATGTTAATGTCTTTGATGATTTGCACATGTCAAAGCATCTCGAAGTAATGCTTTTAATGTGTGGTTGTTGCAACAAGGATTAATGTTACAC
Organism: Lactuca serriola; assembly: GCF_051521515.1. Taxonomy (NCBI): domain Eukaryota; kingdom Viridiplantae; phylum Streptophyta; class Magnoliopsida; order Asterales; family Asteraceae; genus Lactuca; species Lactuca serriola. The sequence continues at coordinate 45,601,581 of NC_136412.1, read as the reverse complement.
AACAACAACAGTACAGAAGTTATGATTGCAACCACAATATTTAAAGCACGAGTGAAAGATGCAGGGTGTTTTATGAAGTTAGGTTTTAACCAAGGTTGTAAATATCCTAGTTTGTAAATTGGTTTAAGAGATTAATAGTTCTAGGCAGGGATTATTCGAAGGTTTATCAAAGACCCTAAGTTATTAAATAATTTATTTAAAAATAAATAAATATCACGAAATATAAAAAGTCTGATTCATTTTATATTTAGATACGCATACAAAAATTACACATAAAGGTAAAATTTGAAACAAATAGCAAAATCTGATTCATTTTATGTTAAGATATATAAAAACGTCGTTGGCGTGGAGGTCGATGTATGCACGATGAGAGATAGAGAAAGGCAAGAGTGAATATAAAACTGAAATTATGATATTTAGTTTACCATATACATATTTTCATTCTTTAATTATGACTTGTTTCAAATTTGTTGACTTATATTGACTTATTTTGATAGTTTTGACCATTTGACATTTTGACTAATTTTAACCAAGGTTGTAAATAACGTCAGACGTGACTTGACGGCAATGTCAAACCTTAAGCTTTCCGAGCTATGACAAGTCATTTCTATTGTAAGGCGTGACTTAAGACGACAGTGATATATATATATATATATATATATATATATATATATATATATATATATATATATATATGTATAAAATACTATAATTCATTTTTATATACATATATGTCTTAAGGTGACATTTTGTTAAAGCATGGTGGTACGTACTGATAACATTGTTATATGATTATATCAAAGAGAAATTACAAGGGTTCTCAGAGAAAAGCATAAAGACTACAAGGAATAAAGCGGATATAAATACTAGCTAGACAGAAACCCTAATGGGCTAAAGACAAAAAGGGTTCATAAACAAGTGGACTAATAATATAGACTAACATCCCCCCTCAAACTCACAATGCCGCAACAATAAGCATTGAGAGTTTGTCACATAAGAACCGAAACCGAGAAGCGGATAAAGCCTTTGTAAAAATATCCGCAAGCTGCAAAGTTGATGAAACAAAGGGAAGCGAAATGGTCCCAAGCTGCAGCTGATGACGAGTAAAATGACAATCAATCTCAATGTGCTTCGTCCGCTCATGAAAAACAGAATTCTTCGCAATTTGTATCGCACTTTTATTATCACAATTCAAGGGAGTAGGTGAAGAAATGTAAACTCCCATATCCGCAAGCAGCCATCGTAACCAGATAATCTCGCATGTAGTTACAGCCATAGCACGTTATTCAGCCTCCATGGAAGATCTAGAGACAACAAGAAATACACAAAATCCAGTGGTAGACTTACGATCATGACGATCACCATCCCAATCAGCATCACTATAGGAACGTAACTCAAGAGAAGATGTCGAGGAAAACAAGAGAGTCTGAAACTGAGTGCCACGAAGATATCTCAGAATACGAAGAACAGCTCCCCAATGAACAAAAGTAGGTGCAGTAACAAACTGACTGACAATATGAACAACATGAGCAATATCTGGACGAGTGACTGTGAGATAAACCAAACTTCCCACCACAGTACGATAAAGATTCGGATCAGACAAAGGAACACCATCAGTAGGAGAGTATCGAGCATTGGTTTCAAGAGGGGTATCAACAGTCCGATTGTCAGAAAGTCCCGCTCGTGTAAACAAGTCAGATATATATTTAGTCTGGGAAAGAAGGTTCCCTTTCTTAGACTGAGCGACCTCAATACCCAAGAAATAACGCAGCAAGCCCAAATCCTTCATAGCAAATTGACGAGCTAGATCATGCTTCAAAGACTCAATACCACCATGGTCATCACCTGTAATAATCATGTCATCCACATATAAGGACAGAAGAATCCGTCCTGCACTCGCGCATCTAACAAACAGAGCAGAATCGTGATTACTCTGGACAAATCCAAGAGATGTAATCACTGTGGAGAATTTCTCAAACCAAGAACGAAGGGTTTGCTTGAGCCCATACAAAGCTTTGTGAAGCCAAAAAACCTCACCTGGTCGATGCTGAATTCCTGGAGGAGGGGTCATATAAACCTCTTCATGAAGGTCACCATTCAAAAAGGCATTCTTGACATCCATTTGAAAGATCTTCCACTGTCGAACGGATGCAACTGCAATCATAGTATGAACTGTCGTCATCTTTGCAACTGGGGCAAATGTCTCCTCGTAGTCAAAACCATATTGTTGGGAATACCCTTTTGCTACAAGTCTAGCCTTATATCGCTCAACAAAGCCATCAACTTTTGTTTTTATCTTGTACACCCAACGACAACCTGTCGTATGTTTCCCAGGAGGAAGAGAAACCAAATCCCATGTATGAGTCTGATGAAGAGTAGTGAGTTCTTCAGCCATAGCATTCTGCCAAAGGGGATCTGAAACAACTTCTCTATATGATTCAGGTTCCGACAGATGATGGATGCTTGCTATAAATGAAGCAAATGGTCCTGAATATGTAGAGTAAGTAAAATCTGGTAGCTTGCTGGACTTGACATGACGAGAAGATCTCCTGAGGGGTGGTGGTGGAGGAGGATCCTCAACTTCAATAATCGGAGGATCAGGCTCAGGAATAGGTGGAGTCGAGGCACCCTCTAAATAAGTGGGTGTGTCATATGCCGAGGGATCATGTGGCATAGATGAGTCTTGAGCCTCTATATCTTCATTAAAAGGATCAATACGCAGAAGATCAGACTTTGTTACATTGTGGGTTGTAGCAGGAATCGAGTAGAAAGGAATATGTTCCAAAAAAGTAACGTGCCGAGAAACATATAACTTCTGACTCACAGGATCATAGCAACGGTATCCTTTCTGACCAATCCCATACCCTAAAAATACACAAATAGCAGATTTCGGCCCCAACTTGTTCCTTTCAACATGAGGAGAACAAAACAAGTACATCCAAAAACTCGTAAGGAAGAGTAGTCTGGTGGATGACCATATAACTTCTCAAAAGGAGATATTCCTAAATTCAATGAAGTAGGGATATGATTTATCAAATACACAACAGTTAGGACTACTTCTCCCCAAAAGGCACTTGGGACCTGCGCAGACAGGAGCAAAGAGCGGGCAATCTCAACAATATGACGATGTTTTCGTTCTGCCACACCGTTTTGCTGAGGTGTGTCAGTACACGAAGACTGGTGTATGGTACCATCAGAAGCAAGTAACTGAGTGAAATCATTAGAGGTATATTCTCCCCCTAAGTCACACCTGAAGCACTTAATCACAGCCGAATGTTGAGTTTTAACAAGAGCTCTAAAATTGCTGTAAATACCAAAGAAATCAGATCTGTGTTTCATAAGATAAACCCATGTATATTGAGTATAATTATCTATAAAAGATACATAATAGGTTGACCCACCATTTGTGGATACTGGTGCAGGACCCCACACATCAGAATGAATAATATCAAAAGGAGCAGTAGAACAAGACATACTTTTATTGAAGGGTAAAGCAGAAAATTTTGCTAGTTTGCAACCACTACAATCAGAAATATCACAAGAGTTTAAATGAACCAAAACACCACTAGATGCTAAGAAATTCAACCGTGATACAGACACATGTCCCAAACGAGAATGCTAAAGATAAAACTCAGACGACAAAGAACTCAAACAAAAAGAAGATAAATCAATGCTGGAAGCAGCAACAGCAGATACTTTGAGGACCTCCAAGACATATAGTTCCCCCACCCTACGGCCGATCACAATCACCTTCTGGGTGTGTTGATCCTGTATAACACAGAAATAATCAGAAAAGAACACCCGGTTACCAGACTTGCATAAATGACTGACTAAGGCAAGGTTCAAAGTAAGTTTGGGAATGTAATAAACATCATGAAGAGTTATATGAGAAATGGAGATAGACCCAACACCCTCAACTAGCATAGATGTATCACCAGCAGACTTAACAGAAATGGATGACACTTGCGACAAAGAAGTAAATGATGACAAATGAGGAGTCATATGATGGGTTGCACCAGAATCTAAAATCCACAAAGATGAGTGAATACCTGAAGTGTCAGATGAAGAAGGTCTTGGATAAGGTGTCTAAGTCCATAAGTTATTTGGTACATACTTGACCCGACCCAGATGGTCCATTTGGGTTGCATTTCATCCAAACTATTTATGGATAATTTTATGAGAGTTATACACATATGTTTATTAATATATTATAAGTTATAGTATATTAATATGAATTCATGTTATTTAATTAGTCTTAGTCTTAAATTGATTATGAATTAATTTAGAGATTAAAAGGAAGACTAATTAGATTGTGGGCTATTGGTATTATATAGTGTGGGCTAACACTCATTTGTTAATGGGCTAGGCTTATATGGAAGTCCATGGATGATCCATGGAGCTTTTAACCCATGGATCCTTGGGAAAGGAAAAGTCATGGGTTATTAGGGTTTCACCCTAATCATGTACACTATATAAGAATGCTTATGTTGCATGAAATAGCCACGAGTGGCACTAGTTGTGTGAGACTTAGGTGTGGCCGAAATTATAGTGTGTATACACTCTCTCAAAGTTTTCCAAGAGTTTGTGGTGATTTGTGATTCCATTTGAGGCATTCACACTATTGGTGCTTGGCCCTCAAACTCCTTAGGAATTGAACTCATCATCAAAAGGTATGTAATCTCATCTAATTCTTTTATGTTTAAAAGTTCCCCATGCCATGTTAGATAGGTTATGAACCTTGGAAAATTATTATTTTGCATGTATTTAGACAAACATAGATCCAAGGTTTATTAGGGTTGCATGCACACTTAGGAAGTGTTAGATTGCTCAAAACCCAATAGAAGGACCAGAGTGAGACATAGATGCAGACATGGCAGTGGGATTAGAAGCCAAATACTGTCTAAAGCTCTCAAACACCTTGGGATCCAATGCAGATGGTGGCATATGTCCAACAGATTCTGTGTCAACTGATGGAACAACAGCAGCAGCAGCAAAGTGTGGAGGACGAGGGGTCCATGGAGGAGTACCAGAGGAACGAGACTGATGCTTCTGTTGACCAGAACTATTTTGTTTCCCTGACTGAGATTGACCAGATTTACCCTTGTGGACTAACAATGGACACTGAGCTTTCCAATGATTCTTCTGTTTGCAGAATGCACACTCATCATAAGCGACTCTTGAAGATTGTCGAGATTGACTGGAGGAGACAGCAAGCACAGTAGGAGCGGGAGTAGGAGTAGAGGTTGCTTTAAACCCTTTATCTGCATGGGACTTGATACGAGTCTCTTCTGCAATTAACTCATGGACAACTGAATCAACTGAAGGAAGAGGAGAGCGATGAAGAATTGTTCCACGAAGACCTTCAAAATCAGAACACAAGGCCATCAAGAACTGAACCAAGCGTTGTTCTTCCCTCCTAGCAATGTAAGGCTAAAAATCTTTTAACTCCGTAGATTCAGTAAGAGCTAATTGATCCCAGAGATCAGACATAGCAACATAGAAATCTTGAATGCTCTGGTCATTCTGTTGAAGGGCACGAATATCATATTTCCAATTGGTATTGTTTAGCAAAATTGGACTGAGTATACAGTCTCTCCAAGTGATTCCAAACTTCCTTTGCTGTATCATACTTAGCCAACTGCATACCAATGGACTGAGTAACAGAGTTATTGATCCAAGTAATAACCTTGGAGTTATCAGTCTCCCAAGCATCAAGCAACATATCAAAATTCTCAGTTTGAGGCACTAAGGGTTTGGCTTTAGTCCCAGTGACATAGCCCCACATATTCTTCCCACGAAGGAAGTTCTTCATAACATAACTCCAATACGTATAATTCTTTCCATCTAAACGAGTACTATTGACTGAAGGGAATCATCCTTTCCAGTCATGTTGATAGTGAATGAATAACCACAATGACAATATAATAATTTGAGAATGAAAGGAGTAACAAACCAGCAGAAGCAATCAGAGCAATTATGAACCAACAACAGCAACGAACCAACAGTAGCAACGAACGGACAGTAGCAACAAACCGACAACAACAACGAATCAACAACAGCAACAAATCAACAATAGCAACGAATCAACATATCAAAAAAGACGAATACCAGTGATAATGAACGAAAACGGCATGCTACAGTAACCCTAGAAAATTTCGATCGGGCCTCCGCCCCGAACCCCGGACGGTGGCACACTACCCCCATAACCCCCAAGCAACACAGCTGACTGCTACAAAGACTTCTAACAACGTATCAAACCTGGCTCTAATACCATGATAACATTGTCGTATGATTATATCAAAGAGAAATTACAAGGGTTCTCAGAGAAAAAGCATAAAGACTACAAGGAATAAAATCGGATATAAATACTAGCTAGACAGAAACCCTAATGGGCTAAAGACAAAAAGGGCCCATAAACAAGTGGACTAATAATATAGACTAACACCTACAAGCCTTGGAGCTATGACCAGTGGCGGAGCTAGATGGGGTGTTAGGGGTACTACAGTACCCCCAAAAAATTGTTTTATATATATAAAAAAATATTATTTGTAAGAATGTTTCATGTTATTGTACCCCAAACTAAAGAGATTATAATATGTTTTTTAATGCCCGATATTAGATAACCACATATAATATATTGACAATGTCTGTACCCCATATCAAAATTCCTGATTCCGCCACTGGCTATGGCGAAACCATATCGACCTTTTTAGAACCTGATTTTAATTGTCCAGTCCGATTAATGGCGGATTTTGGCCGATCCCACCTAATATGACCGCCTAACATGATTAGTGTAATGGTATTAACACTTACGAAGTTTGTTGTAATGGTGGTAACACTTAGTTGTTTTAAAACATTATTATATGAACTGGTGTCATCCTATAGACCGTCCTGTCAACATAATGTTCCCTCATTTTTAACGGATGATGTCTTGATTGTAGATTAAATTTTGAAAAATAATTTTCTCCTTGCAATTGGTCGAACAAGTCATTGCTCATAGGCAACGGTTATCTATGTTTTATGGTTATGTTATTCAACACCCAATAATCAATGCACATCCATATTTACATTTATTCTTCTTGAAAAGTATTATCAAAACTCCTCACAACAATCAACTCGGTCTAATAAAACCTTTATCCAACAACACATGCAATTTCTTCAATGAGCTCTTTCATGTTTATCAATCTTAAATGGTAAGGTGCACAAACAATATGTGGCATCCATTACACTAAGTTAACTAAAAACTCCAACATACAAATATGTTGGTTTCCGTGGGAGGTTAAGAGGAAATACCTAATGTCATCCCCAACTATCACAATGTATTGTGTAACTCTTTTCTTATTTGCCAATTCGACCATATAAATTAAGAAGGACGCGCAACTATTTTTAAGACACTTTATGTAACACCATCAAAAAGTCTATTTGAGATCTTCATTTGAAAAAAGTTTTTAAAATAAATTTATAAAATAATAATCATTTAACAAAAGAGTTTGTAGGAAATGATCCCAAACGGTAGCATGTTTGCGCAAAAGAATGGCACCATGCATTGGGGGGGGGGGGGTGTTTGTGGTCATAGAAGGAGCGTTGGAGGAGATTGTCAGGAATTGGAAATCATAGAATCACGGGGGCTAGTGCATAAAGACCGTCGGTGAGGAAGGAATGACATTATAAAGATGACCAAAATTGTCATATCGGATAAGAGTTGCTTGCTTCAATAATTCTTTACAGTAAAACCAAATTTGTCAAATTCATTGGTATATTTATTTGTATGAGTAAATTTACAAACACTTATAAGGTTCTTTATGATGTGAGGAGTGATAACAATATTATTAAGGTGGAGAGTGCGAAAGGGATTGCTTACATGAAATTTCATTTGTATAATCATAGTTACATGTATTCTAGAACCTGACATATACATATTAGAAATCCTGATTATTTTTTATAGTGGTAAATATAGTTATATGCCTACATTTCCATATGCATGCTTCGTAACCTCGATGTCCATTACCTAACCATTATTATTATTCAGATCATTAAGAGATATTATGCTGAAAAGGTATCGAAAGCTAGTGGGTTGTCTTAGTAGTAACATTTGAAGTACAGGGGCAATGTTTGTCTTAATCCCAAAGATTAAGCATTTAATTATTAGTTTACCTTCCATATTTCATTTCAAACATATTCAGTTCTAGAAAGCTTTGCAAATGGCAGTTTCGTCATCTCTAATGGTGGGTTGAATCTTGATTGTGCTTAACTGAAGATCTTGAGTGTATTACATCATTCTTATCTCTTGAAGGTAGTTTCTTATCCTTAACTCTTCATTTACCGTGTATATACTTAGTTTGTGAGATTTCTCAAAATACATACTATACATTCTCTTCCTAAAATATCATTCAATTTATAACTTCCTTTATAGTTGTGTGATTTGAGTTTTGGTAGGGGATTTTTAGGGATTTCTAGCCCCAACTTCCAAAGAATTCGAATTTGATGATTCATTTAATGTTATGATGATTATTTCTAGTCTAACTAATTTGTTATATCATTAGTCTAAGATCATTTAAGCAAATCATGCATCCATTGGTGATTATTGAGCTTGGTTGATGTTTTAGAGTTTCTAACTATCATCCATGGAATTTAAGTATAATGTAAATCATTAATTTCACTCAAAACTCTAAATATTACTTCGTGATTCTATTCTAGAAGTTGTTTTTTTTCAACTGAAAGCTATTTGGAAGTGATCTAGCATATATTGGAAAGTATGTTGCTAATTTGGAGTCCATAAGGTTGCTATATCGAGAGCTTATGATCTCCCAATTTGAATGTTTAATTCTCATTATGATTGAGTTATAAATGTTAAGTTAAGGTTACAGTCGTTTCATAATCAATCCATAAGTATTAGAGGTCATTTGGAGCATAATGCCCTAGAATTTAAAGCTTAGAAATTCGTTTGAGGTTACCTTTGTAGAAACATGAACCATGTTTTGCAAGAGCAAAATTATATGGGCCATGTAATCATCTGCTGTGAAATCTTGTAATATCTATATTTTTTGGATATGGACGCCAAATCAGGTCTAATTTTCACCAATGTTCTTCTATAAATTCAAGGATAATTTTAGAACAATAAAACTTCATATTAGGGATTAAGAATTTACTAAGTGACTTTATATACCATTTAAGTGTGTTTGATCCAACTATTGATATCATTAAGCAACCATTAAACCCACCAACAATTATTAAAAGGAAGCGAAACGTATAAAGATTTTCTAAAATACTTGAGGTGAGTACTCTACCTTGTGAGCACTTTTCCCCTGTATAATAAGGTATTTTATATTCATGTTCCATGTGTGAAATACTATTTGGATACTTGCTTTATTATTATATGTATTACATGTAACATTCTTTGTATTTTAAATATGTTGATGATTTAGTTTTAAAAACGGGGACACCCTTTTATGGTGAAAGGATAATTTGAGAATGAGTTTTTGAATAAGGATTTCTTTCATTAAAATTTGAGATGTTTGACATGTATATGGAATTTGAAATTATGATCATGTGCATCCATTATTTTAAGTGGGTCGAGACTTGTATGGTTTGAACACATTATTTACAGGACTTGAATAACTTAAATATGAATACGAGAATATAAGAATAAGAGTACATGAAATACAAGTATATGATAATTAATATGAATATACAAACAACTTTTACCCATGATATTCTTACCTTGGTTATCCCTGAAGTGAGAGAGAGAGACTTTGAACTTTGTGAGTTGTAGTTGCCCTAGGGTTGGGTGTTTTGTTGCATTTCATATATTGAATTTATTTATACTATTTAAATGGTTAATGTTTTGTTAAATGTTATTATGGTGATTAACAATGTACTCTAATTTAATTAACGATTTTCCTAAATCTAAGTTTTGGTGATTTTGTTGGCTTTTGATGATGTATGGCTTTATACATATGTATATAAATTGGTGTTTATTTATACATAATCCTTATAATTTCTAACCTAAGATTTATTCACTAGGTATTCCAAGCGTAACCCATTACTTTGATATACTTTTTAGGTTAGTTACATATTATTAGTGGCATTAGAGATTGAGAAACCTATGAATATTCACAAGACAATATATTTTGTATTAAATATTATTTCATTTAGAACCGTTATCTTTTGGATCATAATATGTCACTCTCGTATGCTTCCATATTTTTTTAGAACAACAATATATTGAAAATGCTAGTTAGGAATTAGCAACAAAAAATACATTCAATGCGGAAATTGAAATTGCAACCATGCATTCTAGTTCTTATATGTATTAGCGTTTCTTAACAAAAACTGTAACACCCAAATCAGGAAGACCAAGAAAGGAAAGGAAACCCTAAGTTTAAGGGTCGAGTCCAAGGAGGAACTCGACGAGTCCGAGCGGAATCCGGGTCGAGGAGTAAGTGACCGAATCGGCGAGTCGGCTAAGGGGACTCGGCGAGTCTGGTCTGAACGAGGAAAACCCTAATTCCGGGAGTTGTATCCTATATAAAGGGTGTTATGTCCCTCCCTCAACCTCCATATCATCCTAGAGAGCCTGTAAACCCTAGACTTCGTGTGAGCTTCCATCATTTGAGAGAAATAGCTTTGGAGGAAGGAAACTTTGGAAAGGGACTTGAAGATCAAGAAGGTTGCTTCAAAGGAGAGGTGTAGATCCGAGATCTACTTCAGTTTGTGTTCATCTTGGAGGTAATAAGCTGCTATTTTCCCTCCTTTGCATCTAGATCTATTTTTGTTATGAGATTTGGGGGTTTTATGGTTGTTTGAGACCCAATTCGAGTTTGGGGGCTTAGATATGTTGTTGCCACTTCAGATCTAGTGTTGGGATGGTCCAATATGTCATAAAGAATCAGAAGATGAGTAGTTGGTGAAGCCATTTTGTCCTTAAACCTAGCCCTAGTGTGTTTTGAGCCTAGATCTCTTTAGTTATACGTAAAGTTTGCAACTTTACGTGAGGATTGAGCTTTGGAAGTATGGATCTATGAGTTGGATCCCCTGCATGGCTCGAAAAGCCACTGTATGGATTAAGAACTGGAGTGTAACAACCCGAAGTTGTCCATCGACGAAATCTGTTCCGCGCGTAAAAATCCGCCTTTATCGATTCGTCCCGTTTTCGTTTTTGGGCTAAGATATATAAACTATAAGTTTATTTTAATCTCGTAAGTGTTCAAATCCATTTAAAACTCATTAAAATGGCCCAAAATCATTAACTTGAAATTTCTAAATTCTATCCCGTCGAATTACGGAAACTTAATCGGGTGCGACCAAAAGCCCCGTTTAATGCCGGTATCGGGTAGAATTCCTCCGTGTCCAAATTTTGGGACCTATTTAAACGTGTTTAAGCTTTCATTTGAAGCTTTTTCTTCATCTCTCTACTCTCTCTCTAACCTCTCTCCTAAATTCAAGTTTAAGGGTCCAAATCTCAAATTTAAGGCTTCTAATCACCAAGGTACCTTCCCTAACTTGTTATACAAACCCTCTAGCCTTCAAATTCGAGTTTAAACCATGGATTAGGACCATTATCATGAGTTTACGGCCCTAGAACAGTCCTAGGCCGTAAACTCATATAAATGGGGTTTTTGGAGCAACAAAACCCTTCCAAACCACAATTAGACCTTAGATATGGCTAGATGACTTTATGGAATGAACTTAGAATGCCTTAAACCATTATTTAGAGACTTGTTCATGTGTTTACGTCCCTGGAGCATGCTTGGGCCGTAAACACATATAAAAGGGGTTTTTAAGCCCTTAAACCCTTCCAAAACACCAATAAGGCTTAGATACGACTTGTAGAATTATGGATTTGGCCTTGGAACACATTGAACATCAATTTAGAGGATTAAACTTGAGTTTACTGCCCAAGAAGATGCTTGGGCCGTAAACTCATTGTTCTTGGAGAGTAAACTCCTCTAAATGTGTTAAAATGCCACTTTAACACACCTAAAGCCTTGGGATAAATTCTAGAAGTGTTTACAAACAAGTATAGGACCTTAAAACATATAAAATCACCCTTTCATAAGAGTTCACGGCCATGAGGGTGGTCATGGGCCGTAAACTCCTAAAAGCATGCCAAAAGTCCCCTAAAAATTGATACAAGGCTTAGGAAAAATCATTAGAATCACATGTGATTGTCTAAGGACCAAAACTTTAAGAATTGGATGTGAGGGGGGAGTTTACGACCATAAACTCCATGTTTACAGCCGTAAACTCCAATAAATGGTCCCTATCTTAATTTCAATCTATTCCAAAGCCTAAAATCCAAGTCTAGCAATATTTCCCAAGTGTTTTGAAGCCATTTTGCACCCAAAATCAACCTCCATGAGTTCACGGCCGTGAACTCATATGGATGAGGTGTTTAGGGTAGTAAAATCCTTTAGGAGTTTACTCTTGAAGAGTAAACTCCATTCCCTAGTCATACAAGTCCTTAAACGCCACTCGGGTCCTTCCAAACACTTGAAATGGGGTGTTTCCACAACTAGAAGTGTATGTACCTAACAAATAAATTAATCAAGTCCTAATTAGATACAAATGTGTATCATTTCATAATCCATAGGAATCTTGTGTGTTCGCAAACCTAGAATTGACGTTTAGGATCCAAACTGACGCGTTTCTCAACCGGTGAGTTCATACCCCTACCATTTTTTTCGTGTTTTTCAATGGTTTTTCAATGTTTTCAGGGGGAATACAAGCAAAAGTACAAGGAATCTTGTACTTAAACGTATTTTCAGTTCAAATGTTTTATTTCATGTATGATTCTAATAATGAAAATTTCAACGTTTTCAGGGGGAATACAAGCAAAAGTACAAGTGTATCTTGTACTTAAACTGATTTTCAACTTAATGGTTTCATTTTCTAAATGTCTTGATTTTCAAAGATTGTGATAACTGATGTTTCGAATTGCAGGTTAAATACAGATTTCTTTTAAAGTGTTATAAACTATATTACTTTTTCTAAAAGAGATCATACTAAACATAAGTTAAGGATAATACGAATACGAATATAACCAATAGGACAATACAAATACGAATCCGAATACGAATACGAATACGAATACGAATACGAATATAACTAATAGGACAGTACGAATACGAATACGAATATAACCAATAGGATAGTACGAATACGAATACGAATACGAATATAACCAATAGGACAGTACGAATACGAATACTAATACGAATACGAATATAACGAATAGGACAGTACGAATACGAATACGAATATAACTATTAGGTTAATACGAATATGAATACGAATAGAAATAGGACTACGAATGCGAAATAACGCCTTTGGATGACATCAAGACTTCGAATATACAGTTAGTGTACGCCTTGAGTGTCACCAGAGTTCTGAATACGAAAGTATGCCTCTGGACCTCTACTGAGTTTCGAATACATCCGCCTTAGAATGTCGTCAGAGATACGAAAATACAACTAATGTACTCTTTTGGAAATCACTAGAATAATCGAAAATACTGTAATGTATGTTTCTGGTGAATCCAAATATATGAAAATACAACTAAGTTAGTAGATGATAAACATTCGAATGTAGGATAACTAAGGATTAGAATACTTAACTAATACTACAAGTATGGTAATTACTAGTACTTCGAAATCAAACCTAAGAACCAACCACAATACATAGGAAAATATGGGATTTTCCTGAGATAACATAACAACTAGTAACGAATTTAGAAACAAATAGACAACTTAATACATAGGAAAATATGGTATTTTCCTTGGGTAGCATAACCACTCATATTCGAATAAAGTAACAAACGAATAACTAAACTATTAGGAAAATATGGGATTTTCCTGGAATGACATAACAAACCGTTTTCGAATTTGTAACAAAAGATAACTAAACTATTTTCATAAGAAAATATGAGATTTTCTTGAACAACAACTTTTTCAGAAAGCAAAGGAAACTCGTTCTTTTCAAAACTAAACCGCTTATGAACTCACCAGCTTTATGCTGATTTTCAAACCGCTTGTATTCTCAGGTCAGCATTAGACAGGTACACCGCCACCTTTTGGAGAAGACGGGGCGTCCCGAAGACTCGTCTTTACTTTTATTCATATGATATATGTATATAACACTTGTATAACCTTTCTTTCAAACAGATGTAAACAATATTATGTAATGTAATGTTTTGTGTTTACTGTTTTACTATGTGCATTGGATTTGATACTCAACGTGGAGTCAACCCCGGAAATGTTTCCTCCTTTGGTTTTCGGGGTGTGACATGGAGCGACTCGGCGAGTCACATGGATCGACTCGGCGAGTTGGATGAAGTTGGGCAGGAACTCGGCGAGTTGGAAGAACAACTCGGCGAGTCTATTGAAGATTGCTTTGGACTCGGCGAGTCTGTTCTTGGACTTGGTGAGTCAAGACGTGAAACCCCAAACCCTTCGAGTTAAGACTCGGATCAGTGCGTTGTGTGGGGACTCAGTGAGTTGGACAGGTCAGGACTCGGAAATCGGTAGACTCGGCGAGTCAGGGGCTGACTCGGCGAGTCGAGTCGCGGATGAAAGGATTCTGAGCTAATGAACTCGGCGAGTCAGTAGGCAGACTCGGCGAGTAGGGTTGACCTGGAAGGTTGACTTTGACCAGGACTTTGACTTTGACCAGAGTTGACTTAGTTGACTTTCGGGGGACAGTTAGACTAAGTGTTGCATTGATATTGGTAGCTTGGGGAGCTAGTGGAGCAGGAGTTCAGAGAGTTGTTGGGCAACAGCTAGAGGGGCTATCAGCAAGTTCTGCAAGTGCAGGTGAGTTTCCCTTTGTGTGAATGGGTCTAAGGCCACAATGCCGGCCCATGTAGTTATGAGTAGAAGACCTGGGGGTTAACCCTAGGCATAGTATGCTAGTATGATATTCAGGACGAGGTCCAATGATAGCGGGCGGGTGCCCAAGGAATGGTTTATATGATAATTTATACTTGTTGTCTGTGTGATACTTGTATGTACCTGGTAGGGAGGTGAGTGTGGGCGAGGTCCCGTATCTCACCAATAGAAGAGTGTGGATGGTGTTCCACATCTCATTAGCAGCAGATCAGGGGCGAGGCCCAAGTTAGGGAAAGAGTGAGTGTGGGCTGGGCTCGTATCTCATTATAAGTAGGAGCATGGATGGGGTTCCATGACTCATCAGTGGCAGGACAAGGGCGAGGCCCAGGATAGGCTAGGCCTTAGGACAGAATCCGTTAGTATATGTTTAGCTTATGTGATGTGATATGTTTATGTGCTATTATGTGTTAGCGGACGAGGCCTAAGTGAAACAGATCTGTATCCGAGCGAGGCTCGAAGCCAGGCGAGGCCTGGAGCGGCAAGGCCGTTGTAGCGGGCGAGGCCTGAGGTAGGGGGCGTGGCCCAGTATGTGTAGTATGTGGTTATGCATGGTATGTGGTAGGGTGGGGAACTCACTAAGCTTCGTGCTTATGGTTTTCAGTTTTGGTTTCAGGTACTTCTGGTAGCGGAGGGAAGAGCTCGGGGTGATCGCATGGCACACACCATAGATTAGACAGCCTGGGAATGTTTTACTCTGATTATGTTTTGGATTGATGATTTTGCTTTAAGTAATGTTATATTAAAAGAATTTTTTAGTCCTGAATTTTGGGATGTTACAAAAACCAATTAAAAGAAAATCAAACTGTATTATTAAAAAATGAATTGTCTCCGATACATCCTATCAGGAAAAATCATTGCATTCTGGTAAGTCCAAAGCACCTAAATAACTGTCATAAAAATAAAATCAATTATGGCCCCTCTCCAAACGCAAAACTGATCGACTATCAACCCAACGGAAAACTTCAGAACAATTTTAAAAATTTGGCAACTGAACATCCATCCAACTTGCAACTTTACTCCACACCTGTTTGTAACTATCACTTTGAAAAAAAAAATATGAGACATATCTTTCACCTGATCATCATACACAGGGCAAAGAAAAGAAGGGATATCAACCCCACGATAATCAAGATTCCTCCTAGACGGAAGACGATCCAAAAGAAATCTCAAAATACATTAACCTTAATAGGCATGTGTTTATTCCATCGAATAATCTTATCAGAGCTAGGCAAGAGAGAATGATCCAGATGAGCCCGAACAGAACGAACCGACAAACAACCAGATTGATCCAACTCCCACCTCCAACCATCATGCATATAAGAAATATGAAATGTCTCCATGGAAGAAATCATCTACGAGGGTTATGAAGCCACAATTCCTCTAATAATAGGCCTCATCCAAGAAAAAACATCAACTTTGATCATCCCAGTAATAAGCCTCCTCTAAGAAAAACATCAACCCTGATCATCCCAATAATTGTTCACCATCGCCTCTTGAGTGGTCGAAAGAGAAAACAATCTAAGAAATTGCAACCCTAAGGGAAAACTACCATAAAAAATATCATTCCAAAAAGAAATATAAGACCCACTTCCTAACACTCTATCAATCATTTGCTAAATTAAAAGCATTCAGGCTCCCAATATCCAAACCGCCTTTCTGCCTGGAATTAAGAACCAAATACCAATTAATCCAACTAATATGCCTCTCATTCGAATCCATACCCCCCCCCCCCAAAAAAAAAAAACGAGCTCTAATATCCACCAAATAATGATTGATAGCCATAGGAATTTCAAACATCAAAAAGTAGTAAATACCTATGCTACCCAACACCGACTTCAACAACATAAGTCAGCCCCCAATGAAAGCATCTTAACCCTACAAGAAGAAAGAAGATTAAGAAATCTATCAGACACCATTTTATAGGAATTGATGCGACCCAAACAATCTCCAACTGGAAGGCCCAAATGAATAAAAGGGACATTAGCAACACTGCAACCTGTAAAAGAAGCAATAGCCTGAACATAATCGAAATCCACCCCCACACCATAAATATTTGATTTAAGAAGATTAATCCTTAAACAAAAAACCAGATTGAGTGTGTAACGCCCCGTTCTAAGAGTAGTTATTTATGGTTCCCCGAGATCAAAAAGTAAGGGCGTTTCGGTCTTTTATGGGCAATGGGTTTTATTCGAGAAGGTTTTGGGTCGGGGTGTGTTGCTAGAAGCATAGGGCTTCTCGCCACCTTTTCGTGGATATAAAGTTCGTCGGAAACAGACTTAGAATAAAGGAGCTATGGCACTTTGAAGATATTGTCACTTATGGCACTTAATGGAAAAAGTTGACAAAGTAAGGCCATGCATGCTTGGGACACGCGTGGGTACGCCCAGCGTAGGCTGGGTTACGCCCAGCATAATGGAGTTAATGAAATGCAGGGTCCCTCGACGTACGCCCAGCATACTGGAATTATGCCCAGCGTACGTCTATCATCCAGAAACCCTAATATTTCGGGTGTGGAGGCTATTTAAGCAACCTTAAGAGCTCATAACCCTCCCAAAACCCTAGCCTCCACTGTTTAGAGCTGTTTTCCCCAAAGCATAGCCAACTTCTTGAGTATGTGAGCTTTTAAAGTGAATTTGGAGTGTTTTGAGAAGAAGGTGTTGCATCTAGTGAGTAGAGGAAGAAGGCCAACGTGTAGATTTAAAGTCTTCTAGTGGTTCAAGAGCTCCTAAAGGTATAAAGCTTCTTGCTTGACATCTATTTTGTGTAGATCTAAGTATGGTGATGTTTTGACATCATTCTTGTCCCAAAAGCCCCCATCTTGATGCATGATGTGTTTCGGTTAAGATGAGCTGTCCTTTCAGACCATTGGAGAGGTCTTGAGTAAGGAAAATGGGGTCCCATTTGGTGAGGTGGGCCCAATTTAGTAAATTGGGCCAATATTGGGCTTTGCATAAGGATTTGATTTTAGGTCTTGGTCTAATAAGAGGATGATGGACTTAATGAGTGTTTTGGGCCCTTGGCCTAGGAAGTCGTGATGGTTTCTTATGTGATGGTTTTCATATGATAGTTGGGATTTCCGGCGAGTCGGCAGTCAGAGATTTACAGGATTCCGGCAGTTGCAAGGTGAATTTTCCTCACTGTACTCAAGGGTCTAAGGCACCATGGTCGGCCCTTTAAATTGTTGTTAGAGCTTGTTATGTTATGTGATGATATGCTTGCTAGTATCCTGGTAGATGAGATAGTGATATGAGAATATGCTTTGTTAGCTTAGTATCCTAGAGAAATGGATGGTTGTATGATGGCTAGTTCTGTTGGATCAGCGCCTTGGTAGTTGGGTAGTGATTATTTATAGACCGGTAGTTGGTCTTGCACTATGTATGCTAGTAGGAGGTTACCTGCGGGTTATGTATGTTGAGAAGTAGTGGAGGGTATTCTATCCCGATAGGATGATAGGGCCCTAGTGTGTTGGTTCTGTAGAGTGTTCTATGTATGCTTGTTATGTGTGCATGTTTGCTAGTGTAGATTGGCATTCCAACCCGATGGTTGTGGGCCAGGAGTATTCCATCCAGGTAGGATGATTGGACTCATAAGTAGTTTGGCATTCCAACCCGATGGTTGAGGGGCCTGGGGTATTCCATCCCGAGGGATGATTGGACCCATAGTAATAGTAGTAGTAGTTGCTGTATGTATAGGAAGTGGGGCATTCCAACCTGATGGTTGTGGGCTAGGAGTATTCCATCCCAGTAGGATGATTGGACTAATATTATGTTGGCATTCCAACCCGATGGTTGAGGGGCCTGGGGTATTCCATCTTAAGGGATGATTGGACCCATAGTAGCTAATGTTGTACGTATAAGTGTATGGGCATTCCAACCCGATGGTTGTGTGCCGAGTGTATTCCATCCTGGTAGGATGATTGGACTCGTGTTATGTAGGCATTCCAACCCTATGGTTGAGGGCCGGGGGTATTCGAACCAGAAGGTTGATTGGACCCGAAGTATGTTGTTCTTTGTTGTATCCGTATTTTTATGTGTGTATGAGTACTCTGGGGGAAACTCACTAAGCTTCCGGGCTTATAGTTGTGGTTTATTGTTTCAGGTGCTTCAGGAGATCGTGGCAAGGCGAAGGTATGATCGTACCACTCCTCATGTTTATGCTTTATATAATATGATTCTGGGAAAGTACTCTGATGTTTAAACTATTTTGAAAGCAAGATGTATGAAAGTAATGGTTTTGAATGAAATTAAAATGTTTTAAATTGGGTTGAAATTTTGGTCGTTACAGAGTGTAAGTATGTAACATCCGTTTTCTTAGATGAATCGAATTAGGGTTTTAGAGGGTCAAAAGCTTAGATTTTGGTGAAAAGGGGTCCTCACGATGTGAGCCGTGGAGGCTCATGACGTGAGGAGGGCCACATGAAGATTCCATCCGGGATTGAGATCACGACATGAGCAATAAGAGCTCATGATGTGAGGAGCGTTGCAGTCCAAGCCCACGAAGTTTTAGTGTTTCCCACGTATCTAATCCCCTTATCTCAATTTTAGGGTTCATTTTTCATCCTCCATCTTCCACTAACTCATAAAACCCTAACCCTAATCCATCTTGGTGATTTTGGATCCATTTTAGTGTTTTGGTGACTAGAAGAAGAAAAAAAGGCTCTAGAATGTTTGTTCAGCAAGGAGGCTTCATCATCATCATCTTGTGCACATTTTAGACCATTGTAAGTATCCAAGCTACAATCTTTATGAGCTCAAATTTCTAGATCTAATTTCCAAGCTCCTTTTTGCATGTTTATGTTGGATTACATGCTTAGGATCCATAAATTTGGCAACTTTATGGATCAATGAGTCATCTTTTATGATTCAGTCTTATGGATCTGGAGTGTGGTTGTAATTATGAATATTGTTTGATTTTGTGAACATTTCTTGTCATTTTGACATAAGATGGGTTTAGTACATGCTTGGGGTATGCATGTCCATCAAGTAATTGTTTTTATTGGACTTTGGAGTCCTTGTTAGCTTCTAAAAGGAATATGATTGAAGGCTTAGATTAAGGACTTAAAAGTTGGATATTTAGCATAAGACTGTTCTTACGACGTGATGACACATGGTCTCACAACGTGGGGAATGTTGGTCTCGTTTCTGGTCATCTGCTTGGGGCTCACGAGGTGAGAAAGGATTCTCACGACGTGATGGCATCCCTATTGACTTTTCCTTGGCTGAGTTGACTATGTTGAGTTGTGATGAGTTGGGAATTGATTGAGTGAGCTCTCATGACGTGACCAAGGTTGGTCACGATATGAGATGTGATTTTTGGGCTTTTGGGCCTTGTTGGGCCCTAGTTTTGTGTATGTGGGTCTTTTTGGTGCTCAGGCCCATTTGGGTATTTGGTTATCTTTTAGGATTTTGGGCCTCCTTATGTTAAGCCCAAGATAGGTTTTGGGCCGATTAGGAAGTTGGGCCTCAGTGGGCATTTGATGCTATTGGTGGGCCTCAGATTTTGGGCTAAGTGAGGAAAGGGTAAAATGGACTTTTACCCTAAGTGTTGACCAATCAGACTTGAACCTTAGCTTTGGGTTGTGGACCAATTATTAATTTGGTATTATTTGTTGGTGCTAACGCGTGGGGATTTTCCGGATCGGCAGTCTGAGCTTTTATCTAAGATATTCGGCAATTTGAGGTGAGTTTCCTCACTGTGTTTAGCGGGTAGAAGGCACCAATGTCGGCCCATGGTTTATTATGTTAGGATGCTAGATGTCTGCGTGACTTTTGCATGTGTATGTATTGGTATGTATGTCGAGCGGGGCTCGATGTCGGGCTAGGCCTGATGATTGTTTTATGTAGGGCTGTTCATTATTCGGATAAAACCGAATTATCCAATTGGACAATTTGGATTGGACTATTTGGTTCGGATATTTGGATTTTTGGATTGGTTTTCAATGAAACCGAATTATTATTTTGGATTTCAGATTGGTTTTGGTTTATAAAATAAGAACCGAATAGTCCAAAAAAACCGAATAAACATTTATTATTTATCTATTTATAATATATATATCTATAGTTATTTAATAATTTTGTAATTTATTTTTTCAAACAGGTTCAAAACGTTTCACCCAATAAAAAAAACATTAATATGCATTTTTCTCTCAAAAGTTTTGTATCTATAAAATATTTAACTATAATATATCTTTTTATTAGTTGTTTATAAAATTCAAATCACAACAAAATTATTTGTTTTTGCTTCTTATGTAAAGTTGGGTAATATTATAATTATATGTCGTTTTAAAATGTTTCGGTTTTGAAAACCGAATTATAAAAACCGATCCAACCAAATTGTAACTGGATCGGATCGGATTGGATTTGAATTTAGTTTGGACAATTCGGATTCATGTTTTGAAAACCGAAATCAATTTGGATTTACTTGATTGGATCGGATCAAACTGATCCATCCAAACGAACACCCCTAGTATTATGTGCTATTATATTTGTGATTATCGCATGTGTTAGTAGGATTATGTGTTTGTATAACGGGCAAGGCCCATTATGTGAGTTTGGGCAGGGCTCGTTATACTCAGTGGGCGGGGCCCGTTATGCGAGTGTAGGAAGGGCCCAATACACTCATCGGGTAGGGCATGTTCATTGACAGATTTGTATTTCGGGCGAGGCCCGATGGCATGCGGGACCTATTATGTGTTTATTTATGTATGGTATGTGGTATTTTGAGGAACTCACTAAGCTTTGTTCTTACGGTTTTTAGTTTATGTTTCAGGTACTTCTGGTTCTAGAGGGATGAACTCGGGATGATTTCAGAGCACACACCATTTGATTCCGCATTTTGTGACTTACTATGATAATGATGATGTATTGATAAAATTTGCTTACCTTGGTTTTATGAAAATGATGGTTTACTGTTTTATTAATTTAAATATGAAAATTTTCGGGTCTTATTTTTGGGATGTTACATTTATAATTACAATACGATTCTTAACATTGGACTCACCCTATTCACCCAAGAAAATAGCATCATCCTCATAAAAAATATGATAAAGCACAAGAGAATCAGAACCAATAATAACCCCACTAAACTCACCATACAAAACAAAATCCTCCAAAGCCGCATACAAACCCTCCACAACGATGATGCATGAACACAAAAGGAGATAACGAGTCTCCTTGTCTAAGGGCACAGTGATGTTGGAACTCATCTGTAGGGCTCCCATTTAACAACACAGAAGATCTGGCATTTCGAAACAACCTGCGAATCCAAGCTATTCAAATATCTCCAAACCCAAGAACCACAAAATACGGGCAATGAAATCCCAACTAAGAGAATAATAAGCTTTCTAAAAGACATCCTTCAAAATCATCAACATTCGTTTTTTCTTCCTAAATGAAGAAACGAGCTCATTAACCAAAAAGGACCATCCACGATATGATGACCTTTTATGAAAGTCGTTTGCTCTTGACTAATCATCGTATGGATAACTAAGGACAATCTATTAGCAAGCAACTTAGCGTGATCCTAAACTGCATACCAATGAGGCTAATAGGATGACAATCCTTTATAAATAAATGATTAACAAACTTAGGAATAAGAGTAATAAAAAGGAATTGTAACCTTTAGGAATAGAATATGACAAGAAGAAATCATGAACAAAACCCATCACATCATCAGCAAGAATGTCCTAAAAGTGTTTTAAAAACCGGAAAGAAAGCTCGTCAGGTCCCAAGGCTCGGTCCTACCATAATCCCACATAACAACACGAATCTCTTCAACTGAAAAGGAGCCTCCAAAACCAAGTCTTGCTCAAGATCGAGTATATGCAACCTGTCACTCTGATGAAAAATCTGAATACCATGAAACGGATGAAACTTAGAAGCGTAAAATCAAAGAAAGTCTTCTTAACAACAACGAGATCGTGACTCACTCTCCTGCTAAAGACACACCACAAATAGTCATTTACCTCATCTTATTCTTTAACATTCCATGAACAAAAAATCTCGTATTCTCATCTCCTTCCACTGACCATTTGACTATGGACTTTTGAACTAAATCCAAAGTCACCAACTTATCATGTTTAGAAAAATTATAAAGCATAACTCATCTCTCCGACATCAACTTCGGGGACGAAGAACCACCATCAATGCACAGGTGAATCTCCTTAAAACGAGAAAGAAGTGCAACCGAATTAGCTGCCAAAGATGCCTAAACCCCATTATGCTAAACTTGAATCCTATTTTTCAAAAACTTAAGGTTGTTCTTAAATAGAACAAACTTGCTCCAACCATCATCAACAACAAAATTGGTCATATCTTGTCTAATTGTATCCTCAAAGCCTTCAATATCCAACCAAGAGTTAAAGAACTTGAAAGCAGTAGAACCATAATCAAGATGAAGATCCCGCAGAAAAATTGGACAATGATTGGACCATTTCCTATCTAACACCAAGACACTCAAATTAGGAAAATTATCAGCAATCCAACCAGAGACCAAAAATGATCCAAGTTACTCAACTTGGCACCCACGCTATCAAATCCTAGTAAATCGCTTCCCATTCGTTAACACCTCAACCAACCCAATATGACCAATAAAATCATTAAAAGAAGAAGCAATCTGATGAAAAAAAATAGAACCCAACCTCTTAGAATCTTCTCTCATAGCATTAAAATCACTAAAAATAAAATACAATCCTTCATTCTCAACCTTAAAGGAAGATAAAATTGACCATATCTCCTTCTTAGCTGCAAAATCCTGCGGAGCGTACACATTCACCATAAAACACAAAAGATAATGAGATACCCATGTTCCTTCTATAATCAAGATGCAATTAGTACAAACAACCCAACGTTTAACAAAAACATTTAGATCCCAAAGTACAATTACCCTACATGTTTCGGACCCTAAAAAGATCCATCTAAGTCATTCTAGTTTCTTAAAGACCCAAGAAACTAACCCCATTTTGAATACACAACGACTTCACCCGGCTCCGTTTTTTAGACGCATTGGTACCACAAATGTTTAGGGAAAAGCAATTCATGGATGAACTTTTGAAGCACCAATACTAGCAAGAACTTGTTGCACCTTCTCCTTACTACCATGTATTTCATACCCCATCAATTTACCAACTTCAATAATATGATCAGCCTCTACATCAGTTGATACGTAAGAAATTCTAACATTATTTTTATGCAAATGGGAAGAACATGTGGAGTTACAACTTCTCTGAATAACACCATCACCGATCCATCGAGAAAAACCAGGAGGCTAAGAAGGGTCTTTATAAATCTAATCATCACCACCGTTATGAAACTGATGAACCGGAGAAATAACCGATAGATGCTCATCATTCAGAACTAAAACTAGCACAACCAAGGGATGAATAAACCCGTAATCACGAACTAAAGGTTTATGATCACCCTTTGGAGATTGAACATCTTGTTTTTACATGTGTCATTCACATCTGAAAAAACATGGTTGTTTTTTTCACATTAATCGTATCAAAATACCAACCAAGACGATCAAAAAACCCCTCCCCTTGATCATCACACGCCGTAAAGTCTTTATCACACAATACGTTGCCAATCTCACTATCTAAACCAATATCAGGTTGAAACATTGGTTCGAAAGATTTGGTATTTCTTGATCCATACATACACTTCCTTCAACATTAGGTTCCCAAACAGAAATTTCATGCATAGTAACAACATACTCAATATTTTTTTTATCACAACGATAACCTTATCATGTAAAGGAGATATGGAAGAAGTTTTAATGCAAAATCGTCTAACCGCCATAGGTCCTTGCATAACATCTTCAAGAAAACACACATGACCCAACAAAGATGTCACCCTACTAAACAAATAATAAATCCATGCACAACATGGGAGATCTGATATCTCGAGCGAAACCAATCACTCCTTAATCAAAAAGCATCTAAAACCGGTTTCAAAATAAGAAAAAAGAGAACATGTTCCTTTGTGTTTTATTAACTTATTACAAGCCTTCACATAATAAAAAATAATATGAACCTAATCCCCACCAACATATCTAACAGATAAGTCATTAAACCCTTCTTCTTTAAGCAAAACCAAAAGTTTACGAATCAATCTAACATCCCAAACTATACCAAAAACAACATGGTTCCAAGAATAAATTGGAGGAAGCTCAGGGACGGACACAGGGTTTCATAGTAGGGGTGTCACAGGAAAGTCAGAGGTTGCACGATAGTAGAAAAAAATCGAAAATTTTTGAAAAATTTTACACTACATCCGGAAAAGTCAGGGGTTGCACGGGCCACTGTATGCCCTATACTAAATCTACCACTGAGGATATTCTTATCTTCAATCAAAATTTTCTAAACATGAAGAGTAGCATGAACAACACTAGATTTAACCACGTTAGCATAAGAGCCATGCACATTAGAATGGAAAGGAATCCGCACTGGAATTGTCGCTTGATCATACTTCCATGATCTTCCCTCCCAAAACGAGCCACTACTGCAAATAGGAGATAGTGCCTAATCCATTCCGACCTAAGCTTCAACTCCAGAACATTTTTATCTAGCACATGAAGGTAACAAACAAAGGCAAATCGTTTTCCAAGCTTAGAAAGCTTCTTGGCCATATACACATCAGAAACAACACTAAAATTTTTACAAATCTGTCTCAATGAAGTAGCATCCACTTCAGTAGGAAAATCAGTAACAAAAAATGAAACTGATACCTTCTCCATATCTCCCCTACCTCTAAATAATAATCGTAAGAGAATTTCAAACAACCCTAGTGTCACAACTAGCATTTTAGCTAGGAAATTCTATTCATGTGTAACCGTTTATCTATTGTAAAACATGTACTCTAAGTAAATCTCATTCAATGCTCATTTAGATTCATCAATTATGTTCAAAAAAGAGTCTAAAAACCCTAAGAATCCCGGTTTGAGTCCATATTGGACGAGAATTTTCTTATTGGGCCTAATGGACCAATAAGCATCCAATTCAACTTTATTGGACTTAGAAAGCTCTAATTGGATCCTAATTGGACCCAATTCATAAATCTAAAACATTTTGGACCATTTGGGTCTAGAATGATTCATTCTAACCCTAATGGGCCTTATTGGGCCATAACTAATCCAATTAACCTTAGTGAGCCATAAGCCCATTCCTTTGTTCTATTGGGGTCGTGAATGCTTCCAAGGGCCCAATGGGCTAAAAAATTTTATGTTTAGGATCCAAAGATCCTAACTAAAGTTAATGGGCTCAAACTACTCCACCCTTTCTTCTTGGCCCAAAATCTCGGCCCATGTTTAAAAAAAGAAGTGAAATGGGGGGGGGGGTGACTTTGGAGGTGCCACCTCAATTTTGTTCAACATGTATCCATGCAAGGACCCCCATACATCCATGTTAGTCACCTCACTACCTTTCTCCCTTCTCTTCTTCTACTCTCGGATGAGAGCCATAACACACACACACACTACATCAAATTCTCTCTATTACTCTCAAGAATCATTCACCTTCTTCCTCCAAAAATCTCAAAACTTTGCTTGGGTTTCAAGAGGATTTTCTCAAGAATATCATCATTTCTTGGTAATTTTGTACAAATCCAAAGTATATAACTCCTTTCTCATGTTAGATTACTTATACTAAACATTTTTGGTGATTATACTCTTAGAAAACCCCCCATAAGCTCGAGATCTACATCAAAGGTATGCTAAGACCAAAAATCTCTAACACTTCTTCTTCAAAAACCTAAAATCAATTAAAGGTGAGTTCATACCCCCTTGTTTTCGGTTTTCATATGATTTTTGGGGGTGAATGCAAGTCAAATGTGTAGATCTATGTGTTATATGCATGTTTTGTGTGAGTTCTTACTTTATTTGGTAAAAATGTGTTAGATCTTAGCAAATCTCGAAATTTTAAGTATTATTTAGCAAGGATCTATGAACTATGACATTATATACATCACATTATCAAGCCAAAAGTGATTACATGTTTAAGATACAAAAGATTTCAACAAAAACCTTGTTAAAGGTCAAAATTGTCAAGAAAACAAAAGATAAGGGCAAAAAGTGACATTTGTGTTTTTATAAGGGCCAAAAAGGTCCTACGTGTATAAAAAGGTATTTTTATGTTAAACATACTTTAAAAAGGGCCAAAAATGCAAATTTAAGCTTAATGGGCCAAAACTTTTGGGCCTCACGGTTTTGGGCCCAATTTGCGAAAAAAATGAAGTTTTGGGGTTAAAAATGTTATTTGGCCAAATCTTGAGTCATAAATGTAAATAAACCAAATTTAGGGGTGAAAATAACATTTAATTTCAAATTGGACCAAAAATGTAAAATTTTCCAAAATTGGGCCGAAAGTGTAAATTTTTACAAACAAGGGGCTGAAAATGCACTTTTCTACAAAACAGGGTTCTAAATGTGAAAATATAACTTTTTGGGCTAAAACCATAGATTTTAATACATTTGGGACAAAATTGCAAATTTTTATAAATTATCGACTAATGTGTCATTTTTACAAAACTTTGGGCCTTAATTAAAATTGGAGGATTATTGGCGAAAAACGTCGTTTTTACAAAAAGAGGATTTTTATCATCAATTTATTAAACCTCGAGCTAAAACAAACAACGAAATAAAACAAACGAACGGAATACGTCGATACTATTTATTGGGCCTAATATTCACATTACTTGGCCATTAAGTGTATATTGAGCCCAATCTTTTCTATGACATGTTTATTGGGTCTTGCGATCCACTTACATGTTAATTTGGGCCTAAGTTATGGATTACATGTTTATTGGGCTTTTGTGGCCCATTTACATGCCTATTGGGCCTAAATTATCCTCTTACATGTTATTGGGCCTTTGTGGTCTAATTACATGCTAATAGGGCTTGGAATGGAAATTTCACATGTTAGCAGGCGGTAACTATACCTTTGCGTAATCATTAAACTTCGTATACTTATATATGTACCTTTCGAATACAAAAACATACCACATATACGTAAACATTTAACATAGTACAAAAGGGGTTGAGAATCTAGTGAGACATGTCGGTTGGCACCTCTGAGTGTACAATCGTAGCCTGTAGTTATAATAAGAGTTTCCTGGTAGGAAAGCAGGAGTTTGTGTATAGATCTATATAGGGTGACCCCCCCACGCCTTAGTTGTTCGCTACAGCTAAACTAGGCCAGTCTAGGGCGACAAAATCCTTAGCAAGACCGGAATTTGGAAAAATACCAAGACGGGCGACCTAGTTATTATCATGCATGGTTATAACGGCTCATATAGGGATTCAATACCAAAAATTTAACCTTTAGAAGATAAACTCTTCGATTGTGTCAATGCAAAACGACTTAATTAACAATACAAGAATCTAGACATTGTTATAAAACAGAAAATATCGGATTTTCTGGGGAAATTATTCATATACATTTATCATTTATTCATAATACAATGAATCTAAACTACACTCATACATGTTATAACTATGAAATTTACACATGCATTTATACTTGATTTTCACATCATTTTCAGACATTTTACAGAAAGTATCGAATTTTCTAGGTTTTTATGAAAGATACAAAGACTTTTACTCAAACATACTTATGAACTCACCAACATTATATATGTTGACCATTTTCAAAATAACTTGTATTCTCAGGTAATCGTTAAGCTGGAAGATTTGCAAGTGTGTATGGTTTTGTTTTATGTAACAACACTTATCGTACTTTTAACAATTTGAACTTATGTATTTTAACAATGTACTTGATGTGAACAATGCTGGTTGTATTATGTAATGTTGGTGACAAATGTGTTATGTTTCATGTATATTCATTATGATGATTATTCAATTGTTAGTCACACGAGCCCCCGGACGTTTCCGCCATCTGGTTCGGGGGTGTGACACCTAGTCCTGCTGACGTTTGATCCCACTGGAGAAGAAGATAAATGGTGTAACTAAGGGTTAATCACCAATGGGTAATACGAAGCAGAAAAGAGAGAAAAAACCCACTAAATAATAATCGCAAGAGAAATTTGACCAGCCCTAGCCCTGCCCACGTTTCATCCCATCGGAGAAGAAGGGGAAGGGTGAAAGTAAGGGAAAGTCGTCGACATATTCTGAAAATAAACATTGTATGCTTCAATACTATATTAGGTTGCATAAAATTTGGGACCGTATTCCCGCTTAAAATTTTGAAAAATCATTTTAAAGAAGGTTATGTAAAATAGCTCATATGAGGAGTGTTTCATCAGTGTTGGTGTAGATGCATGTTCACTATGAGAAAGAGAGGAAGGATGCCGATGTATGGCATACATTGTTTTTCTAGTAACAACATAGGGCGTCTCTCAAGGAAGGTCGGAATGGGATAATTGTGGCGTATTATACTAGCAATGTAGTTATATTTATACGAGAGATCATTTATAGAGTATATTATGAGATTTTTTTGAGAGCCAATGTGTAACGCCCTATTTCTAATCAATTCCTAATTCGAGGCTGTGGCCCAAAGGGCGGTCATCATAAGGATTAGGGACTTTGAAGAGGTAAGATATAGGCCCATTTGGATGTGGGTAATGTAGATATCTGACCTAATAGTTCAGTTTGCACTTTGGAGTGAAAGGGTAAAATGAGAATGTAGTGTTTCAAACTTCTTTTATGAATTATGGATTTTATTTCGGTGTGTTTTAAGTCAAAATTAATTAGATAGGGTTGTATAGCTCATCAATACCTTTCAATGGATATAAAGAACATCAAAAACGGAGTTAGAACGAAGAAGTTATGACCGTTTGAAGTTTGGGTAGTTTTGGGCCAAGCTAAGTACGCTGGGTGTACTAATTGAATCTTGAGTACGCTAGGCATACACAATCAGTGCCCAAACCCTATTTTTGTGGTTTAAGCCCTATTTAAGCTCCTTAACTCCCCAAAACTCATTCCATTCTCAGCCTCCACCCCTCCAACATCCCTTTCTTGAAACCCTAACCTTAGATGAGCCTTGTGAGCTAAACGAAGGTGATTTTGAGTGCTTTGGAGTATGCATGGTGCACCTTGGAGAAAAAGGAACTTCTTATAGAAGTGTTGGTTGCATTGGATCTTGTATATCTGGACTTTGTTCACCTTGATCTATCTTATAGAGGTATAAAGTTTGAATCTTGATGATGTATTTGTTCGATCTAGCTAGTTTTGGATGTTGGGAGATTTTGGTCATTTTAGTGCATAAAATATAGATCTTGAAAGTTTGTGACCTTGTTATGGATAAAGTTGGAAACTTTATCCATCTAAACGTCATTGTGATTCAGATATGAAGGTTGGAGACTTAGACATGATGGATTAAGTTGAAAAAGATGCACTTTTGGTCCCATTTGATGCTTAAAGGCTAGATCTTGGTGGTTTGGACCATTCTAATGGATAAAGTTGGAAATTTTATCCATTATGGATCTTTAAGGACCCATCAAAATGTAATCTTGATCCTTTTATACCTTCCATGAAAGGACTTAAGAGATTAAGCACTTAATGGAAAAGTGCCATTTGGCTGGGTATGTCGGGCGTACCTTCGAGTACATTGCGCGTACTCGTATGGGGTCCCGATTCTGGTTGGTAAGTACGCCATGCGTACGAGCTGAGTGTCGGATGAAAGGACTTAAGAGATTAAGCACTTAATGGAAAAGTGCCATTTGGCCGGGTAGGTCGGGCGTACCATCGAGTACGTTGCGCGTACTCGTATGGGGTCCCGATTCTGGTTGGTAAGTATGCCATGTGTACGAGCTGAGTACGCTGGGCGTACTCAGCCTGAAGTTTGATTTGTTTACTTTGACTTCCGTTGGCTGCTAACTTTTGACCAAGTTTGACCTTGGGCCAAACTTGAGAGTTTTGGCCTATTAACTAAGATTTTATATGGTTCTGGTATTGATAGCTCAAAAAGCCGTCGGGGCATCATCTAAGGATTTCGTCTGGGGAGCTTCTGCATTCGAGGTGAGTTTTCCTCAATGTACTAACAGGGTCGAAGGCACCAATGTCGACCCTTTGGATTGTTATCCTGGTTTATCTTTTGCTTGTATGTTGTAGTGATCTGTTAGATCGGTATCCTGGTAGATAGGATGATGCTATGCTTAGTGATCGGTTAGATCTACATGTTATATGTTCTGGCTATATGTTCTCCAGTAGCTTGTGTTGATGTAGTATGGTTGGGTTGAGACTGTACTACTTTGTACTGTCAGTCAACAAACCCAGTAACGTTTACATCAGTACATTATATGCATGCTTATCTGTTATATGTCGACATGGTTTGTGTGTGTGGTTGGTGATGTGCACGAAAGTACCCACTAATTTTAATATTTATAACCTAACAAACTTAGACTAACTATGCACTTGTAGGCAGTGCACCTAGTCAGATTACAGTATAGCTTAGGTAAGTCAGGTGTCGATCACAGGGAACGGTGTTATTAATTAACCTATTCACTACTAAATTAATCTAATTATTAATAAACTAAAAAGGGGTCTTTATCTAATTTTGCAAGTTTAGATGAACTTAATCCTTTAACAAAAACTCAATCAATAATTAAAGACACTCCCATCTAGTTCGAATCCACTTCGTCCTTATGGCTAGCTAATGATTATGGATAATTAAGTTGGTTGTTATTATATTAGTAATTTAGGTCTAAATTTACCAATAGTTAATTAATTCATGTATAACTACGTATGGTCACACATAATTAAACACAAAACCAATTATGTTATGAATATGCTATGTAAGATTTATCATGCAAACACAATTATGGTCATCAATTATGTTCTCTAGCACAGCAAAGTTAATTACTTCAATTAATCACTAAGATTATGGTTGATCCTAGCTCTAGCAATTCAATGTTCACTAAATTACTAGGTTATCATGTTCATGTAGTTAATGGTCACTATGCTACACACAACATGAATTAAGGCAGCTTAAAGTAATAACATGAGCATGCTAGGTAACAATAAATCAAACACAAGAAATTCACCAACTAAATAAATCCATATAAAATTATGCTATTCATAAGTTAGAAGCTTCATCTAGCCAGATAAGAGTAGCTAGATTTAGCTGCTCATAGTAGCAACTAACACATAAACACAATTGAAATAAGAAAACATGTTCATAAGTATTAAACAAGTAAACAAATTATGAACTTTTACTCTCTTGGTGTTGAAAAACCTTTTCTAGAACCTTTCTTCTGATGTAATTCGCCTCCTGGAACATCTTCCTTCAGCCAAAAGTCTCCCTCAATCGTAATGGAGAAGAGTATATATACTTTCTGGAAAATCACTGTTCATGTCGTGAGTATTTAAAACTCACGTCGTGAACTCGAGGTAATCGTGATCGTCAAGGATTCCTTCACCCGGATGCTTATCTTCTAACTTTTTCTACTCACGTCGTGAACCATCAACTGTTCACGTCATGAGTACGTCTTTTTTTTTTGTGGTATTTTTCTTGTCTTTCAAGCCTTCAACCTCCAAAGTTCCATCATTTAATGCTTTTAGTCCCTTTCTTCAAAATGTCTTCTTTTTGGCTGCAAAATATAATTTAACCTTATAAGTATCATTATTCTATGCAAATGACCAAAATATGTATAAATGTACTTAAATGTTGCCTAAAAATATGTATAAATATGGAAAATATCAAAATACCCCACACTTAGGCTTTGCTTTCCCTCAAGCAAATCTACTTATTTAAACTCAAACCTTCATCACTAGCATTTCATAGAACAATCCAATTCCAGCTCAACCATTATGCCAAGACCTCAACGCATGCATTTGTGTCTAATTTTTTTTTTCATAAAGTACCCCCATACTTTAAATACTCACGATCTTCATAAACAATTACCCACTTCTTCCGAACAATGCTCATTTTATGCAACCCTTCGAATCCATCCTCGGAAAGCTTTTTAACCTTAAGATATTTTTGGTTAAGTTGCCCAAGCATACATAATCTAGAAATTACAACTTTAGAAACCACAATGGAGCTCTTGGAATTTTTCACTTCTTTGATATTTGATCTTTGATTGCTTGAATTCACCACATTTATGATTTTTGGTATCTTCAACTTTTGATTCTTTGGAATTTTGATCTTTGATCTTCAAACTTGATAGCTCCAAACTTCTTCAAGAATTTTTTTCTTTAGTAATTTCTCTCTCTTTTTTTACATGTATACCTCACTTTTTTTATTTTTCACTCAAAAACCTACATGCTTAAGTAGGGGCGCTTAACTTCAACCTTTATTGGTTAAGATATATCTTTCTTGGATACATTTCAGGTTCAGGCTGCTAAACATTTTGCATCCCTCAAATTAAGCAGGGTCATGTTTTTGTTCAATGATTTCACTAAAATAAGGGAGACCACAAATGCACTATAACGTGTATTGGCTCAACTAAACATTTGAGCTCTTAACGGATCATCTCATATAACACTAACAACTATAGTTCAAATTATTATTACTAGATTTAATTATTAAAAATTTCAAAATTTACCATTATCTAGCAATTTACTTTTTCTACCCCTACCCCAGACTCGTTTCATACAATGCCCTCACTGTATGCTTAAATTAATATAGAAATTAAAAGAAGAGAAAAAAGGAACAGACTCCCCTGGGATAGTAGCATGACCATCTCCAAAAGTGCGGATGGAATGTGCATCTTGAATACAAACTTTGAGAAATAGAAATTTGAATCTTGAATACGCGAGATAAGTAATGTACCGGCAAAATATGGAACCGAGTCTTCAATATTCAACAAATGTGGTGCAGAAAAATGTGCACAATGGAAAGAACAATGTGGGAAAGCAAACGCCACATTGTATGGTAGAGAAAATGAGCCATTATTATTTTCATAATATTCCCAAAAAGAATGATGGTGAAACACATAATGAATAGGAAAAAAAATAAGATTCCTTTTGTGAAAAATAAAAATTCACGAAGTGAGTGTGTAAATGTTCACGACGTGAATTCGATTGGAAGCGGGTTCTAGAAAGTCACCATATACTGACTCACGACGTGAACAACAAAAGGGTCACGACGTGAAAACTGGATTCTCAGAAATGTATTTCCTCCAACCTTTCTTCCCACTTCTTATATTTACCCCATGTCTTAATGGATTAAGACTCTGCTAACCCTATTAATTTCAACTCTTCTCTCCAACTGTCTTCTCACTTGACTCACCCCACACTTAATTTAAGTTATGGGTCTCGATTGTCAACTTTAAAACTCCCGGCTAAACACATATGCACTCGTATCTCGACATCGTTTATATGCACTCCTAGTAATTCTGAAAAATAACAACGAGGAAGAGAAAAAGTAACATAATATCTAAATAGTTTTACAATCCCAAACAAATAAAAAGAAAATGAAAACAAAACAAAACCAAACAAAACTAAAATAATAAAACTAAAAAAACGATCAATCATCCTCTTCATCCTCGTTCACCCCGCTAGTGCCCGCTCCGTCGCCTCTTGGCATCCACAATTCTTCCCACGTAGGAATATAAGGGCATTGAGGTTGCATGGTGGGTGGTCGCACCACATTCATATGAGAGAACATGGCTTCAATCATTTGGGTGTTATAAGTCATCCCACCGCGTAAATTATCCAAGTAAGAACCCACCCGACTTTGGAACGGGTCGGTGGGTATTCCACCCTCATGTGGTTGGGATCGACCCATCTCCCCCTGGGTTCGTACGTTTCTTCTTCGAGACCTCAGTTGTTGCTCGGGCTCTTCGGTCGGTTGGTCCTCACCCTCGCTATCATTGTACGGTATCCCATAATGCGTCCCATAATTAAGCACAACTCGCATGGTCTCAAGATATCCCATAGAAAATTCGTTCCCTTGTTTACACGTAAGTGTCCGTGTAACCATGGGGACGAGCACGCCATAAGACTTGGCTAAGCGGGTAACAAAGTGGCCAACATAGATTGGGCTCCCAGTTCGGGAACTTACTGCATACTCTGCCAAGTAACGAGCTAAAAAGTAGGGAAGATTGCAACAAAACCCCGGTTGTAAAATAGAGCACAAGAAAAATAAATTAATCTTGGTGACCTTATCTCCAAATTTCTTATGGTGGATGGAGAATATGATTAACCTGTGCAGCAAACGGTGAATGGGTGATTTGATGCTACTTTCTGGTGACACACCGGAGTTGAAAACACCAAAAGCGATATTGGTCCAAAACTCATATCTCGTCATTTCCCCGGAATGAGTACGGACAGAATCTCGTAAGAACATAGAAAACCCGGGGGTCACGGTCTCTTGGGCATCGTATAAACCCATCCTCCATGAGAATTCTACCAAACTGCACTCTCGATACTCCCCACCTAAACGAAAGACCAATGCTTGTGAGTAGTTAGGATCTTGGACATTTTCATGGAACACCACAGTAGAAAAGAATTCAACACACAACTCCTTGTAAACCATTTCCTAGATGGCGAACAAGTTACTCCATCCCTTGCATGTAAATGAATACCCGTTTCCCATTTTTGGTAAGAAACAGGTTTAGTCTGTCAACTAGTCCAACCTCCTAAAGCCTTTGCCAATTAACTGTTGGGGCAATAGCAAAATCCCTGTTATGCAACCATCCCAATCTAGTGTTGTATCGAGCGAGCACGTCCCTAGATATATTTGTCAGGAATACATAAAATGGGTGCAAATTAGCAATCCCGCCTTGGACGTTACTAGCCTCACGTCTAGGTGCCATATTTCTTAAAGGAGAGATTACGTAATCACACGAGTAGATTGTGTTAGATTATGGCCAAAATCGGATGAGGGGGGGACCAGGCGACCGTCTTCACTTCGTGAGAGTAGAAAAGTGGTTTGGTCAAATGATTCTGAATTGTTTAAACTGTGGTCCCGTGTTTTTCAAAACTCACATCGTGAGTTTATTCGGACTCACCTCGTGAGTTCTGTTGGGCTAACTTGTCTGGACATCTATTCTAACAGTCTTGGGCAAATAAATCTATTGTGCTTAAATGTCCTGCCCCGTATATAGAACAGACTCACCTCGTGAGTTCTTTTGAGCTCACCTCGTGAGTTCTGTCTGACCAAAATAATCCTATTTTAATTAACAATTCTTCTTATTTTACCACTTAATTTAGAAACACCACATTCAACTTTTTACCACTTAGTTTTAATGATTTAGATGATTGAATGTCTAAAAACTAAACGAAAAAAAACAAAAACATAAAGGAAAAGAAAATTCAAACCGAGCTCGGGTTGCCTCCCGAAAAGCGCTTCTTTTTGAAGGATTCGTAAGCTAGACTCCGTGCTTCTTTACGTTGAATCGTCAGAAGAATCCACCAATAGGATCTTTTGTTCTTTGAAACGCCTCTTGTAATCTTGAACTCGTCTTTTGTACGCCTTTTTCGAATTTTCCTTTTTAGCTTTGACCTCGTCTTCATCAAGCTTGCATTTGGTCCCTTTAGTTTCTTCCTTGCACTCCATAGCATTCTTCTCTTCTTTCACCATTGGAGTTGTTACTTTTGAAGTAACCTCCTCTTCATCACTCATTTTCTCATCATCTTCCTTGCTCACCCAAGAAATTGGACTCGTATAAGCAATGACTTCAGCTAAACATGGAACATATGTTCTTGGTTTTGTTCTTTTGACTTGATGAATTGTCTTGATCTCTTCTTCCATGAGCTTCTCTAATTCTTCAAGTTCATTGTCTTCATCAATGTTGAACACCTTTTCTTGAGCATGATTTCCTTGAAATCCATCTTCCATTCCAAAAATTTCCTTTTCATTACCAACCCTCAAGGTGAGCTTAGACTCCTGAATGTCAATAAGAGCTCCAACAGTGTTTAGCAGCGGGCGACCAAGAATAATTGGTACATTGGGATCTTCTTTCATATCTAATACTACAAAGTCTATTGGAAAAATGAATTTCCTAATTTTTACTAAAATATATTCCATAATGCCCCGGGGCTGTGTCACTGAACGCTTCGCCATGTGCATAGTCATTCTTGTAGCCTTCAACTTCTGAATATCCAAATTTTGATAAAATGAATATGGCATCAAATTTATGCTAGCCCCAGAATCGGCTAAAGCATAAACCTTAATGTTGTTCCCAAACTCACATGGAAGAGTGAGGCATCCAGGATCCCCCATCTTCTTAGGTATGTCTCCCAAAACAGCCCTTGAATTTTGATCACTTAAAATAACTTTGGAATTCTTCTTTAGTTGCTGACGAGTGTCTATCAAGTCTTGTAAAAAATTTTCATAGTCGGGACTTTTTGATAATGACTCGACAAAGGGAGTATTAATCGAGATACCCTTCACGTGCTTAATAAACTCTATATGCTCTCTTTCCAGTGGACTAAGGGCAGCTCGGGAAGGAAACGACAAAGGTGGCTGATATGCTTGAACAAAGACAGAATTTTTCTGTTCAGACAGAACCCACGACGTGAGTATAGCGGGCTCACATCGTGAACTGGGTGTTCCAGCAGCTTCTTCATTTTCGATCTTTGGCTTTTGATCGGGCTGTGGTGGCTCCTCTTCTAATGCTTCTAGGAACTCAGAGATGGCCTCTTCTTCAGTATCTATGGCCATTATGTGAGATTGAGTCTTCTTTTCAGGATTTTTTGGGGAAAGCTTCTCATGAACCAAAGTTGTTAGTTGACCAAGTTGCACTTCAAGATTATTGATGGAGGCTTGTTGATTTTTTATTAGAGCCTGCTGTTCTACCATCATTGCGTGATGAGTCTTTATCAAAGCTCTTTGTTCATCAATAGCAGAATCAGTAGCCTCGTGTCTCTTTTCTGAAGCTTCCATAAACTTAACTAACATGGTCTCTAGATCATTTTTTTTAACTGGTGGCTGCTCCTTTTGGTAGAAGCCTCGACTTGTTTGCTTATACTTCTCTTCCTTTCGCTTCTTATATTCTTCATATGGCAGCTACTCTTTCTTTGGTTTCCTCCAGTCTTCATCATACTTGTCCCCACTCGAGTAGCATACTTGAGCCTTTTTATTCCCATACTCATCCAAATTGCAGTCCTTGGTCAAGTGTGGACCATTACACCGTTCGCAACCAACTCTTATAGCATGAATTGATTGGTCCATTTGTGTTAACCTCCGGTCCATATTATTTAGCATAGCCATCATAGCTGCTATTTCTTCAGTTTGGGCCCCTCCACCGCCTTTGATTCCATCTTGCCTAGGGTCACGAGAGTGCTTCGCGAATTCTTCAATCAACTCCTTGACCTCCGTTGGATTTTTCTTTGTCAAAGGTCCTTGAGAATCAAGGAGTTGCCTTGTCATAATGTTGACCCCATCATAGAAGATTGACATCTCTTGTTGAACATTAAGATCATGTTGAAGGTAATTTCTGAGCAAGCCTTTGTAACGCTCCCATGCTTCGTATAATGACTCCCCCGGCTGTTGTTCAAAGTTGGCTATTGCCTTCTTGAGTTTAGCTATCTTGGATGGTGGGCAAAATTGGTCAAGAAACTGCTCACGCATTTGAGCCCAAGTGGTGATCGTACCCGGTGGAAGTGATTTTAACCACTCATTAGCAGCTCCCTTGAAAGTAATGGGAAGCATCCTAAGCAAGACGGTGTTTCTGTTGACATTCGGGACATTGAAGTAATCTGCAATGTCATTGACTTCATCAAGATGCTTAAAAGCATCCTCATGATCCTTCCCATAAAATGGAATGTCCTTCAGTGCAGTCAAGATTTGCCCCTTCAGCTCGAACGTGGCAGTGGCAGGTATTGCGGGTTGGACTAAACCGGGACCCACATCCTCTCGGATCCGCTTCTTGTAAGCTCCCATGGACATCTCCTCAATGTTTGCCATTTCTTCCTCTTGCTTGTCTTCGGGCTCATTCGCAAATATTTCAAATTCTGGGTCTGACTCGTATTCTGATTCGTGTGAATTAGAAACTGGACCAAATTCTTCAACTTTGCTTTTATCCCTTGAGGTTGAACTTGACTCTTCTGTCTTCTTTCCCGACTTCCTTGAAAAGGCTGATTTTAGTTCTTGCAATGGCGTCTTCCTTGGCGTGTGATCTTCCTTCGCGTTCTTATTCTTGTTCTTGTGAAGGGCTGACTCTGGATCTTCAAGTGTTGGCACCAAAGGTGTGTTCGAACCTCTGGTCATGAACTCCTGCAGATAATCTATAAAGACCACGTAAAAACGAACTAAAATAGAAAAATAAACTAAAAACTAAAGAAAGCTAAAAATCACAGTTCTCACGTCGTGAGTCTATAAACCCGCGTCGTGAGTTTTGTGATCAGAAAAAAAAATCAAACCTTCCTAAAAAAAACATAATTAATAAAATTATCTACTAAATGAATAAAAGCTGATAACTACTAAATTCACGTCGTGAGAGGTGCCCTCACGTCGTGAAAACTGAACAAACAGAAAAGAAATAAAAACTAATGCTAATAACAACCTTGCTGGAAAATTAATTTTTTGCAGGTTTTATCCCACAAAAAGGATCGATTAACCTAAAGCAAATAAATAAATAAATAAACTAAGCCGTTCCCTGACAACGGCACCAAAAACTTGATGTGCACGAAAGTACCCACTAATTTTAATATTTATAACCTAAGAAACTTAGACTAACTATGCACTTGTAGGCAGTGTACCTAGTCAGGTTACAGTATAGCTTAGGTAAGTCGGGTGTCGATCACAGGGAACGGTGTTATTAATTAACCTATTCACTATTAAATTAATCTAATTATTAATAAACTAAAAAGGGGTTTTTATCTAATTTTGCAAGTTTAGATGAACTTAATCCTTTAACAAAAACTCAATCAATAATTAAAGACACTCCTATCTAGTTTGAATCCACTTCGTCCTTATGGCTAGCTAATGATTATGGATAATTAAGTTGGTTGTTATTATATTAGTAATTTAGGTCTAAATTTACCAATAGTTAATTAATTCATGTATAACTATGTATGGTCACACAAAATTAAACACATAACCAATTATGTTATGAATATGCTATGTAAGATTTATCATGCAAACACAATTATGGTCATCAATTATGTTCTCTAGCACAGCAAAGTTAATTACTTCAATTACTCACTAAGATTATGGTTGATCCTAGCTCTAGCAATTCAATGTTCACTAAATTACTAGGTTATCATGTTCATGTAGCTAATGGTCACTATGCTACACACAACATGAATTAAGGCAGCTTAAAGTAATAACATGAGCATGCTAGGTAACAATAAATCAAACACAAGAAATTCACCAACTAAATAAATCCATATAAAATTATGCTATTCATAAGTTAGAAGCTTCATCTAGCCAGATAAGAGTAGCTAGATTTAGCTGCTCATAGTAGCAACTAACACATAAACACAATTGAAATAAGAAAACATGTTCATAAGTATTAAACAAGTAAACAAATTATGAACTTTTACTCTCTTGGTGTTGAAAAACCTTTTCTAGAACCTTTCTTCTGATGTAATTCGCCTCCTGGAACATCTTCCTTCAGCCAAAAGTCTCCCTCAATCGTAATGGAGAAGAGTATATATACTTTCTGGAAAATCACTGTTCATGTCGTGAGTATTTAAAACTCACGTCGTGAACTCGAGGTAATCGTGATCGTCAAGGATTCCTTCACCCGGATGCTTATCTTCTAACTTTTTCTACTCACGTCGTGAACCATCAACTGTTCACGTCGTGAGTACGTCTTTCTTTTGGGTATTTTTCTTGTCTTTCAAGCCTTCAACCTCCAAAGTTCCATCATTTAACACTTTTAGTCCCTTTTTTCAAAATGTCTTCTTTTTTGCTGC
The DNA here is from genome assembly GCF_051521515.1 of Lactuca serriola. NCBI lineage: Eukaryota > Viridiplantae > Streptophyta > Magnoliopsida > Asterales > Asteraceae > Lactuca > Lactuca serriola. The sequence goes on along the minus strand of NC_136412.1, from coordinate 45,560,938 downwards.
AAAATATAATTTAACCTTATAAGTATCATTATTCTAAGCAAATGACCAAAATGTATGTATAAATGTACTTAAATATTGCCTAAAAATATGTATAAATATGACAATATCAGTCAGGTTGAGGCAGACCTGCTTTGTGCTGAAGGCCAACATACCTAGGGCGGCCCGGATAGACTGAAGGCCCATGGGGGAGCACCAGTCAGGCCGAAGGCCCGGAGAATGGTCCAGACAAGTTGAAGGCGCAGCGAGGCAGACCAGACATGCTACAGGTTCTGAGAGTGGCCCAGACAGGCTGAAGACCCAGTGAGGCGGTCCAGACATGATGAAGGCTCTGAGAGTGGTCCAGTTATGCTGAAGACTCTATATGCATGCTGTTATTTGTATATGTGTTACTGTTTGCGTGTTGGTACTTTCGGGGAACTCACTAAGCTTTGTGCTTACAGTTTCAGTTTATTGTTTCAGGTGCTTCAGATGTCTTGGCAAGGCGAAGACGTGACCATACACATCCTCGCGTTTTGAACTTATGGTTTCTGGGAAACTCTGATAATGTGAATGTTTTGAAAACAGGGGCGGATGTGTGTGATGCCCGGGGGGGTCCCAGGCCACTACTCCGCTTCGGTCCGTAAGGGTAAAAAAAATCTATTAGGTGCACCGGCTTCAAATTCGTTCGGGTGACACTATACTTTCGAGAATTCGAGGCCCAAAAAAATATAAAGTGTAAAAAATGCTAGTCCAATAACATAAAGAAAATTAGCCCAATAGTTCAAATACATTGTGAGTTTGTAGCCCAAGTTGTTTATTAAGTTTTTAACCCAATTGACCCACATACCCACCCATTACCCATTATCCATCATAGTCAAAGAAAAGAAGAGGAAATCAATCAGCAGAAAAAAATCAACACTTCAGCACTTCTGTGAAATCTGCGAACAAGAAAAACAAATCGGCCTCCGCCTCTTCCAGCCTCCATTCAATCGATTACAACCAAGATAGCAAGGCATAAGTATTTCGATTTTGCTTGGCTTGACTTCACACTCCTTTCAAACCTACAAATACAATGAAACAAGTAAGTATTGATAATTTTAGGTTTATGAAATTAGTCAAATTAGTTGCTTTTTTGTTGAAATTTATTATTATTTAGGTGAAATTAGTAGTTCTTAACCTTGAAATTACTTGTTTACTTGTAACTTGTTAGAATGTTAGATACTTAGATTGTTAACCTTGAAATTATTCAAATTAGTTTCTTTTCCATTGAGTTTTTGAACAATTGGATGGCTTATTTGTTTGATATTGAATTGTTAGGATAAAATTGGGTCCTTTTTTGGAAGAACAAGCATCAATAAATCAAGTGTTGGAGAATCCTCCAAAAGACCATGCTCCAATGATTTAAGTTTTGATGAATCCTCTAAAAGACCATGTCCTTCTAATCAATCATTCCCTTCGGTTTCTAATGTAAATCCACAACCTACAACTACTCCAATTACAAATGTTGAATTGAAAGATCTTCCAAAAGACTCGTGTGTTAGACCAAAGATTACAACTTACCATCCAAATCAAAGAGATGAAATAAGGAGGACATATTTGCTTCAAGGACCTTGTCAACCAAGGGGTCATACATTCCCTTCAAAGAAAATAGGTTCAAAAGAAAGACGTTTTGTTGTTAAGTGGTTTGATGACTTTGATTGGTTAGAATATAACATAAAAGAGAACAAATCATTTTGTTTATTTTGCTATGTATGTAGAGACATGGTGGGAAAACAAGATGGGAGAGATGCATTTGTTTCACAAGGTTTTGATAGTTGGAATAAAAGACAGTCATTGAGAGATCATATGGGTGGTATTGATAGTTTTCATCACAAAGCAAAAGAAAATTATGAATTTTTATTGAAAGAAAAACAATCTATTAGTGCAGCCTTCAAGAAGCAAACCAAGATTGAGGAGAGTAATTATAAACTTCGTTTAGGTGCTTCAATTTGGTGTTGTAAATTTTTATTGAAAAATGGTTTACCATTTCGGGGTCATGATGAGTCGAGTGACTCTCTTAATAGAGGGCTTTTTTTTGGAGTTATTATCTTTCTTGAGAGACCATAATGAAGGCATTTGCAATGTTACCTTAGAAAATGCTCCTCAAAATAATCAAGTGACGTGCCCGAGGACTCAAAAGCAAATTGTTGAATGCTTTTCAACAGAGATAGTTGTAGATATTTGTAAAGAAATTGGTAAAGATGTGTTTTCTTTATTGGTTGATGAATCTAGTGATGTATCAAAAAAATAACAAATGGCCATAGTTTTGAGGTATGTCGACAACCGTGGAGTGGTGAAGGAAAGATTCATTGGAGTGGTGCACGTGAATGATACATCCTCTTTGACTCTTAAAGTTGCCATAGATGACGTTTTTACCTGTAACAGTTTGAGTATTGACAAAACAAAGTTGTTAAAGTTGAGTGAGTTATACAAAAAAGATTTTGATGATGCGAAGAGGATGCAACTTGATGGTGAACTAGAAATATACTATCACGCTTTACATAAAGATGATCGGTTCACTAGTTTGCAAGGAATTTCTGACCTTTCTCGTTTGATGGTGGAAACGGGGAAACATCAGTCTTATCCTATGGTTTATAGGTTGTTGAAGTTGGTTTTGGTTTTACCCGTTGCAACCGCAACAGTCGAAAGATGTTTTTCGGCGATGAATTTGTTGAAGACGGATTTGCGTAACAAAATAGGTGATGATTTTTTGAACAATGTCATGATTTCTTATGTTGAAAAAGAAGCACTTATGAAAGTGAAGATCGAAGATGTAATGGATCGGTTTCAAAAAATGTGTACCTGTAGATGTCAAATTTAAATATTAAGATGTAATGGATCGGTTTGATGTATTAGTACTTTTAAATTTTTTTTATGTTATTATATTCGGACGAAAAAAATTGTGCCACTGCTATGACAACTTTCCGCGTCCGCCACTTTTTGAAAACCATGTGTAAATGATTCTAGTTTTAAATAAATGTTTTGGAAACAAAGGTTTGTAAACACTTATATAGAAAAAAATTGTTTTGGAAAGTTTAAATTTTACTGAATTTTATGGATGTTAGAAAATGTACTACTATTCTCGAAGAGATCTACCATGTTCTTGATCTTGGTGAAGTATTACGTGATTGTGAGGTCTCCCATTGTAACATTTTGGAGTTGGTTGCTGAGTTCCATAACCTTGGCATCTTTATTCACCCAAAAAAGATTTTTGAGATTGATCTACGTAGCTCGAACCGATGAGTATTTTCTTGAGCACCATTTGAAGAAAGCACCATTTGAAGAAGGATTGGGATATGGTTTCGTAAATCTAAATTTTGACTATAGAGTTAATCTTCTTCCGCCCCAGATTAGTAGATGTTAAGTGCATTTTATGTAGCTTTTTGCATGTTCATTTCATGTTAATGTGTTGTGTTTTAGGTTTAATCTACTCATTTATTTCACCGTTTGGGACATTTTTGTGGACGCTTTTACTTGTACATTTTCGAGAGTTTTGGAGCTTTTAAATGTTGGGTCTTGCATGGGATGCCTCATAATGTTAAATTTCAGAATTTCTAGACATGAAATGAAGGAGTTATGAAGTTGAGAAGATTCGAAAACAAAAGACTACACGACTGTGTAAAATTACACATGGATTTTACATGACCGTGTACAAGGTGAAGGTTGGAATGGATATAAAAACTTACACGACCATGTTTTTTACATTATAAATTTACATGACCGTATAATTGAATAAAATGCAGATTTGAGCAAAGTATTTTAGAGATATTTCTCAAATGAGTAACGTACTTTAAATAATATACGACAGTGTAAATCACAATGTAATTTTACACAACCATGTACATGCAAAATGCAATTGAGTAGATTTCTCTCACTTCGTAAGAGGGAAAACCAACCTCATTTATGGGGAATAAGAGTTTAAATAAAAAAGAGACAACTTCTTGAAGGGTTCTTGATCAATCTAACGCTTGAAAACATTTTAGTTTTCATTTTCTAAGTTAAATTTGGGATTATCTTTGCATTTAGACTTTGATACCAGTTTAGTCATGTGTGGCTAAACTCTTTCATTTCCGATTCCATAGTTGCTTTTGAATTATGTTGTCAATGACGTGGAATTCCGTGTCTATCTAGTAATCTTTGGTTTGGATTTCATTCAAAGTGTGATTTTTTTGATGTAATTTAATTTGAGTATTTAGATTAAGGTTAAATGATCATTTATTCAATTACAAATATTCTTAAATGTCGTAAGATCGAAATTGCAGAACAAACATTGAGTTGACTTTGTAATGGAATCGATATTGTTAGTGTAAACCAAAAGTTACAGCTTTAACACTTTCGATTTGTGAAGAGTATTAAGCATTATTGGAAACATCCATATAGCATTTAATACAATCTTTTAATCTAAAATCTAAGAACTTGTTTTGACTAGATTAAAAAGATTAAGTTTATTTAAAAATGTTGTTTTAGTTAAAATTTTGGCTAATTAAAACAAACACTTAGACGTTGTTAGTATATATGGTACAAATTTAGTTAAATAAAATTAATGTCATTTTCTAGTCTGATAAATGAAGGTTTTTTGCCACATGTCAAAGTCTTATTCAATTTGCCAAATGTCATTTTGTGGTTATTTTGAATTAATTTCTTTTCCACATGTCATTTTATGGATTTTTCTATTTTAATAAATTCTACATAATACATTAATGTAATAATTACAATAAATGTAGTAATAAATGAATATCAATTTCATTAATGAACTTACCTTCTTATTTCAAAATAACCAAATTAAAGCTCATTAGTTTATTTTGTTTATTTATTTAAATTTAACATATAAAGAAATAAATTTTAATAATTCAATACTTTTCTTATTTTCTTATAAATCAAAAGTTCTTAAATATTAAATTTTTTTAATTAACCCATGTAATACATGGGTCTGACACCTAGTAAGATATGATAGCACAAGTTTATAAGTAAAATTCGGAACCGCATCTTTCATAGCTTATATTATTTATTTCCAAATTTCCTTTATACAAACAAAATCCTCCAATTTCCCTCATTTTGTTATTGGAATGTCTTAGTATAAAAATGTAAAATATATAGACATGCGTCTCAACAGACTGATTATCTTGTGTTATATTTTCAGTGCAAAATAACAGAGAAAATCTTTCTTCACACCATAATTAAGTCGGTCAAGATCAAGAAGAAGCGGAATGTGAGCCTTGATGTTTCGGATTCCAAAGACTTTGATGGGTTGAACATGAAGTGATGCATCCGTCATGGACTCATGGTGGAAGGAGGTAGCAACATAGATAAGTGGCACTAGTTGGTGAGAATGAGGTCGGATGTAAAATTAGGATTTTAGGAATGAAATTGTACAACCAATATATACAATTTCAATCATGGATAAACTAGACCAAAGAGCCTAACACATAAGCGAGCTAACTATATATATATATATATATATATATATATATATGTATGTATATATATATATATATATATATATATATATATATATATAGAGAGAGAGAGAGAGGTAGGTTCAAATGTTTCTCACATCTATTGTGTGCTAGAATGCACCAATAAGAGGTTAGTAAACATTAAATGTATATTAAATGATATCCATACTTATAATTTTTTTTTATGGAAACTAATTAAATTCATTATTAATATCAACAATAATATTCTTTCAAAATGAATTTGTATTTAGAAGAATAAGAGAGTATTCTAGTAGAACGAGAGTATATTCTACTGGATTACACTTTCATTCTTCATATTCCATACAAATTTATTGTATTTTAAGTGAGTGAGTCTTGAAAAAACGTTATTGCTAACATAAAAACGTAGATACGAATTCATTCTGAAAGGACATTAATGACAAATTTAACTAGTTTCCATAAAAAGAAAATTATAATTATAAATATCATTTAATATACATACAATTATGGAAACCAGTTAATATCTATCTTTATTTAATTAAATAATTATTTAATTTTACTAAATTACTATTGGTGCATTCTAGCATACAATAAATATAAGAAACAAATTAACCTAACCCTATATATATATATATATATATATATATATATATATATATATATATATATATATATACTAGTTGTGAGACTAATGTATTACATTGGTTAACTTTAAAAAAATTAAATATAAAGATAAAAATATTTGAGAACTTTGAATTTATATAAAAAATAAGAAAAATAATGAATTATTATAATTGAAATGTGTTTATCTTTTAAAGTTGAACAAATAATTTAAATAAATAAACAAAAGAAACTAATTAGCTTTAATTTGGAAATTTTGAAATTAAAAGTCAAGTTCATTAATGAAATTGATATCCATTTATCACTACATTTATTGCAATGGTTAAGTTAAAATATTATGTTGAATTTAATAAAATAGAAAAACTCATAAAATAACACATGGAAAAAAAAATTAATTCAAAATAACTATAAAATGACATTTGGCAAATTAAATGAGAGTGTGACATGTGGCAAAAAAACATTCATTTATTAAAGTAGATATATATATATATATATATATATATATATATATATATATATATATATTAGTTTATAACCCGTGGGAACCACGGTTATAAAATTAATGAAACTTTTATAGTAAAAACTCAAAATTATTAATCAGTTATTATAAATAAATTATTAATTTAAGATATATTTTTATTAGTTATGTGAAATTATAATGGTTGATTCAAATAAATATGTAAAATTAAATTTTAATATATATATATATATATATATATATATATATATATATATATTAGATATTTTTATTTGTGAATTAATGAAAACAATAATATAAAATTTAAAATTTAAAATAAAGAATAAATACATTGACAAATAGCATCACATTAATGAGGATGTTTAATATATTTAAAATGGAATGTCAATAGTTTGACAAGTGGCAACACATTAATTAAGATGTCTAATATAGTGACACGTGGCAAAAGAACTACTCTTTTATTAATATAAAGATATATATATATATATATATATATATATATATATATATATATATATATATATGCTTAGGTTATTGTATTCTAACTAATTATTATGTGGATGTAGGAATGATTGTGGGCCAATCATTTTACATATTTTAAGAAAGTGATTAATATATAATATTAAATTAAAGACAATTAAAAAATACCAACTAATTACATTCTAAGGGTACTTTAGTCAATTAACATAAATTTTAAATAGGAAAATTGGATATTTTAAGGAATAATTAATTCTCTAAACTTTAAAAATCTGATTTTTTGGATAATAAATATATTAATTAGAACATTCTAAAAGAATGTGTTTATGATTATGTTGAAAAAAAATATTAAATTCTAACAAAATACTATAAACATATATTATCAAGGTTAATAATTTCTAATGAATACAAATTTTATATGAAAAGAATTTTAATATCTTAAAATTAGTAATTACATTCATTCTTAACAAATACAACTATGAACATATATAAATGACATTCACTCTGAAAGAATATAAGTAATAATGGTTAACAATTACATTTATTCTTTAAGAATAAAAACTGAGAATGGTTAAAAATCAAATTAAAACATTGAAATCTAAGCAAAACACTAATACATTCTAATATAATATTTGTAACGCCCGGGTTTTCAGGGCTAAGCATTTTTGTCAATGTAATAGTCTAGGTCAACTATTGTAACTCTTTTTGAAGTAATAAATATAAAATATTTGAGTATTATGTGAATTATGTGTGTTTATGTGTTTATTATTTAATTATAAATGTATAATTAATAAAGAATAAAAATGAGCGTCAAAATTAAAGTGTGAGATAATCCTGATATCTCTACATAAAGTTGTAGAATACGTCTCAAGGTTTCCGTACATATAAAGAATGCCGAAATCCGAGCTATAACAAAGAAGTTATGGCCCGCCGAAGTTTTACGGCAAAACCGGCACGACACCGGGAGACGTAAATAGTGAATTTACGATAGAAGACTTTTTAGCCTTATCAATCTAAACAAAAGTCGTAGAATATGTTAAACTAAGAACATCGATAAAAAGAACACCCAAATCTGACTTCGTATGAAGAAGTTATGATTTTTCTAAGATTCGGCTTAGCAGTGCACGGCCTGAAACTCGAATTTTAGTTCGAGCGGTTTTTGGCTTACGCAACGTAAATGAGAGTTGAAGATCTCATTAATAGGAAATCAACGGTAAAAAGACAGACAAAAACAGAGTCCGTATGTAGAAGTTATTAATTTTACGCAGACGTTTAACAGTATAATCTCCTTGTACTGTTAAATTTAAGATCGATCGAGAACTGGCTGACGGTGTCAAAATGAAAGTTGTAGATCTTATTATTACCTACGCGTGGATATAAAGAACGTCAAAAACGGAGGTCGTATGTGAAAGTTACGGATTTTAGAAGTCGGAAGTGTGCTGTGCGAAAATGGGTGATGTGGCACAATCTTGGCCATTGCTTTCTCCCCAAGGCTTGCCACCACATGGTGACATGTGGCACCAAGTTCAGCCACATTTCACCCTATAAATACCACCTCTCCCACCCTCATTTTCTTCACACCTTTCCCATTCTTTCTTCTCTTTACTCTCTCTCTCTCTCTAGAACCTCTCTCTAGCCCCGAAATCCCCCGAAAAGCCTAGGGAACCTCCCTAGCACGAGGCGGAAGCCCCGAAGTGCTCGAAGGCTCCGAGAAGAAGAGCTTTTCGGCTCGGGAACGCTGCTCCAAGCAAAGCCCGTTTTTCTATAAAACCCGCTGTAAGTGAGCTACGCCTACGCTATTTTTAATATAGCTTTTATTTAATTATAGTAACGTTATTAGGAACTTATAATAAATACTTGGGCTATTATTATGGGTTATATAAGTATTTTTTGACGCTTATATAATAATAATAATAGCTAGACTATTAATTAGTCTCGACGAATAATAAACTAAACTCTAGTGGTAATAATACTAGGTTTCGTCGAAGAAAATTCTTTTTAAGAAGCGAAGCGCTGTCTGAGTTCGGAATCACCACCTTTTCAGGTGAGTGCATATTTACTTTCAACTTACACATAGATATGAAGTATTTAATATAAATTACGTGCTATTTGTGCATATTATCTGAATACTTGCTATCTATGCTGGATGAACGTTTTATACATGTTTTCAAAGATTTAAACTGTATATGTATTTTATATCTACAAAATGTGTTGGGTAAAACATGGGTAGATGTAATAGTTGCTGTGTGACAAAATAAAATAATGAGAGGCCTCGTTATAGATGTTATTGATGATCCAGTCATCTAGCGGAGTATAGATGACGACCACGGACTATTCTAGACAGTCCAGTGGAACACTAGCAGGCTCGCAACCTGTAGGTGTTTATTTGAACTGTGTGTTTATTTGAACTGTGTGCTCACCAGATGTACTCCATCCCCCACATGGTTGCCTATTAGGACATTTATTGCTGAGGAATCCCCTTAGTAGTAGTGTCCGTCCCGATGATGATCCTTAGGCTAGGTCCCTTATGATAGGTGTTTAGGGACGTAAAGTGAGGATAACGGGAACGGGTAATCGGGTTATTGTTGATTGATGAAATTAATAAACTATTTATTGTGGGTTGAAAACCCTATGTGCTCACCAGGCTCCCAAGCCTGACCCACTCAGTTTTATGTATTACAGGTAGTGGCGCTTGAGCATATATATGATGTTTGGACGAGGGATTACGGATATAGGCCTGTAGATATGAAATAATGTAGTAAGGCTTGTATTGTACTATTTATGCTTTTGATCTGTACGAACATGACATCCCGAGTCTTTTAATGAAATACATTTCTATGGAAATGCTTTTGATAAATCTTTATCATATTATTGTTTTGGGACAAATTCCGCAACACTTTTATTTAAAATGTTACTCTGATTTTTAAACAAAGCATAAACAAACCGGTCTTTTCTGGCCGTGATTTTGGGGATGTCACAGTTGGTATCAGAGCATTAGTTTAAGCGAACTAGGAATTTGTAGGATTTCTAGACTTAAACTTAGAATGCTAAGTGATGATTGTGAGGTGTGAGCACTAGCCTATTTTAGGAATTGTGCGTAAAATGCTTTTATGTGCTAAATGCTTTGTGCATAATATGCTGTTAATTGTTCGGATCTATGGTCTGTTGCCGACCGGATCTGGAAACTTTATGTGCTTAGGATTCTAAACGTACGACTACGCTATTAGAACTAGCATGTAAATGTTTCGGAGTGATAAGGACGATTTAAAACGTCTCTCCTAAATAAAGATCTAAATTCACCTTATTCGGTGTATAGATCAAGATGGCAAGGACTCGTAGCGGAAACGTAAACGCAAATGGGAACAGACACCAACCCCCCGTGATCGAGCAAATACCAGTTGTGGAAGCCGCTGTCGGACCAATAACGATGGCCGGAGTGCAAGCGATGATCCAGGCTATGTTGGATCGTCAAATGGAGGAAACTAGACGTTTGCTCCAGCAAAATCGAGAGGAAGGCACTATTCAAATCGAACAGCCCGAGTTGAACGAAGGGCAGACTGAGGAAGGAGACTACAGTGGAACTGTTGGTCAAGTCAACCAACCAATAGTTCAAGAAAATAACCAAGATGACGGATTCGAGAGAAATGGATGCAAGTACAAGGATTTTCAGACTTGCAAGCCATCGACTTTCACGGGAAAGGAAGATCCAATCGGAGTCATGGATTGGATCTCGGAGATGGAGTTAGCTTTCATGACATGCGGTTGCAGAGGAAAGCTACAGACCACATTTGCAGTACATCAGTTTCGAGGAGGCGCTGTACGTTGGTGGAATACCTTGGGGAAGACTTTAAGCCCCAACAAGCCCCTGCAACTGACATGGGCAGAATTTCTGGTGCAATTCAAACGAAAATACTGCTCGGCTCAAAACCTGTTAGAGTTAGAGAACCAGTTTCTAACCTTGAAGAAGGGAAGCATGTCAATCGATGAATACACGAACAACTTCACAGAAAAGATGGAGTTTGCCTTGCGTCTTGTTCCGGATGAGCTGACGAAAATTGATAAGTACGCAAAGGGACTTCCATGGGAGTACGCGGTGCCAGTACGTCAGGCACCTACTTTGGAGGCAGCTATCTGGGCTGCCAAGTCTGTGGAGGACATGATTAAGGGAAGAGCTGCCAGCAAAATCGAGGTTGGCGAGAAGAGGAAATTTGAAGGGTCTGCTAAACCCAACAAAAAGAAGAGCAAGTTCGGTTCAAAAAAATTCGGGGGAGGAAACGAATTTAAATGGTGCGAGAAGTGCAAGAAGAAGCACTCGGGAAAATGTGGCGATGAAGTAACCTGCTACAAGTGTGGGAAAACAGGGCACTATGCCAATGAGTGCACCACCAACAAGAAGGTGTGCTACGAGTGTCGTGAAGAAGGGCATATTGCTAAGGATTGCCCAAGGAAGAAAGATGCGGGAAGGCCCAACATACCACCAAAGCCAAAGGCGAGAGCCTTTCAGATGACGCTCGAGGCTGCGAAGGAGGCAGCAGACGTCGCTTCAGGTACCTTTCTTGTAAATGGTTTGCCTGCAAATATACTATTTGATTCCGGAGCCAATTACTCCTTTGTGTCGCATAAATTTGGTGGAAGATTAGCATTGCCTGTAGAAAAACTAGATAATGCTCTGATTGTAGAAGTTGCCAGTGGCAAACTCGTACCTGTTAGTAATCGTATTAGGAACATCGTCATTGACCTAAACGGAAACGAATTCCATGAGGAACTATTACCCATAGAGTTAAACGGTTTCGACATCGTTTTGGGTATGGATTGGCTTAGCGCCAACGATGCCGAGATATTATGCCAAAAGAAGATAGTTAGGATAAACCCACCCGGAAAGGAATCATTTATGGTGTACGGGGACAAACGCAGAGTAACTTCTGGAATCATCTCCCTGATGAAAGCCAGGAAATGTTTTTCCAAAGGATGTGCATCATACTTGGCATTCGTAATCGATGCTAAGAAAGAAAAGAAAGAGGTGCAGAATATACCGGTTGTGTGCGATTATCCGGAAGTCTTTCTCGAAGATCTTCCCGGATTACCACCTGATAGACAAGTGGAGTTTTCGTATAGACTTGTTACCAGGAACAACACCGATAGCAAAGCCACCTTACCGATTAGCACCGACGGAGATGAAGGAGCTCATGACACAACTTTAGGAGTTGTTGGACAGGGGATTCATTCGACCTAGTTCATCACCCTGGGGAGCTCCGGTGTTATTCGTGAAGAAGAAGGACGGAAGCATGAGGATGTGCATAGACTACCGAGAGCTGAATAAGGCAACGGTGAAGAACAAGTATCCATTGCCGAGGATTGATGACCTATTCGATCAGCTGCAAGGTTCGAGCTACTTCTCAAAGATCGATCTTAGGTCAGGATATCATCAGCTGAAGGTGAGAGAGCAGGATATTGAGAAGACTGCATTCAGAACAAGATATGGACACTACGAGTTCTTGGTTATGTCATTCGGACTAACCAATGCTCCCGCAGCATTCATGGATTTGATGAATAGGGTCTGTAAACCATTCCTCGATAAATCTGTGATAGTGTTCATCGACGACATTCTTATTTACTCGAAAAGCCAGGAGGAGCATGGCAAGCATCTACGAGAAGTGTTGGAGGTGTTAAAGAAGGAGAAGCTTTTTGCGAAGTTCTCCAAATGCGACTTCTGGATACGGGAAGTCCAATTCTTGGGTCATGTTGTTAACCAAGAAGGAATAATGGTTGACCCCGCCAAGATCGAGGCTGTAATGAAGTGGGAACGTCCGAAGAGTCCCACGGAGGTTCGAAGCTTTCTAGGATTAGCCGGATATTACCGACGATTTATCCAAGGCTTTTCTTCGATAGCTGCTCCATTAACAGCTTTGACCCATAAAGGAGCTACGTATACATGGAGTGAGAAACACGATGAGGCGTTCGAGAAGCTAAAGAAGAAGTTATGTGAAGCACCGATACTTTCTCTACCCGATGGAGTTGAAGATTTCGCGGTTTATAGTGATGCATCTGGAGTCGGGTTGGGTTGTGTTCTGACCCAAAGAGAAAAGGTGATAGCATACGCATCTCGACAATTGAAAGAACACGAAAAGAACTACCCCACTCATGATCTGGAGTTGGCAGCGGTAGTATTTGCCTTAAAGATATGGAGGCATTACCTCTATGGCACGAAGTGTAAGCTCTTCACTGATCATAAGAGTCTCCAGTATCTCTTTAATCAGAAGGAGTTGAACATGAGGCAACGACGCTGGCTAGAGCTTCTCAAGGACTACGACTGTGAGATACTTTACCACCCAGGTAAAGCAAATATTGTTGCTGATGCTCTCAGTCGGAAAGTCAATCTTGAAATAAAAAGGCCAAGAGCGTTAAGAATTGAAGTCGTCTCGACGATTGTGGAAAGTATCAGGAAAGCTCAAGAAGAAGCCTTAGAAAAGAATGACCGAAAGGAAGAACGTTTGGGAAAAACGTTAGTGTTCGGTACAAACAGTCGAGGACTGAAGGTATTCCAAGATCGAATCTGGGTACCTAAGATGGGAGGAATAAGAGATCTTCTAATGGAAGAAGCACACAAGACCATGTACTCGATTCATCCCGGTAGCACTAAAATGTATAGGGACCTAAAACCCTACTACTGGTGGCCGACGATGAAGCTCGATGTTGCGAATATGTGGCCGAGTGCGTAACATGCGCGAGGGTTAAGGCACAACATCAGAAACCGTATGGGAGTTTAGAACCTTTACCTGTACCCATGGGTAAATGGGAAGACATCACCATGGATTTTGTGACTAAACTGCCCAGAACGAAGAACGGACACGACATGATTTGGGTAGTCGTGGATCGTTTCACCAAGAGTGCACACTTCATAGCCGCCAACGAGAAGTGGTCTATGGATAAGCTCGCAAACGCTTACGTGAAGGAAATTGTAAGACTTCACGGTGTCCCTCTTACGATTGTGTCAGATCGTGATAGTCGTTTCACGTCAAGGTTTTGGAGGAGTCTACAAGAGGAGTTGGGTACAAAGTTGTGTTTGAGTACTGCTTACCATCCGCAAACTGATGGTCAGAGCGAAAGAACAATTCAGACGCTGGAAGATATGTTGAGAGCATGTACCCTCGAATTCCAAGGGAATTGGGACGAGCACTTACCTCTGGTAGAATTTTCCTACAACAATAGTTTTCACTCGAGCATTAAGATGGCACCTTATCAGGCCTTGTATGGACAGAAGTGTCGTACGCCGTCTTGTTGGCTTGAAGCCGGAGAGAAGCAGTTTATGGGCCCCGAGATAGTCCATGAGACTGCTGAGAAATTGAAGGTGATTAGGGAAAGAATGTTAGCAGCTCAGGATCGTCAGAAGAGCTATGCTGACAAGAAAAGACGACCGATAACCTTCGAAGTTGGGGATTCCGTTTTACTTAAAGTCTCACCGTGGAAGGGACTTATACGATTTGGGAAACGAGGAAAGTTGAGTCCAAGGTTTATTGGACCGTTCAAAGTTCTTCAGAAGATTGGGAACCAAGCTTACAAGCTGGAATTGCCCGAAGAACTCAATGGTATTCATAACACCTTCCATGTGTGTTATTTGAGGAAATTCATGGGAGATGTTCCCGACATAATTCCAATCTCGGAATTAAGGATGGATGAGAATAAAAGGCTGATCGAAGAGCCTGAGGCAATTATTGACCGTAAAACTAAGAAGCTACGACGCAAGATGGTCAACTTGGTGCTAGTCCGATGGAAACATTCGAATGGGCCGAATCTCACTTGGGAAAAAGAGGATGACATGATGAGTCGCTATCCACATCTGTTTGCTGATGCATGATTCCGGGACGGAATCATCCTAAGGGGGAGAGAATTGTAACGCCCGGGTTTTCAGGGCTAAGCATTTTTGTCAATGTAATAGTCTAGGTCAACTATTGTAACTCTTTTTGAAGTAATAAATATAAAATATTTGAGTATTATGTGAATTATGTGTGTTTATGTGTTTATTATTTAATTATAAATGTATAATTAATAAAGAATAAAAATGAGCGTCAAAATTAAAGTGTGAGATAATCCTGATATCTCTACATAAAGTTGTAGAATACGTCTCAAGGTTTCCGTACATATAAAGAATGCCTAAATCCGAGCTATAACGAAGAAGTTATGGCCCGCCGAAGTTTTACGGCAAAACCGGCACGACACCGGGAGACGTAAATAGTGAATTTACGATAGAAGACTTTTTAGCCTTATCAATCTAAACAAAAGTCGTAGAATATGTTAAACTAAGAACATCGATAAAAAGAACGCCCAAATCTGACTTCCTATGAAGAAGTTATGATTTTTCTAAGATTCGGCTTAGCAGTGCACGGCCTGAAACTCGAATTTTAGTTCGAGCGGTTTTTGGCTTACGCAACGTAAATGAGAGTTGAAGATCTCATTAATAGGAAATCAACGGTAAAAAGACAGACAAAAACAGAGTCCGTATGTAGAAGTTATTAATTTTACGCAGACGTTTAACAGTATAAGCTCCTTGTACTGTTAAATTTAAGATCGATCGAGAATTGGCTGACGGTGTCAAAATGAAAGTTGTAGATCTTATTATTACCTACGCGTGGATATAAAGAACGTCAAAAACGGAGGTCGTATGTGAAAGTTACGGATTTTAGAAGTCGGAAGTGTGCTGTGCGAAAATGGGTGATGTGGCACAATCTTGGCCATTGCTTTCTCCCCAAGGCTTGCCACCACATGGTGACATGTGGCACCAAGTTCAGCCACATTTCACCCTATAAATACCACCTCTCCCACCCTCATTTTCTTCACACCTTTCCCATTCTTTCTTCTCTTTACTCTCTCTCTCTCTCTCTAGAACCTCTCTCTAGCCCCGAAATCCCCCGAAAAGCCTAGGGAACCTCCCTAGCACGAGGCGGAAGCCCCGAAGTGCTCGAAGGCTCCGAGAAGAAGAGCTTTTCGGCTCGGGAACGCTGCTCCAAGCAAAGCCCGGTTTTCTATAAAACCCGCTGTAAGTGAGCTACGCCTACGCTATTTTTAATATAGCTTTTATTTAATTATAGTAACGTTATTAGGAACTTATAATAAATACTTGGGCTATTATTATGGGTTATATAAGTATTTTTTGACGCTTATATAATAATAATAATAATAGCTAGACTATTAATTAGTCTCGACGAATAATAAACTAAACTCTAGTGGTAATAATACTAGGTTTCGTCGAAGAAAATTCTTTTTAAGAAGCGAAGCGCTGTCTGAGTTCGGAATCACCACCTTTTCAGGTGAGTGCATATTTACTTTCAACTTACACATAGATATGAAGTATTTAATATAAATTACGTGCTATTTGTGCATATTATCTGAATACTTGCTATCTATGTTGGATGAACGTTTTATACATGTTTTCAAAGATTTAAACTGTATATGTATTTTATATCTACAAAATGTGTTGGGTAAAACATGGGTAGATGTAATAGTTGCTGTGTGACAAAATAAAATAATGAGAGGCCTCGTTATAGATGTTATTGATGATCCAGTCATCTAGCGGAGTATAGATGACGACCACAGACTATTCTAGACAGTCCAGTGGAACACTAGCAGGCTCGCAACCTGTAGGTGTTTATTTGAACTGTGTGTTTATTTGAACTGTGTGCTCACCAGATGTACTCCATCCCCCACATGGTTGCCTATTAGGACATTTATTGCTGAGGAATCCCCTTAGTAGTAGTGTCCGTCCCGATGATGATCCTTAGGCTAGGTCCCTTATGATAGGTGTTTAGGGACGTAAAGTGAGGATAACGGGAACGGGTAATCGGGTTATTGTTGATTGATGAAATTAATAAACTATTTATTGTGGGTTGAAAACCCTATGTGCTCACCAGGCTCCCAAGCCTGACCCACTCAGTTTTATGTATTACAGGTAGTGGCGCTTGAGCATATATATATGATGTTTGGACGAGGGATTACGGATATAGGCCTGTAGATATGAAATAATGTAGTAAGGCTTGTATTGTACTGTTTATGCTTTTGATCTGTACGAACATGACATCCCGAGTCTTTTAATGAAATACATTTCTATGGAAATGCTTTTGATAAATCTTTATCATATTATTGTTTTGGGACAAATTCCGCAACACTTTTATTTAAAATGTTACTCTGATTTTTAAACAAAGCATAAACAAACCGGTCTTTTCTGGCCGTGATTTTGGGGATGTCACAATATTGCTGCTGATCATTCTGACAGAAAAAAAGATAATCCATTCTGAACGAATATTGTTGCCTCACTTTTCATTCTTCACCAGGCTTCAACCTGAGTTTCCATTCTTCACCAAGCTTCTTTTTCTTTACTTGCTGATATTTCTTTCAGAATTTATAGCTTCATAAGAACATAAATAAGTTGTTATTTTTATAAACTTATCTCACTTCCTGCTCATCCAAGTTTTCTCATTGCTATAGCATCACGAAGTTGATCATATCGCATATTTTTCTAAATAAGAAACACTAATATCAACAAAAGAAGCTATTTAATTTCGTAATAAAGTTGAATTAAAAAATAAGTAAATAAATAAATAAAAAATAGAAGAACCTTGTATTACCACCATATTTTATGTTTGACCTCATCACCATATTTAAATCCTCCCATAATTTGAGGCATTGTGTTGAACCAAAATGCAACAATGCTTGGATCTTTCATGCTATCAATAATATGTTGAAACACAAAAGTAGATGTTTTTGAAGTGAGATAATTGTTACAAGAGGAAAAGGGGTAGAATCGTAATTGGCATTTACCTCATAAGGGTTTTTGTTTTTTTTTTTCATTATGTTTTAAGCTTTGCATGGAGGCTCGATAATTTGTAAAGTAAATAAAACTAAAGGGGTGTTTATTTTTTCATTCATTAAACTATATAATGAATGACTATATGGATAAAGTATTCTATACATAAAGATTGTAGATAAAGATGGAAAATAAAATGCAATGGATTATGAGAAATCACAAAAAATAAGAACCAAACCTAGGAACCAACATCGAACAAAAACCCTACTTTCTTTACTTCAAAAAAAATCAGCATACCTGCACATACTCAAAACCGTAGAAAGAATTTCACAAAAAAAATGTTATTTCATAAAAAAAGGAGCCTGAAAAAAAAGATGGTGGTAAACTGAAGAAGGCATATCAAAATCAACAAAAAAAAAACGAAGATATAAACATAAATGATAGACCTGATAAATGATTTCTATCATATTATCCCTAAAATAAAAAAGAAGCCATCAATGAATCTTAACATTGTCGGTGATAGTAACAATAACTTAGATTAAGGGGAAAAAAAGATATGATATTAGAGATGAAGTGGAGGGAGATGATTAGCTTCGTTGCAAATTTATTGGTTATAGTTTCTTTATATTAAATATTGTGGGGGGTTTTATTTGATTCATTTTGAAAGAACATAAATAAGTTGCTATTTTTTGAAATAAACAATTATATTTCGCAATATAACCATAAAATAACAATGTATTTTGAAAGTATATTGTTAAATGTTGGATTATACTTGTGTAGACTCATTTTCACGCATGGTTGACTATATATAATTGTTTTCCGTGTCACAAGTAAAAAATGTTTGAAGGTACTTATATGTGACAAACAAGGTCATTGAACTAATAAAACAAAAAATGTTGTCTATAAAGAGGTCCTTTAACGCTATATATATATATATATATATATATATATATATATATATATATATATATATATATACCTATTTTAGTGTAATTTTTACACATTTCAATAACACCAATAACCCTACTTTTTTATAATTATTTTGTAATATCTATATAAATTTGCATTTTATTTATGTGTTCCCCGCGTTTAACGCGGGTCATAATCTAGTTACATTTATTCTTTAAGAATAAAAACTGAGAATGGTTAAAAATCAAATTAAAACATTGAAATCTAAGTAAAACACTAATACATTCTAATAGAATATTGCTGCTGATCATTCTGACAGAAAAAAAGGTAATCCATTCTGAACGAATATTGTTGCCTCACTTTTCATTCTTCACCAGGCTTCAACCCGAGTTTCCATTCTTCACCAAGCTTCTTTTTCTTTACTTGCTGATATTTCTTTCAGAATTTATAGCTTCATAAGAATTTATAACCTTCTTAAACCTTGCTTCAGCAATGTCTGTACACACAAATTTTTTTTTACAATTTTCTTAAGCATGAGAATCTCTAGTTGGAATCATAAGAATTTTGTTGAGATATTTAATATGCAAACCAAAATAAAGCAATGTAATGTTGAATTTTAATAATCATTGTTCTAAAATACAAGGAAAATGAAAAAATTACCATCTTCAACTACAATAACACAATAAACGAAACATGTTGCTACATGACTAGATAGTAAAAAAAAAAAAGGTTCAATTTTTTTTTACATATGTCATGATCACTAAGTTACCAAATTACCACTTGCATAGTACTAGACAAAATTGTAGACATAAAGAAACATACCAAATATATAGAGTTCAAGAAACCCAAAATCCAAATCTAACCTAGAAACTGTTTTAAAGTCAAAGAAGATGAAAAAAATGAACAATCAAATTAATTACAGTTTTTTGTTTTTGTCCCCACTCAAAACAATTGGAAAACAACATCAAAATTTAACAAACCTGGAATACTTGTTCAGTAGTACATGAAACAGTGAGTGAGAAGTCGTGGTTGCAAGTTACCTGTCGGAAAATATGGAGAACATCAGATGTATAAAAAATTGTTTTTTAGATTTCATTGTTGTTGAATTTTCCAACAAAATCCCATCCAGATGAAGTGGAAACAATAAGTATGCTTCATGTGTCCAAGGTTGTTCCGATGTGGCCTACCCAATAGAATAGAATCATATTAACAAACAAAAAATTATTTGTTCAATCACACTCAACAAATTTTGAGTAGGTGAAATGAAAATAGATGATTTTATATGATCACAGATCTGATTGTGGATAGAAATAAGCTACCTTTAATAGAATAATGGCATGATCCAATGGAATCATATTCAGGTGGCTAAACAGGGAAGATACACAAATCTCTTCCTTCACCTAGGGATGGAAATGGGGCGGGGTTGACCATCCCTGTCCCCATCCCCGAGTGTCTAACCTCGTCCCCATCCCTATCCCCATACCCGATGGATGTGGGGAATCAAATCCTTTCCCCTTTGTATTTTGGGCTTTTCCCCAGCCCATACCCAACCCATCCCCAATCTATCAACATAATAAACTCAACTTATACAAAAAAAAAACAAGTTTAATAAGTGATCAAAACCATATGCCATAAACAAATTCGGGGATTTCTATTTACCGGAGATGTGAGAGGGGTCCTTGAACTTCTTAGAGGCGCTACCGACTGAAGCTTCCGTGAAGGCTTTCCTAACAAGGAAGACATATGCAAAACCACCCTCGTCGAGCTGCCAGACGATCTTGAAGCGGTTTGTCGTTGATCCAAAATATCAGTGCCTCCATTAACGACGTCGTATAGGGATGAAACTTCGAGATTAAGGAGTTCGCGAGTTTTTGTGTAAGAATAGATCATGGGAGATCTGGAGCTGATTGTAAATCGATTATATTTCACACAATCATGCCGATGAAGATGATGGTGTAGGAGATCAGTGGGTAAAAGAAAGAAAGAAGAATCATGAGATCGAGTTTTCATTATAAATCCCTAAATCGGGCGACGACGTGTGATGATGGTGATAAAGGATCTGTGGTTTTGAAAGGTTAAGGAACTAAATCCCTAATTTAAAGGATTTTAAATGTTTATTATAATTAAGTGTGACCAAGATTACTATTATACCCCTAATCCGATTTTTGAAATGATTGACTCAATTCATACATCCATACAATAATTACTTAGAATACTTGAACCTTGCTCTCTCTCTCTCTCTCTCTCTCTCTCTATATATATATATATATATATATATATATATATATATTGAAGAAACAAAGCAATAGTACATATAACTTTATCTCTTCTTGTTATATATCATCTCCAGCATTACAGTATCTATAGCTTCATAACCTTCATGATCAATACCCAACCTACGAGAAGATGACTATTGATAAGTAGTTATTGTACTTGAATTCGTTGATGCTTGCATCCCAATTGTATTCCACTTCTTTTAATTCGCTTTGACTTTGAAGCATGTATGTTTAAATAATTCTATGATGTCTTCAAGTTGTAAATTCATGATTTCTTCCATCTTCTTCCTTTCTTTCTCCAATAGCGCGATCACTTCTTGTAGCTTATCTTTCGGTTCTATTCCCAGATGATTTCCCTAATCATGCTTCCAAATCCATTTAGTTTACAAGATTAGTGACAAGGACGACGAGTGCGACACCCTTTGATAAGATTGAAGTAGATGACTAAATTGGATTATATTAAACATTAGTAGATTGAACCGTTAATCACCATGAAATTCAATTAATCCAAAGTGTCAATTTGGCACCCTAACACCATATGATCTACACGTGGAGGCTTGATTATAATTTACCAGTTCAATCTTAAAAAATGTAAACTTTAAAATAACAACATCAAACAATAATATTATAATTAAAAAACTATGACTACAACTGGGATTGTATTTCAAATTTAAGAAGTTTTAATCATCATTTATTGTTTTGAAATCAAACAATCTTTTCCTAAACAAACAATTTATTAGAATAGTAGATATCCTTGTAATATATATATATATATATATATATATATATATATATATATATATATATATATATATATATATATATATATATATATCATAGGGTTAGGATTAAATATGAACTACAAATATAATGTGAATGTATGACCATTTTTGGTTCGTTAGATTCAGGAAAATGAAGAGTTATGATCTTAGGGTACATGTTATTAACGTAAGATAACATGTATTATATAATCACACCTAATTAATAGTAAGGGTAAATTAGTCCAATGAGTTAACAATAATTTATGGAAAGTGAGGATAATATGAGATGCAATTTAAATAGGTTTTAAAAATAAAGTTATGTATTTTATATTTTAAATTATTTATAGCATCTTTTAATATGATTGGTAAAATCGTCTTGAAGGTTTTTTTTAATCATTATTTATGCATTCTTTAAAGAGTAAATTATTGAAATCGTCCCTATGGTTTGGTAAAAATTACACGTTTGGTCACTAACTTTGTTTTTTGCACTCGGATCGTCCCTATGGTTTGATTTTGTTGCGTTTTTCGTCCCTATGGTTTGGTCAAAATTGATGGGTTTGAGTAATAAGAACTTTCCTATGTGCACATACAAACCCTAATGCTTGGATCTAGGTTTCTCTAATTGAACATGCAATGTATCCAAGACTTTGATTGATAGATCTAAAGTAAACATTCAAATTCATAACATATGAAATCAGATCTAAAGGAATACCTTGAATTGCTTGCTTGAATCTTCTTGACTTTGGAGCTTAGAGTCACAATTGTCACTCCTCTAATGGCTTACAAACACCAACTAGCCGGAGGATGATAAGAGAGAGAGGAGGAAGAGAAAATCGTCTCTAGGGTTTCTTGATTAGCAAGAGTGTCGATTTCCTCCTCCCAAGGGGTCTATATATACTAATGGCTACTAGGGTTACACCTTAAACCCTAATTGAATAACTTAGGCCCTAAGCAATCCAATAATCCTTTAGATCTCATTATACTCAAAGACGCTGTCAACCTCTGATCTCATCAATCCTGTCCTTTAGATAAGGGATCGTATAGTCCTCTGTTCAGACGTCACGCAGACACAATCATAGTCCAACATTTAGTTTCTCAATCTCATATTTATTCGACATAGAACTTAATCGAACACATCAATCCAGTTCTGACCGGGCCCGACACATAAGTCAAATCAAATCATCGAGTGGCCGAGATATCGCTTTTACCCTCTTAGGATAAAAGTAACAGATAAACTTCGACTTATATGCATTTACTTATTTGCCAATCAATTATACACAACAATGCGTTTTATAACATCAATTTACTGATGCGGTTTTCGCATCATCAATGTACAACCAATTAACAAATAACAAACCATATATCTAGGTTTTAAGACCATATGATATTATCATCTTGCGATCACTTACAATATATATATATATATATATATATATATATATATATATATATATATATATATATATATCTTAAAGCGATTCCAGCAAGTGCGGGTTTGTTCCAATGCTCAAAACTAGTTCATAAGCACTCATGAACGTTGCAGCAAACTTTTGTTATGTCTAATACCATTTAGACAATCTACATACCAATTCATGACAAACTTCTTTCATATATACTCCCAACATATGAACGATTGTGGATCATTTGAATAATTCAATTATTCTTAATAACTCAATTATTCAGGAAGTCAAAACATGCAAAGTGAAACAATAATTAAATAATTAACATAAGACAGTAATTCTACTTATAAATAATACTCCTTTATTTAATCATAAAATGTCAATTACATTTATCTATTACAAGTTTCTAAAACTATCTAATCTAAACTAATATCATCCTTCAACCCAATACTCCTAGCATGCTGCAAATGCTTAACCCTACTCAGTCCCTTCGTAAGCGGATCTGCTGGGTTATCTTCTGATGATATCCTCTTAACCACGAGGTGTCCTTCTTCTACTCGATGTCTAATAAAGTGATATTTTATGTCGATATGACGAGATCTACCATGATCCCTTGGTTCCTTGGTCAAGGAAACCGCTCCTTCATTATCACAGAAAATTTCCATAGGCTCTTTTATGGTAGGCACAACTCCAAGATCACCAATGAAATTCTTCAACCATATTGCCTCCTTCGACGCTTCGCTCGCTGCAATGTACTCTGATCCGCACGTTGAATCAGCTACAATTTCCTGCTTGGAACTTTTCCAAGTTACTGCTCCTCCATTAAGGGTAAAGACCCAGCCCGACTGCGAAGCGGTAGTTGTCCCTGTCGGTCTGGAAGCTGGCATCACTATACCCTCGCACTTTTAAGTCATCACTCCCCCCGAGGACTAAAAACAATTCCTTGGTCCTCCGAAGGTACTTAAGTATATTCTTGACCGTAATCCAATGGGCTCTGCCAGGGTTCCCTTGATATCTACTGACCATGCTCAAAGCAAAGGCTACATCAGGGTGAGTACAAGTCATAGCATACATGATTGAGCCAACTGCAGATGCATAAGGTACTCGGCTCATCTCTGCTATCTCGGCTTCGGTACTCGGACTTTGAGTCTTACTCAACTTGGCATTACTTTGTATCGGTAATTCTCCCTTCTTCGAATTTTCCATACTAAAACGTTTTAGTACTTTATCTAAGTAAGTTTTCTGACTAAGTCCTATTAGTCTCTTACTTCGTTCTCTCACTATACTTATTCCCAAAATATAGGAAGCCTCTCTGAGGTCCTTCATAGCGAAACACTTCCCGAGCCAGGACTTAACCTCCTGTAATGTCGGGACGTCGTTTCCTATGAGTAGTATGTCATCGACATACAAAACGAGGAAGCTAACTATACTCCTACTGGATTTGACATAGATTCATCTTCACTTCGTACAAATCCAAACTCTTTGACTTTCTCATCGAAGCAAAGATTCCATCTGCGAGACGCTTGCTTAAGCCCATAAATGGACTTCTCAAGCTTGCACACTCTATTTGGATGCTTCGTATCGACAAAACCCTCTGGCTGAGCCATGTAAACATCCTCAGCCAACTTCCCATTAAGGAAAGCGGTCTTGACATCCATCTGCCATATCTCATAATCATGAAATGCAGCAATGGCTAGCGTCACCCTAATATACTTTATTTTCGCAACTGGTGAGAAGGTCTCATCATAGTCAACTCCGGGAGTTTGAGTAAAGCCCTTCGCAACTAATCGCGCCTTATATGTGTGTACATTTCCATCCACGTCGGTCTTCTTCTTGAAGATCCATTTGCACCCAACGGTCTAATGTCCGGGCACATTATCAACCAAATTCCAAACTTGGTTGTCATACATGGATTGAATCTCGCTGTCCATTGCCTCTTTCCATTTCACAGACTCCGGGCCTGCCATGGCTTCCTTATAGCTATTAGGTTCATCTAGATTTATTAGTGTACCATTACTAATATACGTGTCCCCTTCGGTAGTAATATGAAAACCATAAAAATGGGGTTGAACTCTAACTCTTTCGGAACGTCTAAGAGGTAAGGACTCGTCAATTGGTTCAACTAGAGTTTCCTCCTCGGGTTGAGTGCCAGCGGTAGAGGTTCCTTCATCACTCGATTCTTGAATCTCTTCAAGCTCGATCTACCTCCCACTGTCTCCTTGGTTTATGAGTTCTCGCTCTCGGAAAACCCCTCTCCTCGCAACGAAGACAACATTGTCATTCGGTCTATAGAAGAGATATCCAAAGGATTTCTGTGGGTAGCCGATTAAAATACATCGCTCACTACGAGGTTCGAGCTTGTCGTGTGTATCTCGTCTTACGAAAGCCTCGCAACCCCAAACCTTGATATGTGCCAACGAGGAAGCTTTCCCTGTCCACATCTCGTGAGGTGTTTTGGAAACCTTCTTTGTAGGGACTCGGTTAAGGATATGGGCGGCAGTCTCTAAGGCATACCCCCAGAATGAGATAGGTAGTGAAGCACGACTCATCATAGAACGAACCATGTCTAACAAGGTTCGATTACGCCTTTCTGCCACACCATTCAACTACGGTGTCCTAGGTGGCGTCAATTGCGAAACGATTCCGCATTCTTTGAGATAGTCGTGGAATTCAAGACTTAGGTACTCTCCTCCTCAATCGGATCGAAGCATCTTGATTTTCCTGCCCAATTGATTCTCCACTTCATGTTTGAATTCTTTGAACTTTTCAAACGTTTCCGACTTGTGCTTGATTAAGTAAATATACCCATATCTACTATAATCATCGGTGAAAGTCACATAGAAGCGGTTTGCATCCGTTGTGGTGGATCTAAAGGGTCCACATACATCGGTATGTATGAGATCCAACAAACCCTCGCCCCTTTCACATGTACCAGTGAAGGGTGACTTGGTCATCTTTCCAAGCAAACAAGACTCACACGTGTCATCTTCCCTAAGGTCGAATGACTCCAACACTCCATCCTTTTGGAGTTGGGCTATGCACTTCTTGTTGACATGTCCAAGACGACAATGCCACAAACATGCTTTATCCATACTATTGGAAGAATCCATGCATAAAACATCATTTCCTAGGTTATCTATAATCATAACAGTTTCATAAATTCCATTACATGGCATTGCTTCAAAATATAAGACACCATTTAGATAAGCATAAATTGAACCATTCTCATTATTAAAATAAAATCTAAATCCTTGTCTAAACAAACCATGAAACGAAATGATGTTTCTTGCCATATCTGGCGAGTAGCAACAATTATTCAAATCTAAACATAATCCATTACTAAGCACTAAAGAATACACTCCAATCTTGGTGATAGGCGACGATCTTCTATTCCCCATGATTAGATTTATTCTTCCACGCTCCACATCCCTATTTCTTCTTAGTCCCTGCAATTCGGAGCAAATATGGTAACCACACCCAGTATCAAGAACCCAAGAAATAGCATGAGACTAATCATTAGATTTAATGGTGTAAATACCTGCGAAAGACGGCTTGATCTTTCCATCCTTGATGGCTTGCAGATATTCTGGGCAGCTTCTCTTCCAATGCCCTATTTTGTGGCAATGGTGGCACTCTGCCTCCTTCGGGTTAGGGTTGGGTTTAGCAGGATCAACCTTGGTGCCACTAGAAGAGGAACCGTCTCGGGACTTTCCCTTGCGGTGGCTCTTTGACGGAGCCTTCCTCTTTTTTCCCCTTCCCTGCCCAATAGCGAAAACAAGAGCAACGGGTGGATTGGGAGTTGGTGCAACAGACTTGTCCTTAAGGTTGCTCTCATCAACCCTTAGGAGCCCTTGGAGCTTGCTTAGACTGACCTCTTCCTTGTTCATGTGGTAGGTCATCCTAAATTGGTTGTAACACGGAGGCAAGGAGTGAAGGACCATGTCGATAGCCAGGTCTTCCCCAAAGTCGACATTCAACTTGCGAAGACGATCGACATACCTTTGCATCTTTTGCAAATGCACGGTTAGAGAATCTCCATGTCCCATTTTAGTAGTGATCATGTTAGTGAAGATCTCGTAACGTTCCTGCCTCACGTTTTGATGGTATCTCTCCAATAAGTCTTGATGCATCTCGTACGGATACATGTCCTCATAGGACTTTTGGAATTCGGCGTTCATTGTGGCTATCATGATGCAATGAACCTTCGTTGCATCACGTTCATGAGTCTCAAAAGCAGTCATTTTAGCCGGAGTAGTGACTTCTGGATTGATCTTCTCGAGTTTCTCGTCAAGGACATACTCCTTGTCCTCGTAGCGAGCAATCATGCGAATGTATCTTATCCATTCGCTAAAGTTCGTCCCATCGAAAGTCACCTTTTGGCAAAGACTCATCAATGTGAACGAGCTAGCAGCAGCGTTATTCGCGTTCAACATCTACAAATAGAAAGGACAAAGATAGATTAGAATTTGAATCCCTAATTATTACCCAATAAGAATAAATTAGGGCTAGGATCCAACAACAATATTTACATATTAGAAAAGGGATGCCGTAATCTAACATGCAAACAATTTGAAGGTAGGTGAATGACGATTCACTAATTCTCCGCCATGAAAACATAACCTTAAGTTCTAAATGTATTGAGAATTCCAAGATTTTGATGGGATTCATTGAACTTTTCAATGACATGTTTAAATCTCGATATGCTCCTCTTGTTTGTGACTGGGATGCCGAGGATCACAAAGTGGGTGTGAATGACCATGCAAATCTACATGGTGCCTTCATTGTTACAATCACCTATTCGATGTGCCGGTAAACCACGCACGCTCCACCGAACTATGATAAACAATGAATCACCCTTCGCCACCTTTGCTTAGAACCAATTAGTGTGCCGGTAAACCACAGACGTTCCACTAACTTCTTAGCAAGGGTGCAAAGTGCAATTTCATGGGTTTGCATCAATTCACTTTTCCTAAAGTAACTAGGACTGAGAATTTTTTAAAAAATAGTTTAGTTACTTTATGTGTTCATCATACTTATTAATGATGAGAGAGAGTTTCCCTATCCTACCCGTTCGGCTAACAACCCTCCACCGATCAAGCAAGCGGTGGGTGTGAGTGTACACCCATTAAGCGCCATTTTATAGGCCGCAACCTTATACCCACCTTATAGACCGGCTTCGTGAATGAGGCCTACTAACGGTAAGACTAGCATTTTAATTACACACACACACACACACATATATATATATATATATATATATATATATATATATATATATATATATATATATATATATTAGTCTTGTAATATTATATTAGTAT
The DNA here is from genome assembly GCF_051521515.1 of Lactuca serriola. Classification (NCBI taxonomy): domain Eukaryota; kingdom Viridiplantae; phylum Streptophyta; class Magnoliopsida; order Asterales; family Asteraceae; genus Lactuca; species Lactuca serriola. The sequence goes on along the minus strand of NC_136412.1, from coordinate 45,532,444 downwards.
ATGGTTGAATTTTAAACTTTTAAAATTCTAGGGTTTGAAATATAATTTGTCTAAATTAAACTTTTAATCACAAAACATAAATTTCAAAATTGAGGACAAGTTCTAAACTTTTGAAAACATAAGGGATCAAATAACAAATAATTCAAATTAACCATTTAATCTCATAATTATCCATATTTGATTTATTTAAATGTTTCTTGCAAAACAATTTACCAATTCAATTAAAATAATCAATTAATATCACATATTGAAATTATTATTCAATTAATTGGTAAATATCTTGTATTAGGTCAAGGATATACTCTAATATATGTTAAAATTGGATTTATCTTGACCTATAAAGATAAAGGCAAGTTTCCATAAGAAAAACAACAAGAAATCCTGAAACTAGCTCCATCTGACGCTCGAACTCGCCGAGTTGAGGCCTACTCGCCGAGTTCACTATGGAACTCGCCGAGTTCATCAGGCAGATGGACAAAAATCAAATTTTGCAATCAACAAGCAATCAACCAATGCATCAATTCAATAGAAACCAAACAAGGCTCTGATACCACTTATGGGTTTGAGCAATAAGAACTTTCCTATGTGCACATACAAACCCTAATGTTTGGATCTAGGTTTCTCTAATTGAACATGTAATGTATCCAAGACTTTGATTGATAGATCTAAAGTAAACATTCAAATTCATAACATATGAAATCAGATCTAAAGGAATACCTTGAATTGCTTGCTTGAATCTTCTTGACTTTGGAGCTTAGAGTCACCATTGTCACTCCTCTAATGGCTTACAAACACCAACTAGCAGGAGGATGATAAGAGAGAAAGAGAGAGGAGGAAGAGAAAATCGGCTCTAGGGTTTCTTGATTAGCAAGAGTGTCAATTTCCTCCTCCCAAGGGGTCTAGATATACTAATGGCTACTAGGGTTACACCTTAAACCCTAATTGAATAACTTAGGCCCTAAGCAATCCAATAATCCTTATGGACTAGGCCTTGGACGATTTCTAGGCTCTTCCAAACCCTAAAATCATCCACCCTCTTATCCTTAAGGATTCATAGCCTAAAACACAACCATCACACATTTGACAGTTTATGCCCCTTTATTCAATTAATCTCTTTAAGTCACCAAATTAATTCCTAATTAATTTATGACTTATATTAATCAAATAACAATATTATTATTCCTTATATTATACTCATAATATATTAATAATATTTCTTCTCTCATTATAAATCATCCTGTCAAGTTGCTATGGTGAAGGCAACCCAAAAGGACCATGCACAACCGGGTCAAATACTTGCCAAATATAGTTGCACCCTTAGACACTATTCCAACAAAAATTGCACGTTTGGTCCCTAACTTTATGTATGTAAGGGACGAAAAACGCAACAAAATCAAACCACAGGGACGAAAAACGCAACAAAATCTAACTATAGGGACAATCCGAGAGCAATAAAAAAGTTAGGGACCAAACGTGGAATTTTGACCAAACTATATGGACGATTTCAGTAATTTACTCTTCTTTAAAAGAATATGATATATTAAATTCTTCATATTTGAAATTCTTTAAGAATACATCCATTCTTTTAGTTTGATTTTGTTATTTATTTTGCTTGTATTCTTTTTTAAAATATGATATACTACATATTAGAAATTCTTTAAGAATAGCTCCCTTGTTTTGGATTTAGTATGATGATTTGCAGGTTTGTAACACCAAAAATTTTGTTATACAAGTGTTAATTCTTAGAGAATCCAAGCATTCTTAAAGAATGCATAAATAAGACCATATTTAAAACTCTCTGATTGATATTAATTACCAATGTCTTCTGAAGAATTCTTGGAGCACTGAAGAATAAGAATTGACTTATAGGTCTGTTATACAACACATATTTTATACAACCGAAGAATTCTTGAAGAATTCAAGCATTCCTGAAGAATGCTTGAAGAATGAATTGTCTAAAACTGTTTTCATTTCCACTTTCTCTAATAGATAACCATTGGCAGTAAAATCTATCATTTTGACCTTGGATGTCAAAAATCACGAATAGCATGTAACATAAAATTCTAAATACATAACACACACATACAAATATCACATACACCAGCTCAAAAAACGTATTGATGCATCATATACCATTAGTAGTTGCTTCTATTGTTGCCCGAAATTATTCCAAGTGCCTCATCAAATGAAAAAACTTCTCCATGCAGCATGTGAAAATGATGAAAATTAGAAAGGACCATGAAAAGCAATTTGAATAAGCTAGACCTCTTGCTTCGCTCTAGAGACTTGAACGTAATTAGTATTAATAATAAGCATAACAAGAGGAAAAGAAAAATCCGGTCACTTGTATTAAAAAAACAACATGGTCTTCTATTATATTAAACAAATTGTTAGCCTTAAGATCATCCAACATAAAAATCTTTGCCTTGACCTCTAATGCGAAACGCAAGTTAGGACTTTTACAAATTAAAATTGAATTTATGGTCATGTAATATGATATACAAATTGAAAATTTACATAATTCATAAAATCCACAGAAAAAAATAACATTAACGGTAAATGAAATAACACATAATGAACAATAAGAAATCTTTTGATGTTGTACCCCACACCAATTTAAAAACATAATTGCATCTGTAAAACAAAATTGACATATTAAAAAATAAATCAAAAATATCTCAGAAAGACTAACATCAACAAGTAATAAAGTAATGAAATTTATATATTTTTATATTTTTTTGAGAAAATTGCAAATTTAGCCAAATACATTAATTACTTTGTGGAAAATAGCCAAAAAAAACAAAATTTTCATTTTTAGCCACTAAAATCGAAGATGAGTATAATCCATATGCGATTTCGCCATGCCATCTGTGAACGTACAAGTGGCTAAAGCATAGACGTGCTTTAGCCACTTGTACGTTCGCAGTTGGTTTTTTTTTCGCTGTATATATACCCTTTTTTCAGCCTAAAATCGCAGATGAACTATGTCCATATGCGATTTCCTCTCATTTTGTTACACGTTTAGTCCCTGTCTTACCTCAAAATACTATTATTTAAATAGAAAAAAAAATGGTGAGGTAGGTAAGGTAAAGTGAGGGGGTTAGGGATGGAGTGTATTTATTTAAATAAATTAAAAAATCAAGGGAAAATAGTATTTTTAGGTAAGACAGGGACCAAGTGCGTAACAAAAACAAACAGTAAGGGCTTTCCGAGTTAAAAAAATAAGTTAGGGACCAAATACGCAAATTACCCTAAACCATAGGGACCATTCATGTAATTTACTCTTGTTTAAAACATACCTAAGGAACTCGTTCATCATAGCTCTAAGGAAATCGTGAAGAGTGAGTTTCTCCAAGAAAGAGAGTGAAAAATGAAAAAAAAAAAAAAACGTTTTTATACTAGATCCCACGAAATCGCGGATGGACTTCACAAAATCACAGATGAACTTTTCCATCTGCCAACGTACAAGTGCCTAAAACACATTTGTGCTTTAGGCACTTGTACGTTTGCAAATGGAAGGGCAAAATCGTAGTGGGTTTAATCAATCTGCGATTTTAAGGGCTATTTTTGTAATTGGAATTTTTTTTGGCTATTTTCCACAAATTAATTAATGTATTTGGTTAAATTTGTATTTTTTTTTTTAATCTGTAATATTTGATTAGATTTCCATTAATCCAATAATAGAAGCGAGTTGAGATGATGGTGGGTTTACATTCGTTAGATAATGAATTGGAATCAACAAACATTACCATAACAACTCGATAACTTTTAAAGAAGGGTTAGAAACCAAAGAGTTGGTGATTACGCTTGATTGGGCAGGTGATTAGTCCTCATTATGTCTGTGGTCTAGAATGGCGAAGATGTCGGAGCGTGTCAATGATCGAGAATGACGAAGATGTCGATGATTGCAAAGTTGACGAAAGATGGTAGAGCGGCTGACAAGTGCGCCAGTGATCGAAGATGGTCGACCAACGTCAGATGATGAAATCTCTGGTGATAAAGAAGCGGACCAACCACCATTTCAACTTTCCATCTCGATAGAATGGGTTTCTGATTCTAAAGGGGAGGTTGCGATTGAGGACCTTTGCTGCTAGATATGAGGGTTCGACGACTTCTGTTGCTGGAGGGGAGTGTAGATGGAGGAGGAAATATTGGGTTAAAAAAAGGGTTGGATAAATACAGATAGTACAATATATTAGGGAAATTATTAGATTATCATAATTAAATATAATTGAAGTTACTTTTATACCATTTTCAAATGATTGGTTGAAATTTAACCATACATTCACACAATAGTTATGGTTTACATAGAATAGTAGATATCCTTTTTTATATATATATATATATATATATATATATATATATATATATATATATATATATCCAAACATTGTTTTATTAGAATAGTAGACAAATTTTATTTGATATAAAGTTATTATTAATTTCCCTTCATTTCATAGCGATTAAAATTTATTCTTAAATATTAGGTAGAACAGACAAACAAATCAACTTATAATCATGTTGTTTAATAACTGGTTAATGTTAAAAATCTAAAAATATAATTAAAAAGTAAACAAGTAAAAAAGTTATCAAAATATATTTTTTAATGACAAGAAAAAAAATCTTAGTAACCGAACGTGACCCATTTTGCCCTATACAAAATGTTTTTGTTCCACAGCCCACTTTGACATGTTATATATGAAGCCCACAATGCCACCCATCTTTTGCTTTTTATCATCTCATTTCTCAAATTTCTAAATTCTAACTACACAAAGACAATAATGCAAAGTTCCAATTAATCTAGTGAACTTAACCATAATTTAAGAAATATCGAGATTCGAGAGCTAACAGATTTATATAAATAATAAAATAATTTAATTCGTGGTATCAAATCAATCTTTAAGCCCCCAAAGCGATAAAAAATGTAACTTATATTTGCTAGTAATTAAATTCTTGATCATGATGATGTAATTAATGCCCACCATCATCACCACTAATTTTCCGTTAGTGATAGTAGATTAGGATTTTATATTTTCATGCAACTCCCTCACATACAAAATTACTCTTTCACCCCTCAGACCCTCACTATTAAGCTCAAGTATAATAATAAATATATGTATAAAAAGTGGTTGATTTAATCCGTAACACCTACAGTTTATATATATTACAATTCTCAAGTTCGAATCCAGCATAAGTTATCTACAGATGGTTAAATAAAAAGTGGTTGAATCAGTCTTTGAGTTTCTATTGTACACTTATGCGACGACTTATTCTGTCACAAAATGGACTTCTAGAGAAAAATGAGTATTTTTTTTTTCTTATGACACGGAAACTCATCTCCAAACTTTTAATATAGAACGGCGCATGATCTTCACAACAATAATTACATGATTAATTACTTTCACATTAACGTCAAGGAATAAGCATTTAACACCAAATTAACATTAACGAACCACTAATTACTTAATTACAAATGTACAATCACTTTAGGCTTCTCCACTTCCTATATATCCATTCAGAAACAAATAATATCAAAACCCCATAATCCTCCTAAGTGTGTTCTAGCATCTCATGTATAAGTCAAATCTAGTCATGGGAAGTAAAAATCCTTTGGAAATAATAGAGTGGTCAAACCATGAAATCATTCCCAAAGAAGACGAAGTTTTCTCCTTTCAACACCAATTGCCTCCTCTTGATTTTAGGTACGTAATCAAGACTTAATAAATTTTTTTTGTTTTTAATCATGTTTTCATGAACATTTCGTAATGGGATCAGAAATGAAGAACATAGGTTTCAATTCATGTTCAAATTGGATTGATATGTAGGTATCCAGAATCAGGATGTAGTAATTATGATCTTGATCCTACTTATTTGATGGATATCATTTCAAAGAATCCAATCTGTTCTTCCATGGAAATCCTACCAGGTGATTCAAGTTAATTTCTAGTTTGATCATGCATGTAATCCAGACTAGGGTTTTCGTTCTTTCGTGATCTTATATGTTTTACATGTGTAGATCCTACGCTCTATGAAAATGGTTTCTTGGTTGGAAGAGATGATGTTTTAGGGTTTCCAGATCAAGAAATGTCCACCATGAACTCGTTAAGCTTTCCAAATCAAGAAATACCATTGATGAACTCATTAGGTTTTCCAAATCAAGAAATCATAACGAACACATTAGGGTTTTCTCATCAAACTCAAACTCAACCAGCGATCATGGCAGCCATGAACATTGACGATAAAGAGGAGACAAAGATGGTAAGATCTGGGTATGAGAAACCGCAGAAAAAGCTTGATCACAAAGGTGATAATGGCAATGGCAATGGCAATAATGGTGGTTGTGATTCTAATTATCCGTCCAGAATGGCGTTAAGCAGGGAGACGATTTCACAGTTCTTTTACATGCCGATAACACAAGCTGCAAAAGAACTTAATGTCGGATTAACGCTTTTGAAGAAACGGTGTAGGGAATTGGGAATTCGTCGTTGGCCTCATCGCAAACTTATGAGCCTTCAAACTCTAATCAATAATGTTCAGGTAATTAGACTCCAGTTTATTCAAAGATCGGAAGATTATTATCTACAAATGTTTAATCCAATTAAAAGGTGTTAATTAGTAACCATCGATCCTTGTCACTAATCTTGTTCGCCAATTGGATTCTTGAAGCAGGAATTAGAGAAATCATCAGGGAATGGAGTCGAAGAGAAGCTACAAGAAGCTATCATGCGACTGGAGAACGAAAGAAAGAAAATGGAAGAAATCCCGGATTTACAACTTGAAGACAACACGAAAAGATTAAGACAAGCTTGCTTTAAAGCGAATTACAAGAAGAGGAAGACAATTGGGAATAATTCTTCGACATCAATTACTACTTACAGACAGTCGCCATCTTCGTGTTCTAGCACTTGTGTTGATAATGGCGGTTATGAAGCCATAGAAGGTGGTTATGGTGGTGATTTTGCAGAACAAGAAGAGATGAAGTTGCTATTATATACTGGTTGTTTTCCTTCTTCTAGCAACGCCTTGTTATAAAAATGGTTATGTGTTTTCTGGAATCTAGGCCATAATCGACGTAATGTAAGTTTTTTCTCGTATAGTCGGGTCAGACGTTTAACCCAAACCCGACCCAGATATCAGGGATGCAGTGCTTTTGACTTATGTTTATATAAAGTTCTTTTGGTTTGGGTCAAATTTGAGATATATTCTTGAGTAAAGTGCAAATTTGGTCCATTATATATTTTAGAGTTTTGTTCCATATTTTAAGACAAAATTATAATTTGTCAAAAGAGACATGGCTGCAAAACTTCATGATAATTTGTACGTGTTTACAGTTAGATTTTTTATTTTTATTTTTTTTATTTTTTATTTTTTTTTTAAATCATTGTTAATACTTGTGTTTTGATTTTTTCTTTTTTAAATTGGTCTAAAATCACTATTACAACTTTGATTGAATATTTTTATTAATTATTTTCAATATAGTTTTAGCAACAGTTTTTATTAAATAAAATAAATACCCCATTTAACCCTAATCCTAAAACTCATTACCTTTTTCTACCACAATCCTCCTCTTGAAGAGGCATCCACCACCTATACCTTCCGCTCTGCCCTATCTCTAAGGCTATGTTTGGCGGACTAGCTGAAAAGCTAGCTGATGGCTGAAAAGCTATCTGTTAAATAAAAAGCTAGCTGATAGCTGAAAAGCTAGCTGATAAAAAATAACGTTTGGTAAAACTAGCTGAAATATATAAAATTACATAAAAGGACATGTAAAAATACGTGTTTCTATAATTAATTAAAGGGCGTATTTGGAAAATTTTAAAAAAACTCATAAAAAGCTAGTCTAAGTAGCTTTTCAAAAAGCTAGCTTATCAGCTACTTTTTGGCTTACCAAACACGTCAACATGAAAAAGCTCGAAAAATAAGCTAGCTTATCAGCTAGCTGTGGCGCGCCAAACACAGCCTAAATCACCACATTATAGAAAGATACATTGTGTATCTATAGTTGTAAACACTTATCTTATTAAACACCACAATGGAAAGGTACCTCTAATTCACACAAAACCAACCCCTTAAATATATAATGGACCAAAGAATAGATAAGTGACGATACGATGATGGTGGGTTTCCACTCAAAACCAAGAATTTAGGGTTGTGTTTTTAGGGTGACAAGGTTTTGGCGACATAGCAGAGAGACAAAATGAAGAAGCATCGATGGTTGTGGGAATAAGCTTTGTTTATGGATGGTGTGTTAGGCTATGAAGGGTGTGCATCGGAGATGGATGATGTCGTTAGCTTGTTTGACTCTTCTAGATAAGGAGCTTGGTGATGGTCATAATTCAAGATAGAGAGAAAGAAAATGTATAATATACTATCAGGGCTAAGGAATGAAAAATATGAGGAGAATGGTGGTTGTGGCGCATTCTGTGGAAGCATCGTATTGACCATGACCAGAGGGAGAAAGATGAAGAGGATGGTAGACGCGACTCGATCTGTGGCGGTGTCATGTCGTGTCGTGTTCGTATTATATAAAAAATTATCATGTTGTGTTGTGTCAGCTAAAAACACGACACCACTTCTCGATTATAAAAAAATTGATTATTATCACATTTCGGGGTTATCATATTTAGTGAGGGTTTGACTGTAACGATTGTATTCTAAGATTTGAAAAGTTGAAACTAGAAATACAAGTTATTGTCACTCGTAAGATTATTTTGAACACAAAATAATAGTTTAATGGTCAATGGTATAACAAAAGATGAGATTAAATATGAACAAAAGTGATAGTTGGTCATCAGGGCCTGCTCTTAGAATTCAAATGCCCAGAACAAGATGGATAAAAAACGCCCTCCACCTTTTTTTTTTTTTTTTTTTTTTTTTTTTTTTTTTTTTTTTACTGCTGCCGGATGATTGTTTAGACTTCATCTCTACAAGTTTATAAGTAATAAACATAATTTGATTTTTTAAACACTATGGTTTCTGAATTTCAAATTTCTGATAAACAATTATACAATAAACATAATCTCATAATTTAATTTTGTTTCTAATAATCTATTTCACATTGTGAATCATTCAATCAGATTTCAATATGATAATATAACATAATGACAATACAAGATAGTGATAAACAATTAAACATTCATGAATAACATTCAAGAATCTAAAAAATTAAATAGTTAAAAGATACAAAGTTAAACAATTACACAATTACACATACCATGAATCCAAAAAATTGATAATATATTTAATCTATAACTCATTCAATCATTCAACTGATTCAAGTATGCAATCGAATTGACAATTATAATTTACAAATCATAATCCTTAATTCCTTATTCCTCGTTCCTTAATTTCTCATAATCTATTAAATTACGAAGAATCAAGAATGAAGAAGAAGAATCATTGATAAAGTGAATAAGTGATTGATGCTCACCTAGAATAGTAAAATCTGTTGTATCGAAGGAATGCTACTGCTGCAATCGATTTTTTTTTAAGATGTTGCTGGCTTGCTGCAATCGATCGCTGCATGGTGCACTTTTGTCTTTGGTTTGGCGCTGGGCCGCATTACCGTTATGATGCTGTTGGATTGATTGGGCTGAACCAGACACACCATATACTATAAAAAAAATTGGGCCTCTTCAAATTTTGGGCCCTGTTCCCATACACATATTCCTTAAGCCGGGCATGGGCACGTTGGTGATCCTCTTAAATCATTTTTTCAATCTCATATGTCATATAGATTTCACGTGTATGCTAATTGGATGTTAACTACTACAAATGATGGTAATGATATAATTTAAACATAAAATAAGGGGTTTAATGTTAATGGTTTAAAAAAATAAACAAATGCGAATAGAAGTAACAAGTTGTTACTCTTTTATTCATTTTTCCTTTTAAAAATAAGAGTTTAATCTTCCCTTTAAAAACAGTAGTAGCTGTTTATACGTATATAATTTACCGATTGTTGCATGTACGAAGAACACTTTCTTGGTAAATCGATAACGTATTTGAAACTTTCTTTTTTGGTGAAAAATGCACAAGATTCGTCAACGTCTGAACCGCGTCAAACAATGCGAAATATCCCATAATTGCATATCCATTTTCTTGTATTTTATCCAAAATATCCATATCCCCAAATCAATATGCTCACACCCTAGATTTTGAAACCAGACCAAAGTTACAATATCAAACATACGATTTCATCTGTCCAACACTAATTCCACCTACTCGATCTCTTCTTTTAAGGTATTCAACACTCGATTCTAGTTCAATTTCGTATTATTTCTGTGTTTTGAGCTCCCCTATTGTACTAGGGTTTTGGACTATCGTTCGTTATTGCTTTGATTCAGTTTCTATGATGTTTACGTAGGTAAATTGTGTATTTTGTCGACTGATTTTCTGCAACATAGCCGGTTTTTCTGATTCGTGTACGCAGCAAACTAGTTTGGGGTTTCCCCAAAATCTCGTAATTAGAACTTGAATTAACGATATTGATAAAAGTGTGGTTTTGCAGATGGAAGACCACCTAATTTCGCGTGTTGATCAGCTCAGTGATGCCGCTAATCTGCCGACTGACACAACGGAGGCATCCGGTGAGAAAGAGCCATTGATTCCGTCAACTGAATGCCGCATCTGTCAGGAGGAAGATAGCATCAAAAACCTAGAAGTTCCTTGCGCTTGCAGCGGCAGCCTCAAGGCAAGTTTCTTCTTTATTTATTAAAGACAAATTTGTCGATATTATGCTAAAATCATCATCATATTTTACAGTTTGCGCATAGAAAATGTGTTCAGCGATGGTGCAATGAAAAACGAGATATAATCTGTGAAATCTGTCATCAGCCTTACAAATCTGGTTATTCTGCTCCTACACCTCAATCACAAGACACCGTTATTGATATCAGGCATGTTATATCTTATCCCAATCCTTGATTCTTAGTCTGTTATCATTGATCAGAAGAAGCTCTATATTGATTTAATTCTTTTACAGCGGAAGTTGGACTATTGCTGGTTCACCTGTAGACTTGAATGATCCTCGAGTTTTGCCTATGGCAGCTGAGAATAATTATGATGAATACGAAGACAACAGTACCAGTGCAGCTTCTTTTTGTCGCTCAGCTGCTATCATAGTAAGCCATTACCATCTCTTTAATCAAAAGTCAAATACATTATTAGATTTTTATTATGGAAATTTTGTCACAGTTGATGGGTCTTTTGCTGTTGAGGCATGCTCTCACAATCGGATATGGTGGTGGTGATAATGATGATGATGATGTTGATGATCCTTCTGCCTTTTTTGCTGTAAGTCGAATTTATTAAAACTTTTTTATATGCTGATAAATTCACATCTTGATGATTCTTATATGATTTCGGGCAGCTGTTCGTGCTTCGGGCAGCTGGGTTTCTTCTTCCTTGTTACATAATGATTTGGGCAATCAGTATATTGCAGCACCGTAGGCAATCCCAGGTAAAAAAAAGACAATTTTTTTTTAATAAAATTATGTCCCACAATATAAATTAAAAGCTTTAAGATTTGTTAAAAAAAAGAAGCAAGTTTTCATATTATTATTTTCGATAAGCAGGAAAGGGAAGCACTGGCGGCAGCTGACGTGGCATTCATGATTCATTCAGGGCAACATAGAGGGTTGCAAGTCACCATTGCACCAGGACCTGCCATGTCACCGACACCTGTCATACCAGTGCCCAATCACTAGCCACTTTAATAGGATATGTCTATGGAGAAACATGAATGTGAAGTGTTGTTGATGTTATTTGTATCAAAAAATGAAATTTGAAATATATATATATATATATATGTGTGTGTAAATTCTGGTTGTGGTGACGTGTGACCATTATTTAATATTTGTATTTGATTAAATGAGAATCACAAAATAAAAATAAAAATAAATGGGGGACCCATAAGAGAAATATAAATATATATGAATTTGCAAAAACAAATGGTTATAGGGAAAGAAAGAAAAGCATAAAGCAAGATATTAAGACACAAGAAACAAAGACTGGTTTGTGAATGCATGGATATAAGAGCTTGGAATTCTAAAGTTGAGTTTAAGAGAGCATAAAGCAAACTCTTGTTGTTTTTTTGAAGATGTTTCTATTCCCTCATCTTTTCCTTTATCTAGCTTTCTTGCATCTGTAGCAATCTCCAATAGCTTTTGCAGCCAAGATACATTTTCACATTTTTTTTAAAAAAAAATTCGAAATAAACCATTTAAATTGTTCACAAAAAAACAAAAGAAAAACTTATTATATTTCATAATTTTCATACTAGTCCCCCATCAACCAATTCCGAACCTAACACATCACTTACGGATTCTTGCTAACGAGGTTAGTTGAAATTGGATTCTATAATGGAGAACACATAACTTGTCTACTTAACCCTTCATTTACTTTACAAAGAAGTGAAGATGACGTAAAAATAGGGAACAAATTCTATAAAGATTCCAAGATTGATGTCCCAAGTTGCTTTTTCATTCAAACCTGTCAGAAACTCATAAAGAACATCCCCTTGATATGCATATGATTGAAATGAATCTACTTCTTTGCTTTTTCCATCTTTATTTGCATCCAAATCTCATAAAAGATCAAACCCTACCTTATATGTAACAGTCATATTCCACTCCATAACAATCACAACACCACCATCTCTCTCTCTTTCTTTCTTTCTCTCTCTCTATTCAGCCATGGGGATTACCATTACCACTTACAAGGTGATGATAATCCTTGTTTGCATCATGTTTCTATCTACACAATCAGAAAGCATCACTCCACTTAAAAGCATCGACCTTGCTCTAAAATGGGGAGAAGAAAGATTATTTTCAAGAAATTCGCGTGTTCTCAAAGTTGAAGAACAAATGGATAATACAAAGTTGAATATAGCACCAACACCCGCAATGATGTTTGATCCAAATCAATCAAACAAAAGAAGAATTCGAAGAGGTTCAGACCCTATTCATAACACAAGATGAAAAGAAAAAGTTTGATCAAAGTTCACAAAGTTGTTCTATAGGTTTGTTTGATTTCCATAGTTTTGTTTAAGCTCCTTTCTCCCTCTCTTGTTCATTCTAAAACCAAGCTAAATACAAGTGTGTAGTAGACTCTATTTAATTTACATAGTTTTTTGTATGATCGATAGTTTTTAGTTTCAAATTAAAACAAAAACTTATACTAGCAATAGAAGCAAACATTATAAAGCACATATATTACGATTATACTATTAACGTGATTTCAAGAATTCTTGTGACATTCGGTATCTATTTTTTCTATAAGTTTGATTATTTACAAAAGACACCTTTCGGGAAACCGATTGCCAAATCATATCAACAGCATCACCATGTCTCGAAGGATACTGATATTCAAAATGTGGTGCAATTTGCTTCAATCTTTCCCACATTTGTCTCCATTTTTGTTTCTTGACACCCTTAAGAAGGTTCAAAAGGTAACCTTTTTTACATGCATCCGAAGAATGAACAAAAATGGAGAATTTTGAGTAGTCAAGAACATCTTCATATGGTAATTCAATTTCATCACTGATTATAACAGGGACACAATGAGTAGCAATTGCATCAAATAAACGATTTGATGAAGGTGTGTCCCCAGCAATATTCAGACAAAATTTAGAAGTTGCCATTCCTACAGATGATGTACGTATCCCACCTTGTTGTGCACTTCCAAAAGAGAAATAAACGTCTTTTTCATCCTTCATTATGTAGTATAGTTCTTGACGAATCACTCCACCCTATATTCATAATCACATTAAAAAAAAATGGAAAAAACTTGAGATATAATATAACAGATAAAGGGACAAAAAGCGTACATCTTTTCTATAAATTGCTCCACGAAAATAAACCAAAGTAGTTCGCTCTTCAAAGTCAAGTGAATTGCTAGCATTGATGCTTTTAACAACATGTTTATAAGGAGCAATTAAATCTTTATCAATATTAGCAATCTGAACAGGGTATCTTCCAAAATCAGAAAGCAACACCATTGAAGAACTCAAGTGTTTTCTTGCTAAAAGCATACTATTAGGATGATGAGCTATAACAAGATGATCTTTCCCTCCAAATCGTTTCCATTCGTCTCTACCTTTTAAAAATTTCACCAATTTCTCTTGCAAAATCATGTTCATGTCTTTTTTCCCCTTTACATAAACCCTTGCATGTCGATTGTAACTCAAAGATGAAAAAAATGGGACGAAAATTATATCTGCTAGGGTTGAATTTTGTACAAGAATTGCAGTGCAAGGTCTATGTATGTTTGGAGTTGTTGATGATGATGATAAAAGATCAAGTGTTAGCCAATATTCTACACTATGTTGCAAGTTTAATCCACCTGGGTATGATGGGATTTCACTAAAATTACTCACATTAGGCCAAATTTGGTTTGATTTTCCTTTCCAACCTAGTAGTCCAAAGTGGAATTCGGGAGGTAAATCATACATAAAAACTTTTAGTAGTGCTTGATTTGGGTTACATGAATCTGGTGAAGGTGGAAAAGGGATTGATTTAAGTTGAATTGGGTCGGTGTTTTCAGTGTTGTCGAGAAGAATTAGGTTGTAAGATGGTGTATTGATCCAAGATGTGTTGCTGAATCTAAAGAGGAGGAATAATGAGAGGATCAAGAAGAAAAGTGTGATGAAGAATAGGGATTTGAGGAACCTGGATTTGAACACATCCTTTTCAGGCATTGCAGCAGCCGATTGCTTAAGAACAAACGCCCATTAACTAAACCGAATGATGGAACCCTAAAAAGGTTTAGCTGTTTGTCATGATATTTAATGAGCATTGAACAAAATTTTAAAGCTCAGATTCTCGATTCAAATATCGACAAGTAGAAATCGTTAAAAGTTCTCCGTCGTTGATGGTGTCGCCGTTCAAGAACACAAACAGCCTGAAAATCGAAGGAACCCTAATTTTAAAATAGCTTCGTATTTCGTATAAACAATCTCAATAAAATAAAAATGTTTCATGCAATAGAGATAGCCAGAGATTCGACTGTTAAAATCCATGTTTGAAGATAGGGTATTATTTAGAATCAATATCGACAAAGAGAAAATGAATGTGCAAGTAAAAGTATTACCTGAAAGTGGAATCGATCGGCCTGAAATATGGATAAAATCGATTCAATTGGGTGAAATGAAAGAGCGTGAAATTTCGTGGGTTTTTCCTTCTTTATCTAACGCGAACTAGTGAAATTCTGAAGGGTGTTGATCTCTGTTACTGGAAGTGCGAGCTACGTTTTCAAAACGGGATGACTGTATATTCTGTACGGAGGAAGAAGACGCTCATGGAATGCGATTTCAATGTGCGATGTATGCATAAAAACGATGATAAAACGTTAAACATGTCAAATGTACAAGCTTAACTAAAAAAACGAAAAATAAATAAATAATCACATTTTTTTAAGAGTAATTAACAAAAATTTAATGGAATTTTATTAGGAAAACTAAATTGACACATATAAATAAGGGAAATTAAGAAATTTAATCTTTATAAATGACTTTTTTTTTTA
The DNA here is from genome assembly GCF_051521515.1 of Lactuca serriola. Taxonomy (NCBI): domain Eukaryota; kingdom Viridiplantae; phylum Streptophyta; class Magnoliopsida; order Asterales; family Asteraceae; genus Lactuca; species Lactuca serriola. The sequence goes on along the minus strand of NC_136412.1, from coordinate 45,516,922 downwards.
CATAAATGACAAATTTTTATTTTTTATTTTTAAATAACCACATTCTTTGGAATACCTTTGTTCCGAAGAGATCTTTGGAATTTCGGAGTACGGTTCCGGAGTACATTTTTTTTAGTTACGTGTAACATTTGATTTTTCTTTTAGCTTAAGTTTTGATTTTATATAATATATAAGTTTTGTTTTTATAAGATGTATACTTTTTTGTTTTATCAAATATAAAATGCAATTAAAATCAACAAATAACTAATAAGTATATAAACTAAATAAAAGATGTGTCTGTAGGTGGTATTACAAATACGATGTTTAAATTATCTATGTCCTTGTATCCCAAAAAATTTCCGTTGGTCGTTTTTGATAACCCAAAGCCCATGAAACGATTTTACCCTCTACAAAAATCGATTTCTCGGTGATTAACGCCTCCATGAACCAACACAAAAACACCCCACAATCCCCTCTGTTGTAAATCTATCGTGGTACGTCTGGGGCATTTTCCAGGGTCATCTTGAAGCTTTCAAGTGGGATTGAACCAGTTGGTTCGGTACCCTAGTAGTTGACTCCCACTACCAGTTTGTGGATGCGAGCTCTCAGACCTATAAACCAATCCTCATTTATCGAACAGTAACTGCCCTTCCAATGACTATCGTATATAGTCATTTTGAATGTCTTCAAATCCAAAGAACCCAAAAATCAATGAACTTGTCGTATGTTGATTGGGATGTAAAGCTACAAAAATGTTAGAAATAATTAATTAGTATATAAATACTCAGATAATCTAATCTAAACAAAATTATACTGTATCACACTCTGCCCAAGCTGGGTAAATGGATCCGTCAGCCGTGTCACTCTAGTCATATGCATCGGTGTTGAAAGTTGATGGCACCACCGTCCACCGAGCATCATCCGCTCTACGCTCTAGCAACAGTGAGATCCACATCATGATGTGTTGCCAGTTAATTTTTTTGTTGTATAGTAGATATTATTATTAGAAGTGTAGTATGTAATAATCAAATAGTTATATTACTTACATCACATGACAACCATCCTCTATGACTATCCACATATAATCGTGTCTAAAACTCAAGTGCAACAAAAACGGTCAAATAATTATGAGCACACAACAGAGAACCATCTCGTTCTTTATATACAATATGTACGGTAGGATCTACAAGATTGTCCAACGGTGTTGGTTGTTGTCGTGTAACACCTTTCCTCTTCATTTGTATCCATGACGACTTATACCATATGGATATAAAGTTTTGGCGTTTAGATCGACTAAGAGGTGCTTGCGCTGGTGTTTTGTAATCATCCCTCAGAATCTTTGTTACATTCGACGGGTGAATAACCAGAGACTGCTGCTTAGGGATGACATTCAACGGTTGTTCAGGGCCGACATTCAGTGGCTGTTCAGGGCCGAAATTCACCTGCTTTTAGAGGCTACTTAAGACATAATCATGCTCCCATAACTCATTGTCATTGTAGTATCCCTATACGGTTCAATAATATATACTTATGACGAATGCAAAAACATAATGACCATAAACGATGAAATAATTAAAAATATACCTCCATCCTGTTCGAGGTACCAACATCATATCCGGGAGTCTTATGGATACGTTTTAGAACCATGTATAAAGTAGCCTCATGCTCTACTAAACGCTCCTCCTAAGACCGCAACTACTCACGACATTGACGAATCTCATTTTTCAATTGATCGACCTCGTTCTGCAAGTCACTAATAATTTGGTCCTTGTCAATTGATGGGTCAGTGGGCGGCGGTGGTGGGTGAGATGGATCATTTATCCATGTCTTCTTTTTCTCGATGCTCATGGGTAGGGGAGTTTTTGGGTGATGGTGTTAGGGAAGGTGCCATGTGAACTTTAAGGTCGGGAAAATATGTAACACCCGGTTCCCGGTACGTATTTAAATTTAAATAATCGTATGTTTTTACACTGGACTCGACGAGTTGGAGGCCCAACTCGTTGAGTAGACTAGAATTTGGACGCGAGTTTTAAGTAACCTACTCGACGAGTCGGAGAGTCCGACTCGGCAAGTAGGACTGTCTGGAAGAAACCCTAATATTTAGGGTTTGTACCCTATTTAAACACCTTATCTTGTCCTAACCCAGCCTCCATCGTCCCTCCCAGTCCAGAAAATCCCTAACTCGAAACCTTAAAGCATTTGGAGTGTTTTTGAGCCATTTTTGTGTGTTTTTGGTTGTTTTAAGCTTGGAGAAGGAAGTAGAAGCTTGAGGGTTCTAGAAGAAGCAACTAGATCCAGAGGTTTTACTTCATTTCTAGTTCATTCAAGGTAAAAAGCTTCAACCTTGACCATCTATCTCTTGGACATCTAGTTAGGGTTCATTTCTACCTTTTCTAAGCCTTAAAAGTGCCATATTCAGGATTTTGTGGTTACAAAGGGGTATGACTTCAGATCTAGAACCATTGAGGGTTCCTATGGCATAAATGTGCCAACTTTATTGCCATAAGAGCCCCATGCATATTGTAGACTCCATTTTAGGTCCATTTGAGCCAAATACCTCATGCATGAACGTCAAGTTTGTAACTTTTGTAAGGTCCTGAAACGGATCTTACCAGTGATCAAGCAAACAAAACAATCCACAATAATAAGAATGAAGTAGAAACAGAAATCAAAACAAGCTTGCACACACTTCTATTAACGAAAAACGTCTGGTACAACTTGTTTACAACAACCGTGAGCTCTATGGCATCAACAACCATTAAGTGACCTACATTACGTCTATATATAGTGACCTGGGCTGACTCTGGGTTTACGGTCATAAACTCATACTATGGCCGTAAACTATAAACCGAGCTACCAAAACTGCATACATACCCAAAAGAACCTATCACAACGAAAGCCTAGACCAAACCATTAATTAGACCCTTCAATCTCTCCCTTGGTTTGGTGCTAGCTTGGAGTTAATCTTTGTCAATCACCATCACATCTGCCTGCCCCATTTCCCTGTTCCACATGCGTTTATTGATGATCTCAGCAACCATGGACGTGTATTCCTTCGCAGCTTGCTCAAAAATCTCCTCAACAACTTTAATTTGACGATGACTTAGATGATGAATATCCCACTTCATGAACTGGAACAAATCCCTTCGATCATAAAGATGGATGCATCCGTCTTTAAGTTTGATAACAGCAGACGCTGTAGTCTCTTCGAAAACCCAATAAAGCATGGAGCTTAGGGATCAATCTGGATAACTTTGAAGCACATGGATTTGTTTGACCTGATTGGTTGCAGGCCACATCACCACATGAAGTGGATGACCAGTCTTGGGATCTATCACATCAGGATAATGCTTTATGACAGACTCAACAATCTTCATCGAAGGAAAACCCTTTTTTACCTGGTCTTCTAGAAAATGTTTGAACTGAGTTGCCTGTTGCTTATCAGAGGGATTTGCAAAAGGATATTGGGATAGCTCTGATAGATCCACCCTAGTCCACGAATTGAAATCATGACAATCTTTGTAGAGCTCCATGTTGCCACTCTTTCTCCGCACTATCCACATGTTTAGGGTATCATGAAATCCCCAAGAAATGATCCCTGACCGATCACCATACGTATCTCTAAAGCGTACGGCCTCAAGATCCGTAACGGTGATTGCTGGTTGGTTCCCTGGTGCATTTTTGTCAGAACTCCTCTTAAATAAGAGTTGACCCTTTTGAGCAGCTTTAGCTTGTCTATCACGTATAATTGCTACAACATGAGGAGCATGAGCGGGCTCTTATTCAAAACAATCTACAACCCGTGAAGTTTGAACGGTTGGCATGGCAACAGGATGAGCTTGAGTATGTAGATCGATCCTATACTCATCTGCAGATGTTTTATACTTGACACCAAGATATTATTCAAGCTTCTTCTTTAAATCAAAATAACTAGAGGTCAGGAGATTAAAATGGGCTTGAGGCTCAGAGATTTGCTTTGTCTTTATTGCTCGATCATCCTGAAGATCAGAAACTTGAATTTTCATATTCGCATTCTCGCTCAAAAGATCTTTGACTTGAATGCTGAGGTCTATATTCTTCTGGTCAGGCACATTGACTCTCTTTTGAAGCTCATCAACCACATAGTCATCTTCTCCTGAATGAACTTCTCTAAAAGCAACTCCTTTAGCTTTAGAAAAAGGTACAACAGTTTGTTCCTGGGCAAGATGCATAGCTAACCGCACAGAGGCATCATCAAGATCTGCCCTAGGAGGAGAGAATCCTAGTAGAGCAGAGGAGCCACCAGCTTCAAAGGTGGTGCTAGGACCTCCACAGAAAGGTTCTGTTGATACGATAGTAGGGGTAGTTGTTGGCGTAATCGGCATGCCATGAGTCAAGTTAGAATCCAGAGGCCCAAACCTTGGATCACATCTTCTTCTCTTAGATGGAGGCTGTAAGGTCTGGTCTGTTGTATAATCACCCTGAAGTGGTTCAATTGTAGGTGAGGCAACGTCAAGGGGAGGAATCCATGACACTGTCACCATTGGAGCTGTAGAACCAACCACTTGATTTGTAGAAATAGGTGTTGAATCGAGAACGTCTTTAGAATCCCTTATCTCCGTTGCTGGGAGAGCAACATCGCTGATATTATCAAGAAACGTGTTGAGGTTGACATTAGACAAAAACTCATCATTGCTTCCAAAATTGGTTGGAATCTCATCTCTATCAAAACCTGTAAGGTCAAGGTCTTCATATTGATCAGTCTCAGTTGCATTCTTGGAAGACCCTTCATTGTAGTCACTTTCGATTTGAACTGATCGCAGGTCATACTCCTCAACTACAGACACATTAGGAGCAACTGTCTCTTCCCCTTCCTGATCTGATATAGTGATCACATCTCCTTCCGAGATCACCCTTTCTGATGAAGTGGGATCTGAAGATATCTTATCAGAAGATTCGTGGAACTCGGACGCCTCATTCGGCTCAGCAAATCATCCGAATTTAACCAGTGGATATAGTCCTTGAAAAGTAACTTTTCCTTTGCGATTTTGTTTAATGAGCCCAATAGTGGGAGAGCAACATCACTGATATTATCAAGAAACGTGTTGAGGTTGACATTCGACAAAAACTCATCATTGCTTCCAAAATTGGTTGGAATCTCATCTCTATCAAAACCTGTAAGGTCAAGGTCTTCATATTGATCAGTCTCAGTTGCATTCTTGGAAGACCCTTCATTGTAGTCACTTTCGATTTGAACTGATCGCAGGTCATGCTCCTCAACTACAGACACATTAGGAGCAACTGTCTCTTCCCCTTCCTGATCTGATATAGTGATCACATCTCCTTTCGAGATCACCCTTTCTGATGAAGTGGGATCTGAAGATATCTTATCAGAAGATTCGTGGGACTCGGACGCCTCATTTGGCTCAGCAAATCATCCGAATTTAACCAGTGGATATAGTCCTTGAAAAGTAACTTTTCCTTTGCGATTTTGTTTAATGAGCCCAATAGTGTGAGGGCCCAAGGACTTCATATCAAGTGTATCTCCCTCATTTACCATATCAGGAAATTGTTTGTTGATGAAGAGCTGAATGAATCTAGGATACATCAAAAAGGTATCCCGTGTGATGGCATTGATGTTGACCACAAACTCGTCCAGGATAAACCTTGAAAAGTTGAAGCCAATTCCTGCAACAAGAGAAACGATAGCTCCAGTGTTTCTCAGGGATATTTCATCCGCACCAGACCTCCCGCCTAAGATGCAGCTCACTAACACATGGGCTAGAAATCTCCAATAGGGTGGCAAAAGCTTTTTCAATGTAGAAGGAGAATCGCCTTCATACCCCATCTTTTTCAAAAATTTCTGAGCATCTTCAATTCCAATTTCAGTGGGAAAACTCGGTAGGTCATTGATCAACAATGTCTCTCTAATGAACTGCTCATCGATCACAACTTTGCATCCTTTAACGATTGCGTCTACAGTCACTGCTCCATTATCGTCTCTTGTCATTTTGGTAGTCTGCCAGAACTCTCTTATAATTTTCTGATAAACAACGGTGTTCATGGTGATGGAGGAGGCCAAACAACATTCTCTCAGTCCATGAATCATTGACTTGAATTCCCCATGGGCCACCGGAGGATCTGCTGGTACCATTGCCAGATTGTGCATGTCTGCGAACTTTTAGCCTGCCATTTGATATGCATTAAAACATACTAAGTAAGACAAGAAAGATATTTGAGCAAATAATATTTTAAATGATTTAAATTCGAGCCCGAAAATGAATTATTTTTTGTCCAAAAATTAAGTTTAAAGTCAACCAGGAGTTTACGGTCAATATGGGGTTTACGGCTGTAAACTCGTGACCGTAAGCTTAGGGCCGCAAACGGAGTTTACCGCCGTAAGCTTGGACCGTAAACTCCGACGAATCCTTTTTCGTTGATTTCAGGTTCAAAACTCGTCAAATCCAAGAATTAAATACATATCTATGGACGGAATCATAGTACCCTTGAAGTGATCGGAGCAATTTCACAAAAAACAAATTTTATTTCGAAGAGAGAGAGAGAGAGAGGGAGTTTGCGACCGGAATCCAAAAAATGAGAGGGTTTCCGGCTGTAAACTCTTTATATACCTTTGACCCTTTTACCTGCTGACCACACGGTGTAAGCACAGTACAATATTTTCAAAATTTTTCAAAAACAAAACTTTTGAGGATTAAAATTAAAATTAAAAATAAAAATAAAAATAAAAATAAAATTAATTTCCAAAATTTAAAGTTAACAATTAAATTTTGACAATTAAAAATAAATAAATAAAAATAAAAATAAAAATAAAAATAAAATAAACAACCTAAAAAATATTTTAATTACTGAAAATAATTTTTGTGACACCGGGATCAAAGTTGTTGGACAGCCCTAATCCACTTGTCAGTACCCTTATTTTCATGTCTTTGTCTGATCGATCGCCGGTATTGTGGTCCACTTAAGCATGAAACATTTGTGACAGAATTTGGACAATTTAAGAATGACACGATATTTGAGCCCTTATTCTTAAATAAATTTTCTCTGCACCATTTAACTGATTATAACCAGGGATATTGTTGTCCACCTAAATTGAGCAGCGAGATTTACAGACAATCTGTATGTGTTTAATTTTAATTGTACTAGAACATGTTTCCCGCTTCCCGATATGATCCAACAATCAAGGACTTCTAGAATACTCCTTACACCGGGTGAGCAGACAATTATTAAGAAAGAAGATAGATTTAGAATGCATATGCTATACACCCAGGTCAGATCTCTTCCAATCACGTAGAGGATGAAACATATGACTAACTGAAGTTTTAGAGGGATTGAGAAAAGAATGATGCATATACTGTGTACCAGGTCGGATTGTAAGTCACACAGAGGAGACAGTATATGGCTAACAGATAGAAAGAATTGCATAGAAAGAAGATGCAGAGAGATAGAATTGCATATGTTACAGTCCAGGTCGGATCTCTCGATCACACAGAGGGGGCAACATATGACTAACAGACAGAAAGAAAGAAAATAACCTTCTACATACCTAATTTATCGGAATTCCCCAGTCACCCCATCAATACCGGAATTAAGGATAGAATCCACACATCAAGGAAAAGTTAATACACAGTTCTAGATACGGGTTCTTTTAATGTGACCAGTAGATTCTCATGTATATCTCCCTGCTCAACCTATCCGAGCGTCGTATTGTCAGGCTAAATGGATCTAACTAGTTCAATATTTGTCAAGTCCTTGAATTCCTTAAGTTCAAATCTTCCTAGTCAAGTCCATTTAAAATCTTTCGTGCCTACCAACGCATCAAACACAGAGCATAAATACTTTAATTTTGGTACGTTACGCAGATTCAGATTGCCCGTTATGACTTGATAATATCACTTCCCGTCACAACACCTACAAACAAGACTATTAGCAACATTTTTTTTTTAATTTTCTAGACTTTTTATTGTTTTTGGATTTTTGATTATTTCTCCCCCTAAATTTGTGCATGGGTGAGAATGAAATAAAAATGAAATAAAAATGCGCAAATTTGAACTAACCTATCTACAAAAAAAACTAGAAAATAAAAATTAAGAAAATGAAATAAAAAACTTAAAATAAATAAAAAAACAGAAAAACTTAATCCTCAAAACGATTCATTTTCAAAAATCCCACAAGCACATCGAATCAAGCTTTGTAAAAGGCTTGGTGAATAGATCCGCCACATTATTAGCAGTGGGAACCTGTTCCAGCCGGATGAGTGAACGCTCATAACAATCTCTGATGAAATGAATTTTAATATCAATGTGCTTGGTTTTGGAATGTTGGACAGGATTTTTAGCAATTTGAATCGTGACCTCATTATCACAGTAAATAGGGGTTTCTAAATAATTCAAACCGTAGTCCAACAGCTGATGTTGGATCCAGATAACTTGGGAGCAACAAGAAGATGCAACAACATATTCCGCTTCCGCTGTTGAGGTTGAGACAGTGTGTTGTTTCTTGCACTGCCACGACACTAGCCTGTCACCAAGATATTGATACCCTCCTGAAGTAGATTTCCAGTCAAGCTCACAGCCTCCATAATTACTGTTAGCAAAAGCATATAAATCAAATTCGGAATTCTTCGGATACCAAAGACCCAATTTTGGACTGCCTTTGATATACCGAAAAATTCTTTTGACAACAATAAGATGTGAAAGTTTAGGATTAGCCTGATAACGTGCGCATTGACAAACTGCAAACACGATGTCTGGACGGCTTGCAGTAAGATACATCAACGATCCGATCATCGATCTGTAGAGTGTCTAATCTACAGAGTCGCCATCAGTATCTGGAGTTAGAAGTGGTCTTTCAGCCATTGGCGTCGATGCGGGTTTAGCGTCTTGAAACCCGAACTTCTCAAGAATATCCTCCACATACTTGGCTTGATGTAGCAGGATTCCGGTTGAATTTTGTTTGACCTGAAGCCCCAGAAACATGGTCATTTCTCCCAACAAACTCATCTCAAACCGATTTTTCATAACACCTTCAAACTCCTTGCATAGCTGCGGACTAGTCGACCCGAAAATAATGTCGTCAATGTAGATTTGAACTAGAATCTGATCATTACCAACATGCTTGATAAATAAAGTTTGATCGATAGTGCCACGAGAGTATCCATGCTCAAGCAAGTGCTTTGTAAGAGTCACATACCACGATCGAGGAGCTTGATGTAACCCATACAATGCCTTGTCCAACTTGTAGACATGATTAGGAAACTTCGAGTCAATGAACCCAGGGGGCTGATCAACGTAGATTTCTGTAACACCCTGAGTTCGGAAGTGCAAGTTCAGGGTTCTCAGTGTAAATAAGGAAGGCCGACTCGGCGAGTCGAGTCGCGATTTTTGTAACGCCCGTAGATTAGGGCTAGTCAATTTAAAGACGATAAGCATCGAAAATGAGTTTCTGATAGAAGATTATTTAGAATGAATAATCTTAACTAGGTTATAGTATATGTTACAAGGATTCCGTACATATAAAGAACGTCGAAATCCGAATTATAACGAAGAAGTTATGACCTGTCGAAGTTTCGCGACAGAACCGGCACGACGTTGAATGACGTAAAAAGTGAATTTATGTTAGAGCGATATTTAGCCTTAGCGATCTAAACGAAAGTCGTAGATTTCGTTAAACCGAGAGCGTGCATAAAAGGAACGCCCAAATCTGACTTCGTATGAGGAAGTTATGATTTTTCTAAGTTTCGACTTAGCGGTATGCAGCCCGAATACTCGATTTGAGATCGATCGGTTTTTAGCCGAAACAATCTAAATGAGAATCGAAGATCTCGTTGTTAGTAGCGAAACGATGAAAAGTTAGGCGAGAACGGACGTCAGACGAAGAAGTTATGAATTTATAACGAAGTTTTTCTGTCCCGGCCTTCTAAAAATAAATAATAAAAATAAAATTCAAAATTAGCCGACGGAGTCTAAATAAAAGTTATAGAGTATGGTCTGACCTTCGCGTGGATATAAAGAACATCGAAAACGGAGCTCGTATGCGAAAGTTACGCAATTTAGAAGTTCGACGAGTCAATTACGCCCCGCATAATTTGAGTACGCCCCGTGTACTCAGGCGGATGCAAGTTGCCTGACCAATACTCGAGTGCCACAGATCGACGCATGCAGTGACGTCAAAGTACGCCCCGCGTAACCGAGTACGCCCCGCATAATTTGAGATTACGCCCCGCGTAATCCCAGACCCAGCAGCCTATAAATAGAACTCGAGAACAACCATTTCCTTGCGATTTTCTTACTTTCTCTCTAAGTTTTTGCCTCGATTTGCGTGCCAATCATATCCCAAAGCCCTGGTATTATTCCCGAGCCCCGAAGCAAGATCCAAAGCCCTGAGGATCCCGAAGAGCATTATTCCCGAGCCGAAGCGCTGCCCGCGAGGAGCCGGTTTTTGTGAAGATCTTCCAGATCTACGGAGAAACACTACTTCTGCAAGCCGTAGTGCTGTCGGATCATCTTCTGATCAGGTGAGTGTGTAGTCACTTTCATCTTACACATAAATATGAAGTATTTTATAAAATACGTGTTATGTGTATATTTTTATATATTTTTGTACGGGTGTTAAATGATTTAAATTGTGTTGTATTTATATCTACAAAAATGTTGGGTAGAACATGGGTAGATGGAATAGTTGGTGACGATGCGACTTCGTGCCTATTTGATAAACCCTGGTGACTATGAGACGTAGTGCCTATTGTGTAAGCCCTGGTGACTATGAGACGTAGTGCCAATTGTATGAACCCAGGTGACTATGAGACGTAGTGCCTATTGTGTAAGCCCTGGTGACTATGAGACGTAGTGCCATTTGTATGAACCCAGGTGACCATGAGACGTAGTGCCTATTGTGTAAACCCTGGTGACTATGAGACGTAGTGCCAAATTGTGTAAACCCTAGTGACTATGAGACGTAGTGCCAATTGTATGAACCCTGGTGACTACGCGACGTAGTGCCTGTTGTATAAACCATGGTAGCAAATGGACTGTGTGCCAGTTCCTTAGGTAAACCCTTAGGAATGAATGAAGAAAGTATAATTGATTTTTAGGGTAAAACCTTAATAAAGGAGATAATGGGGATGGGTATTTGGGTTGGTTGTTGATAATTGAATATAATAAATGTATTATTGTGGGTTGAAAACCTTATATGCTCACCAGGCTCCCAAGCCTGACCCACTCAGTTTTCTTTGTATCACAGGTATCAATACGAAGACATAATTCACTGAGAGAATGAAGGAGATGTAAATCATTAGTGTAAATAAATGTAAGTTCTGTTTATGCTTATGTTCCTGTATTGACGATGACATCCCAAACGTTTTAAAATGAATAAAATACGTTTCTTCGAAAATGTTTTAATAATGTATTTATCATGTTTTTCTGGGGACAAATTCCGCAACACTTTTAATAAAGAAGTACTCTGATTTTTATAAAGCATAAACAAAATCGGTCTTTTCTGGCCGTAAAAATGGGGATGTCACAATTTTGGTCACGCGTTAAGTGACCAACTCGGCGAGTCGGAGGCTGGACTCGACAAGTTGATGCTGGAATGAGAAAAACCCTAATCCGGAGTTTGTTCCATATATAAAGAACATAATACCCTCTCTTCAGCCTCTTCACATTCTCTTTGAGTCCCAGAAACCCTAATAGCCGTGAGTGAGAGCTTAGAGAGTGTTTGGAGCTTTGAGGAATGAATTTGGTGAAGGAGACTTGAAGAGCAAGAGGCAACCATCAAGGATTTCATGTGGATCCAAAACCCACACCAGTTTGGGACACATTTGTGAGTGGTAGAGTTCGTATCGGAGGTGGGAGCAGCGTGATCTTATCTTTTCAGTCAGCAGTTGTGAGGTGAGTTATCCTCACTATATCGACAGGGTCTACGGCACCAAGGTCGGCCCTTTATCGGATGGAAATCTAGGTAGTTGTTATGTTATTGCTTTGCTATATGTTTGCATCCTGGTAGCTAGGATGGTATATGTTAGAGACCTGGTTAAGGTCGAAATCCTGGAATATAGGATGATGCTATGTTAGTGACCGGTTAGGTCGGTATCCTGGTTAGAGTATGCTATGTATGTGATATGCTAGATCGGTTGATTGGTGATTAGCTGTTATATGATTATATGTTTATGTGCACATGGTTGGTTGACTGTGGTTGGGTTGAGGCGGGTCCTGCTTTGTGCTGTAGGCAAACATACCCAGGGCGGACTGGATATTCCGAAGGCCCAGTGAGCGGTCCGGATAGGCTATAGGCCTACGAGGGCGGACCAGACATGCCGAGGCTCGGAGAGTGGACCAGGCCGACTGAAGGCCCGGTGTAGGCGGACCAGTCATACTGTAGACTCAGAGAGTGGACCAGGTGGGTTGAAGGCCCAGTACGGGCGGACCAACCACACTGCAGACTCGATGTATATGGCTAGACTCGGAGGGTGGACCAGGTGGACTAAAGGCCCAGTGCGGCGGACCAGGCACACAGTAGACCCGAAGTGCACGACTGTTCTGTTATGTTATGATATGTTATGTGTATGGTATATGTGGTTGGTATTTTGGGGGTATCTCACTAAGCTTTCGGGCTTACAGTTGTGGTTTAATGTTTCAGGTACTTCAGGAGACCGTGGCAAGGCAAAGGCGTGATCGTACCGCTCCTCATGTTTTTTGTGTTTATGATGTGGTTATGGGAAATACTCAGATAATAGTCGTATCGAAAACCTTTTTGTAATAACTTAATGAAATTGGGTTGTTTTTGAAAAGTTTAAATTGGTTGAAATTTTTGGATGTTACAAGTTGGTATCAGAGCCTTGGTTTGAGTGAATTGGAGGAACATTCGTGTGAATCCAGTCTCAAATCAAGGAGAGTTTTCAAAAGAGAATTTAAAATGGTTTTCAAAATGAGTAAAGGAGGACGCGGAGGTACGATCAGCCGGAGCCAGTAAGTAACCCCAAAATACCATACAAGTTATTTGATTATGTGATATGTTAGAACAACATGCTAGTGTTAGGCTAGGGATCTTCAGGAAGTGTATGATAGAGTTGCCTGATTGTGATGCCTTCTAGCCTAGGGTCTTCTTTTACGAGAATCTCAATGTTCCTCTAGGGGTGAGGGTAGATTGCTCGTTAGATATATTCATCTTTAGGGTGTTGTGGTGATACTTGATGTAAATATGGGTAGGTGTGGAAGGTAGTATGGGCCCGTACTACTAAAAGCATAGGACCCATACGCGCATCAAGGAAGTCACAACCCCTAGGGTCGGGTTGCGGGTTGGTTCCCGGGTTAGTGGGAAGTATCTGATGTATTGCGGTGTTTTTCAGTATGGTGGTTATGAGGCATACTGGGAGTGGATCCGGGTCATGATCGGGAGCAGGAGAGGGCGGTCAGGGTGGATCGGTGCCACCCGAGGTCATCGGTCAGATGAGTATGGATGAGTTGGATGCCAGGATTCGTGAGATCATGCATAATGAGGTTGCTGCTATGTTCTGGGCTGAGTTTCCAGAACTGTTTGGGTCGATCAAGACCGCTATGGTTGAGTAATTTGATGACCGCCATGCAGCTCTTTCAGAGACGGCTGCCGTGGCGGCTACAACGGCTGTAGCAGTGGCAGGAGGAGGAGCCGGTAAAGGTTTTCAGTATCGGGACTTCGATAATACGAAGCCCCCTACTTTTTATGGAGTTCAGGATCCGATTGTTGCTATGAGATGGTTGTCAGACGTGGAGGGATGTTTCTTCACATGTTCATGCCATGCTGATTGTAACGCCCGCAAATCCGGGCTAGTCAAATTAGAGGCAATAGGGGTCGAAAATGACTTTTCGAGAAAAGATTATTTAGAATAAATAATCTTAACCAAGTTGTAGAATATGTCACAAGGTTTTCGTACATATAAAGAACGCCGAAATCCGAGTTATAATGAAGAAGTTATGACCCGTCGAAGTTTCGCGTCGGAACCGACACGACACCGGGAAGCGTAAATAGTGAATTTATGATAGAGCGAGATTTAGCCTTAGTGCTCTAAACGAAAGTCGTAGAATATGTTAAACTAAGAACATCGATAAAAAGAACGCCCAAATCTGACTTCGTATGAAGAAGTTATGATTTTTCGAAGTTTCGAGCTAGCAATGTACAGCCCGAAATTCGAATATTAGATCGAACGGTTTTTAGCCGACACGACCTGAACGAGAATCGAAGATCTTGTTAAGATTAGCGTAACAAGAAAAAGATGGGCAAAAACGGATGTCGGATGAAGAAGTTATGAGGATTTAACGGACCAATCCTGTCTCGGCCTGTTAATAATATAAAATTTAAAATCGAGTCAAAATTAGCTGATGGAGTCTAAACGAAAGTTGTAGATTACGTTCCCACCTTTGCGTGGATATAAAGAACGTCAAAAACGGAGCTCGTATGCGAAAGTTACGATTTTTAGAAGTCGAGAGTGAAATTTCCGAAGCCTGTTATTCGATCGATGACGTGTCCGGATCCTAGCTGCTGCTTGTTGATCACGCTTCGCCTTCGGATGCTAACACCTGTCCTTCGGACGCCCAACGTAGCCAAAGAGCGCCTCACATACGAGGTATGCCCCACGTGCGAGGATGGAGCGTTGCACGTACCCTTTCTACTTGGTCCGAGGAGTGGCCACGATACACCACCAGCGAAGCGACGCGTGTCGTACGGAGCGAGCCTTACGCCCAGCATAGCCGAGGACTACGCCCAACGCACGTCCAAGGCCTCGCCTATAAAAGGGAACCGAGGGCTGCCTCCATTTTCACACCATTTCTTCACTCTCTCTTTAATTTCTTTCTCTCTCTACAACCCAAACCCCCCTAAACCCTAGGAAAACCCCCTAGCTCCCGAGAGAAGCCCCGAGGCTCTCGGAGTCCCGAGAAAAAGGAGTCTTTCGGTTTTGAAACGCTGCTCCAATTAAGTTCCGTTTTTCGATAAAATTCGCTGTAAGTGTGCTACGCTTACGTAATTTTTTATATAGCTTTCAAATAATTATAGAAATGTTATTAGGTCCTTAAAATAATTATTTGGGCTATTATTATGAGTTGTATTGAGTGTTATTAACGCTTAATAATAGTCAGACTAATTAATTTGTCGCGGTTATCGTTAGACTAAACCCTAGTGGTATTGGTACTAGGTTTTATAGAAGGAAAATCATTTTGAGAGTATCGAAGCGCTGTCCGAGTGCTGAGTCATCACCTTTCAGGTGAGTGCATGGTCCCTTTCATCTTACACATATATATGAAGTATTTTATATAAACTACGTGCTGTGTGTGCATATTATCTGAATACTTGCTGTCTATGCTGGATGAACGTTTTATACAGGTTTTAAAGGATTTAAACTATATACGTATTTTATATATACAAATATGTTGGGTATGAGATGGGTAGATGAATGATGAGAGATATAAGAAGATGTAAGTATACATTGGTAGCTATAGACTTAGTGCCTATGGGACGAACACCGGTAGCTATGGACTTAGTACCTGTTAGACGTTGGTAGCTATGGATTTAGTACCTGTTAGGAATCGGTAGCTATGGACTTAGTACCTATTAGTTAGACGCTGGTAGCTGTGGACTTAGTACCTGTTAGGAATTGGTAGCTATGGACTTAGTACCTATTAAACGCTGGTAGCTATGGAATTAGTACCCGATGAGTAGAATATAGCAGCTATGGAATTAGTGCTTTACGAACGAACATTGGCAGCTATGGATTTAGTGCCAGTCCTATAACCCTGGAAGTAAGGGACTTCAGAATAAACGAATGCAGGATAGATGACTCTTAGGTTAAATCCTTAAGAGTAAAGAAGATATTGGGGATGGGTAATTGGGTTGATTGTTTGATTGTTTAAACATAATAATTATATTATTGTGGGTTGAAAACCCTATGTACTCACCAGGTTTCCCAACCTGACCCACTCAGTTTATTTATATCACAGGTGACGATATGAAGTGACATTACACTGAGAGATTTAAAGAGATGTAGATCACTAGTGTAAATATTTGTAAGTTCTGTTTATGCTTATGTTTCTGTATTAACGATGACATCCCAAACCTTTTAAAATGAAATAAATACGTTTCTTCGAAAATGTTTTATTAACGTATTTATCATGTTTTTCTGGGAACAAATTCCGCAATGTTTTTATTAAAAGAAGTACTCTGATTTTTATAAAGCATAAACAAAAATCGGTCTTTTCTGGCCGTGAAAATGGGGATGTCACACTGATCAGAGGGTGAGGTGCGGTCTGAACCTGTTGAGGCTCGGGGCGAAGGATTGGTGGAGGTTGACTACGGGGTCATATTCGGATGCATAGCGGGCTGTGGTTTCCTGGGATCAGTTTCGGGAGATGTTCAACACTCGTTATGTTCCCCGGGTTGAGAGAGACAGGTTGTCTCAGGAGTTCCTGGAGCTGAAGCAGGATTCAGAGTCGGTGACGGAGATCACCAGGATGTTCACTGAGAGGGCGATGTTTTGCCCGGAGATTGCTTCAGAGCAGGTTCAGATGTCCTGATATCTGAGTATGCTCAAGAGGGACATTAGACAGTTTGTGTCCACTCAGAGATGTGATACCTTGTTAGAGTTGAAGGAGGCCGCCAGGTGGCGTGAGTTGGAGATTGAGTTGCAGTTGAGAGAGCAGAGGCAGGCCCCGACGCAGTCACAGTCGGTGCCGAAACGGTCCAAGACCGTTGATTCTAGGTTGGGAGATCAGAGCAACCGCACTTGTGGAAAGTGCGGGAAGGGTCACACCGGAGTTTGTAGGTTCAGTGGTGCGTGCCGCAAGTGCGGGAGAGAGGGGAATTATGCGAGGGATTGCTGGCAGTTAGCCCCAGTTCAGGATATGAGGATTTGTTATCAGTGTCATCAGGTTGGTCACATGAGGGCCAACTGTCCACAACTTACTGCAAGACCGGTGTAGGCTCCAGCACCGGCCACTTTGAGGATTACGGGTGGAGGTCAGGGTGAAGCAGAGCCCCTGAGGGCTCAGGGACGTGCTTTCAGCTTATAGTAGAGGAGGTCAGGGCAGAGCCGGATACAGCTGCGGGTATGTTTCCTTCTTGATACCTTGTTATCTTATGGTTGTTATGGAGTATTTTATGTCTTCTAGTCTCGTTCGCATGATTCATGGTATGGTATTCGTTCGTCTTTTTGTTGGGTTTATCATATGATCGAGAGTTTTGGTATTGGGAGCCTTAGTTGGTTATCATCCATGGGAATTGTTGGTGGGGAATTAGGCTTTTTGGTCTGAGTGTTGTGTATAGCATTTGCAATCTGAGGAATACTCAGCGGAGGGTCGAACTCCCTTAGAGTTCGAGATGTGCGATGACGGAACATGATTTTGTGGAGGTTGCTCGTTTTAGAATCTGTTCAAGTATAAGAGAATTTTTTTTAGTAGGATTTTTTAAGTGATGCCAGTTGGGTCACCATTGGTTGGTAGTCAGTGCTCTAAGTGGGAAGAATTGGAAAATTCTCAGGAGGATCGATAGCATGAGAGGTCAATTAGCTATTTGAGTCTCAGCAGTGTTTTAGTCAGCCAAGAGCATGGGCTGGTATGAGTAGGTCAGACGAGTGGGGCGGGATAAAGACCAAGGTTGGGCCTAGGGTTAGGCCGAGAATTGAGTGTATAGCATGGAGTTAGAGTTCGGAACCCCAAGAGGGCTGGAACAGTATGTACGGGAGAGATTCCCGAAAAGAATGGTTCAGGGTGATGTAAGATAGTTTTGAGCGGTCCGGACAGACTGAGGGCCGAAAGGTGTACCAGTCAGACCGAAGGCTCAGGGAATGGTCCAGACAGGCTGAAGGCCCAGGAGGGCGGTCCAGATATGTTGAAGGTTCTGAGAGTGGTCCAGATAGGCTGAAGGTTTGGTAAGGTGGTCCAGTCATGTTGAAGACTCTGTATGTGTTAGTGGATCGGTGCGAGGAGAATGAGGAAAAGCATCACCAGGGGATGATAATTGATATGGTCTGGCCCCAAGCATTGATCATGTTAGTGGAAAGCGGTGCATGGACCCGAGAGTCTTTGCGAGCAGATTCAGGGTATATGGAAGTTCGAGAATACCAGTTGCTCTACATGGATAATGTTGAGTAAAGTGTGGCTCAGTGGCACGTGCAGGTGCGGTAAGGGTTGTTGGGTGGATTTCCTAGAAAGGAAAGTTATGTAGCTCCAGAAGGAGCGTGGGTACTCCAAAAGAGGAGGAAGTGGAGTAAGTAGATTATCGACAGTGCTTCAGCTATTGGTAGCAAGTACTGGGATTGTACCAGTGGTATGGAAACACATCCGGGTTGGGAGTTTGTTGAGTTTGCGGAAGGATTTCCGGTAGTGTAGAACCAGAGGAGTTCGGAAGGGATGCAAGGAGGGAGCCTTGGATTTTCTGTATGGTTGTGATCAGGAGGTTATGTATGTAGTAGTAATTCATCCTAGGGATGTCTGGAGGTATCGTCAGGGTGTCGAGTTTTCCAGCCCAAGGATGTTACAACAGGTTCAGCATGTGTATGTGACTGCAGAGGAGAGCTCATGGGAGTTTCTCAATGAGCTGAAGGATGTGCCATCCTGTCAGCTCGGAAAGAAACGAGTTGGTTTCAGAAAGGAAGCGGGATGAGTCCCAGAAGTGAATTCGATAAAAGATATTCCAGTCGAGGAAAGGGGTAGTAGCTTGGTACCGGGTCAGGACCCGGTGGTTCAGGGTGATATCTAGCATGGGTGGTTCACTTTGAACTGTGGGAGTTTCACTTTGAACTGAGGAACTAGAAGGAATGTCTTCTTTTGCCGAACTTCCATTTTCTTGAGGAATGTCTTTCGTACCACTGGTGCTTGGCTCATTGAAATTATCTGGCTTGTTCAAGGGTTCTGGTATGTATCTACCTTTACTCATCCATGAGGTTCTTTCTGATAAACCTACCATTTCATTTGCATTATCGATTGGAGCTGACCAGAAGTACTCATCGCAGCCATCAGCATTGTCTTCGTTTACAATAGCTGTGAGTTCAACAGTCTGATGTTCGGTTACTCCAGTGACCTTGTACACTTGATTTGGAGTGGTCCTGACCTTTTGATATACAACCGCTTTTTCTGCTAAGATCGGGGACTTTTGTTGGGACAATCGAGCGAACTCCACTGAATTTTCTGAAATTAGATTCTTGTGGTTTTCAGGTTCGCTTTTCACAAATTCTGAGCAGTCAACCGTGTCCTCTACAGAAATTTCACTCATATTGTCATCCTCATTAAGCTCGGATGCATTTTCAATATCAATTTTGTTTTCTAAGCTCAAGTTGGCGTTTAAAGAGTCAAATTTTTGTATGGTTTCGGTTCTCAGTTTAAGTCTATCATTTTCATCCAAAAGGTTTTTAAGCATGTCCTTGTGGTCCTTGGATTTAATGAAAGATTCTATTTTGTCCAGTCCATACATGTAGGTCGGATTGACGTCATCAGATGATATCACATTCTCACAATTATAAGCTTCGGCATCAATTTCATCCTCCTTAAACTCAAGGAAGGGCAAAATCATGCGATGAATCTTTTGGCCTATTTCACAGTCCAAGTGAAGCTGAGTAATATTAGAATAAAGACGTTTTGCAATTAAACAAAAAACATTACGCTGTTTTAACAACTTTAAATTGTCTCTTTGTAAATAAATGTTTTCATCTTTTATTTTGACTAATTCAGACTCCTTCAACTCGATCCACATGCGCCGCTCCTCACTCTTCGAAGACACCCTGCTTAATTGATCAGTTAGGTTAGAATTGGTGACTCGAGTTTGAGTTAAACTACTATCTAGATGAGAAATTCGTGAATTAACATTTTTTAGTTCTTTTTCATATGAGGATTGTGGTACTTTAAATGAAACAAAAACCAATTGTACCTTCTTGATCAGTTCATCGAGCTCATTGAACTGCACACTGAGCGGTTTGGCCGTAAAGCACATATCCTGCTGCTCCTTCGGTTCATTGTTTCCACCATCAGTGTTGTATCCCCTCATCTGAGATACATCGGACACCATGAAGCACCTTCCTCCACTGCTCTCCTCCTTTGCCACACAAGCCTTTCCATGAGAAGGCTTCCTCACTTCATCGTCTTCAGAGTCGGTTGACCAAACTTCCACTCCACCGAACTCGTCATCAGCAACCGAACCCTGCACAATTAGATCATTCATGGAAGGGTTAGCGGTAGATTTCTTCTTCCTCATCTCATCAAGCTTTTTCTGCAGCAAAGCTTCCTCATCCTTTTCCTCATCCTTTTCAGCCATCTTTTTGAGGACACAATCCTTAGCATAGTGGTTTTTCCCTCCACAGTAGTAGCAACTTACTCCAGAATCACCATCTGCCTTCAGTTCCTTCTTGGACTCTTCAACCTTCGGTTCATTGTTAACCTTTTCTGAACTATAACTCCCCTGCCAATTTCGGTTTTTATTGCTGGGGAATCTCTTCTTAATGAACCTCTTGGGGTTAGACACCATCATAGCATAATCCTCAGACGTGAGATCATATTCCTCCAAGTTGAGGTCTTCGTCCTCCATCACAGCTTTACTTTTTGACAGGAGGGCCAGCGAACCAAGACTTGAGACAACATTCTTTTCCTGTAGCACAATCTTCTCCTGAGACTTGAGAATACCCACCAGTTTCGCTACAGATTATGATTTAAACTGCTCATGGGCTTTAACTGTAAATACCACTGCTCTCCACTCTGACCTTAGACCATTTAGAAACGTGACCTTCTGCTCGATAAGCTTCCTTTCGATGTCGTGTTTGATCATCTTGCTGAGAAGATGATTGAAGCGATCAAACGTTTGGGTCACAGTTTTTCGGCTCCTTACCTGAATTCTCCAAACTCAGATAAGAGCAAGGTCTGGATGGAGTGTTCAAGATCCTCGTCTGTAGAGTACAGTTCACGAAGCCTATCCCAGACTTCCTTTGCCGTCGTGCATGAGCTTACCAACCTGAAAGTGTCGGACTAAAGGGCGAATCTAATTAATCTTAACGCCTTGATGTTGCACTGGAATTTATCCTTTTCATCTTGTGCAATATCTTTAACGTCCTTCAGCAGATCATTGTACTCCTTTTGAGTTTTAATAATCCTCGACGTTGCAGAGTGAGAAAACGGTCCATTGATAATTGCTTCCCATATGAGGTATCCATTATCCTCAGATCCTATAACATAGTCTTCGAAGTGATGCGCCCAGACTTCATAATCATGGGTATATAGAATGGGAATCTTCGTGGTTGAACCAATGCTGTTGGAAATATTGATGGGATTCGATTGCGTCTCGTCCATAATGATCGAATAACCTGTTTAAAGATCAGACTTGTAATAAATCAGATTAGGGCAAAACAATAAATATCAAGATACGTCAATAATGAGATGACGGCTCAATAAATATCAGTAATTGCGGAAACATCCTAATTGAAACCTTTTCACAGAAAAGAAGTGTATCGATTACAGCCTCCTGCTCTGATACCAATTGATGAGATTAAAAGATAATCTAGAAGATCGATTAGATCTTAAACAGATAAATAAAGAACAAATAGCAAGAACGTAAAAACAATGAACAACTCAAGAATGAATCAAACGTGTTGAATGATTATAAAATAACCCTCAGAAGAGCTCGATCAAGAACATCAACTGTAGAGGGTTGGAGGTTTACAAGAACGATAAAGAAATCTGCAAAGCTTTCGTAATTATCGTTATTCTCTAAATCGTTAACCTAATATGCATGCAAGCATATACTTATATAGTAAACCCAGCAAGCTCACGGTTGGACAGGCCCAAAACCTGAGCACAAAACAAATGGACTAACAGCCGAGCCCAATGACGCAAAACATAGACAAATCTTCAACCCAACATGTTCTTTGGACGTAGAGCCTTTCGGGCCATAGGGGCCATCTGAAGTCAGTGTTTATAAGCCAAGTATGGGTGTGGGCCTAGTGTAAGGCCCAATAAAGAGAATTGGGCCCAATGTGGAAATTGGGCCATTAGTGGACCTTTAGTGGGCCATTGGAGGACTTAGAAGGAATTAAGGGTTTGGGCCATGTTTGTGACCCACACCATAGTAGGGGTAAAATGGTCATTTTACCCATAGAGGAATCCCTATTCTGATTAAGTGTTTTTATATGTCCATGATAGTCGGGAAGTAGCCGGAGCAGCAGTCTGGGGTTCCCTCTTCAGGCGTTCAGCAGTTAGCATTGCGAGGGGAGTTTCCTTCCAGTAGGAACGGGTCTAAGGCCATAATGCCGACCTGTTTAGCTAGCAGTAGTTTCCGGACTTCGGTCCGATGCAGTAGTTAGTATGTTTGATGCCTTCGTGGCTCAGACAGGATTTATGTGTTATGTGTTCCGCGCTACGGCCCGATGAAGTATACAATTTATGTGTTCATGCTAGTTGATATGTTTATGCTATGCTACGATATGCTCAGTCAATTTCCGGACATCGGTCCGTTGCAGGGGACAAGGTCCCAGTCAATTCCGAATTTCGGTCCGATGTAGTCAGTTCCGTATTTCAGTCTGATGCAGTTAGTTTCGGACTTCGGTCCAATGCAGTTAGTTCCGGACTTCGGACTGATGTAGGGGACAAGGTCCCAGTCAGTTCCGGACTTCGGTCCGATGCAGTTTTCGGACTTCGTTCCGATGCAGAGGGCAAGGCCCTGGTTGCTTTCGGACGTCGGTCCAATGCAGTTTCCGGACTTCGGTCCGATGCAGTGGGGAAGGCCTAGTATGTGTTTACATGTTATTATATGGTATGTGGTAGTTTGGGGGAGCTCACTAAGCTTCGTGCTTACAGTTTCAGTTTTCGTTTCAGGTACTTCCGCAAGTAAAGGGAAGAGCTCGGGATGATGGCATCGCACACACCACCACTTCAGTCTTTGTCCTGGGAGTTTGGTTTGATTCTTAGTTTGATTTGATACAGTTGTTTCATGACATTTTATTATGATTTGAGATATTTTACGTATGGTTTTGTGATATGTTGTTCGGTATATGATTTTTATTATTATTAAAACAAAAATTTTGGGTCGTATTTTTGGGCTGTTACAAATAGCTATCACTCCAGCATTAAAGTTGCTCCATTTGAATCCCTCTATGGACGGAAGTGCAGATCACCACTGTGCTGGACTGAAGTAGGAGACACACAACTAGCTAAGGGACAAGTACCCGACAGCACTCTCATTGGCCCGGAAATCACAACAGAAACAACTGATAAGATTGTACAAATTCGGGAACGACTAAAAGCTTCAAGAGACTGACAAAAGAGTTTTGCGGACAAAAGACTGAAGCCCTTGGAATTTCAGGTCGGGGACCGAGTGCTATTAAAGGTCTCGCCTTGGAAAGGGTTAATATGTTTCAGAAAACTTGGAAAACTAAACCCAAGGTATATCGGACCATTCGAGATCCTTGCAAGGATCGGCCTGGTAGCCTACAAACTTCGTCAACCGCAGGAACTCGATAACGTACATCCTACCTTTCATGTGTCGAACTTAAAGAAATGTTTGACAGATGAGACCCTCGTCGTCCCTATAGACGAAATCGAACTCAACGAGAGTCTCCACTTTATAAAAGAACCAATTGAAATCATGGATAGGGAAATTAAAAGAACAAAACAAAGTCGCATACCCATCGTGAAGGTCCGCTAGAATGCAAAGCGAGGACCTGAATACACCTGGGAACGCGAAGATCAGATGAAACACAAGTACCCACATCTTTTTCCCTAATCATAAAGTGTTTTTCTTACATTAAATTTCGGGACGAAATTCCCTCTAACGGGGGGATGATGTGACAACCCGATATTTCGACTCTATGTAATGACCTAAAAAGTCAAGTATTGTAACCACTTTTGAAATAATGAAATTAACTTTGAAAATAAAATGTACAAAAGTCTCTATTGGTTTACCTACTATATTAGATATTGTGTCAAGGTTTACAGAAATACTAAAAACACTAAAATCCGAGTTATAACGAAGAAGTTATGACCATTCTAAGATTTCCGACAAAACCGGCAACACCGATTAAACGAAAAACGCAAAGTTTCAATACAATAGTTTTTAGCCTTAAGTATCTAAATGAATATTATAGATATCATTAAACCGTAAAGGTACACAAAAAGAACGTCCAAGTCTGACTTCGTATGAGGAAGTTATGATTTTTCCATGATCTGGATATAACAGTAGACAGCTAAAAACTCAAAATAGAGATCGAGAGGCTTTTCGCCGAAACAACCTAAATGAGAATCGAAGGTCCCAACAATAGTAGCGCAACTGTTAAAAGTCTAACGAAAACGGACATCAGATGAAGAAGTTATGGGTTTTTAACGGACTTTTCGTGTCCCGACCCGTTAAAAATGATATTATAAAAAAATAAAGCCAAAATTAGCCGACGAAGTCTAAACGAGAGTTGTAGAGCCTTTTTGCACCTACACGTGCATATAAAGAACGTTAAATTGGAGCTTGTACGCAAAACATACAGATTTTACAACTTCGAGACACAAAATCCGAGGCTGACTCAGCCTCACGACGTGAGGAGACCAAAACTCATGACGTGAGCTCATGACTGATGGGTTCCAGATTGTCAGCCACATCAAATCATCAAAGAGGATCATGTAGACTAAGCCTCACGATGTGAGATATCGAAAACTCACGACGTGAGACCCCAAAACTCAGCCTATAAATAGAAACTGATGCTTTCAAGTTCTACCATCTTCTATACTAGAAAATATGGGATTTTCTAGGAACATTTAAACATGTACAAACCATTTTCATTCTATTACATACAAACGTTGACACTAAATACTTATGAACTCACCAGCTTAAGTGCTGATCTACTCTTTCAAAACTACTTGTATTTCTCAGGGATTCACTAATACAGGTAAAACTACGTCTTTTGAAGAAGGGACGCTATGGCGTTAGTTTAATTTCATTTTGACATAATATTGTAATTTGTTTTTGAAACAAGTACCTTTCAACAATGTAAACTTTTAAATTATATATATGATGGTTGTATTACTTTCTTTACTATGTGTTTAATTGTTGCGATACTACATGAAGTCATTCGCCCTCTAACGATTCTGCCGTTCTAGTTTGGGGGTGTGAAACTAACCATGGGTCAGGGAGAAGTGGTTCAAGATCCCGCTATTGTCACCAGTATGTTCCTCTTAAACCACACTTATGCATGCATCCTATTTGATACCGGAGCAGAATGAAGTTTTGTGAGCAATAAATTTAATCACCTGTTAAAAACAACAACCCCTGAAGCTCGATGAAACCTTCAGGGTGGAAATGGCTAATGGGAAAACATAATTCATTGGGGAAATCTATATCGGATGTACCCTAGCCTTAAACCAACATGTCTTTCGAATAAACTTAAATAATGTTTCCATTAGGAGTTTTGATGTGATTGTTGGTATGGATTGGTTAAGCCCCCACCATGCTGAAATTATGTGTCACAGGAAGGCTGTTCGCCTTCACCTTCCAAATCACGAAACCCTAAATATTTATGGAGACAAACCCAGCACGAACCTTCGTCTTATCTCATGCATCAAGGCACAGAAGTATCTGTGAAAGAAGGATTTGACGTTTCTGGCGCATATAGTGGATAAATCCAAGGAAGAGGACAACATTCAAGACATTCCTATGGCATGTGAATTCCCAGAACTCTTTCCTGAAGATCTTTCGGGGATACCCCCAAAAAGACAAATCGAATTTCGAATTGACCTTCTTCCAGGAGCTACTCCCATCGCCAAATCGCCCTACAGATTGGCTCCTGCGGGGATGCAAGAGTTGTCCAGTCAACTCAGCGAGCTTTTTGATAAAGGATTCATCCGACCCAGTTTCTCACCATGGGGAGATCCAGTTCTCTTTTTCAAAAAAAAGGACGGGTCTTTTAGGATGTGCATTGATTACAGAGAACTAAATAAGATCACTATCAAAAATCGTTACCCACTCCCGCGAATCGATGATCTATTCGACCAGCTTCAAGGAGCAAGCTATTTCTCTAAAATAGATCTGCAATCTGGTTACCATCAACTCAAAGTTCGGGAGGAGGATATCCCCAAAACCGACTTCTGAACTCGATATGGACATTATGAATTTGTTGTAATACCCTTCGGTCTGACGAATGCCCCTGCCGCATTCATGGACCTAATGAATTGAATCTGCCGACCATTCCTCGACAACTTTGTCATTGTTTTCATTGATGACATTCTAGTTTTCTCCCGAAGCGAAGAAGAGCATGGCCAACACATTCGACAAATCCTAGAAACCCGATGAACCGAAAAGCTATACGCAAAACTCTCGAAATG
This sequence comes from Lactuca serriola, assembly GCF_051521515.1. Classification (NCBI taxonomy): domain Eukaryota; kingdom Viridiplantae; phylum Streptophyta; class Magnoliopsida; order Asterales; family Asteraceae; genus Lactuca; species Lactuca serriola. Next base: position 45,490,640 of record NC_136412.1, on the reverse strand, counting down.
CGAGTTCTGGCTCCGTAGTGTGAACTTTTTGGGTCATGTTGTTAACCAAGAAGGAATACACGTGGATCCTTCTAAGGTGAAAGCCATAGAAGGATGGGCAATTCCAACAACACCCATGGAAATTCGCCAATTTCTAGGTCTCACAGGCTACTACAGGAGGTTCATTCAAAACTTCTCCAAAACAGCAAAGCCACTTACCTCGCTTACACAAAAGGGCATACCCTTCAAATGGAAGACAACCAAGAAGCTGCATTTCGAACTCTGAAGCAAGCACTTTGCAGTGCACCGGTACCATCGCCACCAGAGGGAACATAAGATTTTGTGGTTTACTGCGAAGCGTCGAATTAGGGCTTAGGTTGCATACTTATGCAGTGTAGGAAGGTGATAGCTAATGCATCACGTCAGCTAAAAACGCACGAAGTGAATTATGCCACCCACAATCTGGAGTTGGGAGCTGTGGTCTTCGCCTTAGAAATCTGGAGGCACTATCTATACGATACAAAGTGCACCATTTTTACGGACCACAAGAGCCTCCAACATATCCTAAATCAAAATGACTTGAACATGAGGCAACGAAGATGGGTTGAGTTACTAAACGATTATGAGTGTGAAATCAAGTACCACCCAGGCAAGCCTAACGTGGTAGCTGATGCCTTGAGTAGGAAAGAATACTCAAATCGTCGCGTGAAAACTCTCTCGATAACCATCCAATCCCACTTAACCTCTCAGATCAGGGCAGCCCAGTTCGATGCCATGAAGGTAGAAAACAAAACGAGCAAAGCATTACGTGGAATGGAAAAGAATCTCGAAGTGAACAAGGACAGAGCATATTATTTCATGAACCGTATTTGGGTCCCTAAACATGGGGGATTCAGAGAGGTAGTCATGAATGAAGCCCACAAGATGTGATACTCCATCCATCCGGGTTCAGAAAAAATGTACTTGGATATTAAGCAACACTATTGGTGGCCTAACATGAAGGCAGAAATTGCCACCTATGTTAGCAAATGCCTTACTTGTGCCAAAGTAAAGGTGGAATATCAAAAGCCCTCGGTACTATTACAACAACCAGTAATCCCCGAGTGGAAATGGGAAAGGATTACTATGGACTTTGTGACCAAGCTAACCAAGTCATCAGATGCATTGGACACCATATGGGTAATAGTCGACAGACTGACAAAATCCACTCATTTCCTGCCAATAAAGGAATCTAACAAGATGGAGAGGTTGACGAGGATATACATCAGGGAAATTATGAAACTTCACGGAGTTCCAGTGTCTATCATCTCAGATAGAGATAGTAGATTCACTTCGCGTTTTTTGCAATCACTTCAAAAAGCTCTAGGAACACATCTCGACATGAGCACTACTTATCATTCACAAACGGATGGTCTAAGCGAGCGAACCATCCAGAAACATGAAGACATGCTTCGCGTATGTGTGATAGACTTTGGGAAGTCTTGGGATACCTACTTACCCTTAGTCGAATTCTCATACAACAACAGTTACCACACGAGCATCAAAGTTGCTCCTTTCGAGGCGATGTATGGATGTAAATGTAGATCACCGTTGTGTTGGACTGAGGTAGGTGACACCCAACTAGTGAAAGAACTAACATCAGACAAGACGTTAACGGGACCGGAGATCATACGTGAAACAACGGAAAAGATAGTTCAAATCAGAGCCCAACTACAAGCATCGCACGACCGACAGAAGAGCTACGCTGATAAAAGGCGTAAACACTTGGAGTTTCAAGTCGGGGAGCGGGTGTTGTTAAAAGTCTCTCCCTGGAAAGGGGTTATTCATTTCGGAAGACGGGGAAAATTGAATCCGTGATACATTGGACCTTTTGAGATTCTTGCCCGAATTGGTCCAGTGGCGTATAAACTGCAGCTACCCGCTGAGCTCAGTAGTGTACACCCCGTGTTCTATGTTTTCAATCTAAAGAAGTTCTTATCCGATGAAACCCTCGTCATTCCCCTTGATGAAATATAAATCAACGAGAAGCGTACCAAGAAAAGTCGCATTCCGATTGTGAAGGTACGGTGGAACACGAAGCGTGGGCCAGAATTCACATCGGAACGCGAAGACCAGATGAAGCAGAAGTACCCTCACCTATTCTCACATTCTCAAATCTAGCTTTCAAAAGAATTTCGGGACGCAACTCCCTCTAACGGGGGGATGATGTCACAACAAGGAATTTTGATGTCTTGTAAACAATGAACAATGATAACAAATGTGACCCAACAATGTGAAAGCATGTAGGAAGCTTATTCAATAACAACAAAATTTCAATCAAACACTTCATGCAAGCCCTTCAAATAGTCAACAAAGAATTGGAAACCCTAGAAATCCCGGTTTAAGTCCATTTTGGACTAGGATTTCCTTATTGGGCCGAAGGGGCCAATAAGCTTCTAATTCGACTATCATGGGGTTAGAACTCTTAAATGGGCTCCAATTGGACCCACTTCCATTTATTTTATTATTTTGGGACATATTGGGCCTAGAATGAAATAAAATGCCTTAATGGACCTTATTGGACCATAACAAGTTTAAATTAGCCCTAATAGGTCATAAAAATCATTCTTTGATTTTGTTGGGCCAAAAATCATCTAACTTAACCATTAAATGGGCTTAAGCATACAAGGCCCAAATTATTTTTCCCTTCCCTCCCCATTCTCGGCCCAAACCACAAAAGAAAGGAAGGGTTGACTTCCATTGCCACCTCTTTATTATCCCTAGGATTTCCATGCTTATAACTCATATTTCCATGCAACCATCTCATCAAAGTCTCTCTTCCCCTCTCTCTTTCTATCCTTGGCCGAACACAACACAAACAAACACACACACACACCTCACCAAAAATTCTCTCTAAACCACTCTCAAGATCATCTTCTTCTCCTTTGAATATCTCGAAATTTTGGCTTGAAATCTAAGGATTTTCATCAAGTAGTTCACATCTTTGGTAAGTTATTTCTTTGATTCATAACATATCTTCTTCATTTTACCAACAATCCCCCTTATATCATACAAAATCATGATCACTCTCTTAGAAATCATCTAAGTTCGAGATTTACCAAGAGGACTTACTAGGATCGAAACTTTCTTCATTTTCTCTCTTCAAAACCGAAGCTACAACTCAAGGTGAGCTTCATACCCCTCTATTTTCGGTTTTATGTGTTTTATGGGGGAGAATATAAGAAAAATGTGTAGATCTATGTGTATGTGTATGCTATGTGTGATTCTATGCATGTATGTGTGTTTTTATGTGTTTCTATGATGAACATGCAACCAACAAGAGGCGAAACTCGAGATCTAGAACATGGGAAAGGAAACAAACATGATTTAATTTATTTTACACTAAACTAGTCAACAATGATAACTTATAAGATTATGATGAACGTATTTCCAACATAAAACCCATTTTTGGGCTTAAATTGTCAAAAATACCAAAGTTGGGTTAAAAGTTGCCAAGTCACGGTTTCTTAAGGGTCAAAATAGTCAAAACAGTTTCAATAATTATTTTTCTGAATATTAAAATTTTAACAGGACTAAAAATGTAAACTTTTGGCTTAATGGGCTAATTTTGGGCTTTTTGGCCTGATAAGCCCAAAAATTGCAAAAAAATGTCATTTAAAGGGGCTGAAATGAAACTTTCTGTAAATCAAAGGATAATAAGTGTAATAAAACTATTTCAAGGGTCAAAAATGCTTTTTTATTCCCAAAAAGGATAAAAAAATGTAAAGTATTTGGATTTCGGGCTAAAACAGTAAAAATTGTGAAAATTTAGGTTTTTAACCGAAAATTTCTATCCTAAAAGGACTAAAACAGTTAAAGAAGTAAATTTTGAGTTAAAACCATCATTTTAACAAATTTATGATACAAAAGCATCAAGAAAAATTTTAAAGGGCTAAAAATGTCTTTTCTTTTATATAAAGGACTAAATTTTTTATTTTTATAAAAAGAAAGGTGTAAAAATGGGGCAAACCTCTACTTTTAAACAAATTGTCTCATTGAGTAAAAAATGCAAAAACCACGACTGCCGAAAAGTTAAAAGTCGAATACACGTTTAACTCCAAATATCGTTACAAACGAATCGATCGGTCTCGAATCGATACCATTACAACAACCGTAAAAATCGAACCCTCCAATAGATATGCGAAACCTAAGATGAGTAATTATTCAAACTTTGGGCTTAGAAGTTTCAAATCATGCTTGTTGGACCTTGCAAGTCCATTATCATGATCTTTGGGCCCAAAGGGATAACGCTTATATGTTGCTGGGTCTCTTATGACCCAATTTCATATAAAAGGACTTTCATTAGCTTTTATGTGCTATTGGGCCCTATTTGCCCATTAGTATTGCTAGTAAGGTCAAGGTAATCAAATGCGAGTTGGACCATCGTGTCTTTCACATCCCTGATGGCCTAAAGTAAACTCAGGGAAGTAGTAGGATTGTACTCCTCTTTTCCTCATTTGCTAGGCTTATGAGCAATCAGCATAAACAGATTTAAAGCGATAATCGAGAGTAATCAAGGTGGTTGGATTAAGTGAGTTATAACGGGCAACGCCTCTAAGGATCGTTCGTGAACTCTAGTTATAAACTAGTCATTTCTAATGCGTGATTATAACAACTCACAAACCTTAATTAATCCAACACCTCCCGAGTAATCAAGGAAGAGTAATCAAAATCATTCATTGTGGCGGTATAACAATTTGGGAAATCATTGTATTTTATGTATTCGGAAAACATCGGGTTTTCTGAGGAAGTTCAACAAAATCACTTGAAAAATCAATGCTAAGGTTCTACAATTATACATGTTTTTTTTGAAACATCATGCATATATTTATGGATCTTCACACTTTTTTTTTTTTTATAAAAAATGGACTTTTCAAAAAATATCGGATTTTCTGGGTTTTACAACTACACAAAAACATTTTATCAGAACATTGCTTATGAACTCACCAACATTTCATATGTTGACATTTTTCAAAATAACTTGTATTCTCAGGTAACATGTAAGCCGAAGAATAAGTACCAAGTATGTCAGGGTGTTTTGTTTATGATATTTATCAAACAATTTATGTATGGATATGTAATGTTAAAACAATGTACTTGATGTGAACAATTCCAGTTGTAATATATTGATGCATGGTGATGTTTATGTTATGATTCATGTATATTCATTGTGATGGTATTCAATTTAAGTCACGTGAGCCCTCAGACGTTTCCGCCGTCTGGTTCGGGGGTGTGACAGTTCTAGAGAGGAAAGTGAATGTTCTATGGAACAAGGAGGTACCTTTGGTAAAGGTACAATAGGAGCACCGGAGGGGATCTGAGTGGACATGGGAGCTGGAGGCGGAGATGGGGGAGCATTACACGGATTTGTTCACAGCAGTAGACTTTGAGGAAGAAGTGTAGTTCAAGTGGGGGAGAGTTGTAACACCCCGATTCTCAGGTATAAAATTTATAGTCTTATTTTTCCATTTTGAAAGGTCTACTTGACGAGTTGGATGCCCTGACTCGTCGAGTAGGGACAGATTTGGCCACGTGTATTAAGTAACCAACTAGACGAGTTGGAGGAAACGACTCGATGAGTTGGAGCTGGAGGATGAAACCCTAATTTTCGGGGCTTTGAACCTTATTTAAAGGGTCATTTTCCCCCTTAGCCTCCCTTACTACCTCCTTTTGAGTCTAGGAACCCTAAATCGCTGTTTAGTCTTATTTTTGTGTGATATTAAGCTTTAAAGGTGGATTGTGGTGAGAAGAGCTTGTAGTACTTGAGCTTCGAACAAGAAAAGGCTGTGGATCTGAGTCCTAATTCATCTTAGCAACGTTTCAGAGGGAACAATTCCTTACCTTGTCTTTTCATTAGCTAGATCTTCTCCTTGTTGGGAATAAGGCCAACTTTAGCATGTTTGGGATCATTTCGGATGTTGGGGTAAGATCTGAAGTTTTAACTTCAGATCTGGATTTCCCTAGGTCTCTATTGTCATAATGGCATTAAAGGTCGCAAGCTTTGGCCTTTCTCTATCTCTTAAAACCCTTATCTACCTTGGTTTTGATGAGTAGGGCCTTGCATGTACATAAAGTTTGCAACTTTACATGGTAAACATGCCCTAGGATGCTAGATCTACTGTTTGGAGCATTGGATTAGCTTAGAATCACATGGACATGGAATTCATTTCATGATCTCGACGAGTCGGATAATCCAAGTCGACGAGTTGGGGAGGGTTTTCCCGTTCTGAGTTCTGCATGGAATCGGCGAGTCAGTTAGGCAACTCGACAAGTCATATAGAGGGTTTTCCAGATATTTTGACACGGCTAAACTTGGTGAGTTGCCTGGAAACTCAACGAGTCTATTAGATTTCAATGCTTTGCGAGTTCTGGATGAACTCGACGAGTCGATATGCTGCACTCGACGAGTCGGGTCAACATGGACTGTTGACTTTGCCTTTGACCAAGGGTTGACCAGTTTGACTTCTGGGGTTATTTTGGTAATTTGGGAATTTTTGGAATTGGATCATTGATGGGTGTAGGTGCTGGTGTTGGAGCCCTATATGGAGGAGGTTGATATTATCATTTCCGAGCTACTTAAGAGGTGAGTTCTCCTCACTATGCTTATTGATTTACATTTTGGTAGTTAGGATGGTGATATGCTTAGCGACCTGGTTAGTTATGTATCCTCATATATAGGATGATGCTATGTTAGTGACCGGTTAGGTCTGTATCCTGGTTATAGGATGTTGCTATGATTACTGATCTGTAAGATCGATTTGACTGATATATAACTATATATATATATATATATATATATATATATATATATATATATATATGCTAGCATAGGATATTTATGTGCACATGTTTTTTTGATTCGGGGTTAGGTTGAGGCAGTCCTGCTTTGTGTTGAAGGCCAACATACCCAGGACGATCCGGATGAACTAAAGGCCCTGCAAAGAGATTCAGTCAGGCCGAAGGCCTGACGAGCGGTCCGGATAGGCTATAGGCCCTACGAGGCGATCCAAACTTGCCGAACGCTCAGAGAGCGGTCTATATATTTGATTAGGTGTCTAAGCCCATAACTATAATTGGTATGTATTTGACCCGAGAGTAGGATGGTCCATTTCGGGTTGCATATCACAAGGACAATTTGATAAGATGGATACTTGAGTAAGGGTTTACTTATGATTTATTAATATATCTAATATATTTATATGAAATCATATTATTTAATTATTATTGATCAAGAATTAATTATGTGATCAAAAGAGACTAATTAAATATATGGGGATTGATTTGGTAAATCAATGATTCTTATAATGTGGGCTAATTGTTATTTAGGATGGGCTAAACCAATATGGTAGTCCATAGAGGTTTAACTCATAGAGCCTAAGTAATATGAATGGTCATCGGCATTAGGGTTTGCATGAATGTAACCCTAGACTTTGCCACACTATAAAAGGACTCCCTTAGCACCCAAAATCGACGACTAGAGTTCTTGGAGTTCATTAGAGCCGATTTTAGAGCTAGAAACATCTCTCTCAAGTTCCCCTTTGTCCTAGGTGTGTTGTGAACTCTTGAGGCATCACACTTGGGGTGCGAAGCTCTTAAAGGCCAAATACAACAAGTTCTACAAGCTACATAAAGAGGTAAACTCCTAACTATTATTTTATGTTGTTTATGTCAATTGTATGCTAGTTGTAGGCTTAATACTTTGGAAACAATATTGCATGTATAATTAGAGAAAACATAGATCCAAAGCATTTAGGGTTCTATGTGCACCATAGGATGTTGTAGTATACTAAAAGCCGACAGTAGTATCAGAGACATGGGTTGTTTTCTGTTATATAGATGCAAATGTTTGATTTTTGAAGTTGAAAAAAAACATGAAGTTTGTCAAATTTTAAGATAATTACTTGATTTTATGAAAAACTTATTATTTGTTAAATTTGATTCATTTTACTACAAGAGTTGAATTATGTCAATTTACTAAAAATAGAATGATATGACTATTTTATTTGTTTTAAAAGTTTGATCTGAATGTTTTTAAGGAGATACAAATTTTGTCATAAAATTTTGGAACTCAAAAGTTTTTTTAAAAGTTATGAACTTAAGAGTTTTGAAAGTTCCATAAGTTATGGATGTGAAAAGTCTCATTCATTAACTCTTTAAGTTATGAATTCCAAGAGTCTTCAAAGTGTACAAAATTAGTTGTAAATGGCTTTGAAGAGTTTCATAACTTGCCCTCAAGTAATGGAACTTGGAAAGTCTTTTTTATGGAATTCTAAAAGTTTTCAAGAGTTACAAAACTTACCCTCAAGTTTTGGAGTTTGAAAAGTTTTTTTTATAAGACATTGAATTCTAAAACTAAAGTTATTTGACAAGTTTTCAAAATGTAACTCATGGGTTCATAACTTAATAATAAATTAAATAGTTTTAATTTTGTTTTAACATCTTGATGTTTTTAATAATTCATACTACATATTTATGGACTTTATTAATAGTTAATTAAAGTGTTTAATTAAAAAAGAATTAATAATTTCATAATGACATGGTTTAAGTTTAATTAAATTAAGAGTATAGTTTAATTAATAGATTGAACCACTTAGTATTTTAAAAGTTTAAAATACACTCTTATACAACTATAATACTAAAATTTTAATATATTATATGTATAAGTAAAAAGTTGGTCTTACTGTTAGTAGGTCTCATTCACGAAGCCAGTTTATAAGGGGGGATAAGGTTACTGTGTATAAAATGGAGATTTAATGGGTGTCCACTCTCACCCACCGCTTCCTTGATTGGTGGAGGGTCGTTAGCCGAATGGGTAGAATAGGACATTAATTCTCAATAAAAGTATAATGAAAATACCAAGTAACTAAACGCTTATAAATTCCAAATATTAGTTACTTACGAAAAATGTGAATTTGATACTAACCCATGAAATTGCACTTTATACCTTGTTAAATCATTAGTGGAGTACGTGTGGTTAACTGAAACACTATTATGGGACCGATAGTGTATGGCAACGGGTAGCTTGATGTTAATCATAGATCAATGGAGCGTGTGTGTTTAACTGGCACATTGATTAGGTGGTCTGTAACATTAAGTGTACCATGCTAATTTGCATGGTTATTCACACCTTGTTTGTGATCTTCGGCATCCTAGTCAGAAAATTGAAGGGAACAATCAAGATTTAAATATGCCATTGAAGATTTCAATGAATCTAAAAAGATCTAGAAATTTCAATTCATTTAAAACTTAATAATCAATTTCGTTTTTCATGGTGGAAATTGGTAAATCTTCATTTACCTACCTTCAAATATTTTGCAATTGGATTACGACATCCCTCTTGCGAATTGTAAAATATTGTGTTGGGTCCTAGCCTTAATATATTCAGTTTGGGTGTTATATTAACCACTTCAATCAACTAACTTGAATTATTCCCAAATAGATATCTAGTTCTGACAACTATGGTCTTCCTTCTTGTTGTAGAAAAGGCTTTCCTAATGAAGATGATATCCTACATGGTGATCAAGGTGAAAGATTAATCCCTTTCTCGTGCATTAGTGGGACTGGAAATCATACTTCACTTCCTCCACCTCCTCTAATTATTCTCTGTAGCCCACATGTTTAAAGACTTGAAAAGTTAAAGGTCATCCAAGCCCTATTGGCAAGAAAACACAAAGATGGAAATTATTTATGTGCTTACATCTTGGAGATTAAGTTACATATTGATAGGTTGGGAGAGTTGGGTGACGAAGTCTCGACGAAGTTGGCTGTTGACTGGGTTCTTTAATCACTTCCTGAGTCGTATAACGGGTTCGTTAAGGACTACTATATGAGAGACCACGACATGACCCTTATTGATCTTAACTATTTGATAACTGCTACTAAATTAGAAATAATTTGGCACACTGGTAAAGAAAAGTTGATTGGAAGATCTACTTCCCAAATTTCCATGGACAACTGCGACAATCCAAAAATGAATTCTTCTCCTAGGAGAGAGAAATTGGCTAAAGTCAAAAAGTTTGAACTTAAGAGAAAGACCAGTTTTGGGAATGTTGTTGGACTAGATGTCTAAGCCTATAACTATTATTGTTATGTACTCGATCCGAGAGTAGCATGGTCCATTTGGGTTGCATGGTATCAGAACAATTGGATAGACAAGTGAGAAAAGGTTATTTATGATTTATATTAATATATTATAAGTTCTAATATATTAATATTAAATCATAATATTTAATTCCTATTGATCAAGAATTAATTTCGAATTAATTATGTAAATCCTTCACTCTTATATATGTGGGCTTGTGATCCATTGTCCTTCATGTTGGGCTTAACACATGTGGTAACCCATGGATACTCCATGGAGGTTAAAACCCATGGATCATGAAGGAAATGAAAAGTCATGCAATATAGGGTTTAAATGGTGTAATCCTAATGAGCCACACGATATAAAGGATCCCATGGTACATGAAATGGCACTAGTGGATACATAAAGAGAGGGAAATGGCCCATTTTCATAGGAGAACCAAAGTAACCTTCTTCTCAAGTTATTCAACTTTTTGGTGATGTTGTGTGATTCCATTTGAGGCTTCCACACTATTGGGGCTAAGCTCTTAAAGGTTCAAGACTTCAAGCTCCATCAAAAGGTATGTCATCTAACTAGACTTTTGTAGTACAGTTTCTCTATAATATGCTAGTTAGGATGATGCTTTGAAATTTGGTATATTTGCATGTATAATAGTGAGAACATAGATCCAAAGCGCATAAGGTTGCATGCACACCATAGGAGTGTTAGAATGCTCCAAACGCTTCAGTGGTATCAGAGCCAAGGTTTGGTTTTCAATTATACTTGATGCAATTGCTGAAAAAATCGAAAAACTGGCTTCCTGGATAGTGGACTCGCCGATTCCAAGAGTAAAATCATCCTACTTGTTGAGTAGGTTCATACACTCGATGAGTAGGAGGCCCAGAGTGCAGTTTTTCAACTTTTAAGGCTGGAATTGGACTAGAATCATTACCCTAAGTTGTTTTTGAACTTATAAACCTGTTTTTGATGCGGTAATGATCATTCTAATCTAATTCAAAAGATAATTGTCAAAAGATAACCTGTTTTTGATGTGGTAATGTCCATCGCTCTGCGGATGGAATGTTGTACTAATGTGCAGCCGCGTACCCAGTTCCTGATGGAACTTCTGTCTAAAACGAGAAGTAAACCTAACATCCCGATCGAAAACAATGGAGACCGGAACTCCATGGCGAGAGACAATCTCGCTGAAGTACATGTCGGCCAATTTCTCAGTCGATGAACACTCTCGTATGGCCAAGAAATGGGCACTCTTGGTCAACCGATCCACGATGACCCATATAGCATCCAACCCTTTCGCCATCCTCGGGAACTTCGTAATGAAGTCCATTGTGATCTGCTCCCATTTCCACATGGGAATCTCCAGAGGCTGCAGCTTACCATGCGGCCTCTGATGCTCGGCCTTGACCATCCTACAGGTCAAGCACCTCTCATAAAACCAAGCACTTTCTCACTTCATACCGGGCCACCAGTAACTCAAACTCAGATTGCAGTACATCTTGATGGCCCCCGGGTGTATAGAAAAGTGAGACTTATGAGCCTCCTCCATCACTGTCTGCCGGACCCCTCTGGACATCTGAACCCAAACACGACCGTGTCAGGTCAATAATCCATGGTTGTCCTGAACAAACCGGGCACTCTTGCCCTTAATCCGCTACAACTTCAAGTTCTCTCGTCTCATACCCTCAACATGAGCATCCCTAATCAAGCTCACAAGCAAGGAATCCACCGCTATCCTCATACACCTCGCTGGGGTAGAAGACCCAGCTGAATTACGGCTCAAAGCGTCCGCAACCACATTCGCTTTACCAGGATGGTAAAGGATCTCACAATCATAGTCCTTAACAACATCCAGCCACTTGCGCTGCCTCATGTTCAGGTTCGGCTAATCCGTGATGTGTCTCAAACGCTTATGATCCATGTATATAGTACAGCAGACCCCGTACAGATAATGCCTCCAAATCTTGAGAGTGAATACCACCGTGCCCAACTCGAGATCGTGCGTAGGGTATCTCGTCTCACGCGGCTTCAGCTGCAACGATGCATAGGCTATCACTCGTCCCCTATGCATGAGGAATGCCCCAAACCTGTGATGGATGCATAGGCTATCACTCATCTCATACTACAAAATCCTCAACTCCCTCGGGGAGCGTCAACACTGGCGCCTTACATAAACACCACCGGACAGTCTCAAATGCCCTCTACTGCTTAGGGCCCCACCTGAAATCCACCCCCTTCCTCGTTAGACAAGTGAGAGGTAGTGAAATCTTGGGGAAATCCCGAATAAATCTCCGGTAGTACCCTGCTAAACCTAAGAAACTCCTGATGTCTGAGGGAGATTTAGGAATCTCCCACTGCATAACCGCCTCGACTTTTGTCGGGTCGACCAAAATCCCTTCCTGGTTAACGAGATGTCCGAGGAACTAGACCTCTCGTAACTAAAACTCACACTATGAGAACTTGGCATACAACCGTTCTCGCTGCAGAACCTCCAACAGCTCCCTGAGGTGCTCCTCGTGCTACTATCGAGTCTTGGAGTATAACAAAATATCATCTATGAACACAATGACCGAGTGATCGAGCATCGGTCTGCAGACTCGATTCATCAAATCCATGAACATTGCCGGTGCATTGGTGAGCCCAAACGGCATCACCACGAACCCGTAATGACCATAACGAGTCCGAAACGCGGTCTTCTCCATGTATTCCTCCCTCACCCTAACCTGGTGATAATCTCAAATTGATCTTGGAAAACCAAGATGCACCCTGCAACTGATCAAAAAGATCATCTATCCTCGGAAGTGGATAACGGTCTTCAACGTTAACTTGTTCAACTCCCTATAGTCAATCCACATCCTGTGCGAACCGTCCTTCTTCCTGACAAAGAGGATTGGTGCTCCCCAAGAAGATCTACTCGGGCGAATGAACTACTTACCCAACAGCTCCTGCAACTGAGATGCCAACTCCTGCATCTCTGGCGGTGCCAGACGGTACGACGCCTTAGCGATAGGGGCCGCACCCGACACTAGATCAATCATGAACTCTAGCTGCCTCTTCGGAGGCACTCCAGGTAGCTCCTTTGGAAACACATCAGCAAACTCTCTAACCACTGGAACCTCTGAAACTGAAGCATGATCTCCAATTCGCGTATCCATCACATATGCTAAATAACCGACACGCCGGTGCTGAATGATCTGACGAGCCCTGGAGGCTGAACAAAACCCTGCTCCCACTCTGGTTCCCTCACCATACACCACCAGTTCTCCCCCACTTGGGGTTCGAACTACCACTCGCTGTCACTCACAGTCGATCATAGCGCCAAACCGACTAAGCCAATCCATCCCTACGATCACACATAAATCCCCCATGGGAATAAGAATCAAATCTATCGGGAAGGGTACCCCGAAAATCTCCAACTCGCATCCCTGGTAGACCGAAGAAGCAAAAGCCCCGTGTTCGTTGGCGATCGAAACTCGCAATGGACACTCAAGCACATCTACTGACACCTTGAATTCTCTACTGAAGGCCTGAGATACAAACGAGCGACTCGACCCCGAGTCGATTAGAACCAAAGCAGGCAAAGATTTTACTAGAAATGTAACTAAGGATGGGCACAAATGATAAGCATACCACATATATAATAACTGAAATAGAAAATAGAAACATACCAGCAACCACATCCGGTGCTGACTTGGCCTCCTCGGGCGTAAGCTGGGAGGTGCGCCCCTGAGCCTTCGGAGGCTCCACCTTGACTGGCCTCCTATCCCCAATCCTCAAAGTAGCCGATGCGGATCCCTGCGATGGCTTGGCAGCGAGCTGCGGACAGTTGGTCTTCACGTGACCAACCCGATGACAATGGTAACAAATCCTCATATCTGCTGGAGGGGCAGACTGGCGACAGTCCCTAGCATAGTGCTCCTCCTTGCCACATTTGTGGCAACCACCTCCTGCTCAACAAACCCCAGAACGACACCTGCCACACTTTCCATAAGTGTAGCTCTGCTAACCCGCAGTCCAAGTATCAGCGGTCTTGGACCGTTTAGGTGCCGGCTGATACTGTGTCGGAACCTGACGTTGCTCCCTCAACTGCAACTCTATCTCTAACTCACGTCGCCCCGCGGCTTCCTAAAGATCTAAAAGAGTCTCACAACGTTGCGTAGCAACAAACTGTCGAATATCTATCTTAAGCATACTCAGATAAAGAGTCATCTGAGACTGCTCTGAAGCAAACTCTGGGCAAAACATAGCCCTCTCCGTGAACATATGAGTGATCTCCATCACTGACTCCCCATCTTGCCTCAATGTCAAAAACTCCTGAGCAATCCGCTCCCGCTCAACGCATGGAACATATTGGGTGCGGAACATATCCCGGAAATGATCCCAAGTAACAACATCTCACCGATCATCAGTATACGGCCCTGTCGTCAATCTCCACCAATCCTTCGCCCCAAGCCTCGGTTGGTTCAGGGGACACTTGACCTTCTGGTCAACAGGACATGAACACATGATGAAACAACCCTCCACGTCAAATAACCACCTCATAGCTCTGATCGCATCCTACGTACCATCAAACGTCGGGGGCTTCGTGTTATCGAAGTCCCGATACTGGAAAGCCTTGATGGCTCCTCCTCCAACCCCTGTCGCAGTTACAGCCTATGTGGCTGCTGCAGCAGCTGTCTCTGCTAGAGTTGCATACTGCTCATCAAAGTACTCAACCATTGTGGTCTTAATCGACCCAAACATCTATGGCAGCTGCACTCGGTACGCCGCTGCAATCTCATCGTGCAAAATCTCCCGGTTCCTGGCATCCAACTACTCTGTCCGTATCTATACCACAGGCTCAAGTGCTACCAGCACCTCCGACCCTCTGTCTCCCGATCCTGATCCTGATCCTGACCCTGAACCAGATCCAGTAGTAAAACATCTCGTCACCACCATACTGAAAATTATAACCAAGGCGTCAGAGAAACAACATGATATCGGAAGACCAATTCACACAACCCTAGGGGTTGTGACTTCCTTGCTATGCGTATGGGTCCTGTGCTTTCAGTAGTACGAGCCCATAATACCTTCCACATATACCCATATTTGTCTCAAGTATCATCACAACGCCCTAACACTATCATCAACATAATATGTGCTCAACCCTCACTTCTAGGCGAATATCGACTATCTCTCAACTGATCTCACAACTTCTCACATCTCACACATCCATGGAGCTTTCACCAACCCTGCAGCACTAGTGTATGCTAGCCACACATAACGTTGGACCCTATAGACTTTCGATTATCCAGTTCTACACTAAGTTCGAATCGGACATTCTCTGGCAATAAGATCTTGATTATACATAGTCGTGATGCATACACTAAACATTTACAGTTATGATGTCGATTCCATATACAAAAACCCTAGGCTAGTAGGCATCATATAATCAGGAAAATCTTATCATGCGATTCCTGAAGACTTCTAGCATAGCACTAGCATGCTATTCTATCATATCATAATATCAAATAATTGTATGGTATTTTGGGGTTTACTTACAGGCTCCTGCTGATGGAACCCTCTGCATCCTCCATCCTTATTTTGAAAACCATTTTAGTATTTATTCTGAAAATTCCCTTGATTTGAGACTGGATTCACACGAGTCTTCCTCCAATTCACTCAAACCAAGGATCTGATACCAACTTATAACATCCAAAAAAAATTTATGCCAAATTTAAACTTTTTCAATCATACATAAAACCAAATAGTATTTGTTTACAAAAATTTTTCAAATCATTGTTTATCAGAGTGTCCCAATAACTAGATCAAAAGGATGAGTAGTGATACGATCACACCTTTGCCTTGCCATGATCTCCTGAAGTACCTGAAATAATAAATCGAAAACTGTAAGCCCAAGAGCTTAGTGAGCTACCCCCAAAATACCAATACCACACCGATCATACCATATCAGCAACAGAAAATTAACAACATGCATACTAGGCCATCAGCCTGACTGGACCGCTAGGCAGGGCCTACACTCTAACTAAATCTATCCTGAGCCTTCGGCATGACTGGACCGCCACGTGGGCCTACAGTCTCCCCGGACCGCTCATAGGGTATGTTGGCCTTCAGCATAAAGCATGACCGCCTCAACCCAACCAACAAGCAAATAACCAAGTGCGCATAACTATCATATACTGGCATATACAACATCAAACATATCTATCTCACTGATTATCGATCATAGAAATCCCTTGAAACTAGAGTACCGACCTATCATGTCACTAACATACCAATCCCTACGGATCATAAGAGCATAATATATTGTCTATCCTGATTCCGATCTAATAGATCATAACCACATATAGCACATCATAACAATAACAACTTAAGGGTCGGCCTTGGTGTCGTAGACCTTATTGATATAGTGAGGATAACTCACCTTGCAGACGTCGACTCGGTAGATTAAGTCCAACTCTCGGATCACTGTCAAAAGCTCCACCACCTATTACCATAATATAATTATACCCATAAATTCCCAACCATTCAAGTTACCCCAACAGTCAACTAATCAAACCCTGTTCAAAAATCAAATTCATCAGTCAAGGTCAATAACCCATGTTGACCTTAACTCGTCGAGTACCCTCGACTACTCGCTGAGTTCCTTGAAATACTTTTCCACTCACCGAGTTCCTTTGGTTTATTATTGAACTCTAAGGCTACTCGTTGAGTTTTCCTTCTTGCAACTTGACGGTTACACATGCACACATAAATTGGGCAAAACTCATCCGACTCGCCGAGTTGTTCATCCAACTCGTCGAGTCTACAGCAATTTTCATCAGACTCGCCGAGTTGTTCATCCAACTCGTTGGGTCCAGGCTCATCTTCATGAGACTCGCCGAGTTAACCTTGCAACTAGCTAATTTCCTTTAGTCCTTAAGCCATACAGACTCTTTTAAGCTATGAAGCTGCTCCAAATTACAAATCCAAGCTTCTAAGGCATGTTTTTCACGTAAAGTATCAAACTTTACACGCATGCATAGCTACAAAGGCTCCGAATGTGAAATTTAAGCTCACAATGGGGTTTCATACTTCAAAGAGGCTTCATACATGACCACATTCGGGGCTTTATGACTCTAGAACCCAAGAAGGATCCAAATCTGAAGCTACAACTTCAGATCTAGCTCATATCCCACATTATCATATCAACCAAAGCATAAAAACCCTAGATCTCAACCAAAAGAGGTCTAGAAGAAGAATGAAGTAAATGTGACAACTTGATACCTCCAATTGATGCTATCTAAGGTAGATTCTTGATTTCCCACACCTCCTTGCTCCTAATCTCTTGTCCTCCAAGATCTTCCTTTTCTAGAACTCCTCGTTAAAGCTCAAGACACACAAGGATGAACACCACACAATTAGGGTTTCTCAATTGACTGCAAAGAGGCTAAAGGGGGCTTACGCTTCTTTAAATAGGGTGCAAAACCCTGGGATTTAGGGTTTCATTTGCTAGCTCCTACTCGTCGAGTCCCTTTATGGGCTCGGCGAGTAAGCCACTAAATACGCGATCCCACCTCACTGCTACTCGATGAGTAGGGCAACAAACTTGTCGAGTAGGTCTCAAATGAAATAACGTTAATTTAAATCCATACCTGAGAATCAGGGCATTACAAGCAGTCAGATAGTATGGACAATGTTATAAGACTACGGGGGTATCCGTAGCATTCACCGACAGTCAGATAGTGTGGGAAGTGTTGTAAGACTGCGGGGGTAGCCGTAGTATTCACCAGAAGTCAGGTAGTGTGCGAAGTGTTGTGAGACTACGGGATGACCCGCAACATTCACGAATTCTTTCAAATGATTAGGTCGGGGTGGGCCAATTCGCAAGATTTTGGGTTGACCACAGTATGATTGGAATTAGAAAATCGTAGGTCGTTGGAGATCAGGCATGATGTAAGACTATAGTGGTTCTAGTAGCATTCACTTTTATTATTAGATTCAATGGCTATAGGTAGTCATAATTTTATGATAAGGTAGATCAGAAGGAATAATGGAGCTAGGAGTGGCAATATGATTAGGGCAGATTTTGATAGCCAAAGTTTTCCTCAAAAGTCGCATGAGGAGACTGTGAGGTTGCTCTTGGCTCATCAACCAGGCCAGACTTCAGTATTCCATATAAGTTGGGACCAGGGAGGTCTCGGTGGATTTTGGAAGCAACTAGAAGGCAGCCTACTGTTTCGAACAGTTTCCGTGTTTAGGGCGGTATTAGCGATTTGGGGTTTCATGTGTATGAAAAGTATCTGAATTGCTTGGGTAATGCTAAGTCACTCACAGCAGGATTGAGTAATCTCATAGTAATTGATTTGACCCTATTCCGCAGCACACGTCTAAGTCTAACCGTTGCATGGATTAGTTTCCTACTTGAAGGATTATCTGAACCTACTGTCAAGTATAAGGGTTCAGCAGGGATTCAACAATAATGATTCAAGTATAAGCGTTCTTCAGATTTCAGTTTGAGTAAATGTGATCATGATGTAATGATTTTGTTTATCTTCAGGTTTTAGAACCCTGTGAAGGTTGGTTGCGGTCGCATTGTCAAGGCGGTGGTATGCTTGAGATTATGGTCTTCTTACTTAGGTTGATGGATTGCAAGGAATGGTAAGGAACCATTGCGAGGAAAAAATCTAATTTAAGTGGGGAAAGTTGTAACGTCCCATTTATTAAATAAATAAATAGATAAAATTAATAAATGAATAGTAGTCCTAAAATCCATAATATTTAGCGGGGTGTGGGTTTTAGGGAGCCAAATAGTATAATTTGGATTTTCTAGGGTTAAAGTGTAATTCTGGGAGTTATTGTGTAAAGATTTTCAGAAGCAGGGGGTGTTTAGTAAAATATTGGCCTTGATATGAAAGGATTTTTAGAGGTTGGGGCTAAAAGAGTAAATGTTGGATTTAATTTGAATGAAAATGGAGGTGGGACTGAATGTGTTAATATGGACCATGTTTTCAAATTGGATGGGACTTATATACCCGTCACCACCTTGTATTCAAAACCTAACCCTAATACTATAAACTAGCCGCCACTATCTGCTCTGACTACCTATGTCACCACCGCGAACCATTGATGTGGTACGTGACTGTTGTCACCATACCTCCACCTTTCTCCTTCTCCTTCTTTTTGTCACCATATGTAGCCGCCCGTGACAATTTTCGATGATGTTCCAGCTGCCCACACCGTCGACTTCATTCCATAGCAGCTAGTTATCACCGCTGTGCGAAAGCCATTGAAGATGTAACCGTTATCGTCCGCCGTCGATAGTGGCGCTGCTGCTGCCGCCGTCATAGTCCTCCTCCAATATGGAAGTTCAGCGTGGTGTATTTATGCTCATGTTTGTGTGTTGCATGTGTTGCTGTAACATGTTCGGTCGCGCGTGTGCGTGTAGATGGCCGGAAACGACAAAAAGCCACCATGGCAGCCAACCATGCTGGCTGCCGCTATAATATCGACTTCTGCCACCTAGGCGGTGGTTTTGTGGGTGTGTATTCGAGTGTCCAAGTTGTACTTTGCATTTGTGGGATTCTATGTGCGAGTTTTGGCCTGAAAAACCACTGCCACCACCATGAGGTGGTGGCTACCACCTTTTACTACCGTTGGCGGTCACAAGGGTGGTTGTGTGTGTGTGTTATTTTTTTTGTGTGTGTGTGTTTGTTTAGATATTGTGTGTATATTTGTATTTTGGCCAAAATAATCAAGGAAATCCATCACCACCACCGTGAGCTGTCGTTGACCACCACTACCCGAGGTGGTAGTGGGTGGTACCTGATTTAATTAACAGTTAATTAACCTAAAAGCGAATGATTAGAATGTAATGGGGTTGGAAACCCTAATTATGGTTTAGAAAAGTTTGATTTTGGATATGTTAATTTGGAAGTATCGGGAGCGACATGCTTGGACCATTGGATTGGAATTGTGAATTAATCTCGAACATATTGTATGTTTGACTTAGTAGAGTGATGGACTTAATGGATTAAATCCTTAATGGGTTAAGTAGGAACACTTAACCCTAATCTTCATTTTATGTGAAAACCCTAATTTTGTTTGGGCCTTGAGTTGGGCCTTTCTATTGGGCTTTGGTGATTAGGTTATTGATGGGCCATTCAAGAACAAGTACATGGACTAGAATATTTGAATGGGATTTAGGGAAAGGCCCATATGAGGGGTTTGGGCCCAATTTGGAAAAGTGAGCCATAGGTGGGCCATAATTGGGCCTTGATGATTATGAGATATTGGACCGTTGGAATACCAAATCTTTGGACTGGAATAAATGGTTGGGCCTCAGGGTAAGACCATGTAAAATTTTGGGTCCAATTTGGAAAATTTGGCCATATGTTGGGCTTTGGTTCATTATTTGACTTTTTAGCCTTTGGATTGGGCCTTGGGTTTGAATCAAGTTAAGTTAGGGGTAAACTAGTCTTTTACCCCAACCATGGACGTATGGTTATCTGTTGGAACCCAATTATTCATCGGGTGTTAATTTGATGTTGACAGTTCTGGAATCTGTCATCTAGCAGTTAGAGTTTTGACCGAGGGACTTCAGCAGTGCGAGGTAATTCTCCTCACTGTTTATATGGGTTGAAAGCAACAATGTCAACCCATTTAGTTTATGTATTGTAGGAAGACCTAGTGGTTAGCCCTAGGCATTATGTATGAAACACCAGGAGGTGGCTCTTGGCACAATGTATTCCATTATGTATGGTAAGAAGACCTGAGGGTTAGCCCTAGACATTACGTATGAAGGACCAGTAGGTGGCTACTGACACATTGTATTCTAATTGGCTAAGTAGAGTATTATGTATGCTAGTTTTCTTTGTGATGCTCACATGGAAGACCAGGAGGTGGCTCTTGGTACTTGTCATTAAGACTTAGGGGGTGGCCACCGGCTTGGCAAGAAAGACCATGTGGCAGCCCTTGGCATAATATCAAGACTATGTTCGGCCCGTAGCACATTTATTGATTATGATATATGTATGGCTCCTAGTTATGTATGACGGTATGTGATTTATGTGCTTATGTGCTAGACAGTATCCGGTTGAAAGAGACCGAAGGGGTAGGGCAACACCCAAATATGCTAGGAAGTATGTTGTTATGTATTGTATGTGGTATTTAGGGAACTCACTAAGCTTCTTGCTTATAGTTTTAAGTTTTGGTTTCAGGTACCTCTAGTTTTCAAGTATAGGAGCTTGGGACGATCGCAACGCTTACACCCATGTTTTCCGCAATTTGTGATTTTTAGGAATGAACTCTGATAAATGTATTATTTGGACTGCTTTTCAAAGCGTGAACAAAGTTATAATAATCTTTTTATTTATATTAAAAATGAAATTTTTGGCCTTGAATTTTGGGATGCTACAAGTTGGTATCAGAGCCCTGATTTGAGGGATTCAGACACACTCTTGGGTGTGTCTGGACTCAAATCATGGGTTTGAAAGATTAAAAAAATAATAAAATAAATAAAATATAAAAAATAATTATTCTAAAATTAATACTAAGGGTTTTAAAGAAGAACAAGAGGTGTGATGCGTGCAATGGACTGGGCTCAAGAAAGTGGTTCCTAAAATACCAATACATGTTTGTTACGTGATATGATATGATTATGTGATTCGCATGCTTGATTAGGGATAAGGATCTATGAAGGATGCCTTATATGAATACTATTGGTGCTTAGTGAACTACCTGCTAGTACTGATTAGTTAATGATATGATGACATGCTTAGGTTATGCCAGATTGTAGGAGCCTTCAAATTGAACGCTAGTACAGATACCTGATTAGAGGATAGAATGGCTTTATTGGAGTATGTTGGTTAGATTTTCCATTATCGGAATGTTGCTTGTTTGTGCTTTGCGGGACTCTTAACAATGTGAGCTAGCTGCTAAGTGAATATGCTAAGTCACATGTGGCACAGGCTAGATAATCTCAGAGTGACGGATTTGACCCTATCACACAGCTCTCGTCTGAGTCTAACCGTTCCAGGGATGAGTCTTTTACTCGAAGGATTATCTGATCTTTGTTAGATGTTGCTACATTCATGATGTAGCTAGTTGACATTAATGGGAATCCTTCAGCAACTGAGGACTGGGTGGGTTCGGGAACCTAGGGAAGCCTAGGTAATGCTATAGTGGATTTGGTTGCGCTGTTAGCGAGCATTCAGAGTATCATTTTGAGAGGGTGACTTGGAGGATTCAGTATGATTCTTGAGGAAAGTATGGATAGGTGTGGTAGGTAGTATTGGGCCCGTACTACAGAAAGCACAGGATCCATACTTGAAATGGGAAGAGTCTTCGTTAATCTAGGAAGCCTGTGGGATGATGATTCTTGGGTATATTCAGATCTCTTGCATGTCATTTTGGTATGGTATTGCGCACTCGGATTCTGGTTCCAGCTCAAGATCAGAACCTAGACCAATTGATGTGTGATCGTGTTCATCTTATCGGAGATCACTCGTAGAGTTTTGGAATGAACCTCGATATTCTTTTGTTTGGCCAAGGAAGCGGATTTTGGGAGCTCTTGATAGTCGTCTCAAGGCCTGTCAGGTCGGAAATGTCGCAGAGCAGATATGGGCTCATTTGGAGCCCAAAGCCCATGGATTCATAGAATCCTTCAGGAAAGATAATCCTATTGTTAATTCCTATCATCAGGATCAAAAGAGAGTTTTTGCACCATGACCTCAGGATGGTTGTGGTATCTCAGGAGGAGGTGATCAGGATTCTTTCAGATGTTTGCATGTATGTTATCTTCTACCACTTTAAGGTGGATATTGGTAAATTATCACACTTGGGAATTTTTATTGAGTTTAGGTAAGTTAGATCTTCGGTCAATTCTATGCTATTTTCTGGGTTCTCAAGGATTGTCATATGCCATTCTGCATGCCGAGAAGTCCTTTGATGAACCTACAGATGGATATATCTTGTAGAGTGGGATACCGCGTGTACCGTTATTGTTCAGGGTCTTTTTCGTGATCCATTCAGGAGTATTTCTTGGTGGATCTTTGGTCATAAATTAGTGGAGTAGTTCTCTAGCGAAGCCAGGGTTCAGTGGTCCTTTCATTTGTTCGGGTACGAACCACATTTACCTATGCAAGAATTTTGGAATTCATTGCACTACCGTTGCTCGGGAAGGACTAGTTGCATGTAGATGGTGGTGTTAGTTGTGAGAGTTGTTTATTCATTGGGCGTTCTAGAGAATTGTATTTTCGCATGGGTTGTGTTCGGTTAGAGTTCAGCGGTGCTGCGAGGGTGGAAGCGGGAACAAGGATTCGCCAGCCATGGTAAAGATTAAGGTCTCCAGTCACCAGCATGGGAGGTGGATTGAGGTCTCGGACTGGACCAGATTTCAAGAGTAATCTTCAAGATTTTAGAGGATAGGCGATCTTAGGGTTTAACTGGTAATTGATTGTTAGCATTAGTAAGCACAGATTGTCAATAGTGGATTATTAGGAAACAAGAAAGATTGGGACTCCTTTAATTCTCATGTGTCGTGAAGTCTTAGTTGAATCTAAGTGGGGGAGAATTGATCAGGTATTCAGGAGCAGAAATAGGTATGAAACTCGGATGAGTTTCACATCCCCGTCAGGGAGGAACGCGATCGAGTGGCCATCTAGGTAGAGGATTGTGTAAGCTGGAAGTTTGGAAGACTTCCAACATTTGGTTCATGTTTTTCCTTGGCATAGGATAGAAGGTTTTGGGGACCAAGTTAGAGCTCCAGCTAGGACTCAAGTTCAGTTGAGTGTTAGGTCGAGCGCGTGTTTGACCCAGTATGGAAAGTGTTGTAAGACTGTGGGGGTAGCCGTAGCATTCACAAGCAATTAGATTGTATAGACAGTGTTGTAAGACTACGGGGGTAGTTGTAGCACTCACACACTGTCAGATAGTATGCACAGTGCTGTAAGACTACAGGGGTGTCTGTAGCATTCATTGGCGGTCAGATAGTGTGGGAAGTGTTGTAAGACTACGGGGGTAGCCGTAGCATTCATTAGCAGTCAGGTAGTATGGGTAGTGTTGTGAGACTGCGGGATGACCCGTGGCATTCAAGAATTCATTCAGATGATTAGGTCAGGGTGGGCCAATTTGCAAGATTGTGGGTAGACTACAATATGACTGGAATCAGAAAACGGTAGGTCGTTGGAGATCAGGCGTGATGTAAGACTAACATGGTTCTAGTAGTATTCATTTTTCGTATTAGATTCAATGGTGATAGGTAATCAGACTTTTATGATAAGGTAGATCAAAAGGACTAATGGAGCCAGGAGTGGCAATATGGTTAGGGAAGATTTTGATAACCGAAGTTCTCCTTGGAAGTTGTGTGGGCCCACAATGAGGTTGCTCTTGGCTCTGGAACTAGGCCAAGCTTTGTTGGATTAGTGTCTAAGTCCATAACTATTTTGGTATGTACTTGACCCGATGATGCATGGTCCTTTTGGGTTGCCTTCACCAAAGCAACTTGATAGGATGAATTATGGAGAGAAAGGATTAATTATGATTTATTAATATATTATGAGAATAATATATTAAAGGAGAAATTATATTGTTTAATTAATATTAGTCAAGAATTAATTGATAATTAATTTTGTGGCTAAAAGAGATTAATTAAACTTAAGGGACTAGAACTGTAATTATAAGATAATTACATTTGGGCTATGGATTACCTTGGAATAATAGGTTGGTCGAATTCTATGGGGAAACCCATTAGAAATCGTCCAAGGGATATTCTAAAAGGGTCCATGGGCTGCTTAGGGCTTAAGCAGTCAAACTAGGGTTTCCTAGTTGAAAACCCTAATAGCCTACATGTATATATAGTACCCTTAAGCCCCAAAAACGTGGCTAAGAGTTTCACTAGGTTTTCTGGATGTTTTGGGCAGCCTCCTCTCTCCTTATTCTTCATCCTCTTGCTCTTGGTGTTTGTGAGCCATTAGAGGAGTGACACTTGTGACTTTAAGCTTTATAAAGCCATTACAAGGAGGATTTGAGATTGTTATTGCTACATAACAATCAAAGGTAATTCTCTAAACCCTAATTTCAATTTATAATATGTTAGATCTAAGATTGTAAGTCTTGGATACATTGCATGTACAATAGAGAAACGTAGATCCAAAAATTGGGGTTTGCTTGAGCACATAGGATGTTCTTATGGCTAAAACCCATCAGTTGTATCAGAGACTTGATTGGTTTCTGTTGTATGTGATGGTATGTTGAATTATTAACTGAAAATCGAATTTTGGCCTTCTGTTCGAACTGACTCGGCGAGTCACTACATGGACTCGGCGAGTCTGCCCTACTCGGCGAGTTCCAATGTGTGACTCGACGAGTCGGAGCGTCAGACAAAGGGAATTTCAGATTTTATTGATGTTTTGCTTAAGGATAATTACCATATTCATTTTAAACTTATAAAATACGATTTTTAATGTTTTTAAAAGATTATCCTTGCCAAAACACAAGATAATTACCAATTGATTAGATAATAACTTCCTTATATGATTAAAGATTGATTATTTGTATTAATTGGGTAACTTATCTTGCAAGAAATTGAAATTAGGTCAAATATAGATAATCACAAAATTAATTGTTTAATTTCTATTATTTGTTATTTGATCCTTATGCCCATGTAAGTTTTATGGTTTAAATTTGAACTTAAAGGTTTTGTTTTGAAATTTAAATAGTTGAAACCCTAATGTTTTGAAATGTTTCAAAACTTGCCCTCACGTTTTGGAATTTAAAAGTTGATTAAAAGTTTAATTTAGAAATGTTAAATTCTAAAAACCTAGTATTGTTTTGAAAAGTTCAAATCACACCCTTATGGTTTTATTAATTAATTAAAGTGTATAATTATTAAATTTGACCACCTAGTATTTTAAAAGTGTAAAATACACCCTATACTATATATAACATTAAAAGTCTAATATATATGTATGAGTAAAAGTCAGTATTACCGTTAGTAGGCCTCATTCACGAAGTTGGTCTATAAGGGGTGTTTAACGAATTTGCCTATAAAATGGTGATTGAATGGGTATCCACTCTTACCCACCGCACTCTTGACTAGTGGAGGGTCGTTAGCCGAACAGGTAGGATAGGACAGAAACCTTCCATTATAAGTATAATGAAGTACAAAAGTAACTAAATGCTTTTACAAATTCCCAATCTTAGTTACTTTAGGCAAAAATGAATTGATGCAATTCCGTGAAATTACACTTTGTGCCCTTGCGAAGACGTTAGTGGAGCGTGTGTGGTTAACCGGCACACTAAATGGTTATAAGCAAAGGTAGCAAAGTGTGATCAATGTTTGTCATCGTTCGGCGGAGCGTGTGTGGTTAACCGGCACATCGAATAGGTGACCGTAACATGTGGGGGCACCATGTAAGTCTGCATGGCTATTCACACCCGCTTTGTGATCCCCGGTATCCCAGTCACAAACTAGAGGGGCATATCGAGATTTAAACATGTCATTGAAAAGTTTAATGAATCTCAAAAGATCTAGTAATTTTCAATAGATTTAAAACATAAATTTCTTTTTCATTTTTCATGGTGGAAATTAGCGAATCGTCATTCACTTACCTTCAAATATTCTGCAACTAGATTACGACATCCCTTTTCTAGGTTGTAGAGTATTGTGTTGGGTCCTAGCCTTAATATCTCATTTGGGTGATTTATTAAGGTCTCAATCAATCAACTAACTTGAATTTAATTTTTCTCCCGTTTTGTAGATGTCAAAGTATGACAACTTTGGTCTTCCCAAATCCCGTGGAATAAGTTTTTCACATGAAGATGATATTCCACGATTCGATCGAGGAACACGAGATCATGATTCACTTCCTCCACCTCCTCCTATTATTCTCCCTAACCCACAAGTTCAAAAGATTGAAAAGTTCAAACTCACTCAAGCCCTTTTGGCAAGTAAACATGAAGAAGGAAAGTCAGTGTGTGCACACATCCTAGAGATGAAGTAACACATTGATAGGTTAAGAATGTTGGGATCTGTTGTCTGTGAGGAGCTGGCAGTTGACTGGGTTCTTTAGTCACTTCCTAACTCATATAGTAAGTTCGTAAAAGAGTACTATATGATGAACCATGACGTAACCCTCATTGATCTCACCTATATGCTTATTGCTGCTGAATCTGCAATGATTTGGCGCACTGGAAAAGCAAAGTTGATTGGTGGATCTGACTTCCAGACCTCTGTGGATATAGGCAACGAAAGGCATGCCACGATCGAAGGGTTTGATCATAAGAGAAAGGCAAAGTCAGAAGTAGTTCCATGTGCGGTTCCAAAAGAGTCAATTTGCTTTTATTGCCGAGAGAAGGGGCATTGGAGACGAAGCTGCCCTATTTACCTAAAAGATTTAAGAGATGGCAGAGTCAAAACGTATGACTCTGCTATAGGTAAAATCCATTAACTAACTCTTTTAAGTTCCTATTCTAGATTCTTGATACATGATGTGATAAGATTACAATTGATGTTTTGTAGGACCGAAGAAAGGAAATGAAACTTAAGGGAAGAAGTGAGCAGAATCTAATCGTGAATAAATGGATTTCGATCGCATTGCTTAAATATTGGATTCTTGAGCTACTACTTAGAGTTAGAATAGATTGCTAAGAAATATGTATTAACATAGTTTTTCAATGAATTGCATTGTAAGGACAAATTTTTCCACAATAAAATAGATTTTGATTTTATATTTATCCTTGCAATGGCGTGTATGAAAAATTGATGTTTGAATGTTTCTGTTATTAGCAATAATGGATTTGTTTCTTAATTATGTTATTTGTGGAAATGTCAAGAATTTACCAAATAGGGAAAGTTTCTCATCGCCCAAGTTTCAGTCGGACAGAAACTTGGAATCATACGACTTGGTTGCATGATGAATGAGAAATTTCATATTTGGAAATTAGACTAATTCGTTGACAAAGTGTCAAGTGAAGGACTAGGGGATCGAGTACACAAAGTTGTGTGTTGATCAAGTCTACCACAAGAGTAACAAAGACATTCGTCATGATTTACTAAGGTTAAGTAAATATGATTATACTTATAAGATTAAGTGTAATTTTGAGTTGATTGAGAGAGTTTCGATCAATAGCAGAACGAATAAGAAGAATCAAGTAGGCAGAAAGATAAAAGTTTCTCTATTCTAAGAAGAAGGGAGAGTACCTTTTATTATGTTTTATGATAGGTCTTAATGATTAAGAACCATATCTCAATTGATCCTCTAAGTGAGTCTCAGTGCAATTGTATGTCTTAGAAGAGGAATCAAGAATTGAAGAAATGGTTAAATCAAGAATTGAAGAAATGGTTAAATCAAGAAGTCAATCATACTTCGTTCCAAAACAAGTCTTAGACTTAGGATTGTGACATTGAGTGACAAGTCTTCAGATGGTTTATAAAATTCATCAAATGTGGAATTTGAAAAAGTTTACTTATTCTTGTACATTTGAAATTGGAAAGTTGTGATATCTTGGATAAGACAAAGACCAACTAGAACCAATTTTGTGAAGTGTTTTGTCTTCATAAAAGCTACAATAACTCTTGAATACTTGTCTGTCAAGAAATGTTTATTGACAAGAGAATGTTATTGTTGGGTTTTGAGCAATCTAAGACTTCCTAAGTGTGCATGCAACCCTAATAAACCTTGGATCTATGTTTTCTTCTAAAATACATGCAAATAATAACTTCCAAGGTTTCTTCCTAACTAGCATAGCATAAGGATTATGAATCATAAAAGTACTAGTAGAAATACATACCTTTTGATGATGGTTGATTGTTTGGAGTTTGAGAGCCAAGCACCAATAGTGTGAATGCCTCAAATGGAATCACAAATCACCACAAACACTTGGAAAACTTTGAGAGAGTAGTATACTTTCTTGTGGAATCGGCCACCACTAAGTCTCACACAACTAGTGACTACCCTTAGGCCCTATTTCTTGCATCATATGCTTCTTTATATAGTGTGCATGGTTAGGGTGAAACCTTAATAACCCATGTCTCTTCCTTTCCAAGGATCCATGGGTTAAAAGCTCCATGGATCATCCATGGACTTTCATATTAGCTTATCCCATTAACAAATGAGTATTAGCCCACACTATATAAAATATAATAGCCCATAATTTAATCAGTCTTCTTTTTAATCTCTAAATTAATTCATAATTAATTTAAGACTAAAACTAATTAAATAACATGACTTCATATTAATATATTATAACTTATAATATATTAATAAATCGTAAGTATACAATTCTCATAAAATTATCCATAAATCGTTTGGGTGAAGTGCAACCCAAATGGACCATGCCGGGTCGGGTCAAGTATGTACCAAATAAGTTATGGACTTAGACACCTTATCCAACAGACTCCCACTTGGATAAGTCTAATAACTATATTTGCGTATGTTACTTCAGGAACCAACCAGCAATCGTAGCTCTCAAAAAATATGTTGAACTATGAAGCGCCATTTTAGATAAGTGATCATATAATCCTCTGTTCTCATGATATCTGCCGGACAAATACATGGAACAACGTCGTACTTATTGTCCAGTAGTTTGTTTCCCGATTTCCGATTTGTTTGACAAAGAACTTAATCGAACACATCAATTTAGTTCTGACCGACCGGTACATAGGTCACAAAAAAATCATCGAGGGGCCCAGATATCGCTTCTATTTCTAGAAGGAACAAATAAACTTCGACTCATATGCTTCTTCTACTACTTGTTGAATTGTACACAAAGGCACGTTTTATAACATCAAGTTACTGATGCGTTTACGTGCAATCAATGCACAACCAACTCATAGGTAACAACTCATATCTCTAGATTTGAAGATTTATATGATATTACCGTCTCACGATCACTCGAGATAAATTCCATGAAGTGAGACAAGTGAGCGTGGGTTTATTCCAATACTCATAACTTATGAGCACTCATGAATGTTGTAGCAACCATTGCTATGACTAAACCCATTTAGCCATCTACAAACTCGATTCATGACAGTCTTGATTCATACCTACTTCCAACATATGAACGACTGTGGAGTGTTTACATAACTTAGTCATTCGGAAAGAATAACCTAGCTATTTTGGAAGTCAAAACATGCAAAGTGAAACACAATAATAATCGAATCCAATATGGTCTCAGAACCCTTTTGAATATAAATAGAACCACCTTTTATTTATCACCATATTGAATACACATTATTCATTGTATAATGTTTCAAACAATCAACTTAAGACTTGAATAAAAAACAACAGTTGTCCCATGCTCCTAGCATGTACACTTTGTTTTTCTAAACAATAGTTATGCCACACTCCAAGTATGCACACTATGTTTGTCTATGATCCATACATTGTGATATAGATCAATTGAACATAATTCCAATGATACTCATTTCACAATCCCAAATCCTTATTGTAAATGTGAGAACCCCAATTCCTATCATTTACCAAAAAAAACTGTTAGATTTTAAACTTTTATGCAATGTTCCTCTTGTAATGATTATGCACAAAGTCACCAAAACCTTATCACCAATCATTACAGAGTATTCCAAAGAATGTCAACTTCTATGGAACGGAAGTCTCATATTCAAAGTACATTGCTTTGAACATACTTCTTGCATTAAGGTTTTCTAATCTTACATAGATTGAATAACTTCCACCTATGGAGACATTTCCATAGTCCCATTTTGACTATCACTTCTGAACAAGAGTTACTTCTTTTTAGAATATGTCAATATGGTCCTTTCCGACAACTTACATCATACTTCCAACTGTCCCTGAGCAACCAATATTTGGCGTACCTCAGATTTTCCTCGACAATTGCTTAATCACTTTAGTCATATCCAGTTCTAGACTTTTCCCTTCTCAATGCCTTAAGCATTTGGAAAATTTAGAAAAGATGAATATTATAGCACATGCAATCGATCCTATATCCGAAGCATATGGGACACGATTCATGATATTTGACATAAAGACATGATACTAGACCAGTCTTTTGCTACAATATTTTTTATTTGCCATGTTTTCAAAATTTAACTATGAAGAGGGATGCTGTAATCATAATCGAATTTTGAACACACAATATATATAGAATTTCTTCAAGTTAAACCATTCCAACATAAAATTCATACATATATATTCTTGACTAAAGATGATTAAAATCTCAATCTAAGCTTCTAGAATTGAAATGAAGTATAATTTCCTCTCCCTTAATTATAGCAAAACAACTTTTCAACCCCTGCAACTTCACGAATTGAAACTTTGTTTTCTATAATTAACATTGCTAACTTATAACACTAAACGTAATAATCATGCTCCCACTAACATGATGATTATCAGCAAAACACTTATGCTCCCACTAGCTCTGACATATTTCCAGAAATCTACTGGACTTCTGAAATTTAGATTCATACACCCTTTCTTAGATAGCTCATATGTGTGTCTAAGCAATTTCAAGAACTATGAAAAGGGATGTCGTAATCATAGTCTCAATTTCTTAGACCTTTGCCATTTCTCACAAGTCCATGTTAGTGTGCCGGTTAACCACACACGCTCCACTAACGACTTTAGAAAATGCAAATAACACAATTGATATCTACGTAAAATCTACTTAGTGAAAGCGTTTCCTCACCATCATTTTCATGAATCGGAGAGAAACCTTATGACACTTAGATTTTATAGTGTATGAGTTCCTATCCATGTGAATTTGTCAAAACCATAATCATAAGATAAGGTTAGTGACAAATTCAGCCTTACATGGATTAAAATTGTTCAATCTTAGTTTCTTGTCACCTTGGTAGCACAAGGCCCACCAATGCTTCCAAGTTGAACTCTGATAACTCACATGAAAATTCAACTTATTTGAAGCAGGTACAGAAACAAGAATTATGTCAACACGATAGGTTGCAAACCTTAAGTTGTGTGCTAGTGATAAATTACAGGTTTTACTCTTGATTAAATCTTGAAACTCTTTCAGGATCTTTAAGGCTCCCACTGTCCCCTTGACATATAAGTTTCCCTAGTCAAGAACCATTCCTTGACAAAACAAATATTCAAGTGATAGTGCGGATTCTTATCAAGACTAACACTTCACACAATTGGTCTTAGTTGGTCTTTGTCTCATCCAAGACATCACAACTTACCAATCTCAAATGTACAAGGGTAGAAACATTCTACACTACATTTGATAAGTGTTTTAAACCTTACTTTATGTCACTCAATGTTACAATCTTGGAGTATGACTCTAAGAATTGTTTTGGAACGAAGTATGACTCATCTTCTCGATCTTAACCAATCCAAAAATTCATGACCTCTCTTCTTAGCCATAACAATGCACTAAGACGTCCTTAGAGTATGAATTTGTGATATGGTTTCGTAATCATTAAGATGATCATGAAATACGATACTAAAGTACTCTCCCATCCTTTCAGATTTGAGAAACTTTTATCTTTCTGCCTAATTTGATTCTTCTCATTTGTTTTGTCATACATTGTAACCTTTCCAATGTTACAGAATTATACTTAACCTTATAAGTATAATCATATTTACTAATCTTCAGTAAATCATGACAAATCAATCTTTGTGGTGGACCTTGACCAGCGCACACCCAGTGTACCTAATTCCTTAGTCCTTCAATTGACTCACATATACATGTGATCAAAGAATTAGTCTTAATTTTCAAAGATGAAAATTCTCATTCATCATACAATACAACTTGTATGATTCCAAGTTTCTGTCCAATTGAAACTTGGGTGATGAAAAACTTTCTTCATTTGGTAAATTCAGACACTACCACAAATGAAAGAATCAAATCCACTTTCCAATATTGCTATTACTGGAAACATATAAGCAACAATTTTCCACATATGCCATTGTAAGGATATTTTTTAAAATAAATAAAATTTAAAACCTTTTTTTTCTTTTATTTTAAAACTTTGCGGAAAAACTTATCCTTACAATCCACATGAAAACCTTGTTGTTATCTATTCATAAGCAATATATTATAACTCTTACGCAACAACTTAAAATTCTGATTGCCGAACCATGCGATCGAAAACCCACCTTTGCAATCAGAATCAACAGATACTTACTTTAAGCTTCCTATCTTTTCTTTGATTCTTAAAAACATCAGCATGTGACCCATTCACATTATGTAATAAGAATCTCCAAATAGGAGCTTAATAGAGTTAGACAGTGGACTTTACCCGAAGTAGCGTCAAACCTCTTGACTTGATCAACCTTATGACCTTTCAGGCGAATAAGGCAGCTTCGCAACCAATGCCCCTTCCTTTGGCAACAAAACACATGGACCCTTTGGTAATGGCACATGAGACTATCTCAGAATTTTCCTTTCTCTTTACTATTTGGTCAACCGAGTTGACTATAGCCGATCCCTTTCCATTGGGAAGAGAAATCCTTTTCTAGATATCCAATGCTACCATTGTCAATGTCCATGTAGACTTTGGAAGTTGTTCTTTTAATCAAATTTGCTTTACTGGTGTTCCAAATCATTGCTGATTCCACAACACCAAGCAAATAGATAACATCATTAAGGGTCATGTCATAGTCCGTCTCATAGTAGTCCCAAAGAGACTCACTATGTTACTAAGAAAGTGATTGAACATCCAACTTTCATGGGACTTTGACACCCAACTCTCCCGGCTTGTCAATATGTGACTTTATCTCCAAGATGTGAGCACACATAGACTATGCTTGCCAATAGGGATTGAGTGACTTTAAACTTTTCAAGAACTTGTGGGTGAGGGAGAATAATTGTAGGAGGTGGAAGAAGTGAAGCATGATGTTGAGGGACACCATCTTCAAGAGATTTGGGAAGATCATAGTTGTCTGAACTAGACATCTATGATGGGAGAAAATCAAGTTAGTTGATTCAAAGTCCTTAATATAACACCCAATATGAAATATTAAGGCTAGGACCCAACACAATATTTCATAATTTGGAAGAGGGATGCCGTAATCCAAGCTATAAAATATTTGAAGGTAGGCGAACGACGATTCACTAATTTCCACCATGAAAAACGAAATAATTTATATGGTTTTAATTGGATTTGAAATTGCTAGATCTTTTGAGATTCATTGAGTTTTTCAATGGCATGTTTCTATCTCAAGTGTGCCCTCTCAAATTTTGTGACTGGGATGCCGAGGATCACAAAACAAGGTGTGAATAACCATACCAATTCACTTGGTACCCTTAATATTATCACCTAATCAATGTGCCGGTTAACCACACACGCTCCATTGATCTATGACAAACATTAAGTCACCCTTCGTGGTCCTTACTAGTCCAAGTTAGTGTGCCGGTTAACCACACACGCTCCACCAACGACTTGGTAAGGTACAAAGTGTGAATTCCATGGGCTAGCACCAAATTCACATTTTTCCTAAAGTAACTAAGATTGGGAATTAAATAAAACATTTAGTTACTTTATAATATTTATTATACTTTTAATGAGAATTTAAAGTCATTGTCCTACCCGTTCGGCTAACGACCCTCCACCAGTCAAGCAAGCGGTGGGTGAGAGTGGACACCCATTAAGTTGCCATTTTATAGGCAACAACCTTATACACACCTTATAGATCGGCTTCGTGAATGAGGCCTACTAATGGTAAAACGACTTGTTCTTATACATATATAATAATTAAACATTAATCTTATAATAGTATAAGGGTAGAATTTTAACTTTTAAAACTTCTAGGGTATGGAATTAAAGTTTGTGTGAGACTTTACAAACTCCAAAACTTGAGGGCAAGTTTTGAACAATTCATAAACTTTTGGATATTCATAACTTATGAGTTTTAATTAAGTGTTTAATACTTTTAGTGAAGAGTCTCTTGGAAATCCATAACTGAGGACAAGTTATGAAGTCCATAAAAGCATTTATTAGAAAAACTCTTCTAAAGTGTAACTTATGACTTCTTAAAAAAAACATTTAAAAGAAAAAAACTTTTGGAATTCCATAACTTGAGGACAAATTATGAATTCCATTAAAACACATTAAGATCAAGAATTAACTAACAAACAATTTGCAAATAATTCCTATGATCTAACAAAACTCATATGAACATGAACATCCACATCAACAATTTCAAGAATCATATGAACACATATAAACTTGAAATTTTGATTATAACTTTGAAATTGGTCCACCATCATCACTACCACATCAAAAACAGGTTTTACGAGTCCAAAACAATTTAAGGTAATGATTCTAGACCAATTCCAGCACCAAAACTCGAAGATATGCTGTCTGGGGTTCCAACTCGTCAAGTGCATGAACCAACTCGCCGAGTTGGATGAATTTTGTCTTGGACTCGTCGAGTCTCTTCATGGACTCGGCGAGTCTGCTATGCAGACAGCACATAAACTTCGATTTTCAGCAATCTGCATCAAGTATTCAAGAAAACAAGCCTAGTCTCTGATACCACTGTTGGGTTTTGAGCAATCTAACACTTCCTAAGTGTGCATGCAACCCTAATAAACCTTGGATCTATGTTTTCTTCTAAAATACATGCAAATAATAACTTCCAAGGTTTCTTCCTAACTAGCATAGCATAAGGATTATGAATCATAAAAGTACTAGTAGAAATACATACCTTTTGATGATGGTTGATTGTTTGGAGTTTGAGAGCCAAGCACCAATAGTGTGAATGCCTCAAATGGAATCACAAATCACCACAAACACTTGGAAAACTTTGAGAGAGTAG
The DNA here is from genome assembly GCF_051521515.1 of Lactuca serriola. NCBI lineage: Eukaryota > Viridiplantae > Streptophyta > Magnoliopsida > Asterales > Asteraceae > Lactuca > Lactuca serriola. The sequence continues at coordinate 45,454,805 of NC_136412.1, read as the reverse complement.
TATACTTTCTTGTGGAATCGGCCACCACTAAGTCTCACACAACTAGTGACTACCCTTAGGCCCTATTTCTTGCATCATATGCTTCTTTATATAGTGTGCATGGTTAGGGTGAAACCCTAATAACCCATGTCTCTTCCTTTCCAAGGAACCATGGGTTAAAAGCTCCATGGATCATCCATGGACTTTCATATTAGCTTAGCCCATTAACAAATGAGTATTAGCCCACACTATATAAAATATAATAGCCCATAATTTAATCAGTCTTCTTTTTAATCTCTAAATTAATTCATAATTAATTTAAGACTAAAACTAATAACATGACTTCATATTAATATATTATAACTTATAATATATTAATAAATCGTAAGTATACAATTGTCATAAAATTATCCATAAATCGTTTGGGTGAAGTGCAACCCAAATGGACCATGCCGGGTCGGGTCAAGTATGTACCATATAAGTTATGGACTTAGACACCTTATTCAACACTTATATGTCAAGGAGTCAGCGGGAGTGTTAATGGTCTTGAAAGGTTTCAAGAACTAATTAAAAATAAACCTTATCAATCATCACTAGCACACAACTTGAGGTTTACAACCTATCGTGTTGACACTATCTTGTTTCTGTGTCGTTCCAATTGAGTTAATTATGCATGTGAGTTCTATGAGTTCTCATTTGAATGCATAAAAGGCAAGGACCTTGATCAATGAAAAGTACATTGATTAGAAAGGATGAGCTGCTTAACTACATGGAAGACATGGTGGGCACTCGTGTTACCATAAGGCAAGAAATCAAGATTAAGAAAGTTCGGTCCATATGAGTTTGGATTTGTCGCAAACTTTGATTTTGGGCAAATTCGCATGAATAGGAACACGTAAACCATTAAAATCTAAGTGTCAAAAGATTCCCTCCTTCATGAAAATGAATGTGAGGAAATGCTTTCACAAAGAGATATTTTAAGAAGATAGTGATTATGAAATTGTATTCTCGAATTCGATTATGGTTACAGTATCCCTTTCCATAATTCGAATTGTGAAATTTGTCAATTAGTCTGAATTGTTTAGAAACACATATGAGCTATCTAAGGCAAAGGTGTATAAGTTTATGAAGCTTAGATAAAGGATTATCATGTCAAATCTAGTGGGAGCATAAGTGTTATGCTTATTTGATAATAATCATCATGATAGTGGGAGCATAAATATTGTGCTTGTATGATTATTAAAAAAAGTATTGCAAGTTAGCAATATTAATTATAGAAAACAAGAGTTATACTTTGCAAGGTCGTAAGGGTTGTATAGTTGTTTTGCTATAATTAAGGGAGAGAATATTATGCTTCATTTCAAATCTAAAGGCTTAGGTTGTGGAATGTTAATAAATTTAGTTAAGGATACATAGTGTTATGCCATTGTTCGAATTGTGAGAACGTGGCACATTAAATATTATAGCAGAAGATTGATAAAGTATCATATCTTTATGTAAGACATTATGCATCGTATTCCATACGCTGCGGGTATAGGATTGATTGCTAGTGCTATTATATTTGACCATTCTAAAATTTTCCAAATGTCTAGCGCATTTAGAGCGAAAAAGGACTAGAATCGGTTTTTACTAAAATAATTAAACAACTATCATAGGACGATCCAAAGCTCGCTGAGAATTGTTCGCTTGTGAGTAGTTGGAAGTATGGTATTGGATGGACCATATCGACATTATTATGAATAGATAAGATTCTATTAAGAATAAGTTTTCGTATTGCAAAATATGGAAATGTTTCCATATTAGGAGTTGGATATTGATAGTCTATGGCAAGATTAGAAAATTTTATGCAAGAAGGATGTTTAAAGGAATGTACTTTGAGTGAGAGACATCATATCTATAGAATTGTTTCTGATAGAGATTGGCCAAGTCTTGATGATTTTGAGTTATGACTTTACGAAAGAATCATTGCATAAAGTGTTAGAATCTAGCATAAGTAACAAGAATTTGATATTCTTATACTTATGATAAGGATTGGGAGTTGTGAAATGAGTATGATTGGAAATGTGTTCATTTGATCTATTTCACAAAGTAAGGACCGTAGGTAAACATTGTGTGCATGCTAAGAGCATGGGACAATCATTATTATAATTCAAGTAAGAATTTTATTACCCAAAACAACAAATAATGAGTAATCAATATGGTGATTAAATAAAATGTTTTATTTATACCCAAAGTTTGGGGCCATATGGGATTAGTATTATTCTTGTGTTTCACTTTGCATGTTTTGACTTCCTGAATAATTAAATTGGTTCAAAACAATCGAATTATTCGAACGGACCACAGTCGTTCATATGTTGGAAGTAGGTATGAATGAAGACTGTCGTGAATTGGTGTGTGGATTGTCTAAAGTGTATTAGACATAAGCAAATGTTTGTTGCAACGTTCATGAGTGCTTATGAATATGAGATTGAGCATTGGATTAAACCCACACTCAATTTGATCACTTCATGGATTTTATCACGAGTGATTGGTGAGACGATAATATCTAATATTCTTGAAACCGAGATGTGTGAGTTGTATCTTGCGAGTCGGTTACACATTGATAATATGTAAACGCACCAGTAACTTGGTGTCATAAAACATATTGTTGTGTGTGATTCAATGAGTGACTACAAGCAAGCATTGAATCAAAGTTTATCCGTTCCTTTTATCCAAAGTAGGATGACAGCGATATATCTGTGGGCCCCTCGATGATTTAGTGATGAAACTAAGTGCTTTGCCAAGCCATGACTAATTTAATGTGTTCAATTGTTGTCTGTTGTCAGTCGTCATAAATCGGAAATCAAAAAACAACACATAGACAAAGAGAATGATTTAAATCCATGTCTTAGTCTATAAGATATCTAGAATGGAGGAATATATGATCCCTTATCTAAAGGACGCGTATCTGATAAGATCAAAGTTGACAGCGGCTTTTGAAAGCTACGATTGCAGATCAGGATCTTAAGTCATACGCAGAATAGTTATTAGACTTATCTAAGTGGAAGACTGTTGGATTAGTGTCTAAGTCCATAACTATTTTGGTATGTACTTGACCCGATGATGCATGGTCCTTTTGGGTTGCCTTCACCAAAGCAACTTGATAGGATGAATTATGGAGAGAAAGGATTAATTATGATTTATTAATATATTATGAGAATAATATATTAAAGGAGAAATTATATTGTTTAATTAATATTAGTCAAGAATTAATTGATAATTAATTTTGTGGCTAAAAGAGATTAATTAAACTTAAGGGACTAGAACTGTAATTATAAGATAATTACATTTGGGCTATGGATTACCTTGGAATAATAGGTTGGTCGAATTCTATGGGGAAACCCATTAGAAATCGTCCAAGGGATATTCTAAAAGGGTCCATGGGCTGCTTAGGGCTTAAGCAGTCAAACTAGGGTTTCCTAGTTGAAAACCCTAATAGCCTACATGTATATATAGTACCCTTAAGCCCCAAAAACATGGCTAAGAGTTTCACTAGGTTTTCTGGATGTTTTGGGCAGCCTCCTCTCTCCTTATTCTTCATCCTCTTGCTCTTGGTGTTTGTGGGCCATTAGAGGAGTGACACTTGTGACTCTAAGCTTTATAAAGCCATTACAAGGAGGATTTGAGATTGTTATTGCTACATTACAATCAAAGGTAATTCTCCAAACCCTAATTTCAGTTTATAATATGTTAGATCTAAGATTTTAAGTCTTGGATACATTGCATGTACAATAGAGAAACCTAGATCCAAGCATTAGGGTTTGCATGAGCACATAGGATGTTCTTATGGCTAAAACCCATCAAGCTTCAGTAGTCCAAATAATTTGGGGCCAGAGAGGTCTCAGTGGATATTGGAAGCAACCAGAAGGCAGCCTACTCTTTCGGACAGTTTTCATGTTTAGGGAAGTATTAGCAATTTGGGTTTTTGTATGTATGAGAAGTATCTGAATTACTTGGGTAATGCTAAGTCACTCACAACGGTATTGAATAATATCATAGTAATTAATTTCACCCTATTCCGCAGCTCTCGTCTGAGTCTAACTGTTTCATGGATGATTTTCCTACTCGAAGGATTATCTGAGCCTACTGTCAAGTATAAGGGTTCTGCAGGGATTCAACAATAATGATTATATATGGGCAGTCTGTCAGGGAGTCAGACCATATTGAGACTTTGGATCTTAGGTTGAGTAAATGTGATCATGATGAAAGGATTTCGTTCATCATCGGGTTTTTGAACCCTGTGAAGGTTAGTTGTGGTCGCATTGTGAAGGCTGTGGTATGCTTGAGATTATGGTCTTGTTGCTTAGGTTGTTGGATTGCAAGGAATTGTAAGGATTATTTCAAGGACAAAGTCTAATTTAAGTGGGTGAGAGTTGTAGCATCACGTTTATTAAATAATTAAATCGATAAAATTAATAAATGTATAGTAGTCCTAAAATCCATAATATTTAGCGGGGTGTTGGGTTTGGGGAGCCGAATAGTATAAATTGGATTTTTGGCGGTTAAAGTGTAATTCTTTGAGTTATTTTGTAAAGATTTTCAGAAGTTAGGGGTGTTTAGTAAATTACTAGACTCTTTATGAAAGGATTTTTAGAGGGTGGTGCTAAAAGGGTAAATGTTGGATTTAATTTGAAAGAAAAATGGAGAATGGGGAACTGAAAGTGTCAATATGGACCATTGTTTGAAATTGTATGGGACTTATATACCCGTCACCACCTTGTATTCAAACCATAACCCTAGTAATATACACCAACCACCACCCTCACTATTCTCATCCTCCAGCCGTCGCTATCGGCTCTGACCACCGAAGCCACCACCGTGAACCATTGCTGTCAAACGTGACTGTTACCGCCATACCTCCACCTTTCTCCTTCTTCTTCTTTCTGTCACCATCCGTAGCTGCCCGTGACAATTGTTGGTGTGGTTCCAGCTACCCTTGCCTTCGACTCAATTCCACAGTAGCTAGTTGTCGCTGTTGCACCAAAACCATTGAAGATTTAGTCGTTATCGTCCGTCGCCGATCATAGTGCTACTGGTTCCGCCGTTGTCGTCCTCCTCTAATATGGAAGTTCAACGTGGTGTGTTTCTTCTCGTGCTTGTGTGTGCTGTGTGTGTTGCTGTAATATGTTTGGTCTCATATGTGTGTAAATGACCAGAAACCACAAACAACCACCATGGCAGCCAACTATGGTGGCTGCCACTATCGACTTCTGTCGCCTAGTCGGTAGTTGTATGGGTGTGTGTTCGATTGTATAAGCTGTATTATGCATTTATGGGTATTGTATGTGTGAATTTTGGCCAGAAACCCACAGTCACTACCAGGAGGTGGTAGATGCCACCTTGTACTACCTTCGGCTGCCACAAGGGTGGTTGTGCGTGTGTCTTCGTTTAGATATTTTCTATATAAATATATTATCGCCAAAATTTTCAAGGAAATCCGTCACCACCATCGTGAGGTGGTGACCACCGCCCTAAGAAGCTGTTGACCACCACTACCTGAGGTGGTAGTGGGTGGTGCCAGACTTAATTAACAGTTAATTAACCTAAAAGCTTAACTAATGGACTAATTGGAACGCAATGGGCTTGGAAACCCTAATCAGGATTTAGAAAACCCTAATCGTCATTTTATGTGAAAACCCTAATTTTGTTTGGGCCTTGATTTGGGCGTTTCTATTGGGCTTTGGTGAATAGCCTATTGATGGGCCATCCAAGAACAAGTACATGGACTAGAAGATTTAAATGCGCTTTAGGTAAGGCCCATGTGAGGGGTTTGGGCCCAATTTGGAAAACTGGGCCATAGGTGGGCCATAATTTGGCCTTGATGATTATGAGATATTGGACTATTGGGATACCAAATGTTTAGACTGGAATAATTGGTTGGGCCTCTGGGAAAGACAATGTAAAGGTTTGGGCCCAATTTGGAAAATTGTGCCATATGTTGGGCTTTGGTTCATTGTTTGACTTTTGGGCCTTTAGATTGGGCTTTGGGCTTGAATCAATTTAAGTTAAGGGTAAAGTAGTCTTTTACCCCAAGCATGAACTTATGGTTATGTTTTGGAACCCAATTATTAATTGGGTATTATTTTGATGATGACAGTTCTGGAATCTGTCATCCAGCAGTTAGAGTTTTGACCGCGGGACTTCAACAGTGCGTGGTGAGTCTCCTCATTGTTTGTATGGACCAAAGGCACCAATGTCGGCCCATTTGGTTTATGTATCATAGGAAGACCCAAGGGTTAGCCCTAGGCATTATGTATGAAAGACTAGGAGGTGGCTCCCGGCACACTATATGCTATTATGTATGGTAGGAAGACCCGGGGTTAGCCCTAGGCATTGTGTACGAAAGACTAGTAGGTGGCTCCTGGCACACTATATGCTAATTGGCTAAGTAGAGTACTATGTATGCTAGTTGTCTTTGTGATGCTTTCATGGAAGACCAGGAGGTGGCTCTTGGCACTTGTCTGTAAGACCGAGGGGTGGCCCCCAGCTTCGCAAGAAAGACCACGTGGCGGCCCGCGGCATAATGGCAAGACTATGTTCGACACATAACATATTTATTGATTATGATGTATATATGGCTCATGGTTCTGTATGATAGTATGTGATTTATGTGCTTATGTGCTAGACAGTATTCGGTTGAAAGAGACTGAAAGGGGTATTCTAGCACCCATATATGCTAGGCAGCATACTGATATGTATGGTATGTGGTATTTTGGGAACTCACTAAGCTTCGTGCTTACGGTTTTCAATTTTGGTTTTAGGTACCTCCAGTTTTCAAGTAAAGGTGCTCGGGACAATCGCAATGCTTACACCTATGTTTTCCGCAATATGTGATTTCTCGGAATGAACTCTGATAAAAATTATTTAGACTGCTATTCAATGCGTGAACAAAGTTATAATAATGTTTTTAGTTATATTAAAAATAAAATTTTTTTCCATGAATTTTGGGATGTTACAAGTACTGGGTCATCTGAGCTTGCACAGAAGAAACAAACTCATGGCAAGCAATGCTCTCCTAGTGAATATCTTGGTGATCTCAGTCATTGAATTTGTCCTTTGCCTCAGGTCCAGATACTCCTGGGCTAATCTCTCTCTCTCTCTCTCTCTCTCTCTCAACAAAAGGGAAGTATCTCGAGCGAAAAAAAATTAGAAAACTGCTCCCATGATACAACAACTCTCTTTTCTAGAGTATACGAGCTAGTCATTAGTATACACAAATCCTTCTCTCCAGACCAAAGAAGGTTCAGAGCGCACTTGACCTTCTAGTCAGCTGGGCAGGAGCAAGTAAAGAAACATCCCTCAACATTTGATAGCCATCTTATAGAAATAATCGGATCCTGAACTCCATCAAACACTGGCGACTTTGTATTATCGAAGTCCCGATACTAGAAGTGTCTTCCCATGCCATACATGCAACAACAATAGTCGTGGTGGCTACAATAGCAACAACCTCTGAAAGTGAAACATATCGGTCATCAAAGAAATCCATCAGGGCGGTCTGGATAGACCCAAACAAATCTGGTATCTGCCCCCGAACGATAGAAATAACCTCAACATCCAGCATCTTCTTAACCTAGTCCTCAATCAACCCTGACCTATCTTGGCCACTCGCACTACCTCCTGATCCAAATATCCTCGTGAACACTAAGCTGAAAATAAACCAGAAATATCAGATGAGGCGCATATCTTACCATATGAGCTATTCAAAACAAAAAATCCTAGGGCTTGTGCCTTCCCAGCTACGCGTACGGGTTCTGTGCTTCCGGTAGTACGGGCCCATACTACCTTCCTCACCCACCTATATTTGTCTTAGGAGATCATCACAACAACCCTAAAAGTACACACTAGAATACATATACATCATATTATCACTTCCTAGAGAAAAGTTACACATTCCTCAACTGGCTGGCTACTTACATGTAACCCCTTCACTAAACTTCCAATAAAAGTGTATCATGAGCACTACATACTCCCTAGGCTATCCTAGGATCCACATCTCTCCCTACAATCAACTTCCAAATGACCCCCCATTAGTTCAAGTTAAGTATTGCATGAATATAATCACATGCAATATAACTTAAATAATCTTACATTAAACGATTTAACCCTACAACGGTTGGACATAGACAAGATCTATGTAGTAGGACCAAATCCTTTACCCTAAAATTATTTAACCCATGCAACATGTGAGTTAATGTATTCAATTAATAGTTAGTTCACACCCAAAAGAGTCATACAACAATAAGCAAAAAAACACATTAGGAAATAAGACATCATGTATCATGCAATTCTATCATGCAAATCCTAAAGATCCATATCCTACAACTAGATTGATATTCTGACATAAACAAAATAGAAAATAATTGTGTGGGTAACTTGAGGTATACTTTCTTTCTCTGGCTGATCGTACAACTCGCATCCTTCCTTGATTGTTTTTTAAAACAATTTTGAAAATAAGTTTCAAACCTTTTGCAGTTCCCTAGTTTGAGTATGGATTCACACGAATGCTCATCCAATTCTCTCAAACCAAAGCTCTGATACCAACTTGTAACACTAAAAAATCACCATAAATTTACAACTTTCAAAACCAACCTTGAATCAATATCATTTACAAAAAGGGTCATGGTTTCAAAAGCATTATTTCAAATCAAAGTTTTCCCATGAGTCGAAGACATAAAAACAGGAAGTTGTGTACGATCACGCCTTTGCCTTTCCATGATCCTCTGAAGTGCCTGAAACCATAAACTAAAACTGTAAGCCAAAGCTTAGTGAGTCCCCCCAAAGTACCAGCACCTCACATAACAAATAACCATCCAAGATGAACAACCAGCCTGACTGGACTGCCTTGCAGAGCCTACAACCTATCTGGACTTCTCTACAAGCCTTCAGAATAGCTTGACCGCCTCACATTGATCTACAACCTATCTAGGCCACTCAATGAGCCGTTCTAATGAATGCACCGCCTCACAGGGCCTACAGCCTATCTAGTTGTCTCCAGGTGTCTTGGCGTACAACACAAAGCAAGACCGCCTCAACCCAACACAATATGTCGACATATGAATAGATAATCATGACACAGAATCAACAAATACAATTAAGCATGCATATCTACTAACCAATTACATACTAGCTTAACCTTATCCTATCTAGGATAAATAATCTAGTGGGCCGGCATAGGTGCCTCCGACCCATGGGTATAGTAAGGAAAACTCACCTCTCAGTCTGAATGTGACTTGAATAAATCTCGGTCCCAAAAATCGGCTCAACAATCAAATAACCAAAACCAAGGACCTAATCTTAATTAAAAGTTCTAAATACCCAAAATAACACTAGGTCAAACTTGGTTAAAGTCAACGTGTGAACTCGGTCCACTTAGTTGAGTACGCGGGGCATACTCAGTTTCTTCATGGGGCATACTCTAGCTTTGACCAAAGTTGGGCGTTTGACCTTGTACGCGGCACATATTCTGGGTTACACATGTCATACGTACATAATCACTTTGCCTCACTAAGAGCTTAATGCATTAAGCTCTTACGTCCCAATTTCAAATCCAAGACTAAAATACCACTAAAAGTCATAAAATTTCCAAATTTATGACCTTGCATGACCATTAATTTATTAATACACAAAATCCCAACTTCATAACACCTTAAGACCATTTAGAGCTTACGTAGGAAAAACTAAGCATCAAGACCACATTTTTATGACTCAACACCACTCACTAGCTCTAAAAAGATGACTTATTCGATTAAGAGCATGCCATGCTCAAGAATCATCATAGGTGGAACCAAACTGCCTAAATGAAGAAATGGCTAGATCTACAAGATAACGTGATCAAGCAAGGAGATTTTGACCTCCTAGACTTTGCTAGCAAAGAGAATCTAAGTTGCTTCCAAGATTCAAGGTCTTCCCACTACCTTCTTCTTCTTCTTCTTCTTCAAAAATATCACCAAAACACAAAGATGATCTTAAGATGCACTAGTCTCACATAGGGTTAGCTAGAGGGACGTGTTCTTATGTGGCGGCTGATGAGGGAATGAGAAATAAGGTGATAATGATGCTTATATATGGACCCAACCCTAAAAATTAGGGTTTGAGGATTTACCGTATACGCCCAGTGTACTAACTCTTCTGCCAAAAATCACCAAAATGCCACTATGGGTCATTCTTGCAATCTTTCTCAAACACAAGGGACAAAATCCAATATTCCTTCATACATAGGGTTAAAATTGAAAATACCTCATCATCAGGATGTTACACCTATAATGAATATAGGAGGAAATGTTCATCATGGTTTTTAATGACCTATAATGAGCGTAGGTTACGCTACGATGAGCGTAGTGACGACATATCAAAACCCTAAATCTATGGTTGTAAGCCTGGTTTAAAAGCTCTAACTCCTAGAGATCATGCCCATGCTCAGCCTCTACCCTCTTAAAAAGTTCCTTTGAAACCCTATCCACTAATTTTGAGTTTTGGAGCTTTCAGAGAGTTTTGTGTTCTCTTTTACGGAAGAAGGTGTTTGTAGAACCAAGTGTAAAGCTTAAATGTGTTCAGATCTAGGATTTGCTAGCCAACATCTATATCTAGAAGGTATAAAGCTTTCATATTGATGCATGTCCATGTTAGATCTAGTATGGTTGTGAGTTTTATGCTTTTGTCCCCAAAATCTTTGTCTTTATGAGTATAGATTACTCTAGACCACTTAAATGCCTTTTTCTGATATTTTTGAGGTTATAGAATCATATAAATGAGATATTTGGCACTCTCATCCATCCATTCGCGAGTTTTTGAGCAAAAGTTGGTTTTATCAACTTAGGGTTTGTGTTTGTGCTCATTCTAGCCATGTAAATGGATGAATTATGAGATTTTACCCATTAATACATTCATTTAGATCAGATCTGTAAGTTTGAGGAATTCGTTTTCTGTATTAAGAACTTAAAAGAGCTTTTGGGCAATAGAGGTTCTACGTTAAAAGTAGCCTTCTATACGCTAAGCATAGCTCTACGATGATCATAGATCAGTGTGCTACGCTAAGAGTAAGTCAATTGAGGGTTAACCATTTAGTTTGTGAACAGTTTGACTTTTGGTAAACCATGTTGGAACTTAGTCTTGGAAGGGAAAAATGGTCTTTTGCCCAAAGGAGGTTAATTGTGAGCCTAGACCTTTTGAGAGTAAGTTATTACCTTAATTGTTAATTAGGGTTTTATTATGTATATGTTTACTGTGAGGAGACAAGGTGTCATCTAGTGAGTGGGTCATATTGTCTTCAGATTGTGGTGAGTCTTTTCTCTATACCATGTAGGTCGCTATACTATCTGTGTAACTCTTGCATGAAAAACTGTGGTTGGATCACAACACCTGTAAGTAAGACTATGGTTGGATCATAATACTTGTATGAAAGAGTGTGGTTGGATCACAACACTTGTTTGCCTTTGTGACTTGAATGGAAGACCATGGTTGGATCTTGGTAGAAAGGCTACGACTAGGCTGTAGTCTGGAATTGACTTTAAGGCTATGGTTGGATCATATCATTCAAATGGGTTGAAATAGACCCTAGAGTTGGGCCAATGATATGTATGATATGCGGTATTTTTGGGAACTCACAAAGTTTTGTGCTTACGGTTTATATTTGAAATGTTTTCATGTACATCTGGTTTCAAAGGGTAGGACTTAGGTTGATCGCACTACATCTTCTGGAGATTTATTCTGCATTGATTGTTTATGATTTTACTCTAATTATCTTTTGGAACAAACGACTTAACGGTTTTGATTTATTTAAAATGAAATTTTTACTAGTATTGTTGGGAACGTTACAGTTATAATATAAAATCAGTTAAAACTAAATTTTCTTAATGACAACTAAATGTTGTTACATGTATAGTCTACATTTTCATATTCATATTTATATTGTATTATTAGTTAAAGAACATGTTGGAATTTTTTATGGTGATTAAAATCATTGTTATTAAAAAAAACTAGAAACTTTAAATATACAATTAACAGCTAGTTTACGGTATTAATTCCGAAATAATGTATGTTATATAAGGCAGACTATTGAGCTTTATACATCGAGCGACTAAACTCAATTTAAATCTTAGATGATAATTGAAAATCTTCTTCACTCAAGTATTTTAGATGAACCAAATTGGTAATTTTTTCTCTTTATTTAAGTTTTAAAAAGAAAATGATAACGTATAACAAATTTTAATGAGAAAAGTATCATAAATTTAAATTTTATCAAACATTGTTATTTAAAATGTTAAATATCATCCTTTAATTAACTTAAAAGATTAACTTTTAAAATATTTTGTTTATCTACTTTGTGACATTGGTGTGTGCGATTACATAATCCATCCAAATTTTTAAAAATCTTCAAAAAACAGTCATATGCTTTCTACAAGCTAATATATATATATATATATACATATATATATATATATATATATATATATATATATATATATATATATATATATATATATATATATATATATATATATATATATATATATATCTTTTGTTTTATCATGTGATGATGAAGTATAATAGCATATCTGTATGGTCCATTTCTTGTATCCACCCAAAAATTTTTTTATACATGGTTAATTATGTATGGAAGTTTCTTAGGTAAAAAAAATGCATGATCATTCTAAAAGCTTATGAGGATATGTCTAAGAGATTTAACAAACATTGTTGATAAATGACTTATGTTAAATCATAGGACATCTCATCATTCATTAAACCTTTTGAAAACACAATTACACATAATCTAAATGACATCCTATCATGAATTAAACATTTTGCAAACACGATTACGCATGATCTATGATTAATATGTGATGGTCCAATGGTTTAACAGTTAACAAATTTGCTTATAAAAACTAAAACCACTTCATCTCCAAAAGTCATTAAGGATGGTGAACCCATTATAATATAACTGAAATGCTTTAAAAGGTAATTATTGAAAATTATATATTTTATTGGATATAAAGTAATAAGTTATAGATTATCATTAAAAACAAAAAAGATTTTCCTTTGCTTCTTCATGAATGTTATTTAATAATCGTATTGTATTAAGTTGTGTTTATTATTGTATTAAAATATGAGTGATTGTATTAACAAATGATTATATGAATTAATATATTAGAGAGTGAAAATGATAATTTATCTTTTTCTTTTCAGAAAATACAAAAAAAACAAATTAATATATTTAATAAGTATTTATAATGTTACAACAAAATAAAAAGTTTATAGAGTTCTCAACCTTTAGGACTTCTAACTTTTAAGAAAAATAAAAAATAAACCGATGCGGCGTTTTTGTAATAATAATAATAATAATAATAATAATAATGTATATCGCATAGTATTATCATGAATATGGCTATATATGAACCGAACGTACACAAACAATGTTTATTAATGTATGTCCGTTTAAGTTTAAGAGAACAAATGTATACACACAAACGGATTTTCTTGTTTATGTTCGTTCATATAAGAAATTATATTGTTCATCTTCGTTTATGTTCGTTCATCAAGATGTTAAGAGAACATAAACAATCGAACATAAAAGAACGAATATAAACAAACGTAAATTAATGGATATACATGAAAAAAAAAAACAAAAAAAAAACCCTAAATGAACAAAAGAAAAGATAAATAAAGATAAAAACTATGTTGTTTTATGTCAAAACGACATAGGTTTATTAGTTGTATTCCTAAAATCTCTCTCTCTCTCTCTCTCTCTCACACACACACACACACACACACACACACACACACACACACACATATATATATATATATATATATATATATATAGGGTTCGGTTCCGGTGATTACTTTTTTTTCGGTGATGACTTGTGAGGACACCTTTAAAACTTTGAAAAAAAAAATTCAAATCATAAAATGGAGCATAATACTATATCGGAGAGAAAAAATTGAAATAAAAAATTGGATCATTAAAATTGAATCATGGATCATAAAAAGTGAATCATGGATAATAAAAATGATTCATGCTTCATCCTTAATGATTCAAAAAAAATTCCAATATTTTCTCTCCGATATAATATTATTCTTGATTTTATGATTTGTATTTTTTTTTCAATTTTTTTAAGGTATCCTCACGAGTATTCACCGAAAAAAGAGTCATCTCTCTTTTTCTCTCTCTCTCTCTCTCTCTATCTCACTCTGTGTGTGTGTGTGTGTGTGTGTATATATATATATATATATATATATATATATATATATATATATATATATATATATATATATATATATATATATGAAAAGGCAATAACATTAAAAGGCACACCCAACAAGGAGCTAGGAGGCACAAAACCAACAATTACATAGGTTTGATAGCTAGTCTAAGAGAAAAAAGCCAAGCACTCCCGTCAATCACCACTTTTAACAACCTACTATCAATCCAAAGAAGAGAGTCCCTTTGTATAAGGGCGAAAATGTCCGCCGCCCTTCTCATCTGAGATTGAAAAGTAGCATCATTCTGATTCCTCCAAAGATTAATAACAGTTGCACACCCGACCGCGAAAGGAGCTTTGCCTTGCAAACAGTCATCAGTAGCCTCCTCAAGCCATCGAAAGAAGTCATCCATAGAAACAATATCACAATTGTTAATCCTCCACCAAGCTTGCACTTTAGCCCACACCTCTTTATCCAAAACACAATCTTTATACACATGAAAATGGACTCCTCACCAGCCTTGAACACCTCACAAAGAGTAGAACCATGATTAATACCCATCTTTTCCAAGATCGTTTTCACAGCAATTCGATTTTTAATCAGTCCCCATACGAAGATGTTAATCTTTTTGGGAATCCAAATTTTCCATCTATTAAGACCACTCACCTGATGGGATATACCGTTCACTTTTTCCGCATCCATTTCAATGTGAAGCAATCCTTAGGACCACCGGGACAGATCCATTTACCGTCACCGTTTGTCAACTGGGTTAACATAAGCAAATCAACAAGCCAAACAAGCTCCTCACTACTTCTACCTGCCCGATAATCTCCCTTCCTTCATGATGGGAATCAAAGTTTCTTAATTTCTCTTCCACAGTACACGATTTATCCAATTCCAAGTTATACAGCCTTGGAAAAACAGATTTGAGAGGTGCATCACCAGTCCACCATTCCTGCCAGAACAAAGTTTTTTTCCCGTCTCAAATCTTCCTTTTTATAAGATTTCTAAGGTCCAATCTGTCATCTTTCAGGAGGCACCACTGACGAATTATCCGTTTTAAAGTATGGCCACATTTAGCTCTAGGATTCTCATCCATAATAGATGCATTACCATGAATATTGTTGATTATCGACGTCCACAAAGCTCGTTGGTTCACTTTGAAGCGCTAATACCACTTTGTCATTAAGGCTATGTTCAAAGATGCAAGTGACCAAATACCTAATCCTCCAACTTCTTTATTAGCCAGGGCAATATTCCATTAGATCCATGGAATTTTTCTCTCTGAATCCGACCCACCCCAAAAAAATCATGTCTAATGCCTTCAAGGGTTTTTAACACCTTTTTAGGAGCTTTAAAGAGAGAGAACAGAAACGTACCCAAAATGCCAAGAATATTACTAACAATTGTGTACCTCCCACCAATCGATAAAGTCTTCACTTTCCACTTACTTAATTTCTTCTTGAACTTATCAACTAAAGGTTTCTAGGGTCTGGAAGATCCCATGTTGACACCGATTGGCATACCAATGAATCTAACGGGGAGGTGGTCAGCCTTACACCCAACGATTGTGGCCAAAACTTCAACCGGGACTCCCTCCTTCCCTATTCCAATAAGTGAGCTTTTATCAAAGTTGAATTTTAAACCCGCCGATCTTTGGAAGCAATACAAAATTCTAATTGGGTTCAGGATATTTTCGATCGCCATTCACCAAAATAGATTGCATCATCTGCAAAGAAAGATGAGTCGATAAAATCTTATCCTCTCCCACTTCGATTCATTTATAATTCCCGTTTTCTGCCGCCTTCTACATTACATGATTGAGACTTTCCATGACCAATGTGAACAGAAAAGGAGAGATGGGGTCTCCTTGTCTAAGACCACGAAAAGCTTTAAATTCCTTAGAAGCACAGGCATTCACAAGAACAGAAGAGGATCCTGATCTAAGGCATTCACGAATCCATCTACGCCATTTCCATCCAAAACCTTTCTATTCAAGCATTGAGTCAAGATATTGCCAAGAAACCGTGTCATATGCTTTAGCAATATCTGATTTGAAAATTAACAGGGTTTTTTTTTTCTTAATTTTACCCTGTCAACTACTTCATTTACAATCAGCGGACCATCCAAGATTTGGCGATTTTTCACAAAAGCTGACTGGGAGACTCCAATAATCGAGGGAAGCACATATTTCAAGCAATTAGCCAACATCTTGGAGAAAATTTTATAAATACTCGAGATTAAGCCGATAGGTCTATAGTCTTTGACCGAAGTAGGGTTAGCCGTCTTAGGAATAAGAGTGAGAAAAGCAACATTGACACCTTTGGGGATTACTGGATTTCTGGAAAATTCATTATAAGGTTCAAAAGGATCACCCTTTAAGACTAGCCAAAATTTTCGAAAAAAAATCCATAGTAAAACCATCGGGACCTGGAGATTTGTTAGAGCCTCAGCTCCATATGGCTCGTTTTAATTCTTCTTCTGGAAAATCTTTTTCTAGGTTGCTTCTATCCAAATAAGATATACGTGATGGATTATCCAAATCTTGACACCAATCACACTCCGAGTCAGTTTTGAAAATATTCTCAAAGTGGTCTTTGAAATGCAGTTTAACCATATCAGGACTCCTCGTCCAAACACCATTGATATCAACACCACTAATCCAATTAACATGTTTTCTTCTATTGATGCTTCTATGGAATAATGTAGAGTTTTCGTCCCCCTGCAGACACCATTTGTTCTTGTTTTTTTGGGTAATGTCAGCAAAATCTTTCTAATCTTTCCACCTGATCTTTGAAACAAGATCTAGCCTTTCCGCCATGATATCAATGCTATGATGATCCTCTTCAACAATCTTATCAATTTCTTTAATTCTTCTCCTCCAAACGTTCCTGTCCCCTTCTTCCTTTCTTTTATATTCCATCGCCTGGGCTTTAATCTTTGATTTCACAACTTTAAGTTTTTGCATAATCAGAAACAATTTACAATGCCGACCATCTATCTTAAAGTTTTTCCACACATCAATAACTAAATTTTCAAGATCCTCCTCTTCTAGCCATGAGTTGAAGAATTTAAAGGGGGCTGACCATAATAACGTTTTTCCTGTTTCATTATTAAGGGTTTATGATCAGAGTACAGTCTAGCATCAGTAACAACCTCAAAATTTGGCCAAAATTCACCAAAGTTATCTGAAACAAGAAATCTATCCAACTTTGGGAGTTTCACACCCCCTCCTATAACCCAAGTGTATTTGGTTCCCCCAATCCCGACATCAATTAGGTTATTATTGTTAATGAAACGATTAAACTTCAAAATATCATTAGAATCACTGTTTGAACCTTTTATTTCCTTAACATCACGAACATCGTTAAAGTCCCCAAAGAGAGCAACAACTCTCCTCCAATTCTCCATAAATGAACTCAGAAACATCCACAACTCTGCCCTTCGAGTAGGGATTTGACTAGCATAAACATTAATCAAACATGTACAAGTTTTATTTTCAATCCACGTACCTGTGAAGATCAAACAATCCTCGCTACACAAGACAGTATCCTTAGAGAAAAGAGAATTGTTCCAGATGCTAAGTAAGCCGCCACCATTTCCTTGGCTGTCAATAGACAAGAACTCAAAATCGCTACTTCCCCATAACTTCCTAATCAACATTTCAGACATATGTTTACGTTTCGTTTCTTGAATTCCAACCACTGCCAGATTATGTTTCTGAATTAGATCATTAACCCATTTCACCTTGACTTCCCCTTTCCCAAAAGCCATTAATATTAAGCATTAAAATATTCATTTATGGTCGACGAAATCACCTTTCTTACCGTTCCTACATTGATCTTTCACAACACCTTTGCCATCCCTGAATCCACAAACCATCCCTATCTCATCCATCCTTTGTGACACTCCGATACCGAGGGAAGAATCTCCGATCAGAGAATTCATAGAATTACTCGTTTTGTACGAGCCTGGCTTCTAGTTATCCTCTTTTCCATCATTACACCTCGTTCTTCCTGATTATCTTTCAAATCTTCGCACTTTTGGATCTCCGAGAGATCAATGAGGTCGCTACCAGCCCCTTTTAGTTTCTCATTTATGGGAGTACTTCTTCAAAGGAGGGTCATCATTCTAGCTAAAAGATTTTTACCTTCTAATTGGGGACTCTAAATAGAGGTGTAACATCTGGATATTCAGGCTTGGAAATTTGAGTATTTTATTTTGTGATATGAAGAGACTCGATGAGATGACGCCTCAACTCGTCGAGTAGGATCGCGATTTTGTGACATGTTTAATGAAGGGACTCGACGAGTCGGGTATCTGGACTCGCCGAGTCAGCGCTGTTAAGGAAAACCCTAATTGTCCGGGTTTGAGCCCTATTTAAAGGAACTTATAGCCCTCTTATGCGGCTACCAATTCAGAGAGAGATACGCTAGAGAGCTTGAGAGAAGAATGAGAGAGATAATGCCCTTTTGAGCATTCTTCGTGTGATTTTTCAAGGGAGAAGTCATTTCCAGCAAAGGGAGGTCAAGGGAGTGGTTGATTCAGAGTTCCTGAGCTCGTATCTTCATTTTAGAGGTATTAAATTGAATTCCATTTTTTTTTTTGGTTGAGATTGGTGATTTTAGGGTTTTCTACACCTTTTATGGCTTGTAGTGATGAGTATAGGGTCCCTTTGTGTGAGAGATCCCAGATCTGGAACCATAAAGGTCCATAAAGCCTTATTTTGTATGCTTTATGTTGGTTTTACTGAGGGAATGAGACTTTGATGCCATTTTAGGGGCCATTTCTCCAAGGAAAGCCTTGTGAGCTTTGCATGTATATCAAGCCTCGACCTTTATGTGGTTATTGGTAGTAAGGAAGCCAGATCTATGGATTAAAGGATCAGATATGATCTCAGAAGGTTAGATGAGTGTTGTCATGGGGGCAACTCGCCGAGTCCATGGGAAGACTCGACGGGTCGAGTCGGGTTGCCCCGCGATTCGAATCCAGTGGAAACCCGTCAAGTGAAAGGTTCACCAGACGAGTCGAATGAGGCCTTGGAGGAGTCAGAAGACACGCATGGACTCGCCGAGTCATCCTTGTGTACTCGAAGAGTCTGGTTAGAGTTGAACGTTGACTTGAGTTGACTTTTGTTGACTAAGTAATAGAGACCTTGGAGAGGAAAAATGGTCTTTTACCCACTACCATATTAGAGAGGGAAAGAGCAATCGTCGGTTTAATTAGAGTTCAGATTTCGAGTGATAATTAGAGATATTTGCCTTATGTGTTAGGCGGAGGCGAGTCCGAGATTCATGTGTAAAGATAACTCCTTTCTGCTTGCCAGGTGAGTCTTGTTACTATGCCTTACCCGATGGGGTGATTATGTGTGACCGAAAGGTCTTATGTGTATGATGAAAATGCGATGTATGTTGTATATGTAATATGTTATGATATGAGTATGATGATATGGACCAGAAGGTTAACAGTGCATGGGCCAGAAGGTCAACAGAGTTATGGGATGGAAATCCCCTGAGACACTTGGACCGGAAGATCCCATAGAGCTATGGCCTATAAAGGCGTATGTGTTGTACGCGGTATTTTGGGGAACTCACTAAGCTTCGTGCTTACCGTGTAATGTGTTATGTGTTACAGGTTTCTCTCAGGATCACGGGGCGACACCGGCTCGATTGTACACACCAGAGGAAGAATTATGTTTTTGATGATCCTGGATTATTATTTAATTGATTATGGAGTTTTCTTTTGTAAATTAAATAAAATGGGATATTTACGAAAAGTGTTTTAAGATTAAGCAATTTTAAATGAAAATTTTAAATTTTGAAAAAATTTCGATGTTACAAGTTGGTATCAGAGCCTTGGTTTGAGGGATTCGGATGCACCTTCGGGTAAATCTGGACTCAAACTAAGGAATTGAGAAAAGGTTTTCATAGAAATGATTTTTCTAAAGCGAATAAGAGTTCAAAGAGAAAACTAGAAAGTGGAGTGTGTACAATCAGCCAGAGCCCAAACGGTGATTTCCCAAAATACCCTTACTTTTGTGTTATGAGATATTTATGAGAAATTTTATGAGATATTATGCATGCTAGAGACAGGCTAGGTATTTCATATTTTAGGACTAGAGTGGCCTGATTTGTGATGCCTTAGCCTAGGAGTTGCTGTTATATGTGACATGCTTTCGAGTATGTGCTGGGTAAGAGTGTCCAGCAGGAATCCTTTTAGGGGATTCGAGTAGAGGAGTAATCTAGGAGAGGTGTCTATATGAGCATAGGAGGAGCATGCCGAGAGGGTAGCCAGATGCCATGTGGGGCGAAGTTGTTAGAGTTTGGTGATATCCTTCGACTATAAGGAAAGCGAGTGGATGATAATCTAAGGAGGTTTTACGTGTTGAAGGAGATGCTTCTATGTATGAATGCTGCTTGCTTCGTGCTTTGTGGAACTCTCTATGATGGGAGTCAACTACTAAGTGAAAATGACAATATTCAGGAGGTAGATGGCTGGCATCATTAGGAGCTCTTCCGCAGCTGATGGCGGAGAAGTGTGAGAACCTAGGAAGAGCCTATGGAGTAACCTTAGTCAGATGAGTACGCTGGAAGAGTAGAGCCTTTTGCTGAGGAGCGAGCACGTATGACGGAGTTAGTGAACGAGAAGGTTGAGTAACTACTTAGGAGCTCTGGGATGGTCCATGTGGAAAGTATGGGTAGATGTGGCAGGTAGTATGGGCCCGTACTACTGAAAGTAGAGGACCCATACTCGATACAGGGAGTATCTTGAAGGTTCTAAGTAGCAGATTGAGGAGTGATGTTATGGTTCGAGTACCATGCATCAAAGTAGATTGAGGAGTGATGTCATGGTTCGAGTTGCATGCATCATAGCGGATTGAGGAGTGATGTCATGGTTCGGGTACCATACATCTTAGCAGATTGAGGGGTGATGTTATGGTTCGAGTACCATACATCGTAGCAGATTGAGGAGTGATGTTATGGTTCGAGTACCATACATCCGAGCAGATTGAGGAGTGATGTTATGGTTCGAGTACCATACATCGGAGCAGATTGAAGAGTGATGTCATGGTTTGAGTGCCATGCATCATAGCAGATTGAGGAGTGATTTCATGGTTTGGGTACCATGCATCTTAGCAAATTAAGGGGTGATGTTATGGTTTGAGTACCATACATCGTAGCGGACTGAGAAGGGATGTCATGGGATGAGTACCATGGTTCGTAGCGAATGACGCTTGTGGTTCTCCGGTTATCCGGTCATGATTGATTAGGTGTAAATTGGACGCGATGGGGTTTTAGGCCTGAGGGCCATGATTGAGTCAGAAGAGGCATCCCTTGAGAGGGAGGTCAAGAGAATTTCAAAGTATTTTGGTAAGATGTCAGATGTAGTAGCAAGACTCAAGGATAAATAGAGATGGTGTTCATGGGGGATTACGGTCTGAGTTGAGCAACCAGCTGATAGAAGAGATGTCACCTTCTGTGACCTGAGTGGTGCTATTTCCGTTTCTTGTAGGAAACATAAGAGGTGTAAGATTTCGGTTTTGGGGTTTAGGAGTAAAACCCTGCGGATTGACATTTATGTCGATTTTTCCACCAGAGTATCAGGCAGCATGTCTGCCGCGAAGTAAGGATATATCATGAGCATGTAGTCGGTTCAGACTGAGGTGGTCAAGGACCACGTTGCACCCTATTTGAGTATATCAGGGCGGTGGCTCTTCCATCTATGATGGGTATTGGGTATGGGAGCGGAATCCCTGTTCTTGTGATGATTCATGTGTTGGAATGTGGGTTGAGAAGTTGAGGTTGAGGACTATGATGATTTATTGTTTCAATATAATAGTCAGTGATATTACTGGACAGTTGAGATGTTCGGTATTGGGATGGTATGAGACTTTGAACGACTAGAGGCAGTCGTGATGAGAAGTTCCTGAGGAATTCATCTGAGATTCAGAGTATTTGAGGTTGCTTGATCTCTTTAAAGGAGATTATCGGGCATTTCGTAGCACCTTACAAAGGCAGGTGTGTTGTTTCTAGTGGAGACAGTCTGTGGGATGGTTTATGCGCCAATTGGTGGTGGTTCGAACCCTAAGTGAGGGAGAACTGGTTATCATATTGAAGAAAGCAGAGATTTGTTCAAAAAGCGGTTAAAAGGTGGGATTTAGAGACCTGCGGTATAAATTCAAGAGACCAAAGTTATTGGTGATCGAGGAGAGGTGCAGAGTAAGATGATGCATGTGGTACGTGTCTGAGAAAGGATGAGTGTCTCCACGGCAAGTGGCCAATCGTCAGGAACCTGGTAGTGATTAGGGCCGTTCCAAGTGGAAAGCTCGTAAGGATGATATTGGCAGTTAAGAACTTCTGAGTCAAATTATGGATTGTATATGCTCCTTGGGGTAGATAGAAGATGATCGAGCAGCCAACTCTCGGACCGGTAGGTGTATTATTGCAAGGGCTTTGAGCATTAAAGGAAAGAATGTCAGGAGGATCATCGGCGTGTTCTGAAGCATTACCTCTTTCTCTATGTTCCAACTGAGTATTTGGATACGCCGAAGTTGCGTATGTTGGATAAGGTGTCTATGTCCATAACTATTTCTGGTATGTACTTGACCCGACCCGGCATGGTCCATTTGGGTTGCATGGCACCATGCATTTGGATAGACTAAATGAGAGAATTAACACTTGTGGTTTATTAATATATTATAAGTTCTAATATATTAATAGTATTATTTAATTAGTTTGATCAAGAATTAATTTAGAATTAATTAAGTGATCAAAAGATAACTAATTAAATATATGGGTTGATTATGTAAATCATCCATAACTTGTATAGTGGGCTAAGAGGCTCCATGGATTATCAAGTTGGGTTAAACCCATAGGATGCTCCATGGATGCTCCATAGATGCTCCATGGGAGTTACAAACCTGTAACACCCAAAGTTTTGAAGGCCAAGAAAGGAAAGAAAACCCTAAGTTTAGGGGTCGACTCGGCGAGTCCAAGGAGGGACTCGGCGAGTCCGAATGGGATCCGAGTCGAGGAGTAAGTGACCGACTCGGCGAGTCTGGTCTGTGCGAGGAAAACCCTAAATCCGGAGCTTGGAGCCTATTTAATCGCCTAATTCTTCTTCCTAGGGCTCCTTTACTGTCTCTCACACCAAGAACGCCGCACCCTAAGCCTCCATTGTGTTCATTCAAGCTTTTAGCCATTTTTGAGTGGTTTTAAGGAAGAAGAAGAAGGGGGAATCTTTGAAGCATCAAGGAGTAGCCTTGGATCCGAAGTTTGGGGATTATTTCAGAGCATTTGAAGGTATTAAGTCGTTTCTCTCCTCCAGATTTTCCTTGGTTATGAGTTATGGGGCTTTTAGGCCATGTTTAAGATCAATCTCGATCTTGAGGTCCAGATCTGAGGTTGCTACCTCAGATCCATGCTTGTTTTGGTTTAGAATCCCGTAAAGTATCAGTCATTGAGTGGATTATGGAGTCTCTTGGTCTTAAACCCTACTTTTTGGTGCATTTTGCCTAGATCTCCCTCTCTACACGTAAAGTTTGCAACTTTACGTGAGGAGTAGGCTTGGGAAGAGTAGATCTACGATTTGGAGTCCCTGCATGACTCGGAAGTCCTCTGCATGTTGTGGAACCGAATGGACTCGGCGAGTCCTTCGAGTGGACTCGGTGAGTAGCTTGAAGATGATGAGGAACTCGATGAGTGGGATGAACAGCTCGTCGAGTCGGATGAAGATGGGCACGAACTCGGCGAGTTGGATGAAGATTGCCTTGTACTCGGCGAGTCTGTTCTTGGACTCGGCGAGTTAGGTTGCATAGTCCCAAACCCTTCGAGTTAAGACTCGAGTCAGCGATTCGAGCAAGGACTCAGTGAGTTGGACAGGACAGGATTCGGGAATCAGTAGACTCGGCGAGTCAAGGGCTGACTTGGCGAGTCAAGTCGTGATTGGAAGGACTCTGAACATATGAACTCGGCGAGTCAATAGGGTGACTCGGCGAGTAGGGTTGACCTGGGAGATTGACTTTGACCAGGACTTTGACTTTGGCAAGAGTTGACTTGGTTGACCTTTGAAGGTCGGTTAGACTAAGTGTTATGTTGATATTGGTAGCTTGGGGAGCTAATGGAGCAGCAGTTCGGAGTCAGTGGTCAGGTAGCGGTCAAAGGGAATAACAGTAGCAGTTCAGCAGTATCAGATGAGTTTCCCGTTGTATGAATGGGTCTACGGCCACAATGCCGGCCCATATAGTTATGAGTAGAAGACCCGGGGGTTAGCCCTAGGAACGGTATGCTAGTATGATGCTCGGACGAGGTCCAATGATAGAGGGCAGGTGCCTAAGGAATGGTTTTTGTGGTAGTTTATACTTGTTGTCTGTGTGATACTTGTATGTGCCTGGTAGGGAGGTGAGTGTGGGCGAGGTCCCATATCTCACCAATAGCAGAGTGTGGATGGTGTTCCACATCTCAGTAGCAGCAGAGCAGGGGCGAGGCCCAAGTTAGGGAAGGAGTGAGGGTGGGCTGGGCCCATACCTCACTATCAGCAGGAGTATGGACGGGGTTCCATGGCTCATCAGTAGCAGGACAAGGGCGGGTCCCAGAGATAGGCGAGGCCTTAGGACAAGATCTGTTAGTATGTGTTTAGATTATGTAATGTGATGTGATATGTTTATGTGCTATTATATGTTAGTGGGCGAGGCCCTGTGACAAGCGAGGCCTAAGTGAAACAGATCTGTATCCGAGCGGGGCTTGAAGCCAGGTGGGGCCTGGAGCGGCGGGGCCGTTGTAGCGGGCGAGGCCCAGGATACGGGCGTGGCCCAGTATGTGCAGTATGTGGCTATGCTTGGTATGTGGTAGGGTGGGGAACTCACTAAGCTTCGTGCTTACGGTTTTCAGTTTTGTTTTTAGGTACTTCCGGTAGCGGAGGGAGGAGCTCGGGGTGATCGCATGGAACACACCATAGATTAGTCAGCCTGGGAATGTTTACTCTGATAATAAACATGTGTTTTGAAAACTTATACTCAGATTATGTTTTGGAATGATGTCTTTGCTTAACGTAATGTTTTATTAAAAGAAATTTTTATTCTTGAATTTTGGGACGTTACAAAACCCATGGGTCATGGAAATGAAAAGTCATGACACATTAGGGCTTACATGGTGTAACCCTAGATGTGTCAACACTATATAAGGAACCCATTCTCCACCAAAATCGGCTACACAAGAACAAGTGAGGGCTAGCAAATTTTTCAAGTGTGTGTATTATCTCAAAAGTTTACTCCTTTGCATTTGGCGTTGTGCGAAGCATTTGAGGCATCACACTTGGGGTGCTAGGCTCACAAGGTTTCAAGGATCATAATCAACAACAAGGTAAGTTATTCTATCTTTCATTCAAGTTAAAAATGTTCCCCATGTATGCTAGATAGGAATATAACCTTGGAATTCAACTTTGCATGATAATTAGACAAACATAGATCCAAGGTTATTAGGGTTGAATGTACACTTACGAAGTGTTGGAATGCTTAAAACCCGTAAGTGGTATCAGAGCCTAGGCTTGTTTGTTGATTTTTTGTGCAAACTTCTTGAAAAAATCGATTTTCTGTTTTCTGCTCGTATGGACTCGCCGAGTCCATGGGGGGACTCGACAAGTCCATGAACAAATGCAAGCTACTCGTCGAGTTTGTTCTTGCACTCGACGAGTAGAGGCTACAGTTTTCAGAATTTCGACATTTGTTGCTGGAAATGGACTAGAAACATTACCCTAAACTGTTTTGGTGTTTTAAAACTTGTTTTAGATGGTGTAATGTTTATGCTAATCCATTTGCAATGGAAATTATCAAAATTACGAGTTTTTAAGTGTAATTTTTGTTTCTTGAAATGTTCATATTCATGTTCTTGAACATATGAAGATTAGATGATCATAGGAATTGCTTGTAACCTTCATGGTAGTTTAATTCATGATCATAATGTGTATTACTGGAGTCCATAACTTGTCCTCAAGTTATGGAAAACCAAAAGTCACACTTTTATTAAAGCCATTAAAAGAACACAAGAGTTATAAAAATGAAGAGTCTTCATTTTAATTACTCAATTAATTCATAAGTTATAAGAAATGAAAAGTTTTGAAAGTTTACAAAACGTGCCCTCAAGTTTTGGAACAAGTAAAGTCTTGATTAAAACTTTAGTTCCAACCCTAAGAATTTTAAAAGTTAAAATTCAACCCTTATACTTTATAATATTATAAGTTAATATATATATATATATATATATATATATATATATATATATATATATATATATATATATATATATATATATATGTGTGTGTGTGTGTGTGTGTGTTTGTGTGTGTGTGTCTGTGTGTATGTATAAGATCAAGTCGACTTACCGCTAGTACGCCTCATTCACGAAGCCGGTCTATAAGGGGGGTATAAGGTTGTTGCCTATAAAATGGCAACTTAATGAGTGTCCACTCTCACCCACCTCTTCGTTGATCGGTGGAGGGTCGTTAGCCGAACGGGTAAGAAAAGGACTTATAAATTCTCATTAAAAGTATGATGAATATTATAAAGTAACTAAATGTTTTTTTATTAAATTCCCAATCTTAGTTACTTTAGGAAAAATGTGAATAAGGTGCTAATCCATGAAATTACACTTTACACTTTGGTTAAGTCGTTGGTGGAGCGTGTGTGGTTAACCGGCACACTAACCTGGACTTTACAAGGTAGGTAAATGGTGACTTAAGGTTTATCATAGTATCGGTGGAGCGTGTGTGGTTTACCGTCACATCGATTGAGTGATAAAACTTAAGGGTACCAAGTGATTTGCATGGTTACTTCACACCTCGTTTTGTGATCCTTGGTATCCCAGTCACGGAACTTGGAGGGCACACTCGAGATTGAAACATGCCTTTGAATAGTTCATTGAATCTCAAAAGAATCTAGGAATTTCTGAGAACCAATTAAAACAACCTAATATTTAATATTTCGTTTTTCATGGTGGAAATTTGTGAATCGTCATTCACCTACCTTTAAAATATGTTATAGCTTGGATTACGACATACCTCTTCTAAGTTATAATATATTGTGATTGGATCCTAGCCTTAATATTACATTTGGGTGTTTTATTAAGGACTCTCTTAATATCTAAACTAAGCTTGTTCTCTTCTTCCAGATGTCTTCAAACAATGCTGCTTCTGGCTCTAATCCTAATGGCTCCTTTACCCTTATGAACTTATGTGGGAAAGTCACTTTTGATGGATCCAACTTCAATGAATTGATCTGAAACATCAGGATGATTACCCGCTATGAGGACAAAGAATATGTCCTCGATAAGGATCTTAAGGAGATATATGAGACCACTACAACTCCCCAGGAGATCGCTGACTTCCAGGCACATGAAAGCGATGCTACCAAAGTGGCATGCATCATGTTCGCCACGATGACAACAAAACTCCAAAAGTCCTATGAGGACTACTACCCTTTTAAAATGCACCAAGATCTGATGGAAAGATACCATCAAAGTGCAAGACAAGAGAGGTATGCAATCATCTGCTCCATGATAACAACCATGATGAAGGACGAAGAGTCTGTCACGAGCCACATGTAGAAAATGCAATGGTATGTGGATCATTTGTTGAAGCTTTTTGTGAACTTCCCTGAGGAGCTTGCAATAGATATCATTTTTCACTCCATACCATCGTGCTATGATAAATTCCACATGACATATCACATGAATAAGGAAGAGGTCACACTTAGCAAACTTCAGGGACTCCTCAAGACCGTAGAAATAGGTCTTAAGGGTAAGTCGGTTGTTAACACTCCTACTCCAAAACTCTGCCCCTGTCTTGGCAATCGAGAAAGGTAGAGGGAAGAAAAAAGAAAGAGCTCTTCGAAGGTTACCAAGGCTAGGACCCTTGATGGCTCTTCTTCAAGTGGAACCAAGAAAGGTTTCGTCACTCATTCTTCTCACCCAAAAGAGGCTGAATGCTTCTATTGTCATGAAAAATCACATTGGAAGCGGAACTGCCCAAAGTACTAGCAAGATGTGAAGGATGGGAAAGTTAAACCTAACCATGCAGGCATTTACACTATCTTATCTAATAACTCACCTCATTCTAACCCTTGGGTCCTTGATACCAGTTGTGATATTCATATCTGTTCTGATTCGCAGGGACTAAGAAGAAGTGAGAATGTGGAGCATGGAAGAATAAACTTAATCATGGGGAATAGGAAAGCTTTACCTGTCACCAAGATTGGAGTTTATACTTTATCGCTAAGTAGTGGGTTTAGTTTAGATTTGAATAAATGTTGTTATTCGCAAGAAATGGCAAGAAATATTATTTCCTTTCATGCATTATATAAACAAGGTTTTACCTTTTCATTTGATAATGAAGTTGGTTCGATTAATGCTGAAAGGCCCAATTAGTGGTTTGGTCTAGGCTTTGCATTGTAATAGTGGTTGTGTATAGATAGAGTACTTTGGTGGGCTTAGTGGTTGTTTACGAGTCTGTAATGAGTTTACGGCCGTAAACACCTTATGGCCGTAAACTCTTTCCGGTCGTAGTTCCCCATATATAGAGGGTTAGCCAGTCGTGTTTTGTTGTTGATGCCTAATAGCTCACGGTCATATATCGAGTTGTACCAGACGTTTTCAGCAATAGAACGTGTGCAAGGTTGATTTCTTTCCTTTTCCTCTATTATTCTTGTTTTTGTGATTGTGTTTGCTTTTGATCACTGGTAAGATCCATTCTCAGGACCTTACAATTGGTATCAGAGCAAAAACCAG
This sequence comes from Lactuca serriola, assembly GCF_051521515.1. NCBI lineage: Eukaryota > Viridiplantae > Streptophyta > Magnoliopsida > Asterales > Asteraceae > Lactuca > Lactuca serriola. The sequence continues at coordinate 45,425,808 of NC_136412.1, read as the reverse complement.
CGTCAAAGGCACTCTACAATCGATCTTGGAGCGAGTTTTCATTGATTTGAGACTGACGATTGTAACTGCTGCGAAAAAGGTTTTTAGTTTGGTCGAAAAGATGCAACATTCAAGATTTCGGCCTGAGTTTATGGCCATAATCACTGTTTACGGCCGCAAACTCTTGAAAATTCTTGAACCGTAAAATCGAATTCTTGAGCCGTGAATAAGGAATATTCATCAACCGAAAACTGTAAAATCTTGGACCGTAGGCTTTAGACCGTGAACCTCTAACGACCGTAAACTCAGAGTTTACGACCGTAAAATACAGCTTGACCATAAACATCGTTTACGGTAGTAAACTGTGTTTGACCAGAACTTAATTTAATCATAATTAATTTAATTTATGTTTCACATTAATTAATTAATATAAAAAAATGGATTCTCAAAGTCAAACAAACCACCAAGAGATTGATTCAGTAATGGGCACGACCACCCGGATTCCTAGACTTTTATCCGCTAAAGGCTTCCCAGAATGGAAGTACAGAATTGAGAAATATATAAAAATGAAAGACTTCAAAATCTGGAAATGCATAATCAAGGATCCAGTCAGAATAACCACTACAGTTGAAGGGCAAGTGGTTGACAAGAAGATAAAAAACTACACTGATGAAGACTTCGAGAAAGTGGAAGAGAAGGAGAAGGCTTTGGCCACTTTGACAATGGCCCTATCTCCAGATATTGCTCAAGGTTTCAGGGAATATACCTCTGCTAAGGCTTTGTGGGAAGCCCTAATTGAGGTCCATGAGGGAAACGAAGACATGCGGGAGAGTCGCCAAGATCTGTTGCGACAACGATTCAATATGTTCAACTATGTTCCTGGAAACACTCTTGAAGCACAGCTGCAGCGGTTCACATCTCTTAATACTAAAATGATTGTAGTTGGGATTTTCTATACAAAGTTAGAGATAAATCAGAAGCTACTGAATGCTCTCCCAAAATCTCGGGATATGAATGTAGCTGTCATCAAGAAGACTAAGGACCTTAGCCGTCTCACTCTTGCTGAAGTGATGGCTGTCATCAAGGCTTGTGATATCGATGAGAAGCAGCGAGAGATCAACCATGTGAACTCATACTCAGCTGCGAACCTTGGCATCTCTACTAACAATGCTCTTTCATCTTTTTCTCTTTCTTTTCCTTCTGCAGGTCAATCATTCACTACTCCGCAAGCTCAGATTCAAACTTTTCCGACTCCATTAGCTTCCTCTGCATCATCCATGCCTTTCTCACAGAATCAATCGTTCGTGGCTTCTCAAGCTACTTCATCCTCAACCGGGGCTTCTTCTTCAAGGGGAAAGGAGGGTGATGAAAATCTTGCATCTGCTTTAGGGCTTGTCAATTGCTACAATGAACTCGTAGCCGGGGATCTTCCACCCCAACTATCATTTGCCGATCTCGATCAAATTCACCCTGAAGACGTTGAAGAAATGGATATTACATGGCAAATTGCCATGGCAGTCTTTAGGGCGAAACAGTTTGCCAAAAAGACTGGAAAGAACAACTGGGGGATGAGTGCTGACAAGAAAGTTGGGTTCATAAAGGGAAAGCTGCGATGTTTCAACTGCCATGAACCAGGGCATTTTGCTCGTGATTTTCCACAGCCAGACAAAAGATTAAATAAAGATAGGACAATAGTTGCAATTGGAAACAATCGAAGTGGTGCTTAGATAAATAACGAGAAGGCTACGGTTGCATATTCATTCGACTGGGAGGATCAGACGCAGGCCCTGAACTTGTCTGTACCTGAAAATGCTCACCTGGCACAAGTCTGTGATGATGCTCCGGTAGAGATTGTGGCACCTGAAGACAATATGATGGAGCTGCAGTTTGTGTTGATCGTATCTTTTTCTCATGAACCGAATACAACTGAGGTAAGTCTACCATCATGCTCTCAAGCTTGTATTGTTTATGTTAAAATTTTGCATGAGAAAATTCAGACTTTAGGTAGTGAAGTAGAAAGCCTTAAGATTCTCCGTGAACTTAATGACTCACTTCAAATGGAAGTAGAAGACCTTAGATATGAAGGTTATCAACTCAGAAAAGGTCAAAAACCACTTAAAGCCCAATTGGAATCCAAAATAAAGGACTTTAGGAGACTTCAGGAAGACTACAGTAATAAATGCGAAAATTATGATTATGTAGTGAAACAGAACGCTGAATTAGTGGCAGAAATTGAATCTTTAAAGGGAAAATTTCAAACCGTTGATTTTGATTTTAGAAAATATGATGTCTCAAGTGAGGTAGTTGCAAATATGATAGACCACTGCATGCAATTTAAGAAAAATCAATCAAAGAGACTAGGCTATAATCAAGTGCCTCCTCCTTTCAATCATTCTTATCAGCACAAGCCTTTGTCCAAAGAAGAGATTGCTAATGAACCATTTATGGTTTATGGCAAGCCATCTGGTGTTATTTCGGGAGGATTTATTAATGTTGAAAGTACTAACATTTCTAATTCTCCTGCAGATCAATCCTTGAATCAGTCAAAGAACGAAGTTGAAGGATATGTTTCTGAAAATAAAAAATCGAGTCTAAACCTGAAGTTTTAGTTTTGAATAAAGACAATACTTTTTCTGGTGTTTGAAATGACAATGTTTATTGTGGTGGTGTTTCTATTGTTTCTGATACTGTTTTGAATGGTTTGAAAATGTCTGCTTTGAAGAATTTAGTTGACAATTATGATGTGTGTGATAATGATTTTAAAGAACCACTAGCTTCACAACTTTCTCCACCTATTGCACCCTCACTTACCTCACAACCTAATTCTCATTCATGTTCTTGTGAGAGAATCAAGGGTGTTGAGATGGAAAACAAATATGATCAATGTAGTACAAGTTATAATAATAACAAATAGATTTGTTTCAATGGTGGAGTTGGTGGTCATATATCTAGAAATTGTCAAAATCGTATGTTTGTACACTTCAAATTTCCAAGAGGAGAAAATGAATTCAGAGGAAGGTCTTTAACTAGAAAGTCCTCTAGAAATCATTCCAGGAATGATGATTGGAAAGATGATCGGGGAAGAAAAAGGGTTGTTTTTCAAAAACATAAAAAGGTTTTTCATTACAAAGACCTAGGCAGTTTGCCGAAACCGAGCATGGTTAAGCCAAGGTCGGTTTCGTCAACAAGCAGCAGTGAGTCTTCAAACAAATCTGGTAGAAAACCCACATGCTTCAAGCAAACAGATAAACATTCAAAATCATCCGGGACTATTCGAAAACCAAATTATCAATGGCTGCCCAAACTAGCTTCCAATTCATCTTCCGTGTCCTCTGAAAAATCCGAAAATTATAAATTTGAAAAGGCATCGGGACCACCCAGGAAAATAATGACCTGGGTTCCCAAATCTAATTAAACCCGCACATTTTTTAGCGACAGTTACGGGGGAATGTTGTCAGACCCTGGTTCGTCGACAGCGGCTGTTCTCGGCATATGACGGGAGATATCGCCCAACTGCACAACATTCAATCATTTAATGGGGGATACATCTCCTTTGCGGGTGGAGAAGGTGGCAAGATCACTCAAAGATGAACTGTCACAAATGGGGTTTTGAGTTTTGAGAATGTTAATTTTGCTCCCGAACTGAAGCGTAGTCTGTTAAGTGTATCTCAGATCTGTGACAAGGGATATTCTACGCATTTCACTCATAAGGAATGCATGATTCTCAACCCAGGCTTCGTCATCCCAAAAGAGTGGATTCTTGTAAAATCTAAAAGGGATGGGAATGCCTATATCATTTATATGAATAGCAACCTTCCAGAACATGTTACGTGCCTTTTCTCCAAGATCTCCGAACAAACTGCAATGCTGTGGCACAGAAGACTAGGTCATGCGAATGCCAAGAACTTGAATCGTATTGCAAAAAATGAGATGGTCCGTTGATTTCCTGTCAAAGACTTCATTACGTTCGAAAAGTGTGTCTCGAGTGCACAAGGAAAGTGAAACAGCCCGGATTTCCAGGTATCTTTTAGGTTTATGTTTTTGGTGTTTTGAGAGGGGACTCGGCGAATTGGAGCTCAGACTCGCCGAGTAGGATCGCGGGTCTGGACGCGGGTTCGCGCCTGGACTCGGCGAGTCCAAGGTATGGACTCGGCGAGTCCGCGCTGTTTAATGAAACCCTAATTTCTCGGGTTTGGGACCTATTTAAAGGGCCTTATGGCCGTCATTTGTGCTCACCAGTCCCTTGAGTGAAACCCTAATCGAGTGTGAGCGTTTGGAGCATAGAAGGAGGCCATTATTGATCTTGGAGGTGTCATCTTGCAAGGAAAAGGGAGGATCAGCTAAGGAAAGGCAAGAGGAGCCACTTCCTGAGAGTTTGGGGTCCAGAGCATCACATTTGAGGTAATATCTTCGAGCTATCCTCTGCTATGTTGATGTTTTCTTTGATTTAGGGCTTGTTGAACCCTTTTGTGGCTAGATCTAGTGCTCCCTTGGTCCCTTAAGCGATTTAGACCATAGATCTGGACCCTTGGAGGTCCAGAGTGTCCCTTTGCCCATGCTTTTTGTGAATCAATGGAGGTTTTGGATTGGAATCCTTATGCCTTAGGTCAAAATGCCATTTATGAGCCATGGGGTCAAAATGCCATTTACGATCAGACTCGGCGAGTAGCTTGAAGATTGCCCTCGGATCGCCCAGTGAGTGGTCCAGTCGAGTCATAGGTTGACTCAGTGAGTCAGGACGAGTCAGCGAGGGTTGACAGGTGGTCTGAGTTGAACTGGGACTTGCCGAGTTGTTCTTGAGACTCGGCGAGTTGAGTCGGGGTGGCCTCGCGATTCATCCAGGTGGAACTCGTTGAGTCAGGGGGAGTACTCGACGTGTCAAAAGGGAATCCTAGAGAGATTGGTGAAAACGTCTGGACTCGCCGAGTCGCCCTAGTGCACTCGCCGAGTCCGGTCAAAGTTGACCGTTGACCGTTGACCAAGAGTTGACTAGTGTTGACTTAAAAAGGGTAGTCAACCTTAGTGGTAAAAATGTTAATAAGAGATGTATGATGATATAGGGAGATTGCAGCTCGGAGGATCGAGCACGTGTGATTTCGGGATTTGTTAGCTATCGATATTCACGAGGTGAGTCTTCTCACTATACTATACCCGGAAGGGTTTGACTGTGTGACCGGAAGGTCGGATATGGTATGAGACATATGTGCTATATGTGATAAGTTAATTGTTATATGTGCTATGTATGATATGCTTGATATGGGCCGGAAAGCATTGTAATGTGAACCGTAAGGTTGGCGTGGGTAGGACCGGAAGGTTTACCTAGTCGGGACGGAAGTCCCCTGAGACACATAGACCGGAAGGTCAGGGCCTGGAAAGGCGTATGTGCGTAGGTTATATTTTGGGGAACTCACTAAGCATTTATGCTTACAGTTGTTTTGTATGTGTTTCAGGTACTAGCGAGGACCGTGGGAAGGCGCCGGCGTGATCTGTACACACTGATGGATGATTTATGATCTTGGGATTTATGTGCTTGTATTATGACATGATACGTTGGATATTTATGCCTTGTTTTGGATGAAAATACATTTTTAGAAATGAAAAATTTGTGTTAAAATTTCCGTTGTTACAGAAATCATCATAGAAAACCACACCTACCAAAATAGGTCAACTCAATTAGCCAGGTGCTTCAGTTCCTACACATGGATTTGTTTGGACCAGTAAATGTTCTTCGCATCAACATAAATTCTTAGTGCCTAGTTGTGATTGATGATTTCTCTCGGTTGACGTGGGTCTTTTTTCTATCCAACAAAGCTGGAGTTGTTGATTTGGTTAAGAAATTCATTGTATTAATTGAAAACCAAACTAACAATCGAGTGAAGGTGCTTCGTACCGACAATGGTACAGAGTTCAAGAATTTTGTACTCGATCACTTTTGGGCAGAAAAGGGTATCATGCGTCAATACAGATCTTCTCACACACCCCAACAAAATGGTGTTGCTGAAAGGAGAAACAGAACGTTGAAAGACGCTGCAAGGACGATGCTGTGTGATTCAAAGCTACCAGTCTTCTTTTGGGCCGAGGCGATAAACATTGCCTGCTATGTTCAGAATCGCGTGTTGATCAACAAAGTTCAGATGAAGACCTCGTATGAAGTTTTATATAATCATAAGCCATCAGTCAGTCATTTCCGTGTATTTGGCTATCCTTGGACCCTTCTTCACTTAGATGCCAACCCGAAGTTCAATGCCAAGGCCGATGACAGTTACTTCGTAGGGTATGCTTCTCGCACTGCTTATAGAGTCTAAAATATGAAGACAAAACAAATTGTGGAATCCTATGATGTGCGTTGGCTAGATGAAAATGAGACGGACGCTAGAGGGGGTCCGGATTGGCTGTTTGATTACACGTCGTTGTTCAAATCAATAAATGTGTCGTCGAGTGGCTCGTCTGGATCTGTTTCTGGTTCGAAGAAAACTTCTAAAGATGAATACAAAGAATTTGTCTATAGGCCTCCATTTGCATCCTCTTCTTCATCTAAGGGGAAGTCCCTAGTTTCGTCTAAGGGGGATTCCTTTGCTATACCTAAGGAGGAGTCCTCTACTATACATGAGGGAGAGTCCTCTGCTATACCAGAGGGGGAGTCCTCTTCTATACCAGAGGGGGAGTCATCTGTACAACATGATAGTCAAAATGATACTTCTGATGCTGAAGCTACGCCATCTGCTCCTATGGAAAGAGAATTCATGTCTAATGACGCTTCCGCAACTTCTTCAACCTTTATGGAACTACTCTTTCCTGAACTTATCTCAAATGAGTTTGTAGTAGAGCCTTCTGGAGCGGCTCAATCAACAAATGAAGGAGGTATCAAAATTCACACTCTTCCTGTCTCTCTCAATGGCATCAGCCAAGAGATACCTTCAAGAATTCAACGCAATCATCTGATCGATAATATCATTGGTCAGCTGGGGGACGGTGTTAAAACAAGAAGTCAGAGTGGAGATGTTAATTATTGTCTCTACTCATGCTTTATCTCTCAAATAGAGCCCAATAATGTTGAAATGGCTCTGAATGAGCCCAACTGGGTAGATGCAATGCATGAGGAACTGCATCAATTTGAAAAACTCGGTGTTTGGAAATTAGTTGAGTTACCAAAGGGCAAGAAGTCTCTTGACACAAGATGGGTTTATCACAATAAGCAGGACAATTCAGGGGTTATAGTGCGAAATAAAGCTCGATTGGTGGTTCACGGGTTTCGACAAGTCGAGGGTCTTGATTGCACTGAAGTTTATGCTCCAGTAGCTCGCCTGGAGGCTATTCGTATCTTTTTAGCATATGCTTCTTACATGAACTTTACTATGTATCAAATGGACGTCAAGATTGCCTTCTTGTATGGCAAGGTGAAGGAATAAATCTACGTCGATCAACCTCCTGGGTTCGTTGACTTAAAATTTCCTAATCATGTCAACAAGTTGGACAAGGCATTGTATGGGTTGCATCAAGCTCCTCGAGCGTGGTATGCAACTCTAAAAAATCATTTGCTCGATCATGGTTACTCTCGTGGCACTATCGATCAGACTTTGTTTATCAAGCATGTCGGCAATGATCAAATTCTTGTGCAAATCTATGTTGACGACATTATCTTTGGGTCGACTAGTTCGCAGCTCTGCAAAGAATTCGAAGGTGTAATGAAGAAGCGGTTCGAAATGAGTTCGTTGGGAGAAATGACCATGTTTTTGGGGCTTTAGGTTAAACAAATTCAACCGGAATCCTGCTACATCAAGCTAAGTATGTGGAGGATATACTTGAGAAGTTCGGGTTTCACGACGCTAAATCTGCTTCAACACCAATGGCTGAACGACCTCTTCTGACTCCAGATCCTGAAGGCAAATCCGTAGATCAGACCCACTATCGATCAATGATCGGATCGCTGAAGTATCTTACTGCAAGCCGACCTGACATCATGTTTGCAGTTTATCAATGCGCACGTTATCAGGCTAATCCTAAACTTTCACATCTTATTGCTGTCAAAAAAATTTTTCGGTACATCAAAGGGTGCCCATAATTAGGTCTTTGGTATCCGAAGAATTCTGAATTTGATCTTTATGCTTTTGCTGACAGTAATTATGGAGGTTGTGAGCTTGACAGGAAATCAACCTCAGGAGGATGTCAATACCTAAGTGACATACTAGTTTTGTGGCAATGCAAGAAGCAACACACTGTCTCAACTTCCATAGCGGAGGCAGAATATGTTGCTGCATCGGCCTGCTATTCTCAAGTCATCTGGATCCAACATCAGCTGTTGGATTACGATTTGATTATTTAGAAACCCTATTTACTGTGATAATGAGGCCGCTATTCAAATTGCCAAAAATCCAGTCCAAAACTCTAAAACCAAGCACATCGACATTAAAATTTAGTTTATCATAGAATGTTACGAGCGTTCACTAATCCGACTGGAACAGGTCCCTAATGCTAATAATGTGGCGGATCTGTTCACAAAACCATTTAACAAAGCTCGCTTCGATATGCTTGTGGGTTTTCAGAAAATGATTCGTTTTGAGGATTAAGTTTTTTATTCTTTTCTTTTTCTTAATTCTTCAATTTTTATTTTTATTTTTTATTTTTATTTTTTTAATTTTTAGGATAGATTAAATTTGTGCATGTTATTTTTATTTTTATTTTATTTTATTTAATTCTCATCCATGCACAAATTTATGGGGAGAAATAAAAACAAAAATCCAAAAACAATAAAAAAAAAAAAAAAATCCAAAAACATCAAAAATCCGGAAAATTAAAAATGTTGTTGTTAGTCTTGTTTGCAGGTGTTGTACTGGGAAATGAAATTAGCAAGTGATAAAAGGCAATCTGAATCTGCGTAACGTACCGAAATTGAATCATCTACGCTCTGTGCTCGATGCGTTGGTAGGCACGAAAGATTTTAAATGGACTTGACTAGGGAAAGTTGAACCTAATGAATTTAAGGACTTGACAACTTTGACCTAGTTAGATCCGTTTAGCCTGCCATCACAACGCTCGGATAGGTTGAGCAGGGAAATATACATGGGAATCTACTAGTCACATTAAATAACCCGTATCTAGAATTGTGAATTCACTTTTCCTCGATGTGCGGATTTTGTCCTTGATTCTGGTTGGATGGGGTGACTGGGGAATTCCGATAAACTAGGTATGTAGAAGGTTATTTTATTTCTTTCTATCTGTTAGTCATATGTTGCCTCCTCTGCGTGATCGAGCGATCCGACCTGGACTGCAACATATGCAACTCTATCTCTCTGCATCTTCTCTCTATGCAATTCTTTCCATCTGTTAGCCATATATTGTCTCCTCTGCGTGATTCAAAATCCGACCTAGTACATAGTATATGCACCATTGTCTTCTCAATCCCTCAGAAACTTTAGTTAGTCATATGTTTCATCCTTTGCGTGATTGGAAGAGATCCGACCTGGATGTACAACATATGCATTCTAAATCTATCTTCTCTCTTAATAATTGTCTGCTCACCCGGTGTAAGGAGTATTTTGGAAGTCCTTGATGGTTGGGGCATGCCAGGAAGCGGGAAACACGTTCTAGTACAATTAAAACTGAACATATACAGATTGTCTGTAGATCTCGCTGCTCAATTTAGGTGGACAACAATATCCCTGGTTGTAGTCAGTTAAATGGTCATAAGAAAATTTTATTTAAGAATTAGGGCTAATCATGATAATAAAATTATAATCATCTATATGTATGTGTCATGTCATTGGTAAAATGTCCTAAAATTGTCACAAATTTTTCGTGTTTTAGTGGACCACAATACTGGCGATCGATCAGACGAAGACGTGAAAATAAGGGTACCGACAAGTGGAATAAGGCTGTCCAACAACTATGATCCCAGCGTCACAGATTTTTTCTCGATAATTAATTTTTAAGTTGTATATTTTAATTGGAGTAAATTTAATTTTAATTTTAATTTTAATTTTATTTTTATTTTTATTTATTTTATTTTGTTAACTGCTAAAATAAAATTGTTTTATTTTAATTTTTAATTTTTGCAAAGTTAATTTAATTTTATTTATTTTATTTTTAATTTTAGTTTTAATATTAATCCTCGAAAGATTTTTAAATTTTTAAAAAATATATATATATATATATTGGACTGTGTTGGAGACTGTCTTCTACTGAGTGACTATCATGTAAATGTGAAATGGGTATAAATAGGAGTTTACCGCCGAAATGTCCATCATTTTTTTGATTTTGGCCGCAAACTCCTCTCCACCCTCTCTTTCTTCAAAAAAAAAATTCGTCAAATGTTGCAAATCTAATCCGATAGTCTCGAAGGTAATGAGTTTTGGATCAGGAATATGTATCTTATTGCATGATTCACCGCGTTTTTGAGGTAGAAATCGAGAAAGAAGATCCGTCAGAGTTTGCGGCCCAAGCTTACGGCCGTAAACTGCTTGCGACCGTAAACTCCGCAAATGGTCGATAATTTACTGGAAAGGGGTTTACGGCCTTAAATTCTTGTTGACCGTAAACTCCCTATTGACCGCAAACTCCAATGTTGACTAATAAAATTGATTTTGACCTAATTTTAAAATTGTTATGTTATTGTTGGGATCAAAATTAAATTGTCTAAAATTTTTGTTGTTTGTTTGGTTCTTTCTGTCTTACTTGGTATGGTTAGTGCAGATCAATGGCGAACCTAAAATTTGCAGACATGCATAATCTGGCTATTGTTTTGGCGGACCCTCCAACTGTTCACTCGGACCTCAAGACAATGATTCATAGACTCAGGGAATGCTGTCTGTCATCAGCTATCACTGTGAATCCAATTATCTACCAAAATTTGATCAGAGAGTTCTGGGCGACTGCTAAAATAGAAATGGATGATGCTGGAGTTGTCGTTATTAAAGCTACTGTAAAGGGACGCAAGATAGTGATCACAGAAGGCTTTATCAGAGATACGTTGTTGATTAACGATCAACCTAATTTTCCCAGGGAAATTGGGATTGAGGATGCTCAGAGAATTCTAAGGAGGATAGGATATGAAGGCACTTCACCTCCAACTTTAAAGAAGCTCTTACCTCCGTATTGTAGATTTTTGGCGCATGTGTTCGTTAGCTGCATTTCAGGAAGAAGATCAGGAGCTGATGAGATTTCAATGAGGAATACTGGAGCGATCGTTTCTCTTGCTGTCGGAATAAAATTCAACTTTTCTAGGTTTATCTTGGATGAGTTTACGGTAAACATCAGGGCTTCAACCCGGGATACTTTCTTATTGTATCCTAGGTTTGTTCAATTGTTTATCAATACTCAGTTTCCAGATATGGTGAAGGAAGGCGATACTCTTGATATGAAATCACTGGGTCCTCACACCGTAGGGCTCATCAAGTAAAACCGGAAAGGAAAAGTTATTTTTCAATGAAAGTATCCTCTAGAGAAGTTTGGAAAGTTCGTCGAACTAAATGAGTCATCAGAATCTTATGGAACCTCTGACAAGGCGTCATCTGAGACTGCATCTTCTGAGAAATCATCTGCAAACGACAATGTTATTACCGTATCTGACGATGAAATCATCTTGTTAATGGCCTTCTAGTACCACCTACCACTACTCCTAGTCTTACTACAACAAAGCTTTTTACTGTAGGACCAGACACCACTTTTGAATTTGGTGGATCTTCTTTTCCACCAGCTTTTTCTCATCCTCGATCTGATGACGATGATGCTTCTGTAAGATTATCCAGGCTCTTGGCTGAGGAGCAAGTTTTGATGCCTCCCCGTCGCGGTAAAGGTATTTCTATTGGGGATGATAGTTCTATAGGAGACAATCTCACTATCCCTGGGCTACAGAAAGAGATATCGGTGCTCAGTCAGAAGAACATTGAGCTTGACATCCGTGTTTTGGATCTTCAATTTGAGAATACAAAGCTTAATGTTCAAGTATCTGAACTTCAATCGGATAATTCAACGCTCAGTGTGCAAGTAGCTGATCTACTTAAGGACAAAGCATTGAAGTCAAAGTAGATTTCTGATCTTCAAGATCATTTCAATCTTTTGACTTCAAGCTATTTTGAGCTAAAGAAGAAGCTTGAGGAAGACCTCGGTGATAAGTATCAAAGGTCTGCTGATGAATACAAAATCAATCTTCATGTTCAAGCCTTTCAAGTTACCATGTCAACTGGTCAGACATCAGGGGATGTTGATCATGTTGAGAATGAGCCTCCCTAAGCTCCTCATGTCTCAGCAATGATACGTGATGCTCAGGATGAAGCAACTAAGAAGGGATAATTGTTTTTTAAGAGGAACCCTAACCAGAATGCTTCTCGGGATAAACATGAGATTACTGTGACTAATCTTGAGGTTGTTCGATTTCGAGATACATTCGGTGATAGATCGGGAATTGTTTCTTGGGGATTTCATGATCCTCTCAACATGTGGATCGTGCTAAGAAAGAGTGGAAACTCTGAGCTTTATAGATATAGTCAAGATTTCAACTCACGGACTAGGGTAGATCTGACAGAACTGTCACGAGCTCCTTTTTCAAATCTCACAAACAATCCGCAAGCAACCCAATTCAAGCACTTTCTTGAAGATCAGGTTAAAAGAGGGTTTCCTGCCATGAAAACTGTTGAGTCCGTTATGTTGGAGCATCCTGATATTATTGATCAAAAAACCAACAAACCTCTGCAAGTTGTGATGTGGCCTGCAACTAAATAGCTTAAACAGTTCCCTGTGTTTCAGAATTATCAAGATGGATCTCTAAGCTCAATGGAATGTTGGGTTTTTTATGAAATTACTTCGGCTGAGGTAATCAAGCTCAAGAATGGATGCATTCGACTCTATGACCGAAGAGATTTGTTATAATTTCGAAAGTGGGACATTCATCACCTAAGAAACTTTCAGATATTGGTTGCGGAGGATGTTTTTGAGGATGCTGCGAAGGTATATACGACCATGGTTGCTGAGATTCTGAATAAGCGTATGTCGAATGGGGCGATGGGGCAAGCGGACATTATGGTAGTCAACAAGGGTTAACTTCAAGCTAGCACCAAACCAAGGGGGAGATTGAAAGGCCCAATTAGTGGTTTGGTCTAGGCTTTGCATTGTAATAGTGGTTGTGTATAGATAGAGTATTCTGGTGGGATTAGTGGTTGTTTACGAGTCTGTAATGAGTTTATGGCCGTAAACACCTTACGGCCGTAAACTCTTTCCGGTCGTGGTTCCCTATATATAGAGGGTTAGCCAGTCGTGTTTTGTTGTTGATGCCTAATAGTTCACGGTCGTATATCGAGTTGTACTAGACGTTTTCAGCAATAGAACATGTGCAAGCTTGATTTCATTTCTTTTCCTCTATTATTCTTGTTTCTATGATTGTTTTTGCTTTTGATCACTGGTAAGATCCATTCTCAGGACCTTAAAAATGCTTTCTTTAATAATGTTCTTTATTTTAAAGCATTACCTTGTGATGGTGTGTATGAAACTGTATCTGTGGTTGATAACTTAGGAAATAATGTATTGTCTATTGATTTTGTTAATGATAATAACATGGATAAAGCGTCATTATGGCATTGTCGTCTTGGACATATAAGCAAGAAACAAATAGGCCAACTCCAAAAGGATGCAGTCTTGGAGTCATTGACCTAAGGTCAGATGATAGTTGTGAATCATGCTTACATGGAAAAATGACAAAGTCACCCTTCACAGGTTCTTGTTAGAGGGGTGAAGCTTTGTTGGATCTTGTACACACGGATGTGTGTGGACCCTTCAAACATGCCACAAGGGATGCTAATCTTTATTATTTGACTTTTACTGATGATTACAGTAGATATGGATATGTCTACTTAATCAAGCATAAGTCAGAGACTTTAGAAAGGTTTAAAGAGTTTAAACAGGAAGTCGAGAATCAATTGGGCAGGAACATTAAGATGCTTCGTTTCGATCGAGGTGGTGAGTATCTTAGTTCAGAGTTCCTCGACTATCTTAGGGAATGTTGTATTGTCTCACAATTGACACCTCCCATGACAACGTAGTTGAATGGTGTGGCTGAGAGGCCTAATCGAACCTTGATGGACATGGTTCGTTCCATGATGAGTCGAGCTTCGCTACCAATCACATTTTGGGGGTATGCCTTAGAGACTGCCGCCCATATCCTTAATCTGGTCCTTACAAAGAAAGTTGCCAAAACTCCTCATGAGATGTGGACTGGTAAAGTACCCAAACTAGACCACATCAAGATTTGGGGTTGCGAGGATTTTGTGAGATGCGAGACTCATGATAAGCTCGAACCTCAAAGCGAGAGGTGTATTTTCATCCTCTACCCACAACAATCCTTTGGTTACCTCTTTTACAGACCTAGTGAAAATGTGGTCTTTGTAGCAAGGAGGGTTGTCTTGAGAGAGAGAGAGAGAGAGAGAGAAAGAGATAGAGATAGTTTATTAGCTAAGGAGACAGTGGGAGGCAAGTTGACCTTGAAGAAATTCAAGAGTCAAGTGGTGAAGGAACTTCAAACCCTAGCACTCAACTTGAGGAGGAAATTCCTGTTGAGCCAATTGACAAGTCTGCACCTCTAAGGCGTTCCACAAGGGTTAGGAATGCACCTGAGCATTACTATGGATTCTATATTATTGCGGAAGGTGATACACTTCTTAGTGATGAGACACTGATAGGTCTGGATGAGCCTAATAGTTACGCGGAAGCCATGGTAGGCCCTGAGTCAGCCAAGTGGAAAGTGGCAATGGTCAGCGAGATACAGTCCATGTATGAAAATCTTGTTTGGAACTTGGTTGAGAATGTACCAGGTCGTAAGACTGTAGGGTATAAATGGATCTTCAAGAAGAAGACCGACATGGATGGTAATGTACACACTTATAAGGCACGATTGGTTGCAAAGGGTTTCTCACAAACTCTGGGAGTTGATTATGATGATACTTTTTCTCCAGTGGCCAAGATTAAGTCTATTAGGGTTCTGTTAGCCATAGCTGCATTTCATGACTATGAAATTTGGCAAATGGATTTCAAAACCGCTTTTCTTAATGGAAAGTTGGCTGAGGATGTTTACATGAGTCAGCCAGAGGGTTTTGTCAATACAGAGTACCCTAATAGAGTGTGTAAGCTTGAGAAATCCATTTATGGATTAAAGCAAGCACCTCGCAGATGGAATATTTGCTTTGATGAGAAAGTCAAAGAATTTGGCTTTTCTAGGAGTGAAGATGAATCTTGTGTATATGTCAAGGCTAGTGGGAGTATAGTTAGCTTTTTGGTATTGTATGTGGATGACATACTACTCATAGGAAATGACATCCCAACTCTGCAGGAAGTTGAGTCCTGGCTTGGGAAGTGTTTCTCTATGAAGGACTTAGGAGAAGCTGCCTATATTCTAGGGATAAGGATCTTGAGAGACCGGAGTAAAAGACTAATTGGACTTACTCAGAATACCTACTTGGATAAAGTGCTGAAAGAGATTCAGCATGCAGGACTCCAAGAAAGGAGAGTTACGCATCCAGAGTAACGCCAGATTGAGTAAGACACAAAGCCCTAGTATTGAGGCTGAGATAGCAGAAATGAGTCGAATACCTTATGCTATGACGTGTACTCGACCTAATGTAGCCTTTGCCTTGAGCATGGTTAGCAGGTATCAGGGGAACCCTGGCAAGGCACACTGGACTGCGGTAAAGAATATCCTCAAGTACCTACGGAGGACTAAGGCACTACTAGAAAAAAGGCCTTTTACGACGCTCATTGCGCGTCGTAAAATGCTCAGACGACGCGCAAATGCGTGTCAAGGAAGGCCCTGTCATAAAGAGAGACGACGCGCTTTTGCGCGTCATCTATAGACGACGCGCATTTACGACGCGCATTTACGACGCGCATTTACGACGCGCGGTTACGACACGCAATGCGTATCAAGGAAGGCCCTGTCATAAAGGAAGACGACACGCATTCACGTGTCGTAACCTTACGACGCGCGTGTTAATGACACGCAATGCGTATCAAGAAAGCCCCTGTCAAGAAAGGCCATGTCATAAATGAAGATGACATACATTTTTGCGTATCGTAAATTTAAATGTTTAAAAAAAATAAATTTATATATTTATTAATTTTTAAATTAAAATTTCATTTAATTTCTTATAACAGAAATAAAATACCATATACAAAAAATACAATCCATTGCATAATATAAAATAAATTGCACAAATTATAATGTCATACAAAAAATCATTCAAATGTTAAACAAAAATAATACATTGCTAACATGTGTTATACATTCCTATAAAACTAACAAATAATCATACAACTCTGTTTCTTACTGGAAAGGAAAGCCAAACATGATTACAAGTCTCCCTTAATCTTGAACTTCGCCACCACCGACGTAAGAAAAAAACTGTGTATAAATATCAAAAAACAAGATATGAGCCAATCATTCTATGACTCAAGGAAAAATATCATTAGAGAAATGTGAAAAAAATATGAAACAAATGAATGAAAGTGCATTGCTATTTCTTTAATACTTACTGCATAGAGTAAGACTTGGACATCATCTATAGTTTTGAAGGACATTGATGTCTCCCTATGCTGCACATATTAAAAATAAAAAAGAACAAAATTAAGTAACATATGGATTCATATATCTATCAATTGTATTGTAAATTCTAAATTAAATAAATAAGCATTAAGCATACATACCACTACAGATGCAATGCTAGGAAAAAGGCCTGAGCATATAATGGCGCTAACCGATGATTGATTATGACTTAATCTGTTGCTAATCCCCGATTTAGTCTCAAGTAATTGAGCATCTTTTAAAATATGGATAAACAATTCCTTAAAGAATGTATAGCTTGAAGTGTTTGAGCATAAAGGAAATTCCTCCAGCAATATTTATAAGCATATCCTTCTCTTTCAACTTCTTTCCGTCCTTCATATTCACACACAAGTGCCATATGATCATTGTAATCCTTTGCAGAAAATATTGATTTTGTTGTACTAGCTTGCTGAAATAGACATACAAAAGATATCAGGAAAATACCAAAATGCCCTTGTGTGAAAGTAGCTGGATTACTCACGTCTTTGTTCTCTTGAGGCAAAAGAAAATGATCCCTGACACTAAGTCCAGCAACAATTGTAAGAATATGATCAAAGCAACGAAAAAAAAGCACCCATTATTAGCATTTTCCCTAATTTCGGATCCAATGGAAGCATTACCAGATATTTACGTATATTTTGAAAAAATGAGAAAAGATAATCTTAGGAAATAAACTTTTATAAATATATTAATATAAACTAACCAAGATGTGTAAGATTTTCATTTACATCTAATGCTCCAATCATCTTTGAAAAATCCACAACATTTTGGACCTAGAACAAATTAAAGTTCTATCATTTAGCAATTTGAATCATTCACTAAGATTCAAGTCATCAAGAACTGTTAACACTTACAGCTAATGGCTCTGGAGGCAGCAAAGCAGCTGATAAAAACTCTCCAATACTTCCAACAATGAGGGCCCTTAGTCTTCAGGTCAATGAATCTTACAAATCAGTTCATAGCAAAACATATCCACCTGTTACTGTTAGGAATCCTAATGTTATCATTCCTAATGAAACAGTGAGGTTGCTAAGTGGAGCAGGCTTTTTATGAAAATGAAATGGTTTCTGTTGTGAACAGATTGCTATATAACTTATAAACATGTTTTGTTAAAAAGAAATTATGGTGCAAATCAATTTATTAGTTGAAACTGTTGTTTCATGTTAGCCCCATTTGCAAACACCCTACTGCAGCAAGGGAAACCTCTTTACTACCATTTGCAATGATGTTCTTCACAGAACACATCAAAGACTCCCATCCTACATAACAAATATTCAACTTCACCATTGTTCCTTTTTAAAGCACACATGTTTTTGAAGAAATTATAATCTTTTAAATGAAGACATACCTGACCAAAAATTGGTTGAACTTCTTAATAATGGAAAAAAAAGTACGCAGGATACGAGCAATTCCACCAAATAAAAGATCAAGTGTTCCAAAGACGAATATGCCCCTGGATGTTCCAAAGATGTAACTCTTCATTCACGAGACTAACAAGAAGATACTTATTGTCTTTTGATAATGTGAATGAAACTATCATCTGATCCTCCTCAATGCATACTTTGAAACAAGACGAATATGCCCCTGGATTTGATCATCATTTGGGCTCCCTGAAACGCAAGAGATAGATTTTTGGTGACTGAATCTTGATTTTCTGCCTTGAATCCTAAGATTTCCATTACAGCTTTGTGAACCCTGACAACTGCAACCAAAACCAACACGAGTATCAGAAAACCAATGTCATGGAGTCACTTTTTTTTAAATTTTCACAATCCTGCCAAGTTTCAGTTCACATTATACTCAGAATCCCTTCAAGAATATTCATGTTCTTGAAGAAGATTCCCAGAATGCTTACTGGAATCTGAAAGCTCTGTTTATTTATGAACCAAACCAACTAACTAGGTGTGATGTCACTTTGCAGTACATCAATCAATTAGGATTAAATATAGCAAGCATCCTACTTTCATTTCTTCCTTTCCTAAATTGCTACTATTTCTTTCTGAAAGGGAAACGGTTTCTTAGTACCTGTTTGTGTAATCTGGATCTGCGAGCAGATTCCCTATTGGATTGCTTCCTTCTCTGCCTCTTTAGCTCCCTTTCATCCTGAAATAACAATTTTACTAATGATCCAAAATTATACTAATAACAGGATAAAACGAAGTTATAAAACAAAACAAGACCTGTAGCCAGATCTGTGGCTGAATGGTTTCCCTTGAGCCAGCAGCAGCAAGCATTCCCCCTGAAACTGGAGCACAAGTTACCTTTCCACGAATTGCAGGAATATGAATATGAGAGAGTAGGATGAATTTTAATTTGAATTTGCTCCATACCAATATTTAAATTTGTGTCTGTGCTGGGACCACCTACAACACTTCCTGGACCTGATATTGGCACAATCGCCATTGAATGATTTGGCCCTCCATTTTGACAACCATGCATATTGTTTCCATTCTGAGATTCTTCACCTGCCAATATTAACATATAAGTCACACAAAACAAAACACTTCCAACTGTAAAACGCCCAAGTTGGACCCGTAGGGATTGCAAAGGCTTGCACTTTCTGGTTCTCCATCACCATCATCATCATCCATGCTGTTAATAAACAAGAAAAAGTTCCTGTGTTAACAATTATTTTCCTCTATTAACAGTACGCCCTGGTGTATTTGTAACAGTACGCCCTGGTGTATTGCATCAACCAAGACTGGAACATCTTCTTCTTGATTACATTGTTGTGTGTTTCTCCTTGGTTCATTACTCACATCGCCCTAACAAAAACGAAGGAATCCCATTACTAAACCCTAATCCTAAAGTGTATTAGTTCGTTCACAGAAGGTCATATCAGAAATAGAATTTCAAATCGATGATCAGGAATTGAACTAAACTTGATCGAACTATTTTATTATTGATGGTGGCAGCTTAGGGCTTAGAGAGAGAGAGAGAGAGAGAGAGAGTGAGTGAGAGTACAGAGGTAAAGGAAGACAAACCGATTCAAAAGGATGTGCTGATCCCAATTTCACAAATCGGCGTTCCAAAACCAAAATTCCCGATCCCAATCGCGTTTCTGTGCAATCCAATTTGCCAATTTCACGTTTCAGGTATGCTTACTTTGGCAAATTACAGTCTTTAGGCTTCCACCTCCACTTTTGATATGAAGTCGTCACTTGCTTTACAGAGAGATATGAAGTCGAGACAAAAAGATGAGATTGACCCATCTGGTAATAAACGGACTCGGGAAGCTGAACAAAATGACCCGAGATTGACCCATCTAGTAACAACGCTATTGATGCCATTCCTTCCATTTTCGACTGTTCATCCTCCACTTCCTCTACTGCTACTTCTTCACCATCTTCTATTTTTTCTGTATTTAGACTTGAGAGTATAATTAGGGCTTTTTCTAACAATTTCAACATCGAGTGGGAGATATGGTGGTTCCAGTAGGTAGAAGTGAGGGAAGAAGCTAAGTAAGCAGCAGTCAATGTCGGGAGGGGGAAGGAAGGAGCGTCCAAGGCAAGAGGGAAAGGAGAAACAAAAGGAAGGCGGGATTTTTAATTTTTTCAGAATTTCATTTCCCCCTACTGTTAAAGGATGGAACGCGCGTTCCATTAAAAATTATAAAGCGACATCCTTAGACGACGCGCATTTTATTATAGGTGCCCTCCGTGTTTTTTTTAGACACTAATTTAAGGGCGCGCAATAATGCGTGTCTTCTATCCTTAAATTTTTTGAAGAGATGACATTTTTCTAATGTCACTCTCCTTTGCGTAACATAGATCAATGAGCGTCGTATTTTGCGCGTCGTAAAAGGCCTTTTTTCTAGTAGTGAGGACTGGGTTCTTACCCTCGGTGGGAGTGATCACTTGAGAGTTGTAGGGTATAGTGATGCTAGCTTTCAGACTGATAGGGATAATTTCCGCTCTCAGTCAAGCTGGGTCTTTACCTTAAACCGAGGAGCAATTTCTTGGAAGAGTTCCAAGCAAGAGATAGTGGCTGATTAAACTTGCGAATCAGAGTATATAGCAGCGAGCGAAGCAGGAAAGTAGGCAATATGGCTGAAAAACTTCATTGGAGATCTTGGAGTTTTACCAGCTATTAAGGAACCAATGGAAATTTTCTGTGATAGTGAAAGTTGTTGGATTAATGTCTAAGTCCATAACTATATTTGGTATGTACTTGACCCGACCCGGCATGGTCCATTTGGGTTGCACTTCATTGGCACAATTTATATGGATAGATTTTGAGAATAGTATATTTATGATTTATATTAATATATTATAAGTTCTAATATATTAATATATAATCATATTATTTAATTAGTATTGATCAAGAATTAATTTATAATTAATTAAGTGATCAAAATGAACTAATTAAATATGGACTCTTATATATATGGAATGGGCCAAGTTCATTTAGGTTGGGCTAAGCTTTCATGGATAGTCCATGGAGTGTTTAACCCATGGATCATATGAAATGAAAGGTCATGGGTTTAACCCTAGTCTCCATACTATATAAAGATGTCAATGGTTGGTGAGATTGGCACTAGTGTGGTAACACTAAGAGGGCTAGTCGATTTCACTAGAGAGAACCAAGTACCCATATTCTCTAAAGTCTTCCAAGGTGTTTTGGTGATTTGTGATTCCACTTGAGGCTTCCACACTATTGGGCCTAAGCTCTTGAAGCTTGAAGACATCAAGCTACATCAAAAGGTATGTCATCTAACTAGTACTTTGTAGTATAAGAGCTTCATAATATGCTAGTTAGGATTAAATCCTTGGAAAGTTCTTATTTGCATGTATAATAGAGAAAACATAGATCCAAGGTTTATAGGGTTGCATGTACACCATAGGAGTGTTAGAATGCTCAAAACCCAAAAGTGGTATTAGAGCCTAGGCTTGCTTTCTCTTATACTTGATGCAAGTTGCTGAAAAATGATGAAAAACTCGATTTTTTGGCCTTCTGGGCACAGTACTCGCCGAGTCCACTGATGAACTCGCCGAGTCCATGAGTAAAATCATCCTACTCGTCGAGTAGGTTCATGCACTCGACGAGTAGGAGCCCCAGACAACATATTTTCGAGTTTTTTGGCTGGAATTGGACTAGGAACATTACCCTAAGATGTTTTTGGACTTATAAACTTGTTTTTGATGTGGTAATGTTCATGCTAATCCAATTTCAAAGATAATTATCAATAGATTCATGTTATGTATTAGTTTAAGTGTTATGCTAATTACATGGAAAAAATTTGATTGAATTATCTTGTTCATATGAGTTGCTTAGATTAATAGATAAGTTAATTGAATAGGTTTTTCCAATCCATTTTAATCTAAAACTTGATTCTAAAATGTGTTTGTGTAACTTGTCCTCAAGTTACATGAAAGGTCACATTTAAGTTTCATAAAACTCATAAAAGTTGGCAATGGTTACAAAAATGAAGAGTCTTGTCTTATTGAATGGTTTTATGACTCCATAACTTGTCCTCAAGTTATGGAAGTTCAAGAGTCAATTCATTAAGTAATAAAATGTGTAAGCTTAATTAATTCCATAAGTTATAAAATAAAGAAAAGTTAATTCTTTTATTAGTTTAAAGTCTTCCATAACTTGTCCTCAAGTTATGGAACTTGAAGAGTTTTTTAATTAAAACTACTTTAAACACATAAGTTATGGAATAGAAAATTTTTAAAAGTTACAAAACTTGCCCTCAAGTTTTGGAATTTGTAAAGTTTTCTCTTATGAATACTTTAATTCCAAGTTAGCCCTTAGAATTTTAAAAGTTAAAATTCAACCCGTTTATACTTTATAATATTATAAGTTAATAATATATATGTATAAGAGCAAGTCAGTCTTACCGTTAGTAGGCCTCATTCACGAAGCCGGTCTATAAGGGGGGTATAAGGTTACTGCCTATAAAATGGCAGTTTAATGGGTGTCCACTCTCACCCACCGCTTCCTTGACCGGTGGAGGGTTGTTAGCCGAACAGGTAGGACAAGGACTATAATTCTCCCTTCATTAAAAGTATTAATGTTAAATACTAAGTAACTAAACCTTTTATAAATACCCAATCTTAGATACTTAGGAAAATGTGAATTAGGTGCTAATCCATGAAATTACACTTTGCACTTTGTTTAAGTCGGTTAGTGGAGCATGTGTGGTTAACCGGCACACTAACTCGTATTTAACAAGGTAGGTAAAGGGTAACTTAATGTTTATCATAATATCGATGGAGCGTATGTGGTTAACCGGCACATCGATTGAGGGGTAAACACTTAAGGGTACCAAGTAATTTGCATGGTTAGTTCACACCTTGTTTTTTGATCCTTGACATCCCAGTCACAAAACCTGAAGGGCACACTCGAGATTGAAACATGCCATTGAAAGTTCAATGAATCTCAAAGATCTAGGAGTTTCAAATCCAATTAAAACCTAATAAATTATTTCGTTTTTCATGGTGGAAATTGGTGAATCGTCATTCACCTACCTTCAAATATTCTATAACTTGGATTACGTCATCCCTCTTCCAAGTTATAAAATAGTTTGTTGGGTCCTAGCCTTAATATTTCATAATGGGTGTTATATTATGGACTTTAAATCAGCTATCTTGAATATCTCCCAAAAGATGTCTAGTTCAGACATCTTTGATCTTCCCAAATATCTTGGAACTTCACTTCCTCCACCTCCTCCAATTATTCTCCCTAACCCACAAGTTCAAGGTCACTCAAGCCCTATTGGTAAGGCAAGGTCTAGGTGTGATCACATCTTGGAGATGAAGTCACATACTGACAAGCCGTGAGAGTTGGGTGTCAAAGTCTTGAGAACGTTAGTGGTTCAATCACTTTCTAAGTCACATAGTGAGTTCCTTTGGGACTCCTATGAAATAGACTATGACAAGACCCTTAATGATCTTATCTATTTTTTTGGTGCTGCTAAATCAGAAATGATTTAGTGTACTAGTAAAGCAAATTTGATTAGGAGATCAACTTCCCAAAAACTTTTTGGATAGGGACAATAGTGACATAGGAAATCCAAAAATGCATTCTCTTCCCAATGGAAAGGGATTGGCCATAGTCAAATTGGTTGACAAAATGGTAAAGAGAAAGGCTAAGTCTGAGATAGTCCCATGTACTATTACCTAAGGGTCCATATGTTTCTATTGCCAAAGGAAGGGGCTTTGGTTACGAAGCTGCCAAACTTACCTAAGGATCGTAAAGTCAATAAGTCTGACTTTATTTCAGGTAAAGTCCATTGTCTAACTCTATTAAGTTCCTACTTGGAGATTCTTATTACATGATGTGGTTGGGTCACATGTTGATGTTTTAAGAATCAAAGAAAAGTAAAGAAACTTAAAGGAAGTATATGCTGATTCTGATCGCGAAGATGGATTTCAATCGCATGGTTCGGTGATTAGAATTTTGAGCAGGTGCTTAAGAGTTATGATAGATTGCTTAGGAATATATGACAACAAGTTTTCATATACATTTGCATTGTAAGGATTAGTTTTTCAGCAAAGTTTTAAAATAAAAGAAAAGTTTTTAATTTAAAATATCCTTACAATGGCATTTGGGAAAAAAAGATGTTGCTTATATGATTCCATTGATAGCAATATTGGAAATATGAATTTGATTCTTTCATTTGTGGTAGTGTCTAAATTTACCAAATAAGGAAAGATTCTCATCACCCAAGTTTCAATTGGACCGAAACTTGGAATCATACAAGGTGTTGAGTGTGATGTATGAGAACTTTCAAGCATTGAAAAATTAAGACTAATTACTTGTTCACATGGATTTGTGAGTCAAGTAGAGGACAAAGGGATCGAGTACACATTCTTGTGCACTGATTAAGTCCACCACAAAAGATTGATAAGATTATTCGTCATGATTTATGAAAGTTTAGTAAATATGATTATACTTACAAGCTTAAGTATAATTCTAAAACATTGGAAGATTTTCAATGTATGACATAATGAATAAGAATAATCAAATTATGAAGAAGGATAAAAGTTTCTCAAATCTGAAAAGATGGGAGAGTACTTTAGTATCATGTTTTAAGATCATCTTAATGATTTTGAGACCTTATCACAATTCATCCTCTAAGTGCATTCTGATAGTTAAGTAGAGGAGTTATGAATTGTTGAAATGGTTAAATCAAGAAAATGATTCATACTTCGTTCCAAAACAAGTCTTAGAGTGATACTCCAAGACTGTAAATTGAGTGACATATCTTAAAGAAAGGTTTAAAACACTTGACAAATATAAGAGTAAAAGTGTCCTATTCTTGTACATTTGAAATTGGTAAGTTGTGATGTTTTGGATAAAACAAAGACCAACTTAGGCCAATTGTGTGAAGTGTGTGTCTTGATAAAGAATTCTCACTATCTCTTGAATATTTGGCAAGATACTCTTATATGTCAAGGAGGCAGCGGGAGTCTAAAAGATATTGAAAGGGTCTCAACAAGTAATCAAGCATAAAACCTGTATTTCATCACTAGCATACAACTAGAGATTTATAATCTATCGTGTTGACATTTTTGTGCCCATTCCAGTTAAGTTGGCTATACATTGGAGTTCTACATGTTCTCAATTGTTTGCATAACTACTTGGAAGCAATGGCAGGCCCTTGAGTTGCTAGGTGGCAAGAAGTAAAGATTGCTCAACTTCAATCCATATGAGTTAGGATTTGTCACTAACCTAGTCTTGTGATTATGGTTTGGCAAATTTCACGTGGATAAGAACACATATACCATAAAATCTAGGTGTCATAAGGTTTCTCTTCGATTCATGAAAATGATGGTAAGGAAACTCCTTCACTAAGTAGATTTTAAGTAGATAGCAATTGTGATATTTGCAGTTCTCAAAGTCGTTAGTGGAGCATGCGTGGTTAACCGGCACACTAACATTGACTTATGAGAAATGGAAAAAGGTCTAAACAATTTAGACTATGATTACGGCATCCCATTTCATAGTTCTGAAATTGTTTAGACACACCTGTGAACTATCTAAGATGCGGTGTATAATTTTGATAAAGCCTTATCAAAACAATCTAGTGTCAGAAATCTAAACTTTGGTAAGAATGTCAATAAAGTATTGAATTCTAGAGGTCCAGCTGATTTCTGAGTACATGTCAAAGCTAGTGGGAGCATAACTGTTATGCTAATAATAATCATGTTAGTGGGAGCATGATAATTATGATAAAGGTTGCAAGTTAGCAATGTTAATTATAGAAAACAAAAGGTCTCAATTGGGAAAAGTCGTTTTGCTATAATTAAGGGAGAGGAAATTATACTTCTCAAATCTAAAAGTATAGATTGAGGTTTTAATCATATTTAGTCAAGAATATATATGCATTTCATGTTGGAATGGCTCAACATAAGGAAATTCATCATATGGGTTCATTATTTGCGTTCTAAAATTCAATTATGATTACGACATCCTTTTTCATAATCTGAATTATGAGAACTTGGCAAATAGAAATGGAAATATTATAGCAAAAGACTGGTTTAGTCTTTATGTGAGACATCATGAATCGTGTCCCATATGCTTCAGATATAGGATCGATTACATGTGCTATATTCATCCTTTCTAAAATTTTCCAAATGCCTGGGGCATTAAGAAGGGAAAAGGTCTAGAATTGGATATGACTAAAATGATTAAGCAATTGTTGAGGAAAATCTAAGGTTTACCAAAGATTGGTTGCTCAAGGACAGTTGGAAGTATAATGTTAATTCTGGAAGGACCATATTGACATAATCTGTAAGGAGGCAACTCTTGTTCAGAAGTAATAGTCAAAATGGAATATGGAAATGTTTCAAAGTTAGAAAGTATTCAATCTGTAAGATTAGGAAACTTAATGCAAGAAGGATGTTTCCAAGGAGTTGATCTCCTTTGGAATACTCTATAATGATTGTTGCCAAGTCTTTGTGAATTTGTGTATAATCATTACAAGAGGATCAATACATATAAGGTTAGAATCTAACAAATTTCAGTAAATGGCATGAATTTGGAATTCTTGCATTTGCAGTAAGGAATTGGGACTGTGAAATGAGAATCATTGGAGTTACGTTCAAGTGGTCTATTTTGCAAAGTAAAGATCATAGGCAAACATAGTATGCATACTTGGTGTGTGGCATGACTAGTTTTTAGAAAACATAGTGTACATGCTTGGAGCATGGGACAACTAGTGTTTTAGATCAAATATGAAGTTGATAAAACCGAAACAATGAATAATGAGTAATCAGTATGGTGATAAATAGAAAGTGTTTTATTTATATTCATTGGTTTTGATACCATATTAGATTCATTTATTCTTGTGTTTCATTTTGCATGTTTTGACTTCCATAATAACTAGGTTATTCTTTCGAAATGACTAAGTTATTCAAACCATCCACAGTCGGTCATATGTTGGAAGTAGATATGAATTAAGACTGTCATGGGTTGGCTTGTAGAGGTCCAAGTTGGTGGAAAAAGTAGTGCTACAACACTCATGAGTGCTCATAAGTTCTGAGTATTGGATTCAACCCGCGCTCATTTGAATCACTTCATGGATTTTCTCACGAGTGATCATGAGACGATAATATCTTATATTCTTCAAACCTAGAGATATGAGTTGTTACTATGAGTTGATAGTACATTGATTGCACGAAAACGCATTGGTAACTCGATGTTATAAAATGTGCCTTTGTGTATGATTCAACAAGTAGTAGAACAAGCCATATGAGTTGAAGTTTATCCATTCCTTTTACCTTCGGGATAAAAGCGATATCTATGGGCCCCTCGATGATTTAATGATGACACATGTGAGTGCTTGGCCAAGCCAGGACTGATTTGATTTGTTCAATCAGTCAGTCGTCATGAATCGCAAATCGGGAAATAACAAATGGACAGAGAGAATGATTTTAATCCATGTCTCAGTCCATATGATATCTAGAATGGAGGAATATATGATCTCTTATCTAATGGACAAGTCATTTACAAAGATTAGAGTTCGACAGCGGCATTAAGAGCTACGATTTCTAGTTAGGTTTTGCAGTCATACTCAATAATAGTTTTAGACTTATCCAAGTGGGAGACTGTTGGATTAAGTTCTAAGTCCATAACTATATTTGGTATGTACTTGACCCGACCCGGGATGGTCCATTTGGGTTGCACTTCACCGGCACAATTTATATGGATAGTCTTTTGTGAATAGTATATTTATGATTTATATTAATATATTATAAGTTCTAATATATTAATATATAATCATATTATTTAATTAGTATTGATCAAGAATTAATTTATAATTAATTAAGTGATCAAAATGAACTAATTAAATATGGACTCTTATATATATGGAATGGGCCAAGTTCATTTAGGTTGGGCTAAGCTTTCATGGATATTCCATGGAGTGTTTAACCCATGGATCATATGAAATGAAAGGTCATGGGTTTAACCCTAGTCTCCATACTATATAAGGATGTCATTGGTTGGTGAAATTGGCACTAGTGTGGTTACACTAAGAGGGCTAGCCAATTTCACTAGAGAGAACCAAATACACATATTCTCTAATGTCTTCCAAGGTGTTTTGGTGATTTGTGATTCCACTTGAGGCTTCCACACTATTGGGCCTAAGCTCTTAAAGCTTGAAGACATCAAGCTACATCAAAAGGTATATCATCTAACTAGTACTTTGTAGTATAAGAGCTTCATAATATGCTAGTTAGGATTAAAGCCTTGGAAAGTTCTTATTTGCATGTATAATAAAGAAAACATAGATCCAAGGTTTATAGGGTTGCATGTACAGCATAGGAGTGTTATAATCCTCAAAACCCAACAAAAGTGCAGTTGCCTTAGCCAAGGAACCAAGGGATCACAAGAGATCCAGACACATCGACAGAAAATACCATTTCATCAGAAATCGAATAGAAGAAGGACTCCTCGTGGCAAAGAGGGTATCATCGAATGAGAATCCAGCAGATCCCCTCATGAAGGGACTGACTCGGGTTAAGCATCTCCAGCATGCTCGGAGCATAGGGCTGAAGGATGATATTAGATTTAGTAGTTAGATAACCTAGAAATTTGTAAAGTGTAATTGACATTAGATGATGAATAAAAGGTGATTTATTTATGAGTAAAGTGTTGCTATCTCTTGTCGATCGTTTACTATATTTCTTTTGCATGTTTTGACTTCCAGAATAATTATGTTTGGTATATCATATTATTCGAACCTCCACAGTCGGTCATATGTTGGAAGTAGGTATGAATCAAGACTGTCATGATTGGTTGCAGAGGTCTAAGGTGTTGGATATGGCTACAACAATCATGAGTGCTCATAAGTTCTGAGCATTGGACTCAACCCACGCTCACTGGAATCACTTCATGGAATTTATCTCGAGTGATTGTGAGCCGGTAATATCATATAAGTCTTCAAACCTAGAGATATGATTTGTTACTTATGGGTTGGTTATGCATTAATTGTACGAAAACGCATTGGTAATTCGATGTTATAAAACGTGCTTTTGTGTATAATTCAATGAGTAGTAGAACAAACATATGAGTCAAAGTTTATCCATTCCTTCTTGGATTAGAAGCTGATATATGGGGCCCTCGATGATTTTCTTTTGACCTATGTACCGGGCCCGGTCAGAACTAAGTTGACGTGTTTAATTAAGTTCTTTGTCAAACAAATCGGAAATCGGGAAACAAACTGCTGGACAATAAGTAAGACATTATTCCATGTATTTGTCTGCTGATAACTAGAACAAAGGATTATGATCACTTATCTTAAATAGCGTATCATCATCTTCCCAGTTCCGAGAAACCTTGAAAGAGCTACGATTGCTGATCAGTTCCTGAAGTCATACTTGCAGTTATAGTTATTAGACTTATCCAAGTGGGAGACTATTGGATAAGGTGTCTAAGTCCAAAACTATTTCTGGTATGTACTTGACCCGACCCGGCATGGTCCATTTGGGTTGCATGGCACCACGCAATTGGATAGACTAAATGACAAAATTAACACTTGTGGTTTATTAATATATTATAAGTTCTAATATATTAATAGTATTATTTAGTTAGTTTGATAAAGAATTAATTTAGAATTAATTAAGTGATCAAAAGATAACTAATTAAATATATGGGTTGATTATGTAAATCATCCATAACTTGTACAGTGGGCTAAGAGGCTCCATGGATTATCAAGTTGGGTTAAACCCATAGGATGCTCCATGGGAGTTACAAACCCATGGGTCATGGAAATGAAAAGTCATGACACATTAGGGTTTACATGGTGTAACCCTAGATGTGTCAACACTATATAAGGAACCCATTCTCCAACAAAATCGGCTACACAAGAGCAAGTGAGGGCTAGGCCAATTTTTCAAGTGTGTGTATTCTCTCAAAAGTTTACTCCTTTGCATTTGGTGTTGTGTGAAGCATTTGAGGCATCACACATGGGGGGCTAGGCTCACAAGGTTTCAAGGATCATAATCAACAACAAGGTAAGTTATTCTATCTTTCATTCAAGTTAAAAATGTTCCCCATGTATGCTAGATAGGAATATAATCTTGGAATTCAACTTTTCATGATAATTAGACAAACATAGATCCAAGGTTATTAGGGTTTCATGTACACCTAGGAAGTGTTAGAATGCTCAAAACCCATCAGCGTATTGGGTAACACAAAGAATAAAGTATGGGGTTCAGAGGGAATGTATTGTTGTATCTGTAAGATGCTGGGAATAGGAGATTAGTGGTTAAGGCAGGACGTTGTAATGTTTGTGTTAGTGCTCCAAGGAATCTGGGTATAATGTCCTGATTTCAGATTTATTTTAGAATCTTGAGTTTGAGAAGGCAAGTGGTGTATCAACTATCCACGGTTCTAGTGGGAGCCCTTCGAGTATTGTCATCAAGATGGATTATTTAAGAATGTGGATCTCAGCAGGGGAAGGTATTGTGTTATGGAAATCGTCGTCAGAGTCTGTGATGCATATTTGGGTCAAGTGTGTGTAGCCATCTATGATAGTATGCGGAGCATGAGTTAGTGGACGTAGTGTGGTATTGTAGTGATAATGAGATTATGGGGGTGATGAGAGAGGGTGTTGTGATGCTACAGGGAATCGTAGTACTCACAAGTCAGATAGAGGGAGTCGTGATACTACGGGGAGCCGTAGTATTCGCTAGTCAGAGGGTGTTGTGATGCTACGAGGAGCCGTAGTACTCACAAGTCAGAGAGAGGGAGTTGTGATACTACGGGGAGCCGTAGTATTCACTAGTTAGATGGTGTTGTGATGCTACCGGGAGCCGTAGTACTCACTAGTCAGAGGCTATTGTGATGCTACGAGGAGCTATATTACTCACTAGTCATCGAGAGGTCATCGTGATCATGCGGGGAGCAATAGTACCCACTAGACGATAAGAGAGTGTGACAATGAAGTGTTCTCCAATCAGAGTATGATACAGAAGAGTTTTACGCCTGAATAGCCCTAGTATTGAGTTTTTGGAGCCTGGTGGTTGGACCAGGGGCGAGACTGGGGTCTTCGCTTTTTTCGGAAATCGCTATATTCCGAATTGAGTGGTGGTATGCGTGCAGGTTGCGAGTCATGAGTTATGAGGTGAGTGTTTCGTTGGGATGAGTAGTTCCAACTTTGGTGCAGACCAAACTCTCAAGTTGAGTTTGGCTCTGGTGATGCGTCAGGTAGGCGGGTTGAGTATCGGATTTAGAGATGGATTCTGTCTTAAAAGGGGGGTTATTGTTGTCACCAATATGTTAGACCTGAGCAGGGTCAGTTCGAGGGAACGGGAAATACCATGGGGTACATGAGACGATTCCAATTGAGAGTAAAGTATCTGTTTGGGGTAAAGAGGACTTTGTTACTTGTGTGTCACTGGGCCGAGATAGTTGATGTGAGGAGGAACTCAGTGAGACATTTTGGATCATGTTATGGGTAACCATGGAGGTTCACCTTTTGGGTTGAGGTCAGACCTCGTGTGGTGTTAAAAGAGATATGGAATTTGGAGCTGAGGCTTATGAATGTGATCTTAAGGACACTTATGAGCGAGCATGGTTATGCTTTTGTGCCTGAGGGCAGAGTGTTAGGATTCTTTGTTCGGATGGTTTCTGATAGCAGTTTAGTAGATGTGCCCCAATGGAGTGTGAAACCTTTTAGTCGTGCGGCGTGATTCGTATGATTTAGCATGATCAGTTTGGAGGAGCGATAGCCGGTTGTTGGATGTGGTCTTATGAGAATCAGAGAGCCAGTGAGTTAACATGGTTGATATTCAAGGAGCGAATATCATGGTGATAGCTCGAGTAGGCGGTCTGGCGGCGGGTCAAGGCCACTAGAGTTTTCGGGTATTGGGAAGGAGAATTTTAGCGACGAAAGAGTTGGTTTAAATTTTGGTTTTGGAAGTTTTATGCGGTTTCAGGTGTCCATAGAGAAAGATATCGGTGTAGTATGAAGATCATTTTAGTAGTGTCCTTCGGGTTCATAATTTAAATCTATAAGTGGTTAAGGAGTGATTTCGAGGGACAAATCTAATTCAAGTGGGGGAGAACTCTAACATCTTGATATCCAGGCTTGGAAATTTGAGTATTTAATTTTGGGATTTGAAGAGACTCGACGAGTTGACGCCTCAACTCGTCGAGTAGGATCGCGATTTTGTGACCTGTTTAATGAAGGGACTCGACGAGTCGGGTATCTGGACTCGCCGAGTCAGTGCTGTTAAGGAAAACCCTAATTGTCCGGGTTTGAGCCCTATTTAAAGGACCTTATAGCCCTCTTGTGCGGCTACCAATCTAGAGAGAGATACTCTAGAGAGCTTGAGAGAAGAGTGAGAGAGATAATGCCCTTTTGAGCATTCTTGGTGTGATTTTTCAAGGGAGTTGTTGATTTAGAGTTCCTGAGCTCGTATCTTCACTATAGAGGTATCAAATCGAATTCCCTTTTCTGTTTTGGTTGAGATCGGTGATTTTAGGGTTTTTTACACATTTCTATGGCTTATAGTGATGAGTATAGGGTCCCTTTGTGTGAGAGATCCCAGATCTGGACTTATAGAGGTCCATAAAGCCTTATTCTGTATGCTTTATGTTGGTTCATTGAGGGAATGAGACTTTGATGCCATTTTAGGAGCCATTTCTCCAAGGAAAGCCTTGTGAGCTTTGCATGTATATCAAGCCTCGACCTTTACGTGGTTATTGGTAGTAAGGAAGCCAGATCTATGGATTAGAGGATCAAATCTGAACTCAGAAGGTCAGATGAGTGTTATCATGGGAGCAACTCACCGAGTCCATGGGAAGACTCGACGAGTCGAGTCGGGTTGCGCCGTGATTCGAATCAAGTGGAAACCCGTCGAGTGAAAGGTTCACTGGACGAGTCGAATAAGGCCTTGGAGGAGTCAGAAGACACGCATGGACTCGCCGAGTCATCCTTATGTACTCGACGAGTCTAGTCAGAGTTGACCGTTGACTTGAGTTGACTTTGGGGTTTGGTCAACATAAGTAATAGAGACCTTGGAGGGGTAAAATGGTCTTTTACCCACTACCAGATTAGAGAGGGAAAGAGCGATCGCCGGTTTAATTAGAATTGAGATTTCGAGTGTTAATTAGATATATTTGAGTTATGTGTTAGGCGGAGGCGAGTCCAAGATTCAAGTGTAAAGATAACTGCTTTCTGCTTGCCAGGTGAGTCTTCTCACTATGCCTTACCAGATGGGGTGATTATGTGTGACCGGAAGGTCTTATTTGTATGATGAAAATGTGATGTATGTTGTATATGTAATATGTTATGATATGAGTATGATGATATGGACAGGAAGGTCAACAGTGCATGGGCCGGAAGGGCAACAGAGTTATGGGATGGAAATCCCCTGAGACATTTGGATCGGGAGATCCCATAGAGCTATGGCCAAGAAAGGCGTATGTGTTGTACACGGTATTTTGGGGAACTCACTAAGCTTCGTGCTTACCGTGTTATGTGTTATGTGTTTTCAGGTTTCTCTCAGGATCACGGGGCGGCACCGGCTCGATTGTACACACCAGAGGAAGAATTATGTTTTTGAGGATCCTGGATTATTATTTAATCGATTATGGAGTTTTGTTTTGTAAATTAAATAAAATGGGATATTTACGAAAATTGTTTTAAGATTAAGCGATTTTAAATGAAAATTTTAAATTTTGAAAAAATTTCGATGTTACATGAGGATTCAATCCAATCGGATTTACAATTCTTAACTTTATGTGGGATGGGCCCTAGAATATTATTGGACGAAAAGGCATTGTCCACCATTGGGCTTTCTGGGCCCTGCATTTGCTGGGCCTTGGAACATTCATGGGCACCCGACACGAATTCAACCTCGTCACCAATTTTTATTGTACCTATATTAGGATTATGAGAATTACTTTTACCTTCAAAAGTTTCCCTTTCAGCATCCACGTGCAGCCTCTCCCGATTCTCAAAAGTATCCACAATAAAAATTTTCTCGGGAATAGATTCTTGATCCTTCAACTGTTCATCTTTCTTCTGGTTTTTCATGACAGAGTAAATCGCCGGAACACCTTCAAAGTCTGTCGAAATTTCGTCGTCCGATGACTCAATAAAATCATCATCCTCGTTCTCCTCTAAATCAACATCTTGATCTTTATCAGTCACTACCTCCTCTTTATTCCCATTCTCCATAATCCCTAGGACAAACGACTTTCTTCTGATTCAGAAACACGCACCAAGAATGTGTTTGATCCAATAGTAACAATAATGGTTTCACGAATGAACTCATGATTTGAAGACTTAATGCAGATAAGACCGTATAACCAGTCCACACTATCAGAACTACATGGATCAGTAACAATCACCTCCCCTCATATTCTTCCAATCTCACTAAAACATCTATACGACCTAGCCTGGATTGGAACACCTTCAATTTTTAACCAGGTACATTTATTCAACATAATTACCGAAGTAACCGAAGGATCCCACTTTTGAATGGTCTTTAGACTCGATTGAATTTCTTTGCTTGACATAATTCTAGTCTCTTCTTCTTCACTTTGTACATCAAATAGTATCCATAAACCACCCAAGTACTTGACAATTCCATATCTTAACCCCTCACACAAGCATAAGTTCGATATACATTCAAGATTGTTAAAGCAATCCACTTCCCCTACCAATTTTGATTTTAAGGCCATCATCTTCTTTGATCATCTTATCTAAAGAGACACATACCGAATTTAGAGGCGATTGCATTACTACCGGATTACCAACCTCCTTCATACCCTCCGACTTCTCCATCTTCGCCACATGCATTCCACCTCCTTTTACTGCATCTGCGAAGGTGACATAAGGTTCCTGTACGTAAATTTCATCCCAGAACCAAATATACTCCTATTATGCGTTGTCTCCAAATTAATCCCTGAGTCTTCTCTAGCGAACTTAGCAACCTTGGCATATACTTTTCTTCCTCCCATAAACATATTGTTTAGAGCCTCCTCTAGTTTCGAAATATTCATCACCCAGTTAAAACGAGCAAATCCAAAACGATGACCATGTTTATCCAACCTTTTACTCAGAAAAAGATCAACCAGCGACCCCATTGACTCTATCTCCTTTCTGATTTCTCCACTAGAAAACTCAAAGGGAAGATTTGATATAAAGAATGAAGTTGCGTCTTTGAACACCTACTTGTCAGCCTTCCTAATTCTCTTGATTTCATTGTTTGATACCCATTTGAACGTTCTCCAGTGAAATTCCTCATGTCACCGGAAATCGCCGACATTTCGTCTCCTCACCATTATATATATATATATATATATATATATATATATATATATATATATATATATATATATATATATATATATATAGGAACGAACATAAATGAACGTAAACAAATTAACATAAACGAATGTAAATGAACGAACAACATCAATATTCATGTTCATTTGTTTAAGTAAATGAATAAACAATCTTGTTCATGTTCATTTATTTACTTAATAAACGAACTTCCTGTCGAATGGATCAAAAATAGTTTACTAAACGTTAAGTTTGTTTACAGCCTTAACCAATCATTGAATTTTCATATTCACAAGTATGATAACTTTAACGCAGTAAATTAGATGTCAATAAAACATAAAGTAAATTGGATAACTTTCTTTGAGAGTTGCAGTGAAATTGCAATATTTTATATTTTTATATTACTTATGGTTGTCCTTTTAATTATCATAATGACTAAAATGTTACTCCATCATTTTAAAATAATTAGAAACCAAAATAAAGCTATTTAAGGAGTAATTTAAAAACGTTTTCTAAATACCCCTTCTTTCATTCACATACAATGTCATATATGCACAAACACTATTAGACACACTTAAAAGTGTTGGGTTATAGCAATGACTTCTTACTTTATGTCTTCACATCCGATCTAATGAAAATGAATAATTGTAACATCCGGATATCTAGGTATGGGAATTTGAGTATTTTTATATTGGGGAAATGAGGAGACTCGACGAGTTGATGCCTCAACTCGTCGAGTAGGATCGCGTTTTGGGGACCAGTTTAATGAAGGGACTCGACGAGTCGGGTATTTGGACTCGCCAAGTCGGCGCTGTCAAGGAAAACCCTAATTGTCCAGGTTTGGGACCTATTTAAAGGCCCTTATGGCCTTCAGTGGCGGCCACCTACACCCTTGAGAGACTCCTATCGAACCAGAGAGCTGAGAGAGTAAAGAAGAGCCATTTTAGAGCATTCTTGAGGTGGTTGTGCAATGGAGTAGTCATTTCCAGCAAAGGGAGGTCAAGGGGTGTTGATTCAGAGCTTCTTAGCTTGCATCTTCACCATAGAGGTATCAAATCGTTCTCCCTTTTCTGTTTTGGGTAAGATTGGTGATTTTAGGGTTTTCTAGCTTCTTTTATGGCTTGATTTGTGGAGTATAGTGTCCCATTGAGTGTGAAGCCATAAATCTGGACCAAAAGAGGTCCAGAGAGTCCCTTCCATCCTACTTTGTGCATTCTATTTGGAGTTTTGAGCAAGGGTTGTTATGTAATGAAACGTTTCACCCAAATGAGCTTGTAGAACCTTGCATGAGTGCCCAAGGTTCGACCTTTTCGTGGTTATTGGCTTTCAGGGAGTTAGATGTATGGTTTGGTGAAGCAGATCTGACCTCAGAAGGTCATATGAGGGTTGTCATGGGAGCAACTCGCCGAGTCCATAGTCAGACTCGATGAGTCGAGTCGGGGTTGCCCCACGTTTCGTTGCTGAGTAACTCGATGAGTAGAGAGGGAACTCGTCGTGTCTAAGAGGTTAAAAAGAATTTAGAGAACCCGCATGGACTCGCCGAGTCACTCTTGTGTACTCGCCGAGTCTGGTCAATGTTGACCGTTGACTTGAGTTGTGTTATGTTGACTTTGGGAGTTTTGGTCAACAAAGGTAATAGAGGTCAGGGAGGGGTAACTGGTCTTTTACCCATTACCTGACTAGAGAGGGAATGAGTAATCTCCGGTTAATTAGAGTTGGGACTTCGAGTACTAATTAGAGATATTTGCCTTATGTGTTAGGCAGTGGCAAGTCCGAGGTTCGTAGGTGCAGATAATTGCTTTCTGATTTCCAGGTGAGTCTTCTCACTCTACGTTACCTTGAGTGGTAGTTATGTGTGACCGGAAGGTCGTATGAGCTTACATTGTGTATTATGTTATCCTATTATATGTGACATGCTATGCATTATGTCTTTGTGATTTATGCTATGCGGAGTTT
Organism: Lactuca serriola; assembly: GCF_051521515.1. Classification (NCBI taxonomy): domain Eukaryota; kingdom Viridiplantae; phylum Streptophyta; class Magnoliopsida; order Asterales; family Asteraceae; genus Lactuca; species Lactuca serriola. The sequence goes on along the minus strand of NC_136412.1, from coordinate 45,388,540 downwards.
ATAGACCGGACCGGAGGGTCCAACGATTCATGAGCCGGAAGGCTCAAGCAGACCGGACCGGAGGGTCCAACGAGCTTAGGACCAGAAGGTCCACAGAGTTGTGGGATTGGAGGGTCTCACTGAGACACATTGACCAGAGGGTCAAACAGAGTTATAGCCTTGAGTGGCTAATGTGTGTTGTATGTGGTATTTTGGGGAACTCACTAAGCTTCGTGCTTACAGTGTTTTGTGTTATGAGTTTTAGGGTTCTCTCAGGGTCACGGGACGGCACCGGCTCGATTGTACACACCAGAGAAAGAGTCATGTTTTGAGGATCCTGGTTTATTATGCAAGTGAAAATGGAGTTATGTTTTGTAATTCGATTATGAATGAGATTTTAAGTAGAGTGTTTTTAAGAATTAAACGATTATTTTTAAATGAAAAATTGTTTTGAAATTTTCGGTGTTACAAGTTGATATCAAACCCTTGGTTTAAGGGATCTGGATTCGCCTTCGGGTAAATCTGGACTCAAACTGAGGAAGTAAGAAAAGTTTTCAAAGAAATAATTTTCTAAAGCGAATAAGAGTTCAAAGAGAAAGCGATAAAGAGCAGTGTGTACTATCAGCCAGAGCCCGAACGGTGATTTCCCAAAATACCCTTACTTTTGTGTTATGAGATATTTATGATGCACTTTATGAGATATTATTGCATGCTAGAGACAGGCGAGGTATTCCATATCTTAGGACTAGGGTGGCCTTATTTGTGATGCCTTAGCCTAGGAATTGCTGTTATATGCGATGTGCTTTTGAGTATGTGATGAGTGAGAATATTTAGGTGATTTAAGTAGAGGAGTAATCTAGGGGAGATATCTAGATAAGTACCGTGGTACTTAGAGAAAGAATAGTAGAACCCACGAGGGGAAGAGTTGTAGAGTTCGGTGGTACTTTCGAGGATGAACAGAGCAAGCGGAGTTATCACCCAGAGTGAGTCATATATATTCTTCGATGCTTGAATGCTGCTTGCTTCGTGCTTTGTGGAACTCTCGATGATGGGAGTCAGCTACCAAGCGAATATGACGATATTCACGAGGTAGATGGCTGACATCATTAGGAGCTCTTCAGCAGCTGATGGCAGAGAAGTGTGGGAATCTAGGAAGAGCCTAGGGAGTAACCTTAGCCAGATGAGTGCGCTGGCAGAGTAGAGAATTTCGCTGGGGAGCGAGCGCGCGACGGAATAGGTGAACGAGAAGATCGAGCAGTTACTTAGGAGCTCCGGGATAGTCCGTGTGGAAAGTATGGGTAGATGTGGCAGGTAGTATGGGACCGTACTACTGAAAGCAGAGGACCCATTCTTGATACAGGGAGTATTCTGAAGGTTCTAATGAGCGGATGGTGGAGCGATGTTATGGTTCGAGTACCATACATCGAAGCGTATTGAGGAGTGATGTTATGGTTCGAGTACCATACATCGAAGCGTATTGAGGAGTGATGTTATGGTTCGAGTACCATACATCGGAGCGGATTGAGGAGTGATGTTATGGTTCGAGTACCATACATCGGAGCGGATTGAGGAATGATGTTATGGTTCGACTACCATACATCAGAGCAAATGGAGGAGTGATGCTATGGTTCGGGTACCATTCACCGGAGCATATTGAGAAGAGATGTCATGGGATGAGTACCATGGTTCGTAGTGAATGATTCTTGTGGTTCTCCGGTTATCCGGTCATGATTGATGAGGTAGAGATTGGACGCTATGCGTTTTAGGCCTGTGGGCCATGACTGAGTTCGAAGAGGCATCCCTTGAGAGGGAGGTCGAGAGCCTATCAGAGTATTTTGGTAAGGAGTTAGAGGGAGGGAAGAATTTCGTTTTGAGTTGAGCAATCAATCGATAGAGGAGATGTCACCTTCCATAACCTGAGTGGTGCTATTTATGTTTGTGTGCGGAACATGAGAGGCCTGATGTTTAAGTTTCGGGTTTGGGGGTAAAACCCTGCAGGTTGTCATTATGATGATTTTCCATCAGAGTATCAGGTAGCATGTGTGCTGCGAGACAGTGATTTACCATGAGCAGATAGTCAGTTGGGACTGAGATAGTCGAGGACCACGTTGCACCTATTTGAGTATAGTAGGGCGTATTGTAGAGGTATCAGTGGGGAGTCCAGTCGAGTTAATCAGTGTAGTGGTTTTTCTATCTATGTTGGGTATTGAATATGGGAGTAGGTCCCTGTTCTTGGGATGATCCGTGTGTTGGAACGTCGGTTGATGAGTCGAGGTGGGGGAGTATGATGATTTCGTGGTCCAGTCTATGAGTCAGTGATGTTATTGGACATTTGAGTTGTTTGGTATGGGATTGGTACGAGACTTGGAATGACTAGAGGCAGTCGTGATGATAAGTTCTTGAGGATTTCATCTGAGGTTCAGAGTTATGAGATCGATTGATTTCCTTAAAGGGGATTATCGGGCTTTGCGTAGCACGTTCCAGGGGCAGGTGCGTTATTGATGGTGAAAATAGCTCGTGAGGTTGTTGATGTGTCAGATAGTGATGGTTCGAACCCTAAGTGGGGGAGAACCGGGTGGTTTATTGAGAGAACAAGAGATTTGTGCAAGAGCGGTTAGGGGTTGGATGTAGAAACATGCGGCTTGAATTCATGGGGTCAGGGTCATTGGTGATCAAGGAAAGGTGCAGGGTGAGATAATGCATGTGTTACATGTCTGAGAGAAGGATGGGTGTCTCCACGGCGAGTGGTCAATGGTCAGGAATATGGTGGTGGTCAGAGTCATTTCAAGTGGAAGACTCGTAATGATGATATGGGCAGTAGTAGCCAACTCCCGGGCTGGGATGTGTATTCTTGCTTGGATTTTGAGCAGTAGTGGAAAGGGTTTCGGAGGATCATCAGTGTGTTCTGAAGGGTTAGCGCCTTCCTTGTATTCCATTTGAGTGTTTGGATGCACTGAAGTTGCGTATTGAGTGATATAGGAAATTATTATGGGATTCAGAGGAAATGTATTGTTGTATGTGTATGGTGCTGGGAGTAAGGGAATCAGTGGTAGAGGCAGGACATTGTGATGCTCTGTTAGGGAGTTCTGTGGTTTCCGCGTATAGTGTCCCGATTTCACAGTTATTTAGAGTCTTGGGTTTATGATGACTAGTGATGTATCATGTATCCACGGTTCCAGTGGGAGCCCTTCATGTATTGTCATCAAGAGGGATTATATAAGGAAGTGGATCTCCGCAGAGGTAGGTTCTGTGCTATGGCGGTTGCCACCAGAGTCTGTAATGCATATCGGGGCAAGTGTGTGTGTAACTATCTATGATAGTCTTCGGTGCATGAGTTAGTGAACATAGTGTGGAGTTGTAATGAGAATGAGAGTATAGGGTGAAGCTACGGGGAGCCATAGTATTCACCAGTCAGAGGGTGTTGTTATGCTACGGGGAGCCGTAGTACTCACAAGTCAGAGAGAGAGAGAGAGAGTCGTGATGTTACGGGGAGCCATAGTATTCACCAGTCAGAGGGTGTTGTGATGCTACGGGGAGCCGTAGTACTCACAAGTCAGAGAGAGAGAGAGTCGTGATGCTACGGGGAGCCGTAGTACTCACAAGTCAGAGAGAGAGAGAGAGAGAGAGAGAGAGCGAGAGAGAGAGAGTCGTGATGTTACGGGGAGCCATAGTATTCACCAGTCAGAGTGTGTTGTGATGCTACGGGGAGCCATAGTACTCACAAGTCAGAGAGAGAGAGTCGTGATGCTATGGGGAGCCGTAGTATTCACCAGTCAGAGGGTGTTGTGATGCTACAGGGAGCTGTAGTACTCACTAGTCAGAGGAAGGGAGTCGTGGTACTACGGGGAGCCGTAGTACTCACTAGTTAGTTGGCGTTGTGATACTACGGGGAGCCGTAGTAAACACTAGTCAGAGGCTGTCGTAATGTTGTGGGAAGCCATAGTACCCACTAGATGGCAAGAGAGTGTGATGATGGAGTGTTCTCCGATAAGTGCCTGATGCAGAAGAGTTTTAGGCTTGAGTAGCCCTAGTGTTGAGTTTTTGGAGCCTAGTGGTTACACCGGGGTGAGACTGGGGTCTCCGTCTCTGTCGGGAGGGTCGGCGAAGCACGCGGGAGAATATGCGCAGCAGACGCCAGAGGTTAGAGCTGAGCCGAACTTCGATTGGATTGTATTTTTATGAGGAATAGGGAATTTCGTGACTTGCGTGTCACTGGGCCGTGATAGTGGTCATGGGGAGGAAGTTAGTGAGATGTTTTGGATCATGTTATGTGTGACCTTTGGGGGTTCAGTTGTGGGGCCAAAAGCTGACCTGGTGCTCGGTATCGAAGATGAATATGAGAAATGAGCTAGAGTTTACCATGGTGATGTCTGCGGACACTTCAGAGCGAGTGAACGATTCAGATGCTCGAGGATATGTTTCGGGCATAAGTATTAGATTTCGGGGGGAAATTGTGGCCCGTATTTGCCCTTGGCAGAGTTTTTCCTACAACAACAGCCATCTTTAGTGCATCAGTATGCCGCCCTTTGAGTTGTTGTAGGGAAGGGGTATTGGACCCCATTTGCTAGGGAGAGGTAGAGCAACGTGTGATGGGAAGTACCGAGATTGTGCTTCAGATGTCAGAGCAGATACAGCAGGTCAGACAGAGATTGTTTACCGCTCAGAGTCGCCAGAAGAGTTATGCGAACAGGCATCGGTCCAAGCTCAAATTTTTGGTCGGTGACCTTGTACTCCTAAAGGTCTCTCCTTGGAAAGTTGTGATCCGATTCAGGAAGAGGGGCAAGTTGGGGCCCCGATATATCGGTCCTTTTCGGGTGATCGCGAGGGTAGGCAGGGTAGCCTACCAGTTGGACCTACCTATTGAGCTAGGTCAGATCCATGACACTTTCCATGTGTCGCATCTGCGAAAGTGTAAAGCCGAGGAGTTGGCAGTTGTGCCATTAAAGGATATTCAGGTGGATGTGGGCCTGAACTACGTTGAGGGACCGGTGGCTATTCGGGATCGAAAGATCAAGGTTCTGAGGAACAAAGAGGTGCCTCTGGTGCAGGTCCAGTGGCAACACCAGAAGGGGTCAGAGCTTACTTAGGAGCTGGAGTGCGAGATGCGTGAGCAGCATCCGAGGATGTTTCCAGAGTGAGACTTCGAGGGCGAAGTCTGATTCTAGTGGGGGAGAATAGTAACATCTGGATATCTAGGTTTGGGAATTTGAGTATTTTTATATTGGGGAAATGAGGAGACTCGGCGAGTTGACGCCTCAACTCGTCGAGTAGGATTGCGTTTTGGGGACTAGTTTAATGAAGGGACTCGATGAGTCGGGTATTTGGACTCGCCGAGTCGGCGCTATCAAGGAAAACCCTAATTGTCCGGGTTTGGGACCTATTTAAAGGCCCTTATGGCCTTCAGTGGCGGCCACCTACACCCTTGAGAGACTCCTATCGAACCAGAGAGCTGAGAGAGTAAAGAAGAGTCATTTTTGAGCATTCTTGAGGTGGTTGTGCAATGGAGTGGTCATTTCCAGCAAAGGGAGGTCAAGGGGTGTCGATTCAGAGCTTCTGAGCTTGCATCTTCACCATAGAGGTATCAAATCGTTCTCCCTTTTCTGTTTTGGGTAAGATTGGTGATTTTAGGGTTTTCTAACTTCTTTTATGGCTTGATTTGTGGAGTATAGTGTCCCATTGAGTGTGAAGCCATAGATCTGGACCCCAAGAGGTCCATAGAGTCCCTTCCATCCTGCTTTTTGCATTCTATTTGGAGTTTTAAGCAAGGGTTGTTATGTAATGAAGGGTTTCACCCAAATGAGCTTGTAGAACCTTGCATGAGTGCCCAAGGTTCGACCTTTTCGTGGTTATTGACTTTGAGGGAGTTAGATCTATGGTTTGGTGAAGCAGATCTGACCTCAGAAGGTCAGATGAGGGTTGTCATGGGAGCAACTCGCCGAGTCCATAGTAAGACTCGACGAGTCGAGTTGGGGTTGCCCCGCGTTTCTTTGCCGAGTAACTCGACGAGTAGAGAGGGAACTCATCGTGTCTAAGAGGTTAAAAAGAATTTAGAGAACCCGCATGGACTTGCCGAGTTACTCTTGTGTACTCGCCGAGTTTGGTCAATGTTGACCGTTGAATTGAGTTGTCTTATGTTGACTTTGGGAATTTTGGTCAACAGAGGTAATAGAGGTCAGGGAGGGGTAAAATGGTCTTTTACCCAGTACCTGACTAGAGAGGGAAAGAGTAATCGTCGGTTAATTAGAGTTGGGACTTTGAGTACTAATTAGAGATATTTGCCTTATGTGTTAGGTGGTGGCAAGTCCGAGGTTCGCAGGTGCAGATAATTGCTTTCTGATTTCCAGGTGAGTCTTCTCACTCTACGTTACCTTGAGTGGTAGTTATGTGTGACCGGAAGGTCGTATGTGCTTACATTGTGTATTATGTTATCCTATTATATGTGACATGCTATGCATTATGTCTTTGTGATTTATGCTATGCGGAGTTTATAGACCGGACCGAAGGGTCCAACGATTCATGAGCCGGAAGGCTCAAGCAGACCGGACCGGAGGGTCCAACGAGCTTAGGACCAGAAGGTCCACAGAGTTCTAGGATTGGAGGGTCTCACTGAGACACATTGACCAGAGGGTCAAACAGAGTTATAGCCTCGAGTGGCTAATGTGTGTTGTATGTGGTATTTTCGGGAACTCACTAAGCTTCGTGCTTATAGTGTTTTGTGTTATGTGTTTCAGGTTTCTCTCAGGATCACGGGACGACACCGGCTCGATTGTACACACCAGAGAAAGAGTCATGTTTTGAGGATCCTGGTTTATTATGCAAGTGAAAATGGAGTTATGTTTTGTAATTCGATTATGAATGAGATTATAAGTTGAGTGTTTTTTAGAATTAAATGATTATTTTTAAATGAAAAATTGTTTTGAAATTTTCGGTATTACAAGTTGGTATCAGAGCCTTGGTTTGAGGGATCCGGATGCGCCTTCGGTTAAATCTGGACTCAAACTGAGGAAGTAAGAAAAGTTTTCAAAGAAATAATTTTCTAAAGCGAATAAGAGTTCAAAGAGAAAGCGAGAAAGAGTGGTGTGTACAATCAGCCAGAGCCCGAACGGTGATTTCCCAAAATACCCTTACTTTTGTGTTATGAGATATTTATGATGCACTTTATGAGACATTATTGCATGCTAGAGACAGGCGAGGTATTCCATATCTTAGGACTAGAGTGGCCTTATTTGTGATGCCTTAGCCAAGGAATTGTTGTTATATGCGATGTGCTTTTGAGTATGTGATGAGTGAGAATATTTAGTTGGAATCCTTTAGGGGATTTGAGTAGAGGAGTAATCTAGGGGTGATACCTAGATAAGTACTGTGGTACTTAGAGAAAGAATAGTAGAATCCGCAAGGGGAAGAGTTGCAGAGTTCGGTGGTACTTTCGAGGATGAGCAGAGCAAGCGGAGTTATCACCCAGAGTGAGTCATATATATACTTCGATGCTCGAATGCTGCTTGCTTCGTGCTTTGTGGAACTCTCGATGATGGGAGTCAGCTACCAAGCGAATATGACGATATTCACGAGGTAGATGGTTGGCATCATTAGGAGCTTTTCAGCAGCTAATGGCAGAGAAGTGTGGGAATCTAGGAAGAGCCTAGGGAGTAACCTTAGCCAGATGAGTGCGCTGGCAGAGTAGAGAATTTCGCTGGGGAGCGAGCGCGCGACGGAATAGGTGAACGAGAAGATCGAGCAGTTACTTAGGAGCTCCGGGATAGTCCGTGTGGAAAGTATGGGTAGATGTGGCAGGTAGTATGGGCCCGTACTACTGAAAGCAGAGGACCCATACTTGATACAGGGAGTATTCTGAAGGTTCTAATGAGCGGATGGTGGAGCGATGTTATGGTTCGAGTACCATACATCGAAGCGTATTGAGGAGTGATGTTATGGTTCGAGTACCATACATCAAAGTGTATTGAGGAGTGATGTTATGGTTCGAGTACCATACATCGGAGCGGATTGAGGAGTGATGTTATGGTTCGAGTACCATACATCGGAGCGGATTGAGGAATGATGTTATGGTTCGACTACCATACATCAGAGTAGATGGAGGAGTGATGCTATGGTTCGGGTACCATTCACCGGAGCATATTGAGAAGAGATGTCATGGGATGAGTACCATAGTTCATAGTGAATGATGCTTGTGGTTCTCCGGTTATCCGGTCACGATTGATGAGGTCGAGATTGGACGCTATGGGTTTTAGGCCTGTGGGCCATAATTGAGTTCGAAGAGGCGTCCCTTGAGAGGGAGGTCGAGAGCCTATCAGAGTATTTTGGTAAGGAGTTAGACGGAGGGGAGAATTTTGGTCTGAGTTGAGCAATCAGTCGATAAAGGAGATGTCACCTTCCATAACCTGAGTGGTGCTATTTATGTTCATGTGCGGAACATGAGAGGCCTGATGTTTAAGTTTCGGGTTTGGGGGTAAAATCCTGCAGGTTGTCATTGATGATGATTTTCCATCAAAGTATCAGGTAGCATGTGTGCTGCGAGACAGTGATTTACCGTGAGCAGATAGTCAGTTGGGACTGAGATAGTCGAGGACCACGTTTCACCTATTTGAGTTTAGTAGGGCGTATTGTAGAGGTATCATTGGGGAGTCCATTCGAGTTTATCAGTGCAGTGGTTTTTCTATCTATGTTGGTTATTGAATGTGGGAGTGGGTCCCTGTTCTTGGGATGATCCACGTGTTGGAACGTCGGTTGATGAGTCGAGGTGGGGGAGTATGATGATTTCGTGGTCCAGTCTACGAGTCAGTGATGTTATTGGACAGTTGAGTTGTTTGGTATGGGATTGGTACGAGACTTGGAACGACTAGAGGTAGACGAGAATTTCTTGAGGATTTCATCTGAGGTTCAGAGTTATGAGATCGATTGATTTCCTTAAAGGGGATTATTGGGCGTTGCGTACCACTTTCCAGGGGAAGGTGCGCTATTGATGGTGAAAATAGCTCGTGAGGTTGTTGATGTGTCAAATAGTGAAGGTTCGAACCCTAAGTGGGGGAGAACTGGGTGGTTTATTAAGAGAACCAAAGATTTGTGCAAGAGCGGTTAGGGGTTGGATGCAGAAACCTGCGGCTTGAATTCATGAGATCAGGGTCATTGGTGATAAAGGAAAGGTGCAGGGCGAGATAATGCATGTGGTATATGTCTGAGAGAAGGATGGGTGTCTCCACGGCGGGTGGTCAATGGTCAGGAATCTGGTGGTGGTCAGAGTCGTTTCAAGTGGAAGACTCGTAATGATGGTATGGGCGGTTGAGAACTTCTGGGTTGAAATATGGGTAGAAGATTGTCGAGTAGCCAACTCCCGGGCTGGGATGTGTATTCTTGCTTGGATTTTGAGCAGTAGTGGAAAGGGTTTTGGAGGATCATCAGTGTGTTCTGAAGGGTTAGCGCCTTCCTTTTATTCCAATTCAGTGTTTGGATGCACTGAAGTTGCGCATTGAGTGATATAAGAAATTATTATGGGATTCAGAGGAAATGTATTGTTGTACATGTATGGTGCTGCGAGTAAGGGAATCAGTGGTAGAGGCAGGACATTGTGATGCTCTGTTAGGGTGTTCTGTGGTTTCCGCGTATAGCGTCCTGATTTCAGAGTTATTTAGAGTCTTGGGTTTAAGATGACTAGTGATGTATCATGTATCCACGGTTCCAGTGGGAGCCCTTCGTGTATTGTCATCAAGAGGGATTATTTAAGGAAGTGGATCTCCGCAGAGGTAGGTTCTATGTTATGGCGGTTGCCCCCAGAGTCTGTAATGCATATCGGGGCAAGTGTGTGTGTAACTATCGATAGTCTTCGGTGCATGAGTTAGTGAACATAGTGTGGCATTGTAATGAGAATGAGAGTATAGGGTGAAGCTACGGGGAGCCGTAGTATTCACTAGTCAGAGGGTGCTGTGATGCTACAGGGAGCCGTAGTACTCACAAGTCAGAGAGAGAGAGAGTCATGATGCTACGGGGAGCCGTAGTATTCACCAGTCAGAGGGTGTTGTGATGCTACGGGGAGCCGTAGTACTCACAAGTCAGAGAGACAGAGAGAGTCGTGATGCTACGGGGAGCCGTAGTATTCACCAGTCAGAGGGTGTTGTGATGCTACGGGGAGTCATAGTACTCACAAGTCAGAGGGAGGGAGTCGTGGTACTACGGGGAGCCGTAGTACTCACTAGTTAGTTGGCATTGTGATACTACGGGGAGCCGTAGTACTCACTAGTTAGAGGCTGTCGTAATATTGTGGGAAGCCATAGTACCCACTAGATAGCAAGAGAGTGTGATAATGGAGTGTTCTCCGATAAGTGCATGATGCAGAAGAGTTTTAGGCTTGAGTAGCCCTAGTGTTGAGTTTTTGGAGCCTAGTGGTTAAACCGGGGCGAGATTGGGGTCTCCGTCTCTATCGGGAGGGTCAGCGAGGCGTGCGGGAGAATATGCGCAGCAGACGCCAGAGGTTAGAGCTGAGTCAATCTTCGATTGGATTGTATTTTTATGAGGAATAGGGAATTTCGTGACTTGCGTGTCACTGGGCCGTGATAGTGGTCATGGGGAGGAAGTTAGTGAGATGTTCTGGATCATGTTATGTGTGACCTTTAGGGGTTCAGCTGTGGGGCCAAAAGCTGACATGGTGCTCGGTATCGAAGATGAATATGAGAAATGAGCTAGAGTTTACCATGGTGATGTCTGCGGACACTTCAGAGCGAGTGAACGATTCAGATGCTCGAGGATATGTTTCAGGCATAAGTATTAGATTTCGGGGGGAAATTGTGGCCCGTATTTGCCCTTAGCAGAGTTTTTCCTACAACAACAACCATCTTTAGTGCATCAGTATGCCGCCTTTTGAGTTGTTGTAGGGAAGGGGTATTGGACCCCATTTGCTAGGGAGAGGTAGAGCAACGTGTGATGGGAAGTACCGAGATTGTGCTTCGGATGTCAGAGCAGATACAGCAGGTCAGACAGAGGTTGTTTACCGCTCAGAGTCGCCAGAAGAGTTATGCGAACAGGCACCGGTCCAAGCTCAAATTTTTGGTCGGTGACCTTGTACTCCTAAAGGTCTCTCCTTGGAAAGGTGTGATCCGATTCAGGAAGAGGGGCAAGTTGGGGCCCCGATATATCGGTCCTTTTCGGGTGATCGCGAGGGCAGGCAGGGTAGCCTACCGGTTGGAGCTACCTATAGAGCTAGGTCAGATCCATGACACTTTCCATGTGTCGCAGCTGCGAAAGTGTATAGCCGAGGAGTCGGCAGTAGTGCTACTAGAGGATATTCAGGTGGATGTGGGCCTGAACTACGTTGAGGGACCGGTGGCTATTCGGGATCGAAAGATCAAGGTTCTGAGGAACAAAGAGATGCCTCTGGTGCAGGTCCAGTGGCAACACCAGAAGGGGTCAGAGCTTACTTGGGAGCCGGAGCGCGAGATGCATGAGCAGCATTCGGAGATGTTTCAAGAGTGAGACTTCGAGGGCGAAGTCTGATTCTAGTGGGGGAGAATTGTAACATCCGGATATCCATGTATGGGAATTTGAGTATTTTTATATTGGGGAAATGAGGAGACTCGGCGAGTCGACGCCTCAACTCGTCGAGTAGGATCGCGTTTTGGGGACCAGTTTAATGAAGGGACTCGACGAGTCGGCGCTGTCAAGGAAAACCTTAATTGTCCGGGTTTGGGACCTATTTAAAGGCCCTTATGGCCTTCAGTGGCGCCACATTCACCCATGAGAGACTCCTATCGAGCCAGAGAGCTGAGAGAGTAAAGAAGAGCCATTTTGGAGCACTCTTGAAGTGGTTATGCAATGGAGTAGTCATTTCCAGCAAAGGGAGGTCAAGGGGTGTCGATTCAGAGTTTCTGAGCTTGTATCTTCACCATAGAGCTTCATTTGTGGAGTATAATGTCCCATTGAGTGTGAAGCCATAGATCTGGACCCAAAGAGGTCCATGGAGTCCCTTCCATCCTGCTTTATGCATTCTATTTGGAGTTTTGAGCAAGGGTTGTTATGTAATGAAGGGTTTCACCCAAATGAGCTTGTAGAACCTTGCATGAGTGCCCAAGGTTCGACCTTTTCGTGGTTATTGACTTTGAGGGAGTTAGATCTATGGTTTGGTGAAGCAGATCTGACCTCAGAAGGTCAGATGAGGGTTGTCATGGGAGCAACTCGCCGAGTCCATAGTCAGAATCGACGAGTCGAGTCGGGGTTTCCCCGCGTTTCGTTGCCGAGTAACTCGACGAGTAGAGAGGGAACTCGTCGTGTCTAAGAGGTTAAAAAGAATTTAGAGAACCTGCATGGACTCGCCGAGTCACTCTTATGTACTCGCCGAGTCTGGTCAATGATGACCGTTGACTTGAGTTGTCTTATGTTGACTTTGGGAGTTTTGGTCAACAGAGGTAATAGAGGTCAGGGAGGGGTAAAATGGTCTTTTACCCATTAACTGACTAGAGAGGGAAAGAGTAATCGCCGGTTAATTAGAGTTGGGACTTAGAGTACGAATTAGAGATATTTGCCTTATGTGTTAGGCGGTGGCAAGTCCGAGGTTCGCAGGTGCAGATAATTGGTTTCTGATTTCCAGGTGAGTCTTCTCACTCTACGTTACCTTGAGTGGTAGTTATGTGTGACCGGAAGGTCGTATGTGCTTACATTGAGTATTATGTTATCCTATTGTATGTGACATGCTATGCATTATGTCTTTGTGATTTATGCTATGCGGAGTTTATAGACCGGACCGGAGGGTCCAACGATTCATGAGCCGGAAGGCTCAAGCAGACCGGACCGGAGGGTCCAACGAGCTTAGGACCAGAGGGTCCACAGAGTTGTGAGACTGGAGGGTCTCACTGAGACACATTGACCAGAGGGTCAAACAGAGTTATAGCCTCGAGTGGCTAATGTGTGTTGTATGTGGTATTTTGGGGAACTTACTAAGCTTCGTGCTTATAGTGTTTTGTGTTATGTGTTTCAGGTTTCTCTCAGGATCACGAGACGGCACCGGCTCGATTGTACACACCAGAGAAAGAGTTATGTTTTGAGGATCCTGGTTTATTATGCAAGTGAAAATGGAGTTATGTTTTGTAATTCAATTATGAATGAGATTTTAAGTAGAGTGTTTTTAAGAATTAAACGATTATTTTTAAATGTAAAATTATTTTGAAATTTTCGGTGTTACAATAATTATATTTAAAATCTAAATCTATAGACTCTTAAAAGTCCTTAGTGTGATTTCGCTTTAAAATAAATGTAAATATAGCCAAACACTAACGATGAAAAATCTTTGAAAAAAGTTTATCTACCTATATGTTTATCCTTGAGACTCAACCTTTAATTTTATGCATACAAAAATAACATACAAAAAGTCAGGAAGCTTTTTGACACGTCATGTGGAGAGAAGACATGGCCTCATGCATAAGATAAGTGCTTTTATTCATATAGGTCATGGGGAGAAAATATCACAATATGAATTTAATAGACAAGATTGACATGGTTTTTATGACCATCTTGCTTGAATTTTCTACTTTATATAATAAAATTTAAATTAATTTTTTTCTTTATAAATGAAGTGACCGATTCAACAGTTTGTGTATTAAAATTATGTATAATGTGAGTAATAACAACCATATATTATAAACTAGGCGAGGACAGTTGTGGAGAAACACCTATGTATTTGAAGTCTTTAAAAATATATGTTTTGTTTTTAATATAGCAATAACGTTGTTAATTTTGATATAATAATTCATATACAAAATTGATATAATGTATTGACTATTTTGAATTATATGATTATATATATATATATATATATATATATATATATATATATATATATATATATATATATAAATATATATATATATATATATATATATATATATATATATATTATATATATATATATATATATATATATATATATATATATATATATTATAACTGCATAATCTCAATCGTTTGAATGACTTCTACCCGCGAGTTACATATGAATAAAATTAAATATAATATATGGTTTAATGTTATTTAAAGTTGTTGGTATTGTTAATTAATTTTTTAATGTTTTAATCTTTATCATTATAATTATTTAAAAACATCAAACATTGTTTTTTAATTTTAAAGGTAACAATATAATCATTTATATGAAGTTATTTTTAACTATTGTTACTATAAGTTATTTTAAGCTATTTATTTGAAAACTTTTAATGATTATAAAAATAACTTTAGGAAATATTTTAATTAAATTGAGATTACAATTTAGTTTTTGTATTTATCACTACAATCTATCATTTTTAACTATTTACAAAATATTTTTTGGATTTTTTAAGTGGAACTGAAATTTATATTTAAGTTGACATTTTAATGTTATATTTAAAATAACAATTTAAGTATTTTGTCCAAACTTTTCAAAAGTTGTAGCTTTAAACTGGTAATGGTTTACATACAACAACATATCAAATCTAATAAATTAAGTACAATATGTTAAAAGTTAAAGACATAACTTTATAAGTAGAAGTAAGTATATTATTTTAAATTTGAAATTTAATATATTTATGATTACACTTTAGGTTTGATACTTATTTAACCTTATTAACCAGCTTATAATCATTATAAGAAAAGCACTATAATTAATCACTTTTAACTATTTACAAAATATTCATTAGATTTTTAAGTTAAACTAAAATTTATATTTAAGTTGACCCTGTATTGTTATATTCAAATTAATAATTTAAGTATTTTATACAAATTTCTCCAATATTATGGTTTAATGTTATTTATAGTTGTTATTTTTTATTAATTTTTTAAAATTTATTTGCTTAATGTTTTAATTTCTATCATTATAATTATTTAAAAGATAAAACATTGTTTCTTTTATTTTAAAAGTAACAATATAATCATTTATATAGAGTTATTTTTAACTGTTGTTATTGTAAGTTATTGTAACCTACTTATTTGAAAACTTTTAATGATTACAAAAAAATATCTTTAGGAAATATTTTAGTTAAATTGAGATTATAATTTAGTTTTCAGATTTAGCACTATAATCTATCACTCTTAACTATTCACAAAATATTCATTGGGTTTTTTAAGTGGAACCAAAATTTATATTTAAGTTGACAATGTAATGTTATATTTAAATTAACAATTTAAGTATTTTGTCCAAACTTTTCAAAACTTGTAGCTTTAAACAGATAATGCTTTACAAACAACAAAATTTTAGAACTAATAAATTAAGTATAATATGTTAAAAGCTACATAACTTTATAAGTAGAAGTAAATATATTTTTTAATGTTAAATTTAGTTTATTTATGATTACACTTTAGGTTTTATATTTAATTAACCTTATTAGCAACTTATAATCATTATTAAAAAACACTACAATTTATCAGTTTTAACTATTTACAAAATATTTTTTGGGTTGTTTAAGTTAAAATAAAATTTATATTTAAGTTGATCATGTAATGTCATATTCAAATTTATAGTTTAAGTATTTTATACAAATTGTTCAAAAGTTGTAGCTCAAAAATGATAATGGTTTACATCCAACAATATATTAAAACTAATAAATTAAGTATAATATGTTAAAAGTTTAAAAATATAACTTTATAAGTAAAATTAAAGATATTATTTTAATATAGAAATTTAATTTATATATGATTACACTTTAGGTTTGATATTTATTTAATCTTATTAACCAACTTATAATGATTATTAGAAAGAAATTGAAAAGTCATGGAAGTTTCAAATGAATGTGGTGAAAGGAAAATGTATGGGAGTTTCAAATGAATGTGGTGAAAGAAAAAATGCTTCCTTTATAATATAGTATGATATGATATGATATCAATTAAAATCACTAAAGTCAGTTATGTCTATTAATGTTCCTTAACTCTCGTTAGCTATATATTGCAACGTTGTGAAACTTCGTTACATTTAGCGAAAAGGCCATTATACCCCCTATAGAGTTTATGGATATCACTGAAAAGTTGAAAAACATAATTAAAATTTAGGATGATGAAGGGTCACCATGATCTGGAGTGGACTGAAGTTTGTCGAAGAAAAGGAAACACTAGTTTTGAGCCGGTGGTAACCAAGTTTTACGTATCTCGCATATTTGATGGTATCAATAGGTCTAAAATCTAGAAATGCTTTCAAGCTTTTGGAAAGGTAGTTGGTGTTTATATGGGTGGAAGGAAGAACTCATAGGGTAAGAACATTGCGTTCATCAGATTCGGTGAGGTAAAATAAGTGGAAAGATTGGAGAAAGTTATGCAGGGAGTCCTATGTGGTGGAGAAACTTTATTCATCAATGTTGCCCTATATGAACGGAAAGTAAAATCGGTCATTTCTCCTCCCCCTCCCATTCATCGTAAAACTATCCCATCACAAAAACCCCCCCTCATCGTTTTGTGAACAGACGTGATGACATATCCTTTGTAGACGTGATGGCAAATCCTTCACAGCTGATGAAAATATTGGTTTAAGTGGTATCATTTGGAGATGAAACAGAGTTAATATTTGAAAGGATAGCTCGGTTAAAAATAGTTGGGCTGTCAAAAAACTATGGGACGATGACAAATTGTCATTGATTGTAACCAGGTTTGGTGAAATTGTTGTACTCACAAGGTTGGCTCTTTCTATGGTCGGCTCTTTCTATGGTTGAAGATGTACTCACAAGGTCGGCTCTTTCTATGGTTAAAGTTTGTATAATCACTCCTCAAAGGAGATGGATTAATGAAGAACTGATTGATAATGTAGACAGAAAGGTATACAAATTAGCGTTTTGGAATTTGCTTATGAGTGGTCTCCATTTTACCCTAAAACAAACAAAGCATAGGAGGAACTTGAGGATTCAGATGGGGACGACGAAAATGGTATCTCGAAAAATAATTGGTGTTAATGATATTTGAAGACGGGTGACCCTCCTTTTATTGGGAAGTTTTCAGAAAAGCGTGTCGTGCTTTTACAGGAAAGCGTCGCGCCCTATGGTAGGTAGGTTAGGTAGTTCCTCGTGCTGCCACATGGTGGGTTGGCACCCAAGTGCTGTCAGTTGCATTCCTTTCAAGTTTCTGTTATTTTCTCGTTTTCTTCAAATAATTGTCAATTTCTCACACGTGCCTTATTTTCGACGTTCTTTATATTTACAGTTTAGAATTATGAATACTACGAATTTTATTTAGACTAATCTGTTGGGTCAAAACATGGTTTATACTTTACTTTTCTAGGCAATTGTATTTTTCTGTAATATTTGTGAATTTATGGTCTAGTTTACGGCTGAGTTTACGGCCATAAACACCTTACGGCCGTAAACTCATTTACGGCCCATGTGTTATACGGCCCATATTCCAAGTATAAATACAGGTGTTAGGGTGAGGAGTAGAGATTGATGAACCCTAAGGATTTTACGACCAGAGAGAAGAGAGTTTACGGCCAGAGAGCATTTTGTGTGAATATTTTGTATCTGTAACTTTAATTCATATCAATTCATACGAAGATTCATATTATTCTTCTTATCCTTCTCTTCTATTTGATCTGACATCATCCGTTTGATTGGGATTCCGCACCATCAAACGGATCTGATTGACACACGGGCAGATTAGGGACTTACAGTTGGTATCAAAGCTTGGTTGTATCAGTAAATTTTGTCAGATTTGGAGCATTATTTGATCTTATTTTCGAAATATTTTTGCGTTTACGGATAGATGTCTCAAAAATAAGGGGGGTTTGTTCTTCGTGTTTTTCATAAAAAAAGGTTTTTGATCGAGTTTTGGGGCTTCAAAGTCGAAAAATCGGTGTTTTTGGTCGAAATCAGCGAGGGGGTGGCGGCCACCAGCTAGGGTTTCCGAAGTGTTTGCGGCTGGTGTTTGCGGTCCGAGGAGTTCACAACCTCGGAGTTTACGGCCGGTCCGATGTTGCGGTCAGCATTGTGTCCGAAGTTCGCGGCCAGAAGGAATCCTCGCAAGAGCAGCCTCGGTCTTCGCTTTGGAGTTGATCGTCGAACCTCCTAGCATCAGCTTCCTCGCCTTGCAGCTTCAAATAAAAAGGGGGGAGCGACTTTGGAGTGGCCAGGAATCGAACTCATGACCTCCCATTCATCAACAAGCGCCTTAACCAACTCCTCTAGCATCACCTTTGTTCCTTTCCTCCACATTATTTATTCAAAAACACTCTATTTCGGTTCCAAGTTTCGCAAAATTGTCATTTTTAGCCCAAAAATTAAATTTCTTTTAATCTTAAATTCCTTTTTCATCCAAAATTAAAAAAAAATTATTATTTTTGTTATATAATAATTTTTAAATTCCTTTTTCATCTTAAAATAATAATAATAATAATAATACTAAAAAAAATAGTTTTTAATTTTTGACTTTTGTCTTCAAAAATTTACTTTGACTTTCTCGTTTGACTTTTAAATTTTCAAATTTAGTTTTTTGGTTTGACTTTTGAGTTTGACTTTTCAAGTTTTACTTTTGAGTTTGACTTTTGAGTTTGACTTTTTAAATTTGACTTTTAAGGTTGACTTTTGAGGTTTATAATCAAAGGGTTTGACTTTTAAGTTTGATTTTGGTTTTTAGTTGTTCTTTTTAATTGATTTTAAGGTCTATGAGGGAGTTGAAACATGAAAGAGAGTCGTCAGGATATGTTAAGAAAAAATTTCAACATTTTCGATTATATCCCTGGAGAAACCCTCGAAACTCAGTTGCAGCGATTTACTACACTTATTACCGAGATGAATATAGTTGGGATCTTCTTGTCTAAATCTGAGATAAACAAAAGGCTATTGAATTCACTTCCAAAATCGTGGGATATGAACGTGGCTATCATCAAGAAGACAAAAGATCTCAATCATCTTAGTCTTGCTGATGTAATTCAAGAACTTGATGCTTTGAAGTGTAGAGAAACAATGAGTTCTGAAAACATTCCGGTCACTGAAGTTACATGTACTCCAGCTTGTGAAGCCACGATTAAATTTCTTCGGGAACAAATTGATTTATTTAAAAGAGAAGTTGAGGACCTGAGATATGAAGGATATCAACTCAGGAAAGGACAGAAACCCCTGAAGGCTAAGTTAGAAGCAAAAACCAAGGACTTTAGGAAACTTCAGGAAGACTATAGCAACAAGTGTGAAAATTATGATTATGTTAAGAGACAACTTGCTGCTGTAACTGAAGAATTTGACGCTTTAAAAATTAAGTGTGGAAAAACTGATGTCAGTTTCAAAAATTATACTGCGTCAAGTCAGACAGTCGAGTCCTTATATGAAACCCAATTAAAATTCAAAGAAAATCAAAACAAGGGTCTAGGGTATGATAGTGTACCTCCTCCTTATAATCATAACTACACATCCATCTCCATGACAAAGAAAGAAATTGACAGGGAGGCACATCTTTAATATGGAAAACGAGTTGGATTTGTGTCAGGAGGAGTTATTAATATTGAAGATACTAATGTTGCTACTTCTTGTGCAGGCAAAGTAACAGAGGATGAGAACAAGGAGAGTTGTTCTGAACAAACAAACTATCCCTTGAACTTTGAATATGTTGCTTCTAATCAACCTGCCGTTGGTAAATACAGACCACCATTTCAAGCTAAACAGAGTGCCTGTTGCAACTGTACGTGTGGGAAAAGCAAGAGACAAGGTTGGGATACGCCACCAGGGGCAGGAAGAGATAACTTCACAGTGAAGAAAAAGACTTGTTTTCATTGTGGAACACCTGGACACATTGCCAGAAATTTTCCTAATCGCGCATATGTTCCCTACTATGCACAAGGCTGGCAGAACGCGCCAAGAGGGAGATTTTTCAAAAGAAACCCCTCAAAGTAGCGTTCAGACAATGCCGACTGGAATGCCATGAAGGCCAAGAATTCAACTCCCAAGGCCAAGCATCCAACTCCCAAGAACAAGAAGGGAATGCTGGCCCAGAAGTCTAGTTCAAGAGATGCTCCTGTGAAGCCAAGACCGGTTAGGTCAAAGTCATCTAGGCAGCCGGCTTCAAGTTCCAAATCAAGTGCCGAGGCACCCATCGGATCGAACAAGAAATGGGTTAAACCCGAATATAGATGGGTACCAAAGGTGAAAACTCCCAAATCAATTAATGATTATAATATTTCTACATCTTCTGTTTGTGATAAGCAGGATATGTCATGGGAGAGAGTATCATGCGTTGATGACAAAGGTTGACCCAGTTTCAAAATGGACTGGGTTCCAAAGACCAACTGATCCCGCTCTGTGTCGGAGCAGCTACGGAGGCATATCATCAAACTTCAGTTTGTTGGTAGTGGCTGTTCCAGGCACATGATGGGGGACAACTCTCAACTGTACAACATTCAGACCTTTGTTTGAGAGTATGTGTCCTTGCGGGAAAGGAAGAAAGGAAGGGATCACATGGGGTTAGTGCTTAATAATATGAAGAATTTTCGGATCTGTTCTGAGATTACGCGTGCTGTTATCCGACCTTTTGAATGCAGATTCAATCGGTGAATTACGGTTTGCGTTTTCTTCTCTATACTCCTGAGTTTTTCTTAAGCTAATTTGCTTTAAAGACTAATTTTTGTTTTAGGATAATTTAAATTTGTGCATTTATTTTCGTTTCTCTCCTATGCACAAATTTAGGGGGAGAAATAAAAAGTAAACAAAAAATTAGAAAATTAAAAAATTAAAAAAATTGTTGGTTATGAAATGTGCTGCTTGAGGGAGATGTTCTGGGAAGTGATATTATCAAGTGATAACATGCAACCTAAGTCTGCGTAACTGATGTGTGTGATACCAACTAGTTTTAATCCTACTAACTTAGACACAAAATAAACACACGAAAGGCAGTGTACCTATCGATTAGTAATATAGTTCAAGCAAGTAGGGTATCGAACACAAGGAACGGTAAACAATTAAAATAAATGCTAATATTATCTAAATAAAACAAGTAATAGAAAATGGGTTTTCTCTACTTTTGCAAGACTAGAAACTTAAATACTTTACTAACACACAAACTAAGCAACTAATAGCTAAGAAAACAAAGATCAACTAAATTCAATGATCAAAAAGGCCTTCTATTTAGGTTCAAATCATTTGTTCCCATGGATGATTTTATGGTAAATATATCGGATTAATTATTCATTGGTTACCAACTAAAGTGATTAGATTCACATTCGCTATAGCTAATCCTTAGAAAACAGATTAATTCAAGCAATGGCCAGTTGTCTAAATTAATGAATTTCCTAGTTTGTTGATTCGGGTTTAGAAAGACTTGTAATTAGGTAATCAAATTGGTGATTTAATTAACCTCTTGTTGATGGTGTATCACACAAGCTCACACATTAACTGTTGGATATAGTGTCTAAGTCCATAACTATATTTGGTATGTACTTGACCTGACCCGACATGGTCCATTTGGGTTGCACTTCACCGAACAATTTATGGATAATATTTGAGAATAGTACAGGTTATGATTTATTAATATATTATAAGTTCTAATATATTAATATAAGATCATATTATTTAATTAGTATTGATCTATAATTAATCTAGGATTAATTTAGAGATCAAAGATGTTACTAATTAAATATGGGCTTCTATATTTATATAGTGTGGCCTAATGCTTATTTGGAATGGGCTAGGATTGTATGGGAAAGTCCATGGATACTCCATGGAGCTTTAACCCATGGATCTCATGGAAATGAAGAGACATGTGTATTAGGGTTTACATGGATGTAACCCTAATCCATCACACTATATAAAGGAGGCTTTGGTTCTTGAAATCACACTAGTTGACACTTGTTGAGGTGAGGGACGATTTCAAGATAGTAGTGACTATTCTCTCAAAGTTCCAAGTTTGTGGTGATTTGTGATTTCCATTTGAGGCATCCACACTATTGGTGCTAGGCTCTAAAACTCCAAGGAATCAACTACAACTACAAGGTAAGTGTTTCTACTAGCTTTATTTGATTCAAGTTCCCCATGCCATGGTAGTTAGGATATGAACCTTGGAAAAATAATTATTTGCATGTATCTTAGACAAACATAGATACAAGGTTTATTAGGGTTGCATGTACACTTAGGAAGTGTTAGAATGCTCAAAACCCATCAGTGGTATCAGAGCCTAGGCTTGTTTGTTTGATACTTGATGCAAAATAGTTGAAAAGGTCGAAAAACTTGTTGTCTGCCTGATGAACTCGCCAAGTCCATGGGGGGACTCGCCGAGTTCATGTGTATCTTCAACCTACTCGCCGAGTAGGTTCATGCACTCGGTGAGTAGGAGCCATAGAGTGTAGATTTTCGACTTTAGTTGCTGGAAATGGACTAGAAACATTACCCTAAACTGTTTTGGTACTTGAAAACTTGTTTTAGATGGTGTAATGTTCATGCTAATCCATTTGCAACAACAAGATATCAAAATTACAAAGTTTTTAGTGTAGTTTTGATTCATGAAAGTGTTCATGTTCATGTTCTTGATCTTATGATGTTTAGATGAACATAGAAATTATTTGTAACCTATGTGGTAGATTAATTCTTGATCATTATGTGTTTTAATGGAGTCCATAACTTGTCCTCAAGTTATGAAAAACCAAAAGTCACTTGAATTAAAAATAATTAAAAGAACACAAGAGTTAGAAAAATGAAGAGTCTTCATTTTATTACTCTATTAAACTCATAAGTTACGAGAAGTGAAAAGTTTTCAAAGTTTACAAAACTTGCCCTCAAGTTTTGGAACAAGTAAAGTCATATTAAAAACTTTAAGTTCCAACCCTTAGAATTTTAAAAGTTAAAATTCAACCCTTATACTTATATTATTATGATTTAATAATTATATATATATATATATATATATATATATATATATATATATATATATATATATATGTATAAGATTAAAGTCGTCTTACCGCTAGTACGCCTCATTCACGAAGCCGGTCTATAAGGTGGGTATAAGGTTGTTGCCTATAAAATAGCAACTTAATGGGTGTCCACTCTCACCCACCGCTTGCTTGACTGGTGGAGGGTCGTTAGCCGAATCGGTAAGACAAGGACTTATAAATTCTCATTAAAAGTATGATGAATATTATAAAGTAACTAAATGTTTTATTAAATTCCCAATCTTAGTTACTTTAGGAAAAATGTGAATAAGGTGCTAATCCATGAAATTACACTTTACACTTTGTCTAACTCGTTAGTGGAGCGTGTGTGGTTAACCGGCACATCGATTGAGGGGTAATTTATTAAGGGTACCAAGTAATTTGCATGGTTACTTCACACCTCATTTTGTGATCCTCGGCATCCCAGTCACAAAACTTGGAGGGCACACTCGAGATTGAAACATGCCTTTGAAAAGTTCATTGAATCTCAAAAGAATCTAGGAATTTCTAAGTACCAAATCAAAAACTTAATTTTTAATATTTCGTTTTTTGGTGGAAATTGGTGAATCGTCATTCACCTACCTTTCAAATATGTTATTACTTAGATTACGGAATACCTCTTCTAAGTATAATATATTGTGATTGGATCCTAGCCTTAATACTACATTTGGGTGTTTTATTAAGGACTATCTCTATATCTAAACTAAAACCTTCTTTCTTCTTTTCAGATGTCTGCAAACACTACTGCTTCTGGCTCTAATCCTAATGGCTCCTTTACCCTTATGAACTTATGTGGGAAAGTCACTTTTGATGGATCCAACTTTAATGAATGGATCGGAAACATCAGAATGATTACTCGCTACGAGGACAAGGAATATGTCCTTGATAAGGAACTTAAGGAGATTGATGAGTCAGTTTCTACTCCTCAAGAGATCGCTGAGTTTAGGGCACATGAAAGAGATGCCACCAAAGTGGCATGCATCATGATGGCCACAATGACCGCGGATCTCCAAAAATCCTATGAAGATTTCTACCCCTATGAGATGCACCAAGACTTGATGGAAAGATACCATCAAAGTGCTCGTAAAGAGAGGTATGAAATCATCTCCTCCATGATAACAACTCGCATGAAGGATGGTGAACCCATCACGGGCCACATGCAGAAAATGCAAAGATTTGTGGATCATTTTCTGAAGCTTAATGTGAAGTTCCCCGAGGAGCTTGCAATAGATATCATTTTGCACTCCTTACCTTCATGTCATGATCAATTCCGCATGACATACCACATGAACATGGAAGAGGTCTCACTCAGCAAACTTCAAGGACTCTTAAAGACCGCAGAAAGTGGTCTTAAGGGTAAGGCGGTTGTTACTACTTCTACTCCTACAAACTCCGCCCCTGTCTTGGCAATCGGGAAAGGACGAGGGAAGAAGAGAAAGAGTTCTTCGAAGGGTACCAAGGTTAGGACCCTTGATGGCTCTTCTTCAAGTGGAACCAAGAAAGGTTTCATCACTCCTTCTTCTGATCCAAAAGAGGCTGAATGCTTCTATTGCCATGAAAAGGCACATTGGAAGCGGAACTGCCCAAAGTACCAGCAATATGTAAAGGATGGGAAAGTTAAACCCAACCATGCTGGTATTTACAATATCATTTCTAATAACTCACCCCATTCTAAATCTTGGGTCCTTGATACCGGTTGTGGTATTCATATTTGTTGTGACTTGCAGGGACTAAGAAGAAGTGAAAATGTGGAGCAAGGAAGAATACACTTAATCATGGGGAATAGGAAAGTTACACCTGTCACCAAGATTGGAGTTTATACTTTGTCGCTAAGTAGTGGGTTTAGTTTAGATTTGAATAAATGTTGTTATTCGCCAGAAATGGCAAGAAATATTATTTCCTTTCATGCATTGTATAAACAAGGTTTTACCTTTTCATTTAATAATGAAGTTGGTTCTATTGATGCTTTCTTTAATAATGTTCTTTATTTTAAAGCATTACCTTGTGATGGCGTGTATGAAATAGTATCTATGGTTGATAACTTAGGAAATAATGAGATGTGTATTGATTCTATTAATAACTTGGATAAAGCATCATTATGGCATTGTCGACTTGGACATATAAGCAAGAAGCGCATAGGCCAACTCCAAAAGGATGGAGTCTTGGAATCATTTGACCTAAAGTCAGATGATAGTTGCGAATCATGCTTACTTGGAAAAATGACAAAGTCACCCTTCACAGGTTCTTGTGAGAGGGGTGAAGGTTTGTTGGACCTAGTACACACGGATGTGTGTGGACCATTCAAACATGCCACAAGGGATGCTAATCGTTATTATTTGACTTTTACTGATGATTACAGTAGATATGGATATGTCTATTTAATCAAGCATAAGTCAGAGACTTTCGAAAGGTTTAAGGAATTTAAACAGGAAGTCGAGAATCAATTGGGCAGGAACATTAAGATGCTTCGATCCGATCGTGGTGGTGAGTATCTTAGTTCAGAGTTCCTCGACTATCTATGGGAATGTGGGATAGTCTCACAATTGACACCTCCCAGGACACCACAGTTGAATGGTGTAGCTGAGAGGCGTAATCGAACCTTGTTGGATATGGTTCGTTCCATGATGAGTCGAGCTTCGCTACCAATCTCATTTTGGGGGTATGCCTTAGAGACTGCCGCCCATATCCTTAATCTAGTCCCTACAAAGAAAGTTGCCAAAACTCCTCACGAGATGTGGACTGGTAAAGTACCCAAACTAGACCACATCAAGATTTGGGGTTGCGAGGCTTTTGTGAGGCGCGAGACTCATGACAAGCTAGAACCCCGAAACGAGAGGTGTATTTTCATCGGCTACCCACAAAGATCCTTTGGTTACCTCTTCTACAGACCTAGTGATAATGTGGTCTTTGTAGCAAGAAGAGGAGTCTTGAGAGAGAGAGTTTATAAGCCAAGGAGCAGTGGGAGGCAAATTGATCTTGAAGAAATTCAAGAGTCAAGTGGTGAAGGAACTTCAAACCCTAGCCCTGAACTTGAGGAGGAAACTCCTGTTGAGCCAATTGACGATTCTGTACCTCTAAGACGTTCCATGAGAGTTAGGAATGCACCTGAGCACTACTATGGTTTTCATATTACTGCGGAAGATGAGAGACTTATTAGTGATGAGACACTAGTAGGTCTGGATGAACCTAACAGTTATGCGGAAGCCATGGCAGGCCCCGAGTCTGCGAAATGGAAAGAGGCTATGGATAGCGAGATACAATCCATGTATGACAATCAAGTTTGGAACTTGGTTGAGAATGTATCAGGTCGTAAGACTGTAGGGTGCAAATGGGTCTTCAAGAAGAAGACCGACATGGATGGTAAAGTACACACTTATAAGGCTAGACTGGTTGCAAAGGGCTTCTCTCAATATCCTGGAGTGGACTATGATGAGACCTTTTCTCCAGTAGCCAAGATTAAGTCTATTCGGGTTCTGTTAGCCATAGATGCATTTCATGACTATGAAATATGGCAAATGGATGTCAAAACCGCTTTCCTTAATGGAAAGTTGGCTGAAGATGTTTACATGAGTCAGCCAGAGGGTTTTGTCAGCAACGAGTACCCTAATAGAGTGTGTAAGCTTGAGAAATCAATTTATGGAATGAAGCAAGCACCTCGCAGATGGAATCTTTACTTTGATGAAAAGGTCAGGGAATTTGGCTTTTCTAGGAGTGAATATGAATCTTGTGTTTATGTCAAGGCTAGTGGGAGTATAGTCAGCTTCTTGGTATTGTATGTGGATGACATACTACTCATAGGAAATGACATCCCAACTTTGCAGGAAGTTAAGTCCTAGCTTGGGAAGTGTTTCTCTATGAAGGACATAGGAGAAGCTTCCTATATTCTAGGGATAAGGATTTTGAGAGACTAGAGTAAAAGACTAATTGGACTTAGTCAAAGTACCTACTTGGACAAAGTGTTGAAAAGATTCAACATACATAACTCCAAGAAAGGTGAGTTACCCATTCAGAGTAACGCCAGATTGAGTAAGACACAAAGCCCTAGTACTGAGGCTGAGATAGCAGAAATGAGTCGACTTCCTTATGCTTCAGCTGTAGGATCGATCATGTATGCTATGACATGTACTCGACCTGATGTAGCCTTTGCTTTGAGCATGGTTAGCAGGTATCAGGGGAACCCTGGCAAGGAACACTGGACTGCGGTAAAGAATATCCTCAAGTACCTACGAAGGACTAAGGACTGGGTCCTTACCTTCGGTGGGAGTGATGACTTGAGAGTTGTAGGGTATAGTGATGCTAGCTTCCAAACTGATAGGGATAATTTCCGCTCTCAGTTGGGCTGGGTCTTTACCTTAAACGGAGGAGCAATCACTTGGAAGAGTTCCAAGCAGGAGACAGTGGCTGATTCCACTTGTGAATCAGAGTATATAGCAGCAAGCGAGGCAGCAAAGGAGGCTATATGGCTAAAGAACTTCATCGGAGACCTTGGAGTTGTACCAGCTATAAAAGAGCCAATGGAGATTTTCTGTGACAACAATAGTGCGGTTGCCTTAGCCAAGGAACCAAGAGATCATGGGAGATCCAGACACATTGACAGAAAATATCACTTCATCAGACATCGAATAGAAGAAGGAATTCTCATGGCTAAGAGGGTATCATCGGATGATAACCCAATAGATCCCCTCACGAAGGGACTGAGTAGGGTTAAGCATCTCCAGCATGCTCAAAGCATAGGGCTGAAGGATGATATGAGTTTTAGTAGTTAGATAAATTAAGAAATTTGTAAAGTGTAATTGACATTAGATGATGAATAAAAAGTGTTTTATTTATGAGTAAAGTGTTGCCATCTCTTGTCAATCGTTTACTATATTTCTTTTGCATGTTTTGACTTCCAGAATAATTATGTTTGGTAGATCATATTATTCAAACCTCCACAGTCGGTCATATGTCGGAAGTAGGTATGAATCAAGACTGTCATGATTGGTTGCAGAGGTCTAAGGAGCTGGACAGGGCTATAACAATCATGAATGCTCATAAGTTCTGAGCATTGGACTCAAACCACGCTCACTGGAATCACTTCATGGAATTTTATCTCGAGTGATCATGAGATGGTAATATCATATAAGTCTTCAAACCTAGAGATATGATTTGTTAATTACAAGTTGATTATGCATTGATTGTACGAAAACGCATTGGTAACTCGATGTTATAAAATGTGCCTTTGTGTATAATTCAATGAGTGGTAGAACAAACATATGAGTCGAAGTTTATCTGTTCCTTCTTGGAGTAGAAGCTGATATCTGGGCCCCTCGATGATTGTGTTTTGACCTATGTACCGGGCCCGGTCAGAACTAAGTTGATGTGTTCAATTAAGTTCTTTGTCAAACAAATCGGAAATCGGGAAACAAACTGCTGGACAATAAGTAAGACATTGTTCCATGTATTTGTCTGGCTGATATCTAGAACAGACGATTATATGATCACTTATCTAAATGGCGTGTTTTAGTTCAACAGAGTTTAAAGAGCTACGATTGCTGATCGGTTCCTGAAGTCATACTTGGAACTATAGTTATTAGACTTATCCAAGTGGGAGACTATTGGATATAGTGTCTAAGTCCATAACTATATTTGGTATGTACTTGACCCGACCCGACATGGTCCATTTGGGTTGCACTTCACCCGAACAATTTATGGATAATATTTGAGAATAGTACAGGTTATGATTTATTAATATATTATAAGTTCTAATATATTAATATAAGATCATATTATTTAATTAGTATTGATCTATAATTAATCTAGGATTAATTTAGAGATCAAAGATGTTACTAATTAAATATGGGCTTTTTAATTTTAATTAGTGTGGCCTAATGCTTATTTGGAATGGGCTAGGCTTGTATGGGAAAGTCCATGGATACACCATGGAGCTTTAACCCATGGATCTCATGGAAATAAAGAGACATGGGTATTAGGGTTTACATGGATGTAACCCTAATCCATCACACTATATAAAGGAGGCTTTGGTTCTTGAAATCACACTAGTTGACACTTGTTGAGGTGAGGGCCGATTTCAAGATAGTAGTGACCATTCTCTCAAAGTTCCAAGCTTGTGGTGATTTGTGATTTCCATTTGAGGCATCTACACTATTGGTGCTAGGCTCTAAAACTCCAAGGAATCAACTACAACTACAAGGTAAGTGTTTCTACTAGCTTTATTTGATTCAAGTTCCCCATGCCATGCCAGTTAGGATATGAACCTTGGAAAAATAATTATTTGCATGTATCTTAGACAAACATAGATCCAAGGTTTATTAGGGTTGCATGTACACTTAGGAAGTGTTAGAATGCTCAAAACCCATCATTAACTTACCTATCTTCAAGTTAATTCTAGTTTACATTCGTTATTCCTAGACATACAACTATATGGTCACGTAAATCATATGAAATTAGCAACTAAGAGATGTTGATACAACTTAATTACTGATTTATTAACAGAAGAATAGTTATTGTTGACACATAAGGTTCTTTAACAAGCTTAATAAAACATAATCACCAACTAAAATTAATCCTAATCAAATAATCAATCCATGTTCACAAATTCATCTACCTAAACAGTAGTTATGGGTTTTTAGCTCATGATTATAGCAAAAACAAGCACAAAAACGAAATCAATTGGTAAAAACATAGTTCAAACAAGAGATTAGGTAAGAGTAAATTAGATTTTGACTTGAGTCTCCTTAAAATTGAATGTAGTGTTGATTCCCTTGCTTCCCACGCTCCAGCAACACCATTAGTCGACAATTAGCCTCTAAGGGTTCATCTATATACTAGGGTATCGATCTGATAGTCACTCTATATAGATTTTCACAAAACAGAGGCTACTCGGTGAGTCCAGTGACCTACTCAGCGAGTCCGTCACTTAAAACCCGTGTACGGCAAGTCAGCGCGTCCAGAATCGCGAAACTTCTCACCAACTCGCGAGTTGATGACCTACTCGCTGAGTACGTTTGGAATCAGCATTTTCTCAAAACACGAAAGTCGTCCGAAATTGTGTCTAGTTTTCAGAACATTTTGAATCTCATCAATCGGAGTTACGGTTCATGAGATATGGCCAAAACACTGACGAGGGGTCAAGCTGTCCAGCAACGTCATTCTTTCTTCAAAATCCAAGATCCATGCGTCCAAACGCCAGTTCCGCTTCCTTTTCTATCCAAGCATGTCTTTGTTACTGAAAGTGAAATGTTTAAGCTAATTAAGCATCTTTGGTTCATTATTTGAGATAAAATCAACATAAAGTATTAAGATAATGCATGAATTTTATAACTAAATATACTCATATCAAAATACCCCACACTTGACTTTTGCTTGCCCCCAAGCAAAACTGAATTTTAACATACTAATACCACATAAGATAATCCCAATCGAACCCAGCCATTATGCCAAGACCACAATGCATGCATTTGTGTCTAAAATTTTCCTAAGGAACCCCCATACTCTAAATACTCACAATCCTCATAAACACTCGCCCACTTCTTTTGAACGATGCTCATTTTATGCATCCCTCCGAATCCATCCGCATAAAACCTCCTAGCCTCAAGGTATTTTTGGTTGAGAAACCCAAACATACATATTCTAAAAATTACAATTTTCGATACCACTATGGAGCTTTTTGGAACTCTTCACTTTCTTTGATAGTTTGCACCTTAATTTCTTTGAATTCTTCAAAATTTGCCACCTTTTTTTTTTATTTTCTTTGATTTTTGGGTATCTTCAACTTTTGAACTTTGTAATTTTGATCTTTTGATCTTTACTTTAACTGCTCCAAAATTTCTTCAAACTTTTCTTGTAATTCTCTCATGTAACTCACTTTTTTCTTTTTTTTTTAATACCTACATGCTTAAGCAGGGGCGCTCAACTTCAACCTTTATTGATTAGAGATAAAAATTTTCTTGGATACATTTCTGGTACACGATGCTAAACATATTTCATCCTTCAAACTAAGCGACGTCGTGTTTTTGTCCCATGATTTCACTAGAATAAGGAAGCCACAAATGCACTAGAACGTATATAGGCTCAACTAAACATTTGGGTCTTCATAAAATCATCAAACTTAACACTAGCATAGAATCCTAATTGCTTTACAAAAATTTTCTAAATTAGCCCTAGCAATTTTAATGCAAAATTTTCAAAATTTATCATAAATTAACAAAAATTTTAACTAATTTAACCAACCCCCTACCCCACACTTAATTTATGCAATGTCCCCATTGCATATAATGCATGATAAAGAACAATAAAATAAAGAGGGAATTGGAACAAACTCCCCTGGGATAGTAGTCGCGAGGTGAATCTTCTTCATGTAAAGCTCCAACTTCAGCTGAATTTGGCATGGGAACAACGCATCCATGCCTTGGGTGTCAAATCTCGTGTGGTTGACAACTCTCAATATGTGGGAAAAAGCATCTTGGAAACGCTCGGAAAATGATCTTCAAAAATATAGACAATGCCAACGTCGAATGGAATCAAATCGTCAACTGAAATATAAAAAGAATGAGTAACTCGCCGAGTTTTATGTGGAGACTCGCCGAGTTGAATCGCTATACTCACAGAAATCGTGATTTTTTGCTTGGACTCGCCGAGTTAGTATTATGCATTCGACGAGTTCTTGACTCTGATCAGGTCTTTTCTTCTTTCTGCTTCAGCTTTAATTTTGTGTTCAAGGAGAGTATCTAGGTAATACAACTCCTCATTTTCTTTAGGGACGAGACTCTTTTTAATCAAATATAAACATCGGACTCAACATATCGATCAAAATCTTCTAATCTTCTCGTAAACGACTCGACCACTCACTTTAATTCCCTCACGCTTTAAGAATTCATCACCCTAGCTTCTAAAAAGATCAAAGACAAAACCACGTAATAAAATGGAAAACAAACATCAAAATAAAAATTCCTATATTATCCCTAAATACTAGAAGTTTAAAAGAAAAGGAAAAGCAAACTCTAATGACGGGTTGCCTCCCGCAAGCGCTTCTTTTTGTGCGAGTCATGAGCTAGACTCTCAACTTAATAAACTTCCAATATACTCAATGCCAATCCACCCATTGCATTGAATATTTTCTTTGGACCAATTTGTAAAATTTGGCTATTTTCTTCTAAAATTGGCCAAACAAGCTTGAATACATAAAACCCAAGAATCTTGACAGGGGTTGGAACCGGTTGGATACTAATCAAAAACGGATCGCGCTTTAGAACTTTCTCCAAAGTTGGAATTGTCACCCCATGCTTCGAAACACAAACCGGAAGAACAGGGGACCATGTCGTGGTAATGGTCAAACCACAGCTTGGTTCCTGCAATTCAGTTTGTTCTTGTTCTTCGTCTGACCCTTCTCTCAGCAACCTTTCCAGCTCCTCTAAATCTCTTTCTCGATTAAAATTTTCATCTTGTAGATTTAGCTCTTGTGACTCAAATTGTTCTTGATCGTTAGACAAGAAGTTATCTAACCATCTTCCAAATTTCTTCAAATCATCATCTGATTCATAATCCTCATCTTCCTGCTCAATTTCCTACACTACTTCCTCAAGAAAAGCATCAAAAGCATCGAGATTTGGAAAATACATAATAAATAAAAATAAAAATAAAAATGAAAAAACTAATCAATAAAATAAAAACGATAACAATTAGCAAATAAAATTAACTATTTTAACCATTCCCCGACAACGGCGCCAAAAACTCGATGTGTGTGAAACCAACTAGTTTTAATCCTACTAACTTAGACACAAAATAAACACACGAAAGGCGGTGTACCTATCAATTAGTAATATAGTTCAAGCAAGTAGGATATCGGACACAGGGAACAGTAAACAATTAAAATAAATGCTAATATTATCTAAATAAAACAAGTAATAGAAAATGGGTTTTCTCTAGTTTTGCAAGACTAGAAACTTAAATACTTTACTAACACGCAAACTAAGCAACTAATAGCTAAGAAAACAAAGATCAACTAAATTCAATGATTAAAAAGGCCTTCTGTTTAGGTTCGAATCATTTGTTCTCATGGATGATTTTATGGTAAATATATCGGATTAATTCTTCATTGGTTACCGACTAAAGTGATTAGATTCACATTCGCTATAGCGAATCCGTAGAAAACAGATTAATTCAGGCAATTGCCAGTTGTCTAAATTAATGAATTTCCTAGTTTGTTGATTCGGATTTAGAAAGACTTGTAATTAGCTAATCAAATTGGTGATTCAATTAACCTCTTGTTCATGGTGTATCACACAAGCTCACACATTAACTTACCTATCTTCAAGTTAATTCTAGTTTCACATTCGTTATTCCTAGACATACAACTATGTGGTCACGTAAATCATATGAAATTAGCAACTAAGAGATGTTGATACAACTTAATTACTGATTTATTAACAGAAGAATAGTTATTGTTAGCACATAATGTTCTTTAACAAGCTTAATAAAACATAATCTCCAACTAAAATTAATCCTAATCAAATAATCAATCCATGTTCACAAATTCATCTACCTAAACAGAAGTTATAAGTTTTTAGCTCATGATTACAGCAAAAACATGCACAAAAACGAAATCAATTGGTAAAAACATAGTTCAAACAAGAGATTAGGTAAGAGTAAACTTGATTTTGACTTGAGTCTCCTTAAATTTGAATGCAGGGTTGATTCCCTTGCTTCCCACGCTCCAGTAGCACCTTTTGTCGACAATTGGCCTCCAAGGGTTCATCTATATACTAGGGTATCGATCTGAAAGTCCCTTTATATAGATTTTCACAAAACAGAGGCTACTCGGCGAGTCCAGTGACCTACTCGGCGAGTCTGTCACTTAAAACCCGTGTACGGCAAGTCAGCGCGTCCAAAATCGCGAAACTTCTGACCAACTCGGCGAGTTGATGGCCTACTCGCCGAGTACGTTTGGAATCAGCATTTTCTCAAAACGCGAAAGTCGTCCGAAATTGTGTCTAGTTTTCAGAACATTTTGAATCTCATCAATCGGAGTTATGGTTCATGAGATACGGCCAAAAACTGACGAGGGGTCAAGCTGTCCAGAAACGTCCTTCTTTCTTCAAAATCCAAGATCCATGCGTCCAATCGCCAGTTCCGCTTCCTTTTCCATCCGAGCATGTCTTTGTTACTGAAAGTGAAATATTTAAGCTAATTAAGCACCTTTGGTTCTTTATTTGAGATAAAATCAACATAAAGTATTAAGATAATGCATGAATTTTATAACTAAATATACTCATATTAGTAACGTACCCGAAGTTGAAGGGTCTATGCTCTGGTTTGATGCGTCTGTAGGCACAAATTTTTTTAAATGGACTTGACTAGGGAGAGTTGAACTCAGGAAATTTATAGACTTGAAAAATCTGGACCTAGTTAGATACGTTCAGCCTGACAATACGACGCTCGGATAGGTTGAGCAGGGAGATATATATGGGAATCTACTGGTCACATTAATTGAACCCGTACTTGGAACCGTGGTTTAACTTTTCCTCGATGTGCGGATTCTGTCCTTAATTCCGGTTGGATGGGGCGACTGGTAAATTCCGATAAATTTGGTCTGTAGAATATCGTTTTCTTTCTTTCCGTCTGTTAGCCATATGTTGTCTCCTTTGCGCGACTTCTAATCCGACCTGGTACACAACATATGCAACTCTATTTCTCTACAGGCTATATATATGTGAAATACTTCTTATCTGTTAGCCATATGTTGTCTCCTTTACGTGACTTCTAATCCGACCTGGTACACAACATATGCAACCTTCTTCTTCTCAACCCCTCTGAAGTAGTTAGCAATAAAATTATGAATCTCTCCTCTCTCTGAATGGTTGTCTGCTCACCTGGTGTAAGGAGTACTCTAGAAGTTCTTGATGGCTGGGGCATATCAGGAAGCGGGAAACACGTTCCAGTACACTTAAAATTGAACTCATACAGATTGTCTGTAGATCTCGCTGCTCAATTTAGGTAGAAAACAATATCCCTGGTCGTCGTCAGATGAATGGACCTTAAGATATAGTATCTAAGGAATTAGGATCAGATATAAATTTTAGGATTTTATGTTCACCCTGTCTTGTAACAAATAGTATGTCCTAAATCTGTCATAATTTTTCGTGTTTAAGTGGACCACAATACCGACGATCGACCAGACAAAGATGTGAATATGGAAGGTACCGACAAGTGGATAAAGGTTGTCTAAAAACTTTGATCCCAAGTCACTCTTAAAGTTAGATATCATTTGTATTTTTGTTAAATTTTTCATAGTTTCTTCTAATTTAAATATTAGGGGAGAATTAAAAATTAAAAATAATGAAAAAAAATTCAAAAATCAAAGAAAAATCAAAGAAAAATCAAAAAAATTAAAAATCCAAAAATAGTGTTATTTATGTTTTATTTCTTGTTCAGAAAAATCAAAAATCCAAAAATATTTTTGTTTCTAATTTAATTTGTGTGCTAAGTTTTCTTTTAGTTTTGTTTTTGTCTTGAATAGTGATTTCAGGTATAGATAAGACTCATGGAGTATGTGTTAAAGATTTCTGAGCCAAAGCCTCGTCCGTGAGCATCGAAGAATTCGCATTCGAAGGAGCAAGAAATGAAGCTTATTCTTTCGACATTCAATCCTTCAACCCCAGAAGCAAGGTGAAGCTGCAACTGAAGATTATGTGACGGATTGCATTGAAGCCTCCTCAATCAATCTACTGCTATCGTTGTACCTGCTGAAGTGATCCAGAAGATTTGTTCTCTTTGATGTTCTCTCTGAAAATTCTCAAGCTGAAAGCACTATCTTTCAAGAATCAGTTCGTCAAGCCTCCTCACCCGATGTGCGTTCAAGGCCAAATTCTAAAGAAATGCCCAACTGCTCAAGATGAAGTCATTCATTGAAGATAAATGCTGAAGCCAATTTCTCATTGAAGATTGACAAGAAAAGCCAGCTACTTTTTAGGGGGAGCTTGTTGGGTCTTTAAGAAAAGAAAGCTATAAAGCAAGGGGGAGATTGTTGGGTCAAAATATGGTTTATACTTTACTTTTCTAGGCAGTTGTATTTTTCTGTAATATATGTGAATTTATGGTCTAGTTTACGGTTGAGTTTACGGCCGTAAACACCTTACAGCCGTAAACTCATTTACGACACATGTGTTATGCGGCCCATATTGCAAGTATAAATAGAGGTGTTAGGGTGAGGAGTAGAGATTGATGAACCCTAAGGAGTTTATGGCCAGAGAGAAGAGAGTTTACGGCCAGAGAGCATTTTGTGTGAATCTTTTGTATCTGGAACTTTAATTCATATCAA
Source organism: Lactuca serriola (assembly GCF_051521515.1). NCBI lineage: Eukaryota > Viridiplantae > Streptophyta > Magnoliopsida > Asterales > Asteraceae > Lactuca > Lactuca serriola. Next base: position 45,352,397 of record NC_136412.1, on the reverse strand, counting down.
TTCATACGAAGATTCATATTATTCTTCTTCTCCTTCTCTTCTATTTGATCTGACATCATCCGTTTGATTGGGATTCCGCACTATCAAACGGATCTGATTGATACACGGGCAGATTAGGGACTTACATAATCAATGTTAAATGTAATATATTTATCTTCAATTTTATCTAAACAATATATGATATTTATACAATATCTTATATTTATACATTATCTTTCAAAATTCATAACTACTTCCTACAACGTTAGATTTTATCGTTCTTTATACTCACGAGTTCGTATTTTCGTCTACTATAACTTTAATATAGATTACTTTGGCTAAAAGTAATATATTTTCATAAACAAACATTTATATGAAATTATACTGGTTGTTACAAGTTTGTATTAGTGACCTGCTTTGAGGGATTTAGATGAACATTCGCATACAGTTTGTCGAAGCCTAGAAAGAAAAGTAATTTCCAATATAGTAATAATTGTTATATATGTTGATATATGAACTTTTTAGAAATGCATGCTAGTATGACGGCTAAAGATCTTTTCATGAACTGCATGTTGGAACTGCCTGATATCTAGGATGTCTGGTAGCCTAAGGAATTGCTTGAATGTGCTTCTTGAAACCTATCTGTTGGGATTAAAACCCTAATTGTGATTTGATGAACAAGATGCGGAAAATAAGAACAAACACAAATAATGAAGATTATGTCGAATGATCACTCGATTTATTGAAATATGAGGAATAAATTACACTTAAAGCATAGACTAAAGAATTTAACACTACATAAGAAACCTCACGTGGCGGCTACATTTTGCCTCACTCTTAACCCTAATTGTGAATAATACATGACTATTTATAGGGAAAAGACAAGTCTTGGGCTTTTAACCTAGAATTTATCAAAGGGGCCCATTGCCATCATCCATGGAGTGCTTTGAAACCCTAGAATCTCCCCCTCAAAGTATGGAATGGATGACAATGCTTTAACTTCCAAAACAAGCATCTATCAAATAAAAAGATCTGCAATGAGGAATATATGAAGCAATCCACGAATCTTGATTCTTCAATAGTCTTCAAACACGGGCTCTAGGATATATAAATCAAGCACTGAAGTAATGTCTTTAAACTTCATTTTCGAATGTAATCCCAAAGAATCTTCATGAAAACCAAACCCGCCATAAAAACCCATTTCAGAACAAAGAAACTGAATCACTTCTTGTCTTTGAAGAGCTCCCCCTCCAAGTCACAACGATCTTCAAATAAGCTAATGATATAAGCCATCAAAAAATATCATGTAACAACCCAAACTTTAAGATTCGTAACGCCACTTGATCGAGAAAATACAAGAAGTCGGAGATATAACAAGTCCTTAGCAGAGCTCGATGAAAAACTTCCGCTGTAAAGGATACTTCTCTGTAAAAGCTTTAGTAGAGCTCGATGAAGAACTTCTGCTATAAAAGCTACCTTCATAATTCTACCACAAGCTTTATCAAAAATCTTCAACTTTGAAAAGTCACAAATCTAATTTCGAATGGCCATACCAAATTCTCCCCCGATTTATAATCAAAAACATGATTATAAAGCCTTCAAATGGTCATGAGAATGATCTTGAATGGATAAAAATTTACTAAGCTCCCCCGTGACAAAATGATATTAACGATGAAGTATAAAATCCGAAAAAGTCGTGAAAATTTGACATTATCACGAAAAACAATTTTCCAAACCGCCAAGACTTGATGGAATCTTTATTTTCCTGTTCACAAAAAAATATGTGCGTTAAAGAATTCAAAACTGTTCACCAACCCTCAAATTTGTAAACTTTTCTGAATATAGGGCAGAAACTGTCATTTTCCAGAAACTCAGGGGCTGGAATTGTAATTCAGCATCAACATACCCCTTTATATATGTAACAAAATCTGGAAATGGTCCAAAACTGCCAAGGCATGAAAAGTATAGGGACCAGATCGTCAAATTCTTGAAGTGGCAGGGACCAAGTATGAAACATTAAGTCATCTTCCCCATTTATATTTTAATGAAAGAACACAGCGACTGGAACATGATTTCATGCGAAACCACAAATAGCTTCCATTCAATTCCATCATTTCCAAGCATAAAGACGCGAATCTGAGTCACTTTTGTTTCAAGCACAAGCAACCGAACCTAGGTTCGGTCCAGGTTCATTGAACCGACACCATGTTCGGTCCGAGCACAGGTTTGCTTTCGGTTCATCCTCCATTCGCTCCAACCATTAACAAGCGAACCCAAGACTTTGAGCTTTCGTGGAAACAGAATTACGAGACCAGAACAAATAATCTTTGATCGTTCGCTGGTTAGGTGTTCACAATGCATCAATTTGTCTTTTTAGTTTGACTCACAGGAACATTTGTTCATATCATACCGATTTCATTCGTTCGCTCCGAATCAATTCCAAACTCTGAACAACCCAACAGCGAACACTAGGTCCCGAACACAGGTTTGTTTCTGATGTAGATGTGAGTGACGAATACAAGCCCATTCACAATTCCAAATCCGAATCAATCGATCCAACATCACACTACCAATTCTGATTCCAAGACCTGCACTTCAATTCCCAAAATCAATCATCAAATGCGAATAAGGTTTCTGTTCCGAACTTCACAGTCATTCATTTGCAGGTGAGACCATTTGTTCCAATTTTGACTTTTATCATTGACCACCAAAAACATCTTCTTCCAATCGCTTCTATTCCCAAACACCCCGATTCTTTCATTGAGCAACACGATTTAGATTGATTTTCCAATTTCAGTTTAGATTTAAGTTCCAGTCGAGTGACATCATTATGATTACCAAATTGTTCATTACCCCATTGTTCCAAAACATCCACTTATCGATTTGTCTTCAGCTGTTCATCATCAGGTCTCAAAATAATAATCCCTAATCAACATCGAATGGCAAATCTAGACCTAGTGTCACAATCGATCATACAAAAACCAACAAATGATTCCAAGAACATTTTATCTAATTGATTTGAAGACCAAAACAAAACTCAAGAGCAAAGTCGATTAAGACAAACAGAATCGATTTGAAGACCAAAACGCAAATAGAAATCGAGAAAGGCAGAACAAAAGAGTATTCAATTGCCATAAAATTAAACCAAAAAAAAACTTTTGATCTGTGAGATTTTGAGATTTCAATCGGAAATAAAGGAACAATGAACGATATTTGTGGGTTCAAGAGTGAACAGTGAACGAAACATGTTGGCCTCCAGAACAATATGAATAGTATGGGATCAATTATTTGGGCCAGACTAAAACAATATAACGATTGTTGATTTTACACGGAATTAAGAAACGTATCCATTAATGAATACGAACAGAAACACAGATTGGATCAAGGAAAATACCAGATGAACAGTAACATAACACATAATTTTTCAGGAACAGTAACTTGAACACATAATTTTTCGACCGAAAAAGTCGATAAACTATTCTCCGACGCTTTTATCATGTTGAAGTCCTTACAGGAAAGCGCCGACGCCACAAAGACAACTTTGGAACCGATTGTTCAGCAATTGGCAAAGTTTGTTTCTACGGAGTTGACCTCGTTCGCAACACTTCGCCAATCTCTAAGCGACGACAACTCGGCCCTTCGTACCTCCATCGATGAGCGCCTCGTTAAGCTTCAGGAGGATCTCGCAGCTGAAAATTCACTGATGGACGTTCTGGCGAGCAAAACAACCGCCCTCAAGATCAAGAGCACGCAGCTTTCAAACTCACAACAACAACTTGAAGCTCTTCGATCCGAAAGGGAGGTCATCAAATCTTGTTTTTCGGATGTACACGCTGCTTTATCAAACATCCTGGAAGCACACGATCCAATTCTCAACCATTCGATGAGGCGAACCCTTGCTGAAAAGCTTTCTCCTGCCATGGACCTTCTCAACAAAATAGAAGGCTTACCTAGTTTCGTGTCCATTCCGAAACAAGGGGGAGAAGAGAAGAAGACCGGATCGAAACCACCTCCTTCCTCCAAAGCTACTCACACAACCGAACCACCTCCGACTGGTCAAGCTTCGGGTTCGGGTGTGAAGAACAAAGGGAAAAATATAGCTGAGGAAGAAGATGAAGATGAAGATGATGAAACCATTGCTGACATGTTGAAACGAAAGAACAGTCGCAATGTGGATGATGATGTTAATCGTGTGGTGCGAGAGGCTGAAGAAGCCGAACGCAAGCAGAAGGAAGCCCACGATCTCCTCGAGAGCAGGAAGACTCTCTTCCCTGCCTGGACTCAGGAGCGCTTGATCAAAGAGGCCATAGATACTCCCAGCATCTTATGGCTCGAGCCGGTTATCTCGTTCGACTGCTACAACTCTGTCGACTCGCAGTTCGACATGCCGCTGACTCGAAAGGCGTTTACCTTCCACGCTTTCTCAAATATCTCTAAAGTCCCTCATCCAAATGCTGAACTTGATAGGGAGCTCATTGACTTCTATCTGAAGGCTGCTCGTCCTCAGTATCTAACTTGGAGCGCCCAGAAGATAGTGAACGTTCGGGTACTGAAGCCTTACACCGAAGGGAGGTTCATAAACGTTCGGTTCAAGATGATTCGAGGATCTGCAAAAACTGCTCACCATATCTCCCTGGCAGATCTACCGAACTTAAATCCTCATGATTGGATTGTCTTGCATAATATCCTTTTGACAAATGAAGCCGAATATGGTCCCATTATAGACCATATCAAAAGGATGTTAGTCTGCTACATCATGGAGGTTGCCCTAATGGATCAGGAGGTTGCCACACTCTTCAAGAAGAAACCGAAGATAGCTCATGTGGGATCGGCCAGTGATCTCAACCAAATGTAAATGGGCAAGATCGACCCGAGACGCAACTCGGTTATGTTCACTAGAGCAGAAGGACAGAAATGTCTCTTTGCTTTAGCTGACAAACATCTTTACACCACTGCTTGTCTGGAGCATGTGTTATCGATCATCAAAAGGTGTAAAGAGAATTCAGCTGATGATGTCAAGTACTTCAACGACATGATCCAATGGTACGTCAGGTTTAGACAGACAATAATCTCTCTCACCAAATGTCTGTTTAACACCGTGAAGAAGAAGGTACCTGCTTCAGCTGCTGGCCCAAGTAACAAGTGAAGATCTCGCTCCAATTAACGCAAAGGGGGAGATTGTTGGGCTGAAGATTTTGTTGAAGGTTGCGTCATTTGGGCTCGGCTGTTTGTTTATTTATTTTGTATTCTGGTTTGGGCCTGTCCAACCGAGAGCCCATTATGTTTATTATATAAGTATATGCTTGCATGCATATTAGGTTAATGATTTTTTGAACGATTGATCTAGAGCATAACGATAGATTTCCAGATTTCTTTAATCGTTTTGTAACCTACCAATCCTCTACAGTTGATGTTCTTAATCGAGCTCTTCTGAGGATTTTGTTTTAATCATTCGACACGATTGATTCACTCTTGCCTTATACTTATTATCGTGTTCTTGCTGTTTTTATAACTAATTACCTGTTTAAGATCTAATCGATCTTCATAGATTAACGTTTTAATCTCATCACTATCTAATATGTATATAGTTAACATTATCTTCCGAAATTCATAACATTCTTCTTACGATGTCAGATTTTATCGTTCTTTATACTCATGGGTTCATATTTTTTTCTACTATAACTTTCATATAGATTACTTTGGCTAAAAGTAATATATTTCCACTTTAAATTTCATAAACAAAAATTTATATGAAATTATACTGCAAAGTTAAAACGGATTGTTATAAGTTGGTACTAGAGCCCTGGTTTGAGGGAGTTGGATGAACATTCGTCTAGAGTCAGCCGGAGCTCGAAAAGAAATGTAATTCCCTATATATCAATACTTGCTATATATATGTTGATATATGGACTCTTAGAAATGCATGCTAGTATGACGGCTAAAGGTCTTTTCATGAATTGCATTTTAGATATGTTTGATATCTAAGATGTCTGGTAGCCTAAGGAATTGCTTGAATCTGTTTCTTGAAACCCATGTTGATATTATATAGTCGTTAACTGTATGCGTTAGAATTCTACATAACTAGGACTTTGTAGCCTTAGAAACCTTGATTAAGCTTTAATTCCTGTTCCTTTTTTTCGTTGTAGGCTTAGGGTAGAACCATTAATCTGACTGCCTATCCAATCCTTGATTACGTATGACTTGCATACATAAGACGACTATCGATGTTGGAAGAGACTTCTAACGGTACGAGAGCATGCAGATAAGGAGTCATGGAAGGAATGTCTAGGAAAGTTTAGTGATTGGGGTCTTTTAACACTAGGTGTGTGATAAGGACTATCGGTAGTTAAGTGTAACAAATAGAAAACGTTGGGACATGTAACACTCGTAGATCCGGGCTAGTCAATTTAGAGACAATAAGTGTCGAAAATAAATTTTCAGAAAAAAAGATTGTTTATAATAAATATTCTTAACCAATTTGTAGAATATGTCTCAAGGTTTCCATACATATAACAAACGCCGAAATCCGAGTTATAACGAAGAAGTTATGGCACGTCGAAGTTTTACGGTAAAACCGGCATGACACCGGGAAGCGTAAATAGTAAATTTATGATGGAGCGACTTTTAGCCTTATCAATCTAAACGAAAGTTGTAGTATATGTAAAACCGAGAACATACAAAAAAAAGAACGCTCAAATCTGACTTCGTATGAGGAAGTTATGAATTTTCTAAGATTTGACTTAGCAGTGCACGACCCGAAACTCGAATTTTAGTTCGAGCAATTTTTGGCTTACGCGACCTAAATGAGAGTTGAAGATATGATTAATAGGAACTCAACGGTAAAAATATAGACGAAAACGGAGTCCGTATGAAGGAGTTACGGATTCTCCGCAGTCATTTAACAGTCTAAACGCCTCCTACTGTTAAATTTCAGATCGGTCGAGAATTAACCAACAGAGTCTAAATGAAAGTTGTAGATCTTGATTTTACCTACGCGTTGAAAAAAGAACGTCAAAAACGGAGCTCGTATGCGAGAGTTATGATTTTTCTAAGTTTGAAGGCTGATACGCGATATTGGGTGACGTGACGCGATCACAACCATTGCTTTCTCTGCAAGGAAAGCCATCAGATGATGACACGTTGCACTGACTTGGTGAGTCAGTGAACCGACTCGGCGAGTCAGTGAACCGACTCGGCGAGTCCGTCAGGATTTCACCGTATAAATAGATGTGTCGGGTTTCTCCATTTCTCACACCTTCCAAACACTTCTTTCTCTCTCTAGAACCTCTCTCTAGCCCCCCTTAAGCCCCCTAAAGTCTAGGTAAACCCCCTAGCACCCAAAGGAAGCCCCGAGGCTCCCGAAGTCCTGAGAAAAGAGCCTTTCGGCTCGGAAACGCTTCTCCAGCAAAGCCCAGTTTTGAGAAAATCCCGCTGTAAGTGAGTTGTACCTATCCTATTTTTAGTATAGCTTTTGTTTTAATATAGTAACGTTATTAGGAACTTATAATGAGTATTTGGGCTATTATTATGAGTTATATAAGAGTGTTTCTTAGCGCTTATATAATAGTAATAATAGCTAGACTATTAAATAGTCGCGGTTAACGTTAGACTAAACTCTAGTGGTAATGATACTAGGTTTTGTCCGAGGGAAATTGTTTTAACAGTAACGAGGTGCTGTCCGAGTACCGAGTCATCACCTACTCAGGTGAGTGCATGGTCCCTTTCATCTTACACATAGATATGAAGTATTTTACATAAATTATGTGCTATGTGTGCATATTATCTGAATACTTGTTGTCTATGCTGGATGAATGATTTTATACATGTTTTAAATGATTTAAACTATATAATTATATCTACTAATATGTTGGGATAAAACATGGGTAGATGAAATAGTTGGTGTGTGATGAAATAAAATAATGAGAGATAGGTGATGATAATTAGGTGAGGATAGATAGGTGATGATGAATTGGTGATGTAGGATACTACAACCTTGTCCGACAATTTGGAGATGTAGTCATCTACTAGAGTATTGATAGCGACCACAGACTATTATAGACAACCCCATGGAAACACCAGCAGGCTCATAACCTGTAGGTGATGAATTACGAGTTCAGGCGATGTTGTAACTACGTATTCATGTGATGATACTCTAACCCCCTTACTATGAATTACGAGTTCAGGTGATGTTGTAACTACGTATTCATGCGATGATACCCTAACCCTTGGTGGGCACGTATTGAGGGAGTAATCCCTGAATCAATACTGTCTAGGGGATGTAGGCGATGATCCTTAGGGAAAGTCCTGAGGAACAAACATAAAAGGAGATGTGATGTAAGGAGATGAGAGGTAAAATATGATGTAGGAGACGACCCTTAGGATAAATCCTTAGGGAGGGTACTTAGGAATAAAAAAGATAATGGGGATGGGTAATTGAGTTAATTGTTTGATGATTGAACATAATAATTATATTATTGTGGGTTGAAAACCCTATGTACTCACCAGGTTTCCCAACTTGACCCACTCAGTTTATTTATATCATAGGTGTTGTTATGGAGTCACATTACATTGAGAGATTAAAGAGATGTAGATCACTAGTGTAAATAAATGTAAGTTCTGTATATGCTTATGTTTTTGTATTGACGATGACATCCCAAACGTTGTAAAATGAATAAATACGTTTCTTCGAAGATGTTTTGATAACGTATTTAACATGTTTTTCTGGGAACAAATTCCGCAACATTTTTATGAAAAGAAGTACTCTGATTTTTACAAAGCATAAACAAAATCGGTCTTTTCTGGCCGTGAAAATGGGGATGTCACAGGACATCTCTTGGAACTAATATAGATAGACTGTGTTGCAAAACTCAACCTAGGCGGCCGATTAATCGGAATTGAGTAGGTGTCGAGGCGCCTCATTAGGAATCTGGAAAAAAACTCAAAATCAGTTAAACTCGGTCAAAAATCGGTCAAAATCAGCTCCAATTCGGTGAAAATCAGTCAAACTCGGAATAATTCGGAATCGGTCAAAATCGGGAAAAACCTAGAAATTTTGATTTTTTTCGAAAAGAGTCTATAATTGTTATTGATATCCATCTATATTATTATAATTTTTAATAAACTTGTTATATTTGTTATATATATAATTTTCCTAAAATAAATTTCATATAATTTTTCCAATCTAAGTACTCCCCGAATACTCCCCGCCTAGACCGAATACTCATTAGGCGCTAGTCAGCCGCCATGGAAACGCCTAATGAGTTTTGCAATATTATGGATATGTGTGGAAGGTAGTATGAGCCCATATTACCGGAAACATAGGATCCGTACGGGAATAAACAAAAACAACAAAGTTACTAAGAAATTGGTGATTGTTTAAATATTATTACAAGTTAGTTCTATGATTACGTATTAATCTATTCCTATTTATATCTTCAGTATGGTGTTTACTAGAGCAGGAGGTTTTGTTTTTGGAATGGGTTCGGATGGATTAGATCTGAGTGAGGATGATATACACAATTTGATGGACGTTGAGATAGCGGCATTCATAAAGAAGATGATGCTAGATATCTTTGGGTCTATCAAGATAAAACTAATCACCATGTGCAATGAATGTTATGCTGTCCTCACATCCGTTGTTATTGTTTATATTGCTAGAATACCATGAGGTAAGGCAATTGCCTATTGTGCCTTCCATGCTATTGCTACAAAAACCCTAGAGTTTGATGGTGATAAACACCTAATTGCTAGCATGATATGGGTCGTGGATGTCGAGGGATGTTTCTACATATTCTCTTGTCCATATAAACAAAAAATTAAGTTCGCATTGAACCTTCTTCATACTGGATCGAAGGATTGGTTGAATCTGGCTACCAAGGAATTTTCTCGTGTTGAGAAAGATGCAATGTCATGGGAACAATATACTGACATGTTCAGAACGAAGTATGTTCCACAATTTGAGAGGGAACACCTAGCTCAAGAGTACTTGTCACTCAAGCAGACAATGGAGTCAGTGATAGAAATCATAAAAAATGTTTACTAAGAGGGCGTTGGTTAGTCCAGAGTAAGCAGTGTAATGCCCACTTTTTTCGTTAAACATTTCGTCAAAGAATAATTACTTACATAATGTGAATTATCTTATAAATAAATAAATAGTAATTCTTCACATGTAATATGTGTTTATATAAGTGCTATTGGTATAAAAAAAATATTTGAAATAATCTATATGAAAGTTGTAGTAGACGTGAATACGAACATTTGGACATAAAGAACGTCGAGAACATAACTCATATGCAGAAGTTATGATTTTTTAAATTTACACATTACTGTCCATTGTGTCAGTATTTGCTATAAAATACAAGAAGAAAATATATTAATTTTTAGCAAAAATAATGTAAAGTTATGATTTTTCAAAGTAATGTAAATTTATGTACACATAAATACAAAATATTGAGTATAAAAACCATAAAAAACAGGGTTTATAAGAAGAGGTTATGATTTTTCAAAGATCCAACACGTTAGTCTTGGTTATAAAATATAAAATTAAAATAGATTGTGAATTAGTTGTTCAAATCTAAAGAAAAGTTTTAGTACATGAAACTACGAAACTATGGATATAAACAATGTTGAAAACGGAAATCGTACATGAACATTACAAATTTCTAAAGAAAACAAGAATTTACCCGAAAGATGACAACACTAGGCGGCCAAGCGATCACGTGGCAGCTGGAGAGCCCTCAACTCCAACTACCATCAAGTGACATGGCACAACCAGACCCCTCTACATAGGACACAATGCGACCTATATAAGGTGCGACGTGCTTTTTGATGAATTTCGTTTTCTATGAATAACAAGCTACCCCTCATTAGTTCATTGCTAATTTTGATCCTTCTCTCTTCACACTAGAGATTTTAGCACCTTGTGATGTGATTTCTTCATTCTTTAAGTATCATTAGTTGAGCACTGGAGCACTAGAGAATGTTTTAAGAAATTCAGTAACAAATTCATGCTCGCAAAATTCTAAGTTTTCGATAGACAATCTAGTAAGGTGAGTTTCGCTTAATATACTTGTTAAGTGTAAATTATATTGTGTTCATTGTCTTTGTTATGAACGTCTAAATAAGATTTTTCAGTAATACCAATTATGGTACTGATTGATCTACATATGGGTGTGGTTTCTTGGCAAGATCTTAGTGAGGTGTTTAAAGTGGATTTTCCAAACAATATATTTATATACCAAACAGATCCTTTCTATAATAGCACCTTACATGTTCATTCCTTATTTGGTAGAACTTGGTATTATTTGGGATTAATGAAGAATCTAGGAAATAGGTAATATATTCTTTAATAATATAAATATAAATGAAAACTAAAACTTAGTAATAACTTGTATTTAGGGCATTTGAAAGGGAAAGCCAAAGTGTTAGACGAGGAGCTAACTTACCCGGAAATCTTCCAACTTTAATCAGGTGACTGCATAGTTAATTTAATGACACACAATCTTAATAAATTATTTGTTATTTAAAGGATTAAATGTATAATGAATGCTTATTGATTGTGTTTTGTGCTAAATGTATACCTTGTATTTTGATTGTTCTGCATGAACAGGAAATTTGTATTGGAAGTAAATTACATGTATTGTACTCCTGTCTAATTATAACCGAATACTTATAAATTATGCTTATTTCAAGTTAAGTTGAATAAAGACTTATAAATTATGATTATTAGTATGATTTACTATCGTTATAATATGGTGTGATTGAAAAACCTATGTGTCTCACGACATTCTGAAACTGGACCCACTCAAATTATATGCATCATAGGTAGCAGTACTAAAGCTTCTGGAAATTGAATACGAATGCTGAGCGAATAAGACAAATTGAAATAGTATTCAAGACTAATATCTCTTTACGTTGTAACCTATGTTGTGTATTAGTTATAACATCCTTACTATTTTGGTATTTTGAAACATTATTTGTTATCTCAAATGTTTTATTAGCTAAGACATTCCGAAAAAAACAACAACATGGTATTGAAAGCATAAAGAAACGTTCTTTTGGTTCTGACAAATAGGGGATGTAACATTTAGTATCAGGGCATTAGTTTAAGACAAATAGGAATAATGATGATTTCTAGACTTAAACTTTAGATTTTAAGTGATGATGGTGAGGCAATTTTCATTGCATACTTTAGATTGCATACCTAAATTGCTTTTATATCGACACAAGAACTAACATATTATAGTAAGATGCATTATTTTCTATTGTGTGCTAAATATAAACCTAGATTTCTTATTATCTAAGTTATTACCATGTTCTATGAGTATAGAATAAAATGACAATTACAGGGAGTGAGAGAGTAGTTAATAAGGATAGATTAGTAGTTATTCCCTTCACTATGGAAGAAACTCAAGGGATGATGCAAAACATGTTGAATCAACAACAAATTGAGTTTTAGGGTTTCTTTGACAGCCCCATTTTTATGGCCAGAAAATACCGATTTGTTTATGCTGTGTTTGAAAATCAGAGTAACCTTTTAAAGAAAAGTGTTTGCGGAATTTGTTCCCAAAAGATAAATATGATAAAGATTCATCAAAGCATTTCTAAGAAATGTATTACATTATATTAAAACCTTGGGATGTCATGTTCGATACTGATCAAAATCATAAACATAACAATTTAGGCCTTACAACATTTATTTATATCTACTGGCCTATGATCCATAATCCCTCATCAAGTCATCCAACTATGCTCTTGTGCCAGTACCTATAATACAAAAAACTAAGTGGGTTAGGCTTGGGAGCCTAGTGAGCACATATGGTTTTTAGCCCACAATAAACAAGTTTATTAATTTTATTAAACCACACAACCCGATTACCAATTCCCGTTATCCTCACTTTACGTTCCAAAAACATCTATCATAAATGACCTATCCTAAAGATTTTCATCGGGATGGACACTAAGGTAAAGGGGTTTCTGTAACGCCCGGGTTTCAGGGCTTAGCATTTTTGGACAATTTAATAGTCTAGGTCAACTATTGTAAATCTTTTTGAAGTAATAAAGATGAAATATTTGAATTCTATGTGAATTCTGTTTATTATAAATATATAGTTAATAAAGAATAAAAATAAGCGTCAAAATTAAAGTGTGAGATAAGTCTGACATCTTTACATAAAGTTGTAGTGGTCGAAACAAGGATTCCGGGGATATAAAGAATGCCAAAATCCGAATTATAACGAAGAAGTTATTGTCGCCGAAGTTTTACGGCAAAACCGGCACGACACCGGGAGATGTAAATAGTGAATTTATGATGGAGGACTTTTTAGCCTTAATGATCTAAACCACAATTGTATTATATGTTAAACCGAGAACATCCACGAAAAGAACGCCCAATTCTGACTTCGTATTAGGAAGTTATGATTTTTCTAAGATTCGGCTTAGCAGTGCATGACCCGAAACTCGAATTTTAGTTCGAGCGGTTTTTGGCTTACGCGACCTAAATGAGAGTTGAAGATCTCATTAATAGGAACTGAACGGTAAAAAGGCAGACGAAAATAGAGTCCGTATGTAGAAGTTATGAATCTTACGGGGACGTTTAACAGTATAATCTCCTTGTAGTGTTAAATTTAAGATCGGTCGAGAATTAGCGGATGGAGTCAAAATTAAAGTTGTAGATCTTATCTTTACCTACGCGTGGATATAAAGAACGTCAAAAACAGAGGTCTTATGTGAAAGATTCGGATTTTAGAAGTCGGAAGTGTGCAGTGCGAAAATGGGTGATGTGGCACAATCTTGGCCATTGCTTTCTCCCCAAGTATTGCCATCAGATGGTGACATGTGGCACCAAGATCAGCCAATTTTCACCCTATAAATAGAACCTCTCCCACCCTCATTTTCTTCACACCTTTCTCATTCTTTCTTCTCTTTACTCTCTCTCTCTAGAACCTCTCTCTCTAGCCCCGAAACCCCTCGAAAAGCCTAGGGAACCTCCCTAACACGAGGCGGAAGCCCCGGAGTGCTCGACGACTCCTAGAAGAAGAGCTTTTCAGCTCGGAAATGCTGCTCCAAGAAAAGCCCGGTTTTCTATAAAACCCGTTGTAATTGAGCTACGCTTACGCTATTATTAATATATCGTTTATTTAATTATAGTAACGTTATTAAGAACTTATAAGAAGTACTTGGGCTATTATTATGGGTTATATAAGTATTGTTTGACACTTATATAATAGTAATAATAGCTAGACTATTAATTAGTCTCGGCGAATAATAGACTAAACTCTAGTGGTAATAATACTAGGTTTCATCGAAGGAAATTATTTTTAAGAAGCGAAGCGCTGTCTGAGTTCTAATTCACCACCTTTTCAGGTGAGTGCATAGTTACTTTCAACTTACACATACATATGAAGTATTTTGTATACATTATGTGCTGTGTGTGCATATTATTTGTATACTTGCTATCTATGATGGATAAACGATTTTATACATTTTTTTTTTAAAATGATATAAACTGTATATGTATTTTATATCTACAAAATGTGTTGGGTAAAACATTGATAGATGTAATAGTTGTTGTGTGAAAAAATAAAATAATGAGAGGCCTCGTTATAGATGTTATTGATGATCCAGTCATCTAGCGGAATATAGATGATAACCACGGATATTCTAGACAGTCCAGTGGAACGCTAGCAGGCTCGCAACCTGTAGGTGTTTATTTGAACTGTGTGTTTATTTGAAATGTATGCTCACCAGGTGTACTCTATCCCCCACATGGTTTCCTTAAGGACATTTATTGCTAAGGAATCCCCTTAGCAGTAGTGTCTATCCTGATGAAAGTCCTTAGACTAGGTCCCTTGTGTTAGATGTTTTAGGGACGTAAAGTGGGGATAACGGGAACGGGTAATCGGGTTGTTTGGTTTGATAAAGTTAATAAACTTATTTATTGTGGGTTGAAAACCCTGTGTGCTCACCAGGCTCCCAAGCCTGACCCACTCAGTTTCTTGTATTACAGATAGTGGTGCATGAGCATAGATGTGATGTCTTTGAATGAGAGATTAAGGAGTTTTAGGCCTCTAAATACGGAATAATGTAGTAAGGCCTATGTTTTATTGTTTGTGCTTATGATCTGTATCGAACATGACATCCCAAGTCTTTTTTCATGAAATACATTTCTACGGAAACTCTTTTAATAAATCTTTATCATATTTTATTTTGGGACAAATTCTGCAACACTTTTATTTAAAATGTTACTCTGATTTTTTAAACAAAGCATAAACAAAATCGGTATTTTCTGGCCATGAAAATGGGGATGTCCCAGTTGGTATCAGAGCATTAGTTTAAGCGAACTAGGAATGTGTAGGATTTCTAGACTTAAACTTAGAATGCTAAGCGATGATTGTGAGGTGTGAGCACTAGCTTATCTAGGAAAGTATGCCTAATATGATTTATGTGCTAAATGCTTATGCCTTATATGCTATTATTTATTCGGATCTGTGGTCTGTTACCGACCGGATTTGGAAACCTTATGTGTTTAGGATTCTAAATGTACGAATGCGATATTAGAACTAACATGTAAATGTTTCGGAGAGATAAGAATGATTTGAACATCAGTCCTAAATAAAGATCTAAATTCACCTTATTTGGTGTATAGATCAAGATGGCAAGGACCCGTAGCAGAAACATGAATGCAAATGGGAACAGAAACCAACCCCCAGTGATTGAGCAAATACTGGTTGTGGAAGCCGCTGCTGATCCAATAACGATGGCTGGAGTGCAAGTGATGATCCAGGCGTTGTTGGACCGTCAAATGGAGGAAACCAGACGTTTGCTCCAGCAAAATCGAGAGTAAGCGACCATACAGATCGAACAGCCCGAATTGAATGAAGGGCATACTGAGGAGGGAAACTATAGTGGAACCGTTGGTCAAGTCAACCCACCAATAGTTCAACAAAACAACCAAGATGACGGAGTCGAGAGAAATGGATGCAAGTACAAGGATTTTCTGACTTGCAAGCCATCGACTTTCACTGGAAAAGAAGATCCGATCGGGGTCATGGATTGGATCTCGGAGATGGAGTTAGCTTCATGACGTGCGGTTGTAGAGGAAAACTACAGACCACGTTTGCAGTGCGTCAGTTTCGAGGAGGTGTTGTACGTTGGTGGAATACCTTGGGGAAGACTTTAAGACCCAACGAGCCCCAGCAATTGACATGGACAGAATTTCTGGTGCAATTCAAACGAAAGTACCGCTCAGCTCAAAACATGCTCGAGCTAGAGAACCAGTTCCTAACCCTGAAGAAGGGAAGCATGTCAATTGATGAATACACGAACAAATTCACAGAAAAGATGGAGTTTGCCTTGCGTCTTGTTCCGGATGAGCTGACGAAAATCGATAAGTACGCAAAGGGACTTCCATGGGAGTACGCGGTGCCAGTGCGTCAGGCACATACTCTGGAGGCAGCTATCTGGGCTGCCAAGTCTATGGAGGATATGATTAAGGGAAGAGTTGCCAGTAAGGTTGAGGTTGGCGAGAAGAGGAAATTTGAAGGGTCTGCTAAACCCAACAAAAATAAGAGCAAGTTCGGTTCAAGGAAGTTCGTGGGATGAGGAAATGAATTGAAATGGTGCGAGAAGTGTAAGAAGAAGCACTCGGGAAAATGTAGAAAGGAAGTAACCTGCTAAAAGTGTGGGAAAACGGGGCACTATGCCAATGAGTGCACCATCAACAAGAGGGTGTGCTACGAGTGCCGTGAAGAAGGGCATATTGCTAAGGATTGCCCAAAGAATAAAGATGCGGGAAGGCCCAACATTCCACCGAAGCCGAAGGTGAGAGCTTTCCAGATGACGCTCGAGGCTGCAAAGGAGACAGCAGACGTCACTTCAGGTACCTCTCTTGTAAATTGTTTGCCTGCCAATATACTATTTGATTCCGTAGCCAACTACTCCTTTGTGTCGTGTAAAATTGGTGGAAAACTAGCATTACCTGTAGAAAAACTTGATAATGCCTTGATTGTAGAAGTTGCCAGTGGCAAGTTCGTACCTGTTAGTAATCGTATGAAGAACGTAGTCATCGACCTAAACAGAAACGAATTCCACGAAGAGCTATTACCTATAGAGTTAAACGGTTTCGACATCGTTTTGGGTATGAATTGGGTTAGCACCAACGATGTCGAGATATTATGCCGAAAGAAGATAGTTAGGATAAATCCCCCTGGAAAGGAGTCATTTATGGTGTACGAGGACAAACGAAGAGTGAATTCTAGAATCATCTCCCTGATGAAAGCCAGAAAATGTTTATCCAAGGGATGTGCATCATATTTTGCATTTGTGATTGATGCTAAGAAAGAAAAGAAGGAGGTGCAGAATATACTGGTTCTTTGCGATTATCCGGAAGTCTTTCCCGAAGATCTTCCCAGATTACCACTGATAGGCAAGTGGAGTCTCGGATAGACTTGTTACCAGGTACAACACCGATAGCAAAGGAACCTTACCGATTAGCACCAACAGAGATGCATGAGCTTATGACGCAACTTCAGGAGCTTTTGGAGAACGGTTTCATTCGACCTAGTTCATCACCTTGTGGAGCTCCAGTGTTATTCGTGAAGAAGAAGGATGGAAGCATGAGAATTTGTATAGACTACCGAGAGTTAAACAAGGCAATAGTGATGAACAAGTATCCATTGCCAGGGATTGACGACCTATCCGATCAGCTACAAGGTTCGAGCTATTTCTCAAAGATTGATCTTAGGTCAGGATATCATCAGCTAAAAGTGAGAGATCAGGATATTGAGAAGACTGCATTTAGAACGAGATAAGGACACTACGAGTTCTTGGTTATGTCTTTTGGACTAACCAATGCTCCAGCAACATTCATGGATTTGATAAATAGGGTTTGTAAACCATTCCTCGATAAATCCGTGATAGTGTTCATCGACGGCATTCTGATCTACTCGAAAATCCAAGAGGGGCATGGCAAGAACCAACAGGAAGCGTTAGAATTGTTAAAGAAGGAGACGCTTTACGCCAAGTTCTCCAAATGCGACTTTTGGATACGAGAAGTCCAATTCTTGGGTCACGTGGTTAACCAAGAAGGGATAATGGTTGACCCTGCAAAGATCAAGGCTGTGATGAAGTGGGAACATCCGAAATGTCCCACGGAGATCCGAAGCTTTCTAGGATTAGCTGGATATTACCGACGATTTATCCAATGCTTTTCTTCGATAGCTGCTCCATTGACAACATTGACCCACAAAGGAGCTACATATACGTGGAGTGAGCAACAGGATGAGGCATTCGAGAAGCTAAAGAAGAAGCTATGTGAAGCACCTATACTTTCTCTACCCGATGGAGTTGAAGACTTCGTGGTATACAATGACGCATCTGGAGTCGGGTTGGGTTGTGTTCTGACCCAAAGAGAAAAGGTGATAGCATATGCATCTTGACAATTGAAAGAGCACGAAAAGAACTACCCCACTCATGATCTAGAGTTGGCAGCGGTAGTATTTGCATTAAAAATATGGAGGCATTACCTCTATGGCACGAAGTGCAAGCTTTTCACTGATCATAAGAGTCTCCAGTATCTCTTTAATAAAAAAGAATTGAACATGAGGCAACGACGCTGGCTAGAGTTACTCAAGGACTACGACTATGAGATACTCTACCACCCCGGTAAAGCAAATGTTGTCGTTGATGCTCTCAGTCGGAAAGTCAAACTTGAAAGGAAAAGGCCAAGAGTGTTGAGAATTAAAGTCGTCTCGACGATTATGGAAAGTATAAGGAAAGATCAAGAAGAAGCTTTAGAGAAAAATGGCCGAAAGGAAGAACGTTTGGGCAAAACGTTAGTGTTCGGTAAAAACAGTCGAGGACTGAAGGTATTCCAAGATCGGATTTGGGTACATAAGGCGGGAGGAATAAGAGATCTTCTGATGGAAGAAGCTCACAAGACCATGTACTCAATTCATCCTGGTAGCACTAAAATCTATAGGGACCTAAAACCCTACTACTGGTGGCTGACGATAAAGCTCGATGTTGCGAAGTATGTGGCCTAGTGTGTAACATGTGCGAGAGTTAAGGCACAACATCAGAAACCATATGGGAGTGTTTAGAACCTTTACCTGTACCCATGCGTAAATGGGAAGACATCACCATGGATTTTGTGACTAAACTACCCAGGACAAAGAACGGTCACGACATGATTTGGGTAGTCGTGGATCGTTTCACTAAGAGTGCACACTTCATAGCAGCCAACGAGAAGTGGTCTATGGATAAGCTTGCAAATGCTTACGTGAATGAGATAGTAAGACTTCACGGTTTTCCTCTTAGAATTGTATCAGATCGTGATAGTTGTTTCATGTCAAGGTTTTGGAGGAGTCTGCAAGAAGAATTGGGTACGAAATTATGTTTGAGTACGACTTACCATTCACAAACTAATGGTCAGAGCGATAGAACGATTCAAACACTGGAAGATATGCTGAGAGCATGTACCCTTGAGTTCCAAGGTAATTGGGACGAGCACTTACCTCTGGTACAATTTTCCTACAACAATAGTTTTCACTCGACCATCAAGATGGCGCCTTATCAAGCCTTGTACGGACAGAAGTGTCGTACGCTGTCTTGTTGGCTTGAAGTCGGAGAGAAGCAGTTTATGGGCCCCGAGATAGTCCATGAGACTGCTGAGAAGTTGAAAGTGATTAGGGAAAGGATGTTTGCAGCTTAGGATCGTCAGAAGAGCTATGCTGACAAGAAAAGACGACCAATGACTTTTGAAGTTAGGGATTCAGTTTAGCTTAAAGTCTCACCGTGGAAGGGACTTATAAGATTCGGGAAACGAGGAAAGTTGAGTCCAAGGTTTATTAGACTGTTCAAAGTTCTTCAGAAGATTGGGAACCAAACTTACAAACTGGAATTGCCTGAAGAACTCGACGGTATTCATAACACTTTTCATGTGTGTTATTTGAGGAAATTCACAAGAGAAGTTCCCGACATAATTCCAATCTCAGAGTTATGAATGGATGAGAATAAGAGGCTGATCAAAGAGCCTAAGGCAATTGTTGATCGTAAGACTAAGAAGTTACGACGCAAGATGGTCGACTTAGTGCTAGTCCGATGGAAACATTCGAATGGGCCGAATCTCACTTGGGAAACAGAAAGTGACATGATGAGTCACTACCTACATCTGTTTGATGATGCATGATTCCAGGACAGAATCATCCTAAGCGGGAGAGAATTGTAACGTCCGGGTTTCAGGGCCTAGCATCTTTGGACGATTTAATAGTCTAGGTCAACTATTGTAACTCTTTTTGAAGTACTAAAGATGAAATATTTCAATTCTATGTGAATTATGTGTATTATAAATATATAGTTAATAAAGAATAAAAATAAGCAACAAAATTAAAGTGTGAAATAAGTCCGACATCTTTACATAAATTTGTAGCGGTCGAAACAAGGATTCCAGGGATATAAAGAACACCAAAATCCGAGTTATAACGAAGAAGTTATGGCCCGCCGAATTTTTACGGCAAAACCGACACGACACCGGGAGACGTAAATAGTGAATTTACGATGGAGGGATTTTTAGCCTTAATGATCTAAAACAAAGTTGTAGTATATGTCAAACCGAGAACATCGATAAAAAGAACGCCCATGTCTGACTTCGTATGAGGAAGTTATGATTTTTCTAAAATTCGGCTTAGCAGTGCACGTCCCGAAACTCGAATTTTATTTCGAGCGGATTTTGGCTTATGCGACCTAAATGAGAGTTGAAGATCTCATTAATAGGAACTCAACGGTAAAAAGACAAACGAAAACAGAGTCCGTATGTAGAAGTTATGAATTTTACGTGGACGTTTAACAGTATAATCTCCATGTACTGTTAAATTTAAGATCAGTAGAGAATTAGCCGACAGAGTGAAAATGAAAGTCGTAGATTTTATTTTTACCTATGCGTGGATATAAAGAACGTAAAAAAGGAGGTCGTATGTGAAAGTTACGGATTTTAGAAGTCGGAACTATGTCGTGCGAAAATGGGTGATGTGGCACAATCTTGGCCATTGATTTCTCCCCAAGTCTTGCCATTAGATGGTGACATGTGGCACCAAGATCAGCCAATTTTCACCCTATAAATAGAACCTCTACCACACTCATTTTTTTCACAGCTTTCTCATTCTTTCTTCTCTTTACTCTCTCTCTAGAACCTCTCTCTTGCCTCGAACCCCCCCCCCCCCCCAAAAAAAAAAAAAATCATAGGGAACCTCCCTAGCACGAGGCGGAATCCCCGGAGTGCTCGACGATTCCGAGAAGAAGTGCTTTTCAGCTCGGGAACGCTGCTCCAAGCAAAGCCCGGTTTTCTATAAAACCCGCTGTAAGTGAGCTACGCTTACGCTATTTTTAATATATCGTTTATTTAATTATAGTAACGTTATTAGGAACTTATAATAAGTACTTGGGCTATTATTATGGGTTATATAAATATTGTTTGACGCTTATATAATAGTAATAATAGCTAGACTATTAATTAGTCTCGGCGAATAATAGACTAAACTCTAGTGGTAATAATACTAGGTTTCGTCGAAGGAAATTATTTTTAAGAAGCGAAGCGCTTGTGAGTTCGAATTCCCCACCTTTTCAGGTGAGTGCATAGTTACTTTCAGCTTACACATAGATATGAAGTATTTTATATAAATTATGTGCTGTGTGTGCATATTATCTGTATAGTTGCTATCAATGATGGATGAATGATTTTATACATTTTTTTAAAATGATATAAACTGTATATGTATTTTATATCTACAAAATGTGTTGGGTAAAACATGGGTAGATGTAATAGTTGTTGTGTGAAAAAATAAAATAATGAGAGGCCTCGTTATAGATGTTATTGATGATCTAGTCATCTAGCGGAGTATAGATGACGACCACGGACTATTGTAGAGAGTCCAGTGGAACGCTAGCAGGCTCGTAACCTGTAGGTGTTTATTTGAACTGTGTGTTTATTTGAACTGTGTGCTCACCAGGTGTACTCCATCGCCCACATGGTTGCCTTAAGGACATTTATTGCTGAGGAATCCTCTTAGCAGTAGTGTCCATCCCGATGAAACTCCTTAGACTAGGTCCCTTGTGTTAGATGTTTTAGGGAAGTAAAGTGAGGATAACGGGACGGGTAATCGGGTTGTTTGGTTTGATAAAGTTAATAAACTTATTTATTGTGGGTTAAAAACCCTATGTGCTCAGCAGGCTCCCAAGCCTGACACACTCAGTTTCTTGTATTACAGGTAGTGGCGCATGAGCATAGATGTGATGTCTTGGGATGAGAGATTAAGGAATTTTAGGCTTGTAAATACGGAATAATGTAGTAAGGCCTATGTTGTATTGTTTATGCTTATGATCTGTATCGTACATGACATCCTGTGTCTTTTTAATGAAATACATTTCTACGGAAATGCTTTTGATAAATCTTTATCATATTTTGTTTTGGGACAAATTCCGCCACACTTTTATTTAAAATGTTACTCTGATTTTTAAACAAAGCATAAACAAAATCGGTCTTTTCTGGCAATGAAAATGGGGATGTCACAATTTCCTCGGCAATAATTGTGCGTAAGACAACCATTAGGGGGATTGAGTACACCAGTGAACACAACGTTCACAGACACCTACAGGTTGCGATCCTGCTAGCATTCCACTAGACTGTTTAGAATAGTATGTGGTCATCGTCTATACTCCGCTAGATCACAAGATCATCCTCAACATTGAGGCCTCATATCATTTCATCACAGATCAACTATTTCAACTACCCATGTTTCTCCCAACATTTTTATAGATATAAAATACGTATACTGTTTAAATAATTTAAAACATGTATAAATCGTTCATCCAACATAGATATCAAAAACACAAATAATATGCACATATAACACTTAATTTATATTAAATACTTCATATCTATGTGTAATATGAAAGTAACTATGCACTCACCTGCTAAGGTGGTGAATTCTGATCTTAGAAAACACTTCGATTAATTTATTTTCCTTTGACGAAACCTATTATCATTTCCACTAGATTTTAGTTTAGTATTCATTGCTACTAATTATTAGTCTAGATTCATCATTAACTTAGAGTCTACTTCAGGATCTATCAAGTAAGGATCACCCAGACAAGATTGTTGGGAGGCAGTACCATTTTGGCATATAGCTTTTCTGAAATCCAACTACCAAACCCATCGTGACCATTCTAGACACCTCTCCCGTAAGTAGTTTAATCAGTATAACAAATTTGAATGATTGATAGATCCTATTTATAGGTTCATAATAATGATATTATATTTAAATATAATCTATATTTAAAGTAAAGTAGGCGTATCTCACATAAAGCGGGTTTTGCTAAAAAACAAAGCTCCACTGGAGCAGTGCTTCTGGGCCAAAAAGCTCTTTTCTCAGAGCCTTCAGGCACTCTGGGGCTCTCATCTAGCACCTTGAGGTTAATAGGACTTTAGAGGGGTTTTGGGAGTCTAGAGAGAAGTCAGAGAGAGAAAGAAAGACTTATGTTGTGAAGAAAATATGAAGAATTCATCCTTTATTTATATGGGTTTGATCACAGAGTAGGCGCTCAGTTTTTTTCGTATCTTCCACGTATGAGATCTATTTTCTACATTCTTTATATCCACATGTTGGTATTTATGAGTACTACAACTTTCATTTATACCCAGTCAGCTAACTCTCATTTTTTTCTCTGATTTACAAAACTGTATCGAATTTATCACGCTCGAAGAGCAAGGACTAAGTTTCGTCCATATCTTTAACATATGAGCTCTATTATCAACATTCTTTATATCCAGGCGTTGGTATTTAAGAGTACTACCACTTTCATTTAGACCCGTCAACTAATTCTCATTTAATCTCAGATTTACAAAACTGTATCGAATGTGTCGCGCTTGAAGAGTAAAGACTAAGTTTTGTCCATATCTTTCGCATACGAGCTCTGTTTTCGACTGCTTTTTTATTGTTGAACTCCTATTAATGATATCTTCATTTCTCATTTAGATTATTTTGTCTAAAAATCGACCGATAAAAAATTCTAATTCCGGGTTGTGTACTACTATACTAAATCTTAGAAAAATCATAACTTCCTCATACGAAGTCAGATTTGGACGCTGTTTTTATGCACGCTCTCGATTTAACATATACTATGACTTTTGTTTAGATCGCTCAGGCTAGAATGTATTTTATCAAAAATTTACTTTTTACGTTATGTGGTGTCGTGTTGGTTTAGTCGTAAAACTTCGAGATGTCATAACTTCTTCGTTCCAACTCGGATTTCGGCGTTCTTTATATCACTGGAATCCTTGTCACAACCCCTAAAACTTTCTTCATAGATATTGGGTTTATCTACTATTTTATTTTTGATGCTTATTTTTATTCTTAACTTATTATATCGTTATCAACAAGTATATAAATACATAATTCACATAATATTCACATAATTCCTCTTTATTACTTCAAAATGAGTTACAATGGTTGACCCGAATTATTACATCATTATACTAATGCTTAGCCTAGAAGCACAGGCATTACAATTCGCTCTTGCTTAGTATGATTTCTTCACGGAATCATGCATCAGCAAACAGATGTGGATAGCGACTCATCATGTCAATTTATGTCTCCCAGGTGAGGTTCGGGCCATTTGTATATTTCTAACACACAAGCACTAAGTCGACCATCTTGCATCGTAACTTCTTAATCTTACGGTCAACAATCGCCTTGGGCTCTTCGATTAGCCTCTTATTCTCATCCATCCTTAATTATGAAATTGGAATTATGTCGAGAACTTCTATCGTGAACTTCCTAGAATAACATATATGGAAAGTGTTATGAATACCATCTAGTTCTTCCGGTAGTTCTAATTTGTAAGCTTGGTTCCCAATCCTATGAAGAACTTTGAATGGTCCAATAAACCTTGGACTCAACTTTCCTCTCTTTTCGAATCTTATAAGTCCCTTCCATGGTGAGACTTTAAGCAAAATTGAATCTCCAATTTCAAATGTCATAAGTTATCTCTGTTTGTCAATATAGCTCTTTTGACGATCCTAAGCTGCTAACATCCTTTCCCTAATCACGTTCTATTTTTTAGCAGTATGATGGAGTATCTCGGGGCCCATACACTACTTTTCTCTTGCCTTAAGCCAATAAAACGGCATACCACCTATGTCCATAAAAGGCTTGATAAGGTGCCATCTTGAGGCACGAGTGGAAACTATTATTGTAGGAAAACTCTACTAGAGTTAAGTGATCATCCTAGTTACCATGGAATTAAAGGGTACACGCTCTCAGCATATCCTCTAGTGTTCGAATCATTCATTCACTCTGACCATCAGTCTACGGATGGTAAGTTGTACTTAAACACAACTTTGTACCCATTTCCTCTTGTAGACTTCTCCAAAACCTTGATGTGAAATGACTATCCTGATCTGATACAATCATTAGAGGAACACCATGAAGTCTCTCAACTTCCTTCACGTAAGCATTTGTAAGCTTATCCATGGACCATTTCTCACTGGCTGCTATGAAGTGTGTGCACTCTCAGTGAAACAATCCACGACCTCCCAAATCATGTCGTGATCGTTCTTCATCCTGGGCAGTTTAGTCACAAAATCCATGGTGATGTCTTCCCATTTACCATGGGTACACGTAAATGTTCTAAACTCCCATATGGTTTCTAATGTCATGCCTTCACTCTTGCATGGGTTATACACTCGGCTACATACTTTGCAACATCAAGCTTCATCTTCGTCCACCAGTAGTAGGGTTTCAGATCCCTATACATCTTAGTGTTTCCGGGATGAATCGAGTACATGGTCTTGTGAGCTTCTTCCATCAGAAAATCTCTTACTCCTCCCGTCTTAGGTATCCAAATCCTATCTTGGAATACCTTCAATCATTGGCTGTTTGTACCGAACACCAACGCTTTGCCCAAACGTTCTTCCTTTCGGTCATTTTTCTCTGAAACTTCTTCTTGAGTATTCTTAATTCTTTCCACAATCCTCGAGACAACTTCTATTCTCAACGCTCTTGGCCTTTTCCTTTCCAGTTTTACTTTTCGACTTAGAGCATCAGCTACAACATTTTCTTTACTAGGGTGGTAAAGTATCTTACAATCGTAATCTTTGAGTAACACTATCCAGCGGCGTTGTCTCATATTCAATTCTTTCTAATTTAAAGAGATACTAGCGACTCTTATGATCAAGAAAAATTTTCACTTTGTGCCATAGAGATAATGAAGGGTTTTAAGCATTCTAACACTCTTATGGGGTACATGCAACCCTAGATACCTTGGATCTATGTTTTCTCTATTATACATGCAAACTTTCAATGTTCCAAGGCATCATCCCAACTAGCATATTATAAAGTATATACAATAAAAAGTAGTTGAATGACATACCTTTGCTTGTAGCATGAAACCTTATGCCTTAAAGAGCCTAGCACACCAAGTGTGATGCCTCAAATGATTCACACAACACCACCAACAATGGAGAACTTCATAGGAGGTTACTTGCACTCAGAAAATCGACTTGCCCACTTGCGTATCACTTAGGTGCCGATTTTGGTAGCGATGAGGCTTCTTATATAGTGTGACACAACTAGGGTTACACCATGCGAACCCTAATGTGCACGACTTTCCACATTCGTCATGCTCCATGGGTTTTAACCTCCATGGAGTATCCATGGGTCACCATATGGGTTTAGCCCAACATAAGGAACTATGGATCATAAGCCCACTTTATAAGAATGAATGATTTATACAATCAATCCCCATATATTTAATTAATCTCTTTTGATCACAAAATTAATTCCAAATTAATTCTTGATCAATACTAATTAAATATTATGATTTCATATTAATATAATAGAACTTATAATATATTAATAAATCATAAATATCCTCTTCTCAAAATTCCATCCTACATATTGTTCAAGTGTGATACAACCCAAATGCATTAGTCTAATAACTATAACTACCAGTACGACTTAAAACACCGACTAGCAATTGTTGCTCTTAAAATCCTCTGTCGAATTGAGACGCTGCATTTTAGATAAGTGATCATATAATCCTTTGTTCTAAAGATATCAGCCAGAAAAATACATAGAACAACATCATACTTATTGTCCACCAGTTTGTTTCTCGATCTCCGATTTGTCTGACATAGAACTTAATCGAACACATCAATTTACTTCTGACCGGGCCCGATACATAGGTGAAAACAAAATCATCGAGGGGCCCAAGATATCGCTTTAATCTCCAAGGACGAAAAGGAACATATAAAATTCGACTTATATGCTTTTACTAACTACTCATCAAATTGTACACAACAACACATTTTATAGCATCAAGTTACTGAAATGGTTTTGTACCTCAATGCTCAACCAAATCATAGTCAACAACTGAAATCTCTTGGTTTGAAGTCTTATATGATATTACCATCTCACAATCACTTGAGATAAATTCCATGAAGTGATACATGTGAGTGTGGGTTTAATCCAATACTTAGACCTTATGAGCACTCAAGAATGTTGCATCAAACTTTTCTATGTCTAATACAATTCATACAAATCTACAATCCAAATTCATGACAGTCTTCCTTCAATACCTACTTCCAATGTATGATCGATTGTGAATAGTATGAATAATTATAATTATTCTGGAAACCAAAACATGCAAAATGAAACAATAGCAAATGATTGACACAAGACAGTACCATACTAGTAAATCAAAAGCACCTTTTATTTAAGCATCAAATGTCAATTACATTTCAAGTCTTACAAGTTTCGAAATCTATCTAATCATTGAAACTAATATCATCCTTCAGCCCAATGCGCTTTCCATGTTCTATATGCTTAACTCTAATCAGTCCCTTCGTGAGGGGATCTGTTGGGTTCTCATCTGATGATACCTTCTTTCCCACGAGGAGTCCTTGTTCTATTCGATGTCTAATGAAGTGGTATTTTCTATCGATGTGTCTGGATCTGGCATGATCACTTGGTTCCTTGGCTAAAGCAACTACGCTCTCGCTGTCACAAGAAATATCGATAGGCTCCTTTATAGTTGGCACAACTCCAAGGTCTTTGATGAAGTTCTTTAGCCATATTTCCTCCTTCTCCACCTCGCTTGTTGCTATGTACTCTGATTCGAAAGTTGAATCAACTATAATCTTGTGCTTGGAACTTTTCCAAGTTATTGTTCCTCCATTCAGGTTAAAGACCCAGCCCGACTGAGAGCGGAAATTATCCTTGTCGGTCTGAAAGTTGGCATCACTATACCCCACCACTCTCATCACTCCTGTCGAGGGCAAGGACCCAGCCTTTAGTCCTCTGCAAGTACCTGAGAATGTTCTTTACTGCAGTCCAACGACCCTTTCCAGGATTCCCTTGATATATTTTTACCATGCTCAAAGCAAAGGCCACATCAGGGCAAGTACAAGTCATATCATACATGATCGAGCCAACAGCAGGAGCATATGGCATTTGACTCATCTCAACTATTTCAGCCTCTATACCTGGACCCTGAGTTTCACTCAATTTGGCATTGCTCTTGATCGGTAAGTCACCTTTCTTGGATTGTTGCATGCTAAATATTTTCAACACCATATCCAAGTAGGTACTTTGACTATGTCCAATTAGTCTTTTACTCCTGTCTTTCAATATCATGATCCCAAGAATATAGGCAACTTCTCTGAGGTCCTTCATAGAGAAACACTTCCCAAGCCAGGACTAAACCTCATACAAGGTTGGGATGTTATTTCCTATGTGTAGTATGTCATCCACATACAATACCAGAAAGCTAAGTATGCTCCCACAAGTTTTGACATATACACTGGACTCATGCTCACTTCTCAAAAAGCCAAACTCTTTGACTTTCTCATCGAAACAAAGATTCCATCTGAAAGACGCTTGTTTCAACCTATAAATGCATTTCTAAAGTTTACATACTCTATTAGGGTACTTTGAATTGACAAAACCCTATGGCTGATTCATGTAAACATCATCAGCCAACTATCCATTAAGGAAAGTGGTTTTCACATCAATTTTCCATATTTATAATCATGAAATGCAGCAATGGCTATCATAACCCTAATAGACTTAATCTTCACTACTGGTGAGAAGGTGTCATCATAATCAACTCCTGATGTTTAAGTGAAGCCCTTCGCAACCAGTCGTGCCTTATAAGTGTGTGCTTTTCCATCCTTGTCAATATTCTTCTTGAAAATCCATTTGCACTCGACTGTCTTACGACCCGATATATTGTCAACCTTAGTTCCAAACTTGATTGTCATACATGGACATAATCTCATTGTCCTTCGCCTCTTTCCATTTAGCAGACTCGGGGCCTGCAATGGCTTCCTTGTAGTTGTTATGTTCATCCAAATTTACCAGTGTGCTATCACTAATAAATGTATCACCTTCAGCAATAATATGGAAACCATAAAACTCAGGTGGAACTCTAACTCTACTGGAACGCCTCAGAGGTACATACTCGTCAATCTGCTCAACAGGTGTTTCCTCTTCAGGTTGATCACAAGTGTTTGGGGTTCCTTACACACTTGACTATTGAAGTTATTCAAGGTCAATTTGCCTCCCACTGTCTCCTTAGCTTATGAGCTCTCTCTCATGAAAGACTCATCTCCTCGCAACAAAGAAACCATTGTCACTCGGTCTGTAAAAGACATAACCAAAGGATTTCTATGGGTAGCCAATGAAAATACACCGCTTACTATGAGGTTCGAGCTTGTCGTGAGTCTCGCGTCTCATGAAAGCCTTGCAACCCAAAACCTTGATGTGGTCTAATGTGGGAGCCTTCCATGTCCACATCTTGTGAGGTGTTTTGGCAACCTTCTTGGTAGGGAATAGATTTAGGATATGGGCGGAAGTCTCTAAGGCATACCCCCAGAATGAGATTGGTAACGAAGCTCGACTCATCATGGAATGAACCATGTCCAACAAGCTCGGTTGCGCCTCACAGCCACACCATTAAGTTGTGGTGTCCTAGGTGGCATCAAGTGTGAAACAATTCCACACTCCTGAAGATAGTCTAGGAACTCGATACTAAGAGACTCACCACCCCGATCGGATCGGAGCATCTTTATTTTCCTGCCCAGCTGATTCTCTACTTCTTGTTTAAACTCTTTGAATTTCTCAAAGGTTTTATACTTATGCTTGATTAAGTATACATAGTCATATCTGTTGTAATCATCAATAAAAGTCACATAGAAGCGGTTAGCATCTCTTGTGGCGGTTCTGAAGGGCCCACACACATCGGTGTGTATGAGATCCGACAAACCTTCCGCCCTTTCACAAGTACCAGTGAAGGGTGACTTCGTCATCTTTCCAAGTAAGCAAGATTCACAAGTGTCATCTGAACTTAAGTTGAATGATTCCAAAACCCCAACCTTTTAGAGTTAGCCTATGCGCTTCTTGCGGACATGTCCAAGATGACAATGCCATAAGCATGCTTTATCCAATTCATTGGAAGAATTGATATGCAACACATTATTTCCTAAGTTTTCTACAACATTCACAGTTTCATATACACCATTACAAGGTAATGCTTTAAAAATAAAAACACCATTATAATAAGCATTTATAGCACCAGTTTCATTATCAAATGAAAAACTATAACCTTGTGTGACAACCCCAAATTTAACTCCGTTACAAACCCTGTTTTCACTAACGGAACGTGTCACTATACGTTATTTTATGTAATATTTGGAATCATCAATATCCGAATATCTAAGTTTATGCATGGCTTGACATTATCATAAGAAATATAACTCGTATGTGTTAACCCCGTTTAACCTAATAGAGTTGTATTACCTTTTCAACCACTTCACCCGGGTAAAAAGTTTTAACCCAGTTAACTTTAAACATCGGGTAGCAGTGTATCGGGTGCGATTCCCGTGACATATGCAATGGGTGTGCACAACATTTGAACACTCATTTACTACACACCCACTCTCTCTCTCTCTCTACTTTCTCTCTCTAGACTCGAAAACGACCCCGATTCCGCTAATTTCCGACTTCCAAACGTAAGTACTCGTCCTCTATCTTATTCTAGACATGCTTCATTGAATTTAGGGGCCAAAATCATAGAAATCAAGGACCATAAAGGAGTTTACGGCCTAAGAAGCTCCTTAGGCCGTAAACCCCCAAATTCATGCCCAAGGCCAAGTTTTTCCTTCTCTTAAGTTAGTATACTAATTAAGGCATATATCTAGAAGGGTTTGGACACTAAAACACAAGGATTTGATGCTTAAAAGGGAGTTTACGGCCCAAGCTTGTGCTTAGGCCGTAAACACCTCAAACACCCCATAAATCTATGTTTTAAGCCCCAAAAACACTTCTAGGATGTTTGGTAATTTAGACATAACAACAAGGAAGGCTTAAGTGCATTAAACATAATCATTTGAACACAAAAAGAGGAGTTTACGGCCAAGGCTAAGCTTGGGCCGTAAACACCCAAATTTTTGTGTCAAACAAGTCCCTAAACTACCCTAATGCATGAAAGGAATTTATCTAAGGCCTATGGAAGTGTGTTGTACAATTAAACTTCACATTTGGGAACAAAATGAAGAGTTTACGACCAAGGATGTTCTTGGGCCGTAAACTCCCCAAAAATGTATGCCAAATTGTTCCAAACTCACTATAGGGCCTTCTAGGATTTTTCTAAGACATATAGGACAATGTTGTACAAGTAAAACCTTCATCTTGAAGGATTTATAGGAGTTTACGGCCCAAGAACAAGTCTTGGCCGTAAACTCCCCAAAAATGTCACAATTTATGATGTTAATCCTTCCCTTTTAGTCCAAAACACCCACCACTAAATTAAGGAAGTGATATAAGGCCTTAAACATACACTTTGGGATACCACTTGAGTTTACGGCCAAGCCTAGGGGGATTACGGCCGTAAACTCCCAATGGGTGGCTTTTAGGCCATAAACTCTAAGAGAGTGAACTCATGGACCCTCCCGTAAATCATCCATGGCCTTGTACCACTCCCGGGAACCCTTTCTAGGCCTTAAAACCCCGAAAACGACACTAGAATGTCCAAATACTATAATGAAAAGCATAAGATGATTAACTTCTTGTAAAATACATATTTCATATGACATTAGGGTCCTAAAAGGTGCTCAAGTGGTTATTTGGTACCAAACACTCAATCGACACTATTACCCGATTTACCCGATTCACCCGATTTCCGCGATTTCAGGTGAGTTCATACCCCTTTAATGAACCTTTCAAGTGTTTTACATGTTTTAGGGGGGAGATACAAGTTTCTTATGAATGTTTATGTAAAGTTTTACAGAACGATTCCGAGGTACAAGGATTAATCACATGTGATTCACTACCGTTAGTTCAAATCACATGTGATTTGTCCCTATACCTTATAAACGGGTTTTACCCTTTTCAAACTATTTTTAAACAGTAAATCATATTTTAAATGTTCTTTTGGAAAAATACTTTTATTAAATCAATTTACTTATAAAATGTAACCACTCTGATATATTTATATAAATAAGACTTGGAGGACTTAGGACCGATATCTCGCCTTATTTCCTGTTCTTGTTTGATTGTGGGCTTAGGGTAGTAGTTATCCGTCCGACTGTCGTTGATTTCTTACTTATATAATCTGTATATCAGTATGGGATACGAATATTACTGCTTTCACTTAATGATAAAGTCACTAACGTGCTAAGAAACATCCCCACTAAGATAACCATAATAGGTATGGTTAGGGTCGCTACCACTACTATTCGCTAAAGTCATTACTATCTACACTATAATACTCACTATTACTAGACGATACACTAGTAAGAGAATACACTATGACCAATACTAAAAGATTTCTACACTATAAGAATAGAGAAAACACTAAACAAACAATAATACACTAACCCGCTACGAGATACTCTATTCGCTATCCACTACGCCCGGAGTGTTCCAGCAGGGGGACGACTCTACATGTATAGATCTATACGGGGCAGACGCTATTACATCCCGACTGTTAACTCAGTCCGTGCCATACAGGCCCAGGGATGCCACTACTTCACTATACTATGCATGACCGGGAAGGTCATGGGATCCTCTATTATCTTCACTAATGGTAATATACAAGGAATACCCTACAACTACTCTAAAATACTACACTAAATGTTAAACCACATCCCGAAGTAAGTAAGTATCTATTACTAAAGGAAGCTCGCACCTCTATCATTGATCACGGGCTTAACTTATCCTATCACATTTGTTATTTGGAGATTTGCCAAAGTATTTTTACAATAAACTGTTTTCAAAGAGATAAAGAATGCATACTTTTCACACATTGTCACTTACAATGTATTTCCTGGAAAATATGGGATTTTCTAAGTTTCTACTACTTATGAACATAAATGATACATTTTTAACACTAATGCTTTGTATACAAAAACTCACACTAAACTCTTATGAACTCACCAGCTTTATGCTGATAATTGTTTTCAAAATAACTTGTATCTTCAGGTCAAAGATAGACAGGTACAGACGCGGCATTTTTGGAGAAGGTGGAGCACACAAGACCCATCTCTTAGTTTTGATTTACTTTGGGTGATTGTTAAACATTAAAAAAAAACGCTTGTAATTAAATTCACTATGTAATACTATGGTTGTATGTTTCTTGTTTCTACTATTATGCAATTGTGATGATACTGTTCACTACGTCATCCACCCCGAAACGTATTCCGCCGTTATCGGTTTTGGGGTGTGACAGATTGGTATCAGAGCATTGTTTATAGTGAATCAAGTATATCAACCTATAAAAGATATACGAACTATAAACACTTCGGGACTAAAACACTCTGACCAAGAACATATACTGTTAAGTATCTAAAAGATCTAACTAAGTATATATATGCACACATCACTATAAAACACAGGAATCCGTATTATTCTAGAACAAAACGAAAGTATTAAGATTGTTGGGCAGCACAATTGGGTTTAGAGACATATAGTCACATTCAGGATGATGTAGCCTGATCAACTACGTTTTCCTGAGAGTGACTAACATGTGCCTAAGTTTGGTTGTGATGTTGTAACAAGTCTAAAACTTACCAACAATACCACAATAACGCTACCATAAGAATACTATAAGAGTATTCTGTATCTCTAGATTATACGTATGTGTTAACAAAAACGGTCGTTACTAGTAGGACAATAGTTGCTAAGTGGATACACCACGATTACATGTGATTAGGGCGCCATAGACACAGAATCTGCAGCCTTTACTTCATTCCCTGTTCTTGTTTGATTGGGGGTCTGGAGTTAGGGTGGTTTATTCGAAGGACTATCTTGCTTCGATTACATGTAATCGGTATGCACTATGCAAGTATTGGGTCAACTAGTAATGATTCTCCCTATAAGTATCTGAGAATAGTACGTCTATTAATCTTCTTTTTCCCCCTTTCTCGCGTAGATAGCATGGCTGGCTTCCACCTACCCGGCGATCCGTACTTTCCGAACCAGGGCAATGGAGGGTGGCTAGAAGAGGAGTCAGACGACGATCACCCTATTCCTTTGGATGATCATCATGCTGAAGGTTTCTCGGATAGCTCGAGCTCCGAGCCGGAAGTCAACAACCAACCTCCTGATGCCCCGAACCCTAACCCCCGACCGGCATTTCAGGGCCCCACTCCTATGTGGGCAATATCCTTGCATCGATGGAGCGAGGAGCAGGGTCAGCCCTTGCCCTACAATGGAGACCGAAGCTTCTACAACATAAGCGAAGGAGGATCGGCGGATCGGGTTCTGCCCATCATGATTCGAAGGATCGCCAGAAATGTTGAGCAAGGTCAAGCTGCTATTGGTCGAGTTGTAGAAGTGGACACCAACTCAAATCTCAACACTGTTCGCATTCGCCAACTCGAAGAAGCCATGGACAAGACAAGGAGGACCAACAAGGCTCTGGTGCATCAGCTAGCAGCATCCCGAGCTGAAGTTAGGGAACTCCGAGCACACCAAAGGGCTCATGATCGACACCTTCAAGAAGTTATGCGTCAACTGGAGGATCTGAGGATTCGCCCGACAAGTAGCCGTCGCCAGTAGAAGACATCTAGTTACCTCACTCTTTTGTTTAAAGGACTAGCCTTTTATCTCTATGTTCCGTAGGTTCCTTGTCTGTAAACATTCCTAGTTTAAAAGTACTCTAGTTGAACCTCTAAACTGCCAACATTTTCTCTATGGTATGATGTAAGACCTACTGCTAGGTCAATTTTCATGAACTTGTGTTGCATCATTAATACCAGTATATTGACAGATGATTTCTCTATTGCTATAACTCTTACCCTGATCTTGGATTATGTTGATTTAATCCATGAGACACACTATTCATGTTCGCAATAGGCTCTTACTATTGCTATCATTTCTATGATCTTCCAGTGAAGGATGCCTCCACGAAAGCGTCCCAGCAGAGGAAGACCTGAAACTCAAACCCCTCCTCAACCACCTCCTCCTCCGCAGTTCGATCCGGTGTTGTTCTAAGCGGCTGTGACTGCGGCTGTAACAGCAGCCATGGCCCAAATGAACTCGGGTGATGCGAGCGGTGGAAATTCTAGGTTTGGTGAAGTCCACCAACGAGTGCAGGGATGCACTTATAAGGACTTCATGAATTGTAAACCTGCTTTCTTCGATGGTACCGGAGGAATTCTGGCATTGTCCCAATGGTTCGAAAGGACCGAAGCTGTATTCGAAATGTGCTCTTGTCCCGAAGAGAGCAAAATCAAGTTCGCTACTGCTAAACTCACTAACCGGGCTTTGTCATGGTGGAATGGCCATGTCAACGCACTCTCCTTGGTCACAGCCAATGCTATGGGCTGGGACACTCTAAAAGATCTTATGAGAGGAGAGTACTGCCCTAGGGGCGAAGTTCAGAAGCTTGAGGAAGAACTCTAGAACCTCAAGATGAAGGGGATCGACATAACGGCTTATACGGCCAGGTTTTGCGATTTGGCGGGTATGTGTCCCAACATGATCCCCTCTGAAAGCAAGAAGATTGAGCGTTACATCTGGGGTTTAGTGCCCCCGTATCGAGGAAATGTTCTGGCCTCACGCCCTACCACTTTCGACAGCGCCAAGGAATTGGCCCAGAGTCTGATCAACCACGAAATCTCCTCCACTCCAGCAACAACAACCACAACTACCACTGCACCATCCGGATCATCTGACAGAAAAAGGAAACGATGGGATAAGAAAAAGGGCAGGAAGACTCAAACCGCCTCTAAGGACCAGCAAATTGTGGCGGTCCATGCCGCCACCACCCCGGCCGCACCAGCTGCTCCAGCCCCGCCGAAGGCTTACAGTGGGAACTTGCCTAAGTGTCCCAAGTACCCTTTTCACCACAACGGTCCATGCCGTGAATTGCAGTGTTCCACCTGCGGACGGAAGGGCCATACTGTCCGATTTTGCAAGGCCCCTCCCAAACCTATCACACAGGTTCCTGGTACGGGAGTGACCCCAACTTGTTATGGCTGCGGTGAAGCGGGCCATTTTAAGAAGAACTGTCCGAAGACTGCCAATGCTGGGGGAACTGGAAGGTTACTTGCTATCGGTCACAATGAAGCAGTAGCTGATCCCACGGTGGTCACGGGTACGTTTCTTCTCAACAACTCTTATGCCTGTGTCTTATTCGATAGTGGTGCAGAAAGAAGCTACATAAATCAAAACTTTAAACACTTACTCAAACAAACCCCTCAACCACTAAGAGAAATATTCGTTGTAGAAATGGCTAATGGGAAGACAGAAAGCTCTAATGAAATCTATATAGGTTGTACTCTCACGTTAGATGATCACCCCTTTTTAATCGATCTTATACCAGTCTCAATCAAAAATTTCGATGTCATTGTTGGTATGGATTGGCTAAGCCTTCACTACGCCAACATCCTATGTTCCGAGAAAGCCATTCGCCTGAACTTTCCGAATCGAGAGACCCTAGTGATATACGGAGATAAGCCAAGTACAAACCTTCGTATCATCTCTAGTATTCAGGCTCATAAATACTTGCGCAAGGAATGTCGCGCTTTTCTTGCTCACGTTGTCGACACTAACCAGAAATCGAAAGATCCAAAAGACATTCCTGTAGTATGAGATTTTCCTGACGTCTTTCCGGAGGATCTTCCAGGCCTACCTCCCAAACGACAGGTTGAATTCAGGATCGACCTAATCCCAGGAGCTACCCCCGTAGCTAAGTCGCCCTACCGGCTAGCGCCCGCCGAAATGCAAGAACTATCCGGTCAACTCAACGAACTTCTCAGCAAGGGCTTCATAAGACCGAGTTTCTCACCTTGGGGAGCTCCGGTCTTGTTCGTAAAGAAAAAGGATGGATCGTTTCGGATGTGCATCGATTATAAGGAACTCAATAAACTCACGATCAAAAATCGCTATCCTCTCCCTCGTATCGACGACCTATTCGACCAACTCCAAGGAGCCAGTTACTTCTCCAAGATTGATCTTAGATCGGGGTACCATCAGTTGCGGGTGCTCGAGGAAGATGTTCCAAAGACAGCTTTCCGAACCCGCTACGGGCATTTCGAGTTCGTAGTGATGCCCTTTGGACTGACTAACGCCCCCGCGGTATTCATGGATTTGATGAATAGGGTATGTCGTCCATATCTAGATCAGTTCGTCATCGTCTTTATTGACGACATTCTCGTCTACTCTCGAAGCGAGGAAGAGCACAGAAATCATTTATGATTAGTCCTGGAAACCCTGCGATCCGAAAATTATATGCAAAGTTCTATAAGTGTGAGTTTTGGATCCGGAAAGTGGAATTCTTGGGGCACGTGGTCAGTGAAGACGGAATCCACGTGGACCCCTCCAAAATCAAAGCTATTGAGAACTGGTCAGCACCAAAGACGCCTACGGAAATTCGTCAATTTCTAGGCCTCGCTGGCTACTACCGTCGGTTCATCCAAAATTTCTCTCGGATTGTGAAACCTCTCACCATGTTAACACAGAAGGGTGTATCATTCGACTGGGAAGAGAAACAGGAGAAGGCATTCCAGACCCTGAAGCGAGCCCTATGCACCGCACCAGTATTATCCCTCCCCGAAGGGACAGAAGATTTCGTCGTATACTGTTTTGCATCCAATCAGGGGCTCGGTTGTGTCTTGATGCAACGAGGCAAGGTTATCGCCTATGCCTCGAGACAGCTAAAGAACCATGAAGTGAACTACACTACTCACGACTTTGAGTTAGGAGCAGTTGTCTTCGCACTAAAAATCTAGAGACACTACTTGTATGGGACGAAGAGCGTGGTGTACACTGATCATAAAAGCCTCCAAAATATACTAAACCAAAAAGAACTTAACATGAGACAGCGTTGATGGGTCGAATTACTTAACGATTACGACTGTGAAATTAGATATCATCCGGGGAAAGCCAACGTAGTAGCGGACGCCCTGAGCAGAAAAGAATATTCCGGACGAAGAGCCAAGTCGTTGACAATGACTATACATTCACATCTATCCATGCAGATCAAAGAGGCTCAGCTGGAAGCTTTAAAGCCTGGAAACGTGATGGGAGAATCTCTGCGCGGAATGGATAAAAATCTGGAGGTTAAGGGTGACGGAGCCTATTACTTTATGGACCGAATCTGGACTCCACGCCATGGAGGTTTCAGAGATTTGGTTATGAGGGAAGCACACAACACTCGTTACTCCGTCCACCCGGGTTCGGATAAGATGTATCTGGATCTCAAAAAGCTTTATTGGTGGCCAAACATGAAAGCGGAGATCGCTACCTTTGTAGGTAAGTGCCTTACTTGCGCGAAGGTCAAAGTAGAATGTCAAAAGCCATCAGGACTCCTCCAACAACCGGAAATACCAGAATGGAAGTGGGAGCGAATCACAATGGACTTCATCACCAAGCTGCCCAAGACAGCAGGTGGATTAGATACCATTTGGGTCATCGTTGACAGGTTGACCAAGTCCGCCCACTTCCTACCCATCAAAGAGACGGATAAGATGGAAAAGCTCACTAGGACTTATATAAAAGAAATAGTGCGATTGCATGGCGTCCCTATATCTATCATATCAGACAGAGATAGTAGATTCACCTCTAGATTTTGGCAATCATTACAAAAGGCACTAGGGACGAGGCTGGATATGAGTACAGCCTACCATCCACAGACTGACGGACAAAGTGAGAGGACGATCCAAACATTAGAAGACATGCTGCGAGCTTGTGTGATCGACTTCGGGAAATCGTGGGATACACACTTACCTCTTGTGGAGTTTTCCTACAACAATAGTTATCACACGAGCATCAAGGCAGCTCCATTCAAAGCTCTCTACGGCCGAAAGTGCAGATCCCCTTTGTGCTGGGCCGAGGTGGAAGACACTCAGTTAGCTAAAGGACGAGTTCCTGATAGCACCCTCACTGGTCCAGAGATCATTCGAGAGACGACCGAGAAGATTGTACAGATACGTGAACAACTAAAAGCCGCTAGGGATCGACAGAAGAGCTACGCCGACAAACGAAGGAAACCCTTGGAATTCCAGGTCGGAGACCGGGTCCTTCTGAAGGTCTCGCCCTGGAAAGGCACGATACGCTTTGGGAAGCGTGGAAAGTTAAACCCAAGGTACATAGGGCCTTTTGAGATTCTTGCCAGGATCGGCCCTGTAGCTTACAAACTAAACTTACCCCGCGAGCTAAGTAACATACATCCTACCTTTCATGTCTCAAACTTGAAGAAATGTCTGTCGGACGAGACTCTCGTGATCCCCCTCGACGAGATCGAGATCAATGAGAGCCTCAACTTCGTGGAAGAACCTGCTGAGGTATTGGATCGTGAAGTAAAGCGGACGAAACAAAGCCGCATCCCAATTGTGAAGGTTCGGTGGAACGCCAAGCGAGGACCGGAATTCACTTGGGAGCGCGAGGATCAAATGAAACTCAAATACCCTCATCTCTTCGCTTAGTAGTATTGTAATATCGTATCTGTTTGTATTCTAAATTTCGGGACGAAATTCCCCTAACGGGGGGATGATGTGACAACCCCAAATTTAACTCCGTTACAAACCCCGTTTTCACTAACCGAACGTGTCACTATACGTTATTTTATGTAATATTTGGAATCGTCAATATCCGAATATCTAAGTTTATGCATGGCTTGACATTATCATAAGAAATATAACTCGTATGTGTTAACCCCGTTTAACCTAATAGAGTTGTATTACCTTTTCAACCACTTCACCCGGGTAAAAAGTTTTAACCCAGTTAACTTTAAACATCGGGTAGCAGTGTATCGGGTGCGATTCCCGAGACATATGCAATGGGTGTGCACAACATTTGAACACTCATTTACTACACACCCACTCTCTCTCTCTACTTTCTCTCTCTAGACTCGAAAACGACCCCGATTTCGCTAATTTCCGACTTCCAAATGTAAGTACTCGTCCTCTATCTTATTCTAGACATGCTTCATTGAATTTAGGGGCCAAAATCATAGAAATCAAGGACCATAAAGGAGTTTACGGCCTAAGAAGCTACTTAGGCCGTAAACCCCCAAATTCATGCCCAAGGCCAAGTTTTTCCTTCTCTTAAGTTAGTATACTAATTAAGGCATATATCTAGAAGGGTTTGGACACTAAAACACAAGGATTTGATGCTTAAAAAGGAGTTTATGGCCCAAGCTTGTGCTTAGGCCGTAAACACCTCAAACACCCCATAAATCTATGTTTTAAGCCCCAAAAACACTTCTAGGATGTTTGGTAATTTAGACATAACAACAAGGAAGGCTTAAGTGCATTAAACATAATCATTTGAACACAAAAAGAGGAGTTTACGGCCAAGGCTAAGCTTGGGCCGTAAACACCCAAATTTTTGTGTCAAACAAGTCCCTAAACTACCCTAATGCATGAAAGGAATTTATCTAAGGCCTATGGAAGTGTGTTGTACAATTAAACTTCACATTTGGGAACAAAATGAAGAGTTTACGGCCAAGGAAGTTCTTGGGCCGTAAACTCCCCAAAAATGTATGCCAAGTTGTTCCAAACTCACTATAGGGCCTTCTAGGATTTTTCTAAGACATATGGGACAATGTTGTACAAGTAAAACCTTCATCTTGAAGGATTTATAGGAGTTTACGGCCCAAGAACAAGTCTTGGCCGTAAACTCCCCAAAAATGTCACAATTTATGATGTTAATCCTTCCCTTTTGGTCCAAAACACCCACCACTAAATTAAGGAAGTGATATAAGGCCTTAAACATACACTTTGGGATACCACTTGAGTTTACGGCCAAGCCTAGGGGGCTTACGGCCGTAAACTCCCAATGGGTGGCTTTTAGGCCATAAACTCTAAGAGAGTGAACTCATGGACCCTCCCGTAAATCATTCATGTCCTTGTACCACTCCCGGGAACCCTTTCTAGGTCTTAAAACCCCGAAAACGACACTAGAATGTCCAAATACTATAATGAAAAGCATAAGATGATTAACTTCTTGTAAAATACATATTTCATATGACATTAGGGTCCTAAAAGGTGCTCAAGTGGTTATTTGGTACCAAACGCTCAATCGACACTATTACCCGATTTACCCGATTCACCCGATTTCCGCGATTTCAGGTGAGTTCATACCCCTTTAATGAACCTTTCAAGTGTTTTACATGTTTTAGGGGGGAGATACAAGTTGCTTATAAATGTTTATGTAAAGTTTTACAGAACGATTTCCGAGTTACAAGGATTAATCACATGTGATTCACTACCGTTAGTTCAAATCACATGTGATTTGTCCCTATACCTTATAAACGGGTTTTACCCTTTTCAAACTATTTTTAAACAGTAAATCAGATTTTAAATGTTCTTTTGGAAAAATACTTTTATTAAATCAATTTACTTATAAAATGTAACCACTCTGATATATTTATATAAATAAGACTTAGAGGACTTAGGACCGATATCTCGCCTTATTTCCTGTTCTTGTTTGATTGTGGGCTTAGGGTAGTAGTTATCCGTCCGACTGTCGTTGATTTCTTACTTATTTAATCTGTATATCAGTATGGGATACGAATATTACTGCTTTCACTTAATGATAAAGTCACTAACGTGCTAAGAAACATCCCCACTAAGATAACCATAATAGGTATGGTTAGGGTCGCTACCACTACTATTCGCTAAAGTCATTACTCTCTACACTATAATACTCACTATTACTAGACGATACACTAGTAAGAGAATACACTATGACCAATACTAAAAGATTTCTACACTATAAGAATAGAGAAAACACTAAACAAACAATAATACACTAACCCGCTACGAGATACTCTATTCGCTATCCACTACGCCCGGAGTGTTCCAGCAGGGGGACGACTCTACATGTATAGATCTATACGGGGCAGACGCTATTACATCCCGACTGTTAACTCAGTCTGTGCCGTACAGGCCCAGGGATGCCACTACTTCACTATACTATGCATGACCGGGAAGGTCATGGGATCCTCTATTATCCTCACTAATGGTAATATACAAGGAATACCCTACAACTACTCTAAAATACTA
Source organism: Lactuca serriola (assembly GCF_051521515.1). NCBI lineage: Eukaryota > Viridiplantae > Streptophyta > Magnoliopsida > Asterales > Asteraceae > Lactuca > Lactuca serriola. The sequence continues at coordinate 45,309,853 of NC_136412.1, read as the reverse complement.
CACTAAATGTTAAACCACATCCCGAAGTAAGTAAGTATCTATCACTAAAGGAAGCTCGCACCTCTATCATTGATCACGGGCTTAACTTATCCTATCACATTTGTTATTTGGAGATTTGCCAAAGTATTTTTACAATAAACTGTTTTCAAAGAGATAAAGAATGCATACTTTTCACAGATTGTCACTTACAATGTATTTCCTGGAAAATATGGGATTTTCTAAGTTTCTACTACTTATGAACATAAATGATACATTTTTAACACTAATGCTTTGTATACAAAAACTTACACTAAACTCTTATGAACTCACCAGCTTTATGCTGATAATTGTTTTCAAAATAACTTGTATCTTCAGGTCAAAGATAGACAGGTACAGACGCGGCATTTTTGGAGAAGGTGGAGCACACAAGACCCATCTCTTAGTTTTGATTTACTTTGGGTGATTGTTAAACATTAAAAAAAAACGCTTGTAATTAAATTCACTATGTAATACTATGGTTGTATGTTTCTTGTTTCTACTATTATGCAATTGTGATGATACTGTTCACTACGTCATCCACCCCGAAACGTATTCCGCCGTTATCGGTTTTGGGGTGTGACGCCTTGTTTGTACAAACCATGAAAAGAAATAACATTTCTCGCCATATCAGACGAGTAGCAACAATTATTCAAATCTATTTCTAACCCAAGACTAAGAAATAAAGAGTAAACTCCAATCTTGGTGACAGGTGAAACCTTCCTATTCCCCATGATCAAGTTTATCTTCCCTTGCTCCACATCCTTAATTCTTTTTAGGCCCTGCTCATCAGAAAAAAATGTGAAATCCACATCCTCTGTAAAGAAACCAAGAGTTAGAAAGTGATGAGTTTTTAGATAGAATAGTATAAATGCTTGCATGGTTATGTTTAACCTTCCCATCCTTGACATCCTGCAAGTATCTGGGGTAGCTTCTCTTCAAGTGCCCTTTGTCATGATAGTAGAAACACTCTGCTTCTTTAGGAATGGAAGAGGGGGTAGCAGAACCAGCCTTGGTCCCACTTGAATAGGATCCATCAAGAGACTTTCCCTTGCGGCTGTTTGAGGGATCCTTCCTATTCTTCCCTCCCATTGTCCAATTGGCAGAACATGGGTAGTTACGGTAGAAGTAGATACAACATTTTTACCTTTGAGACCACTTTCAGCTGTTCTCAGAAGCCCTTGAAGTTTGCTAAGTGTGACCTCCTACTTGTTCATATGATAGGTCATGCGGAATTGATCATAACATGGAGGTAAGGAGTGTAGAATGATATCTATAGCCAGCTCCTCAGGAAGGTTCACATTCAACTTGAGCAAATGGTTCACAAACCTTTACATTTTTTGCAAGTGGCCCGTGATGGGTTCACCATCCTTCATTTTTGTTGTTATCATGGAGCAGATGATTTCATACCTCTCTTGACGAGCACTCTGATGGTATCTACCCATCATGTCCTGGTGCATCTCAAAAGGCTAGAAAGCCTCATAGGAATTTTGGATTTCAGCTGTCATCGTGGCAAGCATGATACAAGCTACCTTGGTGGCATCCTTCTCATGTTCCCTAAACTCAGCGATCTCCTCAGGAGTAGCAAAAGACTCATCAGTTTCCTTTAGCTCCTTATCAAGGACATATTCCTTATCCTCATAGCGAGTGACCATCCTGATGTTCCTAATCCAGTCATTGAAGTTGGACCCATCAAAGATGACTCTCATACAAAGGTTCATGAGAGAGAAGGAACCAGTAGGGTTTGAGCCAGAAGCAGTGTTGGAAGACATCTGAAAAAGAAGAAAGGAAAAGTTTAGATGAGATAAAAAAAGTCCTTAATATAGCACCCAAAATGAAATATTATGGCTAGAGCCCAACACAATATTTTAGAAATTGGAAGAGGGATGTCGTAGTCCTACTTGCAAAATATTTGAAGGTAGGTAAATAACGATTTACCAATTTCCACCATGAAAAATGAAATAGTTATTAATTTTTAACTGGATTGAAATTCCTAGATCCTTTGAGATTCATTGAGCAATTCAATGGCATGTTTAAATCTCAATTATGCCCTTCAAGTTTGTGACTAGGATATCGAGGATCGTAAACAAGGTGTGAATAACCATGCAAAATGTGCTTGGTACTCCCGATGTCATATATCACCCAATCAATGTGTCGGTTAACCACACAAGCTCCATTGATCTTATGATAAACATCGAGCCACCCTCTGCCACCCTTACCAGTCCAAGTTAATGTGTCGGTTAACCACACACGCTCCATTAACAACTTGGCAAGGTGCAACTTACAATTTTCATGGACTAGCATCAAATTCATATTTTCCTAAAGTAACTAAGATTGGGAATTGATAAAAGGTTTGGTTACTTTATTACTTTCATTATACTTAATGAGAATTATGGTCCTATCCTACCCGTTCGGCTAACGACCCTCCCCCAGTCAAGAAAGCGGTGGGTGAGAGTGGACACCCATTAAACTACCATTTTATAGGCAGTAACCTTATACGCCCTCCTTATAGACCGGATTCGTGAATGAAGCCTACTAGCAGTAAGACTGACTTGTCTTATACATACATACATATATATATATATATATATATATATATATATATATATATATATTAAACCTATAATATTATAATAGTATAAGGGTTGAATTTTAAAGTTTTAAAATTCTAAGGTTTGGAATTAAAGTATGCAAAAGTGTAACTTTAGAAATTCCAAAACTTGAGGGCAAGTTTTGAAACTTGTCAAAACATTTCAAGTCCATAACCTATGAGTTTTAATGCCTTTTAATGAAAAGACTATTCATTTTCCATAACTTGAGGACAAGTTATGGAGCACATTAAAGGCCATTATGATCATCAATTAAAGTAACAAGCATGTCATGTAACGTCCATGATCTAGATTAAACTCATATGAACAAGACAATTCATATCAAACAAATTTCATGTAATTAGCCTAACCATATAAACTAATAAAAAACATGAAACTTTTACAATTATCTTTTGAATTGGATTAGCATGATCATTACTACATCAAAAACAGGTTTATAAGTTCAAAAACAGTTTAGCGTAATGATCCTAGTCCATTTCCAAATTTAAAACTCGAAATTCTACATTCCGGAGCACCAACTCATCGAGTGCATGAACTGAATCGGCGAGTTGGTCAGTTTTTAAGGGTAACTTGGCGAGTCTGTCAGTGGACTCGACGAGTCCACTATCCCTAAAGCATACAAACAATTTTTTCAAGCTTTGAACACAAGCAACATCAATTATATTTGAAAACAAGCCTAGGCTCTGATACCACTGAAGGGTTTTTAGCATTCTAACACTCCTATGGTATACATGCAACCCTAGATACCTTGTTTGTTATCTCTATTATACATGAAAACTTTCAAATTTCCAAGGCACCATCCTAAGTAGCATATTATGGAGTATATACAATACAAAAAGGGTAGTTGAATGACATACCTTTTCTTGTATCTTGAAACCTTAAGACTTTAAGAGCCTAGCACCCCAAGTGTGATGCCTCAAATGCTTCAGATAACACCACCAACAATGGAGAACTTGAGAGTAGGTTACTTGCACTCACAAAATCAGAGTTCCCTCTTATGTATCGCTTAGGTACCGATTTTGGTAGCTATAAGGCATCTTATATACTGCGACACAACTAGGGTTACACCATGCAAATCCTAATGTGCATGCCTTTGCACATTCCTCATGTTCCATGGGTTTTAACCTCCATGGAGTATTCATGGGTCACCGCATGGGTTTAGCCCAACAAATGAAACTATGGATCATAAGCCCACTTTATAAGAATGAATGATTAACACAATCAATCCCCATATATTTAATTAGTCTTATTTGATCACAAAATTAATTCCAAATTAATTCTTGATCAATACTAATTAAATTATATAAATTCATATTAATATATAAGAACATATAATATATTAATAAATCATAAATATCCTCTTCTCAAAAGCCCATTCTACAAATTGTTTCAGTCCCATGCAACCCAAATGGACCATGCTACTCTCGGGTCAAGTACATACTAATTATAGTTATGGGCTTAGACACTAAATCCAAAAGATAATGCTTCCATATCTTTATGGCAAATACTACTGCTGCCAACTCCAGATCATGAGTGTGGTGGTTCTTTTCATGCTCTTTCAATTGTAGAGATGCATATTTTATCACCTTTTCGCTTTGGGTCAGAACACAAACTAAACCAACTCTAGATGCATCTTTATAGACTGTGAAGTCTTTAATTCCGTCAGGTACAAAAAGAATTGGTGCTTTACAAAACTTCTTCTTTAGCTTTTCAAATTCTTCTTCGTGTTTCTCACTCCATGTATATGTAGTTCCTTTATGGGTCAAACCTATCAATGGAGCAGCTACCGAAGAAAAGCCTTGGATAAACCTTCGGTAATATCCTGCTAATCCCAGAAAGCTTTGAATCTACATAAGACTTTTTGGTCGTTCCCACTTCATCACAAATTCACTCTTTGCTAGGTCAATCATTATTCCTTCTTGGTTAACCACATGACCCAAGAATTGGACTTCCCAAATCCAAAAATCATATTTGGAGAACTTTGCATTAAACTTCTCCTTCATCAAAACTTCTAAAACTTCTCGTAGATTCTTGCCATGCTCCTGCTGGCTCTTTGAGTAAATTTGAATATCATTTATGAACACTATCATAGATTTATCGAGGAATGGTTTACAAACCCTATTCATCAAATCCATAAATGTTGTTGGAGCATTGGTTAGTCCAAACGACATAATCAAGAATTCGTAGTGTCCATATCTTGTTTTGAATGTGGTTTTCTCAATATCCTGCTCTCTTACCTTTAGCTGATTATATCCTGACCTGAGATTGATCTTTGAGAAATAGCTCAAATTTCAGCTGATCGAAAAGGTCATCAATCCTTGGCAATGGATACTTGTTCTTCACAGTTGCCTTGTTCATCTCTCTATAGTCTATGCACATCCTCATGCTCCTATCCTTCTTTTTCACGAATAACACTTGAGCTCCCCATGGTGATGAACTAGGTCTAATGAAATTGTTGTCCAACAACTCCTGAAGTTGCATCATAAGCTCATTTATCTCAGTCAGTGCTAATCTGTATGGTGCTTTCGCTATTGGTGTTGATCATGGAAACAAGTCCATCCGAAACTCCACTTGTCTATCAGGGGGCAATCTAGGAAGATCTTTGTGAAAGACTTCTGGATAGTCACACACCACTGGTATTCTATGTATCTCTTTCTTCTCCTTCTTTGAATCGATCAAGAATGCAAAATATGATGTGTATCATTTGGACAAAGATTTTATGGCTTTCATCTAGGAAATGATTCTAGAATTCACTCTATGTTTTTTCCCGTACACCATAAATGATTATTTTCCAGGTGAGTTTACTCTTATTATCTTCTTCCTGCATAGTATCTTGGCCTCAATTGCGCTAAGCCAATCCATTTCCAGTACAACGTCGAAACCATTCAACTGAATGGGTAACAACTCCTCATGGAATTCGTTTCCGTTCAAGTCAATGACGATGTTCTTAATGCAATCGCTAACTGGTATGAATTTGCCACTGGAAAATTCTACAACTAGAGCATTATCAAGTTCATCTATAGACAATGCTAGTCTTCCACTAAATTTGTGTGATATAAAGGAGTAATTTGCTATAGAATCAAACAATATATTGGAAGACAATCCATTTACAAGAAAGGTACCTGAAGTGACATTTGTTGTATCCTTTGCGGCTTCCAGTTTCATCTGGAATGCTCTCGATTTTGGCCTTGGTGGAACATTGGGCCTTGTTGGTAATAGCTTCTTCGGGCAGTCTCTCAAAATGTGCCCTTCTTCATTGCACTCATAACAGGCCTTCTTGTTCAATGTGCACTCAGTGGCATAGTTCCTAGCCTTTCCACACTTAAAACATGTCACCTGATTGTTACATTTCCCAATGTGCTTCTTTTTTCACTTCTCGCACCACTTCGCTTCACCTCCACCTCTTCCAAAATTCTACAAACCAGACTTCAAGAATTTACTTTTCTTGTTGGACCTTGAAGATCCATCAAACTTCATTTTCTCTCCTACCTCAGTTCTCTCCTGATGCTTCTCCCTTAACTGGGTCTCAATATTCTTGGCTTCTCTAACGGTTCTCTTCAAAGCAGTTGCCATTTTGACCATTGGGCCAAAGACCGCTGACAATTCATTAGCAAACCTCTCTATCTTGGAGAGTTTAGTAGCCACCAAGTACAAATTCGAGACGAGAATATTAAGATATGGAAAGCTTTATTTATGAGATCCATATTAATCTCCTTATCACTCTGAAAAGTTACATGCTAGTTCTAATAACGTAATTAAACATTTAGAATCACGAACGCATAAAGTTTCCAGATCCGGTAGGCAATAGACGATAGATCCGATCAAATAATAGCATATAAGGCAATTTATGGCTATAACATAAATAATTTAGCACATAAAAACATTTTAGGAATTTTTCTAAAATAAGCTAGTGCTTGTGTCTAAAATATAGTAGACACGCATCTCACAATCATTGCTTAGCATTCTAACATGAAGTCTAGAAATCCTATAAATTCCTAGTTTGCTTACACTACTAATCTGATACCAACTGTGACATCTCCATTTTCACAGCTAGAAAATACAGATTCGTTTATGCTTTGTTTGAAAATTAGAGTAACCATTTAAAGAAAAGTGTTGCGGATTTTGTTCCCAAATGATAAATATGATAAAGATTAATGAAAGCATTTCTAAAGAAATGTATTACATTATATTAAAGCCTCGGGATGTCATAATCAATACAGATCAAAAGTGTAAGACCCCAAATTCAGGAGGCCAGGTTGGGGAAGGAAAAACCCAAATTCAATGAGTTAACTCGTCGAATCTAAGAAAGAACTCGACGAGTCGGAGCAAGTTCCGTGTCGCGGATTAAGTGGCCAACTCGGCGAATCGGAGAACTGACTCGGCGAGTCTGGTCTGGGTTGGGAAACCCTAATTTCGGGATTGGTGCCCTATTTAAGCATCATATTCTCATTTCCTCATCCTCATCTTCAGCCCCCAGACCCCAAACCCTCACCCACGAAACCCTAGTGCATCTTGTGAGTGTTGAGCCACCTTGGTATGTTTTGTGTGCTCTTGAAGAGGAAGAAGAAGAAGAAGAAGGAAGTTGGAGGTTTAAGCAGGAGGAAGTAGATCGAGAAGATACACTCCATTTGCTTTATTTCTTGGTAATCAAGTATTCATCTTGGCTTTTGGTTTATTAGATCTCCTTATGGTCCCTTTTTGGAAGGTTTTTGGTCCAAGAATGGATGTCTTTGGGTTTTGGACGTCCCCCAAGCATGATCGTTTCAGATCTGGAAGTATTTGGGGGTGGTTAAGGCATAAAGGTGTAAGCTTTATGCCATTAGGAAGTCCCATGAAAGCTTAAAGATATTATTATGGCCTCTTGGAGCCCTAAAGGCCATGCAAGGAAGTAAAGTCCAGGACTTTACATGGTTATTGGATGTCTAGATCTAGATCTAGAATCCCTGTTTTAGTTTGGTGTAATAAGGGATTTGGACCATGGATTTATGTCTTAATGAGCTAGGGTTTTGTCTAAACCCATTAAGAAGGACTTAGGATGGGTTAAGCTGGAAAATTTACCCTTAATAGGTCATTTCCAGAGTATTTATGAAGTTTGGAGTTCAGGTAGAGGTATAGGGACTTAATCCTTTAAGATAGTCTAGCAGACCGAGGAACTCGAGGGTGGGTCTCGACGAGTTAGGGGAATGACCCGGCGAGTTGACTCAGTTTTGTCACAACACTGGTTAGCTATGGAACTCGGCAAGTCAGGGGCTGACTCGACGAGTTGGTTCACAATTGCAGGATTCTGAGTATTTGAACGCGGCGAGTTGATGGAGCAACTCGGTGTTGGGTTTTCTACGTATCAAATACACTCTAAAACTAGGTAGCGGAAAAATCGAAACAACGATATACCTAAGTGTACATGCATCCTATGGATCTATGGCTTCATGCTAATTACATCAACCCTAGAAAACATAAAAAATAAGTAAGAAAACATACCTCTTATGTAGCCCTTGATCTCCATGGTTGAGATCTTGAACCTCCATGAAGTTGCTTGGATGAAAGGACCCAAACCAGAATCCCTCTAATGGTATCACACCCAATGATACCAAAGAGTGGAATAAAAATAACTAGGAGAAGGGTCAATTTCACAAACCCAAAGGGATTAGAAATCGTCCCTAAGAGGGGAGGAAGAAGGGATGGTGAATACTTCAAGCCAAGGAGAAAGGAGGAATGAAATCCCTAAGGCCCTATTTATAGCCTTGGATGCCTCCTAGGGTTTAGTACTCCTTCCCATGTGGGATGGAGGCCTAACCACGAAATTTCACTCCTTTCCCATGTGGGATGGGGTGATTTTCATCCAACCCTAATTCCATAAAGTTCTAGAACATTCCTGATTAACCAACTATTGATTAATGAACATTCAAACCTTTAATTAATTAAACTATTTATTAATTCCCAATATATATTTCCAAAATATATTTCCAATTAGTTTCTTATTAATTATTAACCATAATAATTAGTAAACTAATTTCTCCTTTATTTATTCTACTCAATTTGGGTCTTGAGGGAAACCCAAAAGGACCCTGCTATTATTAGAAATATGACCAATAGTTAATGATCTTGGACACTATTCCAATAGTCTCCCACTTGGACAAGTCATTAACTATACGAGGACTAATATTTCTACAATAATCAATAGAGAGTTTGCCATCTAATGCAACTACCAAAATCTTGATCTAATCAAGATTCATCCCTTAGATAAGTGATCAACTATCCATTCGTTGTATGATATTTGTATGAATTCGAGACATGGATAATGGTTAATCTCAAGAATTCAAGATTATGTTTCCCGATATAGATTTGTGATGACTACATCTGACTACTAAATTGAACACATCAATTCCAGTAAGGGCTCGGCCAAGCACTTTAGATGTCCGCACCAAATCATCGAGGGGCCCATAGATATCGCTTCTCCTATTAAGGAAGAAGGAACGAATAAACTTTGACTACATAGTTTTTGTCTATTTCATCATGTCACACATGGACATACCCTTTATAAGTACCAGTTACAGTTAGCGTTGGAGTAGACCAATGCATAACAGAATCATAAAGCAAAACCCCACATGTATCTAGGTTTGAAGAATAGAAGATATTATCTTATCGTCTTAGAATTATTCGTGACTGAATCCATGAAGTAATATCTAAGCGTGGGTTGGTCCAATACTTAAATCTCTATTAAGCACTCATGAGTGTTAAGGCAATCTCTATGCTATGTCCAATCAATATGGACAATCCACTAATACTCATGACAATCTTGAATCACTACTTACTTCCAAGAGTATGACCGACTATGGACGTTTGAGTAAATTAATACTCGGGAAGTGGGTTCCTGTCACAACTAGAAATTTTGTGTCATGTAAACTATACATTCAAGCTAATGTGAATCAAAAACTTCAATCAAATACATCATGCAAGTACTACAAATAGTCATCAAGCAATTGGAGACCTTAGAAGTCCTTGCTTAAGTCCATTTTGGACTAGGACTCCCTTATTGGATCCAAATGGACCAATAAGCTTCCAATTAGACTATCATGGGCTTAGAACCCTAATTGGACCCACATTTATTTATTTCAACATTTTAGGTCATGTTGGGCCTAGAATGAAATGGATTAAGAGCCTTGATACATGAATAACCTAAACTAGTCCAATAAAAACATAAAAATCCTACTACATTCTTTTAGACTAAAAACATACCTAAGGCTAACTCTATTCCATTAAAATCTCTTCTAAATTCATTCATATTTGTGATCTTGCATCCTAGAGGTCGAAATCTTCACCATAGGGTGCTTAGGCCAAAAATCACTTCATTTTCCTTCCATTTTCTTTGAAAAACCGAGCCCCCACACCAAGGTGAGCTTCATACCCCCGATTTTCTGTTTTTATGAGTTTTGTGGGGGGGGGGGGGGGGGGGGGAATACAAGTGAAAGTGTAGATCTATATGTGTTTATATGCCTTGTATGATTTCCATGCTTATATGTATGCTTTTATGTGTTTTAATGTTGGATCTAGCCATAAAACTCCTCAAAACCGAGATATAACTTATGTTATATGATTTTAGCATGAAATGTATTTCTACATACAAAGTGTTTCAAGAAAGATAGCTAAATGGTTTAGTAACAATTTTCTTTAAGCTAAAAACACAAATTTTGGGCCAAAAATGTGAAAAATACAAAATTAAGGGCCCAAATTGACATTTCACAAATTCTGATGGATGAAGTGTGCCAAAACAGTTTCCATAAAACTATTTCTGGAATTATACTCAATTAGAGGATTAAAAACATGAATTTCAAGCTTAATGGGCTAAAAATGAAAATTTCGGCCCAATGAGGCCCATTATGCGAATTTTTCTGTTTTGGAGGGCCAAAACTGTGATTTTCTGTAAAACAGTGGACCATAAGTAATGATTTTTAAATTTAAAAAGGACCGAAGTTGCAAAAATTTTACAATTTGGGCCAAAATTGACAAAATTGCGAAAAGAAGGGTATTAACCGAGAAAACTGAAATTTCAGGGACTTAAGCTGTTTTCTATGAAAAATATGCTGGAAAAGGTTTCTTTCAATAATTTTTGGTGTTAAAATGTCAAGAAAATTGATTTAAGGACCAAACCGGAAAATATTTTAAATAAAGGGTTGAAAAAGTAAATTTTACAAACAAGGAGGGGCTGAAAACAGAAAATTTTCATGACTAATTCAATACATACAATTTGACCAAGTAATGGTACTACAACTATCGACAAAATACAATACACTACAACACCAAAAGTCGTTGTTAAACGAATTGGTTCGGTCTCGAACCAATAAAAATCCGAAACCACTAACACAACGATACTATGATACTACAATACTATGATTCATACAAATAACGATTCGGAATTCATTATACATGTGCACAGACGTCTACGCACTATCTTTGGGCCCCACAAGTGTAAAATCTTGTTCGTTGAGCCTAGCTAGCCCGACGACCTGATCTTAAGGCCCAAAGACTTCATCTTACGAAGTGTTGGGTTTTACCAATCCGACACGACGTAACCGGACTTTCAATGGCTGTAGACTACTGGTCCCCAAGGGTCCTTTAGTGTCGCTAGTAGAGTCTGCCTTTTTGCGAGGCGGGTCTGGGACCCCTCGTACCTTTTTATCCCCAACCGGCTAATGGAGTCGTCGAGGCCTTCGTGTCCTCCTTCTCTTCGGATGTGGGACTACAGGACGGTTGGATAACGTGATTAGTACGGACGACGCCTTCGGGATCGTTAGTATTGCTATAGACTAGTCGTTTGTGTAACGCGTGTTTGTAGCGGATAATCATGCTCAAAAATAATCCAATGTCGCCTGGAATGATAACGTCATGCGTTGCAATGGTCTCAAGAAATTTCATGGAATTCAAAGAATTAGGAAAACATCGGATTTTCCTAGGGTTTTCAATACATACAATTTCAGAATACATACGATTTCAACAAACAATATTTTACAAGTATAGAAAACAAACAAGCATACTTATGGATCTTCACACCTTTTTGACTATACTATTTTCAGAAAATATCGGATTTTCTGGCGGTTTTCAAACGACACGAAACATTGTTTTTTTTTTTAAATACAACTTATGAACTCACCAACATTTCATATGTTGACGTTTTTCAAAATACTTGTATTCTCAGGGAACCAGTGAATCAAAGGAAATCTTATTCAGTGATGGCTTGCAGTTTACTTATGTACGAATCGAATAATTTATGGTGGAATGTAATGTTTAAACAATGTATTTCATGTAAACTCTACTGGTTGTACAATACTAATGCATGGTGACGAATGTTGTTATGTTTCATATATATTCAATGTTATGGTATTCAATTGAGTTTTCTGCCGTCTGGTTCGGGGGTGTGACAGGTTGGTATCAGAGCTTTGTTTATAGTGAACTAGCATGTCGAGCCATACATTGATATGCAACTATAAACCGAAAAGAGGGATTAACATAACTCTAAACAAAACAAGTAAATAAAACACACTTGCTTGCATTAGAGATAAGAACCTAACGCCGAATCAAACACAATAACACTGGTATCTCGGTTAATTCGGGACTGTTCTTAGTGATACCAAGGAGTGAATGTAGCCTGATCAACTACATTCTCTCCAAAGTAAAACTAACACACGTCTTGATGAGATTGGGATGACTAGGGAACCTAAAACTATACCCTTTATCATCAACAAGAGAACGTTTGCTTGGTCTGTACAATAGTCATAGAACCTAGGAATAATGTTAGCATATTTACGTGCTCGCGCAGACAGCATGGCTGGATTTCATCACCCTGGAGACCCCTATTTCCCTAATCAGGGAAACAACGGGTGGCTAGAGGAGGAGGAGGAGCCTGAGGAGGAGCAGCAGGGTATCCAGTATCACCAGGCCTTAGTAGCTCACGGGATGCTTGTGGATGAGCCAGGAGAGAATCCAGGTGAAGCACACGATGTCGGACCCGACGAATACGTAGACACTGATTACGAATTTGGAGGAATCGACAGTGACGATGAGGAAGGTCAGGCTGGGGACCAGGACCCCATCCCGCCATGCGAGGACGAGACACAACCAGATCACCCCGCCCCACCAGCGAACCCCCCAAGAGAGAACCGTTCCCTCGAAGCTGAGATCGCCGCACTGCGACAACAGCTGTATGCTATGGAGGCTCGGGCAGTGCAAGCGGAGCATGAGAGGGATGAGGTTATTGGAGACATGGCAGAGATGGCGCAACTACTGGCGCAACATTTCGGCATATGACCTCGGCACCACCTCCTGACGCAGCTCATCGCGGTTAGGGATAGACTTATCATAGTAGGTTATTAGGAACTATGTTATGTACTCCAGTTCTATGTTTAAGTGACTACACTACTCATGGAGCCGTTATGCTGTCGGATTAGTGTTACGTATGTATGCTCTTACGAGCAAATTTTCTTGTACTAAACACGGATAATATTAATAAACTTTTGTGTGTTTTGCTATGATATTCTCAGTTGTTATGTGTTGAGACTTTATGATTGTATGCTTGATGATAGTAATGTTTAGGTTCGTACCATACACCTAGTTAGTAGGGTCGCCACCTCACAGAAACCACGTACACTCAACATCTTTCCGTTTCATGATAGAAAGATGCCTCGCCCAGCTACTCGTGGAAATCCCGAACCAACCCCGCCCGAAGTTGACTCCACTGCTTTCCAGGCAGCCGTGTCCGCTGCAGTCACAGCAGCTATGGCACAACTTCACCGAGGGAACAACGGAGGAGGCAATGGTCAAGGCTCCGGAAGTTCGAACAACGGGACGAACCAAGGACTCACTAAAACGTGCACCTACAAGGACTTTGCGAACGCTAAACCCCGAACTTTCAACGGCACGGGAGGGGTGATTTCCTTGAAGAGATGGATCGAGAAGGTAGAGTCGGTGTTTGAGATATGCGAATGCCCCGAACAGATGAAGGTGAAGTTCGCGGCCTGCACTTTCGTGGACCAAGCCCTCACTTGGTGGAATGGACATGTGGAAGCTATGACACTTCCTGTCGCCAACTCTATCCCATGGGCAGAAATGAAAGAAATGTTAATGGCTGAGTACTGCCCCCGAGGCGAAATTCAAAGGATGGAGCAGGAACTATGGAACCTCACGGTGCAGAATGCTAACATCGACGCCTACATCTCGAGATTCAGCGAATTATCCCTATTGTGCCTGGGTATGATCACGTCGGAAGGGAAGAAGGTTGAAAGATTCATTTAGGGACTGACATCCCCCATTCAAGGGAATGTGATAGCTGCGAACCCTGAAACTTTTGACAGTGCGAAGAGATTGGCAAAGAGGCTGTACGATCATAACAACAAAAGAGGCGAGAAACCAATAGAGACTGAGAAGAAAAAGGAGGGTGATGGCAGGAGAGGGAAGAACCCCAAGAGGAAGGGGCGTCAGGGCCCCGAGACCTCTAAAAGGCAGCAAACAGTGGCAGTTAACGCTGTCACCGCACCGGTTCCAGTCACCCCACATGCTCCAGCCTCAGCTGCTTCAAATGCTTCAAGACCCTACTCCGGTAGTCTTCCTAGTTGCAATAAGTGCGGCCTCCACCATCACGGCGAATGCAGGGAACTCCATTGCACCAGTTGCAACCGAAGGGGACACACTGCAAGGTTCTGCAGAACGTACCCTCCTAGGAACCAGAGTCAAGGGAACAACCAGAACAACAACAACAACAACAACTACCGCAATAACAACAACACCAATGCCGGCGGCAATAATACAGGGCCTAGCCACACCTGCTACGGGTGTGGAAGGACGGGACATTTTCGCCGAGATTGCCCTAACAACAACTCAGGAAACAGAGGAGCAGGAAGAATGCTGACTATGGGTCAGAGTGATGCAGTCCAGGATCCCGCAGTTGTGACCGGTATGTTCCTCCTAAACCACACCTATGCATGCATCTTATTTGATACCAGAGCGGAATGAAGTTTCGTAAGCGAGAAGTTTAAACATTTACTAAAACAACAACCCCAGAAGCTAAATGAAACCTATACGGTGGAAATGGCCAATGGGAAAACCGAGTCCACTAGGGAAATCTACATCGGATGTACCCTAACCCTCAACCAACACGTCTTACGAATAGATCTGATGCCAGTATCAATTAGGAGTTTCGATGTGATTATCGGCATGGATTGGTTAAGCCCCCACCATGCTGAGATTATGTGCCACGAGAAGGCCGTTCGCCTTCGTCTTCCGAATCACGAAACCCTAGTAATTTACGGAGACAAACCCAGTACGAATCTTCGTCTCGTCTCGTGCATCAAAGCACGAAAACACTTGCGAAAGAGCAATTTGGCGTTCCTGGCTCACATAGTGGACAGGACCAAAGAAGAAACTAACATCCAAGACATTCCGGTAGCGTGTGAATTCCCGGACGTGTTTCTTGAAGATCTTCCGGGAGTACCCCCAGAGAGACAGGTTGAGTTCCGAATCGACCTCGTTCCAGGAGCGACTCCTCTCGCTAAATCACCATATCGGTTGGCTCCTGCCGAAATGCAGGAATTGTCCAGCCAACTCAGTGAGCTTTTGGACAAGGGATTTATCCGACCTAGCTACTCGCCATGGGGAGCTCCGGTGCTCTTTGTCAAAAAGAAGGACGGATCTTTCAGAATGTGCATCGATTACAGAGAGTTGAATAAACTCACTGTCAAAAACCGCTACCCACTCCCGCGAATCGATGATCTATTCGACCAGCTCCAAGGAGCTAGTTATTTTTCTAAAATAGATTTACGGTCCGGATACCATCAACTCAAAGTCCGAGAAGAAGATATTCCTAAAACCGCTTTCCGAACCCGCTACGGACATTATGAATTCGTCGTAATGCCCTTCGGTCTAACAAATGCACCCGCTGCATTTATGGACCTAATGAATCGAATCTGTCGACCGTTCCTGGACAACTTCGTCATTGTGTTTATCGATGACATCCACGTCTATTCTCGAAGCAAAGAGGAGCATGGTCAACATCTCCGACAAATCTTAGAGACTCTGCGAACGGAAAAGCTTTACGCCAAACTCTCCAAGTGTGAGTTCTGGCTCCGGAGTGTGAATTTCCTAGGCCACGTAGTTAGCCAAGACGGAATTCATGTGGACCCTTCTAAGGTCAAAGCTGTGGAAGGATGGGCAACTCCGGCTACGCCCACAGAAATTCATCAGTTCTTAGGCCTAGCAGGCTACTATAGGAGGTTCATCCAAAACTTCTCTAAGATCGCCAAGCCGCTTACCTTGCTTATGCAAAAGGGCGTGCCATTCGAGTGGACCGATCGACAAGAGATTGCGTTTCGAACCTTGAAGCAAGCTCTCTGTAGCGCTCCTGTGCTATCTCTACCCGAAGGAACGGAAGATTTTGTAGTCTACTGTGACGCGTCGAATCAAGGCTTAGGTTGCGTTCTCATGCAACGTGGAAGAGTGATAGCATATGCGTCCCGCCAACTAAAGACGCACGAAGTAAATTACACGACCCATGACCTAGAACTGGGAGCCGTGGTCTTCGCCCTAAAAATTTGGAGGCACTACCTGTACGGTACAAAGTGCACCATCTTCACGGACCACAAGAGCCTCCAGCACATCTTGAATCAGAAGGAGCTGAACATGAGACAACGAAGATGGGTGGAATTTCTAAACGACTACGAATGCGAGATCAAGTACCATCCAGGCAAGGCCAACGTGGTAGCCGATGCATTAAGTCGGAAGGAGTACTATAATCGCCGTACGAAGACACACTCGATAACTATACAATCTCATCTGGCCACTCAAATTGCATCAGTCCAGTCAGAGGCTATGAAAGCGGAAAATAGAACTAGCGAGGCATTACGCGGAATGGAGAAGAACCTGGAAGTCAAAGAGAATGGGGTATACTACTTCATGAACCGTATTTGGGTCCCAAAAATCGGAGGATTTAGGGAGACCGTTATGAAGGAAGCCCACAAGACACGATGCTCCATTCATCCCGGTTCGGACAAGATGTATTTGGACATCAAGCAACACTATTGGTGGTCTAACATGAAGGCGGAAATCGCGACTTATGTTGGTAAGTGCCTTACGTGCGCCAAAGTAAAGGCGGAATACCATAAACCTTCCGGATTGTTACAGCAACCGGCAATCCCTGAGTGGAAATGGGAGGGGATTTCTATGGATTTCGTGACCAAGCTGCCCAAGACGTCGGACGGACTGGACACCATATGGGTAATAATTGACCGACTGACGAAATCTGCCCATTTCCTGCCAATCAAAGAATCCTACAAGATGGAGAGACTGACGCGGTTGTACCTACGAGAAATCGTAAGACTCCATGGAGTGCCAAAAATCTATCATCTCGGATAGGGACAGTAGGTTCACGTCGCGCTTTTGGCAGTCGCTCCACAAGGCAATGGGAACTCATCTCGATATGAGCACCGCGTATCACCCACAAACGGACGGTCAAAGCGAACGAACCATTCAGACACTTGAAGACATGCTTCGTGCTTGTGCAATAGACTTTGGAAAGTCTTGGGATACCCACCTGCCGTTGATCGAATTCTCATATAACAATAGTTATCATTCGAGCATCAAGGTGGCCCCTTTCGAAGCACTGTACGGGCGTAAATGTAGATCACCGTTTTGTTGGGCTGAAGTAGGTGACACCCAACTAGCACGAACGCATACGTCGAACAGAGCACTAACAGGACCGGAAATCATTCGCGAAACCACAGAAAAGATCGTTCAGATCAGAGCTCGATTACAAGCATCGCGTGACAAACAAAAGAGCTACGCCGATAAACGGCGAAAACCCTTAGAATTCCAGGTCGGTGATCGAGTACTGTTGAAAGTCTCACCCTGGAAAGGAGTTATACGTTTCGGAAAACGGGGAAAGCTGAACCCGCGATACACTGGACCTTTCGAAATCGTCGCCCGAATAGGCCCAGTGGCATACAGACTACAACTACCCGCAGAGCTAAACGGTGTATACCCCGTGTTTCATGTCTCTAATCTGAAAAAGTGCCTATCAGATGAAACCCTTGTCATTCCTCTTGACGAAATCGAAATCAATGAGAATCTCCTGTTCGTCGAAGAACCAATCGAAATCATGGACAGGGAAGTGAAGCGTACTAAGCAAAGTCGCATCCCGATCGTGAAGGTACGGTGGAACGCAAAGCGTGGGCCAGAATTCACGTGGGAACACGAAGATCAAATGAAGCAGAAGTACCCTCACCTATTCTAGCATTCTCAAATCTAGCTTTCAAATAGAATTTCGGGACGAAATTCCCTCTAACGGGGGGATGATGTCACAACTGGAAATTTTGTGTCATGTAAACTATACATTCAAGCTAATGTGAATCAAAAACTTCAATCAAATACATCATGCAAGTACTACAAATAGTCATCAAGCAATTGGAGACCTTAGAAGTCCTTGCTTAAGTCCATTTTGGACTAGGACTCCCTTATTGGATCCAAATGGACCAATAAGCTTCCAATTAGACTATCATGGGCTTAGAACCCTAATTGGACCCACATTTATTTATTTCAACATTTTAGGTCATGTTGGGCCTAGAATGAAATGGATTAAGAGCCTTGATACATGAATAACCTAAACTAGTCCAATAAAAACATAAAAATCCTACTACATTCTTTTAGACTAAAAACATACCCAAGGATAACTCAAATATTGGGCTTACGAGCAAAAGGCACAAATTTCTTTTTTTCCCTCCATGTTTTCGGCCCAATACCCAAGCCCAAGAGGAGTGAAGATAGTTAACTTTTAAGTGACACATCATTATTATCCATAGGACATCCATGCAACATCTCATACCTCCATGCAAGCATCACTTCAAAGATCACTTCACTTCTTCTCTTCCTCTCTCACACTCTCGGCCACATCTCAAACACACACACACACATTTCACAAATTCCCTCAAAGAACATTCAAGAAAACTCTCTCATTTCCTCCCCATAAATTCGAGATTTCAAGAAGCTTTCAAGGAGATCTTTCAAGAAAAATCACCATCTAAGGTAAGTTAATGTTTAACTTATGATCTAACTCCCTCTATTCCATTAAAATCTCTTCTAAATTCATTCATATTTGTGATCTTGCATCCTAGAGGTCGAAATCTTCACCATAGGGTGCTTAGGCCAAAAATCACTTCATTTTCCTTCCATTTTCTTTGCAAAACCGAGCCCCCACACCAAGGTGAGCTTCATACCCCCTATTTTCTGTTTTTATGAGTTTTGTGGGGGGGGGGGGGGGGGGGAATACAAGTGAAAGTGTAGATCTATATGTGTTTATATGCCTTGTATGATTTCCATGCTTATATGTATGCTTTTATGTGTTATAATGTTGGATCTAGCCATAAAACTCCTCAAAACCGAGATATAACTTATGTTATATGATTTTAGCATGAAATGTATTTCTACATACAAAGTGTTTCAAGAAAGATAGCTAAATGGTTTAGTTACAATTTTCTTTAAGCTAAAAACACAAATTTTGGGCCAAAAATGTGAAAAATACAAAATTAAGGGCCCAAATTGACATTTCACAGATTCTGATGGATGAAGTGTGCCAAAACGGTTTCCATAAAACTATTTCTGGAATTATACTCAATTAGAGGATTAAAAACATGAATTTCAAGCTTAATGGGCTAAAAATGAAAATTTCGGCCCAATGAGGCCCATTATGCGAATTTTTCTGTTTTGGAGGGCCAAAACTGTGATTTTCTGTAAAACAGTGGACCATAAGTGATCCAAGTCCTTTTCAAAGGTTTAAAATGATTTTTAAATTTAAAAAGGATCGAAGTTGCAAAAATTTTACAATTTGGGCCAAAATTGACAAAATTGCGAAAAGAAGGGTATTAACCGAGAAAACTGAAATTTCAGGGACTTAAGCTATTTTCTATGAAAAATATGCTGGAAAAGGTTTATTTCAATAATTTTTGGTGTTAAAATGTCAAGAAAATTGATTTAAGGACCAAACCGGAAAATATTTTAAATAAAGGGTTGAAAAAGTAAATTTTACAAACAAGGAGGGGCTGAAAACAGAAAATTTTCATGACTAATTCAATACATACAATTTGACCAAGTAATGGTACTACAACTATCGACAAAATACAATACACTACAACACCAAAAGTCGTTGTTAAACGAATTGGTTCGGTCTCGAACCAATAAAAATCCGAAACCATTAACACAACGATACTATGATACTACAATACTATGATTCATACAAATAACAATTTGGAATTCATTATACATGTGCACAGACGTCTACGCACTATCTTTGGGCCCCACAAGTGTAAAATCTTGTTCGTTGAGCCTAGCTAGCCCGACGACCTGATCTTAAGGCCCAAAGACTTCATCTTACGAAGTGTTGGGTTTTACCAAGCCGACACGACGTCACCGGACTTTCAATGGCTGTAGACTACTGGTCCCCAAGGGTCCTTTAGTGTCGCTAGTAGAGTCTGCCTTTTTGCGAGGCGGGTCTGGGACCCCTCGTACCTTTTTATCCCCAACCGGCTAATGGAGTCGTCGAGGCCTTCGTGTCCTCCTTCTCTTCGGATGTGGGACTACATGACGGTTGGATAACGTGATTAGTACGGATGACGCCTTCGGGATCGTTAGTATTGCTATAGACTAGTCGTTTGTGTAACGCGTGTTTGTAGCGGATAATCATGCTCAAAAATAATCCAATGTCGTCTGGAATGATAACTTCATGCGTTGCAATGGTCTCAAGAAATTTCATGGAATTCAAAGAATTAGGAAAACATCGGGTTTTCCTAGGGTTTTCAATACATACAATTTCAGAATACATACGATTTCAACAAACAATATTTTACAAGTATAGAAAACAAACAAGCATACTTATGGATCTTCACACCTTTTTGACTATACTATTTTCAGAAAATATCGGATTTTCTGGCCGTTTTCAAACGACACGAAACATTGTTTTTTTTTTAAATACAACTTATGAACTCACCAACATTTCATATGTTGACGTTTTTCAAAATACTTGTATTCTCAGGGAACCAGTGAATCAAAGGAAATCTTATTCAGTGATGGCTTGCAGTTTACTTATGTACGAATCGAATAATTTATGGTGGAATGTAATGTTTAAACAATGTATTTCATGTAAACTCTACTGGTTGTACAATACTAATGCATGGTGACGAATGTTGTTATGTTTCATATATATTCAATGTTATGGTATTCAATTGAGTCATGACAGCCCCCGGACGTTTCCGCCGTCTGGTTCGGGGGTGTGACAGTTCCAAACATGCAAAAGTGAGAACGCAGTGATAGGCTAATTGAAATGACCGAAATCCATCATATATTAAGATCGCCACTTAATAATCGCCAAATCAAATTAGAACTTATATTGCTTAAAGTTCTCAGGTTTTAAAACAAACCAAACTAAGAGTGTTTATGCCAATTCATTTGCAAATCTAATGCCTCTCGACTTTTTCTGAGTGTCAGACATGGTCAATGACATCGGCTTATGGAATGGGTCGACAAGATTATCTTTCGATATGAATCATTGACTATAATGTCTTTACATTTGACTCACTATCAAACATGTTGGTACTTACTGAGTATGTTTCATGTGAGCTCGTGTGACTTGGGATCCATACTCGAGGTAAGTTCACCCAAAGTCACAAGAAACTTCATAAGGACCATCAATGATTGAATTTCAAAAAGATGTCACTAATGAATCTCTTTCAGTCACATTGTCCACTTTGCAATTTAACCAACTGTAATATACTCTAAGTATGTTCAATCCACTATGGTGTATTACCTGGTACTCTTTCAAGCTAATATACCACCATTCAGAAAAAGCACGCATTCCGACTGTAAACGAAATTGCCTTTATTAGTGTAGAACTTAGCATCAATGTAACTCTTAAAATGATCTCTTCCATACTATCAAGATCATCTCTTCTGTCCTCCAAGGACACTTAAGAATGTTCTTGATCTTGATTCATTGATTCTTGCCAAATTGATCTAATCCAACTTGTCATGCTCAAGGCATACGAGTCATCAGATCTGGTACATGTCATGGCATATATGATCGAACCCATAGAAAATATGTGGGACACGACTCATAACCTCTAGTAGAACTTAGGACATTAGCATCGCTCAATTTTATGCCATATTATGCACGAACCTTTCCAAGTTCTGCATGTTGAGTTTCCTCAACATTCCACGTACTTTGGCTTAATCCAATGAATCACCTTGATATATGTACGTGTTCTGTATCTCCCATGTATGTCATAGAGAAACAATTCTCATACCAAGCCAAGATTTTATACTTGCTAAGTTAGAATATAATTTCCTATGAATCATACATTATCTATGTACAATACAAGGATGACTACAATGCTCCCACTAGCACTGACATATATATGGCTTAAATATGTTTCTCGAAATTCAAACTCCTTGAACATTCTCATTGAAACAAAGAATCCAATTACTCCCACTAGCTTTGACTTATGTATGGCTCATACTTATTTCTCGAAATTTATACACTTTGAACTTTCTCATTGAAATAATGATCCATCTTGCGAGATGCTTATTTCAGTCCATAAATGAACTTGTTAAGTTTACACATCCTTCAAAACCTATCTTGGTTTAATTATGTGTTTGTTACTATCCATGATTGTCTCTACATGAAGATCCACTTGCACCTAAGGGTTAAGGTCAAGTGCTAGATCTACCAAATAACAACATACATGGATTGAATCTTGCTTTTCAATTCCTCCTTCCATGTTGTAGCCTTTAGGGCCTACCATAGCTTCCGATAGCTGGTACACTCTGATTTCTATCTACCAGTGACTCAAATACCTTAGCAATATAAACTCTTATATAACTAGGTCCATGACGTCTTCTATCAGATCTATAAGGAAAAATGGAAATATGTCAGTTTCCTTAATAGCTCTTTCAATTCCAAAATGAATGCTATGTCCAACTTTAGGCTCTTCGTTGGTTGGATCTCGAATCTTATCAAGATCAATGTGGCTCCCACTAGCCCTTTTGGAAATCAGCTCCCTCTCTCCGAAGACTGCCCTTCGAGCAACATACACATTGTTCTCATAAGGATTATTAAAAAATTATCCAAAATGCTTGATGAGTTCTCCAACGAGATAACTCATCTCTATTCAATGTCCCAGATTGTCAAGCGCTTCAACGACGAGTGTAAGCCTCATAATCGTAGACTTACATATATGGAAGTGAGGATAGAATCCCACTTCACATATCATAAAGTGTTTCAAGAACCTACTTAGTTGGCACAAGACCAAGGGACTTTTAGACACTATTCATGGTACAATCCACGAATTGTTAGCAAACACAATGCGACTCATCTAGTATAAAATGAATGAAATAATTCTTTCTCTATCCAACTAACACTTCCTAGTGGCAGTGTTTTGGGAGGAGACAGATCATGAAACTCTTTCATAATTACTTAGATGATCGATAAAGTTTGGACTGAGATTCTCACTATGAGTGTCTCATCCTATTGCCCAATTGATTCTCAACTTCACTTTATGAGAGCTCTGAACACCTGAAAGGTTTCAGACTCACATTCGTAGAGCTTTGAACACCTGAAAGGTTCTAGACTCACATTCATACGAAGTTGGTCTCACCATGTATTGTGGTGAATCTGAACGGTCCATTAGTGTAAACTAACTCCAACAGATAGTCACATCACCCAGTGAAACATTCATCATCTATCTTGATAAACAAGATTTGCATTTATCATGAGACTCGAGGTCAAATGATATCCAAAATCCGATCCAACTGGATACTTGGTAATGCATTTCTCGTTTATGTATCCAAGACTATGATTCCACAGATACATTTCACCCAAAACTTTGGATGTATTTGAATCAGTACACATTGTGGTCATTCTGAACAATCCATTAGTTGAACTAACATCAATATATATTCACAATAATACACCTCATTTAAATGTTCGAATCAATTTTGAACGATTGCTACTATACTAGCTTCATAGATTTCTTGACTTTCTTTTAACATGTTAGAATGCTCCACATTTAAATAAGTAAGAACTATCTCATGAATCGTAGTATAAATAATTTCAATTATAATACCATAGACTAAACATTTTGACAAGAGTTGTCTTTTGATCCTATTAATGTAGCAAGGGCTTGGCATTCATGATCAAATTACCTTCTCCATGTTTTAGTCTTCTTACTTCGTTTTAGTAACCGCACATTCTTGAAAATGTTAGTACTAATCCTTAGTAAAACACTAAAGGCTTAGAAGTAATGTTTTGATAGCATTATCAATCCATATATTTGATTGACCACCAAACATGGGAGAACTAGTTATCTTTTGATCTTATGGAAAGTAGCACAGGCTCGTGATCCACAATCAAATTTAACTTCTCCATGTTCCAGTCCTTTCAACTCAAATATACATTTGGGAAAGTTTGCTTTCTTAGTCCTTTTCATGTTATGGAAACGAATTGCTATCAGAACATGTCTCAGAATAAGCCTTCCTTTGTCTTAGGTATTAGTGTCACACCCCAAAACCATGAACGACGGAAACGTTCTGAGGAGGAGGACGTCATGTACAGTAACAACAATGAAAAGTAGTAAAAAAGCAACAACATCATCCATTGCATTAATAATATAATTTTAATACAAATGTGTTCTGTCAAATTATAATAAACACTAAAGTATAAATTAAAATGAAAGATGAGTCTTGAACGAGCACCATCTTCTCTAAACCTTGCATCGGTACCTGTCTACTGTTGACCTGAGGATACAAGTTATGTTGAAAGAGAGTATCAGCTTTAAAGCTTGTGAGATCATAAGTATTTTAGTGTCTTAATTTGTATGTATTTGAAATGTAAGTATTTGTATGTATATGAACTTTAAGTATGAAAATGTTTCGAACATCCTAGAAAACCATATGTTTCCTACTAAAAGTATCCTTCTAATAAGGCATCTAGTATCTGTGTGTGTCTCTTGTAAGAGTGTGTATTTTTCCCAAATCTGACTATCATTAATCAAAAATATAGCTTCTAAATTACCGTGCATCGTGTGAATGTTCACGAAGTGAGTGTAATGGGAAAATGAAATAGTACTATGGTGTAGTATCTAACTACAACCGTACTAACTACCTTAAATATATTGTAATTTAAAGTAACATGTGATCAACCTGTATCCTGCTACCGACTCTAGTAAAATGACGATGTAAGACGCCGTAAGAAATGAAATTTAGCACCCGTAGACTTGCAAGTCCCACTGTAGCGAGCAGCAAGGTGTAGGATAGTCAATCCAGTATAGATCACCCAAACTCATACGCTCCCCAATTAAGGAGATTCGGGATACAAGAGCGGTCATGGCAGGAAATGCCATGACCCGCTCAATGGTTCACATAACTACATGAGCGTACATGTAATGAATGTGCCAACTGGAAGGTGTACTCTTTCTCTGTCTAGCCTGTATGTATTGAAATGTTATGTGTGTGGTAGCTGTAATGTATGTTCTCTCTATCTAGCACATATAGTAATGTACTGTGCGTACTAGCTGTAGTGTACTATATGTATTACTCATATTGACTCATGAATGAGCTGACTCATTGTATGTTTCATTGTTCTAGTAATAGTAATTGTATCTTCCTGTGCTACCCCTATGGTAACTTACTAGTGATGTAACTGGTACGTATGAACACGGAAGTATACCCTTGCTATGCAATGGTATTGAATGGACTCGAAGAACCTTTATGACTATATATGTACACATGATATATAACTAATATTTAAACGACCTTCAGACGGATACCCGATACCCCACCAGACCACATCTCAACGGCGAAAACGAAATAGGGCTGGCAGGCCTTCCTAAGCCTTTTAAACATTGCTTATATAACTATACATACATAGGCATGAAATTGATAATATAGTAGCATAAAATAAGTTTTGTAAAACCTTTGAACATGATTACTATCTAAGAAAAGATCGACTTGATGTCAATCTATAAAACGGGTTGAAAGCATGGGTTTGATAAAACAATTTAAGTATAAAGAAACATTTGGTTGAAACACAATTGTAAATGATTTTGAAATGAAACCTACAGTGTAAAATGAACAGTTTAATAAGGAGTTTTAAACATATAAAACGTTTATGAAAATCATGTGAAGAAAACTATTTGGTAAAACAACTAATGAGTAGTAAATCATTTGAATGCTGCTTATTAATCACATGTGATTAATATAATAACTAGCATGATTCTACTTGTATCCCCCCCATAAAACATTTAAAAACATTTAAAACATTGATTAAGGGGTATGAGCTCACCTGTTGTGAGTGGTACGGATGAACTGCAGATGTAGGATTGCTAGGTGTCAAGTGAAGTCTTGAACACACTCTATGATCCTAGTTAACATATAATATCACTTATATGTATCAAATTAGTCTTTAAACAACTAATAAACAAAGTCAAGACACCCTAGGACATGTTAAACACCTTTAACAAGTGTTTTAAGTCTCAAGGATTGCATCTAAGTATTGTAGGGAAAAGCTAGTGTGTGTAGGGTTCAAGGAAAACTCCATAATGTAGTTCACGGCCCTAAGGTCATCAAAAAAGGAGTTTACGGTCGTAAACTCATGGGTTTACGGCCGTAAGCTCCTACTTACTTGACCACTTGATGTTTTGAGGCTTTACAAGACCCTAAGAAGCATTTCTACTGAATGGCATGGTTTTTGGATGAGTTTAGGGCATCCTATAACTCCTTTGAGGAGTTCACAACCCTGGGACCAAACCCCTTGGAGATTATGGCCGCAATCTCTCATGGAAGGGTGTTTTTGGTGTTTTCAAGTCCCTAATTTAACTAGGAATGAATCTGGGCTAGTGTCTTAGGCTTAAGGAGAGTTTAAAGCACACTTTGGCCCTTTTGTTTGGAGTTCATGGTCCAAGAACTTCTTGGGCCGTGAACACCTTACTCTTGGTGTTCTAGGGGTATTTTCTAGTCCTAAATACATTAGGATACGAGTCTAAGCTAGTTCATTGCAAGAGGAAGGGACTAGGGCACTCTTTGCCCCTCAAAAGAAGGGTTTACGGTCCAAGATGTTCTTGGGCCGTAAACTCTTAAATATTGATGGTTTCCTATGATTTCTAGTGCATTAGACACATATCAAGCCTTATAACACACTTAGATAGAAGTACTCATGTTTTGGGACGAAAGTCCAAAGATCCGTGAGAGAGAATTCGTCTTTTCTCTAGTTGGGAATGTAACTAATGAATAATTATGGCTCAGAAACATATATATACTCCTGGGGTTTTTGGCAGAAAATATTTTATTCAAGCAATGAACTCTAATTTCATAGAGTTTTGAAATAACAGAGTTGCATAATACCTTAGTGCATCCTCTCTCCTGATATCTCTTTAATTGTAAATCCTGAGATGCTCAAACTTATACCAAAAGTCTGAACATTTACTGAAACTGATCTAACTTCTATTGACTTGATATTGTTTGCATATAATGGAAATTTCGGGTTGTCACATAATCCCCCTGTTAGAGGGAATTTTGTCCCGAAATTAGAATTTAGGTAAGGAAGTAGGTATGAATGATCGAGTCTTGAGGTGGAAACTTCCTAATCGATTGGTTCTCGCGCTCATAAGTGAATTCAGGTCCTTGGTTGGTATCCCAACGTACCTTCACTAAAGGGAGGCGGCGCTGCTTCGTCCGCTTGACCTCTCGGTCGACGGTCACTACGGTTCTTCTACGAAGGCGAGGATCTCGTTAATCTCGATCTTGTCGAGTGGGCTTACGAGAGTCCTAACGGAAAGGTATGATTTCAAGATCGAGACGCGAAGGGTAAAATGTACGTTACTCCGCTCGCGGAGTAGGTCTAGATTGTGAGATACAAGACCAATTCTGGTAAGAATCTCGGAGGTCCTAACTATCTTGGATTTAACTTCCCACGCGATACGAAGCATATTAAGCCATTCCCAGAGTGAGTTTTCCTAAATAACTTGGTCTCTCATTTGGAATTTCCAAGGTTTCTTTTTCTTGCTTAACTTCCTAGTCAGAGGCCACCCTCTGTTGGGTCAAAGTCGTAAGGGTTTCTGTAATTTGCGAGAAGTTCTGAATGGACTACGATATGAGCATATCTAGTTATAAAATTCATGCATTATCTTAATACTTTATGTTGATTTTATCTCATTTAATGAACAAAAGGTGCTTAATTAGTTTATAATTTCATTTTTCAGCAACAATTACATGCTCGGATGAAAAAGGAAGCAGAACTAGCGATTGGAAGCTTGGATCTTGGATTTTGAAGAAAGAAGGACGTTGTTGGACAGTTTGACCCCTTGTCAGTGTTTTGGCCATATCTCATGAACCATAACTCCAATTGACGAGATTCAAAATGTTTTTAAAAGTAGACACAATTTCGGACGACTTTCGTGTTTTGAGAAAATGCTGATTCGAAACGTACTCGGCGAGTAGGGTCGACTACTCGGCGAGTCGTATCGAACTTTCGCGATTCTGGACGCGCTGACTTGTTGTACACGGGTTTTAAGTGACGGACTCGCCGAGTAGGTCACTGGACTAGCCGAGTAGCCCCTGTTTTGTGAAAATCTATATAAAGGGACTTTCAGATCGATACCCTAACATATAGGTGAACCCTTGGAGGCCAATTGTCGACTAAAGGTGCTACTGGAGCGTGGGAAGCAAAGGAATCAACCCTACATTCAATTTTAAGGAGAATCAAGGCAAAATCAAGTTTACTCTTTACCTAATTTTTTGTTTGAACTATGTTTTTACCAATTGATTTCGTTTTTGTGCTTGTTTCTGCTGTAATCATGAGCTAAAACTCATATCTTCTGTTTAGGTAGATGAATTTGTGAACATGGATTGATTATTTGATTAGGATTAATTTTAATTGGTAATTATGTTTTGTTAAGTTTGTTAAAAAACCTTATGTGTTGACAATAGCTATTCTTCTGTTAATAAATCAATAATTAAGTTGTATGAACATCTCTTAGTTTTTAATTTCATATGATTTATTGTGATCACATAGTTGTATGTCTAAGAATAACGAACGTGAAACTAGAATTAACTAGAAGATAGGTACGTTAATGTGTAAGCTTGTTGGATGAACATCGACAAGAGGTTAATTGAAGGGCCAATTTAGTTAACCACTACAAGTCTTACTTAACCCGAATCAATAATCTAGGAAACCCGTTAATTTAGACAACTGGCCATTGCTTGAGTTAATTTGTTTTCTAAGAATTAGGAATAGCGAACGTGAACCTAATTATCTTAATAGGTAGCCAATGAAGAATTAATCCGATACATTAAAATCATCCATGGGAACAAATGAGTCGTACCTAAACAGAAGTCCTCTTTACTATTGAATTTAGTTGTTAATTAATTGTTTTAGTTGCTAGTTATTCTAATTAAGTTTCTAGTCTTGTAAAACTAGAGAAAACCCCCTTTTTGTTATTTGTTTTATTTAGATAATATTAGCATTTATTTTAATTGTTTACCGTTCCCTGTGTTCGATACCCTACTTGCTTAAACTATATTACTAATCGATAGGTACACTGCCTTTCGTGTGTTTATTTTGTGTCTAAGTTAGTCGGATTAAAACTAGTTTGTTTCACAAACATCAAGTTTTTGGCACCGTTGCCGGGGAACGGTTCAAATAGTTAATTTTATTTGCTAATTGTTATCGTTTTTATTTTATTGATTAGTTTTTCTTATTTTTTTATTATGTATTTTCCAAATCTCGATGCTTTTGATGCTTTTCTTGAGGATGTAGTACAGGAAATTGAGCAAGAAGATGAGGAGTGTGGATCAGATGAAGATTTGAAGAAATTTAATGGATGGATAGATAGCATCTTGCCGAACACACAAGAGCAATCTGAGTTACAAGAGCTAAAGTTACAAGATGAAGAATTTAATCTAGAAAAAGATTTGGAGGAGCTTGAAAGGTTGCTAGCAGAGAGTTCAGACGAAGAACAAGAACAAGCTAAATTGCAGGAACCAAGCTATGATTTGACAATTACCACGACATGGTACCCTGTTTTTCCGGTTTGTGTTTCGAAGCATGGGGTGACGATTCCAAATTTGGAGAAAGTTCTAAAGCGCGATCCGTTTTTGATTAGTATCTAACCAGTTCCAACCCTTGTTAATATTCTTGGGTTTTATGAATTCAAGCTCGTTTGGCCAATTTTAGAAGAAAACAGCCAAATTTTACAAATTGGTCCACCAAAGAAAACATTTAATGCAACATATGGATTGGCGTTGAGTTATTGGAAGTTTATTGAGTTGGGAGTCCAGCTCAAGACTCGCACAAAAAGAAGCGCTTGCGGGAGGCAACCCGTCATTAGAGTTTGCTTTTCTTTTTCTTTTAAACTTCTAGTATTTAGGGATAATATAGGAATTTTTATTTTGATGTTTGTTTTCTTTTTTATTACATGGTTTTGTCTTTGATCTTTTTAGAAGCTAGGGTGATATTAGAGCGAATTCTTAAAGCGTGAGGGAATTAAAGTGAGCGGTCGAGTCGTTTACGAGAAGATTAGAAGATTTTGAGCGATATGTTGAGTCTGATGTTTATATTTGATTAAAAAGAGTCTCATCCCTGAAGAAAATGAGGAGTTGTATTACCTTGATACGCTCCTTCAACACAAAATTAAAGCTGAGGCAGAAAGAAGAAAAGACCTGATCAGAGTCAAGAACTCGTCGAGTGCATAATACTAACTCGACGAGTCCAAGCAAAAAAATCACGATTTCTGCGAGTATAGCGATTCAACTCGGCGAGTCTCCACATAAAACTCGGCGAGTTACTCATTCTTTTTATATTTGAGTTGACGATTTGATTCCATTCGACGCTGGCATTGTCTATATTTTTTAAGATCATTTTCCGAGCGTTTCCAAGATGCTTTTTCCTACATATTGAGAGTTGTCAACCACACGAGATTTGACGCCCAAGGCATGGATGCGCTGTTCCCATGCCAAAGTCAGCTGAAGTTGGAGCTTTACATGAAGAAGATTAACCTCGCGACTACTATCCCAGGGGAGTTTGTTCCAATTCTCTCCTTATTTTTATTGTTCTTTATCATGCATTATATGCAATGGGGACATTGCATAAATTAAGTGTGGGGTAGGGGTTGGTTACATTAGTTAAAATTTTTAAATTAGTTAAAATTTTAGTTAATTTTTGATAAATTTTAAAATTTTGCATAAAATTTGCTAGGATTAATTTAGAAATTTTTGGTAAAGCAATTAGGGATCATGCTAGTATTATATTTGATGATTCTATGAAGACCCAAATGTTTAGTTGAGCCTATATACGTTCTAGTGCATTTGTGGCTTCCTTATTCTAGTGAAATCATGGGACAAAAACACGACCTCGCTTAGTTTGAGGGATGCAATATGTTTAGCATCGTGTACCAGAAATGTATCCAGGAAAATTATTATCGTTAACCAATAAAGGTTGAAGTTGAGTGCCCCTGCTTAAGCATGTAGGGTTTTGAGTGAAAAAAGTGAGGTACATGTAAAAAAAAGAGAATTACAAGAAAAGTTATAAGAATTTTGGAGCCATCAAAGTGAAGATCAAAAGATCAAAATTCCGAAGATTCAAAAAGTTGAAGATACCAAAAATCAAACAACAAGGTGGTGAATTCAAAACAATCAAATATCAAATTATCAAGGAAATGAAGAATTAAAAAAAGAGCTC
The DNA here is from genome assembly GCF_051521515.1 of Lactuca serriola. Classification (NCBI taxonomy): domain Eukaryota; kingdom Viridiplantae; phylum Streptophyta; class Magnoliopsida; order Asterales; family Asteraceae; genus Lactuca; species Lactuca serriola. The sequence continues at coordinate 45,278,474 of NC_136412.1, read as the reverse complement.
CATAGTGGTATCATAAAGTGTAATTGTCTAGATTATGTATGCTTGGGTTGCTCAACCAAAAATACCTTGAGATTAAGAGGTTTTCTGAGGATGGATTCGGAGGGATGCTAAAAATGAGCATTGCTCGGAAATAGTGGACGAATGTTTTTATGAGGATTGTGAGTATTTAGAGTATGGGGGGTTCCTTAGGAAAAAATTTAGACACAAATGCATGCGTTGCGGTCTTGGCATAATGGCTGGATTCAATTGGGATTATCTTATGTGGTATTAGTATGTTCAAATTCAGTTTTGCTTGGGGGCAAGCAAAAGTCAAGTGTGGGGTATTTTGATATGAGCATATCTAGTTATAAAATTCATGCATTATCTTAATACTTTATGTTGATTTTATCTCATTTAATGAACAAAAGGTCCTTAATTAGTTTATAATTTCATTTTTCAGCAACAATTACATGCTCGGATGGAAAAGGAAGCAGAACTAGCGATTGGAAGCTTGGATCTTGGATTTTGAAGAAAGAAGGACGTTGCTGGACAGCTTGACCCCTTGTCAGTGTTTTGGCCATATCTTATGAACCGTAACTCCGATTGACGAGATTGAAAATGTTCGTAAAAGTAGACACAATTTCGGAAGACTTTCGTGTTTTGAGTAAATGCTGATTTGAAACGTACTCGACGAGTGGGTCGACTACTCGGCGAGTCGTATCGAACTTTCGCGATTCTGGACGCGCTGACTTGCTGTACACGGGTTTTAAGTGACGGACTCGCCGAGTAGGTCACTGGACTCGCCGAGTAGCCCCTGTTTTGTGAAAATCTATATAAAGGGACTTTCAGATTGATACCCTATCATATAGGTTAACCCTTGGAGGCCAATTGTCAACTAAAGGTGCTGCTGGAGCGTGGGAAGCAAGGGAATCAACCCTACATTCAATTTTAAGGAGAATCAAGGAAAATCAAGTTTACTCTTTACCTAATTTCTTGTTTGAACTATGTTTTTACCAATTGATTTCGTTTTTGTGCTTGTTTCTGCTGTAATCATGAGCTAAAACTCATAACTTCTGTTTAGGTAGATGAATTTGTGAACATGGATTGATTATTTGATTAGGATTAATTTAATTGGTAATTATGTTTTGTTAAGCTTGTTAAAGAACCTTATGTGTTGACAATAACTATTCTTCAGTTATTTAATCAGTAATTAAGTTGTATGAATATCTCTTAGTTATTAATTTCATATGATTTATTGTGACCACATAGTTGTATGTCTAGGAATAACGAATGTGAAACTAGAATTAACTAGAAGATAGGTAAGTTAATGTGTAAGCTTGTTGGATGAACATCGACAAGAGGTTAATTGAAGGGCCAATTTAGTTAACCACTACAAGTCTTACTTAACCCAAATCAATAATCTAGGAAACCCGTTAATTTAGACAATTGGCCATTGCTTGAGTTAATTTATTTTCTAAGAATTAGGAATAGCGAACTTGAACCTAATTATCTTAATCGGTAGCCAATGAAGAATTAATCTGATACATTAAAATCATCCATGGGAACAAATGAGTCGTACCTAAACAGAAGTCCTCTTTACTATTGAATTTAGTTGGTAATTAATTGTTTTAGTTGCTAGTTATTCTAATTAAGTTTCTAGTCTTGTAAAACTAGAGAAAACCCCCTTTTGTTATTTGTTTTATTTAGATAATATTAGCATTTATTTTAATTGTTTACCGTTCCATGTGTTCGATACCCTACTTGCTTGAACTATATTACTAATCGATAGGTACACTGCCTTTCGTGTGTTTATTTTGTGTCTAAGTTAGTAGGATTAAAACTAGTTTGTTTCACACACATCAGATTACGACAGTAGGTCTACCAGACCTAGAATTTGGTGAATTTATGTTGGCGTCTTTGATGTCGACAAATCCTCAACATTTTTGATAAATTGCAAGAGTACTCAAGAATTTCCACAACACTAAAAGTGTGTCTTCGGAATTTGACTCTTCAATTCAAAAGCTCGTGTTAAGAGAACTTCGCGAAAAGTTTCTCTGAGGGTAATGTTTCCATGGGTTCCTTCTTACTACGAGGGTAGATAAGTAAGTCATTACAAGGAGAATGACGAGCTGATCTAAGTAAGAATGGCATAGCCTAATCATTAAGCTCATGAATCTTATGGGCGTATTTGTCCTATCCAAGGGGTATCACTACGGACTCGAAGTGTCCGCATCGAGTTCGGAGGGTAGTCTTCAGGACATCCTTCCCTAATACTCGAACTGGTGATATTTGGAACTCAGGTCCATTTCTGAAAATAATTCTTTCCTTGCGTTTGCTCAACCAATTCATCTATGCGAGGAAGAGGTAACGATTTCTTATGGAAATCTTAACGGAGTCCTCGATCGTCGAGGCTCATGTGATACAATCCGTCTACTCCTGGGAGAATAAGACCGGAGCTCTCCAGGGTGAGAAGCCTAGTCTTCCAATTCTATTTTTGGGTAGTTTGCTAAGTTGTTCGGACTGTTCTTGTATATCCGTAGGTGTTTAGACTGTAGGGCGATCTGTTTATAGGAGTCATACTGGGTTCTATGTTTGTTCACATGACGATGCGATTACTTGTAGTCTTGGGAAGTTCTCCGTCCTGAAGTTCATATTAGACTTCATACATGGTTCAACGATCGCAATCTCGTGTATACGAGTCGTATATAATTAAGATTGAAAAGATAGTCGAATAAATGATTCTTCTTTAAGCTCACATCCCATCGAGGAAAAAGAAGTTAAAGTGGAATCATCAATTCTAAACTTGTAGAACCTTGATTATATATCACCCCTATGTATACATTCTTCAGCGATAGATCAACCGTATGGATCTTTGGATTGAACATGACGTATCGTACAAGTGGTACTTCGGGGATGTTTGCTGAGTTTTCTTCAGAAAGGATAAAAGACATGACGTACTCTATGCATGAGTACTTCCGAGTTATGAAATGACGGCTTCGCTAACATGACGTTTACTGAGAAAGAGATGTACATACGAAGCTGATATTGAGCGGATCAAATTGAATCGAGTCGTATGGTAATGTCAGAATCATAAGGAAACTTAAAGACATTAGATTTGAACATAAGGCGTTACAGGCAAAACACAACCGTGCAACCATTAACGGAGTTACACTACTGTAGACTTACTATAAGACTATTGCTGTGAATAAGATATACTACAAGAGACATGTATACGCAGCACGAGCATCCCTATTCCGACAGGATCTCGCCAAAAGGTAAGACTCTAGTTGCACTAGTTTTGGATGGTCTATAAGTTTGTTACAAAGAAACGCCTTAATTACATAACGTGGTTCCGGAGCAGGTTCTCCTGCAGCTGTGATCCTTAGAATTCTATCGTCTACGCCGAAGTTCTTTGTTATAGGACAATCCTTCTTGAAGTGCCCTATTTCACCGCATTGGTGGCATGACTGGCTAGCACTAGCATTGGTGGTGGGAGTGAGGTGTTTAGCCAGAGTTATGTGGATATGAGTGCCTTCCTTATTACTCCACTTTGGAAATTGCCTCCTAAATCATTCTGCAGGAGTTGCCACTTGCTGCGGTGGCATGGCAAGTCTTTGGGATCTCTTGCGCTCCTTTCGGGCTTGGCGCTTTCGTTTATTCTGCTCAGTTTTTTGGCTTTGTAGATCCGTGACTGTTGTCATTTGTTGGTTTCCCGGTTTGGTACTACAATCGGAACTCTCAACTCCTTTGTTAGTCTTGCTTGTGTTGTCGGAGTTGATGTGTGTAAGGAAAGTTGTCACAGCAGCTGCTACTGCAACTTGTAATGTAGCGGCGTCGATATGGAGGATAGGGGTTTCGTTGCTCGGCTGATTGTTTCTGGATAACGACATGATTATGTTATCACGAAAGATAAGGATTTTGTGAGCGATTCTGGTTGACCCTAGATGTACATCGATTGTTCAAGTAAAGAGTAAGACTATCTTCTCAAAAGTTTGACCTACATCCCTATGATGCAATCCTACTACGGATTGGAAGTATGTTCATAGTATGTGTTGGGTTTTGTGCATTCTAACACTTCCTAAGTGTACATGCAACCCTAAATACCTTGGATCTATGTTTTCTCTATTATATATGCAAATAAGAACTTCCAAGGTATTATCCTAATCTAGCATACAAAACAATAATGTAACAAGATAGAATACATACCTCTTGATGTAGAAAGTCTTCATGAAGCTTGAGTGCTTAGTGCCCCAAGTGTGACACCTCAAATGGAATCACAATCATCAAAACACTTAGAATGACTTGAGAGAATTCTACACTCACCAAAATCGGCTAGCCCTTTCTTGAATACTACTAGTGGCCGATTTTTCCTCAATAATAAGATGCTTATATAGTTACACAATTAGGGTAAACTCTTAATTGTCATGGCTTTCCATTTCCTTGGATCCATGGGTACAAATACACCATGGAGCATCCATGGACCATCCTATGGGTTTTAGCCCAACTTGATTATCCATGGAGCATTAGCCCACTATACAAGTATGGATGATTTACACAATCAACCCATATATTTAATTAGTCTTCTTTTGATCACTTAATTAATCCTAGATTAATTCTTGATCAATACTAATTAAATAATCTTATTATTCTTATTATTAATATACTAGAACTTATAATATATTAATAACCATAAGTGTCTTATTTCTCTCATTCAAGTGCATGATGGTATGCAACCCAAATGGACCATGCCGGGTCGGGTCAAGTCTTACCAAATATAGTTATGGACTTAGACATTAATCCAACAGTCTCCCACTTGGATAAATCTAAAACTATTATTGCGTATGACTTCAGGAACCAACCGGCAATCGTAGCTCTCAAAAGCTTCTGTCGAACTCTGACCTTGTAGATGAACTCTGACCTTTGTCAGTGACTTGTCCATTAGATAAGGGATCATATATTCCTCCATTCTAGATATCATATGGACTGAGACATGGATTATAATCATTCTCTCTGTCCATTTGTTGTTTCCCGATTTCCGATTTATGACGACTGACTAATTGAACAAATCAAATCAGTCCTGGCCCGGCCGAGCACTTCCATTTGTCATCATCAAATCATCGAGGGGCCCACAGATATCGCTTTTATCCCGAAGGTAAAAGGAACGGATAAACTTCGACTCATATGGCTTGTTCTACTACTTGTTGAATCATACACAAAAGCACGTTTTTTAGCACAGAGTTACCAAATGCGGTTTCGTGCAATCAATGTACTATCAAGTCATAGTAACAACTCATATCTCTAGGTTTGAAGAATATAAGATATTATCGTCTCATGATCACTCGTGATAAAATCCATGAAGTGATTCCAATGAGTGCGGGTTGAATCCAATACTCAGAACTTATGAGCACTCATGATTGCTGTAGCCTTGTCCAACACCTTAGACCTCTACAACCCATCATGACAGTCTTAATTCATATCTACTTCCAAAATATGACCGACTGTGGATAGTTTGAATAACTTAGTCATTCCGAAAGAATAACCCAGTTTATTCGGGAAGTCAAAACATGCAAAGTGAAACACAATAATAATTGAATCCAATATGGTATCAACTCTTTGAACATAAATAAACACCTTTTATTTATCACCATATGATTACACATTATTCATTGTATACTGTTTCAGCTATCAACTTTAATCTTGAATTTAAAACAATAGTTGTCCCATGCTCCAAGCATGTACACTATGTTTTCTAAACACTAGTCATGCCACACACTAAGTATGCATACTATGTTTGTCTATGATCTTTACTTTGTGAACTAGATCCATTGAACATAACTTCAATGATTCTCTTTTCACACTCCCAAATCCTTACTGCAAATGCAAGAATTCCAAATTCATGCCATTTACTGGAATCTGTCAGATTCTAAACTTATATGCATTGATCCTCTTGTAATGATTATGCACAAAGTCATAAAGACTTGACAACAAACATTACAGATCATTCCAAAGGAGATCAACTCCTTGGAACCATCCTTCTTGCATTAAGTTTCCTTAATCTTACACAGAGTGAAAATTCTAACTTTGAAACATTTCCAGATTCCATTTTGACTATCACTTCTGAACAAGAGTTGCCTCCTTACAGATTATGTCAATATGGTCCTTCCAGAATTATCACTATACTTCTAATTGTCCTTGAGTAACCAATCTTTGGTAAACCTTAGATTGTCCTCGACAATTGTTTAATCCTTTTAGTCATATCCAGTTCTAAACCTTTTCCCTTCTTAATGCCCCAGGCATTTGGAAAATTTTAGAACGGATGAATATAGCACATGTAATCGATCCCGTATCCGAAGCATATGGGACACGATTCATGATGTCTCACATAAAGACTAAACCAGTCTTTTGCTATAATATTTCCATTTCAATTTGCCAAGTTCTCATAATTCAGATTATGAAAAGGGATGCCGTAATCATAATCGAATTTTAGAACGCAAATAATGGACTCATATACAAAATTTCCTTATGTTGAGTCATTCCAACATGAAATTCATATATATATCCTTGACTAAATGATTAAAACCTCATGATCTAAGCTGATAGATTTGAGATGAAGTATAATTTCCTCTCCCTTAATTATAGCAAAACAACTTTTTCCCAATTGAAACTTTTGTTTTCTATAATTAACATTGCTAACTTGCAATACTTATCATAATTATCATGCTCCCACTAACATGATGATTATTAGCATATCACTTATGCTCCTATTAGCTTTGACATGTACTCAGAAATCAGCTGACTTTCTTACCAAAGTTCAGATTTCTGATACTAGATTGTTTTGATAAGTCTTTATCAAAATCATACACCTTCCCTTAGATAGCACACTTGTGTATCTAAACAATTATGAAGAGGGATGCCGTAATCATAATGTTTAGACCTTTTTGCCACTTCTCACAAGTCCAAATTAGTGTGTCGGTTAACCACACGCGCTCCACTAACGACTTTGAGAATGCAAATATCACAATTGCTATCTAGCTAAAATCTACTTAGTGAAAGTGTTTCCTCACCATCATTTTCATGAATCAGAGAGAAACCTTATGACACTTAGATTTAATGGCGTATGTGTTCTTATCCATGTGAATTGTCAAAACCATAGTCACAAGACAAGGATAATAACAAATCCAAACTCATATGGATTGAACTCAATCTTAACTTCTTGCCACCTGGCAGCTCAAGGGCCTGCCATTGCTTCCAAGTTGTTGTGCAACAAATTGAGAACTCTAAGAACTCATATGTAAAGCCAACTTTAACTGGAATGGGCACAGATATGTCAACACGATAGGTTATAAACCTCAAGTCGTGTGCTAGCGAAGAACTTCAGGTTTTATTCTTGATTATTTCTTGAGACTTTCAAGACCTTTAAGACTCCCACTGTCCTCTTGACATATAAGACTCCCTTGTCAAATATCCAAGAGATAGTGAGGATTCTAATCAAGACAAACACTTCACACAATTGGCCTAAGTTGGTCTTTGTTTTATCCAAAACATCACAACTTACCAATTTCAAATGTACAAGAGTAGAAAAACTTTTACTCTTACATTTGACAAGTGTTTTAACCTTCTTTTGAGACATGTCACTCAAATTACAATCTTGGAGTATGACTCTAAGACTTGTATTGGAACGAAGTATGACTCATCTTCTTGATTTAACCACTTCAACAATTCAAGATCCCTCTTCTTAGTCATAAGAATGCACTAAGATTTCCTTAGAGAACTAATTGTGCTATGGTTTCTTAATCATTAAGATGATCACAAAAACTGATACTAAAGTACTCTCCCATCTTTTCAGATTTGAGAAACTTTTATCTTACTGCCTAAATTGATTCTTCTTATTCGCTCTGCCTTACATTGGAACCTTTTCCAATGTCTCAGAGTTACACTTAAGCTTGTAAGTATAATCATATTTACTGAACTTAAGTAAATCATGACGAATAGTCTTATCAAGCTTTTTGTGGTGGACTTGACCAGTGCACAAGAATGTGTACTCGATCCCTTAGTCCTTTACTTGATTCACACATCCATGTGAACAAGTAATTAGTCTTAATTTTCCAAAACTTGAAAGTTCTCATTCATCATGCTATACAACTTGCATGATTCCAAGTTCCGGTCCAATTGAACCTTGGATGATGAGAATCTTTCCTTATTTGGTAAATTTAGACATTACCACAAATGAAAGAATCAATTTCATATTTCCACTCTTGCTCTTAACGGAATTATATAAGCAACAATTTTTCCTCAAATGCCATTGTAAGGATATTTTAAAATAAATAAAATCAAAAAATTCTCTTTTATTTTAAAACTTTGCGGAAAAAACTTATCCTTACAATCCATATGAGAACTTGTTGTTATCTATTCCTAGGCAATATCTCATAACTCCTAAGAAGTAGCTCAAGAATCCGATTTTTCAAACTATGCGATAGAAATCCATCTACGCGATCAGATTCAGCATATTCTTTCTTTAAGTTTCTTCACTTTTTTTCCTTTGATTCTTAAAACATCGCCATGTGACCCAGTCACATCATGTATCAAGAATCTCAGAATAGAAACTTAACAGAGTTAGATAGTGGAATTTACCTGAAGTAGAGTCAAACTTATTGACTTTAACATCCTTAGGTAAATTTGGCAGCTTCGCAACCAATGCCCCTTCCTTTGGCAATATAAACATATGGACCCTTTGATAATGGTACACGAGACTATCACAGACTTAGCTTTTCTCTTTACCATTTGGTCAACCGAGTTGACTATGGCCGATCCCTTTCCATTGGGAAGAGAATGCTTTACTAGATATCCAATGTCATCATTGTCAATGTCCATAAAGTTTTAAGAAAGTTGATCTTAGATAAGATCATTAAGGGTCTTGTCATAGTCTATTTCATAGGTGTCCCAAAGGAACTCACTATGTGACTTAGAAAGTGATTGAACCACCAACTTTCTCAAGACTTTGACACCCAACTCTCCCGGCTTGTCCATATGTGACTACATCTCCAAGATGTGCTCACACCTAGACCTTGCCTTGCCAATAGGGCTTGAGTGACCTTAAACTTTTCAAGAACTTGTGGGTTAGGGAGAATAATTTGAAGAGGTGAAGAAGTATGATATCCATGGGACATCATCTTCATTAGGAAACCTTGTTTCAAGAGATTTGGGAAGATCATAGGTGTCTAAACCAGACATCTTTTGGGAGATATTCAAGATAGTTGATTTAAAGTCCTTAATATGACACCCAATATGAAATATTAAGGCTAGGACCCAACAAACTATTTTATAACTTAGAAGAGGTATGCCGTAATCCAAGCTATAAAATATTTGAAGGTAGGTGAATGACGATTCACCAATTTCCACCAAGATAAACGAAATGTATTATTAGGTTTTAATTGGTTTTGAAACTCCTAGATCTTTGAGATTCATTGAACTTTTCAAAGGCATGTTTCAATCTCGAGTGTGCCCTTCAGGTTTTGTGACTGGGATGCCGAGGATCACAAAACAAGGTGTGAAGTAACCATGCAAATCACTTGGTACCCTTAATAAATTACCCCTCAATCGATGTGCCGGTTAACCACACACGCTCCATCGATACTATGATAAATATTAAGTCACCCTTTACCTACCTTGTTAAGTCCAAGTTAGTGTGCCGGTTAACCACACACGCTCCACTAACGACTTAGACAAAGTGTAAAGTGCAATTTCATGGATTAGCACCTTATTCACATTTTTCCTAAGTAACTAAGATTGGGTATTATTAAGAGTTTAGTTACTTAGTATTATCATTAATACTTTTAATGAAGGGAGAATTCTAGTCCTGTCAAACCCGTTCGGCTAACGACCCTCCACCAGTCAAGCAAGCGGTGGGTGAGAGTGGACACCCATTAAGTTGCCATTTTATAGGCAACAACCTTATACCCACCTTATAGACCGGCTTCGTGAATGAGGCGTACTAGCGGTAAGACTGACTTTACTCTTATACATATATATATTATTAACTTATAATATTATAAAGTGTTGAAAAATGTTCTTATGTAACCTTGTATGTGACCATAACTGAAATAAGATGAACTGTTTTTATACAATCTAACAAATATTATCAGTTATTTCAGGTTGCATGAATGCGTGATAAAACGGAAAATACGAAAGCACGCGCATAGACGAGAAAATTAGCTGTGTGACTAAAAAGTTTCACCAATATATATATATAGATATATATATATATATATATATATATATATATATATATATATATATACGTATGTATATATATGTATTATATATATGTATGTGTTATATATATATGTATTATATATATAGATATGTATATGTGTTGAATAAGTCAAACAAAGGAGGAAGTCAAGAAAAGTCAAGGATGAAGAAGCCTAAAACCTTCCCACGTTCTTTGCTCCTAGCTCTACATCAACTTGCATCTTTCAACTTACACTCAAGTGTACTACTACTAGATATTTGTTTCTCATATATATACATGTGTATGTAGTGTGTGTTTAGTGTTAGTGAGAATATAAGAGACTAAGAGAGATTCATATGTTATAGTGAATTTTCCTTTGTAAAACCACACCCTCTCAATCTTCATCCCTGGAGATAACCAAGAACATCAAGATCAACAAACAACCAAAAATGAAGAACATCATCAACTATCTTCATCTTCTTCATTCAAACTCAAGGTGTTCATCTTCAACCCATCAAACATCATCATCTTCATAAACTTTCACCACCTTATACCATCCTTAAACCTCCTCCAAAAAAACCCCTTTCAAATAACCACAACCATCACCACTTGCTGTTTTTCGACAGCAGAATCTTCAAGTCAGAAACGAAGACAACTGGGCTCGGTAAAAGCACAAAAAGACTAGGGAGATTTTCACCATCAATTCTTCAGGACCTTACCTACATCTAGAAATTTTCGTGGACGATTTTGACCACGGGAAACCCCAAAGAGACGCGAGAGAGAATTGGCTATCCAGAGAGATTTCTGTTTTTGAGTTCAGAATCTTCATGTTAGAAAACAAAAAAGCGAGAACAACACAGCCAAAATACTACTAGGGAGATTTTCACCATCAATTCTTCAGGACCTTACCTACATCTAGAAATTTTCGTGGACGATTTTGACCATGGGAAACCCCAAAGAGACGCGAGAGAGAATTGGCTATCCAGAGAGATTTACTCCGAAAGTCTACATCCATCACCACCCAAAGCTCCTTCAACTTCACCATCTTTGCTGCCTTACACCACCAAAATTACAACCTTATTCCACCTCCTAACACCCTCCAAATACCCACTCCAACCTCATCAAATCTCCTCAAAACACCCGATACCCGTATACAAATACATGACTCGTGTACTTTGCACTGTTTTGTAAACAATCCATTTTACATGAAAATGAACTTTTTACTACTTATCAAATACCGGATTGATCTTTGAACAAATATCGACCAGTCGTTCCAAGAGTCCCAATATCGACCGGTCCTTCCAAGAGAACAAATATCGACCAGTCGTTCCACGAGTCCAGTTCAGTCAATTTATTGACGAACCTACTTGATATATATTTATATACTTATATATATTTTATTATAGCTTTGTGTCATTTAAATACAGTCATTTATATTATTTATAGCTTTACGTCATTTAAATATAGTCATTTATATTATTATAGCTTTCAGTCATTTATAGCTTTCATATTTATACTTATTCCGCAATTATTATTCTTTATATATATTTACATCTTATATCTTAAACTTATATATCTATCACACAGTGACCGGTAACCGAGCCTTTTGTCGCAGTGATCAGATTTTTATATTTCCAACAATCGGTATCTGAGCTGATATATAAAAGGAATAATATCCAACAATTGGTATCAGAGCTTGTGTGATTTACCTTGAAATTTTTGTCGAAAAACTTTTGGTTATAGCGTTTATAAACCTTCCATAAGCTTGTCTTTAAAAATTTCATTTTAATATCACTTGTTCAAAATCCTTTTAAAAAAAAATGTCTTTGGCAAATTACTCCAACATGAACTCTGTGTCCATTGCAAATAGCTTAGGATCTGGTTCACGGGCACCCATACTTATTCCTGAAGAGTATAATTCGTGGGTTGGCCGTATGAATCTTCATCTTAACGCTATAAATGAAGATATCTGGAAGTGTGTAGAAGGAACATATGTTACTCCAGAAAATATGGCTACTCTTGCTACGAATCAAGCCACTCAAACCGATATCATAAGAAAGTTGGAACTCCAAGCCAAAAAGGAACTTGTTTCTGGAATACCTCACAGTATTCTAAGTCAAATGGATGACATTATACTGTTAACCGCAAATCAAATTTGGGAGAATTTGAAAAATCGTTTTTGTGGAAATAAAAGAATCATCGGAAACAAAAGAACATCTGTTTTGAATGAATTTGATAATTTCAAAATGCTTTCATCAGAAACCATCCATGATGCTCATGATAGATTCAATTTGATTATGGTTAAAATGAACAATTTGGGTATCAAAAAGACACAACACGAGATAAATCTCAAGTTTTTAAACAATCTTTTCGAAAGCTGGAAAATGGTTAAACTCATTATTCAGGGAAATCCAGCTATTCATACTGAAACTTTGTACAACTTGTATGGAGAACTTCAATCGTATGAATCCTCGATTGACCCACCAACCACTGCAGCTTTTGGAGGACCACTTGCACTTGTGTCCACAACTTCTCAAAACCAAACACCTTTCAATGATCAAAACTTTAATCATTTTAATCAGACTACATCTTTTCAAAACCAAGCCTTCCAGTCTGATTCAAATGATGAAGCAGATTATCAACAACTGTGTGCGTTGGTTGCAAACACAAATCTCCAGAGATTTATCCCAAATCATGGTCAATCAAATTTTAGACCAAATTTTCAACCAAGACCATCTTTTGGACAAAATAACTCAAGTTTTCAACCAAGACCATCTTTTGGTCAAAACAACTCAGGTTTTCAACCTAGACCTTACTTTGGACAAAATTCTCAAAGACCTTCTTTCCAAAATAACTCAAACCAAGGTTTTCAAAACCAGGGATTTCAAAACGATCCCAACTCAGGTCATAATCACAATCCAAACAATAGTTTTCAAAATCAAAATAGAGGTTTCCAAAATCAAGGTTACAACAATCAAAACAATGGTTTTCAAAACAACCAAAATTTTAGATTCCAACAAAACCATTCTCAACCTTCCCAACAAGCCCAAACTCAAACACCTGAAAGACTTCCGATTAAAAGTCAAAAGGATGATAGTGATGAAGAAGTGATCATTTGTCACAACTGCAAAGGAACAAATCACTATGCCAGAGAATGTCGAGCCAAAAACAAAACCAAAATCAAAGACTCAGCATACTATGCTCAAAGAGCCGATGAATTGAAGAAGCTGGAAAACCAAGAAAAGCAAAGAGCATTGATGGCAATCCATGAACCAAGTGTGGAATACTGGCCAACTTCTGATGACGAAGCTGAACACGAACCAACACAATCAAACTTCTGCTTCGTAGCTGGTGTTGAAATACCTTCAAGAGCTCCAAACGTCATAGAACAGGTATGGTCTATGATCTCTGAACTTGGTTTTTCCAAAACAATTTTTGAGTCCCACATAACCAAAATTGAGACTAGTCTGGAAGTTGATCTCAAAACATATCATGACACAATGGTCAATTATGATATTTGCAAATCTGAGTTACAAACCTTGCAACTCAAATTTGGAGAATCAACAAGAACGAAAAGCAAATTGGAAAGAGACGTTGAAAGAAAATCAGAAGATTATAATCACGTCTTGGAACAATTAAATCAGTCCCTAATTCAGAAAAGGGATTTGGAACTAAAAAATCAGTCAGTCATTTCTTCTGAAATAAAAGATGTTTTAGAAATGGAAATCCTTCAGTTGAAACAAGACTTTCAAGAATCAACTGACAAATACAATGTTTTAAATGAAAAGCTGACTGATTCTTTAAAACAAATCAATTCTCTTGAAACCGAGAATAAAAGACTGATATGGAATATGGATTCTATCAAAGTTGCCAGAAAACTAAGTGATGATATTTTCACCAAGGCAAACACCTTGGGAACTGGCAAAATTGATACGAATTATAGACCAGGAATTGGAAGAGAATCCTTTGAAATTGAACAAGCAAAACAGAAAAACATGACGAATTGTGAAAACTCTGAATCTACTCTACATAATCTTTTCACATCTGTTAATGAGGAAGATTCAGATGACGAAACAGTTATCAACTGTAGTCCAGATGATACTGCTTTCAGTGTTTCCAAAAAGTCTTTCAAAAGAGTTGTAAATTCTGAAACAGACTCTGCAAGTTCTTTAACTCACCAAATCAAAAATACTGATGGAACCACTAAACTCAAAAACTTTTTGAATGGAGAAAATTCCTCTTATAAGGATGGTAGTACTTCTATACCAACTGCTTTTCCTACAATGACTTCATCAATTGTTGGAAAAACTAGTCTGGGACAAAAATACTCCAAGAAACAACAAACAAGCAAAAAATCCATTCAAGTCACCAAAACCCCACTAATCAAACCAAACCTTTTTGAAAAACAACCAAAGAAACCAAACGTCATACCTCATAAACAGGTTTCCAAACAAAAACCAAAATCTTTTCAAAAACCTTTTGAAAACCGCTTTCAAGATATTACTTTTACTCATTCAAGGAACTTTCAAAAACCATCACATCCGAAAGTTTCAAACCATCATCCTCAAAAAGCTTTTCAAAACCGCCCATCACATCCCAGATATGAAGAAAACTTTTCAAACAAACCTTCACATCTAGGATATCTTTCACCAAATCACAGATCTTATCAACCCACAGGTTTTCAAAAACAAATCGCATTTTGGGTAAAATTGATAGATCAAATCAAACCTCAACCATTCCATCGTTATAAACCAAACCATTACAATAATGTGAAGTCAAATGATAAAAGAAATTCATTAAGAAAAGCACCCAAAATAACAACTGACAAACCAGGACCCATTCAGATTTGGGTACCTAAAGTTTCTGTCTGATTGTAGGTACTTAATGCTGGAGAACCCAATGATGATACATGGTATATTGATAGTGGCTGCTCCAAGCATATGACAGGAAACCGGAACTACTTACGTGACTTCAAACCTATACAAACCAATCAAGATGTTACCTTCGGCAACAACATGAAAGCAAAAATCAAAGGTTATGGAAACATAACAAATGGTAATTTTACCATAAAGAAAGTTGCCTTCGTCGATGACCTGAAACACAACCTCATCAGTGTTTCTCAACTGTGTGATAACAATCTTGAAGTTCTTTTCACCAAACAACGAAGCTTGATCATGGACGCCAAAACCAAAGATGTTATAGTTGATTCTGACCGTGCCGGAAATATGTATCCACTTGACATGGATCTTATCTATGGTAAACCCGATATATGTCTGCTATCTAAAGCCCCAGCAGATATTAGTTGGTTATGGCACCGCCGCCTTTCCCATCTAAACTTTGGGTACATCAACAAATTAATCGGCGATGATCTTGTTCGAGGGCTACCACTTCTGAAGCTTGATAACGAAACTCTTTGTGCCGCATGTGAAAAAGGAAAACTTTCCAAATCCACTCACAAAAGCATCTCAGAATCTAGTGTGTCCGAACCACTAGAGTTGTTGCACATAGACCTTTGTGGCCCTGCCAAAACCCAAACCATTCAAGGGAAGAAGTACATTCTTGTTGTCGTTGATGGTTTCTCGCGCTTTACTTGGGTCTTTTTCTTAAGACTAAAATCAGAAGCACCTGAAGAGATGATCAACTTCATCAAACAAATCGAGCTGAAGTTGAAACGACCTGTTCGAAGAATCCGAAGTGATAATGGTTTAGAGTTCAAAAACAATACTCTAGATTCATTTCTCAAAGACAAAGGAATTGAACACAACTTCTCAGCCCCATACACTCCACAACAGAACGGTGTTGTCGAAAGAAGGAACCGAACTCTATGTGAAGCTGCAAGATCAATGCTTATCTTCGCTGATCTGCCACAATACTTCTGGGCAGAAGCAATAGCCACAGCTTGCTATACTCAAAATTGTTCCTTAATCCATAAACATCTTCATAAAACACCATATGAAGTCATTAACAACCGAAAACCAAACATCAAATTTTTCCATATTTTCGGTTGTCGATGCTTCGTAAAGAATAATAAAGATCACCTTTCAAAATTTGAATCAAGGTCGGACGAAGGAATTTTCCTTGGTTACTCTTTTTCTTCAGCTGCTTATCGAGTACTGAATAAACGTACTAGAGTAATTGAAGAAAGTACCGATGTTCATTTCGATGAATTTTATGTTAGGAAATTGGATCGTGAACATTTTGGTTCAAAAATGATTGAAAATATTTTTCAAAATCCAATTCAACAAACACCTTCTCCTGACATAGACATTGAAATCGATCTTGATTTGCTTTTTGAACAACCAAAAACCGCTTACAATTCTGAACTTCTAACTACTTTAATTGACCCTACAGGAACACCCAGTGAAGTAATTCCACAAACAAACCAAAATGATGCAAATCAATTCGAGGGGGAACCACCAACACATACTTCCTCTTTGGAACAAACACCAAATCCTCCTTTAAACACCCGAACCCCAAATAGCCAAAACAATCCCGATGCATCATTTATGGGGGAACCTTCAAACCTATTCCAAGATGAAACGCCCGGAGAAGAACAATGGGATACTGAAACTCCAATTATTATAGCGGAAGAGAATCGCTTAATAAAGTGGACCAGAAATCATCCAACAGACCAAATCATCGGAGATCCCAACATAGGCATTCAGACTAGAGGCGCATCCACAAATGAATGTTTATTTGGAGCCTTCTTATCCACGACCGAACCCAAAACCATACATTCTGCTATAAAAGATCCAGATTGGGTAAAAGCTATGCAAGAAGAGCTAGCAGAATTTGAAAGAAACGACGTATGGAATCTTGTTCCTACTCCACCCGATGTTACTGTTATAGGTTCAAGATGGGTATACAGAAACAAGACTGACGATCAAGGAATAATTTGTCGAAACAAGGCACGTCTTGTAGTCAAAGGATATTCACAACAAGAGGGAATCGACTACGATGAAACATATGCTCCAGTTGCCCGAATTGAAGCAATTCGCATCTTTCTTGCATATGCTGCACATAAGAATTTCAAAGTATTCCAAATGGATGTTAAATGTGCATTCCTACATGGAGAGATAGATCGCGAAGTATACATCCAACAACCACCAGGTTTCGAAGATCCCAAATTTCCAGATCACAGCTTTAAATTGCAGAAAGCTGTCTACGGCTTGAAACAAGCACCTCGAGCTTGGTATGCCACGTTGTCAACCTTTCTCGAAGAATCAGGTTTTAAAAGAGGTTCAATTGATCAAACACTCTTTCGTAAAATCTTTAATAAACATCTGTTAATCGTACAAATATATGTTGATGACATTATTTTCGGTTCTACTGATGAATCTTTAAGTGTTAAGTTTGCAGATCTAATGAAGAGCAAATTTGAAATGAGCATGATTGGGGAGATGACTACTTTTCTCGGACTTCAAATCAAACAGTCAACTGATGGCATTTTCATCAACCAAGAGAATTATGTCAAAAACCTACTCACTCGTTTTTCAATGGAAAAATCCAATACCGCAAAAACCCCAATGGCTTTTGGATACAAAATTGATGCAGACTTAAATGGCAAACCCGTTGACCAGAAAAGATATCGTGGAATGATCGGATCACTCTTGTACCTCATTACCAGCAGACCTGACATCATGTTTTCTACATGTGTTTGTGCTAGATACCAAGCAAATCCTATGGAATCCCATGTAGTTGCTGTGAAACGCATCTTCAAATACCTTAAAGGCACTCCCAAACTTGGCCTTTGGTATCCAGCTAAATCCGATTTTCAGCTGAACGCTTTCACCGACTCAGACTACGGAGGATGCAAGCTAGATAGGAAGAGTACATCTGGTAGCTGTCAATTCCTAGGAGGTAGACTAGTGAGTTGGACTTCAAAGAAACAGACGTGTGTATCCACATCAACAGCAGAAGCTGAATATGTCGCTGCCGCCAGCTGTTGTTCACAAGTCATATGGATGCAAACTCAACTGCGTGACTATGGCTTCAAAATCTCACAAATTCCCATATTTTGTGACTCAACTAGTGCAATTGCCATTTCTCACAATCCCGTTCACCATTCCATGACAAAGCACATCGACATTCGATATCACTTTATCAAAGACAACATTCAAAAGGGTCATATCGAACTACACTTCATCAACTCCGAAGATCAAATTGCCGATGTCTTCACTAAGGCTCTCGATGAAACGAAGTTTCAATACTTCCTAGGCCGTCTAGGAATGTTAAATCCAGATAACATCCATCCTTAAACTTTTACTTTTTGTTTGTACAAAAGTGTGTTTACTTTCATTCAAAAAGAAAATTCAAAAACATTTGAAAACTGCTTTCTTTTCAAAAAAAACCAAAAACATTG
This sequence comes from Lactuca serriola, assembly GCF_051521515.1. Taxonomy (NCBI): domain Eukaryota; kingdom Viridiplantae; phylum Streptophyta; class Magnoliopsida; order Asterales; family Asteraceae; genus Lactuca; species Lactuca serriola. Next base: position 45,259,902 of record NC_136412.1, on the reverse strand, counting down.
AAATAACCAATATTTCCAAAAACATTCAGAAAAACAAATCTTCAAAAATATTATAAAAGACTTGCCATAATAAGCTTTTATAGAACCTTGTGATTAATCGTCTTTTGACTTAATTTTCAGATGCTTATGCTCGATGAAGATATTAAGTCATATTGATTCTCAATTGGAGTGAAGGTTCAAATCTCCTACTTTTCATAATGTACATAACTTTATTTCCTTCAATTTTATTTCATTATTGATGATTTCAAAAAGGGACATAAGGTTAGGAGGTTCAGATGAAAACAAAAACCCATGTGAGAATTTGTGCCTCATCAATCTGAATCATTGTGGAATTCATTTCTTGTGAGCTTAGGTGTGTCACTATTGCTTATAAGGTATATCCGATTATACCTTGTCACGGTCTCATTTTTGCTTAGATATCAAAATGACCAGGGACGATACATTCATTTCATACATACTAGACAAACTGTCTTTTATGCCACTAATCCCTACCTAGATATAAGCCAACCAAAAATGATGTCTTGAGATCCCGTGATCCATCAACAAGAAAAGACGAAACAAGATAAAAAGGAATCAACAAGAAAGCCAAATCATTCACCGAAGAAATACCAAACAAAACAAAAAAAACTCTACATTTGGTATTTTCAAACAAAGTTCAATCAAATGGTTATTTCAAAGCAAACATCAAAAGATCTCGTGATCTGTTTTTAACCATTTTTCACAAAAAGGGATATCTTAATCCCGCAAGATAGATACTCTCAAAAATCCCAATTTTCTCAAATGTAGCAAATTCTCGATGCTAAAACAAAATATCCTTTTACAACAAAAAGGATATTGATCAACAAAAAGGATACCATCAAAGAAAAAGCTGCAACAACAAAGGATTTCCCGGGATACTGTAGCCTTCATCAATGAAAGTTCTTAGTTGCAAACTGCACTATGAAAATTGCTAAACCCCTCTACATGTATTTCCCGACGGAGAGAGAGAGAAAGTTAATGGCATGAATGAAGAAACCCGCTGAGTAATGCCGAAACCAGTCTTATGTGATTGATTATCTAATAATGAGACTAAGTGACCTTTCAAGAAAAGCATAGTTGAACACCTCCAATATGAGTGTGAGTCGTCAGAGAGAGATATCACTCATTTTTAGTGATCATTAACTTGTTCTGCTGCCAGAACAACTAAACACCCAAGTGAAGTGTGAGCTATACCTATGAGCGTTCATCTGAATCGACCTGTTAAACCACTTGTCGTCATTAATAATGCTATAAAATCTTAAGAAATTTCTTTAGATACATATATGGCTACCCTTTGATAACCGAACCTGAGACTTTGATTCGGAAACAAATTTCTGAAAATCTTTTACATAAGATATGTTAAACCAAGTCACAAACTTTCAAATCAATTGCTATGGTTTATATATATCTTATCTATTGACAAATCTTTTATCTCGAATCTTCAAAAGTTAAACTGTCAATATGATTATATCATACCTGTCCTTATTTCAGCAATGATCACATAGGGGGAAATTGTTGAAAAATGTTCTTATGTAACCTTGTATGTGACCATAACTGAAATAAGATGAACTGTTTTTATACAATCTAACAAATATTATCAGTTATTTCAGGTTGCATGAATGCGTGATAAAACGGAAAATACGAAAGCACGCGCATAGACGAGAAAATTAGCTGTGTGACTAAAAAGTTTCACCAATATATATATATATATATATATATATATATATATATATATATATATATATATATATATATATACGTATGTATATATATGTATTATATATATGTATGTGTTATATATATATGTATTATATATATAGATATGTATATGTGTTGAATAAGTCAAACAAAGGAGGAAGTCAAGAAAAGTCAAGGATGAAGAAGCCTAAAACCTTCCCACGTTCTTTGCTCCTAGCTCTACATCAACTTGCATCTTTCAACTTACACTCAAGTGTACTACTACTAGATATTTGTTTCTCATATATATACATGTGTATGTAGTGTGTGTTTAGTGTTAGTGAGAATATAAGAGACTAAGAGAGATTCATATGTTATAGTGAATTTTCCTTTGTAAAACCACACCCTCTCAATCTTCATCCCTGGAGATAACCAAGAACATCAAGATCAACAAACAACCAAAAATGAAGAACATCATCAACTATCTTCATCTTCTTCATTCAAACTCAAGGTGTTCATCTTCAACCCATCAAACATCATCATCTTCATAAACTTTCACCACCTTATACCATCCTTAAACCTCCTCCAAAAAAACCCCTTTCAAATAACCACAACCATCACCACTTGCTGTTTTTCGACAGCAGAATCTTCAAGTCAGAAACGAAGACAACTGGGCTCGGTACAAGCACAAAAAGACTAGGGAGATTTTCACCATCAATTCTTCAGGACCTTACCTACATCTAGAAATTTTCGTGGACGATTTTGACCACGGGAAACCCCAAAGAGACGCGAGAGAGAATTGGCTATCCAGAGAGATTTCTGTTTTTGAGTTCAGAATCTTCATGTTAGAAAACAAAAAAGCGAGAACAACACAGCCAAAATACTACTAGGGAGATTTTCACCATCAATTCTTCAGGACCTTACCTACATCTAGAAATTTTCGTGGACGATTTTGACCATGGGAAACCCCAAAGAGACGCGAGAGAGAATTGGCTATCCAGAGAGATTTACTCCGAAAGTCTACATCCATCACCACCCAAAGCTCCTTCAACTTCACCATCTTTGCTGCCTTACACCACCAAAATTACAACCTTATTCCACCTCCTAACACCCTCCAAATACCCACTCCAACCTCATCAAATCTCCTCAAAACACCCGATACCCGTATACAAATACATGACTCGTGTACTTTGCACTGTTTTGTAAACAATCCATTTTACATGAAAATGAACTTTTTACTACTTATCAAATACCGGATTGATCTTTGAACAAATATCGACCAGTCGTTCCAAGAGTCCCAATATCGACCGGTCCTTCCAAGAGAACAAATATCGACCAGTCGTTCCACGAGTCCAGTTCAGTCAATTTATTGACGAACCTACTTGATATATATTTATATACTTATATATATTTTATTATAGCTTTGTGTCATTTAAATACAGTCATTTATATTATTTATAGCTTTACGTCATTTAAATATAGTCATTTATATTATTATAGCTTTCAGTCATTTATAGCTTTCATATTTATACTTATTCCGCAATTATTATTCTTTATATATATTTACATCTTATATCTTAAACTTATATATCTATCACACAGTGACCGGTAACCGAGCCTTTTGTCGCAGTGATCAGATTTTTATATTTCCAACAATCGGTATCTGAGCTGATATATAAAAGGAATAATATCCAACATAAAGTATAAGGGTTGAATTTTAACTTTTAAAATTCTAAGGGCTAACTTGGAATTAAAGTATTCATAAGTGAAAACTTTACAAATTCCAAAACTTGAGGGCAAGTTTTGAAACTATTCAAAACTAATTAATTCCATAACTTATGTGTTTAAAGTAGTTTTAATCCAAAAACTCTTCAAGTTCCATAACTTGAGGACAAGTTATGGAAGACTTTAAACTAATAAAAGAATTAACTTTTCTTTATTTTATAACTTATGGAATTAATTAAGGTTACACTTTTTTTTTTATTTTATTTTATTTTATTAAATGAAGAGACTCTTCATTTTTTGTAACCTTTGCCAACTTTTATGAGTTTTAAGATTCATAAATGTGACTTATAAGTTACATAAACACATTTTATGAACTTCTTTTTAGATTAATTTGGATTAAAACCAACTATCACATAATTTTATTCATTAATCTAAATTCACTCATAAAATAAGGTAACACAAAAAAACTTTTGGTGATCCATAACTTATTCTTAAGTTATGGAATCCTTTAAAACATTAACACCAAATTTTTTGTAACTCCATAAAACTTTGAATCAATTTTTTTTTAAAACCTTTTCATATCCATAACTTATGGAGGTTTCAAAAAATAAAACTCTTTAGATCAAACTTTTAAAACTAATAAAACAATCATATTATTTTATCTTTTATTAAATTTGACCTAATTCAACTCATAAAGCAAATTATTCAAATTTTACAAATAATTAGTTTTTCACAAGAACAAGTAATTATCTTAAAATTTGACAAACTTCATGGTTTTTTTTTTTTTTTTTCAACTTCGAAAATAAAATATTTGCATCAATATAACAGAAAACAACCTGGCTCTGATACCACTGTTGGGTTTTGTGCATTCTAACACTTCCTAAGTGTACATGCAACCCTAAATACCTTCGATCTATGTTTTCTCTATTATATATGCAAATAAGAACTTCCAAGGTATTATCCTAATCTAGCATACAAAACAATAATGTAACAAGATAGAATACATACCTCTTGATGTAGAAAGTCTTCATGAAGCTTGAGTGCTTAGTGCCCCAAGTGTGACACCTCAAATGGAATCACAATCATCAAAACACTTAGAATGACTTGAGAGAATTCTACACTCACCAAAATCGGCTAGCCCTTTCTTGAATACTACTAGTGGCCGATTTTTCCTCAATAATAAGATGCTTATATAGTTACACAATTAGGGTAAACTCTTAATTGTCATGGCTTTCCATTTCCTTGGATCCATGGGTACAAATACACCATGGAGCATCCATGGACCATCCTATGGGTTTTAGCCCAACTTGATTATCCATGGAGCATTAGCCCACTATACAAGTATGGATGATTTACACAATCAACCCATATATTTAATTAGTCTTCTTTTGATCACTTAATTAATCCTAGATTAATTCTTGATCAATACTAATTAAATAATCTTATTATTCTTATTATTAATATACTAGAACTTATAATATATTAATAACCATAAGTGTCTTATTTCTCTCATTCAAGTGCATGATGGTATGCAACCCAAATGGACCATGCCGGGTCGGGTCAAGTCTTACCAAATATAGTTATGGACTTAGACATTAATCCAACAGTATGGTCTCAAGACGTTTGTCGTTCATGCCAAGGTATCGTTGGTTGGTGATTAACATCATCCAACCACTAAAAGAGACTTGGAAATGTCTCTAGAGCTAACTTGCTATAGTCCAATGACTTGACTACAACATGTTTCAGATAAACTCTAATGAAAGTATGATAAGAGTACTTGAATAAAGAATGACACAGAAGTTAGCCGACTGTCAATATCTTTGATATTCATGACGTAAAAGTTCTGGAAAATGACCTTTTAAAAAGGTATTACATCATATCCAGAGAAGATAGTTCTTGACAGCATAAAGACCTAACCAAAAGTACTTACATTACAAGATAGTTTCATAGAAAATGCCACATCGGGAATAGACAGAAAAACGATTTCTTTTAACAAGGAAAAATAAAGTAAAGCATCTACTACTGGCGACGGTCATCCCTCTGGTGAACTCTCAGTTCAGCCAATTGACGTTCCACATCAAGTAGGTGTCTTTCGTACACCTTTTGGCGTACTCGGAGCTCTATGACTTCGGCTCGTGATTCAGCCAGTGCTTGCTGCAGGGTTTCATGGTCTCTCTCAGATCTCTCCCGAGCATCTTCTAGACGAATGCTGCGGAGGGTATGCATTCTTGCATCGACGACAACTTCTATGATCTGATGTAGGGTTGTCCTGCCTTGAATCTCATTTCGAGCCACTCTGCGGACCAAGATTGGCAAGATTCTATCTGTTGAGCCCTCATTGCTCAGGTCATAAAAGCTTCGTTCACCATCAAATGGCATGGGCTGATCTTGTCCTTGGTTTCATGTTTCCAAGCATTCCACCCACTCAGGCGTCGGGCCAAGAAAAGTCCGACGAGGGTTAGGAATTGGAAAGGGAGCTGCCTGGGGTAGGTTCTCAACCTTAGGTTCGGAGTTAGCATCGTCCGAAAGGTCTTCATCATGGTGATCATTCATAGGGATAGGATGATCATTCTCTGGTTCTTCTTCAAACCATCCAGCAATGACCTCATTCGGAAGGTACTGGTGTCCGTGGGGATGGAGTCCATCCAGGTTATCTACACGAGAATTGGGGTAAGAAAATAATTATTAGACGAACAATCTAGATAATTATTTAGAAAATCTTCATTAGTTAAATCACTAATTGTGAAGTGCATACCAGTTATATGAAATCGAAACAGGATAGGCCTTCGAATAAGTTACCTTAACTCCAAATTCACACAGAATAGGGGTAAAGCAACAACATCATCCATTGCATTAATAATATAATTTTAATACAAGTGTGTTCTGTCAAATTATAATAAACACTAAAGTATAAATCAAAATGAAAGATGAGTCTTGAACGAGCACCATCTTCTCTAAACCTTGCATCGGTACCTGTCTACTGTTGACCTGAGGATACAAGTTATTTTGAAAGAGAGTATCAGCTTTAAAGCTGGTGAGATCATAAGTATTTTAGTGTCTTAATTTGTATGTAAGTATTTGTATGTATTTGAAATGTAAGTATTTGTATGTATATGAACTTTAAGTATGAAAATGTTTTAAACATCCTAGAAAACCATATGTTTCCTACTAAAAGTATCTTTCTACTAAGGCATCTAGTATCTGTGTGTGTCTCTTGTAAGAGTGTGTATTTTTCCCAAATCTGACTATCATTAATCAAAAATATAGCTTCTACATTACCGTGCATCGTGTGAATGTTCACGAAGTGAATGTAATGGGAAAATGAAATAGTACTATGGTGTAGTATCTGACTATAACCGTACTAACTACCTTAAATCTATTGTAATTTAAAGTAACATGTGATTGACCTATATCCTGCTACCGACTCTAGTTAAACGACGATGTAAGACGCCGTAAGAAATGAAATTTAGCACCCGTAGACTTGCAAGTCCCACTGTAGCGAGTAGCAAGGTGTAGGATAGTCAATCTAGTATAGATCACGCAAACTCATACGCTCCCCAATTAAGGAGATTCGAGATACAAGAGCGGTCATGGCAGGAAATGCCATGACCCGCTCAATGGTTCACATAACTACATGAGTGTACATGTAATGAATGTGCCAACTGGAAGGTGTACTCTTTCTCTGTCTAGCCTATATGTACTGAAATGTTATGTGTGTGCTAGCTGTAATGTATGTTCTCTCTATCTAGCACGTATAGTAATGTACTGTGTGTACTAGCTGTAATGTACTGTATGTATTACTCGTACTGACTCATGAATGAACTGACTCATTGTATGTTTCATTGTTCTAGTAATAGTAATTGTATCTTCCTGTGCTACCCCTATGGTAACTTACTAGTGATGTAACTGGTACGTATGAACACGGAAGTATACCGTTGCTACCCAACGGTATTGAATGGACTCGAAGAACCTTTATGACTATATATGTACACATGATATATAACTAATATTTAAACAACCTTCGGACGGATACCCGATACCCCAACAGACCACATCTCAACGGCGAAAACGAAATAGGGCTGGCAGGCCTTCCTAAGCCTTTTAAACATTGCTTATATAACTATACATACATAGGCATGAAATTGATAATATAGTAGCATAAAATAAGTTTTGTAAAACCTTTGAACATGATTACTATCTAAGAAAAGATCGAATTGATGTCAATCTATAAAACGGGTTGAAAGCATGGGTTTGATAAAACAGTTTAAGTATAAAGAAACATTTGGTTGAAACACAATTGTAAATGATTTTGAAATGAAACCTGTAGTGTAAAATGAACAGTTTAATAAGGAGTTTTAAACATATAAAACATTTATGAAAATCATGTGAAGAAAACTGTTTGGTAAAATAGCTAATGAGTAGTAAATCATTTGAATGTTGCTTATTAATCACATGTGATTGATATAATAACTAGCATGATTCTACTTGTATCCCCCCCATAAAACATTTAAAAACATTTAAAACATTGATTAAGGGGTATGAACTCACCTGTTGTGAGTGGTACGGATGAACTGAAGATCTAGGATTGCTAGGTGTCAAGTGAAGTCTTGAACACACTCTATGATCCTAGTTAACATATAATATCACTTATAAGTATCAAATTAGTCTTTAAACAACTAATAAACAAAGTCAAGACACCCTAGGACATGTTAAACACCTTTAACAAGTGTTTTAAGTCTCAAGGATTGCATCTAAGTGTTGTAGGGAAAAGCTAGTGTGTGTAGGGTTCAAGGAAAACTGCATAACGTAGTTCACGGCCCTAAGGTTATCAAAAAAGGAGTTTACAGTCGTAAACTCATGGGTTTATAGCTGTAAGTGCCTACTTACTTGACCACTTGATGTTTTGAGGCTTTACAAGACCCTAAGAAGCATTTCTACTAAATGGCATGGTCTTTGGAAGAGTTTAGGGCATCCTATAACTCCTTTTAGGAGTTCACGGACCTGGGACCAAACCCCTTGGAGATTACGGCCATAATCTCTCATGGAAGGGTGTTTTTGGTGTTTTCAAGTCCCTAATTTAACTAGGAATGAATCTAGGCTAGTGTCTAAGGCTTAAGGAGAGTTTAAAGCACACTTTGGCCCTTTTGTTTGGAGTTCACGGTCCAAGAACTTCTTGGGCTGTGAACACCTTACTCTTGGTGTTCTAGGGGTGTTTTCTAGTCCTAAATACATTAGGGTACGAGTCTAAGCTATTTCATTGCATGAGGAAGGGACTAGGGCACTCTTTGCCCCTTAAAGAAGGGTTTATGGTCCAAGATGTTCTTGGGCCGTAAACTCTTAAATATTGATGGTTTCCTATGATTTCTAGTGTATTAGACACATATCAAGCCTTATAATACACTTAGATAGAAGTACTCACGTTTTGGGACGAAAGTTCGAAGATCCGTGAGAGAGAATTCGTCTTTTCTCTAGTTGGGAATGTAACTAATGAATAATTATGGCTCAGAAACATATATATACTCCTGGGGTTTTTGGCAGAAAATATTTTATTCAAGCAATGACCTCTAATATCATAGAGTTTTGAAATAACAGAGTTGCACAATACCCTAGTGCATCCTCTCTCCTGATATCTCTTTAAGTGTAAATCCTGAAATGCTCAAAGTTATACCAAAATTCTGAACATTTACTGAAACTAATCTAACTTCTATTGACTTAATCTTGTTTGCACATAATGGAAATCTCGGGTTGTCACGATTAGGGCCTAGATTAGGTATACTAATCGCCTTTTAAACCATGGGTAATTGGCTTCTTATCATGATAGTAAAATATGGGAGTGTTTTGAAGTATGAGCTTCTATGATTGGCCATGTTAGTTCCAAAAACAAACCTCAACATGCTACACAACTCCTTAGTGGACATTCCAAGTTGTTCATATCAAAATCAGAATGAACTGATCATATGTACATGTTATCTAGTCGACTAACCATAGTCAACTCCTAACTCAAGAAAATTCCATTTTACTTTAATATGTCAACGTACATTTGATAATTGCTCTTTCTAACAATTTAGAATGCAATGTTTGAAGTAAACTAGGAAGAGCTTTAACAAAGGCATGATATTTCCTTTCGTTTCGCAAACTACGAAACTGACAAGATTGATTATCCTCATGGCTAATCCTTTCAAAGGTTTTATAGCAATAGATTTTAGTGGATAAGGTTTTCGACATCATTCAATAAAATTCCATTATAGTTTGTTTTACTTATCCTTAGAAAAGAATCTCCCTAAATTATTTTAGAAGGCTAGGATCCATATTTGGCTCCATGATGTGTAAAGGGATGCCGTAAACACACCATAAAGTTATTTAGGTAGGCAAAGCCCTTTGCCAATTTCGATCACCACGAAATTCCTTGATCTTTTAGATTCATTGACTATCAATGGCATATTAATCTCAGATTATGTTCATCTCAAATTCAATGACGGGGTCGCCGCAGATCATTGAACAGATAGTGAAATTGACCATACAAAATCGCATGGTCCCCGGCTCAAGTTACGCTTGAGATCTGCGAGTTCCACATCATTCTCTACCTATACTCTCAAATTGACGTGTCGGTTAACCACGCGAGCTCCATCAACAAGTTACAAAGAGAATGTGCAAATTTTATGGATAACATAAGATTCACATTAAATAATTGAGAATTAACCTTGCAAAATCGCATGGCCCCCGGCTCAAGTTACGCTTGAGATTCGCGAGTACCATATCATCCTCAACTATACCCTAGATTGATTTGCCAGTTAACCACACGAGCTCCACCAACATAATATAAAGAGAATGTGCAATTTTCTTTGATAATATAAACTCACATTCTATTAATAAAATGGGATTTTGTTTTATACTTGTATTTTAAATACTTTTAGATTGACCATTATCACTATCAAACCCTTTCGGTAACTCTATTCTTAAAATGCAATAAGGCGGTGAGGGTGGTAAGCGCGAAGCATACTAAAAACCGACCTAATTAGGAATCAAAGAGACCTCCTTAAACCCCTACATTAGAACGGGTGAGCCTAGTCGAGGTAAGACTGACAATGTCAATATTTAAACATGCGAGGGCGCATGCTGTAACTTTCTTACATATATAGTAGACACAATTCTAATATATATAAATACAAGGGGTAAATTTAAAACTCTTTAAATTTAGTTGTTTATTATTAATTCTAATTAATTGCGAGGACGCAATGTAACAATTAATAAATCATGAGGGGTTAATATTCAAATTTATAAAACTCTATTATAAATAATATTAAAATATTTGAAATCACTATGTAAATAATATATATATATATATATATATATATATATATATATATATTCAAATTCAAATAAGCACATTTAAAATAATATATATCAATTATCAAGATTCAACAAACAATTTAAATTAGGTATTTATCCATATTTAATAACCTTCATATTTGAAAAATGGCAAAAATCCGAAAACCCTAATTCTGCCGACCTCACGTCGTGAGCTCCTAGCTCTCACGTCATGAGCTGCGACTAAGGTATTATCAATTACGAATTTTTCAATAATCTTGCTACCATTCAATTTCAAACAAGTATTTTCAGAAAACATGGATGTAGGGTGATAGTAACTATGAACCAATGGCTCTCATACCACTGTTGTGTTTTATACGCATCAAATACACTCTAAAACTAGGTAGCGGAAAAATCAAAACAATCATATACCTAAGTGTACATACATCCCATGGATCTATGGCTTCATGCTAATTACATCAACCCTAGAAAACATAAAACATAAGTAAGAAAACATACCTCTTATGTAGCCCTTGATCTCCATGGTTGAGATCTTGAACCTCCATGAAGTTGCTTGGATGAAAGGACCCAAACCAGAATCCCTCTAATGGTAGCAGACCCAATGCCACCAAAGAGTGGAATAAAAATAACTAGGAGAAGGGTCAATTTCACAAACCCAAAGGGGTTAGAAATAGTCCCTAAGAGGGGGAGGAAGAAGGGTTGGCGAATTCAAACCAAGGAGCAAGGAGGAATGAAATCCCTAAGGCCTTATTTATAGCCTTGGATGCCTCCTAGGGTTTAGTATCCTTCCCATGTGGGATGGAGGCCTAACCACAAAATTTCACTCCTTTCTCATGTGGGATGGAGTGATTTTCATCCAACCCTAATTCCATAAGGTTCTAGAACATTCCTGATTAACCAACTATCGATTAATGAACATTCAACCCTTTAACTAATTAAACTATTAATTAATTCCCAATATATATTTCCAAAATATATTTCCAATTAGTTTCTTATTAATTATTAACCATAATAATTAGTAAACTAATTTCTCCTTTATTTATTCTACTCAATTTGGGTCTTGAGGGCAACCCAAAAGGACCCTGCTATTATTAGAAATATGACCAATAGTTAATGATCTTGGACACTATTCCAACACTCGGTGAGTCAAGTCAACCTAGTAGTGTTGACTTTGACCATGGACCTTTGACTTTGACTTTGTCTAGAGCTAACTTAGTTTGACTTCTGGAGGGGATTTTAGGACTAAGTGTTATATTGGTATTGGTAGCTCGGGGAGTCGATTGATCAACAGTTTGAGGATCTGCCAGCTAGCAGCGAGGGGTTATTCGCAAGATTTTACAGTCAGTTTGTGAAGTGAGTTTTTTCCAGTAAGAAGGGTATATTCGGCCTGTTTATGTATGTTAGCGTATATCAGATTTAAATCCGATGTCGGGGTTAGCACGATGCAGTTTATATGTTCTGGATTTCATTTCGATAGCGGGCGAGGCCCAGGGAAGGGTTATATATATATATATATATATATATATATATATATATATATATATATATATATATATATATATATAACTAGTCATACACTACTGCCTCGGGTACCACTCGGCATCGAACCGCAGCCCGGAAAAAATATATGTATATATATATATATATATATATATATATATATATATATATATTCCAGACTGCGGTTCGATGCCGAGTGGTACCCGAGGGAGTAGTGTATGACTAGTTATACTTGATGTCTTTGTGATACTTCTATGTGCCTGGTAGGGGGATGAGTGTTGGTGGGGCCCCGTATCTCATCACTATCTGAGTGTAGACGGGGTTCCATATCTCATTAGTAGCAGAATAGGGGCAGGGCCCAAGATAGGTGGGGTCTTGAGACTAGCAGTTATAGTATAGTGATTGTGTTAGCATGTTTATATGTTATAGTTGTATGTGTGTAGCGGGCGGGGCCCGAAGACAGGTGGGGCTTGATAGAAATAGATATGTATACCAAGCGGGGCTCGATGCCAGGCGGGGCCTGATGCTAGGCGGGGCCTGATGTCGGATTCGTCCGATGCCAGGCGGGGCCTGAAGTAGCGGGCTAGGCCCAATGTTTGCAATTTTTGATTATGTATGGTATGTGTAGTTTGGGGAACTCACTAAGCTTCATGCTTACAATTTTCATTCTTGGTTTCAGATACTTCCGGTATCGGAGGGAAGAGCTCGGGATGGCTGCATGGCACACACCAAGAAGTTTTAGCCTAGGATGTTTACTCTGATAAAAAAGAACATGTTTTGAGATCATACTTTGATTTAGTATAACGAGTTATGTGTATGATTGAGAATTATGGTTTTTATTAATGTTTTAAAATGAAATTTTCGAACCGTATTTTTAGGATGTTATAAGTTGGTATCAGAGCCTTTGTTTGAGGGATTTAGGCACACTCTCGGGTGTGTTTGAACTCAAACTGGGGACTTGGTATGAAAATTTTCAAAGGAAAATCATTTTTATAAAAGAACCATGATAAAAGAGGAAAGAACTTGGAAAAAGAGAAAAAGTGTGTGGTGCATGCAATCAGCCGAGCTTAAGTAAGTTCTCCCAAATTACCCATACATGCTCGCTTAGATATGATATGCTTATGACAACTGCATGCTAGATTAGGACTAAGTATCTAGGAGGATGCCTTATGTTCCTGTTGTGTGTATGAGCTTTACAAGTTGCATGCTAGTACGAATTCCTAAGTAGGGGATAGAGCAAGTATGATTGGGTTATATGGTTATATTTTTCCTTTTTTTGTCTGAATGCTACCTGCTTTGTGCTTTGTGGGACTCTGAGTGATAGGAGTTAGCCATTAGGTGAATATGCCAAGTCACATGTGATAGGGTTATATAATCTCAGAGTGCTGGAATTGGCCCTATTGTGCAGCTCTTGTCTGAGTCTAACCGTTGTAGGGATGAATCATTTACTCGAAAGATTATCTAAGCCATGCCACATGAGATGGTATTTAGGTAATGGCTAATTAGCATTATGAAGATACCTTCAGTAGCTGAGAAATGCGTTTGGGTTGGAGATTACCCTAGGGGAAGCCTAGGATGAGAGTAGTGTTGGGAGCAATGTTTGTAGTTAAAGGGACTTGGTGGACTCGAGGCAATGCTTCAGGAAAGTACGGATATATGTGGAAGGTGGTATGGGCCCGTACTAGTTAAAGCAGAGGATCCGTACTCGATTCGAGAAGGGCTAAGATAAAAAATGGGGAACTTGCAGTGAGTGGGTGATCCCTCAGTAGTGGTGAGTATTCTGAAGATAGTTATGTTATGTTGCAGAATGGTAACATTACGTGAGAGACCAGTGGGCGATTCAGGCGCATGAGAGGGATTCGGCTAGGGGTCAGGAGCCGAGTAGATGAGGGAGTTTATATCAGCTGAGATTATGCGTAGTATTCTTGACCCGACTCCTGTGATCTTTGGTACGATCAAGGAGGGTATATTGGAGATTTTGGATGAGACATTAGGAGCCTTCCGCGCTGAGATGGTGGCCATGATGGGGGCGCGTTCTCTGGCATTCAGAGAGTTTAGAGCTTGTGGAGCTCCAGATTACTATGGGTCCAGGGACCCCATCGTTAGCAGGAGGTGGTTGGCCGATGTTGCCAACGCTTTCCGTACGACCCGATGTCCCGAGGGAGACAAGGTCTGAATTGCCTACTGTCTTCTGAAGGACAGAGCACGAGATTGGTGGGAGGAGGTTGGACATGCCATTGGGGATGATTCTCCATTGGACACGATGACATGGACCAACTTCTCGACTAGGTTCAGGGCATAGTTTTCATCGATTATTGAGGTACAGCAGTTAGCATGAGAATTTCAGGACCTCCAGCACTCTACTGAGACAGTGGCAGAGATCACCGCCAAATTTAGAGAGAGAGAGCCCTCATGGTTTCGTAGTAAGTCAAGGATGAGGAAATGAAGAAGGCTCGGTACCACGAGATGATGAGGAGCGACATCAGGTAGACTTCAGTTGATCCAGCTACAAGATGCTGGTGGGTATGATTGCTCGAGCCAGGGAGAGGGAGATTGACTTAGAGACTGAGAGGAAAAGAAATCCAGTCGAGGTGCAGACATATGCAGGATTGGGCAAGAGGCCCAAGACATCAGATTCTAGATTGAGAGGTCATCAGGATTGTAACTGATGTAGGAAGTGCGGCAGGACGCATGAGGGTGCATGTAGGAGTGGCAATGGTGGTGATTCTGGCTGTTTCGGGTGTGGTCAGATCGGTAATTATAGCAGGTATTGTACTGCTACCACCACCCAGGGATCGAACCTTATCTGTTTCCATTGCAGTCAGCGGGGCCACAAGAAGACCTATTGTCCGAATTTGGTTATTATGGGACAAGTGATAGCACCTGCCCCTG
Organism: Lactuca serriola; assembly: GCF_051521515.1. NCBI lineage: Eukaryota > Viridiplantae > Streptophyta > Magnoliopsida > Asterales > Asteraceae > Lactuca > Lactuca serriola. Next base: position 45,244,761 of record NC_136412.1, on the reverse strand, counting down.
GGACTTTGAGGATCACCGACGGCCGTCAGGGCCGGGTGGAGGCGCCCGTGGCGAGGAGCATGGCATTCTAGTTGGTTACAGAGGAGACGCGAGCAGCCCCTGATGTGGCAGGTGCATATGTTTCCCCTTCCTATCAGTTTTTTATGACTTTATTGCTATGGTACTGTATCGATGTTGGTACGTATATTTCGGAATATTATATTTCCTGCTTATGATTAAGTTATATGCCATCTACATACCTTGGGTGTTAGAATAGTGGTTCGAAGCTATTACCCTTTAGAGCAGGTTCTCAGGATGTAGTCACTATAGCAAGTGTGAGAGGGGATCAGGAGGTGTTCTGTTAGTCTTCAAGGGTGGTTCAGATTCGGTATTGATTAGCTTTGGAGCTCTGGTAGTGGTAAGCATTGGTTGTCAGCAGATCGACCATTAGATGGAGAGAAGGATTGGGAATAATTTCCAAGCTGGGAGTTATAATGATATAGTTGAATCGATGTAGGGTAGTGCTATCCCATTAGTCAGGAGCTGAGGTTGGAGCACAACTTCGATTGTGTTCCCATCCTTGCTGAGAAGGGAAAAAGTTGAGGTAGTCGTTTGGGTAGAGCAGCGGGGAAGTCGGTAGTTTGAAAAGCATCCCGACATGGAGTTCATGTATTTACAGTAGTAGAGGACTGGTTTAGGAAACCAGTTTGATGTTTTTCTTGGTAACACGAGCGTTAATCAGGATGTTAGGCTGTGGAGCACTTGACGTTGGATGTATTCAGGCTAGCAGCCAACAATTAGACAGTATGGGAAAGTGTTGTAAGATTGCAGGGTAGCCATAGCATTCATTAGCAGTTTATTTAGAGGAGTGTGGGTGGGGGCCCGTATCTCCTAGTTAGCTGAGTGTTGGCAACGCCCGTATCTCCTAGTCAGTCGGACAGAGATCGAGGAAGGATAGTTTGCTGAGTTTCACGATGGAGTTGGTCCTGCACAACCCTAGAGAGGTGAGACCTAAAGGGGAGGCCACTCCGAGATATAGTTGGGTGAGACCCATGGGCGAGGCCCGTTTGATTATAGTAGTGCAGGTGGGACCTGGTAGAGACCTTAGGGTCAAGATACAGGATCGGGGATTCTAGGATCTATAGAGCCATAAGTGGCAATGTGGATAAGTAGTTTCGGTAGCTGAAGTTTATTCGAAAGTCACTGGGAGCGACTGTGAGAGTGATCATTGGTTCAGTAATCAGGTGGAATCCGGTGTTTCAGATAGTATGTAGATAAGTTAGGACAGGGGAGGTCCCGTGTACTATGGAAGGTAGATAGTGCAGCTTTAGATAGTCGAGGTTTCTTTGGAACTTGTTGGGAGCGACTGAGAATCTTAGCTCGGGTGCAGTAACCGGTAGGAGTCCGGTAACCCAGAGGTGGATAGATTAGTTGAGACCAGGGTGGTCCCGGTTCATCCGGAAGGCAGATGAGAGGCAGCATGATCTTCAGATAGAAGTAGTGATATGAAAATTTGTGCAAGGAACGGTTAGTTTACCGAGAAGTACTACGCCACTCACAGCAGGGTTAAATAATCTCAGAGTGAAGGGTTTGCCTCTGTTGCGTAGCTCTCGTCTGAGTCTAACCCTTGCAGGGGTGAGTCTTCTACTCGAAGGATTATCTGATCTGTTTGTTGGGATTGGGTGTTCAGCAACAGGATATAGTAAGATAAAGCAACCAGTGAGTATTAGTGGTAATGACCAACACTGGGAGTGACTGGAGAGGTGGATGCAGCATAAGGTATATTCCTCACACAAAGAGAAGGTTGTTGTTGTGTATGGAAAGTTACCTTGGGAAAGCTGTGTATCGCGCAGGAAGAAAGGGTGAACCCCTAGGATGCCTAGCATAAGTGCTCGAGGAGTACCAGAGGGATTTTCGGTTGGATAAGAAGCAGGTTCTCAGGATTTTTGGTGATGGGAGTGCTCTCGAGGTTTTTATCTCAAAGGATTTGTTTTGCGGAATGACCATCCGGTTCTCCAAAGGGTGGACCACTGAGGATTGGACTGGAAGGGTGAAGTGCGTATCATGTGGGGAAGTTATAAGCAGATTATAAGGAAGTTGGCCATTTTCGACTTTGAGGGCGAAGTCCAGTTTAAGTGTGGGAGAGTTGTAACACCTAGAATCCATGAGGCCAGGTTGGGGAAGGAAAAACCCTAAGAAATGAGTCAACTCGTCAAGTCCAAGGAAGAACTCAACGAGTCTGAGCAAGTTCCGTGTCGCGAATTAACTGGCCAACTCAGCAAGACGGGGGACTGACTCAGCGAGTCTGGTTTGGGTTAAGAAACCCTAAGTTCGGGACTGTGCCCTATTTAAGCATCATATTCTCATTCCCTTAGCCTCATCTTCAGCCCCCAGACCCCAAACCCTCACCCACGAAACCCTAGTGCATCTTGAGAGTGTTTAAGCCACCTTGGTGTGTTTTGTGTGCTCTTGAAGTGGAAGAAGAAGAAGAAGAAGAAGAAGGAATTTGGAGGTTTATGAAGGAGGAAGTAGATCCAAAAGATACACTCCATTTGCGACATTTCTTGGTAATCAAGTCTTCATCTTGGCTTTTGGTTTATTAGATCTCCTTATGGTCCCCTTTTGGAACGTTTTTTGTGCAAGAATGGTTGTCATTGGGTTTTGGACGTCCCCCAAGCATGATCCATTCAAATCCAGAAGTATTTGGGATGGTTAAGGCATAAAGGTGCAAGCTTTATGCATTTAGTAAGTCCCATGCAAGCTTAAAGAGATTATTATGGCCTCTTGAAGCCCTAAAGGCCATGCAAGGAAGGAAAGTCCAAGACTTTACGTGGTTATTGGATGTCTAGAGTCTAGATCTTGAATTCCCTGTTTTGGTTTGGTGTAATAAGGAATCTGGAACATGGAGTTATGTCTTAATGAGCTAGGGTTTTGTCTAAACCCATTAAGAAGAACTTAGGATGGGTTAAGCTGGAAACTTTACCCTTAATAGCTCATTTCCAGAGTATTTATGAAGTTTGGAGTTTAGATCTGACGTATAGGGATTTAATCCTTTAAGAGAATCTAACTGACCGATGAACTCGGCGAGTCCAGGGAGGGACTCGACTAGTTTAAGTGAGTTGTCCTGTTTCTGGTTATGGGTGAACTCGATGAGTTAGAGGAATGACCCGGCGAATTGACTCTATTTTGTTACAAGTCTGGTTAGCTAGGAAACTCGGCGAGTCAGAGGCTGACTCGGCGAGTTGGTTCGCGATTGCAGGATTCTGAGCGTTTGAACTCGGCGAGTTGATGGAGAAACTCGGCGAGTCAAGTCAACCTAGAAGTGTTAAGTTTGACCATGGACCATTGACTTTGACTTTTTTTAGAGTTGACTTAGTTTGACTTGTGGAGAGCATTTTGGGTCTAAGTGTTATGTTGGTATTGGTACCTCAGGGAGTTGAGTGATCAGCAGTTCGAGGATGCGCCAACTAGCAGCGAGGGTTTATTCGCAAGACTCTACAGTCAGTTTTTGTTGTGAGTTTTCTCTAGTAGGAACGGGTCTAAGGCACCAATGTCGCCCCGTTTATGTATATTAGTGCATACCAGATTTGGATCCGATGTTGGGGTTAGCCCCATGTAGTTTATATTTTGTGTATTTGAGTTCGATAGTGGGCATGGCCCGAGGAAGGGTTATATATATTTTTCCAGGATGCGGTTCGATGTCGGGTGGTACTTGAGGCAGTAATGTATGTGTAGTTATACTTGTTGTCTTTGTGATACTTGTATCTGCCTAGTAGGGGATGAGTACGGGTGGGGCCCGTATCTCATCGCTAGCTGAGTGTGGACGAGGTTCCATATCTCATTAGTAGTAGAATAGGGGCGGGGCCCAAGATAGGCGGAGCCTTGAGACTAGCAGTCATAGTATAGTGATTGTGTTAGCATGTTTATATGTTATTGTTGTATGTGTGTAGCGGGCGAGGCCCGAAGACTGGCAGGGCCTGGTTGCAAGAGATCTATATACCGAGCGGGGCTCGATGCCAAGCGGGGCCTGATGTCGGATTCGTCCGATGCTAGGCGGGGCCCGATGTAGCGCACTAGGCCAATTGTTTGCAGTATATGATTATGTATGGTATTTGGTATATTGGGGAACTCACTAAACTTCATGCTTACAGTTTTTCGTTTTGATTTCAGGTACTTCTGGTAGTAGAGGGAAGAGCTCGGGATGACTGCATGGCACACACAAACAAGTTTTAGCCTGGGAATGTTTACTCTGATAAAAAGATCATGTTTTGAGATGATACTCTGATTTGATATAAAGAGTTACGTTTATGATTGAGAATTATGTTTTTTATTAATGTTTTAAATGAAATTTTTGGACCGTATTTTTCGGATGTTACAAAAAGCATAAACAAAATAACATAGGCCTTACAACATTTATTTATATCTACTAGCCTATGATCCATAATCCTTCATCAAGTCGACCAACTATGCTCTTGTGCCACTACATGTAGTACAAGAAATTGAGTGGGTCAGGCTTGGGAGACTGGTGAGCACATGGGGTTTTTAGCCCACAAAAAATAAGTTTATTCATTTCATCAAACCAAACAGCTCGATTGCTCGTTCCCGTTATCCTCAATTTATGTTCCTAAAACATCTATCATAAGGGACCTATCCTAAGGATTTTCATCAGGATGGAGACTACTAAAAAGGGGGTTCCTCAGCAATAATTGTGTGGAAGGAAACCATGATGGGGATGGAGTACACCGGTGAACACATCGTTCACAAACACCTACAGATTACGAGCATGCTAGTATTCCACCAGACTGTTTAGAATAGTCTGTGGTCATCATCTATAGTCCTCTAGATGACTGGATCATCGTCAACATTGAGGCCTCTCATCATTTTATCACACATCAATGATTTCATCTACCCATGTTTTTCCCAACATTTTTTGTAGATATAAAATACGTATACTGTTTAAATCATTTAAAACATGTATAAATCGTTCATCCATCATAGATATCAAGAACACAATTAATATGCACACATAGAACGTAATTTATATTAAATACTTTATATCTATGTGTAATATGAAAATAACTATGCACTCACCTGTTAAGGTGGTGAATTCAGAACTCAAACAACACTTCACTTAATTTATTTTCCTTCGACGAAACCTAATATCATTACCACTAGATTTTTAGTCTAATATTCATTACGACTAATAATTAGTCTATATTCATCATTAACTCAGAGTCTACTTCATGATCTATCAAGTAAGGATCATCCAGACAGGACTGTTGGGAGGCAGGACCATTTCGGCATATAGCTTTTCTGAAATCCAACAACCAAACCCAATGTGACCATTCTAGTCACCTCTCTCGTAAGTAGTTTAATCATTATAACGACTTTGAGTCACTGATAGATCCAATTTATAGGTTCATAATAATGATATTATATTTAAATATAAGCTATATTTAAAGTAGGGTAGATGTATCTCACTTACAACGGGTTTTGCTAAAAAATGGGGCTTCGCTAAAGCAAAGCTTCTGGGCCGAAAAGCACTTTTTTCGGAGCCTTTGGGTGCTTTGTGGCTTTCCTCTATTATCTTGAGGCTAATAGGGCTTTAGAGGGGTTTTGGGAGTCTAGAGATAAGTTAGAGAGACAAAGAAAGGCTTATGGTGTTAAGAAAATATGAAGAATTCATCCTTTATTAATAGGGGTTTGATCATAGAGTAGGCGCTAAGTTTCGTCCGTATCTTCCATGTATGAGATATTTTTCTTCGTTCTTTATATCCACACATTGGTATTTATGAGTACTACGACTTTCATTTAGACCCTGTCGGCTAATTCTCAATCTATCTCCGATTTACAAAACTTTATCGAATTTATCACGCTCGAAGAGTAGGGGCTAAGTTTCGTCTATATCTTTAACATACAAGCTCTATTATCAACGTTCTTTATATCCACACGTTGGTATTTACGAGTACTACAACTTTCATTTAGACCTGTCGGCTAAATCTCATTCTATCTTAGATTTACAAAATTGTATCGAATGCATCATGATCAAAGAGTAAGGACTAAGTTTTGTGCATATCTTTTGCATACGAGCTCCATTTTTGACTGTTTTTTATCGATTAACTCCTTTTAATGATATCTTCATTTCTCATTTAGAATATTTTGGCTAAAAATCGACCGGTCTAAAATTCTAATTCCAGGTTGTGCACTACTATGCTAAATCTTAGAAAAATCATAACTTCCTCATATGAAGTCAGATTTGTACATTTTTTATGCATGCTCTCGATTTAACATATACTACGACTTTTGTTTAGATCGCTAAGGCTAAAAAGTATTTTTATCAAAAATTCACTTTTTATGTTACGCGGTCTCGTGTCGGCTTAGCCGTAAAACTTTGACAGGTCATAACTTCTTCGTTATAACTCAGATTTTGGCGTTTTTTATATCACTGGAATCCTTGTCATGACCACTAAAACTTTCTTCATAGATATCAAGTTGATCTTTTTTTATGCTTATTTTTATTTTTAATTTATTATATCGTTATAAATAAGTATATAAACACACAATTCATATAATATTCACATAATTCCGCTTTATTACTTCAAAATGACATACAATGGTTGACCCTGACCATTAAATCATTATACTAATGCTTATCCCAGAAATACGGGAGTTGCAGTTTCTACGCTCCAAAACATAAAAATCATAGAAAAAGGATGCGAATAAATAAAGAACCAACTCCTACTCACGAACCAATGGTTCAGGAAGGAATCCATGACTCAGGAAGTAATCAAGGACCACCTCTTCGTATTTCAAAAAGGCTAGAAGTTAGGAGGGATAATGATCTTAGACAAATGTGCAAGTACAAGGATTGGTTGGGTGAGAATAACACGTAAATCTTATGTGGAAGGAAGATATTACACATTAATTCCTTTAGAAGAAATCTGTTCATCATATACGATGATAAGAGTAATGTGAAGTCTAGAATCATTACGATGATGAAACTGATTGCAAAAGCAACATACTAATTAGCGCCTATAGAAATTAAATAGTTAATGTCATAACTCCAAGAATTATTGGAGAAGGGTTTCATTAGATCTTGTTCGTTAACCTGGGGAGTTTCGGTACTGTTTAAGAAGAAGAAAGATGGTGTGATGAGAATTTGCATTGATTATCGAGAGTTAAACAAAGCTACAATAAAGATATAATACACATTACCCGTAATAGACGACTTGTTTAATCAATTGTAAGGAGCAACTTTGTTTTCTAAAATTGATCTCAGGTTTGGGTATCATTGGTTGAAAGTAAGAGGGCAAGATACTCGATCGAAAAACATTCTTTGGGACAAGATATGGACACAACGAATTCCTAGTTATGCCATTTGGGATAACAGATGCTCTAAAGGCATTCATGAATATGATGCATCGAGTTTCTAAATATTTTCTCAATAAATCAGTAATAGTGTTCATTGTTTACATTTTGATATAATCGAAGAGCAATCAAGATCATGGTAAACACTTTCAAGAAGTATTATAAGTCGTGAAAACGGAGAAGCTTTACACAAGGTTCTCCAAGTGTGATTTTTGGATTCAAGAAGTAAATTATTGGTCATGTGGTTAGCCAGAAGCGTAATATGGTGGACAAATAAAAATCAAAGTTGTTATGAAACGGGAGACACCAAAGAGTCCCATTCAAATTCATAGTTTTTTGGTATTATCTAGTTACTACCGAAGATTAGTCAATATCTTCTCTTATATTACTATTCCACTAACAGTCTTGAATTGAAAGGGAATTACCTATACTTGGAACGGGATGCAAAAAGCAGATTCCGGTGAACTGAAGATGTAATTATGTGAAGCACCAATCCTCGTCCAACCGTAAGGTATTGCTGACATTGCAATGTTCAGTGATGCTTTTGGAGTTGGCTTAAGATGTGTTCTTACCCAAAGAGAAAAAGTAGTAGCCTGTGCCTCGATACAATTGAAGTTTAATGAGAGAAACTACCCAATGTATAATCTAGATCTAGAAGCGGTAATTTTTGCCTTGAAGATCTAGAGCCACTATCTTTATGGTGTTAAATGTAAATTGCTTATAGATCATAAAAGCCTACAATATCTCTTTACTCAGAAACAATTGAACATTAGATAGAGGTGATGGCTGGAACTACTTAAGGACTACGATTGTGAAATACTTTATCATCCTGGTAAAGTAAATATTATAGCTATTTCTTTAAGTAGAAAAGTGAATCCATAGCGAAAATGAACAAGATTGTTAAGGATTCAAGTAATCTTAATGATTGTAGAGAAGTTCAATGTTAAGATAAGAGCTTTATCAGAGGATAAAAAGAAAGAAAAATGTTTGAGCAATACATTAGTGTTTGAGGAAGATAATCAAGGGTTAAAGGTATTCCAGTATCGCATTTGGGAGCGGAGTATAGGCAGTATACGAGATCTTCTTGTGGAAGAGTCTCATAAAAGCATGTATTTTATACACCCATGCAGCACAAATATGCTCTTGAATTTGAAACCCTATTAATGGTGGCCAACAATGAAGATAAACATCGCAAAATATGTGGTTGAATGTGTGACTTGTTCAAAAGTTAAAGCCCAGCATCAGAAGCCGTATGAGGACTTGGATATTTTATCGGTACCCATAGGTAAGTGGGATGACATTAATATGGATTTCATAACCAAGTTGCCAAGGACAAGAAAAATCCATGATATGATATGGGTCATAGTAGACAAGTTTACGAAGAGTACTCACTTCTTAGCCACATATGAGACCTGATCTATGGAAAATTTGGCAGAAACCTACATCAAATACATTGCCAAGGTTCATGGTATAGCATTATCGATTGTAGCAGGGAGAGACAATTTATTCACTTTTATACTCTAGAAGAGTATGCACGAAGAGATGGGTAGGAAACTATTTAAATACTTCCTAGCATCCACAAATTGGTAGAAAAGGGAAAGAACTACCCAAAGACTGGAAGATATGTTATGTGCTTGTGCTTTAGAATGTGCTAGTAACTAGGATGATCACGTAACATTAGTAGAATTTGCATACAACAATAGTTATCACTCAAGCATCAAGCTGCCTCCTTATAAAGCCTTATATGAAAGAAAGTGTTGTACACCATCTGGCTGGTCAGAAATAGGAGGAAACACTTTGCGAAGCCTAAATAGTTCAACAAAATACTAACAAAGTGAAAGATCATTTAGGAAAGAATGCTAGATACTCAAAGCCATAGGAAAATCAATGCAAATCTGAGACGTCGAACTATGACTTTTGAGGTTGGTGATCAGGTGTTTCTTAAAGTCTATCCATGTAAAGAACTTATCATATTGGGTAAACGAGGGAAGCTAAGTCCAAGTTTTATCAGGCCGTTCAAAGTACTTTAGAAGATAAGGAATCAAGCATACAAGCTTGAGTTGCCATCTGAACCAGAAGGTATTCATAACACCTTTCATGTTTGTTACATTAGAGAGTGCTTGGGAGGAGAACCCAATAAGCTTTCACTTTCAAACTCAAGGGTTGATGAAAAGAAAGGTTCATTGAAGAACTAGAAGTAATTGTCAATCGTAAAACGAAGAATCTGCGACACAAGATGACCAATTTAGTACTTGTGTAATGGAAATATATTATACGGCAACACCTTATGTGGTAAACACAAACTGACATGAAAAGTCACTATCCACAACTGTTTTTCGATGTATGATTATAGGATGAAATCATCCTAATTCGGGGAGAACTTTAACGCTCGTTTTTTTCGTTAAACATTTCGTGAAATAATTGTTACTTACATAATGAAAATAATCTTTTAAATAAATAAATAAGAATTCTTCACATTCGATATCTGATGATATAAATGTTATTTGTATAAAAATAATATTTGGGTTACTTTTCTAAATAGAATAAATAATCTATATGAAAGTTGTAGTAGACGTGAATATGAACTTGTGGATATAAACAACGTCGAGAACAGAGCTCGTATGAAAAAGTTATGATTTTTCGAAGTTAGGCATTACAACGCATTGTGAAAATATTTGTTATAAAATACAAAGCAAAAATATATTAGCTTTTAGCCAAAGTAATGTAAAGCATTGTGAAAATATTTGTTATAAAATACAAAGCAAAAATATATTAGTTTTTAGCCAAAGTAATGTAAACTAAAGTTGTATTTGATGGGTTTTGGTCATAAGAACATCCTATGTGCTCATAAAAACCCTAATGCTTGGATCTACGTTTCTCTATTGTACATGCAATTTATCCAAGACTATAAACCCTAGATCTAGCATATGATAATCAATATAACATATATTTAGGGTTTAGATCATACCTTGATTGTTATGTAGCAATAACAATCTCAAATCCTTCTTGTATTGACTTTAGAAAGCTTAGAGTCACAAATGTCACTCCTCTAATGGTTCACAAACACCAAGAGCAAGAGGATGAAGAGGAGAACAGAAGGAGGCTGCCCAAAACGTGTGGAAACCCTAGAAGGAAGCTTGTTCACGTTTTTGGGGCATAAGGACTCTATATATAATGAGGCTATTAGGATTATCTAACAAGGAAACCCTAATTTGGATGCTTAAGCCCTAAGCAACCCATGGACTCCTTTCCTTAAAGGTCTTGGACGATTTCTAATGGGTTTCCCCATAGAATTCGTCCACTCCTTAATATAAGGCAATCCATAGCCCAAATTGCAATTATCTTATAATTACAATTCCAGTCCCTTAAGTTTAATTAATCTCTTTTAGTCACAAACTTAATTCTTATTAATTCTTGACTAATATTAATTAAACAATATGATTTCTCCTTTAATATATTATTCTCATAATATATTAATAAATCATATTTAATCCTTTCTCTCCAAAATTCATCCTATCAAGTTGCTTTGGTGAAGGCAACCCAAAAGGACCATGCAACATCGGGTCAAGTACATACCAAAATAGTTATGGACTTAGACACTAATCCAACAGTCTCCCACTTGGATAAGTCTAATAACTAATATGCGTATGACTTCAGATCCTGATCTACAATCATAGCTTTCCAAAGCCGCTGTCAACTCTGATCCTATCAGATACGTGTGTCCTTTAGATAAGGGATCATATACTCCTCCATTCTAGATATCGTATGAGACATGATTTCTAATCATTATCTCTGTACTATTTCTCGACTTCCAATATATGACGACTGACTAATCGAACAAATCAAATTAGCCCTAGCCTGACCGAGCATTTACGTTTGTCATCACTAAATCATCGAGGGGCCCAAAGATATCGCTTTTATCCTACTTTGGATAAAAGGAACGGATAAACATTGATCCAATGCTCGCCTGTACTTACTCACCGAATCCCACACAACAATATGTTTTATGACACCAAGTTACTGGTGCGTTTACATATTATCAATGTGCAACTGATTTGCAAAATACAACTCAAACATCTCGGTTTCAAGAATATAAGATGTTATCGTCTCACCAATCACTCGTGATACAATTCATGGGTTGATGCAAGTGAGCGTGGGTTTAATCCAATGCTCAAATCATATTCATAAGCACTCATGAACGTTGCAGCAAACATTTGCTTATGTCTAATACTCTTTAGACTATCTACACACCAATTCACGATAGTCTTTATTCATACCTACTTCCAACATATGAACGACTGTGGCCCGTTCGAATAATTTGACTATTCTTAACCAATTAAATTATTCAGGAAGTCAAAACATGCAAAGTGAAACACAAGAATAATACTAATCCCATATGGCCTCAACCTTGAGTATAAATAACCACCTTTTATTTATCACCATATCGATTACTCATTATTTGTTGTTTCGGGTAATCAACTTTTTACTTGAATTATTACAACACTTGTCCCATGCTTTTAGCATGCACACAACGTTTACCTATGGTTCTTACTTTGTGAAATAGATCAAATGAACACATTTCCAATCATACTCATTTCACAACTCTCAATCCTTTTCACAAGTGAAAGAATATCAAATTATTGCCACTTATGGAATATGTTAGATTCTAACATTTTATGCAATGATCCTTTCGTAATGTCACTGTACTAAAGTCACAATGACTATTTCCAATGAAATTACAAAGTCCTCCATCGGAGATTGTTACAAGACAATTCCTTAGATATGATGTCTCTCACTCAAAGTACATTCTTTTGAACATCCTTTTGCATAAAAGTTTCTAATCTAGACATAGATTTTCAATATTCAATTCCCAATATGGAAAACTTTCCATACTTACCATATGACAACTTATTCTCAATAGAATCTTATCTATTCATAATAATGTCGATATGGTCCATCCAATACTATACTTCCAACTACTCACAAGCGACCAATCCTAGGCGAATTTCGGATTGTCCTTTGATAGTTGTTTAATTATCTTAGTCAAAACCGATTCTTGTCCTTTTTCCCTCTAAATGCGCTAGACATTTGGAAAATTTTAGAATGGTCAAATATTATAGCATTTGCAATTGATCCTATACCTGAAACGTATGGGACATGATGCATAATGTCTTACATAAAGATTTGATACTTTATCAATCTTCTGCCGTAATATTTTATGTGCTACGTTCTCAAAATTCGAACTATGAAGAGGAATGCCGTAATCATAATTGAAATTTGAGAACACACTATGTTTCCTTGACGAAATTATTAACACTCCACAACCTAAGTCTTTAGATTTGAAATGAAGCATAATATTCTCTCCCTTAATTATAGAAAAACAACTATTCAACCTTTACAACTTTGCAAAGTATAAATTTTGTTTTTCTATAATTAATATTGCTAACTTGCAATACTTTCCATAATAATCATGCAATCATAACATTTATATTCCCACTATCATGATAATTATTATAAACATAACACTTATGCTCCCACTAGCTTTGTCATGTATTCAGAAACAGCTTAACTTTCAGAAAAACAATACCGATTGAATCTCTTAAGTCCATGTTTCTAATACCTAATGCTTTGATAATCTTTTATAAAGGATTTTTAAACTTATACACCATTTCCTTAGATAGTTCATATGTGTGTCTAAAAAATTCAGACTAATTGTCGAATCTCGCAATTCGAATCATCGAAAGGGATACCGTAACCATAATCGAATTCGAGAATCCAATTTTCACAGTCACTATCTTTTTAAAATCTCTCTTAGTGAAAGCATTTCCTCACAGTCATTTTCATGAAGGAGGGAATCTTATGACACTTAGATTTTAATGGTGTATGTGTTCCTATCCATGTGAATTTGTCAAAACTAAGGTTTGCGACAAATTCAAACTCATATGGACCGAACTCTCTTAATCTTGACTTCTTGCCTTATGGTAACACAGCTGCCCACCATGTCTTCCAAGTAGTTAAGCAGCTCACCCTTTCCTATCAATGTACTTTCCAATGATCAAGGTGCCTGCCTTTTATGCGTTCAAATGAGAACTCATAGAACTCACATGCATAATTAACTCAATTGGAATGGCACAGAAACAAAATAGTGTCAACACGATAGGTTGTAAACCTCAACTCGTGTGCTAGTGATGATCGATTAGTTTTATTTTGATTTGTTCTTGAAACCTTTCAAGACTATTAAACTCCCACTGACTCCTCGACATATAAGATTCTCTTGTTAATAAACATTTCTTGACAAACAAATATTCAAGAGTTAGTGTAGTTTTTATCAAAACACTTCATAAATTGGTCCTAGTTGGTCTTTGTCTTATCCAAGACATCACAACTTTCCACATTTGATGAAGGTTATAAACCTTCTTAATACTTGTCACTCATTGTCTTAACTCTAAGACTTGTTTTGGAACGAAGTATGATTGACTTCTTGATTTAACCATTTCTTCAATTATTGATTCCTCTTCTTAGACATGCAATTGTACTAAGACATACCTAGAGGATCAATTGAGATATGGTTCGTAATCATTAAGACTTATCATAAAGCATAAAAGGTACTTGTGACATCCCCAAAATCTCGGCCAGAAAACACCGATTTTCATTTATGCTTTTAAAATAATTTCAGAGTAAATCCTTTTGATTTGAAAGAGTTGCGGAATTTGTTCCCAAAAACAAAACGTGATAAAACAATGTTTACCAAAGCATTTCATAAAAGAAATGTATTTTTATTATATAATCAAAACTCGGGATGTCATGTTCCGATACAGATCATAAAGCATAAACGATAACATTACAAGTCATTCAACAAATATATATATATATATATACATATACAGACTTGTAAACAAAACAACTTGATGGTTCATCCATCTTATGCCCTTGCGCCACTTCCTGTAATACAAATAAACTGAGTGGGTCAGGCTTGGGAGCCTGGTGAGCATATAGGTTTTCAACCCACAATAAATAATTATATTTAATTTCCACCAACCAACAATAACCCAATTACCCATTCCCGTTATTCTCACTTTACGTCCCTAAGACAACTAACATAAGGGACCTAGTCTAAGAATATTTCATCGGGGCGACAACACATGCTTCGGGGGTTCCTCAGCAATATAAGTCAAATAAGGCAACCATGAGGGGGATGGAATACAGCGAATGAACACCCAAGTTCATTAAAACCTACAGGTTATGAGCCTGCTAGCGTTCCACTCGACTATCTAGAAAAGTCCGTGGTCGTCATCTGAATTTCGGTAGATGACTGGATCAAAACAACATCGAGGCCTCTCATCTGTTTATTACACACCAACTATCTACCCATGTTCTACCCGGCATATTAGTAGATAAAAATATACATTTTTATACATAGTTTCAAAACCTGTATAGCATGCTCAATCAATACATTTTCCACATAACAGATGAGGCACACACACATAACACGTATTTCATAGAGAATAAATCAGATCTATGAGATAGATGAAAGTGAATATACATTCACACATATAACAACAAAGTATACACATAACACATATTTTATATATAATACTTCATAATTATGCGTTAAAAGAAAGTAACTACACAGTCACTTGATCAGAAGATGATCGGACAGCACTACGGCTTGTAGAAGTAGTATTCTTCGGCAGATCTAGAAGATCTTCACAAAAACCGGACTCCTCGCGGGCAGAGCTTCGGCTCGGGAATCTTACTTCTCAGGATCTTCGGGACCTCGGGACTTGCTTCGGGGCTCGGGAATGATATCGTGGCTTCGGGATAATTCTTGCACGAAAAACGATGCAAAAAACACGAGAAAAGGGAAGAAATGAGCAAACAACTCAGTTGCCCTCGACCTCCTTTTATAGGGGCCAGAACTTCAAATTACGCTGGGCGTAATGACGATAAGGTCGCTGACTCCCCCAAGGATAATATCGGTTAATATATATTTAAATTAAATATCAAAAATATTTAATAAACTTCAAAAATTCATATCTTCCTCATACGAACTCTGTTTTCGACGTTCTTTATATCCCCGAGTAGGTGAGACTACGATCTACAACTTTCGTTTAGACATCGTTGGCTAATTTTGATTTTATTTTTATTATTTATTTTTAGTAGGCCGGGACAGAAAAACTCCGTTATAAAATCATAACTTGTTCATCCGACGTCCGTTTTCGCCTATCTTTTTATCGTTTTACTACAATTAATGAGATCTTCGATTCTCATTTAGATTGTTTCGGCTAAAAACCGATCGGTCTCAAATCGAGTATTCGGGCTGCATACCGCTAAGTCGAAACTTCGAAAAATCATAACTTCCTCATACGAAGTCAGATTTGGGCGTTCTTTTTATGCACGCTCTCGGTTTAACGAACTCTACGACTCTCGTTTAGATCACTATGGCTAAATATCACTCTAATGTAAATTTCACTTTTTACGTCATTCAGCGTTGCCGGTTCTGTCGCGAAACTTCGACAGATCATAACTTCTTCGTTATAACTCGGATTTTGGCATTCTTTATATCTTCGAAATCCTTGTTTCGACCACTACATCATTATGCAAAGATATAGGGCTTATCTCATAATTTAATTTTGACGCTTATTTTATTCTTAATTCATTAAATTATAATAATTAAGAAAATAAACACATAATTCACATAATACTAAAATATTTCATCATTAATACTCCAAAAAGAGTTACAAGGGTTAACCTAGAATATTACATCAATGATAATGCCTAGCCTAGAAACGCGGGCGTTACAGTACTCTCCCTTCTTCTTAGAATGGAGAAACTTTTATCTTTCTGCCTACTTGATTCTTCTTATTCGTTCTGCTATTGTTTAAATTTTTTCAATCAATTCAGAATTACACTTATTCTTATAAGTATAATCATATTTACTAATCCTTTAGTAAATCATGACGAATATCTTTGTTACTCTTATGGTGGACTTGATCAACACGCAACTTTATGTACTCGATCTCCTAGTCCTTCACTTGACACTTTGTCAATAAATTAGTCTAATTTCCAAATATGAAATTTCTCATTCATCGTGCAACCAAGTTTCATGATTCCAAGTTTCTATCCAATTGAAACTTGGGTGATGAGAAACTCTCCCTATTTGGTAAATTCACGACATTTCCACAAATAATATAATTAAGAATCAAATCCATTATTGCTAATAATAGAAACATTCAAACATCAATTTTTCATATACGCCATTGCAAGGATAAATAAATAATATAAAATCAAAATTTATTTTATTGCGGAAAAATTTGTCCTTACAATGCAATTCATTGAAAAACTATGCTAATACGTCTTTCTTAGCAATTTGATTCTAACTCTATGTAGCAGCTCGAGAATCTAATCTTCAAGTAATGTGATCGAAATCCATTCCTTCTCGGTTAGATTCTGCTCACTTCTTCCTTTAAGCTTCCTCTCTTTTCTTTGATCCTACAAAACATCAATTGTAATCTTATCACATTATGTATTAAGAATCTAGAATAGGAGCATAAAAGAGTTATTCAATGGATTTTACCTAAAGCAGAGCCATACGTTTTGACTCTCTCATCTCTTAGATCTCTTAGGTAAAAAGGGCAACTTCATCTCCAATGCTCCTTCTCTTGGCAATAAAAGCAAATCGACTCTTTTGGAACTGCACATGGAACTACTTCAGATATTGCCTTTCTCTTATGATTAAACTCTTCGATCATGGCATGTCTTTCATTGCCATCGCCTATATCCATAGAGGTCTGGAAGGCAGATTCACCAATCAACTTTGCTTTTCCATTGCGCCAAACCATTGTTGATTCAGCAGCAATAAGCATATAAGTGAGATCTATAAGGGTCACGTCGTGGTTCATCATATAGTACTCTCTTACGAACTCACTATACGAGTTAGGAAGTGACTGAAGAACCCAGTCAACAGCCATCTCCTTACAGACAACGGATCCCAACATTCTTAACTTATCAATGTGTGACTTCATCCCTAGGACGTGTGCACACACCGACTTTCCTTCTTTATGTTTCCTTCTTTATCTCTTGTTCCTCGATCGAATCATGGAATATCATCTTCATGTGGAATGCTTGTTCCACGGGATTTGGGAAGACCATAGTTGTCGTACTTTGACATCTACAAAACGGGAGAAAATGAATTCAAGTTAGTTGATTGATTGAGTCCTTAGTAAATCACCCAAATGAGATACTAAGGCTAGGACCCAACACATTATGCTACAACCTAGAAAAGGGATGCCGTAATCTAGTTACAGAATATTTGAAGGTAAGTGAATGATGATTCAGTAATTTCCACCATGAAAAACGAAAAAGAAATTTAAGTTTTAAATCTATGAAAACTCCTAGATCCTTTGATATTCATTGAACTTTTCAATGGCATGTTTAAATCTCGATATGCCCCTCTAGTTTGTGACTGGGATGCCGAGGATGAGAAAGCGGGTGTGAATAACCATTCAAACTTACATGGTGCCTTCACATGTTACAATCACCTATTCAATGTGCCAGTAAACCACACACGCTCCACCGAACTATGACAAACATTGAGTCACCCTTTGCTACCTTTGCTTAGAACCATTTAGTGTGCCGGTAAACCACACACGCTCCACTAACGTCTTCGCAAGGGCACAAAGTGTAATTTCATGGAATTGCATCAATTCACTTTGCCTAAGTAACTAAGATAGGGAATTTGTAAAACATTTAGTTACTTTTGTACTTCATTATACGTATAATGGAAGGTTTTGTCATATCCTACCCGTTCGACTAACGACCCTCCACTAGTCAAGAGTGCGGTGGGTAAGAGTGGATACCCATTCAATCGCCATTTTATAGGCAATTTCCTTAAACACCCCTTATAGACCAGCTTCGTGAATGAGACCTACTAACGGTAAGACTGACTTTTACTCATACATATATATAATGTTAGACTTTTAATGTTATATATATTATAGGGTGTATTTTACACTTTTAAAATACTAGGAGGTCAAATTTAACAATTATACTTTTAATTTAATTAAATTGTAAACCTAATCTTTTATGGATTTATTAAACCTTTTTTAATTATACACCTTAATTAATTAACAAAACCATAATGGTGTGATTTGAACTTTTCAAAACAGTACTAGGGTTTTAGAATTTAACGTTCCTAAATTAAATTTTTAATCAACTTTTAAATTCCAAAACTTGAGGGCAAGTTTTAAAACATTTCAAAACATTAGGTTTTGAATTTAAATATACATCAAATTTAAACTTTTAATCAAAATTTAAATTCCAAAACTTGAGGACAAGTTTGGAAACCTTTTCAATACATTAGGGTTTCAACTATTTAAATTTCAAAACTAAACTTTTGAGTTTAAATTTAAACTATAAAACCTAAAGGGGAAAAATTGAAACTTTTCATAACACAAGGATCAAATAAAAAATAATATAAATTAAACAATTAATTTTGTCATTATCTATATTTGACCTAATTTTCAATTACTTGCAAAATAAGTTACCCAATTAATACAAATAATCCAATCTTTATCATATAAGGAAGTTATTATCTAATTAATTAGTAATTATCTTGTGTTTTGGCAAGGATATTCATTAAGAAACAATAAAATTCGTATTTTATAGGTTTAAAACGAATATGGTAATAATCCTTAAGCAAAACAGCAACAAAATCCAAAGTTTCCTCTGTCTGACGCTCCGACTCGCCGAGTCACACTCTGGAACTCGCCGAGTAGGGCTGACTCGCCGAGTCCAGGTAGTGACTCGCCGAGTCAGGTCGAATAGAAGGCCGGAAAACGATTTTCAGCAACATAAAGCATCAATACAATAGAAACCAATCTAGGCTCTGATACCACTGATGGGTTTTGGTCATAAGAACATCCTTTGTGCTCATACAAACCCTAATGCTTGGATCTAGGTTTCTCTATTGTACATGCAATTTATCCAAGACTATAAACCCTATATCTAGCATATGATAATCAATATAACATATATTTAGGGTTTAGATCATACTTTGATTGTTATGTAGCAATAACAATCTCAAATCCTTCTTGTATTGACTTTAGAAAGCTTAGAGTCACAAATGTCACTCCTCTAATGGTTCACAAACACCTAGAGCAAGAGGATGAAGAGGAGAAGAGAAGGAGGCTGCCCAAAACGTGTGGAAACCCTAGAAGGAAGCTTGTTCACGTTTTTGGGGCATAAGGGCTCTATATATAGTGAGGCTATTAGGGTTATCTAACAAGGAAACCCTAATTTGGATGCTTAAACCCTAAGCAACCCATGGACTCCTTTCCTTAAAGGCCTTGGACGATTTCTAATGGGTTTCCCCATAGAATTCGTCCACTCCTTAATATAAGGCAGTCCATAGCCCAAATTGCAATTATCTTATAATTACAATTCCAGTCCCTTAAGTTTCATTAATCTCTTTTAGTTACAAACTTAATTCTTATTAATTCTTGACTAATATTAATTAAACAATATGATTTCTCCTTTAATATATTATTCTCATAATATATTAATAAATCATATTTAATCCTTTCTCTCCATAATTCATCATATCAAGTTGCTTTGATGATGGCAACCCAAAAGGACCATGCAAACATCGGGTCAAGTACATACCAAAATAGTTATGGACTTAGACACTAATCCAACAATATTACATGTAAATACAAAATCTTGAATATAAATAACAACAAAAATGGAGTTCATAAGAAGTTATGATTTTTCAAAGATACAACATGTCAGTCTTGCTTATAAAATATAAAATGAAAATAGATAGTGAATTAGCTGCCGATATCTAAAGAAAAGTTGTATTACATGAAATTATGAAACTATGAATATAAAGAACATAGAAAACATAGCTTGTATGCAAAAGCTATGATTTTCTGAAGAAAAAAAGAAATTTACATGGCAGCAGACATCTTTAGGCTGCCAAACGGCCACATGGATGCTGGAGAGCCCTCAACCCCAGCTACAAATGAGGTACATGAAGCAACCAAAGACCTCCATGTAGGACATGGCATGGCCTACGTGTGGCGCGTTATTCTTTTTTGAGAATTTCATTTTCTATAAATAGTAAGACACCCCTTAGTAGCTCATTTCTAAATTTGATCATTCTCTCTCCACCCTCAAGATTTCAGCCCCTTGTGATTTGGTTTCCTTATTCTTTAAGTATCATTAGCTTAGTATTGGATAATTGTTTAACACAAAGATTCAACGATGAAGTCGCAATTATGGAATTCCAAGTTTTTGTTGGACGATCCAGTGAGGCGAGTTCCATTAATATACTTGTTAAGTGTAACTTATATTTTGTTCATTGTCGTAGTGAAGAACCAATAAATATGATTTATCAGTAGTACCAGTATATAATGATTTATCTACTTCTAGGCGTGGTGTCTATGGAAGATCTTAGTAAGGTGTTTAAAGCGAATTTTCTATACTATACTATATATATATATATATATATATATATATATATGTGTGTGTGTGTGTGTGTGTGTGTGTGTGTGTGTATGTATATACATACATACATATATATATTTATATATATATATATATATATATATATATATATATATGTATGTATATGGCTAGGATCAAATGTAACTCACATATCTTGTGCAAATGTATAACTCAATCCAAGCCACTAAAATCAATTTTAGGGACTTTTCTATATTGTTGAATTATGGAATGGGAGATTTTGTTGGATTCACATTTGTCATATTTATTATGTTCGAATTAATTTCAAATTTCAAAATCAATTTTGATTTCTGATTCTTAATATTATTGCAATCTGATTTCATTCTTCAAGAATCTAGAATTTACGTGAAATAAAAGTATCATTTTTTTAAGGATTTGAATCATTCTTGAATAAATACAACCATAATATTGGTAACATATATGAAACATTACGTGAGAATGGGTGAAATTTAGTGATAATGAGATATAATTTCACGTATCACATAATATTGCTTGAGAACATGAAGATTATAGAAAAATATGTAATGACATTCTTACGAATAACAAACATTCTGATAATATTTTGTGGGAATGGAAGAAATTACATTCTTAAAGAATAAAAGTGAACATTCAAAACGAATATTATTTGCTAATGGAAAAACCATAAGTATGGTTGAAAGAATTAATAGAATGTATTCTGAATGAATATTCTGCCAAAATCGAAGTAAAGAACTATGTTTACTATGTATGTGTCTTCTTCTAAAGGGACAAGAAGATCAAGCTTGATTTTCTTCATTTAAACCCAAGGTTCTCCCTTTTAAACCAAAGTTTATCCCTGATACTTTTGCTTGCAATTTGTCACATAGAGGTTGTATCAGAAAACAACAAACAAAGGTCAACTTAATACATCAACGAAAATCTTTATGAGCAAGAATTAAACACAACTTGACTCAAAATGACCGATTTATCCTAAATAAATTAATCCCTTAGTATCATGAATTCTAAAGAAAAAAATGAAGATAACCATCCAAAATAAACATTGAGAATTGAAAAAAAATCAACTTTAATTTAGAGAATTATCTTACTGGTTGCAATAAAGAATATAAAATAATAAGAGTAAAAAAGGAATTGAAACATAACATCAAAACAACTTGATTCTTTAATAATGTTAGATTCAATTTACTTGATTCTTCTTAGAATAAATTACTTGATTCTTGATAGAATCAATTCACCAAATTGCTTTCCAGCCACCGAAAATAAAGAATGGTGATGTTCTTAACTTTTACCTTTTATGAATCAAACTGAGAACCACATACATGAAGACTCTATTTATGCCTTATCCTTTTCTAAAAATCAAATAAAATACATACCCCTTTATAAATATGAATCGCACGCGATGGTCGGTGTTGTTCTTGTTTAAGATTATCTCTAATGGCAATGTATAAACGAATCCACAAACAAAAAAGAAAAAAGAAGGAGATGCAAAATGAATACATAGAGAGGAGAAAATAAAAGGACACCGATAACTGAAACTATAAGGAAATGTATAGAAGAAGTTGAATACCTAGGATTTAAAGGAAGAATGACCTCTATTTTTTGCTAACAACCTATATCAAAGCGTACTGAACTGAGGTAGACGGTGATATAAGCCGATTCTGGGTATCAATGGAACCCTAGGTATGACTTTGAAGAAGACATACTAAAGTGAAGAGAAAAAGATGTATATATATATATATATATATATATGTATATATATATATATATATATACACAGAGAGAGAGAGGCATACTTTGCTAATTTGCAGCCTTCAGTTTTTAATCTCGTTAAGTAAATTATATATTGATGTTCTATTATACCCTATCCATCGTTTTAAAATGATTGGTTGACATTGAGTTACATATTTATACTATATTTGTCCAATTATGCATATGGTCTTAGCTATATATATATATATATATATATATATATATATATATAAACTAAAACTTAGTAAAAAAATGTATTTAGGACATTTAACAAGGAAAGATAACGTGTTAAACGAGGAGCTAATTTACCTGCAAATATTCCACCTTTAAGCAGGTGAGGCTGATAAGGGTAGCTACTAATGAGCATTGTGTTCTATTTAGAGGTAAGAAAAGAATATTAGGGTTTGCATCTGAGCCTAGTATGCCCAACATACCAAGGGGTACGCCCATCGTACTAGCTGATCATCAGGGACCTGCATGGTGCATGAGTACATTAGGCATACTTATACACGTCGTACGTACTGACTTGCCAAATTTTAACATATAGGGACTCAATTTTACGTATTAAGGAAAGATTATAGAATGATAATTGTACCTCATTCAGGATATTACAATTTGTGGGTTGCAACCTATCCCACATTGGTAGGGAAGGAGAACTAAGCATTCCTTATAATGGGTGTGGGTACCTTCCTTGTCACAACGTGTTTT
Source organism: Lactuca serriola (assembly GCF_051521515.1). Taxonomy (NCBI): domain Eukaryota; kingdom Viridiplantae; phylum Streptophyta; class Magnoliopsida; order Asterales; family Asteraceae; genus Lactuca; species Lactuca serriola. The sequence goes on along the minus strand of NC_136412.1, from coordinate 45,221,457 downwards.
AAAGCATTTAAGGCAACAGATCCCATAAGAACTCTACAGTTAAGCGTGCACAGGCGAGAGCATTCCAGGGATGGATGACCCCCTAGAAGTATTTGTGTCGGGAGCCCAAAGCATACAATATTGTGATACGTGTGTAGGGTTTTGAGCATTCTAACACTCCTAAGGTGTACATGAAACCCTAGAAATGTTGGATCTATGTTTGTCTAAAATACATGCAAAATTTGATTTCTAAGGTTCTTAATCCTTTCTAGCATAAATGGGGAATGTTAAACATAAAAGATAGCTAGAAATACATATCTCGTAGTCATTTGGATTCCTTGAAAACCTTGTGAGCCTAGCACCCCAAGTGTGATGCCTCAAATGACTCACACAACACCAAATGCACTTGGAATAAACTTTGAGAGAAATGTCACACTTCTAAAATCGTCTATCCCTCACTTGTATATCTAGTGGCCGATTTTGGTGAGCATAAGCATCCCTATATAGTGTGTTACAATTAGGGTTACACCATCTAAACCCTAATTATCATGACCATTTATTTCCATGACCCATGGGTCTTTTAAACACCATGGAGCATCCTATGAGCCTTAGCCCAACTTCATAATTCATGGAGCATAAACCCCACTATACAAGTATGATTGATTTACCCAATCAACCCATATATTTAATTAGTCACCTTTTGATCACTTAATTAATTCTAAATTATTTCTTGATCAATACTAATTAAATAATATTATTATTAATATATTAGAACTTATAATATATTAATAAACCATAAGTGTTATTTCTCTTAATTTATTTTATCCAAATGCATGATGTCATGCAATCCAAAAGGACCATGCCAAACCGGGTCAAGTACATACCGGAAATAGTTATGGACTTAGACACCTTATCCAACAATGTGGCAGTTGGTTATATGCTATACAGTATGTTAGTTGTTTTGTGATACTTGCATGAAAGACCTCAGGGGGTTCCCGAGGCACTTGAGTGTAAGACCTTGGAGGGTTTCCATGGCATCCTAAGTAAAGACCTCGAGGGGTTCCTAAGGCACTAGGGTGTAAGACTTTGGAGGGTTTCCATGGCATCCTTAGTTAAGACCATGTGGGGATTCCCATGACACCGAGAGTAAAACCTTGGAGGGTTTCCAGGTCATCCTTATATGTTTGTATGTATGATTTATATGGAAGTGGGCTAAGACAATGTAGGGGTTCCCATGGCACCCATTGTAAGACCCTGGAGGGCTTCCATGGCATCCTTATATGTTTGTATGCATGGACTATGCGTTTGATATGGATTATATGATTATGTGGATTATGTGGGGTATGATCTGGGGAACTCATTAAGCATCGTGCTTATAGTTTTGCTTATGGTATCAGGTACCATCGGTTTGGAAAGGAAGGGCCAATCTTGATCGCATCATACTCACCTGTGTTTTCCGTATTATGTAATTTTGGGATGTAACTCTGATAAATGTTTTATTTACTCAAAATTTTTGAATGGTTGTATTATGTAACATTTGTGTTGAATATAATTAAAAATGAAAATTTTACCATGGATTTTTGGGTCATTACAAGTTCAAGATCTGAAGAAAACTCAATGATCATGGAGCGGATTTTTACCATGTATCTGACCTCACTAGCACTGATGTAACATTTTGTTGGGGGAACACTATTTTTTTCTATGAATATGTGAAATCTCATGGAAAATCCGGTAGGATTCTTAGTGTTTGGGATCCTAATCTCTTCTCAAAAGCAAACACCATATCTTCCAGGCATTTCTTAGTTATTTCAGGTCATTGGAACAGTTTTCCAGGTATCACCACCCTTTTCAACGTATATGGTCCACAATCAATCGCAGACAAGAAAGTTCTTTGGAATGATTTGATGAACCTTAAACTCAATTTTTATGGGATTTGGGTTTTCTTTGGTGACTTCAACGTAGTGCGTAAGATTGAAGAAACATTTAACTCATTCTTTTGTAAATATACAACTACATATTTTAACGACTTTATCATTGATGCCAGATTAAAAGAATTCAAAATGGGAGGTATGAAATATACTTTCTTTCGGGAGTAAGGAAACAAACTTAGGAAAATAGACCGGTTCTTGGTATGTTCAAACTTCATTGAAGCTCAACTTACAACCACTGCCACTGTACTTCCACGAGTTCATTCTGATAATTCGCCTCTCATACTAAAACCATCTCTTAACGACTTTGGCCCCTATTTATTTCACTTTTTCAATTACTGGCTGCTTAAGGCAGACTTAAATAAGGAGTTTGATGAAGCTTGGTCCTCTTTTCGTGGTTATGAAAATCCAGACTTCTTCATCAAGGCAAAATTAAAATTTGTGAAAGACAAGATTAGAAAGTGGAAGTTTGAAGATTCTCCAAAAGAATCTGGTACATTGTCTATGTTAAGTGACAAGGTTAATGAGATGGGTCGAATTTCTCAAAACAGACCTTTATCTGAACTTGAGCGTAGTTCATGGTGGGAGGATAAACTTAAATTGCTGGAACCTGAGCATATGGCCAAACTTGATCTTCAACAGAAGTCAAAAATAAGGTGGATCATGGACGGAGACGACAAATCCATATTTTTTCATGGTTCCTTAAAAAATACCAGCAGAAAAAACAAAATACACGGTTTGACTATTAATGGTACTTGGACAACTCGTCCCATACTAATCAAACAAGAGGTCTTTCAATTCTTTTTTGATAATTTTAAAGAAAGGTGTTCTATCCGTCTGTTGATGATCAATTCACTTTCAAAACAGTTGTCCACACAACAACGACAATCATTGAAACTTCCTATTTCACCTGTGGAAATAAAAAAACGCCGTCTGGTGTTGTGGAAATAAGAAAGCCTCTGGACTCGATGGTCTAACTTTCAAAATCATCAAAGATAAATAGGATTTAATGAGTGGAGGCCTTTTCAATTTTGTAAAACATTTTGAGAAGCACGCCTCTTTTGCTAGAGGCTGTAATTCGGCTTTCATTACATTGATTCCCAAGGTAACGGATACTCTTAATCTCTCATTTACAGGCCTATTAGTTTGCTCAGTTGCATGTATAAGATTGTTTCCAAGATTCTCACAGTGCGATTGAAGTTTGTCATTGGTTCGGTGATTAGCAAAGTTCAATCAACATTCATTCTTGGGAATTATATATTAGATGGACCACTTGTTATTAATGAAATTTATTCATGGGCAAAAGAATTTAAAAAGAAGATCTTTCTTATCAAAATAGATTTTTAAAAAGCGTTTGATTGTATAAACTACAACTATCTTGACTTAGTTATGAGACAGATGGGTTTTGGAGTCATTTGGAGAAAATGGATTCGGGGTTGTTTGGATTCTTCGATGACATCTGTGTTGCTCACCGGATCTCCAACAGTAGAGTTCCCCGTCTCAAGATGTGTTCGTCAGGGAGATCCATTATCTCCGTTCTAGTTCATCCTAGCGATGGAAGGACTGAGTGTGGCAATAAAAAGTACAAGCACTAACTCTTTAATCTAGTACATTAAGTTACCTAACAACGGGCCCTCGATTACGCATCTATTCTATGGAGGTGATGCCATCTTCGTTGGTGATTAGTGCAGAGAAAGTATAAAGAATTTGTCTCGCATACTGTGACAACCCAAAATTCTATTCTGTATAAACAATAGCACTTCAATAGAAGTCAGAACAGTTGCAGTAAATTTTCAGACTTTTTAGTATAAGTTTGAGTATTTTAGGATTTACACTTAAAGAGATATCAGGAGAGAGGATGCACTAGGATTTTGGGCAACTCTGTTATTTCAAAACTTCTATGATATTAGAGTTCATTGCTTGAATAAAAAAATTTCTGCCAAAAACCCCAGGAGTATATATATGATTATGAGCCATAATTATTCATTAGTTACATTTCCAACTAAAGAAAAGCCAAACTCTCTCTCGCGGATCTTCGGACTTTCATCCCAAAACGTGAGTACTTCTATCTAGTTGTATTATATAGCTTGTTAAGTGATTAATAACCTAGAAATCATATCAAAACATCAAGATTTAAGAGTTTACGGCCCAAGAATTTCTTGGACCGTAAACCCTTCTTTAAGGGGCAATTGTGTGCCTAGTCCTTTCCTTGTGCAATGAAACTATGTTAGGCTTGTATCTTAGTGTGTATAGGACTAGAAAACACCCAAGAACACCAAGAGTAAGGTGTTCACGGCCCAAAAAGTTCTTGGACCGTGAACTCCAAACTCAAGGGCCAAAAGATGTTTTAAACCCTCCAAAAGCCTTGGACATTAGCCAAGATTCACTCCTAGTTAAATTAAGGACTTTAAATCACCAAAAACCCATCCCCATGAGAGATTACGGCCGTAATCTCTAAGGAAATTGGTCCCAGGGTCGTAAACTCCTCAAAGGAGTGTATTAATGCCCTAAACCCATCCAAGGATTAAACCATCAAGTAGAAATGCTTCTAGGGAACATGTAAAGCTTCGAAGAAACAAATAACCTAAGGCTTAGGAGCTTACGGCCGTAAACTCAAGGCTTTACGAACGTAAACTCCTTGTGTGTTGGTTCTTGGAGAGTAAACTCAAGAATGGGGTCCTTTGGAACCCTAAACCCCCTAGCCTTGACCTACAACAACTTAGATGCCATCCTTAGGGCTAATAACACTTATGTAAGGTGTTAAGCATGTTCTAGAAGGTCTTATCGTTATCAATTAGTTGTTTAAACTCTAATTGGATACATATATGTGATATTATATGTTAACTAGGATCATAGAGTGTGTTCAAGACTTCACTTGACACCAAGAAATCCTACATCTTAAGTTCATCCGTACCACTCACTACAGGCGAGTTCATACCCCTTAATCAATGGTTTAAACGTTTTTAAATGCTTTTATGGGGGGGGGGGGAATACAAGTCAAATACTTATAGTTATTACATCAATCACATGTGATTAATAACTACAAAACCAATGACTTTCTTACTGTTCAAACTGTTTATCAAATTGTTTTGCTTCAAACTATTTTACAAAATCTTTTACTTATCAAATACATTTACTTAAACTTTGGTATACTTATTATCAATTGCATGCCTATATATGTATAGTTATATAAGAAATGTTTAAAGGACTCAAGAAAGCTATCCACTTTATTTCCTTTTGCGCCGTTGAGATGTGGTCTGGTGTGGTATCGGGTATCCGTCCGAAGGTCCTTTAAATATTAGTTATATATCATGTGTACATATATAGTCATAAAAGGGTCCTTCCAGTTAATTCAAATACCCTTGGGTAGCAAGGGTATACTTCCATGTTCATACGTACAAGTTATATTACTAGTAAACTATAATAGGCGTCGTTTAGGGTTTTACTAATACTAATACAAGAACAATGAATCATACAAAGAGTCAGTTCATACATGAGTCATAATACATAGTGATGAGCAACAAACATAATACATAGTGATGAGAAACAAACATTATACATAGTGATGAGAAACAAACATAATACATAGTGATGAAAAACAAACATAATACGTAGTGATGAGAAACAAACATAATACATAATGATGAGAAACAAACATATAGGCTAGACAGAGGAAGAAAACACAATACAGCTAGCACATACATTACATATTCGTTACATTCAGTTATGTGATCCATTAAACGAGTCATGGCACTACCTGCCATGACCGTTTTTGTATCCAGAATCTCCTTAATTGGGGAGCGTATGAGTTTGCGTATAGATCTATACTGTATTGACTATCCTACACCTTGCTGCTCGCTACAGTGGGACTTGCAAGTCTACGGGTGCCAAATGTCATTTCTTACGGCGTCTTACTTCGTCGTTTTACTATTGAGTTAGTAGCAGGGTACATGCCGATCACATTATACTTTAAATAACAACTGGTTTAAGGTAGTTAGTACAGCAGTAGTTACTTAATACAACACTACAGTATTTTGATATTTATCCCATTACATTCACATCGTGAACATTCACACGATGCATGATAATGTAAAAACTATATTTTTGGTTAATGTTAGTCGGATTTGGGAAAATACACACTCTTACAAGAGACACACACACATTTACTAGATGCCTTGGTAGAAGGCTACTCTCAGTAGGAAACATAGGGTTTTCTAGGATAGTTTAAACAAACACAAACTTTACAAAACTTATACATTACAACTTACAAACATTTTACAAATGCTTTCATACAAACTAAGACACTAATATACTTATGATCTCACCAGCTTTAAAGCTGATACTCGCTTTCAAAATAACTTGTATTCTCAAGTCACCACTAGACAGGTACATGTGCCAGGCTATTGAGAAGATGGAGTTCGTTCAAGACTCATCTTTTATTTTTATATGTATATTTTTGGTGTCTATAACGTTTACAGAACACACATGTATGAAATTATATTATTAATGCAATGGATGATGTTGTTTCTTGTTTACTACTATTCATTGTTGTGATACTATACATGACGTCCTCCGCCCCAGAATCTTTCCACCATTCATGGTTTTGGGGTGTGACAGACTGGTATCAGAGCATTGTTTATAGTGAATTGAGTATATCAACCCATAAAAGATATACTAACTATAAATACATTGGGATAAAAATACTCTGACTAAGAGTTTATGCTTTAAATATTTAAATTATTTATTTAAGTATACGTACCTACATTCATACGAAAATCAATGTCACTAAGACAGTACAAAAGTATTATGATTGTTGGGCAACACAAGTAGACTTAGAGACATATGGTCAACCCTGGGAAGATGTAGCCTAATCAACTACATTATCCGAGGAGTGACTAGCATGTGCCTAAGGATGGTTGTGACGTTGCAACAAGTCTAAAAACTTACCAACACTACCACAATAAGAACAGTAGAACATAACATTAAACTTAAAATACTATAGGAATATTTTGTGTTACTATGATTATTTACCTGAGAAATAAAGGTCTTTATTAGTAAGCCCAAGTCAAGTATTGGAGTAATTGATAAAGACCACCTTATAATTGTCTAGTTAGCCCGTCTATTAATTATTTCCTTACCCCTTTTCTCGCATAGATATAATGGCTGGATTTCATCATCATGATGACCCGTACTTTCCACCCAACGGCAATGTTGGATGGCTTGAAGAAAAGTCCGATGATGAGAATCAAATCCCTTTGGATGATGATCAAGCTGAAGGCGTCTCGGATGGATCTGACTCCAAGCCTGAAGTCAACAACCTACCTCAAGTAGGTCAAGCTCCGAATGACAACCCCCGACCCGCATTTCAAGGACCCACACCTTTGTGGGCAACAAACTTGAATACCTGGAGCCATGAATAGGGTCATCCCATTCCCTTCGATGGAGACAGAAGTTTCTACAACCTCACTGATGGAGGTTCTGCTGACAGAGTCCTACTCATCATGGTTAGTAGGATGTCTCGGAACACGATACTAAGTCAATCATCTATCAATTGAATATTGGAGATTGATGCCAACACTGGTGTTAAGACTGTCCACATTCGCCAACTAGAGTCTGCTCATGAAAGGGCTCTGGTTCATAATGCAGCTCTTCAGAGGGAACTCACTGAAACGCGAGCAAAAGTCAGAGAACTTCGAGCTCAGCAAGCAAGAACTGACAGGCGCATGAGGGACATAGAACGTCTTCTATCGGGATCAAGAACTCACTCTAGTAGTTCCCTATCTGGGTAAATCGCAAGCCTGTTTGGTCTTAGTCAGGTTGTAATTCTGTCAAAAAATTTCCCATTTTGGTTGATGTAAGGCCTATTTCTGTTGCCCGCTTTTCCCGGACTTGTTATATCTATAATTCCAGTAATATTGACAGGTACCTAATCTTAAGGGAATTACTATCCAAATGTGATCACCTATTAGTTCTAGATTTTCATTCAATCGTATCGTTGGACTATGGAGAGTTAGTCCATGAGTCATTCTCATCAATTCATCCATTTTAAATCTTATCAATGTTTCATCTTCATAAACTATAGATCAAAGATGTCGCCTCACAGAAATCCAAGGAGAAACCTCAATAACGAAACACCACCTCCTCCACCTCCTCAACCACCTACTCCCCAGTTCGACACTGCAACCTTAAATGCTATTGTAGCTGCAGTTGTAGCTACAACCATGGCTCAGTATCAATCATCTGGTTCCGTTGGAGGAGGAACCCCTGTTCAGTCTGTTCAGGTTGAAGCTCCTATGCGCTCGAGAGAGTGCTCCTATAAGGACTTCACGAACTGTAAGCCTTTGTCGTTCAAGGGGACTGGCGGAGTCATTTCCCTCTCGCAATGGTTCAAGAAAACCGAATCAGTTTTCGAAATCTGCTCTTGTTCCGAGGAGAGCAAGGTGAAGTCCGCTGCTTGCACCTTCGAAACTAAAGCTCTAACGTGGTGGAACGGCCAAGTTAAGTCACTATCTCTTATAGTGGCTAATGCTATGGGCTGGGTTACTTTGAAAGACCTCATGATTGGGGAGTGCTGCCCGAGGGGCGAGATCGAAAAGCTGGAGGAAGAGCTATGGAGCCTAACCATGAAGGGATCCAACGTAACCGCTTATACCGCTAGATTCTGTGAATTGGTGGCTCTCTGTCCCAACATGGTTCATACAGAGGGAAAGAAGATTGAGTGTTACATTTGGGGACTGCTGCCACCCTACTAGGGAAATGTCTTGGCATCACACCCCACTACATTTGATACTGCCAAGCGATTGGCACAACGGCTTATAGACCATGGGGTTCGTACCCCGGCCGCAACAACAACTACCCTGGCCGTCTCAGAACCTGCAAGAACCGCTGACTCCAAGCGGATATTCTGGGATGACAAGAAGAAAGCTAAGGCTGCCAAAAAGCAGTAGGTCGTGGTAGTACATGCTGCGATAGCACCTGCCGCTGCTGCTCCGGTAAAGCATTATTTTGGAAGTTTGCCCAAGTGCAACAAATGCAACTTCCATCACGTCGGCACTTGCCGGGAAATGCAGTGTATGAACTGCAACAGGAAGGGGCACACTGCCCATTTCTGTAAAGCTCCAACAAAGCCAATCAACGAAGTCCCCGGTGCAGGAGTGGGCCAAGCTTGCTACGGATGTGGTGAAGTAGGCAACTACAAAAGGAACTGTCGGAAAGCAGGGATTTCCGGTGCAGTGGCAAGAGTTCTGGCCATAGGCCATAAGGAAGCGGTTGCCGACCCCACAATGGTCACTGGTACGGTCCTCCTAGATAACGCTTATGCATGCATTCTATTTGATAGTGGAGCGGAGAGGAGTTTCGTTAACCAAAAATTTGCTCACTTACTTAGGCAAAAATCACGAGCACTTAATGAACCGTTCACTGTAGAAATGGATAATAGGAAGACAGAGAGCACTAGCTGTATATTCATAGGGTGTAACCTAACTTTAGATAACCATTTATTTTCTATCGATCTCATACCGGTCTCAATTAATACTTTCGACGTCATTATCGGCATGGATTGGTTGAGTCTTCATCGTGCCGATATCATGTGTTACGAAAAGGTTGTTCGCCTAAATCTATCGTCCGGCGAAACCTTAATAGTTTATGGTAACAATCCCAGCACGAACCTTCGTATCATCTCGAGCATCCAAGCTCGGAAATTCTTACGGAAGGAATGTACAGCATTCCTTGTACATGTAGTCGATTTGAGCCAAGAACCGAAGGACATTCAGAACATTCCAGTAGTACGCGACTTTCCCGACATCTTTCCAGAAGAACTCCCAGGATTACCTCTGCAACGTCAAGTAGAGTTCCGAATCGACTTAGTTCCAGGGGATACCCTCGTAGCCAAATCGCTGTATCATCTAGCACCTGCAGAGATGCAAGAATTATCCTGTCAACATAACGAACTTGTAACACCGTGATTTCCAAAAACAAAATTTTTATTTAAATACTCAATTTAATATTAAAAACACTTGTTTGAAATCTTATTCACATTCGAATTACAAAACATAGTTTCATTTTCTTTATAATAGAAGACCAGGATCCTCCAAAACACAACTCTTTCTTCGGTGTGTACAATCGAACCGTTGCCATCCCGTGTTACTGTAAGAACCTGAAACGACATAACATAAACAACGTAAGCACGAAGCTTAGTGAGTTCCCCAATATACCTTACGCACATACGCCTTCCGGCCCGGACCTTTCGATCCACATAACATTTGCCTTCCGGCCCGCATCTTTCGATCCACACGACATTTGCCTTCCGGCCCGGATCTTTAGATCCACATAACATTTGCCTTCCGGCCCGGATCTTTAGATCCACATAACATTTGCCTTCCGGCCCGGATCTTTCGATCCATAAAATAATTGCCTTCCGGCCCATACACATATATAACACATAATACAAATACTTTAACACATAAAGCACATATATCATATATCAACCTGCCCTTTCTGTCACATAATACCTTGCCTTCCGACCCACATATAAACATGTATTTCACGCGTAGCAGCTAACTTTCCATTTATAGCATATAAACATAACACATAACATACTTGACCTTCCGGTCACACAATCAAACCCTTCCGGGTGAGGTATAGTGAGAAGACTCACCTCGCGGTCACTGGAAGATAGCAACTCCTAAAATCCCTTGCACTTGATCCTCCGAGCTACAAGCTCCCTGTAACATCATATATCTCTTATTATTACTTCTATCTTCCTCGTTAACTGATTCTAAGAAATCGCACCAGTCAACTCTGGTCAACAGTCCATTGTCAGCTCGACTGGACTCGGCGAGTTCCCTGGCGACTCGGCGAGTCTGGTCGTACTTCAATCCTCTAAGATTCTCCTTCTACTCGTCGAGTATCCTCTTTGACTCGACGAGTCACTCCTGGAAGAATCGCGGGGCCACCCCGACTCCACTCGCCGAGTCTGAAGAACAACTCGGCGAGTCCCAGTGAATCTTCAAGCTACTCGCCGAGTCTGATCATCCGACTCGGCGAGTCCACGCCATGCAGTCGATCAAACTGCTTCCTGAGATACATATTTTCCCGAAATACACACTCATGGGACTTCTGGACCTCTAATCATCCTATTACCAGGGTATATACTTTTGTATAACAACATAATAATCCATCAAATCACCAAATGGGTTTCATAAACCCTAAATTCGTGTACACATCAAAATAACAGGGATGATCCGAAACATTACCTGAAATCATACTTTCTGTGTCCCCAAACCTCAGAGCTCGATCCCCTTGCTCTTCCTTTGGCCAAAATCCTTCCTCTTCTTGCACCACAATTCCTTCAAAGTCAATAATGGCCTTCAAGCTTGCTCTAGATGCCACAGTCGTTTAGGGTTCTCCACAATCGGCCAAAAGACGAACAATGACGACATAACAACCCTTATATACGACCCAATACGAAACTGCTAGGGTTTTCGCTGAACAGCGTCGACTCGCCGAGTCCATACCTGGACTCGTCGAGTCCAGTCGCGAACCCGCGACCACATCTGCGACCCTACTCGGCGAGTCTGGCTCCAACTCGCCGAGTCTCCCCTTTAAAACACCCCAAAATGCAATTTAACAATACTTGAGATTCTGGGCTGTTACAATTCTCCCCCACTAGAATTAGACTTCGCCCTCGAAGTCTCACCCTGAAAATAGCTCTGGCTGCTGCTCCCGCATCTCACGTTTCGGCTTCCCTAGACACTACCGATCTCTCCCGAGGCCGCTACTGAACCAATACCAGAGGTACCTCCTTGTTCCTCAGAACCTTGATCTTCCGATCTCCGACGGCCACTGGCCTCTCGACGTAGCACAGGCTCGCATCCACCTAATCGTTCTCTAGTAGAACCACTGCTGACTCACCCGCTATACACCTCTTCAATTGCGACACATACAAGTGTCATGGATCCGTCCCAATTCCGTTGACAGCTCCAACGATAGGTCACCCTTCTTACCTTCGCACCTTCACGAAAAGACCCAACCTACCGGGGCTCCTCATTTACCCCTCTTCCTAAATCGAAGCACCCCGTCAGAAATACGAAGTCGCTGACCTGAATCACATGCTCGTAACGGCATCTGCCTGCATAACTTTCCTGTTAACTCTAGACGATCACTAACTCTCTTTAACCTGCTGAGTCTGCTTTGTCAACTAAAGTACGAACTCTGAAATGCTCATCACTCTCTGTAATCGGAAAATACCCACGATGCACTCTGCTCCAAATCTCGACGATCACTCAACCCATAAGGGTTAGGAAACCCTGAACCACCGGATCCCCGATCCAAAGCCCACTTTGCCCATTCCGTACCGACTGAGAGATCCGTCCTCCCTCTCAGATCAACTCTCACAAGTTTCCTCTTGCCATCACATACACATACTGAACTAGTCCCAACACCCGCAGGTGGAAAGACCCGATACACTGATGATATCCTCGAACACCTCCCAAGATGGACCACTACATTCACTCTACACTCTGATCAGATTCACACTGAGAAATTTAAAATTTTCTCTCTCCATGCATCCCTTCTGAGCCTCAACAGATATCCCAACCGGATGGGTTCCTACTCCACTGCCGCGAACACGACGCTCAAAACCATACTCGAAATACTCTAACCATAACTCTGCTCTGCAGCTTTCACTTTCGTGAACTTGCACCCCCTTCGGAGTTACATACCCTCCTCTTTTCCTTTTCCACGGAACTCTCTTGAACATAATGCCACTCCAACCGGTGCCACGGTGCTCGCCCCAAGCGACACCACCCTTTTTGCGTAACCGCTATTCGCATACTCTGGTTCCCATTGCAGGGGCTTTCAATCCCATGCACTCTCTTCACTCATCAGAATCACTGCCTCAGTTAAACAAGATCACTAACCCGGGGCCAGACCTTCCAATGCAATCACACTGCAACATACGCGATCCGCAAATCTCAAACTAATCCAGCAATACCAACAGAGCCTCCAGTATGACTGGACCGACTCTCATAACACATGCTAGCCACTCGAGGCTATATCTCTGTGGGTCCGTACACCCAAACTCTGCGAACCCTCAGGTTCTAACTCTGGGAACCTTCCGGTTCCAGCTCTAGAAACATGCACAACATAATCCCGTGGGATTAATGCAGTATAACCAATCACGTACCTCAAACGTACCAATACTCTGATCGCAAAATTCCGATTACTTACCCAAGCTTGATCCCGACCTCCTCTCAGGCCTCCACAATCAAATGTCCTAGGTCTGTATCTCGTCCCGCATACTCAACACTCGCTCTCGTCGGCCTATACTTTGCGCTGACAAACACTGCTGAATCCCAACAGCTAAGCACCCTTACATACTCATCGATCTCCCGGAGAATTTTACAATTCTCCCCCACTAAAGCACTGACTAACTGCCACCGATCGTCATTAACGACCTTTCAGAACCATCCTGTACAAAGAGAACATTTACCCACTGGCTGCTTCCCATAAGCATAAGCAACCCTCAGCAAAACACATCTCCTCCCTGCTCAATCCGCTCAAAAGAATCCGATCTTTCGATTATCCACTCCACAACTGCAGATGCTACTCGTCATTCAACCCAGTGCCGCATCTCCACTATCAACCCTCACGAACGATGACCAACGGAATTCCCAAGCAATAACCCATAACCAAACCCACAACCTGCCAAAGGTTGAATATCGCATCGAAAACCGCACAAGACTGCTGAAACCAAAACACCAATTATAACCATACCCAACCATCAGGGAATAACGAATGCCCAAGCGAAAACCTGAAGCACCAATCCATAACCATGCCAAACCCGCGAAACAACGAATACCGCATCGAAATCCACATCAGACACCAGCACAAACAATACGCCACAATCAATGCAAGCTACTCAAGACATCAAGAGAGCATCATACCCGCAGCTGCCTCCGGCACTGCTCCGTCTCCCTCTGCCGCAAGCCGATAAGCACGACCCTGAGCCCTTGGGCTCTGCTCCATCCTGTCCTCCTCCTGAACTCCTCAAGGTGGCCGATGCTAGAGCCTGCACCGGTCCTGCAGGAAACTGTGGACAGTTGACCCTCAAATGTCCAACCTGCCGACACTGATAACAAATCCTGAAATCCCGAATTGGCACTGACTGCCGACAATCCCGTGCACCGTGCCCCTCCTTTCCGCACTTGCGGCATGCACCACTGGGCCAACAAGCTCCGGTGCCATCTCTCTCACACTTCCCACAAGTGTGACCGCTCCGATCCCCCATTCTAACGTCTACGGTCATGGACCGTTTCGGCGCCGACTGCGACTGCATCGGGGCCTGCCTCATCTCACGCAACTGCAACTCAACCTCTAACTCACGCCACATGGCAGCCTCCTACGATACCAACACGGTCTCGCGCCTCTGCGCAGACACGAACTGTCTGATACCCGCCCCCCCTTGAGCATACTCGGATATCGGGACATCTGAGCCTGCTCCGAAGCGAACTCAGGGCAAAACATCGCCCTCTCAATAAACATCCCGGTGCTCTCAGTCACCGACTCCAAATCCTGCTTCAGCTTAAGGAACTTCCGAGCCAATTTCTCCTTTTCATCCCGCGGAACATGGCGAGTACTGAACATCCCTCTGAATTGATCCCATGAAGCCGCAGCCCTCTGCGCATCGGAAAATGACCTCGGGGTCAATCTCCACCAATCCTTCGCCCCGAGCCTCAATAGGTTCAGAGCACATCTCACCCTCTGATCAGCAGGGCATAAACTCGTGGAGAAACACCCCTCCATGTCTGATAACCGTCTCATAGCAACAATCGAGTCCTGAACTCCATCGAATGTGGGAGGCTTCGCATAATAGAAGTCCCGATACTGAAAACCCCGACTAGCCTCTTTCTTTGCCGTTGCTACAGCCGCTGTAACCGCCGCGGCAGCCGTCTCTGCGAAAGCCGCATATCGCTCATCAAACTACTTCAATCACAGTGGTCCTGATCGACCCAAACAATTCTGGCGACTCCGCCCGCAACAATGCAGTAACCTCATCACGCCAGATCTCGCGAATCCTCGCATCCCGCTCGCTCGTGCTCGTCCGATCGATAACCGGATAACAGGATAGCCACAAGCATCATCCACTACGAACCATGGTACTCATCCCATGACATCCCTCCTCAACATGCTTCGGTGTATGGTACCTGAACCATAGCACCACTCCTCAATCTGCTCCAATGTAGAGCACTCGAACCACAACATCTATCTCAATCTGTTCCGATGTATGGTGCCCTGACCATAACATCACTCTGTATCCGCTCCGATGTATGGTATTCGAACCATAACATCACTCCTCAATCTGTTCCTTAGGACCTTCAGAATGCCCCCTGTATCAAGTATGGGTCCTCTGCTTTCAGTAGTACGGGCCCATACTACCTGCCACATCTACCCATACTTTCCACACGGACCATCCCAGAGTTCCTAAGTAGCTGATAAACCTGCTCTTTCACCCATTTCATCGCGCGTGCTCGCTTTCCAGCGAAATCCTCTACTCTACCAGCGCACTCATCTGGCTAGGTTTACTCCCTAGTCCCTTCCGCCGTCCTCCCACTTCTTTGCTATCAGCTGCTGAAGAGTTCCGAATGATGCCAGCCCTCTACCTCCTGAGTATCGTCATACTCACTTGGTAGCTGACTCCCATCATCGATAACTCCACAAAGCACAAAGCAAGCAGCATTCGAGCATTGAAGCATACATAGGACTCCCCATCTGTGGTAGCTCCACCTTCTCGGCTCATCCTCGGAAGTACCTCAGTACCCCGTAGCTTTACCCCTTGTGCGTTCTAACTAGATACTCTCACTCATCACATACACACAAAAGCATAACGCACATATAATAGCAAACCCTAGACTAAGGCATCACAAATCAGGCCACTCTAGTCCTAGGATGTGAAATACCTAGCCTGTCTCTAGCATGCAATAATGTCTCATAACGTGCATAATAAACATTTCATAATACAAAAGTAAGGGTATTTTGGGAAATCACCGTTTGGCTCTGGCTGATTGTACACACTGCTCTTTCTTGCTTTCTCTTTGAACTCTTATTCACTTTTAGAAAACCATTTATTTGGAAAACTTTTTCTTACTTCCTCAGTTTGAGTCCAGATTTACCCGTAGGTGCGTCCGAATCCCTCAAACCAAGGCTCTGATACCAATTTGTAACACCGTGATTTCCAAAAACAAAATTTTTATTTAAATACTCAATTTAATATTAAAAACACTTGTTTGAAATCTTATTCACATTCGAATTACAAAACATAGTTTCATTTTCTTTATAATAGAAGACCAGGATCCTCCAAAACACAACTCTTTCTTCGGTGTGTACAATCGAACCGTTGCCATCCCGTGTTACTGTAAGAACCTGAAACGACATAACATAAACAACGTAAGCACGAAGCTTAGTGAGTTCCCCAATATACCTTACGCACATACGCCTTCCGGCCCGGACCTTTCGATCCACATAACATTTGCCTTCCGGCCCGGATCTTTCGATCCACACAACATTTGCCTTCCGGCCCGGATCTTTAGATCCACATAACATTTGCCTTCCGGCACGGATCTTTAGATCCACATAACATTTGCCTTCCGGCCCGGATCTTTCGATCCATAAAATAATTGCCTTCCGGCCCATACACATATATAACACATAATACAAATACTTTAACACATAAAGCACATATATCATATATCAACCTGCCCTTTCTGTCACATAATACCTTGCCTTCCGGCCCACATATAAACATGTATTTCACGCGTAGCAGCTAACTTTCCATTTATAGCATATAAACATAACACATAACATACTTGACCTTCCGGTCACACAATCAAACCCTTCCGGGTGAGGTATAGTGAGAAGACTCACCTCGCGGTCACTGGAAGATAGCAACTCCTAAAATCCCTTGCACTTGATCCTCCGAGCTACAAGCTCCCTGTAACATCATATATCTCTTATTATTACTTCTATCTTCCTCGTTAACTGATTCTAAGAAATCGCACCAGTCAACTCTGGTCAACAGTCCATTGTCAGCTCGACTGGACTCGGCGAGTTCCCTGGCGACTCGGCGAGTCTGGTCGTCCTTCAATCCTCTAAGATTCTCCTTCTACTCGTCGAGTATCCTCTTTGACTCGACGAGTCACTCCTGGAAGAATCGCGGGGCCACCCCGACTCCACTCGCCGAGTCTGAAGAACAACTCGGCGAGTCCCAGTGAATCTTCAAGCTACTCGCCGAGTCTGATCATCCGACTCGGCGAGTCCACGCCATGCAGTCGATCAAACTGCTTCCTGAGATACATATTTTCCCGAAATACACACTCATGGGACTTCTGGACCTCTAATCATCCTATTACCAGGGTATACACTTTTGTATAACAACATAATAATCCATCAAATCACCAAATGGGTTTCATAAACCCTAAATTCGTGTACACATCAAAATAACAGGGATGATCCGAAACATTACCTGAAATCATACTTTCTGTGTCCCCAAACCTCAGAGCTCGATCCCCTTGCTCTTCCTTTGGCCAAAATCCTTCCTCTTCTTGCACCACAATTCCTTCAAAGTCAATAATGGCCTTCAAGCTTGCTCTAGATGCCACAGTCGTTTAGGGTTCTCCACAATCGGCCAAAAGACGAACAATGACGACATAACAACCCTTATATACGACCCAATACGAAACTGCTAGGGTTTTCGCTGAACAGCGTCGACTCGCCGAGTCCATACCTGGACTCGTCGAGTCCAGTCGCGAACCCGCGACCACATCTGCGACCCTACTCGGCGAGTCTGGCTCCAACTCGCCGAGTCTCCCCTTTAAAACACCCCAAAATGCAATTTAACAATACTTGAGATTCTGGGCTGTTACAGAACTGCTCAGCAAGGGCTTTATAAGACCAAGATTCTCACCCTGGGGAGCTCCAGTCTTGTTCGTAAAGAAGAAAGACGGATCGTTTCGTATGTGCATCGACTACAGGGAGCTCAACAAGCTGACTTTCAAAAATCGTTATCCTTTGCCTCAGATCGACGATTTGTTTGACCAACTCCAAGGGGAAAACTTCTTTTCAAAAATGGACTTGAGATCCGGATATCACCAACTACGAGTGCTAGGGGAGGATGTTCCAAAGACAGCCTTCCGAACTCGTTATGGGCACTACGAATTTGTAGTGATACCGTTCGGATTGACAAATGCACCCGCTGTATTCATGGACTTAATGAATAGGTTGTGTCATCCTTACTTGGATCAGTTCGTCATCGTCTTCATCGATGACATACTTATCTACTCTCGAAGTAAGGAGGAGCATAGTCAACATCTGTGACAAGTCCTCGAAACATTACGTTCGGAGAAGCTCTACGCGAAGTTCTCGAAATGCGAATTTTGGATTCGACGAGTCGAATTCTTAGGGCACGTGGTTAGCAAAGAAGGTATACACGTGGACCCTTCCAAAATCAAGGCCATTGAGAACTGGTCAGCACCGAAGACGCCTACAAAAATTTGTCAATTTCAAGGCCTTGCTGGCTATTATCGCAGGTTCATTCAGAACTTCTCCCGCATAGCGAAACCTCTTACAACTCTTACCCAGAAGGGTGTGGCCTTTGACTAGGAAGAGAAGCAGGAGAGAGCATTCTAAACACTCAAACGAGCCTTGCGCACCGCACCAATACTATCCCTTCCCGAAGGAATAGAAGACTTCGTTGTCTATTGCGATGCATCGAATCAAGGACTTGGATGTGTTCTGATGCAGCGAGGTAAGGTCATCGCCTATGCCTCGAGACTGCTAAAGACACATGAGGTCAACTACACGACCCACGATCTTGAACTAGGAGAATTTGTGCTTGCTCTGAAGATCTGGAGACATTACTTGTACGGAACGAAAAAGACTATCTTTACAGACCACAAGAGCTTACAACACATATTCGACCAGAAGGAGCTCAACATGAGACAACGATGGTGGGTCGAGCTACTCAGTGATTACGAATGTGAAACTCGTTATCATCCAGGTAAAGCCAACGTAGTAGCTGATGCCCTGAGTCGGAAGGAATATTCTAGTCGTAGAGTCAAATCATTGACTATGACTATCCATTCACACTTGTCCACACAAATTAAGGCAGCTCAGCTTGACGCTTTGAAGCCTGAAAATGTGGCGGGTGAATCCCTCAGAGGGATGGATAAGAACTTAGAGGTTAAGGGTGGCGGAGCTTATTATTTCATGGACCGGATCTGGACCCCGAAACTAGGTGGTTTCAGAGACTTGGTCATGAATGAGGCGCACAACACTCGTTATTCTATGCACCCGGGATCAGATAAGATGTATCTGGACCTCAAAAAGTTATACTGGTGGACTAACATGAAAGCAGAGATTGCTACCTTCGTGAGTAAATGGCTTACTTGCACAAAGGTCAAGGTCGAATACCAGAAACCCTCCGGTCTACTGCAACAGCCGGAGATACCAGAATGGAAGTGGGAACAGATAACTATGGATTTCATAACCAAGTTGCCCAAGACGACGGGAGGAATTGATTCCATATGGGTCATCATCGATAGACTGACCAAGTCTGCACACTTCCTGTCGATCAAGGAAACAAACAAGATGGAGAAACTTACAAGAACTTACATTAGGGAGATTGTGAGATTGCACGGTGTTCCCTTATCTATTATCTTGGATAGAGATAGTAGATTCACTTCGAGGTTCTGGTAGTCGTTACAAAGTTCCCTAGGAACTAGGCTGGACATGAGTACAGCCTACCATCCACAGACCGACGGGAAAAGTGAGAAAACTATCCAAACCTTGGAAGATATTTTGCGAGCCTGCATGATAGATTTTGGGAAAGCATGGGAAACGAGCATAAAGGCTGCTCCATTCGAGGCCCTCTATGGCTGAAAGTGCAGATCCCCTTTGTTATGGGCTGAGGTGGGTGATACCCAGTTAGCTAAAGGACGAATTTCTGAAAGCACTCTCACAGGTCCGGAAATCATACGGGAAACGATGGAGAAGATCGTTCAAATCCGTGAACGATTGAAAGCCTCCAGAGACCGACAGAAAAGCTACGCTGATAAACGTAGAAAACCGTTGGAATTCCAGGTGGGCAACCATGTTCTATTGAAGGTCTCACCCTGGAAGGGCTTGAGACGCTTCGGAAAGCGTGGAAAGCTAAATCCAAGGTACATAGGGCCTTACAAGATTCTCGCAAGAATCAGCCCAGTAGCTTACAAACTTAACTTACCGCGCGAACTAAGTAACGTACATTCTACCTTCCACGTATCGAACTTGAAAAAGTGTCTGTCTGACGAGACTCTTTTTATTCCACTCGATGAGATCGAGATCAACGAGAGCCTCAACTTCGTGGAGGAACCAGTAGAGATCATGGACCGAGAGGTCAAGGAAACGAAACAAAGCCGTATCCCGATAGTGAAGGTTCTCTGGAACGCCAAGCGAGTACCGGAATTCATTTGGGAGCGTGAGGATCAGATGAAACTGAAATATCCTCGTCTTTTTACTTAGTTATTTGTAACTACTTATTTGCTTAAATTCTAATTTTGGGACTAAATTCCTTCTAAGGAGGGGATGATCTGACAACCCGAAATTCTATTCTATATAAATAATAGCACTTCAATAGATGTCAGAACAGTTGCAGTAAATTTTCAGACTTTTTAGTATAAGTTTGAGTATTTCATGATTTACACTTAAAGAGATATCAGGAGAGAGGATGCACTAGGATTTTGTGCAACTCTGTTATTTCAAAACTTCTATGATATTACAGTTCATTACATGAATAAAATATTTTCTGCCAAAAACCCCAGGAGTATATATATGATTCTGAGCCATAATTATTCATTAGTTACATTTCCAACTAGAGAAAAGCCAAATTCTCTCTCACGGGTCTTCGGAAGTTCGTCCCAAAACGTGAGTACTTCTATCTAGTTGTATTATATAGCTTATTAAGTGCTTAATAACCTAGAAATCATATCAAAACATCAAGATTTAAGAGTTTACGGTCCATGAAGTTCTTGGGCCGTAAACCCTTCTTTAAGGGGCAATTGTGTGCCTAGTCCTTTTGCAATGAAAATATGTTAGGCTTGTATCTTAGTGTGTATAGGACTATAAAACACCCAAGAACACCAAGAGTAAGGTGTTCACGGCCCAAGAAGTTCTTGGACCGTGAACTCCAAACTCAAGGGCCAAAAGATGTTTTAAACCCTCCAAAAGCCTTGGACATTAGCCAAGATTCACTCCTAGTTAAATTAAGGACTTTAAATCACCAAAAACCCATCCCCATGAGAGATTACGGCAGTAATCTCTAAGGGAATTGGTCCTAGGGCCGTAAACTCCTCAAAGGAGTGTATTAATGCCCTAAACCCTTCCAAGTATTAAACCATCAAGTAGAAATGCTTCTAGCGAACATGTAAAGCTTCGAAGCAACAAATAACCTAAGGCTTAGGAGCTTACGGCCATAAACTCAAGGGTTTACGACCGTAAACTCCTTGTGTGTTGGTTCTTGGAGAGTAAACTCAATAATGGGGTTTACCCCCTAGCCTTGACCTACAACAACTTAGCTGCCATCCTTAGGGCTAATAACACTCATGTAAGGTGGTTAGCATGTTGTAGGAGGTCTTATCGTTATCAATTATTTGTTTAAAGTCTAATTGGATACATATATGTGATATTATATGTTAACTAGGATCATAGAGCGTGTTCAAGACTTCACTTGACACCTAGCAATCCTACATCTTCAGTTCATATGTACCACTCACTATAGGTGAGTTCATACCCCTTAATCAATGGTTTAAATGTTTTTAAATGCTTTTATGGGGGGGGGGGAATACAAGTCAAATACTTATAGTTATTACATCAATCACATGTGATTAATAACTACAAAACCAATGATTTTCTTAATGCTCAAACTGTTTATCAAACTGTTTTGCTTCAAACTATTTTACAAACTCTTTTACTTATCAAATACATTTACTTAAACTTTGTTATACTTATTATCAATTGCATGCCTATATATGTATAGTTATATAAGAAATGTTTAAAGGACTCAAGAAAGTTATCTGCCTTATTTCCTTTTCGCCGTTGAGATGTGGTCTGGTGGGGTATCGGGTATCCGTCCGAAGGTCCTTCAAATATTAATTATATATCATGTGTACATATATAGTCATAAAAGGGTCCTTCCAGTTAATTCAACTACCCTTGGGTAGCAATGGTATACTTCCATCTTCGTACGTACAAGTTATATTACTAGTAAACTAAAATAGGCATAGTTTAGGGTTTTACTAATACTAATACAAGAACAATGAATTATACAAAGAGTCAGTTCATACATTAGTCATAATACATAGTGATGAGAAACAAACATAATACATAGTGATGAGAAACAAACGTTATATATTGTGATGATAAACAAACATAATACATAGTGATGAAAAACAAACATAATACATAGTGATGAGAAACAAACATAATACATAGTGATGAGAAACAAACATAATACATAGTGATGAGATATAAACATACATGCTAGATGGAGGAAGAACATACAATACAGCTAGCACATACATTATATATACATTACATTCAGTTATGTGAGCCATTAAACGGGTCATGGCACTACCTGCCATGACCGTTTTTGTATCCAGAATCTCCTTAATTGGGGAGCGTATGAGTTTGTGTATAGATCTATACTGGATTGACTATCCTACACCTTGCTGCTCACTACAGTGGGACTTGCAAGTCTACAGGTGCAAAATGTCATTTCTTACGGTGTCTAACATCGTCGTTTTACTATTGAGTCAGTAGCAGGGTACAGGCCGATTACATTATACTTTAAATAACAATTGGTTTAAGGTAGTTAGTACAGCCGTAGTTACTTAATACAACACTACAGTACTATAATATTTATCCCAGTACATTCACTTCGTGAACATTCACACAATGCACGGTAATGTAAAAACTATATTTTTGGTTAATGATAGTCGAATTTGGGAAAATACACGCTCTTACAAGAGACACACACACAGTTACTAGATGCCTTGGTAGAAGGCTACTCTTAGTAGGAAACATAGGGTTTTCTAGGATAGTTTAAACATACACAGACTTTACAAAACATATACATTACAACTTACAAACATCTTACAAATGCTTTCATACAAACTAAGACACTAATATACTTATGATCTCACCAGCTTTAAAGCTGATACTCGCTTTCAAAATAACTTGTATTCTCAGGTCACCACTAGACATGTACAGGTGCCAGGCTTTTGAGAAGATGGAGTTTGTTCGAGACTCATCTTTTATTTTGATATATATATTTTTGGTGTCTATAACTTTGACAGAACACACATGTATGAACTTTTATTATTAATACAATGGATGATGTTGTTGCTTGTTTACTACAATTCATTGTTGTGATACTATACATGACATCCTCCGCCCCAGAATGTTTCCGCCATTCATGGTTTTGGGGTGTGACACATACTTAAATGTTTCCACATTTCTTTGGGATTTAACGTGAATTTTCTCAAGTCAAGATTATTTGGAATTGACCTATCCTCCCCATAAATCAGGAGTATGGCGAACGTGCTAGGCTGTATCGAAGGCTCATTCCCATTTACCTATTTGGGTGTACCTGTAGGGGCAAACATGGCACTAAAGAAAAATTGGCAGCCCATTATTAACAAATTTTGATCTAAACTATCAACCTAGAAAGCAAAAGCTTTATCATTCGGTGGTCGTCTCACTTTAATAAAATTTGTCTTATCTAGTCTCCTGATATATTATATGTCATTATTCAAAGGACCATAGGTTGTTATTGATATCCTCGAAAAAATAAGACGAAAGTTCCTATGGAGTGGGGATGATGTCAAGTCAAAGATTCATTGGGTGGACTGGGCCAAAGTAACAACAACTAAAAATGATGGAGTTCTACGAGTCGGAATATTAAAAGCCCAAAATATAACCTTAATTACTAAGTGGTGGTGGAGGGTAATGAACGAGGGAGGCAATCTATGGAGGAATGCAATAGTAACCATCCATAATCTCAAAAAAAAAACCCTTATATCGGAAGGAAAGCATCCCAATGGTGTTTGGCGTAACATTCATAAGGAAATCAATTATATTCATAAGCTTAACCTTGATTTCAATAAGGTATTCAAGCTCATTCCAGGATGTAGGACGAATATCCTTTTTTGGAAGGCTACATGGTACGGAAGCTCCAAATTTCAGGTACAGTTCCCGACTGTATACAAACTAGAAACGGTCAAATGTTGTAATCTAGAGGAACGTTTTTCTGCATCTGGATTTACATGGAGATGGAACAGGATCCGAATGATCCTACATCATTAAATGAGTAGTTGCAGCTCTACTCTTCTAATGGTTCAATGGATGTACCGGCTCAATCCCAAATTGGTTTTTTCTTCATGTTAAATCCAGATGAAAGGTACTCCGTAAACAAACTGAGGAGAATCGTCGATTCTAAACTCATTCCATTCAAATGCATTGTTATTCCATGGCTCAAAATGGTTCCATTAAAGGTTCGTTGTTTTGTTTGGCAGGCTTCGTTATCCAGAATTCAAGTTGTTATGGAGTTATCGAAAAGAGGAATAAGGTGTTGGGTTCTGAGCATTCTAACACTCCTATGGTGTACATGCAACCCTATAAACCTTGGATCTATTTTTTCTCTATTATACATGAAAATATTAACTTTCCAAGGTATTACCTATAACTAGCATACAATTATCATATATAACAAAAGAATCTAGTTAGGATAACATACCTTATTGTAGGGCTTGAAGTATTGATGTATCTAGCCTTAAGAGCTTAGCCCTAATAGCGTGGAAGCCTCAAGTGGAATCACAACACATCATGAACAAAGGATAAAATTGAGAGAGAATCTCCATGTACCCAAAAGTCAGCATGAACTCCAAGAATCACTAGTAGCAATTTTGGACAATGAAGTATGTATTTATATGTGGGATTTCTAGGGTCATGGTGTCACACCCCGCTAAATCGGAAACACAAGGCGTGGCAGTATAAAGGGTTTCAGAGAAAAGTTAAAAGACAACACCAACCATGGTATTAAAAATCATTACAATTTTACAATGGGTTTAAACAACTTTTAAAAGAAATTACAATATAAATTGAAATACAACACATGCGAATGCTCCTAAAAGTGAAGTGTCCCTAAGTGCCACTTACTCGATGATTCTTGAAAAAGCATGTAGAACGAGCGTCAACTATAAAAATAGTTGATGAGTACTCACGAGTTTAAAAATAATATTGGTTTCATGAATCGAAATCAAAATTTTGATATAAGTTTCCATAGATGGCTTGCTTTGTATTGCTTACCATATTCACATGCAGGACAGAGAGTGTCATTGTTGAACTTGAGAATAAGGAGTCCTCTGACCAGCTCTCCAGTTACCAAATTTTTGATGTATCTGAAGTTGAGATGAGCGAGCTTGTGGTGCCATAGCCACTTGACTTTGGATACAGGTTTTGAAAGAAGACATAACTGTGGCTTGCCAATGATCAGAGAGACATCTAGAGGATACATGGTACCTTCAGATCATGAATTAATCAAGCAGGTGCTCCTATCACTTGTCATCACACAACAAATTTATCATCAAATTCAACTCGATGGCCTGCCTTACATAGTTGGCCAACACTAATGAAATTATGTTTAAGGCTTTCTACATAAGAGACCTTTTGAATTGTGAAGTTCCACGTAGTGAGTACACCGTAACCTCAGATGATTCCGTTCACATTGTTGCCGAAAGTAACAATTCCATCATTGCAAATTGGCCTGAAATCTCGAAGGTATTCTAACCTTCTGGACATGTGCAAGGAGCAGGCACTGTCAATTAACCATTCATCTTCTTGTTCCTCCTTGCACATAGCCTAAAAATTACACGATTAGTTTAGGCATCCAAACTAGTTTGGAGCCTGGAACAATAGATGAGTTTCTGAGTGATGCATGGACCGAAGTTGCAGGGACTAGTTTCGTTTCAGCTTTTAAACCTAGTCTTCGATGTTTGTGTAGTTTTGGAGTGATGTGTGTTTTTGCAAGGTTACGAGATTTTTGATTTTGGCAACTACACTGACATTCACAGGTTGAGATTTTGTCTTTTGTTCTGACACCACGTTTGGTCAGCGGTCTAAAGGATGAGTTGTTTGGCTTTTGACTAGTCCGAGGTTGAAAAGATCTGACATGAGTGTTGTATGTTTTCTATAAAGTTTTTTTCGAAAAAGATTGTTTTGGAAAAGGGCTGACATGAGTGTTGTATGTTTTCTAAAAAGTTTGTTTTGAAAAAGGTTTTGTACGTGTAACGCCCGTAGATCCGGGCTAGTCAATTTAGAGACGATAAGCATCAAAAATGACTTTTTTATGGAATATTATTTAGAATGATTAATCTTAACCAAGTTGTAGTATATGTCACAAGGTTTCCGTGCATATAAAGAACGCCAAAATCTGAGTTATAACGAAGAAGTTATGACCTGTCAAAGTTTCGCGACAGAACCGGCATGACCCAGCGCGACCCAACGCAACGTATATAATGAATTTAAGGTAGATAGATATCTATCCTTAGTGATCTAATGAGAATTGAAGATCTCATCGATAGTAGTCCAACGATAAAAAGACAGACGAAAACGGAGTTCAGATGAAGGAGTTATGAGTTTATAACGGAGTTTTCCTGTCCCGGCCTACTAAAGATAATATATAAGTAATATACTTATAATATATTAAAAATAAACTCAAAATTATCCAATGGAGTCTAAACGAGAGTTGTAGAGCATAATCTCACCTTCGCGTCGATATAAAGAACGTCGAAAACGGAGTTCGTATGCGAAAGTTATGAATTTCTGAAGTTCGGGGCGCGAAACCCCAAAACTGTCAGAGACCACGACGTGGCAAGCAGTGCCACGACGTGGAAAGTCTCCTGAAAGCTCCGGGAGTCCCCCAGATCAAGCCCACGACGTGGCAAAAGGATCCCACAACGTGGCAAGGGCCAAATTTGCCCTATAAATATATTTGAAGGGCCAGCCGACTATGGTTGCTCCATCCCTTCTCTCCCACTCCCGATACACCCTCTAAGCCCTATTTTAACCCCCCAAAGCCCCGGTATCAACCCCGAGACCCGAAGCAAGTCCCGAAGCACCGAAGATCCCGAGAAGAAAAGAGTTTCCGAGCCGAAGCTCTGCCCGTGAGAAACACGGTGTGTGAAGTGATCCCGGTTTCACCGAAGAATACTATTTCTACAAGCCGTAGTGCTGTCCGATCATCTTCTAATCAAGTGAGTGTATACTAACTTTTATAAACACGATTATAATATAAGTATTGTTTGAATGTATTAAGTATATGTTTGGTGTGAGTGTATAGTCACTTTCGTCATACACATAGATATGAAGTATTTTATAAAATACGTGCTATGTGTATATTGTTGGGTTTTGAGCATTCTAACACTTCCTAAGTGTACATGCAACCCTAAATACCTTGGATCTATGTTTTCTCTATTATACATGCAAATAAGAACATCCAAGGTATTATCCTAATCTAGCATACAAAAACTATGAATGTAACAAGATAGAATACATACCTCTTGATGTAGCTTGATGTCTTCAAGCTTTAAGAGCTTAGCCCCAATAGTGTGGAAGCCTCAAGTGGAATCACAAATCACCAAGACACCTTGGAATACTTTAGAGAATATGATTACTTGGTTCTCTCTAGTGAAATTGGCTAGCCCTTCTTTAGTGTATCCACACTAGTGCCAATTTCACCAACCAAAGACATCTTTATATAGTATGGAGGATTAGGGTTAAACCCTAATACCCATGACCTTTCATTTCCTAGGATCCATGGGTTAAACACTCCATGGACTATCCATGAAAGCTTAGCCCAACCTAAATGAACTTGGCCCATTCCATATATATAAGAGTCCATATTTAATTAGTTCCTTTTGATCACTTAATTAATTATAAATTAATTCTTGATCAATACTAATTAAATAATATGATTCCATATTAATATATTAGAACTTATAATATATTAATATTAATCATAAACATACTATTCTCAAAAGATTATCCATATAAATTGTGTCGGTGAAGTGCAACCCAAATGGACCATGCCGGGTCGGGTCAAGTACATACCAAATATAGTTATGGACTTAGACATTAATCCAACAGTCTCCCACTTGGATAAGTCTAAAACTATTATTGCGTATGACTTCAAACCTAACTGGCAATCGTAGCTCTTAAAGCTGCTGTCGAACTCTGATCTTGTCAACGAACTTGTCCATTAGATAAGGGATCATATATTCCTCCATTCTAGATATCATATGGACTGAGACATGGATTATAATCATTCTCTCTGTCCATTTGTTGTTTCCCGATTTCCGATTTATGACGACTGACTAATTGAACAAATCAAATCAGTCCTGGCCCGGCCGAGCACTTCCATTTGTCATCATCAAATCATCGAGGGGCCCACAGATATCGCTTTTATCCCGAAGGTAAAAGGAATGGATAAACTTCGACTCATATGGCTTGTTCTACTACTTGTTGAATCATACACAAAGGCACGTTTTATAGCACCGAGTTACCAAATGCGTTTTCGTGCAATCAATGTACAACCAACTCATAGTAACAACTCATATCTCTAGGTTTGAAGAATATAAGATATTATCGTCTCATGATCACTCGTGATAAAATCCATGAAGTGATTCCAATGAGCGCGGGTTGAATCCAATACTCAGAACTTATGAGCACTCATGAGTGTTGTAGCCCTTTGTCCAACACCTTAGACCTCTACAAGCCAACCCATGACAGTCTTAATTCATATCTACTTCCAACATATGACCGACTGTGGATGGTTTGAATAACTTAGTCATTCCGGAAGAATAACCTAGTTTATTCGGGAAGTCAAAACATGCAAAGTGAAACACAATAATAATTGAATCCAATATGGTATCAAATCTTTGAACATAAATAAAACACCTTTTATTTATCACCATATGATTACACATTATTCATTGGATACTGTTTCAGCTATCAACTTTATTCTTAAATTTAAAACAATAGTTGTCCCATGCTCCAAGCATGTACACTATGTTTTCTTAAACACTAGTTATGCCATACACCAAGTATGCATACTATGTTTGTCTATGATCTTTACTTTGTGAACTAGATCCATTGAACATAACTTCAATGATTTTCTTTTCACACTCCCAAATCCTTACCGCAAATGCAGGAACTCCAAATTCATGCCATTTACTGAAATCTGTTAGATTCTAAACTTATATGCATTGATACTCTTGTAACGATTATGCACAAACTCACAAAGACTTGGCAACAATCATTACAGAGTATTCCAAAGGAGATCAACTCCTTGGAAATATCCTTCTTGCATTAAGTTTCCTTAATCTTACACAGATTGAAAATTCTAACTTTGAAACATTTCCAGATTCCATTTTGACTATCACTTCTGAACAAGAGTT
This sequence comes from Lactuca serriola, assembly GCF_051521515.1. Lineage (NCBI taxonomy): Eukaryota > Viridiplantae > Streptophyta > Magnoliopsida > Asterales > Asteraceae > Lactuca > Lactuca serriola. Next base: position 45,192,005 of record NC_136412.1, on the reverse strand, counting down.
GCCTCCTTACAGACTATGTCAATATGGTCCTTCCAGAATTATCACTATACTTCCAATTGTCCTTGAGTAACCAATCTTTGGTAAACCTTAGATTGTCCTCGACAATTTTTTTAATCCTTTTAGTCATATCCAGTTCTAAACCTTTTTCCCTTCTTAATGCCCCAGGCATTTGGAAAATTTTAGAACGGATGAATATAGCACATGTAATCGATCCTATATCCGAAGCATATGGGACACGATTCATGATGTCTCACATAAAGACTAAACCAGTCTTTTGCTATAATATTTCCATTTCAATTTGCCAAGTTCTCATAATTCAGATTATGAAAAGGGATGCCGTAATCATAATCGAATTTTAGAACGCAAATAATGGACCCGTATACAGAATTTCCTTATGTTGAGCCATTCCAACATGAAATTCATATATATCCTTGACTAAATGATTAAAACCTCATGATCTAAGCTTATAGATTTGATATGAAGTATAATTTCCTCTCCCTTAATTATAGCAAAACAACTTTTCCCCAATTGAAATTTTTTGTTTTCTATAATTAACATTGCTAACTTGCAATACTTATCATAATTATCATGCTCCCACTAACATGATGATTATTAGCATAACACTTATGCTCCCACTAGCTTTGACATGTACCCAGAAATCAGCTGGACTTCTAGAAATCAATACTTCATTGATTTTCTTACCAAAGTTCAGATTTCTGATACTAGATTGTTTTGATAAGACTTTATCAAAATCATACACCTTCCCTTAGATAGCACACTTGTGGGTCTAAACAATTATGAAGAGGTATGCCGTAATCATAATGGCTAGACCTTTTTTGCCACTTCTCACAAGTCCATATTAGTGTGCCGGTTAACCACACGCGCTCCACTAACGACTTTGAGAATGCAAATATCACAATTGCTATCTAGCTAAAATCTACTTAGTGAAAGTGTTTCCTCACCATCATTTTCATGAATCAGAGAGAAACCTTATGACACTTAGATTTAATGGTGTATGAGTTCCTACCCATATGAACTGTCAAAATCATAATCATAAGACAAAGATAATGACAAATCCAAAACCATATGGATTGAACTCAATCTTAACTTCTTGCCACCTGGCAGCTCAAGGGCCTGCCATTGCTTCCAAGTTGTTATGCAACAAATTGAGAACTCTAAGAACTCATATGCAAAGCCAACTTTAACTGGAATGGGCACAGATATGTCAACACGATAGGTTATAAACCTCAAGTCGTGTGCTAGTGAAGAACTTTAGGTTTTATTCTTGATTAGTTCTTGAGACTTTCAAGACCTTTAAGACTCCCACTGTCCTCTTGACATATAAGACTCCCTTGTTAAACATCCAAGAGATAGTGCGGATTCTAATCAAGAAAAACACTTCACACAATTGGCCTAAGTTGGTCTTTGTTTTATCCAAAACATCACAACTTACCAATTTCAAATGTACAAGAGTAGAAAACTTTTACTCTTACATTTGACAAGTGTTTTAAACCTTCTTTAAGACATGTCACTCAAGTTACAATCTTGGAGTATGACTCTAAGACTTGTATTGGAACGAAGTATGACTCATCTTCTTGATTTAACCATTTCAACAATTCAAGATCCCTCTTCTTAGTCATAAGAATGCACTAAGATTTCCTTAGAGAACTAATTGTGATATGGTTTCTTAATCATTAAGATGATCACAAAACTGATACTAAAGTACTCTCCCATCTTTTCAGATTTGAGAAACTTTTATCCTTCTGCCTAATTTGATTCTTCTTATCGATCTTTTGTGGTGGACTTAATCAGTGCACAAGAATGTGTACTCGATCCCTTAGTCCTTTACTTGACTCACACATCCATGTGGCCGAGTAATTAGTCTTAATTTTCCAAAACTTGAAAGTTCTCATTCATCATGCTATACAACTTGCATGATTCCAAGTTCCGGTCCACTTGAAACTTGGGCGATGAGAATCTTTCCTTATTTGGTAAATTTAGACATTACCACAAATGAAAGAATCAATTTCATATCTCCACTCTTGCTATTAATGGAATCATATAAGCAACAATTTTTCCTCAAATGGCATTGTAAGGATATTTTAAAATAAATAAAATCAAAAATTTTTCTTTTATTTTAAAACTTTGCGGAAAAACATATCCTTACAATCCATATGAAAACTTGTTGTTATCTATTCCTAAGCAATATCTCATAACTCCTAAGAAGTAGCTCAAGAATCCGATCTTCAAACTATGCGATAGAAATCCATCTACGCGATCAGATTCAGCATATTCTTTCTTTAAGTTCCTTTACTTTTCTTTGATTCTTAAAACATCACCATGTGACCTAGTCACATCATGTATCAAGAATCTCAGAATAGAAACTTAATAGAGTTAGATAGTGGACTTTACCTGAAGTAGAGTCAAACTTATTGACTTTAACATCCTTAGGTAAATTTGGCAGCTTCGCAACCAATGCCCCTTCCTTTGGCAATATAAACATATGGACCCTTTGATAAAGGTACACGGGACTATCACAGACTTAGCTTTTCTCTTTACCATTTGGTCAACCGAGTTGACTATGGCCGATCCCTTTCCACTGGGAAGAGAATGCTTTTCGGATTTCCTGTGTCACTATTGTCAATGTCCATCAAGTTTTAAGGAAGTTGATCTTAACAAATAGATAAGATCATAAGGGTCTTGTCATAGTCTGTTTCATAGGTGTCCCAAAGGAACTCACTATGTGACTTAGAAAGTGATTGAACCACCAACTTTCTCAAGACTTTGACACCCAACTCTCCCGGCTTGTCAATATGTGACTACATCTCCAAGATGTGACCACACCTAGACCTTGCCTTGCCAATAGGGCTTGAGTGACCTTAAACTTTTCAAGAACTTGTGGGTTGGGGAGAATAATTGGAGGAGGTGAGAGAAGTATGATATCCATGGGACATCATCTTCATTAGGAAACCTTGTTTCAAGAGATTTGGGAAGATCATAGGTGTCTAAACCAGACATCTTTTGGGAGATATTCAAGATAGTTGATTTAAAGTCCTTAATATGACACCCAATATGAAATATTAAGGCTAGGACCCAACAAACTATTTTATAACTTAGAAGAGGTATGCCGTAATCCAAGCTATAAAATATTTGAAGGTAGGTGAATGACGATTCACCAATTTCCACCAAGATAAACGAAATGTATTATTAGGTTTTAATTGGTTTTGAAACTCCTAGATCTTTGAGATTCATTGAACTTTTCAAAGGCATGTTTCAATCTCGAGTGTGCCCTTCAGGTTTTGTGACTGGGATGCCGAGGATCACAAAACAAGGTGTGAAGTAACCATGCAAATCACTTGGTACCCTTAATAAATTACCCCTCAATCGATGTGCCGGTTAACCACACACGCTCCATCGATACTATGATAAATATTAAGTCACCCTTTACCTACCTTGTTAAGTCCAAGTTAGTGTGCCGGTTAACCACACACGCTCCACTAACGACTTAGACAAAGTGTAAAGTGTAATTTCATGGATTAGCACCTTATTCACATTTTTCCTAAGTAACTAAGATTGGGTATTATTAAGAGTTTAGTTACTTAGTATTATCATTAATACTTTTAATGAAGGGAGAATTCTAGTCCTGTCAAACCCGTTCGGCTAACGACCCTCCACCAGTCAAGCAAGCGGTGGGTGAGAGTGGACACCCATTAAGTTGCCATTTTATAGGCAACAACCTTATACCCACCTTATAGACCGGCTTCGTGAATGAGGCGTACTAGCGGTAAGACTGACTTTACTCTTATACATATATATATATTATTAACTTATAATATTATAAAGTATAAGGGTTGAATTTTAACTTTTAAAATTCTAAGGGCTAACTTGGAATTAAAGTATTCATTAGAGAAAACTTTACAAATTCCAAAACTTGAGGGCAAGTTTTGAAACTATTCAAAACTAATTAATTCCATAACTTATGTGTTTAAAGTAGTTTTAATCCAAAAACTCTTCAAGTTCCATAACTTGAGGACAAGTTATGGAAGACTTTAAACTAATAAAAGAATTAACTTTTCTTTATTTTATAACTTATGGATTTAATTATGGTTACATATTTTTTCTTTAATGAAGTGACTCTTGAACTTCCATAACTTGAGGACAAGTTATGGAGTCATAAAAAAAAATTATTCAATGACACAAGACTCTTCATTTTGTAACCATTGCCAACTTTATGAGTTTTAAGATTCATAAATGTGACTTTTAAGTTACATAAACACATTTTATGAACTTCTTTTAGATTAATTTGGATTAAAACCAACTATCACATAATTTTCATCATTAATCTAAATTCACTCATAAAACAAGATAACAAAAAACTTTTGGTGATCCATAACTTATTCTTAAGTTATGGAATCCTTTAAAACATTAACACCAAATTTTGTAACTCCAAAAAAAAAACTTTAAATCAATTTTTTTTTAAAACCTTTTCAAATCCATAACTTATGGAGGTTTCAAAAAAAAATAAGACTTTTTAGATCAAACTTTTAAAACTAATAAAATAATCATATTATTTTATCTTTTATTAAATTTGACCTAATTCAACTCATAAAGCAAATTATTCAAATTTTACAAATAATTAGTTTTTCACAAGAACAAGTAATTATTTTAAAATTTGACAAACTTCATGTTTTTTTCTTTTTTTTTTTCCAACTTTGAAAATAAAATATTTGCATCAATATAACAGAAAACAACCCGTGGCTCTGATACCACTGTTGGGTTTTGAGCATTCTAACACTTCCTAAGTGTACATGCAACCCTAAATACCTTGGATCTATGTTTTCTCTATTATACATGCAAATAAGAACATCCAAGGTATTATCCTAATCTAGCATACAAAAACTATGAATGTAACAAGATAGAATACATACCTCTTGATGTAGCTTGATGTCTTCAAGCTTTAAGAGCTTAGCCCCAATAGTGTGGAAGCCTCAAGTGGAATCACAAATCACCAAGACACCTTGGAATACTTTAGAGAATATGATTACTTGGTTCTCTCTAGTGAAATTGGCTAGCCCTTCTTTAGTGTATCCACACTAGTGCCAATTTCACCAACCAAAGACATCTTTATATAGTATGGAGGATTAGGGTTAAACCCTAATACCCATGACCTTTCATTTCCTAGGATCCATGGGTTAAACACTCCATGGACTATCCATGAAAGCTTAGCCCAACCTAAATGAACTTGGCCCATTCCATATATATAAGAGTCCATATTTAATTAGTTCCTTTTGATCACTTAATTAATTATAAATTAATTCTTGATCAATACTAATTAAATAATATGATTCCATATTAATATATTAGAACTTATAATATATTAATATTAATCATAAACATACTATTCTCAAAAGATTATCCATATAAATTGTGTCGGTGAAGTGCAACCCAAATGGACCATGCCGGGTCGGGTCAAGTACATACCAAATATAGTTATGGACTTAGACATTAATCCAACATATATATATATATATATATATATATATATATATATATATATATATATATAGTTGTTTATATGTGTGAGTGTGTGGTCACTTTCTTCTAACACATAAATATTAAGTATTTGCTATGAAATACGTGCTATGTGTTTATATATTGTTGTTTATTTGAGATGTTGGTGGAATACATGAACTATATAGGTTTTAATGAGTTAAACTGTATATTTATTTTGTAACTACAAATATGTTGAGTATGGATCAGGGGAAAAGGTTAGTCTTAGATCCGTGAGTATGGATCAGGTTAAAAGGTTAGTTTTAGATCTGTGAGTATGGATCAGGTAGTTTTAGATCCGTGAGTATGGATCAGGTTAGAAGGTTAGTTTTAGATCCGTGAGTATGGATTGGATCAAGAGATTGGATTTAGATCTGAGAATGTGGAATAGGAAAAGAGATAAACTTGTTATTAATCTGGGAGTATAGATTAAGACATAGTTAATTGTCCCTAGTCCGGGAGTATGGATTAGGCATAGTTTAGATCCGGGAGTATGGATCAGAGCAGGATTTAGGTATAGTAACTTGTCCCTAGTCCGGGAGTATGGATTGGGCACAGTTTTGGATCCGATAGTATGGATCAGACCAATAGGTAAACTTGTTATTAATCCGGGAGTATGGATTAAGACATAGTTAATTGTCCCTAGTCCGGGAGTATGGATTAGGCACAGTTTAGATCCGGGAGTATGGATCAGAGCAGGATTTAGGTATAGTAAATTGTCCCTAGTCCGGGAGTATGGATTGGGCACAATTTTGGATCCGGGAGTATGGATCACACCAATAGGTAAATTTGTTATTAATCCGGGAGTATGGATTAAGACATAGTTAATTGTCCCTAGTCCGGGAGTATCGATTTGGCACAATATTAGATCCGGGAGTATGGATCAGACCAATAGGTAAACTTGTTATTAATCCGGGAGTATGGATTAAGACAGTTAATTGTCCCTAGTCCGGGAGTATGGATTGGGCACAGTTTTAGATCCGGGAGTATGGATCAGACCAATAGGTAAACATGTTATTAATCCGGGAGTATGGATTAAGACATAGTTAATTGTCCATAGTCCGGTAGTATCGATTGGGCACAGTTTTAGATCCGGGAGTATGGATCAGACCAATAGGTAAACTTGTTATTAATCCGGGAGTATGGATTAAGACATAGTTAACTGTCCATAGTCCGGGAGTATGGATTGGGCACAGTTCTAGATCTGGGAGTATGGATCAGACCAAGAGATTAGTTTAGATCCGGGAGTATGGATTAGACCAAGAGGTTAGTTTTAGGTCCGAGAGTATGGCTCAGGTGGAGAGATTAGTTTAGATCCGTGAGTAGGGATCAGATAAAGAGGAAAAGTTTAGATACGAGAGTTTAGATCGTGTCGTTGTGAGGATCGATGGGGTGGGATAAGAGTTGCTTTTATATGTTGAAATTATATAATTTTGGATGTTCTATATATATATATATGATAGAACATTGTGGAATGAAAACCCTATATGCTCACCAGACTCCCGAGCCTGACCCACTCAGTTTTCTTTGTATCACAGGTATCGATACGAAGATATATTTCATGGAGAGATCAAAGGAGATGTAAAATCTTTATTGTAAATAATGTAAGTTTTGTTTATGCTTATGTGTCTGTATCGGAACATGACATCCCGAGATTTTATTATATAATAAAAATAAATTTCTTTAATGAAATGATTTGATAAATCTTTATCATATTTTGGGAACAAATTCCGCAACTGTTTTCTTTAAAAGATTACTCTGATTTTAAAAACAAGCATAAACAAATCGGTCTTTTCTGGCCGTGAAATTAGGGATGTCACAGTACGTGTAGATCTTTGTGTCCTTTTTGTTGGATTTGGTAGAATATCCATCCTTTTGTTAAGATTTTGATGTGACTTGAAATGTGTTGGAATGGGTAAAATACCTTTCCATTTCGGATCATCTGAGGAATAGATTTGAAAAACATTGTTTTGAAAATACTTTACACCTTTTTGAGTTGTGTCAGATGAATTTGGAATGATTGTTGAAACTGTACATTCCTTTTTGGGTGTTTTCTTCATGGTATAGTTTTTTGCAAAACTGTGAGAAAAAATAAATTTTTCTGGACTTTTAGATTTTTCAGATCTGACATGCCTTTTGTTTTTTGAAAATATTTGTCTATTTGTGCCTTGGGAGTGAATTTCCTCTTTGAAAGCCTTTTTAGGTAAGGTTTTTGGGGTACCGTAGTCTCTGTTATTCAACTGCGGTTTCCTAGAACTCTTTGAAATTTTGTGAAAACGTGGGCTTGAGTCATCAGAACTTGAAGATTCAGGGATTTGAGAACATTGACCTACTTCAAAGTTTTATGTGGGTAATTCATGATGAACTGTTTGAAGAGTGACAAAACCTTTGTTCAAAGACTGCAGTAGGGATGACTTGACTACCGCAGAGTAAGTCTTAGTTTGGACTTCAGTGGGACTTTTGTGGGACTTTTGACTATAGTGTGGGACACTACGGTCCGAGGATAGAGATTGAAAGTCTTTCGAGACTTCAGTGTCCTCAATGACAATTTCTTCAACAACTTCGGATGATTTTTGAGAATCTGGGAAAGTAGTGCCACAGATAGGAATTTGATCATCTGTGTGACCCGAAACTTCAGGCATAATTTCCTTAATGACACAATTGTTGCTTAGATTATGCAGCCTACCGAAGCGAGTTTTGATATCTTCGGGAAAGGTCTTGTCATTGACTGGGAAATAAAATTCTCGGTCTGGAGGGACATACAATCTGTCTTTGTTGAACCGGGGTGAGGAATCCACTGCGGTAGGATATCCATTTGAGCAACCCTAATTGTATGTGTTGTCCACGGTTCCATTATTTACCAAATTTTCAATAGCCTCACTTTCATTGAACAATTTTTCGATTAAAAGATTTAAGCGTACAATTTCGCTCTAAGCTAAATCTATTTGGTTCAAAGCAATCTCTAATTGGGTTTCAATCAACATTCTTGCATTTTTTTCTAATTTTAAATCACTTTCTAACATAACCATTTGAGTCTTTTGTTGTCCAGTCGTCCTCTCACATGGAACATCTCCTGGGACGCAATATTCTTCTCATCTAAGGCTTTGTTATAGTTTGTAAGGACGGCAGCACATGTGTCATTAAGATTATCTATGTAAGGTTGAAAATCATGCATGCTATAGTTTAGAGTTTGGAACATGAGTTTTACATGTTCGACGGTGCTTAGAGTTCCATCCTTTGCCATGTAGTAGTAGTTTTTGTTCAGCTTTGTAGATCCATCATCATCAGCAGTTGCTAACATGCAAATTTTCCCTTTTCCTTTGAGACTGTTGATGGCTTCATCTTCATCTCCGGATGACCAAACTTGATGGTCTCTTTTGACATGGGCTACGAATGCCCTTGCTTTCTCCTTTTCTTCCAACTCTTGAGCCATTCTAAGGTAGAATGCTCTATCTTTAACTACATTGTCCTTACAATCTCTTGCAAAGTGATTCTCTTTGTTGCATTTGTGGTAAACTACAACATCAGTCTTATCTTTTGAGGGAGTATCGGAGTTAGTGGTTTGAGTAGACTGCGGATTTTCCTTTGGTTGAGAATTTTGAGATTGCGGTGGTGGATGAGAACTTTTAGGATAATGAGAGTGATTGTTTTGTGGATTGAGGCTACGATTGAAGGGTGGTTTGTTAAATTGTTGATTTTTGCGAAAAGAATGAGGTGGTAGTCGGTTGAATTGTTTGCTGACGAGAGCAATTTCCTTTTGAAATTCTTCTTCATCATCATACTCTGAATCAGCTTCGTATGATTGCAGTGAAGTTTCATACGAGGGAGAGTAAGATTGATTATGTGAAGTTTGTGCTATGAGAGCAGGAGGTCCTCCGAAGTCAGCACAGTCTTTGAGTACTGTGGATTCTTGTGCTTGCAGTTCCCCATAAAGTTTGTAGAGTGACAAGGAATGAATATTTCTATCACCTTGAAATATCATCTTTGCAGTAGTCTAATGTGTTCCCAAGACATTAAGAAACTGAACATTTGTTTCATGGTTACTGCGGATGGTGCCCGCATTGGATAACTTGGTGACAATCAGGTTGAACCTTTTGAAGGAGTCTTCCAAACTTTCGCCAGTATGAGCTTTGAAATTGTTGAACTCATTGAGTGCGGTTGTAAGCTTCTTGTCTTGTGCTTGTTCTGAGCCTTCGTACAGATTCTTGAGAACATCCCAGATCTCTTTTGCTGATTTGCAATTTATGATAATATCGAAGTTGTCAGGAGCAACTCCATAGGAGATTTCATAAAAACCAACAGCATCATTTCCATTTTGTCGAGATCATTTTTGGTGGGACGGTTCATAGCTGGTTGACCTCCTCCTAGTTTTGTTGTGGCTCCGTCTGTTTGAACCGGTGTAAGGACAGGTATATGTGGTCCTTCTTCTATAGATCGTCATACGTCTCTACCAAGTCTCCTTCAGTATCTCTCCATTCTTTGTGACCAGTGATGATATTCATTTGCAACCAGTATTGGGGCTCGATTAGAACCACCAACATTGTTGGAAACATTCAGAGATAACGATTGTGCCATATTTTTGAAGTTTTTTTGTTTGAGAAATGAGCTTAGTGGTATAGAAAGCTCTTCGAAAAATCAGAGTTCCGATTTTCAAAAAGCAACCACTGTGGCTCTGATACCAATTGTTGAGAGAAAAACTTTGAGACACACTTGAACAAACGTTAGAACAAGTATACTGCGGAATAGTTAATGTCAAAGGATCTAAAGCTCAACAATAGTATTTACAGTTATATGGTTAGATAGTTAGTGCGGAAATGTAAAGAAATGAAATGACAGCAATTGTTATATCAAGTATACACTTAAGCTGATTCATAATGAGGAATGCATTCAAACCAAGTTAATAAGTGAGATCAATAATAGCGATTAAGTCTCTAAAGACTTGCTCCGAAGAGAGATTGTAATCAATTATGAGAGTAATAAGAGTGAGTAAGAGAGATAGAAAAGATAACTTCAGAGATTGCAATTCAGAATAGATGTGTAGTTGAATACAGGAGAATGACCTCTATTTATAGAGACTCATGAAGTACACTAGAATACATCTCTAAGAGTAGCCATGCAAGGCATACTCGACAATAGAGAGTATTGCAAAAAGACAAATAAGGTAATCTAGTAAAGAGGCTGTGGTAGATTGAGACTGCGGTAGCGGTTGCTGATGAAGAAGCTTGATTGCGGGGGCATCATGACTACGGTAGCTAAAGTTCAAGAGGGTCACTTTTTATGATTCAATAGAATGGAGCTCGGTCAATACTAGCGTGATAACTATTATTATACGAAAACTCTGCCAGTGGGGGGTATGTGTCCCAACATCCTCCAAAATCCAGCACGCATGCACGCAGCATGTCTTCCAATGTCTAGATCGTCCTTTCACTCTGACCGTCAGTCTGAGGGTGATATGCCATACCGAAATGTAGTTGGGTGCCCAATTCCTCATGGAAATTCTTCTAAAACCTAGAGGTAAATTGAACATCCATGTCGAAGACCACAGACACGGGCACCCCATGTCTAGCCTCCGCTTCACGAACATAAATTTTTGCCTAATTTTCCGTAGATATACTCTCAGAAATTGGAATGAAATGGGCACTCTTTGACAGTCTGTCCACGATAACCCATATGGCGTCCACGCCCTTTGCCTTCCTCGAAAGATTTGTAATGAAGTCCGTAGTGATCTCCTCCCACTTCCACAATGGAATGGGTAGTGGCTGAACCTTGCCATGAGATCGCTGATGCTCGGCCTTGACCTTCCTGCGGGTCAAGCACCACTCCACAAACCAGGAAATCTCTCGCTTCATGCACGGCCACCAATAACTCAGTCTCAAGTCCCTATACATTTTTGTAGCTCCCGGGTGAATAGAGAACTTGGACTTGTGCGCCTCCTCTAATAAATTCTACCTCACTCCCCCTGCCATTGGTACCCACACTCGGCCATACTAAGTCAAAAGACCGTGGCTATCCTTGACAAAAAAAGTATAGTGTCCCCAAATTTTCTCTGTTTTCTAGTTTTCCCTCTTCACCCCCTTAACCTGAGCCCCCTTGATCATATCTAACAAAGGAGAAATCACAGTCATCCTCATACAAGTGTTCCTAATCGGGGACCCCACCGTCTTGTGGCTCAAAGCATCGGCCACCACGTTGGCCTTCCCTGGATGGTATAAGATCTCGTAGTCATAATCCTTCAAAACATCGAACCATCTCCTATGCTGCATATTGAGGTTCTGCTGATCCATCAAATACTTAAGATTCTTGTGAGCCGTATAAATTGTGAACCACACACCATACAAATAGTGCCTCCATATCTTGAGGGAAAACACTACCACCCCCAACTCCAAGTTATGCGTGGGGTAATTCGCCTCATGAGGCTTCAACTACCTCAAGGCATAAGAAATCACATGCCTCCTTTGCATCAATACCGTATCCACCCCTAAAATCGATGCATTACAGTACACCACTAAATCATCCAACCCCTCAGGTAGTACTAGAATCGGAGCCTCACATAACCTCCATCTCGGGATCGCAAATGCCATCTATTGATCCTCGGCCCACCGAAAGGTCACATTCTTCTTGGTCAAGTGGGTCAATGGCACAACGATCTTGGAGAAATCCTGGATGAATCTCCGATAGGGCCCGCTAAACCCACGAAACTACGAATTTCTCAGGCATTCCTTGGTACCTCCCATCGCATCACCGCCTCCACCTTGGCTGGGTTAACCGAAATTCCCTCCTGATTGATGACATGCCCCAAAAATTGTACTTCCCGTAGCCAGAAATCACATTTGGAGAATGTTGCATAAAGTTTCTCCGCCGTCAGGGTCTCTAATACCTCCCCCAAATGCTACTCATGCTACTCCCTGGTGTTAGAGTATTCCATGATATCATCAATAAAAACGATCACTGACCGATCCCGTGTAACACCCGGATTCCCATGTATATTATTTATTCTTTTTTTTTTTGGAGATTAGGAGGGGACTCGGCGAGTTGGTGTTCAAACTCGCCGAGTATGATCGCGGATTCGTATCTGGGTTCACAGTTAGACTCGACGAGTTCATGAGTGGACTCGGCGAGTCCATGCTGTTTAATGAAACCCTAATTTCCTGGGTTTAGGACCTATTTAAAGGCCCTTAGGGCCGTCATTTGCGGCTACCAAACCCCAAAGAGAAACCCTAAGAGATCTAGAGTGATTGTGAGGAAGGAAAGGCCATTCTTGATCATTTTATTGGTGCAATTGCAAGAAAGAGGTGACCAAGGCAAGAGGAGGTTGAAGGAGGTGCGATTCTGGTGATTTCAGAGTTCATAGACTTCATCTTGAGGTATTTATTCAGACCTTCTTCAGATTGGTGTTGATTCTTAGAGTTTGGATTTTCTACTCCCCTTTAGAGGATGGATATGTGGAGCAATTGGTCCCCTCTCGAGTTTATGCTTTGGATCTGGACTCAAAGAGGTCCAGAGACCTTAACCCTTGGAGCTTTATGAGCTATTTTGGGAGCCATGAACTTAGGATGTTGTTTATTGGACTAAATCACCAAGTGAGACCATCTAGATGTTATATGTGTGTCAAGGTCTGAACTTTACGTGATTAGCATGCTTGGGAAGGTCAGATCTATGGATTAAAGGAACAGATCTGACCTCAGGAGGTCTATGGAGTTTGTGCATGGCATAGACTCGCCGAGTCCAAAGATCAGAGTCGGCGGGTAGGGTTAGGGTTTCCCGTAAATCACTTAGTGAGTAGACTTGCCGAGTTGGGGAAATAACTCAGTGAGTCAAAGGGGGAATAGTGATGGGCTTTGAGCATTCTAACACTTCCTAAGTGTACATGCAACCCTAATAACCTTGGATCTATGTTTGTCTAATGATCATGCAAAGTTGTTTTCCAAGGTTATGAACCTATCTAGCATACATGGGGTACAATTTTCTTTGTATAATAGATAGAACTACATACCTTGTTGTTGAAAGTGTTCCTTGAAACCTTGTGAGCCTAGCACCTCAAGTGTGATGCCTCAAATGATTCACACAACACCAAATGCAAAGAATAAACTTGAGAGAATACTCTAACACATGCAAAATCGGCCAAGCCCTCTTATTTCTTAGTGTAGCCGATTTTGGGGAGAGTTACATTGCTTATATAGTGTGTTGCATTAGGTAAACCCTAATGTTCCATGACTCTTCATTTCTTGATCCATGGGTTAACTCCATGGAGCATCCTATGGGTGGAACCCAACTTGATAATCCATGAAGCCTCTTAGCCCACTATATAAGATATGGAAGATTTACATAATCTACCCATATATCTAATTAGTTATCTTTTGATCACTTAATTAACTCTAAATTAATTCTTGATCAAAACTAATTAAATAATATTATTAATATATTAGAACTTATAATATATTAATAAATCTTATGTGTTATTTCTCTCATTTAGTTTATCCAATTGCATGGTGCCATGCAACCCAAATGGACCATGTCGGGTCGGGTCAAATACTTACCAGAAATAGTTATGGACTTAGACACCTTATCCAACAATAAGGGGACTGGAGTTCAAGGCGGAACTCACCGAGTTGTTCTTGAGACTCGACGAGTTGAGTCGGGGTGGCCCCACGATTCATGCCAGGTGTGACTCATCGAGCAAGGGGAGGAACTTGACGTGCCAAGAGGGACTAAAGAGTTAGTGGACACGTGTAGACTCGCCGAGTCGCCCTAGTGCACTCGATGAGTCGGGTCAAAGTTTGACCATTTACTTTTGTTGACTTTTAGGGTTTGGTCAACAATGTGGCCTTTGAGCTAAAAGAGGGGTAAAATGGTCTTTTGTCTGCTGAGGGTGCCTAGAGAGGGTTGAGTCTAGTCTCGAGAGTTATATTTATGAGAGTATTTACTTATTCTGATTAGGTGAAGGCTAGATCATATTCTTACCGAGTCAAAGATTTACCGAGACATCTGAGGTGAGTCTTCTCACTATACTTTACCTAGTGTGGAAACAGAATTATGTGACAGAGTATTTTAGCGTTATATGCCAGAGCAATTGCATGTTATTATGTGTTGTGATTTATTGTGATATGTGATATGCATGATTCAGAGTTTACAGTGTTAGGACTAGTGGGTCCACTGAGTTATGGGACCAAGAGGGTCCCACAGAGATATTCGACCAGAGGGTCAACAGAGTTACAGCCTTAAGTGGCTGATATGTGTTTATGTGGTATCTTGGGGAACTCACTAAGCAAATATGCTTACAGTGTTATGTGTGGTGTTTCAGGTACAAGCGATGATCGTGGGAAGGCGCCGGCATGACTCGTACACACGCACACTGGAGTTTACATATTTTGATCTTGGGGTTTTGTATTAAGATAATGATGATACAATGTTTTAAAACATGGATCTGAATGAAGTTATATGATTTTTAAAATGCGAAAAATTGTTTAAATCTTTACGGTGTTACAAGTTGGTATCAGAGCCTTGGTTTGAGGGATTCGGATGCATCTTTGGGCGTATCTGAACTCAAACTGAGGATTTGAAGAAAATTTTGATAATAAATTAAAAAATTTTGAAAAAAAAAATAATAAAAAGAGTTTTGAGACAAATAGAGCAGAGCCGTGTGTACGATCACCCAGCGCCCGAACGGTGATTTCCCAAAATACCCTTACAATAAGTGTTATCAGATATGTTATGTTATGCTATATGACGAATTATGATATGCATGATAGAGTAGACTAGGTATTCTTATTAGGACTGGAGTGGCCTGATATATGATGCCTTAGTCTAGGGGCTTTTGTTGCTAGAAATGTTTGAGAGTGTTTAGATAGTAGTGAGGTGCTTATGAGATATCTACTTGTGAGTAGCACATGATTTAAGAGATTAGAGTGCTTGGAAATTTGGGACTCTAGGAGGATGAATTGGAATGAGTGTCGAGTTGGTGTGGTCGGTAGTATTGGGCCCGTACTACCGAAGGCACCGGGTCAATGCGCAACCCAAGTAAGAATCCTTAGCGTACTAGAAACCAAGTAGGACTGGGGGTATCGAGTGTGTGCACGCTCGAGTGAGTCCTTGATATCTTGTGTTGTATTTCAGAGAGGTATCATGGTGGGAACGCGCCATAAAACAGGGACTAGTGGAGGGGGTGTGAGCGACGAGGAGCTCCGCCAGATGATTCATGATGAGGTGGCTGCTGCCATCCATGCTGAGATTCCAAAGGTGTTCAGGTCTGTCAAGACCACCCTGATAGAGACATTTGATGAGAGACATGCTGCTCTTTCTGATGCAGCTGTTGATGCGGCCACTGCAGCTGTAGCTGTGGCTAGACCACAGGGTGGTGATGCGTTGCTGTTCCGGGAGTTCAGCAACACAAAACCACCAGAGTTTAATGGGATCCAAGACCCAATTTGTAGCGATGAGGTGGATTTCAGACATGGAGGGGTTTTTCTTTACTTGCTCATCTCCTGAGCATTTGAGAGTCTGGTTCACGTTGAACCAGCTTCGCTTGGGAGCGAAGGACTGGTGGAAGTTTGTGACAACATACTACACGCCTGCTGAGCTTACTATAGTAACCTAGGAGAGGTTCACTGCTATGTTTTGAGATGAGTACGTTCCCCAGGTGGAGAGGGAGCGATTGGCACAGGAGTTTCTGACCCTCAAGCAGGGTACTGAGTTTGTTATGGCGATTACTCGGATGTTCCATGAGAGGGCGATGTTTTGCCCATAGCACGTGTCCTCCGAGCAGGCATGTATGAGTCGATATCTGAGCATTTTGAGGAGGGATATACGGGAGTTCATGGCGATCTCAATGTACTGGACATTTTCTGAGCTTCAGGAAAATGCCCAGAAGAGGGAGATGGAGCTGGAGACTCAGGCTAGGGAGGAGGCTGAGTCTCAGGGGAGGGATCGGCGACTGGCGCAGTCTCAGTCGGCAGCCAAGCGGGCCAAGCCCGCTGATTCGATATCTGGGAGTCAGAAGGGCCGCACTTGTGGTAAGTGCGGCAAGAGCCACAATGGGGTGTGCAGAGCGGGATCTTGCTACAAATGTGGCAAGGAGGGGCATATGGCCAAGGATTGTCCCAAGGGGTTTGTAGTATGTTTGCACTGCAACCAGACCGGACACCGTAGGGCAGCGTGTCCAAAGTTGCGAGGGACAACCCAGGGAGCACCTCAGGGATCTGCCCCTACTCCTATCAGAGCTGCTGAGACCCGGCTAGTGAAGGCCGAGGTACCGAAGGCACGAGGGGGAGCCTTTCAGTTGACTGCGGAGGAGGTCCGGGCTACGCCCGACATCGTGGCTGGTATGTATCCTTCCTTGTATTTATTTTGATGTTGGGATATAGTGTTTATTTTATGTTATGCGTAGGTAATTTTCTTGTGAATTCTGTACCATCCTTGGTGTTATTTGACTCGGGTGCGAGTTGGTCTTTTGTATCTTTGGCTTTTAGTCAACACATCAGTATTAGCCGAGAGGCGTTGAGTCGACCTCTGAGCGTTTCCATAGCTGATAAGAGGACGGTGTATGCCGCCGAGGTAATCCGAGGATGTGTACTCGAGATTTTCGGCGTTGAGTTCCCGGTTGATCTAGTTCCCATTACGATGGGAGATGTCTGTGTCATCATGGGCATGGACTGGTTGAGCAAAGTTGGAGTGGTCATCGACTGTGAGAGACAGCTGGTGGCTATACAAGACCGCAGTAGGGGAGTTCTTACGGTGTACTATGAGGGTACACGTGATGGGTCAACATTTTGTTCGGCCACCAAAGCGAGACAGAGTCTACAACAGGGTTGTAGGGGATTTGTAGCATATGTGATGGATGCGAGGGTTGATTAAGAGAGACTGAGGTCAGTTGATGAGGTTCCGATAGTGCGCGAGTTTCCAGATGTATTTCCGGAAGAGTTGCCTGGTGTGCCTCCCGAGAGGCAGGTTGAGTTCAGTATTGATTTGGTTTCGGGGGCTGCGCCTGTCGCCAAGGCGCCTTATCGCCTCGCGCCTCCAGAGATGCAAGAGTTGTCCTCGTAGCTACAGGAGCTGCTGGGGAAAGGGTTTATTCGGTCGAGTAGCTCACCTTGGGGAGCGCCTATCCTTTTTGTCAAGAAGAAGGATGGTTCACACCGGATGTGCATTGATTACCGGGATTTGAACAAGCTAATGGTCAAGAACCGTTACCCGTTTTCGAGGATCGACGATCTGTTCGATCAGTTGCAGGGAGCATCTTGGTTCTCCAAGATCGATTTGATGTCTGGATATCATCAGGTAAGGGTGTGAGATGAGGACATCCATAAAATAGCATTCAAGACTCGTTATGGGCATTACGAGTTCGTGGTGATGCCTTTCGGACTCACCAAAGCACCGGCGGTGTTCATGGATCTCATGAACAGAGTGTGAAGACCGATGTTGGATCGCTCGGTGATCGTGTTCATCGACGACATATTGGTGTATTCGAGATCTAGAGAGCAGCATGAGGAGCATTTGAGGGAAATCCTCGGAGTTCTGAGATCGGAGAGGCTTTATGCCAAATTCTCCAAGTGTGATTTTTTGTTGCGAGAGGTCCAGTTCTAGGGCACCTCGTGAACCAGAAGGGGATATTGGTTGACCCGGCCAAGATTGTGGCAGTGATGTGTTGGGAGGTGCCGAGGTTACATACCGAGATCAGGAGTTTCCTAGGGTTGACTGGTTATTATCGGAAATTGATCAGGGATTTCTCCAAGATCGTCGTGCCACTCACCAAGTTGACCCGGAAAGGTGTTGCTTTTTCATGGGGTCCAGAGAAGTAGGCCTCCTTCGAGACACTTTGCCAGAGATTATGTGAAGCTCCGGTGTTAGCTCTTTTCGGAGGGGATGGAGGACTTCGTAGTGTATTGTGACGCGTCGATATCTGGGCTGGGAGCGGTGCTTATGCAGAGGGGTCATGTGATAGCATACGCATCGAGGCAGTTGAAGCCTCATGAGACGAGGTATCCCACCCACGATCTGGAGTTGGGGGGTGGTGTTTGCCCTCAAGATCTGGCATCACTATCTGTATGGGGTTCGGTGTACCATATACACATACCACAAGAGCCTGAAGTATCTAATGGATCAGCCCAACCTGAATATGCGTCAGAGGAGATGGTTGGATGTGGTGAAGGATTACGATTGTGAGATCCTGTACCACTCGGGCAAGGCTAATGTTGTAGCCAATGCACTGAGCCGAAGAGCATAGGTCGCCTCGATGTGAGATGTTTGTTTGAGATTGACAGTGATGACTCTGGTGTTGGACATTATTCGTGGGGCCCAGGCTCAGGCCATGAAGCCAGAAAGACAGAAGAAAGAGCGAGTTGTCGGGCTAGTATCGGAGTTCGTTACCAATGGTTGGGGGCTTATGACATTCCAGGGTTGGATATGGGTACCGTTTGTGGGCGGGACGCGTACCATTTTGATGGAAGAGGCTCATAGATCGAAGTTCTCAATCCATCCCGGGGCTACTAAGATGTATTTGGACCTGAAGAGGGACTATTAGTGGCCCTGTATGAAGAGGGATGTCGCATGGTTTGTAGAAAGATGCTTGACTTGTCGCAGGGTTAAGGCCGAGCACCAGCGTCCACATGGTAAGCTGTAGCCGTTAGAGATTCCCGAGTGGAAATGGGAACAGATTACCATGGATTTCATCACCAAAATGCCAAGGACTACGAGAGGTGTCGATGCAATTTGGATGATTGTGGACAGGTTGACGAAGAGCGCTCATTTCCTTTCTATCAGTGAGAGCTCTTCCGCGGAGAGGTTGGCAGAGACGTACGTTAAAGAGGTGGTATTGCGGCATGGAGTGTTGATCTCGATTATCTCAGATCGAGATGTACGTTTCACTTCCAGATTCTAGAAGAAGTTTCATGAGGAATTGGGTACAAGACTGCATTTTAGTACCTCATACCACCCACAGACTGACGGGCAGAGTGAGCGGACGATTCAGGCGCTCGAGGACATGCTCCGAGCATGTGTGTTGGATTTCGGCGGAAGTTGGGACACGTACTTGCCCTTCGCAGAGTTTTCCTACAACAACAACCATCATTCGAGGATTGATATGCCACCCTTTGAGCTGTTGTATGGAAGGAGGTGTCAGACCCCCATTTGCTGGGGTGAGGTAGGGTAGCGTGTGATGGGTAGTACCGAGATCGTGCTTCAGAAGACAGAGCAGATTCGGCAGGTCAGACAGAGGTTGTTGACCGCTCAAAGTTGTCAGAAGAGTTATGCGGACAGGCGTC
This sequence comes from Lactuca serriola, assembly GCF_051521515.1. Lineage (NCBI taxonomy): Eukaryota > Viridiplantae > Streptophyta > Magnoliopsida > Asterales > Asteraceae > Lactuca > Lactuca serriola. The sequence continues at coordinate 45,172,200 of NC_136412.1, read as the reverse complement.
GGTCCGAGCTCGAGTTTCAGGTCGGCAACTTCGTGCTCCTGAAGGTCTCTCCTTGGAAAGGAGTGATTCGATTCAGGAAGAGGGGCAACTTGGGGACCCGATATATTGGTCCTTTCAGAGTGATCGCGATAGTAGGCAAGGTAGCCTACCGTTTGGAGTTACCTGCCGAGTTGGGTCAGATTCATGACACTTTACACGTGTCGCAGTTGAGAAAGTGTATAGCCGACGAGTCGGCAGTGGTGCCATTAGAGGATATTCAGGTGGATGCGAGCCTGAACTATATTGAGAGATCGGTGGCGATTAAGGATTGGAAGATCAAGGTTTTGAGGAACAAGGAGGTGCCTCTGGTGCAGGTCAAGTGGCAGCATCGAAAAGAGTCAGAGTTAACTTGGGATCCAGAGCGTGAGATGTGGGAGCAGCATCCAAAGTTGTTCCCAGGTATATTATTTATTCTTTTATTTTTGGAGATTGGGAGGGGACTCGGTGAGTTGGTGTTCAGACTCGCCGAGTATGATCGTGGATTCGTATCCGGGTTCACAACTAGACTCGACTAGTTCATGAGTGGACTCGACGAGTCCACGCTGTTTAATGAAACCCTAATTTTCAAGGTTTGGGACCTATTTAAAGGCCCTTAGGGCCGTCATTTTCGGCTACCAAACCCCAAAGATAAACCCTACGAGATCTAGAGCTATTGTGAGGAAGGAGAGAGGCCATTCTTGATCATTTTGTTGGTGTAATTGCAAGAAAGAGGTGACCAAGGCAAGAGGAGGCTGAAGGAGGTGCAATTCTGGTGATTTCAGAGTTCATAGACTTCATCTTGAGGTATTTATTTGGATGTTCTTCAGATTGGTGTTGATTCTTAGAGTTAGGGTTTTCTAACCCCCTTTAGAGGATGGATATGTGGAGCAATTGGTCTCCTCTCGAGTTTATGCTTTGGATCTCGACTCAAAGAGGTCCAAAGACCTTAACCCTTGGAGGTTTATGAGCTATTTTGGGAGCCATGAACTTAGGATGTTGTTTTTTGGACTAAATCACCAAGTGAGACCATCTAGATGTTATATGTGTGTCAAGGTCTGAACTTTACGTGATTAGCATGCTTGGTAAGGTCAGATCTATAGATTAAAGGAACAGATCTGACCTCAGGAGGTCTATGGAGTTTGTGCATGGCATAGACTCGCCGAGTCCAAAGATCAGACTCGGCGACTAGGGTTAGGGTTTCCCGTAAATCACTCAGTGAGTAGACTTGCTGAGTTAGGAAAATAACTTAGTGAGTCAGAGGGGGATTAAGGGACTGGAGTTCAAGGCGGAACTTGCCGAGTTGTTCTTGAGACTGGGCGAGTTGAATCGGGGTGGCCGTGCGATTCATGCCACGTATGACTCGTCAAGCAAGGGGAGGAACTCGACGTGCCAAGCGGGACTAAAAAGTTAGTGGTCACATGTAGACTCGCCGAGTCGCCCAAGTGCACTCGACGAGTCGGGTCAAAGTTTGACCATTGACTTTTGTTGACTTTTAGGGTTTGGTCAACAATGTGGCCTTTGAGCTAAAAGAGGGGTAAAATGGTCTTTTTCCTGCTGAGGGTGCCTAGAGAGGGTTGAGTCTAGTCTCGAGAGTTATATTTATGAGAGTATTTACTTCTTCTAATTAGGCGGAGGCTAGATCATATTTCTACCAAGTCAGAGATTTACCGAGACATCTGAGGTGAGTCTTCTCACTATACTTTACCTAGTGTGGAAACAGAATTATGTGACAGAGTATTTTAGAGTTATATGCCAGAGCAATTGCATGTTATTATGTGTTGTGATTTATTGTGGTATGTGATATGCATGATTCAGAGTTTACAGAGTTAGGACCAGTGGGTCCACAGAGTTATGGGACCAAGATAGACCCACATATATATTCGACCAGATGATCAACAGAGTTACAACCTTAAGTGGATGATATGTGTTTATGTGGTATTTTGGGGAACTCACTCAGCAAATATGCTTACAGTGAGTGTGGTGTTTCAGGTACCAGCGATGATCGCGGGAAGTCGCCGGCATCACTCGTACACACGCATACTGGAGTTTATATATTTTGATCTTGGGGTTTTGTATTAAGATAATGATGATACAATGTTTTAAAACATGGATGTGAATGAAGTTATATGATTTTTAAAATGCGAAAAATTGTTTAAAATTTTACGGTGTTACATCCAACATCGGCTTACATACCCGGTTCATGAGATCCATGAATGATGTCAGGGCATTGGTGAGCCCAAACAGCATCACCACAAACTCATAATGCCCATATCTAGTCCTGAAAGCCGTCATCGATATATCCTCCTCCCGAATCCTCATCTGATGATACCTAGACCGAAGAACAATATTTGAGAACCAGGACGCACCCTGAAGCTAGTCGAATAAGTCATCGATCCTTGGCAAGGGATAATGGTTTTTCACCGTCAGTTTTTTAGTTCCCTATAATCAATGCACATCTTGTGCGATCCATCCTTCTTTTTCACGAAAACGATCAGTGCTCCCCATGGAGAGCTCCTCGGACGGATAAACCCTTGGTCTAGTAGTTCCTGGAGCTGCGTGGATAACTCCTGCATCTCAGGTCGTGCCAACTGATACGGTGCCTTGGCTATCGGAGCCTCGCATAGCACTAAATCGACGCGAAACTCCACCTGCGTCTCCGGAGGTAGTCCCGGTAACTCTTCAGGAAAAACGTCCTCATAATCCCGTACAACTGGTACACTATCCACATCCCACATGGTCTCCGTTCTCGTATCCGAAATATAAGCCAGAAATCCTGAGCAACCCTGCTGTAGAAACCTCCTTGCCCTCTCAGCCGAACAGGGGGTCGGTCCCTGCGAGGACCTCTCACCATGAGTAACAAGCTCTCCCCCACTTGGGGTTCGAACCCTGACCAGTTGGCGCTCGCAATCAATCATGACCCCATTGGCCCCCAACCAGTCCATTCTGACTATCACCTTCAGTCCTCATAACGGTATCAGAACTAGATCTACACGAAACCTCTCGCCCAACACATTCAAAACACAGCCTGGATATACCATCACCGCACTAACGGTGCGGTCATTAGCAATCTCCACCTCGAGTGGGGAATCCAAGGTCCCCGACGCATCCCCAAACTTCTTGCTAAGGGAAAGAGACACAAACGATCGGGTAGCACCCGAATCAAACAAGAGTTGAGCAGTCATACCATTGACCAATAAGGTCCCTATACAAATGTAATTACACATAAGTCATACAAAATAATAAAAGTAGAGGATAGTGAAGACGTACCAGCCACAACATTTGGCGCGGCCCGAACCTCCTCGGTAGTCAACTGAAATGCGTAGCTCTTCACCTCTGGGGCTTCCGCCTTAGCAGGGAGGACATCAGTGATCCTCAGTGTGGCGGGTGCAGGTGTTGCAACTGCTCCTCCCCCTCCCTACAACCTAGGATAGTCGCCCTTCTTATGGCCAGTCTGGTTGCAGTGGAAAAATATCAGACCCTTCTTGGGGCACTCCCTGCTCACGTGGCCCTGCTGACCACAAGAGTAGCATTCTGATACCTCAGCTGTCCGACACGCCCCACTATGAAACCTCTCGCATTTGGTACACCAGCTCCAGCCCTTCTGACCCTTATGCGAAAAATCAGAGGTCTTAGGCTTCTTAGCCTGACCCCATGCTACATGTGCCTGCTCAGTCTTCTCCTTCGTGCAGGTATCTAACTCCATCTCCCGTTCACGAGCCTTCTCCACCATCTCATTTAGTGTTTTGCACCCCTTAAAACAAACAAACTTCCTAATATCATCCCTCAACATGGAATGATATCGGATCCTCCTCATCTCCTCTTCAGTAGCATATTATGGGATCAACAAAGCTCGCTCTCAAAACTTGGCGATGATCTCCGCCACAGTCTCGGTGGTCTGCTACAAATCATGAAACTCCCTCACTAGACATTGCACCTCAATAGGTGGTGCAAACTCTGAAGCAAACCGCCGAACAAACGCGGACCACGTCATATCGGCTACTCCGGCTGGCTCCACCTGACTAGTAACCTCACCCCACCAATCGTGGGCCCTATCTCTCAACAAACATGAAACAGACACAACCTTTGCCGCATCCGGGCAAGAACTCGTGCGTTGGGCATTCTCGATGTCCGCTAACCAGCGTTGGCTGACAATGGGGTCCCTGACCCCGAAGAACTCTTGTTGGGCTGAAGATTGTTTTGATGTTGCGTCTTTTGGGCTCGTTAGTTTAGCCATGTACACTCCGGTTTGGGCCTGTCCAATCGAGAGCCTTTTATGTATTGTATATAAGTTAATGCTTGCATGCATATTAGGTTAACGATTATAGAGATTATCGATATACCGATTCATCTAGAGTACAACAGTTTTCTTTAATCGTTCTTGTAATCTTCCAATCCTCTACAGTTGATGTTCTTAATCGAGCTCTTCTGAGGATTTTGTTTAATCATTCGACACGTTTGATTCAATCTTTTCTTGTTCTTATTATTGTGTTCTTACTGTTTTATATTCATATACTTGTTCAAGATCTAATCGATCTTCATAAATTAAAGGTTGTTTTAATCTCATCAATTGGTATCAGAGCGGGAGGCTGTGTAATCGATACACATCTTTTCTGTGAAAAAGATTTCCATTAGGGTTTTCTGCAATCATCGATATTTATTGAGCCGTCATCTTAATTGACGTATCTTAATATTTATTGTTTTGCCCTAATCTGCTTTATTACAAGTCTGATCTTTGAACAAGTTTTTTTTTACGATCATAATGGACGCGACGCAATCAAACCCTATTAATATTTCCAACAACATCGGTTCGACGACAAAGATTCCAATCTTATACACCCATGACTATGAAGTATGGGCGCATCACTTTGAAGACTACGTGATTAGATCGGAGGATAATGGGTACCTCATATGGCAAGCCATCATCAATGGACCGTTTTCTCATTCTGCTACGTCTAGAATCATTAAGACACAAAAGGAGTACAACGATCTGCTTAAGGACGTGAAGGATATTGCACAAGATGAAAAAGACAAATTCGAGTGCAATATTAAGGCGTTAAGGTTGATCAGATTCGCCCTTCAGTCCAACACATTCAGACTGGTCAGCTCATGTACTACGGCGAAGGAAGTATGGGATAGACTTCGCGAACTGTATTCCACAGACGAAGATCTTGAACATTCTATCCAAACCTTTCTTCTATCTGGGTTTGGAGAATTCAGGCAAGGGGCCGAAGAAACGGTGACCTAGACGTTTGATCGCTTCAATCATCTTCTCAGTAAGATGATCAAACACGACATTGAAAGGAAGCTTATCGAACAAAAGGTTACTTTCTTGAACGGACTGAGGTCTGAGTGGAGAGCAGTGGTTTCCACAGTCAAAGCCCATGAGCAGTTAAAATCATACTCTTTGGCGAAACTGGTGGGTATTCTAAAGTCCCAAGAGAAGATTGTGGTACAAGAGAAGAACGTTGTTTCTAGTCTTGGTTCGTTGGCCCTCCTATCTAAAAGTAAAGCTGTGATGGAGGATGAAGAGCTCAACTTGGAGGAATATGACCTCACTTCTGAGGATTATGCCATGATGGTGTCCAATCCTAAGAGGTTCATAAAGAAGAGATTCCCCAGCAACAAAAACCGAAACTGGCAGGGGAGTTACAGCTCTGAAAAGGTGAACAATGAACCAAAGGCTGAGCAGCCCAAGAAGGAACCGAATGCAGATGGCGATTCCGGAGTAAGCTGTTTCTACTGTGGTGGCAAGAACCACTATGCTAAGGACTGTGTTCTTAAGAAGATGGCTGAAAAGGACGATGGAAATGATGAGGAAGCTGTGTTGCAGAAGAGACTGGATGAGTTGAGAAAGAAGAAGTCTACCGTTAACCCTTCTATTAATGCTCTTATTGTGCAGGGTTCGGTTAATGATGACGAGTTCGGTAGCACAGAAGTTTGGTCTACCGACTCAGAAGACAAAGAAGTGAGGAAGCCTACCCATGGAAAGGCATATGTGGCTAAGGAGGAAAGCAGTGGAGGAAAATGCTTCATGGTGACTGACGTATCTCAAATGAGAGGATACAACACCGATGGTGGAAGCGATGGACCGAAGGTACAGTAGGATATGTGCTTTATGGCCAAACCACTCAGCCAGCAGTTCAATGAGCTCGATGAACTGATAAAGAAGGTACAATCTGTTTTTATTTCATCTAAAGTACCACCATCCTCATATGAGAAAGAACTAAAAATTGTTAATACAAGAATTTCTCATTTAGATAGTAGCTTAACTCAAACTCGTGTCACCAATTCTAACCTGACTGATCAATTAAGCAGGGTGGCGTCGAAGAGTGAGGAGCGGAGAATGTGGATCGAGTTAAAAGAGTCGGAATTAGTTAAACTTAAAGACGAAAACATTTATTTGCAGAGAGACAATTTAAAATTGTTAAAACAACGAAATGTTTTTTGTTTAATTGCTAAACGTTTATATTCCAATATTACTCAGCTTCACTTAGATTGTGAAATAGGCCAAAAGATCCATCGCATGATTTTGCCCTTCCTAGAGTTTAAGGAGGATGAAATCGATGCCGAGGCCTACAATTGTGAGAGTGTGATATCGTCTGATGATGTCAATCCCACCTACATGTATGGACTGGACAAAATTGAGTCCTTCATTAAATCCAAAGACCACAAGGACATGCTCAAAAATCTTTTGGACGAAAATGACAGACTTAAACTGTGAACCGAAACCATAAAAAAATTTGACTCTTTAAACACCAACGTAAGCTCAGAAAACAAAATCGATGTTGAAAATTCATCTGAGCTTAACGAGGACGAAAACATGAGTGAAATTTCTGTAGAGGACACGGTTGACTGCTCAGAATTTATTAAAAGCGAACCTGAAAACCACAAAAATCTCATTTCTGAAAATTATGTGGAGTTTGCTCGATTGTCCCAGCAAAAGTCCCCGAAATTAGTAGAGAAAGCAGTTGTGTATCAAAAGGTCAGGACCACTCCGAATCAAGTATACAAGGTGACTGGAGTAACCGAACATCAAACAGCTGAGCTTACAGATATTGTAAACGAAGACAATGCTGATGGCTGTGATGAGTACTTCTGGGAAGCTCCAATAGATAATGGAAACGAAACCGTTGGCCTATCTGAAAGAACCTCCTGGATGAGAAAAGGGAGATACATACCTGAACCCTTGAATAAGCCTGATAATTTCAGTAAGCCAAACACCAGTGGTACGAAAGATATTCCTCAGGAGGATGGGAGATCAGCAAAAGAAGACGTTCCCGCCACTCCCTCAGCTAAAAGTGGAACTTCTTCAGACATTCCCTCTGCTTCCTCGGCTCAAAGCAAAACTTCTTCAGTTCAAAAGGAACCAGCCAAGGAAAAACCGAAAACGAAAGCTAATGTTCATCATCAACCTAAGCAGATGAGGGATAGGAAGATTGAAAGGAACCAAAGATACAGGAAGAACCTTTCTAAAAGGAAACAATTCTGGCACTCCCAGAATGCATACTACTCACACCAAGACAAGAATCTGAAGTATGCAAAAATCCTGTTGGAAAGCCTGAAAATCACAAGAACCGAAAGCCAAGGTTCGGTTCACAAGCAAACACCAACCGAAAGCAAACGTTCGGTTCTGAGAAAGACTTCAACCGAAAGCCAAGGTTCGGTCACAAGACGATTCCAACCGAAAGCAAAGGCTCGGTTCTGAAGTCAAAAATGATCAAAACTCTAAGGTCAGTCCTTCCAATGATCAAAAGCAAAAGGATCACCTAGAGTCTGCAGCCAAGAAGTCTTCTTCATCTAAACCCACTTCTTCTACTTCTTCCAATTCATCAACTGAACCATCTTCTTCTAAATCTTCTGATTCTTCTACTTCCACCCATTCTTCTCCATCTTGCTCTAAAGCTAATTCCGCTTGTTCTCAAAAATCTCATTCATCAGCTGAACACAAGGGAAAGCAGAAGGTCAATGAATCCAAACCAGAGTCCAAAACGAACACAGCCAATCCTAACAAAATAAAAGTCTTTACCATTAAAAAGAAAGATAAAACAACTCTAATAAAACGAACATATCTAGTTGACATCTCTCTTACTATTCCCGTTCCCATGAAAAGCTCACGTGGACCCAAGAAACTTTGGGTTCCTAAATCTGCTTAATTTTTGCAGGTTATAAGTGACGAGCAGTTCGACGAAGAATGGTACATCGATAGTGGCTACTCACGTCACATGACAGGGAGGAAAGAGGAGCTCAGGGAATACAGATCTCTTGCAAATGGTGGCAACGTCAAGTTTGGAAATAATTCTTTCGGCACCATAAAGGGATACGGGATGATAACCAATGGTGACTTTACAATAAGGAAGGATGCCTATGTGGAAGGACTACAACACAACCTCATCAGTGTATCTCAGCTTGTTGGAGGTACAGGTCTCAAAGTCTCATTTGATGATGAAGGTTCTGAAATCATAGAGCAAAAGACAAAGAAAGTGATTCTGAAGTCAGAACGAAAGGGTGAAATGTTTCCTCTAAACATGAAACCTATAAAAGGAAACCCAGCCATATGCCTGTTATCTAAAGCTCAATCCGACGAAAGCTGGTTGTGGCACCGAAGACTCTCTCATCTCAACTTTAAAGATATCAACCGACTTGTCACTGGAGGTCATGTTAGGGGTCTTCCATTGCTCAAGTTCGATAGAGAGCATTTGTGTTCTGCATGCGAAATGGGGAAGCAGAGTCGTCAAAGTCACCCATCTGTAATCAACACAAAAGTTGTTGAACCACTCGAATTACTTCATATCGATTTGTGTGGTCCTTCATCTATCGAAAGCATCGGTGGTAGCAAGTATATTCTTGTTATTGTTGATGACTTTTCACGATTTACATGGGTGTTCTTCCTAAAGCTCAAATCTGAAGCGACTCAAAAGCTGAAAGTGTTTATCAAGCAAATTGAAGTTCAGCTCAAGAAGGTTGTTCGCAACATCAGGAGCGACAATGGTCTTGAATTCAAGAACAGGGAGTTTGAAGAGTTTCTTGCAGAAAAGGGAATTAGTCACAATTTCTCAGCTCCCTACACACCACAACAGAACGGAATAGTCGAAAGACGAAACCGATCTTTGTGTGAAGCTGCCCGAACTATGCTAAGTTTCGCTTCTTTACCTCTTTATTTTTGGGCTGACGCTATTTCTGCTGCTTGTTTTACACAGAACAGGTCCTATCTCAACAAGCGATTCACACTCACACCATATGAGATAATAAACAACAGAAAGCCCAATGTGAACTTTTTCCATGTGTTTGGCTCAAGGTGTTTCATCTTTAACTCTAAAGAACACCGCAACAAGTTTGATGTCAAAGCCGACGAGGGAATTTTTCTGGGTTACTCGCTCACATCCAAGGCGTACAGGGTCCTAAACAAGCGTTCGAGAAAGATTGAAGAGACATACTATGTGACCTTTGACGATAACTATGTCAAGAAGCTACAGGCCAAAGAAGACACTGCTGGGGAAATCTTTCCTCAAACTGGTCAAGTCACAGTCTCGATCGCCAATTTGTATGAGAAATTTCTGGAACTCTTTGATGAACCGGAAAAAGCTTCTCTCTCAGAAGCAAGTGCAGCTGACAACAAAGTTGATCATATGAAGCGAATTGTCGAAGATGCTGCAAGAAGAATGCATGAAGGAGAATCGCCCACCGATGACTCTCCATCCAACAATGCTTCCGTCGAGGGGGAGCCAAGTTCTCATGTCGAGGGGGAGCCAAGCTCACAAGTCCAGGGGGAGCCAACCGCAGGTGCCTCTCCAACCGAAGGTACCTATCCATCCGAAGGTCCTTCAACGCCTGTATGTCCAGCACCACAAGAAACCCCTGAACCTCATGTTTCTCAAAGCTCATCAATTGAGGGGGAGCATGATGATATGACGCTTGATTACGATAGCCAATCTGAGCCAGAAGAGATGATTAATGCTGAACTAGACCCAACCTTTGATCCGAATTACCCTCCTCTTACCAAATGGACCAGAGATCATCCTATCTCTCAAGTAGTTGGTGATGTATCTGAAAAGGTTCTGACCCGATCTCAACTGAAGGCAAAACAGACATCCTTATTTTCAAAGGTTGAGTTTTGTATGTTTAACTCATTCGTATCGAAAGTTGAACCGAAGACAGTTAACACTGCCCTCGATCACTCTGATTGGGTTCAAGCAATGCAAGACGAACTGAACGAATTTGAAGGGAATAAAGTCTGGCACCTCATTCCAACTCCTCCAGATGCTTCGGTTGTTGGTCTCAAATGGGTCTTCAGAAACAAAATGGATAAGGAAGGTAATGTTATAAGGAACAAGGCTCATCTGGTTGTAAAGGGATACTGTCAGGAGGAAGGGATAGATTACGAAGAGATGTTCGCTCCAGTAGCTAGGCTAAAATCTGTTAGAATATTTCTGGCCTATGCTGCTCACAAAAACTTTGAGGTTTTCCAAATGGACGTCAAATGTGCATTTCTCAATGGAGAACTCGAAGAAACTGTGTATGTAGAGCAACCTCCTGGGTTCGTCAACGAAAAGTATCCAAATCATTGCTATATTCTGGATAAAGTTGTGTACGGCCTCAAACAAGCTCCGAGAGCCTGGTATGAAACGCTTACAAAATTTTTAAAGATGTCCACATTTAAACAAGGTTCGGTTGACCCAACCTTCTTTCGCAAAAAGGAAGGTAACCACCTTATGATAGTTCAGATTTATGTCGATGACATCATCTTTGGCTCCACGAATCCCAGCTTAACAGCTGAATTCAGAAAGTTGATGGAGACTAAGTTTGAAATGAGCTCAATGGGTCCTATTAACTTTTTTCTTGGTTTAAATATAAGACAGGGACCCGAAGGCATCTTTATCAATCAGGAAGCTTACACAAAGACTCTCCTAGCGAAGTTTGGAATGATGGGAGACTCAAAAGTCAAAGTCCTAATGGCCTTCGGCACCAAGCTTACCCCTTCACTAGACAAACCGGCTGTCGATATCACGCTCTATCGTCAAATGATAGGCTCACTGATGTATCTAACTGCTAGCAGGCCTGATATCGTGTTTTCTGTGTGTTATTGTGCTCGATTTCAGGCTAACCCATGCGAACCTCACATGCTGGCAGTGAAGAACATTTTACACTACCTAAAGCGAACCACCTCCTTAGGACTATGGTATCCATCCAACTCAGGCTTCTTCGTTCAAGCCTATTCTGATGCTGACCTTGGAGGATGTGGACTCGACAGAAAAAGCACAACTGGTGGCTGTCAATTCCTTGACGGGAAGTTGGTCAGCTGGCAATCCAAGAAACAAACATGTGTGTCGTTGTCTATTGTTGAAGCGGAATACATTGCCGCGGCATCCTGCACATCACAAGTGATTTCGATCCAGAGTCAACTTCGAGACTATGGACTTAATATGAAGAAGATCCCACTATATTGTGACTCTGAAAGTGCAATTAGGATCTGTCATAACCCAGTGCAACACTCTAAAACCAAACACATAGCACTGAGGTATCACTTCATCAAAGATCATGTGGAAGATGGTAATGTCGAAGTTCACTTCGTAAGAACCACTGATCAACTGGCTGACGTCTTTACCAAAGCTCTTCCTGAAGCATCATTCAATAAAATCTTGCAAGGGCTAGGTATGATGGAATCAGAGTCAGTACCTCACACTACCTCTCAACTTCACATGTAAGAAGCGAAACCAACCGAACGTTCAGGTTCGGTTCAACCATCTGACTCGCTCATTACTTCAAAGGTAGTTTTTCTCTGTTGTATATTTCTTGTACAAAATGGTTTTCTTTGTGTAAAAAGTTTTTCCAAATTGCATGTCTAAAATCCTTGGTTTCTTAAAATTTTTCAAAACCGAAACCAACCGAAGGTTCGGGTTCACTTTTCCAAAATTTTGTTGAACCGAAACCAACCGAAGGTTCGGGTTCGGTTTTTCAAAATTTTCCTGGACCGAAACCAACCGAACGCTCGGGTTCGGTTTTTCAAAATTTTTTGCAACCGAGACCAACCGAACGCTCGGGTTCGGTTTTTCAAAATTTTCTGCAACCGAGACCAACCGAACGTTCGGGTTCGGTTTTTCAATTTTTTCCCAAAGTTTTTTTTTACGTTTTTTTTTCTTTCTACTTATTTTTAACTTCTTTTAATTTTTTTTTTAATTTCTTTCATATTTCAAAAACTCCAAAAATATTTTTTTTGTTACTTTTTCTTGTGTGTTTGTTTGATTATGGGGATATCATTGATGAATTACTTAAGTGTCCCTAGAAGCATGCTGCTGTATGCGTCCCAAGCCTCATAAGATTTTGAATAATAGCCTTCATGACCTGGTATACACAAACCTTGTCTTCCCAATAAGGCTAACACATTTATTCTAATCCTGAGCTACCTCACTCTCTTCTCACATGAGTTAAGAGTTTCCTGCTTGGTCCTTATTTTCGCAGCAGAGGTACTATGTTTTCTTACACCATCCCCATTACACTTATCCATTAAATTCGTTTCACAATCGTAACCCTTGAGACTCTCAGAAACTACCACTGAGGTTTATGGTTACACAACATCTGTGTTTATGATCTTAGTTTCGTGCCACCACGAGCTGAGTGAAACCCACAATTCAACACCAAAGAATTGACGGTGAACAATTAAATTGATCAAGCTTTCACCAAAGAATTAACGAATGTACCCTCATAAAATCTCAAATTTTCTTTTGAGTGATTCCTATGAAATTGTTACACACCATAACATTTCTTCCCATGGGATCCATTTTTTATTTTTCTGAGATTTTATATTAATCCAAGCCACTATACAATAAATTCCTACCTACTTGTTCAACAGACTACACCGGTCTCACAAGTACTTTGTTCACTTTCTTTCTTATTTCAAGAATAGAATTGATGAATCAAAGCGAAACCACCCTTATTTGGCCTTATTAAAAGAAGCCTTTCAACATTTATTAATAAATGCTTGATTGTAATTCAACGGGATTCCACACTAACACTTTGAGGTCTCTCTTGACCTTGAAGGAAGCGATTCGTGCCCGGGATCATCAGTTTCGTGTCATTATTGACATCACAGATTATCCTTACAAGAGTTGCTTTATTTCCTTTTCTTTTACACTCTTTGCACGAAAATCCTTGATTTTCCAAAACTTCCGTTACTAATTATTTACAGGCTGTAATTATGGTGTTGTGGTCAGAAATAATCCACGTGGGCGTTTAATTCAAAAAGATGCCATTTAAAAAGGATAAGACGAAAGGTTGCTGACTCGGCGGGAGTTAAAGGGATAGAAATTCAAACGACGGTAAAAAGGAAGGCGCGTGTGAATTTGAAACAGCCACGCTTTTACTGACACTTATGGACGCGTGTGCGAAATCCAAGCGTCATCTCTCTGGCAATTAATGGCGCGTGCGGATTTGAAGCGATTTTCTTCTGAAACGGCGCTTGTTGGGTAGCGTGATCCTAGGATTCTGATAATCTCTCTCCTACGTGATCATCACATAGAAGATTTGAAACGATCTTTCTCTCTCCCATCCCTCACTATAAAAGGCAGTCCACAAAACCTTTTACCTCTTTACTGCCTCCGAAATTTCTCAAGAGCAAAAACTCATAAACCGTCTACTGTTCATCCTCTTCTCCAACCTGCAACAATGGCTGAATCTTCTTCTGTTCATGCTACTTCTCAGATCCTCCCCATCCGTCCCCAACAATGTCTTGTCATTGATCTTAACCCACTGGCGTATGATTCCTACATGTCGCCGGTCATTGAATGCCTGAAGTACTCTCAGCTTGCACCTGCACTATCCCGAATTGAAACTGTACCAATGGTGGCCCTATCGCAGGTCTACGCGACGGCTTACTACGACAAGGCTGTTGACAGGGTATTTTTCGAGCTTGCAGAACACAAAACCTCCGTTTCACGACAAAGGTTCTGCACTATGCTAGGATTTGCCGTTGACCCTTCACGAGTTCATCCGGAGACTATTCCGGTTGGGATGCTGTTTAACATGTTTTACAACATGGGATACACAGAGGCTCTCACCTCTGTCGCCAAGTTTAAGAAGTCTTGTTTGCCGCCACAGTGGAATGGCCTATTTACAGTCCTTTTCAAGGGTCTGTCAGAGAGGAGCTCAGGATCTGACGGTGCAAGTCGTCTTTTCCTATCAATAATGTATGGGGTATACAACGGGACAAACCTAGACTATGGGTTTGTCCTATGGCAACAGCTGATTCAGAGCCTCTCTTCCTCATCCCGACACTCTGAGGTGTCGTTGGCTCGGTTCTGGATCTTGATAACAAGATGGGCCATGGACAAGTTTGATGTTCCAACTGCTGATGGTGCATCGATGTCTTCTATTGGTACGTTCCATACCAAGAAGATCATTGTATCAGATGCATCGAAATTTTCCTTCATTGGCTCCATCCCGGAGACAATGTATGCTGATGTGCCCTCCGACAGCAGACTGATCAGAACGATCAAGGAGTTTAGGTCAACTGGTCCAAGGGAACTGACACCGGACATGCTAAGGTCGATTCATGATGCCGACAAACCGGTGGGCAGGGGCAAAAAGGCAGAGAAAGGGAAGCAAGTGTCCAAAGCTCCAAAGGGACCTTCTCCCAAAAAGAGGAAACAACTGAAGGCTGCACAGTCCCCACAGCCAAAGAGGAGGAAGACCCAATCGAAGCGAAAGCTAGTTATTCCCTGCTCTCCAAGCGAATCTGAGGGTGGAAGTTCGGACTCTGAAGGATCTCAAGGAGACGAATCTCCTCAACGAGGCAACACACCACCTCGGTCCCCAACCCCACTTCATCAATCCCCAGTTCCTTCACCTCCACCAACTATTCCTATTTCCATTCCCACCATAAACCCTACTATTCCACCAACCTCTTTCCCTATACCACCACCCATTTTCACCACATCAACCGAAACACCACCAATTACCGAAACCCCACCTGTAACCGAACCAGAAACTGACACCCATACAACCGAACCTACCCATACTCAACCACCACCCGAAACTACCCCACCCCACACTCAAACTCAACATACACCAACCACAACACCCCTAGCTTCACCACCACCTCCATCTCCAGAAGACGCCTCCGATGGCGAAAACCCATACCTTGGTGGTGATCACATGAACTTCGATTCGGTCTACTATAGTCCGTTTCAAGTTCAGAGTGATGAGGAGGATGATGCTCCAGTGACAAAGAAGCATCTCAAAGAGCTTCACGAGAAGGTTGACCTACTTCTCGCCTCCTCTTCCAACCAGCAGTCCTCTCTTTCTGAAGCTGCCCTTCAGAAAATTGTTGACGCCTTCTCCAGGGCTCAACATGATTCGGTGGCCTCAGCAACTGCTGCGATTGATGCCTCCACCAGAGCGTGTGAGGCTGCGACCGAAAAAGTCGATAAACTATTCTCCGACGCTTCTATCCTGCTGAAGTCCTTGCAGTAAAGCGCCGACGCCACCAAGACAACTCTGGAACCGATTGTTCAGCAATTGGCCAAGTTTGTCTCAACGGAGTTGACTTCGTTTGCTGCCCTACGCCAAAATATCAGCGACGACAACTCGGCACTACGTGCCTCCATCGATGCCCGCCTAGCTAAGCTACAAGAGGATCTTGCAGCTGAGAATTCCCTGATGGACGTTTTGGCGAGTAAAACAACCGCCCTAAAGGTCAAGAGCACGCAACTATCCAACTCACAAGAACAACTGGAAGCTCTTCGATCTGAACGGGAGGTGATCAAATCGTGTGTTTCGGATGACCACGCAGCATTATCAAACATCCTGGAAGCACATGACCCCATCCTAAACCATTCGGTGAGGCGTACCCTCGCTGAAAAGCTCTCTCCGGCCATGGATCTTCTAAGAAAAATTGAAGGCCTACCGAGTTTCGTGTCCATTCCGAAACAAGGGGGAGATGAGAAGAAAGGATCGAAACCACCTCCTTCCTCCAAAGCTACTCACACAACCGAACCACCCTCTGCTGATCATGCTTCGGGTTCGGGTGTGAAGAGCAAGGGTAAAAACACAGCTGAGGAAGATGAAGATGAAGATGAAGACAGGGAGACCATTGCTGACATGTTAAAGCGAAAGAACAGTCGCAATGCTGAAGACGATGCCAGTCGTGTGGCGCGTGAGGCTGAAGAAGCCGAACGCAAGCAAAAAGAAGCCCACGATCTCGTTGAGAGCCGAAAGTTGCTCCTCCCTGCCTGGACCAGGGATCGTATGATAAAAGAGGCCATAGAAACTCCAAGCATATTATGGCTCGAGCTGGTTATATCATTCGACTGCAACAACACTATCGATTCGCAGTTTGATATGCCGCTGACTCGAAAGGCGTTCATCTTCCACGCCTTCTCTAACATATTCGAAGTCCCGCATCCGAACAATGAGCTTGACAGGGAGCTCATTGACTTTTATCTGGAGGCTGCTCGCCCTCAATACGTCACCTGGAGCGCCCAGACGATTGTTAATGTTCGGGTGCTGAAGCCTTATGCCGTGGGGAGATTCACAAACGTTAAGTTCATGCTCATTCGTGGATCAGCAAGAACTGCTCATATTATCTCCCTGGCGGATCTGCCGAATCTAAATCCTCATGATTGGATTGTCCTGTACAATATCCTTCTGACAGACGAAGCCGAATATGGTCCCATCATAGACCATGTGAAAAGGATGTTGGCTTGCTACACCATGGAGGTTGCCCTAATGGATCAGGAGGTCGCCACTGTTTTCAAAAAGAAACCGAAGGTTGCACCAGTGGGATCGGCCAGTGATCTAAACCAAATGCAAATGGGCAAGATTGATCCGAGGCGAAACTCTGTAATGTTCACTAGAGCCGAAGGACAGAAATGTCTCTTCGCTTTAGCTGACAAGCACCTTTACACCACAGCTTTCTTGGAGCACGTCTTATCAATTATCAAGCGGTGTAAAGAGAACTCGGCTGATGACATCAAGTACTTCAATGATATGATCAATTGGTACATCCGGTTTAGACAGACCATCCTCTCCATAACCAAATGTATGTTTAATACCGTGAAGAAGAAGGTACCAGCTTCAGCTGCCGGCCCAAGTAAAAAGTGAAGGTCACGCTCCAAATTGACGCAAAGGGGGAGATTGTTGGGCTGAAGATTGTTTTGATGTTGCGTCTTTTGGGCTCGTTAGTTTAGCCATGTACACTCCGGTTTGGGCCTGTCCAATCGAGAGCCTTTTATGTATTGTATATAAGTTAATGCTTGCATGCATATTAGGTTAACGATTATAGAGATTATCGATATAGCGATTCATCTAGAGTACAACAGTTTTCTTTAATCGTTCTTGTAATCTTCCATTCCTCTACAGTTGATGTTCTTAATCGAGCTTTTCTGAGGATTTTGTTTAATCATTCGACACGTTTGATTCAATCTTTTCTTGTTCTTATTATTGCGTTCTTACTGTTTTATATTCATATACTTGTTCAAGATCTAATCGATCTTCATAAATTAAAGGTTGTTTTAATCTCATCAACTCTGACGCCCCACATGCCTTGAACTTCCGGGACGAGGGAGTTAGGGTCCCTACCTGACCCGCTGGCAACTCAGCCCTGAACGATTTAAGTCTCTCCTCCATAATCTCCATAATGCCCTCCTTGACCGTCCCAAATATGACTGGGGTTGCGTCAAGGATGCCCCTGGTAACCTCGGCTGCATTGAGCTCGCGCAGCCTCTCATCAATGACATTAGTAGTGTCTCCTGATACTGCCTCGGATCCAGAACCCGATCTTGATCATCCTGCTCCTAAACGGGTCACCACCATGCTGAACTGAAATATCAACATCTATAATGATCAGGATTTCCATATAAGGGATCTTCCCACACCGGTCCTCCTTGAAGTTATCTTATCTAACAGTGCTTCGGGTACAAGTCCTGTGCTTCCAGTAGTACGGGCCGAATACTACCTTCCACACCTACCTGTACCTTTCCCCACTGTTCTATCTAATAACTTCAATTTGTACCACAACTAAACCATATCCCACGATTACCGAGTACCCCAGCCTTAGTTTGTCCTAAGTCTCACCCTACTCATATCAATCAAACCAATCATGACAGGTTGCCATTATGCATGCAAATTGTACACAGAAAAGGATCAAATACGCTTTTGAATAAGAGACTCTACCCTAGAACCACAACCAAACAAGGAACAAGAAATAAGGCCAAATCAATCATTCTGAGACTATAAGCTCCTAACCGTATACAATTTTAAGAACATACACCTAGCAAATTCCATATAATCAATAAGGCTCAATTATCAGTATAACATGGCTTAACGTATTGGGAAACTACTTACTTGGCTCGGCTGATCATGTGCATTTCACTCTCATCTTTCTCTTCCTGTTGAAAACTATTTTAAGTTACGTTTTTTAAAACAACAATATTTTTTACCATTTCCTCAGCTTGAGTCCTGACACACCCAAAAGTGTGCCCGAATCCCTCAAACCAAGGCTTTTATACCAACATGTAACAACCCAAAAATTCAAAGAAACTTTTCGCTTTTAATTAATAAAACATAAATTCATAAACCATGATATTCCTACATAATTGTTTCCAAATCAACTATTCATTACAACTTATTCAAAACATCCGAGTGTCCCCCGTTCCTAATTGTGAAAGAGAGAGAGATAGAGTGCATGCCACGCTATCACGCCTTGCCCTTGTCCTTGGGCTCAGATGTACCTGAAAGAAATCAACAACCTGTAAGAGAAATGCTTAGTGAGTTCCCCAGAGCATACCATACACCACACGTGCACACATCCTGTTAGCTAAATAAAGCTACACACATATCAGATAAACAATGCATATATAAAACCTGTAATAGTGCCATGGGCTACCCCACATGGTCTTTACCTAGGACTGCCATGGGCTACCCCACGTGGTCTTACATCCAATGCCATGGGCTACACCACATGGTATTTACCTAGGACGGCCATGGGCTACCCCACATGGTCTTACATCTAATGTCATGGGCTCCCTCAGGGGGTCTTCATTCAAAAAAAAAAATCATGTATCATATAAAAGCACATAATGGCTAACACATATACCATAAACAAATAATGGGCTGGCCTTAGTGACTTACACCCATAAATACAAACATTGCCCTCCTAACAGTCCGCAATCCCCCGAGCTGGACAATAATAGAGGTAATACAAGAAATATTAGAACTTTAAATTTACCAAGGGGAAACCAACCTCCAAACCCCTCCCCAAGGCCCAAATACCCTTTACTTATTAATGGGCCCCAAAGTCCGAGTCCAATATCCTTCATGGGCCTCTTGGCCCAATAAGGCCCAATCATTGCATCCATGGCCCATACAGATGAAAAATTCCATAATTCACAGAATACAACAAAGCCCTATACCCAAATGAGACCCACAGGCTTAAAGGCCTAAAACAAATTAAGAACCAACTTCTGCTGCGTACGCCCAACGTACCATCTTGGTACGTGCAGCATACTGAGGATTTGGGGCTATGCGCCGCATACAACTGGTTATGCCCAGCGTACACCCAATTTAAGCACTTTCTCCATTAAGTTCTTAATGCTTGGTTTCCTCACAACCAAAAGTCAGATATATGTCTGTTAAAACGTCCTAAGGCATAATGTTGCCAACTTTATGCCCTTGCATGCCTCAAAATCATCCAACACTTCCGTTAAGACCTTTTCAAGGTTCTTAATCCATGCATGAGACCTAACCATCCATCAAGATCCCAATTTTATGCTTCTAAATGACCAAGGGACCTAAGATCTGTCATCCTCATCTTATGGAGTTGCTTAACTCACCAAAAGAGGTCCAAAACCAACCAAATGGGAAAAAAATAGAAAACCCTAGCTACATCTAAGGATTTAGATGGAAAGGTGCAAGCTTTTTACCTCTAGAAGATTTTTAAGGTGATTTTGTTGCAGGATCTTGAAGCACCTATATGATCCAATCTTGGTTGACCACTTCTTCTTCTTACAATGAACACTAAAAGGTCACAAATGCACTCTTTTAAGCTCAAGAATGATCTCACAAGGTTCTCTGGGGGTACAAGGACGCTCTAAGGCTATGGAGGCTCTCTGGGGTTAAGTCCAAGGGACTTAAGATCGTTTAAATAGGCCTCATGCCCAAAGATTAGGGTTTTGGCTCTCTGACGCGTATGCCCGGCGTACCCTTACGTACGCCCAACGTACGTGAGGCACCTCCGCGATCAATCATGTAGAGTACGCTAAGCGTACACCTAGGTACGCCCAGCATAGTCGAGGGACCAAATAGGCTTATAAATGAGATCTTGAGGGTTTCCAAAACATACCAGATTAGGGTGTTACAGAGATGACGACCGCCACTGTCTCCCTGCTGCTGCCATCATTGTGAGCCTTCGCCACCTCCGCCCATTTGATTCCACCATCGACAATTCCCGTGAAGGCTAGGAGACCCAAAATTGTGAGCTTCGATTTATCATGTCCCATACCTGCAACTTCCGATTTAGGGCTTGAGATGTGTCTGCATAAATCGTGATTGGTAAATGACGGAAATTATTTAAACTTTGATTCCATTGATTTAAATCTAACCCTGGAGTTGTTAAATTCATGGAATTGACTCTTCCTTTGAAGTCTATCACAAATAAACCCAAACCTCATTTAATTCATGGAATTGACTCCTCCTTTGAAGTCTATCCCGATTTAGGGCTTGAGATGCGTCTGCATAATAGATATAGTTTGGGAAACACTACACTATCTTAAAAGTTTGAGAGCACTATATAGAAACAAGTATATAAACTATAATTGATATAGTTTAGGAAATACTACTCTATAACACTATTTCAAGGAATACACTATTAAATAATTATCTAAGTATAATTATTTTACCATACAAAGTAC
Organism: Lactuca serriola; assembly: GCF_051521515.1. Lineage (NCBI taxonomy): Eukaryota > Viridiplantae > Streptophyta > Magnoliopsida > Asterales > Asteraceae > Lactuca > Lactuca serriola. The sequence continues at coordinate 45,151,282 of NC_136412.1, read as the reverse complement.
ACTATTACAAGGAAATTCATACAAACTCAAGTACAAGAGAACACTATAACACTACACGTAAACTAGTCAATACAAGATTGTGAGGCACTACGTCATTGTATCTATCAGGGTACTAGTTTAAAATCATCTAAAGTATAACCAGAGTCTCTTGGAGGGAGAACGTGAGTTTGTGTATAGATCGATATGGAACTGACAATCCCACACCTGAGCTGCTTGCAACAGCTAGGCCGGCACGTCTAAGGTGACAAACGTTATAACATTCTGAAGCCTGAAGAACGTCGTAGAGGTCACTGGTCATATTAGCATGGTTATATGAAACTCTCAATAGTATTAACTAACACAGTTACTGGATTAACACTACTTCAATGATTTTATTTTAAATAATGAAACTACAGCACACTATTTTACACTACAACTGGTGGGATCTAGACATTCATACAAACGTTTTCATATAAACACTACTACACTATACTACAGCTGGTGGATACCAGGCATTCATACAAAAGGGTTTTCAGAAAAATACTACTACGCTATGCTATTTCTCTACTACAGAGTACACTAGTACGTCATACAACATTCATGATATAGTTTTATTTTAATAAGACTACATTATACAATTTCAGAGCATAGTAACATACATTTTGGTCTTAAGACCTGAGATTACATTTCATTCACTATATAGAATATTGGATTTTCTGGAGGAACATATAATCATTTTCAAAGAACAGAGACAAGTTTTCCATCACTAAAACATACTTATGAACTCACCAACTTAAATGTTGATATTCTTTCAAAATCACTTGTATTCTCAGGGAACTGGTAGACATGTACACTGCATGTTTTTTAGAAGACGAAGCTTTAAGGTGTCTCATCTATAACGTTTGCTATACATTTTTATGTTATACATACAATATATCAAATATAATGTAAACACTTTATTATTAATGCAATGGTTGTTGTTTACTTTAATTACTATTATACAATTATTGTGATTTTGTACATGATGTCCTCCGCCCCCGAATGTTTCCGCCGTTCTGGTTTAGGGGTGTGACAAATTGCTATCAGAACATTGTTTATAGTGAACTAAGTATATCAAACCTTGCAAGATATATAACTATAAACACTATGGGTCTGAAGCGCTCTAAGCTAAAATTTATAAGAAGTATACAAACATGCATACATACCATAAATAGTATCACAGTAAGAACTACATAAAAGTATTCGAATGAGTTGGACATTACGGTTAAATCTGGATAGTTAAGTAATCATATATGGGATAAATATAGCCTGATCAACTATATTTATTTGAGATATGACCAACATGTGTTTGGGAGTGATCATAGTCTTGTGACAAGTCTAAAACTTTCCAACACTATATACAACAGGAATTCTAGAACCAAACATAAAGTTAAAATACTATAGGAGTATTTTAAGGTACTACATTACTAGAATCAACTATGTAAAAAAAAGGACCATGTTGGTAGATGTACAAGTACTAAGTGTATACATTACGGTTATATATAATTAAGGTTTTTATAGACTTAGAATTTGTGGTTGAGCTTTACTTCCTTTTCCTTGTTTGGATGTGGATATAGAGTAGGATCATTTATTCAAAGGGCTATTCGACATGAATTATATATAATTAGTATACACTATGTAGTTATAGGGGACCCAGTATGGTTCACACAATATAAAGACATTAACAGTGTAGCCATAAATTTAAACACCTACTTAAACAAAATTCCCAACCACTAAAAGACACATTCACTGTAGAAATGGAAAATGGAAAGACAGAGAGCACTAATGACATATACATTGGATGTACCCTTACTCTAAATAACTTTTCCTTCCGAATCGGCCTTATGACGGTCTCAATAAAAAGTTTTGATGCCCTCATTGGTATAGATTGGTTAGGTCCTAATCATGAAGATATCCTATGTTATGAAAAATTCATTCGCCTTAATCTGCCAAGTAATTAAACCCTCGTCATTAATGGCGACAAACCCGACACAAACTAACAAATCATTTCATGCATTATGGCTCAAAAGTATCTTCGCAAGGTGTAATATGCCTTGCTAGCTCACATGGTGGATAAGAAACAAGAGGTAAAAGACATCGAGAGCATTCCTGAAGTCTGTAATTTCCCTGACATATTCCCCAAAGATCTTCCAGGAGTTCCACCAGAACGACAAGTCGAGTTCAAAATTGACTTAATTCCTGGAGCTACCCCCGTAGACAAATCATTGTATCATCTAGAACCAATAGAAATGCAGGAATTATCCAGCCAACCGAACAAAATACTAAGCAAAGGTTTCATTAGACCAAGCTTCTCACTCTGGGGAGCACCGGTCTTGTTCGTAAAGAAGAAGTATGGATCTTTTCGCATGTGCATAGACTACCGCGGGCTAAACAAACTCACTACCAAGAACCGATATCCCTTACCACATACAAATGATCTATTCGACCAACTCCAAGGAGCAAGCTACTTTTAAAAGATTGACTTAAGATCCGGGTATCACCAGTTACGGATTCTAGAAGAAGATGTTCCCAAAATAGCATTTCGAACTCATTATGGTCAATACATGTTTGTATTGATGCCCTTTGGATTAACAAATGTACCCGCTGTGTTCATGGACTTAATGAACAGGGTATGTCGTCCTTACTTAGACAAGTTCATGATAGTATTCATAGATACTTATTTACTCACGAAGTAAGGAGGAACATAGTCAACACCTCTGATAGGTCTTGGAAACATTAAGAGCGGAAAAGTTATATGTGAAGTTCTCGAAGTGCGAGTTTTGGATTCAGAAAGTAGATTTATTAGGTCATGTGGTCAGCGAAGAAGGAATACACGTGAACCCTTCCAACATAAAGGCAATTGAGAACTGGTCAGCACCAAGAATGCCAATAGAAATCTCTCAATTCTTAGGCATTGGTGGCTACTACCGAAGGTTCATCCAAAACTTCTCCAAGATTGGAAAACCAATCATCACCCTGACTCAGAAGGGTGTAACCTTCAACTGGAAGGAGAAACAAGAAACTGTTTTCCAAACACTAAAACGAGCTCTATGCAGCGCCCCGATCTTGTCCCTCCCTAAAGGGACGAAAGATTTTGTAGTTTACTACGATGCGTCCAGACAAGGGCTAGGTAGCATTCTTATGCAATGAGGAAAAATCATATCATATGCCTCGAGACAACTTAAGAACCACGAGGTCAACTATACCACGCACGACCTCAAACTAGGAGTTTTGCTTCTTACTCTGAAGATCTGGAGGCATTACCTTTATGGTACAAAATGCATAGTCTTCACAGATCACAAAAGTCTCCAGCACATCTTCGATCAAAAAGAACTGAACATGAGGTAACAACGATGGGTAGAACTACTTAATGATTACGAATGCGGGATTTGCTATCATCCCAGCAAAACCAATGTAGTAGCAGATGCCCTTAGTCGAAAAGAGTACTCGGACCGCCGAGTAAAGTCTCTAACTATGAAAATCCATTCACACATGTCCGTGCAGATCAAAGAGGCTCAGCTGGAAGCCTTGAAACCTGAGAATTTGACAGGTGAAACCTTAAGAGGAATGGATAAAAACCTGGAAGTCAATGGTAACGGAGTTTGTTATCTCATAAATCGAATCTAGACACCGAAGTTTGGTGGCTACAGAGATGTTGTCATGAATGAAGCCCACAAGACTCAATACTACGTTCATCCTCCTCAAGAAACTTTATTGGTGGCCAAACATGAAAGCAGAAATTGCTACCTATGTGGGCAAATGTCTGACTTGCACCAGAGTCAAGGTAGAATACCATAAAAGCATCGGGTATATTACAAAAACCTAATATACCCGAGTGGAAGTGGGATCAGATAACCATGGATTTTATAACCAAGTTTCCTAAGACAATAGGTGATCTCGACACCATTTGGATGATCATTGACAGGTTAACCAAAGTTGTGCACTTCTTGCCAATAAAGGAGACGGATAATATGGAGGAATAGACCAGAACACATGTAACACCCAGATTTCCAGGTATGAGATTTTGTTCGTTTATTTTTAGGTTTTGTGGCGGAAATCGGCGAGTTGGCATCTAGACTCGCTGAGTATGGTCGCGGATTCGTATGCGAGTTCACAGCTGGACTCGGCGAGTTCATGAGTGGACCCGGCGAGTCCATGCTGTTTAATGAAACCCTAATTTCCAGGGTTTGAGACCTATTTAAAGGCCCTTATGGCCGTCCATTGCGGCTACCACACCCCAGAGAGAGTCCTAGATCACTTGTGAGGTGAAGATAGGCCATTGTTGATCATTTGTTGGTGAAATTCGAAGGAGAAGGTGACCATGGAAAAAGAAGGCTGAAGGAAGTGCAAATCTAGTGTCTTCAAAGATCAAAGGCTTCATATTAAGGTAATCCTTCGGACCTTCTCCAGTTTTGGGTGTTGATTCATAGAGTTAGGGTTTTTAAACCCTTTAGAAAAAGAATATGTAGAGTATTTAGTCCCCTCTTGAGTTTGTGCTTTGGATCTGGACTCAAAGAGGTCCAGAGACTTTATCCCATGGAGCTTTATGAGTCATTTTGGGATTATTGGACTTAGGTTGCCATTTTTGGGACTAAATCACCATTGGATGCCATTATGTTGATATGTAAACATCAAGTTTCGAGCTTTACGTGACTTTCATGCTTGGGAAGGCTAGATCTGTGGATTAGGGGCACAGATCTGACCCCAGGAGGTCAATAGAGATGGTGCATGGCATGAACTTGCCGAGTTGTTCTTGAGACTCGGCGATTAGGGTTAGGGTTTCATGTGAATAGCTTTGTGAGTAGACTTGCCGAGTTGGGGATAACTCAGTGAGTCAGAAAGGGATTAGAGGATTGGGGTTCAAGGCGGTACTCACCGAGTTGTTCTTGAGACTCGGCAAGTTGAGTCAGGGTGGCCTTGCGATTCATGTCAGGTGTGACTCATCGAGTAAAGAGAAGGACTCGACGTGCCAAGAAAGGGACTAAGAGGGTCAGTGGACACGTGTAGCATGAACTTGCCGAGTTGTTCTTGAGACTCGGCGATTAGGATTAGGGTTTCATGTGAATAGCTCTGTGAGTACACTTGCCGAGTTGGGGGATAACTCAGTGAGTCAGAAAGGGATTAGAGGATTGGGGTTCAAGGCAGTACTCGCCGAGTTGTTCTTGAGACTCGGCGAGTTGAGTGAGGATGGCCTTGCGATTCATGTCAGGTGTGACTCGTCGAGTAAAGAGAAGGACTCGACGTGCCAAGAAAGGGACTAAGAGGGTCAGTGGACACATGTAGACTCGCCGAGTCGCCCAAGCGCATTCGACGAGTCGGGTCAAAGTTTGACAATTGACTTTTGTTGACTTTAGGGTTTGGTCAACAGTAAGGCCTTTGAGCCAGGAGAGGGGTAAAATGGTCTTTTACCCTTCTGAGGATGTTAAGAAAGGTTGGAGTATAGTTATATTTATGGGAGTATTTGCTTTATGTGATTAGGTGGAGGCTAGAGCACGTTTCTACCGAGACAGAGACTTACCGAGATATCAGAGGTGAGTCTTCTCACTATACTGTACCTGGAAAGGTACCTATGTGTGACCGGAAGGTCTTGTATGCTATGAGATGCATGTTTTGCGTTGCATGTTCTGTATGCGTTATGTATGTGATATGTATGTTATGTATGATATGGGCCGGAAGGCATTATGACGTGGACCGGAAGGTCAGGGAGTCATGGACCGGAAGGTCGATACGAGTTGGACCGTAAGGTCCACTGGGACTGGGACGGAAGTCCCCTGAGACACATGGACCGGAAGGTCATGTTGAGTATGGCCTGGAAAGGCGTATGTGTGTAAGGGTATTTTGGGGAACTCACTAAGCATTTGTGCTTACAGTTGTTGTGTTATGTGCTTCAGGTACTAGCGAGGACCGTGCAAAGGCGCCGGCGTGACTCGTACACACTAGAGAGAGGATTTGATTTTTGTGATCTTGGCATACGATATGTTTTAATAACTATTACTGGATATTTTATAAAACATTTTATGTGAAAATGGTTGTGAAAAGAATGAAATTTTTTTTTTAAATTCACGTTGTTACAAGTTGGTATCAGAGCCTAGGTTTGAGAGATTCAGATGCACCTTCGGGCGTATCTAAACTCAATCCGAGGATTTGAGGAAAATTTTGATAATGAAGTAAAATTTTTGAAAAGATTAAAAAGAGTTTTGAGACAAACAGAGCAGAGCCGTGTGTACGATCAGCCAGCGCCCGAACGGTGAATTCCCAAAAGTACCCTTACATTATGTGTTATGAGATATGTTATATTGCATTATGCATGCTAGAGTAGGCTAGGTATACATATTAGGACTAGAGTGGCCTGATTTCTGATGCCATAGCCTAGGAGATTTCTGCTACTGAGATGCTTTGAGAGCGAGTATATAGCAGTTAGGAGCTCGTGAGAGTAGAGTACTCGTAATCCAGGATCCAAGGAGAAGGACTTGGTGTGAATACTGATGCGGTGTGGTCAGTAGTATTGGGCCCGTACTACTGAAGACACCGGATCAGTGGGCATTTCATGTAAGAATCTTTTGGAAAACGGAGGACGAGTAGAGTGGCGTCATCGAGTATGTTTATGCTCGATCGAGTCTCTGATAATTTTTGTTGTATTTTAGAGGAATCATGGTTGGGACACGCCACAGACCTGAGGCGAGCGGTGTGAGTGACGAGGAGCTTCATCAGATGATCCACGATGAGGTGGTTGCGGCGATCAGGGCCGAGATTCCGGAGATGTTTGGGTCTATCAAGACCACACTGTTGGAGACTTTTGATGAGCGGTACGTCGTGGTGACGGAGGCCGCAGCCGCTGCAGCTACAGCAGCTATGGCTGCTGCCAAACCTCAGGGAGGTGACTCATTGTTGTTCAGGGAGTTCAGCAACACGAAGCCACCCGAGTTTGATGGGACGCAAGATCCGATCGCTGCGATGAGATGGATTGCTAACATTGAGGGATGCTTCTATACGTGTTCATGTTCGGAGCATCTGAGAGTATGGTTCCCTTTGAACCAGCTTCACTTGGGAGCGAAGGATTGGTGGAAGTTCGTGACAGCGAACTTCACTCTTGTAGAGATTTCAGCGGTGACCTGGGAGACGTTCACCACCATGTTCAGAGATGAGTACGTTCCCCCGATGGAGAGGGAACGGCTGGTTCAGGAGTTCTTGTCCCTCAAGCAGGATAATGATTCAGTTGCTGTGGTCACCTGGAAGTTTCATGAGAGGGCGATGTTCTGCCCTGAGCAGGTGTCTTCTGAGCAGGCACGGATGAGCCGGTATTTGGGTATTCTGAGGAGGGACATTCGGGAGTTTATGTCAAACTCGACGTACCGGATATTTGCTGAGCTCCAGGTAAATGCCCGGAAGAAGGAAATTGAGTTGGAGACTCAGGCTAGGGAGGAGGCCGAGTCTCAGAGGATGGATTGGCGGCCGGCTCTGTCTCAGCCGGCAGCCAAGCGGACCAAGTCCGCCGATTCGAGGACTGGAGGCCAGAAGGGCCGCACTTGCGGGAAGTGTGGCAAGGGTCATGAGGTAGCCTGTCAATCGGGTGCTTGCTACAAATGTGGCAAGGAGGGGCATATCGCCAGGGATTGCCCCAAGGGATTTATAGTTTGCTTCCATTGCAACCAGACCGGCCATCGGAAGGCCGAGTGCCCTCAGCTACACCAGGGATCAGCATACGGATTTGTGCCTGCTGCTAGGATTACCAAGGTTCGACCGGTGAAGGCCGAGGCTCCGAAGGCTCGTGGGAGAGCTTTTCAGTTGACAGCGGAGGAGGTCCGCGCGGCGCCCGATGTTGTGGCTGGTATGTATTATGTATTTTATCTTTTGTTTATGATATTGTGCTTATATGATGATATTCATAGGTACTTTTCTTGTGAGTACTGTACCTGCTTTGGTATAATTTGACTCGGGTGCGAGTCGGTCATTTGTTTCCTTGACATTTAGTCAGCACATTAGTATACGTCAAGAGGCATTGAATCGACCTCTGTGAGTTTCCATAGCTGATGAGTGAGTAGTGTATGCTTTAAAGGTGATTCGAGGGTGTATCCTTGAGATCTTCGGTGTGGAGTTCCCGATAGATCCCGATTGCGATGGGGGACGTGTGTGTTATAGTGGGCATGGATTGGTTGAGCCGATTTGGAGCTGTTTTAGACTGTGAGCATCAGTTGGTGACGATACGAGACCCTTGTGGGGGAGTGCTTACGGTGTATGGCGAGGGGACTCGGTGTGGGTCAGCGTTTTGTTCGGCTACCAGGGTGAGACAAAGTTTACAGCAAGGCTGCAGTGGATTTGTAGCCTATGTGATGGACACACGAGTGGCCGCAGAGAGGCCAAGTTCGATTGATGAGGTTCTGATAGTGTGCGAGTTTCCGGATGTTTTTTCCGAGGAACTATCGGGCGTGCCTCCGGAGAGGCAAGTGCAGGTCCGTATCGATTTGGTTCCGGGAGCAGCACCTATCGCCAAGGCACCTTATCACCTCGTGCCGCCAGAGATACATGAGTTATCCTCGCAGCTTCAGGAGCTGTTGGGGAAGGGGTTTATTCGACTGAGTAGCTCACCTTGGGGAGCGTCGATCCTTTTTGTCAAGAAGAAGGATGGTTCACACCGGATGTGTATTGATTACCGGGAGTTGAACAAGTTGACGGTCAAGAAACGGTATCTGTTGCCAAGGATCGATGATCTGTTCGATCTGTTACAGGGGGCATCTTGGTTCTCCAAGATAGACCCGAGGTCGGGTTATCATCAGATGAGGGTTCGGGATGAAGATATCCAGAAGACAGCATTCAGAACTTGTTATGGGCATTACGATTTTGTGGTGATGCCTTTTGGGCTCACCAATGCACCAGCTGCGTTCATGGATCTCATGAACAGGGTGTGCAGGTCGATGCTGGATCGGTCGGCGATCGTATTCATTGATGATATTTTGTGTAACAGCCCGGAATTTCAGGTATTGTTATAATATTGTTTTGGAGTGTTTTAGGAGGGGACTCGGCGAGTTGGAGCCAGACTTGCCGAGTAGGACCACAGGCTTGGTCGCGGGTTCGCGACTGGACTCGACGAGTCCAGATATGGACTCGACGAGTCTACACTGTTCAGCGGAAACCCTAGCCGTTCGGTTTTGGAACGTATATAACGCACTATATGCCGTCATTGTCCGTCTTTTAGTCGACTGAGAAGAACCCTAAGCGGCTGTGGGCATCTAGAGCAAGATTGAAGGCCATTGGTGACTTGAAGAAATTGTTGTGCAAGGAGGAGAAGAGTCTTGGCTAAAGGAACTGCAAGGGATTCGAGTTATGAGGTTTGGGGACACAGAGAGTGCGTTATTCAGGTAATATTTCGGATCATTTCTGTTATATTGATGTGTGCATGGATTTAGGGTTTATGGAACTCATTTGGTGATTAGATGGATTATTACCTTGTTACCCAAACGAATATAACCCTGTATTAGGACCTTTAGAGGTCCAGAAGGTCCCATGCTTGTGTATTTCGGAACCATACTTATCTCAGGAAGCAGTTTGATCGACTGCATGGCATGGACTCGCCGAGTCCAATGAACAGACTCGGCGAGTAGCTTGGAGATTAACTGGGACTCGTCGAGCTGTTCTTCAGACTCGGCGACTGGAGTCGGGGTGGCCCCGCGATTCTTCCACGAGAATCTCGTCGAGCCAAGAGGGATACTCGACGAGTAGAAAGAGAACATCCGGGAAAGTTGGGGAGGACGTCTAGACTCGCCGAGTCGCCTTTGCACTCGTCGAGTCCGGTCAAGTTGACCGTTGACCGTTGACCAGAGTTGACCTGCATGTAATTTCTTAGGGTCAGTTGTCTTGAATGATAAGAGTATTAATAAGGGATATATGGTATTATAGGGAGTCTGTAGCTCGGCGGATCGAGCACGAGTGATTTTGAGATTTGCTAGCTTTCGATATTCACGAGGTGAGTCTTCTCACTATACTGTACCCGGAAGGGTTTGACTGTGTGACCGGAAGGTCGGATATGATATGTGTTATATATACATGCTATAAATGGAAAGATAGTTGCTATACGTGATATGTATGTTTATACGGGCCGGAAGGCAATGTGTTATGTGACAGAAAAGTCAGGTATGATATATGATGTATGTGTTATATGTGTTAGAGTAAATGTATTATGTGCTGTAAATGTTATGGGCCGGAAGGCAATATGTTATGGGCTGGAAGGCAATATGTTATGGGCCGGAAGGCAATATGTTATGGGCCGGAAGGCGTTGTGTCGTGGACCGGAAGGTCAGGGCCTGGAAAGGCGTATATGTGTAAGTCGTATATTGGGGAACTCACTAAGCATTTATGCTTACAAGTTGTTATGTATGTGTTTCAGGTACTAGCGAGGACCGTGGGAAGGCGCCGGCGTGATGTATACACACTGCTGTCAACTGAGATCTTGGGAGTTTTATAAATGTATTTTGATATGAAACCTGGAATAATTTTAATTAGTTGAATGAAACCAATTTATTTTAAATGAAAAATTTATTTGAAAATTTGCGTTGTTACAATTGGTATCAGAGCCAGGTTTGAGGGATTCGGGTGTACCTTCGGGTGTAACTGAACTCAAACCGAGGATTTGAGAAAAATCTTTTAAAAATAAAAATAATACAGGCATAAACTTTTATAAATGGTAAAGGGGTAAACAAGAAAGAAGCAGTGTGTACGATCAGCCAGCGCCCGAACGGTAAAGATCCCCAGAATACCTTACGATGTTATGTTATGCACTGAATTATGAATTGTTATGCATGCTAGAAGACTAGGTATTCCTGATAGGACTAGAGTGGCATGTTTTGTGATGCCTTAGTCTAGGGAGTTTGCTTATATGAGATATTCGATAGCGTGCAGGTAGATAGTGCATAATAGATGTAGAGTACTCACTATTCGGGGTTTGGGGAGGAAGATTTGGGACGAATGCTGATACGGTGTGGTCGGTAGTATTGGGCCCGTACTACCGAAGACACCGGGTCGGTGGAAGACCCAAGTGAGAATCCCTGGATATCGGAGACTGAGTAGGGTTGCGTTATCGAGTACAATTGTACTTGATGGAGTCTCTGATAATTTTATGTTGTATCTCAGAGACATCATGGTTACCACACGTCATGGGGCGAGTTCGAGCGGTGTGAGCGACGAGGACATTCGTCAGATGATTCAGGAGGAGGTAGCTGCAGCGATCCGGGCTGAGATCCCGGAGATGTTTGGGTCTATTAAGACCACTCTGATGGAGACGTTTGAAGAGCAGTACGCCGCACTGACTGAGGCTGCAGCCGCTACCGCTACAGCAACCGTGGCCGCTGCCAGGCCGCAAGGGGGCGATTCGTTGCTATTCCGGGAATTCAGCAACACGAAACCCCCTGAGTTCGATGGGACGCAGGATCCGATTGCCGCGATGAGGTGGATCGCCGACATTGAGGGGTGCTTCTACACTTGCTCATGCCCGGAGCACCTGAGGGTACGGTTCGCTTTGAACCAGCTCCGTCTGGGAGCGAAGGATTGGTGGAAGTTCGTGACGATGAACTTCACTTTGGCGGAGATTACAGCGGTGACATGGGAGAAGTTTACTGGCATGTTCAGGGATGAGTACGTTCCCCCAGTGGAGAGGGAACGATTGATTCAGGAGTTCTTGACCCTTAAGCAGGGTACTGATTCCGTTGCGGTGGTCACACGGAAGTTTCACGAGAGGGCGATGTTCTGCCCCGAGCTGGTGTCTACAGAGCAGTCACGGATGATCCGGTACTTAGGCGTGTTGAAGAGGGATATCCGGGAGTTTGTGTCAAACTCCACCTATCGTACTTTTACTAAGCTTCAGGCGAATGCCAGGAAGCGCGAGATCGAGTTGGAGACCCAGGCCAGGGAGGAGGCCGAGTCTCGGTAGGGGGACCGGCAACATAGCCAGGGATTGTCCTAAGGGGTTTATGGTTTGCTTTCATTGCAACCAGACAGGCCATAGGAAGGCCGAGTGCCCTCAGCTTCTTCAGGGATCTGCACCTGCTGCCAGAGCTACTGCGACTCGACCGGTGAAGGCCGAGGCCCCGAGGGCTCGGGGGAGAGCCTTTCAGCTGACTGCGGAGGAGGTCCGCGCTGCACCCGATGTTGTGGCAGGTATGCTGTAATTCATGTATTTATTTTAATGTCGAGATGTTATGCTTATGTTATTATATGCGTAGGTACTTTCCTTGTGAACTCTGTGCCTGCTCTAGTGTTATTTGACTCGGGTGCGAGTAGGTCCTTTGTATCATTAGCCTTTAGTCAGCATATCAGCATTAGTCGTGAGTCGTTGAGTCGGCCTCTGAGGGTTTCTATAGCTGACGAGAGAGTGATTTGTGCCACGGAGGTTCTCCGGGGATGCGTGTTAGAGATTTTCGGGGTCGAATTCACGATTGACCTGATTCCTATTGCGATGGGTGATGTCTGTGTCATCGTGGGCATGGACTGGTTGAGCCGATTCGGCGTTGTCATCGACTGTGAGCGTCAGCTGGTGACTATACGAGACCATAGTTGGGGAGTTCTTTCAGTGTACGGCGAGGGTACCCGTTCGGGATCAGCTTTTTGTTCGGCCGCTAAGGCGAGGCAGTGTCTACAGCAGGGCTGTAAGGGTTTTGTGGCGTATGTGATGGATACGCGGGAGGTTTCCGAGAGACCGAAGTCAGTTGAGGAGGTCCCTGTGGTGCGTGAGTTTCCAGATGTTTTCCCCGAGGAGCTGCCGGGAGTACCTCCTGTGAGGCAAGTAGAGTTTGGTATCGATCTGGTTCCGGGGGCCGCACCTATTGCTAAGGTGCCTTATCGTCTTGCACCTCCAGAGATGCAAGAGTTGTCCTCGCAGCTCCAGGAGTTGCTGGGGAAGGGATTCATTCGGCCGAGCAGCTCGCCGTGGGGAGCACCTATTCTGTTCGTCAAGAAGAAGGATGGTTCACACCGGATGTGCATTGATTACCGGGAGTTGAACAAGTTGACGGTCAAGAACCGTTACCCGTTACCGAGGATCGATGATTTATTCGATCAGTTGCAGGGAGCGTCTTGGTTTTCCAAGATCGATCTGAGGTCAGGGTACCATCAGGTGAGAGTGCGGGATGAGGATGTCCAGAAGACAGCGTTTAGGACGCGATATGGGCATTATGAGTTTGTGGTGATGCCTTTCGGGCTCACCAATGCCCCGGCTGTGTTCATGGATCTCATGAACAGGGTATGCAGGCCGATGTTGGATCGGTTAGTGATTGTATTTATCGACGACATTCTGGTGTATTCGAGATCTAGAGAGCAGCATGAGGAGCATTTGAGGGAGGTCCTTGAGGTACTGAGGTCGGAGAAGCTATATGCAAAATTCTCCAAATGTGACTTCTGGTTGCGGGAGGTCCAATTTCTTGGACATGTTGTTAATCAGGCAGGGATATTGGTCGATCCGGCCAAGGTTGAGGCGGTGAGGAGTTGGGAGGCACCGAAGTCACCTTCTGAGATCAGGAGTTTTCTTGGGTTGGCGGGGTACTATCGGAGGTTTATTAGGGACTTCTCCAAGATCGCAGTACCGCTCACCAGATTGACCCGGAAGGGTGTTGCATTCTCATGGGGACCCGAGCAACAGACTTCCTTCGAGACACTTCGTCAGAGACTGTGCGAAGCCCCCGTATTAGCTCTCCCGGAGGGGATGGAAGATTTTGTCGTATATTGCGACGCATCGATTTCGGGACTGGGTGCAGTGTTGATGCAGAGAGGCCATGTGATAGCCTATGCATCGAGGCAGCTAAAGCCTCACGAGGCGAGATATCCCACGCATGACTTAGAGTTGGGGGCAGTAGTGTTCGCTCTCAAGATTTGGCGTCACTACCTGTATGGGGTTCGATGTACGATATATACGGACCATAAGAGTTTGAAGTATTTGATGGATCAACCCAACCTAAATATGTGTCAGAGAAGATGGTTGGATGTGGTCAAGGATTATGACTGTGAAATCCTATACCACCCGGGCAAGGCTAATGTGGTAGCCGATGCATTGAGCCGCAGGGCGGAGAGCACTCCATTGCGAGATGTATGTCTGAGACTGACGGTGATGACTCCGGTATTGGATGCTATTCGTGGGGCACAGGCCGAGGTTGTGGGATCCGAGATGCAGAAGAAAGAGCGGGTTGTTGGGTTAATTTCAGAGTTCGTCAAGGATGGACGAGGACTTCTGACATTTCAGGGTCGGATTTGGGTACCATTCGTGGGCGGTACGCGTGCTACTTTGATGGAGGAGGCTCATAGATCGAAATTCTCGATCCATCCCGGTGCTACGAAGATGTATTTGGACCTGAGGAAGGAATACTGGTGGCCTTGTATGAAGAGAGACGTCGCTTGGTTCGTTGAGAGGTGTTTGACCTGCCGTAGGGTTAAGGCCGAGCACCAGAGACCGCATGGCAAGTTGCAGCCTTGGGAGATTCCTGAGTGGAAGTGGGAACAAATTACTATGGATTTCATCACCAAATTGCCGAGAACTGCCAGAGGAGTCGATGCAATTTGGGTGATTGTGGATAGATTGACGAAGAGTGCACACTTCCTTGCCATCAGCGAGAGTTCATCAGCGGAGAAGTTGGCGGAGTTATTTGTGAGAGAGGTGGTATCTCGGCATGGAGTGCCGATCTCGATTGTTTCGGACCGTGATGTACGCTTCACTTCCAGGTTCTGGAAGAAATTCCATGAGGAGCCGGGTACTAAATTGCATTTTAGTACCGCATACCATCCCCAGACAGACGGTCAGAGCGAGCGGACGATTCAGACATTGGAGGACATGCTTCGAGCGTGTGTGTTAGACTTTGGGGGTAGCTGGGATGCGTATTTACCCTTGGCAGAGTTTTCCTACAACAACAGCCATCATTCGAGCATTGGTATGCCACCTTTTGAGTTGTTGTATGGTAGGAGGTGTCGGACCCCCATTTGCTGGGGAGAGGTGGGACAGAGAGTGATGGGCAGTACAGAGATAGTACTTCGGACGACAGAGCAGATTCAACAGGTTAGACAGAGGTTATTGACCGCCCAGAGCCGACAGAAGAGTTATGCGGACAGATGCCGGTCCGAGCTTGAATTCCAGGTTGGCGACTTCGTTCTCCTGAAGGTTTCTCCTTGGAAAGGAGTGATCCGGTTCAGGAAGAGGGGTAAGTTAGGGCCCCGGTTCATAGGTCCATTTCGTGTGATTGCAAGGGTAGGCCGGGTAGCCTATCGATTGGAGTTGCCAGCAGAGTTGGGACATATCCACAATACCTTTCACGTATCGCAGTTGAGGAAGTGTATAGCCGATGAATCGACAGTGGTTCCACTAGAGGATATTCAGGTGGATGCGAGCCTGAACTACGCCGAGAGACCAGTAGCTATTAGGGATCGGAAGATCAAGGTTCTGAGAAACAAGGAGGTACCTTTGGTGTTGGTTCAGTGGCAACACCGGAAAGGATCGGAGATGACTTGGGAACCGGAGCGTGAGATGCGGGAGCAACATCCGGAGTTATTTGCAGAGTGAGACTTCGAGGGCGAAGTCTATTCCTAGTGGGGGAGTGTTGTAACAGCCCGGAATTTCAGGTATTGTTATAATATTGTTTTGGAGTGTTTTAGGAGGGGACTCGGCGAGTTGGAGCCAGACTCGCCGAGTAGGACCACAGGCTTGGTCGCGGGTTCGCGACTGGACTCGACGAGTCCAGATATGGACTCGGCGAGTCTACGCTGTTCAGTGGAAACCCTAGCCGTTCAGTTTTGGAACGTATATAATGCACTATATGCCGTCATTGTGCGTCTTTTAGTTGACTGAGAAGAACCCTAAGCGGCTGTGGGCATCTACAGCAAGATTGAAGGCCATTGGTGACTTGAAGAAATTGTTGTGCAAGGAGGAGAAGAGTCTTGGCTAAAGGAACTGCAAGGGATTCGAGTTTTGAGGTTTGGGGACACAGAGAGTGCGTTATTCAGGTAATATTTCGGATCATTTCTGTTATATTGATGTGTGCATGGATTTAGGGTTTATGGAACCCATTTGGTGATTAGATGGATTATTACCTTGTTACCCAAACGAATATAACCCTGTATTAGGACCTTTAGAGGTCCAGAAGGTCCCATGCTTGTGTATTTCGGAACCATACTTATCTCAGGAAGCAGTTTGATCGACTGCATGGCATGGACTCGCCGAGTCCAATGAACAGACTCGGCGAGTAGCTTGGAGATTAACTGGGACTCGTCGAGCTGTTCTTCAGACTCGGCGAGTGGAGTCGGGGTGGCCCCGCGATTCTTCCACGAGAATCTCGTCGAGCCAAGAGGGATACTCGACGAGTAGAAAGAGAACATCAGGGAAAGTTGGGGAGGACGTCTAGACTCGCCGAGTCGCCTTTGCACTCGTCGAGTCCGGTCAAGTTGACCGTTGACCGTTGACTAGAGTTGACCTGCATGTAATTTCTTAGGGTCAGTTGTCTTGAATGATAAGAGTATTAATAAGGGGTATATGGTATTATAGGGAGTCTGTAGCTCGGCGGATCGAGCACGAGTGATTTCGAGATTTGCTAGCTTTCAATATTCACGAGGTGAGTCTTCTCACTATACTGTACCCGGAAGGGTTTGACTGTGTGACCGGAAGGTCGGATATGATATGTGTTATATATATGCTATAAATGGAAAGATAGTTGCTATACGTGATATGTATGTTTATACGGGCCGGAAGGCAATGTGTTATGTGACAGAAAAGTCAGGTATGATATATGATGTATGTGCTATATGTGTTAGAGTAAATGTATTATGTGCTGTAAATGTTATGGGCCGGAAGGCAATATGTTATGGGCCGGAAGGCGATTATGTTACGGGCCGGAAGGCGATGTGTCGTGGACCGGAAGGTCAGGGCCTGGAAAGGCGTATATGTGTAAGTCGTATACTGGGGAACTCACTAAGCATTTATGCTTACAAGTTGTTATGTATGTGTTTCAGGTACTAGCGAGGACCGCGGGAAGGCGCCGACGTGATGTATACACACTGCTGTCATTTGAGATCTTGGGAGTTTTATAAATGTATTTTGATATGAAACCTGGAATAATTTTAATTAGTTGAATGAAACCACTTTATTTTAAATGAAAAATTTATTTGAAAATTTGCGTTGTTACATTTTGGTATATTCGAGGTCCAGAGAACAACATGAGGAGCATTTGAGGGAGATCCTTGGAGTTCTGAGATCGGAGAGGCTGTATGCCAAATTCTCCAAGTGTGAGTTCTCGTTACGGGAGGTTCAGTTCTTGGGACATCTCGTCAAACAAAATGGGATATTGGTCGATCCGACCAAGATTGAGGCTGTCATGAGGTGGGAGGTGCCGAGACCACCCACCTAGATCAAGAGCTTTCTGGGATTGGCTGGCTATTATCGGAGATTTATTAAGGTTTTCTCCAAGATCGTTGTGCCACTCACCAAGATGATCCGGAAGGGTGTTGCATTTTCTTGTGGTCCGGAGTAGCAAACCTCATTTAAGATACATCGCCAGAAGTTATGTGAGGCCCCAGTATTAGCTCTTCCAAAAGGGATGGAGGATTATGTGGTATATTGTGATGAATCGATATCCGGATTGGGAGAGGTGCTTATGTAGAAGGGGCATGTGATAGCGTATGCATCGAGGCAGCTTAAGCCTCATGAGTCGAGATATCCCACTCATGATTTGGAACTGGGAGCGGTAGTGTTCTCCCTCAAGATTTGGCGACATTATCTGTATGGGGTTCGGTGTACGATATACACGGACCACAAGAGCTTGAAGTATTTGATGGATCAGCCCAACCTGAATATGCGCCAGAGGAGGTGGTTGGACGTGGTCAAGGATTATGATTGTGAGATCCTGTACCACCTGGGCAAGGCTAATGCTGTAGCCGATGCTCTGAGCCGAAGGGCGGAGGGCACCTCATTGTGGGATGTTTGTTTGAGATTGACAGTGATGACCCCGGTGTTGGATGCTATCTGTGGGGCCCAGGATGAGGCCGTGAGGTCAGAAAGCCAGAAGAGAGAGCGAGTTATCGGGATGGTATCGGAATTCATTACCGATAGCCGGGGACTTATGGTTTTTCAGGGTCGGATATGGGTACCGTCCGTGGGCGGAACGCGTACCATTTTGTTGGAAGAGGCTCATCGATCGAAATTCTCGATCCATCCCAGGGCCACTAAGATGTATTTGGACCTGAAAAGGATTATTGGTGGCCCTGTATGAAGAGGGATATCGCATGGTTTGTAGAAAGATGCTTGACCTGTCACAGGGTTAAGGCCGAGCACCAGCGTCCACATGGTAAGCTGCAGCCATTAGAGATTCTCGAGTGGAAATGGGAACAGATTATCATGGATTTCATCACCAAATTGCCAAGGACCGTGAGGGGTGTCGACGCAATTTGGATTCGGGACAGGTTGACGAACACCGCTCACTTTCTTGCTATCAGTGAGAGCTCTTCTGCTGAGAGGTTGGCAGAGTTGTATGTGAAGGAGGTGGTATCGCGACATGGAGTTCCGATCTCGATTGTTTCAGACCGAGATGTGTGATTTACTTCCAGATTCTGGAAGAAGTTTCACGAGGAGTTGGGTACGAGGCTGCATTTCAGTAACGCATACCACCCACAAACGGACGGGCAGAGTGAGCGGATGATTCAGACGCTCGAGGATATGCTTCGGGCATGTGTATTGGATTTCGTAAGGAGTTGGGACACGTATTTGCCTTTGGCGGAGTTTTCTTATAACAATAACCATCATTCGAGCATTGGCATGTCGCCCTTTGAGCTGTTGTATGGGAGGAGGTGTCGAACCCCTATTTGCTGGGGAGAAGTAGGGCAGCGTGTAATGGGCAGCACCGAGATTGTGCTTCAGACGACGGAGCAGATCCAGCAGGTCAGACAGAGGTTGTTGACCGCTCAGAGTCGGCAGAAGAGTTATGCGGACAAACGTCGGTCCGAGCTCGAGTTTCAGGTCGGCGACTTCATGCTCCTAAAGGTCTTTCCTTGGAAAGGAGTGATCCGATTCAGGAAGAGGGGCAAGTTGGGGCCCCGATATATTGGTCCTTTTAGGGTGATCGTGAGGGTGGGCAGGGTAGCCTATCGTTTGGAGTTGCCAGCATAGTTGGGTCATATTCATGACACTTTCCACGTATCGTAGTTGCGGAAGTGTAAAGCCGATGAGTCGGCAGTGGTGCCATTAGAAGATATTCAGGTAGATGCGAGCCCGAATTATGCTGAGAGACAAGTGGAGATCAAGGACCTGAAGATCAAGGTTTTGAGGAACAAAGAAGTGCCACTGGTGCAGGTCCAGTGGCAGCATCGGAAAGGGTCAGAGTTGACATGGGAACCAGAGCGTGAGATGCGGGAGTAGCATCCGGAGTTGTTTGCAGAGTGAGACTTCGGGGGCGAAGTCTGATTCTAGTGGGGGAGAATTGTAACACCCGGATTTCCAGGTATGAGATTTTGTTCCTTTTTTGGGTTTTGTGCGGGAACTCGGCGAGTTGGGGTCTTGACTCGCCGAGTATGGTCGCGGATTCGTATGCGAGTTCACAGCTGGACTCGGCGAGTTCATGAGTGGACTCGGCGAGTCCATGCTGTTTAATGAAACCCTAATTTCCAGGGTTTGAGACCTATTTAAAGGCCCTTATGTCCGTCCATTACGGCTACCACACCCAAAAGAGAGTCCTAGATCGCTTGTGAGGTGAAGAGAGGCCATTGTTGATCATTTGTTGGTGAAATTTGAAGGAGAAGGTGACCAAGGCAAAAGAAGGCTGAAGGAAGTGCAAATCTAGTGTCTTCAGAGATCAAAGGCTTCATATTAAGGTATTCCTTCGGACCTTCTCCAGTTTTGGGTGTTGATTCATAGAGTTAGGGTTTTTAAACCCTTTAGAAAAAGAATATGTAGAGCATTTAGTCCCCTCTCGAGTTTGTGCTTTGGATCTGGACTAAAAGAGGTCCAGTAACTTTATCCCATGGGGCTTTATGAGTCATTTTGGGATTATTGGACTTAGGTTGCCATTTTTGGGACTAAATCACCATTGGATGCCATTATGTTCATATGTAAGCATCAAGTTTCGAGCTTTACGTGACTTTCTTGCTTGGGAAGGCCATATCTATGGATTAGGGGCACAGATCTGACCCCAGGAGGTCAATAGAGATGGTGTATGGCATGAACTCGCCGAGTTGTTCTTGAGACTCGGCGAGTAGGGTTAGGGTTTCACGTGAATAGCTCTGTGAGTAGACTTGTCGAGTTAGGGATAACTCAGTGAGTCAGAAAGGGATTAGAGGATTGGGGTTCAAGGTGGTACTCCCCGAGTTGTTCTTAAGACTTGGCGAGTTGAGTCATGGTGGCCCAGCGATTCATGCCAAGTGTGACTTGTCGAGTAAAGAGAAGGAATCTACGTGCCAAGAAAGGGACTAAGAGGGTCAATGGACACGTGTAGACTCGCCAAGTCGCCCAAGTGCACTCGACGCGTCGGGTGAAAGTTTGACAGTTGACTTTTGTGGACTTTAGGGTTTAGTCAACAGTAAGGCCTTTGAGCCTGGAGAGGGGTAAAATGGTCTTTTACCCTTCAGAGGATGTTAAGAAAGGTTGGAGTATAGTTATATTTATGGGAGTATTTGCTTTATGTGATTAGGAGGAGGCTAGATCACGTTTCTACCGAGACAGAGACTTACCGAGATATCAGAGGTGAGTCTTCTCACTATACTGTACCTGGAAAGGTACCTATGTGTGATCGGAAGGCCTTGTATGCTATGAGATGCATGTTTTGTGTTGCATGTTTTGTATGCGTTATGTATGTGATATGTATGTTATATATGATATGGGCCGGAAGGCATTATGAAGTCGACCGGAAGGTGAGGGAGTCATGGACCGGAAGGTCGATACGAGTAGGACCGGAAAGTCTACTGGGACTGGGACGGAAGTCCCCTGAGACACATGGACCGGAAGGTCGTGTTGAGTATGACCTGGAAAGGCGTATGTGTGTAATGGTATTTTGGGGAACTCACTAAGAATTTGTGCTTACAGTAGTTGTGTTATGTGTTTCAGGTACTAGCGAGGACCGTGGAAAGGCGCCAACGTGACTCGTACACACTAGGGAGAGGATTTGATTTTTGTGATCTTGGGATACGATATGTTTTGATAACTATTACTGGATATTTTATAAAACATTTTATGTGAAAATGGTTGTGAAAAGAATGAAATTTTTGTTTTGAAATTCACGTTGTTACAACATACATTAAATAGATAGTACGACTCCATGGTTTACCTATATCTATTATCTCTGATAGAGATAGTTGTTTCACCTCAAGATTCAAGAAATCACTAAAACAATCCCTGGGAACTAAGCAAGACATTAGTATAGCCTATCACCCACAGACCGATGGGCAAAGCGAGAGATCTATCCAAACATTGGAGGATATGTTAAGAGCATGTGTGATAGAGTTTGGTAAAACTTGGGATACCCATTTACCACTCGTTGAGTTCTCATGCAACAATAGCTACCACACTAGCATCGTAGTTGCTCCATTCAAAGCTCTCTATCGCCGCAAGTGTAGATCACCTCTGTGCTGGGCTGAGGTGGGCGACACACAATTAGCAAAGGGGCAAGTCCCTGATAGCACCCGCACCGGTCCCGAGATCATAAGGGAAACAATAAAGAAGACCATTCAAATTTATGAGCGATTGAAAGCCTTTCGAGACAGACAAAAGAGCTATGCAGACAAGAGACAAAAACCTTGGAATTCTAGGTTGGTGATCGCGTTCTATTGAAGGTGTCACCCTGGAAGGGCATGATATGTTTCATTAAATGTGGAAAACTAAATCGAAGGTACATCAGACCGTTTGATATTCTTGCTAGAATCGGTCCAGTAGCTTACAAGCTCAAACTACTACAAGAACTTAACAACGTACAACTTACCTTTCACGTGTCTAACTTAAAGAAGTGCCTATCTGACGAAACTCTTGTGATTCCACTTGATGAAATCGAGATAAACAAGAGTCTACACTTCATAGAGGAACTAGTAGAAAGCATGGATAGGGAAATCAAGAGGATGAAACAAAGTCGTATACCAATAGTAAAGGTTTGCTAGAATGCTAAACGAGGACCCCAATTCACTTAGGAACGGGAAGATCAAATGAAACAAAAATACCTGCACTTTTCCCTAGTTCATGAGTACCACTTTAGAACTAATTACGGGACGAAATTCCCTTTAATGGGGGGATAATGTAACAACCTGTTATTTCAAGTCAATAAAAGCCAACAAAAATCTATAAAAGTCTACCTTGCTAAATAAAAGTCAAATTGTTAATCGTTAAATTAATAAGGTTTAAATATGATTTAATACATAGAAATTATTCTATTATATAAGTTATATGTACTTACATATTGGAAACCATGCTTATATAAGTTAAATATAAGTAAACATAAGTCAAAAGGTTGAGTTAAAACCATAAATTAATGTATTACATATGTGATTTCGGTATTTAGCATCTTGAAACAATATGTTTTTGGTTTTTTGGGGACCAAATCCATGTGTGTATAACTAACACAATTCAAGGAGTGAATACTTGGAAATAATAATAATAATACTAAATAATTAAATACAAATAAGTAAATAAATAAATAAACTACACACTCAAAGGGATTAGGCAGTACAACATAATTGTACAAGTGCAAGCTGTATAATTAAAATGCATGTTGTAAAGTATATCTTGCGCATCAGTTGAACACATCTCATGCAACCCTCCTTTAACACAAATTCACACTCAAACTTCATAGATGCCGACATACGAGACCATATAACATCGTAACAATCGACTCCAAGAGTGTTATCAACTGCCTTCAAACCATTCAAAGTTCACATGAACTCTTCTTCTTCTTCTCCTCCGTTTCCTATCAAACGACCAAACCCAAACATAAACATTCGATTACAATTTCTGTAGATTGTTATAAAAAAGGGAAAAGAAAAAAACCCAGGACTGCTGAAGCAGCCCTGTCCATGCACCTGGTACCACCATTGAACCATCATCGTGCATAGCTCCCCTCCACCGCCTCTTCTTCCTATTTACCGGAGTTACCAAACCCCTTCCATTGTTGCTCAAGCCCGTTCATTTCTCAGACAAAGGAAGACCAAAGACTCCTTCCTCGATCTGAGGCTGCCTGAGACGAAATAAAACACACCAAGTCGGCCAACTAGAGATCGACAGCCTCCTCCCCTATCGATCGTTAATCACCGTTGAAACCCTTTCAAATTTCTCCTTCCTTTCATCCAACCCCTCCTCCAGTTCGGCCAAAGAACCAAGACCCATTCCCTCGCTTCCTTTCTCCATTGTTTCCCATCAACCATAGACCTCCGAAGGTCTCACCTTTTATGCGTTCCCCCAAAGTCACAGCCGCCTTAGATGACGACCGCCTCCGTCGCCATGTTGTTGCCATCGTTGTGAGCCTTCATCACCTCTACCCATTTTATTCCACCATCGACAATTCCCACGAAGGCCGGGAGACCCGAAATCATGAGCTTCGACTCCTCGTATCCCATACCTGCAACTCCCGATTTAGGGCTTGAGACGCGTCTGCATATATCGCGATTGGTAAATGACAGGAACTATTTAAAATTTGATTCCATTTATTTAAACCGATTTAGGGCTTGAGGCACGTCTGCATATATCGCGATTGGTAAATGACGGGAACTATTTAAACTTTGATTTAGGGTTTGAGACGCATCTGCATATATCGCGATTGGTAAATGACAGGAACTATATATATATATATATATATATATATATATATATATATATATATATATATATTCAAGAAGAGTTATTTGCCATCTGCATACCATGGGCCTTTGGTGGAGTAGCACGAGGTCGTCTCCTTATACATAGCAGATTCCTAGTGATCGAATGTCATCTTGAGTGTAGTAGAGGTTGGTTCAAGGGCTTGCAAAAATGAATTATGACTAGGTTTCAATAGCCTTAGGAAGTATGCTAGGAAAGGCTTTCGAGGTTACCGAGGGAAGAGAGCCTTGTTGCTGAAGTTTTGGTTGGAGCATCCTTCCTTTGGACTTCGAGATCTAAGTGTGATATCAGTTTAAGCATCGGGAGTCATTGATATTGTTGGGATTCAAGAAGTGTTAGCTGGTTTTCAAGAGTTGTGTAGTTTTAGGAAGGGATACTTATGGTGCACTAGCTTTGGTAGGCACTGGTCGTCAACAGATTGATCATTGGAATGTAAGAAGGATTGGAAATCCTTTGATTTTCATGTGTGGTGTGGATTTAGTTGAATCTAAATGGGGGAGAATCGTTCAGAAATCCAGGACAAAAGTAAGGGTGAAACTAGGATGTGTTTCACATCCTCGTCATGGAAAAGGAAAGTGGCCCTAGTGGCTATCCGAATGTACAATTCTGTGGGTTGGGAGTTCGGGAAACTTCGCAACATTTAGGTCGCGTCTTCTTGATGACAGATAGCAGGCTTTGGGGGAGGGAACTAGGATGGGTTCTAGTCAGTACCTGAGTCCAGTTTAGGATGATAAACCGCATGAGCGGTCAATGTTGAGATGAGTTCAAATTGGTAAATAAGTGATAGGTCCATGAACGACATCCGGATAGTAAGGGAAGTGATGTAAGACTGCGGAGGAGCCATACCATTCACTAGCAGTTGGATAGTAAGGGAAGTGATGTAAGACTGTGGGGGAGCTGTAGCATTCACTAGCAGTCGCATAATAGGGGAAGTGATGTAAGACTACGAAGGAACCGTAGTTGTAAGTCCCAAATCTTCTTGTGTATCAATCATATCCGCTTGATGGTGCGGAATCTCAATCAAGCAGATGATGTCAGATCAAAATAGAAGAGAAGGAGAAGAAGAATAAGATGAATCTTGTATGATTTGATTAGAATGAAGTTCCCTTACACAAGATTCACACACTTACACACACTTATGCTCCTTTTTCTCTCTACTTGCCGTACGCTCTCTCACCCATGCACTCCTCACCACTAATACAATATATAGTGGACATGGGTCGTGAATTGGTTTGCGGCCATCAACCAGTTCATGGCCGTAAACACCCAACTGGGCCGTGAACACAACAACGAACACATATTACATTACAGAAAAATACATTTTCCTAGAAAAGAAAAGTATAAACCAATATTTTAGACCCAACAATCTCCCCCTTGGTTTATAGCTTTCTTTTCTAATTGACCCAACAAACTCCCCCTAAAAATCAGTTGGCTTTTCTTGTTCCTTCATTTGGAGCTTGGCTTTAGCGTTTATCTTTGATTTCTTCACAGCTTCAAGATGAACTTGATGAATCTTCAATAAATGACTTCGTATTGAGCAGTTGGGATTTTCTTTAGAATTTGACATCGAACGCACATTGAGTGAGCAAGCTTGATGTAGAGATTCTTGAAAGATAGCGCTTTCATCTTGAGAATCTTCAAAGAGAATATCACAGAGAACTAATCTTCTGGATGACTTCAGCAGCTTAACAGATAGTAGCTGACTGATTAAGGAGGCTTCAACGTAATCTGTCACATAATCTTTAATTGCAGCTTCACCTTGCTTCTGGGGTTGAAAGATTGAATGTTGAAAGAGTAGTCTTTATTTCTTGTTCCTTCGAATGAGAATTCTTCGATAATCACGGATGAATCCTTGGCATAGAAAATCTCGATAGTCTCCATGTGTCTCATCTACATCTGAATTCACTTTTCAAGACAAAACTAAACTAAAAGAAAAAAACTTAACACACAATATTTTTGGAATTTTCATTTTTTTGAAAAATAAAACAGAAATAACACTATATTTTTAATTGTCCCCCTAAATGTTTGCATAGAGGAAAACCATGATCAAATTTAATAAAAAAATATATATGGGATCAAAGTTGTTAGGAAATCCAATATCGTTTATCAATACATGCATGCATGTCTGGATCTGGTCAATCACCGGTATTGTGATCCACTTAAGCACAAAGGATGTTGACAATTTGGACAGATTATAAGTGACTAGTCATTGTGATCTATATTCTTAAATGGACATTTAGCTGACGACGACCAAGGATATTGTTGTCCACTTAAATTAAGCAGCAAGATCTACAAACAACCTATTAAATTGTTCAATTTTAGATGTACTAGAACGTGTTTCCTACTTCCCGATATACCCCAATAATCAAGAACTTCCAAAGAACTCCTTACTTTAGGTGAGTATTTAATCATTCAGAAAGAATTCATATATAGAAGTGCATATTTTGTATCCCAAGTCGGATGTCTTCCAATCACACAGAGGGGACAACATATGACTAACATAGATAGGGGTTAAAGACGTAGTAGAGTGCATATGATGTGTCCCAGGTCAGATCTTCCAATCATGCAGAGGGGACAGCATATGGCAAAAAGATAGAAAGAATTTCATAGATATGGATATACATAGATATAGAGCTGCATATGTTACATTCCAGGTCGGATATGTTCCAATCATGAAGAGGAAGCAACATATGACTGATAGATAGAAAGTAATAAAATAATTTCCTACAAACCTATTTTATCAGAACCCCCCAGTTTCCCTATCAATACTGGACTTAAGGACATGAGTCCATACATCAAGGAAATGTTGAGCCACAGTTCTAGATAATTAACGTTTAGTGTATCTCGCAGCCTCCCATGTTTATTTCACTGCTCAATCTACCCAAGCATCGTATGGTCAGTCCAAATGAAACTATCTAAGTCAATATTGTCTAGTCCTTTCATGGTCAATCAATGTCTAGTCCTTTTGAATCCTTTGTGCCTATCAGCACATTAAACACAGAGTCTAGGCAATTCGGATTTAGTGAATTACACGCATTTTATATTTCCCTTTAGCACTAGACTTCATATCACTTCCCAAACAATACCTACTAACGAAAAACTCTAAGAAAATAAAAGATTATCTTTAAAACGAATCAATGTAAGGAAAACTCAGGAGTATCGATAGGAAAATTCAAACCGTAATTCACCGATTGAATTTGCATCCAGAAGGTCTAAGAACAGCATGCATAATCTCCGAGCAGATCCAAAAATTCTTCACATCATTAAGCACTAACCCCATGTGTGATCCCTTCCTTTCTTCCCTTCCAGCAAAGGACACATACTCTCAAACAAAGTTTTGAGTGTTGCACAATTGAAAGATGTCTCCTGTCATGTGCCTGGAATAGCCACTACCAACAAACTGAAGTCTGATGATATGCCTCCATAGCTGCTCCAGCACAAGGCAGAATCAGTTGGTCTTTGGAACCCAGTCCATTTTGAAACTGGGTTGACCGTTACCGTCTATGCAAGGTACTTTCTCCCATGACATGTCCTACTTATCACAAACAGAATATGAACAGATATTAGAGTCGTTAGAAGATTTGGGAGTTTTCACCTTTGGTACTCATCTTTATTCGGGTTTAAGCCATTTCTTATTCAATCTGATGGGTGCCTTGTCTCTTGCTTTTGAACTTGAAGCTAGCCGTTGAGAGGACTTTGATTTTGGCTTCACGAGAGCATCTCTTGGATTTGGTGTTTTGGCCGACATTCCCTTCTTGACCTTGGAATTTAAATTCATGCCCTTCGTGGCATCCCAGTCATCATTGTTTGAAAGTGGCCTCGAAGGGTTTCTTTTGGAAAATCTCCCTATTGGCGCATTCTACTAGCCTTGTACGTAGTAGGGAACGTATGCACGATTTGGACAAATTCTGGCAATGTGTCCAGGTGTTCCATAGTGAAAACATGTCTTCTTTTTCTTTACTAGGAAGTTGTTTCTTCCTGCCCCTGGTGGCATACCTTTGCCTCGCTTCTGGTTGTTCCGACATGCACACGTACAGCAAGCTGTCGGTTACACTTGTTTTGGTGGCATGTATTTCTCAACAGCAGGTTGATCAGGAGCAACTGAGTTCAAAGCAACATATTTAGAATTCAAGGAGCCATTGCTTTGTTCAATGTTATTCTCCTTGTTCTCATCTTCTGCTAATTTGCCTACACATGAAGTAGAAACATTAGTATCTTTCATGTCAACACCCTTAGTTGGCCTTGATTGTTCAGTCTTAACTAAAGCTGGAGTAGGGGATTGGCCATACAGAAGGTGTGCTTCATTTGCTATTTCTTCTTGAGTCAAAGGGGTGAAAGTGTAAGTATGATTAAAAGGAGGAGGAACAGCTTCATACCCCAGACCCTTTTGTTGGTTATCATTAAATTTTAAACAATTGTCAATCATGGACACAACTACCTCATTTGATACATCAAATTTCTTAAAGTTGAATTCAGCATCATTATATTTTGCTTTTAATGCATCAAGTTCGGCAGTCACAGCATTAAAATCTTTCTTAAGATATTTATAATGAACACACTTGTTACTGTATTATGCCTGTAATTTCTTATAATCATTTGTCTTGGCCTCTAGTTGATCTTACAATGGTTTCTACAATTTCCTAAGTTGGTACCCTGTGTATTTTAGTTCCTCGTTCTCTCTACGTAGTAATTCGTAATGCACACACAAATTCTTCAAGGAAATTTCATTAACTTTGATTTTTGAAGAACTCATTGTTTACAAAAAATGCCCTTTGACTTGAAACCTTAAAAGTCAAACTTAAAAGTCAAACCGAAAAACTAAATTCGAAAATTTGAAAGTTAAACGAGAAAGTCAAAGTTTAAAGTCAAATGTCAAACTTGAAAGTCATAGTCAAAATTTTAATTCAAAAGACAATTTAGAAAGTTAAAAGTTAAAATCCAAAAATTTTGGTTGAAAATGGAATTTTTAAAAAACAAAAATTGAATTTTGGGCTGAAAGTGACAATATTTCGAAATTAAGAACCGAGAAAGGAGTCCTTTTGAATTAAATTTGAAAGGAATGAAGCGTCTGGCAACTTAGATCAACTAGAAAGAGCGCTTGGCGGATAAATCAGGTGATTTGGGTTCGATCCCAGGCAACCCCATATAATTTTAATAAGCGCACTCTCCTACAAGGACTCCTGCTGGCCGAGAACGCGAAGCGAGGACCGTGAACCCAAGGGCCGCAAACTACTGAGTCATAAACGTCTGAGAAACCCTAGCCACAAACGCTTCTTCGGCCGAGAACCCTCCTTCGGTCAAGAGCCCTTCAATGGCCGTAAACCCTTCTTCGGTCATGAATCCTTCAACAGTTACGAAAAAAACGACGTTTTTCACCCTTTTTGCTCCAAAACTTGATCCAAAACTCATTTTTATCAAAAACACGAAGAAATAAAACCCCCCCATTTTTCAAATATATATCCAAAAACGCAAAAATCCTTCAAAAATAAGATCAAATATGCTCCAAATCTAGCCAAAATGATTGATACCATCCAAGATTTGATACCACGTGTAAGTCCTAAATCTGCTTGTGTATCAATCAGATCCGCTTGATGGTGTAAAATCCCAATCAACCGGATGATGCCAAATCAAAATAGAAGAGAATGAGAAGAAAAATAATATGAATCTTGTATGATTTGATTAGAATAAAGTTCCCTTACACAAGATTCACACACTTACACACTTATGCTCCTTTTTCTCTCTCCTGGTCGTACACTCTCTCACCCATGCACTCCTCACCACTAATACAATATATAGTAGACATGGACCGTGAATGGGTTTACGGCCGTGAACCAGATCACGGCTGTAAACACCCACTTGGGTCGTGAACACAACAGCGAACACATATTACATTATACAAAAATAGATTTTCCTAGAAAAGTAAAGTATAAACCAATATTTTAGACCCAACAGTAGAAATTCACTAGCAGGCGGATAGTATGGAAAGTGATGTAAGACAATGGGGGAGTCGTAGCATTCACTAGCATCTGGATAGTAGGGGAAGTGATGTAAGACTGCAGGGGAGCCGTAGCATTCACTGGCAGTCAAAAAGTGTGGAAAGTGTTGTAAGACTGCGGGGGAGACGTAGCATTCACTAACAGCCAGATAGGGTAGGAAGTGTCGTCAGACTGCAGGATATTCGTAGCATTTACGAATTATTTCAGATGATTTACACTAGGGTAGGCTAGTTCACAAGGTTTTGGGGAGGCCACATCTTAATTAGAATCAGGAGTAGAGGTGAATCTTCAATCAGTTATCTGTAGGTGAGCTCGGATGGTTATGGGAATTCAGGATGGACTGGTGGAGACTGTTGAGTCAAGGGTTTGGATCTTGTGTTGCATGTTCATGTGGATAAATAGTAAGTGACACGGAAGGGCTACGGCTGGGCAGTCCTGATATTTGATCTCTTAGGAACATGGTGGTTGGACCATGTGCGAGATTGGTAGTCTCACATATCTGCTAAGGGTATTTATTTAGCGGTCAAGTAAGGGATGTTGGAAGTTATGGTGCATTTCGCAGATGTAGATTCGTCGATCTTGAGGTAGGAGCGGAATATCGATTTGTTTTGGGAGAGATCCACAATCGGAGTCCGCGCGTGTTCAGTACAAGATTTTGTTTCAGTAAGATGAGGTTTGGGGTCTCTATATGCCAAGGGAGAAAATTACGAGGTCCAGGTGTAATGGGTAAACTTAGTTGATAGCAACCTGAGTTATTGTGATGTGTCCCGGGTTAGCCTTATCCGTGAAAGTGCCACAGCGTATTTGAAGTGAGGAGAAGATGGGTCGATGGAGATCAGGCGCGATGTAAGACTACAGTGGTTCTAGTAGCAGTCACTTTTTGTATTAGATTCTGTGGCATCAAATTGTCAGGCTATAGTGATTTGATGTATCAGAAAGACTGATGCATCTATGAGTGGCAATATAGCTAAGACAGTTATCGCTATACGTAGTCTTTTTCGGAGGTCGCGTGGGTCGAGTGTGAGGTTTCTAGTCGGTCCAGCAACCGGACATGAATCGGATATTCTGAATGTAGGTGTTCGGCATCTGGTTATGTTAAGTGAATTCATTCAGTTGGTAACACTGGGATAATCAGGATCGGAGAGAGTTTGGTGTGGTTGAGTCATGTTACCTTTAGAAAGGTCATTAAATGATCCGGGAGATGGTTGTGTCTCTCATAATGTTGGGTTTCGGTATTAGTTGGGTTCAGAGTGGTTTTCTAATTATTGGTAAGATTTGGATACCCAAGTTTTATCGATGTTGAAATACTCTCAAGGCTTCGAATTGAGGGGTGACACCCAGTTCGGGAAGCAGGGCTGAAGGCTAGGTATTATGATTCGGTCAGAACATGGCCCCGTTAGGCAAGGCGATGCATCGTGTAGCACTGTTTCAGAAGCTCAGACTGATTCATAGTACATACTATGTATGAGCCAAGAAAGTTTTTGGACGACGACTCCACTGTACCTCCTTATAGTTGATATTCAGGCAAAGGAGCATATCAATCATGGGAGGAATTTAGTGCTAGTTAGCGAATAGAAAATGCAGGCTATGAGAGAGTAAGGTAGCAAGATTAGTGAAGGTGCAATGGGAATATTCATTCGGGTCATAGTAGCGAATGGAAGTCGTGGGTGTGGCTCGTAAGCAACGGCCGGAGGAGGAGATAAGGAAGCCTTAACCAGACCCTGTGCATCAGCAGACTTTGAGGATAAATTCTAGTACAAGTATGGGAGATTTGTAACACTTGGTTTATATGTTATTCGGCTTTCAACATTTTAGAATTTTGGGCAAGAAATCGACGAGTTGGGGAGTTCCAACTCGTCAAGTAGAGATCATTTTGGACACAGAATCAAGGGTCTACTCGACGATTTGGAAGGCCCAAACTCGACGAGTAGACACCGGAAAGGAAAACCCTAATTTTCAGGGTTCGTACCCTATTTAAAGGCCTTAAGCCTTACTTGTAGCCTCCCTTATCAACCCCTTTGTCCAAAGAAATACTAAATCGTGTCTCATATCCCATTTTGAGTGCGTGAAGGCTTAAGGGGTGCTTTTTTGGTGTTTATATGAAGAAGCTTGAAGTGGTTGGTGCATAGCAGAAAGGAGAGGCTGTAGATCCAGTGTTTATTTTGTTGTTGCAACCATTTTAAGGTATAAAGTCGAAACCTTGACCTTCCATTGCTTAGATCTTCTTCTATGAATGTTTATGGCCATTATTAGCATAGTTTGGTACCATTCTTGTTTTTAAGCATGATATGAAGATATGGCTTTAGATCTGGACATCTCAGGGCCTTTAGGGACTTAAAGTTGACAACTTTATCAAGTATTGGCCCTCCTTCATGCTCTAAGTCCCTTGACAAGCTTTGATGTAGTGTTTTTAGCCTTTAATGCCTTGCATGGATGTAAAGTTAGCAACTTTACGTGGTATATTAACCCTAGGGGGTTGGATCCGTAGTTTGGGGCTTTAGATTTGACTAGAAAGGGGCTAAATATGTTGAGACAGGTGAAACTCGACGAGTTGCCCTGGCAACTCGACAATTTGGGTTGGCTTTTCTCGCTTTCTGGATGTTGCACAAACTCGGCGAGCCGATGAGATAACTCGGTGAGTTGGCTAGGGTTTTCCCCGGTTTTCTAAACATTGAAGGAACTCGACGAGTTGCGAGATGCACTCGAAGAGTTGGGCCAACATGGATTGTTGACCAAGACTGTTGACTTTGACTTTGACCTTTGACTTTCGACAAGTTAGTCCCAAGGGGTGCTTGGAGTAAATCAAATTATAATGAAGGATATTATGGGATTAGAGTAAGGCCCGTAAGCGGTTGGGGCCCAGTTTGGAAAATTGGGTTATTGATGGATTTATGGACATTATAGTGTTGGGCTTTTGTTTTGGGCTTTGGCCTCATTTTTGGATCAAACTGGGCCAGGGGTAGATTAGTCATTTTACCCCATGCATGGATTAAGGATTATAGTATGGAATTCAATTGCTAATTGGGTATACTAATTGGTATTGATAGCTCGGGAGGTCGACGGGGCATCAACTAAGGATGTCATTCGGGAAGCTTTTGTATTCGAGGTGAGTCTCCTCACCATACCAATGGGTCGAAGGCACCAAGTCCGGCCCATTTGTGATATGTGATACACTAGTGATGTATTGAAAATTTTTTCCTTACAACTAAAATTCAATTGAAAACTATGCTATTATAAATTCCTAAGCAATCTATAATAACTCCAAGCAGCAGCTCAAAAATCCGATCATCGAATCATGTGATCAAAATCCATTTCTTCGCGATCAGACTCAACTCACTTCTTCCTTTAAGTTTCCTTTCTTTTCTTCGATCCTACAACACATCAAAATGCAATCTTATCACATCATGTATTAAGAATCTCCAAATAGGAACTTAATAGAGTTAGATAGTGAATTTACCTAAAGTAGAGTCATACATCTTAACTCTCCCATCCTCTTGATCCTTCAGGTAGGTGCGGCAGTTTCGCAACCAATGCCCTTTCTCTTGGAAATAGAAACAAGTGGAGAAAACTTTTCTGGACTTCCAATGTGGCCATTGTCCATGGAAGTATAGGAGGTTGATCTACCAGACAAATTTGCTTGACCAGTGTGCCAAATCATTTCTGATTCAACAGTAATAAGCAAATAGGTAAGATCAATGACGGTCACGTCATGGTCCATCATATAGTACTCTCTTATGCACTCACTATATGAGTCAGGAAGTGATTGAAGAACCCAGTCAACAGCTAACTTCATTGAGACTTCGACACCCAACATTCCCAATCAATATGAAACTTCATATCCAAGACATGCGCACATACAGACTTTCCATTTTCATGTTTACATGCCAATAGGGCTTGAGTGATCTTGAACTTTTCAAGTCTTCGAACACGTGGGTTAGGGAGAATTATTGGAGGATGTGGAGGAAGTCAAGTTCCACTTAACATGGGTTTGATCTTTCACCTTGATCGTTACGTGGACTTCCACTTTAATGAGGAAAACTTTTTCCAAAGGATTTGGGAAGACCATAGTTGTCATAACTAGACATCTACAAGGGCAGAAAATTCAAGTTAGTTGATTGAGTCCTTAATAAAACACCCATATGAGATATTAAGTCTAGGACCCAATACAATATTCTACAATGTGGAAATTGCAGAATATTCGAAGGTAGGTAAATGACGATTTATCAATTTCCACCATGAAAAACAAAAATTAAAAATTAGGTTTTAAATGAATTGAAACTCTTAAATCTTTTGAGATTCATAGAACTTTTCAATGGCATGTTTAAATCTCGATGATGCCCTTCAAGTTTGAGACTGGGATGCCAAGGATCACAAACAAGTTGTGGATAACCATGCAAATATACTTGGTACCCTCAATGTCACTATCACCTAATCAATGTGTCGGTTATCCACACACGCTCCATTGATCTATGTCAATCATCGAGTCGCCCTTTGCCACTCTTGCCAGTCCTAAATTAGTGTGCCGGTTAACCACACACACTCCACTAACGTCTTGGCAATGTGCAAAGTGTAATTTCATGGAATAGCACCAATTCCACATTTTTCCTAAAGTAACTAAGATTTGGGAATTTATAAAAGTGTTTAGTTACTTTATATTTTATTATACTATTAATGGAAGGTTTTGTCCTATCCTACCCATTCGGCTAATGACCCTCCACCAGCCAAGAGTGCGGTGGGTAAAAGTGGATACCTAATGGCGGTCATTTTACAGGCCGCTTCCTTAAACATCCCTTATAGACCAGCTTCATGAATAAGGCCTAATAACGGTAAGACTGACTCTTTACTCATACATATATAATATTAGACTTTTAAGTTTATATAGTATAAGGGTGTAGTTTAAACATTTCAAAATACTAGGGTTTTTAATCAAATTTAAAATTTTCGAAAAAATAATACTTTTTAATTTTAAAATCTTAAATATTAAAATTTTGTTTTAATAATTATCCAAAGTTAAAAAATTAATTTAAATTATTAAATCTTAAAGGATTATCCATTAAATTAAATAATTAATTTAACCTAATCCGTTTATCTCCTAGATTTCGAAAATTTCGGAAGGGATATTTCAAAATCTTTAATTATCTATTTAAAAAATAATAAGATAATTACCAAATAATAACATTATTCTAATCCTTAAAATTTTGAAATCCAATCTTGGGGAGGAAGGTATTTTCGAAAACCCTAGGTTTTACCAACCCTAAAATCGAAAATATGGGGCCAAAGGACAAGGGTTCAAGAAACCCTAACAAATTTCAAAAACTAGGGTTTTGAAACCCTAATTTCGAAAATCCAAGCCCTAGGGTTTATTTTCCATAAACCCTAATTTGTCAAATTCATACTTTTTGTATCAAATCTAATTGAAAACAACAACCAAAAGCTCTGATACCACTATTGGGTTTTATACCTAGCAAACAATCCAATGTGTGCATGCAACCCTAATTTGTGGATCTATGTTTTCACTATTAGACATACAAGCATTTACACACAAAAACTAGAAACCTTAGGAGGCATATGTAATTTTCGAAATTATCATATAATTAGGGTTAGGATACATACCTTTATTGTTATATTGTAATAACAATCAAGTCCTTGAAGATCTTAAACTTTGGTAGCAAGCGCCATAAGTGTCGCGCCTCTAATGGCTCACAAACAAACCTAGCAACCAGGGATTACTATGGAGAGAGAGAACGGAAGTGAAAATTCAGCTCTAAGCCTATCCTAGAGTGCATGGGACGAAATCCAACCCTATAGGGGTTTATATAGGTCATATTAGGATAAGGCAGGTGCATCTTAGATAACCATAATCCCTTAACTTCCTCCCTAAGGCTTCCAATGTACCCTTAAAGCCCAAGGAAACCCTAGGACACTCTAGATTTCGTTCCCCGCCTCTAAGGGAGGTTCTAGAATGCTCAATGCTGAACTTTTGAACATTGTCACTTTCAGTCCCTGCAGTTTCAATTAATTCCTTTGATCCTAAAATTAATTCCAAATTAATTTCTAATTAAATATTAATTAAACAATATGATTTCTAATTAATATATTATATCCATAATACATTAATAAATCGTTTATCGGGATTTCAAATTAATTTATTAACTAAGTAATAAATTAATAAATCATTTTTCTCTCTCCAACAGTTTCCTATTCAATTGTCAGGTTTGAAGGCAACCCAAAAGGACATTGCTACTATCAATTCAAGTACATATCAATTATAGTTATGGGCTTAGACACCTAATCCAACACTTCAATTGTCTGATATATGACATGTTTCACCCCACGCATGTTTGCCTAACTGTAACTAGCAGTTTAGATGTGGGATTGTCAGTCCTGAATAGATCTATTCACAAATCTCACGCTCTCCCTCCATGAGACACTGGTTATACTATGATAGGATTTAACATGTACCCCGAAAGGTACAACTGAAGAGATGTCTCGCAATCCTGTATAAACTAGTTTACGTGTGGTTCTAAATTGTTCTCTTGTATTTGCATCCATTTGTATACTTGTAATGTAACAATAATTATACTTAAATAATTATCTAATGTTGTACCCTTGAAATACGAAAGTAGTAATATATGTCATAAACTAAACCCGTCATAGTTTATATGTTTGTTATTGTAAAAGCTCTA
The DNA here is from genome assembly GCF_051521515.1 of Lactuca serriola. Lineage (NCBI taxonomy): Eukaryota > Viridiplantae > Streptophyta > Magnoliopsida > Asterales > Asteraceae > Lactuca > Lactuca serriola. The sequence goes on along the minus strand of NC_136412.1, from coordinate 45,114,782 downwards.
AAATTGTAAAATTGTGTATCAAAATCCCAATCTATACCTATTATAGTTTGCATGTATATTGTGTACTTGATTCGTGTATTGATCTGAAAACTATGCGATTATGGCTATACTTTAAAAAGGTCCCTTATACTCATCATGTTACAAAAGGGATAAAATATCTAAATATTTTATCAAACATGTAAATCTTTTGGTTGTATCAATTGCATAAGTTTTAAACCTGTTGAACTTCTTTTGTATAAGTTCACAAAAATCATTTGTGTTTGGCTTGTATTCCCCCTTCCCCCTGAAAAGGTTAAAAATAGTAAAAGCATAGGGGTATGAACTCACAGTTGGTTGTGTGAAATGTCAAACAATAAAACTGGAAATGAAGACCCTCGAGTTGATGTACGCGACACTCAATGGGATCCTAATCAACAATTAATTACATAATTGTATTTTATTAGCGAAACCATTTATTATGGTGTTGTAAAACACTTGTATTGGTTTAGGAATGTTACCGAAACTCGATCGAGGTGGAAAAGTGGGTTCGCGGCCAAGATTCACGATGTGAAGGAGTTTGCGGCCGTGAAGGAAGACTTATGGCCATGGTCTGCTTACGGTCGTGAACAGCCTCTTGAAGTTTTTATGGTCGTGAACTGTTTGCGGTCTTTGAAGATTTGAAGATTTGAAGGGTGTACGGCCGTAAACTCAAGAGCAATGATGTTGGATTCGGTGAAAATGCATTTTAAATGCTCCAAAACAACCTCCAAATGTGATTTCTTGATGATTTTCGGAAGAAATGAGGGTGTTTTGGTGTTTACGGCCGAGAGGTGGACAGAGAGAATGAGAGAGTTTTTGGCCAAGAAGTTTCAAATGAAGGTGGGGATCCCATATATATAGACTTTGGGTATGGTCGGTGGCAGGGGCCACCTGGAACCGGCCGAAAATGGGTTTACGACCGTAAATGGATTTACAGTCGTCAACTCCAGTCAGGTCGTGAACTGGTGATTTGTTAGAAGGAAAACTCGAAATTTCGCATGGTTTTGGTCCCGAATCTTATATAAAGTTCAATCATATTACTAAATGATTTTTCCAAACCAAAGAAATTTGACGGAAGTCAATAAAATTCATAGTTTGTTAACGGAATGTCTTGATTTTCTCCCCAACTAAAGGGTAAACCTTTCTGATTTAGGGAGGTTAGAGGCCTAGCAATTCTAGAGAAATTTTGGATAAACCTGCGATAATAGCCAACGAGGCCCAAGAATTGATGGATTTCTGTGGGCGTCTTCGGTGCCGACCAATTCTCTATCGGTCTGATCTTGGAAGGGTCCATGTGTATGCCTTCCTTGCTAACCATGTGACCAAGGAAATTTACCTTTCTGATCTAGAATTTGCACTTTGAAAACTATACATAAAGCTTTTCCACCCTTAGGGTTTCCAGCAGTAGCCTCAAGTGTTGACTATGGTCTTCTTCTCTTTAGGAATAGACAAGTATATCATCAATGAACACTATCACGAACTTGTGTAGGAAAGGGCGGCACACCCGATTCATCAGATCCATGAATATTGTCGGTGCATTGGTTAGACCAAAGGGCATCACTACAAACTCATAGTGACCATATCGAGTCTGAACTGTTGTCTTAGGAACATCACCCTCATGGACTCGTAGCTGGTGGTACCCTTATCTTAGGTCTAGCTTTGAGAAGTAACTGGCTCCCTGAAGTTGATTGAAGAGGTCATCGATTCTGGGAAGAGGATAACGGTTTTTTATAGTAAGCTTGTTCAATTCGCGATAATCAATACACATTCGGAAAGATCCATCCTTCTTTTTCACAAATAAGATCGGGGCTCCCCAAGGTGAGGAACTCGATCTGATGAATCCATTGCTAAGTAGCTCATTGAGTTGGTTGGACAACTCTTGCATTTCTGCTGGCACTGGATGGTATGGGGATTTAGCTACGGGGGTAGCTCCGAGCATTAAGTCGATTCGGAACTCGACTTAGCGCTCGGGAGGGATTCCAGGAAGATCTTCAGGGAAGACATCCGAAAACTTGTAGACTTCGGGGATGCTCTCAAGATATTTAAATTCTTGCTTCTCGTTAACGACATGGGCTAGGAATGCATGGCACTCCTTTCGCATATATTTTTAAGCTTTGATGCATGAAATGATACGGAGGTTTGAGCTGAGTTTATCACCATAAATAATGAGGGCTTCGCCAGAGGGAAGATTGAGGCGAATGGTTTTTTCATAAAAAAGGATATCGACATGATTGGGGCTCAACCAATCCATACCAATGATGACATCGAAGCTTTTTATGGAAACCGGCATAAGGTCGATTGGAAAGGAATGTTCCTTTAGGGTAAGGGTTCAACAGATGAATATGTCGTTAGTGCTCTCTTTCTTTATGTTCGTTATCTTAATGGTGAATGTTTCGATTAAAGGTTGGGATTTATGCTTGAGAAAATGCTTGAATGCATGACTAACAAAACTTCTCTCAGCACCAGAATCAAAAGGAATGCATTCATAAGAGTTGTCGAGCAGGAACGTACCCGTAAAAACGGTGGGATCAGCAACGGCCTCCTCCTGGCCCATCATCACTCTCCATGTGTTGCCAGATGTTGCTTCTTTAGGACAATTCCTCTTGAAGTGACCGACCTCACCATAGCCGTAACAGGCTTGACCAATTCCCGCTCCATGAACCTGATTGGTTGGTTGGGCTGGTGACTTGCAAAATCGAGCAGTGTGTTCCTTCTTGCCACAGTTGTTGCACAGCATTTCATGGCATGGCCCGTGAAACTTGTCACACCGAGGAAGGGTACCAGCATATCTACTGGTAGGTTCTTGAGCTGCAGGAACAACGATAGGAGTGGTAGCATCAAGAACTGCCGCTACTTGTTGTTTCATGGAGGGCTCCTGCGAAGACTGGTCCTTTCGCTTGTTCTAAAACTTTTTCTTCCCACCACTCGCCTTCTGTGGTTCCGGAACGGTTGCCACTACATTAAGATCAACCCCATGGTCTATGAGGGTCTGCGCCAGGAACTTGTCACTGTCGAATGTGATTGGTTTAGCAGCTAAAACAGTTCATTAAGTTAGGGGCATCAATCCCCAAATGTACCTCTCTATCTTCTTGCTTTCTGGGGTGACCATTCCCAGACAGAGAAGACCCAGATCGCAGAATCTAGTTGTATAGGTGGAAATGTCGGAACCCTTCATCTTCAGGTTCCAATGCTCATGCTCCAACTGTTGCATCTCGCCCCTTGGGCAGTACTCAGGAAGCATGAGTTCTTTTAAACTGTCCCAACACATGGCGTTTTCCACTGGTAGAGGTAGGTATTTGACCCGGCTATTCCACCAAGTCAATGCTCTATCGTTGAAGGTGTAGGCGGATAACTTCACCTTGCTGGCCTCAGAACAAGCACAAATATCGAAAATTGATTCGATCTTCTCAAACCATCGGGTTAGGGCAATGACACCTCCATTGCCATCGAAGGATTTAGGCTTTGCGTTCATGAAATCTTTGTAGGAACACTCCTTCCGGTGTCCCTGGCCACCATCAAGATTATGGGGATGGGTACCACTTCTCGACCCGCTAAAGCCACCAGAATTGATCTGTGACATTGCGGCAGCCACAGCGGCCGTGACTGCTGCTTTGAACATGGCCGGGTTGAACTGAAGAGGTGGTGGCGTTGGATCCGTCAGGGGATTGTTGTTCTTTCTATTGGGTATTTTCTTCAGAAGCATCTGGATCTAAAAATAATCAGGAAGAAGAGGATGGTAAGTCCCCTAGATTTTTTAATCAAGAGATATGAAACAAGATATATCCCAGCCTGATAGATAAAATGTTCTACTAAGCGATAAACAGAGAAAAGTTACCAATACAAGTAAACTATCGCTATGAACAAATGAGTAGCAACACTTGGAATGAATCTCTACACTGTATTCGGCTCTAGCTAAAATACTCCTATCGTATTTTAAGTCGTATGCTTTTTTCTATCGATATCTTGTTGTATATAGCTTGGTAAGTTTTAGGCCTGCTGCAACCCCAAAGTCACTCCCAAACACATGTTGGTCATGTCTCAAATAAATATAGTTGATCAGCCTATACTGACCTCAGACATGATTACATAACTATTCAGGTTTAACCGCAGTGTCCAACATCCAAATACTTTTGTTTTGTTCTACTCGTGATAATGCTTCTGGAATGTATGTATACTTGTATACTTCTTGTAAAATACTTATATTTTAAAGTATACTTTTAGTTTCAGAGCAATCCGGCCCCTTTAGTGTTTATAGTTTCATACCATATATGGTTCGCTATACTTAGTTCACTATAAACAATAGCTTTGATACCAATCTATCACACCCCCAAACCGGAACGACGGAAATGTTAGGGGTGGAGGATGTCATTTGTAGTATCACAACAATTGCATCATAGTAATCAAAGTAAACACAACCATTACATTGAATATATATATATATATATATATATATATATATATATATAAAGGCATTTACATCTGTTCGATTCATATTTATATACATCAAAAGTAGCAAAATAAAGATGAGACTCTATATGCTCCGTCTTCTCAAAAGTCTGCCGAGGTACCAGTCTACTGATTTCCTAAGAATACAGGCAATTTTCTAAAGAGTATTAGCATAAAGCTGGTGAGTTCATAAGAATGTTTTTGTAGTGAGAAACCAGTCATTGAATTCTGTAAAATGTATGCATGTCTCCCAAGAAAATCCAATATTTTCTTACATGTATGTTCGTTACTGTATTTTGTTCAAATACCTTGATTAACACTTGTATGTATAGTATGTTTTATTTGGAAACCTTGGCGACCACCAGTATGTATAGTACGTTCTGTTTGAAAACCCTAGCTACCACCGATATGTATAGTATGTTTTGTTTTAAAACCCTGGCTACCACCAGTATGTATAGTAGTTTTATTATTTAAAATAAAACCATGTATTGTATCCCTGGAATCCTCCAGTGTAATGTATAGTAGTTCTATTAGTTAAAATAAAGAGTAAATTACACGAATGGTCCCTATGGTTTCGGGTAATTTGCGTGTTTGGTCCCTAACTTAGTTTTTTAACTTGGAAAGTCCCTACTGTTTGTTTTTGTTATGCGCTTGGTCCCTACTATTTGTTTTTGTTACGCGTTTAGTCCCTGTCTTACATAAAAATACTATTATTTATATAGGAAAAAATGGTGGGTAGGTAAGGTAAGGTGAGGGGGTGGGGTTGGGGGTGTGTTTATTTAAATAAATTAAAAAATCAAGGGCAAAATAGTTTTCTTAGATAAGATAGGGACCAAACGCGTAACAAAAACAAACAGTAGGGACCTTCCGAGTTAAAAAAATAAGTTAGGGACCAAACACGTAAATTATCCTAAACCACAGGGACCATTCGTGTAATTTACTCTAAAATAAAACTAATGAAGAATGAAATCCCATAAACAAAGGTTAGTTTATACTATTGTGAATCGTATAACCATGCTTCATATGACATAGTGACCTTTACGGCGTTCTTCAAGTTTTGGATATATGACATTTGTCACCCCATGCATGCCTGCCTAACTGTAGCTAGCAGTTCAGGTGTGGGATTGTGAGTCCCAAATAGATCTATTCACAAATCTCACAGTCTCCCTCCAGGAGACTCTGGTTATACTATGATTGGATTTAACCTATACCCCGAAAGGTACAACTGAAGAGATATCTCACAATCCTGTATAAATTAGTTTATGTGTGGTTCTGAATTGTTCTCTTGAAATCCAAAAGTAGTAATGTATGTCATAAACTAAACCTATCATAGTTTATATGTTTATTATTGTAAAAGCTCTGAAATTGTAAAATTGTGTATCGAAATCTTAAACTATACCTATTATAGTTTGCATGTATATTGTGTACTTGATTCATGTATTGATCTAAAAACGATGCAATTATGGCTGTACTTTGAAAACGTCCCTTATGCTCGGAATGTTACAAAAGGGATAAAATTTCTAAATATTTTATCAAACATGTAAATCTTTTGGTTGTATCAATTGCATAAGTTTTAAACCTGTTGAACCTCATTTGTATATGTTCATAAAAATCATTTGTGTTTGGCTTGTATTCCCCCCCCCCCCCCGACCCTCCTGAAAACGTTAAAAATAGTAAACGCATAGGGGTATGAACTCACCGTTGGTTGCGTGGAATGTCAAACAATGAAACTGGAAATGAAGATCCTCGGGTTGATGTACGCGGCACTCAACAGGATCCTAATCAACAATTAATTACATAATTTTATTTTATTAGCAAAACCATTTATTATAGTGTTGGAAAACACTTGTTATTGGTTTAGGAATGTTACCAAGATTCGATCGAGGTGGAAAAGTGCGTTCGCGGCCAAGATTCACGGTGTGAAGGAGTTTGCGGCCGTGAAGGAGGGCTTACGGTCGTGATCTGTTTACGGTTATGAATAGCCTCTTGAAGGTTTTACGGTCATGAACTGTTTGCGGTCTTTGAAGATTTAAAGATTTGAAGGGTATACAGTCGTAAACTCAAGAACAATGATGTTGGATTCAGTGAAAACGCGTTTTAGATGCTCCAAAACAACCTCCAAAGGTGATTTCTTGATCATTTTCCGAAGAAATGAGGGTGTTTTGGGGTTTACGGTCGAGAGTTAGAGAGAGAGAGAGAGAATGAGAGAGTTTTCAGCCAAGAAGGTTCAAATGAAGATGGGGTCCTGTATATATAGATTGGGGGTATGGTCGGTGGTTGGGGCCACCTGGCACCGCCGGAAAATGGGTTTACGGTCGTGAACTAGTGTTTTGTTCGAAGGAAAACTCGAAATTTCGCGTGGTTTTGGTCCCGACTCTTATATAATGTTCAATCATATAACTAAATGATTTTTCCAAACCAAAGAAATCTGACACAACACAATAAAATTCAAATTTTATTAACGGAAATCGGCTAGTGGTAATGGAAAAAGGTTTGGGTTGTCACACAAGAAGAAAGAATTTTGTCTCATCACCAGTTTCCGGTTTGTTGACTATTTTCCTGCTTCTGCATCCGGAGTCACCTTCCATTCTCGTGCCTTTACTATGGTCCCGATGAATGTCTCGGTCAAATTAGACCATGTTATGAAGGTGTTTAAAAATTCACTTAACGAGTTATTGGATGAGGATGCAGTCTGTGTATGTCTTTTATACCTGTTAGAGAAGGGTATTAATGGGCAGTTGGTTAAACATCCTGTTATAGAAGAGTATTTTATTTTGTTATCCAACATTGATGAATTCAACAGGTATCATTTCATCTATTTTATAATTACCGATTAATTAAATTACCTATCGTTACTAATATTTTTTAGAAATTAAATTGCTAACTAATTTTTTATGTGACAGATATCCATGGGAGGATAATTTGGGATCAATTGTACAAATAACTACATATTGTCTTCAATAAAGTTGAGACGCTTATACATTTTGAAGAACCAAAAGAGAACGGACTCAAAAATTGACCTACACCTTACAGAGGTTTTTATATGCTTTTAAGGTAAGTATATAATGAAAATTTTATTATTTATTTTTGTTTGCTAACATTCAGATATGGATTTTTGAGAGTTTTCCGGTGAGCAGATTATTTGGTACTCGACAACAGAATGTAATCCCTCGGGCTGTTGCATGGTCAAAACTTACGTCGTTACAAAAGACTCACTGCAACTAGTTTTTACTAATAGACGACGTATGGTTACATTATTATTTAAATATTTATTTATTTTATAATTTATGTTGATTTATAATTTCATAATTTTGATAGCAGGGTAATAGACTTGTACTGAAGTTGGAGCCGACGGAAAATGAGATTCATGTTGAATGGTAGGTTGTTAGCTCGGCGTGGATTGATCGCCCTGGTTTTGTAACATCCCAATTTTTGAGACCAAAAATTTTATTTTTAATTATGTAACTCATAAAACAGTTTACTTAAAAACATCATCGATATCATGCCAATCCATAAACAATAGTCACAAGTCTCAAAAATCACACCATCAATAGTAATATGTCAGAGTACAATCCCATGGATCTCAAAATGCGGAATCATGTGTGTGTGTGTGCTGCGCTGCTACCGTGTCGTCTCCTTCCCCTTCGACGAAGAGGTACCTGAAACCAAATCTGAAAATCGTAAGCTCAAAGCTTAGTGAGTTCCCCCATCATACCACATACCACATAATGCCTATTCCTCGGTATCTTTTAACCGATAACAGGGAAATAACCTCCCCTTCGGTATCTTTCAACCGGTAACCAAGAGCTAACCCCCCTTCGGTATTTTTCAGCCGGTAACCAGGAGCTAACCTCCCATTCGGTATCTTTCAACCGATAGTCGGGAGCTAACTTCCCCTTCGGTATCTTCCAACTGGTAACCGGGAGCTAACCTCCCCTTCGGTATCTTTCAACCGGTAACCAGGGACTATTTCACCCCTAGCACTATTACATAATAATATACAATGATCGTACTGTTGGGCATGGATGGGTACTATCTACCCCTTCAATATCTTTCAATCGGTAACCGGAGACTATTTCACCCCTACCACTACTAACACATATGACATAGCATCCTAGCACATAAACATAATAGATATCGACATACAAGACAATAATCACAAAGACAATCATCTTTACTACAATCTCTTACTAACGGGTCGGCCTTGGTGCCTTAGACCCACTTCTATCGGAAGGTAACTCACCTCGATTTCATAAAGCATTTGAACTATCCTGGCTGCCAGAATCAACCCCTCTCAGGTCCTACACATAAAAATCTTCCTTAATTACCATTTCAAGATCCACTCAGGTCAAAGTCAAAGTCAAGGTCAACATCTTGGTCAAAGTCAACTCTAGGTCAAGGTCAACCTCCAGTTGACTCAACTTGCCGAGTTGACCCCACAACTCGTTGAGTCCCGAAATCATGAAAACACTAAGACTTTGGCCCTACTCGACGAGCCTTACAAGATGTCACACCCCAAAACCGGAATGGCGGAAAAGTTCTGGGGCAGAGGATGTCGTGTACAGTATCACAACAAAGCATAATAGTAAACAAGTAACAACATCATCCATTGCATTAATAATATAATTTAGTACAAGTGTGTTCTGTATAGTTATAAGACACCAAAAATATAAATCAAAATAAGAGATGAGGCTTCAACGTGCTCCATCTTCTCAAAACCTAGCATCGGTACCTGTCTACTGATGACCTGAGAATACAAGTTATTTTGAAAGAGTTTATCAGCCTTAAAGCTGGTGAGTTCATAACCATTTTAGTGTCATTGTTTGTACGAAAATGTTTGTAAGTGTTTAATGTATAAGTTTGTAAATGTTTGTAGTAAATGTTTGTATCTCCAAGAAAATCCTATATTTTCTACTAAAAAGTAGCATCTACCAAGGCATCAAATGTTATGTATGTTTGTTTCTTATAAAAGTGTGTTTTTTTCCCAAGTGTGACCATCATTAACTAAATATAGTTTTTACATTACCATTTATGTAAGAAGATCACAATGTGAATGCAATGGGAAATAATAAAGTACTGTAGTGCTATATATAGTAACTACTGTTGTACTAACAACCTTAAACCAATTGTTAATTAACGTATAATGTGATATGATTATAACCATACTCGATCGACTAGTAAACACGATGCTCGAAGACGACAAAATGGTATGACAATATATAAGTTTAAAAGAGTTAAAAGAAAAGGTTTGGCATATAAGAACAAGTTTGATAAAGAGTTTAGTATGTAAAAGAGTTCGATAAACACTTTGAATTATTTTGAAATCCATCTATTTGATAACAGTTTGAAAGTAATAGAAATCTATCAGTTTGTTCTAGTTATTAATCACATGTGATTGATATAATAACTAGAATGTTTCAACTTGTATTCCCTCCCCCCCCCCCCCCATAAAAGCATTTAAAATCATTTAAAAGGTAAATTAACGGGTATGAACTCACCTGTAGTGAGTAACTCGAATGAAAGATCGATATAGGATTGTTGGGTGCCAATTGAAGTCTTGAGCACCAATGAATCCTATTTAACATATAATTACACATATGTGAATACATTTAATGTATATAACCACTAATGGTGACAGGGACACACCTTAGGGACATAAAACACTTAGAATTAAGTGTTACTAACACATATGGTTGCACATAAGGGGTGTATGTCCCTATATTGGAGTGTAAGGCCACAAAATCATGGGTTTTGTGTGTGTGCGGCCAGAGTGTGCGGCCAAGTGTGTGTGTGGCCGCACACTCACTATGAAGTGTGCCAAAAATGTGTTTCCAAGCCTTAGGAATGTTCTAGGGAAAGCGTTTTGACCATTGCTTAGCTTAAATGGGAGTTTAAAACCATGTTTGAGCCTAAAAAGAGTGTGTGCGGCCACACATGGTGTGTGCACCCGTACACACTTGAAGATCATATGAAATGGCGTTTTTCATGCATGAATTCAATGGTTCTTAGCTTATATCAAGCTATTGCAAGTGTATACCCGATTTAGAGGCTTAAAAGTGTAGTTAAAGTCTAAAAAGTAGTGTGTGTTATTGGTGTTCTTGGTGTTTTTGAAGATCTAACACCAAATAGGTGTTTTCATGAATCAAATCAAGGGGAAAAGGCTAGTTAAAGCCTTGTATTAACAATTCAAGGAAGCAACACTTACTTGATTTGAAGATTTGAAGAGAAAAGATGGTTGATACTTGAGAGAAATCGAGTTCTAGACTTGAAGAAGTGGAACAAGTGTTCAAAAATGACCAAGGACCATATATATACGTGGGAGTGTGCAGTTGTATTGAGTGTGCGACTGGGTGTGCGGCTGGGATGGGTGTGTGGCTACACACTCGGGTGTGCGGCCGCACACACCTTGTGTTGGTGTGTTTGGCTCATTTGCAAGGTGTTACACTCACAAATATTCATCCCAAGACCCATACCTAGATTATACTAGGCTTAGAACACTCAAATAGACCATAAATCGCATTAAAAGATAGCAAAACGAGTCTAACTTTGATAGATTTGAATGTTTGTACAAGCTTGAAATTTCAAGTTGTCACATCATCCCCCCGTTAGAGAGAATTTCGTCCCGAAATTAGAGTTTAAGCAATTTAAGTAGTTACAAACAACTAAGTAAAAAGATGAGGATATTTCAGTTTCATTTGATCCTCGTGCTCCTAAGTGAATTCGGGTCCTCACTTGGCATTTCAGCAAACCTTCACTATCGGAATACGAATTTGCGTCGTTCGCTTGACCTCTCGGTCCATGATCTCTACAGGTTCTTCCATGAAGTTGAGGCTCTCTTTGATCTCGATCTCATCGAGCGGGATTACAAGAGTCTCGTTGGATTGGCACTTTTCCAAGTTCTAGACATGGAAAGTAGAATGTCCGTTACTAAGATCGTGGAATAGGTTGAGTTTGTAAGCTACAGGGCCGAATCTGGAGAGAATCTCAAAAGGCCCTATGTATCTTGGATTGAGCTTCCCACGCTTTCTGAAACGTATCAAGCCCTTCCAAGGTGTGACTTTCAAAAGGACGCGGTCTCCCACCTGGAATTCCAAAGGTTTTCTTCGCTTGTCTACGTAGCTTTTATGTCGGTCTCTAGAGGCTTTCAATCGTTCACGAATCTGAACGATCTTCTCTGTCATTTCCCGAATGATCTCCGGACCTGTGAGAGTGCTATCAGGAACTGTCCTTTAGCTAACTGTGTGTCACCCACCTCAGCCTAGCACAGAGGGGATCTGCACTTTTGGCCATAAAGGGCTTCGAATGAAGCAGCCTTTATGCTCATGTGATAACTATTTTTGTAGGAAAACTCGACAAGGGTTAAATGAGTATCCCATGCCTTCCCAAAGTCGATCGCACAGGCTCATAACATATCTTCCAAGGTTTGGATAGTTCTCTCACTTTGTTTGTCAGTCTGTGGATGGTAGGTTGTACTCATGTCTAGCCTCGTTACTAGGGAACTTTGTAGCGACTGCCAGAACCTTGAAGTGAATCTACTATCGGAGATAATAGATATAGGAACACCATGCAGTCGTATGATCTCCCTAATGTATGTTCTTGTGAGCTTCTCCATCTTGTCAGTTTCTTTGATGGGCAGGAAGTGTGCGGACTATTTTAACCTGTCTACGATCACCCAAATGGTATCGAGACCACCTGTTGTCTTGGTCAACTTGGTTATAAAATCCATGGTGATCCGCTCCCACTTCCATTCCGGTATCTCCGGTTGTTGTAGTAAACCCGAGGGTTTCTGGTATTCGACCTTGACCTTGGCGCAAGTAAGACATTTACTCACGGAGGTAGCAATCTCTGCTTTCATGGTAGGCCACCAATATAACTTTTTAAGATCCAGATACATCTTATCTGAACCTGGGTGGACGGAATATCGAGTGTTGTGTGCTTCAGTCATGACCAAGTCTTTGAAGCCACCGTGTTTCGGTGTCCAGATCCGGTCCATGAGATATAAGGCTCCACCACACTTGACTTCCAAGTTCTTATCCATCCCTCTCAGGGATTCACCCGCCATGTTTTCAGGTTTCAAGGCTCCGTGTTGAGCCTCTTTGATTTGCGTGGACAGGTGCGAATGGGTAGTCATTGTCAATGATTTGACTCTTCGACCAAAATATTCATTCCAAATTAGGGCGTCTGCTACTACATTGGCCTTGCCGGGATGATAAGTAATTTCACATTCGTAATTAGTAAGTAGCTCGACCCACCGTCATTGTCTCATGTTGAGCTCCTTCTGGTCGAATATGTGTTGTAAGCTTTTGTGGTTTGTAAAGATAGTGCTTTTCGTACCATACAGATAGTGTCTCCAGATCTTCAGAGCAGTCATAACTGCTCCTAGCTCAAGATCATGTGTGGTGTAGTTGACCTCGTGTGTCTTTAGATGTCGTGAGGCATAGGCGATGACCTTACCTCATTGCATCAGAACACAGTCGAGCGACTGGTTGGATGCATCGCAATAAACTACGAAGTCTTCTATCCCTTCGGGGAGGGATAGTATTGGTGCGGTGCATAATACTCGCTTCAGCATGTGAAACGCTTTTTCTTGCTTCCCTTCCTAGTCAAAGGCCATGCCCTTCTAGTTCAATGTTGTAAGAGGTATCACAATTCACGAGAAGTTCTGTATGAATCTGCGATAGTAGCCAGCGAGGCCTAGAAATTGACAAATTTTTGTAGGCGTCTTCGGTGCTGACCAGTTCTCAATAGCTTTAATTTTGGAAGGGTCCACGTGGATTCCTTCTTCGCTAACCACGTGACCTAAGAATTCGACTCTTCGGATCCAAAATTTGCATTTAGAGAACTTCGCGTAGAGCTTCTCTGATCGTAGTGTTCCTAGAATATGGCGCAGATGATCACCATGCTCCTCCTCACTTCGAGAGTAGATAAGTATGTCATCGATGAAGACGATGGTGAACTGATCCAAGTAAGGACGGCATACCTTATTCGTGAAGTCCATGAATATTTTCGGTGCATTGGTCAATCCGAATGGCATCACTACGAACTCGTAGTGTCCATAACGAGTTCAGAAGGCTGTCTTCGGAACATCCTCCTCTAGCACTCGTAACTGGTGATACCCGGATCTCAAATCAATCTTTGGAATGTAATTCAGCCCTTGCAGTTGGTCGAATAAATTGTATATGTGAGGTAGAGGGTAACGATTCTTGATCGTAAGCTTGTTGAGCTCACTATAGTCGATGCACATATGGAACGATCCGTCTTTCTTCTTCACAAATAAGACCGGTGCTCCCCATGGTGAGAAACTTGGTCTAATAAAGCCATTGTTGAGCAGTTCGTTAAGTTGACCAGATAGTTCCTGCATCTCAGTTGGTGCTAGACGATAGGGCGATTTGGCAATAGAGGTAGCCCGTGGAACTAAGTCGATTCTGAACTCGACTTGTCGTTGTGGAGGTAATCCTGGTAGTTCTTCTAGAAAGATGTTGGGAAAGTCGTGTACTACTAGAATGTTCTTTAGGTCTTTGGTCTCTTGGATTGTATCGAAAACATGAGCAAGGAATGTGTGATATTCCTTATGCCAGTACTTCTGGGCTTGAATACTCGAGATGATACGGAAGTTCGTGTCAGGTTTGTCATTGTAGATAATAAGAGTTTTGCTAGATGGAAGGTTAAGACGAACCGCTTTTTCATAACAGATGATGTCGGCGTGATGAAGACTCAACCAATCCATGCCGATTATGACGTCGAAACTTTTAATTGAGACCAGCATGAGGTCGATTGGAAAGGAATGGTTATCTAGAGTTAGAATACATCCTATGAATATACTGCTAGTCCTCTCAGTCTTTCCGTTAGCCATTTCTACAGTGAATGGTTCCTTAAGTGCGTGTGGTCGTTGTTTAAGTAAGTGAGCAGATTTCTGATTTACGAAACTCCTCTCCGCTCCACTATCAAATAGTATGCATGCATAAGATTTTTCAAGGAGAAACGTACCAGTGACCATTGTAGGGTCGGCAACTGCTTCCTTGTGGACTATGGCCAAAACTCTTCCCACTCCACCGACATTCCCTGCCTTAGGGCAGTTCCTTTTGTAGTGGCCCACCTCACCACATCCGTAGAAAGACTGGCCCACACCAGCGTTGGGGACCTGGGTGATTGGCCTTGCCAGAGATTTGCAAAAACGGGCAGTGTACCCCTTCATGTTGCAGTTAGAGCACTGCATTTCCCAGCACGGTTCGTTGTGGTGGAAGTTTCATTTTTTGCACTTCGGTAAGTTTCCAGCATACTGTTTTACCGGAGCACCAGCGGCAGGTGTTGTCGCAGCATGAACCGCCACGACCTGCTGCTTTTTGGCAGATTTTTGATTCTTCTTGTCATCCTAGAACTTCCGCTTGTTATCAGCGGCCTTGGAGGGTTCTAAGATGGCTAGGGTTGTTGCTATTGACGGGGTACGGACCCTATGGTTAATGATCCGTTGTGCCAATCGCTTGGCACTATCGAAGGTAGCGAGGTTTGAAGTGAGTACATTCCCCTGAAATGGAGGCATCAGCCCCCAGATATACCTTTCCACCTTCTTTGCTCCAGAAGGGACCATTCCCGGACATAGTGCTACCAGATCGCTGAATCTGGCAATGTAGGATACTATGTCAGAGCCCTTCATGGTTAGGCTCCAGAACTCCTGCTCCAGCTTCTAAACTTCGCCCCTCAGGGAGTATTCTTCGATCATAAGCTCCTTAAGAGCTTCCCAACCTATAGCATTTGCCACTACAAGCGATAGTGACTTGACATGGCTATTTCACCATATCAGAGCTCGGTCCGCGAAGGTGCAGGCGGCAAATTCTACTTTGCTACCTTCCGGACAAGATCAGATCTCAAAGATCGAATCCGTTTTCTTGAACCATTGCAAGAGGGAAATGATTCACCAGTCCCATTGAAGGCCCTAGGTTTGCAGCTGGTGAAGTCTTTATACGAGCACTCCCTAGAGCGTATCGGAGCTTTGACAACAGTGGGAGGCACATAAGTTTCACTCCCACTAGTACTGGTCGAGGTGAATTGTGCTAAAGCTGTCGTAACAGCCACATTTATTGAAGCTTGGATAGCCGCCAGATTATATTACGGAGGAGGTGGTGTTGTTGAAGTTATCGGAGGATCACGTCTCATTGATCGGCGCGGAGGCATCTTTTAACTAAAAGTTTACAAAGATGAACATGATAGTAAGAATCAACTGTAAGTATATTGATAGTGATCAATGGGAAAAATTGCCATAGTCCAACAGTTGAATGAGTGTGTGTTTGAAATAGAGACACAATAGTAGAGTAGGAAAACACAAGAGCAAAGATTTTCCAACAGATAGATAACTGTCAATATTACTAGTATTATTGATGTAGCAAGTTCGGGAAAATAACCTAACAGTAGGTCTTACATCAAACCATAAGGGAAAACGTTGACAACTTAGAAGTCTAGTTATAGTGTTTGAAAGGTAGGAATATTTTACAGAAAAGTGCTTCCTAGAGCATAGATAATAAAGGTTATTCCTTAAACCAAAAGAAAAGATGAGTCAGACATCTTCTACCGGTGACGGGTACTCCTCGGGCGAACCCTTAGATCTGCCAGTTGACGAACTATGTCCTGAAGATGTCGTTCATGAGCTCTCTGACGCACTCGAAGTTCTATGGCTTCAGCTCGGGATGCAGCTAGTTCTTGCTGCAGAGTCTTATTGGCTTTCCTATTCCTTTCCATAGCTTCTTCGAGATGGATAATGCGGACCGTGTTAACGCCCAAATTGGCGTCTATTTCCATGACTCGATCGATAGCTGCCCGACCTTGCTCAACATTCCAAGAAATCCTGCGGACCATGATGGGCAAGACTCAGTCAGCTGAGCCTCCCTCGCTTACATTGTAGAAGCTTCGGTCTTTATTGAAGGGTAAAGGTTGACCCTGTTCATGGCTCCATTGGTTCAAGTTTGTCGCCTACAAGGGTGTGCAGCCTTGAAATGCTAGTCAGGGGTTGAGGTTTGCGATTAGAGCCTCTTGTGGTAGGTTGTTGACTTCTGGTTTGGAGTCAGAACCATCCGAAAATCCTTCTGCAAGGTGATCATCCAAAGGGATTGGATGATCCTCTTCTGGATCTGCTTCGAGCCATCCGGCATTGCCTTGATTTGGGAAGTACGGGTCGTCGTGTGGATGGAGTCCAGCCATGATATCTACGCGAGAAAAGAGGAATAAGAATCTTATATATATATATATATATATATATATATATATATATATATATATATATATAAATAGATGTACTACCTAAGATAATTATAAGATGATCATTACCAGTTACTTCAATACTTGCATAGTGCATACCAGTTATATGAAATCCAAAACAGGATAGACCTTCGAATAAATGACCCTAACTCCAAATCCACAACCAAACAAGGAACAAGAAGAAAAGCAAAGGTCACAGATTCTGAGTCTATGACACCTTAGTCACATATATACCTTAGCGTATCCACTTAGCAACTATTGACTTACTAGTAAAGACCTTTTTAGTTCGCAAATAAGTAATTATAGTAACATGAAATACTCTTATAGTATTTTAGGTTTATGTTCTATTCTAATGTTCTCATTGTAGTAGTGTTGGTAAGTTTTTAGACTTGTTGCAACCTCACAACCATCCTTGGTCACATGCTAATCACCTCGAACCAACATAGTTGATCAGGCTATGTCATTCCCAAAACTGACCATACATCCCCGAGTCAACTTGTGATGTTCAACAATCGTAATACTTTTAATCTGTCCTAGTGACACTGATTTTAGTATGAATGCAGGTATGTATACTTAGTTAAATATTTTATTATTTAAAAGTATAAACTCTTTTCAGAGTATTTTAATCCCGTTGTGTTTATAGTTTGTATATCTTTTATGGCTTGATATACTCTATTAACTATAAACAATGCTCTGATACCAAGACTTTGGCCCTACTCGCCGAGTTGGCCCCACAACTCGTCGAGTCCTGAAATCATGAAAACGCCAAGACTTTAGCCCTACTCGCCGAGCCTTACAAGATGCCACACCCAAAAACCAGAACGGAAGAAACGTTCTGGGGCGGAGGACGTCATGTACAGTATCACAACACATCATAATCGTAAACAAGTAACAACATCATCCATTGCATTAATAATATAATTTAATACAAGTGTGTTCTGTATAGTTATAAGACACCAAAAATATAAATCAAAATAAGAGATGAGTCTTGAACATGCTCCATCTTCTCAAAACCTGGCATCGGTACCTGTCTACTGATGACCTGAGAATACAAGTTATTTTGAAAGAGTTTATCAGCTTTAAAGCTGGTGAGTTCATAAGCATTTTAGTGTCATTGTTTGTACGAGAATGTTTGTAAGTGTTTAATGTATAAGTTTGTAAGTGTTTGTAGTAAATGCTTGTATCTCCTAGAAAATCCTATATTTTCTACTAAAATTTAGCCTTCTACCAAGGCATCAAATGTTCTGTATATTTGTTTCTTGTAAAAGTGTGTATTTTTCCCAAGTATGACCATCATTAACTAAATATAGTTTTTACATTACCGTTTATGTGAGAAGATCACAATGTGAATGCAATGGGAAATAATAAAGTATTGTAGTGTTGTATATAGTAACTACTGCTGTACTAACAACCTTAAACCAATTGTTAATTAAGGTATAATGTGATATGATTGTAACCATACTCGATCGACTAGTAAACACGACGCTCAAAGACGTCGAAATGGTATGACAATATATAAGTTTAAAAGAGTTAAAAGAAAAGGTTTAGCATATAAGAACAAGTTTGATAAAGAGTTTAGTATGTAAAAGAGTTTGATAAACATTTTGAAGTATTTTGAAATCCATCTATTTGATAACAGTTTGAAAGTAATAGAAATCTATCAGTTTGTTCTAGTTATTAATCACATGCAATTGATATAATAACTAGAATGTTTCATCTTGTATTCCCTCCCCCCCCCCCCATAAAAGCATTTAAAATCATTTAAATGGTAAATTAAGGGGTATGAACTCACCTGTAGTGAGTAACTCGAATGAAAGATCCATATAGGATTGTTGGGTGGCAATTGAAGTCTTGAGCACCAATGAATCCTATTTAACATATAATTACACATATGTGAATACATTTAATGTATATAACCACTAATGGTGATAGGGACACACCTTAGGGACATAAAACACTAAGAATTAAGTGTTACTAACACATATGGTTGCACATAAGGGGTGTATGGCCCTATATTGGAGTGTAAGGCCACAAAATCATGGGTTTTGTGTGTGTGCGGCCAAGTGTGTGTGCGGCCGCACACTCACTATGAAGTTTGCCAAAAATGTGTCCAAGCCTTAGGAATGTTCTAGGGAAGGCGGTTTGACCATTTCTTATCTTAAATGGGACTTTAAAACCATGTTTGAGCCTAAAAAGAGTGTGTGCGGCCACACATGGAGTGTGCGGTCATACACACTTGAAGATCATATGAAATGGCGTTTCTCATGAATAAATTCAAGGGTTCTTAGCTTATATCAAGCTATTCCAAGTGTATACCCGATTTAGAGGCTTAAAAGTGTAGTTAAAGTCCAAAAAGTAGTGTGTGTTCTTGGTGTTCTTGGTATTTTTGAAGATCTAACACCAAATAGTTGTTTTCATGGATCAAATCAAGGGGAAAGGCTAGTTAAAGCCTTGTATTAATGATTCAAGGAAGAAACACTTACTTGATTTGAAGATTTGAAGAGAAAAAGATGGTTGATACTTGAGAGAAAACGAGTTCTAGACTTGAAGAAGTGGAAAAAGTGCTCAAAATGACCAAGGACCATATATATACGTGGGAGTGTGTGGTTGTATTGAGTGTGCGGCTGGGATGGGTGTGTGGCCGCACACACCTTGTGTCGGTGTGTTTGTCTCATTTGCAAGGTGTTACACTCACAAATACTCATCCCAAGACCCATACTTAGATTATACTAGGCTTAGAACACTCAAATAGACCATAAACCGTGCTAAAATATAGCAAAACGAGTCTAACTTTGATAGATTTGAATGTTTGTACAAGCTAGAAATTTCGAGTTGTCACACAAGAGCTTGATGAGTTCTCCTTTAAACCAATTTCGGACCTTCTACAACTGATTCGCCGAGTTCATCTTCATCCAACTTAAGGTGTTTCGTCCATGACTCGTCGAGTTCATCCTTGAGCTTGTCGATTCCATATTCATATGGTTGGGATATTGCCCTGGACTTGCCGAGTTCTATTCTTGAACTCGCCGAGTTATATGATTTCTAGGTCCAGTTTCACATCTTATCTTATTGATTCCACTTCTAGACTTAACCAAATCGATCAAAGCAGAAAAGGGTTGCGGAATGTAAGTCCTCAAAATTGCTTGTGTATCAATCAGATCTAATTGATGGTGCGGAATCCCAATCAATTGGATGATGTCAGATCAATATAGAAGAGAAGGAGAAGACGAAGATGATGAATCTAATGATGTATTCAATATGAATGATGCTCCTTACAATAGATTCTCTCTCACACACACTTCTTCCCTCTAACTTTCTCTCTCTTTTCTAGCCTACTTCTCTTCTTAACCATACACTCCCACATGCACTCCTCTATTTATATGGACCTCCAGCCATACACATGTGTACAACCGCACACCCTGTGTACGGCCATACACAGGGTGTGCGGCCGTACACACAAACCGCAAACACATACAATATTACATAAAAATATATTTTCGTAGAAATGCAAAGTATAAACCATATTTTAGACCCAACAATCTCCCCCTTGGTTTATATCTTTCTTTTCTAAATGACCCAACAACCTCCTCCTAAAAAATAGCTGGCTTTTCTTGTCAATCTTCAATGGGAGCTTTGGCTTCAGTTTTAATCTTTGATTTCTTCACAGCTTCAAGATGAACTTTATGAATCTTCATGAATGACTTCATCTCGATCGGTTGGGCTTTTCTTCAAGATTTAACTCTGAACGCACATTGGGTGAGGAGGCTTGATGAAAAGATTCTTGAAAGATAGCACTTTCAGCTTGAGAATCTTCAGAGAGAACAACGGAGAGAAATAATCTTCTGGATCACTTCAGCAGGTTCATAGATAGTAGCAAATTGATTGAGGAGGCTTCAATGCAATCAGTCACATAATCTTGAAGTACAACTTCACCATGCTTCTGGGGTTGACATATTGAATGTTGAAAGAATAATCTTCATTTCTTGCTCCATCGAATGCGAATTCTTCGATGCTCACGAATGAAGCCTTGGCTCAGAAGATCTTCAATACAGTCTCCACGAGTCTCATCTACGCCTGAAATCACTTTTCAAGACAAAACAAAACTAAAAGAAAAATTAGCACACAAAAAAATATTTTTTTGGATTTTTGATATTTTCTGGAAAAATAAAAACAGAAAAAAAAATATTTTTTTTTGGATTTTCTGAACAAGAAATAACACTATTTTTGGATTTTTAATTTTCTGATTTTTGTTTTATTTTTGAATTATTTTTAATTCTCCCCCTAAAATTTGTGCATAGAGGAAAACTATGAGCAAATTTAACAAAAATAAAATGATATCTAACTTTAAGAATGATTTGGCATCAAAGTTTTTAGACAGCCTTTATCCGCTTGTCAGTACCTTTCATATTCACATCTTTGTCTGGTCGATCGCCAGTATTGTTGTCCACTTAAACACGAAAAAATGTGACAAAATTAGGACATACTATAAGTGACAAGACAATGTGATCCTAAGTTCCTAGATATTATATATGATCCTAAGTTTCTAGATACTATATCTTAAGGACCATTCAGCTGACGACGACCAGGGATATTGTTGTCCACCTAAATTGAGCAGCGAGATCTATAGACAATCTTTGAGTGTTCAATTTTAATTGTACTGGAACATGTTTCCTGCTTCCAGATATACCCCGGTAATCAAGGACTTCCAGAGTACTCCTTACATAGGATGAGCAGACCATCATTAGGGGAAAAGATAGATTCAGAGTATTATCACATATAGTGCATATGCTGTGTACAAAGTCGGATTGTTAGTCACGCAAAGGAGACAGCATATGGCTAACAGATAAGAGGAATTTCATATGTATAAATATGTATAATATGCAGAGAAATAGAGTTGAATATGTTACAGTCCAGGTCGGATCTCTTCCAATTATGCAGAGGATGTAACATATGACTAACAGATAGAAAGAAAGAAAATGATTTTCTACAGACCTAATTTATCGGAATTTACCAGTTGCCCAATCAAAACCGGAATTAAGGACAAAATCCGCACATGAAGGAAAAGTTAAACCACGGTTCCAGATACGGATTCATTTAACGTGACGAGTAGATTCCCATATATATCTCCCTGCTCAACCTATCTAAGCGTCGTATTGTCAGGCTAAACGGATCTAACTAGGTCAAGATTTGTCAAGTCTATAGATTCCTTAAGTTCATCTGCACCTAGTCAAGTCTGTTAAATTCTTCATGTCTACCGACGCATCAAACCAGAGCATAGACCCTTCAACTTTGGGTACGTTACACAGACTTAGATTGCCTGTTATCACTTGATAATATCACTTCCCAAAACATCTCCCTCAAGCACATTCCATAACCAACATATTATTATTTTGATTTTCTAATTAATTTTATTTATTTATTTTATTTATTTTATTTATTTATTATTTATTTATTTTTTAAAATTTTAAAATTTTTGTTTTGTTTTTATTTCTCCCCCTAAATTTGTGCATAGGAGAGAAACGAAATTAAATGCGCAAATTTAAACTATCCTAAAACAAAAGTTAGTCTTTAAAGCGAATCAACTTAAAATAAACTCAGGAGTATAGAGAAGAAAAATCAAACCGTAAGTTACCGATTGAATTTACATCTAGAAGGACTGAGAACAGCACGCGTAATCTCAGAACAGATCCGAAAATTCTTCATGCCATTAAGCACAAACCCCATATGATCCCTTCCTTTCTTCCCTTCCCGCAAAGGACACATACTCTCAAACAAATGTCTGAATGTTGTACAATTGAGAGATGTCCCCTATCAAGTGCTAGGAACAGCCACTACCAACAAACCGAAGTCTGATAATATGCCTCCATAGCTGCTCCGACACAGAGTGGGATCAGTTGGTCTTTGGAACCTAGTCCATTTTAAAACTGGGTCGACCTTTGTCATCCTTGCACTGTACTCTCTCCCATGACATATCCTGTTTATCACAAACAGAAGATGAAGAAATATTAGAGTTATTAGTTGATTTGGGAGAGTGAGCCTTCGGAACCCATTTGTAGTTAGGTTTAACCCATTTCTTTTTCGATCTGATGGGTGGCTCAGCACTTGATTTTGGTCGTTGAGATGACGTTGAGTTTGGCTTCAAGAGAGCATCTCTTGGATTTGGCTTCTTTGCCAACATTCCCTTCTTGTTCTTGGGATTCAGATTCTTGGCCTTTTGCACATTCCAGTCACCATTGTCTGAACGTGACCTAGAGGGGTTTCTTTTGGAAAATCTCCCTCTTGGCGTTTTCTGCCAGCCATGTGCGTAGTAGGGAACGTATGCGATTTGGACAATTTCTTGCAATGTGTCCAGGTGTTCCACAGTGAAAACATGTTTTTTTCTTCACTGTGGAGTTGTTTCCTCCTGCCCCTGGAGGCGTATCCTTGCCTCGTTTCTGATTGTTCCCACAAGCACACTTGCAGCAAGTCAGCTGTTTCACTTGATTTGGTGGCCTATACTTCTCAACAACAGGTTGATCAGAAGCAACTGAGTTCGAAGCAACATATTCAGAGTTCAAGGAGATGTTGGTTTGTTCAATGGTGTTCTCCTTGTTCTCATCCTCTGCTACTTTACCTGCACATAAAGTAGAAGCATTATTATCTTCAAATTGAATACATCCTCACACAAATCCAGCTAGTTTTCCATATCGAAGATGTGCCTCCCTGTCAATTTCGTCATGTGTCATAGGGATGGATGTGTAGTTATGATTGAAAGGTGGAGGAACACTATCATACCCTAGACCCTTGTTTTGATTTTCTTTGAATTTTAATTGGGTTTCATATAAGGACTCGACTGTATTACTTGACGCAGTGTAATTTTTGAAACTAACATCTGTTTTTCCACACTTAATTTTCAAAGCGTCAAGTTCTTCAGTTACAGCATCAAGTTTTTTCTTAATGCGATCCTAAGTTCCACACTTGTTGCTGTAATCTTCTTGTAATTTCCGGAAATCCTTGATTTTTGTTTCTAATTGAGCTTTTAACGGTTTCTGACCTTTTCTAAGAGTATAGCCTTCGTATTTGAGGTCCTCATTTTCTCTTGTTAATAAATCTATTGATTCTCGTAAAAAATTAATGGTTTTAACACAAGATGGAGTACATGAAACTTCATTTACCGGAATTGATGTGGAACTCATTTCTTTTATTATTATTATTTTTATATTTTTTTTAATTAATTTTTTTAATATTTTTAATTGCCCTTTGACTTAAAAACCGAGAAAGTCAACCTTAAAAGTCAATTTTAAAAAGTCAAACTTGAAAAGTCAAACTTAAAAGTCAAACCGAAAAGCCAAATTTGAAAAATTAAAAGTCAAACGAGAAAGCCAAAAGGTTAAAGTCAAAGGTCAAACTAGAAAAGTGAAAGTCAAAATTTAAGTAAAAAGTCAAAAATTAAAAAATGAAATTTTTTGGGTTGAAAATGCAATTTCAAAATAAAAGGAAATGGATTTTTGGGTTAAAAATGCCAATTTTCGAAAATAATAACCGATAAGGAGTCTTTAAAAATTAAAAACGGGAGGAAAAGAACATCAGAGTTGCTAGAGCAGTTGGTAGGGCGTTGTGATGTTGAACCAAGGGACCTGGGTTCAAATCCTGGCATCCCCAATTCCCCTTCCCCTTTTTTTAAATGCGAAGGCTGAACGATGCTGATGCTGAACGTCCAGACTGCACATGTCCGAGCCGCACTCCTTCAACCTACAGCACACCTTCAACCGGGTCGCACACCTTCAACAGATTTCCGAAAAAAACGACGTTTTTCACCCTTTTTTGCTCCAAAACTCGATCAAAAACTCGTTTTTATGAAAAATGCAAAGAAGTAACCCCCCTTATTTTTGCAAGATCTATCCAAAAACGTTGTTATCTTTTCAAAATAAGATCAAATAAGCTCCAGATCTGAAAAAAAATGATTGATACAACCAAGCTCTGATACCAATTGTAAGTCCCCAAAATTGCTTGTGTATCAATCAGATCCAATTGATGGTGCGGAATCCCAATCAATTGGATGATGTCAGATCAATATATAAGAGAAGGAGAAGACGAAGATGATTCTAATGATGTATTCAATATGAATGATGCTCCTTACAATAGATTCTCTCTCACACACACTTCTTCCCTCTAACTTTCTCTTTCTTTTCTAGCCTTCTTCTCTTCTTAACCATACACTCCCACATGCACTCCTCTATTTATGTGGACCTCCATCCATACACATGTGTACAGCCGCACACCCTGTGTACGGCCATACACAGGGTGTGCGGCCGTACACACGTGTACGGCCGTACACACAAACCGCAAACACATACAATATTACATAAAAATATATTTTCCTACAAAAGCAAAGTATAAACCATATTTTTGACCCAACACGGAACCATACCTCGAATTGTCGAGTCCCATGAACGACTCACCGAGTCCCCCAAAGTCTATGTCCATATAGTTGATTTCAGTCGGGTTTAACACATCCAAAACATTGAAGGGTCTAATTAATGGTTTGGTCTAGGCTTTCGTTGTAATAGGTTCTTTTGGGTATGTATGCAGTTTTGGTAGCTCGGTTTATAGTTTAAGGCCATAGTATTTATACCAGGCGTTTTCCGTTAATAGAAGCATGTGCAAGCTTGTTTTGATTTATGTTTCTACTTCATTCTTATTATTGTTGATAGTTTTGTTTGCGTGATCACTGGTAAGATCCGTTTCAGGACCTTACAATTGGTATCAGAGCAAAACCGTTGTCAAGGCATCTTACAATCGAGTTTTTGGCCATATTCCTCACTGTTTGAGATTGGAGTTGGTGTTTATTGTGAAAGGAAATCAAAGTTTAATCCAAAAAATGTGATTTCTTGAACTTCTGGGAGCTTACGGCCAAGAGTTTACGGCTGCAAACCCAGCTTACGGCCACAAACTCAAGATCCTTCTTGGACTGTAAACTCTGCTCGTAGACTGTACATCAAGTATCTTCAATAACCGCAACCGTAGATTCAAAAACCGTAATCTTTTGGACCGAAAAGTGTCAACCGTAAACCGAGTTTATGGCTGCAAACCACCTTTGACCATAAACCACCATGAGCTGGACTCTGTCATGGGCACAACCACACGCATTCCAAGACTGATGTCTGCTAAAGGTTTTCCTGAATGGAAATACCGGATAGAAAAGTACATTAAAATGAAGGAATTCAAGATTTGGAGAAGCATCATTAAGAATCCCGTCAGAATAACCACCACTGTTGTAGGACAAGTCACCGCAAAGCTATTGAGAACTACACTGATGAAGATTTTGAGAAGGTTGGGGAGCAAGAACGAGCTTTGGCCACTCTAACCATGGCCCTGTCCAGATATTGCTCATGGTTTTAGGGAGTATACTTCAGCAAAGGCTTTGTGGGAAGCCCTAATTGAGGTATATGAATGGAATGAAGACATAAAGGAGAGCCTCCAGAGTATCATACGAGAAAGGTTTAACATGTTCAACTACATTCCTGGAGAAACCCTGGAGGCACAGCTGTAGCGATTCACAACTCTCACCACCGAGATGACTGTAGCTGGGATCTTTTTCACAAAGTCTGAAAAAAATAAAAAGCTACTGAATGCTCTCCCAAAGTCATGGGAATGTGGCTGTTATCAAGAAGACCAAAGATCTAAGTCGCCTTACTCTTGCTGAAATGATGGCAGTCATCAAGGCCTGTGATATTGATGATAAACAGCGGGAGATAAATCATGTGAATTCATACTCAGCTGCAAACCTTGGAATCTCATTTAACAATGCTCTTTCATCTCTCTCTTTTTCCCCTACAGGTTAGCCTTTTGTTGCTCAGCAAGCTCAAATTCAATCCTTTTCCACTCCATCAGCTACTTCACTTCCCGCTGCATCATCCATGCCTTTCTCTCATAACCAATCATTTGTTGCTACTCAAGCTGCTTCTCCCTCTAATATGGCTTCTTCCTCAAATGCCAAGGAGTGTGATGAAAATCTTGCTCTCGCTACAATACTTGTTAACTGCTACAATGCTCTTGTAGCTGGAGACCTTCCGCCACAATTATCATTTGCTGATCTTGATCAGATTCATCCTGAAGATGTAGAACAAATGGATAATACATGGCAAATTACCATGGCAGTTTTTAGGGCAAAGCAGTTTGCGAAGATGACAAGGAAGAATAACTGGGCGATGAGTGCTGATAAAAAGGTAGGGTTCAGTAAAGGAAAGTTGCATTGTATCAACTGCCATGAGCCAGGTCATTTTGCTCGTGAGTGCTCGAAGCCGGATAGAAGATTAAAGAATGACCAGACAATGGTTGCAGTAGGAAACAATTGTTGGGTTTTGAGCATTCTAACACTCCTAAGTGTACATGCAACCCTAAATACCTTGGATCTATGTTTTCTCTATTATACATGCAAATAAGAACATCCAAGGTATTATCCTAATCTAGCATACAAATCAATGAGTGTAACAAGATAGAATACATACCTTTTGTTGTAGCTTGATGTCTTCAAGCTTTAAGAGCTTAGCCCCAGTAGTGTGGAAGCCTCAAGTGGAATCACAATCACCAAAACACTTAGAATAGCTTGAGAGAATTCTACAACTCATGAAATCGGCTAGCCCTTTCTTTTCACACACTAGTGGCCGATTTTGGTCAAGAATAAGATGCTTATATAGTTAGGGTTACACCATGTAAGCCCTAATTGACATGGCCTTTCATTTCCATGATCCATGGGTACAAATACACCATGGAGCATCCATGGACCATCCTATAGGTTTTAGCCCAACTTGATTATCCATGGAGCATTAGCCCACTATACAAGTATGGATGATTTACACAATCAACCCATATATTTAATTAGTCTTCTTTTGATCACTTAATTAATCCTAGATTAATTCTTGATCAATACTAATTAAATAATCTTATTATTCTTATTATTAATATACTAGAACTTATAATATATTAATAACCATAAGTGTCTTATTTCTCTCATTATAGTCTATCCAAGTGCATGATGGTATGCAACCCAAATGGACCATGCCGGGTCGGGTCAAGTCTTACCAATTATAGTTATGGACTTAGACATTAATCCAACAGTCTCCCACTTGGATAAGTCTAAAACTATTATTGCGTATGACTTCAAACCTAATTGGCAATCGTAGCTCTCAAAAGCTTCTGTCGTACTCTGACCTTGTAGATGAACTCTGACCTTTGTCAGTGACTTGTCCATTAGATAAGGGATCATATATTCCTCCATTCTAGATATCATATGGACTGAGACATGGATTATAATCATTCTCTCTGTCCATTTGTTGTTTCCCGATTTGCGATTTATGACGACTGACTAATTGAACGAATCAAATCAGTCTTGGCCCGGCCGAGCACTTCCATTTGTCATCATCAAATCATCGAGGGGCCCACAGATATCGCTTTTATCCCGAAGGTAAAAGGAACGGATAAACTTCGACTTATATGGCTTGTTCTACTACTTGTTGAATCATACACAAAGGCACGTTTTATAACACCGAGTTACCGTATGCGTTTACGTGCAATCAATGTACTATCAACTCATAGTAACAACTCATATCTCTAGGTTTGAAGAATATAAGATATTATCGTCTCATGATCACTCGTGATAAAATCCATGAAGTGATTCCAATGAGCGCGGGTTGAATCCAATACTCAGAACTTATGAGCACTCATGATTGTTGTAGCCTTGTCCAACACATTAGACCTCTACAACCCATCATGACAGTCTTAATTCATATCTACTTCCAACATATGACCGACTGTGGATGGTTTGAATAACTTAGTCATTCCGGAAGAATAACCTAGTTTATTCGGGAAGTCAAAACATGCAAAGTGAAACACAATAATAATTGAATCCAATATGGTATCAACCCTTTGAACATAAATAAAACACCTTTTATTTATCACCATATGATTACACATTATTCATTGTATACTGTTTCAGCTATCAACATTATTCTTGAATTTAAAACAATAGTTGTCCCATGCTCCAAGCATGTACACTATGTTTTCTTAAACACTAGTCATGCCACACACCAAGTATGCATATTATGTTTGTCTATGATCCTTACTTTGTGAACTAGATCAATTGAACATAACTTCAATGATTCTCTTTTCACACTCCCAAATCCTTACCGCAAATGCAAGAATTCCAAATTCATGCCATTTGCTGAAATCTGTTAGATTCTAAACTTATATGCATTGATCCTCTCGTAATGATTATGCACAAAATCATAAAGACTTGACAACAAACATTACAGAGCATTCCAAAGCAGATCAGTTGTAACGCCCGCAAATCTTGGCTAGTCAAATTAGAGGCAATAGGGGTCGAAAACGACTTTTCGACAAAAGATTATTTAGAATAAATAATCTTAACCAAGTTGTAGAGTATTTTACAAGGTTTTCGTACATATAAAGAACGCCGAAAACCGAGTTATAACGAAGAAGTTATGACCCGTTGAAGTTTCGCGACGGAACTGGCACGATACCGGGAAGCGTAAATAGTGAATTTACGATAGAGCGAGATTTAGCCTTAGCGATCTAAACGAAAGTCGTAGAATATGTTAAACTAAGAACATGGATAAAAAGAACGCCCAAATCTGACTTCGTATGAGGAAGTTATGATTTTTCTAAGATTTAGCATAGTAGTGCACAGCCCGAAATCTGAATTTTAGATCGGTCGATTTTTAGCCGATGGGATCTAAATGAAAGTTGTAGTACTCATAAATACCAAGGCGTGGATATAAAGAACGTCGATAATAGAGCTCGTATGCAAAAGTTATGGACGAAGCTTAGTCCCTACTTTTCGAGCGCGGCGAATTCGATACAGTTTTGTAACTCCGAGATAGAATGAGAATTAGCCAACGAGGTCTAAATGAAAGTTGAAGATCTCATTAATAGGAACTCAACGGTAAAAAGACAGACAAAAATGGAGCTCGTATGCAAAAGTTATGGACGAAGCTTAGTCCCTACTTTTCGAGCGCGGCGAATTTGATACAGTTTTGTAAATCCGAGATAGAATGAGAATTAGCCAACGAGGTCTAAATGAAAGTTGAAGATCTCATTAATAGGAACTCAACAGTAAAAAGACAGACAAAAACGGAGCTCGTATGCAAAAGTTACGGACGAAGCTTGGAGACTACTTTACTATACACTTCCTATAAATACAAGGGTGAACTCCTCATATTTTCTTCACACCATAAGCCTTTCTTTCTCTCTCTAACTTCTCTCTAGCCTCCCTAAACCCCTCCCAAGTCTACGGAACCTCCCTAGCACGAGAAGAGAGCCCCGGAGCGCCCGACGGCTCCGAGAAGAAAAGCTTTCGGCTCGGAAACGCTGCTCCAGCGAAGCCCGGTTTTTAATAAAAACCCGTTGTAAGTGAGCTACGCCTATAGTTTATTTAATATAGATTTTATTTAATTATGGTAACATTGTTAGGACCTTAAAATAATTATTTAGGCTATTATTATGAGTTATATTGAGTGTTATTTAACGCTTATATAATAGTAATAATAGCTAGACTATTAAATTAGTCTCGTCAAGCGTTAGACTAAACTCTAGTGGTAATGATACTAGGTTTCGTCAAGGGATAATTGTTTTAAGAGTAACGAAGTGCTGTCCGAGTGCCGACTCACCACCTTTCAAGTGAGTGCATGGTCCCTTTCATCTTACACATAGATATGAAGTATTTTACGTGCTATGTGTGCATATTATCTGAATACTTGCTGTCTATGTTGGATGAACGTTTTATACATGTTTTAAAGGATTTAAACTGTATACTATTTTATATATACGAATATGTTGGGTATGAGATGGGTAGATGAATGATGAGAGATAGAAGATGACGTGAGTATATATTGGCAGCTATAGACTTAGTGCCTATGAGACGAACACCGGTAGCTATGGACTTAGTACCTTTTAGATGTTGGTAGCTATGGATTTAGTGCTTGTTGGGAATTGGTAGCTATGGACTTAGTACCCATTAGTTAGACGCTGGTAGCTAAGGATTTAGTACCTGTTGAACATTGGTAGCTATGGACTTAGAACCTATTAGATAAAGACTGGTAGCTATGGATTTAGTACCCGATGAATAGACTATAGCAGCTATGGAATTAGTGCTTTATGAACGAACATTGGCAGCTATGGATTTAGTGCCAGTCCTATAACCCTGGAAGTAAGGGACTTCGGAATAAATGAATGCAGGATAGACGACTCTTAGGTTAAATCCTTAAGAGTAAAGAAGATAACGGGGATGGGTAATGGGGTTAATTGTTTGATGATTAAACATAACAATTATATTATTGTGGGTTGAAAACCCTATGTACTCACCAGGTTTCCCAACCTGACCCACTCAGTTTATGTATATCACAGGTGACGAAGTGAAGTGACATTACACTGAGAGATTTAAAGAGATGTAGATCACTAGTGTAAATCATTGTAAGTTCTGTTTATGCTTATGTTTCGGTATTAACGATGACATCCCAAACGTTTTAAAATGAAATAAATACGTTTCCTCGAAAATGTTTTAATAACGTATTTACCATGTTTTTCTGGGAACACATTCCGCAACCTTTTTATAAAACGAAGTACTCTGATTTTCATAAAGCATAAACAAAATCGGTCTTTTCTGGCCGTGATAATGGGGATGTCACAGTTGGTATCAGAGCATTAGTTTAAGCGAACTAGGAATATGGATTTATTTCTAGACTTAAACTTAGAATGCTAAGAGATGATTGTGAGGTGTGAGCACTAGCTTATTTTAGGAATGATGCCTAAATTGCTTTTATGTGCTAAATGATTTGTTATGCTATAGTTTGATCGGATCTATGGTCTGTTGCCGACCGGATCTGGAAACCTTATGTGTTTAGGATTCTAAACGTACGACTTCGATATTAGAACTAGCATGTAAACGTTTCGGAGTGATAAGGATGATTTAAACGTCAATCCTAAGTAAAGGTCTAGATTCACCTCATTAGGTGTATAGATCAAGATGGTAAGAACCCGTAGTGGAAACGTAAATGCAAATGGGAACAGAAACCAACCCCCAGTGATTGAGCAAATACCGGTGATGGAAGCCACTGCTGAGACAGTCACAATGGACGGAGTGCAAGCGATGATCCAAGCGATGTTGGATCGTCAAATGGAGGAAACCAGGCGTTTGCTCCAGCAAAATCGAGAGGAAGCGACCATTCAGATCGAACGGCCCGAGTTGAACGAGGGGCAGACTGAGGAGGGAAACTACAGTGGGACTGTTGGTCAAGCCAACCCACCAATGGTTAAGCAAAACCACCAGGATGGAGGAAATGATGGACGTGGATGCAAATACAAGGATTTCATGGCGTCCAAACCACCGAGTCTATCTGGAAGCCCGACGCCGGTGGAAGTCATAAACTGGATCTCCGAGACGGAGACGATGTTTGAGAGTTGTGAGTGTAGCAGCAGGCAAAAGACCGCTCTCGCGGTTCCTCTGTTGAAATCTAGAGTACTAAGCTGGTGGAAGCTACTAGCTGATTCGATGCCCAAAGGAGAAGCGAACAAGATGTCATGGGAGGATTTTCTGGTGCAGCTAAAAATGCAGTACTGCTCTGAACAGGATCTTCTGGAAATCAACAACGAGTTTCAGAATCTAAAGAAGGGAAAGATGAGTGTCATCGAGTATGCTGCAAGTTTTACGGAGAAAATGAAGCTTGTTCCTTATCTAGTTCCAACTGAACTCTCCAAGGTCAATAAGTTTGCCCATGGATTACCAGCAGACTTTGGTCCAATGGTCAAACAAGCAACCACTTTGAAAGCCGCCATCTGGGCAGCCAAGAATGTTGAGACCCAAATAAGGGAAAAGGGTCTGGAGAAAACTGAAGTTGGTGAGAAGAGGAAGTCGGAAGGATCCTCAAGACCTGATAATAAGGGAAAGTTCTCGAAGTCTAACCTGGACGACCGATGGAATGAAGCCAAGTGGTGTGAGAAGTGCAAGAAGAAACACTTCGGAAGATGCGATGGTGAAGTGACGTGCTATAAGTGTGGTAGGACCGGTCACTATTCCAGAGATTGTACATTCGAAAACAAGAAGTGCTACGAATGTGGAAATGATGGGCATATTTTAAAGAACTGTCCAAAGAAAAACGAAGCTGCAAGACCAAATGCACCGCCGAAACCAAGGGCATTTCACATGATCCTCGACGAAGCAGAAAACCGTGCGAGGAATCAAGGATGAGGACTTCATATCCGAAGATCAAGTTATGCAGTAGCCATAGTATTGTATGATGTAGCCTATTAGAGGCATAGCCTAGGGTGAACTTGAACACCTATGTAATCATTTCAAGAAATAATATAAAACCTTTGTTTCGTTATCTGATGTGTTAAGTTGATTCGTTGCATGGTGACTTGGGAAACTGCGAGACAATACTTGGGACGAGTATGAGTAGGTGTGAATGGTAGTAGAGGCCTATACTACCGGAAGCACAAGACTCACACTTGGATCAGGGAAAGTCACAAGGTTACCAAGAAGCTAGTAATTGATTTCGTTTTATTCAAGTGTGTTGTTACCATCGTTTCGGTAATGACTAAGAAGATTGTTGATATTACGACCCTAGTGGTCATATCGAATCGAGTCCGACTACGATGAGTATGTTGTGTGGTTCAGAGAACCAAGTTTGATGTAGCGTCTGACTTAAACCAAACGGTTGAAATCAAAGCGATCAATAGAAGTATCGCACTCGTTGTTAAAGAAGTTGGTGGCTAGAAATGCCTAATGTTAAAGTGTGATTATATCACATTAGAACATGAAGGAAGGCATAGTCTGTTTTAGAATTTAACTCTAAGAGACCTAAGTCTAAGTGTTGCAACATACGATGATAGGTCATTAGAATATGACACATCGATCTATAGTAGTAATAAAAGAACTTATCTCAAGTCCATATCCAGTAAGGATCGAGATTGTGACTTGAAGGTCATAATTTGGAGTCTAACCTGAGGTAGAGAGCAGGTGCACGATCGAGTACTCTTACAGTCAATGAGTTTAAGAGATAGAATTGAAGGAATGTAGAAGTTATAAATATTACCTAGGATGAAGAGATGACGTATGGAGTCATTATACGATCATGTTTCATTGATGATTCCGGGACGTAATCATCCTAAGGGGGAGATAATTGTAACGCCCGCAAATCTAGGCTAGTCAAATTAGAGGCAATAGGGGTCGAAAACGACTTTTCGACAAAAGATTATTTAGAATAAATAATCTTAACCAAGTTGTAGAGTATTTTACAAGGTTTTCGTACATATAAAGAACGCCGAAAACCGAGTTATAACGAAGAAGTTATGACCCGTTGAAGTTTCGCGACGGAACTGGCACGATACCGGGAAGCGTAAATAGTGAATTTACGATAGAGCGAGATTTAGCCTTAGCGATCTAAACGAAAGTCGTAGAATATGTTAAACTAAGAACATGGATAAAAAGAACGCCCAAATCTGACTTCGTATGAGGAAGTTATGATTTTTCTAAGATTTAGCATAGCAGTGCACAGCCCGAAATCTGAATTTTAGATCGGTCGATTTTTAGCCGATGGGATCTAAATGAAAGTTGTAGTACTCATAAATACCAAGGCGTGGATATAAAGAACGTCGATAATAGAGCTCGTATGCAAAAGTTATGGACGAAGCTTAGTCCCTACTTTTCGAGCGTGGCGAATTCGATACAGTTTTGTAAATCCGAGATAGAATGAGAATTAGCCAACGAGGTCTAAATGAAAGTTGAAGATCTCATTAATAGGAACTCAACGGTAAAAAGACAGACAAAAATGGAGCTCGTATGCAAAAGTTATGGACGAAGCTTAGTACCTACTTTTCGAGCGCGGCGAATTTGATACAGTTTTGTAAATCCGAGATAGAATGAGAATTAGCCAACGAGGTCTAAATGAAAGTTGAAGATCTCATTAATAGGAACTCAACAGTAAAAAGACAGACAAAAACGGAGCTCGTATGCAAAAGTTACGGACGAAGCTTGGAGACTACTTTACTATACACTTCCTATAAATACAAGGGTGAACTCCTCATATTTTCTTCACACCATAAGCCTTTCTTTCTCTCTCTAACTTCTCTCTAGCCTCCCTAAACCCCTCCCAAGTCTACGGAACCTCCCTAGCACGAGAAGAGAGCCCCGGAGCGCCCGACGGCTCCGAGAAGAAAAGCTTTCGGCTCGGAAACGCTGCTCCAGCGAAGCCCGGTTTTTAATAAAAACCCGCTGTAAGTGAGCTACGCCTATAGTATATTTAATATAGATTTTATTTAATTATAGTAACATTGTTAGGACCTTAAAATAATTATTTAGGCTATTATTATGAGTTATATTGAGTGTTATTTAATGCTTATATAATAGTAATAATAGCTAGACTATTAAATTAGTCTCGTCAAGCGTTAGACTAAACTCTAGTGGTAATGATACTAGGTTTCGTCAAGGGATAATTGTTTTAAGAGTAACGAAGTGCTGTCCGAGTGCCGACTCACCACCTTTCAAGTGAGTGCATGGTCCCTTTCATCTTACACATAGATACGAAGTATTTTACGTGCTATGTGTGCATATTATCTGAATACTTGCTGTCTATGTTGGATGAACGTTTTATACATGTTTTAAAGGATTTAAACTGTATACGTATTTTATATATACGAATATGTTGGGTATGAGATGGGTAGATGAATGATGAGAGATAGAAGATGACGTGAGTATATATTGGCAGCTATAGACTTAGTGCCTATGAGACGGACACCGGTAGCTATGGACTTAGTACCTTTTAGACGTTGGTAGCTATGGATTTAGTGTCTGTTGGGAATTGGTAGCTATGGACTTAGTACCTATTAGTTAGACGCTGGTAGCTAAGGATTTAGTACCTGTTGAACATTGGTAGCTATGGACTTAGTACCTATTAGATAAAGACTGGTAGCTATGGATTTAGTACCTGATGAATAGACTATAGCAGCTATGGAATTAGTGCTTTATGAACGAACATTGGCAGCTATGGATTTAGTGCCAGTCCTATAACCCTGGAAGTAAGGGACTTCGGAATAAACGAATGCAGGATAGACGACTCTTAGGTTAAATCCTTAAGAGTAAAGAAGATAGCGGGGATGGGTAATGGGGTTAATTGTTTGATGATTCAACATAACAATTATATTATTGTGGGTTGAAAACCCTATGTACTCACCAGGTTTCCCAACCTGACCCACTCAGTTTATGTATATCACAGGTGACGAAGTGAAGTGACATTACACTGAGAGATTTAAAGAGATGTAGATCACAAGTGTAAATCATTGTAAGTTCTGTTTATGCTTATGTTTCGGTATTAACGATGACA
Organism: Lactuca serriola; assembly: GCF_051521515.1. Taxonomy (NCBI): domain Eukaryota; kingdom Viridiplantae; phylum Streptophyta; class Magnoliopsida; order Asterales; family Asteraceae; genus Lactuca; species Lactuca serriola. The sequence continues at coordinate 45,078,693 of NC_136412.1, read as the reverse complement.
TCCCAAACGTTTTAAAATGAAATAAATACGTTTCCTCGAAAATGTTTTAATAACGTATTTACCATGTTTTTCTGGGAACACATTCCGCAACCTTTTTATAAAACGAAGTACTCTGATTTTCATAAAGCATAAACAAAATCGGTCTTTTCTGGCCGTGATAATGGGGATGTCACATCAGTTCCTTGGAAACATCCTTTTTGCATTAAGTTTCCTTAATCTTACACAGATTGAAAATTCTAACTTTGAAACATTTCCAGATTCCATTTTGACTATCACTTCTGAACAAGAGTTGCCTCCTTACAGATTATGTCAATATGGTCCTTTCAGAATTATCACTATACTTCCAATTGTCCTTGAGTAACCAATCTTTGGTAAACCTTAGATTGTCCTCGACAATTGTTTAATCCTTTTAGTCATATCCAGTTCTAAACCTTTTCCCTTCTTAATGCCCCAGGCATTTGGAAAATTTTAGAACGGATGAATATAGCACATGTAATCGATCCTATATCTGAAGCATATGGGACACGATTCATGATGTCTTACATAAAGACTAAACCAGTCTTTTGCTATAATATTTCCATTTCAATTTGCCAAGTTCTCATAATTCAGATTATGAAAAGGGATGCCGTAATCCTAATCGAATTTTAGAACGCAAATAATGGACCCATATACAGAATTTCCTTATGTTGAGCCATTCCAACATGAAATTCATATATATCCTTGACTAAATGATTAAAACCTCATGATCTAAGCTTATAGATTTGAGATGAAGCATAATTTCCTCTCCCTTAATTATAGCAAAACAACTCTTTCCCAATTGAAACTTTTGTTTTCTATAATTAACATTGCTAACTTGCAATACTTATCATAATTATCATGCTCCCACTCACATGATGATTATTAGCATAACACTTATGCTCCCACTAGCTTTGACATGTACTCAGAAGTCAGCTGGACAGTCTGAAATTTAGATTCATACACCCTTTCCGTAGATAGCTCACCTGTGTGTCTAAGCAATTTCAAGAACCATGAAAAGGGATGCTGTAATCATAGTCTCAATTGCTTAGGCATTTGCCATTTCTCACAAGTCCATGTTAGTGTGCCGGTTAACCACACGCGCTCCACTAACGACTTTTGAAAATGCAAATAACACAATTGATATCTTCGTAAAATCTACTTAGTGAAAGCGTTTCCTTACCATCATTTTCATGAATCAGAGAGAAACCTTATGACACTTAGATTTATATGGTGTATCAGTTCCTACCCATATGAATTTGTCAAACCATAATCACAAGATAAAGATAATGACAAATCCAAAACCATATGGATTGAACTCAATCTTAACTTCTTGCCACCTGGCAGCTCAAGGGCCTGCCATTGCTTCCAAGTTGTTATGCAACAAACTGAGAACTCTAAGAACTCATATGCAAAGCCAACTTTAACTGGAATGGGCACAAATATGTCAACACGATAGGTTATAAACCTCAAGTCGTGTGCTAGTGAAGAACTTCAGGTTTTATTCTTGATTATTTCTTGAGACTTTCAAGACCTTTAAGACTCCCACTGTCCTCTTGACATATAAGACTCCTTTGTCAAACATCCAAGAGATAGTGCGGATTCTAATCAAGACAAACACTTCACACAATTGGCCTAAGTTGGTCTTTGTTTTATCCAAAACATCACAACTTACCAATTTCAAATGTACAAGAGTAGAAAACTTTTACTCTTACATTTGACAAGTGTTTTAAACCTTCTGTTAAGACATGTCACTCAAATTACAATCTTGGAGTATGACTCTAAGACTTGTATTGGAACGATGTATGACTCATCTTCTTGATTTAACCACTTCAACAATTCAAGTTCCTCTTCTTAGTCATAAGAATGCACTAAGACTTCCTTAGAGAACTAATTTTGATATGGTTTCTTAATCATTAAGATGATCACAAAAACTGATACTAAAGTACTCTCCCATCTTTTCAGATTTGAGAAACTTTTATCCTTCTGCCTAATTTGATTCTTCTTATTCGCTCTGCCATACATTGGAACCTTTTCCAAAGTCTCAGAATTACACTTAAGCTTGTAAGTATAACCATATTTACTAAGCTTTAGTAAATTATGATGAATAATCTTATCAATCTTTTGTGGTGGACTTAATCAGTGCACAAGAATGTGTACTCGATCCCTTAGTCCTTCACTTGACTCACACATCCATGTGACCAAGTAATTAGTCTTAATTTTTCCAATACTTGAAAGTTCTCATTCATCATGCTATACAACTTGCATGATTCCAAGTTCCGGTCCAATTGAAACTTGCGTGATGAGAATCTTTCCTTATTTGGTAAGTTTAGACATTACCACAAATGAAAGAATCAATTTCATATTTCCACTCTTGCTATTAATGGAATCATGTAAGCAACAATTTTTCCTCAAATGCCATTGTAAGGATATTTTAAAATAAATAAAATCAAAAATTTCCTTTTATTTTAAAACTTTGCGGAAAAACTTATCCTTACAATCCATATGAAAACTTGTTGTTATCTATTCCTAAGCAATACATCATAACTCCTAAGAAGTAGCTCAAGAATCCGATCTTCAAACTATGCGTTAGAAATCCATCTACGCGATTAGATTCAGCATATTCTTTCTTTAAGTTTCTTCACCTTTTTCTTTGATTCTTAAAACATCAACATGTGACCCAGTCACATCATGTATCAAGAATCTCGGATTAGAAACTTAGCAGAGTTAGATAGTGGACTTTACCTGAAGTAGAGTCAAACTTATTGACTTCAACATCCTTAGGTAAATTTGGCAGATTCGTAACCAATGCCCCTTCCTTTGGCAATATAAACATATGGACCCTTTGATAATGGTACACGAGACTATCACAGACTTATTTTTTCTCTTTACCATTTGGTCAACCGAGTTGACTATGGCCGATCCCTTTCCATTGGGAAGAGAGTGCTTTCCGGGATTTCCTGTGTCACTATTGTCAATGTCCATCAAGTTTTAAGGAAGTTGATCTTAACAAATAGATACGATCATTAAGGGTCTTGTCATAGTCTGTTTCATAGGTGTCCTAAAGGAACTCACTATGTGACTTAGAAAGTGATTGAACCATCAACTTTCTCAAGACTTTGACACCCAACTATCCCGACTTGTCAATATGTGACTACATCTCCATGATGTGAACACACCTAGACCTTGCCTTGCCAATAGGGCTTGAGTGACCTTACACTTTTCAAGAACTTGTGGGTTGGGGAGAATAATTGGAGGAGGTGAAAGAAGTATGATTTCCAAGGGACATCACCTTCATTTAGGGAAGCTTGTTTCAAGAGATTTGGGAAGATCATAAATGTCTAAACCAGACATCTTTTGGGAGACATTCAAGATAGTTGATTTTTAAGTCCTTAATATGACACCCAATATGAAATATTAAGGCTAGGACCCAACAAACTATTTTATAACATAGAAGAGGTATGCCGTAATCCAAGCTATAAAATATTTGAAGGTAGGTGAATGACGATTCACCAATTTCCACCAAGATAAACGAAATGTATTATTAGGTTTTAATTGGATTTGAAACTCCTAGATCTTTGAGATTCATTGAACTGTTCAAAGGCATGTTTCAATCTCGAGTGTGCCCTTCAGGTTTTGTGACTGGGATGCCGAGGATCACAAAACAAGGTGTGAAGTAACCATGCAAATCACTTGGTACCCTTAAGTGTTTACCCCTCAATCGATGTGCCGGTTAACCACACACGCTCCATCGATACTATGATAAACATTAAGTTACCCTTTGCCTACCTTGTTAAATACGCGTTAGTGTGCCGGTTAACCACACACGCTCCACTAACCGACTTAAACAAAGTGCAAAGTGTAATTTCATGGATTAGCACCTTATTCACATTTTTCCTAAGTAACTAAGATTGGGTATTATTAAGAGTTTAGTTACTTAGTATTATCATTAATACTTTTAATGAAGGGAGAATTCTAGTCTTGTCAAACCCGTTCGGCTAACGACCCTCCACCGGTCAAGCAAGCGGTGGGTGAGAGTGGACACCCATTAAGTTGGCATTTTATAGGCAACAACCTTATACCCACCTTATAGACCGACTTCGTGAATGAGGCGTACTAGCGGTAAGACTGACTTTACTCTTATACGTATATATATTATTAACTTATAATATTATAAAGTATAAGGGTTGAATTTTAACTTTTAAAATTCTAAGGGCTAACTTGGAATTAAAGTATTCATAAGTGAAAACTTTTCAAATTCCAAAACTAGAGGGCAAGTTTTGAAACTATTCAAAACTAATTAATTCCATAACTTATGTGTTTAAAGTAGTTTTAATCCAAAAACTCTTCAAGTTCCATAACTTGAGGACAAGTTATGGAAGACTTTAAACTAATAAAAGAACTAACTTTTTCTTTATTTTATAACTTATGGATTTAATTATGGTTACATATTTTTCTTTAATGAAGTGACTCTTGAACTTCCATAACTTTAGGACAAGTTATGGAGTCATAAAAAAAAATCATTCAATGACACAAGACACTTCATTTTGTAACCATTGCCAACTTTTATGAATTTTATGAGTCTTTAATGTGACTCTTCATGTAACTTGAGGACAAGTTACACAAACACATTTTATACTCAACTCTTAGATTAAAATGGATTGAAAACAACTATTTCACTCAACATTTCTATTAATCTAAGCAACTCATAAGAACAAGATAATTCAAATCAAACTTTTTCATGTAATTAGTCTAAACCTTAAACTAATACAAAACATGAATCTATTGACAATTATCTTTGAAAATGGATTAGCATGAACATTACCACATCAAAAACAAGTTTATGAGTTCAAAAACAACTTAGGGTAATGTTCCTAGTCCATTTCTAGCCAAAAAACTCGAAAATATGCTGTCTGGGGGTCCAACTCGGCGAGTTGGATCGATTTGATCACTTTTTAGGCATGGACTCGCCGAGTCTCCTGATGGACTCGCCAAGTCTGATGATCAGACAGCAACAAATTCGTTTTTTTCAGCTTCTATTGCAGGTATAACAAGAAAACAAGCCTAGGCTCTGATACCACTATTGGGTTTTGAGCATTCTAACACTCCTAAGTGTACATGCAACCCTAAATACCTTGGATCTATGTTTTCTCTATTATACATGTAAATAAGAACATCCAAGGTATTATCCTAATCTAGCATACAAATCAATGAGTGTAAAAAGATAGAATACATACCTTTTGTTGTAGCTTGATGTCTTCAAGCTTTAAGAGCTTAGCCCCAATAGTGTGGAAGCCTCAAGTGGAATCACAATCACCAAAACACTTAGAATAGCTTGAGAGAATTCTACAACTCATGAAATCGGCTAGCCCTTTCTTTTCACACACTAGTGGCCGATTTTGGTCAAGAATAAGATGCTTATATAGTTAGGGTTACACCATGTAAGCCCTAATTGACATGGCCTTTCATTTCCATGATCCATGGGTACAAATACACCATGGAGCATCCATGGACCATCCTATGGGTTTTAGTCCAACTTGATTATCCATGGAGCATTAGCCCACTATACAAGTATGGATGATTTACACAATCAACCCATATATTTAATTAGTCTTCTTTTGATCACTTAATTAATCCTAGATTAATTCTTGATCAATACTAATTAAATAATCTTATTATTCTTATTATTAATATACTAGAACTTATAATATATTAATAACCATAAGTGTCTTATTTCTCTCATTATAGTCTATCCAAGTGCATGATGGTATGCAACCCAAATGGACCATGCCGGGTCGGGTCAAGTCTTACCAATTATAGTTATGGACTTAGACATTAATCCAACAACAATCGGGTCAGTGCTCAGGTCAACAGTGAGAATCCTATCGTTGCTCAGTCATTTGACTGGGAGGATCAGATTCAGGCCCTGAATATATCAAGACCTGAAAATGTGCATTTGGCTTAAGTTGGTGGTGAAGCTTCCACAGAGATTGTTACAACTGAAGATCAAGTGATGGAGCTGCAGTTTTTGCGCTGATGGTCTCTTCTGCTTCTAAACCAAATAAATTTGAGGTAAGTTTCCCTTCCTGCTCTCAAGCTTGTATTGATTATGTTAAAATTTTTCATGAAGAAATAGAAACACTACGTAGAGAAGTAGAGGACCTTAGATATGAGGGTTATCAACTTAGAAAAGGATAAAAACCCCTTAAGGCCTAGTTAGAAACTAAAATAAAGGGATCCAGAAGACTTCAGGAAGAATACAATAATACATGTGAAAATTATGACTACATAAAAAGACAGAACACTGAGTTAATTACTGAACTTGAAACATTAAAGGGCATAATGGAAACTGCTGATTTTAATTTTAGAAAATTTGATGTATCAAGTGAGGTAGTTGCTAACATGATAGACCACTGCATGCAATTTAAACATAATCAGTCAAAGGGTCTAGGGTATGATAATGTGCCTCCTCCTTTCAACCATTCATATCAGTTTCAACCTTTGTCCAAGGAGGAGATTTCCAATGAACCATTCATGGTTTATGGCAAGCCATCTGGTTTTGTTTCGAGAGGATTTATTAATGTTGAAAGTACTAACATTTCTACTTCTCCTGCAGATCAATCCTTAAATTAGTCAAAGCATGAAGTTGAAGGATCTGTTTCTGAAAATAAAACTGAGACTGAACCTGAAGTTTTAGTTTTAAATAAAGACTTTAATTTTTCTGATGTTAAAAGTGACAATGTTTTTTGTGATTTTTCTACACCTTCTGATATTGGTTTGAATGTTTTAAAGTGTTTGATGAGATGGTTGATAATTCTGATGTTTGTAATGATACTAATAAAAATACACCATTTCCACAAGTTTCTCCATCTGGCACACCTTCATTTATCTCACAACCTATTTCTTGTTCTTGTTCATGTGAGAAAAGCAAGGGTGTCGGTATGGAAAGCAAATCTGAAAAGAGCAGTACAGGTTTTAATAATAACAAATAGATTTGTTTCAGTTGTGGTATTGGTGGTCATATAGCTAGGAATTTTCCTAATAGAATGTTTGTGCATTATATGTCACCAAGGGGAGAGAACAAATATAGAGGAAGGTCTTTAACTAGAAAGTCCTCTAGAACTCGTTCTCGGAACGATGATTGGAAGGACGATCGTAGTAGAAAACGGGCAGTTTTCAAAAGAATAAAAAGTTCTTTCATAACAAAGTCCCAAACAGTTTGCCAAAACCGAACATGGCTAAGCCAAGATCGGTTTCATCAAGGAGCAACTATGGGTCTTCAACCAATTCAGGTAAAAAGCCCATGTGTTCAAGGCAAAACTGATAAAAATCCTATTTCAAAACCATCGGGGACTATTAGAAAACCTAATTACCAATAGTTGCCCAAAATAAGTTCCAATCCATCATCAATATCCTCTGGAGAATTAGTAAATAATGATAAATCTGAAAAGGTAATGGGTCCACCCAGGAACATGATGACCTAGGTTCCCAAATCTGAAAGATCCCACACATTTTGCAGGGACAGTTGCGGGGGAATGTCGTTAGACCTTGGTTCGTCAACAGCGGCTGCTCCCGACATATGACAGGAGATATCTCCCAACTGAACAACATTCAATCATTTAATGGGGGGTATCTTTCCTTCGCGAGTGGAGAAGGTGGCAAGATCACTAAGAGAGGAACCGTTACAAATGGAGTGTTAAGTTTCGAGAATGTCAACTTTACTCCCGAGTTAAAGCATAGTTTGTTGAGTGTATCTCAAATATGTGACAAAGGCTATTCTACACATTTCACTGACAAGGAATGTATGATTCTCAAGCCAAGCATTGTCATCCCAGAAGAATGGATTCTTGTCAAATCTAAGAGGGTTGGAAATGCTTACATTATTGATATGAAAAGCAATCTTCCAGAACAAGTTACGTGCCTCTTTTCAAAGGTCTCAGAACAAAATTCAATGTTGTGGCACTGAAGACTCGGTCATGCTAACGCCAAAAACTTAAATCATGTTGCGAAGAATGAGATGGTCCGTGGTCTGCCTGTCAAAGACTTTATAACTTTTGAAAAGTGTGTGTCATGTGCACAAGGAAAACATCATAGAAAAACCACACCTGTCGAAACAGGTTAACTCAATCAGTCAGGTACTTCAATTGCTGCATATGGATCTATTTGGACCAATCAATGTTCTTAGCATTAACAGAAATTCGTACTGTCTGGATGTGATTGATGACTTCTCTCGTTTTACGTGGGTTTTCTTTGTATCCTACAAAGTTGGGGTTGCTGGTCTAATTAAGAGATTCATTGTGTAGATTGAGAACCAAACTAAGAATCGGGTAAAGGCGCTTCGTACCGACAACGAAATAGAGTTCAAGAATTCTATTCTAGATCATTTTTGCGTAGAAAAGGGTATTATGCGTCAATACAGCTCTGCTCACACCCCTCAACAAAATGGTGTTGCTGAAAGGAGAAATAGAACTTTAAAAGACGCTGCAAGGAAAATGTTGTGTGACTCCAAGTTACCAGTTTTCTTTTGGGCCAAGGCGATTAACACTGCTTGCTATGTTTAGAATCATGTGTTGATAAACAATGCTCAGATGAAGACTCCTTATGAGATTCTATATGGTCACAAGCCTTCAGTCAGTCATTTATATGTATTTGGCTGCCCTTGCACCCTTCTTCACCTAGAGACCAACCCAAAGTTTAATGCCAAAGCCGATGATTGTTACTTCGTACGGTATGCTACACGCACCGCATATACGGTCTACAATAAGAAGACGAAGCAGGTTGTGGAATCTTATGACGTGCGCTCATTGGAGGAGAATGAAACGGATGCTCGAGTGGGTCCAGATTGGTTGTTTGATTACACATCGCTTTTCAAGTCCATAAATATGTCTTCGGATAGCTCATCTGGATCTTTCTCTGGTTTGAAGAATGTTTCTGAAGACGAAGACGAAGAACTTGTCTACAGACCCCCAACAGTATCCTCTTCACCATCTGAGGGGGAGTCCTCTGCTGCGCCTGAGGGGGAGTCATCTGTACCACCTGATAGTCCAAAATCTCCAGTTCAGAATGATACTCCTGATGCTGAGACTATACCACTTACTCCTGTAGAAAGAGAGTTCATGTCTAGAGATGCTTCCGATGTCACTTCAACCTTTATGGAACTACTCTTTTCTGAAGACATTTCTAGTGAGTTTGTAGTAGAGTCATCTGGTGTGGAACAATCAGCAAATGAAGGAGGTGTCAATATTCATGTCACACCCCAAAACCCAGGGCGGAAACGTTCCGGGGCGGAGGTGACTTCATGTTGAATATCATAACCAATGTACATAGTAAGCTCAGCAAACACAAAACATTACATTACATAGAATCATTTACATTTGTTTGAAAGTAAAGTCATACAAGTGTTATACATATATATCATATGAACAAAAGTAAAGACGAGTCTTCTATACGCTCCGTCTTCTTCAAAAGATCGTGATGTACCTGTCTAATGCTGACCTGAGAATACAAGCAGTTTGAAAATCAGCATAAAGTTGGTGAGTTCATAAGCGGTTTAGTTTTGAAAAGATCGAGTTTCCTTTGGTTTTCTGAAAAAGTGGTTATCCAAGAAAATCCCATATTTTCTTTTTAGTTTAGTTTTCTATTCGCTACACCATTTGTTTACGAGTTGTTATGTTATCCCAGGAAAATCCCATATTTTCCTAATGTTAAGGTTAGTTCTTAGTTCTAATTTCGATGTACTAGTATCTACCATACTTTTAGTATTAGTTAGGTATTCTGATATCTTAGTTACTCTACATTTGAATGTCGGTTATCTACTATACTTAGTTGTAATTTTCGAATATTTGGATACACTCAGAAACGTACATTAACAGTGTTTTCGAAGTTCTGGTGATTTCCAAAGAGTACATTAGACGTATCTTCGAAACTCTGCCGACATCCAAAGGCGTATGTTTTCGAAACTCTGTCGATGTCCAGAGGCGTACTTTCGAATTAATTTCGAAACTCTGGTGACACTCAAGGCGTACACTAGCTGTATATTCGAAATCTTGGCGTCATCCAAAGGCGTGCTTTCGTATTCGTATTCGTATACCTGTTCCTATTCCTATTCGTATTCGTATTAGTATTCGTATTCGTATTCGTATTCGTATTCGTATTCGTATTCGTATTCGTATTCGTATTCGTATTTGTATTCGTATTCGTATTCGTATTCGTATTTGTATTCGTATTCGTATTCGTATTCGTATTAGTATTCCTATTCCTATTCGTATTCGTATTGTTATTAGTATTCCTATTCCTATTCCTATTCCAATTCGTATTCGTATTCGTATTCGTATTCATATTCGTATTTGTATTCGTATTTGTATTCACATTCGTATTCATATTCGTACTGCTCCTAGTTATACTTTTGTATTCGTTCTATTTCTAACTGTACTTTCATATTCCTTTAGTATTAACCTTAGTTTATGATTAGTATGATTTCTTTTGCAAAAATGTAACATAGTTTATAACACTTTTTAAAGAAATCTGCATTTAGACTAACAGTTTCCTCTGCAATTCAAACCATTGGTTAATACGATTTTCGATATTAAAAGCATACATAAAATGAAACATTTGAGCTAAAAATAAGTTTAAGTAAAAGATTTCCTTGTACTTTTGCTTGTATTCCCCCCTGAAAACATTTGAAAAACACGGAAAAAGGATAGGAGTATGAACTCACCGGTTGAGGAATGCGTCGTCTAGGATGTTAAGTGTCAGTTCGGGGCTTGATAATGCGCGAGGTTCCTATGTAATATGAAATGATATACAAATGTATCTAATTAGACTTTGAATCATTAATTAGATATGATTATACACTCCAAGGCGCGAAAACACTTCAAATCAAGTGTTTGGAGTGACCCGGGTGACATCTACGGACGTATAGGACTTAGATAATGAGTTTGCTCTTCAAGAGTAAACTCCTTAGGGAGTTTACGGCCCTAAGACTATGACCACATGAGTTCACGGCCGTGAACTCATGGTTGATGGGTTTTAAGGTGCTAAATGGTCAAATATCACATGGGAAATGTTACTAAGATTTAATCTAAGGCATAGGAATGGATTTAACCACCAAAGAGACCATCAATGGGAGTTTACGGCCGCGAACTAGGATTTTACGACCGTAAGCTCCTAAGTATCCTTTCTTTTCATGATTTGGTGGCTCTAGATTAATCATATGTGATTTGAACTTATTTTACAAGCTATAGAATGGATTTAGGGCATCATTTGGCTAAGGTATAGGAGTTTACGGCCCAGGAACCTATCCTTGGGGGGTTTACGGCCGTAAGCTCCTATAAGAGTGGTTTTAATCAAGTTTTAGGCTTCTAATTCGACTGTGGTTGTTTCTAGACTTTAATCCAAGGCTATTGGTGTGTTTAAATGGCATTTTAACACTTGGAAATGAGTTTACTCTCCATGATAATGAGTTTTCGGCCCAATCATGTTCTTGGGAAGTAAACTCATGTTTACTCCTCTAATGACGAGTTTAAGGTGTTCTAAGTCCAATCCCATAAGTCTATAAGCCATATCTAAGCTCCAATGGTGTTTTGGAAGGGTTTTAAGGCTCAAAAACCCCACTTTTATGTGTTCACGGCCCAAGAATGTTCCAGGGCTGTAAACACATGTTTATGGTCCTAAATCATGATTTGAATTCGAAATTGAAGGCTAAAGATGTTATACTAGGAGTTAGGGTAGTTACCTTGATGATTTGAAGCTTGTTTTGGATGATTTTGGCTTGATTTCGAGTTTTAGAGAGAGAAAGTAGAGAGAGAGTAGAGAGAGTGGAAAGGCTTCAAATGAGGCTCTCTCAACTTTATATATGCTCAAGGTTTAGGACACGGTGGAATTCTACCCGATACCGACGTTAAACGGGGCTTTTGGTCGCACCCGATTAAGTTGTTGTAACCCGGCGGAACCGATTCTAAAAATTTCCAAATTAAAATTTTGGGCCTTTTACATGAGTTTCTAAGGAGTTTGGACACTTATGAGATTATAATAAACATATAAATTTAAATAACTTAGCCCAAAAACGAAATCGGAACGAATCGCTAAAGACAGTTTTTACGGACGAAACGAGTTACGGCGAGGGAATAACTTCAGGGTTGTCACATTATCCCGCCATTAGAGGGAATTTCGTCCCGTAAATTCAAAGATTAAGATACAGTTCATGAATTGAAAAGAGATATGGATGATTCTACTTCTTCGGGTCTTCACGCTCCCAAGTGGAATCGGATCTCCGCTTGACATTTCAGTGAACCCTTACTATCGGGATGTGGCTTTGTTTCGTACACTTGATCTCTCGATCCATGATCTCAATTTGTTCTTCCATGGGGGTTCAGTCTTTCGTTGATTTCGGTATCATCAAAGGGATTACTAGGGTTTCATTGGGCGGGCGCTTCTAAAGATTCGAGACGTGGAGACAGGATGGATACTACTAAGTCCTTGAGATAGTCAAAGTTTGTAGACCATGGTTCCGATTTTGACGGGGATTTCGAAAAAAAAAATTCGATGTATTACGGGTGAAGTTTTCCGCACTTCCCAAAGCATATCATGCCATTCTGGGATAAGACCTTCAACAGGACATAAGCTCCAACAAGAGGGTATATCTTCATGTGGCAGAGTAACTAAGGGTTTGATGATTCTGAAAGAAATTTCTAGGTGGGTTTGCGATAATAACCGGTGGGAACCAAGAATTGACGGGTTTCTATGGGTATCTTCGGTGCCGACTAAGTCTCTATCGCCTTGATTTTTGGAAGGGTCTACGGGTATGACTTCTTTGCTTACTAAATGACCGCGGAAAGTGGTTTGACCGAAGGGCACCACTACTAACTCGTAGTGACCGTACCAAGTCCTGACCGCTGTCATGGACACATCCTCCTCACGGAGGTTTGGCTACGAGGTAGTTCCAGGGATTAGGTCGATGCGAGACTTGACTAGACGTTCGGAAGGAATTCTCGGAAAATATTCGGGAAAGACATCAGGGAAAGAGCTGCAGACTTCCTGTTTCCTGATGATCACACAGACGAGGAATGCATGGCACTCCCTTCAGGGAAACTTTTTATGCTTTGATGCATGAAGTGATGCAAAGGTTGGATTTAGGTTTGATGCCGAAGATCATGAGAATTAGGTCATAGGAAAGATTTAGGCGAATGACCTCTCCAAAACCAAGAATAACAACATGAATGAGACTCGGTCATTCCATGCCAATGATCGCATCAAAGCTTTTCATGAAAATTTTGCCATTTGATCGAATGGAAAAGAATAATTATCCTGATTAAGGATACAACCTATGGGTATGACATTATCGTTCTCTTTCTCACTTGTTAACCATCTTGAAAGTACATGTTTCGGTTACTAACGAAGGACTAAGTTTAGAAAGGTGTTTGAATGGATAGTTAGCAAATTTCTTTCGGCATTAGAATCGAAAAGGATCACAGGTATAAGATTTATTGAGGAGAAATATACCTGTGGCAACGGTGGGGTCGGTGGCTGCCTCATTTTGTCCTATAGCTAGGACTCTCCCGGTGTTGCCAGATGTTGCTGCCTTAGGGCAGTTTCGCTTGTAATGTCCGACTTCTCCACAACTATAGCAGGCCTGACCGATAGTCGCTCCAGAAGCTTGACTAGTTGATTGGGTTGGTGCTCTGCAGCTTCGCGCAAGGTGACCCTTTTGGCCACAGTTCTTACAAAACTTTGTGCGACAAGGTCCAGGGATACGATGGTGGTAACTGCACCTATTGCATCATGGGAGGATACCGGCATATCCGGTGATAGGTGCTTGGGCTGAGGAACCGATAACAGAAACAACAGCAGGGGTAGTGGCAGCATGGACTGCCACTATCTGTTGTTTCTTCGAGGACTCCGAGGAAGACTGACTCTTCTTCTTCTTCCAAAACTTTCTTTTCTCACCACTCTTCTCTGTCGGCTCAGGAGTGGTGGCCGCTTCCTCTGTGTCATCACTATGGTCGATCAAGGTTTGCGCTAGGCATTTGGCGCTGTCGTAGTTATCCAGCTTCGCAGCTAAAACGTTCCCTTTGGTTGGCTAGGTCAATCCCTAGATGAACCTCTCAATCTTTTTACTCTCCGAGGTAACCAATCCCGGACAGAGAAGCGCCAAGTCATCAAATCTAGATGTGTAGGCGGCGATATCAGAACCCTTCATCTTCAGGTTCCAGATTTCATTCTCCAGTTTCTGTATTTCACCCCGAGGACAGTATTCCGCGAACAGAAGTTCCTTCATAACTTCCCAACCCATAGCATTTGCTACAGGTAAAGTTAAGGATTTGACTCGGCCGTTCCACCAAGTCAAAGCTTTATCAGTGAATGTGCAGGCGGCAAATTTCACCTTGTCGGATTCTAAACAGGCACAGATCTCCAAGATAGACTCGATTTTCTCTAACCACCGAGTTAGAGCAATGACACCCCCTGTGCCATCGAAGAATGTGGGTTTTGCGTTCATAAAGTCCTTATAGGAACACTCCTTCCGGTATCCCTGATTACCTTCCTTGTTTTGGGGCTGGGGAACTCCTCCTTAACCACCGGGGTTTATGTGAGACATGGCGGTTGCCACTACGGCAGTAATAGCTTTTTGGAACATTACGGGATCAAATTGGGGAGGAGGTGGTGGCAGAGGGTTGTTGTTGTTCTTTGAGTTGGGTCACTTTCTTGAAGGCATCTTGATCTAGAATAGCCAGGAAAGAGAGGATCATAAGTCCTCTGAATTGAATCAAGAGATATGGAACAGGGGATATCTCATTAAGATAGTTATAGAATTCTATTAAGCGATAAAGTAGGAAAGAGTTATCAAAGCAGATAATTTATCGCTAAAGGAATGAGCAAGGAACAATGCTTGAATCGGATTTCTACAACGGATTGGCTCGAGAAATACTTGTTGGATTAGTGTCTAAGTCCATAACTATTTTGGTATGTACTTGACCCGATGGTGCATGGTCCTTTTGGGTTGCCTTCACCAAAGCAACTTGATAGGATGAATTATGGAGAAAATGATTAAATATGATTTATTAATATATTATGAGAATAATATATTAAAGGAGAAATCATAATGTTTAATTAATATTAGTCAATAATTAATTAGTAATTAGTTTTGTGACTAAAAGAGATTAATTAAACTTAAGGGACTGGAATTGTAATTATAAGATAATTGCAATTTGGGCCATGGATTGCCTTATATTAAGGAGTGGACGAATTCTATGGGGAAACCCATGGGGAAATCGTCCAAGGCCTTAAGGAAAGGAATCTATGGGTTGCTTAGGGCTTAAGCATCCAATTTAGGGTTTCCTTGTTAAGATAACCCTAATGGCCTCCTATATATAGATCCCTTATGACCCAAAAACATGGCTAAGCAATCTTCTAGGGTTTCACATGTTTTAGGGCAGCCTCAATCCTCTCTCCTCTTCATCCTTTTGCTCTTGGTGTTTGTGAACCATTAGAGGAGTGACATTTGTGACTCTAAGCTTTCTAAAGTCAATACAAGGAGGAATTGGATTGTTATTGCTACATAACAATCAAGGTATGATCTAAACCCCAATTATATGTTATATTGATTATCATATTCTAGATCTAGGGTTTATAGTCTTGGATAACTTGCATGTACAATAGAGAAACCTAGATCCATGCATTAGGGTTTGTATGAGCACATAGGATGTTCTTATGACCAAAACCCATCAGTGGTATCAGAGCCTAGATTGGTTTCTATTGTATTGATGCTTTGTATGTTGAAAAATTCGATTTTTTTTTTGTTTCTGGGGGCTAAACTCGCCGAGTTCATGCTAACTCGACGAGTCCATGCCTGACTCGACGAGTCGGCTGGTCAGTGAGAGGGAAAACCGGGATTTCTTGCTGTTTTTGCTTGAGGATACTTGCCTTATCATATTAGATCAATATAAATCCAATTTTTTGATATATATGACTATATTCTTGATCTAATTGAAGATATTTATCAATTAATAAAATATTTGTTTCCTTATGTGATAATTGATTAATTATTTTGATTAAATTGGTAAATTGTTTTGCAAGAAATCATTGAATAAATCAAATATGGATAATTATGTGATTAATTGTTAATTATGATTATTTGTTATTTGATCCTTGTGTTATGAAAAGTTTCACATTTTCCCCTTTAGGTTTTATAGTTTAAATTTGACCTCAAAAGTTTTGTTGTTTTGAAATTTAAATAGTTGAAATCCTATTATTTTGAAAAAGGTTTCAAAACTTGCCCTCAAGTCTTGGAATTTAAATTTTCATTAATAATTTAATTTTGATGTATGTTTAAATTCTAAACCCTAATGTTTCGATGTGTTTCAAAACTTGCCCTCAAGTTTTGGAATTTAAAAGTTGATTAAAAACTTAATTAGGAATGTTAAAATTCTAAAACCCTAGTATTGTTTTGAAAAGTTCAAATCACACCCTTATGGTTTTATTAATTAATTAAGGTGTATAATTAAAAGAGGTTTAATAAATCCATAAAGTTTTGGTTTAAAATTTAATTGAATTAAAAGTATAATTGTTAAATTTGACCACCTAATATTTTAAAAGTGTAAAATACACCCTATACTATATATAACATTAAAAGTCTAACATTATATATATGTATGAGTAAAAGTCAGTCTTACCGTTAGTAGGCCTCATTCACGAAGCTGGTCTATAAGGGGTGTTTAAGGAAATTGCCTATAAAATGGCGATTGAATGGGTATCCACTCTTACCCACCGCACTCTTGACTAGTGGAGGGTCGTTAGCCGAACGGGTAGGATGGGACAAAACCTTCCATTATAAGTATAATGAAGTATAAAAGTAACTAAATCTTTTTATAAAATTCCCAATCTTAGTTACTTAGGCAAAAGTGAATTGATGCAATTCCATGAAATTACACTTTGTGCCCTTGCAAAGACGTTAGTGGAGCGTGTGTGGTTTACCGGCACACTAAATGGTTCTAAGCAAAGGTAGCAAAGGGTGACTCAATGTTTGTCATAGTTCGGTGGAGCGTGTGTGGTTTACCGGCACATCGAATAGGTGACTGTAACATGTGAGGGCACCATGTAAGTTTGCATGGTTATTCACACCCGCTTTGTGATCCTCCGCATCCCAGTCACAAACAAGAGGGGCATATCGAGATTTAAACGTGCCATTGAAATGTTCAATGAATCTCATAGGATCTAGGAGTTTTCATAGATTTAAACTTAAATTTCTTTTTCGTTTTTCATGGTGGAAATTCGTGAATCGTCATTCACTTACCTTCAAATGTTCTGCAATTTGGGTTACGGCATCCCTCTCCCGAGTTGTAGAATATTGTGTTGGGTCCTAGCCTTAGTATCTCATTTGGGTGATTTACTAAGGACTCAATCAATCAACTAACTTGAATTCGTTTTCTCCCATTTCGTAGATGTCAAAGTTCGACAACTATGGTCTTCCCAAATCCCGTGGAACAAGCTTTCCACATGAAGATGATATTCCACGATTCGATCGAGGAACAAGAAATCATGCTTCACTTCCTCCACCTCCTCCAATTATTCTCCCTAACCCACAAGTTCAAAGGCTTGAAAAGTTCAAGATCACTCAAGCCCTTTTGGCAAGTAAACATAAAGAAGGAAAGTCGGTGTGTGCACACGTCCTAGGGATAAAGTCACACATTGATAGGTTAAGAATGTTGGGATCCGTTGTGTGTGAGGAAATGGCTGTTGATTGGGTTCTTCAGTCACTTCCTAACTCATATAGTGAGTTCGTAAGAGAGTACTATATGATGAACCACGAAGTGACCCTTATAGATCTCACCTATATGCTTATTGCTTCTGAATCAGCAATGGTTTGGCGCAATAGAAAAGCAAAGTTGATTGGTGAATCTGCCTTCAAGGCCTCTATGGATATAGACAATGGCAACGAAAGACATGCTATGATCGAAAAGTTTGATCATAAGAGAAAGGCAATGTCTGAAGTAGTTCTGTGTCATGTTCAAAAAGAGTCAACTTGCTTTTATTGCCAAGAGAAAAATGCATTGGAGACGAAGCTGCCCCATTTACCTAAGAGATCTAAGAGATGGGAGAGTCAAAACGTATGGCTCTAATATAGGTAAAATCCATTAACTAACTCTTTTAAGCTTCTATTCAATTCTCATTTTGAACGCATAAAAGGCAAGGCACCTTAATCAATGAAAGGTACATTGATAGGAAAGGGTGATCTGCTTAACTACTTGGAAGACATGGTGGGCAGCTGTGCTACCATAAGGCAAGAAATCGAGATTAAGAAAGTTCGATCCATATGAGTTTGAATTTGTCGTAAACTTTGGTTTTAACAAATTCACATGGATAGGAACACATACACCGTTTAAATCTAAGTGTCATAAGATTCCCTCCTTCATGAAAATGACTGTGAGAAAATGCTTTCACTAAGAAAGATTTTACAAGATAGTAATTGTGAAATTGTATTATCGAATTCGATTATGGTTAGGGTATCCCTCTCCGTGATTTGAATTGTGAGGTTTGACAATTAGTCTGAATTGTTTAGACACACATATGAGCTATCTAATGAAAAGGTGTATAAGTTCAAGAAGCCTTGATAAAATATTATCAAAGCATTAAGTATTAGAAACATGGACTTAAGAAATTCAATAGGTATTGTTTTTCTGAAAGTTAAGATGTTTATGAATACATGTCGAAGCTAGTGGGAGCATAAGTGTTATGTTTTATAATCATCATGATAGTGGGAGCATAAATGTTATGATTGTATGATTATTAAGGAAAGTATTGCAAGGTTAGCAATATTAATTATAGAAAACAAGAGTCATACTTTGCAAAGTTGTAAGAGTTGAAAGGTTGTTTGCTATAATTAAGGGAGAGAATATTATGCTTCATTTCAAATCTAAAGGCTTAGGTTGAGAAATGTTAATAAATTTAGTCAAAGGTACATAGTGTGTTCTTAAAATTTCGATTATGATTACGGCATTCCTCTTCACAATTCGTATTTTGAGAACATAGCAAATAAAATATTATGGCAGAAGATTGATGAAGTATCAAATCTTTATGCATCGTGTCCCCTACGCTTCGGGTATTGGATCGATTGCAAATGCTATAATATTTGACCATTCTAAAATTTTCCAAATGTCTAGCGCATTTAGAGGGAAAAAGGACAAGAATTGGTTTTGACTAAAATCATTAAACAACTATCAAAGGACAATCCAAAGTTCGTTTAGGATTGGTCGCTTATGAGTAGTTGGAAGTATAGTATTGGAAAATATGGAAATGCTTCCATATTGGATGGACCATATCGACATTATTATAAATAGATAAGATTCTATTAAGAATGAGTTGTCATATGGAAAATATGGAAACGTGTCCATATTGGGAATTGAATATTGAAAATCTATGTCTAGATTAGAAACTTTTATGCAAAAGGATGTTCAAAGAAATGTACTTTGAGTGAGAGACATCATATCTAAGGAATTGTATTGTAACAATCTCCGATAGAGGATTTTGTAATATCATTGGCAATAGTCTTTGTGGCTTTGGTGCAGTGACATTACGAAAGGATCATTGCATAAAATGTTAGAATCTAATATACTCTATAAGTGGCAAGAATTTGACATTCTTTTACTTATGGAAAGGGATTAGGAGTTGTGAAATGAGTATGATTGGAAATGTGTTCATTTGATCTATTTCACAAAGTAAGAACCATAGGTAAACATTGTGTGCATGCTAGGAGCATGGGAAAAGTGTTGTAATTCAAGTAAGAAGTTGATTAACCGAAACAAGAAATAATGAGTAATCGATATGGTGATAAATAAAAGGTGTTTTATTTATGCTCTAAGGGTTGAGGCCTTATGGGATTAGAACTATTCTTGTGTTTCACTTTGCATGTTTTGACTTCCTGAATAATTTAATTGGTTAAGAACAGTCAAATTATTCAAACGGGCCACAGTCGTTCATATGTTGGAAGTAGGTATGAATGAAGACTGTCGTGAATTGGTGTGTGGATTGTCTAAAGAGCATTAAACATGAGCAAATGTTTGCTGCAACGTTCATGAGTGCTTATGAATATGAATTTGAGCATTGGATTAAACCCACGCTCACTTGGATCACTCCATGAATTGTATCACAAGTGATTGGTGAGACGATAACATCTTATATTCTTGAAACCGAGATGTGTGAGTTGTATCTTGCAAATCGGTTGCACATTGATAATATGTAAACGCACTAGTAACTTGGTGTTATAAAACATATTGTTGTGTGTGATTTGGTGACTAAGTGCAAGCAAGCATTGTATCAAAGTTTATCCGTTCCTTTTATCCAAAGAAGGATAAAAGCAATATCTTTGGGCCCCTCGATGATTTGGTGATGACAAACGTAAATGCTCGGCCGGGCTGGGGCTAATTTGATTTGTTCAATTAGTCAGTCGTCATAAATCAGAAGTTGAGAAATAGTACAAAGAGAATGATTTGAAATCATGTCTTATACGATATCTAGAATGGAGGAATATATGATCCCTTATCTAAGGACACGCGTATCTGATAGGATCAGAGTTGACAGCGGCTTTGGAAAGCTACGATTGCAGATCAGGATCTGAAGTCATACGCATAATAGTTATTAGACTTATCCAAGTGGGAGACTGTTGGATTAGTGTCTAAGTCCATAACTATTTTGGTATGTACTTGACCCGATGGTGCATGGTCCTTTTGGGTTGCCTTCACCAAAGCAACTTGATAGGATGAATTATGGAGAGAAATGATTAAATATGATTTATTAATATATTATGAGAATAATATATTAAAGGAGAAATCATAATGTTTAATTAATATTAGTCAATAATTAATTAGTAATTAGTTTTGTGACTAAAAGAGATTAATTAAACTTAAGGGAGTGGAATTGTAATTATAAGATAATTGCAATTTGGGCCATGGATTGCCTTATATTAAGGAGTGGACAAATTCTATGGGAAAACCCATGGGGAAATCGTCCAAGGCCTTAAGGAAAGGAATCTATGAGTTGCTTAGGGCTTAAGCATCCAATTTAGGGTTTCCTTGTTCAGATAACCCTAATAGCCTCCTATATATAGATCCCTTATGACCCAAAAACGTGGCTAAGCAATCCTCTAGGGTTTCACACGTTTTAGGGCAGCCTGAATCCTCTCTCATCTTTATCCTTTCGCTCTTGGTGTTTGCGAACCATTAGAGGAGTGACATTTGTGACTCTAAGCTTTCTAAAGTCAATACAAGGAGTAATTGGATTGTTATTGCTACATAACAATCAAGGTATGATCTAAACCCCAATTATATGTTATATTGATTATCATATTCTAGATCTAGGGTTTATAGTCTTGGATAACTTTTATGTACAATAGAGAAACCTAGATCCAAGCATTAGGGTTTGTATGAGCACATAGGATGTTCTTATGACCAAAACCCATCAATACTCCCATAGTATTTTCATGGTTCGCTACGACACTGGCTCGATATTTGTGGTATTTGGGTAAGTTTTAGGCGTGCCGCATACCACAGTCACTCCCAAGCACATGTTGGTCGTATCTCGAATGAATATAGTTGGCCAGGCTATATTGATCCTAGACACGACTACATAACTGCCCAAGTTTAACCGCAACTTACAACACCCATTTACTTATGTTTTGTTCTATTTGTAGTTACGGATCTCGACGGTTAGGTATACTTGTATACTTTTGAAAATACTTATATTTTAAGGTATACTTTTAGTTCAGAGCACTTAGGCCCCTTAGTGTTTATAGTCTTATACCAAGTAAGCTTTGGTATACTAGTTCACTATAAACAAGGGCTCTGATACCAATCTGTCACACCCCAAAACCTATCGCGGAAACGTTCCGGGGCGGAGGAGACTTCATGTTGAATATCATAACCAATGTACATAGTAAGCTCAGTAAACACAAAACATTACATTACATAGAATCATTTACATTTGTTTGAAAGTAAAGTCATACAAGTGTTATACATATATATCATATGAACAAAAGTAAAGACGAGTCTTCTATACGCTCCGTCTTCTTCAAAAGATCGCGATGTACCTGTCTAATGCTGACCTGAGAATACAAGCAGTTTGAAAATCAGCATAAAGCTGGTGAGTTCATAAGCGGTTTAGTTTTGAAAAGATCGAGTTTCCTTTGGTTTTCTGAAAAAGTAGTTATCCAAGAAAACCCATATTTTCTTTTTAGTTTAGTTTTCTATTTGCTACACCATTTGTTTACGAGTTGTTATGTTATCCCAGGAAAATCCCATATTTTCCTAATGTTAAGGTTAGTTCTTAGTTCTAATTTCGATGTACTAGTATCTACCATACTTTTAGTATTAGTTAGGTATTCTGATATCTTAGTTACTCTACATTCGAATGTCGGTTATCTACTATACTTAGTTGTAATTTTCGAATATTTGGATACACTCAGAAACGTACATTAACAGTGTTTTCGAAGTTCTGGTGATTTCCAAAAGAGTACATTAGACGTATCTTTGAAACTCTGCCGACATCCAAAGGCGTATGTTTTCGAAACTCTGTCGATGTCCAGATACGTACTTTCGAATTAATTTCGAAACTCTGGTGACACTCAAGGCGTACACTAGCTGTATATTCGAAATCTTGGCGTCATCCAAACGCGTGCTTTCGTATTCGTATTCGTATACCTTTTCCTATTCGTATTCGTATTCGTATTCGTATTGGTATTCCTATTCCTATTGGTATTCGTATTCGTATTAGTATTCCTATTCCTATTCGTATTTGTATTCGTATTCGTATTCGTATTAGTATACCTATTCCTATTCGTATTCATATTTGTATTCGTATTCGTATTCGTATTCGTATTCGTATTCGTATTCGCATTGGTATTCGTACTGCTCCTAGTTAAACTTTCGTATTCGTTCTGTTTCTAACTGTACTTTCGTATTCCTTTAGTATTAACCTTAGTTTATGATTAGTATGATTTCTTTTGCAAAAATGTAACATAGTTTATAACACTTTTTAAAGAAATCTGCATTTAGACTAACAGTTTCCTCTACAATTCAAACCATTGGTTAATACGATTTTCGATATTAAAAGCATACATAAAATGAAACATTTGAGCTAAAAATAAGTTTAAGTACAAGATTTCCTTGTACTTTTGCTTGTATTCCCCCTGAAAACATTTGAAAAACACGGAAAAAGGATAGGAGTATGAACTCACCGGTTGAGGAACGCGTCGTCTAGGATGTTAAGTGTCAGTTCGGGGCTTGATAATGCGCGAGGTTCCTATGTAATATGAAATGATATACAAATGTATCTAATTAGACTTTGAATCATTAATTAGATATGATTATACACTCCAAGGCGCGAAAACACTTCAAATCAAGTGTTTGGAGTGACCCGGGTGACATCTACGGACGTATAGGACTTAGATAATGAGTTTGCTCTTCAAGAGTAAACTCCTTAGGGAGTTTACGGCCCTAAGACTATGACCACATGAGTTCACGGCCGTAAACTCATGGTTGATGGGTTTTAAGGTGCTAAATGGTCAAATATCACATGGGAAATGTTGCTAAGATATAATCTAAGGCATAGGAATGGATTTAACCACCAAAGAGACCATCAATGGGAGTTTACGGCCACGAACTAGGATTTTACGGCCGTAAGCTCCTAAGTATCCTTTCTTTTCATGATTTGGTGGCTCTAGATTAATCATATGTGATTTGAACTTATTTTACAAGCTATAGAATGGATTTAGGGCATCATTTGGCTAAGGTATAGGAGTTTTCGGCCCAGGAACCTATCCTTGGGGGGTTTATGGCCGTAAGCTCCTATAAAAGTGGTTTTAATCAAGTTTTAGGCTTCTAATTCGATCGTGGTTGTTTCTAGACTTTAATCCAAGGCTATTGTTGTGTTTAAATGGCATTTTAACACTTGGAAATGAGTTTACTCTCCATGATAATGAGTTTTCGGCCCAATCATGTTCTTGGGCAGTAAACTCATGTTTACTCCTCTAATGACGAGTTTAAGGTGTTCTAAGTCGAATCCCATAAGTCTATAAGCCATATCTAAGCTCCAATGGTGTTTTGGAAGGATTTTAAGGCTCAAAAACCCCACTTTTATGTGTTCACGACCCAAGAATGTTCCAGGGCCTTAAACACATGTTTATGGTCCTAAATCATGATTTGAATTCGAATTCAAGGCTAAAGATGCTATACTAGGAGTTAGGATAGTTACATTGATGATTTGAAGCTTGTTTTGGATGATTTTGGCTTGAGTTCGAGTTTTAGAGAGAGAAAGTAGAGAGAGTTGAAAGGATTCAAATGAGGCTCTCTCAACTTTATATATGCTCAAGGTTTAGGACACGATGGAATTCTACCCGATACCGACGTTAAACGGGGCTTTTGGTCGCACCCGATTAAGTTGTTGTAACCCGGCGGAACTGATTCTAAAAATTTCCAAATTAAAAATTTGGGCCGTTTACATGAGTTTCTAAGGAGTTTATACACTTATGAGATTATAATAAACATATAAATTTAAATAACTTAGCCCAAAAACAAAATCGGAACGAATCGCTAAAGACGGGTTTTACGGACGAAACGAGTTACGGCGACGGAATAACTTCGGGTTGTCACAATTCACAATCTTCCTGTCTCGCTTAATGATATCAGCCAGGAGATACCCTCAAGGATTCAATGCGATAATCCGATCGAGAACAACATTGGTCGGCTGGGCGATGGCGTTAAAACCAGAAGTCGGAGTGGAGATGTCAATACATGTCTCTACTCTTGCTTTATCTCTCAGATAGAGCCCATGAATGTTGAAATGGATCTGAATGAGCCCAGCTGGGTAGATGCTATGCATGAAGAGTTAAATCAGTTTGAAAAACTCGGTGTTTGGAAATTGGTTGAGTTGCCAAAGGGCAAAAAGTCTCTTGACACACACTGGGTCTATCAAAACAAGCACGATGATTCAGGGGTTATAGTGCGAAATAAAAATAGATTGGTGGTTCGTGGGTTTCGACAAGTCGAGGGTCTTGATTACACTGAGGTTTATGCTCCAATAGCTCACTTAGAGGCTATTCGTATCTTTCTTGCATATGCCTCCTACATGAACTTCACGGTTTACCAAATGGACGTCAAGACAGCCTTCTTGTATGGCAAAGTGAAGGAAGAAATTGTAACATCCAAAAATTTCAACCAATTTAAACTTTTCAAAAACAACCCAATTTCATTAAGTTATTACAAAAAGGTTTTCCATACGACTATTATCAGAGTATTTCCCAGAACCACATCATAAACACATAAAACATGAGGAGTGGTACGATCACGCCTTTGCCTTGCCACGGTCTCCTGAAGTACTTGAAACATTAAACCACAAATGTAAGCCCGAAAGCTTAGTGAGATACCCCCAAAATACCAACCACATATACCATACACATAACATATCACAACATAACAGAATAGCCGTGCACTTCGGGTCTACTGTGTGACTGGTCCGCCGCACCGGACCTTTAGTCCACCTGGTCCACCCTCCGAGTCTAGCCATATACATCGAGTCTGCAGTGCGGTTGGTGCGCCTGCACCGGGCCTTCAACCCACCTAGTCCACTCTCTGAGTCTACAGTATGACTGTTCCGCCCGCACCGGGCCTTCAGTCGGCCTGGTCCACTCTCTGAGCCTCGGCATGTCTGGTCCGCCCTCGTGGGCCTACAGCTTATCCGGACCACTCGCTGGGCCTTCGGAATATTCGGTCCGCCCTGGGTATGTTGGCCTACAGCACAAAGCAGGACCCGCCTCAACCCAACCCCAATCAACCAACCATGTGCACATAAACATATAATCATATAACAACTAATCACCAATCAACCGATCTAACAGATCACATACATAGCATACTCTAACCAGGATACCGACCTAACCGATCACTAACATAGCATCATCCTATATTCCGGGATTCTGACCTTAACCAGGTCTCTAACATATACCATCCTAACTACCAGGATGAAAACATATAGCAAAGCAATAACATAACAACTACCCGGATTTCCATCCGATAAAGGGCCGGTCTTGGTGCCTTAGACCCTGTCGATATATTGAGGATAACTCACCTCGCAACTGCTGACTGAAAAGATAAGATCACGCTGCTCCCACCTCCGATACGAACTCTACCACTCACAAATGTGTCCCAAACTGGTGTGGGTTCTGGATCCACAGGAAATCCTTGATGGTTGCCTCTTGCTCTTCAAGTCTCCATCACCAAAGTCACTCCTCAAAGCTCCAAACACTCTCCATGCTCTCACTTACAGCTATTAGGGTTTCTGGGACTCAAAGGGATTGTGAAGAGGCTGAAGAGAGGGTATTATGTTCTTTATATATGGTACAAACTCTGGATAAGGGTTTTTCTCATTCCAGCATTAACTCGCTGAGTCCAGCCTCTGTGACAACCTGAAACATCTAACCCATGTAATTGATCTAGCACTAAAACTTGAGTTCATTGTCTTTTATTAAATCTTGTGATTTCATATGAGTGCTCTAGACTTAGTATAATCTAGATATGAGACTTAGGAAGGGTTGGAGAGTGTTTAGTATCTCAATATCGGGCCAAGCTCACTAAATAAGGTGTGTGCGGCCACACACTTGTGTGTACGGCCACAGACCCAACCACAAACACCCTCAACCTCACACCCAATTCAATTTATGGATGGATACCCCTTCATTCATTCAATTAGATGTTCTCTTCCCTCTCTCTACTTTCTCTCTCTAAATCATCAACCAAGAACACTTGGAAGGCTTCATAATCGTGATCTACTCCATCTTTAAGCTAAGTATAGTGGTAAACACTTGGATCCCAAGCTTAAAACTCATTATGTTCATCATATTCATCATCCCATGAAGGTGTACGGCCGCACACCTTCATGTGGGGGCAGCACACATTCAAAACTCCCAAGTATGAAGAGCATTCACTTCGAAAATCAACATATGGACTCAAATGAGGAGTGTACGGCCGCACACTCTTGTGTACGGCCGCACACACCCTCTTTACAGCCGCACACTCTTGTGTGCTTCCTCACACACACTCCTGGTAGCACTCCCCAGCCGCACACTAATTTTCAAGACTATACACCCACTCTAATACCCATATTTGGCCCTAAACTTGCATAAATCATTAAGTTTGGATCATAGGACACTTATTCTTAGTAATTCCAAGCCCTAAGGATGTTTTCCCATCATGTTTAGTCGTGAAACACCTTAGTTCTAACTCATTTATGTGTCGTCACATGAAAAATAGGGGCCATAGGAGTTCAGGGCATCCATTGACACTCGAACTCTACATTAAGCGGTGAGTACATACCCCTACTATTTTTCAATATTTTTCACTGTTTTCAGGGGGAATACAAGGAAAGTACAAGGGATACTTGTACTTAAATGTTGTTTTACATGTGTTTTGTTTCATATTTCATATGCTTTTAACATTGATAGCCATAACAGATAACCGTTTGAACCTGCAGAACATGTAAACATAATATTTGTGAAACATGTTATAAAATGTTGTATTTTATATTTTCACAAATGGTTTTTCCATAGTATATCTGTTAAAAGCATGATATTTGAAACTTGAACATATCTAGTCTATCGTATGGTTATGGAACTCGCAATTAGGATTACAGAGATTTACTTAATAGTAATAATTATTAAAGTAATTAATTTACTTTGTAAATATTAGTTTTATATATGTGTTAAAACTAATACATTTCACAAGGATAACCAGGTTTTTCAGTATACATCTTTCACATTTGGTAACCAACATTCAGGAAAATATGGGATTTTCCTGGGAGCATTTGTATATAACCAGAAAAGTGTAACAAACCAGATAACTTACATTTCATAAGAGTAAACATGTTTTCAGTGTACAACTTTACATTACGTTTGGGAATCAATAACTAACCTTTTAAGAAAATATGGGATTTTCTTGGTATGTGTGTAACATTTTCAGAAACGGAAAGGAAACTTGTACATTTTTCCACAAAACAAAAATCACTTATGAACTCACCAGCGTTATGCTGATTTTCAAACCACTTGTATTCTCAGGTCAGTGTTAGACAGGTACCCGAAGATCCTTTTGTTCGAAGACGGTGTGCACAGAAGACTTGTCTCGTTTTGTTTATATATACTATGTTTCACAACTTACTTTTGAAACAAATGTTAGCTTTCTATATGTAATGTAATGGTTGTTTTACTTTACTTACTATGTGCATTGGATTTGATACTCAACATGGAGTCAACCCCGGAAATGTTTCCGCCTTCGGTTTTTGGGGTGTGACAGATTGGTATCAGAGCCCTTGTTTATAGTGAATAAAGTATACCAAACCTTACATGTTATAAAAATATAAACACTAAAGGGCCTAAGTGCTCTGAATTAAAAGTATCTTCAATCTATAAGTATTTTCAAAAGTATACAAGTATACCGAACCGTCGAGATCCGTAACTACAAGTAGAACAAAACATAAGTAAATGGGTGTTGTGTACTATGGTTAAACCTGGGCAGTTATGTAGCCGTGTCTAGGATCAATATAGCCTGGCCAACTATATTCATTCGAGACATGGCCAACATGTTCTTTGGAGTGACTGTGGTATGCGGCATGCCTAAAACTTACCCTAATACCACAAACATTGAGCCAGTGTCATAGCGAATCATGAAATACTATGGGAGTATTTCTCGAGCCAATCCTTTGTAGAAATCCTCGTTCATGTATAGATCCTTGATCATTCCATTAGCGATAGTTTACCTGCTTTGATAACTCTTTCCTGCTTTATCGCTTATTAGGAATATATATCTGTCATATCTCTCGATTCGATTCAGAGGACTTATCATGCTCTCTTTCTTGATCTTATTAGATCAAGATGCCTCCAAGAAAGAGACCCAGCTCAAAGACCAACAACCCTCCGCCACCACCTCCTCCTGAATTTGACCCCGTGGTATTTCAGGCAGCTGTTACCGCCGCGGTGGCAACTGCTATGTCTCAATTGAACACCGGTGGTTCCGATGGTTCGGGAGGCGGTACTCAAACTCAAGATCAAGAAAGCAATCAGGGACACCAAAAGGAGGGTTCCTATAAGTATTTCATGAATGCAAAACCAACATCTTTCGATGGCACTGGAGGTGTCATTTCCTTATCCCGATGGTTCGAGAAAATCGAATTCATCTTTGAAATATGTGCCTGTGCGGAATCTGATAAGGTGAAGTTCGCAGCCTGTACCTTCATTGATAAAGCCTTGATTTGGTGGAATGGCCAAGTCAAATCTCTGACCCTACCCGTAGCCAACGCCATGGGCTGGGAAGCCATGAAAGAACTCTTGATAGTCGAATATTGTCCCCATGGTGAAATGCGGAAACTAGAGCATGAGCTCTAGAACCTGAAGATGAGGGGTTCCGATATTGCTGCATACACTTCTTGATTCGATGACCTCGCACTTCTCTGCCCGGGATTGGTCACTCCTGAAAGTAAAAATATAGAAAAGTTCATCTGGGGGCTGACCCAACCAACTAAGGGAAACATCTTAGCTGCACGTCCGGATACCTATGATAGTGCCAAGAGTTTAGCCCAAACCCTAATTGATCACAGTGATGACGTCGAGGAAACCACCACCGCTCCTGAACCGACCAAGAGGAGTGGTGAGAAAAGAAAGTTCTAGAAGAAGAAGAAGGATCAATCTTCCTAAGGATCCTCCAAGAGACAGCAGACTGTAGCAGTCCATGCTGCTACTACCCCCGTTGCTGCTGCTTCTGTTGTGGGATCCACAGCTCCAACTCCTACTAACAGATATGCTGGTAATCTCCCTCTGTGTGACAAGTGCAAATATCACCATAACCCCGGCCCCTGTCGAGAACTATCTTGTACCAATTGTGGTAAGAAGGGGCACACGGTCCGATTCTGCAAAGCTCCGGCCCAATCGGCCAATCAATCATCTGGAGCAGGCGTTGGTCAAGCCTGCTATAACTGTGGAGAGGTTGGGCACTTTAAAAGGAATTGCCCCAAGAAATCAACAGCTGATAATACCGGGAGAGTCCTAGCCATAGGACGGGAGGAAGCAGTCATCGATCCCACTGTAGTCTCGGGTACGTTCCTTCTCGACAACTCATATGCTAGTATTCTTTTCGATTCGGGTGCTGAAAGAAGATTTGTTAGTCATTTGTTCAAACATAAACTAAAACATAATCCCCAACCTTTAACTGAAATGTTTACCGTCGAGATGGCTAACGGTGAGAAAGAAAGCGTTGGCGAGGTGTTCATAGGTTGTACTCTTACCCTAAATGACCATTCATTTCCCATTGATCTGATGCCAGCTTCCATAAAGAGCTTTGATGTCATCATTGGCATGGATTGGTTGAGTCCCAATCATGCTGATATCCTCTGTTTCGAAAACGCCATCCGTCTAAACCTTCCTTCGGATCAAACTCTCGTAATCTATGGTCATAAACTCAGTCCCAATCTTCGTATCATTTCCTGCATCAAAGTTCAAAAGCTCCTGCAAAAGGAGTGCATTGCATTCTTAGCCCATGTAATCAACGAGAAACAGGAAGTCAAAGACCTCGCGAGCATCCCCGAAGTCGGTAACTTTCCTGATGTATTTCCCGAAGAGCTTCCAGGAATTCCTCCCGAGCGTCAGGTCGAGTTCCGTATTGACCTAATTCCTGGAGCTACCCCTGTGGCAAAATCTCCGTATCGCTTAGCTCCAGCAGAAATGCAGGAGTTATCTAGCCAACTCAATGAGTTGCTCAGTAAAGGATTCATTAGACCGAGTTCCTCGCCCTGGGGAGCTCCGGTATTGTTCGTTAAGAAGAAAGATGGATCCTTTCGGATGTGTATCGACTACCGTGAGCTGAAAAAGTTGACCGTCAAAAACCAATATCCTCTTCCGCGAATAGATGACCTCTTCGATCAACTCCAGGGAGCCAGTTACTTCTCCAAGATAGACCTTCGGTCAGGGTACCATCAGCTACGAGTTCATGAAAATGATGTTTCCAAAACAGCTTTCAGAACTCAATATGGACACTACGAATTCGTAGTGATGCCCTTTGGTCTAACCAACACACCGGCAGTGTTCATGGACCTAATGAACCGGGTGTGTCGTCCTTATCTAGATAAGTTCGTCATTGTGTTCATTGATGACATACTTGTCTACTCCAGAAGCGAAGAAGATCACAAACAGCACTTGAGGCTAGTGTTGGAAACCCTTAGATCCGAGAAGTTGTACGCGAAATTTTCCAAGTGTGAATTCTGGATTCGGAAGGTAACTTTCCTCGGTCACGTGGTAAGCGAGGAGGGTATTCATGTATATCCTTCCAAGATTAAAGTGATAGAGAATTGGTCGGCACCGAAGACACCCACAGAAATCCGACAATTCTTGGGTCTCGCCGGCTATTATCGGAGATTTATCCAGAACTTTTCCAGAATCGCCAAACCCTTAACCACTCTAACACAGAAAGGTGTATCCGTTTGTTGGAGTGAAAAGCAAGAAACCGCATTCCAAAGATTGAAGAAAGCTTTGTGCAGTGCACCGGTCCTGTCCTTGCCCGAAGGAACAGAGGACTTCGTTGTTTTCTGTGATGCGTCTAATCAAGGCTTAGGTTGTGTGCTTATGCAAAGTGGAAAGGTGATTGCATATGCCTCAAGACAGCTGAAAGCACACGAGGTCAACTATACCACACATGACTTGGAATTAGGAGCTATGGACTTTGCACTGAAGATTTGGAGACATTACCTCTACGGAACCAAGTGTACGATCTTCACTGACCATAAGAGCCTGCAGCACATCTTTGATCAGAATGACTTGAACATGAGGCAACAAAGATGGGTAGAACCACTCAGTGATTATGAGTGTGAAATCCGTTACCATCCCGGCAAGGCCAATGTGGTAGCAGATGCCCTTAGCCGAAAGGAGAGTTCAAGCCGAAAGGTGAAGACCCTGACGATGACCATCCATTCCAACTTATCCATGCAAATCCGAGAAGCCCAGTTAGAAGCCCTCAAACTTGAGAACGTGTCAATTGAAGCCTTGAGAAGAATGGAAAAGAAACTTGAGATCAGAGGTGACGGAGTCTACTGATTCATGGATCGAATCTGGATTCCAAAGTCTGGAGGATTCAGGGAGATTGTCATGTAGGAAGCGCACAAGACCAGATACTCCGTTCACCCGGGTTCGTACAAGATGTACCTGGATCTCAAGAAACAATACTGGTGGCCAAACATGAAATCTGAGATAGCTACATTCGTGGGCAAGTGCCTGACTTGCGCCAAGGTAAAAGTCGAATACCAGAAACCCTCGGGTCTACTTCAGCAGCCCGAGATACCCGAATGGAAATGGGAGATGATTACCATGGATTTCATCACCAAGTTACCCAAGTGTCCGAGTGGGTACGACACCATTTAGGTAATTGTCGATCGTTTGACAAAGTCCGCTCACTTCATTCCGATCAAAGAATCATTCAAGATGGAAAGACTCGCGAGAATTTACATCCAAGAGGTAGTCCGACTGCACGGTGTACCTGCGTCCATTATCTCTGATCGAGATAGCAGGTTTACCTCTAGATTTTGGAAGTCACTCCAGAAGGCTCTTGGAACCAAACTAAACATGAGTACAACTTATCACCCTCAGACCGATGGACAGAGTGAGAGAACTATCCAAACTCTGGAAGACATGCTTAGAGCATGTGTCATCGATTTCGGAAAGTCGTGGGACACACATTTGCCTTTGATCGAATACTTGTACAACAACAGTTACCACACCAGCATCAAGGTTGCTCCGTTTGAAGCCCTCTATGGTCGCAAGTGCAGATCCCCTCTGTGCTGGGCTGAGATAGGGGACACACAGCTAGCCAAGAGTCAATTCCCCGACAGTGCTCTCACTGGTCCTGAAATCATTCGTGAAACCACTGAAAAGGTCATCCAAATCCGGGAACGATTGAAAGCTTCACGAGACCGCCAAAAGAGTTATGCTGATAACCAACGGAAACCTTTGGAGTTCCAGGTTGGAGACCGTGTCTTGTTGAAGGTCTCGCCCTGGAAAGGCATGATACGCTTTGGGAAACGTGGAAAACTTAATCCAAGGTACATTGGACCCTTCGAGATCCTCACCAGGATTGGTCCGGTAGCCTATAAACTCCGATTACCCCATGAACTCAACAACATTCATCCTGTCTTTCACGTCTCTAATCTTAAGAAGTTTTTATCAGACGAAACCCTGGCGATCCCTCTTAGTGAAATCGAGATCAATGAGAACCTGAACTTTGTGGAAGAACCAATTGAAATCATGGATCGAGAGATCAAACGCACAAAACAAAGTCGCATCCCGATAGTGAAGGTTCGCTGGAATGCCAAGCGAGGACCGGAATTCACTTGGGAGCGTGAAGACTCAATGAGTCAGAAGTATCTGCACCTCTTTCCAAGTCCATGATTTGTATCTTAATTCTAAATTTCGGGACGAAATTCCCTCTAACAGGAGGGATAATGTGACAACCCGAAACTTCTAACCCATATAATTGATCTAGCACTAAAACTTGAGTTCATTGTCTTTTATTAAATCTTGTGATTTCATATGAGTGCTCTAAACTTAGTATAATCTAGATATGAGTCTTAGGAAGGGTTGGAGAGTGTTTAGTATCTCAATATCGGGCCAAGCTCACTAAATAAGGTGTATGCGGCCACACACTTGTGTGTGCGGCCACACACCTATGTGTACGGCCACACACCCAACCGCAAACACCCTCAACCTCACACCCAATTCAATTTATGGATGGATACCCCTTCATTCATTCAATTAGATGTTCTCTTCCCTCTCTCTACTTTCTCTCTCTAAATCATCAACCAAGAACACTTGGAAGGCTTCATAATCGTGATCTACTCCATCTTCAAGCTAAGTATAGTGGTAAACACTTGGATCCCAAGCTTAAAACTCATTATGTTCATCATATTCATCATCCCATGAAGGTGTACGGCCGCACACCTTCATATGGGGGCAGCACACATTCAAAACTCCCATGTATGAATAGCATTCACTTCAAAAATCAACATATGGACGCAAATGAGGAGTGTACGGCCGCACACTCTTGTGTACGGCCGCGCACACCCTCTGTACGGCCGCATACTCTTGTGTGCTGCCTCACACACACTCCTGGCTGCACTCCCCATCCGCACACTCATTTTCAAGACCATACACCCACTCTAATACCCATATTTGTCCCTAAACTTGCATAAATCATTAAGTTTGGATCATAGGACACTTATTCTTAGTAATTCCAAGCCCTAAGGACGTTTTCCCATCATGTTTAGTCATGAAACACCTTAGTTCTAACTCATTTATGTGTCGTCACATGAAAAATAGGGGCCATAGGAGTTCAGGGCATCCGTTGACACTCGAACTCTACATTAAGCGGTGAGTTCATACCCCTACCCTTTTTCAATATTTTTCACTGTTTTCAGGGGGAATACAAGCAAAGTACAAGGGATACTTGTACTCAAAACTTGTTTTACATGTGTTGTGTTTCATATTTCATATGCTTTTAACACTGATAGCCATAACAGATAACCGTTTGAACTTGCAGAACACGTAAACATAATATTTGTGAAACATGTTATAAAAAGTTGTATTTTATATTTTCATAAATGATTTTTCCATAGTATATCAGTTAAAAGCATGACATTTGAAACTTGAACATCAAACTTTGTACACTGTTTTGTCCTTGGTAACACTCCACAGATATACGCGAGTGGAGGATAATTGTTCATAACAGGACCTTTCTATATTATTACTAGTAAATTTGTTATTCCTATAAATTGGAGACACGTCCTCGGTAAACACTCCACAAAGGTACGCGAGTGGAGGACCGCACCCGTAACCAGAATCTCTTAGATAGGGAGCGTGACTTGAGTGTATAGATCTATACGGGGCTGACTACCCTACACCTGGCTGCAAGCTACAGCCGAACCGAAATCGTTCAAGGGTGACGAAAGTCATAAGGTGATGTGGACTACTTATTTCCATATCTAGTCTATCATATGGTTATGGAACTCGCAATTAGGATTACAGAGATTTACTTAATAGTAATAATTATTAAAGTAATTAATTTACTTTGTAAATATTAGTTTTATATATGTGTTAAAACTAATACATTTCACAAGGATAACCAGGTTTTTCAGTATACATCTTTCACATTTGGTAACCAACATTCAGGAAAATATGGGATTTTCCTGGGAACATTTGTATATAACCAGAAAAGTGTAACAAACCAGATAACTTACATTTCATAAGAGTAAACATGTTTTCAGTGTACAACTTTACATTACGTTTGGGAATCAGTAACTAACCTTTTAAGAAAATATGGGATTTTCTTGGTATGTGTATAACATTTTCTGAAACGGAAAGGAAACTTGTACATTTTTCCACAAAACAAAAATTGCTTATGAACTCACCAGCGTTATGCTGATTTTCAAACCGCTTGTATTCTCAGGTCAGCGTTAGACAGGTACCCGAAGATCCTTTTGTTCGAAGACGGTGTGCACAGAAGACTTTTCTCGTTTTGTTATATATACTATGTTTCACAACTTACTTTTGAAACAAATGTAAACTTTCTATATGTAATGTAAAGGTTGTTTTACTTTACTTACTATGTGCATTGGATTTGATACTCAACACGGAGTCAACACCGGAAATGTTTCCGCCTTCGGTTTTCGGGGTGTGACAGCCTCCGACTCGCCGAGTTGGTCACTTAACGCGTGACCAAAATCGCGAGTCGACTCGCCGAGTCTATCCATCGACTCGCCGAGTCGGCCTTCCTTATTTACACTAAGAACCCTGAACTTGCACTTCCGAAATCGGGGTGTTACAGTTCTCCCCCACTTAAATTAGGCTTCATCTTCGAAGCCTACAACAACACATCCCAGATGAAACTCCCTCAATACAGCTCCTGGTCTCAACCCACCCAGGTTCCTCAGAACACTACTATCGGACCTCTATCAAGTCCAACTTTTCCCTCCCAGAGTTACGGCAACTGATTCAAGCCGGTCACCAGCTTCTTTCTCCAATAACAACCCTCATTAACCAATGATCATCTGATGATACTTTCATCACTCCAATTCACAACAGTCACTTGGCCCTTACCAAGCAAGAGAAACCGAAAATGAAAGCCAATATCCATCATCAACCGAAGCAGATGAGGAATCAGAAATGTGAAAGGAACCAGAGATACAGGAAGAATCTCTCTGAAAGGAAACAATTCTGGCAATCCCAGAATGCATATTTCTCACATCAAGACAAGAATCTAAAGTTTGAGAATAATCCTGTTAAAAGACACGAGAGCCACAACAACCGAAAGCCAAGGTTCGGTTCAGAGAACGAATCCAACCGAAAGCCAAGGTTCGGTTCAGAGAACGAATCCAACCGAAAGCCAAGGTTCGGTTCAAAGAACGAATCCAACCAAAAACCAAGGTTCGGTTCAGAAGATGACACCAACCGAAAGCAAAGGTTCGGTTTAGAAGTCAAAAGAGATCAAAACTCTAAGGTCAGTCCCACCAATGATCAAAAGCAAAAGGGTCACCTAGAGTCTCCAGCCAAGAAGTTATCTCAATCTAAGTCCTCTCATTCTCACTCATCTAATTCTTCTAATTCTTCCAATTCATCTCCATCTCACTCAAAAGCTCATTCCGTTCGTTCTCAAAAATCTCATTTGTCAGCTGAACAAAAAGGCAAACAGAAGGTTAATGCATCCAATCCAGAGTCTAAACCGAATGCACCTAATCCTAATAAAATCAAAGTTTTTACCATTAAAAGGAAAGTTGAAACAACACTAATAAAACGAACATATCTTGTTGACATCTCTCTTACTATTCCTGTACCTGTGAAAGGCTCACGAGGACCCAAGAAACTTTGGGTTCCTAAATCTGCTTAATTTTTGCAGGTTATAAGTGACGAGCAGTTTGACGAAGAATGGTACAACGATAGTGGCTGCTCGCGTCACATGACAGGGAGGAAAGAAGAGCTCAGGGAATACATGTCTCTTTCAAATGGTGGCAACGTCAAGTTTGGAAACAACTCTTTCGGCACCATAAAGGGATACAGAATGATTACCAATGGTGATTTCACTATAAGAAAAGTGGCATATGTAGAAGGGCTACAACACAACCTCATCAGTGTATCTCAGCTTGTTGGAGGTACAGGTCTCAAAGTCTCATTCGACGATGAAGGTTCTGAAATTATTGAGAAGAAGACAAAGAAAGTAATTCTCAAGTCGGAGCGTACAGGTGAAATGTTTCCTCTAAACCTTAAACCCATCAAAGGAAACCCAGCTATATGCTTGTTATCAAAAGCAAAATCTGACGAAAGCTGGTTGTGGCACCGAAGACTCTCTCATCTCAACTTTAAAGATATCAACAAACTTGTCACTGGAGGTCATGTTCGAGGTCTTCCATTGCTCAAGTTCGACAGAGATCATTTGTGTGCTGCATGCGAAATGGTGAAGCAGAGTCGTCAAAGTCATCCATCTATAATCAACACAAAAGTTGTTGAACCACTCGAATTACTTCATATTGATTTGTGTGGTCCATCATCTATCGAAAGCATCGGTGGTAGCAAGTATATTCTTGTTATTGTTGATGACTTTTCACGATTTACATGGGTGTTCTTTCTAAAGCTTAAATCTGAAGTAACTCATAAGCTGAAAGTGTTCATCAAGCAGATTGAAGTACAGCTCCAGAAGGTCGTTTGCAATATCAGGAGCGACAATGGTCTGGAATTCAAGAACAGGGAATTTGAAGAATTTCTAGCAGAAAAGGGAATAAGTCACAACTTCTCAGCCCCCTACACACCTCAACAGAACGGAATTGTCGAAAGACGAAACCGATCTTTGTGTGAAGCTTCCCGAACTATGCTAAGTTTCGCTTCCTTACCTCTTTATTTTTGGGCTGATGCTATTTATGCTGCTTGTTTTACACAGAACAGGTCCTATCTCAACAAGCGACTCACGCTCACACCGTATGAGATTCTCAACAACAGGAAGCCTAATGTGAAATTTTTCCACGTGTTCGGCTCACGGTGTTTCATCTTTAACTCTAAAGAACACCGCAACAAGTTTGATGTCAAAGCCGATGAGGGAATCTTTCTGGGCTACTCTCTCACTTCCAAAGCATATAGAGTTCTAAACAAGTGTTCGAGAAAAATCGAAGAGACTTACTACGTGACTTTCGACGATAGCTATGTCAAAAAGCTATAGGCCAAAGAAGACACAGCTGGGGAAATATTTCCTCAAACTTGCCAAGTCACAGTCTCGATCGCTAATCTATTCGAGAAGTTTATGGAGCTATTTGACGAACCAGAGAAAGCTGCTCTCTCGGAAGCAGGCGCAGCAGACAACAAGGTAGATCACATGAAGCAAATTGTCGAGGAAGCTGCCAGGAGAATGAACGTAGGAGAATCGAATTCGGACGAACCTCCATCCAACGATGCTTCAGTCGCGGGGGAGCCAAGCTCACATGTGGAGGGGAGCCAAGCTCTCCAACTGCTCCCGAAAGTCCAACTCCAACCGAACGAACTTCTTCAACCGAAAGTGGTTCACCAACCGAAGGTGCATCAACGCCTGAATATCAAGCACCACAAGAAACCTCTGGACCTCAAGGTTCTCCAAACATTCAAGACAGCTCATCTATCGAGGGGGAGCAAGCTGATATGACGCTCGACTACGAAAGCCACTCCGATCCAGAAGAAATGATCAACGTTGAACTGGACCCCACCTTTGATCCAAACTACCCTCCTCTTATCAAATGGACCAGAGATCATCCTATCTATCAAGTGGTTGGTGATGTCTCTGAAAAGGTCCTGACCCGATCACAACTCAAGGCAAAACAGACATCCTTATTCCAAAGTTGAGTTTTGTATGTTTAACTCATTCGTATCAAAAGTTGAACCGAAGACAGTTAACACTGCTCTCGATCACTCCGATTGGGTTCAAGCAATGCAAGACGAACTGAATGAATTTGAAAGGAACAAAGTCTGGTGCCTCATACCAACTCCTCCAGATGCCTCGGTTGTTGGTCTCAAATGGGTCTTTAGGAATAAAATGGACAAGGAAGGGAATGTTATAAGGAACAAAGCTCGTCTGGTAGTAAAGGGATATTGTCAGGAGGAAGGGATTGATTATGAAGAGACTTTCGCTCCTGTAGCTAGGCTGGAATCTGTAAGAATATTTCTTGGTTACGCTGCCCACAAAAACTTTGAAGTCTTCCAAATGGACGTCAAGTGTGCATTTCTTAATGGAGAACTCGAAGAAACAGTGTATGTGGAGCAACCTCCTGGGTTCGTAAACGAAAAATATCCAAATCATTGCTACATTCTGGATAAAGCTGTGTATGGCCTCAAACAAGCTCCGAGAGCCTGGTATGAAACGCTAACTAAATTCTTAAAGATGTCTAAATTCAAACAAGGTTCGGTTGACCCAACCTTCTTTCGCAAAAAGGAAGGTAACCACCTTATGATAGTTCAAATTTATGTCGATGACATCATCTTTGGCTCAACGAATCCCAGCCTAACAACTGAATTCAGAAAGCTGATGGAGACTAAATTTGAAATGAGCTCAATGGGTCCTATTAACTTTTTCCTTGGTTTACATATTAGACAGGGACCCGAAGGCATCTTTATCAATCAGGAAGCTTACACGAAGTCTCTCCTAGCAAAGTTTGGTATGATGGGAGACTCCAAAGTCAAAGTCCCAATGGCATTCGGCACCAAGCTAACTCCATCTCTAGACAAATCGGCTGTTGATATCACGCTCTATCGTCAAATGATTGGCTCACTAATGTATCTTCCTGCTAGCAGGCCTGACATCATGTTCTCTGTATGTTACTGTGCTAGATTTCAGGCAAACCCATGCGAACCTCACATGCTTGTAGTAAAGAACATTCTACGCTATCTCAAGTGAACCACCTCCTTAGGTCTATGGTATCCTTCCAACTCAGGCTTCTTCGTTCAAGCCTACTCAGATGCAGATCTTGGAGGATGTGGACTCGACAGAAAAAGCACCACTGGCGGCTGTCAATTCCTTGACAGAAAGTTAGTCAGCTGGCAATCAAAGAAACAAACGTGCGTGTCGTTGTCCACTGCCGAAGCTAAATATATAGCCGCTGCATCCTGCACCTCTCAAGTGATTTGGATCCAGAGTCAACTTTGAGACTATGGACTCAATATGAAGAAGATCCCACTATATTGTGACTCTGAAAGTGCAATTAGGATCTGTCATAACCCAGTGCAACACTCTAAAACCAAACACATAGCACTGAGGTATCACTTCATCAAAGATCACGTGGAAGATGGAAACGTCGAAGTACACTTTGTAAGAACCACTGATCAACTGGCTGACGTCTTTACCAAAGCTCTTCCTAAAGCATCATTCAACATAATATTGCAAGGGCTAGGTATGATGGAATCAGAGTCAGTACCTCAAACTACATCTCAACCTCAAACGTAAGAAGCGAAATTGACCGAACGTTCAGGTTCGGTTAAATCATCTGACTCGCTCATCACTACAAAGGTAGTTTTCTTGGTTGTATATTTCTTGTACAAAGTTGTTTATCTTATTGTTAAAAGTATTTTCTGATTGCATGTCTAAATTCCTTGGTTTTTTAAAATTTTCCAAAACCGAAACCTACCGAAGGTTCGGGTTCGGTTTCTCAAAATTTTCCAAAACCGAAACCTACCGAAGGTTCGGGTTCGGTTTTTCAAAATTTTCTTTAACCGAATGCAACCGAACGCTCGGGTTCGGTTTTTCAAAATTTTCTTGAACCGAAACCAACCGAACGCTCGGGTTCGGTTTTTCAAAATTTTCTTGAACCGAAACCAACCGAACGCTCGAGTTCGGTTTTTCAAAACTTTCTTGAACCGAAACCAACCGAACACTCGGGTTCGGTTACCAAATTTTTCCAAAGTTTTTTACTCTTTCTAAGTCTACTTTTTCTTGCTTATTTTTTTTTTATTTTCTTCTTATTTTTTTTCATATATATCAAAAACTCCAAAAATATTTTCTTATTTTTTTGTGTTTGTTCGTTTATGGGGATATAATTGTTGGATTACTTAAGTGTCCCTAGAAGCATGCTGTTGTATGTGTCCCAAGCCTCGTAAGATTCTGAATAAAAGCGTTAATGACTTGGTATACACCAACCTTGTCTTCCGAATTAGGCTGTCACATTTATTCTAATCAAGAGCTAGCTCACTCTCTTCTCACAAGAGATAAGAGTTTTCTGCTTGGTCCTTATTTTCGTAGCAGAGGTACCTTAATTTCTTACACCATCTCCATCACATTTCTCCATTACATTCGTTTCATCAATGTACCCCTTGAGACTCTCAGAAATTACCACTGAGGTTTATGGTTACACAACATCTGTGTTTATGATCTTAGTTTCGTGCCACTATGAGCTGAGTGAAACCCAAAATTCAACACCTAATCTGAATTGACGGTGAACAATTAATTTGCTCAAGTTTTCACCAAAAGAATTGACGGATGTACCTAGCTGAAATCTCAAGTTTTATTTTGTGTGATTCCTATGAAATTGTTAAACACCATAACATTTCTTCCCTTGGGATCCAGTTTTCATTTTGTTTTGTTGAGATTTTATATTTACCAAGCTATTTAAAATTTATTCCTACCTACTTGTTCAACAGACTACACCGGTCTCACAAGTACTTTGATCACTTTCTTTCTTATATCAAGATTAGAATTGTTGCATCAAAGCGAAAGCCACCCTTACATAACCTAATTAAAAGAAACCTTTCAACATTTATTAATAAGTGTTTGATCGTCATTCAACGGGAATCCACATAAACACTTTAAGGTCTCTCTTGATCTTGAAGGAAGAGATTCGTGCCCGGGATCACTTGTTTCGTGTCATTATTGACATCACATTTATTCCTAAAAAGAGTTGCTTTATTTCTTTTTTTTTTACACTCTTAGCACGGAAATCTTTGATTTTCCAAATTTCTGGTACTAATAATTACAGGCTGTATTATTACTTTGGTGGTTAATTATCAAGCTGTAGTCAAAAATCATCCACGTGGGAAATTAATTTAAAAGATGCCATTTTCGAGATAAGACTAAGGGTTGCTGACTCAGGCGGGAGATCAAAGGATTGAAATTTCAAACGACGGTTAAAAAGGGGACGCGTGTGAATTTGAAACGCCCATTCTTTTATTGACATCATGGACGCGTGTGCAAATTTCAAGCGGCTCCTCTCTGGCACTTCAAGGCGCATGTGGATATGAAACGATTTGTTCTGAAACGGCGCTTGTTGGCCGGCATGTTCCTAGGAATCTGACACTTTCTCTCCTACGTGATCATCACATGCCTTAATTGTCACGCATCTGTCATTCCGGAAACCTTTTCGTATTTCCATAGAAGATTTGAAACGATTTTTCTCTCTCCCTTCACCCACTATAAAAGGCAGTCTTCACTCCCATTTACCTCTTTACTGCATCCGAATTTCCAAGAGAGCAAAAACTCCCAAAAGCTTTACTGTTCATCTT
This sequence comes from Lactuca serriola, assembly GCF_051521515.1. Classification (NCBI taxonomy): domain Eukaryota; kingdom Viridiplantae; phylum Streptophyta; class Magnoliopsida; order Asterales; family Asteraceae; genus Lactuca; species Lactuca serriola. The sequence continues at coordinate 45,036,116 of NC_136412.1, read as the reverse complement.
CTTCTTCCTACCTTCAACAATGGCGGAATCATCCTCAGTCCATGCTACCTCCCGTATACTACCCATTCGCCCTCACCAATGCTTGGTGATCTTCCTAAACCCTCTGGCGTACGACTCTTATATGTCGCCGATCATTGAGTGCCTGAAGTACTCACAAATCGCTCCAGCTCTTTCTAGGGTTGAGTCTGTGCCCATGGAGATTTTATCGTAGGTGTATGCGACTGCACATTACGACAAAGCAGTCGAGAGGGTGTTCTTCGAGGTTGCTGATCACAAGACCTCCATTTCTAGACAACGATTTTGCACACTGCTTGGGTTGGCGGCTGATCCTACAAGAATCAATCCGGAGATGATTCCGATTGGGTATCTTTACAACATGTTTTATAATATGGGGTACACGGAGGCGCTCACCTCCGTCGCGAAGTTCAAGAAATCCTGCTTGCCGCCACAGTGGAACGGCATGTTCACAGTCCTCTTCAAGGGCTTATCTGAACGGAGCTCAGGATCCGATGGTTCTAGTCGACTATTCTTGTCGATTATGTATGGCATCTACAACGGAGTCAATCTTGACTATGGGTATGTTCTCTAGCAACAGCTCATCCAGAGCCTTTCTTCTTCATCACGACATTCTGAGGTGTCGTATGCCCGGTTCTAGAGTCTCATTACCAAATGGGCGATGGACAAATTTGATGTCCCCACTGCTGTTGGTGCATCGATGTCTTCGATCGGTACTTTTCATACCACGAAGATCATCGTCTCTGATGCATCCAAGTTTTCTTTCATTGGCTCTATTCCGGAGACAATGTACGGCGATGTTCCGTCTGACAGCAGACTCATCCGGAAGATTAAGGAGTTCAGGGCAACCGGACCTAGGGAACTCACACAGGAAATGCTCAAGTCCATCCATGATGCTGACAAACCGGTTAACAGGGGCAAAAAGGCGGATAAAGGGAAGCAAGTGACCAAAGCTGCCAAAGGTCCTTCTCCCAGGAAGAGGAAAACAACCAAACCTGCACCATCCCCGCAGCCGAAGAGACGCAAGACTCAACCGAAGCGAAAGCTTCTTATCGCTTCCTCTTCGAGTGACTCAGAAGGCGAGCTTTCGGGTTCGTACGGCTCTCAACGAGGCGAAACCCCTCCAAGAGGCAACACTCCACCCCGATCACCTACCCCAGACATTGAAATTCATATCTCACCAGTTCCTTCACCTCCTCAAACCATCCCTACTTCCATTCCCACCATAAACCCCGCCACCACCATTCCTAAAACCTCTTTCCCTATACCACCACCCATTTTCACAGATACAACAACCACAACTGCAAAGGTTACAACCAACGTATCTGATACGGGGGTTCATACTGATGCAACCGAAACACCACCTGTAACCGAACCACCACCTCAAACCGAAACCCAACATACAACCGAACCTACCCACACTCAACCACCACCCGAAACTAACCCCACAAACACTCAACCTGAACCTACCCAAACCAGCACACCCCCAGCTTCACCACCCCCACCATCTCCAGATCATGCCTCTGATGGAGATAATCCTTTCCTTGGCGGTGAAAATATGACCTTTGATTCGGTCTACTTTAGTCCGTTTCAGGTTCAAAGCGACGATGAGGACGATGCTCCGGTAACGAAGAAGCATCTTAAGGAGCTAAACGAGAAGGTTGACTTACTTCTTGCTTCATCTTCCAACACTCAGTCCTCTCTCTCTGAAGCCGCTCTTCAGAAGATTGTTGATGCCTTCTCCAGGGCTCAGCATGATTCTGTAGCTTCAGCCACAGCCGCTATAGACGCCTCCACAAAAGCCTGTGAGGCAGCGACCGCAAAAGTCGATAAACTATTCACTGACGCCTCTTCCCTGTTGAAGTCCTTACAGGAGAGCGCTGATTCTACCAAGACAACTTTGGAACCAATCGTTCAGCAATTGGCTAAGTTCGTTTCAACGGAGTTACAGTCGTTCGCTACCCTTCGCCAATCTATCAGTGACAACAACTCGGCCCTTCGTGCCTCCATTGACGAGCGCCTCGCCAAACTACAAGAGGATCTCGCAGCTAAAAACTCGTTAATGGACGTTCTGGCAAGCAAAACCACCGCCCTCAAGGTCAAGAGCTCTCAGCTTTCAAACGCACAGCAACAGATTGAAGCTCTTCGATCCGAACGGGAGGTTATAAAATCTTGTGTTTCGGAGGTACACGCTGCCCTATCCAACATCCTCGAAGCACACGAACCGATTCTCAATCATTCAGTGAGGCGAACCCTTGCTGAAAAACTTGCTCCTGCCCTGGACCTTCTCAGCAAAATTGAAGCCTTACCTAGTTTCGTGTCCGATCCGAAACAAGGGGGAGAAGTGAAGTCCGGATCGAAACCACCTCCTTCCTCCAAAGCTACTCACACAACCGAACCACCTCCGACTGGTCAAACTTCGGGTTCGGGTGTGAAGGATAAAGGAAAAAACATAGCTGAGGAAGAAGATGAAGATGAAGATAGAGAAACCATTGCGGACATGTTGAAGCGCAAAAAACAGTCGCAATGTTGATGATGACTACATTCGTGTGACGCGAGAGGCTGAAGAAGCCGAACGCAAGAAGAAAGAAGCCCACGATCTCCTTGAGAGCAGGAAGACTCTCTTCCCTGCCTGGACTCAGGAGAGAATGATAAAGGAGGCCATAGATACTCCTAGCATCCTATGGCTCGAGCCGGTGATCTCCTTCGACTGCTATAATTCTGTCGATTCGCAGTTCGACATGCCGTTGACTCGAAAGGCGTGTATCTTCCACGCCTTCTCCAATATTTTTGAAGTCCCTCATCCTAATCCGGAGGTTGATAGGGAGCTGATCGAATTCTATCTGAAGGCTGCTCGATCTCAGTATCAAACATGGAGCGCTCAGAAGATAGTGAATGTTCGGGTTTTGAAGCCTTATACCGAAGGAAGATTCATCAATGTTCGGTTCAGGGTGATTCGAGGGTCTGCAAAAACTGAACATCTTATATCCTTGGCAGACCTACCGAACCTAAATCCTGATGATTGGATTGTTTTGCATAACATCCTTTTGACGAATGAAGCCGAATATGGTCCAATTATAGACCATCTCAAAAGCATGTTAGTCTGTTACATCATGGAGGTAGCCCTAATGGATTTGGAGGTAGCCACAGTCTTCAAGAAGAAACCAAAGATATCTCCTATGGGATCGGCCAGTGATCTTAATCAAATGCAGATGGGCAAGATCGACCCGAAGCACAATTCGGTCATGTTCACTAGAGCACAAGGACAGAAATGTCTCTTTGCTTTAGCTGACAAACATCTTTACACCACTGCTTGTCTAGAGCACGTGCTGTTGATCATCCGAAGGTGTAAAGAGAATGCAGCACATGATGTCAAGTACTTCAGCGATATGATCCAATGGTACATCAGGTTTAGACAGACGATACTGTCTCTTATCTCTCATCTGTTCCAGACCGTGAAGAAGAAAGTACCTGCTGCCGCTACTGGCCCAAGTAACAAGTAAAGATCTCGCTCCAATTGACGCAAAGGAGGAGATTGTTGGGTTGAAGATTTGTCTATGTGTTGCGTCATTGGGCCTGTCCAACCGTGAGCTTGCTAGGTTTACTATATAAGTATATGCTTGCATGCATATTAGGTTAACAATTTAGAGAATAACGATAATTACAAAAGCTTTGCAGATTTCTTTATCGTTCTTATAAACCTCCAACCCTCTACAGTTGATGTTCTTGATCGAGCTCTTCTGAGGGTTATTTTATAATCATTCAACACGTTTGATTCATTCTTGAGTTGTTCATTGTTTTTACGTTCTTGCTATTTGATCTTTATTTATCTGTTTAAGATCTAATCGATCTTCTAGATTATCTTTTAATCTCATCAGAACAGCCCACACCGAGGCCGAAATGTTCGAAGCCCAAACTGACCTGGTACGTGTGGCGTACCTTTAGGTACGCTGAGCGTACTGGCTGCTGACTGGTATGTCGTGCTTACCTCCTTGTACGCCCAACGTACAACCTTGATAATCCATCTTTCGATTAAGGGCTTATTCCACCGATTTAGAAGCTATAATTTCAGATCCACGACTTATTCTCTGTCCTAAGCCAGAAAGTTGCTTACTTGTTGGCTCGGATGACTCACAAAGGTTCAAATCTCAAAAAGTAATGTCCTAACTCCTTAGAAACGGCTAGATCTCTTGCATGGCCACATGCAAACCTCCGAGATCAAAACTTTATTGCTAAAGAGGTGCTTTGAGCCTAGAGGATGGAGATCCCAAGCTCAAAAACGGATCTCTATGATAAAGGTCCAACCATTGGGCCCAAAATATACCAAAACTTCCATAACTCTAGGTCTAGCATATGACGAAGAAAGTTCAGTGCTTTATACCTCTTTTGGATGCCAAATGAAGAGGTAATCCCAGATCCTTGAGCTGAAGATACTCAAGTTCTTCTTCTACCACTTCTCTTCTTCTCCTTCTTCACAAAATAAGCTCAAAGATCAAACACACACAAGCAAAGAGCAAAGGGGACGAACTAGGGTTTCTCTGTGGTGAATGATAAGTGAGGAGGCCAAATGGGAGGCTATAATGGGGTTTAAATACGTCTCAACCCTTAAAATTAGTGTTTGCCAGCTGGTCACGTACGCTGGGCGTACCATAAGGTACGCTGCGCGTACGCTCCTCCTCCCCGCGTTTCATTTAAGCATTACGCCCAGTGTACCAGGGGGGTTACGCCTCGCGTACGGCTTATGAGATGCTTACACTTCGGCCCAAAAATGAGAGTCCAAACCAACCCAAGATGCAAATTCCTAATCATGGCCTAAATAAAATTCGAGAAATTAATTAAATTAACACCTCCAAACTTGATCGTTACAAATCTCCCCCACTTGAATCAGACTTCGTCCTCGAAGTCCGCCGCTACTGAATCTGAAAACAATTCTGGATAATGCTCCTGCATTTCCTCCTCGGATTCCCACGTCCACTCTAAACCCTTCCGGTGCTGCCACTGCACCTTTATTAACTGAATCACCTTATTCCTCAAGGTCTTTGTCTTTTGATCCAAAATCGCAACCGGTCTCTCAATATAATTCAGGCTGCTATCAACCTGAATATCTTCCAAGGGTACAATTGCTGACTCGTCCACCAAACACCTCCTCAACTAGGAAACATGGAAAGTGTTATGGATCTAGCTAAGCTCTGCCAAAAGATCCAACCGATAAACGACCCGACCCACCCGGGCCAAAACCCTAAAAGGATCGATGAACCTGGGGCCCAGCTTGAGCCTCTTCCGAAATCTGATGACACCCTTCCAGGGTGATACCTTCAGGAGGACCATGTCGCCCACGTGAAACTCCAAGTCTGATCGCCTCCTGTCAACATAACTCTTCTGCCGACTCTGTGCAGTCTGTAGTCTACTACGAACCTGCTGGATCAACTATGTCGTCTTGAGCACCACTTCGGTGCTCTCAATGACACGCTGACCGACCTCGCCCCAATGAATTGGGGTCCTGCACTTCCTGCCATAGAGCATCTAGAAGAGAGGACGATCATTGCTGACGTGGTAACTGATGTTATATGAAAATTCCTGCTAACGGAAGATACGTATCCCAAGTGCCACCGAAATCTAAAACACATGCACAGAGCATGTCATCGAGAGTCTGAATCATTCTCTCGCTCTGCCCATACGTCTGAGGGTGGAAAGCGGTGCTGAAATGGAGACGAGTTCCCATCTCGTCGTGAAACTGCTTCCAGAATCTGGAAGTAAAACGGACGTCTCGGTCTGACACCACCAAAACAGGCACTCCATGCCGTGCCACAACCTCTCGCACATAAATATCGGCTAGCTTCTCCGCCGATATGCTCTCCTGGATCGGTATAAAATGAGCACTCTTCGTCAACCGATCCACAATAACCCAAATCAAATCCACCCCACGTGTGGTCCTAGGGAGCTTAGTGGTGAAATCCATGGTGATATCCTCCCATTTCCACACTGGAATGTCTAACAGCTGCATCTTTCCGTGGGGCCTCTGCTGCTCTGCCTTGACCTTCCTGCAGGTCAGGCATCTCTCCACATACCAGGCGACATCCCGCATCATGTAGGGCCACCAATAATCGGGCCGAAGATCCCTATACATCTTCGTCGCCCCTGGATAGATGGAAAATCGAGACTTCTGAGCCTCGTCCATCAACACCTGCCGTACTCCGCCCCAGTACGGTACCCATACTTTCCCATGAAGGGTCAACAATCCTCAACTATCGTAATCAAAAGAAGCTAATCGGCCCACAATCCTCTCACACTTCTGTCTCTCCTCCTTGAGGCCCTCGGCCTGCGCCTCTTTGATTTGCTCCAACAATGGAGTAATCATTGTCATCCTCAAACAAATATCTCTGATCGGGGCCGCTGCTGCCATGCAGCTTAGGGCGTCGGCCACTACATTGGCCTTCCCTGGGTGATATAAGATCTCACATTCGTAATCCTTCAACACATCTAACCATTGCCTCTGCCTCATGTTTAGATTTGGCTTATCCATGAGGTACCTCAAGCTCTTGTGATCCGTGTAAATGGTACAACAGACCCCATAGAGGTAATGTCTCCAAATCTTGAGGGAAAACACCAATGCCCCCAACTCTAAATCATGTGTAGGATAGTTAGCCTTGTGAGGCTTCAACTGTCTCGAGGCGTAAGCTATCACACGGCCTCGCTGCATCAACACTTCTCCCATACCTATGATCGAAGCATCACAGTAAACCATAAAATCCTCTACTCCATCTAGCAGGGTAAGAATCGGTGCCTCGCACAATCTCTGCCTGAGGGTCTCAAATGCTGCCTGCTACTCAGGCCCCCAGCGAAACACCACCGATTTCTTAGTCAATCAGGTGAGCGGTACTGCTATCTTGGAGAAATCCTGAATGAACCTCCAGTAGTACCCTGCCAAACCTAGGAAGCTCTGAATCTCAGATGGAGACCTCGGGACCTCCCACTGCATCACGACCTCTATCTTGGCAGGATCCACCAAAATACCCTTCTGGTTGACGAGGTGTCCAAGGAACTGCAGCTCGCGCAACCAGAACTCGCACTTAGAGAACTTTGCGAAAAGTCTCCCTCCTCAAAATCTCTAGCACCTCCCTCAGGTGCTCCTCGTGCTGCTCCTGATTCTTGGAATAAACCAAGATGTCATCAATGAAGACTATCACCGATCGATCCAAAAACGGCCTACATACGCGGTTCATGAGGTCCATGAACGCGGCTGGGGTGTTGGTGACCCCAAATGGTATCACCACGAACTCATAATGACCATATCGGGTCCTGAAAGCAGTCTTCTGCACATCGTAATCCCTGACTCTCATCTGATGATACCTGGAGCGTAAATCGATCTTGGAAAACCAAGACGCTCCCTGCAGCTGATCAAACAAATCATCTATCCTTGGGAGTGGGTAACGGTTCTTCACCGTTACCTTATTCAACTCCCGATAATAAATACACATACAGTGCGACCTGTCCTTCTTCTTCATAAACAAAATCGGTGCCCCCAGGGCGAACTGCTCGGCTTGATAAAGCCCTTGTCTAGCAGCTCATGCAGCTGCGTAGACAACTCCTGCATCTCTGGGGGAGCCAACCGATACGGTGCCTTGGCTATCAGAGTCGCACCAGGGATTAGGTCAATCCTGAACTCGACCTGTCTCTCGGGAGGTATTCCAGGAAAATTCTCTGGAAATACATCCGGGTAGTCTCGCACTACTGGAACATCATCAACTGTCGTCATGCCCTTCTCCCGGGCATCTAAAACATACGCAACATAACCGACGCAACCCTGCTAAAAATAGCGCCTCACTCTCGCCGCTGAACATAGAACTGGTCCGTGCTATGGCCTCTCGCCCTGAATCACTAACTCACCCCCACTGGGAGTGCGAACTCTCACTAACAGCAGCTCACAATCTATCACCACCCCATTGGGGGTCAGCCAATCCATGCCTACTATAACCTTATTCCCTCGCACGGGAATAGGGACCAAGTCCACCGAAAACTGCTCATTGAATAACTGCAGAGAACATCCTCTGTGCACCCTTGCAATCCTAACGGTCCTGTCAGCTGCTATTTCAACCTCAAGTAGACAATCTAGCTCCCCTGGAGCTCTGCTAAACCTCTTACTAAGCGCAAGAGAGACGAATGATCGGGTAGCCCCCGAATCAAACAATATTGTAGCTGAAATGTCGTTCACTGACAACGACCCTATACAAAACATATAACCATAAGAAACAATCAATAATAAATGCAGAGATAAGGGAGAAATACATACCCGTCACCACATTAGGAGTCGCTCGCGCCTCCTCTGCTGTCAACTGAAAAGCCCTACTCTTCGCCATCAGCGTCTCAACTCGGCCCTGACGGCCATCCGTAATCCTCAAAGTAGCAGGAGCAGGTGTTGACACCTTCCCCGCAGTAGCTAAACTCGAACACTGGGACTTTTTATGTCCCCTCTGATTGCACTAGCAAATTAGATTTGATGCCGCAATGGCGGTTGTAGTGGCTGTACAATCTCTACTCATATGCCCAGTCCGGGCACATTTGTAGCAACCATCACTCCCTGCCTTGCACGCCCCATCGTGCAGTCTCCCACACTTGCCACACCGACCATGGCTCTGCTTACTCCTAGCTCTGTGATTTGAACCCTTGGGCTTTTTTCCCGAACTCCCTGAATCTGGAGCCGCCTCCGGCTTCCTCTTTCTCTCCATCTCAAGGTCAATCTCTCTCTCTCTCTCTCTCTCTCTCTCTCTCTCTCTCTCTCGCCCTAGCAATCATGTCATCTAGCATTTTACAGCTGGACCAGCTCACAAACTGGCGAATATCACTCTGCAACATCTCATGATACCGAGCCTTCTTCATTTCCTCATCAGCTGCGTACTGAGGAATGAGAAGTGCCCTCTCCCTGAACTTGGCAGTGATCTCCACCATTGTCTATGTCGTCTGGGTGAGGTCCTGAAACTCTCTGGCCAACTGCTGCACCTCAATAACCGGTGCAAACTCAGCCCTGAAGATGGTAGTAAAGTCAGCCATGGTCATAGCATCCAAAGCTGCGTCATCTCCAATGACATGTTCGATCTCTCCCACCAATCCCATGCCCTGTCCTTCAGAAGACAGGACGCCAATCTGACCTTGTCCCCCTCGGGACATCTGCTCGTGCGGAAGGCGTTGGCCACATCCGCCAACCATCTAGTACTCGCTATGGGGTCCCACGCCCCATGATAATCCGGAGCTCTGCATGCATGGAACTCCCTAAACGTAAGCGTGCATGACCCCACCATGGTCGCCACCTCAGGACGAAATGTGCCTAGCCTCTCCTCCATCAACTCTAGTATACCCTCCTTGATCGAACCAAAGATCACAAGAGTCTGCTCAAGTATGATGCGTGTAATCTATGAAGAGAGAAACTCCCTAGTCTGCTCGTCCAACTGCCCGGCCTCTGGGCCTGGTCCTGATCCCTCTCCGACACCTGAACTGCCGGCTGCTGGTCTAGGGCGCAAAACCACCATTCTGAAAATACATCAGAATAAATGTCAGAACACTGATATGTCTCGAGGGATCATTACTACTATCGGCTTTTCGAACTCATCTCAGCCTTCCTCGACTCAAGTATGGATCCTCTGCTTCCAGTAGTATGGGCCCCTACTACCTTCCACATCTATCCGTACTTTCCTCATGAATTGCCTCGACTCCACCTAGCCACTACTAATGTTGCTGATCTCTACTACTCTCATCCTAGGCTTGACCTAGGGAACTTCTGACTCCACCCAACTAGGACTGTTCACTATTTGGATAAAACCGAATTGTCCAATTGGACAATTTGGATCGGACTATTTGGTTCGGATATTCGGATTTTTGGATTGGTTTTTAGCAAAACCGAATTATTATTTTGGATTTCGGATTGGTTTTGGTTTATAAAATCAAAACCGAATAGTCCAAAAAACCGAATTACAATTTATTATTTTGTTCTTTTTAATATATATCTTTAATAAATTATAAATTTACTAAATTATTCTTTTAATATATTAAAAATTTTCATCAATTATAATACTTTAATATGTACTTCTTATTAAAAAAAATTTGTCTATAAAGTAGTAAACTGTAATATATTTTTCTTGATAGTTATTTATAAGTTTTAGTTCACAACTAATTAAACAATATTTTTTAGTTTATATTATAGAGTAAGTTAATACTAAAGTTATATATTTGTTGAAATGTCTTGATTCTTGAAAACCGAATTGTAAAAAACCGATCCAACCGAATTATAATTTGGTTGGATCGGATCGGATTTGAATTTAGTTTGGACTATTTGGATCTACGTTTTGAAAACCGAAATTAATTTGGATTCACTTAATCGGATCGGATTAAACCGCTCCATCCAAATGAACACTCCTACACCCAACGAGTCCTCAGCTGCTGAAGGCCTCCTTGTAATGCCAATTAACCATCACCTGAATACCATCACATGTGACGAGGCTCAGATAATCCTTCGAGTAAATGACTCATCCCCACAACGGTTAGACCTAGACAAGAGCTGCGCAATGGGGCCAAATCCAGCACTCTGAGATTATTTAACCCTGATCACATGTGACGTCACGTATTCACCTAATGGCTAACTCACATCACTCAGAGTCCTAAAAAACACAAAGCAAGCAACATTCGGACTCATGAAACTACTCAAGCAAATCCATTCTCATAACGAGAATCTGTACTGGCATACAATGCTAAGCTCATACTATCAGGCATAACCTAAACATGCTATACTACTACTGTCTACTCAATACTAGCATGCAATTCTCATAAAGCTGAAACACATATAGCATGCGTATAAGACATCCTCCTAGATCCTTAGTCCTATTCTATCATGATGTTCTACTGAAACTGAAACTGATATTCATAACAGAAACTTGTATGGGTAATTTGGGAGTACTTACTTGAGCTCGGTTGATCGCATGCACCACACCCTTTCCTCCTTATCAAAACTCTTTTCTCCATAAGTTCTTTTTCAAAAAAATGTTTTTCTTTTAAAAACCTTTTTACCATTTCCTTAGTTTGAGTTCAGACGCACCCAAGAGTGTATCCGAATCTCTCAAACCAAGGCTCTGATACCAACTTGTAACAGCCCAAAAATACGACCCAAAATTTTTGTTTTAATAATAATAAAAATCATATACCGAACAACATATCACAAAACCATACGTCAAATATCTCAAATCAGAATAAAATGTCATGAAACAACTGTATCAAATCAAACTAAGAATCAAAACAAACTCCCAGGACAAAGACTGAAGCTGTGGTGTGTGCGATGCCATCATCCCTATCTCTTCCTTTTACTTGCGGAAGTACCTAAAACCAAAACTGAAACTATATGCACGAAGCTTAGTGAGCTCCCCCAAACTACCACATACCATACAATAACATGTAAACACATACTGGGCCTTGCCCACTACATCAGACCGAAGTCCGAAAACTGCATTGGACCGATGTCCGGAACTAACCAGGGCCTTGCCCTCTACATCGGACCGGAGTCCGGAAACTGCATCAGACCTAAGTCTGGAACTGACTGGGACCTTGTCCCCTGATGGGACCGAAGTCTGGAACTAACTGCATCAGACCGAAGTCCGGAACTAACTGCATTGGACCGAAATCTGGAACTGACTGCATCAGACCAAAATCCGGAACTGACTGGGACCTTGTCCCTTACATCAGACCGATGTCCGGAAACTGACTGAGCATAACATAGCATAGCATAAACATATCAACTAGCATGAAGACATAAACTGTATAATGCATCGGGCCATAGCCCGGAACACATAACACATGAATCCTATCTGAGCCACGAAGGCATCAAACATACTAACTACTGCATTAGATTGAAGTCCGGAAACTATTGCTAGCTAAACGGGCCGGCATTGTGGCCTTAGACCCGTTCCTACTGGAAGGAAACTCACCTCGCAATGCTAACTACTGAACACCTGAAGAGTGAACCCCTGACTACTGCTCCGGCTGCTTCCCGACTATCATGGACATATAAAAACACTTAATCATAATAGGGATTCCTCTATGGGTAAAATGACCATTTTACCCCTACTATGGTGTGGGTCACAAACATGGCCCAAACCCTTAATTCCTAGAGGATGGAGATCCCAAACTCAAAAATGGATCTCTATGATAAAGGTCCAACCTTTGGGCCCAAAATGTACCAAAACTTCCATAACTCTAGATCTAGCATATGAAGAAGAAAGTTCAGTGCTTTATACCTCTTTTGGATGCCAAATGAAGAGGTAATCCCAGATCCTTGAGCTCAAGATACTCAAGTTCTTCTTCTACCACTTCTCTTCTTCTCCTTCTTCACAAAATAAGCTCAAAGATCAAACACACACAAGCAAAGAGCAAAGGGGACGGACTAGGGTTTCTCTGGGGTGAATGATAAGTCAGGAGGCCAAATGGGAGGCTATAATGGGGTTTAAATACGTCCCAACCCTTAAAATTAGGGTTTGCCAACCGGTCGCGTACGTTGGGCATACCATAGGGTACGTTGCACGTACGCTCCTCCTCCCCGCGTTTCATTTAAGCATTACGCCCAGCGTACCAGGGGGTTACGCCCCGCATACGGCTTATTGGCTGCTTACACTTCGGCCCAAAAATGAGAGTCCAAACCAACGTTCTTCAGGCGTTGGAAAGTTATGACATTTGTCACCCCAGACCTGCCGGCCTAGTTGTAGCTAACAACTTAGGTGCGGGATTGTCAATCCCATATATATCTATACAAAAGTATCACACTCCCCCTACAAGGGACTATGGTATATAATACAAGAATTAAAATTCATACTCAAAAGTACGTAAAATATCTCACAAAACTTAGTATAAAACAGGTTTACGTATGAAAATATCCATTTGTTCTTGTATATGAAAGTATTTCCTTGATATAGTATTCGTTAGTATGTAAATGTTTAGGATTTTCTCATAAACTATACCTATTATAGTTTCTCAAAATGTGTGTTTCGTTTGTATAGTAAACCCTAGTGTAATGCTCACTTGTTATGAAAAGTATAACTTCTGTAGTGCCATAAATGAACAAATATACTTAAAGTATAAACATAGTGTTTGATTTGTATATATATATATATATATATATATATATATATATATATATATATATATATATTTATATATATATATATATATATATATATATATAACCACATATTTCATTTCAAAAGACAAGTTGTTATCGTGATATATTTTGTGTACGGAAGTTTTTATATAGTAGTTATGAATCACATATGATTCACTTGATAAAAGTGTATAATGAAACTTTTATGTAACACACGATAATAACCACGTGTTTACTTGTATTCCCCCCCCCCCCCTTAAAAGCGTATAAAAGCATTTATAAAACATTTAAAAGTGTAGATTATAGGGGTATGAACTTACTTGGTTGATTGAAGATAGTGAGATGAAAATTGAGCAGAACGTCGGCTTGTGAAAGTTGATTTCTCAGGATTCTCGGGAATGCAAAACCTTCCTTCGAGAATTGTACGCGAAAACCGGGGCTTCGGGAGGGTCTCGGGGGCTTAGAAGCAGAGTTTCAGCACAAAAGAAGAAAGAATTGAGCACTAGAACTCGAAACCATTTGTTTCTATTTATAGGCTGAGTTTTGCGGTCTCACGTCGTGAGGCTTAGTCAGCATGATCCTCTTCGACGTTTTCACGTGGCTGACACTCTGGAACCCACCAGTCACGAGCTCACGTCATGAGTTTTGGTCTCCTCACATCGTGAGGCTGAGTCAGCCTTGGATTTTGTGTCCCGAACTTGTAAAGTCCGTAACATTTGCGTACGAGCTCTAATTTCAACGTTCTTTATATGCACGTGTAGGTGCAAAAAGTCTCTGCAACTCTCGTTTAGACTTCGTCGGCTAATTTTGGCTTTATTTTTTATTATATCATTTTTAACGGGCCGGGACACGAAAAGTCCGTTAAAAACCCATAACTTCTTCATCCGATGTCCTTTTTTGTCAGACTTTTCACTGTTGCGCTACTATTGTTGGGACCTTCGATTCTCATTTAGGTTGTTTCGGCAAAAAGCCTCTCGATCTCTATTTCGAGTTTTTAGCTGTCTTCTGCTGTATCCAGATCTTGGAAAAATCATAACTTCCTCATACGAAGTACGATTTGGACGTTCTTTTTGTGTACCTTTACGGTTTAATGATATCTACAACATTCATTTAGATACTTAAGGCTAAAAAATGTTGTATTGAAACTTCACGTTTTTCGTTTAATCGGTGTTGCCGGTTTTGTCGGAAATCTTAGAATGGTCATAACTTCATCGTTATAACTCGGATTTTATTGTTTTTAGTACTTCTGTAAACCTTGACACAATATCTAATATAGTACGTAAACCAATAGAGACTTTTGTACATTTTATTTTCAAATTTAATTTCATTATTTCAAAAGTGGTTACAATACTTGACTTTTTAGGTCATTACATAGAGTCGAAATATCGGGTTGTCATAGTCAGCACTCGTCCTGTTCCTCCATTCTCGGGGTTGTTGTTGTTGGGGCAGTTTCGACGGAAATGCCCAGTCCTTCCACATCCATAGCAGGTGTGGCTTGGTCCTTCATTGTTGCCGCCGTTGTTGGTGTTGTTGTTGTTGTTTTTGTTTCCTTGCTATTGATTTTGGGGAGGATAGGTCATGCAATATTTTTCCGTGTGACCCTTTCGATTACAACTGGTTCAATGCATCTCTCTGCATTCTCCATTATGATGGAAACTGCATTTGTTGCATTGTGGAAGACTTCCAGCATATGTCCTCCCTAGTGTTGGTGTAGTAGTTGTCATAGCAGCATTGACAATTATAACATGTTGTTTCTTCGAGGATCCTTGAGTTCACTGTCCTTTTCTCTTATTCCCTGACGCTCGGTTACTGCTCTTAAGCTTGGGGTTTTGAGTGCCTTGATATGCGATCACTCGCTTGTTTCCGTGGTCGTTACTTCGACTGGTGTTGTTGACGCTATCTCCTCCTTTGTTGGTGTTGTTTGCATTGAGTTGTGCCATAGCAGTAGTTACGGTAGCGGTGACAACAACTTGGAATATAGTTATTTGTATGGAATCGCATCTTCTACAGTGTGATGATAAGCAGGACCATAAGTAACGACGGCCATTTACGGTAGTGCTCTGTAGTTTTCGTGTTTTGTCATATGGTTCACAATGTTTCGATCTATATCCCTATGGTGTGTCTATGTTTGATTGTGCACATAAGGAAAACCTCATATTAAAACATATAGCATTTCTGCTAGAAATATGCATTCTTAATATAGGAAAATTTTCCTAAATGACAAACATTTCATAAGAAAATGTATGATCTGACAGTATTACGAAATAATATTCATAGAAACACAATACTAGTAGGAGGTACAACTGGTTCTACATACTGCAGAACCTATAATAGCAAGCAGTAAAGCAAGTCTCGTCGGTAGAGATGACGACGACACTCAATCATCGAGCTCACGTATCAGAAGTTCAGCCAGTTCATCCGCCTCTTGGGTGATCTCCTCTACCCTTTGCTCGGCTCGTACAGCCCTTGCCTTGGCCGTAATAAGTTGAAGCTTGAGGCTGATAACTGCCTCCTCGAGAGAGCGTAGAGAGTTTTTATCAACCCTTTGAACCGTGCGGGAATTTGATGGGGCTTTCGGCAGTTGGAGTTCACTACGTTCCACTTCTACGCCCTTCTCTTCATCTAACTCCTGGTCAAGCTCATCATATTCGAAATCAACGATTACATATTCGTCTTCTTCTGCTTCAGGTCCAAAGTCGTGTGCTTCCCCCTGATCTCCCTCGGGCTCGTCCTCAATCATCCCGTGGGTAACTAAGACCTGATGAAACTGAATGCTCTGGTGCTCTGCTTCCATGGTGACTGAGAGAAGGTATATGAATATACTATCATTACTCCTAAGACATTTTAATTATTTTATAGGTTGTGTGGATCTTCTTCTTTTTGGTAATAGAGGGGTACGTTGTTAGGTTTACTTACTATTACGATTTCCTCGGGGCCAATAATAGTTGTACCTCAGAGGAAATGTAGTTGATCAGGCTACATTCACTCCTTAATACGACTACGAATTGTCCCGACTTAACTGAGATGTCATCATTGTCTTGTTTGGTTTGGTACTATGTTATTTTTCCTGTGTCTTACGAGTAGGAGTGTTTTATCGTTGTGTTTTTATTTGTTTTGTTTTGTTCAGAGTTGTTTTTTCCCCTTTTTGGTTTATAGTTGCATATCAAAGTGTGGTTAGATATGCTAGTTCACTAATAACAGAGCTCTAATATCAACCTGTCACACCCCCAAACCAGATGGCGGAAACGTCCGAGGGCTGACGTGACTTCAATTGAATACCATGCATCAATATATTACAACTGGAATTGTTCACATCAAGTACATTGTTTTAACATTACATATCCATACATAAATTGTTTGATAAATATCATAAACAAAACACCCTAACATACTTGGTACTTCTTCTACGGCTTACCTGTTACCTGAGAATACAAGTTATTTTGAAAAACGTCAACATATGAAATGTTGGTGAGTTCGTAAGCAATGTTGTGATAAAATGTTTTTGTGTAGTTTGTAAAACCCAGAAAATCCGATATTTTCTGAAAAAACCATTGTTTATAAAAAAAGAGTGAAAATCCGTAAATATATGCATGATGATTTCAAAAAAAAACATGTATAATTGTAGAACCTTAGCATTGATTTTTCAAGTGAATTTGTTGAACTTCCTCAGAAAACCCGATGTTTTCCGAATACATAAAATACAATGATTTCCCAAATTGTTATACCACCACAATGAATGATTTTGATTACTCTTCCTTGATTACTCGGGAGGTGTTGGATTAATTAAAGTTTGTGAGTTGTTATAATCACGCATTAGAAATGACTAGTTTATACTACAGTTCACGAACGATCCTTAGAGGTGTCGCCCATTATAACTCACTTAATCCAACCACCTTGATTACTCTCGATTATCGCTTTAAATCTATTTATGCTGATTACTCATAAGCCTAGCAAACGAGGAAAAGAGGAGTACAACCCTACTACTTCTGTGAGTTTACTTTAGGCCGTCGGGGATGCGAAAGACACGATGGTCCAAGTCGCATTTGATTACCTTGACCTTACTAGCAATACTAATGGGCCAATAGAGCCCAATAGCACATAAAAGCTAATGAAAATACTTTTATATGAAATTGGGTCATAAGAGGCCCAACAACATATAAGCATTATCCCTTTGGGCCCAAAGATCATGATAATGGACTTGCAAGGTCCAACAAGCATGATTTGAAACTTCTAAGCCCAAAGTTTGCATAATTACTCATCTTAGGTTTCACATATCTATTGGAGGGTTCGATTTTTACGGTTATTGTAATGGTATCGATTCGAGACCGATCGATTCGTTTGTAACGATATTTGGAGTTAAACGTGTATTCGTCTTTTGATTTTTCGATAGTCGTGGTTTTTGCATTTTTGACTCAATGAAACAATTTGTTTAAAAATATGTTGTTTGCCCCATTTTTACACCTTTCTTTTTATAAAAATAACAAATTTAGTCCTTTATATAAAAGAAAAGACATTTTTAGCCCTTTAAACTTTTTCTTGACGCTTTTGTATCATAAATTTGTTGAAATGATGGTTTTAACTCAAAACTTACTTTGTTAACTGTTTTAGTCTTTTTTGGTTAGAAATTTTTGGTTAAAACCCTAACTTTCACAATTTTTACAGTTTTGGCCCGAAATCCAAAAACTTTACTTTTTTTTTTATCCTTTTTGGGAATAAAAAGAATTTTTGACCCTTGAAATAGTTTTATTACACTTTTTATCCCCTAATTTGCAGAAAGTTTCATTTCAGCCCCTTTAAATGACATTTTTTGCAATTTTTGGGCTTATTGGGCCGAAAAGCCCAAAATTAGCCCATTAAGACAAAAATTTACATTTTTAATGCTTTTAAAATTTTAATATTCAGAAAAAAAATTATCGAAACATTTCTGACTATTTTGACCCTTAAAAAACCGTGACTTGGCAACTTTTAACCGATGTTTGGTATTTTTGACAATTTAAGCCCAAAAATGGGTTTTATGTTGGAAATATGTTCATCATAATCTTATAAGTTATCATTCATGACTATTTTAGTGTAAAATAACTTAAATCATGTTTGTTTCATTTCCCATGTTCTAGATCTCGAGTTTCACCTCTTGTTGGTTGCATGTTCATCATAGAAACACATAAAAACACACATACATGCATAGAATCACACATAACATACACATACACATAGATCTACATGTTTTTCTTGTATTCTCCCCCATAAAACACATTAAAAATGAAAACACAGGGGTATGAAGATCACCTTGAGTTGTAGTATCGGTTTTGAAGAGAGAAAATGACGAAAGTTTCGATCCTTGCAAGTCCTCTTGGTAAATCTCGAACTTAGATAATTTCGAAGAGAGTGATCATGATTTTGTATGAGATAAGGGGGATTGTTGGTAAAATGAAGAAGATATGTTATGAATCAAAGAAATAACTTACCAAAGATGTGAACTACTTGATGAAAATCCTTAGATTTCAAGCCAAAATTTCGAGATCTTCAAAAGAGAAGAAGATGATCTTGAGAGTGGTTTAGAGAGAATTTTTGGTGAGGTGTGTGTGTGTGTTTGTGTTTTGTTCGGCCGAGGATAGAAAGAGAGAGGGGAAGAGAGACTTTGATGAGATGGTTGCATGGAAATATGAGTTATAAGCATGGAAATCCTAGGGATAATAAAGAGGTGGCAATGGAAGTCAACCCTTCCTTTCTTTTGTGGTTTGGGCCGAGAATGGAGAGGGAAGGGAAAAATAATTTGGGCCTTGTATGCTTAAGCCCATTTAATGGTTATGTTAGATGATTCTTGGCCCAACAAAATCAAAGAATGATTTTTATGACCAATTAGGGCTAATTTAAACTTGTTATGGTCCAATAAGGCCTTTTAAGGCATTTTATTTCATTCTAGGCCCAATATGGACCAAAATATTAAAATAAATGGAACTGGGTCCAATTAGAGCCCATTTAAGAGTTCTAAACCATAATTGTCCAATTGGAAGCTTATTGGCCCCTTGGGCCCAATAAGGAAATCCTAGTCCAAAATGGACTTCAATCGGGATTTCTAGGGTTTCCAATTCTTTGTTGACTATTTAAATGGCTTGCATGAAGTGTTTGATTGAAATTCTGTTGTTATTGAATAAGCATCCTACATGCTTTCACATTGTTGGGTCACATTTTTATCATTGTTCAATGTTTACAAGGCATCAAAATTCCTAGTTGTGACAAGAACGACCACTGACCTCTCTCTGTAATTCAGGCATTCGTCGACGTGTATGTCGTCGAAGGGCACCACTACCTCCACATTTAATATGCACTTTCACAATTGTGACACATTGAAAGTGATGTGGATCTGATTAAGGTCTTCTGGTAGCTCTAGTCTATATGTCACCTTGCCAACTCTAGCAATGATCCAGAACAACCCGATATATCGGGGACCCAATTTTGCCACTTCCTGAAGCGGATCACACCCTTCCAGGGCGAGACCTTCAGGAGTACCATGTCACCGACCTGAAACTCCAACTCAGATCATCGCCGGTCGGTGTAGCTCTTATGCCGACTCTGTGTGGTCTGTAGCCACTGTCTAATCTTCTAAATCCTCTCGGTAATTCCTAGAACTACCTCTGTCCGTACCATCACCCTGTGACCTATCTCACCCCAACAGACTGGGGTGCAACATCACTTTCCATACATCAGCTCATATGGTCGGGCACCAACACTGGAATGAAAGTTCTTGTTGTAGGAGAAATCTGCAAGGGTTAGGTAGGAGCCCAGCTCTCACTGAAGTCAATAACGTAATCTCTCAACATATCCTCAAGAGTCTATATGGTCCGCTCACTATGGACGTCCATCTGTGGATGATAGGCTGTGCTGAAATGCATGCACGTGCCTAGTTCCTCATGGAACTTCTACTAGAAATGACAGGTAAACTGAACGTCGTAGTCTGACACATAGAGACCAGCACCCCATGGCAAGCAACGATCTCGCAGATATACAAGTCGGCCAGCATCTCGGCCGATGAACTCTCCCGTATCGCCAAAAAGTGGGTGTTCTTCGTCAATCGATCCATGATGACGTAAATAGTGTCAGAGCCCTTTGCCATCCTCGGCAGCTTTGTGATGAAATCCATCGTAATTTTTTCCCACTTCCACATGGGAATATCCAAGGGCTATAGCTGACCGTGCGGCCTCTGATGCTCGACCTTGACCATCCAGAAGGTCAAGAACCTCTCGACATACCATGCGATCTCCTTCTTCATACCTGGCCACCAATAACTCAATCGTAATCCCGGTACATCTTGGTGGCCCTCGGGTGCATAAAGAAGAGGGACTTATGAGCCTCCTCCAAAACAAGCTGTCTGACCCCACTGGACATCGGAACCCAAACCCAACCATAGCGGGTCAATAATCCCAACTATCCTCTACAAACCAGGTGTTCTCACCCGTAATCTTCTTAAATCTCTAGGTCTCCTGACCCATACCCTCTGCCTGAGCTTCCCTGATCAAGCTCACAAGTGAAGAATCCACTGAGATCCTCATACATGCCACTAAAGTAGAAGACCCAGCTTACTTGCAGCTCATAGCATCTGCAACAACGTTAACTTTACCTTGGTGGTAAAGGATCTCGCAGTCGTAGTTCTTGACTACATCCATTCACCTGCATTGTCTCATGTGTCGGGTTCGGCTAATCCATGATGTGTCTCAGGCTCTTATGGTCTGTGTAAATGTTACATCATACCTCGTAGAGGTAATGTCTCCAAAACTTAAGATCGAATACCACCACTCCCAACTCTAAATCATGCGTCGGTTATCTCGTCTTGTGCGGCTTCAGCTGCTGCGATGCTTAGGCTATCACCCGTCCTCTTTGCATGACGACCGCTCCCAGTCTCATGATTGATGCATCACAGAACACCACAAAATCATCGACTCCCTTCGGAAGAGTCAATATTGGAGCTTCGCATAAACGTTGTCGGAGGGTATCAAATGCCCTCTGCTACTCGGGGCCCCACTGGAAATCCACCTCCTTCCTCGTCAGATGAGTGAGGGGTACTGAAATCTTGGAGAAATCCCATATGAATCTCCAGTAGTACCCTGTCAATCCCAAAAAGCTCCTGATATCCAAGGGAGATTTCGGAACCTCCCACTGCATAACTGCCACGATTTTTGTAGGATCAACTAAAATCCCCTCCTGGTTAATGAGGTTTGCAAGCAACTTAACCTCTCATAACCAAAACCTGCACTTCGAGAACTTGGCATAAATTCATTCCCGTCTGAAAACTCAAAATAACTCCTGAAGGTGCTCCTCATGTTGTTCTTAGGTCATGGAGTATACCAAGATATCATCCATGAATACGATGACTGAGCGATCGATAATCGGTTTGCAGACCTGATGCATCAGGTCCATAAATATTGCAGGCATGTTGATGAGCCAGAACAGCATCACCACGAACTCGTAGAACTCATAACAAGTCTGGACACGTCCTCCTCCCTAACCCTAACCTGATGATACCTGGACCTCAAGTCTATCTTGAAGAACCAAGATGCTCCCTGCAACTTATCAAAAGGATCATCTATCCTCGAGAGCGAATAACGGTTCTTTACCGTCAACTTGTTCGACTCCTGGTAATCAATGCACATCCGGTGTGAACCATCCTTCTTCTTGACGAAGAGAATTGGTGCTCCTCATGGGGAACTGCTCGGACAGATAAATCGCTTGCCTAACAGTTCCTGGAGCTATGATGAAAGCTCCTGCATCTCTGGTGGTGTGAACCAGTATGTCGCCTTAGCAATAGGGGTCACACCTGGCACTAGGTCGATCCTAAACTTGACCTGCCTCTCCGGCGGCACTCCGGGTAACTCCTCCAGAAATACATCAACAAACTCGCTGACTACTGGAACCTCTGATACTGAAACTTGATCGCTGACCCATGTAAACTATCAGTTCTCCCCTACTTGGGGGAGAACAAAACGTTGTTCCCAATCTAGTGCCCTCTCTGTAAACTATCAATTCTCCCCCACTTGGGGCTCCAAGCACCACCGGCTAACCCTCGCATTCAATCATGGCACCAAAGCAACTAATCCGATCCATACCCACAATCACACACACATCCCCAATGGGAATCAGAATCAAGTCGATCGAAAAAAATACTATGAAGATCTCTAACACGTATCCCTGATATACTGAAGAAGCAGAGACTCCATGTTCGTTAGTGATAGAGACTCACAACGGATACTCTATCTCTCCCACTGGCAACCCAAACTCCCTACTGAATGTCTGAGAAATAAATGATTGACTTGCACCCAAGTCAAATAATACTAGTTCAGGTAAGGACTTCACTAAAAAATGTACCTAATCACAGGCACAACGTATAAGCATAAAGCAGATATAATCAGTAAGATAAGGGATAGAAACATACCAACAACCACATCCGGCGCTATCCTGGACTCTTCTCACTGTAAGCTGGAAGGCGGGTCCCTGAGCCCTCGGGGGCACTGCTCGATCCTGACTCCCATCAGTAATCCTCAGTGTAGTTGGCGCTGGATCCTGCACTGGCCTTGCCGCGAGTTGTGGACAGTTGGTCTTCACATGACCAACCTGATGGTAGTGGTAGCAGATCCTCATATCCTGAACCGGGGCTACCTGGCGGCACTCCTTCGTGAAATGCCTCTCCTTGCCGCATTTGCAGCATACACTGCTCAATCTACAAACCCCCGAATGAACCTTCCCACACTTGCCACAAGTGCAGCCCTACTGTCCACCTGACCTGGAATTAGCAATCTTAAACCGCTTCGGTGTCGGCTGTGACTGTGTCGGGGCCTGCTGCTGCTCCCTCAACTGCAACTCAATCTCCAACTCACTCCGCCTAGTGGCCTCCTGTAACTCTAGCAATGTATGACACTGTTGAGTAGCCACAAACTGGCAGATGTCAGTCTTGAGCATGCTCAAATAACATGTCATCTGAGCTTGCTCAAAAGCAAACTCCGGGCAGAACATCGCCCTCTCTGTGAACATGCGGGTGATCTCCGTATTTGTCTCAAATCCAGAAACTCCTTAGCTAGCCGCTCCCGCTCGACCAATAGAATGTAGCGAGCGCTGAACATATCCCGAAACTGTTCCCAAGTAACTGCGACTCTCCGATCATTAGAATATGATCCATTCATCAATCTCTACCAGTCCTTTGCCCCCGACTTTAGCAGGTTTAGGTTACATTTGACCTTCTGGTCAGTAGGACAAGAACACGTGAAGAAACACCCCTTCACGTCAAATAACCACCTCATGGATTTTATGGGGTCCTGAGTCCCATCAAAAGTAAGGGGCTTCGTGTTGTCGAAGTCCGGATACTAAAAAGCCTTACTGGATCCTACCCCTGCCGCCATTATAGCCGATGTGGCTAATGCGTTAGCCGCCTCAGTGAGGACTGCATAACGATCATCGAAATACTCCACCATGGCGGTATTGATATACCCAAATATCTCTGGTAACTGGACCCGGAACATTGCAACCACTTCATCATGAAGGATCTCCGGATCCTAGCGTCTATCTCGTCTGTCCCCATCTGGCTGATAGTCTCGAGCACTGGGGGTGCCTCTTATCTGCCGTCTCATGATCCCGACTCGGATCCAGTCACGAGTCATTAAGTAACCACAATGTTGAAAAACATACCAGGAAGATATCAGATATTCCATATAATAATCCGGGAACCAACCCCAAAAAAAACCCTACGGGTTATGACTTCCTTGCTACGTGTATGGGTCATGCGCTTTCAGTAGTATGGGCCCATACTACCTTCCACACTTATCCATATTTGTCTTAGGTATCATCACAACACCCTAAAACTATATGTAAGTATGGCATGCACTCAATCCTCACTCCTAAAGGAAGGCTAAATATCTCATAACTGGCGGACTCATCCCAAACAACCCATCAATCAAACTTCCACCAACCCTGCAACACTCGTGTATTCTAACCATACATAATGTTGGAGCTTATAGACTTTCGAATACCTGATCCTACCATAAGCGCATCATCAAAAAAGAATAGGAAATAAGGCCAAACCAAATATTCTCAGGCAATAAGATCTTAGTTATTACGGTCGTGATGCATACACTAACCAACTATAGTAATGATGTCAATTTAATATACGGAAAAACCCTAGGCTATCAGGCATCATATAATCAGGAAAATCTACCATGCAATTCCTGAAGATCCCTAGCCTAGTAATAGCAAGTTTTTCTAACATATAACATAAATCAAATAATTTGTAAGGCATTTTGGGGTCTACCCACAAGCTCCGGCTGATCGTACACTTGCATCCTCAATTATTTTGGAAAACATTTTAAGAAAATCGTTTTACAATCTTGTCCTCAGTTTGAGACTAGAGACATTCGAGTGTTTCCTCCAATTCACTTAAACCAAGGCTCTAATACCAACTTGTAACATCCATAAAAATCATGCCAAATTAAAAACTTTTTCAAACATTTCAAAACCAATGATTATTAAAAAACTTGTTTTCAAAATAGTATAACGTCAGAGTATACCAGAATCAAATCATAAAATCATGAAATATGAGGAGTTGTATGATCATGCCTTCGCCTTCCCGCGATCAACAAAAGTACCTGAAACAATAATTGATAAATCTAAGCTTGAAGGCTTAGTGAGTTACCCCCAAAATACCAAAGCCATCAAACATATCAAGAACAATAAGCAAACAACATGCATAATGAGCTTTCATCCTGACTGGACCGCCTCGTAGGTCTTCGGCCTATCTGGAATGCTCTATGAGCCTTCGGCATGTCTGGACCCCCTCGCAAGGGCAACAGTCTATCCACACCGCTCACCTGGCCTTCGGCCTGACTAAATCTCTTTGCTGGGCCTTCAGTTCATCTGGACCGCCCTGGGTATGTTGGCCTTCAGCACAAAGCAGGACCGCCTCAACCTAACCCCCAATCAAAAAAACATGTCCGCATAAATATCATACGCTAGCATATATAATAATCAAACCGATCAAACAGATCACTAATCATAGCAACATCTTATAGCCAGGATACATACCTAACCGGTGACTAACATAGCATCATCCTATATATATCAGGATACAATCCTAACCAGGTCACTAAGCATATCACCATCCTAACTAACAGGATGTAAATCAATAAGCATATCACGCAATAACTCAGATACAAATCCATAAAGGGTTTACATTGGTTGCTCCGACACTGTTAGTATAGTGAGGACAACTTACCTCGAAAGTAGCTCAGAAATGATAATATCAACCTCCTCCAAATACAGCTCCAACACCAACACCTACACCCATCAATGATGCAATTCCATAAATTTCCAAATTGCCAAAATAACCCTAGAAGTTAAACTGGTCAACCCTTGGTCAAAGGCAAAGTCAACAATTAAGGTCAACAGTCCATGTTGACCGGACTCGACGAGTGCAGCATACCGACTCGTTGAGTTCATCCAGAACACGCAAAGTCATTGAACTGTAGTCAACTCATCGAGTTTCCAGGGAACTCGTCGAGTTCAAATGTGTCAAAATATCGGGAAAACCCTCCATATCACTAGTCGAGTCACCTAAATGACTCACCGATTCCATGTAGAAATCATAATGGGGAAACCCTCCCTAACTCGTCGACTTGGATTATCTGACTCGTTGAGTTCATGCAATCCATTCCATGTTCAGGTGATTCTAAGATACTCAATGTTTCAAATAGTAGATCTAGCCTCCTAGGACACGTTTACCACGTAAAGTTGCAAACTTTACATGCATGCAAGGCCCTACCCATCAAAATCTAGGTAGATATGGGGTTTAAGAGACAGAGAAAGGCCAAAGCTTAACAACTTTGATTCCTTTATGACAATAGAGACCTTGGGAAATCTAGATCTGAAGCTACAACTTCAAATCTTACCACAACATCCGAAATGATCCACAAACATCCTATAGTTGGCCTTAATCCCAGCAAGGAGAAGATATAGCTAATGAAAAGCCAAGGTAACAACTTGTTACCTCTAAAACCTTGCTAAGATGAAGTAGGACTCGGATCCACAACCTTTTCTTGCTCCAACCTCTAGTACATCAAGCTTTTCTCACCAAAATCCACTTTCAAAGCTTAATATCACATAAAATGAAGAGCAAACAATGATTTAGGGTTTCTTCACTCAAAAGGGGGTTGTAAGGGAGGCTAACGGGGAAAATAACCTTTTAAAGATGGTGCAAAACCCCGGAAATTAGTGTTTCATCCTTCAGCTCAAACTCGTCGAGTTGGTCACTTAAGACACGCGGCCAAATGCGTTCCTACTCGACGAGTCAGGTCATCCAACTCATCGAGTAGACCTTTCAAAATGGAAATATAATACTCTAAAGTTTATACCTAAGATTCGGGGTGTTACAAAATAGGGTGCCAAACCCATAAAATTTGGGTTTCTTTTTAGCAGACCTACTCGTCGATTCGGGGCTACCCAAATAGTCGAGTTGACTTCAAAACATGCTCCCCCTTTCTGTCTCTACTCAGCGAGTCTAGGGCTACCAACTCGTCGAGTCTCCATATACAAATGAATAAATTAAGGTTTAAATGCATACCAGGGAACTGAGCATTACACATCTCCCCCACTCATCCTAGCCTTCATCATCGAAGTCTACTGCGTCTGGAAACAACTTCGAGTAGTCCTCCGTCATCTCCTCCTCAGGCTTCCAAGTCCACTCGGAGCCCGAGCAGTGCTACCACTGCACCTTCATCAGCTCAACCCTCTTGTTCTGCATCTCCTTCATCTTCTTATCAAGAATATTTATTGGCCTCTGGATGAAATTCAGGATGTCATCAACCTGAATGTCCTCTAAAGGGAAAACTGTTGCATCATCCACCAATCACTTCCGTGGTTGGTAAACATGGAAAGTGTTGTGGATTTGGCTGAGCTTCGCTGGGAGATCCAATCTGTATGCCACCCCACCCACCCGGGCTACGACTCTGATGGGACTGATATACCTGGGGCCCAGCTTTCCCCACATCCTAAACCGGATGACACCCTTCCAGGGTGTCACCTTCAAGAGGACCATGTCGCCCTCCTAAAACTCCAAGTCTGAACATCGCTTGTCGGCATAGCTCTTTTGGCGACTCTGAGCGGTTTGGAGACTGCTCCAGACCTGCTTGATCCGCTCTGTGGTCTTGAGTACTACCTTAGAACTCCCTATTACCCTATGACCGACCTCGCCCCAACATATTAGTGTGATACACTTCCTCCTGTAGAGTGTCTCGAAGGGAGTTCGATCTATCCCGGCGTGGTAGCTGTTGTTATATGAAAATTCCTCTAACGGGAGATATGTATCCCAACAGCCACTAAAATTCAAAACACATGCTTGAAGCATGTCCTCGAGAGACTGAATCGTCCTCTTGCTCTGACTGTCCATCTAGGGATGGAAAATGGTGCTGAAGTGGAGATAAGTACCCATCTCGTCATCAAACCGCTTCCAAAATCTAGAAGTAAACGGATATCTTGATCTTACACCACCGAGACAGGCACTCCATGTCGTGCCACTATCTCATGCACGTAAATCTTGGCCAGCTTCTCAGCTGATATGCTCTCCTAGATAGGGATAAAATGGGCACTCTTGGTCAATCGATCCACGATGACCCATATAGAATCAACTCCACATGCGGTCCTGGGAAGCTTAGTGATGAAATCCATGGTAATGTCCTACCACTTCCACACGGGAATGTCTAACGGTTGCATCTTTTCATGAGGCCTCTAGTGCTCTACCTTGACCTTCCTACAGGTTAGGCATCTCTCTACGTACCATGATACATCCCACTTCATGTTGGGCCAATAGTAATTGGTTCGAAGATCTCTGTACATCTTCGTCGCCCCGAAATGGATGGACAACCTGGACTTGTGGGCCTCATCCATCAATATCTGCCGTACTCCGCCCTAGTACGATACCCAAATCCTCCCATGCAGGGTCAACAATCCACATCTATCATAATCGAAAGAGGCCACGTGGCCTATAATCCACTCGCACTTCCGGCACTCCTCCTCCAGACCCTCTACATGCACCTCTCTAATCTGCTCCAGCAATGGAGTAATTACTATCATCCTCAAACAAATATCTCGAATCGGGCCGCTATCTCCTTTTGGCTTTGTGTGTCGGCCTCTATGTTGGCCTTGCTTGGGTGGTAAAGGATCTCACAGTCGTAGTCCTTTACCACATCTAACCACCGATGCTGCCTCATGTTTAGATTAGACTGATCCATAAGGTAACTCAAACTCTTTTCATCCGTGTAAATGGTACAACAGACCCCATAAAGGTAATGCCGCCAAATATCGAGGGCAAAAAGCACAGCCCCCAGCTCTAAATCATGTGTCGAATAGTTCGCCTCATGAGGCATCAGCTGCCTCGAAGCGTATGCTATCACGTGACCCTACTACATCAACACCGTACCCATGCCCATGATCGAAGTGCCATAGTAAACCACGAAATCATCTACACCCTCTGGCAGGCTGAGAATTGGTGCCTTGCACAACCGATGTCTAAGTGTCTCGAAGGCTGCCTGCTGCTTAGGCTCCCAGCAGAAGGTCACCGACTTCTTGGTCATTCGAGTCAAAAGAACTGCAATCTTGCAGAAGTCCTGAATAAATCTCCGGAGATTTCTATGTAGGTTCCTCAATATTGCGGAATAGTTAATCTCAAAGGATCTAAGCCCAAACTTGTAACTATCTTATAATTACAGTATTAGTCCCCCTGATTTAATTAATCTCTTTTGACCACAAAATTAATTCTAAATTAATTCTTGACCAATATTAATTAAATAATATTATTTCTATTTTAATATATTATTCATATAATATATTAATAAACCATAATAACCACTTTCTCCATTATCCATCCAGTCAAGTTGCTCTGATGAAGGCAACCTAAAAGGACCATGTTGAAACATAAAATTGACCCTCTTGAACTCAGCTACCACAAAAATCTCCCTACCGCAACGGTTCAGCACCCGCAACCAGTTCAGCACCCGGAGTCAGTTCTTCATCAGCAACCGCAATCAGACTTTTGCCACCACAGTCTACTTATCTAGGTTACTTTACTTATCTTTATGTAATAACTATATTATCCAGTATGCCTTGCTTATTGAGTTGTAGTTTAGTTCTGACACTCTATAAATAGAGAATCATTATGTTGTATTAAATACAACTTCTAACTCTTGAATTTCTTCTACAACCACAACTCTTATCACTCGATCACTGATGACTTGTGAATTATTCTGAATATATTTCTCCAATTTATCTTCTTCATTTCTCTATCTTTCTACTCTTCTTACTCTAAATTGTTACTAAAACATATCAGACTATAACCTCTCTCCGGAGCAAGTCTTTAAGACTTAATCACTAAGTTTGATCTTCCTTATTAAATCGGAGTGAATGTATTCCTTGTTACGAATCAACTTAAGCGTATTCTTGATATAACAATTGGTGTTAGTTATATTTCTTACTTTCCGCAACTAACTATCTAACTATCTAACTATATGATTGTTGAGCTTTTAGATCCTTTGAGATTAACTATTCCACAATACACATGTTCTAACGTTTGTTCAAGTGTGTCTCCAAGTTTTTCTCTCAACAATTGGTATCAGAGCCAAAGTGGTTGCTTCTTGAATATCGGAACTCTAATTTTCATAAGGCCTTCTATACCACTAAAGCTCAATTTTAAATTAAAAAAAATAAAAAAAAACAAAAAAAATATCAAATGGCACAATCGTTATCTCTGAATGTCTCCAACAATGTTGGTGGTTCTAACCGGGCTCCAATACTGGTAGCAAATGAATATCATCACTGGTCACAAAGAATGGAGAGGTACTTAAGAAGACTGGGAAGAGATGTATGGCGATCCGTGGAAGAAGGGCCACACGTTCCAGTTCTTACACCAGTCCAAACTGACGGCGCTGCAACCAGTCTAGGAGGAGGCCAACCAGCTATGAGCCGTCCCACCAAGGATGATCTCGATAAAATGGAAAATGATGCTGTTGCTTTCTATGAAATTTCCTGTGGCGTTTCTCCTGACAACTTTGATATTATCATAAACTGCAAGTCAGCTAAATAGATCTAGGATGTACTCAAGAACCTGTACGAAGGCTCATAACAAGCACAAGACAAGAAGCTCACTACAGCACTCAATGACTTCAACAACTTTAAAGCTCATACCGGTGAAAGTTTGGAAGACTCCTTAAAGAGGTTCAACCTGATAGTCACGAAGTTATCCAATGCGGGTACCATGCGCAGTAACCATGAAACCAATCTCCAGTTTCTTAATGGTTTAGGAAGACATTGGACTACGGCTAAGATGATAGTTCATGGCGGTAGGAAGATTCACTCTTTGTCACTCTACAAGCTCTACGGAGAGCTTCAAGCACAAGAATCCAATGTACTCCAAGACTGTGCTGACTTCGGAGGACCGCTTGCTCTCATAGCACAAGCCCCACCGCAGTCACCGTACTCTTCATCGTATGACACTCCACCGCAGTCATACGAAGCAGATTCTGAGTATGATGGTGAAGAAGAGTTTAAGAAGGCTATTGCTCTGGTTAACCAATAATTCAACCGTATACAACCTTCTTCTTTCCGCAAGAATCAACAGTTCAACAAACCTCCATTCAATCATAACATCGGTTCTTAGAACAATCATTCTCGATATCCCAAAGGCTCTCAGAACAATCAACCAAAGGAGGTACCGTAGTCTCCTCAGAACACTGACTCCGGTACTCAATCAGAAGACAAGACTGATGTAGTGATTTGTCACAAATGCAATAAAGAAAATCACTTTGCAAAAGACTGTAAGGCCAATGTAGTCAAAGACAGAGCATTCTACCTTAGAATGGCTCAAGAGCTGGAAGAAACGGAAAAGGCAAGGGCATATGTGGCCCATATCAAAAGAGACCATCTAGTTTGGTCATCCGGAGACGAAGAAGAGACCATCAGCAGTGTTAAAGGAAAAGGGACAATATGCATGCTGGCCACTGCGGATGATGATGGGTCAACAATGTTGAACAAAAACTACTGCTACATGGAAAAGGATGAGACTCTAAGCATCGTCGAACAGGTAAAACTCATGATCCAAACTTTAAATTATAGTATGCATGACTGTCAACCCTACATAGATGATCTTAATGACACTTTTGTTGCCGTCCTTACAGACTATAATAAATCCTTAGATGAGAAGAACATTGCGTCCCAAGAGGTGCTCCATGTGAGAGGTCGCCTGGATAACAAGAGACTTAAGACGACTATGTTAGAGAAGGATCTAGAGTTAGAGAAAGATGCTAGAATGTTAAGTGAAACCCAATTAGAGATAGCTTTGAACTAGAGAGATTTACCTCAGAGAGAAATTGTACGCTTAAATCTCTTAATTGAAAATTTGTTTAATGAAAGTGAGGCTATTAAAAATTTGGTAAACAATGGAACCGTGGACAATACATATAATTAGGGTTGGTATAATGGATATCCAACGACAATGGATTCCTCACCCCAGTTCAACAAAGATAGATTGTATGTCCCACCTGATAGAGAATTTAATTTCCCTGTCAATCACAAGACTTTTCCCGAAGATATCAAAACTCACTTCGGTAGACTACACAATTTAAGCAATAATTGTGTCATTGAGGAAATTGTGCCTGAGGCTTCTGGTCACACATGTGATCAAATTCCTATCAGTGGCACCATCCATTCAAATTCTCAAACTTCATCCATAATTGATGAAGAGATTGTTGTTGAAGGCCCCGAAGTCTCAAAGGATTTTCCATCTTTGTCCTCAAACCACAGTGTCTCACATTGTAGTCAAATGTCTCAGAAGTGTCCCACCAAAGTTTTATCTAAAACCTACTCTGCGGTAGTTAAGTCATCTCTACCGCAGTCATCAGTTCAAGGAACCACAACTCTTCAGCCAATATTTCATGAGTTACCCATAGAAAATTTTGAAGTAGGTCAATGCTCTGAAATTCCAGAATCCTCAAGTTCTGATGATTCAAGCCCATGTTTTCAAAAACATTTGAAAAATTCCAGGAAACCGCAGTTGAATAACAATGACTGCGATTCACCAAAATCTTTGGCAAAAAGGCTTTCAAAGAAGAAATTAGATCTCGAGGCACAAACAGACAAAATCTTTCAAAAAGTAAGAAACATGTGAGAATTTCAAAATCTAAGAGTCCAGAAAAATTTGTTTTCACAAACTACATTTCAAAAAACTCTTCTTACATGGAAACAAACAAAAAGGGAAGTTCAGTTTCAAAAGTTATTCCTACTACTTCTGACACAACCTAAAAAGGTTTCAAACTTGTAAGAAACTACGTTTTTTAGGTCTATTCCTCAAATGACCCTAATTGGAAAGGAATTTTACCCACTCCAACACTTTTAAAATCACATCAAACTTTCAACAAATGGAAGGGTATCTTACCAAATCCACCTAAAGGGACTCAAAGATTTACACGTGCTAAACCTCGTTCAAAACAAACTTTTCAGAAACAAAACAACATGTATGTCAGAAGTTACCCACCTCGTACCAATACCAAGTCCACTTCACTCTATAGACTGCTGACCAAGCAAAATGTTAGATTCAATGACAAACTCTCTCTTTGTAAATGTCGGTGTAGTTGTCAAAAGGTTTTATCTTATGTCAAATCAAATCAAAGTCAGAAACCTCGTATTTTTTCCAAAACTCACAACAATCCAAATCTGAACAAACACCCAGGACTAGGTCTAAAAGTTGACAAGAGACCTATCCATGCAACCTCGGACTATGCATCATTCAAAAATACATCACTTGTCCCTAGCTCCAAACCTGTTTGGATGCCTAAACTAAACGTGTAATTCTCAGGCTTTGTGCAAGGAGGAACAAGAAGAATAATGGTTAATTGACAGTGCCTGCTCCTTGCACATGACCGGAAGGTTAGAGTACCTTCGGGATTTCAGGCTTATATGCAATGGTGGAAATGTCACGTTTGGCAACAATGCAAACAGTGTCATCCGAGGTTATGGTGTTCTTACTATGGGGAATTTTTCCATTCAGAAGGTTGCTTATGTAGAAAGCCTTAAACACAATCTCATCAGTGTTGGCCTACTATGTAAAGTAGGACATCATGTTGCATTCGATGATCAGTTTTGTTACGTAATGACAAGTGATAGAAGCTCATGTCTGATCAAATCTCGATCCGAAGGGACCATGTACCCTTTGGATGTCTCTCTAATCATTGGCAGACCATAGTTGTGCTCCCTGTCCAAAGCTATATCCGAAGTCAGCTGGTTATGGCACCGCAAGCTAGCTCATCTCAACTTCCGGTACATCAACAACCTGGTCACTGGAGAACTAGTCCACGGTCTCCCTATTCTCAAATTTAGCAACGACACTCTCTGTCCAACTTGTGAATGCGGCAAACAATCAAAAGCAAGTCACCCTCTGATAATGGACTCTTCTATTTCTGAACCTTTGGAACTGTTACACATAGATCTCTACGGTCCTTCAACTGTAGCCAGTCTCCACCACAAAAAGTATATACTAGTTATTGTTGATGACTGTTCACGCTTCACATGGGTCTTCTTTATTAGACTCAAATCAGAGACACCGCAGATCTTCATCAACTTCATCAAAGAAATCGAACTTCAGATCAAGCTTCCAGTTAGACGCATCCGCAGTGATAATGGAACCGGGTTCACTAATCATCTACTCAACAATTTCCTGGTTTCTAAAGGCATCTCTCACAACTTCTCAGCACCCTATACACCACAAAAAAATGGTGTAGTAGAAAGAATGAACCGCACACTAGTACAAGCAGCCAGATCCATGCTTAACTTCGCCCAACTTCCTCTCTACTTCTGGGCTGAAGCAGTAGCAACCGCCTGCTTTGTTTAAAACCAAAGTATCATGTGCAAACGCCTCAATTAAACACCATATGAGGGTCTCAACAACCGCAAACCAAATGTTCGCTTCTTTCATATTTTTGGATGTAGATGCTTCGTGATCAACAACAAAGACCAACTCAACAAGTTTGCACCAAAGTCTGACGAAGGTATCTTCCTTGGTTATTCCACTAACAAGGTTGCGTATCGAGTGCTCATCAGACGTACAAGGCTGATCGTTGAAAGCTTTGATGTGAAATTTGATGATTCTCACACCCGTAATGCCCCTCCGTCCACTAAAACCACCACAATCATGGAATGTGACATTCCTGCCTCTTCAGTACCTTTAAATCTAGTTGAAGTCAACTATGACAATCTTTTTGATCCTGTTGAAACAGCAAAACTATCCGAAGTTCTGGTGTCACCCGCAGCTCAACAACAACATGCTGTTGTATCTGGACCATCTCTATCTGAAGTAGTATCTCTCAATACTTCCACCTCTCTGGTTGAAGGGGAAAGTTCTACTCCCGACCTAGTTGCAACCATGGAAGTTTCAGTACTTGATGTTGCTCAAATTCCTGTCCACAGAGAAGCATTACCATGAAACGCATCTTCGGATTCGGATGATGAATTCATAGAGAATATTGACACTAGAACCGATCCAAGGATTGTCACTTTCCCATCTGCAGTCCAGGGGTAACCTTCTCAGGTTCCAGAGGAACTCCCATCTGCAATCCAGGGGGAACCTCAACCTCTCCCGATTATTCAAGAAAATTCTGCTCCAATAGATCAAGATGATTCAGCAGGATGTTCTCAAATCCAAGGGGAACTGCCATCTCCAACTGTAGATTCCTCTGACATCCAAGATATCCCTTCTACCGCAGCTGCTGATCATCTGCTGCCACGTCTTCATGTATGGACGAAAGACCACCCTCCACGTCAAATTATTGGCAACCCATCCGTAGGTATCCAGACTCGGTCTTCCAAGGACTTATCTGATCACTGCCACTATACAACATTTATGTCCTCGGTAGAACCCAGAATGATCAAAGAAGCACTGCTTGAACTGGATTGGATAGCCGCAATGCAAGAAGAGCTAGAAGAATTTGAAAAAAACAAAGTGGGGCAACTTGTTCCCCTCCCACAAGGTCATACTATTGTTGATACAAGATGGTTTTTCAAGAACAAGCAAGATGAATATGGCGCAGTCATCAGAAACAAGGCAAGGCTTGTTGCCAAGGGGTATAGTCAACTGGAAGGCATTGACTACAATGAAACGTATGTTCCGGTAGCACGCATGGAAGCCATCCGGATCTTTCTAGCATACGCAGCTCACAAAAATGTCAAGGTACAACAGATGGATGTTAAAAGTGCCTTTCTCAATGGGGAACTAAAAGAAGAGGTTTATCTTTAGCAACCTCCATGATTTGAAAATGTTGAATTTCCAGATACAAGAGAGCTTGGTATGAGACACTCTCTGAATTCCTTGTCTCATCCAGGTACAAGAGAGGAGTGATTGATCCCACACTATTCTGAAAAGCAAATGGTGACCACCTTATGATGGTACAAATATATGTAGATGATATCATCTTCGGGTCATCTGATCAAGGGTTGGTGGATGAATTTGCTAAGGTCATGATCAACAAGTTCAAAATGAGCATGAATAGAGAAATTAACTTCTTTCTAGGTCTTCAAGTAAAACAAGCATCGCAAGGAATATTCATTCATCAAGAGAAATACATCGTTGAACTTCTGAAGAAATACTCAATGAACAACTGTTCTTCTGCTAAGGTCCCTACGGCCTTCGGTTATAAGATCTTTACTGATCCCTCTGGTGAATCAGTGGATCACAAGACTTATAGAGGTATCATTGGTTCGCTGATGTACGTCACCGCAAGCAGACCTGACATTGTCTTCGCAACTGGTGTGTGTGCAAGGTACCAGGCTGATCCAAAAGTGTCGCACATGACCGCAGCCAAACAAATCCTTCGGTACCTGAAAGGAAGCAAATCTCTTGGTCTATGGTATGCCGCAGGCAATGACTTCAGCCTACAAGCCTTCAAAGATGTTGATCATGCTGGATGCAATCTCGATCGAAAAAGTACATCTGGTGAATGCCAATTCTTAGGAGGAAGACTTGTTAGCTGGTCTTCAAGAAAACAAACTTGTGTATCTTTATCTACTGCAGAAGCCGAGTATGTGGCTGCAGCCAACTGCTGTTCCCAAGTTCTTTGGATGAAGACACAATTGCTAGACTACGGGTACAGAATGCTGCGGATACCAATTTACTGTGACTCTGAAATTGCTATAGCTATCTCTCATAATCCTATTCAACACTCCAAGATAAAACATATTGAGTTAAGGTATCATTTCATCAAAGATCATATTCTGAAAGGTAATATTGAGCTCATCTTTGATCCTACTCATGAAGAGATTGCTGATGTTTTTACAAAAGCACTTGACTCTACAAAACTCAATGCATTCTTACAAATGTTAGGAATGATGAATCCAGACCCGCAATTCTTTCTGAAGTGTTAGCTACCGCAGACCATCATTGGTCTCCATTACGGTTCTAACTGAGAATTACATATGATAGATGGTTTTGGTCCCGCAGTCTAGGTACCACAACCATATATCATACGTATCTCTCATGGGTCCTAATGGTTTGTTATTACTAATTTTTGTACAAGTATTTTCCTCTCAGTTTCTCGCTACCGTCTTTCCTCTGTGCATCCGCAATGACGACTCCCAACCGCAATACTTTTTCATCCGCAATGAAGATTCTCAACCGCAATGACGCTTCCATCTGCGACCATCTTCATATCTTCCAACAGTTTCATTAACACTCGAATCTTTATGTGCTATTTAATGATCCTTCATTAAATAAAATAAAACTTTCCCTTTAGAAACTGTCACTTTCTCTTTCTGCATAATCCCCGTATCAGACCTATTTTAGGGATGATGACAAAAAGAACGATTTTCCAATAAACTCATCCTTAATTTGTCCTTTCCTCTCCCTCCCACATCTCTTCAGTTACAACTTTGTCTCTCATCACCCCCACGATTACCTGACGTATTGACATGTGTCTGATCTTACATTAAATGCAAACCCCTTTTAGAAATCTCTCAAAATCTTTTTAAACGCATTTTTACTTTCGTGTGGCTGAGATTTAATCCACAAAATCATTGATTCCCCCCCAAAAACCCCATTCGACTTCTTACCCTATTCTATCCTTTTACCTAGGGTTAAAACTTTTTCACCCCCTTTATAAACCCGTCTTCTTCCCCAATAATCCTTTACGCTCTCTAATTATTGATTGTTCTCTCTCAACTCTCAAAACCCCCATAACTCTCAAGAACTCCATTTTCTTCTCTGACAATGGTGAAATCAGGTGCATCTAAGAAACAATCCAAGGCTTCAGGCTCTATGAATCCAACTGGTTCCGCCTCTCTAACGTTAGCTTCAAGCAATTTCATAGCAGTTTTTGAAGATCACCCGTCATACAATGCCCCAACCAAGCTTATGATCAAGTCTGTCAAGAACCATATTCTGTTAGGTCTATCTGATGCTTTCATAGACGTCGTTCCCGTTTCCACACTCTTCATATGTGCTTTGCATATCGCCCATTGGAGAACCCTCAAGAAGTGCATCTGAACCTCATCAATGATTCTTTGGTCATCTTGACCAAAGAGAAGTTGTTGTCCGCCATTAATCTTCTTATTCACCCCTCCATCAATATTTTCAAACCACCATTATCTGACATCACCACCGCACTCTACCAGATGGGGTATAAGAAACCAATCCGAGGGATTGGTGAGTTTAAGAAGAACCAACTGCTTGCGGTTTGGCAGTTTGTGTGCCACTTAGTCATTCGCTGCTTATCCGGCAGAACTGGAGGCATTGACAACATGGGTTTGAAGCTGCTTGAATTGGTGTGGAGCACCTACACAGGCCACGATGTCAACTATGGCCAGATTCTTTGGGACGATTTCCTTCAATATATCCCCAAAGAACACCCAAGGGAGAACCCAACAGAGCTCACATTTTCTCGATTCTGGTGACTATGCATCTCAGACTTACATACGGATGATGGCATTGACATGGGCAGTGACATCAACTTCTTTGTCACTAAGGATCTCAAAAGGTACAATCCCCCTTCTGATCAAACCTTATTTGGACCTATCTGCAAGCTTCCCACCAAAATTCTTACCTTGCTTGGTCCTGAGACTGCTGATGTCTCAGACCACATAGAGGCTACAGAGGGTATTTCCCCATACCCTTCTACCCCACCTCTTCCATTCGTAACCATTATCCCTGAGGGTACCGCAGTCGCCTCTGCTACTACACTATCTAACCTTTATCAAAGGAGAAAAACGGTGGCATCCAAGAAGAAACATAGCACACCTAAGAAGGATGCTCTAAAACAAACCACACCCTCAAAGAAATGCAAAACCAAACCCACCACTATATCGAGCAGTGATTCAGAGGAAGATAGACAACCAATATCTATCCTCAAGAAAAGAAAAACAACCAAAACCTCTAGCCATATGCGTGATCGGACCGATACTGAAGCCTCTTAAAAGGCTCCGGTAGTCCTTGGGATGGCCGAACATCTATTCAATACCACATTCGAATACCACTCGGGTTATCATGTGAGATTGTTTCATCATCATCATCATCTGAACGTGGAGACAGCCCCCAGTTATATCTCAAGCAGATAAATCTGGGCAGAGGCCAGACTTGACCACGGGTCAAGGAGACCGAGGAAGTCCAGGAAATCCTACTCTGCTTCCATCCTTTACAGGTGGTTTAGGCACGATGAGCACACATGTGCAAGAATCCGTGAACCCAAGGGACACCTTGGTGCGCACCCAAAGAATTGACGGAGATGACTCAAGTGATTCTTGGAGTCGGTATCAACCAACTACTGACGCCGAAATCAAGAAATATGCTGCTTTTCGAAGGGCCTTCCAAGCCCGCAAGGAGCAACAGATCAAAAAACAGCAACAAAAAGAATAGGAGATCGTGTCCGTGGCCAAGTATTGGGCAAATGCCATCAGCAATGACCATACTGTTGCCACAATCCAAAAAGTTCAAAACTGGATGGATCAAATGGAAGAAACTATGTTGAAAGCTCAAGCTTCAGGCGAAGCTACAGTTACCTCCAAAGTTCCTCCTACTCCAACTCCTATTCCATCTCCCACAGTCAACCCATCTCAAGACGAAGGGCCTACAATTGAACTCAGCTCAGCCCCTACCTTCGGTTTTGATGATGACGACATCCAAGAGGTCAACAAACCAAATCCTTCAGACGACGACCTGTTGATGTTTGAAGAAGAAGAGGAGTCTAGTGGTTCTCAGCATTCAACTTCCAAGACTAAAGAAAAGAAGAAGAAGAAGAAGAAGAAGAAGAAGAAGGATGTTGTCACCCGGAAGGAGTTTATGAGTCTTCAAGCCAAAGTCGATCAAATTTTGGCTGTGGTTAAACCTACTCAACCTCAATCAGAAGCCGCTCCAGGACTGCAGTCATTGATTGAGTGAATTGAATGACTAGAGACAAGAGAGCGTATGGCTGCTAAGCGCATCTCTCTCAAAGTAGAAATGGGGATCCGATCCCTTGACAACAATCGCAGGGTTGACCATCAGGACTTCATGGGTGCCACGGAACGCCTCATTACTAAGGTGACCGCAATTAAACAGGATCTTCAAGCAGCCATTGCGGATCAAGCTGCACAATCTCAGAAAGTGATAGATGAGACTCATACTGCTTATGAGTCCACTATCTCTGTTCTTCATGCAACCATCAATCGAATGTAGAAATCCCTTACCTCCAATTTCCATGGCCCTGAGATCCTCCAGCTCACCAAAGACATACACAAGCTGCTCTTCAACTCCTCCACTCCAAACAATTCCCAATTGGCCGAGACCATAAAAGCTCAATTTCAAGAAGTCTATGCCAAGGTGGATTGACTTAAGCAATGGCTTGAGGAAGCACCTCTGTTTCATCCCTCAAGAGGGGGAAGTGAATATGAAGAAGTCCATCACTCTGATACTTCCATTCATCAGAGTCCCCCCATCATCACTAAGAAAATCCCCACACCGCAACCCTCACCACCACCATCTCAACATACTCCATCTCCCCACTCTTCACCTCTAAAAAAACACTCCGAAAAATCCTGAGACTCCCTCTCACCTCAAAAATCATGAGGAAAACATGTCATCCGCAAGCTCCACAGACTCCCCTGCCACAGCTCAGAGAAAGCATGATTAGAAGGCGGCCAAGCTTGCTGAACTTATCTAGAGAGAATGCGGATTTGACACTATGATAGATGAGTCCTTGATAAACTCATGGGTCAATCCGCTCAGTAGGCTACTGGATGAAGACTACACTCCACACCTCACATATGCTGAACCCCCTTCTGATGGATATTGGGATATTCCAATCTCTCCTAATGCCAAATATTTTGCAGTATTTGAGTCATTTGACTGCAGCCTCCCTGATCACAAACATCTACCAATGGAGTTTGAAAGACTTAACCATTTTTATGCTAAGTATGGCTCCTCTATTGAGAACATCTGGTCTAACGATAGACCATCCGCAGTCAAGAACTACAAAATGCGGAAGTTCATGAAGGCTGATTTCGTTCAGTATACCCTCACCAGAAGAGAGCATGACTACATCTGCACTCAGGCAGACTTCCCTAGCATGAATCCGGAATAAATCCTTCTTATTGCCAGGGTGTTCCAGAACAAGGCAGAAAAGTACTCTAAGATGCAAATAGCACTTGAAAAAGCCAAATCTTTTCTGAGGGATGCAGTCTGTGACTTTGCCAAGATAGATGTGGATATCTATCCCACCATGATCAAGAAGTTTGATCTCCATCCACTTGAACCTGTGTCAATGCCTACCGAAGGCTTCGAAGAAAGATCACTAGGCACAACAAACTTTCCTGAACTTGGAATGATATTCAAACGGAAGACTAACAACGTCAAATATTTCATTCATATGAATGCCATGCACCGCCTGCCCAAGAACCAACTTGACATCTGGAAGACCGCTGTTGAAAGATCGAAGCATACTACTGCAGAAATCAAATTTGAAATTTCTAGAAGAATCACTTGGCTGGAAAATGTAAGGAAGTTCTGGTGGATTCTTATCAACTTCCTCAATCTTGATAACTGAACCGGAGTTAAAGAGATCACTTAGGGGGAAATTGTTGAAACATAAAAGTGACCCTCTTGAACTCAGCTACCGCAACAATCTCCCTACGGCAACGGTTCAGCACCCGCAGCCAGTTCAGCACCCGCAGCTAATTAAGCACCCGGAGTCAGTTCTTCATCAGCAACCACAATCAGACTTTTGCCACTACAATCTACTTATCTAGATTACTTTACTTATCTTTATGTAATACACTCTATTATCCAGTATGCCTTGCACGGCTGCTTATTGAGTTGTAGTTTAGTTCTGAGACTCTATAAATAGAGAATCATTTTGTTGTATTAAATACAACTTCTAACTCTTGAATTTCTTCTACAACCACAACTCTTATCACTCGATCACTGATCACTTGTGAATTATTCTGAATATATTTCTCCAATTTATCTTCTTCATTTCTCTATCTTTCTACTCTTCTTACTCTAAATTGTTACTGAAACATATCAGACTATAACCTCTCTCTGGAGCAAGTCTTTAAGACTTAATCACTAAGTTTGGTCTTCCTTATTAACTCGGAGTGAATGTATTCCTTGTTACGAATCAACTTAAGTGTATTCTTGATATAACAATTGCTGTCATTTATATTTCGTTACTTTCCGCAACTAACTATCTAACTATCTAACTATATGATTGTTGAGCTTTTAGATCCTTTGAAATTAACTATTCCGCAATACACTTGTTCTAACGTTTGTTCAAGTGTGTCTCCAAGTTTTTCTCTCAACAGACCATGCTACAACCAAGTCAAGTACATACCAAATATAGTTATGGGCTTAGACACCTAATCCAACAGTCTCCCATGTCGATAATTCTAATAATTATAAATGCAAGTACGACTTCAAAATCCGATTAGCAATCGTAGCTCTTAAATGCCGTTGTCGAGCTCTGACACGTCC
Source organism: Lactuca serriola (assembly GCF_051521515.1). NCBI lineage: Eukaryota > Viridiplantae > Streptophyta > Magnoliopsida > Asterales > Asteraceae > Lactuca > Lactuca serriola. Next base: position 44,993,964 of record NC_136412.1, on the reverse strand, counting down.
TTTAGATAAGGGATCTTATAGTCCTCCTTTCTCAAGATATCATGTGGACAATCACATGGAACATAATAATACTTATTTTCCAGCAATTTTTTTCTCGATCGCTGATCTGCTTGACATAGAAAGTAATTGAACACATTAATGCAGTCCTAACCGGGCCCGACACATAAGTCAAACCAAATCATCGAGGGGCCCAAGATATCACTTTTACCCTCATAGGATAAAAGGAACAAATAAACTTCGACTTATATGCTTATACCATTACTCATCAAAATCGTACACAACAATGCATTTTATAACATCAACTTACTTATGTGTTTATGCATTATCAATGCACAACCAACTCACAAACAACTCATATATATATATATATATATATATATATATATATATATATATATATGTTTAAAGACTATATGATATTATCGTCTTATAATCACTCGTGATTAATTCCATGAAGTGATTCATGTGAGCGCGGGTTTAATCCAATACTCAAATCTTATTTCAAGAGAACTCAAGAAATTTGCAGCAAACCTTTGCTATGTCTAAACACTTAGACAATCTACAAGCCAATTCATGACATTCTTCTTTCATACCTACTTCCAACGTATGAACGATTGTGGATAGTTTAAATAATCTAACTATTTAGGAAGTCAAAACATGCAAAGTGAAACAACAGTAAATAATTAACACAAGACAGTAACTTTACTCATAAATAATACTCCTTTATTTAATAATCAAATGTTAATTACAATTTATCTATTACAAGTTTCCAAAAGCTATCTAATCACTAAAACTAATATTGTCCCTTAGCCCAATGCTCCTAGCGTGTTGCAAGTGCTTAACCGTACTCAGTCCCTTCGTAAGGGGATCTGCTGGGATTTCTTCTGACGATACCCTCTTTACTATGTGGAGTCCCTCTTCTACCCGATTTCTAATGAAATGATATTTTCTGTCGATACGCTTGGATCTGCCACGATCCCTCAATTCCTTGGTCAAGGCAACCGCTCCTTCGTTATCAAAAAAATTTCCATAGGCTCCTTTATGGCCGGTACAACTCCAAGGTCTCTGATGAAGTTCTTTCGCCATATTGCCTCCTTCGACGCTTTGCTTGCTGCTATGCACTCTAATTCACAAGTTGAATTAGCTACGGTCTACAGCTTGGAACTTTTCCATGTCACTACTCCTCCATTCAAGGTAAAGACCCAGCTCGACTGAGATCGGAAATTATCTCGGCCAATCTGAAAACTAGCGTCACTATACCCTCGCACTCTCAAGTCATCACTCCTACCAAGGATAAGGAACCATTCCTTAGTCCTTCTTAGGTACTTGAGAATATTCTTTAATGCGGTCCAATGTGCTTTACAAGGGTTCCCTTGATATCTGATGACCATGCTCAAAGCGAAGGCCACATCAAAGCGAGTAAATGTCATATCATACATGATCGAGCCAATAGTGGAAGCAGAAAGTACTCAACTCATCTCTGCTATTTCAGTTTCGGTACATGATATGAGCATAGTTAGTTATAAAATTTATGCATTATCTTAATACTTTATGTTGTTTTTGTCTCATTTAATGAACAAAAGGTGGTTAATTAGCTTAAATATTTCATTTTCAGCACCAAAGACATGCTCGAAAAGAAAATGAAGTGGAATTGGCGATTGGACGCTTGGATCTTGGATTTTGAAGAAAGAAGGATGTTGCTGGACAGCTTGACCCCTCGTCAGTGTTTTGGCCATATCTCATGAACCGTAACTTCGATTGACGAGATTCAAAATGTTATGAAAAGTAGACACAATTTCGGACGAAGTTCGTGTTTTGAGAAAATGCTGATTCAAAACTTACTCGGCGAGTAGGGTCGACTACTCGGCGAGTCGTATCGAAGTTTCGCGATTCTGGACGCGCTGACTTGCCGTACACGGGTTTTAAGTGATGTACATGGCGAGTAGGTCACTGGACTCGCCGAGTAGCCTCTGTTTTGTGAAAATCTATATAAAGGTACTTTCAGATCGATACCCTAGCATATAGATGAACCCTTGGAGGCCAATTGTCGACTAAAGGTGCTGCTGGAGCGTGGGAAGCAAGGAAATCAACCCTACATTCAATTTTAAGGAGAATCAAGGAAAAATCAAGTTTACTCTTACCTAATCTCTTGTTTGAACTATGTTTTTACCAATTGATTTCGTTTTTGTGCTTGTTTCTGCTGTAATCATGAGCTAAAAACTCATAACTTCTGTTTAGGTAGATGAATTTGTGAACATGGATTGATTATCTGATTAGGATTAATTTTAATTGGTGATTATGTTTTATTAAGCTTGTTAAAGAACCTTATGTGTTAACAATAACTATTCTTCTGTTAATAAATCAGTAATTAAGTTGTATGAACATCTCTTAGTTGCTAATTTCATATGATTTACGTGACCACATAGTTGTATGTCTATGAATAAAGAATGTGAAACTAGAATTAACTTGAAGATAGGTAAGTTAATGTGTGAGCTTGTGTGATACACCATCAACAAGAGGTTAATTGAATCACCAATTTGATTAGCTAATTACAAGTCTTTCTAAACCCGAATCAACAAACTAGGAAATTCATTAATTTAGACAACTGGCCATTGCTTGAATTAATATGTTTTCTAAGGATTAGCTATAGCAAATGTGAATCTAATCACTTTAGTCAGTAACCAATGAAGAATTAATCCGATATATTTACCATAAAATCATCCATGGGAACAAATGATTCGAACCTAAACAGAAGGCCTTTTTAATCATTGAATTTAGTTGATCTTTGTTTTCTTAGCTATTAGTTGTTTAGTTTGCGTGTTATTAAAGTATTTAAGTTTATAGTCTTGCAAAACTAGAGAAAACTCTTTTTTTACTTGTTTTATTTAGATAATATTAGCATTTATTTTAATCGTTTACCGTTCCCTGTGTTCGTTACCCTACTTGCTTGAAGTATATTACTAATTGATAGGTACACGGCCTTTCGTGTGTTTATTTTGTGTCTAAGTTAGTAGGATTAAAACTAGTTGGTTTTACACACATCAAGTTTTTGGCGCCGTTGCCGGGGAACGGTTCAAATAGTTAATTTTATTTTCTAATTGTTATCATATATTTTTTATTTTTTTATATAATTTAATTTTTATTTATTATGTATTTTCCAAATCTCGATGCTTTTGATTCTTTTCTTGAGGAAGTAGTGTAGGTAAATGAGCAAAAAGATGAGGACTATGACTCAGATGATGATTTGAAGAAATTTGGAAGATGGTTAGATAACTTCTTTTCTAACGATCAACAACAATTTGAGTCACAAGAGCTAAAGTTACAATATGAAGAATTTAATCCAGAAAGGGATTTGGAGGAGCTGGAAAGGTTGCTGGCAGAAGGGTTAGACGAAGAACAAGAACAAGATGAATTGCAGGAATCAAGTTGTGGTTTGACCATTACCACGACATGGCCCCCTGTTCTTTTGTTTGTATTTCGAAGCATGGGGTGACAACTCCAACTTTGGAGAAACTTCTGAGGCACGATCCATTTTGATTAGTATCCAACCGGTTCCAATCTTTGTCAGAATTCTTGGGTTTTATGTATTCAAGCTCATTTGGCATATTTTAGAATAAAAGAGCCAAATTTTACAAATTGGTCAAAAGAAAATATTTAATGCAATGGATGGAATGAAATTGATTTTATTAGAAGTTTATTCAGTTGGGAGTCCAGCTAAAGACTCGCACAAAAAGAAGCGCTTGCGGGAGGCAACCCGTCATTAGAGTTTGCTTTTCTTTTTCTTTCTAAACTCTAGTATTTAGGGTAATTTAGGATTTTTATTTTGATGTTTTTTTTATTACTTGGTATTTTTTTTTGATCTTTTCAGTTTAAGTGTAAGGATGCATGCGAGAGTCTAGAGTCAAGGATAACCTAGGGAAAGAATCGAGTCTAGGCGAGAGAGAAAATGAAGTTTTGAGTCTAGTTACGAGTCCGGTGATGAAAGAGGTTATTAAGAGCTCATTTTCTAAAGAAAAAATGTGGAAAGTATCAATTTAATATTCCCCACGCACATCAGAATCGGACCTGGAGCAGAAACATTTTCTTTATACAACGATCGACTCGGCGAGTTCACTTACCTACTCGACAAATCCCAGTATAAAAACTCGACTTTTGCCAGTATTACGCTACAACTCGGTGAGCCACCCTACAGACTCGACGAGTTGATCCTTATTTTGTCTCTCAAGCTGATGATTTGATACGACAATTGGCTACACCTTTGAAGAACATTTTCCGACCGTTTCCGAGAGTTTTTTTTCGTCTACATTTGGAGCTATACCACACAATACTTGACACCCAATGCATGGAAGAGCTGTTCCCATGTCTAAAGTTAATTGAATATGTAGCTAAATTGAAGATGATCAGCCTCGCCACTGCTATCCCAGGGGAGTTTGTTCCAATTCCCTCTTTACTTTAGTATTTTTCTTTATCATGCATAGCATGCAACGGGGACATTGCATAAATTAAGTGTGGGGTAGGGGGTTGGTCATATTAGTTGAGTTAGAATCTTAGGGGGTTGGTCATATTAGTTGAATTAGAATCCTATTTTAGGTATAATTTTAAAATTTTGCATACCAAAAATGTTGCTTAGGACTTAATTTAGAAAATTTTGGTAAAAGTAATTAGGATTCCATGCTAGTATTATGTTGATGATTGCATGAAAACTCAAATGTTTAGTTGAGCCTATATACGTTATAGTGCATTTGTGGCTTCCTTATTCTAGTGAAATCATGGGACAAAAACACGACCTCGCTTAGTTCGAGAGATGCAATATGTTTAGCAGCCTAAACATGAAATGTATCTAGGAAAATTATTATCGTTAGCCAATAAAGGTTGAGGTTGAGTGCCCCTGCTTAAGCATGTAGGTTTTGAGTGAAAAAAAAGTGAGGTGCATGTAAAAAAAAGAGAATTACAAGAAAAGTTGTAAGAATTTTGGAGCAATCAAAGTAAAGATCAAAAGATCAAAATTCCGAAGATTCAAAAAGTTGAAGATACCAAAAATCAAACAACAAGGTGGTGAATTCAAAGAAATTAAAGATCAAATGTCAAAGAAGTGAAGAATTCCAAAGAGCTCCAATGTGGTATCATAAATTGTAATTGTCCAGATTATGTATCCTTGGGTTGCTCAACCAAAAATACCTTGAGGTTAGGAGGTTTTCTGCGGATGGATTCGGAGGGATGCATAAATGAGCATTGTTTGGAAAAAGTGGGCGAATGTTTATGAGGATTGTGAGTATTTAGAGTATGGGGGGTTCCTGAGGAAAAATTTTAGACACAAATGCATGCGTTGCGGTCTTGGCATAATCGTTGGGTTCGATTGGGATTTGTCTTATGTGATATTAGTGTGTTAAAATCCAGTTTTGCTTGGGGGCAAGCAAAGGTCAAGTGTGGGGTATTTTGATATGGGCATAGTTAGTTATAAAATTTATGCATTATCTTAATACTTTATGTTGTTTTTGTCTCATTTAATGAACAAAAGGTGGTTAATTAGCTTAAATATTTCATTTTCAGCACCAAAGACATGCTCGAAAGGAAAATGAAGTGGAATTGGTGATTGGACGCTTGGATCTTGGATTTTGAAGAAAGAAGGATGTTGTTGGACAGCTTGACCCCTCGTCAGTGTTTTGGCCATATCTCATGAACCGTAACTCCGATTGACGAGATTCAACATGTTCTGAAAAGTAGACACAATTTCGGACGACTTTCATGTTTTAAGAAAATGCTGATTCGAAACGTACTCGGCGAGTTGTATCGAACTTTCGCGATTCTGGACGCGCTGAATTGCCGTACATAGGTTTTAAGTGATGCACACGGCGAGTAGGTCACTGGACTCGCCGAGTAGCCTCTGTTTTGTGAAAATCTATATAAAGGTACTTTCAGATCGATACCCTAGCATATAGATGAACCCTTGGAGGCCAATTGTTGACTAAAGGTGCTGCTGGAGCGTGGGAAGCAAGGAAATCAACCCTACATTAAATTTTAAGGAGAATCAAGGCAAAATCAAGTTTACTCTTACCTAGTCTCTTGTTTGAACTATGTTTTTACCAATTGATTTCGTTTTTGTGCTTGTTTCTGCTATAATCATGAGCTAAAAACTCATAACTTCTGTTTAGGTAGATGAATTTGTGAACATGGATTGATTATCTGATTAGGATTAATTTTAATTGGTGATTATGTTTTATTAAACTTGTTAAAGAACCTTATGTGTTAACAATAACTATTCTTTTGTTAATAAATCAGTAATTAAGTTGTATGAACATCTCTTAGTTGCTAATTTCATATGATTTACGTGACCACATAGTTGTATGTCTAGGAATAACGAATGTGAAACTAGAATTAACTTGAAGATAGGTAAGTTAATGTGTGAGCTTGTGTGATACACCGTCAACAAGAGGTTAATTGAATCACCAATTTGATTAGCTAATTACAAGTCTTTCTAAACCCGAATCAACAAACTAGGAAATTCATTAATTTAGACAACTGGCCATTGCTTGAATTAATATGTTTTCTAAGGTTTAGCTATAGCGAATGTGAATCTAATCACTTTAGTCGGTAACCAATGAAGAATTAATCCGATATATTTACCATAAAATCATCCATGGGAACAAATGATTCAAACCTAAACAAAAGGCCTTTTTAATCATTGAATTTAGTTGATCTTTGTTTTCTTAGCTATTAGTTGCTTAGTTTGCGTGTTATTAAAGTATTTAAGCTTCTAGTCTTGCAAAACTAGAGAAAACTCTTTTTTTACTTGTTTTATTTAGATAATATTAGCATTCATTTTAATTCTTTACCGTTCCCTGTGTTCGATACCCTACTTGCTTGAACTATATTACTAATCGATAGGTACATTGCCTTTCGTGTGTTTATTTTGTGTCTAAGTTAGTAGAATTAAAACTAGTTGGTTTTACACACATCAGTACACGAGCTTTGAGTCTTACTCAACTTGGTATTGCTTTGGATTGGTAACTCCCCTTTCTTGGAATTCACCATGCTAAAACGTTTTAACACTTTATCCAAGTAAGTACTTTGACTAAGTCCTATTATTCTTTTACTCCTATTTCTCAATATCCTTATCCCTAGAATATAAGCCGCTTCTCCGAGGTCCTTCGTAGTGAAGCAGTTCCCAAGCCAGAACTTAACCTCCTGCATGGTTGGGACGTCATTTTCTATGAGCAGTATGTCATCCACATACAAAACGAGAAAGCTAACTATATTCCGACTGGCTTTGACATATACAAAGGAATCATCTTCGCTTCTCGAAAAGCCAAACTCTTTGACATTCTCATCAAAAAAAAAAATTCCATCTGCGAGATGCTTGTTTCAATCCATAGATGTATTTCTCAAGCTTACACACTCTATTAAGGTACTTCGCATCAACAAAACCCTCTGGCTGAATCATGTAGACATCCTCAGCCAACTTCCCATTAAGGAAAGCGGTTTTGACATCCATCTACCATATTTCATAATCATGAAACGCAGGTATTGCTGGCATAACCCTTATAGATTTAATCTTCTCTACTGGTGGGAAGGTCTCATCATAGTCAACTCTAGGAGTTTGAGTAAAGCCCTTCACGACCAATCGCTCCTTATAAGGGTGTACTTTCCCATCCATGTCGGTCTTCTTCTTGAAGATTTATTTGCACCCGACCATCTTACGACCTAGTACATTGTCAACCAAGTTCCAAACTTGATTGTCATACATGGGCTGATTCTCGCTGTTTATAGCCTCTTTCCATTTTGCAAACTCATAGCCTACCATGGCTTTCTTGTAGTTGTTATGTTCATCTAAATTTATCAATGTACTATCACTAATAAACGTATCACCCTCAGCAGGTATATATAGAAACCATATAATACAGGTGGAACACTAACTCTACTAGAACGTCTAAGAGGTAAAGACTCATCAATCAGTTCAAAATGACTTTCGTCCTCGGATTGAGCACCAGTGTTAGAGGTTCCTTCATCACTTCATTCTTGAAGCTCTTCAAGATCAATTTTCCTCCCACTGTCCTCTTGGTATATGATTTCTTGCTCTCGGAAAACCCCTCTCCTCGCAACGAAGACAACCTTGTCACTCGGTTTATAGAAGAGATATCCAAAGGATTTCTATGGATAGCCGATGAAAATACACCACTCACTACAAGGTTCAAGCTTGTCGTGAGTCTCTCGACAAAGGAAAACCTCGCAACCCCAAACATTAATATGTTCCAATGAGGGAGCTTTCCCTTTCCACATCTCGTGAGGTATTTTGGCAAACTTCTTAGTCGTGACTAGATTAAGGGTTTGGGAGGCAGTCTCTAAGGCATACCCCTAGAATGATATAAGGTAACAAAGCTCGACTCATCATGGAATGAACCATGTCTAACCAGGTTCGATTGCACCTCTAAGCCACACCATTCAACTGCGGTGTCCTAGGTGGCATCAATTGTGAAACAATTTTGCATTCCTTGAGGTAGTTGTCGAACTTGATACTAAGATACTCACAACCTCGATCGGATCGAAACATCTTTCTCTTCCTGCCCAACTGATTCTCCACATCTTGCTTAAACTCTTTAAACTTTTCAAAGGTTTCTAACTTGTGCTTGATTAAGTAGATATACCCATATCTGCTATAATCATCGGTAAAAGTCACATAGAAACGGTTCGCATCCCTTGTGGTGCATCTAAAGGGACCACATACATTGGTATGTATGATATCCAATAAACCCTCACCCATTTCAAAAGTACTCGTGAAGGGTGACTTGGTCATCTTTCCAAGTAAACAAGACTCGCATGTGTCATCGTCCCTAAGGTCGAATGAATCTAATACTCCATCCATTTAGAGTTGGTCTATACACTTCTTGTTGACGTGTCGAAGACGACAATGCCACAATCATGCTTTATCCAAACCATTGGAAGAATCGATATGCAACACATCATTTCCTAAGTTTTCTACAACCATCACAATTTCATATATACCATTACAAGGCAACGCTTCAAAATAGAAAGTACCATTTAAGAAAGCATTAATACAACCAGTTTCATTACAAAATGAAAATCTAAAACCTTGTTTATACAAACCATGAAAAGACATAATGTTTCATGTTATTTCTGACGAATAGAAACATTTATTCAAATCTAAACCTAACCCACTACTAAGCACTAAAGATTAAACTCCAATCTTCGTGACAGGAGACACTTTCCTATTCTCCATGATAAAGTTTATTTTCACATGATCCACATCCTTACTTGTTCTTAGACCCCGCAAATCAGAACAAATTTGAAAACCACATCCTGTATCGAGGACCCAAGACAAAGCATGTGATGAGTTATTAGAATGAATAGCATAAATACCTGCGAATGATGGCTTTATCTTCCCATCCTTGATGTCCTCCAGGTACTTCAGACAGCTTCGTTTCCAAAGTCATCTGTCGTGGCAGTAGAAGTAGTCTGCATCCTTCGGGTTGGAAGTGGGAGCAGCAGGACCGACTTTGGTTCCACTAGAAGAGGTACCATCAAGGGACTTTCCCTTATGGTGGCTCTTTGAAGGAGCCTTCCTCTTCTTTCCCTTTCCTTGCCCAATAGCCAAAATAGGGGCCACAATAGCAGGAGTGGATGCACCAGATTTTCCTTTTAGACTACTCTCAGCAGTCCTTAGCAGGCCTTGAAGCTTGCTTTGAGTGAACTCTTCCTTGTTCATGTGGTAGGTTATGTGAAACTGTTCATAGCAAGGAGGTGAGGAGTGTAGAATAATATCTATGGCCAGCTCCTCATCGAAGTTAACATTTAACTTCAGCTAGCGGTCCACGTATCTCTGCATTTTCTGCAAGTGGGTCATGATGGACTCTTCATCCTTCATTTTAGTAGTGATCATTGCAGCGATGATCTCATATCGTTCCTGCCTAGCATTTTGATGGTACCTATCCATCAAATCATGATGCATCTCGTACGAATAGTAGTCTTTGTAGGACTTTTGTAGTTTAGTAGTCATTGTTGCGAGCATGATGTAATGAACCTTTGTAGCATCTCACTCATGAGCCAAGTAGGCAGCAATCTCTTTGGGAGTAGCAGTGTTCACATTAGCCTCCTTTAGCTCCTTGTCGAGAACATACTCTTTGCCCTCGTAACAGGTGACCATGTTAATGTTTCAGATCCATTCATTGAAGTTGGACCCATCGAATATCACCCTCCCACATAAGTTCATGAGTGAGAATGAGCCGGGAGGGGTCGAGCCAGAAGCGTTGTTGTTGTTCGAAGCACACATCTGAAAATGAAAAGGAACAAAGTTTAGATAAGATAAGAATCCGCAATTTAACACTTAAATGAAAAATTAGGGCTAGGACTCAACACAATTATTTACAATTCAGAAGAGGGATGTCTTAATCTAATTGCAAATAATTTGAAGGTAGGAAAATGTCGATTTACCAATTTCCACCATGAAAAACAAAAAGTTTTAAATGAGTTGAAATTCCTAGATTCTTTTGAGATTCATTGAACATTTCAATGGCATGTTTAAATCCCGTTATGCCCTTCAAGTTTGTGACTGGGATACCGAGGATAACAAGCAAGACGTGAATGACCATGCAAATGTACTTAGTACTCTCAATGTCATTTACCACCTAATCAATGTGCTGGTTAACCACACACGCTCCATTGATCTATGATAAACATCGAGCTACCCTTTTCCACCTTTGATAGTCCCAAATTAGTATGTTGGTTAACCACACACACTCCACTAACGACTCGACATGGTGGAAAGTGTGATTTCATGGAATAACATCATTTTCACATTTTTCCTAAACTAACAAAGATTGGGGATTTGATAAAACATTTAGTTACTTTATTAAATCCTTATACTTATTAATGAGGAATTAGTTGCCCTATCCTACCCGTTTAGCTAACGATCCTCCATCAATCAAGGGAGCAGTGGGTGAGAGTGGACACCCATTAAACTGCCATTTTATAGGCAGTAACCTTATACCCCCCCCCCCCAATTATAGATCGGCTTCGTGAATGAGACATACTAACAGTATGACTAGCTTATCTTTTATATATATATATATATATATATATATATATATATATATATATATAATTATTAATCTTATAATAGTATAATAGTATAAGGGTTGAATTTTAAACTTGTAAAATTCTAGGGTTTAGGATTTAAGTATTTCAAAATTAAAACTTTTTAATCAAAAATTTAAATCCCAAAACTTGAGGGCGAGTTTTGAAACTTTTCAAAACATCTTTTAGATCAAATTTGAAAAATAATTAATTAATCATATTATTAATATTTATGACATAATTTGACCTAATCTATTTTCTTGACAAGATAATTCAAATCAAAATGCAAATAACAAATCTTTATCATATAAAACAAGTAACCATCTTATTTATGACACTTATCTATGAATTGCATTAGGATAATCCATACCTTATTGAAAAAATCGGATTTTATCATCCAAAAATGTTTTTGGTAATTATCCTAATTCAATTTTAGTAGAAATCCCAAAAAAATCAGCCTCGAGACTACCCGACTCGCCGAGTCACTTATTGGACTCGTCGAGTTCATCAGTTGACTCGATGAGTTTATCAGGCAGAGGCTGGATTTTTTGACTTTTGAGATTTGAACAATTTACCTATGTAAAAAATACAAAAGAAAAACGGCCTAGGCTCTGATACTACTGTTCGGTTATGAGCAAAACATCAATCCTATGGTGGACATGCAAACCCAAAAGCTTTGGATCTAGGTTTTTCTATTTGTACATACAATAATCATCCAAGGCTCTCAAACCCTAGATCTAGAATATCTAAATCGAAATCAACACAAATAACTAGTAAGTGTGACGACACAAATGATCGGGTAGCCCTCGAATCAAACAATACTAGAGCATATATGTCGTTAACTAAGAAGGATTCTATAACTAAACACGTAAACGTAAGCAAAAATCCGTAATACTAAAAGGATAATGGAGAAGATACATACCTGTAACAAGATCAGGAGTTGAACGTGCCTCCTCTACTATTAACTGGAAGGCTTTGATCTTCACAACTGGTGCCACAACCCGACCCTGACGACCATCTATAATCCTCAGCGTAGCAGGAGCGGGTGCCGTCACCTGTCCTGCTATTGTCAAGCTCGGACACTGGGACTTCTTGTGGCCCCTCTGATTGCACTGGAAGAAAATCAGATTAGATGTTGTTGTGGTGGTGGAAGTGGTAGCTGTATAGTCCCTACTCACATGACCACTTCGGCCGCACTTGAAGCAGTCCAAACTACCAGCCTTGCATGTCCCCTCGTGCGACCTGCGGTACTTTCCGCAACAGCCTTGGCCATGCTCACCTTTCCCTTGGGAATCTGTCTTGGGCTTCTTGCCCGAGCCCTACACGCCAGACACTGTTTCTGGCTTCCTCTTACTCTCCATCTTTAAATCAATCTCCCTCTCACGAGCCCTCGCTATCATATCCTCCAGTGTCTTGCAGCTGGATCGGCTCACAAATTGTCTCATGTCGCTCCTCAACATCTCATGATATCAGGCCTTTTTCATCTCTTCGTCTGCCACATACTGCGGAATGAGAAGGGCCCTCACCCTAAACTTGGCAGTAATCTCTGCCACTGTCTTAGTCGTCTGTCGGAGATCCTAGGACTCCCTAGAAAAGCTGTTGCACCTCGATAACAGGTGAGAACTCCCTGAACCTGGTCATGAAATCAGCCCAGGTCATCGCCTCCAGAACTGTATCATGACCAATGGCTCGTCTGACCTCCTCCCACCAATCACGTGCCCTGTCCTTTAGGAGACATGACGTAAGTCGGACCTTGTCCCACTCGGGACAGTTGCTGGTGCGGAACACATTGGCAACATCAGCCAACCATCTAGTACTCGTAATGGGTCCCGATCCCCATGGTAATATAGAGCCCCATATGCCCTAAACTCCCTGAAAGTCAAAGTGCGCGACCCTATCATGGCCGCCAACTCAGTGTGGAAGGCACTCAACCTCTCCTCCTTCAGCTCTAGTGTACCCTCCTTAATCGTGCTGAAGATTATAGGAGTGTGCTCAATGATGTTGCGTATGATCTCCGAGGAGATGAACTCCCTCGCCCGGTCATCTAACTACCCAGCTCCGAAGCCCAAGCCTGATCCCTCACCAGCTCCTAAACTACTAACTAGTCTAGTGCGTTGAACCACCATTATGAAAATACACCATAAATAAATCATCAGAAACTCATCATACTCGAGGGATCTAACATACAACAAGTTCTATGGATTCATCTCAGCCTTCCTTGACTCAAGTACGGATCCTCTACTTTCAGTAGTATGGGACCATACTACCTTCCACATCTATCCGTACTTCCCTCAAGAATTTCCTTGACCTCACTAAGTCCTTTTTACTACTAATGCTTCACGTGCTACTCTCATCCTAGGCTTGCCCTGGGGTAATCACCATCCCACTCTCCGCCACAAGTTGCATAAGAAGTCCTTGCTATTTTCCCCTAACTAGCTCGCGAATACTATTACATATCACAAAGACTAGATAATTATTCGAATGAGAGGTTCTACCCTACAACAGTTAGACTCAAATGAGAGCTGCGAAATAATGCTAAACCTAACCTTCTAAAATTATTTAGTCCTCGCAATATATAACTTAACATATTCGTTTACTAGTTAGTAAAAGATCACTAGAACTCCTAAAAGTACAAATAAAACATCATTCGAGCATCGAGTACACATAATCAAGCATATACTAATCAGGCCATCATACTGACTAATCTGGACTAGCATGAGATTCATAAAGCTAATTGACATATAACAGGCACATAAGGCATCCCTCTTAGATTCTTAGCCTTAAGCTAGCATGCAGTTCTCATAAACATATCATAACATAAACTTGTATGGGTAATTTTGGAGTACTTACTTGAGCTCGGCTGATTGCATACACCACACCCTTTTCTATTTTTAAAAATTCTTTCCACTTTACTAAAATTCTTTTCTTTTTCTCAATGTCTTTTTTATAAAAATGATTTTCTTTTGAAAATTTTCATACCAAGTCCTCAGTTTGAGTTCAGACACACCCAAGACTGTGCCCGGATCCTTCAAACCAAGGTTCTGATAACAACTTGTAACATCCCAAAAATACTGTCCGAAAATTTCATTGCAAAGCTTATAAGAAAACCATAATTCATCCATCATGTAACGTCCCAAAATTCAAGACTAAAAATTTCTTTTAATAGAACATTACTTAAAGCAAAATCATCATTCCAAAACATAATCAGAGTATTAATTTCCAAAACACATTTTTGCTATCAGAGCAAAACATTCCCAGGCTATCTAATCTATGGTGTGTGCCAAGCGATCACCCCGAGCTCTTCCCTCCGCTACCGGAAGTACCTGAAACCAAAACTGTAAACCGTAAGTACGAAGCTTAGTGAGTTCCCCACCCTACCACATACCATGCATAACCACATACTACACATACTGGGCCACGCCCGCTATTCTAGGTCTTGCCCCTACCTCGGGCCTCGCCCGCTCCAATGGCCCCGCCGCTCTAGGCCTCGCTTGGCTTCGAGCCCCGCTCCAATACATATCTGTTTCACTTAGGCCTCGCCTGTCACTGGGCCTCGCCCGCTAACATATAATAGCACATAAACATATCACATCACATAAGCTAAACATATACTAACGGATCCTGTCCTAAGGCCTCACCCTTGTCTTGCTACTGATGAGTCATGGAACCCCGTCCATACTCCTACTGATAGTCAAATACGGGCCCAGCCCACACTCACTCTTTCCCTAACTTGGGCCTCACCCCTGATCTGCTGCTAATAAGATGTGGAACACCATCCACACTCTGGTATTGGTGAGATATAGGCCCTCGCCCACACTCACCTCCCTACCAAGAACATACAAGTATCACACAGACAATAAGTATAAACTATCATATAAAACATTCCTTGGGCACCCGCCCGCTATCATTGGACCTCGTCCTGTATATCATACTAGCATAACGTGCCTAGGGATAACCCCTGGGTCTTCTACTCATAACTACATGGGCCGGCATTGTGGCCTTAGACCCATTCACACAAAGGGAAACTCACCTGAATTTGCTGAACTTGCTGATAACCCCTCTAGCTGCTGCCCGGCAACTCTCTGACTCCTGCTCCACTAGCTCCCTGAGCTACCAATATCAATGCAACACTTAGTCTAACTGTCCCCCGAAAGTCAACTAAGTCAACTCTGGTCAACGTCAAAGTCCTGGTCAAAGTCAACCTTCCAGGTCAACCCTACTCGCCGAGTCTGCCTACTGACTCGCCGAGTTCACCGATTTCCAAGTCCTGTCCTATCCAACCCACCGAGTACCCACTCAACTCACTGATCCGAGTCTTAACTTGAAGGGTTTGGGTTTTCGCAACTTGACTCACCGAGTCGAAGAACAGACTCGCCGGGTCCAAGGCAATCTTCAACAGACTCGCCGAGTTGTTCTTCCAACTCGCCGAGTTCCTGCCCAACTTCATCCAACTCGCCGAGTCCACCCATCTGACTCGCCGAGTCGCTCCAGCTCTTAATCCATGCAGTGGCTTTTCGAGCCAAACAGGGGCTCCAACACATAGATCCATACTTCTAAGGCCTATTCCTCACGTAAAGTGGAAAACTTTACATGTAGTTATGGAGATCTAGGCTCAAAACACTCAAAACTAGGGTTTATGACAAACATGCTCCACCAACATAACAAGAGTTGTTACTTTATGGGATTCTAGACCAAAACAAGCATGGACCTGAGGTAGCAACCTCATATCTGAATTTCTCGCTCGAAATGGTTACTTATCATGCCAAGAATGCCCAAAACTCACACATAAGAATAGATCTAGGTGCAAAGGAGTCCAAGTACTAGTTTATTACCACAAAATGTTCTGAAATGTCTTCCCAATCCCGGATCTATAGCCCCTTTCTTGCACCTCAAAGATCCTTCTTCCTTCTCCAAGCTTTAATGCACTCTTCAAGGCAATAATTAGCTCCAATCGGGATATGGCGGCTAGGGTTTGGTGTTCTGGGTTAGAGAGGCAGTAAAGGAACCCTAGGGAAGAGAATGAGACGTTTAAATAGGCTCCAAGTCCCGGATTTAGGGTTTTCCTTGTTCAGACCAGACTCATCGAGTCCATTCGTCGACTCGCCGAGTCGGTCACTTACTCGATAACCTGAATCCCGCTCCGACTCGTCGAGTTCCTCCCTCGACTCGACGAATTGACCCTTTGACTTAGAGTTTTCTTTCATTTCTTGGCCTTTCTGATTTTGGGTGTTATACATCATCATATAGAAAATTTATAAATCATGTGTCTCAAAACATCATATCAAATATTGTATGAAAATCATGTAAAAAACAATTTCAGAGTCTGAACATCCCAGGCTAAAACTGTGGTGTGTGTCATGAGATCATCCCAAGCCCTTCCCTTGCTAGTAGAAGTACCTAAAACCAAAACCGAAAAATGTAATCACAAAGCTTAGTGAGTTCCCTAAACTACCACATACCATACACATAACATGCAACTAGGAGATATAGGCTCCGCCTGATGGGTTTTGGCTATAAGAACATCCTATGTGTTCATACAAACCCTAATGCTTGGATCTAGGTTTCTCTATTGTACATGCAATTCATCCAAGACTATAAAACCTAGATCTAGCATATGATAATCAATATAACATATAAATAAGGGTTTAGATCATACCTTGATTGTTATGTAGCAATAACAATCTCAAATCCTTCTTGTATTGACTTTAGAAAGCTTAGAGTCACAAATGTCACTCCTCTAATGGTTCACAAACACCAAGAGCAAGAGGATGAAGAGGAGGAGAGAAGGAGGCTACCAAAAAACGTGTGGAAACCCTAGACCATTAGTTCACCACGTTTTTGGAGCATAAGGGTTCTATATATAGTGAGGCTATTAGGGTTATCTAACAAGGAAACCCTACTTTGGATGCTTAAGCCCTAAGCAACCCATGGACTCTTTTCCTTAAAGGCCTTGGACGATTTCTAATGGGTTTCCCCATAGAATTCGTCCAACCTTATAATATAAGGCAATCCATGGCCCAATTGCAATTATTTTATAATTACAATTCCAGTCCCTTAAGTTTAATTAATCTCTTTTAGTCACAAAACTAATTACCAATTAATTCTTGACTAATATTAATTAAACAATATGATTTCTCCTTTAATATATTATTCTCATAATATATTAATAAATCATATCTCCATAATTCATCCTATCAAGTTACTTTGGTGAAGGCAACCCAAAAGGACCATGCACCATCGGGTCAAGTACATACCAAAATAGTTATGGACTTAGACACTAATCCAACAGTCTCCCACTTGGATAAGTCTAATAACTATTCTGCGTATGACTTCAGATCCTGATATGCAATCGTAGCTTTCCAAAGCCGATGTCAACTCTGATCCTATCAGATACGCGTGTCCTTTAGATAAGGGATCATATATTCCTCAATTCTAGATATCGTATGAGACATGATTTCTAATCATTCTCTCTGTACTATTTCTTGACTTCCGATTTATGAAAACTGACTAATTGAACAAATCAAATTAGCCCTAGCCTGGCCGGGCATTTATGTTTGTCATCACTAAATCATAGAGGGCCCAATGATATCGCTTTTATCCTACTTTGGATAAAAGGAACGGATAAACTTTGATTCAATGCTTGCTTGCACTCACTCACCGAATCACACACAACAATATGTTTTATGACACCAAGTTACTAATGCGTTTACATATTATCAATGTGCAACCGATTTGCAAGATACAACTCACGCATCTTGGTTTCAAGAATATAAGATGTTATCGTCTCACCAATCACTTGTGATACAATTCATGAAGTGATCCAAGTGAACGTAGGTTTAATCCAATGCTCAAATCATATTCATAAGCACTCATGAACGTTGCAGCAAACATTTGCTTATGTCTAATACTCTTTAGACAATCCACACACCAATTCACGACAGTCTTTATTCATACCTACTTCCAACATCTGAACGACTGTGGCCCGTTCGAATAATTTGAGTGTTCTAAACTAATTAAATTATTCAGGAAGTCAAAACATGCAAAGTGAAACACAAGAATAATACTAATCCCATATGGCCTCAAACCTTTGAGCATAAATAAAACACCATTTATTTATCACCATATCGATTACTCATTATTTGTTGTTTCGAGTAATCAACTTTTTACTTGAATTATCACAATACTTGTCCCATGCTCTTAGCATGCACACAATGTTTACCTATGGTTCTTACTTTGTGAAATAGATCAAATGAACACATTTCCAATCATACTCATTTCACAACTCCTTTTTCACAAGTGAAAAATATCAAATTCTTGGCACTTATGGAATATGCTAGATTCTAACATTTTTATGCAATGATCCTTTCGTAATGTCATAGCACAAAAGTCACAATGACTATTGCCAATGATATTACAAAGTCCTCTATCGGAGATTGTTACAAGACAATTACATATATGTGATGTCTCTTACTCAAAGTACATTCCTTTGAACATCATTTTGCATAAAATTTCTAATCTAGACATTGATTCTCAATATCCAATTCTCAATATGGAAACCTTTCCATACTTACCATATGACAACTCATTCTCAATAGAATCTTATCTATTCATAATAATGTCGATATGTTTCCAACTACTCACAATCGACCAATCCTCGGCGAACTTTGGATTTTCCTTTGATAGTTGTCTAATTATCTTAGTCAAAACCGATTCTTGTCCTTTTTCCCTCTAAATGTGCTAGACATTTGGAAAATTTTAGAATGGTCAAATATTATAGCATTTGCAATCGATCCTATACCCGAAGCGTATGGGACACGATGCATAATGTCTTACATAAAGATTTGATACTTTATCAATCTTCTGTCGTAATATTTTATGTGCTATGTTCTCAAAATTCGAACTATGAAGAGGAATGTCGTAATCATAATCGAAATTTGAGAACACATTATGTTTCCTTTACTAAATTATTAACATTTCACAACCTAAGCCTTTAGATTTGAAATGAGGCATAATATTCTCTCCCTTAATTATAGCAAAACAACTTTTCAACTCTTGCAACTTTGCAAAGTATAACTATTGTTTTCTATAATTAATATTGCTAACTTGCAATACTTTCCATAATAATCATACAATCATAACATTTATGCTCCCACTATCATGATTATTATTATAAAACATAACACTTATGCTCCCACTAGCTTTGACATGTATTCAGAAACAGCTTAACTTTCAGAAAAACAATACCTATTGAATTTCTTAAGTTCATGTTTCTAATACCTAATGCTTTGATAATCCTTTATCTAAGCTTATACACCTTTCCTTTAGATTGCTCATATGTGTGTCTAAACAATTCAGACTAATTGCCAAATCTCCCAATTCGAATCATGGAAAGGGATACCGTAACCATGATCGAATTCGAGAATTCAATTTCACAATCACTATCTTCTTAAAATCTTTCTTAGTGAAAGCATTTCCTCACATTCACTTTCATGAAGGAGGGAATCTTATGACACTTAGATTTTAATGGTGTATGTGTTCCTATCCATGTGAATTTGTCAAAACCAAAGTTTACGGCAAATTCAAACTCATATGGACCGAACTTTCTTAATCTTGATTTCTTGCCTTATGGTAGCACAGCTGCCCACCATGTCTTCCAAGTAGTTAAGTAGCTCACCCTTTCCTATCAATGTACTTTCCATTGATCAAGGTTCCTACCTTTTATACGTTCAAGTGAGAACTCATTGAACTCACATGCATAATTAACTCAATTGGAATGGCACAGAAACAAAATAATGTCAACACGATAGGTTGTAAACCTCAACTCGTGTGCTAGTGATGATCGATAAGGTTTATTTTGATTTGTTCTTGAAACCTTTCAATACCATTAAGACTCCCATTGACTCCTTGACATATAAGATTCTCTTGTCAATAAACATTTCTTGACAAACAAATATTCAAGAGTTAGTGTAGTTTTTTTTATCAAAACACTTTATAAATTGGTCCTAGTTGGTCTTTGTCTTATCCAAGACATCACAATTTTCCACATTTGATGAATGTCATAAACCTTCTTAATACTTATCACTCAATTTCACAATCTTAACTCTAAGACTTGTTTTGGAACAAAGTATGATTGACTTCTTGATTTAACCATTTCTTCAATTCTTGATTCCTTTTCTTAGACATGCAATTGTACTAAGACTCACTTAGAGGATCAATTGAGATATGGTTCTTAATCATTAAGACTTATCATAAAGCATAAAAGGTACTCTCCCTTCTTCTTAGATTGGAGAAACTTTTATCTTTCTGCCTACTTGATTCTTTTTATTCGTTCTGCTATTGATTGAAACATTTTCAATCAATTCAGAATTATACTTAATCTTATAAGTATAATCATATTTACTAAACCTTTAGTAAATCATGACGAATATCTTTGTTACTCTTATGGTGGACCTGATCAACACGCAACTTTATGTACTCGATATCCTAGTCCTTCACTTGACACTTTGTCAATGAATTAGTCTAATTTCCAAATATGAAATTTCTCATTCATCGTGCAACCAAGTTGCATGATTCCAAGTTTTTGTCCAATTGATGCTTGGGCGATGAGAAACTCTCCCTATTTGATAAATTCTCGACATTTCCATAAATAATATAATTAAGAATCAAATCCATTATTGCTAATATTAGAAACATTCAAAAATCAATTTTTTCATATACGCCATTGCAAGGATAAATAAATAATATAAAATCAAAATTTATTTTATTGCGGAAAAATTTGTCCTTACAATGCAATTCATTGAAAAACTATGCTAATACATCTTTCTTAGAAATCTAATTCTAACTCTAAGTAGCAGCTCAAGAATCTAATCTTCAAGTAATGCGATCGAAATCCATTCCTTCGCGGTTAGATTCTGCTCGCTTCTTCCCTTAAGCTTCCTTTCTTTTCTTCGATCCTACAAAACATCAATTGTAATCTTATCACATTATGTATTAAGAATCTAGAATAGAAGCTTAAAAGAGTTAGTCAATGTATTTTATTAACTAAAGCAGATCCATACGTTTTGACTCTCCCATCTCTTAGATCTCTTAGGTAAGTAGGGCAGCTTCGTCTCCAATGCCCCTTCTCTTGGCAATAAAAGCAATTGACTCTTTTGGAACAGAACATGGAACTACTTCAGACATTGCCTTTCTCTTATGATCAAATTTTCGATCATAGCATGTCTTTCTTTTCCATTGTCTATATCCATAGAGGTCTTGAAGGCAGATTCACCAATCAACTTTGCTTTTCTATTGCGCCAAACCATTGCTGATTCAGCGGCAATAAGCATATAAGTGAGATCTATAAGGGTCACGTCGCAGTTCATCGTATAGTACTCTCTTACGAACTCACTATACGAGTTAGGAAGTGACTGAAGAACCCAGTCAATAGCCATCTCCTCACAGACAACGAATCCCAACATTCTTACCTATCTATGTGTGACTTCATCCCTAGGACGTGTGCACACATCGACTTTCCTTCTTTATGTTTACTTGCCAAAAGGGCTTGAGTGAGTTTGAACTTTTCAATCCTTCGAACTTGTGGGTTAGGGAGAATAATTGGAGGAGGTGGAGGAAGAGAAGCATGATCTCTTGTTCCTCGATCGTATCGTGGAATATCATCTTCATGCGGAATGCTTGTTCCACGGGATTTGGGAAGACCATAGTTGTCATACTTTGACATCTACAAAACGGGAGAAAACAAATTCAAGTTAGTTGATTGATTGAGTCCTTAGTAAATCACCCAAATGAAATACTAAGGCTAGGACCCAACACAATATGCTACAACCTAGAAAAGGGATGCCGTAATCTAGTTGCAGAATATTTGAAGGTAAGTGAATGACGATTCACTAATTTTCCACCATTAAAAACGAAAAAGAAGTTTAAGTTTTAAATCTATGAAAACTCCTAGATCCTATGAGATTCATTGAACATTTCAACGGCATGTTTAAATCTCGATATGCCCCTCTAGTTTGTGACTGGGATGCCGAGGATCACAAAGCGGGTGTGAATAATCATGCAAACTTACATGGTGCCCTCACATGTTACAGTCATCTATTCGATGTGCCGGTTAACCACACACGCTCCACTAACGTCCTTGCAAGGGCACAAAGTGTAATTTCATGGAATTGCATCAATTCACTTTTGCCTAAGTAACTAAGATTGGGAATTTGTAAAAAAATATTTAGTTACTTTTGTACTTCATTATACTTATAATGGAAGGTTTTGTCCTATCCTACTCGTTCGGCTAACGACCCTCCACTAGTCAAGAGTGCGGTGGGTAAGATTGGATACCCATTCAATCGTCATTTTATAGGCAATTTCCTTAAACACCCCTAATAGACCAGCTTCGTGAATGAGGCCTACTAACGGTAAGACTGACTTTTACTCATACATATATATAATGTTATACTTTTAGTGTTATATATAGTATAGGGTGTATTTTACACTTTTAAAATACTAGGAGGTCAAATTTAACAATTATACCTTTAATTCAATTAAATTGAAAACCTAAACTTTTATGGATTTATTAAATTCCAAAATTAAACTTTTAATCAACTTTTAAATTCCAAAACTTGAGGGCAAGTTATGAAGCATTTCAAAACATTAGGTTTAGAATTTAAACATACATCAAAATTAAACTTTTAACCAAAATTTAAATTCCAAAACTTGAGGGCAAGTTTTGAAACCTTTTCAAAGCATTAGGGTTTCAACTATTTAAATTTCAAAACTAAACTTTTGAGTTTAAATTTAAACTATAAAACCTAAAGGGGAAAAATTGAAAATTTTCATATCACAAGGATCAAATAACAAATAATATTAATTAAACAATTAATTTCATCATTATCTATATTTGACCTAATTTTCAATTTCTTTCAAGATAAGTTATCCCCTCTTTCTGACGCTTGAACTCGCCGAGTACCCATATGGACTCACCGAGTAGGGGCTTACTCGTCGAGTCCACAATGGGACTCGCCGAGTTCATCAGGCCGTTTCACAAAAATCGAATTTTTCAACTTGAACAAACATACAAGGCATCAATACAATATAAATCAATCAAGTCTTTGATACCACTGATGGGTTTTGGCTATAAGAACATCCTATGTGCTCATACAAACCCTAATGCTTGGATCTAGGTTTCTCTATTGTACATGCAATTCATCCAAGACTATAAACCCTAGATCTAGCATATGATAATCAATATAACATATAAATAAGGGTTTAGATCATACCTTGATTGTTATGTAGCAATAACAATCTCAAACCCTTCTTGTTTTGACTTTAGAAAGCTTAGAGTCACAAATGTCACTCCTCTAATGATTCACAAACACCAAGAGCAAGAGGACGAAGACGAGGAGAGAAGGAGGCTACCAAAAAATGTGTGGAAACCCTATACCATTAGTCCACCACGTTTTTTGAGCATAAGGGTTTTATATATAGTGAGGCTATTAGGGTTATCTAACAAGGAAACCCTAATTTGGATGCTTAAGCCCTAAGCAACCCATGGACTCTTTTCCTTAAAGGCCTTGGACGATTTCTAATGGGTTTCCCCATAGAATTCGTCCAACCTTATAATATAAGGCAATCCATGGCCCAATTGAAATTATCTTATAATTACAATTCCAGTTCCTTAAGTTTAATTAATCTCTTTTAGTCACAAAACTAATTACCAATTAATTCTTGATTAATATTAATTAAACAATATGATTTATCCTTTAATATATTATTCTCATAATATATTAATAAATCATATCTCCATAATTCATCCTATCAAGTTGCTTTGGTGAAGGCAACCCAAAAGGACCATGCACCATCGAGTCAAGTACATACCAAAATAGTTATGAACTTAGACACTAATCCAACACCACCCACATTTAAGGAGATACGAGCCTTGCCCACACTCCTCTACTAGGAGATACGGGTCCCGCCCACACTCCGCTGCTATGAGATACATGCCCCGCCCACACTTAGCTACAGGAGATACGGGCCCCTCCCACACTTAACTACTATGAGATACGGGCCCCACCCACAATTAGCTACTAACATGCATACAAGTATTAGATAGACAAAAAGTACATCTACAACTATCAATCAATCATATATATCCATACTCAAATAATGCTATGAGATACGGGCCCTGCCCACACTCGACTAACTAGGAAATACAGGCCCCAACCACACTCAGTTACTGGTCATACACATAACATATACGGGCCGGCCTTGGTAGCTTCGACCTGTTCTATTAGAGGAAAACTCACCTCTTAAATTGGATGTTGAACTCGTGTGTCAGGAGTCGCTGTTGGCTGCTCCCACGACTCCCCGGCTAACACTATACAATAATACTTAGTCAAAAATCAGATAATCTTGCTTAGGGTAAACTAACCATTTTACCCTTGGTCAAAGTTAACATTCTGGTTGACTCAACTCGCTGGTTAGCCTATCGACTCGCCGATTCCTAAGTCTTAATGCCCCTGATTCCACGATCCAACTCGCCGATTCAACCCCCTGAATCACTTAGTTCCCGGGCTAATACTCATCACGATTTAGTGAACCAACTTGCCGAGTCACCCTCAGACTAGTCGAGTTCTAGAATGTTCAGAAATGCGCCAATACGTCTCAACTCGTCGAGTTCCTCTATGGACTCGACGAGTCCCTCTGTCTGTTTGGGCACTTTTAACAGATTAAGCTCTTACACTCTAATCTCAAGCTCCATACTACTTCTACATGCTGGGAATGTCCTCTTAAGGGTAAAGTTTCCAGCTTTACCTGTTTATAACCCGTCTTAATAGGTCTAGCCCCAAACCATAATTCCTTAAGTTGGAAATCATTGTCTAAAGGCCTTATTGTTGGATTAATGTCTAAGTCCATAACTATAATTGGTATGTACTTGACCCGACTTGGTATGGTCCATGTGGGTTGCACTTCACCGAAACAATTTATATGGATAATCCTTTTGAGAATAGCATGCTTATGATTTATATTAATATATTATAAGCTCTAATATATTAATATATAATCATCTTATTTAATTAGTATTGATCAAGAATTAATTTATAATTAATTAAGTGATCAAAAGGAACTAATTAAATATGGACTCTTATATATATATATATATATATATATATATATATATATATATATATATATATATATATATAGTGGGCCAGGTTCATTTAGGTTGGGCTAAGCTTTCATGGATAATCCATGGAGCTTTAACCCATGGATCCTATGGAAATGAAAGGTCATGGGTACTAGGGTTTAACCCTAATTCTCCACACTATATAAAGAGTCCTATGGTTCATAAAATGGATGATAGTGGCTAGTGTGGATACATTAAAGAGGGCAATAACCGATTTCCTAAGTGTGAGCCAAGTATCCATATTCTCAAGTTCTTCCAAGGTGTTTTGGTGATTTGTGATTCCACTTGAGGCTTCCACACTATTGGGGTTAAGCTCTTAAAGCTTGAAGACATCAAGCTACATCAAAAAGGTATGTCATCTAACTAGAACTTTATAGCATAGGTGCTTCATAATATGCTAGTTAGGATGAAACCTTGGAATATTTAATATTTTCATGTATATTAAAGAAAACATAGATCCAAGGTTTATAGGGTTGCATGTACACCA
This sequence comes from Lactuca serriola, assembly GCF_051521515.1. Classification (NCBI taxonomy): domain Eukaryota; kingdom Viridiplantae; phylum Streptophyta; class Magnoliopsida; order Asterales; family Asteraceae; genus Lactuca; species Lactuca serriola. The sequence goes on along the minus strand of NC_136412.1, from coordinate 44,968,213 downwards.
TAGCAGTGTTAGAATGCTCAAAACCCAATAGTGGTATCAGAGCCATGGGTTGTTTTCTGTTATATTGATGCAAATGTTTTTTTTTCAAAGTTGGAAAAAAAAGGGAAAAAAACATGATGTTTGTCAAATTTTAAGATAATTACTTGTTTTTGTGAAAAACTAATTATTTGTAAATTTTGAATCATTTGCTATATGAGTTGAATTAGGTCAAATTTATTAAAAGTTAAAATGATATGATTATTTTATTAGTTTTAAAAGTTTGATCTAAAGAGTTTTTTTTTTGAAACCTCCATAAGTTATGGATATGAAAAAGTTTAAAAAAAATTGATTCAAAGTTTTTATGGAGTTACAAAATTTGGTGTTAATGTTTTAAGAATTCCGTAACTTATTCTTAAGTTATGGAACATGAAAATTTTCATCATAAAACAAGCATTAACTCCATAAGTTATGGATTACCAAAAGTCTTATTTTTCTTTGATTTATGAGTTAGTTTAGATTAATGAAAAAAATGTGCTTTAGTTGTTTTCAATCTTAATTAATCTAGAGGTAGCTCATAAAATGTTTTTTTTGTAACTTGTCCTCAAGTTACATAAAAGATCACATTTATGAATCTTAAAACTCATAAAAGTGTCATAGGTTACATAAAAATTGAAAAGTCTTTTTCATTAAATAGTATTATGACTCGATAACTTGTTGAAGTGGTCTGATCAAGAAGATGATTCATACCTCGTTCCAAAAAAAAATTCTTAGAGTCATACTCCAAGATTGTAACTTGAGTGACATATCTTAAAGGAAGGTTTCTTAACACTAGTCAAATGTAAGAGTAAAAGTATCCTACTCTAGTACATTTGAAATTAGTAAGTTGTGATGTTTTGGATAAAACAAAGACCAACTAAGACCAATTGTGTGAAGTGTTTGTCTTGATAAACAATATGCACTATCTCTTGAATATTTGGCAAGATAGTCTTATATGTCAAAAGGACAGTGGGAGTCTTAAAGATCCTGAAAAGAATTTCAAGATGTAATCAAGAATAAAAACCCTGTAGTTTAACAATGGCACACGACGTGAGGTTTATAACCAATTGTGTTGACATATTTCTATTTCTTTGCCCATTCTAGTTAAAGTTGGCTTTGCATATGAGTTCTTAGAGTTCACAATTGGTTGCATAACAACTTGGAAGTAATGGCAGGCCCTTGAGCTGTCAGGTGGCAAGAAAAGAAGATTGAGTTCAGTCCATATGATTTTGGATTTGTCATTATCCTTGTCTTGTGACTATGGTTTTGACAATTCACATGGATAAGAACACATACACCATAAAATCTAAGGGTCATAAGGTTTCTCTTCGATTCATGAAAATGATGGTAAGGAAACACTTCCACCAAGTAGATTTGAAGCAGATAGTAAAGATCTAAACAACTGAGACTATGATTACAACATCACTTTTCATAGTTCTAAAATTGTTTAGACAGACTTGTGAGCTATCTAAGATAAGGTATATGATTTTCATAAAGTCTTATCAAGGCAATCTCGTATCAGAAATCTGAACTTTGGTAAGAAAGTCAGTAAAGTATTGACTTCTAGAAGTCGAGCTGATTTCTGAGTACATGTCAAAGCTAGTGGGAGCATAAGTGTTATGCTAATAATCATTATGTTAGTGGGAGCATGAGAATTATGATAAAGGTCGCAAGTTAGCAATGTTAATTATAGAAAAACAAAAGTTTCAATTCGTGGAGTTGCATGGGTTGAAAAGTTGTTTTGCTATAATTAAGGGAGAGGAAATTATACTTCATTTCAATTCTAAAAGCTTAGATTGAGATTTTAATCATCTTTAGTCAAGAATATATATATATATATATATATATATATATATATATATATATATATATATATATATATATATATATATATGAATTTTATGTTGGTTTGGTTCAACTTAAGAAAATTCTATATATTGCGTTCTTAAAATTCGATTATGGTTACGACATCTCTTTTCATAGTCAAATTTTGAGAACATGGAAAATAAAAAATATTTTAGCAAAAGACTGGTCTAGAATCATGTATTTATGTGAGAGATCATGAATTGTGTCCCATTTGCTTTGAGTACAAGATCGATTGCATGTGCTATAATACTCATCCTTTCTAAAATTTTCCAAATGTCTGGGGCATTAAGAGGGGAAAAGGTCTAGAAATGGATATGACTAAAATGATGAAGCAATTGTCTAGGACAATCTAAGTTTTACCAAAGATTAGTTGCTCAGGGACAGCCGGAAGTATAGTGTTAATTTTTGGAAGGACCATATTGAAATATTCTGAAAAGAGGCAACTCTTGTTCTGAAGCAATAGTCAAATTGGGAATATGGAAATGATTCCATAGGTGGAATTTATTCAATTTTTGTAAGATTAGAAAACTTAATGCAAGAAGGATGGTTCCCATGGAATTGATCTCCATTGGAATACTCTGTAATGTCTTTTGACAAGTCTTTGTGACTTTGTACAAAGACATTACAAGAGGATATGTGTATATAACTTTAAAATCTAACAAATTTCGATAAATGATTGGAATTTGAAAATCCTACATTTTTTATAAGGATTTGGGAGTGTGAAATTAGAATCATTGAAATTATGTTCAATTGGTTTATTTCACAAAGTAAGGATCATAGACAAAAATAGAGTGACTACTTATTGTATGGAAAATCTATTGTTTAGAAAAAACATAGTGTACATGCTTGGAGCATGGGACAACTAGTGTTTTTAATTCAAGTATAAAGTTGATTAAACTGAAACAATGAATAATGAGTAATCAGTATGGTGATAAATAAAAAGTATTTTATTTATATTCGTAGGTTTTGATACCATATTAGATTCAATTATTCTTGTGTTTCATTTTGCATGTTTTGACTTCCAGAATAATCTAGGTCATTCTTCCCGAATGACTAAGTTATTCAAACCATCCACAGTTGGTCATATGTTGGAAGTAGATATGAATCAAGACTATCATGGGTGGACTTGTAGAGGTATAAGATGTTGGACAAAGTGGTGCAACAACACTCATGAGTGCTCATAATTTCTGAGTATTGGATTCAACCTGCGCTCATTTGAATCACTTCATGGATTTTATCATGAGTGATAATGAGACGATAATATCTTATATTCTTCAAACCTAGAGATATGAGTTGTTACTATGAGTTAGTTATACATTGATTGTACGAAAATGCATTGGTAACTCGATGTTATAAAACGTGCCTTTATGTATGATTTAACAAGTAGTAGAGTAAGCCATATGAGTCAAAGTTTATCCATTCCTTTTACCTTCGGGATAAAAGCGATATATGTGGGCCCCTCGATGATTTAATGATGACACATGTGAGTGCTAGGCCAAGCCAGGACTGATTTGATATGTTCAATCACTCAGTCGTCATCAATCGGAAATCGAGAAACAACAAATGGACAGAGAGAATGATTTATAATCCATGTCTCAGTCCATATGATATCTAGAATGGACGAATATATGATCCCTTATCTAATGGACAAGTCATTGACAAAGGTCAGACTTCAATGACAAGTTCAGAGTTCGACAGCGGCTTTAAGAGCTACGATTTACAGTTAGGTTTTGAAGTGATACTCAATAATAGTTTTAGACTTAGCCAAGTGGGAGACTATTGGATTAATGTCTAAGTCCGTAACTATAATTGGTATGTGCTTGACGCGACTTGGTATGGTCCATTTGGGTTGCACTTCACCGAAACAATTTATATGAATAATCATTTGAGAATATCATGCTTATGATTTATATTAATATATTATAAGTTCTAATATATTAATATATAATCATATTATTTAATTAGTATTGATCAAGAATTAATTTATAATTAATTAAGTGATCTAAAGGAACTAATTAAATATGGACTCTTGGATATATATATATATATATATATATATATATATATATATATATATATATATATATATATATATATATGTGTGTGTGTGTGTGTGTGTGTGTGTGTGTAGTGGGCCAAGTTCATTTAGGTTGGGCTAAGCTTTCATGGATAGTCCATGGAGCTTTAACCCATGGATCCTATGGAAATGAAAGGTCACGGGTATTAGGGTTTAACCCTAATTCTCCACACTATATAAAGAGTCCTATGGTTCATGAAATGGATGCTAGTGGCTAGTATGGATACACTAAAGAGGGCAATAACTGATTTCATAAGTGTGAGCCACGTATCTATATTCTCAAGTTCTTCCAAGGTGTTTTGGTTATTTGTGATTCCACTTGAGGCTTCCACACTATTGGGGCTAAGCTCTTAAAGCTTTAAGACATCGAGCTACATCAAAAGGTATGTCATCTAACTAGAACTTTATAGTACAGGTGCTTCATATTATGCTAGTTAGGATGAAACCTTGGAATATTTAATATTTGCATGTATAATAGAGAAAACATAGATCCAAGATTTATAGGGTTGCATGTACACCATAGGAGTGTTAGAATGCTCAAAACCCAACACTTATCACTATAAACCAAAACGTGGAAACTAAGGTCTACGTCATAAACACCCAATAAATGCGTAACGTCTCAGACTTTACATCTATACATGGCCATTTTGGGCTAAAAAGGCCATGATAAAGTCCTTAAGCTTGCATAAGGCATCCATGGTCATAAAGTATTCACCTTTATGCCACGGAACCCCTTCTAGACTCTAGATCTTAAAGGTAAATCACTTGGGACGACCATGTCCCAAGGTTTATGCTTCTTGGGCCAAAAACTCCATAAAGATGAAAAGAAGAGATCTCGGGAACTAATGAGCGAGGTTGAAGCTTGTTTGTCCGACAGTGTAGCAAATGAGATGTAACCTATGGATCCACTCTCTTCCTCTTGAGCTCCTCAAGCTTCTCATTCTCCTTACAAACTTAAATCACAACAAAACACTCAAAAATGGCACTCACGTACACACAAAGCTCAAAATGGCGAGTTAGGGTTTTCTGGACAATGATAGGTGATAAGGGAGGCCACAGTGGGCGTTATGTTCTTTTAAATAGTGTGCCAAACCCTTAAAATTAGGGATTCTTTTTGGCAGATCTACTCGTTGAGTTGGGGCTACCCAACTCGTCGAGTAGACTTTTAAACTCGTGCCCCCTTTCTGTCTCTACTCGAAGAGTCTGGGGCTACCAACTCGTCGAGTCTCCTTGTACAAATGAATAAATTAGGGTTTAATTGCGTACCAGGGAACTGAGTGTTACATAATGTTAGTCAACGTCCGAGAGGGGGTCCCAAGAAGAAGCTTCTACGGTCTTGTTAGTGTTGATTTAAGCATAAGGTATTTAGTGTTTTGATGGTGAGAAGACAATCCCTTCTTCTAGAGAAAAAGGATCTTGTTGTACTTGTTCTTCCTTGTACACGATCGTAACGATGCTTTTTTTTTCCCGTCTTGCATGAAATGATGTGGAGGATTCCCATTGGAGGATCGTGCACCACTAGTGGTCATCCACTATTACTGCATAATAAACAGAGGACAATGCCTTGGGTACAACACGTGTCGCTCTTGGAGGCAACCAACTATGTTTTGTCCTATTATAGACTAGAGATTGTCATCAAGAATTAGACCTGGGCGCGAGGGCACCAAACGAGAGGGTCCTTGAAACGACCCAAAAATACGACCCAAAAATTTCTTTTAAACATTACTAAAAATAGATTTATAACAACGTATCATAAGTCAAACATAACTTTTGAGTATTAAATTCAAAACATAATGTCCTTATCAGAGTCAAACATTCCCAGGCTAACTGACTATGGTGTGTGCGCTGCAATCTTCCCGATCTCCTCTTTTGAAAACCGAGTACCTGAAACCAAAACTGCAAACCGTAAGCACGAAGCTTAGTGAGTTCCCCCAATCTACCACATATCACACAAAACATATAAAGCACATATTGGGCCTTGCCCACTGCATCGGACCGAAGTCCGGACTAACGGGGCCTTGCCCCCTACATCGAACCGAAGTCCGAAGCTGACATCGGACCGAAGTCCGAAGCTAACTGACTGGGGCCTTGCCCCTCCATCGGACCGAAGTCCGAAGCTGACTATCTGGGACCTTGTCCCCTCCATCGGACCGAAGTCCGAAGCTGACATCGGACCGAAGTCCGAAGCTAACTGACTGGGGCCTTGCCCCCTCCATCGGACCGAAGTCCGAAGCTGACTATCTGGGACCTTGTCCCCTCCATCGGACCGAAGTCCGAAGCTGACTATCTGGGACCTTGTCCCCTCCATCGGACCGAAGTCCGAAGCTGACATCGGAAAGAAGTCCGAAGCTAACTGACTACAGCATATCATAGCATATCAACTGGCATAAACTCACATATACTGCATACTACATCGGGCCGTAGCCCGGAACACATAACACATAATTCCTGTTTGAGTCACGAAGGCATCAAACATACTAACTACTGTATCAGATCAACATCCGAAACTGCTGCTAGCTAAACGGGCCGGCATTGTGGCCTTAGACCCGTTCCTACTGGAAGGAAACTCACCTGAACTGCTGAGCCCTGCTGATAAACCTCTGGCTGCTACTCGACAATCCCCTGAACCGCTGCTCCTCTAGCTCTCCGAGCTATCAATATACTTATAACACTTAATCTGACAGTCAACTAAGTCAATTCTGGTCAAAGTCAACCTTCCAGGTCAACCCTACTCGCCGAGTCACCCTACTGACTCGCCGAGTTCATAAGTCCAGAGTCCTTCCACTCGCGACTCTACTCGCCGAGTCAGCCCCTGACTCGCCGAGTCTGCTGATTCCCGATTCCTGTCCAGCCCAACTCACTGAGTCCTGGCTCGACTCGCTGACTCGAGACTTAACTCGAAGGGTTTGGGACCACGCGACCTAACTCGTCGAGTCTAAGAACAGACTCGCCGAGCACACGACAAACTTCATCCAACTCGCCGAGTTGTTCATCCAACTCGCCGAGTTCATGCTCATCTTCATCCGACTCGACGAGCTGTTCATCCCACTCGTCGAGTTCCTCCTCATCTTCAAGCTACTCGCCGAGTCCATTCGAAGGACTCGCCGAGTCCACTAAAATCCACTTACATGCAGAGGACTTCCGAGTCATGCATGAGCCCCAAACTGTAGATCTACCCTCCCCAAGCCTATTTCCCACGTAAAGTTGCAAACTTTACGTGTAGAGAGGGAGATCTAGGCAAAATACACCCATGGCTAGGGTTTAGGACCAAGAGACTCCAATTTCCACCCAATGGCTGATACTTTATGGGATTCCATACCAAAATAAGCATGGATCTGAGGTAGCAACCTCAGATCTGGACCTCAAGCTCAAGATTGGTCTTAAACATGGCTTAAAAGCCCCAAAACTCATAACCAAAGAAGATCTAAAGGAGGGAAACGAATTGATACCTTCCAATGCTCTGAAATGTTCCCCAAACTTCAGATCCAAGGCCACTCCTTGATGCCTCCAAGATTCCCACTCCTTCTTCTTCCTTAAAACCACTCAAAAATGGCTAAAAGCTTGAATGAACACAATGGGGGCTTAAGGTGCGGCGTTCTGGGCGTGAGAGGCTGTAAAGGAGCCCTAGGAAGAAGATTGAGATGTTTAAATAGGCTCCAATCCCCGGATTTAGGGTTTTCCTCGCACAGACCAGACTCGCCGAGTCCACTTGGCCGACTCGTCGAGTTGGTCACTTTCTTATCGACCCGAATCCCGCTCCGACTCGCCGAGTCCTTCCTTTGACTCGTCGAGTCCCTCTTAAATTTAGGGTTTCCTTTACTTTCTTGGATTTCAAAATCCTGGGTGTTACAACTCTCCCCCACTTAAACTGAACTTCGTCCTCGAAGTTTACCATGGCCCACCGCCTACGGTCTGCCTCCAATACCCAACTCCAGCCGCCTACCTGTGCTGGTCTTCCACCGGATACTGCACTGAACCCGCAGGGGTTCTCCATTTCTTTCCTTGCGCAAATCCCTTGCCTTCCCAAGGCAAGCCTCATTACCGACTTTTCCTTTGACACTGTGAAGGTCCTATCCTTCACTAACTCCATCACCTCCCTGCTATTCCCAGACGGGTCATCACCGTCAGCACTCACTGACACTCCTTCCTGCCAACACTTGGTGTCGAGCACCCCTCGACTCAACTAACTGAACTCCACCATACGCTGCATACTCGCACTGCCACCGACTGGCAATTCAGCTATTCCTCGACTGACTTCCAGACAAACTGGGACCGCCCTGGTCCCTACCAACCTCTCAATGACTGGATTACCGGTTCCCACCGGTAGCTAGTCCCAACACCATCACTGGTCGCTCCCAGCGACTCCTGAAGATACTTCGACTATCTATAACTGTTCTATCCATTCTGCCGCTCATACTGAAACGATGCTGCTGGAACCAACTTGCTTATCTCCCATCTGATTACTCAACTCCTACTAACTCGAGCCTTCCATCCTGAAAGAAAAGCTACCTGCCTAGCTATCCTTATAGATCACTTACACTTGGCAGAAGGCTCAACTGATCCTGCTGAGAGGGACTTGCCATTTCCAATTCAACCAACTATACTGTCGGCACTTGCATTCCAACACAAATGCAATACTAACCCAAAACCCTGAAACCTTCCAAACACTGAACTACCTGCAATACTGAACCTGACTGAAACGCTGAACCGACTGAAACGCTGAACGGCCTGAAACACTGAGCTGCCTGAAACGCTGAGCTGCCTGAAACACTGCACTGACTGAAACATTGAGCTGCCTGAAACACTGAGCTGCCTGAAACACTGAACCCCAACCCAACTGTGGAGTCAAGGGACTCCTCACTTAGTCGCTTCCACGACTTCTGAACGAAATCTTCCTCTAGGACTAGTTTCCACTAGTTATCCTGTCACTGTGGCTCTAGCAACCTTCCGATCCAACCGATCGGATCCATACGTCACATCCTGACATCATCAATTCCACAACTAACAACATATTGGCTCCCAGACTGACTGTAGCCCACAACATACCCGAACCCCAACGGTCCACTGCGACTCTGATCTCATAACTGATGTGACGATCCAAAGCCCAAATTGCTAACTTAGCCGTAACTAATCCCTTTGGGAAATCCGAAAGCTAACCCGTGGATTCCCATATCCTCACTGTTACACCCGATCTGGTGGGTACAACTGCTTTCCCACATCTAACACGCGCTCATGCTACCTACCAATCTGATAAAAGGCTGCGACTACGCTTACGGACTTACAACTCTCTAATACTATCTGGCTGCTAGTGGATGCTACGGCTACCCTCGCAGACTTACATCACTACTACTGCTATCTGACTGCTAGTGAATGCTACGGCTACCCCCGCAGACTTACAACACTACTACTGCTATCTGACTGCTAGTGAATGCTACGGCTACCCCCGCAGACTTACTACCACTATCTCGAGAACATCCTGACTATCCCTAGTCCCGCTAGTGATTCCTCATCCCGATTTCTAAAAAAAACAGTCCTTAGACTTTGAATTCTGCATCACCCTCGACATCTTATATCCTTGATATAATTAGCGCTTCGTAGAGGAATCCTTCGGCTTGGTTCCCAAACCAACCGTCTACTAATCCAGATACAAGAAGCTATTGTTGGGAAGTTTCCAACCTCCCAACTCCTGAATCTACACAACCTACATGTTGCCTCAGACACTGGCTACTAATACGAAAACATCTCTTGTTACCCGTTCTCAGGATCTTCATTCCGACTCTCATGCGTCCGACAGGTGGTCCTCCAATCTTGGATTCCCAACCAGCTTCTAACCATCTCGATTACATGAACTAACTGCTGGGAAAAGCTCTCGAACTCCTAATTTTGAACTCCTCAATCCATCCATCACTGTGCTACTACCATTTCTTCTTAGAGGCTGCGCACTCATTCTGGGTCTACGTGTCTCTTATCCATGAATACTCGGAGGGTTCTCCCCCACTTCAATCCTGCTTACCCCTTGCTGCTTCATACTCAAAAGAGATCCTAATCTTCACTACCATTCCAAAACATCTACTGGGAAACCCAAGCCCGCCAGGTAGGAATTTGACCAATCCATCCCAAACACTAACCACTCCGAACTAGTGAAACGAACCGAATCTCTCTCTCAACCATGCTACAGTTACTGCATCCTCCGAAACCTTCTCCATAAGAGCACATCCCCTAACTACCAACCAATTATCCGAGGTATGCAAATGGCATATAACATAATCACAAGCAAGCCACACTATAACACAACACTTATACCACAATTTGATGCAGAACCATAACAATATAATCATGACATAAGCTGACAGAAAAACAAAAGTTACGTACCTTCATTACTCAGTGCTGCTCGAATCCCTGCTGAAATCTACCGGAAAACTCGGCTCTGAGCCGTAGGCACCCTTGCCGGGCCTCGACAACTGCTGGCGGTACTCGAAGTCCCAAGGGCAGGAGCTGGCACCTGCCCTGCTGGATACAAACTCGGACAGTGGCCCTTCTTGTGGCCCCTCTGACTGCAATGGAAACATAACGGATCAAGCCCCTGGGCGATGGTAACAACACAGTCTCTGCTAAAATGACCAATCTGGCCGCACTTGAAACACCCAGCATCGCCACCACTCCTACGCCTACACACACCCATGTGTGTCCTTCCGCACTTCCCGCATCGACTGCGGCTCTGATAGTTCCTCGTCCTCAAATCTGGACCCTTGGGCCTCTTACCCGAACCTGTGGGTACCTGAGTCTCATCAATTTTCCTTTTCCCTTCTGACTCCCTGCCCGACTCTCGCTCCTGCGTTACCCCAACGGCAACGCCTGCTAACTGAACAACAGATGTCTGATCCTGAAGCCTCGCTATCAATCTATCAGTGATCCTCACGACCATGTCGGGCAGATCCTCGCGAATGGCTCGCGAAACTTCCTCAACTATCCAATCATGCAATGGTCTCTCTTGGAGACAAAATTCCCCACTCACCCCTGCCCCCTGATGGCAGGAACTAGAAATAGGATCTCCCTCCTTGATGGATCCCTGAACTCCATAAGATTCGGGACCTAGACGAGCCCCAATCTGTCCTGAAACTAACCCGGCCTTAAAGGCCTCAAGATGACTGTCCATGAGCTCCACAGTGGCCTCTCTAACCGAACCGAAAATCACTGGAGTCTGATCAATGATGTTGCGCGTAATCTCTGCGGAAATGAAATCCCTCATTTGATCATCAAGCTGCCCGGCTCTGAAGCCCGAGCCAAACCCCTCCTCGACACCTGAACTGCTAACTGGTATCTCGCGCAACGTCACCATGCTGAACATATAACAAAATCCTGATCAATTTACATACTACTGCTGAGGAATTTCTCACTCACTACCCCATTCCTGGTTTCGTCTTGGCCCCTCTTGAATCGAGTACGGATCCTCTGCTTTCAGTAGTATGGGCCCCTACTACCTTCCACATCTATCCATACTTTCCTCAAGAGTTACCTCAACTCCACACAGTCCCCTTTACTCTTCTACTGATCTCTGCTACTCTCATCCTAGGCTTGCCCTAGGGAACCTCTGACTCTACCCACACAGTCCTCAGCTGCTGAAGGCCTCCTAGTAATGCCAATTAGTCACCACCTGAATACCATCACATGTAACGAGGCTCAGATAATCCTTCAAGTAAAAGACTCGTCCCTACAACGGTTGGACTCAGACAAGAGCTGCGCAATAGGGCCAAATCCAACACTCTGAGATTATTCAACCCTGATCACATGTGATGTGATGTATTCACCTAATGGCTAACTCCCATCACTCAGTGTCCCACAAAGCACAAAGCAAGCAACATTCGGATAAAGGAAACGTACTCAGGCAAAACTATTCTCATAACAAGAAACTACACTAGCATACAACGCTAAGCTCGCGCTACCAGGCATAACCTAAACAGGCTATCCTACTGCTGTCTACTCCATACTAGCATGCAATTTTCATAAAGCTGAACACATAAAGCAGGCACATAAGGCATCATCCTAGATCCTTAGTCCTATTCTAGCATGCTGTTCTACTGAAGCTGGATCTGAAACTGAAACTGAAACTGATACTGATAATCATAATATAACTTGTATAGGTAAATTGGGAGTACTTACTTGAGCTCGGCTGATTGCATGCACCACACCCTTTTCTCTTTTCAAAACTCTTTTTGCTTTTTCTAAAACTCTTTTCTTTACATTTTTCTAAAATTGTTTTTCTTTTCTCAAAATTCTTTTGTAACTACGATTTTTCTTTTGAAAACTCTATACCACTTCCTTAGTTTGAGTTCAGGCACACTCGGAAGTGCGCCCGAATCCCTCAAACCAAGGCTCTGATACCAACTTGAAACGACCCAAAAATACGACCCAAAAATTTCTTTTAAACATTACTAAAAATAGATTTATAACAACGTATCATAAGTCAAACATAACTTTTGAGTATTAAATTCAAAACATAATGTCCTTATCAGAGTCAAACATTCCCAGGCTAACTGACTATGGTGTGTGCGCTGCAATCTTCCCGAGCTCCTCTTTTGAAAACCGAGTACCTGAAACCAAAACTGAAAACCGTAAGCACGAAGCTTAGTGAGTTCCCCCAATCTACCACATATCACAAAAAACATATAAAGCACATATTGGGCCTTGCCCACTGCATCGGACCGAAGTCCGGACTAACGGGGCCTTGCCCCCTACATCGAACCGAAGTCCGAAGCTGACATCGGACCGAAGTCCGAAGCTAACTGACTGGGGCCTTGCCCCTCCATCGGACCGAAGTCCGAAGCTGACTATCTGGGACCTTGTCCCCTCCATCGGACCGAAGTCCGAAGCTGACATCGGACCGAAGTCCGAAGCTAACTGACTGGGGCCTTGCCCCCTCCATCGGACCGAAGTCCGAAGCTGACTATCTGGGACCTTGTCCCCTCCATCGGACCGAAGTCCGAAGCTGACTATCTGGGACCTTGTCCCCTCCATCGGACCGAAGTCCGAAGCTGACATCGGACCGAAGTCCGAAGCTAACTGACTACAGCATATCATAGCATATCAACTGGCATAAACTCACATATACTGCATACTACATCGGGCCGTAGCCCGGAACACATAACACATAATTCCTGTTTGAGTCACGAAGGCATCAAACATACTAACTACTGTATCAGATCAACATCCGAAACTGCTGCTAGCTAAACGGGCCGGCATTGTGGCCTTAGACCCGTTCCTACTGGAAGGAAACTCACCTGAACTGCTGAGCCCTGCTGATAAACCTCTGGCTGCTACTCGACAATCCCCTGAACCGCTGCTCCTCTAGCTCTCCGAGCTATCAATATACTTATAACACTTAATCTGACAGTCAACTAAGTCAATTCTGGTCAAAGTCAACCTTCCAGGTCAACCCTACTCGCCGAGTCACCCTACTGACTCGCCGAGTTCATAAGTCCAGAGTCCTTCCACTCGCGACTCTACTCGCCGAGTCAGCCCCTGACTCGCCGAGTCTGCTGATTCCCGATTCCTGTCCAGCCCAACTCACTGAGTCCTGGCTCGACTCGCTGACTCGAGACTTAACTCGAAGGGTTTGGGACCACGCGACCTAACTCGTCGAGTCTAAGAACAGACTCGCCGAGCACACGACAAACTTCATCCAACTCGCCGAGTTGTTCATCCAACCCGCCGAGTTCATGCTCATCTTCATCCGACTCGACGAGCTGTTCATCCCACTCGTCGAGTTCCTCCTCATCTTCAAGCTACTCGCCGAGTCCATTCGAAGGACTCGCCGAGTCCACTAAAATCCACTTACATGCAGAGGACTTCCGAGTCATGCATGAGCCCCAAACTGTAGATCTACCCTCCCCAAGCCTATTTCCCACGTAAAGTTGCAAACTTTACGTGTAGAGAGGGAGATCTAGGCAAAATACACCCATGGCTAGGGTTTAGGACCAAGAGACTCCAATTTCCACCCAATGGCTGATACTTTATGGGATTCCATACCAAAATAAGCATGGATCTGAGGTAGCAACCTCAGATCTGGACCTCAAGCTCAAGATTGGTCTTAAACATGGCTTAAAAGCCCCAAAACTCCTAACCAAAGAAGATCTAAAGGAGGGAAACGAATTGATACCTTCCAATGCTCTGAAATGTTCCCCAAACTTCAGATCCAAGGCCACTCCTTGATGCCTCCAAGATTCCCACTCCTTCTTCTTCCTTAAAACCACTCAAAAATGGCTAAAAGCTTGAATGAACACAATGGGGGCTTAAGGTGCGGCGTTCTGGGCGTGAGAGGCTGTAAAGGAGCCCTAGGAAGAAGATTGAGATGTTTAAATAGGCTCCAATCCCCGGATTTAGGGTTTTCCTCGCACAGACCAGACTCGCCGAGTCCACTTGGCCGACTCGTCGAGTTGGTCACTTTCTTATCGACCCGAATCCCGCTCCGACTCGCCGAGTCCTTCTTTTGACTCGTCGAGTCCCTCTTAAATTTAGGGTTTCCTTTACTTTCTTGGATTTCAAAATCCTGGGTGTTACAGTCCTAGCACGACGGCGAGAGCCCGAGTCTGGCAATAGGATGGATTTGTGAATGTTAGCTAGTTCGTCCTAAATATAACGATTTTGTTATCTTTAACGTATTCCTAGTGGGATACGTTAACACTTATAGATATAATATATCCGACATATTCCACATTCATGAAGACATTTCGACACCCAGTAGAACCAAAAGACAATTTTTTAAGAGAATGCAGCAAGGAGCATGTAGGATGTAGAACATGCTTTTGGAGTTCTAAACTTGAAATGACATATAGTTTAACATGCGACATGAGAATATCAGTTAGACGTTCTACGAGATATTATGTATACATGTATCATAATTCATAACACAGTGATTGAAAATAAAGATGAAATATTACTGAATATTAGGCTACAGATCCAATACACGTTCAATTTCAATAAGGGACGATGATATATTACATAAAGTCGTTAATATTCAAAACACACAAAAACATAGACAACTTCGAGAATACTTAGCAGATTATATGTACAATGGTAACAAAGATGATTAATATATGGCAAACATGTAACTTTTTTGTTTTTAAATGTTATTTGTTATTTGTTGTAATGGTTTTTTTTTTTGAATTTTAAATGTTATGTTTAATTAAAAAAATTAGGTTTTATTTAAATAATATGTTTTATTAAATTTATTTTGTTTTTATAAATATTAAAATTTAAATGGAAAAAAATAGAAATGATGATATGAAAATTAGTGGGTATTATAACATGTCCATTTCCTCCTTTAGTATTATAATACAGTAGAATAACATGACATGTGTTTTTTCATATGGTATAGCATGCTTTAGATGTTGTCCAATGTTACACACTCAATCAAAGAGGGGTTACCGTTGGTACACATTTTGGAAGATATTTAACTACCTATCATCCTCCAAATAAAAGATAAGATTGTTTAGTTGTGAAGTCCGATATGCATAAACTTAATTGCCGCTCAAGGTTGAATTCAAAGACTCATAATATATAATTATCCCGTGCGAACCGTATAATTTATTACGGTCATTATTTTGGAATCGCCTTTCTAATTGTGTGCTTGTCATTCAAAACTCTAACAAAAATTAGTCAAGTAGCATGATAACTAGACTATCCTAAAGTAGGTTGAGATGGTATTATTTTTTCCAAACGTCCGTATTACCTTTGGATGCTTAAATTTATACAGCCATCATCTACACAGGATAAAATTTTCGTTTATAAACAATCTATTTTCTAAGCAAATATTAAAAATCTATGTGATACACTGTACAACTAAAAGCTCAACAAAGCACCTTAGGCGTTTGAGCTATACTATATTTGTCTTTAACCAATTTTCTTTTACCAATTCAACTCTAATAGATCAACTGGCCTTTCATCATCACATTATTAGAACATTTATTGTTATTAATATTTAACATGCCTGCTTGCTAGGTTCTGGTTCATATTCATTTAATTCTTAGAAAAAAGAAGTCTGCCTATTTTCATTCAGAAAAATCAATTTCGACATTATTTGTCGCGTTGTAAATTCAAAGTCTACAAAGAAGTAATATTTTACAAAACTAATAATTTTAAAGCTTCCAATTAAATGCACCAAAAATATAATATCAACTTCCAAAAAGATTTTTAGTTTGAATATCCAGAAAAAAGAAGTTAATTTTGGGACGGATGAAAAAAATACTAGGCAATCACAATTGATCAATTCGTTGTCGGTCTTAAAGCAACCCGCATTTAATATTTGATTGCATAGTTTGGAAAAATACTTAAATAACATTTTAATTATTCGAATAATTAAGCCTACTCCATTATTTTAAAATCATGATACGAATTATTATTCGAAAAAAACGAACAAATATATGCTAATTCATACCAAGATTACGAACAAATATAATACCAAGAGAAATTCATCGAAAACCTGATTCTCATTCATCATTGTCTTATATATGCCTAATACAAATTAACAAACATGAGTACAAAGATTTTTCTCTAAGAACATGAACACACTTGTAGATTATAATTTATAAACCTGCCGCTTACTACTATTTACACTTCTTTTTCACTTTCTAGAAAACAAAAAAGAGAAAGAAACACAAACCTAAAGGATGTTCAACCAGTTTCTTCCACTGGTTGAAAATACTTTAAATTAAATGACAAGAAACCCTAGATTTGATTCAAACTTGTATAGTACCTACTGAATTACTGGCCTGGGAGAACGTACGTCAACAGTTGGAAGTACATATTTAACACCACCTCCCACAAATCAAGAGGAAAAAAGAGTTAAAACAAGGCATCAGTTTCTTCTAAACAAAGATTCATAAGGTTATCTTCATGTACTTGAGCAGTAGCATCATCAAGAAGCCATTTCTCTAGGAAAGTAAGAGGAGGAAATTGAGCATTTTTGGTGTTTGGTTTGCTTTCATCTTGGAATAAACTTGTTTCGGGCGAAACCGATGGAGAACCATCTGAAATATTGCTGTAGTTTGAGTAGTTGTTGAGCCCAAATTGCAGTGAGTTATCAAAGCCTTCACTCGGAGGACTGGTAAACTGCACCCCATCGAAAGAGTTGTGAGTCTGATCAGTGGTGCTGATACTTTCCGAGCTCGTCTGTGAAGATTTTTGGGGCTTCTTCATCCAGTTTGGGAGCAATCGTGCAATGTTATCCGCACTTGAAGCATAAGTAGTTGCACCTTGATTTGTCTGTGTAGGAGGTATGGCCACTTGTTGGTGTATTTGTGAACTAGGGTTTGTAGTGATTGATGAGGGATTTCTTGAAACCGTAGACGAGGATAATTCAGGCAGATTGATGGATTTGTTGTCGAGAGATAACGCTTCACAGAGGGCTTGTTTAGCCATGTGGATATCAGTTTGGAGCCTTCTCTCCCATTGACCTTTAGGCATGGCAGTTTGTGAGAATGATGATGAGTTTGACCCATTTGAACGATGATGGTTTTCTAGGTCAGATGAGTCGCCTTGGATCTTGTTAAGCTTCTTCTTCAGATGGGTGTTCCAGTAATTCTTGATATCGTTATCTGTTCTTTGTGGAAGATAAGAAGCTATTGCTGCCCATCTACAAAATTTAACCAAAACCACACATCAACCACATAATTATAATAAAAAAGTAATCCTTAATTAACATGATATCATCAATTTTCTCTACAGATCTAAACTCCTCATACCTGTTACCAAGAAGGGCTTGCAGATGGATGATCATCTTCTCCTCTTGATCGGTGAAGTTGCCGCGTTTGATACCTGGCCGGAGATAATTCGTCCATCTAAGTCTGCAACTTTTACTGCATCTTAGCAAACCTGAACAATAAGAAGATGCAAAATAAGAAAAAACTGAATTCCAAAAGTCGAAAATTTTCATTGAAAAAGAAGTTTGCAGGATATAATAAATAGCCAAATTTAATGACTCTAACAAACCCACCTCTAAATAAGAATCTTTATTAAAAGAAAAACACAAAAAACAAAAGATTTTAAGTATAACATACCGGTATTGGTAGGAACAGATCTCCAGTTACCAGGACCATGTTCTTGAATATAAGATACAAGGATTATATCTTCTTCTGGAGTCCATGGCCCTTTCTTCACTCCTACTTTGTCACAACAAGGTGGCCTTCCCATTGCAATCTTCCTTCTTTAGATTGTGAATAAACTGCTTAACTTTGTGTTGATGACGATCTTCTTTCTGTATGACTTTTTAATTTTTCGCACACTCAGTTTGTGTTTGTAGCTGACAAATGAGATGGCTTCTTCTTCTTTCAACCTAGGATAAACGGCAAGACAAAGGTCTTTTCCTAGGGGTATCCCTTTCCAAACAATATATAGACGGAAGAAAGAGAGAGAGACGGTGGTGGTGGTGGTGATTTCAAACGCTGACCAAAGATAGGGGTTGAAAAGAGGTAAAAAGGAAGTGACTTTACTCTCTCTCTCACACACACAACTCATAAACCAACAAAAGTCAAAAGAAGACGGCAAGCAACATTAACTCTTCTTCTTTGCAAAAAGTCAGCCTTTGAGAGAGAGAGAGAGAGAGAGAGAGAGAGAGAGAGAGAGAGAGAGAGAGAGAGAGAGAGAGAGAGAGAGAGAGAGAGAGAGAGAGAGAGAGAGAGAGAGAGAGAGAGAGAGAGAGAGAGAGAGAGAGAGAGAGAGAGAGAGAGAGAGAGAGGCCAGGTGGCAAAAAAATAATTTACAAGTTATTGGTGCATTAATTTCACACTCTATGTATTTATGCATTAAAAACCAAAAACCCCATGTAAACAGAAATTAATAACGAAAATGGGACTTATATATAATTTTAGAAGGAGTTGTCATGTTTGTTATGGATACCTAAGTTCCACCTAAACTTCAAATAACCATTATCTTCATTTACCATGACAAAGGAAAATAGAGAAAGTAATGTCATTGGTATGCCATGCCATGGCAAGGGAGAAGAGACTGAAAAACAGGAGAAAATTTTGAAAAATTGATTTTCCCTCCCCTCTAAAAGCCAGTGTTGAAAGAAGTTGTTGAGCTCGGTATGTTGTAATGGTGGGGCGGTGTTGTGAAAATTAGGATTATGTCGAGGGGTTGTTGCTAATATTAGAAAAATCTATATAAAATAAATAATAAAATTATTTATTATTAACCTAATAAAATTAATTAATATTGGAAGTATTATTAGACGAAATAAAGACAAAACTGCAAAATTGGTTATTGCGGTTTGCAAAAATCTTTGGAAGGGGTCCAAAAAGTTTTCAGCTTGCAAGAATGTCCAAAATCAAATTTTTCTAAATTTTTGGTCCAAAAAAATTGAAATTACCTATTTACCATTTGACAATACTGCAAGTGGTTTTCAAAAACCTTTTGGATGGGGTCCAAAAAATTTCCAACTTGCATCACAGATCCAAAATCAAGGTTTTTCTGGGTTTTGATCGCTGATATACTTGAAAAGACGATTTTACCCTTTTTTTAATTTTTTTTTATATTTTCTTTATTTATTTTGGTATTTAAATAATTAAAAAAAACTAAAATCTCTCTCTCTCTCTCTCTCTCTCTCTCTCTCTCTCTCTCTCTTCCCCTCTGGTTTGCGTCTTACCATACAAATACTACCCCTCCTCCTTCTTCATTCACGGCCAAGAAAGTCCACCAGAGGTGGAGCCGTTTTTATGACCACCATGACAACAACAACCCAAACACCCCCTCCTCTGTACCTTCCATACTCTGATCCCCTATCACCTTCCCATATACGCCTCTCGTCATTCTCGTCAAGCAGAACGGACACAACACTAGGAGGCTGCCGAAGCAAACTCTACCACCCACGACCGCCACTACTTGTGGTCGTCATTACGCTCCTACCACCATAGTTTTTGACCACCACCGAACTCTCCCCTCCTCCCTCGTCTTCCCCGTCGTGTGCTGCTAGACGCAAAGGGAACGAGACAGCGGAGCTGCTATCGCTAGCCACCCATCACAGACCACCACCTCGTTGTTGCCACTGTTGTGAACCATCGCCACCCCCAAATGCTGCTTCCGTCGACCCTCTCTATCCAGCCACCAATCTAATTTGAAGGTGATTGCCTTCCTCCTCTTATTTGCTTCGTCCGATAGAGACAAGAGACTCACTGTGAATCTCCATTTTTGCTTAAGCAAACCTACAAGTCAATGTGGACTCAATCCTATTGATGAGATTGTTTCCAATCGATGTGGGTGCTTTGCATTAGAATGTGTGTGTTTGTGTGTTTGGGTTTCAATTTCTTTCTATTGCTTGATCTTGGCTTTTGGTCATCAATTTTGGGATATCAAAGACGAAGTCCATGAGATTTGAGAAGACGAAGAGAGAGAGAGAGAGGGGGGGGGGGAAAGAGAAAGAGAGAGGGTGGGGGATACTTTTTTTCTTTTTTCATTATTTTTTAATTAAAACAACATTAGAATAATTATAAAAAATACAAAAAAGAAAATAAAAGGGCATAATCTTCCGTTTAAGTTTTTTTGGACCAAAAACCTAGAAAAACCTTGATTTTAGACCTTCCATGCAAGTTGGAAACTTTTTGGACCTCATCTAAAGGTTTTGAAAATCACAAGATCAAATTTGCAGTTTTGTCTTACCCTTTTAATTTCAGTTTTGTATTTTCTTTTCTTATTTATATTAATACTTTATGAAATAAAAAAAAAAAAACAAAGAAGATGAGCCCACTCCACCCCTACCGGTACCTCTCTCTCTCTCTCTCTCTCTCTCTCTCTCTCTCTCTCTCGTTTCACACACATGACTAGATGAACTCATTCATCCTTTATCCCACTCTTTTAGACTTCCTAAATATCCAAATTCACTCTCAATCGTCTCTTCGTCTTCCTCAATCTAACCATTCTCTTGAATCACAATGTTTTGGGATTTCTCAATAACCATTGTTGTTTGAAATTGCAATCTTACATCCAACAATAGTTTTTCGATTTCAGAAATCCATGATGAGGTTTTCGCCTCTGTTCCTCTATAACCTACCCGATTCGAATACCATCCGGGATGGGTTTAATTTCCCATTTTATGTTGATCAAGGAAAAGAAGATTTCAAAAGAATCAGGCAAGTCTTAGCCAAGAAAACCTCAAGAAATTGACTCCTAATCGGGGTTTCCACTGACCATGTCCTCATTGGATTCATATATTCTTTAAAGATGGGTAAAAAAGATTTCTTGCCTATCGAATTACAAGGATTAAACGTAATCGACATCGAGAAGGAGTTCATGAGTTTCTTGTTAGGAATTTGACTAAAGATATGATGAAGTTAAAGTTAAAGGAGGTAAGAGACAACGTCGACACCTGCACAAGCTCCTATGTGATTCTTAATCTCGGAGAATTGAAGTTGTTTCTTGATGGGACTTGAATCTGCTTCCAATCTCCTTTTTTTGTTTGTGGTGGTGTCGTAGGAGGCAACAACAACTCCGATTGCTGTTGTGTTTTTTTCTCTTGTGTTCTTGATTTCTTCTTGATTGGTTTGAATGGGAATATACAGGTGTTTGAGTTGAGGCTTGGTCATCGAAACAGGAAGGGACAGAGGTGGAATGGTGGCAGGGTGGTAACGATGTAAGGTGGTGTTGAGGGAGGCAGCAACTCCGATTACTGCTGTGTTTTCCAGTAAGCAGGGTAGAAATGAGAGAGAGAGAGAGAGAGAGAGAGAGAGAGAGAGAGAAATGAGGACTTCGAAGGGGAGAGGGGGGAAGAAGAGAGAGAAGGGAGAGGGCTCCGGTGGGGTAGGTATATATATATATATATATATATATATATATATACATATAATTCCTTTTTTGCATTAATATTTATAAAATGAATATATAAAAAATAAAAAAAAGAAATTTAAAGGGCAAAACAGTCAATTCAACTGCTCCATTAACCAAAACTACAAAAATTTCTTAAGTTTAGGACCAAAAACATAGAAAAACCTTGATTTCGGACATTCTGTGCAAGCTGAAAACTTTTTGGGCCCCATCCAAAGATTTTTGCAAACTCAAAGGACCAAATTTGCAGTTTGTTCTGAAATAAATAATAAAATTATGGTTGGTTCTTTTGATGCTCCATCATTGTTAAAACTCTATATGAAATCATAAGATATTATAAAGGAATTTGATTTTGGTTTTAAACATTTTGGTTGGCAGTGTTCGGGTGGGTGGTTTTTCGTCGACGGGTTGTGCTTATGGTGGGATGATGTTGTGGTGTTGGAAGTGATGGGTTTCATAAGTTATAAAACTCATTTTCAATGTGTAAAAATAACACTTAACAATTAATGATACATGCAAACCCTACATAAACCCTAGTATAGTCGAAATTTCTAGATATCTTTTAAAAGCAAACACCAAAATGATGATGTATCCAATGGCTCACACCTAAATCTAGAAACTAGCACACAAGAAAGGAGAGAGGATGTGAACTTTCGACTGGAGTATCTATTAGAATAGTGGCCGAAAATTACAATCCCGATGCCCCTTTGTATAGCTGCTAGGAAGACCCAGAAACCCTAAATTCAAACATAAAATAATATTATTTTGAATCCCGATAATTATCCACTTTCCTTTTATTAAATAGAGCATTATAGCATGTCACCAAGGCATCCAAAACAGTTCAAGCTATGGAGGTTTCTACAATCTCTCTTTTGCTTGACTATTAAGCAATTACCATGCAGTCCTTGCACTTCTAATTAATTCTAACTGATCACAAATTAATTCTGATCAATTATTTATTATTTTAATCTATTTACAATTAATTTATTAATCATATAATAAACTAATAAATTATTTCCTATCTCTACAAATGTGATTTAATTAGTTTCTAGTTACGAAGGCAACCAAAAAAGAACTTTACTTCTAGTTTCTAGTTTTTAATTATTAATAATAACAACTTGAAAATAAATGAATCATGGCAAAATAGACGTTGTACATCACGTAAACATTTTAGGGACCAAACACGATAAAAATTGAAATTATCGGGACCTTTTATGAGATTGAAAAAGTATAGGGAATAAAGTTTATATACCTGAAAACCATAGGGACCATTTATAAAGATTACTCAAAAAAGATTTAACATCCCGATTTTTAGGTGTTTTAATATTCTTTGTATCTTTATCATTAATGGCACTTTTGGTCCCTTAGAGAAAAGTTTCACTATTTTTGTTGTACATTTGGTGTACGTAAGGGTAGGTGTAGTGTACCCTGCATTGTAAAGATCGCGGGTAGCCAGCTAGTACGTTGGGCGTACGTGTGGTACGTCGGGCATACTAGCCCAGACTCCAAAACCCTAATTTCGTGTGTAGCTCCCTATATAAAGAATATTAAGTCCTCTTTTGGTCACCCTTATCAGCCTCCAAACCTTCCCTAAACCCCAATCCCATGTTTGAGTGTTTGTGTGAATCTTGCAAGTTTGTTGGGTATTTTTGGTGCATTTAATTGAAGAAGGAAGCTAGAGAAGAAGGAGTGGGTGTTAGCTAGCTTGTAGATCCATCAAACTTCCCTCCTTGTGCATCATTTTAAGGTATAATGTTTATACCTTGACAAGCCTTTCATTAGATTTCCATATTTGAAGATTTAAGAGGTTTGTCCCCAAAGATTAGACCTTTATGAGTTTGGGGCACTCCAAGGGTTTGTAGTTGTCCTTGCATGTACTATGGGACTTGTAGATTCATAAGAATGGTTGCTACATCACTCCCTTTGGTTCATGCATGAGAAAAATAGATTAGAATGTGTTGGTAGTTTATTTATGTTGCTTTGGGAAATTTCTAGCCATGAAAAGGCTAAAAGTTGATAAGGTTATGGTTTTAGACATCTTAGAATGGCCAGATCTATGTTTAGGGTAATTGTCTTAAGGGTTTAAAACACAAGTTGGTAGAAATAGGAACAAATGGAGTACAATGGGCATACTCCTGGCTACGCCCTGCGTAGCCGGTCCGAGCCCCTTTATTTTGTTGTTCGAGTTGTTCACCCGTGTAGGTTGTGGTACGCTCAACGTACTCACTGAGCGTGGACTTTTATTGACCTTTGATGACTTTGACCCGTGGTGAAGATTTACGGTTTTGGACCATAAAAGGGAAAAATGGTCCTTTTACCCTTAGAAGGTTTAACCGTGGGATTTGGAATCATGAGTGAGTTTTTGGACCTTAATTATTAATTAGGGTTAATTTTTTTTTAACTGGGCGTAGTCTAGATCCGGCAGTTCGGGTGCTAGGTTTTCGTGTCGTAAGTATCAGGTGAGTCTTGTCATTTTTTCTTACCTATGTGGTAGAATAGTTGTATTTATAATGACCAATTCGGTCTAGCTGTTATGGTTATGTTAGGCTACTTATATGTGACTGAGGCTACTAATACCCAACTAGGGTTGCTGATAACCCACAATGCATGTTGTTAGTTTATTGGGACTGTTGATAGTCCCCAGGATTGCCAATAACCCATAGTTGTTTATTTATGTTGTGTTGTATGTGATATCTTGGGGAACTCACTACACTTAGTGGTTATAGTTTTTGATTTATATGTGGTATGTACTTCAGAGGACCGCGGGAAGGCGAAGGTCGGATTGTACACAGGCGCAGGGAGATTTACTACTGGGACATGTTTATGAAATCGGATAATTATGATACTGGTTGTTTTTTTTATAATTATGTAACTGATAACTTAGTTGTGAAACTCTGATTCTGGTAAACTAAAAATGAAAAATTTGATCTAAAATTTGAGGTGTTATAATTTGGTATCAATGTCCTGGTTTGAGGTATTTGGACGAACCTCCGGGTGATTCCAAACTCAAACTAAGGATCTGAAAATTTTTAAGAACTTAGCAAGGAATGAAGACTTTTACATGAGAAAAAACCCAGAGAAACAGTGTGTACAATCAACCAGCACTCGAGCGGTAGTTTCTCAAAATACCACAATTTATATTAGTGTAGAGCAGATATATTTATACTACGAGCTGATAGAATTACATGCTAGTTAGTGATAAGTTATGGAATCTTGTAGGAATAATGTGGTAAAGTTGCATGATTTGTGATTCCTTAGCCTAGGATTTCATCCTTGTGGGATTGAATTCGTCCTTACTATTTTCTTTGTGTATGCTACATAGTTGTACATAGTTAGGATTTTATAGCCTTAGAATGCTTGATTTGGCATTTCTTCCTGTTCCTTGTTTGGTTGTGGATTCGAGGAAGAATCATTTATTCGAATGTCTATTGAGTCTCGTATTATGTACAATTGGCATACGCGAAGCAAATGGCGAGGGCAGTAGAGATCTTGTAACGTGGAGTAGTGTCAGGAGCATTCTAATGTTAGAGTCGAGATGCTTAGTGGTGGTTTTAGGGAACCAGCAGGGCGAGTCCATATCTAATTTAAGGAGTTAGAGTCCTTTCAACTTGGGATATGGAGGGCACGACTCAAGACAAGTATGGGTTGGTGTGGAAGGAAGTACTGGGCCCGTACTACTGGAAGCACTGGATCCGTATGCCGCTCGAGGAATAATCTCAAGGGACTAAAGATCTTGTGGGGATGTGAGTGTCGGTATTTGCGCTTTAGCCTGTGTTTTTTTTTTTGATAATTTTCTTATGTGTTTAAGTATGGTGATTACCCAAGATTCAGGCTCCAACGACCCCGAGAGGCATAGTGCTAGCGATGATGTGATCTGCAGGATTGTTGCCACGGAAGTAGCCACAACAATCAGAGAGGCTATTCCAAAGATGTTTGGGTCTGTCAAGACCACGCTGATCAAGACTATTGACAACCGTTATGTCGCTGTCACTGAGGCTGCTGCAGCTGTAGCCACTGCAACTCTTGCTACTGTGCGGCCGCAGGAGGTGATTCGTTGGCGTATCAGGAGTTCACCAATACGAAGCCACCCAAGTTTGATGGTACTCTAGATTTGATTGCTGCTATGAGATGGATCTATGATTTCGAGGGATGTTCCTATACCTTCTCCTGTCCGGAGAATTTGAGGGTTCGATTCACAATGAACAGACTTTGCTTGGGAGTGATGGACTGGTGGAAATTTGTGACAGCTGACTCCTCTATTGCAACACATACTGCGATACCTTGGGAAAGGTTTATTGAGACGTTCAGGGATGAGTTTGTACCCACGGTCGATCGGGACTGGTTGGCCCAAGAGTTCCTGTCTCTCAAGCAGAAGATAGAGATGGTAACTGAGATCACCAGGATATTTCCTGATAGGGCTTTGTTTTTCCTTGAGAAGGTGTCCACGAAGTAGGCCCATGTGAGCCGGTATTTTAGTATTCTGAGGAGGCATATTTGGGATTTTGTGGCGAACACCATGTATCGGGCATTGGCTAAGTTACGGACCAATGCCAAGAGGATATAGATTGAGTTGGAGATTCCGGCTAGGGAGTAGAGGGAGACCAGGCGGAGATAGGATGATAGTGCAGTCGCAGCCGACGACTAATGTCACACCCGAAAACCAAGAACGGCGGAAACGTTCTGTGGCGGAGGACGTCATGTATAATATCAACAACAATGTAAAGTAGTAAACACGCAACAACATCATCCATTGCATTAATAATATAATTATTATACAAATGTGTTCTGTCAAATTTTGATAAACACTAAAGCATAAATCAAAATGAAAGATAAGTCTTGAACAAGCTCCATCTTCCTTTCTCCTTGCATCGACACCTGTCTATGATGACCTAAGGATACAAGTAATTTTGAAAGCGAGTATCAGCTTTGAAGCTGGTGAGTTCATAAGTATTTAGTGTCTTAATTTGTATGTAAGTATTTGTATGTAAGAATTTGTAAGTCTATGTATTGTAAGTATTTAAAGTGTATATGAACTGTAAGTGTTTGAAAAACCCTAGAATCCCTATGATTCCTACTGGTATATGAAGGTGTCTTCTACCAAAACCTAACTGCTCTGTATGTGTGTCTCTTGTAAGCGTATGTATTTTCCAAAGTATAACTATCATTATCCAAAAATATAGTTTCTACATTTCCGTGCGTCGTGTGAATGTTCACGAGGTGAATGTAATGGGAAAAAGAAATATTACTATGGTGTAGTGCTATAAGAACTACTGCCGTACTAACTACCTTAAATCGGATTTATATTAAGGCATTATGTGATAAATTGCACCATACTATCGACTAGTAACAAAGAAATAATGAATGGTCGTAATAACGGAATGACGTTTGGCACCCACAGACCTGCAGGTCCGGCTGTAGCTAGCAGCAAGGTGTAGGATTGTCAATCCAGTATAGATCTATACGCAAACTCACGCTCTCCCTCCCAGAGACTCTGGCTACAACTCGAGTCATGACATTTAAGTCATGCTCCGATTTAAATCACAATAATTAACGTATTCTTGTATATGTAATGTAATGAACTGTTCTAGCTGTAATGTACGTGCTCTCTACCTAGCAAGTATAGTAATGTAATCATTCTAGTATAGTTGTATATGTTCTCTTCCTAGTATAGTTGTATATGTAATGTACTATAATGTTCTAGAAAGTATTCACTCATGAATGAACTGACTCATTGTATGATATCATGTTCTAGTAATTGTTCTAGTATCTTCCTGAACTACCCATATGGTAGTTTACTAGTAATGTATCTAGTACGTATGGTCATGGATGTATACCCTTGCTACCCAATGGCATGGGATGAACTGGAAGGACCTTTTATGACTATATATGTACACATGATATATAACTAATATTTAAACGACCTTCGGACGAGTACCCGATATCCCACCAGACCACATCTCAAGCGCGAAAAGGAAATAGGGTGGATAGCCTTCCTAAGTCTTTTAAATATTTCTTATATAACTATACATATAGAGGCACGGAATTTATAATATAAAAGCATAAATAAGTTTTGTAAAAACATTTGAAACATAAATATTATTTTAAGAAAAGATCGACTTGATGTCAATCTATAAAACAATTTGAAGGCATAAGTTTGATAAAATAGTTGAAGTATAAGGAAACATTTGTTTGAAACACAGTTGTAAATAAGTTTGAAAGGTAATGTACAGAGTAAGATGTACAGTGTAATAAGTAGTTTAAAACATATAAAATGTTTATAAAAATCATTTGAAGATAACCGTTTGGTAAAGCGGCTAATGAGTAGCCAAATCTTTTGAATGCTGTATATTAATCACATGTGATTGATGTAATAACTAGCGTAATTCTACTTATTAATCGCATGTGATTGATATATTAACTAGCATAATTCTACTTGTATCCCCCCCATAAAACATTTAAAAATAGTTTAAAACATTATTTAAGGGGTATGAACTCACCTGCAGTAAGTGACTGGAATTGAACGGACTGTTATCGTAAGGAAGGATCGGGCAAGTGCTTGGTGTCAAGTGAAGACTTAGACACACACAATGATCCTAATTACATATGAAAACATATGTATATAAATAATTAGTGATTAAAACACCAATTATACAAGTATAACATTTAAGCGCGAGGAAAACACTTTTGGTCAAGTGCTAGGAGGCTAATGGGTTGCAACAAAAGAGTGTAAAGCCCCTAATGGGAGTTTAAGGTCTAATGACCATATTCATTGGAGTTTACGGCCCAGAGACCATATTCCCTTGGAGTTTACGACCGTAAACTCCCTTGGGAGGGTTTTTATGGTGTTTTCAAGTCTCTAAATTAACTAGAAACTAAACTAGGCTTTTGTACTTGGCTTTAGAAGAGTTTATGGCACCATTTGGCACCATTTTATGGAGTTTACGGCCCTAGAACCTTTTGGGCCGTAAACTCCCTCACTCTTGGTGTTCTAAGTGTTTTAACTAGTCCAAAACTCATTTAGGTACATGCCCAAATTGGTCTCTTGGCTTAAGGAAGGAGTTAGGGTGTCATTTGACCCCTTTATAGGTGTTTACGACCCAAGAACTACTCTTGGCCGTAAACTCCTCAACACTTGAGCTTCCTTATGTTTTATAGGTTCTAAACACTTTAGGGTACATGTCTAGAATAAAGTCTAAGCCTTAGGTGCCTTAAAAGCACCATTTGAGCAAGTTACAAGGGAGTTTGCGGCCTAAGCTATTCTTGGGCCGTGAACTCCTAACTTGGGTGGTTCTTGGTTCATTTCTTGTCCCTAACACACTCCTATACAAGTCCAAGGTAGTTACTAATCACGGGGGACAATCTAGGCTTGGTTTCGGGAGTTTACCGCCCAAGAACACCTTGGGGAGTAAACTCCTAAATCGGATGATTTAGCTATGTAATCCGTGAGAGAGAATTTGGGTTTTCTCCAATTGGAATTCAACTAATGAACCAATTTGGTTCAGAATTCTATTTATAGTCCTGAGATTTTTGGCAGAAAATATTTCTATTCTCGGAATGAACTCTAATGTCCTAGAGTATTGGAATTACAGTGTTGCACAAAACCCTAGTGCATCCACTCTCCTAATATTTCCTTAGGTGTAAAATCCTGAAAACTGCCAAACTTATACTCGAAATCTGAGTTTTCACTGTAACTGCTCTACTTCTATTGGCTTGGAATGGTTTGTTCAGAAGGGAAATTTCGGGTTGTCACAACTAAGTGGCGCAAGCCCGCTGATCAGAGTGCTGGAGGCCAGAAGGGATGCACTTGTGGGAAGTGCGGCATAGCACACGAGGGACCCTATTGATCCGATTCAGCTTGCTACCTGTGTGGCAGGGAGGGGCATTTGGCTAGGGATTGCCCCAAGGGATTGCAGATTTGTTTCAGCTACAACCAGATGGCCCATGTGAAGGCAGATTGTCATTAGCTTACATCTAGGGCAGTTCATACTCTGGCCTCCGTGACCCTGGGTATCACTGATGGTCAACAAGGGAAGGCCAAGGCATCGAGGACTCAATGGAGAGCATTTCAGTTGACAACAGAGGAGGCCCATGCAACTCCAGGCATCGTGGTTATTATATGTTCTTTATATTTCCATTGATTTATTTACGTTTCTTATATTATTGATTGTGTAAATAATTTTCATATGAATTATGTTCCGGCGCTTGTGCTGTTTAACTCGGCTGCGAGTAGATTGTTTATGGGCTCATCATTTTGTTGCAGTTTTAGTATTGCGTGAGAAACCTTGAGAAGGCCCTTGAGAGTCTTGATAAGTAATGAGCATCTAGTCTCTACTACTGATGTCTACCATGGTTGTGTATTGGAGATCTTAGGTGTCGTATATCCAATAGATCTCATCCTTATCGTGATGGGGAATGTTTGTGTGATTGTGGGTATGGATGGGTTGAGCCAGTTTGGGGCTCTGTGTAACATCCTGACTCCCAGGTATAATATTTAGATTTATTTATGAGTTGTTTGAGCAACTCGACAAGTTGGATGCCCCAAATCGTCGAGTAGACGCGGATTGACCACGTGGATTTTATGACCAACTCGACAAGTCAGAGAGACCAACTTGGCGAGTTGGTGCTGTGAGAGGAAAACTTAATTCTCTGGGGTTGGGTCCTATTTAAAGGACCTTAAGCCCTCATTTCCGCCTCACCGGCCACCTTACTCCCCTGTGTGAAACCGTAATCGCCTATATTGAGCTAAGATATATATATATATATATATATATATATATATATATATATATATATATATATATATATATATACACACACACACACAGAGAGAGAGAGAGAGAGAGAGAGAAAGAGAGAGAGAGCTAATCTTTGGGCATCTTAGTGCACTTTTTGAAGAGAAGAGTGGAGTATCAAAGAAAGGAACGAGAAGAGATTGGTGGATCTGGTGTTATTTCATTTAGAGATTTTGTTGAATGTAAAGCATCTCTACCTTGGTCATTAGTTTATTAGATCTCATTTTATGGAGTTTTAGGGCTTATTCCATCTTTCCTTGAGGCTTTGAGTGTGTTGAGCTTACCAAGAGATTGAGGTTTCAGATTTGAACCTTGTGAGGTCCCTAGAGTCCAAAGGTCCCAACTTTATCCAGCTAATAGAAGAGCTTTCATGATTAAGAACCTAAATGGAAGTTGTTTTGGCATTTTATGCCCTAAGTGCCATGAATGGACGTAAAGCTTGCACCTTTACATGGTATATCAGCCTTGGGACGCTAGATCTAGAGTTTGGGGTTGTGAATATGCCTTGAAACGTCTGAATGAGAAAAGGGTTTAGAGGGAATTGGCGAGTCCATGAGCTGACTCGTCGAGTCGGCTAGGGTTTTCCCCGACGAGTCTAGACAGTAGTAATTTGGCGAGTTAATGAGACAACTCGGAGAGTTAAGTTGGTTTTTCATGACTTTTCTGAAGGAATGAGGGGACTCGACGAGTCACATATATGCACTTGACGAGTCGGGTCAACATGGAATGTTGACTCGAGTGTTGACTTCAGTTGACTTTAGGGTTTGGTCAAGACAAGGAGTATGGAGACCATGGAGGGGTAGAATGGTCTTTTACCTATTCCTAGAGTTAGAGAGACAGAGAGAGATAATAGGCTTTGGTTTATATAGAGTTGTGAATGGAGTGTTAATTAGAGATAATTATCATATGTGTTAGGCGGAGGCTAGATCGGTGATTCGTGTACGAGGTTTATTTGCTTGATTACGAGGTGAGTCTTCTCACTATACTTACCTAGAGTGGTAATCTTTGTGTGACCGGAGGGTCTTACGTGCTTATATTGAGTATCGTGATATCCTACATTATGTCTTTGTGATTTATGTTGTGTATTATTCGGAGCTTACTGAGTTAGGACCGGAGGGTCCACCCGAGTTGTGGGACCGGAGGGTTCCACTGAGACACATTGAGTGGAGGGTCTTATTCGAGTATAGTCATGAGAGGCTAATAAGATTTGTGTGGTATTTTAGGGAACCCACTATGTTTCATGCTTACCATGTTATGTGTTATGTGTTTCAGGTACTTCTTAGGATCACGAGAAGGCACCGACTTGATTGTTCACACGAGGCAGAGCTATGTTTTGAGGATCCTGTATTGTTTTTAAACAAGTATTGAACATATGTTTTTGATACATTATCATTTTGGGATTTGTGAACGATGTTTATGAGAATTATGTGTTTTTTAAAAATGAAACATTGTTTGAAAATTTACGGTGTTATAGGTTGGTATCAGAGCCTTGGTTTGAGGGATTCAGATATACCTTTGGGTGTGTCTGGACTCAAACTGAGGATTTGAGGAAAAATTTCAAAAGAAATGATTTTTTAGTAAGAGTTTTAAGAGAAAAATGAGTTGGAGCAATGTGTACAATCAGCTAGAGCCCGAACGGTGATTTCCCAAAATACCCTTACTTATTTGTGTTATGAGATATTGATGAGATGTTAGGGATGCATGCTAGAGGATTGGCTAGGTATTTCATATTTAGGGCTAGAGTTGCTTGATTTCTGATGCCTTAGCCTAGAAGTTGTTGTTATCTGTTGTTTCCCTAGAGTATGTGCTTTATAGGAGTAACTAACAGGAATTACTTAGAAAGAGTTTTGAGTTGAGGGATAATCTAGGAGAGGTACATGAGGGGTCTACTGAGAGAGTAGTCTGTTATTCATGAGAGATAGAGTACGTGTGAATTGGGATCCTAGGAGGACTACAACTGAAAACACCGGATATGTATGCAGCCCAAGTAAGAATCCTTATGGTACTAAGGAGCATGTAGGGACATGAAAGCGAGTGTAAGTATGCTCGATCGAGTCTCTGATGATTTTATGTTGTGTTTCAGACATATCATGGTGGGTACACGCTACAACCCCAAGGGAGGTAGTGCCAATGACGAGGAGATATGCAGGATCATTCATGAGGAAGTGGTTGCAGCTATTCGAGAGGCGATACCGGAGATGTTTGGGTCTATTAAGGCCACACTAATTGAGACATTCGATGAGCGTTATGCTGTTGTTACTGAGGCTGTTGCTGCTACAGCCACCACAGGCGTAGCCGTTGCTTGGCCACAAGGAGGTGACTCGTAAATATTTCACCCCTTAACACTACTACCACATATATCATAACATAAATATACCGTCAGGCATATATGGGGTGCCCGACCTACCCTTCGGTCCTAACAACCGAACTTAGGGACTAGACCCCTCCTACTACCACTATCACATACAACATAATCATGCTAGCACAAAAACATATCAGGTAGTAGTAAACAAGCCAATTATCAGAAAGACAATCATCTCAACTATAATCAACTACTAGTGGTCTAGCCTTGGTGGTTTAGACCCACTTCTACTAGAATGTAATCCACCTCGATGTCGTGTAGTATTTGCATAGTCCTCGACTCAAATCAACTCATCTCTACTCCTCAATCCCTACACAATGAACTTTCTTGATTACTATTACATACTCATAACCCTCAGAAGGGTCAACCAAAATCCAAGTCAAAGTCAAGGTCAAACCCTGGTCAAAGTCAAGTTCTGATTGACTCGACTCGCCGAGTTGGTCCACCAACTCGCCGAGTCCCCTTGTCCACTTACTGCCATAATCAAGTCCTTACTCGTCGAGTCTAGCAAGAGCTCGACGAGTTCATCTTCAACAAAACCTTTTGCCTATCTTCAACCGACTCACCGAGGTCGTTCTTGAACTCGCCGAGTTTATCTTCATCCGAATGAATGAGTCTAGCCTCTGACTTGCCGATTTCTCCATAAACTCGTTGTGTCCGTCTTCATGAGGTTGGGATATTGCCTTGGACTTGCTGAGTCTATTCATATACTCGCCGAGTGCTATGATTTCCATGTCCAAAACAAACCCCTAGCAGCCTAAGTGTTCCTACCACTCAACCAAAACCGTTTCCCGAAGACGTCTTGCGGGGAAAAGCGACCAGACTCGCCGAGTCATCCAAGTGACTCGCTGAGTCCTTCTTCGTCAAAAACTATACAGTCGATTATAATGTGTCTTAACGCATCAAAACTATAGATCTGGCCTCCTAGGGGCCATTTAACACGTAAAATACAAACTTGATGTCCATGCATGGGTCTTTTGGCTAAAAAATCCATAAAAAGGGGTTTATAGGATGCATGGGTCTCCCACAGCCACAAACTTGGCACCTTTATGCCATGGGAATCATCAATGGTTCCAGATCTGAAGTCCTTTTCCCAAAATCGTGGTTGCATCCAAGGATGGCTTCAAAATTGCTTCCAAAAACCCTAAGTTACTCCAAAAAGAGTATCTAATGAAAGGAGAAGCAAGGTCTAGACCTTTTACCTCCAATAAACACGAAATGAAGCAAAACCACTGGATCTCCTTGTTCCTTCTGATATCCTAAGCTCCTTCTTCTTCTCTTCTATTGGACAAGGTGTCTAAGTCCATAACTATATTTGGTATGTAGCTGACACGACCCGGCATAGTCCATTTAGGTTGCATGGCATCATGCATTTGGATAAACTAAAATGAGAGAAATAAAACTTATGGTTTATTAATATATTATAAGTTCTAATATATTAATAATATTATTTAATTAGTATTGATCAATAATTAATTTAGAATTAATTTAATGATCAGAAGATGACTAACTAAATATATAGGTTGATTATGTAAATCATCCATAACATGTATAGTGGGCTAAAGGCTCCATGAATTATCAAGTTGGCCTAAAACCCATAGGATGCTCCATGTACGCTCCATGTACGCTCCATGGTGGTTATATAACCCATGGGTCATGGAAATGAAAGGTCATGACAATTAGGGTTTACATGGTGTAACCCTTATTGTAACACACTATATAAAGAACATGATATCATCTAAAATCGGCAACACTAAGAAAAGAAGAGGGCTAGCCAATTTTAAAGTATTCTACATTCTCTCAAAGTTATTCCAAAGCACTTGGTGTTGTGTGAAACATTTGAGGCATCACACTTGGGGTGCTAGGCTCTCAAGGTTTTCAAGGAATCAAATCAACTAGAAGGTATGTAATTCTAGCCATCTTTTATGTTAAAAGTTCCCCAAGTATGCTAGATAGGATTATGAACATTGGAAATCAAATTTTGCATGTATTTTAGACAAACATAGATCCAAGGTTTTCTAGGGTTTCATGTACACTTAGGGGTGTTAGAGTGCTCATAACCCATCAGTGGTATCAGATCCTAGGCTTGTTTGTTAATACTTGATGCAAAATGGTGTAAAAATCGATTTTTTAGCTTTCTGCATAGGGGACTCGCTGAGTCCATGGGGTGACTCGACGAGTCCAAGTGATTCTCCAACCAATTCGGCGAGTCAGTTCTTGCACTCGACGAGTTAGCCAGGCAAAATGCAGAATTTCAATTTTTGCTACTGGAAATGGACTAGAAACATTACCCTAAACTGTTATAGTGTTGTAAAACTTTTTTTTGATGGTGTAATGGTTGTTCTAATCCATTTAAATTATCTAATATCAAAATTACATGATTATATGTGTTCATATGTTCTTGAAAATTTTATATGAATATTCATATTCTTATGAGTTCTTGATCGATCATGGGAATTACTTGTTTAATGCTTAATTCATGATCTTTACGTGTTTTAATAAGGTCTATAACTTGTCCTCAAGTTATAGATAACCAAAAGTGACTATGTATTAAAACCATTAAAAGAACACATAAGTTACAAAAATGAAGATTCTTCATTTTACTAACTCATAAGTTATGAAATGAAAGGTTTTGTAAAGTTACAAAACTTGCCCTCAAGTTTTGGAACATGTAAAGTAATCTTAATAAACTTTAGTTCCAACCCCTAGATTTTTAAAAGCTAAAAATAAACCCTTATACTTGTATCATCTGGTTCTCGTTATGTATTATGTTATTAAATCTCCATTTATTTTTACATTTTAGCCTTGGACTCGGCGAGTCGAAGGACTGACTTGCCGAGTAGAAGCGGGATGAGGCGCGGGGTTTAAGCTGCGGACTCAGCGAGTAGCCACTGTTTGGACAAAAACCCTAATCCAGGGGTTTGCATCCTATTTAAACGACCTTATGCAACCTCCTCCCCCCCCCCCCCCCCCCTTATGCTCCCAAACACTCCTCATAGCAAACCCTAGTCGTTTTTGTGAAGATCTAAGGCTTTTTGAGTGATTCTTGTGAGTTTTGATCTCAAGGAAGAAGGAAGAGCATAGAAGGATCAAAAGGGGACTGAAGGATTCGAGTTTGGTTCATCATTTGCAGTCTTTGGAAGGTATAAAGTCTGAAACTTGCTCATTCATTTGTTACATCCTTCTTTGGGGTGATTTAGGGCTTTTATAAGCCATTTTTGGTGGCCAACCATGTTTGCAAACATGGTTGGGGGTTTGGGCTTCTGTATCATGTCATTTTATGAGCCACAAGTCAGATCTAGGTTGCTTTTTGCACCAAGGAAGGCCCCATGCGGCAAAAGAACCATTTTAGAGTCTTTTAAGCTCTTATGTCCCATGCATGCACGTAAAGTTTGTAACTTTACGTGGTAGATCGAGATTAAGGTCCTGGATCTATCATTTGGTTAAGTGTTGTACATCAGAAATCGAAGTTCTTAGTAAGGAATGTGATAGACTCGGCGAGTCCATTCCTGGACTCGGCAAGTCCAGGGGTTTTGGTCCCATATTAGTGAGGGTCATAAGGACCAGTTGAGTGTGGAAGGGTTTTTTGGAGTCCCGAGGAGTGACCCAACGTTCTGGACTAAGCAATGTGTTCTAGGAATTCTTGGTACTCGGCGAGTGCATGAACAGACTCGGCGAGTGCAAGACAATCTTCGTGGTACTTGGCGAGTTGTTCATACAACTCGGCGAGTCAAGGACAGAACGTGTTCACAGGATGAAGAATAACTCGACGAGTTGTTCATACAATTCGGCGAGTCAGGGCAGGAGATGAGTATCGGTTGATGATGAACTCGACGAGTTGTTCATACAACTCAATGAGTCGGATGTGGATTCAGTCGGTGTTCTTTTTGAAGGAAAACTCGTCGAGTTATCGACTCACTCAATGAGTGGAGACGGGTATAAGGTATGCTGGAAGGATAGGGACTTGGCGAGTTGGCGAGCCAACTCGACGAGTCAGGTCAACTGGAAGTTGACTCTGACTTTCACTTGGTCAAGCGATAAAATGGTCATTTTACCCTAAGGGTAGATATCAATTTTTGACTAAGTGTTTTGTGGGAATTATAGTCGGAGGATTTCCGGAGCAGCAGTGGCATCAGTCAGAGGATTCCTACGCAGTTCGGCAGCTACTACGAGGTGAGTTACCTTCCAGTAGGGGTGGGTCTACGACCCCAATGTCGGCCCACCAGTAGGGTTCGTATGTTAGATGATTGTCTTTGTGATAGGTTTGCTACTACCTGATATGTTATATGCTAGCATGATATGTTGTATGTGATAGTAGTAGAGTTCGTTTGTTAGGACCAAAGGGTAGTCAGACACCCCAGATACGTCTAACAGTATGTGATGATATGTTTGCATGCTGGCTTGTATGTTATATGCGATAGAGGTAGTAAGAGAGGACCAGTCCCCGAGGTTCGGTTGTTAGGACCGATGGGTAGTCAGAACCCCAGAATGGCTCGACACGGGTAGGTCAACGCCCCAGAAAGGCTTGACACGGAAAGGACGACACCCCAAAATGGCCGCATGGGTAGGTCGGCACCCCAGAATGGCTGTACGGGTAGGTCGGCACCCCAGAATGGCCGTACCGGGTAGGTCGGGCACCCCATAAATCCCTGACAGTATGTATGTGATATGATTGTATGGTATGCGGTATGATGGGGCACTCACTATGCTTCGTCCTTACAGTTTTCAGCTACCTCTTTAGCGAAGGGGAAAGAGTCGGCGCGGTAGCGGCACATCATACACACACACACTTTGGTTTTCCACATTATGAGATATTATGGGATTGTACTCTGACATTATTACTATTTTCATTTATTGGCTATTTAGACACGAGATATGTTTATTGAAATGATATGATCGTATGACGTTTTACTACAAATGTTTTACAAACTACTTAGTTTAAATGAAATTTTTGGACGTGAAATTTGGGTCGTTACAAGTTGGTATCAGAGCCCTCGTTTGAGGGATTCGGACACGCCTTCGGGGGTGTCTGGACTCAAACCGAGGGATTAAAAGATTTTATAAGAAAATAGTTTTCTAAAGAATAAAATAGAAGAGATTTTGTTTCAGAAGGAACAAGTGTGTGATGTGCACAACCGGCCGAGCTCAAGTAAGTACTCCCCAAAGTACCCATACAAGTTTATGTTACGTTATCAATTTTAGTGGAACAACATGCTAGAATAGGACTAAGGATCTGAGAGTGATGCCTTATGTGCCTGCTTTATATGCTTCACCTTATGAGAGTTGCATGCTAGATTTGAGTACACAGCAGTAGGATAGCCTGTTTAGGTTATGCCTGATAGTATGAGCTTAGCATTGTATGCTAGTGCAATTCTTGTTATGAGGATAGAGTTGCTTGAGATTGTTTCCTTTTGTCCCAATGTTGTTTGCTTTGTGTTTTGTGGGTCTTGAGTGATGGGAGTTAGCTGTTAGGTGAATACGTTAAAGTCACATCTGATCAGGGTTGAATAATCTCAGAGTGTTGGATTTGACCCTATGGTGTAGCTCTTGTTTGAGTCCTAACCATTGTGGGGATGAGTCCCTTACTCGATGGATTATCCGAGCCTCGTTAGACGTGATAGTATTCAGGTAATGGCTAATTGGCATTACAAAGAGACCTTCAGCAGCTGAGAGCCGGTTTGGGTGGAGTCAGAGGTTTCCTAGGGTAAGCCTAGGATAAGAGTAGCAGAGATCAACAGTGGTAAAAGGTATCTGGTGGAGTCAAGGAAGTCCTTGAGGAAGGTAAGGATAGATGTGGAAGGTAGTATGGGCCCGTACTACTGAAAGCAGAGGATCCGTACCCGACTTGAGGAAGGCTAAGACAAGACCGGGGAACTTGTAATAGATGTGATCCCTTTAAAGATATCGGTATCACTAATAGTTGCCTATATGTATTGCAGAATGGTGGTACTACGTCAGAGGCCAGAAGTTGGCAGTTCTGGAGAGGGATCGGGTTCCAGATCAGGTTCCGAGCCAGCAGATGAGAGGCTACGCGAGTTCATCGCGTCAGAGATCACCAGAGGCATCCTTGAGTTGACCCCCATCATTTTCGGGTCGATCAAGGAAGGGATAGTTGAGTTGATGGAGGACCACCTCAGGGCGTTCAGGAGTGACATGGCATCTGGCCAGTCAGGATCTCACACACTGTCCTTTATGGACTTCAGGCGCAGTGGTGCGACAGATTTCCATGGGGCGAAGGACCCCATAGCTGCCAGGCGGTGGATTGCAGACATCGAGTCTGCACAGTTGACTAGCTTCTGCCCCAAGGGGTCGAAGGTGAGATATGCAGCATGATGTTTACTAGACTGAGCTAGAGATTGGTGGGAGTCCGTCGGTGACTCATTGGGAGCCTCGGCTGTTGAGGCTATGACCTGGTCGGACTTTGTGACCAGGTTCAGGGCAGAGTTTGTGCCAGCTGTGGAGCTTCAACAGCTGGCCAGGGAGTTTTGGATATGAGGCAGACGACGGAGACTGTGGCGGAGATCACCGCCAAGTTCCGAGAGAGGGCATTGCTGGTGCCCTAGTATGCGGGATACGAGGATACGAGGAGGACCCACTATCTTGACATGCTGCGAGCCGACATTCGGGAGCATGTTAGTTTTTCAGCTTGCCGTACCCTGGAATCTATGATTTCCAGGGCGAGGGAGAGGGAGATTGATCTGGAGCATGTCCGGAAGAGGAAAGTAGAGGAGGGGCAGTCGATGGGGGCTTCAGGGAAGAAGCCCAAGGGGTCGGATGGTAGGCCGAAAGGCCAGTCAGGACCGGGCCGCTGTAGGAAATGCGGCAGGCCACATGAGGGGGCGTGTAGACTGGGATCGTTGGGTTGCTACAAGTGCAGCAAGACGTGGCATTTCAGCAGAGATTGTATTGCCCCTGCATCGGTTATTCAGACGACTGAGTTGTTGTGTTTCCACTGCAACCAGAGGGGCCACAAGAAGCCCAATTGCCCCCAGTTGACAGCAGCATCCGCGCCGGTGAAGGCGCCGGCTCCAGCGACCCTGCGGATCACTGATGGTCGGCAGGGCAAGGTAGAGGCTCCAGTGGTGAGGAGCCGGGCATTCCAGTTGACTACCGAGGAGGCATGTGCTGCACCCGATGTGGTGACGGGTATGAATTCTTATTTATGCTATTATGATATGTTGTGATTTTGATATATATATATATATATATATATATATATATATATATATATATATATATATGTATGTATGTGCTTGTTTAGGATCATTCCATGTGAACGGTATTCTAGTTCAGATATTGTTTGATTCGGGCACTACCCGATCGTTTGTTTCTCTTGCGCTTAGCAAGAGATTTTCCGAGTCTTCAAGCATGTTGGATTGCCCTCTAAACATAGAGATTGCGGATGACCATTCAGTGCGAGCATCGACGGTGTTCCGGGATTGTGTGCTGAGGTTATTTGAGGAGCTCTATCTAGTGGATTCGGTTCCCATATCTTTGCGGGGGAACAAGGTTATTATCGGTATGGATTGGTTGAGCCCCAATGGGGTAGTGATTGACTGTGCGCAGCAATTGGTGCGGACCAGGACCCCAAGTGGGGGAGAGCTGGTGGTTCAAG
Organism: Lactuca serriola; assembly: GCF_051521515.1. NCBI lineage: Eukaryota > Viridiplantae > Streptophyta > Magnoliopsida > Asterales > Asteraceae > Lactuca > Lactuca serriola. The sequence goes on along the minus strand of NC_136412.1, from coordinate 44,927,675 downwards.
GCGAGAAGCCACAGCAAGGACCAACCCTATGTTCAGCAGCGAGAGCTAGGCGTTACATCCAGCAGGGTTGTGCAGGTTATGTCGCGTATGTTATGGATACCCGTGATGCGGGTAGAGTGACGGTGGGCGAGGTGCCTATAGTAAGAGAGTTCGCGGACGTATTCCCCAAGGAGCTTCCTGGGATACATCCGGAGCGCCAGGTGGAGTTTAGGATCGACCTAGTCCCTGGTGCGGCTTCGATAGCCAAGGCACCCTATCGGTTGGCTCCTCCCGAGATGCATGAGTTGTCTACGCAGCTGTAGGAGCTACTAGACAAGGGATTTATTAGGCCAAGTAGTTCGCCTTGGGGAGCCCCGATTCTGTTTGTGAAGAAGAAGGACGGGTCGTATCGTATGTGTATAGACTATAGGGAGCTGAATAAGGTAATTGTGAAGAACCGTTGACCAGCTACAGGGAGCATCTTGGTTCTCCAAGATTGATCTGCGTTCAGGATATCATCAGATGAGGGTCAGGGAGGAGGATGTGCAGAAGACTGCATTTCGGATGCGCTGTGGCCACTACGAGTTTGTGGTGATGCCCTTCGGGCTCACCAATGCTCCTGCCGCGTTCATGGACCTCATGAACCGCGTGTGTAGACCGATGTTAGACCGGTCAGTGATAGTGTTTATCGATGATATCTTGGTCTATTCCAAGACATAGGAGGAACACGAGGAGCACCTACGGGAGGTGCTGGAGACTTTGAGGAGGGAGAGCTTGTATGCGAAGTTCTCCAAATGTGAGTTTTGGTTGCGCGAGGTGCAGTTTCTTGGGCACCTTGTCAACCAAAACGGGATTTCGGTAGACCCGGCCAAGGTGGAGGCCATGATGAGATGGGAGGTTCTGAAGTCTCCTTTTGAGATTCAGAGTTTCCTGGGATTAGCGGGCTATTATCGGAGATTCATCCAAGATTTCTCCAAGATATCCGTACCGTTGACCAGGCTAACGAGGAAGGTCGTGGTCTTTCATTGGGGGCCTGAGCAGCAGGCAACGTTCGAGACACTGAGACAAAGATTGTGCGAGGCGCCTATCTTAGCCCTGCCAGAGGGCAAGGAGGATTTTGTTGTGTACTGTGATGCGTCCATCAGGTTTGGGCGCAGTGTTGATGCATAGAGGGCATGTCATCGCCTACGCGTCGAGGCAGCTGAAGCCTCACCAGGAGAATTACCCGACGCACGACTTGGAGCTGGGGGCTGTTGTGTTCGCCCTCAAGATTTGGCATCATTACCTCTATGGGGTTCGTTGTACCATTTACACGGATCATAAGAGTTTGAGGTACCTCATGGATCAGCGAATCTAAACATGTGGCAGCATCGGTGGATGGATGTGGTAAAGGATTACGATTGCGAGATCCTTTATCACCCAGGTAAGGCCAATGTGGTGGCCGATGCGCTTAGCCGCAAGGCGGCGCCGATCAGGGGTATCTGCATAAGGATGACCGTAGTGACTCCGCCGTTGGAGCGGATTCGGGAGGCTCAGCAGGAGGCTATGAAGGAGAAACATCAGAAGAGTGAGCGGATTGTGGGGCATGTTTCCTCCTTCGACTATGACAGCCGAGGGTTATTGACTCTTCACCGTAGGGTGTTGGTCCCTTATCATGGAGTTGTGTGCCAGGTCCTGATGGAGGAGGCGCACAAATCCCGATTCTCCATTCATCCCGGGGCGACGAAGATGTATAGGAATCTTCATCTGGACTATTGGTGGCCCTACATGAAGTGGGATGTGGCATGGTACGTGGAGCGGTGCTTGACCTGCAGGAAGGTCAAGGCCGAGCATCAGAGACCACAAGGCAAGATGCAGCCGTTGGATATCCCGCTATGGAAATGGGAGGATATTACGATGGATTTTATCACAAAGCTTCCAAGGACCACGCGGAGGATGGATTCGATATGGGTCATCGTGGATCGATTGACCAAGAGCGCCCACTTTATTCCGATTCAGGAGAGTATCTCGGCCGAGAAATTGGCTGATATCTATATCAGGGAGGGGGTGTCACGGCACAGAGTGCCAGTTTCGGTGATTTTAGACAGAGATGTGCGGTTCACTTCCAGGTTTTGGAAGAGGTTTCATGACGAGTTGGGTACTCGTTTGCATTTTAGCACCGCTTTTCACCCGTAGATGGATGGCCAGAGCGAGTGGACCATCCAGACTCTGGAGGATATGCTGCGGACATGCGTTTTAGATTTCGGAGGTAGTTGGGATACCTACCTCCCGTTGGTGGAGTTCTCGTATAATAACAGCTATCATGCGAGTATCGATCATCCTCCCTTCGAGATGTTGTATGGGAGGAGGTGCAGGACCTCGATATGCTTGGGCGAGGTTGGCCAGAGAGTGATGGGGAGCACCGAAGTAGTGCTCAGGACGACATAGAAGATTCAGCAGGTCCGGAGCAGGCTTTAGACTGCTCAGAGTTGGCAGAAAAGTTACGCCGATAAGCGTCGATCAGACCTAGAATTCCAGGTTGGGGATATGGTTCTCCTGAAGGTGTCGCCATGGAAGGGCGTCATCCGATTCAGGAAGCAGGGCAAGTTGGGTTCAAGGTATATCGGACCGTTTAGGGTTGTAGCCCGGGTGGGCAAGGTGGTGTATCGGCTGGATCTGCCAGCCGAACTCAGTCAGATCCATAACACTTTCCACGTATCTCAGCTATGGAAGTGCCTAGTGGACGATACGGCGGTGGTACCCTTGGAGGACATTCAGGTTGATGGCAGCCTGAATTACATCGAGCGGCGTGTAGCGATCCTTGACCGGAAGTCGAAGGATCTGAGGAACAAAAGTGTAGAACTCGTGAAGGTGCAATGGCAGCACCGGAAGGGGTCGGAGTGGAATTGGGAGCCAGTGAGTGAGATGATGGAGCACTATCCCGAGCTGTTTCGAGATCAAGTGGCAGACTTCGAGAACGAAGTCTAAAATAAGTGGGTGGGGGAGATTTGTAGCAACTGGTTCTCGGTATGTATTGAGTTATTAAATCTCCATTTATTTTTACATTTTAGCCTTGGACTCGGCGAGTCGAAGGACTGACTCGCCGAGTAGAAACGAGATGAGGCGCGGGGTTTAGGCTGCGGACTCGGCGAGTTGCCGCTGTTTGGACAAAAACCCTAATCCAGGGGTTTGCAACCTATTTAAACGACCTTATGCAGCCTCCCCCCCCTTATGCTCCCAAACACTCCTCATAGCAAACCCTAGCCGTTTTTGTGAAGATCTAAGGCTTTTTGAGTGATTCTTGTGAGTTTTGATCTCAAGGAAGAAGGAAGAGCATAGAAGGATCAACAGGGGACTGAAGGATTCGAGTTTGGTTCATCGTTTGCAGTCATTGGAAGGTATAATGTATGAACCTTTCTTATTCATTTGTTAGATCCCTCTTTCGGGTGATTTAGGGCTTTTATAAGCCATTTTTTGTGGCCAACCATGTTTGCAAACATGTTTGGGGGTTTGGGCTTCTGTATCATGTCATTTTATGAGCCACAAATCAGATCTAGGTTGCTTTTTGCACCAAGGAAGGCCCCATGCAACAAAAGAACCATTTTAGAGCCTTTTAAGCTCTTAAGTCCCATGCATGCACGTAAAGTTTGTAACTTTACGTGCTAGATCGAGTTTAGGGGCCTGGATCTATCATTTGGTTAAGTGTTGTACATCAAAAATCGAAATTCTTAGTAAGGAATGTGATAGACTCGGCGAGTCCAGAGGTTTTGGTCCCATATCAGTGAGGGTCATAAGGACCAGTTGAGTGTGGAAGGGTTTTTAGGAGTCCCGAGGAGTGACTCAACGTTCTGGACTAAGCAATGTGTTATGGGAATTCTTGGTACTTGGCGAGTGCATGAACAAACTCGGCGAGTCCAAGACAATCTTCATGGTACTTGGCGAGTTATTCATAAAAATTGGTGAGTCAAGGACCGAACATGTTCATAGGATGACGAATAACTTGACGAGTTGTTCATACAACTCGGCGAGTCGGATGTGGATTCAGTTGGTGTTCTTTTAGAAAGAAAACTCATCGAGTCATCGCCTAACCCGACGAGTGGAGACGGGTATAAGGTCTAATGGAAGGATAGGGAATCGGCGAGTTGGCGAGCCAACTCGTCGAGTCAGGTCAACTGGAAGTTGACTTTGACTTTGACTTGGTCAAGGGGTAAAATTGTCATTTTACCCTAAGGGTAGATGTCAGTTTCTGTCTAAGTATTTTGTGGGAATTATAGCCAGAGGATTTCCGGAGCAGCAGTGGCATCAGTCAGAGGATTCCCGCACAGTTCAACAGCTACCACGAGGTGAGTTACCTTCCAGTAGCGGTGGGTCTACGACCATAATGCCGGCTCACCAGTAGGGTTCGTATGTTAGATGATTGTCTTTGTGATGTCATCTAGGTTTCCTACTACCTGATATGTTATATGCTAGCTTGATATGTTGTATGAGATAGTAGTAGAGTTCGGTTGTTAGGACCGAAGGGTAGTCAGACACCCCAGATACGTCTGACAGTATGTGATGATATGTTTGCATGTTGGATTGTATGTTATATGTGATAGAGGTAGTAGGAAGGGACCAATCCCCGAGGTTCGGTTGTTAGGACCGATGGGTAGTCAGCACCCCAGAATGGCTCGACACAGGTAGGTCGGCACCACAGAATGGCTTGGCACGGGAAGGACGGCACCCCAGAATGGCCGTACGGGTAGGTCGGCACCCCAGAATGGCCGTACCGGGTAGGTCAGGCACCCTAGAAATGCATGGCAGTATGTATGTGATATGATTGTATGGTATGCGGTACGATAGGGGAACTCACTAAGCTTCATGCTTATAATTTTCAGTTTTGTTTCAGGTACCTCTTCAGCGAAGGGGAAGGAGCCGGCGCGGTAGCGGCACATCATACACACACACTTTGGTTTTCCGCATTATGAGATATTCTAGGATTGTACTCTGACATTATTACTATTTTCATGTATTGGGTATTTAGACACGAGATATGTTTATTGAAATGATATGATCGTATGACATTTTACTACAAATGTTTTACAAACTACTTAATTTAAATGAAATTTTTGGACGTGAAATTTGGGTCGTTACAATACTTTATAACATTATAAGTTTATATATATATATATATATATATATATATATATATATATATATATATATATATATATATATATATATATAAAAGATAAAGTCGTCTTACCGTTAGTAGGCCTCATTCACGAAGCCGGTCTATAAGGGGAGTATAAGGTTGCTGCCTATAAAATGGCAGCTTAATAGGTATCCACTCTCACCCACCGCTTCCTTGATCGGTGGAGGGTAGTTAGTCGAACGGGTAGGACAATGACTTATAAAATTCTCATTAAAAGTATAATGATTATTATAAAGTAACTAAATGTTTTATAAGGTGCTAATCTATAAAATAACACTTTACCCTTTGTTTAAGTCGTTAGTGGAGCAAGTGTGGTTAACTGGCACACTAACGTGGACTTAGCAAGGTAGGTAAAGGGTGACTGAAAGGTTTATTATAGGTCGGTGGAGCGCGTGTGGTTAACCGGCACATCGATTAAGTGATAAACATTAAGGGTTCCAAGTGATTTGCATGGTTACTTCACACCTCGTTTTGTGATCCTTGGTATCCCAGTCACAAAACTTGGAGGGCACACTCGAGATTGAAAGATGCCTTTGAAAAGTTCATTGAATCTCAAAAGAATCTAGGAATTTCTACAAACCAATTAAAACGTAATATTTATATTTCGTTTTTCATGGTGGAAATTGGTGAATCGTCATTCACCTACCTTTCAAATATGTTATAACTTAGATTACAACATCCCTCTTCTAAGTTATGATATATTGTGATTGGATCCTAGCCTTAATATTACATTAGGGTGTTTTATTAAGGACTATCTTTATATCTAAACTAAATTTGTTCTCTTCTTTTCAGATGTCTTCCAACAACAATGCTTCTGGCTCAAACCCTACTGGCTCCTTTTCCCTCATGAACCTATGTAGGAGGGATATCTTCGATGGCTACAACTTTATGGATTGGATCTGAAACATTAGGATGGTTACTCGCTACGAGGACAAGGAATATGTCCTCGATAAGGAGCTAAAGGAGATCGACGAGTCCACTGCTACTCCTCGGGAGATCGCTGACTTCCAGACTCATGAAATAGATGCCACCAAAGTGGCATGCATCATCATGGCCATCATGACAGCTGAACTCCAGAAGTCCAATAAGGACTACTACCCTTTTGAGATGCACCAAGATATGATGCAAATATACCATTAGAGTGCCCGTCAAGAGCGATATGAAATAATCTCCTCCATGATAACAATCGGGATGAAGGATGGAGAATCTGTCACAAGCCACATGCAGAAAATGCCAAGGTATGTGGATCTTTTGCAGAAGCTTAATGTAAACTTCCCCGAGGAGGTAGCAATAGATATCATTTTGCACTCCTTACCCTCGTGTTATGATCAATTCCGCATAACATACCACATGAATAAGGAAGAGGTCACGCTAAGCAAACTTCAAGGACTTCTAAAGACCACAGAAACAGGTCTTAAAGTTAAGTTGGATGTTACCACTCCTACTCCTACTCCAAACTCTGCCCCTGCCCTAGCAATTGGGAAAGGTAGAGGGAAGAAGAGGAAGAGCCCTTCGAAGGGTACCAAGGGTAATACCCTTGATGGATATTCTTCAAGTGGAACCAAGAAAGGTTTCGTCACTCCTTCTTCTGACTCAAAAGAGGTTGAATGCTTCTATTGCCATGAAAAGTCGCATTGGAAGCGGAACTAACCAAAGTACCAACAAGATGTGAAGGATGGGAAAGTCAACCCCAACCATGCAGGTATTTACACTATTCTATCTAATAACTCACCCTATTCTAACTCTTGGGTCCTTGATAACGGTTGCAGTATTCATATTTCTTCTGATTTGCAAGGACTAGGAAGAATTGAAAATGTGAAGCATGGAAAGATAACGTTGATCATGGGGAATAGGAAAGCTTCACCTGTCACCAAGATTGGAGTTTATTCTTTGTTGCTAAGTAGTGGGTTTACATTAGAATTAAATAAATGTTGTTATTCTCTAGAAATGGCAAGCAATATTATTTCCTTTCATGCTTTTTACAAACAACGATTTACCTTTTCTTTTGATAATGAAATTGGTGCAATAAATGCTTTCATTAATAATGTTCTTTATTTTAAAGCATTACCTTGTGATGGTGTGTATGAAGCTGTGTTTGTTGTAGATAACCTAGGAAATAATGTGTTGTGTATTGATTCTTCTAGTAGTAATAACTTGGATAAAGCATCATTATGGCACTGTTGTCTTGGACATGTGAGCAAAAAACGTATAGGCCAGCTCCAAAAGGATGGAGTCTTGGAGTCATTTGACCTAAAGTCAGATGATAGTTGGGAATAATGCTTACTTGGAAAAATGACAAAGTCACCCTTCACTGGTTCTTGTGCTAGGGGGTGAAGGTTTGTTGGATCTTGTGACAACCCGATATTTCGAGGCAATGTAATGTAAAACCAATCAAACTAGGTCAAAATGTAACTTTCCTAAAATCTTATTTGGGTTAAACAAAGTACTAGGAATCGTATGAAGGCTTCCGAGCATATAAAGAACCCTAAAATCCGAGTTATAATGAAGAAGTTATGACCAACCGAAGATTCTCGGAAAAACCGGCATCAGCGATTAAACGTAAAACGCGAAATTTCGATGCAATAGTTTTTAGCCTTATGTATCTAAATGAAAGTTATAGACAACCTCAAGCTATGATCGTACATAAAAAGAACGTCCAAATCTGACTTCGGATGTGAAAGTTATGAATTTTAGAAGAAATTCCTTAATCGCGTCATTTTATTTAATAAATAATAAAAATAATTTTGGAATTTGCCAACGGATTCTAAACGAAAGTTGTAGATCTTGGTCTCACCTTCGTGTGGATATAAAGAACGTCAAAAACGGAGTTCGTATGAGAGAGATATGAATTTTAGAAGTTTAATTAAAATAAATATAAATTTAATTATAAACTCCCGGTATTATCCGAAGAGGAGTCATCGGATAGGACCGAAGTACGCCCTGCGTACCTTCGTACGCCCCGCGTACTGAGTTCAAGGGCTTCGGATCGTCCACGTCGCCATATCCGACCCGTCCGACCCGTCCGAAGCTCCGACCCGTCCGACCCGCTGTCCCGTCCGACTCGCCGTCCCATCCGACCCGCGTACCCAGCAACCCGTCCCATCTGAAGCCGAGGCAGTCGAGGCTTCGGTCATGCATGATGTACGCATACGCGTTGCATACGAGCGTATGCCCCGCGTACCGAGGCAGTTCAGCCTTCCTATAAATAGGATGCGAGGCTTTCCAAATTATTTGCTCAATTCTCCTCTTTTCTCTTGCGTCTTGCCTCGTTTTCCGTGCCCGTTCAAACCCGAAGCTCTGGCCTTTTTGCTCAAGTCCCGAGGGTCGATTTTACTCCCGAGATTCCCGAGAATCCCGAGAAAAATCCGTTTCCCGAGACGAAACTCTGCCCGGTTTTCCATCTCGCTATCTTCAAGCTTTCATGTGAGTTTATACCCCTTAAATAATGTTTTAAACTACTTTTAAATGCTTTATGGGGGGGGGATACAAGTAGAATCATGCTACTTATTATGTCAATCGCATGTGATTAGTAAGTAGGAGTATATTACTTATTACATCAATCACATGTGATTAATATACAACATTCAAAAGATTTCGCTACTCATTAGCCGTTTTACCAAACAGTTTCCTTCAAATGATTTTTATAAACATTTTATATGTTTTAAACTCCTTAGTACACTGTACCTCTTACTCTATTTATCATGTTTCAAACTTATTTACAACTGTATTTTAAACAAATGTTCCTTATACTTATATTGTTTTATCAAACTTATGCCTTCAAATTGTTTTATAGATTGACATCAAGTCGATCTTTCCTTAAACTAATATTTATGTTTCAAATGTTTTACCAAACTTATTTATGCTTTTATATTATAAAATGCATGCCTCTATATGTATAGTTATATAAGAAATGTTTAAAAGACTTAGGAAGGCTATCCACCCTATTTCCTTTTCGCGCCTTGAGATGTGGTCTGGTGGGATATTAGATACTCGTCCGAAAGTCGTTTAAATATTGGTTATATATCATGTGTACATATAAAGTCATAAAAGGCCTTTCCAGTTCATCCTATGCCATTGGGTAGCAAGGGTATACATCTACGTCCATACATACCACTTAGATTACTAGTAAGCTACCATATGGGTAGTTCAGGAAGATACCAGAACCATTACTAGAATGCGATATCATACAATGAGTCAGTTCATTCATGAGTCAATACTTTCTAAAACATTACTATACATTACTGTGACAACCCGATATTTCAACTCTTTGTAACGACCAAAATGGGTCAAGTATTGGAACCACTTCTGAATAATAAAAAGTTACTTTCATAATAAAATGTATAAGTAAGTTCCACTTAATTTCCTTCTATGATTAAATGTCTTTGAACCATGATCGTACGTAAAAAGAACGCCCAAATCCGACTTCATATAGCGAAGTTATGATTTTTCCAAGTTCGGCTTAGCAGCAGACAACTAAAAACTCGAATCGGAGATCGAGCGACTTTTGGCCGGAATGACCTAAACGAGAATCGAAGGTCTCGACAATGGTATTCCAGCGGTAAAAAAGTCTGGCAAAAACCGACATCAGATAAAAAAGTTATGAATTTTCTAAGAAATTTCTTAAACACGATGGATTTTTAATAAATAATAAAAAAATAATTTTGGAACTTGCCGACGAAGTCTAAACGAAAGTTGTAGAGCGTAGTCTCACCTACGCGAGGATATAAAGACCATCGAAAACGGAGTTCGTATGAAGAAGATATGAATTTTTGAAGTTTATTAAATAAATTAATTATTTATTTTATTCAAAATTCGGATATTATCCGAAGGGGAGTCAGCGTCCTCATCCGAGGTACGCGCTGCGTACTCCTGTACGCCCCGCGTAACCGAGAGGATTGGCCTCTGATCGTCCACGTCGCGCTATCCGAAGGAAACCGACCCGTCCGACCCGTCCGAAGCCCCGACCCGTCCGACCCGACGTCCCATCCGACCCGCGTACCCAGCAACCTGTCCCATCCGAACCGAGGCAGTCGAGGCTTCGGTCATGCATGACGTACACATAGGCGCTACGTACGAGCGTACGGCCCGCGTACCGAGGCAGACCAGCCTTACTATAAATAGGATGCGAGGGTTTCCAAAGAAAGGGTTCATTTCTCTTCTCTCTCTCTCAACTTTGCCTCGTTTTCCGTGTCCGTTCAAACCCGAAGCTCTGGTCTTTTTGGCTCAAGTCCCGAAGGTCGATTTTACTCCCGAGATTCCCGAGAATCCTGAGGAAAATCCGTTTCCCGAGACGAAACTCTGCCCGGTTTTCCATCTCGCTATCTTCAAACTTTCAAGTGAGTTTCATACCCCTTAATCAACCGTTTTAATTATTCTAAATACTTTTATATGCTTTCAAGGGGGGAATTACAAGTAAAACACACGAGTATTATCGTGTGTTACATAAAGAAACTCTTTTATATACTGTTATATATTCAAATCACATGCGATTTATAAACATTTAAATGAACTTTTATATATATATATAACATATGTCACAATAGCATTTTACCTTTTAAAATATAATATTGTTGTAATGCATGTATAAACTAAACTGTTCTTAGATTTTTCTTGTCTATCCTAGACTCTACACAAAAAATCTATACTTTCATAAACAAGTGATTCCTTTTCTCAATATTTCTAAACAAACAAGACATGCTTTTTGGAAACTATAATAGGTATAGTTTTACGAACAGATTTCTAACTCTTATGTACTAGAAACATATACTTCAAGAAGTTTACTTTCGTATACAAGAACAAACATAACATTTTAACAAGTAGATCTGTTTTTATACCACGGATTTGTGAGACACTAACTTCATGTACGTTCGAGTACACATTTCAAGTCCTGTATTATATACCAGAATCCCTTGGAGGGGGAGCATGGTGTTTGTGTATAGATCTATACGGGCTTGACAACCCGCGCCCTGACGGTTAGCTCCAGTCCACCGTTTGGGGTGACAAACGTCATAACATTCCAACGCCTGAAGAACGTTGTGTATAAGCATTCAGAGTCAATAGTATGGTTATAAAACTCACAAGGGGTATTAAAAATGCATTGATTTACAAGGTTTTTCAAACTCATTGGTTATTCTACATTTACATACCTTTTGGAAACAAACATTGGTCTTGAGTGAAGGCTACTTTTATACTAGTAGAAAATATAGGATTTTCTAAACACAAACAAACAAAGATAAAACATTTCATTTCATTCAAACATTGTCACTTAAATACTTATGAAATTCACCAGCTTAAATGCTGATCTACTCTTTCAAAATTACTTGTATGTCCCAGGGATTCAGTAATTTCAGGTACTAATATGCTTTTGAAGAAGAGATGCTGCGGCGCCAGTTTAATCTCATATTTTGACATCATATTGTAATTGGTTTTGAACATGTAACTTTTGACAAATGTAAACTTTCAATTATAATATTGATGGTTGTATTGCTTTCTTTACTATGTATTCATTTGCTACGTTACCACATGAAGTCATCCGCCCCCGAACGTTTCCGCCGTTCAGGTTTGGGGGTGTGACAGATTGGTATCAGAGCAATGTTTATAGTGAACTAAGTATATCAAACCACATAAGATATACAAACTATAAATGCTTAAGGGACTAATACTCTCTGACGAAACAAATTTTCTTTTTACACTTAAGCAACATTTCGTTCAACTTAAATTGATAGTTCATTTAAGTACAATTACATGCATACCACAAACTATTTTCATGTTATACAACTATACAAGTATTTAGACAAGTTGACACTACGATTGAGACTCGATATATGTAATCAGATTTTGGACAAATATAGCGTGATCAACTATATTTGCCCAAGATTGGACCAACGTATATCGAGGAATGATCGTAGTAAGCAACAAGTCAAAACTTACCAAACCATTACAAGAATCAAACACAAGAATTTAAATACTATAGGAGTATTTGCTATCTAAACTAGTTTAACTTACATGTTTTACATGTTCCGACTTTACCCAATTCTTATAACCCTATTTCTCGTACAGTCAAATGGCTGGATTTCACCACCTTGGCGACCCCTACTTTCCTAACCAAGGCAACGGAGGATGGATCGAAGATGATCCCGAAGAGGACGAGGAACCCATAGAAGTGGGTGATGACTCCGGTACCGACTCAGAGCCGGAAGTTATCGATCCACCACCCATTCAGCCTCCCGTCTTCGTAAGGAACTTTCAAGGACCGACTCCCGTCTGGGGAAGTCACCTCCACCATTGGAGCCAATAGCAAAACCTACGCCCTCCCTACGGCATGTGCGGGGACTTCTATGATGTCCGCGGCGGAGGTTCGGCTGATCGAGCACTCCCGGTAATGGTGGGTAAGTTAGCCAATCAGTCCTATCAGTCTGGAGTACAAGCTAGCCGACTCCGGGATATCAACGTGGAAGTGCAGGTTCACACTTCTGACATCCGTAGGTTGGACAAGATGCAAGACAACGCCCAATTCCAAGCTGAAGCGTTTCAAGCGCAAATGATTGCAGCCCTCGCCGAACTAAGGGAACAACAAGCCGCTTTCGATAGGCGTCTAATGGAGTCAAAGCAATCAGATGCGGAGTCAAGCTCCAAGCGCAACCTTCGACGCAAGTAGTGCTTGTCAAGGACTCAAATTTTGTTATAGCTTAGGACCTCGGCTAAAAGTCTTTAAATTTCTCGAACTTTGTAATCGGAGACCCTTATTAGGGTCAAATTTTCATGATCGTTGTAACAACTTTTATATTAATATAAGTGGCACTATTACTACTATGTTAAGTATTTCGTTCGAACCTTGAATGGTCTTTGTGAACCCAAATACTTGTTTCATACCTTCAGTCTTACAAATAACTTTCATTCTTCTATTTTAAGACTCATACTATCATCTGTTGTTGATCTATAGCGATTTAGTTCATGAGACACATACATTTTTCCATTCTATGAAATTCTTATCCTTGTCTTTTCAATCTATAGTTGAAGGATGCCTCCGCGTAGGAATCCGAGGCGAAACAACGGTGAGGAAGCACCTATACCACCACCACCTCCACCACCCCAATTTGATGCTGTTATGTTTCAAGCAGCAGTCACCGCAGCGGTAGCAGCTACCATGTCGCAGATCAATAACTCGAGTACTAATGGCTCGGGATCCGGCACACACCTATCCAACCATGGCGAGAGTCATGGACCACCTCGAGAATGCACCTATAAGGACTTCACTAATGCCAAGCCCCGAATGTTTTATGGTACTGGTGGTGTGATGGCCCTGAGGCAGTGGATTGAAAGGACGGAGGCAGTCTTTGAAATCTGCTTCTGCCCCGAGCACAGCAAGGTCAAATTTGCAACTTTCACCCTTCTCGATAAAGCTTTAACTTGGTGGAATGGCCACGTTAAAGTACTTACCCTAATCGTGGCAAACTCCATAAGCTGGGAGAGCTTGAAGGCCATGATGATGAGAGAATACTGCCCACGGGGAGAGATTCAAAAGCTTGAACACGAGCTATGGACTCTCGGAATGGTGGGTACCGACATCGCTACTTATACCAACAGATTCTGCGAACTGGCAATCCTTTGTCCATATATGATTGCTCCCGAGAGCAAGAAGATAGAAAGGTACATCTGGGGACTGACGCCCCAAATGCGATCAAGCGTGTTAGCTTCTAAACCTAACACCTTTGAAAGTGCTAAGGAACTGGCACAATCTCTGATCGACTACAGAGGTCATCAGAACTCAACCACTTCTGCACCAGCACCACAGAAAGGAAACAACAACAACAACAACAACAACAACAACTACAACCACAACAGCAACAACAACAACAATGGCAGGAAGAGAGCGTGGATTAAAGGGAAGGGTGGATCTTCCCAAGAATCCGCAAAAAAACAACTGGTGTCAGTAAATGCTGCCACTGTACCTGCTACAGCCCCTACAAATACCTACCCAACAAAGCCTTATATAGGTAACCTCCCAAAATGCACCAAATGCAATTACCACCACCATGGACCTTGTCGAGATATGCAGTGCACCAACTGCAGCAGGAAAGGACACACAGCCCGTTTCTGCAAGGAACCCGCAAAGCCGATCACTCAAGTTCCCGGTGCGGGTGTAGGGCAGGCTTGCTACGGTTGTGGCGAGGTGGGCCACTACAAGAGAAACTGTCCTAAGGCAGCAGGCACCGGAGGTGTGGGACGAGTTTTGGCAATAGGCCACGACGAAGCTGTAGCTGACCCAACTATAGTTGCTGGTACGTTCCTTCTCGATAATTCATATGCATGCATATTATTCGATAGTGGAGCGGAGAGAAGCTTCGTGAGTCAAAACTTTATTCATTTACTTAAACCTAAACCTAGCAAGTTAGAAAAATCATTCACTGTAGAGATGGCCAATGGAAAAACCGAAAACACAAATTGCATATACATGGGCTGTACGTTAACATTAGACGGCCATTCTTTCCCAATCAATCTCATGCCGGTTCAAATTAAAAGTTTCGACGTCATAGTCGGCATGGATTGGTTGAGTCTTCTTCGCGCCGACATCATGTGCTTTGAGAAAGCAGTCCGTCTTGACCTCCCTAACAACGAAACATTAGTTGTCTACGGCGACAAATCTAGTACAAACCTCGCATCATTTCGTGCATCCAAGCTCGGAAGTGCTTGCGGAAGGATTGTCGAGCATTGCTAGCACACATCGTCGATACAAGTCAAGAACTGAAGGACATCAAGAGCATCTCGGTAGTACGCGACTTTCCCGATATCTTTCCAGAAGAACTACCAGGATTACCACCGCAACGCCAAGTCGAGTTCAGAATCGACTTAATTCCAGGAGCTACCCCAGTAGCGAAGTCGCCTTATCGTCTTGCACCAGCAGAGATGCAGGAACTTTCCAGTCAACTTAATGAACTCCTTCACAAAGGATTCATAAGACCAATTTTCTCACCTTGGGGAGCACCGGTCTTGTTTGTAAAGAAGAAAGACGGATCGTTCCGTATGTGCATCGACTACAGAGAGCTGAACAAACTTACTGTCAAGAACCGCTATCCTCTACCCCGTATTGACGACCTATTCGATCAACTTCAAGGGGCGAACTACTTCTCCAAAATAGACCTGCGATCCGGATATCACCAATTACGAGTTCTAGAGGGGGACATTCCAAAGACAGCCTTCCGAACTCGTTATGGACACTACGAATTCGTGGTGATGCCATTCGGATTAACCAATGCACCAGCAGTATTTATGGACCTAATGAATAGGGTATGCCGCCCTTACTTGGATCAGTTCGTCATCGTCTTTATCGATGATATACTCATCTACTCTCGAAGTGAGGAAGAGCATAGTCAACACCTACGAAAAGTCCTAGAAACACTGCGAACGGAGAAACTCTATGCGAAGTTCTCTAAATGCGAATTTTGGATTCGAAGAGTTGAATTTTTAGGTCACGTTGTTAGCGAGAAAGGTATACACGTGGACCCCTCCAAAATTAAGGCTATTGAGAACTGGTCGGCACCAAAGACACCTACAGAAATTCGTCAATTTCTAGGTCTAGCTGGCTACTATCGCAGATTCATAAAGAACTTTTCGAGCATTGCGAAACCTCTTACTTCATTAACCCAGAAAGGAGTGGCCTTTGACTGGGAAGCGAAACAAGAGAAGGCATTCCAGACACTAAAACAGGCCTTGTGCACCGCACCAATACTATCCCTCCCCGAAGGGATAGAAGACTTCGTAGTGTATTGCGATGCTTCAAATCAAGGACTTGGTTGTGTTCTTATGCAGAGAGGGAAGGTTATCGCTTATGCCTCCCGACAGATTAAGACACACGAAGTGAACTATAAGACACACGACCTCGAGTTAGGAGCAGTGGTATTTGCTCTGAAGATCTGGAGGCACTACTTATACGGAACAAAGAGTACTATTTTCACCGATCACAAGAGCCTTCAACACATTTTCGATCAGAAGGAACTCAACATGCGACAACGACGATGGGTTGAGTTACCGAATGACTATGAATGCGAAATTCGTTATCATCCTGGCAAGGCCAACGTAGTAGCCGACGCCCTCAGTCGAAAGGAATACACTGGTCGGAGGGTCAAATCTCTGACCATGACTATCCATTCCCACCTATCCACACAAATTAAGGAAGCACAAATGGAAGCTTTGCAACCTAAAAATGTGGCGGGTGAATCCCTGCGAGGAATGGAGAAGAATTTAGAAGTCAAGGGTGGCGGAGCCTACTATCTCATGGACCGAATCTGGACCCCAAATCATGGTTGTTTCAGAAACGTAGTCATGACCGAGGCTCACAATTCAAGATATTCCGTTCACCCGGGTTCAGATAAAATGTATCTGGATCTTAAGAAACTATACTGGTGGCCTAACATGAAAGCAGAAATTGCTACCTTCGTGAGTAAATGTCTTACTTGCGCTAAGGTTAAGGTCGAGTATCAGAAACCGTCAGGACTACTACAACAACCAGAGATACCGGAATGGAAATGGGAGCGGATTACTATGGACTTCATAACCAAGTTACCCAAGACGACAGGTGGACTCGATACCATATGGGTCATTGTCGACAGATTGACCAAATCCGCACATTTCCTACCCATCAAGGAGACTGACAAAATGGAGAAGCTTACAAGAACTTACTTAAGGGAAGTAGTGCGACTGCATGGTGTTCCGATATCCATTATCTCCGATCGAGATAGTAGATTCACTTCAAGATTCTGGCAGTCACTACAAAGTTCCCTGGGAACTAGGCTAGACATGAGTACAGCCTACCACCCACAGACAGACGGACAAAGTGAGAGAACAATACAAACTTTAGAAGACATGCTGAGAGCCTGCGTGATTGACTTTGGAAAGGCATGGGATATTCATTTACCCCTTGTCGAATTTTCATACAACAATAGTTATCATACAAGCATAAAGGCTGCTCCGTTTGAAGCCCTCTATGGTCGAAAGTGCTGATCCCCTCTGTGCTGGACTGAAGTTGGCGATACCCAGTTAGCTAGAGGAAGAGTTCCGGAAAGCACTCTCACAGGTCCGTAGATCATACGTGAAACAACAGAGAAGATCGTTCCAATTCGTGAACGATTGAAAGCCTCAAGAGACCGACAGAAAAGCTACGCTGACCAAAGGAGAAAACCTTTGGAATTCCAGGTAGGAGACCACGTTTTGTTAAAGGTCTCACCATGGAAGGGTTTATTACGATTTGGAAAGCGTGGGAAACTAAATCCAAGATACATAGGGCCTTTCGAGATTCTTGCCAGAATCGGCCCTGTGGCTTACAAGCTTAACCTACCGCGCGAACTTAGTAACATCCATCCAACCTTCCACGTCTCAAACTTGAAAAAGTGTCTGTCTGACGAGACTCTTGTTATTCCACTCGACGAGATCGAGATCAACGAGAGCCTCAACTTTGTGGAAGAACCAGTAGAAATCATGGACCGAGAGGTCAAGCAAACAAAACAAAGTCGCATACCCATCGTGAAGGTTCGCTAGAACGCCAAGCAGGGACCCGAATTCACATGGGAACGCGAAGATCAGATGAAACAAAAGTACCCTCATCTCTTTCATGTTCACTAGTATCTTTACTACTTTAAATTTCGGGACGAAATTCTCTCTAACGGGGGGATGATGTGACAACCCGATATTTCAACTCTTTGTAACGACCAAAATGGGTCAAGTATTGTAACCACTTCTGAATAATAAAAAGTTACTTTCATAATAAAATGTATAAGTAAGTTCCACTTAATTTCCTTCTATGATTAAATGTCTTTGAACCATGATCGTACGTAAAAAGAACGCCCAAATCCGACTTCATATAGCGAAGTTATGATTTTTCCAAGTTCGGCTTAGCAGCAGACAACTAAAAACTCGAATCGGAGATCGAGCGACTTTTGGCCGGAATGACCTAAGCGAGAATCGAAGGTCTCGACAATGGTATTCCAGCGGTAAAAAAGTCTGGCAAAAACCGACATCAGATAAAAAAGTTATGAATTTTCTAAGAAATTTCTTAAACACGATGGATTTTTAATAAATAATAAAAAAATAATTTTGGAATTTGCCGATGGAGTCTAAACGAAAGTTGTAGAGCGTAGTCTCACCTACGCGAGGATATAAAGACCATCGAAAACGGAGTTCGTATGAAGAAGATATGAATTTTTGAAGTTTATTAAATAAATTAATTATTTATTTTATTCAAAATTCGGATACTATCCGAAGGGGAGTCAGCGTCCTCATCCGAGGTACGCGCTGCGTACTCCTGTACGCCCCGCGTAACCGAGAGGATTGGCCTCTGATCGTCCACGTCGCGCTATCCGAAGGAAACCGACCCGTCCGACCCGTCCGAAGCCCCGACCCGTCCAACCCGACGTCCCATCCGACCCAACGTCCCATCCGACCCGCGTACCCAGCAACCCGTCCCATCCGAGCCGAGGCAGTCGAGGCTTCGGTCATGCATGACGTACGCGTACGCGCTGCGTACGAGCGTACGCCCCGCGTACCGAGGCAGACCAGCCTTACTATAAATAGGATGCGAGGGTTTCCAAAGAAAGGGTTCATTTCTCTTCTCTCTCTCAACTTTGCCTCGTTTTCCGTGTCCGTTCAAACCCGAAGCTCTGGTCTTTTTGGCTCAAGTCCCGAAGGTCGATTTTACTCCCGAGATTCCCGACAATCCCGAGGAAAATCCGTTTCCCGAGACGAAACTCTGCCCGGTTTTCCATCTCGCTATCTTCAAACTTTCAAGTGAGTTTCATACCCCTTAATCAACCGTTTTAATTATTCTAAATACTTTTATATGCTTTCAAGGGGGGAATTACAAGTAAAACACACGAGTATTATCGTGTGTTACATAAAGAAACTGTTTTATATACTGTTATATATTCAAATCACATGCGATTTATAAACATTTAAAGGAACTTTTATATATATATATATATATATATATATATATATATATATATATATATATATATAACATATGTCACAATAACATTTTACCTTTTAAAATATAATATTGTTGTAATGCATGTATAAACTAAACTATTCTTAGATTTTTCTTGTCTATCCTAGACTCTACACAAAAAATCTATACTTTCATAAACAAGTGATTCCTTTTCTCAATATTTCTAAACAAACAAGACACGCTTTTTGGAAACTATAATAGGTATAGTTTTACGAACAGATTTCTAACTCTTATGTACTAGAAACATATACTTCAAGAAGTTTACTTTCGTATACAAGAACAAACATAACATTTTAAAAAGTAGATCTGTTTTTATACCACGGATTTGTGAGACACTAACTTCATGTACGTTCGAGTACACATTTCAAGTCCTGTATTATATACCAGAATCCCTTGGAGGGGGAGCATGGTGTTTGTGTATAGATCTATACGGGCTTGACAACCCGCGCCCTGACTGTTAGCTGCAGTCCACCGTTTGGGGTGACAAACGTCATAACATTCCAACGCCTGAAGAACGTTGTGTATAGGCATTCAGAGTCAATAGTATGGTTATAAAACTCACAAGGGGTATTAAAAATGCATTGATTTACAAGGTTTTTCAAACTCATTGGTTATTCTACATTTACATACCTTTTGGAAACAAACATTGGTCTTGAGTGAAGGCTACTTTTATACTAGTAGAAAATATAGGATTTTCTAAACACAAACAAACAAAGATAAAACATTTCATTTCATTCAAACATTGTCACTTAAATACTTATGAAATTCACCAGCTTAAATGCTGATCTACTCTTTCAAAATTACTTGTATGTCCCAGGGATTCAGTAATTTCAGGTACTAATATGCTTTTGAAGAAGAGATGCTGCGGCGCCAGTTTAATCTCATATTTTGACATCATATTGTAATTGGTTTTGAACATGTAACTTTTGACAAATGTAAACTTTCAATTATATATATGATGGTTGTATTGCTTTCTTTACTATGTATTCATTTGTTACGTTACCACATGAAGTCATCCGCCCCCGAACGTTTCCGCCGTTCAGGTTTGGGGGTGTGACAATTACATGTACAAACTATATTAGGACGAGAACATATACATCTATACTAGAACGTTTATATTACTATACTTGCTAGATAGAGAGAACATACATTACAGCTAGCACACGTAGAACCTTACCGTACTCTACTATAATATTTACATTACTATACTTATAGGAGTACTTGTGCATAGATACATCAGTAGGAGTCCTATTACATTTTATATGTATCGACTCCGTTTTTAAATCCGTGTTCTTACCTTTTCCTTGTGATAAGATCACATAATCGACGAGATAGAATAGATTATTATCCTTGTAATAGAGGATGCGAGTTGGGGGATTGACCATTCCTAGAATCTATGTTAGCTACAGAGGTAAAAGTACATCTACGGATGTCAAAAGGTTGGTACCTTTTCAGGTGCACGATGAGGGATTGACTATTCCTATACCCGACTGTTAGCAACAGAGGTAAAGAGTACGTCTACGGATGGCTTAAAGTTAACGTTTACAGTACCAAAGGGTATGATTCAAGTTAGTTATATTATTACCTATATTTGTGACTCATTCACATAACCATTGAGGTAAAAATTATATTTAGGTATCCTTGTAGCAAAGGATCAAATTTCTTATAATGATAATAATAGTAACACAATTAGGTCTTGGTAGAAGACTACAAAGAGCACAGTTAAGTCTTGGTAGAAGACTCCTTTTGTTACTAATAGGAATCATAGGGATTCTAGGGTTTTTCAAACGTTTACAGCTGATCTACAAACATTTTCATACTTTTATGAGCTTTCTTTCAAAACAATGTCAAGTCTTAAAAATCATAAGTTTTACAAATCAAGACACATTAATACTTATGATCTCACCAGCTTTATAGCCGATACTCGCTTTCAAAATTACTTGTATCCTCAGGTCATCATAGACAGGTACCGATGCAAGGAGAAAGGAAGATGGAGCTTATTCAAGACTTATCTTTCATTTTGATTTATGCTTTAGTGTTTATCAAAATTTGTCAGAATACAATTGTATAATAATTATTTTATTAATGCAATGGATGATGTTGTTGCTTTTTTACTACTTTACCTTGTTGTTGATATTATACATGACGTCCTCCGCCCCAGAACGTTTCCGCCGTTCTCGGTTTTGGGGTGTGACAGATTGGTATCAGAGCATTGTTTATAGTGAATTGAGTATATCAACCCATAAAAGATATACTAACTATAAATACAATGGGATTAAAAATACTCTGATTTAGAGTTTATACTTTAAATAATAAAATATTTAAGTAAGTATACGTGCCTGCATTCATACTAAAATCAGTGTCACTAGGACAGTACAAAAGAATTACGATTGTTGGGCAACACAAGTGTGCTTAGAGACATATGGTCAGAACTGGGAAGATATAGCCTGATCGCCTATATTATCCGAGGGTTGACTATCATGTGCCTAAGTTTAAGTGTGTGGTTGCAACAATGCACTTCACAATTAGTGATGTAACAAATGAGGGTTTTCTAAATAATTATTTAGATAGTTCGTCTAATAATTATCCACTTACCCTAAATTCTCGCATAGAAATCATAGTTGGACTCCATCCCCTTGACAACCAGTATCTTCCGAATGAAGTCATAGCTGGTTGGTGTGGAGAAGAACCATAGAATGATCATCCTATCCCTTGGGATGATCACCATGATAAAAACCTTTCAGCCAATGCTAACTCCGAACCAGAAGTTGAGAACCTACCCCAAGCAGCTCCTTTCTAATTCCTAACCCTCGTCTTGCTTTCCAAGACCCGACGCCTGAGTCAGTGGAATGCTTGGAAAAATGGAGCCAAGAACAAGATCAGCCCATGCCATTTATTGACGACCGAAACTTTTACGACTTGAGCAATGGGGGCTCAGCAGATAGAGCCTTGCCGATCTTGGTCCGCAGAGAGGCCCGAAATGAGATTCAAGGCAGGACAGCTCTACATCAGATTACAGAAGTAGTAGCCTATGCTAGAATGCGTACCCTCCACACCATTCTTCTAGAGGATGCTCACGAGAGATCAGAGAGAAACCACGAAACCCTGCTGCAAACACTGGCTGAATCACGAGCAGAAGTCATAGGACTCCGAGTACGCCACATGGTGTGTGAAAGACATCTACTTGACAATGGAATGTCAATTGATTGAACTAAGAGTTCACCAGAGGGATGACCGTCGCCCGTAGTAGACGCTTTACTTTATTTCCCTTAAAAAAAAGAATCGTTTTCTGTCTATGCCCGATGTGGCATTTTCTATGAAATTATCTTGTTCAGTACGTACTTTAGTCAAGTCATTAGACTATAGTGATTTATCTCCGGAGACACTTCCAAGTCTCTTTCAGTAGTTGGATCTTGTTATTCACCAACCCACGATACCTCAACTCGAACGACAAACGTCTTGAGACCATTCTACGAACATACTCCCATACCCTACTAGGACTGCATCGTAGGAATGTAGGTCAAACCATAGAAAACATACTTTCATTCTTTACCAGGACTACATCATAAGGATGTAGGTCAAACTTTCGAGATCATACTCTTACTCTTTTCATGAACAATCTAAGTACATCAGAGTCAACCAGAATCACTCACAAATCCTTACTCTTTCGTGTTACATAATCATGTCGCCAAAGAAGGACGAACAACCCATCAACCAAGCACCAACCCTCCAGATTGATGCAGCTACCGTTCAAGCTGCAGTCTCGGCTGCCGTGTCAGCTTTTCTGATGCACCTTGACGCTAACAATGCGAATGTTAACAGGATTATTAACAACAATTCCAATCCGAGTAACAATCAAATACCGCAGCGAGCAGCAAACTACCACGACACCCCGAGTTCCAAGACGAAGAGTAACAAACGGAAGTTTTGGGATAGAAAGAAGGACAAATCGCGTAAAGGGTCGAACAAGAAACAACCACGGGTAACGGCCTTCACAACTACGACATCTATACCTCCTACTACCATCCCTTCGGAAACACCAGTTGTCCCAAGCTCAACCCGACAATATGCTGGAAATCTCCCTAATTGCATAAAACGTAATTATCACCACCTTGGACCGTGTCGGGGGAAGCAGTGCTCAAACTGCAACAAAAAGAGGCACACCAAACGATACCGCAAGAGCCTATCAGGACCGACCAATAACTCACCCAACGCCGAGGGAAACCAGACTTGTCATCACTGTGGTGAGTTTGGGCACTATAAAAGAGATTGCCCAAAGAAAGAAAACAAGGAAAGCACCCGTGTTCCCATAACTCCTACTCGACGTTGCACTACCACCACCAATGTGGGTGATGTCCATATATGTCACCAATGCGGTGAAATTGGACACCTCCAGAAGGATTGCCCGATAACGCAGAATTCTGGCGCAGATGGGAAGATTCTCAGGATCACAGCTGCAGGAGAGCCTACTCCGGAACCACGTTAAATGTAATTTGGGCGTTCATAGTAACATACTTATAAACTATCTAGAATTAGTGCAACTAGAGTCTTACCTTTTGCGAGATCCTGTCTGTATAGGAATGCTCGTGCTGCGTATACTTGTCTTTTGTAGTATATCCTATTCGCAGCAATAGTCTTGTGGTAAATCTAAAGTACTGTAACTCTGTTCATGGTTGCACAGTTGTGTTTTGTCTGTAATCGTCTATGTTTAATTCTAATGTCTTTAAAGTTTCTGTATGATTCCGACATTATCATACAATCCGATTCCATTTTATCGACGCGAAAACAGCTTCATACGTACGTCCCTATCTTCTAGATCACTTTTCCAATGAAGCCGTCTTATCGGAACGCCGAAGTGCTCATTCCAGGATTACCTCTTAGATAGTTTCCTTCCAAAGAAATCCTCGATGTACCACTCGTGCAGTACGTCAAGTTCAATCTAGGAAAATTCATACAGGTGATCTATCACTGAGGAAGGTATACATAAGAGTGTTATATAATCAAGGTTCTACAGGTTTAGAATTAATTATTTCGCCTTAACTCTTTTCCTCCTTGGGATGTGAGGGTAAGGAAGAATCAGTTATTCGACTACCTTTTCAATCTTAATTATATACGCCTCGTATACACGAAATGGTGATCGTGAAGCCCTGTATGTATTCTCAAATGGACTTCAGGACGGAGAAACTGCCTAAGTATACGAGTAATCACATTGTCATGAGAATAGACTTAGAACCACAGTGACCCTCGACCGAGAGGTCAAGAGGACAAAGAAACGCCATCGCCAGTTAGTGAAGGTTCGTTGGAATGCAAACTGAAAACCCGTTATCAATTAGATGCACTAGAACCAATCGATTAGGAAGTTTCCTCCTCACGACTCGACCATTCGTGCATACTTCCTTTCTTAAAAATCTAATTTCGGGACGAAATTCCTTCTAACGGGGGGATGATGTGACAACCCGATATTTCGAGGCAATGTAATGTAAAACCAATCAAACTAGGTCAAAATGTAACTTTCCTAAAATCTTATTTGGGTTAAATAAAGTACTAGGAATCGTATCAAGGCTTCCAAGCATATAAAGAACCCTAAAATCCGAGTTATAACGAAGAAGTTATGACCAACCGAAGATTCTCGGAAAAACCGGCATCAGCGATTAAACGTAAAACGCGAAATTTCGATGCAATAGTTTTTAGCCTTATGTATCTAAATGAAAGTTATAGACAACCTCAAGCTATGATCATACATAAAAAGAACGTCCAAATCTGACTTTGGATGTTAAAGTTATGAATTTTAGAAGAAATTCCTTAATCGCGTCATTTTATTTAATAAATAATAAAAATAATTTTGGAATTTGCCAATGGATTCTAAACGAAAGTTGTAGATCTTGGTCTCACCTTCGTGTGGATATAAAGAACGTCAAAAACGGAGTTCGTATGAGAGAGATATGAATTTTAGAAGTTTAATTAAAATAAATATAAATTTAATTATAAACTCCGGGTATTACCCGAAGAGGAGTCATCGGATAGGACCGAAGTACGCCCTGCGTACCTTCGTACGCCCCGCATACTGAGATCAAGGGCTTCGGATCGTCCACGTCGCCATATCCGAGGAATCCGACCCGTCCGACCCGTCCGAAGCTCCGACCCGTCCGACCCGCTGTCCCGTCCGACTCGCCGTCCCATCCGACCCGCGTACCCAGCAACCCGTCCCATCTGAAGCCGAGGCAGTCGAGGCTTCGGTCATGCATGATGTACGCATATGCGCTGCATACGAGCGTATGCCCCGCGTACCGAGGCAGTTCAGCCTTCCTATAAATAGGATGCGAGGCTTTCCGAATTATTTGCTCAATTCTCCTCTTTTCTCTTGCGTCTTGCCTCGTTTTCCGTGCCCGTTCAAACCCGAAGCTCTGGCCTTTTTGCTCAAGTCCCGAGGGTCGATTTTACTCCCGAGATTCCCGAGAATCCCAAGAAAAATCCGTTTCCCGAGACGAAACTCTGCCCGGTTTTCCATCTCGCTATCTTCAAGCTTTCATGTGAGTTCATACCCCTTAAATAATGTTTTAAACTACTTTTAAATGCTTTATGGGGGGGGGGGATACAAGTAGAATCATGCTACTTATTATGTCAATCGCATGTGATTAGTAAGTAGGAGTATATTACTTATTACATCAATCACATGTGATTAATATACAACATTCAAAAGATTTCGCTACTCATTAGCCGTTTTACCAAACAGTTTCCTTCAAATGATTTTTATAAACATTTTATATGTTTTAAACTCCTTAGTACACTGTACCTCTTACTCTGTTTATCATATTTCAAACTTATTTACAACTGTATTTT
The DNA here is from genome assembly GCF_051521515.1 of Lactuca serriola. Taxonomy (NCBI): domain Eukaryota; kingdom Viridiplantae; phylum Streptophyta; class Magnoliopsida; order Asterales; family Asteraceae; genus Lactuca; species Lactuca serriola. The sequence continues at coordinate 44,901,684 of NC_136412.1, read as the reverse complement.
AAACAAATGTTCCTTATACTTATATTGTTTTATCAAACTTATGCCTTCAAATTGTTTTATAGATTGACATCAAGTCGATCTTTCCTTAAACTAATATTTATGTTTCAAATGTTTTACCAAACTTATTTATGCTTTTATATTATAAAATGCATGCCTCTATATGTATAGTTATATAAGAAATGTTTAAAAGACTTAGGAAGGCTATCCACCCTATTTCCTTTTCGCGCCTTGAGATGTGATCTGGTGGCATATTGGATACTCGTCCGAAAGTCGTTTAAATATTAGTTATATATCATGTGTACATATAAAGTCATAAAAGGTCCTTCCAGTTCATCCTATGCCCTTGGGTAGCAAGGGTATACATCCACGTCCATACATACCACTTAGATTACTAGTAAGCTACCATATGGGTAGTTCAGGAAGATACCAGAACCATTACTAGAATGAGATATCATACAATGAGTCAGTTCATTCATGAGTCAATACGTTCTAAAACATTACTATACATTACATGTACAAACTATACTAGGACGAGAACATATACATCTATACTAGAACGTTTATATTACTATACTTGCTAGATAGAGAGAACATACATTACAGCTAGCACACGTAGAACCTTACCATACTCTACTATAATATTTACATTACTATACTTATAGGAGTACTTGTGCATAGATACATCAGTAGGAGTCCTATTACATTTTATATGTATCAACTCCGTTTTTAAATCCGTGTTCTTACCTTTTCCTTGTGATAAGATCACATAATCGACGTGATAGAATAGATTATTATCCTTGTAATAGAGGATGCGAGTTGGGGATTGACCATTCCTAGAATCTCTGTTAGCTACAGAGGTAAAAGTACATCTACGGATGTCAAAAGGTTGGTACCTTTTTAGGTGCACGATGAGGGATTGACTATTCCTATACCCGGCTGTTAGCAACAGAGGTAAAGAGTACGTCTACGGATGGCTTAAAGTTAACGTTTACAGTACCAAAGGGTATGATTCAAGTTAGTTATATTATTACCTATATTTGTGACTCATTCATATAACCATTGAGGTAAAAATTATATTTAGGCATCCTTGTAGCAAAGGATCAAATTTCTTATAATGATAATAATAGTAACACAATTAGGTCTTGGTAGAAGACTACAAAGAGCACAGTTAAGTCTTGGTAGAAGACTCCTTTTGTTACTAATAGGAATCATAGGGATTCTAGGGTTTTTCAAACGTTTACAGCTGATCTACAAACATTTTCATACTTTTATGAGCTTTCTTTCAAAACAATGTCAAGTCTTAAAAATCATAAGTTTTACAAATCAAGACACATTAATACTTATGATCTCACCAGCTTTATAGCCGATACTCGCTTTCAAAATTACTTGTATCCTCAGGTCATCATAGACAGGTACCGATGCAAGGAGAAAAGAAGATGGAGCTTATTCAAGACTTATCTTTCATTTTGATTTATGCTTTAGTGTTTATCAAAATTTGTCAGAATACAATTGTATAATAATTATTTTATTAATGCAATGGATGATGTTGTTGCTTGTTTACTACTTTACCTTGTTGTTGATATTATACATGACGTCCTCCGCCCCAGAACGTATCCGCCGTTCTCAGTTTTAGGGTGTGACAGATCTTGTTCATACAGATGTGTGTAGACCCTTCAAATCTGCCACAAGGGATGCTAATCGTTACTATTTGACTTTTACTGATGATTATAGTATATATGGATATGACTATTTAATCATGCATATGTCACTGATTTTTGAAAGGTTTAAAGAGTTTAAACACGAAGTCGAGAATCAATTGGTTAGGAACATTAAGATGCTTCGATCCGATCGTGGTGGTGAGTATCTTAGTACATAGTTCTTTGACTATCTTAAGGATTGTGGGATTATCTCACAATTGACACCTCCCAGGACTCCACAGTTGAATGGTGTGGCTGAGAGGCGTAATCGAACCTTGTTGGATATGGTTCGTTCCATGATGAATTGAGCTTCACTACCAATCTCATTTTGGGGGTATGCCTTAGAGACTGCCGCCAATATCCTTAATCTGGTTCCTATAAAGAAAGTTGCCAAAACTCCTCATGAGATGTGGACTGGTAAAGTTCCCAAAGAAGACCACGTCAAGATTTTGGGTTACGAGGCTTTCGTGAGGTGCAAGACTCATGATAAGCTCAAACCTCGAAGTGGGACGTGTATTTTCATCGGCTACCCACAGAAATCCTTTGGTTACCTCTTCTACATACCTAGTGAGAATGTGGTCTTTGTAGCAAGGAGGGGTGTCTTTCGAGAGAGAGAGAGAGAGTTCATAAGCCAAGGAAAAAGTGGGAGGCAAATTGACCTTGAAGAAATTCAAGAGTCAGGTGGTGAAGGAACTTCAAACCCTAGCACTCAACCTGAGGAGGAAACTCCTGTTGAGCCAATTGACGAGTCTGTACCTCCGACGCATTCCACAAGGGTTAGGAATGCACCTCAGCACTACTATGGTTTCCATATTACTGTGGAAGGTGAGACACTTATCAGTAATGAGACATTGATAAGTCTGGATGAACCTAATAGCTACGCGGAAGCCATGGTAGACCCCGAGTCTGTTAAGTGGAAAGAGGCAATGGGCAGCGAGATACAATCCATGTACGATAATCAAGTTTGGAATTTGGTTGAATATGTACCAGGTCGTAAGACAGTTGGGTGCAAATGGATCTTCCAGAAGAAGACCGACATGGATGGTAATGTACACACATATAAGGCACGACTGGTTGAAAAGGGCATTTTCAAACTCCGGGAGGTGATTATAATGAGACCTTTTCACCAGTAGCAAAGATTAAGTCCATTAGGTTCTGCTAGCCATTTTTGCATTTCATGATTATGAAATATGGAAAATGGATGTCAAAACCGCCTTCCTTAATGGAATTTTGGCTGAAGATGTTTACATGTGTCAGCCAGAGGCTTGTGTTAGTACAAAGTACCCTAATAGAGTGTGTAAGCTCGAGAAATCCATTTATGGATTGAAACAGGCACTTTGCAGATGGAATCTTTGCTTCGATGATAAAGTCAAAGACTTTGGCTTTTCAAGGAGTGAAGATGAATCTTGTGTCTATGTCAAGGCTAATGGTAGTATAGTTAGCTTTTTGGTACTGTATGTGGATGACATATTACTCATAAGGAATGACATCCCAACCTTGCAGGAAGTAAAGTCCTGGCTTAGGAAGTGTTTCTCTCTGAAAGACCTAAGAGAAGCTGCCTATATTATGGGGATAAGGATTCTGAGAGACCAGAGTAAAAGACTAATTGGACTTAGTTAGAGTACCTACTTGGATAAGGTGCTTAAAAGGTTCAACATGCAAGATTCCAAGAAAGGAGAGTAACGCCAGACCGAGTAAAACACAATGCCCAAGTACTGAGGCTGAGATAGCAGAAATGAGTCGATTACCTTATGCTTCTGTAGTAGGTTCGATCATGTATGCTATGACGTGTACTCGTCCTGATGTAGCCTTTGCTTTGAGCATGGTTAGTAGATATCAAGGGAACCCTGGCAAGTCTCACTGGACCGCAGTAAAGAATATCCTCATGTACTTGTGGAGGACTAAAGATTGGGTCCTTACCCTCGGTGGGAGTGATTACTTGAGAATTGTAGGGTATAGTGATGCTAGCTTCCAGACTGAGAGGGATAATTTCCGCTCTCAGTTGGACTGGGTCTTTAACTTAAACGGAGGAGAAATCACTTGGAAAAGTTCCAAGCAGGAGACAGTGGCAGATTCAACTTGCGAATCAAAGTATATAGCAGCAAGGGAGGCAGCAAAGGAGGCGATATGGTAGAAGAACTTCATTGGAGACCTTGGAGTTGTACTAGCTATAAAGGAGCCAACGGAAGTTTTCTGTGATAGTAAAAGTGCTGTTGTAAACCGTTTATTTACGAGTAAAGTGTTGCTATCTTTTATCAACCGTTTACTATATTTCTTTTACATGTTTTGACTTCCGGAATAATTATGTTTGGTATACATATTATTCAAATTCTCCACAGCCGGTCGTATGTTTGAAGTAGGTATGAATCAAGACTATCACGAGTTGGTTGCAAAGGTATAAGTTTTTGGGCATGGCTACAGTGCTCATGAGTGCTCATAAGTTCTGAGTATTGGATTCAATCCACGCTCACTACTATCACTTTATGGAATTTATCTTGAGTGATCGTGAGACGGTAATATCATATAAGTCTTCAAACCTAGATATATTACTTGTTGCCTATGAATTGGTTATGCATTGATCGTACGAAACCGCATTGGTAACTCGATGTTATAAAATGTACTTTTGTGTGTGATTCAACATGTAGTAGAACAAGCATATGAGTCGAAGTTTATCTATTCCTTCTTGGATTAGAAGCGATATTTGGGCCCCTCGATGATTTTGTTTTGACCTATGTACCGGGCCCGGTCAGGACTAAATTGATGTGTTCGATTAAGTTCTTTGTCAAACAAATCGGAAATCGAGAAAGAAACTGTTGGATAAGAAGTAAAACATTGTTCCATGGATTTTTCCGACTGATATCTAGAACAGAGGATTATATGATCACTTATCTTAAATGGTGTATCATCATCATATCAATTACGAGAGACCTTGAAAGATCTATGATTGCTGATCGGTTCCTGAAGTTAAACTTGCAATTGTACTTATTAGACTTATCCAAGTGGGTGACTGTTGGATAAGGTGTGTAAGTCCATAACTATATTTGGTATGTACTTGACCCGACCCGACATGGTCCATTTGGGTTGCATGGCATCATGCATTTGGATAAACTAAAAGAAGAGAAATAAAACTTATGGTTTATTAATATATTATAAGTTCTAATATATTAATAATATTATTTAATTAGTATTGATCAATAATTAATTTAGAATTAATTAAGTGATCAAAAGATCACTAATTAAATATATGGGTTGATTATATAAATTATCCATAACTTGTATAGTGGGCTAAAGGCTCCATGGATTATCAAGTCGGGCTAAAACCCATAGGATGCTCCATGGATGCTCCGTGGTGGTTATATAACCCATGGGTCATGGAAATGAAAGGTCATGAAATTGGTGTAACCCTAATTGTAACACACTATATACAGAACATGATCTCATCTAAAATCGGCTACACTAAGAAAATAAGAGGGCTAGGCCGACTTTGAAGTGTTCTACATTCTCTCAAAGTTATTCCAATGCACTTGGTGTTGTGTGAAACATTTGAGGCATCACACTTGGGGTGCTAGGCTCTCAAGGTTTTCAAGGAATCAAATCAACTACAAGATATGTAATTCTAGCCATCTTTTATGTTAAAATTTCCCCATGTATGCAAGATAGGATTATTAACCTTGGAAATCAAATTTTGCATGTATTTTAGACAAAAATAGATCCAAGGTTTTCTAGAGTTTCATGTACACTTAGGGGTGTTAGAATTCTCATAACCGGTCATCTTTAACCTTCTAACTTGCACAAAGTAGCAAACAATTCAAAATCACTCAAAACCGGTTAGGGTTTCGTAGGGATGGTCTGAGGGTGTTGTAGTTTGCAAAGGGAACCACTTAAGGTGCTTAAATATGGTTCAAACCCTAAAGATTAGGGTTTTGTCCAGAGAGATCCTACTCGTCGAGTCGTTATCCCGACTCGTTGAGTAGGTCTCCCAACTCGTCGAGTAGGTCTCCCGACTCGTCGAGTAGGTCCCTTAAAATCCATGCGTATTGTCGAGTCTACTCGATGAGTTGAGCCTTCAACTCGCCGAGTCCCAGAGTAAAATATAATAATACATTGACCTAAATATGTACCAGAAACCGGGTGTTACAACACCTTATCGCCTTTCGTCACTAGAGATGCAGGAGTTATCCTCATAGCTCTAGGAACTGTTGGGGGAAGGGTTTCATTAGACCGAGTAGCTCGATGTGGGGAGCACCTATCCTTTTTGTTACGAAAAAGGATGGTTCATACCGGATGTGCATTGATTACCGGGAGTTAAACAAGCTGACGGTCAAGAACCGTTATCCGTTACCGAGGATCGACTATTTATTCGATCAGTTGCAGGGAGCATCATGGTTTTACAAGATTGATTTGAGATCTGGATATCATTAGATGAGAGTTTGTGAGGAGGATATCCAGAAGACGGCCTTCAGAACATGTTATGGGAATTACGAGTTTGTAATGATGTCTTTCGGGCTCACCAACGCACCTGCAATTGTAACATCCCGACTCCTAAGTATTTCTTTTATTTATTTATTTTGGGTTTCATGAGTGAGTCGACGAGTTATGATCCTAACTCGTCGAGTAGAGTCTGATTTGGTCACGTGTGTTTAATGAACGACTCGACGAGTCAGAGAGCTGACTCGTCGAGTAGGCACTGTGAGGTGAAACCCTAAATCCCCGAGGTTGGAGCCTGTTTAAGAGAACTTATGTCCTCATTTCTACCTCACAAGCTTCCCAACACCCCTGAGTGATACCTTAAACGTGTGTAGTGAGTTAAGAGAGTTTTATAGCTAATCTTTGAGTATTTTAGTGCATCTTTTGAGGAGAAGAGGAGATTATCCAGCAAGGAATGAGGAGGAACTGTTGGATCTAGTGCTATATCGACCAAGAGCTTCTACAGAAGGTAAAAGGCCTACCGCTTTCTCATCTTATGGGTTACACCTCTAGATTATGGAAGATTAGGGCCTTTACCACCTTTTATTGGGACATTTATTGGGACATTTAGTGTATTTGTACTTAAACACCCTTGTTAGAGTTGTATTGGCATTTTGGAGCAAAATAAGCCATGCATGAACGTAAAGATCGAAGCTTTACATGACATTCAAGTCTTAGGAGCCTAGATATAGAGTGTGGAGTAGTAGATCTGCCTTGAAACGTTTGAATGATAATTCAGACTGAAGGGACTCGTCGAGTCAACGAGCTGACTTAACGAGTCGGCTAGGGTTTTCCCCGATGAGTCTGGACATGGGTAACTCGGTGAGTTGACGAGACAACTCGACGACTTGAGTTGGGTTTTTGCGAGGTTCTAAAGGAACAAGGGCAGAGCTCGGCGAGTCACATAGATGTACCCGGCGAGTTAGGTCAACCTGGACATTTGACTTGAGTGTTGACTTTGTTGACTTAAGGGTTTGGTTAAGGCAGGGAGTATGGGGACCGTGGAGGCGTAAAATGGTCTTTTACCCATTTCATGAGTTTGTGAGAGAGATTTACCTAGTTTATCTGGAGTCGTGATTTAAGTGTTGATTAGAGATTATTATCTTATTTGTTAGGCAGAGGCTAGTTCGAGATTCTTGTACGAGATTATTACTTACCTGATTACGAGGTGAGTCTTCTCACTATACTTTCCATAAGTGATATCTATGTGTGACCAGAGGGTCTTATGTGTTAATATTGATTATTTTGATATATCCTGCATTATTTCTTTGTGATTTATGCTAAGTATTATTATTATGAGCTTGTTGAGTTAGGACCGGAGGGTCCACCCGAGTTGTGGGACCAGAGGGTCTTCACTGAGACACATTGACCAGAGGGTCATATTGAGTTAGCCTCAAGTGGCTAATGTGATGTGTATGGTATTTTGGGGAACTCACTAAGCTTTGTGCTTACCGTGTTATGTGTTATGTGTTTCAGGTACCTCTGAGGATCACAGGAAGACACCAGATTGACTGTACACACACTTGAGTTGGAGATATGTTTTTGGAGGATCCTGGATTCGTGTTCTAAACAGTTTTGAAACACGTGTTTTGATAACTTGGTGTTTGCGGAATGTGTGGTTTTGAAATGAGATAATTGGGTTTTTAAGTGAAAAATTTTGTTGAAAATTTACGGTGTTACAAGTTGGTATCTAAGCCTTGGTTTGAGGGATTTGGATGCACCCTTGGGTGTGTTTGGACTCAAACTGAGGATTTAATAAAAAAATTCAAAAGAAGTTATATTTCTAAAATGAGAAAGAGTTTTAAGAGAAAACGAGTTGGAGCAGTGTGTACAATTTGCCAGAGCCCGAACAGTGATTTCCCAAATACCTTACTTATTTGTGTTATGAGATATTTATGAGATATCAGAAATGAATGCTAGATAATAGGCTAGGCATTTCATATTCTAGGCCGAGAGTTGCCTGATTTGTGATGCCTTAGCGTAGGAGATGCTATTGATCAGTGCTATCTGTTATTTGACTTGAGTATCTCCTGAGTTTTATGTTGAGAGTTAATATAGGAGAGATACTTAGATGAGCATGCGAGTAGCCTAATGAGAGAGTAGTCTGATATTTATGAGAGATAGAGTACATGTGAATTATAATCTTAGGAGGAGGACTTGGGGTGACTACAGGTTAGGTGTAGAAGGTAGTATCGGGCCCGTACTACTAAAAGCACCAGATCGGTATGCAACCCACGTAAGAATCGTTATGATGCTAAGGAACAAGTAGGGATGAGTGGTCGATTGTGAGTATGCTCGAGAGAGTCTCTGATGATTTTTATGTTGTGTTTCAGAGACATCATGGTTGGTACACGCCACAACCCCAAGACTAGTGGGACTAGCAATGATGAGATTCACATGATGATTCAAGATGAGACGGCCGCAACCATTCGAGAGGCGATTCCTGAGATTTTTGGGTCTATTAAGACCACCCTGATGAAGACATTTGATGAGCGATATGCAGCTATTACTGAGGCAGTTGCTGTTGCAGCCACCAAAACTGTCGCTGCTACCAGGCCACTGGGAAGTGACTCGTTGATGTATCGGGAGTTCAGCAACACGAAGCCACCAGAGTTTGATAGGACACATGATACAATTGCTACTATAAGGTGGATCCCTAATATTAATGGAAGTTTTTACACATGTTCTTCCCCAGAGCATTTAAGGGTTCGACTTGCGTTGAACCAGCTTCGCTTGGGAGCAAAGGACTGGTGGAAGTCTGTGACACCCAGTTTTACTCCTGCAGAGCATACTGCAATGACTTGGGAGAGGTTTATTTTGATGTTCCGAGATGAGTATGTTCCCCCGGTGGAGAGGGAATGGTTGGCCCAGGAGTTTCTATCTCTAAAGCAGAAGATAAAGTCGGTAACTGAGATTACACGGATGTTTCACGAGAGGGCGTTGTTTTTCCCTGAGCATGTGTCGACTAAGCATGCATGCATGAGCCAATATTTGAGCATTATGAGGAGGGATATTCGAGAGTCCATCGCGAAATCATCTTAGTGGACATTTGCTGAGCTTCAGGAAAATGCCAGGAGGAGGGAGATCGAGCTGGAGACTTAGGCCAGGGAAGAGGCGGAGTCTAAGGGGAGAGACCGAAGGCAGGCACGGTCGTAGCCGACAACGAAGTGAGCCAAGGCCGCTAATACGAGGACAGGGGGACAGAAGGGCCGCACTTGTGGATACTACAGAAAGAGTGACGAGGGGTCATGCCGAGCGGGGATTTGCTCGAATGTGGCAAATAGGGGCATATGGCGAAGGATTTCCCCAAGGGGTTTGCAGTTTGCTTCCACTGCAACTAGATCGGCCATCGGAATACCGAGTGCCCCAAGCTTCTTTAGGGATGAGCATAGGGATCTGCACCTGCTGCTTTCCGTGCTACTGATATTTGGCCGATGAAAGTCGAGGTTCCGAGGGCTTGTGGGAGAGCTTTTTAGCTGACAGCGGAGGAGGTCTACGCAGCACCTGATATTGTGGCTGGTATTTATTTATTTATTTATATATTTTGAGATTTATTGTGCTTATTTTGTGTTGCATTAAGGTATATTTCTTGTGAGATCTATATCTGCTTTGGTGTTATTTGACTTAGGTGTGAGTCGATCCTTTGTGTCATTTGCTTTTAGTCGTCAGATCAGTAACTGACGTGAGGCGTTGAGTCGACCATTGAGTGTTTCTATAGCTTACGAGCATGTGGGTTTTGCTACTGATGTATTCCAAGGATGTGTGATGGAGATTTCTGGTGTCAAGTTTCTGATTGATCTAGTAGCGATTGTGATTGGTGATGTCGGTGTCATCGTGGGCATGTATTGGTTGAGCTGTTTTGGAGAAGTGATCGATTGCGAGCATTAGTTTGTAACTATACAAGACCCCAATAAGGGAGTGCTTACATTGTATAGAAAGGGTACCAGATCTGGGTCAGCCTTCTGCTCCGCTGCCAGGACGAGGTAGAGTTTACAGCAGGGTTGTATGGGCTTCTTGGCGTACGTGATGGATACGAAGGTTGTCTTAGAGAGGCCGAGTTCTATATTTGAGATTCCAATAATGTGCGAGTTCCCGGATGTGTTTCCAGAGGAGTTACCAGGTGTCTCCAGAGAGGCAGGTTGTGTTCCAGAATTATTTAGTTTTGGGCACGGTGCCTATTGCCAAGTCACCTTATCGCCTTGCGCCAACAGAGATGCAGGAGTTATCATCACAACTCTAGGAACTACAGGGGAAGGGATTTATTTGACCGAGTAGCATGCCATGGGGAGCATCGATCCTTTTTTTCAGCAAAAAAGGATGGTTCACATCGGATGTGTATAGATTACCGGGAGTTGAACAAGCTGACGGTGAAGAACCGTTATCCACTTCCAAGGATCGATGATTTATTCGATCAGTTATAGGGGGCATCTTGGGTTTCAAATATTGATTTGAGATTTGGATATCACCAGATGAGAGTATACGAGGAGGATATTCAGAAGACGACCATTAGAACTCGTTATGGGCATTACGAGTTTGTGGTGATGCCTTTTGGGCTGTCCAACACACCGACATCATTCATGGATCTCAAGAACCGAGTGTGTAGGCCTATGTTGGATTGGTCGGTGATCATGTTCATTGACATCATCATGGTGTATTCGAGGTCCAAAAGAACAACATGAGGAGCATCTGCTAGAGGTTCTTGGGGTTTTGAAGTCGGAGAGGCTTTATGCCAAATTCTCCAAGTGTGATTGCTGCTTACGAGAGGTCTAGTTCTTGGGACACCTCGTTAATCAGAATGGGATATTGGTCAATCCGGCCAAGATTGAGGCAGTTATGCGATGGGAGGTGCCGAGATCCCCATCCGAGATAAGGAGTTTTCTAGGATTAGCCGGTTACTATCGGAGATTTATCAATGATTTCTCCCAAGATTGCAATTCCTCTCACCAGATTGACCTGGAAGGGTGTTACTTTTGTTTGGGGGCTCGATCAGCCGGCATCATTCGAGCCTCTTCGCCAGAGGTTTTGCGAACCTCCGGTGTTAGCCCTTCTGGAGGGTGTAGAGGACTTCGTGGTCTATTGCGGTACGTCTATTTTCAGGTATGGGTGCAGTGTTGATGTAGAGGGGTCACATGATAGCATATGCATCGAGGCAGATGAAGCCTCACAAGACGAGGTATCCCTCCCATGATTTGGTGTTGGAGGCGGTAGTCTTCGCCGTCAAGATATGACGTCGCTATCTTTATGGCGTCTGGTGTACCATTAACATGGACCGTAGGAGCCTGAAGTACCTTATGGATTAGTCCAACCTGAATATGAGACAGAGGAGACGGTTGGATGTAGTGAAGTACTATGACTATGATATCTTATTGTTGGATTAGTGTCTAAGTCTATAACTATAATTGGTATGTACTTGACCCAATTTGGCATGGTCCATTTTGGTTGCATGGCATCGGAATAGTGTGGTGAGACTTTTGTGAGAAAAGGATATTTATGATTTATTAATATATTATAAGGTCTAATATATTAATATGAAATCATATTATTTAATTAGTATTGATCAAGAGTTAATTTGGAATTAATTTTGTGATAAAAAGTCACTAATTAACTATATGAGGATTGATTGTGTAAATCGTTCATTCGTATATATGTGGGCTTATAATCCATAGTTCTTCATGTTGGGCTGAACCCATGGAGTAACCCATGGATACTCCATGGTGGTTTTAACCCATGGAGCATGAAGAATATGGAAAGTCATGAGTTACATGGTGTAACCCTAATAGCCATAATATATATAGACCCCATAGATCAAGAAATCAGCCCTAAGGGGTTCATATGAGAGGCCTAGCCAATTTTGCGCATAAGAACTTTTCTCTCAAGTTATTCCAAGTTGTTGATGGTGTTGTGTGAACCATTTGAGGTGTCACACTTGGGGAACTAGGCTCTTAAGCTCCATGGAATCAAGCTACAACAAATTGGAATGTTATCCTAAGTAGTATCTTGTATTGTTTATATCAATTGCATGCTAGTTGTAGGTTTAATGCCTTGGAAACCAGTTGCATGTTTAATTAGTGAAAACATATATCCAAGGTATATAAGGTTGTATGTGCACCATAGGATATTTTAGTATACCAGAACCAATCACTTATATCACCCAAGCAAGGCTAATGTGGTAGCCGATGCCTTGAGTTGCAAAGTCGAAAGCGCTCCAATCTGATATGTGTGTATGAGGGTGACAGTGATGAATCCAGTCTTAGATACTATCCGAGAGGCTCAGGTGGAGGCTGTGTGACCGGTGAACTGCAAAGGAGAGCGTGTGATTGGGCAGGTTTCCGAGTTTGTGTAGGTCGGTGTTGGGATTATGACTTTCCATGGGTGGATTTGGGTGCCCTATATAGGTGGAGCTCACTATGTATTATTGGAGGAGGCACATAGATCGAGATTCTTGATCCACCCAGGGGCCACTAAGATGTATTTGGACCTGAAGAGAGATTATTGGTGGCCATGTATGAAGAGGGACGTTGCATGGTATGTAGAGAGGTGCTTGACTTGTCGTTGGGTTAAGGCGGAGCACCAACGACCCCATGGTCCTTTGCAGCCTTTGGAGATCCCTCAGTGGAAGTGGGAACAGATTTCTATGACTTTATCACGAAGTTGCTGAGAACTGTGCGTGGGGTTGACGCGATTTAAGTGATTGTGGACTGGCTGCGAAGAGTGCTCACTTCATCGCTATCAGTGAGAGCTCTTCTGCAGAGAGACTGGCCGAGATTTATGTGAGAGAGGTGGTAGGTCGACATGGAGTGCCAACATCAATAGTGTTAGACCGAGACGTGCACTTTACTTCTAGGTCATGGAAGAAATTTCATGAGGAATTGGGTACCTAGTTATATTTTAGTACCATGTACCATCCGCAGACAGAGGGGCAGAGCGTGCGGACGATTTAGACGCTTGAGGACATGCTACGTGTATGTGTGGTGGACTTTGGGGGATGTTGGGAAACTTATTTTCCCTTGGCTGAGTTTTCTTACAACAACAACCATCATTCGAGTATTGTTATGCCTCCCTTTGAGCTTCTATATTGGAGGAGGTGTCAGACTCCCTTTTGCTAGGGAGAGGTAGGGCAGCGAGTGACGAGTGGCACTGAGATAGTGCTAAGGACGACCGAGCAGATTCAGCAGGTCAGACAGAGGTTACTGACAACCTAGAGTCACCAAAAGAGTTACACGGATCAGCGACGATCCGAGCTATAGATCCAGGTTGGAGATTTTGTCCTCCTGAAGGTATCTCCTTGGCAAGGGGTTATTCGATTTAGGAAACGGGGCAAGCTGGGGCCCCGATACATTGGTCCTTTCATAGTGATCGCTAGAGTAGGTAGAATGGCCTACCGGTTAGAGCTGCCAACAGAATTGATCCAGATTCATAACACCTTCCACGTGTCTCAGTTGAGGAAGTGTGTAGCAGATAAAACGGCAGTGGTACCCTTAGAGGACATTCAGGTGGATGCGAGCCTGAATTATATCGAAAGGTCCATTGCTATTTTGGATCGAAAGGTGAAGGTTTTGAGAAACATAGAGGTGCCCCTGGTTCAGGTCCAATGGCAACATCAGAGAGGATCAGAGTGTACTTGGGAGCCGGAGTCCGAAATGCGCGAGCAGTATCCAGAGTTCATTCTGAAGCCTGATTTCGAGGGCGAAGTCTGATTCTAGTGGGGAAGAATTGCAACATCCCGACTCCCAGGTATTTCTTTTATTTTTTTATTTATTTGGGGTTTCATGAGTTACTCGACGATTTATGATCCTAACTCGTCGAGTAAATTCCGATTTGGTCACGTAGGTTTAATGACCGACTCGACGAGTTAGAGAGCTGACTCGTTGAGTAGGCGCTGTGATGTGAAACCCTAAATCCCCGGAGTTGGGCTAATTTAAGTGAACTTATGTCCTCATTTCTTCCTCACCAACTTCCCAACACCCCTAAGTGAAACCCTAAACGTGTGTAGTGAGCTAAGAAAGTTATAGAGCTAATCTTTGAGTATTTTAGTGCATCTTTTGAGGAGAAGAGGAGATTATCCATCAAGGAAGGAGGAGGAACTGTTGGATCTAGTGCTATATTGACCAAGAGCTTCTGTGGAAGGTAAAAAGCCTACACCTTTCTCATCTTATGGGTTAGATCTCGTGATTATGGAAGATTAGGGATTTTACCACCTTTTATTGGGATATTGAGTGCATTGAGTCTAACAGGAGGTCTAGACTTCAGATATGGAATTTGTGAGGTCCATAGAGTCCAAAGGTCCCAACTTTATGTAGCCATATAAGAGTATTTGTACTTAAACACCCTTGTTAGAGTTGTATTGGCATTTTGGAGCAAAATATGCCATGCATGAACGTAAAGATCAAAGCTTTACGTGAAATTTGAGTCTTGGGAGCCTAGATCTAGAGTGTGGAGTAGTAGATCTTCCTTGAAACGTTTGAATGAGAATTCAGACTGAAGGGACTCGCTGAGTCAACGAGCTGACATAACGAGTCAGCTAGGGTTTTCCCCGATGAGTCTGGACATGGGTAACTTGGCGAGTCCGCGGGACAACTCGACTGTAACATCCTAAAGATCAAGGCCAAAAATTTCATTTTTAATTAAGTGGTTTATAAAATAACATATAGAGACCTTGCTAAAATTATGTCATTGCACCAAACCGTAATGCCATGTCTCAGAACCATAACATCAAAAGTAATGAAAAATCAGAGTTCAATCCCAGATACCCAAAGCGGAAACGATGTGTGTGTGTGTGTGATGCGCTGCTACACCGCCGGCGACTTCCCCTTCGATGAAGAGGTACCTGAAGCCCAAAATCAAAAACTATAAGCACAAAGCTTAGTTAGTTCCCCATCATACCACATACCATATAATATCGTCAGTATCTTTCAACAGGTAATTGTCGTCGGTATCTTTCAACCGGTAACTATCATTAGTGTCTTTCAACTGGTAACTGCCATCGGTATCTTTCAACCGGTATCTGCCATCGGTATCTTTCAACCGGTATCTGCCATCGGTATCTTTCAACCGGTAATTGGGGACTATTTCACCCACAACCACTACCATACAATAGCAAGATATAAACATACAATCCGGCATACTAGGGTCCTGACCTACCCCTTGGTCCTAACGACCTATGCCAGGGAAAGACTATTCCCTATCACTACCACTAACACATATATCATTACACGCAAGCATATCTCATGACCAAATCACATAAGAAAACCAAGATAATTATCACAAAGACGATTATCTACTAATTACCCCTATTGGTGGGTTGACATTGTGGCCTTAGACCCACCCCTACTAGAAGGTAACTCACCTTGATGTCGTGTAGTGTCTGAACCATCCTTTGCGCGAAGATCGACTCTCCTCGACTCCTCAATCCTTAAACAACAATTCACAAGTCATCAAACAAAACACACAACCCTAACCAGGGTCAATACCATAACCAGTCAAAGTCAACATGTAGTTGCCTTGACTCGCCGAGTTGGCCCGCCAACTCACGGAGTCCATACTCCACTAATCCGATATAACCCCGACTCCGCTCGTCGACTCTAGCAAGAACTCGACGGGTTCTTCTTCCTTCAAACTATCAGGACCATCTTCATCCGACTCGCCGAGTTCTTCCTTGAACTCGACGAGTTCATCTCCCTCATAAGAACATGTCTATTCTACGACTCGCCAATTTGTATGAACAACTCGTCGAGTTCATCTTCAAAGGTTGGGAGATTGCCTTAGACTCGCCGATTCTGTTGATACACTCGTCGAGTCCCATGATTCTTAGGTCCTTTTCGCATCTAAACATCTTTGGGACTTCCCTCCCTAACAACTCGTCCATTCGCAGAATGGATTTGGTGGTCGTTACACTTCGTCTCGCCGAGTCCCAAGAACAACTCGACGAGTCTGTTCTTGACCAATACTATACAACCGATTTAAATGGGTCTTAACACATCAAAACCATAGATATGGCCTCCTAATGTCCCTATTATATGTAAAGTTCCAAACTTGATGCACATGCATGGTGTTTTTGGCTCAAACGTCCATAAAAGGTGCTCTACAATGTGCATGAGGCTCTCATGGCCATAAAGTTGGCACCTTTATGCCATGAGACCCCTCCAATGACTCAGATCTGGAAATAGAACCCCACGAATCACTTCACAAATTCGAAAATAGCTTAGGAAGCCCTAAATGCACCCAAAATCTAAGCCCTAAAGATGAACAACCAAATGGAAGACCAAAACAGGGGAATTTTCCTTGATTGAAGTGAAGATGGAACAAGATCTCTAGATCTACAAGCCCCAACTTGAATTCTCAAGCTTCTTCCTTCCCTTCAAGCTTTACAAACCACCCAAAAGTACCAAAATGGCCTTAGATCACACAAAAATGGCTAGGTTTTCGATATATAGCTTCTTGGGAGAGATAGGGATGAGGGAGGCTGAGTTAAGTTGTTTAATTAGGGTGCAAACCCTCATGTTTAGGGTTTTCCTCAAATAACACCTACTCGTTAAGTGAGTCTCCCGAATCGTCGAGTAGGTCACTTAAAATGCCCGCGGATCAGGACCCTACTCGACGAGTTGGGCCTCTACCTCGTCGAGTCCCAAAAAAAAATACATAAATTCTTAAATTAAATGCATACCGGTAATCAGGTGTTACAAATCTCCATTACTTATTCTTGACTTCGTCCTTGAAGTCTGCTGCTAAATCCTGGAAAAGCTCGGGGTAATGCTCCCTCATCTCGTCCTCCGGCTCCCAGGTCCATTCCGAGCCCTTGCGGTGCTGCCACTACACCTTTACCAGTTCCACTTTCTTGTTCCTCAGACTCTTTGACTTCCAGTCGAGCATCGCCACAGGCCATTCGATGTAGTTCAGGCTGTCATCAACCTGAATATTCTCTAAAGGCACCAATGCTGAATCGTCCACCAAACATTTCGGTAGCTGGGATAGCCCGCCAACTTGCCGAGTGCATATTCCACTAATCCGATATAACCCCGACTCCGCTCGTCGAGTCTAGCAAGAACTCGACGGGTTCTTCTTCCTTCAAACTATCGGGACCATCTTCATCCGACTTGCCGAGTTCTTCCTTGAAATCGACGAGTTCATCACCCTCATAAGAACATGTCTATTCTATGACTCACCGAGTTGTATGAACAACTCGTCAGGTTCATCTTTAAAGGTTGGGAAATTGCCTAGGACTTTTCGAGTCTATTGATACACTCGTCGAGTCCCATGATTCTCAGGTCATTTTTCGCATCTAAACATCTATGGGACTTCCCTCCCTAACAACTGGTCCATTCACAAAATGGATTTCGTAGTCATTACACTTCGTCTCGCCGAGTCCCAAGAACAACTCGACAAGTCCGTCCTTGACCAATACTATACAACCGATTTAAATGGGTCTTAACACATCAAAACCATGTTTCTGGCCTCCTAATGTCCCTTTTATACGTAAAGTTCCAAACTTGATGCACATGCATGGTGTTTTTGGCTCAAACATCCATAAAAGGTGCTCTACGATGTGCATGAGGCTCTCATGGCCATAAAGTTGGCACCTTTATGCCATGAGACTCCACTAATGACTCAGATCTGGAAGTAGAACCCCACGAATCACTTCACAAATCCAAAAATGGCTTAGGAAGCCCTAAATGCAACCAAAATCTAAGCCCTAAAGATGAACAACCAAATGGAAGACCAAAACAGGGGGATTTACCTTGATTGAGCTGAAGATGGAACAAGATCTCTGGATCTACAAGCCCCAACTTGAATTCTCAAGCTTCTTCCTTCCCTTCAAGCTTTACAAACCACCCAAAAGCACCAAAATGGCCTTAGATCACACAAAAATGGCTAGGTTTTCGATATATAGCTTCTTGGGAGAGATAGGGATGAGGGAGGCTGAGTTAAGTTGTTTAAATAGGGTGCAAACCCTCATGTTTAGGGTTTTCCTTAAATAACACCTACTCGTTGAGTTAGTCTCCCGAATAGTCGAGTAGGTCACTTAAAATGCCCACGGATCAGGACCCTACTCGACGAGTTGGGCCTCTACCTCGTCGAGTCCCAAAAAAAATACATAAATTCTTAAATTAAATGCATACCGGGAATCAGGTGTTACAAATCTCCATTACTTATTCTTGACTTCGTCCTTGAAGTCTGCTGCTAAATCCTGAAAAAGCTCGGGGTAATGCTCTCTCATCTCGTCCTCCGGCTCCCAGGTCCATTCCGAGCCCTTGCGGTGCTTCCACTACACCTTTACCAGTTCCACTTTCTTGTTCCTCAGATTCTTTGACTTCCAGTCGTGGATCGCCATAGGCCATTCGATGTAGTTCAGGCTGTCATCAACCTGAATATTCTCTAAAGGCACCAATGCTGGATCGTCCACCAAACATTTCGGTAGCTGGCATAGCCCGCCAACTCGCCGAGTGCATACTCCACTAATCCGATATAACCCCGACTCCGCTCGTCGAGTCTAGCAAGAACTCGACGGGTTCTTCTTCCTTCAAACTATCGGGTCCATCTTCATCCGACTTGCCGAGTTCTTCCTTGAAATCGACGAGTTCATCTCCCTCATAAGAACATGTCTATTCTATGACTTGCCGAGTTGTATGAACAACTCGTCAGGTTCATCTTCAAAGGTTGGTAAATTGCCTTGGACTCGTCGAGTCTATTGATACACTTGTCGAGTCGCATGATTCTCAGGTCATTTTTCGCATCTACACATTTATGGGACTTCCCTCCCTAACAACTGGTCCATTCACAAAATGGATTTGGTAGTCATTACACTTTGTCTCGCCGAGTCCCAAGAACAACTCGACGAGTCCGTCCTTGAACAATACTATACAACCGATTTAAATGGATCTTAACACATAAAAACCATGTTTCTAGCCTCCTAATGTCCCTTTTATATTTAAAGTTCCAAACTTGATGCACATGCATGGTGTTTTTGGCTCAAACATCCATAAAAGGTGCTCTACAATGTGCAGGAGGCTCTCATGGCCATAAAGTTGGCACCTTTATGCCATGAGACCCCTCTAATGACTCAGATCTGGAAGTAGAACCCCACGAATCACTTCGCAAATCCGAAAATGGCTTAGGAAGCCCTAAATACACCCAAAATCTAAGCCCTAAAGATGAACAACCAAATGGAAGACCAAAACAGGGGGCATTTACCCAAATTGAGCTGAAGATGGAACAAGATCTCTGGATCTACAAGCCCCAACTTGAATTCTCAAGCTTCTTCCTTCCCTTCAAGCTTTACAAACCACCCAAAAGCACCAAAATGGCCTTAGATCACACAAAAATGGCTAGGGTTTCGATATATAGCTTCTTGGGAGAGATAGGGATGAGGGAGGTTGAGTTAAGTTGTTTAAGTAGGGTGCAAACCCTCATGTTTAGGGTTTTCCTCAAATCATACCTACTCATTGAGTCAGTCTCCTGAATCGTCGAGTAGTCACTTAAAATGCCCGCGAATCATGACCCTACTCGACGAGTTGGGCCTCTAACTCGTCGAGTCCCAGAAAAAATACATAAATACTTAAATTAAATGCGTACCGGGAATCAGGTGTTACAAATCTCCCTTACTTATTCTTGACTTTGTCCTTGAAGTCTGCTGCTAAATCCTAAAAAAGCTCGGGGTAATGCTCCTTCATCTCGTCCTCCGGCTCCTAGGTCCATTCCGAGCCCTTGCGGTGCTGCCACTACACCTTTATCAGTTCCACTTTCTTGTTCCTCAGATCCTTTGACTTCCACTCGAGGATCAGCGCAGGCCATTCGATGTAGTTCAAGCTGTCATCAACCTGAATATTATCTAAAGGCACCAATGCAGAATCGTCCACCAAACATTTCGGTAGATGGGATAGCCCGCCAACTCGCCGATTCCATACTCCACTAATCTGATATAACCCCGAATCCACTCGTCGAGTCTAGCAAGAACTCGACGGGTTCTTTTTCCTTCAAACTATCGGGGCCATCTTCATCCAACTCGCCTAGTTCTTCCTGGAACTCGAAGAGTTCATCTCCCTCATAAGAACATGTCTATTCTATAACTGGCCGAGTTGTATGAACAAATCGTCGAGTTCATCTTCAAAGGTTGGGAGATTGCCTTGGACTCTCCGAGTCTTTTGATACACTCATCGAGTCCCATGATTCTTAGGTCCTTTTTCGCGTCTAAACATCTATGGGACTTCCCTCCCTAACAACTGGTCCATTCACAAATTGGATTTGGTGGTCATTACACTTCGTCTCGCTGAGTCCCAAGAACAACTCGACGAGTCTGTCCTTGAACAATACTATAAGACCGATTTAAATGGGTCTTAACACATCAAAACCATAGATCTTGTCTCCTAATGTCCCTTTTATACGTAAAGTTCAAAGCTTGATACACATGCACGGTGTTTTTGGCTCAAACATCCATAAAAGGTGCTCTACAATGTGGATGAGGCTCTCAAGACCATAAAGTTGGCACCTTTATGCCACGAGACCCCTCCAATGACTCAGATCTCGAAGTAGAACCCCACGAATGACTTCACAAATCCGAAAATGGCTTAGGAAGCCCTAAATGCACCCAAAATCTAAGCCCTAAAGATGAACAACCAAATGGAAGACCAAAACAGGGGCATTTACCTTCATTGAGCTGAAGATGGAACAAGATCTCTGGATCTACAAGTCCCAACTTGAATTCTCAAGCTTCTTCCTTCCCTTCAAGCTTTACAAACCACCCAAAAGCACCAAAATGGCCTTAGATCACACAAAAATGGCTAGGGTTTCGATATATAGCTTCTTGGGAGAGATAGGGATGAGGGAGGCTGAGTTAAGTTGTTTAAATAGGGTGCAAACCCTCATGTTTAGGGTTTTCCTCAAATAACACTTACTCGTTTAGTCAGTATCCCGAATCGTCGAGTAGGTCACTTAAAATGCCCGCGGATCACGACCCTACTCGACGAGTTGGGCCTCTAACTCGTCGAGTCCCAGAAAAAAATACATAAATTCTTAAATTAAATGCGTACCGGGAATCAGGTGTTACAAATCTCCATTACTTATTCTTGACTTCGTCCTTGAAGTCTGCTGCTAAATCCTGAAAAAGCTCGGGGTAATGCTCCCTCATCTTGTCCTCCGGCTCCCAGGTCCATTCCGAGCCCTTGCGGTGCTGCCACTACACATTTACCAGTTCCAATTTCTTGTTCCTCAGATTCTTTGACTTACAGTCGAGGATCGTCACAGGCCATTCGATGTAGTTCACGCTGTCATCAACCTGAATATTCTCTAAAGGCACCAATGCTGAATCGTCCACCAAACATTTCGGTAGCTGGGATTGCCCGCCAACTCGCCGAGTCCATACTCCACTAATCTGATATAACCCCAACTCCGCTCATCGAGTCTAGCAAGAACTCGACGGGTTCTTCTTCCTTCAAATTATCGGGACCATCTTCATCTGACTCGCCTAGTTCTTCCTGGAACTCGACGAGTTCATCTCCCTGATAAGAACATGTCTATTCTATAACTGGCCGAGTTGTATGAACAAATCGTCGAGTTCATCTTCAATGGTTGGG
This sequence comes from Lactuca serriola, assembly GCF_051521515.1. NCBI lineage: Eukaryota > Viridiplantae > Streptophyta > Magnoliopsida > Asterales > Asteraceae > Lactuca > Lactuca serriola. The sequence continues at coordinate 44,879,954 of NC_136412.1, read as the reverse complement.
AGATTGCCTTGGACTCTCCGAGTCTTTTGATACACTCATCGAGTCCCATGATTCTTAGGTCCTTTTTTGCGTCTAAACATCTATGGGACTTCCCTCCCTAACAACTGGTCCATTCGCAAAATGGATTTGGTGGTCATTACACTTCGTCTCGCCGAGTCCGAAGAACAACTCGACGCGTCCGTCCTTGAACAATACTATAAGACCGATTTAAATGGGTCTTAACACATCAAAACCATAGATCTGGCCTCCTAATGTCCCTTTTATACATAAAGTTCAAAGCTTGATACACATGCATGGTGTTTTTGGCTCAAACATCCATAAAAGGTGCTCTACAATGTGCATGAGGCTCTCAAGGCCATAAAGTTGGCACCTTTATGCCACGAGACCCCTCCAATGACTCAGATCTCGAAGTAGAACCCCACGAATGACTTCACAAATCCGAAAATGGCTTAGGAAGCCCTAAATGCACCCAAAATCTAAGCCCTAAAGATGAACAACCAAATGGAAGACCAAAACAGGGGAATTTACCTTCATTGCGCTGAAGATGGAACAAGATCTCTGGATCTACAAGTCCCAACTTGAATTCTCAAGCTTCTTCCTTCCCTTCAAGCTTTACAAACCACCCAAAAGCACCAAAATGGCCTTAGATCACACAAAAATGGCTAGGGTTTCGATATATAGCTTCTTGGGAGAGATAGGGATGAGGGAGGCTGAGTTAAGTTGTTTAAATAGGGTGCAAACCCTCATGTTTAGGGTTTTCCTCAAATAACACTTACTCGTTGAGTCAGTATCCCGAATCGTCGAGTAGGTCACTTAAAATGCCCGCGGATCACGACCCTACTCGACGAGTTGGGCCTCTAACTCGTCGAGTCCCAGAAAAAAATACATAAATTCTTAAATTAAATGCGTACCGGGAATCAGGTGTTACAAATCTCCATTACTTATTCTTGACTTCGTCCTTGAAGTCTGCTGCTAAATCCTGAAAAAGCTCGGGGTAATGCTCCCTCATCTTGTCCTCCGGCTCCCAGGTCCATTCCGAGCCCTTGCGGTGCTGCCACTACACATTTACCAGTTCCAATTTCTTGTTCCTCAGATTCTTTGACTTACAGTCAAGGATCGTCACAGGCCATTCGATGTAGTTCACGCTGTCATCAACCTGAATATTCTCTAAAGGCACCAATGCTGAATCGTCCACCAAACATTTCGGTAGCTGGGATTGCCCGCCAACTCGCCGAGTCCATACTCCACTAATCTGATATAACCCCAACTCCGCTCATCGAGTCTAGCAAGAACTCGACGGGTTCTTCTTCCTTCAAAGTATCGGGACCATCTTCATCTGACTCGCCTAGTTCTTCCTGGAACTCGACGAGTTCATCTCCCTGATAAGAACATGTCTATTCTATAACTGGCCGAGTTGTATGAACAAATCGTCGAGTTCATCTTCAATGGTTGGGAGATTGCCTTGGACTCTCCGAGTCTTTTGATACACTCATCGAGTCCCATGATTCTTAGGTCCTTTTTTGCGTCTAAACATCTATGGGACTTCCCTCCCTAACAACTGGTCCATTCGCAAAATGGATTTGGTGGTCATTACACTTCGTCTCGCCGAGTCCGAAGAACAACTCGACGCGTCCGTCCTTGAACAATACTATAAGACCGATTTAAATGGGTCTTAACACATCAAAACCATAGATCTAGCCTCCTAATGTCCCTTTTATACATAAAGTTCAAAGCTTGATACACATGCATGGTGTTTTTGGCTCAAACATCCATAAAAGGTGCTCTACAATGTGCATGAGGCTCTCAAGGCCATAAAGTTGGCACCTTTATGCCACGAGACCCCTCCAATGACTCAGATCTCGAAGTAGAACCCCACGAATGACTTCACAAATCCGAAAATGGCTTAGGAAGCCCTAAATGCACCCAAAATCTAAGCCCTAAAGATGAACAACCAAATGGAAGACCAAAACAGGGGAATTTACCTTCATTGAGCTGAAGATGGAACAAGATCTCTGGATCTACAAGTCCCAACTTGAATTCTCAAGCTTCTTCCTTCCCTTCAAGCTTTACAAACCACCCAAAAGCACCAAAATGGCCTTAGATCACACAAAAATGGCTAGGGTTTCGATATATAGCTTCTTGGGAGAGATAGGGATGAGGGAGGCTGAGTTAAGTTGTTTAAATAGGGTGCAAACCCTCATGTTTAGGGTTTTCCTCAAATAACACTTACTCGTTGAGTCAGTATCCCGAATCGTCGAGTAGGTCACTTAAAATGCCCGCGGATCACGACCCTACTCGACGAGTTGGGCCTCTAACTCGTCGAGTCCCAGAAAAAAATACATAAATTCTTAAATTAAATGCGTACCGGGAATCAGGTGTTACAAATCTCCATTACTTATTCTTGACTTCGTCCTTGAAGTCTGCTGCTAAATCCTGAAAAAGCTCGGGGTAATGCTCCCTCATCTTGTCCTCCGGCTCCCAGGTCCATTCCGAGCCCTTGCGGTGCTGCCACTACACATTTACCAGTTCCAATTTCTTGTTCCTCAGATTCTTTGACTTACAGTCAAGGATCGTCACAGGCCATTCGATGTAGTTCACGCTGTCATCAACCTGAATATTCTCTAAAGGCACCAATGCTGAATCGTCCACCAAACATTTCGGTAGCTGGGATTGCCCGCCAACTCGCCGAGTCCATACTCCACTAATCTGATATAACCCCAACTCCGCTCATCGAGTCTAGCAAGAACTCGACGGGTTCTTCTTCCTTCAAAGTATCGGGACCATCTTCATCTGACTCGCCTAGTTCTTCCTGGAACTCGACGAGTTCATCTCCCTGATAAGAACATGTCTATTCTATAACTGGCCGAGTTGTATGAACAAATCGTCGAGTTCATCTTCAATGGTTGGGAGATTGCCTTGGACTCTCCGAGTCTTTTGATACACTCATCGAGTCCCATGATTCTTAGGTCCTTTTTTGCGTCTAAACATCTATGGGACTTCCCTCCCTAACAACTGGTCCATTCGCAAAATGGATTTGGTGGTCATTACACTTCGTCTCGCCGAGTCCGAAGAACAACTCGACGCGTCCGTCCTTGAACAATACTATAAGACCGATTTAAATGGGTCTTAACACATCAAAACCATAGATCTGGCCTCCTAATGTCCCTTTTGTACATAAAGTTCAAAGCTTGATACACATGCATGGTGTTTTTGGCTCAAACATCCATAAAAGGTGCTCTACAATGTGCATGAGGCTCTCAAGGCCATAAAGTTGGCACCTTTATGCCACGAGACCCCTCCAATGACTCAGATCTCGAAGTAGAACCCCACGAATGACTTCACAAATCCGAAAATGGCTTAGGAAGCCCTAAATGCACCCAAAATCTAAGCCCTAAAGATGAACAACCAAATGGAAGACCAAAACAGGGGAATTTACCTTCATTGAGCTGAAGATGGAACAAGATCTCTGGATCTACAAGTCCCAACTTGAATTCTCAAGCTTCTTCCTTCCCTTCAAGCTTTACAAACCACCCAAAAGCACCAAAATGGTCTTAGATCACACAAAAATGGCTAGGGTTTCGATATATAGCTTCTTGGGAGAGATAGGGATGAGGGAGGCTGAGTTAAGTTGTTTAAATAGGGTGCAAACCCTCATGTTTAGGGTTTTCCTCAAATAACACTTACTCGTTGAGTCAGTATCCCGAATCGTCGAGTAGGTCACTTAAAATGCTCGCGGATCACGACCCTACTCGACGAGTTGGGCCTCTAACTCGTCGAGTCCCAGAAAAAAATACATAAATTCTTAAATTAAATGCGTACCGGGAATCAGGTGTTACAAATCTCCATTACTTATTCTTGACTTCGTCCTTGAAGTCTGCTGCTAAATCCTGAAAAAGCTCGGGGTAATGCTCCCTCATCTTGTCCTCCGGCTCCCAGGTCCATTCCGAGCCCTTGCGGTGCTGCCACTACACATTTACCAGTTCCAATTTCTTGTTCCTCAGATTCTTTGACTTACAGTCGAGGATCGTCACAGGCCATTCGATGTAGTTCACGCTGTCATCAACCTGAATATTCTCTAAAGGCACCAATGCTGAATCGTCCACCAAACATTTCGGTAGCTGGGATTGCCCGCCAACTCGCCGAGTCCATACTCCACTAATCTGATATAACCCCAACTCCGCTCATCGAGTCTAGCAAGAACTCGACGGGTTCTTCTTCCTTCAAAGTATCGGGACCATCTTCATCTGACTCGCCTAGTTCTTCCTGGAACTCGACGAGTTCATCTCCCTGATAAGAACATGTCTATTCTATAACTGGCCGAGTTGTATGAACAAATCGTCGAGTTCATCTTCAATGGTTGGGAGATTGCCTTAGACTCTCCGAGTCTTTTGATACACTCATCGAGTCCCATGATTCTTAGGTCCTTTTTTGCGTCTAAACATCTATGGGACTTCCCTCCCTAACAACTGGTCCATTCGCAAAATGGATTTGGTGGTCATTACACTTTGTCTTGCCGAGTCCGAAGAACAACTCGACGAGTCCGTCCTTGAACAATACTATAAGACCGATTTAAATGGGTCTTAACACATCAAAACCATGTTTCTGGCCTCCTAATGTCCCTTTTATACGTAAAGTTCCAAACTTGATGCACATGCATGGTGTTTTTGGCTCAAACATCCATAAAAGGTGCTCTACAATGTGCATGAGGCTCTCATGGCCATAAAGTTGGCACCTTTATGCCATGAGACTCCTCTAATGACTCAGATCTGGAAGTAGAACCCCACGAATCACTTCACAAATCCAAAAATGGCTTAGGAAGCCCTAAATGCAACCAAAATCTAAGCCCTAAAGATGAACAACCAAATGGAAGACCAAAACAGGGGGATTTACCTTGATTGAGCTGAAGATGGAACAAGATCTCTGGATCTACAAGCCCCAACTTGAATTCTCAAGCTTCTTCCTTCCCTTCAAGCTTTACAAACCACCCAAAAGCACCAAAATGGCCTTAGATCACACAAAAATGGCTAGGTTTTCGATATATAGCTTCTTCGGAGAGATAGGGATGAGGGAGGCTGAGTTAAGTTGTTTAAATAGGGTGCAAACCCTCATGTTTAGGGTTTTCCTTAAATAACACCTACTCGTTGTGTCAGTCTCCCGAATCGTCGAGTAGGTCACTTAAAATGCCCACGGATCAGGACCCTACTCGACGAGTTGGGCCTCTACCTCGTCGAGTCCCAAAAAAAATACATAAATTCTTAAATTAAATGCATACCGGGAATCAGGTGTTACAAATCTCCATTACTTATTCTTGACTTCGTCCTTGAAGTCTGCTGCTAAATCCTGAAAAAGCTCGGGGTAATGCTCTCTCATCTCGTCCTCCGGCTCCCAGGTCCATTCCGAGCCCTTGCGGTGCTGCCACTACACCTTTACCAGTTCCACTTTCTTGTTCCTCAGATTCTTTGACTTCCAGTCGTGGATCGCCACAGGCCATTCGATGTAGTTCAGGCTGTCATCAACCTGAATATTCTCTAAAGGCACCAATGCTGGATCGTCCACCAAACATTTCGGTAGCTGGCATAGCCCACCAACTCGCCGAGTGCATACTCCACTAATCCGATATAACCCCGACTCCGCTCGTCGAGTCTAGCAAGAACTCGACGGGTTCTTCTTCCTTCAAACTATCGGGTCCATCTTCATCCGACTTGCCGAGTTCTTCCTTGAAATCGACGAGTTCATCTCCCTCATAAGAACATGTCTATTCTATGACTTGCCGAGTTGTATGAACAACTCGTCAGGTTCATCTTCAAAGGTTGGGAAATTGCCTTGGACTCGTCGAGTCTATTGATACACTTGTCGAGTCCCATGATTCTCAGGTCATTTTTCGCATCTACACATTTATGGGACTTCCCTCCCTAACAACTGGTCCATTCACAAAATTATTTGGTAGTCATTACACTTTGTCTCGCCGAGTCCCAAGAACAACTCGACGAGTCCGTCCTTGAACAATACTATACAACCGATTTAAATGGATCTTAACACATAAAAACCATGTTTCTAGCCTCCTAATGTCCCTTTTATATTTAAAGTTCCAAACTTGATGCACATGCATGGTGTTTTTGGCTCAAACATCCAAAAAAGGTGCTCTACAATGTGCAGGAGGCTCTCATGGCCATAAAGTTGGCACCTTTATGCCATGAGACCCCTCTAATGACTCAGATCTGGAAGTAGAACCCCACGAATCACTTCGCAAATCCGAAAATGGCTTAGGAAGCCCTAAATACACCCAAAATCTAAGCCCTAAAGATGAACAACCAAATGGAAGACCAAAACAGGGGGCATTTACCCAAATTGAGCTGAAGATGGAACAAGATCTCTGGATCTACAAGCCCCAACTTGAATTCTCAAGCTTCTTCCTTCCCTTCAAGCTTTACAAACCACCCAAAAGCACCAAAATGGCCTTAGATCACACAAAAATGGCTAGGGTTTCGATATATAGCTTCTTGGGAGAGATAGGGATGAGGGAGGTTGAGTTAAGTTGTTTAAGTAGGGTGCAAACCCTCATGTTTAGGGTTTTCCTCAAATCATACCTACTCATTGAGTCAGTCTCCTGAATCGTCGAGTATGTCACTTAAAATGCCCGCGGATCACGACCCTACTCGACGAGTTGGGCCTCTAACTCGTCGAGTCCCAGAAAAAATACATAAATACTTAAATTAAATGCGTACCGGGAATTAGGTGTTACAAATCTCCCTTACTTATTCTTGACTTTGTCCTTGAAGTCTGCTGCTAAATCCTGAAAAAGCTCGGGGTAATGCTCCTTCTTCTCGTCCTCCGGCTCCTAGTTCCATTCCGAGCCCTTGCGGTGCTGCCACTACACCTTTATCAGTTCCACTTTCTTGTTCCTCAGATCCTTAGACTTCCACTCAAGGATCAGCGCAGGCCATTCGATGTAGTTCAAGTTTTCATCAACCTGAATATTATCTAAAGGCACCAATGCAGAATCGTCCACCAAACATTTCGGTAGATGGGATAGCCCGCCAACTCGCCGATTCCATACTCCACTAATCTGATATAACCCCGAATCCACTCGTCGAGTCTAGCAAGAACTCGACGGGTTCTTTTTCCTTCAAACTATCGGGGCCATCTTCATCCAACTCGCCTAGTTCTTCCTGGAACTCGAAGAGTTCATCTCCCTCATAAGAACATGTCTATTCTATAACTGGCCGAGTTGTATGAACAAATCGTCGAGTTCATCTTCAAAGGTTGGGAGATTGCCTTGGACTCTCCGAGTCTTTTGATACACTCATCGAGTCCCATGATTCTTAGGTCCTTTTTCGCGTCTAAACATCTATGGGACTTCCCTCCCTAACAACTGGTCCATTCACAAAATGGATTTGGTGGTCATTAGACTTCGTCTCGCCGAGTCCCAAGAACAACTCGACGAGTCCGTCCTTGAACAATACTATATGACCGATTTAAATGGGTCTTAACACATCAAAACCATAGATCTGGCGTCCTAATGTCCCTTTTATACGTAAAGTTCAAAGCTTGATACACATGCATGGTGTTTTTGGCTCAAACATCCATAAAAGGTGCTCTACAATGTGCATGAGGCTCTCAAGACCATAAAGTTGGCACCTTTATGCCACGAGACCCCTCCAATGACTCATATCTCGAAGTAGAACCCCACGAATGACTTCACAAATCCGAAAATGGCTTAGGAAGCCCTAAATGCACCCAAAATCTAAGCCCTAAAGATGAACAACCAAATGGAAGACCAAAACAGGGGCATTTACCTTCATTGAGCTGAAGATGGAACAAGATCTCTGGATCTACAAGTCCCAACTTGAATTCTCAAGCTTCTTCCTTCCCTTCAAGCTTTACAAACCAGCCAAAAGCACCAAAATGGCCTTAGATCACACAAAAATGGCTAGGGTTTCGATATATAGCTTCTTGGGAGAGATAGGGATGAGGGAGGCTGAGTTAAGTTGTTTAAATAGGGTGCAAACCCTCATGTTTAGGGTTTTCCTCAAATAACACTTACTCGTTGAGTCAGTATCCCGAATCGTCGAGTAGGTCACTTAAAATGCCCGCGGATCACGACCCTACTCGACGAGTTGGGCCTCTAACTCGTCGAGTCCCAGAAAAAAATACATAAATTCTTAAATTAAATGCGTACCGGGAATCAGGTGTTACAAATCTCCATTACTTATTCTTGACTTCGTTCTTGAAGTCTGCTGCTAAATCCTGAAAAAGCTCGGGGTAATGCTCCCTCATCTTGTCCTCCGGCTCCCAGGTCCATTCCGAGCCCTTGCGGTGCTGCCACTACACATTTACCAGTTCCAATTTCTTGTTCCTCAGATTCTTTGACTTACAGTCGAGGATCGTCACAGGCCATTCGATGTAGTTCACGCTGTCATCAACCTGAATATTCTCTAAAGGCACCAATGCTGAATCGTCCACCAAACATTTCGGTAGCTGGGATAGCCCGCCAACTCGCCGAGTCCATACTCCACTAATCTGATATAACCCCAAATCCGCTCATCGAGTCTAGCAAGAACTCGACGAGTTCTTCTTCCTTCAAAGTATCGGGACCATCTTCATCTGACTCGCCTAGTTCTTCCTGGAACTCGACGAGTTCATCTCCCTCATAAGAACATGTCTATTCTATAACTGGCCGAGTTGTATGAACAAATCGTCGAGTTCATCTTCAATGGTTGGGAGATTGCCTTGGACTCTCCGAGTCTTTTGATACACTCATCGAGTCCCATGATTCTTAGGTCCTTTTTCGCGTCTAAACATCTATGGGACTTCCCTCCCTAACAACTGGTCCATTCGCAAAATGGATTTGGTGGTCATTACACTTCGTCTCGCCGAGTCCCAAGAACAACTCGATGAGTCCGTCCTTGAACAATACTATAAGACCGATTTAAATGGGTCTTAACACATCAAAACCATAGATCTGGCCTCCTAATGTCCCTTTTATACATAAAGTTCAAAGCTTGATACACATGCATGGTGTTTTTGGCTCAAACATCCATAAAAGGTGCTCTACAATGTGCATGAGGCTCTCAAGGCCATAAAGTTGGCACCTTTATGCCACGAGACCCCTCCAATGACTCAGATCTCGAAGTAGAACCCCACGAATGACTTCACAAATCCGAAAATGGCTTAGGAAGCCCTAAATGCACCCAAAATCTAAGCCCTAAAGATGAACAACCAAATGGAAGACCAAAACAGGGGCATTTACCATCATTGAGCTGAAGATGGAACAAGATCTCTGGATCTACAAGTCCCAACTTGAATTCTCAAGCTTCTTCCTTCCCTTCAAGCTTTACAAACCACCCAAAAGCACCAAAATGGCCTTAGATCACACAAAAATGGCTAGGGTTTCGATATATAGCTTCTTGGGAGAGATAGGGATGAGGGAGGCTGAGTTAAGTTGTTTAAATAGGGTGCAAACCCTCATGTTTAGGGTTTTCCTCAAATAACACTTACTCGTTGAGTCAGTATCCCGAATCGTCGAGTAGGTCACTTAAAATGCCCGCGGATCACGACCCTACTCGACAAGTTGGGCCTCTAACTCGTCGAGTCCCAGAAAAAAATACATAAATTCTTAAATTAAATGCGTACCGGGAATAAGGTGTTATAAATCTCCATTACTTATTCTTGACTTCGTCCTTGAAGTCTGCTGCTAAATCCTGAAAAAGCTCGGGGTAATGCTCCCTCATCTTGTCCTCCGGCTCCCAGGTCCATTCCGAGCCCTTGCGGTGCTGCCACTACACCTTTACCAGTTCCAATTTCTTGTTCCTCAGATTCTTTGACTTCCAGTCGCGGATCGTCACAGGCCATTCGATGTAGTTCACGCTGTCATCAACCTGAATATTCTCTAAAGGCACCAATGTTGAATCGTCCACCAAACATTTCGGTAGCTGGGATAGCCCGCCAACTCGCCGAGTCCATACTCCACTAATCTGATATAACCCCAACTCCGCTCATCGAGTCTAGCAAGAACTCAATGGGTTCTTCTTCCTTCAAACTATCGGGACCATCTTCATCTGACTCGCCTAGTTCTTCCTGGAACTCGACGAGTTCATCTCCCTCATAAGAACATGTCTATTCTATGACTGACCGAGTTGTATGAACAAATCGTCAAGTTCATCTTCAAAGGCTGGGAGATTGCCTTGGACTCACCGAGTCTTTTGATACACTCGTCAAGTCCCATGATTCTTAGGTCCTTTTTCGCGTCTAAACATCTATGGGACTTCCCTCCCTAACAACTGGTCCATTCGCAAAGTGGATTTGGTGGTCATTACACTTTGTCTTGCCGAGTCCCAAGAACAACTCGACGAGTCCGTCCTTGAACAATACTATAAGACCGATTTAAATGGGTCTTAACACATCAAAACCATAGATCTGGCCTCCTAATGTCCCTTTTATACGTAAAGTTCCAAACTTGATGCACATGCATGGTGTTTTTGGCTTAAACATCCATAAAAGGTGATCTACAATGTGCATGAGGCTCTCATGGCCATAAAGTTGGCACCTTTACGCCATGAGACCCCTCCAATGACTCAGATCTGGATGTACAACCCCACGAATCACTTCACAAATCCAAAAATGGCTTAGGAAGCCCTAAATGCACCCAAAATCTAAACCCTAAAGATCAACAACCAAATGGAAGACCAAAACAGGGGGCATTTACCTTGATTGAGCTAAAGATGGAACAAGATCTCTGGATCTACAAGCCCCAACTTGAATTCTCAAGCTTCTTCCTTCCCTTCAAGCTTTACAAACCACCCAAAAGCACCAAAATGGCCTTAGATCACACAAAAATGGCTAGGGTTTCGATATATAGCTTCTTGGGAGAGATAGGGATGAGGGAGGCTGAGTTAAGTTGTTTAAATAGGGTGCAAACCCTCATGTTTAGGGTTTTCCTTAAATAACACCTACTCGTTGAGTCAGTCTCCCGAATCGTCGAGTAGGTCACTTAAAATGCCCACGGATCAGGACCCTACTCGACGAGTTGGGCTTCTAACTCGTCGAGTCCCAGAAAAAAAATACATAAATGCTTAAATTAAATGCGTACCAGGAATAAAGTGTTACAAATCTCCCTTACTTATTCTTGACTTCGTCCTTGAAGTCTGTTGCTAAATCCTGAAAAAGCTCTAGGTAATGCTCCCTCATCTCGTCCTCCGGCTCCTAGGTCCATTCCGAGCCCTTGCGTTGCTGCCACTACACCTTTACCGGTTCCACTTTCTTGTTCCTCAGATCCTTTGACTTCCAGTCGAGGATCGCCACTTTCCATTCAATGTAGTTCATGCTGTCATCAACCTGAATATTCTCTAAAGGCACCAATGCTGAATCGTCCACCAAACATTTCGGTAGCTGGGAGACATGAAAGGTGCTATGAATCTGACTGAGTTCGGCTGGAAGATCCAACCTATATGCTACCCTGCCCACCCGGGCTATAACCTTGAAGGGTCCAATATACCTGGGGCCCAGCTTTATCCGCTTCCTGAATTGAATGACGCCTTTCCATGGAGACACCTTCATGTGCACCATATCCCCGACCTGGAATTCCAGGTCTAACCGACGCTTGTCGGCATAACTTTTCTGCTGACTCTGAGTAGTCTGAAGTCTGCTCCGAACCTGTTGGATCCTCTCTGTAGTTTTGAGTACCGGTTCGATACTCCCCATGACTCTCTGCCCCACTTATCCCTGGCATATCGGGGTCCTGTACTTCCTCCCATACAACATCTCGAAAGGAGGACAGTCGATAGTCGCATGATAGCTATTTTTATAGGAGAACTCAGCCAACGGGAGGTAAGTATCCCAACTACCTCCAAAGTCTAAAACACACGCCCACAACATATCTTCCAGAGTCTGGATGGTCCGCTCACTCTGACCATCCGTCTTCAGGTGGAAGGCGGTGCTAAAATGTAGTCGAGTGCCCAGCTCGTCATGAAACTTCTTACAAAACCTGGAAGTGAACCGCACGTCCCCGTCTGAAATCACCAAAACTGGCACCCTGTACCGAGCCACTACCTCCTGGTTGTAGATGTCGGCAAACGTTTCGGCCGAAATACTCTCCAGAATCGGAATAAAATGGACGCTCTTGGTCAATCGGTTAACAATGACCCAAATCGAATCCACCCCTCGTGCGGTCCCCGTAAGCTTCGTAATGAAGTCAATAGTAATATCCTCCCACTTCCACAGTGCGATATCCAATGACTGGACCTTGCTGTGAGGTCTCTGGTGCTCAGCCTTGACCTTCCTACAGGTCAAGCACCTCTCCACAAACCAAGCTATGTCCCTCTTCATACATGGCAACCAATAATCGAAACGAAGATCCCTATACATCTTCCTCATCCCGCGAGGGATAGAGAACCTGGATTTGTGCACCTCTGCCATCAGTACCTGGCACACACCCCCATGATACGGGACCCACACCCTACGGTGAAGCGTCAACAATCCCCGACTATCATAGTCGAAGGAGGAAACCTAACCCACAATTCTCTCACTCTTCCGATGTTCCTCCTTCATGGCCTCCTGCTAGGCCTCCCGAATCTACTCCAGCAATGGAGTCACAACTGTCATCCTCAGACAGTTCTCCCTGATCAGCGCTGCCTCACGGCTAAGCGCATCGGCCACAACATTGGCTTTCCTGGGAGGTAGAGGACCTCGCAATCATAATCCTTTACCACATCAAGCCACTGATGCTGCCTCATATTCAGATTTGGCTGGTCCATAAGATACCTCAGGCTCTTGTGGTCTGTGTAAATGGTACAACGAACCCCATAGAGGTAATGGAGCCAAATCTTGAGGGCGAAAACAATAGTCCCCAACTCCAAGTCATGTGTCGGGTAGTTCGCCTCGTGAGGCTTCAGTTGCCTCGAAGCATAAGCTATAACATGCCCTCTCTGCATCAAAACAACGCCCAAACCGGAGATGGCCACATCACAGTACACCATAAAGTCCTCCATGCCCTCTGACATGGCTAAGATTAGCGCCTCGCACAATCTATGTATCAATGTCTCAAATGCGGCATGTTGCTCTGGCCCCCAACGAAAGACCACAACTTTCCTCGTCAACTGGGTCAGGGGCACGGCTGCCTCGGAGAAGTCCTGAATGAACCTTCGATAGTAGCCTGCCAGTCCCAGGAAGCTCCAAATAACAGATGAAGACCACGGAACCTCCCACCTCATCACGACCTCCACCTTTTCCAGATCAACCGAAATCCTGGCCTCGTTGACAAAGTGCCCAAGAAACTGCACCTTGCACAACCAGAATTCGTACTTGGAGAACTTAGCATACAACCTCTCCCCCCTCAAAGTAACCAAAACCTCTCGTAAGTGCTCCTCATGATGGTTACACTCCACAACCCCCAGCGAGTCTCTGAAGATTTTTGTGTTGTGTGTTCAGAGACATCATGATGGGTACACACCACAACCCCGAGAGCAGTGGGACTAGCGATGATGATATTCGTAGGATGATTTAGGATGAGGTAGCCGCAACCATTCGAGAGATGATTCCCGAGATGTTTGGGTATATTAAGACCACTCTGTTGTTGTTGCAGAAGCGGTTGCTGCTGCAGCCTCCACAACTATCGCTGCTTCCAGGCTACATTGACTTGATTTATTGTTTTATCAGGAGTTCTGCAACACGAAGCCACCAGAGTTTGATGGGACATAGGAGCTGATTTCTTCTATAAGGTGGATCTTCGATATTGAGGGATTTTTTTACACATGTTCATGCCCAGAGCATTTGAGGGTTCGGTTCGCATTGAACCGACTTCGCTTGGGAGTGAAGGATTGGTGGAAGTTTGTGACAACCAGTTTTACTCCTGTAGAGCATACTCCAGTGACTTGGGAGAGGTTTATTTTGATGTTCCGAGATGAGTATGTTACCCCGGTGAAGAGGGAACGGTTAGCCCAAGAGTTTCTGTCTCTCAAGCAGAAGACAGAGTTGGTGATTAAGATTACACAAATATTTCACGAGAGGGTATTGTTCTGCCCTAAGCATGTGTCGACTGAGGAGGCACGCATGAGCTGGTATTTAAGCATTATGAGGAGGGATATTTGAGATTCCGCGATGAACTCGTCTTATTAGACATTTGATGAGCTTCAGGAAAATGCCAGGAGGAGGGAGATCGAGCTGTAGAAGCAAGCCAGGGAGGAGGCGGAGTCTCAGGGGAGAGACAGGAGGACGACACAGTCGAAGCCGGCAACGCAGCGGGCTAAGCCCACTGATATGAGGACTGGGGGCCTAAAGGGCCAAACTTATGGAAAGTGCGGCAGGAGTCACGAGGGGTCATGCCGAGCGGGGATTTGCTTCAAATGTGGCAAAGAGGGGCATATGGTGAAGGATTTCCCCAAGGGGTTTGCAGTTTGCTTTCACCGCAACTAGACCGACCATCAGAAGGCTGATTGCGCCCAGTTTCTTTAGGGATCAGCAAAGGGATTTGCACCTACTGCTTTGCGTGGTACTGATAGTCGACCGGTGATGGCTAAGGTTACGAGGGCTCGTGGGAGAGCTTTTAAGCTGATAGCAGAGGAGGTCCGCCCAGCACCTGATGTTGTGGCTACTATGTATTTCCTTATTTATTTATTTTTAGATTTATTGTGCTTATTATGTGTTGTATTTAGGTACATTTCTTGTGAGTTATGTACCTACTTTGGTGTTATTTGACTAGGGTGCAAGTCAGTCCTTTGTGTCTTTAGCTTTTAGTCATCACATCAGTATCCAACGTGAGGCATTAAGTTGACCTATGAGGGTTTCTATAGCTGAGGAGCATGCGGTTTTTGCTACTGATGTATTCCGAGGATGTGTGCTAGAGATTTTTGGTGTTGAGTTTCCAAGTGATATGGTACCGATTGCGATGGGTGTTATTTGTGTCATCGTGGGCGTGGACGGGTTGAGCCGATTTAGAGCAGTGATCGACTACGAGCGTTAGTTGGTGACTATACGAGACCCTATTTGGGAGTGCTTACAGTGTATATCAAGGGTACCAGATCTGGGTCAGCCTTCTACTCTGCTGCCAGGGCGATGTAGAGTTTACAGCAGGGTTGTATGGGCTTCTTGTCATACGTGATGGATACGCAGGTTGTTTTAGAGAGGCCGAGTTCTATCTCTGAGATTCCAATAATGTGCGAGTTCTCGGATGTGTTTCCATAGGAGTTGCCAAGTGTGCCTCCTGAGAGGCAGGTGGTGTTCCGGAGTGATTTAGTTCCAGGCATGGCGCCTATTGCCAAGGCACCTTATCGCCTTGCGCCACAAGAGATGCAAGAGTTATCATCGATGCTCTAGGAGCTGTAGGGGAAGGGATTTATTATTCGAGTAGCGCGCTGTGGGGAGCACTGATCCTTTTTTTTCATCAAAAAAGGATGGTTCACATCGGATGTGTATAGTTTACCGGGAGTTGAACAAGCTGACAGTCAAGAACCGTTATCCACTTCCAAGGATCGATGATTTATTCGATCATTTACAGGGGCGTCTTGATTTTCCAAGATTGATTTGAGATTTGGATATCACCAGATGAGAGTATGCGAGGAGGATATTCAGAAGACGGCCATTAGAACTCGTTATGGGCATTACGAGTTTTTGGTGATACCTTTCGGGCTCTCCAACACACCGACAACGTTCATGGATCTCAAGAACCGAGTGTGTAGGCCTATGTTGGATCGGTCGGTGATCGTGTTCATTGACAACATCTTGGTGTATTCAAGGTCCAAAGAGCAGCTTGAGGAGCATCTGCGAGAGGTGCTTGGGGTTTTGAGGTTAGAGAGGCTTTATGCCAAATTCTCCAAGTTTGATTGCTGGTTATGAGAGGTCCAGTTCTTCGGACATCTCGTTAATCAGAATGGGATATTGGTCGATCTGGCCAAGATGGAGGCAATTATGCGATGGGAGGTGTCGAGATCCCCATCTGAGATTAGGAGTTTTCTAGTATTAGCCAGTTACTATCGGAGACTTATCAAGGATTTCTCCAAGATTGCAGTTCCTCTCACCAGATTGACCTGGAAGGGTGTTACTTTTGTTTGGGGGCCCGATCAGCAGGCATCATTCGAGACTCTTCTCCAGAGGTTTTGCAAACCTCCGATGTTATCCCTTCCAGAGGGAGTGGAGGACTTCGTGGTCTATTGCGATGTGTCTATTTCAGGGATGGGTTCAGTGTTGATGCAGAGGGGTCACGTGATAGCATATGCATCGAGGCAGCTGAAGCTTCACGAGACGAGGTATCTTACCCATGATTTGGTGTTGGGGCGGTGGTGTTCGCCCTCAAGATTTGCCACCACTATCTTCATGGCGTCTATTGTACAATTTACATGGACCATAAGATCCTGAAGTACCTGATGGATTAGCCCAACCTGAAGAGTGCCCACTTCCTTGCTATCAGTGAGTGCTCTTCTATAGAGAGATTGGCCGAGATTTATGTGAGAGAGGTGGTGATACGGCATGAAGTGCCGACATCGATAATGTCAGATCGGGATGTGTGTTTTACTTCCTGGTTATGGAATAAATTTCATGAGAAATTGGGTGGTCGGTTGTATTTTAGTACCACGTACCATCCACAGACAGACAGCAAGAGCGAGAGGACGATTCAGACACTTGAGTACATGATAAGTGAATTTTTTATGGACTTCTGGGGATGTTGGGACGCTTATTTGACCTTGGCTGAGTTTTCATACAACAACAGCCATCATTCGAGTAATGATATGCCTCCTTCTGAGCTTCAATATGGGAGGAGGTGTCTGACTCCCATTTGCTAGGGAGAGGTAGGGCAGCGAGTGATGGGTGGCACTGACATAGTGCTAAAGATGACCGAGTAGATTCAGCAGGTGCGGGGAGGCGGTGTCAGAATCCGATTTATTTGGGGTTTCATGAGTGACTCGACGAGTTATGAGCCTAACTCGTCGAGTAGAGTCCCATTTGGTAAGATGGGTTTAATGACCGACTCGATGAGTTAGAGAGCTGACTTGTTGAGTAGTCGCTATGAGGTGAAACCCTATATTCCTAGGGTTGGGGCGTATTTAAGAGAACTTATGTCCTCATTTCTGCCTCACCAGCTGCCCAACACCCCTGAGTGAAACCCTAAACTTATGTAGTGAGCTAAGAGAGTTATAGAGCTAATATTTGAGTATTTTAGTGCATCTTTTGAGGAAAATAGGAGATTATCCAGCAAGGTACGATGAGGAAATATTGGATGTAGTGATATATCGACCAAGTGCTTATGTCGAAGGTAAAAAGCCTAAACCTTTCTCATCTTATGGGTTAGATCTCGTGATTATGGAAGATTAGGGATTTTACCACCTTTTATTGGGAAATTGAGTGCATTAAGTCTAATAGGAGGTCTAGACTTCAGATCTAGACCTTTTGAGGTCCATAGAGTACAAAGATCCCAACTTTATGTAGCCACATAAGAGTATTTGTACTTGAGCACCATTTTTAGAGTTGTATTGGCATTTTGGAGCAAAATATGCCATGCATGAACAGAACGATTGAAGCTTTATGTGACATTCGATCCTTGGGAGCCTAGATCTAGAGTGTGGGTTTTTGTGAGGTTCTAAAGTAACAAGGGGGACTCAGCGAGTCACATAGATGCACTTGCCGAGTCGGGTCAACATGGACAGTTAACTCGAATGTTGACTTTGTTGACTTTAGGGTTGGTCAACACAGGGAGTATGGGGATCGTGGAGGGGTAAACTGGTCTATTACCCATTTAATGAGTTTGAGAGAGAGAGAGATTTACCTAGTTTTATCTCGAGTCATGATTTAAGTGTTGATTAGAGATTATTATCTTATGTTTTAGGTGGAGGCTTAGGTAGAGGCGAGTCACATAGATGCACTTGCCGAGTCGGGTCACAATACTTACCATGAGTGGTATCTATTTTTAATAGGAGGGTCTTGTGTGTTATATTGAGTATTTTTATATATCTTGCATTATGTATTTGTTATTTATGTTGAGTATTATTATTATGAGCTTGTTGAGTTAGGACCGGAGGGTCTAACTGAGTTGTAGGACCGGAGGGTCTCCACTGAGACACATTGACCGAAGGGTCGTATTGAGTTAGCCTCGAGTGGGTAATGTTATGGGTGTGGTTTTTTGGGAAACTCACTAAGTTTCATGCTTTCCATGCTATGTTTTATGTGTTTCAGGTACCTCTTAGGATAACGGGAGGGCACTGGCTTGATTGTACACACACTTGAGTTGGAGATATGTTTTTGGAGGATCCTGGATTCGTGTTGTAAACAGTTTTGAAACATGTGTCTTGATAACTTGATGTTTCTAGAATTTGTGTTTTTGAAATGAGATAATTGGGTTTTTAAGTGAAAATTTATGGTGTTACAATAATGTTCATGGATCTCATGAACCGGGGGTGCAGGCCCATGTTGGATCGATTAGTGATCCTGTTCTTCGACGATATTTTGGTGTACTCGAGACCCAGAGAGCAGCACGAGGAGCGTCTGCAAGAGATTCTTGGAGTCTTGAGGGCTAAGAGGCTTTATGCCAAATTCTCCAAGTGTGATTTTTGGTTATCAGAGGTCCAGTTCCTAGGACATCTCGTTAATCAGAATAAGATATTTGTCGACTCGACCAAGATTGAGGCAGTTATGAGATGGGAGGTTCCGAGATCCATGCCCGAGATCAGGATTTTTATGGGTTTGACTGGCTACAATCGGAGATTTATCAGAGATTTCTTCAAGATTGTTGTTCCTCTTACCATATTGACCCGAAAGGGTGTTACTTTTGCTTGGGGGCCCGAGCAGCAGGCCTCATTCGAGACTCTTCACCAGATATTGTGCGAAGCTCCAGTGTTAGCCCTTCCCGAGGTAGTGGAGAACTTTGTAGTCTACTGCGATGCATCTGTATAATGGTTGGGTGCGGTGTTGATGCAGAGGGGGCATGTGATAGCATATGCATCGAGGTAGTTGAAGCCTAATGAGATGAGGTATCCCACCCATGATTTAGAGCTAGGGGCGGTGGTGTTTGTCCTCAAGATCTGGTGTCACTATCTGTATGGAGTCCAATACACCATATACACAGACCATATGAGTCTAATGTACCTCATCGATCAGCCTAATGTGAATATGAGACAGAGGAGGTGGTTGGATGTAGTGAAAGACTACGACTACGAGATTTTATATCACCTAGGCAAGGCTAATATGGTAGCCGATGCCGTGAGTTGTAGTGCGCAAAGATTCCTCTAATTCGAGACGTGTGTATGAGGATGATGGTGATGACTCCAGTCCTAGATACCATCTGAGAGGCTCAGGTGAAGACTGTGAGGCTAGAGAACCTCAAGAGGAAGTGAGTGATTAGACAGATTTTTGAGTTTGAGACGGATAGTCGGCGGCTTATGACTTTCCGTGGGCGGATTTAGGTGCCCTATACAGGTGGAGCTCGACGCATACTGATGGAGGAGGCATATAGATCGAGATTCTCGATCCATCCAGGAGCCACTAATATGTATTTGGATCTAAAGAGAGAATAATGGTGGCCCTATATGAAGAGGGGTGTGGCATGCGTAGTTGACAGGTGCTTGACCTGTCGCCGGGTTAAGGCGGAGCACCAGCGTCCACAAGGCCCGTTACAGCCTCTAGAAATTCCCTAGTGGAAGTGGGAACATATTTATGGGTTTTGAGCATTCTAACACTCCTATGGTGCACATGCAACCCTAGAAACCTTGGATCTATGTTTTCTCTAATATTGATGCAAATTTGACTTTTCCAAGATTCTCATCCTAACTAGCATGGCATGGGGTACTTTTAATATAAAAACTAGTAGAAAGACATACCTTTGTTGTAGCTTGGATTCCTTAAGACCTTGTGAGCCTATCACCCCAAATTTTATGCCTCAAATATTTCACACAACACCACAACTCTTGGAATAACTTGAGAGAAGAACACTTGATCACAAAATCGGCTAGCCCTCACCCTTTTAGTCTTAGTTCCAATTTTACTCCATATGTGGTTCCTTATATATTGTGTATCACATGTAGGGTTACACCATACACACCCTAATGTGCATGACTTTTCATTTCCTCCATGATCCATGGGTTATAACCTCCATGGAGCATGCATGGAGCACCCAATTGGTCTTAGCCCAATCTAGTGAATCATGAATCATAATAAGCCCACTATAAAAGAATGAATGATTTACAAATCAATCCCCATATAATTAATTAGTCACCTTTTGATCACAATTCCAAATTAATTCTTGATCAATACTAATTAAATAATATGATTTCATATTAATATGTTAGAACTTAAAATATATTAACAAATTGTTAGTGTCCTTTTCTCATTTTGTTTATCCAATTGTCATGATGCCATGCAACCCAAATCGACCTTGCCAAAAAAGGTTAATTACATACCAGATATAGTTATGGACTTAGACACCTTATCCCACAGCCTCCTACTTGGGTAAGTCTAATAACTATAGTTACAGGTATGACTTCAGGAACAGACCAACAATCGTATCTCTTTCAAAGTCTCGCGTAACTAAGATGATGATGCGTGATTTAAGACAAGTGATCATGTAATCCTCTGTTCTAGATATCAGCCGGACAAATACATGGAACAATGTCGTACTTATTGTCCAATAGTTTGTTTCCCGATTTCCGATTTGTTTGACATAGAACTAAACTGAACACATCAATTTGGTTCTGACCGGCACCGTACGTAGGTCAAAACAAAATCATCGAGGGTACCAGATATCGCTTCTAATCCTCCAAGAACTAGATTGTACTAACTACATGTTAAATCATACACAAAAGCACAAAATCATTGAGGGGCCCAGATATTGCTTAGGCTCATATGATTGTACTAACTACTTGTTAAATCATACACAAAAGCACGTTTTATAACATCAAGTTACCAATGCGTTTTCGTACAATCAATGCACAACTAACTCATAATCAGCAACTCATATCTCTAGTTTTGAAGACTTATATGATATTAGCGTCTCACGATCACTCGAGGTAAATTCCATGAGGTGATACAAGTGACCGTGAGTTGAATCCAACACTCAGAACTTATGAGCACTCATGAATGTTGTAGCAACTTTTTCTATGTCTAACATCTTAGACATCTACAAGCCCAATTCATGATAGTCATGATTCATATCTACTTCCCACATATGACTTACTATGGAGAGTTTGAATAAAATAATTATTCTAGAAGTCAAAACATGCAAAATTTGAAACAATAGTAAATAATTGACACAAGATAGCAACACCATACTTATAAATAAACAACAACTTTTATTTAATCATCAATCGTCAATTTACATTTTACAAGTTTCAGAAATAGCTATCTAATATGTAAAACTAGTATCATCCTTCAGCCCGATGCGCCTCGCATGCTGCAAATGCTTAACCCTATACAGTCCCTTTATGAGGGGATCTACTGGGTTCTCATCCGATGATACCCTCTTCACCACGTGGAGTCCTCCTTCTATCCGATGTCTAATGAAGTGGTATTTTCTGTCACACCCCGAAACCAGAACGGTGGAAACATTCGGGGGCGGAGGACGTCATATTCAGTATCATAACAATTCATAGAAAGGAAAGTACACACCACCATATATATTAAAGTTTCCAAAATGTTTACATGATTGTATCCGTTACATGTTCAAAAGTTAAATACATAAACATCTTTCAAAAGAAGTAATTAACGTCAGCAAGTTAATATCCAAAAGTTGATTTCCAAATCTGCTTAGCGGTTCCCTGAGAATACAAGTTATTTCAAAGAAAAAGTGTCAACATTTAAGTTGGTGAGTTCATGAGTAGTGTTTTGAGAAAATGTACGCCATTCGAAAGTTCGTGTATGTTTTCCAGAAAACGCAGTGTTTCAAATGTAAAGAGTTATGATTTGTTGTGTTGAAAATGAATGTATTAGATCTAGAAAAATCCCATATTTTCTTATAAAAGTATGAAATGCATATGAATGTTCGTGTTATAAGTTGTAAGTAGTTGCACCAGGAAAATCCCTTATTTTCCTATTAGTTGTTTGGTTTGTATACAGGAAAAACCCTTATTTTCCTAACATACTGGCAGTCTCCAAGACCGAAAATCACAAGCAACCGACGTGCTCGTAAGTTGTGTCATAGTTTTACATAGTAAAGCTATACGAAGATCGCACTTGTTAGATGAAGAATAGTTTTAATAGCTACTCGTTCATAAAAGCCTAATACCATAATAATTGTATATCCGGTGAGTTTTATAACCATACTAAACATAATATGCCTGTGGTGGTGTTCTTCAGGCGTCGTAGCGTTATGACAACTGTCACCCCAAAAGACGGACTGTAGCTAACAGTCAGGGCGCGGGATCATGACTTCCCGTATAGATCTATACACATTTGACACGTTCTCGGAACGGGAGACTCTGGCTATAGATAGGACTTGTAGCGATACCTTTTAGCAAAAAGGCAGTATTTGAAGATGTGCAAGTCTCACGGATTCTCAACTAAGTCTATATTAAAGTAATAGTTTTGTATGCAAAGTTTATCCTTTTCACAATGTTTGAACAAGCATAAATCATAAGTTCTCCGAATGCGTAAAATGATTTAGTAAAGAATGTTACCCTTGATATGATGTATTTGTAAGTAAACGTATAAATAAAACATATTTCTATTCATAAAACATATTGTACCCCAAGAGGGTAAAGCTGTGTTGTGAGGTGTTTTGCATGATAATAACTTCCTAAGATAGTTAAAACAATAGTATGAAAAGTATAGTAAAGATCGATGTTTCACACGATTATAGTTGTGTTTTTACTTGTATCCCCCCCTAAAAGAGTATAAAAAGCATTTAAAAACGTATTTAAAGTGTGTTTGCAGGGGTATGAACTCACCAGGAAGTTTGTAGATAGCGAGATGGAAAACCGGGCAGAGTTTCGTCTCGGGAAAGGGATTTTTCTCGGGATTCTCGGGAATCTCGGGAGTAAAATCGACCTTCGGGACTTGAGCAAAAATGACCAGGGCTTCGGGTTTGAACGGACACGGAAAACGAGGCAAAACGCAAGAGAAGGGAGAAGAAATGAGCCATTTTTCCGGAGACCCTCGCATCCCTTTTATAGGGGCTGAGAGGGCTCGGTACGCGGGGCGTACGCTCGTACGTAGCGCGTACTCGTACGTCATGCATGACCGAGTCCTCGACTGCCTCGACTTCGGATGGGACGGCGGGTCGGATGGGCGAGTCGGTAGCTTCGCATAGGGGCGACGTGGACGGTTCGGAGCCCTTGATTCGAGTACACGGGGCGTACGAGGGTACGCAGGGCGTACTCCGGTCCTATCTGCTGACTCCCCGTCGTATATTACCAAGAGTTTTTATTTATTTATTTTATTTATTTTAAATAAACTTCTAAAATTCATATCTCCTTCATACGAACTCCGTTTTCGACGTTCTTTATATCCACGCGTAGGTGAGACTAAGATCTACAACTTTCGTTTAGATTCCGTTGGCAAATTATGAAATTATTTTTATTATTTATTTATTAAAATGACGTGATTAAGGAATTTCTTTAAAAATTCATAACTTCATTATCTGACGTCGGTTTTTTGCCAGACTTTTTACCGCTGAAATACCATTGACGAGACCTTCGATTCTCGTTTAGGTCATTCTGGCCAGAAGTCGCTCGATCTCCAATTCGAGTTTTTACGTAACTTCGTATTGCCGGTTTTTGTCGGAAAACTTAGAATGGTCATAACTTCTTCGTTATAACTCGGATTTTAGTGTTCTTTATATGCTTGGAAACCTTAAGACGATATCTATTACATAGCATACTCCAAACAGAGCCTTTGAATACTTCATTTTTCGATGATATTCTAATTACTTTTTCAAGGAGGTTACAAGACTCGAATTTCAAGGACCTGAAATGACAGGTTGTTACATCATTCCCCCGTTAGAGGGAATTTCTTCCCAAAATTAGAGTTCATGCTACGGATAGAAGTTTTATTTGCTCCTCATGTTCTTAATTGAACTTGGTTCCTCGCTTGGCATTCCAGCGAACCTTTCACTATCGGGATACAACTTTGCTTCCTTCGTTTGAATTCACTGGCATGATAACTCTTCTTGGTCGAACGTATGTTGAATGTTTTTGTGGACTGTGAGAGTAGTACATCTTGTACCAATCGACAGAAAGGGCATGTGTTGAGCTTCTAAGTTTATTTGTATGGCAGCACGATCACTCGTAGTCTTAGGCAGTCTCTGTCCTGAAGTTCATATTAGAAATTCATACATGGTTCCACGATCAAAATCTCATGTATACGAGTTGTATATAATTAAGATTGAAAAGGTAGTCGAATAACTGATTCTTCATTAAGCTCACATCCCATTGAGGGAAAAAGAAGTTAAAGTGGAATCGTCAATTCTAAACCTGTAGAACCTTGATTATATATCACCCCTACGTATACATTCATCAGTAACAGATCAACCGTATGGATCTTTGGATTTGAACTTGACGTACTGTATGAGTGGCACTTCAGCGATTTCTTCGGAGAGGGAAAGAATTATGAGGTACTCCATTCATGAGTAATTGGTGTTCTGATATGACGGCTTCGCTAGAAAGGCAATTTCGAAGATAGAGGTGTACGTATGAAACTGTTTTTGTGAGAATCAAATTGAATCAAGTCGTATGATAATGTCGGAATCATAAGGAAGCTTAAAGACATTAGATTTGAACATAAGACGTTTACTGACAAAACACAACCGTGCAACCATCAATAGGGTTACAGTACTTTAGACTACTACAAGACTATTGCTGCGAATAAGGTATACTACAAAGGCAAGTATACGTAATATGAGCATCCCTATACCGACGGGATCCCGCAAAAGACAAGGCTCTGGTTGCACTAGTTTTGGATGGTTTACAAGTGTGTTACCACGAAATGCCTAAATTACATTAATGTGGGTTCGGAGTAGGTTCTCCTGCAACTGTGGTCCTGAGAATCCTACCGTTTATGCCAGAATTCATTGTGATAGGGCAATCCTTCTTGAGGTGCCCTTATCTCCTCGCCTTGGTGGCATGACTGGCTAGTGCTAGCCCTAGTGGCGGGAGTGGGGTGTTTAGCCAGTGTTAAGTGGACACGAGTGCCATTCTCAATACCCCACCTTAGGAATTGCTTACTAAGGCGTTCTGCAGGAGTTGCCACTTGTTTCCTTATGAATCTAGATCCTAATGTGCGTGTTTCAGTGGGCCTTCATTACTTCGCCTATCACTTCGACTGATCGGGATCGTGTGGTTTTGGGGTTTAATTACTTACGTTCTTCTAAATCCTAGCATATTCACTCGATGCATTAGGGTAGCTACATTTTGAAGTTCATGGCTGAATTCACTACTAGTTTCTGAGTTTGGATTTGACTTGTTGTATGCGTGGTATTTCTAAATGATCTGTTAGGGGATACTACGAGAAGGTTGTAAAGATTCCTCATATGAGTACTTCAGGGTTTTGAAACTAGAAACTAATTTAGGTTTGTGTGGGGTTTGTCATTATAAATCGATCGAGTTTCGTTAGTCGATGGTTAAAGTGAAAGGGTCCTTTATAACACATGGAACTGGTATGGGTAGGGCCACACCAATCCACGTCGAATGCCAATGTCGGTACTTCTCATTGTAAGACGTTCGTTAGTGGGATAGAGCATTCTGTGTATGTGTTTTCAGTGCTTTTTTTAGTCTATCTCTATTATTACTACTATGAAAGTTTTGTTTAATGATTTGGGGTGTTTGTTCGAGTAGATTTTTAAACTTGTGACTCACGGAACTCTTCTGCGTTCCTACTATCAAATGGAATGTATGCAATTAAGTTATCAAGGAGAAATATACCCAGAATAACTGTGGGGTCTGCAATAGCCTCCTCTTGGCCCATCGCAAATACTTGGCCTTCTCCACCAGCATTCATGATGCTTGACTTCAGGCAGTCCCTTCGGACGTGTCCCCTTACTCCGCACTCATAACAAGCGCGGTCTACTCCTACATTTGTGGCTAGAGCAGTGGGTTGGGCTAGTTCTCTGCAGTAGCGGACGGTGTGTCCCTTTTTATTGCACCTAACGCAATACATTTCATGGCAAGATCCGTGATGATGAAAGTTGCATCGGTTGCACTTAGGCTGGTTGCCATTGTACGACCTTTTGGGTGTAGGGGTAGGGTTTGTTGACTGCTTTTTGGCGTTTGTTTGATTTGATTTGCCTCCCCTCTTGCTACAGGGTTTTCGTTTCATGTTCTTGTGTTCGCACCTTGCGGCATTCTTATAGGTATCTACTGGTAGGTGGTTTCGATTGTTTCTTTGATTAGGATTTTTGATATCGTTTCCTTCTCTGCTTGGGTTGACATAGTTATTGTATGCTATAATGGCTGCCACCGTGGCTATAACTGTAGCTTGCAAAGTGGCGGTGTCCAATCGTAGGAATGGGGTTGCGTTGGTAAGTTGATTATTTCCGGCCCTTGCTGCGCCGCTAAAGTTTGCTTGAGACAGTGCAGCTGTTACTGCCGCAGCGATAGCAGATTGCACTATGTTGGGGTCATATTGAGGAGGTGGTGGTGGGGTTGCGTTTCTACGTGCTGATCTACGAGGAGACATTGTTCTGATAAGGAAATAACATGAAAACTATAAGTTTTAATGATTCGAAAGTCGCGCATTAGTGATTTGCTATTTCAGAAGTTTGGCTCACCCCTGAATAGGGTTTTGAGTTCGACTCATGAGGAGAGTAGATAAACTCATGAATTTGAGGGGTATGCAAAGGGTTTAAATAAAGGAAATACATCATATATTATAAAACAGGGTGCGTCACATTTTAGGAAAATTTTTGACCTATCTAAAGGTCTCCGATTACAAGGTTAAGGAAAGTAAGGACTTTATCCGAGGTCTTATGCTATGACAAACTTTTGGAAGTCAGACGGGTTTTATTTGTTACGCGAGCTGGCTACAGGGGCCTTAGATTCTGCCAACTGACGCTCCATCTCGAGCATACGTAGTTCATGTCTTGCTTGGTGTGCCCGAAGTTCTATCACTTTGGTTTGAGTTGTCGTTAGCTCTCTCTGCAACGCTTCATTTCGATTTACGATTCTCCTGTGAGCTAATCCTAACTGTCGGATGCGAACTGTGTTGACTCCAGTGTTCGCATTATTTTCCTCAGTTCGATGGATGGTCGTCCGTCCTTGTTCACCAATGCGAGAAATCCGACGAACCAATATAGGAAGGGCTCTGTCTGCTGAGCCTCCCTCGCTTAGGTTGTAGAAGCTGCGGTCTCCGTTGAATGGAAGGGGTTGATCCTGTTCGCGACTCCACCTATCCAGGTTAGTTGCCGAAAGGGGCGTCGAGCCATGAAATTCCGGTCGAGGATTAAGGTTTTGAATTGGAGTCGTTAGGGGTAGGTTATTGTTCTCGGGATCTGAGTCTGATTCTTCTTGCATTCCTTCTTCAGGATCATTCTCTATCCCTTCTCCATTACCTTGGTTGGGGTAGTAGGGGTCACCGAGGTGATGGAATCCAGCCATTGAGTCTATACGAGAATAGGGATAAGAATTTACTATATGCTAAAGCACATGGAATTTACTTTTAAGTTTAAGGGTTGAAGGCACTCGAATAATCCCTTAGTATTCTTTAACGATATGCTTTTGGTATGTTTTAAATTTGTTGTCCATTGCAGACACTCCTTGGCATACGTTAGTCGGCTCTTGGACAAATATAGTTGATCAGGCTATATTCTTCCCAGTTCCGGTTACATGTCCCAAGGCATACTTGCACTGCACAACTTATTTATAATACTTCTATATTGTTTTAATTATGATATTGACCATGCTATTAGTATGAAATGAATACATGCCTACTTTACAAAAACCTAATAAATTTAATTTTTAGAAGTATGTCTCTTACTCAGAGTGTTTTTTCCCAATTGTGTTTATAGTTGTATACCAAAATGGTTTTGATATACTTAATTCACTATAAACGATGCTTTGATACCAATCTGTCACACCCCCAAAATGTTTCCAAAATGTTTACATAATTATATCATAACAATTCATAGAAAGGAAAGTACACACCACCATATATATTAAAGTTTCCAAAATGTTTACATAATTGTATCCATTACATGTTCAAAAGTTAAATACATAAACATCTTTCAAAAGAAGTAATTAATGTCAGCACGTTAATCTCCAAAAGTTGATTTCCAAATCTGCTTAGCGGTTCCCTGAGAATACAAGTTATTTCAAAGAAAAAGTGTCAACATTTAAGTTGGTGAGTTCATGAGTAGTGTTTTGAGAAAATGTACGCCATTCGAAAGTTCGTGTATGTTTTCCAGAAAACGCAGTGTTTCAAATGTAAAGAGTTATGATTTGTTGTGTTGAAAATGAATGTATTAGATCCAGAAAAATCCCATATTTTCTTATAAAAGTATGAAATGCTTATGAATGTTCGTGTTATAAGTTGTAAGTAGTTGCACCAGGAAAATCCCTTATTTTCCTATTAGTTGTTTGGTTTGTATACAGGAAAAACCCTTATTTTCCAAACATACTGGCATTCTCCAAGACCGAAAATCGCAAGCAACCGACGTGCTCGTAAGTTGTGTCATAGTTTTACATAGTAAAGCTATACGAAGATCGCACTTGTTAGATGAAGAATAGTTTTAATAGCTACTCGTTCATAAAAGCCTAATACCATAATAATTGTATATCCGGTGAGTTTTATAACCATATTAAACATAATATGCCTGTGGCGACGTTCTTTAGGCGTCGTAGCGTTATGACAACTGTCACCCCAAAAGACGAACTGTAGCTAACAGTCAGGACGCAGGATCATGACTTCCCGTATAGATCTATACACATTTGACACATTCTCGGAACGGGAGACTCTGGTTATAGACAGGACTTGTAGCGATACCTTTTAGCAAAAAGGCAGTATCTGAAGATGTGCAAGTCTCACGGATTCTCAACTAAGTCTGTATTAAAGTAATAGTTTTGTATGCAAAGTTTATCCTTTTCACAATGTTTGAACAAGCATAAATCATAAGTTCTCCAAATGCATAAAATGATTTAGTAAAGAATGTTACCCTTGATATGATGTATTTGTAAACGTATAAATAAAACATATTTCTATTTATAAAACATATTGTACCCCAAGAGGGTAAAGCTGTGTTGTGAGGTGTTTTGCATGATAATAACTTCCTAAGATAGTTAAAACAATAGTATGAAAAGTATAGTAAATATTGATGTTTCACACGATTATAGTTGTGTTTTTACTTGTATTCCCCCCTAAAAGAGTATAAAAAGCATTTAAAAACGTATTTAAAGTGTGTTTGCAGGGGTATGAACTCACCAGGAAGTTTGAAGATAGCGAGATGGAAAACTGGGCAGAGTTTTGTCTCGGGAAACGGATTTTTCTCGGGATTCTCGGGAATCTCGGGAGTAAAATCGACCTTCGGGACTTGAGCAAAAATGACCAGGGCTTAACGCAAGAGAAGTGAGAAGAAATGAGCCATTTTTCCGGAGACCCTCGCATCCCTTTTATAGGGGCTGAGAGGCCTCAGTACACGGGGCGTACGCTCGTACGCAGCGCGTACTCGTACATCATGCATGACCGAGTCCTCGACTGCCTCGGCTTCGGATGGGACGGCGGGTCGGATGGGCGGGTCGGTAGCTTCGCATTGGGGCGACGTGGACGGTTCGGAGCCCTTGATTCGAATACGCGGGGCGTACGAGGGTACGCAGGGCGTACTCCGGTCCTATCTGCTGACTCCCCTTCGGATATTACCAAGAGTTTTTATTTATTTTTTTTATTTATTTTAAATAAACTTCTAAAATTCATATCTCCTTCATCCGAACTCCGTTTTCGACGTTCTTTATATCCACGCGTAGGTGAGACTAAGATCTACAACTTTTGTTTAGATTCCGTTGGCAAATTATGAAATTATTTTTATTATTTATTTATTAAAATGACGTGATTAAGGAATTTCTTTAAATAAACTTCTATTTGCCAGACTTTTTGCTGCTGAAATACCATTGACAAGACCTTCGATTCTAGTTTAGGTCATTACGGCCAAAAGTCGCTCGATCTCCGATTCGAGTTTTTACGTAACTTCGTATTGCCGGTTTTTGTCGGAAAACTTAGAATGGTCATAACTTCTTCGTTATAACTCGAATTTTAGTGTTCTTTATATGCTTGGAAACCTTAAGACGATATCTATTACATAGCGTACTCCAAACAGAGCCTTTGAATACTTCATTTTTCGATGATATTCTAATTACTTTTTCAAGGAGGTTACAAGACTCGAATTTCAAGGACCTGAAATGACGGGTTCTTACATTTTCTTTCGATGTGCCTGGATCTACTGTGATCCCTTGGTTCCTTAGCTAAAGCAACTGCACCCTCATTGTTACAGAAAATCTCCATAGGCTCCTTAATATTGGGTACAACTCCAAGGTCTCCAATGAAGTTCTTTAGCCATATAGCCTCCTTGGCCACCTCCCTTGCTGCTATGTAATATGATTCGCAAGTTAAATCTGTTGGATAAGGTGTCTAAGTCCGTAACTATATTTGGTATGTACTTGACCCGACCCGGCATGGTCCATTTGGGTTACATTGCGTCATGCATTTGGATAGATTTAATGAGAGAAATAACACTTGTTGTTTATTAATATATTATAAGTTCTAATATATTAACAGTATTATTTAATTAGTATTGATCAAGAATTAATTTGAAATGAATTAAGTGATCAAAAGAGAACTAATTAAATATATGGGTTGATTGTGTAAATTATCCATAACTTATATAGTGGGCTAAAAGGCTCCATGGATTACCTAGTTGGGTTAAACCCATAGGATGCTCCATGGATGCTACATGGGAGTTACAAACCCATGGGTCATGGAAATGAAGATTCATGTCACATTAAGGTTTACATGGTGTAACCCTAGATATCACACACTATATAAAGGACATCATAATCACCAAAATCGGCTACACACTAAGAGCAAGAGAGGGCAAGCCGATTTATACAAGTGTTATACATACTCTAAGGTTATTCCAAAGCATTTGGTGTTGTGTGAAGCATTTGAGGCATCACAATTGGGGTGCTAGGCTCTCAAGGTTTTCAAGGAATCAAATCAACTACAAGGTATGTATTTCTAGCCAACTTTTAGATTAAAAGTTCCACATGTATGCTAGATAGGATTATGAAACATGGAAATCATATTTTGCATGTATTTTAGACAAACATAGATCCAAGTTTTTCTAGGGTTGCATGTACACTTAGGAGTCTTAAAATGCTCAAAACCCACTAGTGGTATCAGAGCCTAGGCTTGTTTGTTAAATAGTTGATGCAAACTTGTTTTTAAAAAGACAAAAACTATCCAGACAAGAAAACTCGACGATTTCTGGCCCAAAACTAGCCGAGTTTATGTGTTATTGTATGAACTCGACGAGTTCCTTGGTGAACTCAACGAGTTTGTCATCCAATGAGCAGTTTTTGGAGCTTTGCTGTTGGAAATGAACTACAAACATTACCCTAAACTGTTTTGGTGTTGTAAAAATTGTTTTAGATGGTGTAATGGTTTTGCTAATCCATTTTCAATAGCAACTATCAAAATTTCAAGCTTCATATTGTTAATTTTATGATTCTTGAAATTGTTGATATGCATGTTCGTGAACTTATGAGTGTAGAAGATCATATGAATTATTTGTAATTGCTTGTTAGTTTAATTCTTGATCATTATGTGTTTTAATGGAATCCATAATTTGTCCTCAAGTTATGGATTACCAAAAGTCACACTTTTAAAGTCCATTATTAAACACATAGGTTATATAAAATGAAAAGTCTCTCATTTTATTAATCCATTAACTCAGAAGTTATGAAAGATGAAAAGTTTTGAAAGTTACAAAACTTGCCCTCAAGTTTTGGAACATGTAAAGTCTTTTTAAAACTTTAAGTTCCAACCCCAAGAATTTAAAAAAATTAAAATTCCACCCTTATACTTTATAATATTATAAGTTTAATAATTATTATATATGAATAAGAACAAAGTCGTTCTACCGTTAGTAGGCCTCATTTACGTACCCGGTTTATAAGGGGGGTATAAGGTTGCTGCCTATAAAATGGCAGCTTAATGGGTGTCCACTCTCACCCACCGTATCCTTGATCGATGGAGGGTCGTTAGCCGAACGGGTAGGACACGGACTTATAAATTCTCATTAAAAGTTTGATGAATATTATAAAGTAACTAAATGTTTTATTAAATTCGCCATCTTAGTTACTTTAGGAAAATGTGAATAAGGTGGTAATCCATGAAATTACACTTTACACTCTGTTTAAGTCGTTAGTGGAGCATGTGCGGTTAACTGGCACACTAACTTGAACTTAACAAGGTAGGTAAAGGGTAACTTAAGGTTTATTATAGGTAGGTGGAGCGCGTGTGGTTAATCGGCAAATTGATTGAGTGATAAACTTTAAGGGTACCAAGTAATTTGCATGGTTACTTCACACCTCGTTTTGTGATTCTCGGTATCCCAATCAGAAAACTTGGAGGGCACACTCGAGATTGAAACATGCCTTTGAAAAGTTCATTGAATCTCAAAAGAATCTATGAATTTCTAAGAACCAATTAAAACCTAATAATTGATATTTCAGTTTTTGGTGGATATTGGTGAATTGTCATTCACCTACCTTTCAAATATGTTATAGCTTCGATTATGGCATACCTCTTCTAAGTTAGGATATATTTTGATTGGATCCTAGCCTTAATATGAAATTTGCGTGTTTTATTAAGGACTATCTTGATATCCAACAACATTGCTTCTGGCTCAAACCCTACTGGCTCTTTTTCCCTCATGAACCTATGTGGGAGGGTCATCTTCAATGGTTCCAACTTTTTGGATTAGATCCAGAACATCAAGATGGTTAGTCGCTACGAGGACAAGGAATATGTCCTCGACAAGGAGCTAAAGGAGATTGATGAGTCTACTGCTACTCCATAGAAGATCGCTGACTTTCGGACTCGTGAAAGAGATGCCACCAAAGTGGCATGCATCATGATGGCCACCATGACAACTGAACTCCAGAAGTCCTATGAGGACTAATACCATTTTTGCGATGCACCAAGATATGATGGAATGATACCATCAGAGTACTTGTCAAGAGCGGTATGAAATAATCTCCTCCATGATAACAACCAGGATGAATGACGGAGAATCCGCCACGAGCCACATGCAGAAAATGCAAAGATATGTGGATCGTTTGCTGAAGCTTAATGAGAACTTCCCCGAGGAGCTTGCAATAGATATCATTTTGCATTCCTTACCCTCATGTTATGATCAATTCCGCATGACATACCACATGAATAAGGAAGAAGTCACAGTCAACAAACTTCAGGGACTCCTAAAGACCGCATAAACAGGTCTTAAAGGGAAGTCGGTAGTTAACACTTTTACTCCTACTCTAAACTCCAAACTCCACCCCTGTCTTGCCAATCGGGAAAGGTTGAGGGAAGAAGAGTAAGAACTCTTCGAAGGTTACCAAGGCTAGGACCCTTGATGGTCGTTCTTCAAGTAGAACCAAGAAAGGTTTCGTCACTCCTTCTTCTGACCCAACCATGCAGGTATTTACACTATTCTATCTAATAACTCACCCTATTCTAACTCTTGGGTCCTTGATACCAGTTGTGGTATTCATATTTGTTCTGATTTGTAGGGACTAAGAAGAAGTGAGAATGTGGAGCATGGAAAGATAAACTTGATCATGGGAAATAGGAAAGCTTCACCTGTCACCAATATTGGAGTTTATTTTTTGTTGCTAAGTAGTGGGTTTACTTTAGATTTGAATAAATGTTGTTATTCGCTAGAAATAGCAAGAAATATTATTTTCTTTCATGCTTTGTACAAAAAAGATTTTACCTTTTCTTTTGATAATAAAATTGGTGGAATAAATTCTTTCTTTAATAATGTTCTTTATTTTAAAGCATTACCTTGTGATGGTGTGTTTGAAGTTGTATCTGTTGTAGATAATCTAAGAAATAATGTGTTATGTATTGATTCTTCTGATAATAATAACTTGATTAAAGCATCATTATGGCATTGTCGTCTTGGACATGTGAGCAAGAAACGCATAGGCCAAATCCAAAAGGATGGAGTCTTGGAGTCATTTGACCTAAAGTAAGATGATAGTTGTGAATCATGCTTACTTGGAAAAGTGACAAAGTCACCCTTCACTGGTTCTTGTGCTAGGGGTGAAAGTTTGTTGGATCTAGTGCAGACGGATGTGTGTGGACCCTTAAATCTGCCACAAGGGATGTTAATCGTTATTATTTGACTTTTACTGATGATTATAGTAGATATGGATATGTATATTTAAACAAGCATAAGTCAGAGACATTTGAAAGGTTTAAAGAGTTTAAATAGGAAGTCAAGAATCAATTGGGCAGGAATATTAAGATGCTTCAATCCGATCGTGGAGGTGAGTATCTTAATACAGAGTTCCTTGACTATCTTAAGGAATGTGGGATTATATCACAATTGACACCTCCCAGGACACCACAGCTTAATGGTGTAGCTGAGAGGCGCAATCGAACCTTGTTGGATATGGTTCGTTCCATGATGAGTCGAGCTTCTACAGATCTAGTGACAATGTGGTCTTTGTAGCAAGGAGGGTTGTCGTTCGATCTAGAGAGAGAGAGAGAGAGAGAGAGAGAGAGAGAGAGCGAGAGAGAGAGAGAGAGAGAGAGTTCATAAGCCAAGGAAACAGTGGGAGGCAAATTGAACTTGAAGAAATTGAACAGTCAAGTAGTAAAGGAACTTCAAACCCTAGCACTCAAGCTGAGGAGGAAACTCCTGGTGAGCCAATTGACCATTCTGTACCTCTGAGGCGTTCCACAAGGGTTAGGAATGCACCTGAGCATTTTTATGGTTTCCATATTACTGCGGAAGGTGAGACACTTATCAGTGATGAGACATTGATAAGTCTGGATGAACCTGACAGTTACGCGGAGGCCATGGTAGGCCCCGAGTCTGCCAAGTGGAAAGAGGCAATAGACAGCGAGATACAGTTGATGTATGACAATCAAGTTTGGAACTTGGTTGACAATGTACCATGTCGTAAGACAGTTGGCTGCAAATGGATATTCAAGAAGAATACCGGAATGGATGGTAATGTAGGCACATATAAGGCGCGACTGGTTGCAAAGTGATTTTCTCAAACTCCGGGAGTTGATTATGATGCGACCTTTTCACCAGTAGCAAAGATTAAGTCCATTAGGGTTCTGTTAGCCATCGCTGCATTTCATGTTTATGAAATATGGAAAATGGATGTCAAAACCGCCTTCCTTAATGGAAGTTTGGCTGAAGATGTTTACATGAGTCAGCCAGAGGGTTTTGTCAGTACAAAATACCCTAATAGAGTGTGTAAGCTCGAGAAATCCATTTATGGATTGAAACAGGCACCTCGCAGATGGAATCTTTGCTTTGATGAGAAATTCAAAGAATTTGGCTTTTCGAGGAGTGAAGATGAATCTTGTGTCTATGTCAAGGCTAGTGGGAGTATAGTCTGCCTTTTGGTACTGTATGTGGATGACATACTACTCATAGGAAATGACAACCTAACCCGACAAGAAGTGAAGTCCTAGCTTGGGAAGTGTTTCTCTATGAAAGACCTAGGAGAAGCGGCCTATATTCTAGGGATAAGGAT
Organism: Lactuca serriola; assembly: GCF_051521515.1. Classification (NCBI taxonomy): domain Eukaryota; kingdom Viridiplantae; phylum Streptophyta; class Magnoliopsida; order Asterales; family Asteraceae; genus Lactuca; species Lactuca serriola. The sequence goes on along the minus strand of NC_136412.1, from coordinate 44,844,282 downwards.
TATGAGAGACCGGAGTAAAAGACTAATTGGACTTAGTTAGAGTACCTACTTGGACAAGGTGCTGAAAAGGTTCAACATACAGGACTCCAAGAAAGGAGAGATACCCATCCAGAGTAACGCCAGACTAGGTAAAACTCAGAGCCTGAGTACTGAGGTTGAGATAGCAGAAATGAGTCGAGTACCTTATGATTTTGCTGTAGGTTCGATCATGTACGCTATGACCTACGCTCGACCTGATGTAGCTTTTGCTTTGAGCATGGTTAGCAGATATCAGGGGAACCCTGGAAAGGCACACTAGACTGAGGTAAAGAATATCCTCAAGTACCTGCGGAGGACTAAGGACTGGGTCCTTACCCTCGGTGAGAGTGATGACTTGAGAGTTGTAGGGTATAGTGATGCCAATTTTCAAATTGATAGGGATAATTTCCGCTCTCAGCCAGGCTGGGTATTTACCTTAAATGAAGGAGCAATCACTTGGAAGAGTTCCAAGCCAGAGACAATAGTTGATTCAACTTGCGAATCAGAGTATATAGCAGCAAGCGAGGTAGCAAAGGAGGAAATATGGCTGAAGAACTTCATTGGAGACCTTGGAATTGTACTAGCTATAAAGGAGCCAATGGAATTTTTCTGTGATAGTGAAAGTGCAGTTGCCTTAGTCAAGGAACCAAGGGATCATGGAAGATCCAGACATATCGATAGAAAATACCATTTAATCAGACATCGAATAGAAGAAGGACTCCTCGTGGTGAAGAGGATATCATCGGATAAAAACCCATCAGACCCCCTCACGAAGGGATTGAGTAGGGTTAAGCATCTCCAGCATGCTCGGAGCATAGGGCTGAAGGATGATACTAGTTTTAGTAGTTAGATAATTTGAAATTTGTAAAGTGTAATTGACATTTGATGGTGAATAAAAGTTGTGTTTATTTATGAGTAAAGTGTAGCTATCTTTTGTCAATCATTTACTATATTTCTTTTGCATATTTTGACTTCCAAAATAATTATGGTTGGTATATCATATTATTCGAATCTCCACAGTTGGTCATATGCTGAAAGTAGTTATGAATCAAGACTATCAAGAGATGGTTGCAGAGGTCTAAGTTGTTGGACATGGCTACAACACTCATGAGTGCGCATAAGTTCTGAGCATTAGGAACAACCCACACTCACTGGTATCACTTCATGGAATTTGTCTCGAGTGATAGTTAGACGGTTACATCATATTAGTCTTCAAACCTAGAGATATGACTTGTTGCATATGAGTTGGTTATGCGTTGATCGTACGAAACCACATTGGTAACTCGATGTTATAAAACGTACTTTTGTGTGTGATTCAACAAGTTGTAGAATAAGCATATGAGTCGAAGTTTATCTGTTCCTTCTTGGATTAGAAGCGATATCTGGGCCCCTCGATGATTTTGTTTTGACCTATGTACCGAGCCCGATCATAACTAAGTTAATGTGTTCAATTAAGTTCTTTGTCAAAGAAATCGGAAATCTGGAAACAAACTGCTGGAGAATAAGTAAGACATTGTTCCATGTATTTGTCCAGCTGATATCTAGAACAGAGGATTATATGATCACTTATCTAAAATGGAGCATCATAATCTTCTCAGTTCCGAGAGACCTTGAAAGAACTACGATTGCTGATTGGTTCCTGAAGTCATATTTACAAATATAGTTATTAGACTTATCCAAGTGGGAGAATGTTGCATAAGGTGTCTAAGTCCATAACTATATTTGTGTAACGTCCAAAATTTCAAAACAATTAAAACTTTTCAAAAACCACTCATTTTAATAACGTTGTTACAAAAGGTTTTCAATACATTATTTAACAGAGTATTTTCCCAGGTTCATATCATAAAACATCAACGCGAGGAACGGTACGATCACGCCTTTTCCTTGCCACAGACTCTTGAGAACCTGAAACATAAAACCACAACTGTAAGCCCGAAAGCTTAGTGAGATACCCCCAAAATACCAACCACATATACGCCCTTCCAGGCCACGAGCTTCCGGTCCATGTGTCTCAGGGGACTTCCGTCCCTGCTGGGTAAACCTTCCGGTCCTACCCACGCCGATCTTCCGGTCCACAACACAACATATTGCCTTCCGGCCCTTAACATATTGCCTTCCGGCCCATAACATAAAATGCATACATAACATAACAAATCATAGGACAACCCTACATATCGGGTCACACCCCAGATCTAGCAATCATAACACATATTCATATAACAGTTCACAGACAACAATCGATCAACAAATCACATATCATAGCATTACTCTAAACAAGATACCAGTTTAGCCGGTCACTAGCATAACATTACCCTACGAATCAGTCAACATACTAAATGCGTACATACACCTTTCCAGGCCATGACCTTCCGGTCCACATAGCAATGCCTTCCGGCCCATAACATGTAATGACAACTACCTGGATTTCCATCCGATAAAAGGGTCGGCCTTGGTGCCATAAACCCTAGCGATATAGTGAGGATAACTCACCTCGAAATTGCCGACTGAACAGATAGCTCAAGCTGCTCCGATCACTGATACGATCTCCACCTCTGGACAGCCACCAATGCACTGAACTCAAACAATAAACAACAATTACCAAAATACCCCTGGAACCACTAGTCAATCCTTGGTCAAAGACAAGGTCAAAGTCAACCCATAACTGACCCTACTCGCCGAGTCAACCCTATGACTCGCCGAGTCCCCATACTCAGAACTTCACTCAATCCGCGATCTAACTCGCTGAGTCACCCCAAGACTCGCCGAGTTCAACAACTCTGAGTCCACTCGCCCTTGACTCACCGATTCTCTAAGATTCCCTTTCTACACGTCGAGTATCCCCCTTGACTCGACGAGTTTCTCCTAGACGAATCGCGGGGCCACCCCGACTCAACTCGCCGAGTCTGAAGAACAACTCGATGAGTCCCAGTTAATCTTCAAGCTACTCGCCGAGTCTGTTCATCGGACTCGGCGAGTCCATGCCATGCAACCGCTCAAACTGCTTTCTAAGGTCAGAACTGCTCCGACCATTCATAGGTCTGGCCTTCCTAGACTGATTTATCACGTAAGATCCTCATTTCGGTGCTCATAATACACCCCATGACTCATAATTTACATTTTGACCTAAGGCATAAGGATTCCAATCCAAAACCTCCATTGATTCCCGAAATGCTCAGGCATGGGACATTCTGGACTTCCAAAGGTCCCAATACAGGGTTCCAGCCGCTTGGGGGACTAAGGTAACACTCAATCTAGCCACAAAAGGGTTCAATAAACCGTAAATCCATAAACACATCAACATAGAAGAGTGCAACTCGAAATATTACCTGAATAACGTGCACTCAGTGTCCCCAATCCTCAGAATGTGGCTTCTCTTGTTGTTCCCTTAACCAAGCCTCCTCTTCCTTGCAAAACAACACTTCCAAAATCAACAATGGTCTTCTACCTTGCTCCAGATGCTCACAATCGAATTAGGGCTTCACTCACAGGACTAGGGTGAACAATGACGGCCATAAGGCCCCTTATATGTGTCCCCAAACCTGGACGGTTAGGGTTTCGCTAAACAGCGTGGACTCGCCGAGTCCATATCCGGACTCGTCGAGTCCAGTCGCGAACCCGCGACCAGATCTGCGATCCTACTCGGCGAGTCTGAGCTCCAACTCGCTGAGTCCCCTCTTAAGACACCCAAAATCATAATTATAGCAATATCTGGAATTTCGGGCTGCTACAACTCTCCCCCATTAGGACTAGACTTCGCCCTCGAAGTCTCACTCTGAAAATAGCTCCGGATGTTGCTCCCACATCTCATGCTCCGGCTCCCAGGTCACTTCCGATCCCTTCCGGTGCTGCCACTGAACTAACACCAGAGGTATCTCCTTATTCCTCAGAACCTCGATCTTCCGATCTCTGATGACCACTGGTCTCTCGGCATAATTCAGGCTCGCATCCACCTGAATGTCTTCTAATGGGACCACTGCCGACTCATCGGCTATATACTTTCTCAATTGCGACACATGAAAAATGTCGTGGATTTGTCTCAAATCCGTTGGCAACTCCAAACGGTAGGCCACCCAGCCTACCATCGCAACCAAATGAAAAGGCCCAATATATCGGGGCCCCAACTTGCCCCTCTTCCTGAATCGAATCACTCCTTTCCAAGGAGAGACCTTCAGGAGTACGAAGTCGCCGACCTGAAACTCAAGCTCGGACCGACGTCTATCTTCATAACTTTCCCGTCGGCTCTGGGCGGTCAATAACCTCTGTCTAATCTGCTGAATCTGCTCTGACGACTGAAGCACGATCTCTGTACTGCCCATCACTCTCTGTAACCGAGAATTACCCAAGATGCAACTCTGCTCTAAATCTCAACAATCACTCGACCCATAAGGGCTAGGAAACCATGAACCACCAGATCCCCGATCCAAAGCCCACTTTGTCCATTCCGGACCGACTGAGGGCCCCATTCTCACTCTCAGAGCAACTCTCACGAGTTCTCCTCTTGCAATCACATACACCTGCTGAACTAGCCCCCCCCCCCAACACCCATAGGTTGGAAGACCCGATACACTGATGATATCCTCGAACATCTCCCAGGATGGACCACTAATATCCACCCTATACCCTGATCAGAATCACACTGAGAATTCAAGATTCTCTCTCTCCCTGCATCCCTTCTGAGCCTCAACAAACATCCCAAACCGGATGAGTTCCTGCTTCACTGCCGCGTACACGATGCTCAACACCATACTCGAAGTACTCTAACCATAACTCTGCTCTGCAGCTTTCACTTTCGTGAACTTGCACTCCCCTTCGGAGTTACACACCTTTCTCTTTTCCTTTTCCAAGGTACCCTCTTGACCATAATGCCACTCCAACCGGTGCCACGGTGCTCGCTCCAAGCGACACCACCCTTTTTGCGTAACCGCTATTCACATACTCTGGTTCTCATTGCAGGGGCTCTCAAGCCCATGCACTCTCTCCACTCCAAAAAATCACTACCTCAACTAAACAAAATCACTAACCCGGGGCCAGACCTTTTAATGTAATCACACTGCAACATACAAAATCCGAAATCTCAAACTAATCCAACAATACTATCAGAGTCCCCAGCATGACTGGACCGACTCTCATAACACACACCAGCCACTCGAGGCTATATCTCGGTGGGTCCGTACACCCAAACTCTGTGAACCCTCAGGTTCTAACTCTGGGAACCTTCCGGTTCCAACTCTAGAAACATGCACAACATAAATCCCGTGGGATTTATGCAGTACAACCCATCACGTACATCAAGCATACAAATACTCTGCTCACATAACCCCGGTTACTTACTCAAACTTGATCCCGGCTTGCTCCCAGGCCTCCATAATCAATTGCCCTAGGTCTGTATCCCGCCCCGCATGCCCGACACTCGCTCTTGTCAGCCTATACTCTGAGCTGACAGAACACTGCTGAATCCCAACAGCTAAGCACCCTCACATACTCATCGATCTCCCGAAGAATTCTCCAATTCTCCCCCACTTAAAGCACTGACTAACAGCCACCGATCGCCATTAACGACCTTCCAGAACAACCCCGCACAAAGAGAACACTTACACACTGACTGCTTCCCACAAGCATAAGCAACCCTCAGCAAAACACATCTCCTCCCTGATCAATCCGCTCGAAAGAATCCGGTCTTTCAATTATCCACTCCGCGACTGCAGATGCTACCTGACATTCAACCCAGTGCCGCATCTCCACTATCAACCCTCACGAATGATAACCAACGGAATTCCCAAACAATAACTCATAACCAAACCCACAACCTGCAAAAGGATGAATACCGCATCGAAAACCGCATAAGGATACCGGCACCAAAACACCAAACTATAACCATACCAAACCATCAGGGAACAACGAATGCCAAAGCGAAAACCTGAAGCACCAATCCATAACCATGCCAAACCCGCGAAACAACGAATATCGCGTCGAAATCCACACAAGATACCAGCACAAACAATACGCCACAATCAACGCAATATAATCAAGACATCGAGAAAGCATCATACCCGCAGCTGCCTCCGGCACTGCTCCGACTCCCTCTGCTGCAAGCTGATAAGCACGACCCTGAGCCGTTGGGGCTCCGCTCCATCCTGTCCCCTCCTGAACTCCTCAAGGCGGCCGGTGCTAGAGCCTGCACCGGTCCTGCAGAAAGCTGTGGACAGTTGACCCTCAAATGTCCAACCTGTCGACAATGATAACAAATCCTCAAATCCCGAATCGGCACTGACTGCCGACAATCCCGCGCATAGTGCCCCTCCTTTCCGCACTTGCGGCATGCACCACCGGACCAGCAAACTCCGGTGTGATCCCTCCCACACTTCCCACAAGTGTGGCCGCCCCGATCCCCCACTCTAACATCAAGGGTACTGGACCGTTTCGGCGCTGGCTGCGACTGCATCGGAGCCTGCCTCAGCTCACGCAACTGCAACTCAACCTCTAACTCACGCCGCATGGCGGCCTCTTGCAACACCAACAAGGTCTCGCACCTCTGCGCAGACACGAACTGTCTGATATCCCCCTTGAGCATGCTCAGATATCGGGACATCTGAGCCTGCTCCGAAGCGAACTCAGGGCAAAACATCGCCCTATCAATAAACATCCTGGTGATCTCATTCACCGACTCCGAATCCTGCTTTAGCTCAAGGAACTCCCGAGCCAATCTCTCCCCCTCATCTCGCGGAACATAGCGAGTACTGAACATCTCTCTGAACTGATCCCGTGAAACCGCAGCCCTCTGCGCATCGGAATATGACTCTGTGGTCAAGCTCCACCAATCCTTCGCCTCGAGCCCCAATAGGTCCAGAGCACACCTCACCCTCTGATCAGCAGGGCATAAACTCGTGAAGAAACACCCCTCCACATCTGATAAGCATCTCATGGCAACAATCGGGTCCTGAACTCCATCGAATGTGGGAGGCTTTGTATAATAGAAGTCCCGATACTAAAAACTCTGACTAGCTCCTCCCCTTGTCGCTGCTACAGCCGCTGTAGCCACCGCGGCAGCCGTCTCTACGAGAGCCGCATATCGCTCATCAAAATACTCAATCATGGGGGTCTTGATCGACCCAAAGAATTCCGGCAACTCAGCCCGGAACAATGCAACAACCCTATCACGCAGGATCTTGCGAATCCTCGCATCCAACTCGCTCGTGCTCGTCTGATCGATAACCTCAGACGGCACCGATCCACCCGGAACTCGCTCTCCAGCTCCTGACCTGATCCGGATCCACTATCATCATGCCTCGAAATCTCGATACCGAAGACACCATACCAATCTCAGACACTTCCCACAATCTTGGGATCCAACTCTCGCAACCCTACCCTAGAGATCATGGTTTCTCTGATACGCGTATGGGTCCTGTGCTTTCAGTAGTACGGGCCCATACTACCTTCCACACCTACCCATATTTGTATGAAGTACTACCACAATACCCTAGAGAACATGCATAACAACTATCAACCCTCACCACTAGAGGAACACTGAGAATATCCCATAAGGGACCCTAGGCTACATGCATCACAAATCAGGCAACATTATCATGAATTCCTGAAGATCCCTAGCCTAACTCTAGCATGTTGTTCTATCAAGCTCAATAAAACAAATATCATGTATGGTATCTTGGGGTTACTTACTGGCTCCGGCTGATCGTACCTCCGCGTCCTCCTTTTACTAAATTTGACAACCATTTTAATTTCTCTTTTTAAAATCCTCCTCGATTTGATACTGGAGTCACACGAATGTTCCCCCAATTCGCTCAAACCAAGGCTCTGATACCAACTTGTAACGTCCAAAATTTCAAAACAATTAAAACTTTTCAAAAACCACTCATTTTAATAACGTTGTTACAAAAGGTTTTCAATACATTATTTAACAGAGTATTTTCCCAGGTTCATATCATAAAACATCAACGCGAGGAACGGTACGATCACGCCTTTGCCTTGCCACAGACTCTTGAGAACCTGAAACATAAAACCACAACTGTAAGCCCGAAAGCTTAGTGAGATACCCCCAAAATACCAACCACATATACGCCCTTCCAGGCCACAACGTTCCGATCCATGTGTCTCAGGGGACTTCCGTCCCTGCTGGGTAAACCTTCCGGTCCTACCCACGCCGACCTTCCGGTCCACAACACAACATACTGCCTTCCGGCCCATAACATATTGCCTTCCGGCCCATAACATATTGCGTTCCGGCCCATAACATAAAATGCATACATAACATAACACAGCATAGGACGACCCTATATATCGGGTCACACCCCAAATCTAGCAATCATAACACATATTCATATAACAGTTCACAGACAACAATCGATCAACAAATCACATATCATAGCATTACTCTAAACAAGATACCGGTCTAGCCGGTCAGTAGCATAACATTACCCTACGAATCAGTCAAAATACTAAACGCGTACATACGCCTTTCCAGGCCATGACCTTCCGGTCCACATAGAAATGCCTTCCGGCCCATAACATGTAATGACAACTACCCGGATTTCCATCCGATAAAAGGGTCGGCCTTGGTGCCATAAACCCTAGCGATATAGTGAGGATAACTCACCTCGAAACTGCCGACTGAACAGATAGCTCAAGCTGCTCCGATCACTGATACGATCTCCACTTCTGGACAGCTACCAATGCACTGAACTCAAACAATAAACAACAATTACCAAAATACCCCTGGAACCACTGGTCAATCCTTGGTCAAAGACAAGGTCAAAGTCAACCCCTAACTGACCCTACTCGCCGAGTCAACCCTATGACTCGCCGAGTCCCCATACTCAGAACTTCACTCAATCCGCGATCTAACTCGCCGAGTCACCCCAAGACTCGCCGAGTTCAACAACTCTGAGTCCACTCGCCCTTGACTCACCAATTCTCTAAGATTCCCTTTCTACACGTCGAGTATCCCCCTTGACTCGACGAGTTCCTCCTAGACGAATCGCGGGGCCACCCCGACTCAACTCGCCGAGTCTGAAGAACAACTCGACGAGTCCCAGTTAATCTTCAAGCTACTCGCCGAGTCTATTCATCGGACTCGGTGAGTCCATGCCATGCAACCGCTCAAACTGCTTTCTAAGGTCAGAACTGCTCCGACCATTCATAGGTCTGGCCTTCCTAGACTGATTCATCACGTAAGATCCTCATTTCGGTGCTCATAATACACCCCATGACTCATAATTTACATTTTGACCTAAGGCATAAGGATTCCAATCCAAAACCTCCATTGATTCCCGAAATGCTGAGGCATGGGACATTCTGGACTTCCAAAGGTCCCAATACAGGGTTCCAGCCGCTTGGGGGACTAAGGTAACACTCAATCTAGCCACAAAAGGGTTCAATAAACCCTAAATCCATAAACACATCAACATAGAAGAGTGCAACTCGAAATATTACCTGAATAACGTGCTCTCTGTGTCCCCAATCCTCAGAATGTGGCTTCTCTTGTTGTTCCCTTAACCAAGCCTCCTCTTCCTTGCAAAACAACACTTCCAAAATCAACAATGGTCTTCTACCTTGCTCCAGATGCTCACAATCGAATTAGGGCTTCACTCACAGGACTAGGGTGAACAATGACGGCCATAAGGCCCCTTATATGTGTCCCCAAGCCTGGAAGGTTAGGGTTTCGCTAAACAGCGTGGACTCGCCGAGTCCATATCCGGACTCGTCGAGTCCAGTCGCGAACCCGCGACCAGATCTGCGATCCTACTCGGCGAGTCTCAGCTCCAACTCGCTGAGTCCCCTCTTAAGACACCCAAAATCATAATTATAGCAATATCTGGAATTTCGGGCTGCTACAACTCTCCCCCACTAGGACTAGACTTCGCCCTCGAACTCTCACTCTGAAAATAGCTCTGGATGCTGCTCCCACATCTCATGCTCCGGCTCCAAGGTCACTTCCGATCCCTTCCGATGCTGCCACTGAACTAACACCAGAGGTATCTCCTTATTCCTCAGAACCTCGATCTTCCGATCTCTGATGACCACTGGTCTCTCGGCATAATTCAGGCTCGCATCCACCTGAATGTCTTCTAATGGGACCACTGCCGACTCATCGGCTATATACTTTCTCAATTGCGACACATGAAAATTGTCATGGATTTGTCTCAAATCCGTTGGCAACTCCAAACGGTAGGCCACCCAGCCTACCCTCGCAACCAAATGAAAAGGCCCAATATATCGGGGCCCCAACTTGCCCCTCTTCCTGAATCGAATCACTCCTTTCCAAGGAGAGACCTTCAGGAGTACGAAGTCGCCGACCTGAAACTCAAGCTCGGACCGACGTCTATCTTCATAACTTTCCCGTCGGCTCTGGGCGGTCAATAACCTCTGTCTAATCTGCTGAATCTGCTCTGACGACTGAAGCACGATCTCTGTACTGCCCATCACTCTCTGTAACCGAGAATTACCCAAGATGCAACTCTGCTCTAAATCTCAACAATCACTCGACCCATAAGGGCTAGGAAACCATGAACCACCGGATCCCCGATCCAAAGCCCACTTTGTCCATTCCGGACCGACTGAGGGACCCATTCTCACTCTCAGAGCAACTCTCACGAGTTCTCCTCTTGCAATCACATACACCTGCTGAACTAGCCCCCCCCCCCCCCCAACACCCATAGGTTGGAAGACCCGATACACTGATGATATCCTCGAACATCTCCCAGGATGGACCACTAATATCCACCCTATACCCTGATCAGAATCACACTGAGAATTCAAGATTCTCTCTCTCCCTGCATCCCTTCTGAGCCTCAACAAACATCCCAAACCGGATGAGTTCCTGCTTCACTGCTGCGTACACGATGCTCAACACCATACTCGAAGTACTCTAACCATAACTCTGCTCTGCAGCTTTCACTTTCGTGAACTTGCACTCCCCTTCGGAGTTACACACCTTTCTCTTTTCCTTTTCCAAGGTACCCTCTTGACCATAATGCCACTCCAACCGGTGCCACGGTGCTCGCTCCAAGCGACACCACCCTTTTTGCGTAACCGCTATTCACATACTCTGGTTCTCATTGCAGGGGCTCTCAAGCCCATGCACTCTCTCCACTCCAAAAAATCACTACCTCAACTAAACAAAATCACTAACCCGGGGCCAGACCTTTTAATGTAATCACACTGCAACATACAAAATCCGAAATCTCAAACTAATCCAACAATACTATCAGAGTCCCCAACATGACTGGACCGACTCTCATAACACACACCAGCCACTCGAGGCTATATCTCGGTGGGTCCGTACACCCAAACTCTGTGAACCCTCAGGTTCTAACTATGGGAACCTTCCGGTTCCAACTCTAGAAACATGCACAACATAAATCCCATGGGATTTATGCAGTACAACCCATCACGTACATCAAGCATACAAATACTCTGCTCACATAACCCCGGTTACTTACTCAAACTTGATCCCGGCTTGCTCCCAGGCCTCCATAATCAATTGCCCTAGGTCTGTATCCCGCCCCGCATACCCGACACTCGCTCTTGTCAGCCTATACTCTGAGCTGACAGAACACTGCTGAATCCCAACAGCTAAGCACCCTCACATACTCATCGATCTCCCGGAGAATTCTCCAATTCTCCCCCACTTAAAGCACTGACTAACAGCCACCGATCGCCATTAACGACCTTCCAGAACAACCCCGCACAAAGAGAACACTTACACACTGACTGCTTCCCACAAGCATAAGCAACCCTCAGCAAAACACATCTCCTCCCTGATCAATCCGCTCGAAAGAATCCGGTCTTTCAGTTATCCACTCCGCGACTGCAGATGCTACCCGACATTCAACCCAGTGCCGCATCTCCACTATCAACCCTCACGAATGATAACCAACGGAATTCCCAAACAATAACTCATAACCAAACCCACAACCCCAAATCTTGATGTGGTCTAAATTGCGAACTTTCCCAGTCCACATCTTGTAAGGTGTTTTGACAACCTTTTTAGTAGGGACTAGATTAAGGATATGGGCGGCAGTCTCTAAGGGATACTCCCAAAGTGAGGTTGGTAACAAACCTTGACTCATCATGGATCGAAGCATGTCTAACAAGGTTCGATTACGCCTCTCAGCCACACCATTAATCTCTGGTGTTCCGGGAGGTGTAAATTGAGAAACAATTCCACATTCCTTAAGATAGTCAAGGAACTTTGTACTAAGATACTCTCTTCCTCGATCGGATCAGAGCATCTTATTGTTCCTGCCCAGCTGATTCTCCATTTTCTATTTAACCTTTGAACTTTTTCAAAGGTTTCTGACTTATGCTTGATTAAGTAGACATAGCCATATCTACTGTAATCATCAGTAAAAGTCACATTGAAGCGGTTAGCATCCCTAGTGGTAGTTCTAAAGGGTCCACACACATCCGTATGTATGAGGTCCAACTAATCTTCATCCTTACCACAAGTACCAATGAAGGGTGACTTTGTCATTTTTCCATGGAAACATGTCTCAAAACTATCATCAGACCTTAAGTCAAACGACTCTAAGACACCAGCCTTATGGAGTTGCCCTATGTGCTTCTTGTTAACATTTCCAAGACGACAATGCCACAAGGATGCTTTATCCAAACCAGTGGAAGAATCGATATGTAATACATTATTTCCTAAGTTATCTACGACCAAAAGAGTTTCATATACACCATCGCAAGGTAATGCTTTAAAATAAATAACATTATTATAAAAGGCGTTAATAGCAACGACTTCATTATCAAATGAAAAAGTAAATCCTTATTTGTACAAGCAACGAAAGGAAATAATATGTCTCGCCTTTTCAGACTAGTAACAACACTTATTCAAATCTAAAACTAACCCACTCCTTATCAACAAAGAATAAACTCCAATCTTGGTGACGGGTGAAGCTTTTCCTATTCCCCATGATCAAGTTTATCTATCCGTGCTCCACATCCTCACTTCTTCTTAGGCTCTGCTAATTAGAACATATATGAATACCGCAACTTGTATCAAGAACCCAAGAAGTAGTATGTGGTGAGTTATTAGACAATATAGTGTAAATACCTGCATGGGTAGGTTTGACCTTCCCATCCTTAACATCTTGCAGGTACTTAGGGCAGTTTCGTTTCCAGTGCCCATTTTCCTGACAATAGAAGCATCGAGCTTCCTTTGGGTTGGAAGAAGGAGTGACAAAATCTCCTTTGGTTCTACTTGAAGTGGAGCCATCAAGAGACTTTCCCTTGGTACCCTTCAAAGGGGTCTTCCTCTTCTTCCCTCTACTTTGCCCGATTGCCAGAACAGGGGCGGTGTTTGTAGTAGGAGTAGTAAAAACGAATTTACTTTTGAGACCAGTTTCAGTTGTCTTCAAAAGTCCTTGAAGTTTGCTGAGTGTGATCTCCTCCTTGTTCATGTGATAAGTCATTCAGAATTGATCATAACAAGTAGGTAAGTAGTGCACTATGATATCAATAGCCAACTCCTTAGGGAAGTTCACATTCAAATTCAGCAAACGGTCCACAAACCTTTGCATTTTCTGCATGTAACCCACGATGGATTAACCATCCTTCATTCGGGTTGTTATCATGGAAGAGATGATTTCATACCTCTCTTGATGAACACTCTGATGGTAGCATTCCATCAGGTCCATGTGCATCTCAAAAGGGTAAAAGTCCTCATAAGACTTCTGGAGTTCAGCTGTCATTGTGGCCAACATGATACATGCCACTTTGGTAGAATCTCTCTCATGTGCCCTAAAGTCAGCGATCTCCTATGGAAAAACAGTAGACTCGACAATTTCTTTCAGCTCCTTATCAAGGATATATTCCTCGTCCTCGTAGCACGTTACCATCCTGTTGTTCATGCTCCAATCATTAAAGTTTGAACCATCAAAGATGACTCTCCCACAAAGGTTCATGAGAGAGAAGGAGCCGGAAGGGTTTGAGCCAGAAGCAGCATTGTTTGAAGACATCTGAAAAGAAGAAAGACAAGTTTAGATTAGATATAGAATCCTTAATAAGACACCCAAATGTAATATTAACGCTACGACCCAACACAATACTTTATAACTTGGATGAGGGATCCCGTAGTCCAAGCTATAAAATATTTAAAGGTAGGCGAATGACGATTCACCAATTTCCACCATGAAAAATGAAATAAATTATTAGGTTTTAATTGGATTGAAACTCCTAGATCTTGTTAAGACTCACTGAACTTTTCAATGGCATGTTTAAATCTCGATTGTGCCCTCTCAAGTTTGTGACTGGGATGCCGAGGATCACAAACAAGGTGTGAATACCCATGAAAATTAACTTCGTACCCTTAATCTTTATCACCTAATTAGTGTTTCGGTTACCCACACATGCTCCACCGATCTATGAGAAACATTAAGTCACCCTTTTCCACCCTTAGTAGTCCATGTTAGTGTGTCGGTTACCCACACACGCTCCACGAATGACTTGGTAAGGTACAAAGTATAATTTCATGGGTTAGCACCAATTTCACATTTTCCTAAAGTAACTAAGATTGGGAATTTATAAAAGGTTTAGTTACTTTATATTTTTCATTATACTTTTAATGAGAATTGTAGTCCTTGTCCTACCCATTCGACTAACGACCCTCCACCAGTCAAAGAAGTGGTGGGTGAGGTGGACACCCATTAAGCTGCCATTTCATAGGCAACAACTTTATACCCTCTTATAGACCAGCTTCGTGAATGGGGCCTACTAACAGTAAAACAGACTTGCTCTTATATATATATATATATATATATATATATATATATATATATATATATATATATATATATATTAATAACTTATAATACTATAAAGTATAAGAGTTGAATTTTAACTTTTAAAAACTCTAGGTTTTGGAATTAAAGTTTTCTAAAGTGAATTTACAAATTCCAAAACTTGAGGGCATGTTTTGAAACTATTAAAAACCTTTCATATTCAATAAGTTATGAGTTTAATGGTTTAATAAAATGAAGACTTTTCATTTTATGTAACCTATAGTTCTTTAATGACTCTTTAAAGAAATGACTTTTGGTAATCTATAACTTAAGGACAAATTATGGATTCCATCAATAACATTTAGATCAAGAATTACGTCATCAAACAATTTGCAAATAATTTCATGATCTACCAAAACTCATAAGCATGAACATTCATATCAACTATTTCAAGAATCATATAAACATATATAAAACATGAAAATTTGATCATAACTATTGAAAATGGATTAGAATAATCATTACACCATTAAAAACAGGTTTTATAAGTCCAAAATAGTTTAGGGTAGTGATTATAGTCCATTTCCAGCAGCAAAACTCGAAATTCTGCGCACGCGGCTTACTACTCGTCAAGTGCAAAAGCCTACTCAACGAGTAGGATGAATTTCCTCTTGGACTCGTCGAGTCCCCCCATGGACTCGACGAGTCCACTACAAAATGAACATAAATATCGATTTTTTCAAGCAGTTTGCATCAAATACAAAGAAAACAAGCCTAGGCTCTGATACCACTGATGGGTTTTGAGCATTCTAACACTCCTATGGTGCACATGCAACCCTAGAAACCTTGGATCTATGTTTTCTATAATATTAATGAAAATTTGACTTTTCCAAGGTTCTCATCCTAACTAGCATGGCATGGGGTACTTGTAATATAAAAACTAGTAGAATGACATAACTTTCTTGTAGCTTTGATTCCTTAAGACCCTGTGAGCCTATCACCCCAAATGCGATGCCTCAAATGTTTCACACAACACCACAACGCTTGGAATAACTGGAGAGAAGAACACTTGATCACAAAATCGGCTAGCCTTCACCCTTTTAGTCTTATTTCCGATTTTACTCCACAATAGGTTCTTTATATAGTGTGTCACATGTAGGGTTACACCATGCAAACCATAATGTGCATGAATTTTCATTTCCTCCATGATCCTGTTGGATTAATGTCTAATTCCATAACTATAATTGGTAAGACTTGACCTAACCCGACATGGTCCATTTGGGTTGCATGGCATCGGGACAATTGGATAGACAAGATGTGGAAAAAGGATACTAGTCATTTATATTAATATATTATAAGTTCTAATATATTAATATATAATCATATTATTTAATTAGTATTGATCAAGAATTAATTTATAATTAATTAAGTGATCAAAAGGAACTAATTAAATATGGACTCTAAGATATATGTGTGTGATGGGCCAAGTTCATTTAGGTTGGGCTAAGCTTTCATGGATAGTCCATGGAGTGTTTAGCTCATGGATCATATGAAATGAAAGGTCATGGGTATTAGGGTTTAATCCTAATCTCCACACTATATAAAGATGTCCTTGGTAGGTGAGATTAGCACTAGTGTGTGTACACGAAAGGGCCAGACCGATTTCACTAAAGAACACCAAAGTATCCTTATTCTCAAGGTTATTCCAAGTGTTCATGGTGTTGTGTGAATCATTTGAGGTGTCCCACTTGTGGCACTAGGAATTCAAGCTTCATGAAGACAAGTTACATAAAAAAAGTATGTATTCTATCTATTTTATTACCCAAGTATATCATATTTGTATGCTAGTATAGGGTAATATCTTGGAAACTTCATATTTGCATGTATAATAGAGAAAACATAGATATAAGGTATTTTGGGTTGTATGTACACCATAGGATGTTGTAGTATACTAAAACCCAACAGTGGTATCAGAGACATAGGTTGTTTTCTGTTATATTCATGGAAATGTTTGATTTTTCAAAGTTGAAAAAAAAAAGAAAAAAAACATGAAGTTTGTCAAATTTTAAGATAATTACTTGTTTTTGTGAAAAAGTTAATTATTTGTAAAATTTGAATCATTTTCTATATGAGTTGAATTAGGTCAAATTTAGTTAAAGATAAAAAGATATGATTATTTTATTACTTTCAAAAGTTTGATCTAAATGTTTTAAGGAGTTACAAATTTTACATAAAATTTTGGAGCTCAAAAGTTTTTTTTTAAAGTTGTGATCTTAAGTGTTTTTGAAACCTCCAAAATTTTGGATTACCAAAACTTTTATGTTTCCTTGATTTATGAGTTAGTTTTGATTAATGGAAAAAATTGTGTTTTAGTTGTTTTCAATCCTAATTAATATAGAGGTAGTTCATAAAATGGGTGTTTTTGTAACATGTCCTCAAGTTACATAAAAGTCACATTTATGAATCTTAAAACTCATAACAATGCCATAGGTTACATAAAAAAATGAAGACTCTTTTTCATTAAATAGTATTATGACTCCATAACTTATCCTCAAGTTATGGATGTTTAAGAGTCACTTCTTTAAAAGTGTTATTAAAGAATAAAAAGTTACATAAAAAATGAAGAGTCTTCATTTTAATGAACCATTAAACTCATAAGTTATGAAATGAAAAGTTTTGAATAGTTTCAAAAACTTGCCCTCAAGTTTTGTAATTAGTAAAGTTTTCACTTATGAATACTTTAATTTCATGTTAAGCCCTTAGAATTTTAAAAGTTAAAATTCAACCCTTATACTTTATAATATTATAAGCTAATAATATTTATATATATGTATAAGCGTAAAGTCGTCTTACCATTAGTAGGCTTCATTCACGAAGCCGGTCTATAAAGAGGGTATAAGGTAACTGCCTATAAAATGGCAGTTTAATGGGTGTCCACTCTCACCCACCGTTTCCTTGACCGGTGGAGGGTCATTATTCGAACGGGTAGGACTGGGACTATAATTATCCCTTCGTTAAAGGTATTAATGATAAATACTAAGTAACTAAACTCTTATTAATACCCAATCTTAGTTACTTAGGAAAATGTGAGCTTGGTGCTAACCAATGAAATTACACTTTGCACTTCGCTTAAGTCAATTAGTGGAGCATGTGTGGTTAACCGGCACACTAGCTTGATTTAACAAGGTAGGCAAAAGGTAACTTAATGTTTATCATAGTATCGGTGGAGCGTGTGTGGTTAACCGACACATCAATTGAGGGGTAAATATTAAGGGACCAAGTATATTTGCATGATTATTCGCACTATGTTTTGTGATCCTCGGTATCCCAGTCACAAAACCTGAAGGGGACACTCGAGATTAACATGCCTTTGAAAAGTTCAATGAATCTCAAAAGAATCTAGGAGTTTCAAAACTAATTAAAACCGAATAATACATTGCGTTTATCTTGGTAGAAATTGGTGAATCGTCATCCACCTACCTTCAAATATTTTATAGCTTGGATTACGACATCCCTCTTCCAAGTTATAAAATGGTTTGTTGGGTCCTAGCCTTAATATTTCATATTGGGTGTTATATTAAGAACTTTAGATCAACTATCTTGAATATCTCCTAGAAAGATGTCTAGTTCAAACATCTATGATCCTCCCAAATCTGTTGGAACTTTACCTCCTCCAATTATTCTCCCTAACCCACAAGTTCAAGGTCACTCAAACCATATTGGCAAGGAAGGTCTACGTGTGATCGCATCTTGGAGATGAAGTCACATATTGACAAGTCGGGAGAGTTGGGTGTCAAACTCTTGAGAAAGTTGGTGGTTCAATCACTTTCTAAGTCACATAGTGCATTCCTTTGGGACTACTATGAAACAGACTATGACATGACACTTAATGATCTTATCTATTTGCTTGGTGTTGCTGAATCAGCAATTTGGAGCACTAAGAGAGCAAATTTGATAAGTATATCAACTTCCCAAACTACCATGGACATTGACAATGGTGACATTGGATATCTAGAAAAGCCTTCTCTTCCCAAGGAAAGGGATTGACCATATTCAACTAGGTTGACCAAATGGTAAAGAGAAAGGCTAAGTCTGCGATAGTCCGATCTACGATTCCCAAAGATTCCCTATGTTTCTCTTGCCAAAGGAAGCGGCATTCATTGCGAAGCAACCTATTTACCTGAAAGATCATAAGGTTGATCAAGTCAAGAAGGTTGACTCTACTTCAGGTAAAGTCCACTATCTAACTCTGTTAAGTTTCTATTCTGAGATTCTTGTTACATGATATGACTGGGTCACATGTTGATGTTTTAAGAATCAAAGAAAAGTGAAGAAACTTAAAGGAAGTATATGCTGATTCTGATCGTGAAGATAGATCTCGATCACATGGTTCTATGATCTGAAATTTGAGCTGTTGCTTAGGAGTTATGATATATTGCTTAGGAATAGATAACAACAAAGTTTTTCTTGCGCTTTTGCACTGTAACGATAGTTTTTCCGCAAAGTTTTTAAAAATAAAAGGAAAAAAATTTGATTTTATTTATTTTAAAAATATCCTTACAGTGGCATTTATGAAAAGGAAAAAAAATTGTTTCTTATATGATTCCATTAATAGCAAGAGTGGAAATATGAATTTGATTCTTTCATTTGTGGTAGTGTCTAAAATTTCCAAATAAGGAAAGATTCTCATCACCCAAGTTTCAGTTGGATAGAAACTTGGAATCATGCAAGTTGTATAGTATGATGAATGAGAACTTTCAAGCATTGGAAAATTAAGACTAATTACTTGTTCACATGGATGTGTGAGTCAAGTAAAGGACTAAGGGATCGAGTACACATTCTTGTGCACTGATCAAGCCCACCACAAATGTAACTTGAGTGACATGTCTTAAAGAAGGTTTATTAACACTAGTGAAATGTAAGAGTAAAAGGTTTTCTACTCTTGTACATTTGAATTTCGTAAGTTGTGATGTTTTGGATAAAACAGAGACCAACTTAGGCCAGTTGTGTTAAGTGTTTGTCTTAATTAGAATCCACACTATCACTTGAATATTTGGCAAGAAAGTCTTATAGGTCAAGGAGACAGTGGGAGTCTAAAAGATCCTGAAAGGGTTTTGAGAAGTAATCAAGAATAAAACCTGTATTTCATCACTAGCACACAACTAGAGGTTCATAACCTATCGTGTTGACATTTCTGTGCCTATTCTAATTAAGTTGGCTATATATATATATATATATATATATATATATATATATATATATATGAGTTCATCATGTTCTCAATTGTTTGCATAACTACTTGGAAGTAATGGCAGGCCCTTGTGCTGCCAGGTGGCAAGAGGTTAAGATTGCACAAGTTCAATCCATATGAGTTAGGATTTGTCACTAACCTAGTCTTATGATTATGGTTTCACAAATGCACATGGATGAGAACACATACACCATAAAATCTAAGTGTCATAAGGTTTCTCTCTGATTCATGAAATTTATGGTGAGGAAATTCTTTCACTAAGTAGATTTTAAGTAGATAGCAATTGTGATATTTACAGTTCTCAAAGTCGTTAGTGGAGCGTGCATGGTTAACTGACACACTAACATGGACTTATGAGAAATGGAAAAGGTCTAAACAATTGAGACTATGATTACCGCATCCCTTTTCATAGTTTTGAAATTGTTTAGACACACCTGTGAGCTATCTAAGATAAGGTGTATAATTTTGATAAAGCCTTATCAAAGCAATGTAGTATTAGAAATCTTAACTTTAGTAAGAATGTCAATAAAGTATTGACTTCTAGAGGTCCAACTATTTTCTGGATACATGTCAAAGCTATTGGCAGCATAAGTGTTATGCTAATAATCATCATGTTAGTGGGAGCATGATAATTATGATAAGTATTGCAAGTTAGAAATGTTAATTATAGAAAAACAAAAGTTTCAATTCGGGTTTGAAAAGTTGTTTTGTTATATTTAAGGGAGAGGATTTTATACTTCATTTCAATTCTACAAGCTTAGATTGAGATTTTAATCAACTTTAGTCAAGGATATATATATATATGAATGTTATGTTGGAATTGTTCAACATAAGGAAATTCTATATGTGGCCTTCTCAAAATTCGATTATGATTACGACATCCCTCTTCATAGTTCGAATTGTGAGACACTGCAAATAAAATTTTTACATCATGAATCGTATCCCATTTACTTTGGGTACAAGATCGATTACATGTGCTATAATATTTATCCTTTCTGAATTTTTCCAAATTCCTTGGGGCATTAAGGGGAAAATGTATAGAATTGATATATGACTAAAGTGATTAAGCAATTGTCGAGGACAATCTAAGGTTTACAAAAGATTGGTTGCTCAAGGACAGTTGGAAGTATAGTGTGAATTTTGGAAGGACCATATTGACATCGTCTAAAAAGAGGCACCACTTGTTCAAAAGTGGTAGTCAAAATGGGAATATAGAGTTGTCTCCATAGATAGAAGCAATCTGTGTAAGATTAGAAAAAACTTAGTGCAAGAAGCATGTTCAAAGAAATGCATACTTTGAACATAAGGCTTTGTGTCCATGGAGTAGGTCTTCATTGGAATACCCTGTAATGGTTATTGACCTGTCTTTGTGACTTTGTACACATTCATTGCAAGAGGGTAGTGCATTTAAGTTTAAAGCCTAACAAGATTTCGACTTGGGAGTGTGAAATTAGAATCATTTAAAGTTTGGTCAATTGGTTTTTTCACAAAGTAAGGATCATAGACAAACATAGAGTTCATACTTGGTATATGGCATAGTTATTGTTTAGAAAAACATAGTGTACATGCTTGGAGCATGGGACAACTAGTTTTTTTAATTCAAGTATAAAGTTGATAAAACGGAAACAATGAATAATGAGTAATCAGTATGGTGATAAATAAAAGTGGTCTATTTATATTCATAGGGTTTGATACCATATTTGATTCATTTATTCTTGTGTTTCACTTTGCATGTTTTGACTTCCAGAATAACTAGGTTATTGCACTGAATGACTAAGTTATTCAAACCATCCATAGTCGGTCATATGTTGGAAGTAGATATGAATCAAGACGGTCATGGGTTGGCTTGTAGAGGTCCAAGTTGGTGGACAAAGTTGTGCTACAACACTCATGAGTGCTCATAAGTTCTGAGTATTGGATTCAACTCACACTCATTGGATTGACTTCATGGATTTTATCACGAGTGATCATGAGACGATAATATCTTATATTATTCAAACCTAGAGATATGATTTGTTACTATGAGCTGGTTGTACATTGATTGCACAAAACCACATTGGTAACTCGATGTTATAAAATGTGCCTTTGTGTATGATTCAACAAGTAGTAGAATAAGCCATATGAGTCGAATTTTATCCATTCCTTTTACCTTCAGGATAAAAGCAATATATGTGGGCCCCTCGATGATTTACTGGTGACACATGTGAGTGATTGGCCAAGCCATGACTGATTTGATTTGTTCATTCAGTCAGTCATCATAAATCAGAAATCAGGAAACAACAAATGAACATAGAGAATGATTATAATCAATGTCTCAGTCCATATGATATCTAGAATGGAGGAATATATGATCCCTTATCTAATGGACAAGTCATTGACAAAGGTCAGAGTTCATCGACAAGGTCAGAGTTTGACAGAAGCTTTTGAGTGCTATGATTGCTAGTCGGGGTTTGAAGTCATACTCAATAATAGTTTTAGACTTATCATGTGGGAGACTGTTGGATTAATGTCTAAGTCCATAACTATAATTGGTAACACTTGACCCGACCCGGCATGGTCCATTTGGGTTGCATGGCATCAGTACAATTGGATAGATAAGATGAGGAAAAAGGATACTAGTGATTTATATTAATATATTATAAGTTCTACTATATTAATATATAATCATATTATTTAATTAGTATTGATCAAGAATTAATTTATAATTAATTAAGTGATCAAAAGGAAATAATTAAATATGGACTCTAAGATATATGTGTGTGATGGGCAAAGTTCATTTAGATTGGGCTAAGCTTTCATGGATAGTCCATGGAGTGTTTAACCCATTGATCATACGAAATGAAAGGCCATCGGTATTAGGGTTTAACCCTAATCTCCACGCTATATAAATATGTCCTTGGTTGGTGAAATTGGCACTAGTGTGTGTACACGAATGGGCAAGCCCGATTTCACTAGATAAAACCAAAGTATCCTTATTCTCAAGGTTATTCCATGTGTTTATGGTGTTGTGTGAACCATTTGAGGTGTCACACTTGGGGTACTAGGCACTCAAGCTTCATGAAGACAAGTTACATCAAAAGGTATGTATTTTATCTATTTTATTGCCCAAGTATATGATATATGTATGCTAGTATAGGGTAATATCTAAGAAACTTCATATTTGCATGTATAATAGAGAAAACACAGATCCAAGGTATTTAGGGTTATATGTGCACCATAGGATGTTGTAGTATACTAAAACCCAACATATCCCTGGGTTGTAACCTCCATGGAGCATCCATCGAGCACCCAATGGGTCCTAGCCCAATCTAGTGAATCGTGAACCATAAGCCCACTATACAACAATGAATGATTTACAAATCAATCCCCGTACAATTAATTAGTATGCTTTTGATCACAAAATTAATTCCAAATTAATTATTGATCGATACTAATTAAATAATATGATTTCATATTAATATATTATAACTTATAATATATTAACAAACTAGGTGTGACACCCGTATGTTATACGGGTTTGATAAAAAAACTTTATACGAAAGTTTAAAGAAAATTTTATTTAAATTTGAAATTTTAGATTTGAAATTTAAAATTTAAAATATGAATTTAAAAGGAAACATATAAAATACTATATGAAAACTAATATTATAACTTATTGGTTATTTTCAATTAAGGCAATTATTAATTGAGGTTTAAATATGATGTGTTAATTAAGAAAATATAAAAAATGAAAAAATGGCAAATGGAAAAAACAATTAATCAAAAATACTAAGAGATGACATGTGTCCAAAGTAATAAGAGAGTGACATGTGTCAAAATTATTTTCATTTATTAGGGAGGATCTTAAGTGCCTTTTTCTCATTTTGTCTATCCAATTGTCATGATGCCATGCCACCCAAATGAACCATGCCAAACCAAGTCAAGTACATAACAAATATAGTTATGGACTTAGATACCTTATCCAACACATATTTCTATGGATTTTATCACCAAATTACTGATAACTACGCGAGGCTTCGATGCGATATGGGTGATTTTGGACCAGTTGACTAAGAGTGCTCACTTCCTTGCTATCAGTGAGAGCTCTTCTGCAGAGATATTGGCCGAGATTTATGTAAGAGAGGTGGTGGCACGGCATGGAGTGCTGACATCGATAGTTTCAGATCGGGATGTGCGTTTTACTTCCAGATTCTAGAAGAGGTTTCATGAGGAGTTTGGTACCCGATTGCACTTCAATATTATATACCACCCACAAACTGGCTTACAGAGTCAGCGGATGATTCAGACGCTTGATGACATGCTGCGAGCATGTGTTATGTACTTCAGAGGAAGTTGGGACACCTATTTTCCATTGGCTAAGTTTTCTTATAACAACAGCCACCATTCTAGTATTGGTATTCCTCCCGTTGAGATCTTATATGGGATGAGGTGTCGAACCCCCATTTGTTAGGGAGAGGTAGGGCAGAGAGTGATGGGTAGCACTGAGATATTGCTGAAGATGACTGAGCGGATTCAGCAGGTCAGACAGAGGTTACTAACAACTTAGAGTCGGTAAAAGAGTTATGCATATTGGCGACGATCCGATCTAGAGTTCTAGGTTGGAGATTTTGTCCTCCTGAAGGTATCCCCGTGGAAAGTGGTGATCCGATTCAGGAAGAGGGGAAAGTTAGGTCCTAGATATATCGGTCCTTTCCAAGTGCCTGCCAGAGTGGGGAAGGTAGCCTATCGGTTAGAGCTACATTCAGAGTTAAGCCAGATTCATAACACCTTCCATGTGCCTCAGTTGAGGAAGTATGTAGCTGATGAGAGGGTGGTGGTACCCTTAGAGGACAATCAGGTAGATGCTAGCCTGAATTACATCGAGAGACCGATATCAATTTTGGATAGAAAAGTTAAGACCTTGAGGAACAAGGTGATGCGACTGGTTAAGGTGTAGTGGGAGCACCATAGGGGATTCGAGTGGACTTGGGAGCCGGAGTCAAAGATGCACAAGCAGTACCCAAAGTTGTTTCTGGAGCATGACTTCGAGGGTGAAGTATGATTCTAGTAGGGGTAAATTCTAACATCCCGACTCCCAGGTATAATATTTATATTTATTTATGAGTTGGTTGAGCAACTCAACGAGTTGGATGCCCCAAGTCGTCGAATAGAGCCGGATTGACCATGTGGGTTTTACGACCAACTCGACGAGTCACAGAGACCAACTCTATGAGTTGGCGCTGTGAGAGGAAACCCTAGTTCTCCGAGGTTCGGTCCTATTTAAAGGACCTTAAGCCCTCATTTCCACCTCACCAGCCACCTTATTCCCATATGTGAAACACTAATCGCCTATACTGAGCTAAGAGAGAGAGAGAGAGAGAGAGAGAGAGAGAGAGAGCGAGAGAGAGAGAGATAGATAGAGAGAGAGAGAGAGAGAGCTAATCATTGGGCATTTTAGTGCACTTTTTGAAGAGAAGAGTGGAGTATCAAAGCAAGGAACAAGAACAGACTGTTGGATCTGGTGTTATTTCATTTAGAGCTTTTGTTGAAGGTAAAAAGTCTCCACCTTTCTCATTAGTTTGATTAGATCTCATTTGATGGAGTTTTTGGGATTATTCCATCTTTCCTGGAGGCTTTGAGTGTGTTGAACTTACCATGAGATTGAGGCTTCAGATCGTGACCTTGTGAGGTCCCTAGAGTCAAAAGGTGGAAGCTTTATCAAGCTAATAGAAGAGCTTTCATGATTAAGACCCTAAATGGAAGTTGTTTTCGCATTTCAAACCTTAGGTGCCATGCATGGACGTAAACCTTATAGCTTTACGTGGTATACCAACCTTGGGAGGCTAGATCTAGAGTTTGGGGTTGTGAATCTGCCTTAAAATGTCTGAATCAGAAAAGGGTCTGGACGGACTCGGCGAGTCGATGAGCTGACTTGACGAGTCGGCTAGGGTTTTACCCAACAAGTCTAGACAGGAGTAACTCATCAAGTTGATGAAACAACTCGACAAGTTAAGTTGGGTTTTCGTGAGTTTTAAGAAGGAGCGAGGGGACTCGACATGTCACATAGATGCACTCGACGAGTTGGGTCAATGCAGACTGGTGACTCGAGTGTTGACTTCAGTGAACTTTAGGGTTTGGTCCAGACAGGGAGTATAAAGACCATGGAAGGGTAGAATGGTCTTTTACCCATTCCAAGAGTTAGAGAGAGAGAGAGAGAGAGAGAGAATATCCTTTGGTTTACTTAGAGTTGTGAATAGAGTGTTAATTGGAGATAATTATCATATGTGTTAGGCGGAGGCTAGATCGGTGATTCGTGTATGAGGTTTATTTGCTTGATTGCGAGGTGAGTCTTCTCACTATACTTACCTAGAGTGGTAATATTTGTGTGACCTGAGGGTCTTAAGTTCTTATATTAAGTATCGTGATATCCTGCATTATGTCTTTGTGATTTATGTTTTGTATTATTATGAGCTTACTGAGTTAGGACCGGAGGGTCCACCTAAGTTGTAGGACCGGAGGGTTCCACTCAGACACATTGACTGGAGGGTCTTATTCAAGTATAGCCATGAGAGGCTAATGAGATGTGCGTGATATTTTGGGGAACACACTAATCTTCGTGCTTACCATGTTATGTGTTATGTGTTTCATGTACTTCACATGAGCACGGGAAGGCGCCGACTTGATTGTACACACGAGCCAGAGTTATATTTTGAGGATCCTGGATTGTGTTTAAACAAATATTGAACATGTGTTTTTGAGTAGTTGTCATTTTGGGATTTGTGAACTATGTTTATGAGAATTATGTGATTTTTAAAAATGAAAATTTTGTTTGAAAATTTACGGTGTTACACTCTGATTGACTATGAGCGTCAGCTGGTGATAGTTCGAGAACCTAGTGGGGGAGTGTTGACTATGTACGATGAGGGTACTAGATCAGGATCCACTTTCTGTTTTGCCGCCAGGGGAAAGGCAGAGTTTGCAGGATGGGTGTATGGGTTATCTAGCATAGGTGATGGATACTCGGGTTGAGATCTCTATTTATGATTTTATAGTGGTATGTGATTTTTCGATGTATTTCCCGAGGAATTACAGGTGTGCTTCTTGATAGAAAATTGGAGTTCCAGATCGATCTGATTCCAAGTGCAGCACCGATTGCCAAGGCATAATACGAGCTGAAACACGATTATATTACTCTGGGTGTTCTTAATTTTGTTTGTTTTCTAATCTCGTTTCTCAACTCGATTAAATCACAACTACATTTGGTATCAGAATCATACTACAATGATCTAATTTTCATCTTCTGTCATATGTATTTTGAGTCTCATATTGGATTCAAAAGTTTCCGCACTTTTGATACTGAAAATCATCTTTGATCTTCAGTTGTGATTCGATTCTGCAACTAGTTTGTTTAATCCAGTGTTCTACTTGCTTTTTATGATCAATTCATCCATTAATTCTCAAATTTCTGATGTTTTTTTGAGAATTTGTCCATACATCAATGGCGAATTTCAATATGAACACGATGATGCCTTTTTCTCATCTTCTAGGATATTCAACAAAAATTCCTAAGCTAATTCCAGAGTATTATGATCAATGGGTTGATCGCATGGAAGACTACTTGAATGGACTGGATGAAGAGCTTTCGGAATGTATTGATGGTAATTTTCTTCCTCCTGCGAATGTTCAAGCCATTGGTTCATTTGCTTCAACTCAAAGTGTTTCTGATCAATCAACAAGGCTGAAGAAGAATGAGAAAAGTTATATGAGAGAGCATCCTGGTGCTCGTCCTCCTGTTGTTTATAACTACGTTCGTAGTTGTAAATCCACAAAAGAGATTTGGAATACCCTCAAAGAGAAGTTTCAAGGGAGTTAAAAGACGAAGATCAACTCTGTGAAGCATTGTTTGGTTGATTTGAAAGAGTTCAAGCAAAAGGAAGGTGCATCAATCGAACTTTATTATGATTGCTAGAATGAACTCATCTACAAATGCATCCATAATGGAATAACAAGGACAACCATGGAGCTTAATCTTGTTGGATTTGGTGTCTAATCCCATAACTATAATTAGTAAGTACTTGAATTGATAGTAGCAATGTCCTTTTGGGTTGCCTTGAAACCTGGCAATTGAAGATGATTATTATTGGAGAGAGAATAATGATTTATTAATTTATTACTTGCTTAATCAATTAATTTGTTAATGTGTTATGTATATAATATATTAATTAGATATCATATTGTTTAATTAATATTTAATAAGAAATTAATTTGGAATTAATTTTGGGATTGAATGAATTAATTAAAACTGCAGGCACTAAAGGTAACAATGTTTAAAAGTTGAGCATTGAGCATTCTAGAACCTCCCTTAGAGGGATGGAACGAAATCTAGAGTGTCCTAGGGTTTCCTTGGGATCTAAGGGTGTCTTGGGAGCCTTAGGGAGGAAGTTAAGGAATTAGGGTTATCTAAGATACACCTACCTTATCCTAAACCTTCATTATCACCTATATAAACCCTTATACGGTTGGATTTCGTCTAAGGGCACTCCAAGAGAGGCTAGGGACAAATTTTCCACTTCCCTTCTCTCTCCATAGTAATCCTTGGTTTCTAGGTTTGTTTGTGAGCCATTAGAGGCGCGACACTTGTGGCGCTTGCTACCAAAGTTCAAGATCTTCAAGGATTTGATTGTTATTACAATATAACAATAAAGGTATGTATCCTAACCTGAATTATATGTTAATTTCGAAAATTACATGTGCCTCCTAGGGTTTCTAGTTTTTGTGTTCAATGCTTGTATGTCTAATAGTGAAAACATAGATCCTCAAATTAGGGTTGCATGCACACATATGATTGTTTGTTTTGTATAAAACTTATAAGTGGTATCAGAGCGTATGGTTTTTTTTTTGTTTTCAATTAGATTTGGTATAATTGATTGAAATAGACAAAATTAGGGTTTATGGCTATTAAACCCTAAGGCCTTTAAATTTTCGCAAATTAGAGTTTTTTAACCCTTTTTTATGAAAATCCCTAAGGGTTTTCAAACCCTTTCCTTTGGCCATCTTGGAGTCAAAATCTAGGGTTTCCTAACCCTATGGTTTTTTGATTTTTTTGCAAGGTTGAAAGCCTTGCCTTCCACTCCAAGTAGAAGATTTCGAAATCTAAGGAATAAGTTAGTAGGTTGTTATTTTTGATAATTATCTTGTAAATTGTTTAATTGGATACTTAAAGATATCCCTACCTAAATTTCGAAATCCATGGATAAAGGATTAAATTAAGTTAATATGTTTAATTTAAATTGGTAATCCTTATTTGATTTAATAATTTATTTTTTTGAATAATTATTAAATCATTTTTTTTTAAATTTTAAGATTTTAAAATAAATGGTTTTAATTTTTGAAAATTTAAAAAAAATTAAAAAAAACCGTAGTATTTTAAAAGTCAAAAATACACCCTTATATTATATAAAATCAAAAGTCTAATATATTATATATGTATAAGTAAAGAGTCACTCTTACCGTTAGTAGGCCTCATTCACGAAGCTGGATTATAAGGGGTGTTTAAGGAAATTGCCTATAAAATGGTGATTAAATGGGTATCGACTCTTACCCACCGCACTCTTGACTAGTGGGGGGTCGTTAGCCGAACGGGTAGGATAGGACATAACCTTCCATTATAAGTATAATGAAAACCGAAGTAACTAAACACTTTTATAAATTCCCAAATCTTAGTTACTTTAGGAAAAATGTGGAATTGGTGCTAATCCATGAAATTGCACATTGCACCCTTATTTGTCGATTAATGGAGCGTGTGTGGTTAACCGGTACACTAATATGGGACCAATGAAGGATGGAAATAGGTAGCTTGATGTTTATCATAGATCAATGGAGCATGTGTGGTTAACTGGCACATTGTTTAAGTGATTCGTAACATCGAGAGTACCGAGCTAATTGCATGGTTATCCACACCTTATTTGTGATCCTCGGCATCCCAGTCACAAATGATGGGCACAATCGAGATTTAAACATGCCATTTGAAAGTTCAATGAATCTTAAAAGGTCTAGGAGTTTTAGTTCATTTAAAACATAAATTTCCTTTTTGTTTTTCATGGTGGAAATTGGTAAATCGTCATTTACCTACCTTCAAATGTTCTGCAATTTGGATTAAGGAATTCCTCTTCCAAATTGTAGAACATTGTGTTGGATCCTAGCCTTAATATCTCATTTGGGTGTTTTATTAAGGATTCAATCAACTCGCTTGAATTTTCTCCCGTTTTGTTGATGTTTGTTTCTAACTATGGTCTTCCCAAATCCCTTTGAACAAGCTGTCCACATGAAGATGATATCCTGCGATTCGATCGAGGAACAAGAGATCATTCTTGACTTCCTGCACCTCCTCCTATTATTCTCCCTGACCCACAAGTACGAAGGATTGAAAAGTTCAAGCTCAATGAAGCCCTTTTGGCAAGTAAACACGAAGAAGGAAATTCAGTGTGTGCACACGTCTTAAAGATGAAGTCTCACATCGACAAGTTAAGAAAGTTGGGAGTCGTTGTCTGTGAGAATATGGCTATTGAATGGGTTCTTCAATCACTTCATGAATAATATAGTGAGTTTGTAAGAGAGTACTATATGATGGACCACGACATGATGCTCATCGATCTCACCTATTTGTTTGTTGCTGTCGAATAAGAAATGATTTGCCGCACTGGAGAAGAAAAGTTGATTGGTAGATCTGCCTTCCAAACCTGCATCAACATAGGCAATGGCAACAAAAGGCATGCCATGGTCAAAAAGTTTAACCATAAGAGAAAGGAGAAGTCTGAGGTAGTTACGTGTGCTATTCCAAAAGAGTCAATTTGCTTTTATTGCCAAGAGAAGGGGAATTGGAGACGAATCTGCTCTGTCCACCTGAGAGATCTAATAGATGGGAGACTCAAGATGTATGACTCTACTTCAGGTAAAATCCATTAACTAACTCTGTAAACTTCCTATTTTAATTCATAATACATTATGTGATAATATTACATTTTTTGATGTTTCGTAGAATCGAAGAAAAGAGAGGAAGCTTAAACGAAGAAGTGAGCTGAGTCTGATCGCGAAGAAATGGATTTCGATAACATGATTCGATGATCGGATTTTTGGAGTTGCTACTTTTAGAGTTATGATAGATTGCTTAGGAATATGTAATAGCGTAGTTTTTCATTTGAATTGCATTGTAAGGACAAGTTTTTCCGCACCTTTTATAAATAAAATAAATTTTTTTTGTCTTATTTATTTTTTTACTTGCAATAACATGAATGAAAAATTGACATTTGTGTATTTCTAGTTTTAGCAATGTTGAAATGGATGTGATTCTTAGTTATGTTATTTGTGGAAATGTGGAGAATTTACCAAATAAGGAAAGATTCTTGTCGCCCGAGTTTCAATGGGACAAAAACTTGGAATCATACGATTTGTATTGTATGATGATTGAGAACCTTCATATTTGGAAAATTAAGAATAATTCCTTGACAAAGTGTCAAGTGAAGGAATAGGAGAACTAATACACAATGTTGTGAACTAGTCAAGTCCACCACAAAGATCAATAAGATTATTCGTCATGATTTACTAAAAGTCTAGTAAATGTGGTTATGCTTAAAAGATTAAGTGTAATTCTAAATTATTGAAAAGTTTCAATGTATGGCAGAACGAATAAGAAAAATAAATTAGGTAGAAAGATAAAAGTTTCTCCAATCTAAGAAGAAGGGAGAGTATTTTGTATCATGTTTTAGGATCATCTTGGTGATTATGAAACCATATCACAATTAATCCTCTAAGGAAATCTTAGTGCACTAGTATGGCTAAGAAGAGGAATCAGAAATTGTTGAAATGGTTAAATCTAAAGGATGAGTCATACTTCGTTCCAAAATCAAGTATTAGAGTCATACACCAAGATTGTGAATTGAGTGACGCATCTTAAGAAGTTCTAACACACTCTTCAAATGTCAAGTAGATAATTGTTTTTCTTACACTTGGACTTTTGAAAATTGTAAATTGTGATGTCTTGGATAAGTCAAAGACCAACTAATTCCAATTGTGTGTAGTGTTTTTCTTGATAAGAATCCACACTAACTATTGAATATTTATTTGTCAATAATTGTTTGTTGACAGGAGAATCTTATATGTCAAGAGGTCAGTGGGATTCTAAATAATCTTGAAACGTTTCAAGAACTAATCAAGAGTAAACCTATTATTAAACACTAGCGCACGATTTCACGTTTGTAACCTATCGTGTTGAGATATCCTTTTTTATGTGCCATCCCAGTTTAGTATACTATGCATATGAGTTCTACGAGTTCTCAATAGACTTCATAATGGCAAGCACCTTGTTCAATGAAAGAACATTGACAAGTATAGGTGAACTGCTAAATAACTTGGAAGCGATGGTGGGACCCTTGATGGCAAGAAATCAAGTATGAACAAGTTCTGTCCATATGAGTTTGGATTTGTCACGAACATTATCTTACGATGATGGTTATGAAAAATTCACATGGATAGGAACACATACACCATAAAATCTAAGTGTCATAAGGTTTCTCTTCTTCATGAAAATGATTGTGAGGAAACAATTTCACTAAGAGAGATTTTAAGGAGATAGTGATTATGTAAATTGCATTCTCAAATTCGATTATGATTATGACATCCCTGTTCATAGTTCGAATTATGAGATTTGGCGATTAGTCTGAACATTTGGGACTTAGGAATATAAGTTCTGAATTAGTTAGACACACATGTGAGCTATCTAAGGAAAGGTGTATGAGTTTGAGAAGCTTTGATAAAGGCTTATCAAAGCATATCGTATTAGAAAAGATGAACTTTGGAAGTCAATAAGTATTGTTTTCTAGATGTTTAACTAATTTCTGAATACGTGTCAAAGCTAGTGGGAGCATAAATGTTATGCTGGAATGGATATAATCATCATGATAGTGGGAGCATGATTATTATTTTATGTGTTGCAGGTTGGCAATGTTAATTACAAAAAACAAAGGTTTCACTTTGCAAAGTTGTAGGGGTTGAAAAGTTGTTTTGCTATAATTAAGGGAGAGAATGTTATACTTCGTTTCAAATCTAAAAGCTTAGATCGACAAATTTTAATTAAATTTAGTCAAGGATATTAACTGCATTCTCAAAATTCGATTATGATTACGACATCCCTCTTCATAGTTCAAATTGTGAGAACATGGAAAATAGAAATATTATGGCAAATGGTTGATAAAGTATCATGTTTTTATGTAAGACATTTAGAATCGTATCACATACGCTTCTAGTATAGGATTGATTTCATATGCTGTAATATTTGACCGTTCTAAAATTTTCCAAATGTCTAGGGCATTAAGAGGGAAAGAGGAACTAGAACTGGATTTGACTAAAATAATTAAACAACTGTCAAGGAAAATCTAAGGTTCGCCAATGATAGGTCGCTTGTGTGCAGTTGGAAGTATACTAATGGATGGACCATATTAACATTATTATGAATAGACAAGATTCCATTTAGAATGAGTTGTCATATGGAAAATATGGAAATGTTTCCATATTGGGAGTTGAAAGTTAATAATTTATGTCTAGATTAGAAACTTTTATGCAAGGACGTTCAAAGGAATGTACTTTGTCACACCCCCAAACCTGAACGGCGGAAACGTTCGGGGGCGGATGACTTCATGTGGTAACGTAACAAATGAATACATAGTAAAGAAAGCAATACAACCATCATATATATAATTGAAAATTTACATTTGTCAAAAGTTACATGTTCAAAACCAATTACAATATGATGTCAAAATATGAGATTAAACTGGCGCCGCAGCATCTCTTCTTCAAAAGCATATTAGTACCTGAAATTACTGAATCCCTGGGACATACAAGTAATTTTGAAAGAGTAGATCAGCATTTAAGCTGGTGAATTTCATAAGTATTTAAGTGACAATGTTTGAATGAAATGAAATGTTTTATCTTTGTTTGTTTGTGTTTAGAAAATCCTATATTTTCTACTAGTATAAAAGTAGCCTTCACTCAAGACCAATGTTTGTTTCCAAAAGGTATGTAAATGTAGAATAACCAATGAGTTTGAAAAACCTTGTAAATCAATGCATTTTTAATACCCCTTGTGAGTTTTATAACCATACTATTGACTCTGAATGCCTATACACAACGTTCTTCAGGCGTTGGAATGTTATGACGTTTGTCACCCTAAACGGTGGACTGCAGCTAACAGTCAGGGCGCGAGTTGTCAAGCCCGTATAGATCTATACACAAACACCATGCTCCCCCTCCAAGGGATTCTGGTATATAATACAGGAGTTGAAATGTGTACTCGAACGTACATGAAGTTAGTGTCTCACAAATCCGTGGTATAAAAACAGATCTACTTGTTAAAATGTTATGTTTGTTCTTGTATACGAAAGTAAACTTCTTGAAGTATATGTTTCTAGTACATAAGAGTTAGAAATCTGTTCGTAAAACAATACCTATTATAGTTTCCAAAAAGCGTGTCTTGTTTGTTTAGAAATATTGAGAAAAGGAATCACTTGTTTATGAAAGTATAGATTTTTGGTGTAGAGTCTAGGATAGACAAGAAAAGTCTAAGAACAGTTTAGTTTATACATGCATTACAACAACATTATATTTTAAAAGGTAAAATGCTATTGTGACATATGTTATATATATATATAAAAGTTCCTTTAAATGTTTATAAATTGCATGTGATTTGAATATATAACAGTATATAAAAGACTTTCTTTATGTAACACACGATAATACTCGTGTGTTTTACTTGTAATCCCCCCCCCTTGAAAGCATATAAAAGTATTTAGAATAATTAAAACGGTTGATTAAGGGGTATGAAACTCACTTGAAAGTTTGAAGATAGCGAGATGGAAAACCGGGCAGAGTTTCGTCTCGGGAAACGGATTTTCCTCGGGATTCTCGGGAATCTCGGGAGTAAAATCGACCTTCGGGACTTGAGCCAAAAAGACCAGAGCTTCGGGTTTGAACGGACACGGAAAACGAGGCAAAGTTGAGAGAGAGAGAAGAGAAATGAACCCTTTCTTTGGAAACCCTCGCATCCTATTTATAGTAAGGCTGGTCTGCCTCGGTACGCGGGGCGTACGCTCGTACGCAGCGCGTACGCGTACGTCATGCATGACCGAAGCCTCGACTGCCTCGGTTCGGATGGGACGGGTTGTTGGGTACGCGGGTCGGATGGGACGTCGGGTCGGACGGGTCGGGACTTCGGACGGGTCGGACGGGTTGGTTTCCTTCGGATAGCGCGACGTGGAGGATCAGAGGCCAATCCTCTCGGTTACGCGGGGCGTACAGGGGTACGCAGCGCGTACCTCGGATGAGGACGCTGACTCCCCTTCGGATAATATCCGAATTTTGATTAAAATAAATAATTAATTTATTTAATAAACTTCCAAAATTCATATCTTCTTCATACGAACTCCGTTTTCGATGGTCTTTATATCCTCGCGTAGGTGAGACTACGCTCTACAACTTTCGTTTAGACTCCGTCGGCAAATTCCAAAATTATTTTTTTATTATTTATTAAAAATCCATCGTGTTTAAGGAATTTCTTAGAAAATTCATAACTTCTTTATCTAATGTCGGTTTTTGCCAGACTTTTTACCGCTGGAATACCATTGTCGAGACCTTCGATTCTCGTTTAGGTCATTCCGGCCAAAAGTCGCTCGATCTCCGATTCGAGTTTTTAGCTATCTGTTGCTAAGCCGAACTTGGAAAAATCATAACTTCGCTATATGAAGTCGGATTTGGGCGTTCTTTTCACGTACGATCATGGTTCAAACACATTTAATCATAGAAGGAAATTAAGTAGAACTTATTTATACATTTTATTATGAAAGTAACTTTTTATTATTCAGAAGTGGTTACAATACTTGACCCATTTTGGTCGTTACAAAGAGTTGAAATATCGGGTTGTCACATCATCCCCCCGTTAGAGAGAATTTTGTCCCGAAATTTAAAGTAGTAAAGATACTAGTGAACATGAAAGAGATGAGGGTACTTTTGTTTCATCTGATCTTTGCGTTCCCATGTGAATTCGGGTCCCCGCTTGGCGTTCCAGCGAACCTTCACGATGGGTATGCGACTTTGTTTTGTTTGCTTGACCTCTCGGTCCATGATTTCTACTGGTTCTTCCACAAAGTTGAGGCTCTCGTTGATCTCGATCTCGTCGAGTGGAATAACAAGAGTCTCGTCGGACAGACACTTTTTCAAGTTTGAGACGTGGAAGGTTGGATGGATGTTACTAAGTTCGCGCGGTAGGTTAAGCTTGTAAGCCACAGGGCCGATTCTGGCAAGAATCTCGAAAGGCCCTATGTATCTTGGATTTAGTTTCCCACGCTTTCCAAATCGTATTAAACCCTTCCATGGTGAGACCTTTAACAAGACGTGGTCTCCTACATGGAATTCCAAAGGTTTTCTCCTTTGGTCAGCGTAGCTTTTCTGTCGGTCTCTTGAGGCTTTCAATCGTTCACGAATTTGAATGATCTTCTCTGTTGTTTCACGTATGATCTCCGGACCTGTGAGAGTGCTTTCCGGAACTCTTCCTCTAGCTAACTGGGTATCGCCAACTTCAGTCCAGCACAGAGGGGATCTGCACTTTCGACCATAGAGGGCTTCAAACGGAGCAGCCTTTATGCTTGTATGATAACTATTGTTGTATGAAAATTCGACAAGGGGTAAATGAATATCCCATGCCTTTCCAAAGTCGATCACGCAGGCTCTCAGCATGTCTTCTAAAGTTTGTATTGTTCTCTCACTTTGTCCGTCTGTCTGTGGGTGGTAGGCTGTACTCATGTCTAGCCTAGTTCCCAGGGAACTTTGTAGTGACTGCCAGAATCTTGAAGTGAATCTACTATCTCGATCGGAGATAATGGATATCGGAACACCATGCAGTCGCACTACTTCCCTTAAGTAAGTTCTTGTAAGCTTCTCCATTTTGTCAGTCTCCTTGATGGGTAGGAAATGTGCGGATTTGGTCAATCTGTCGACAATAACCCATATGGTATCGAGTCCACCTGTCGTCTTGGGTAACTTGGTTATGAAGTCCATAGTAATCCGCTCCCATTTCCGTTCCGGTATCTCTGGTTGTTGTAGTAGTCCTGACGGTTTCTGATACTCGACCTTAACCTTAGCGCAAGTAAGACATTTACTCACGAAGGTAGCAATTTCTGCTTTCATGTTAGGCCACCAGTATAGTTTCTTAAGATCCAGATACATTTTATCTGAACCCGGGTGAACGGAATATCTTGAATTGTGAGCCTCGGTCATGACTACGTTTCTGAAACAACCATGATTTGGGGTCCAGATTCGGTCCATGAGATAGTAGGCTCTGCCACCCTTGACTTCGAAATTCTTCTCCATTCCTCGCAGGGATTCACCCGCCACATTTTCAGGTTGCAAAGCTTCCATTTGTGCTTCCTTAATTTGTGTGGATAGGTGGGAATGGATAGTCATGGTCAGAGATTTGACCCTCCGACCAGTGTATTCCTTTCGACTGAGGGCATCGGCTACTATGTTGGCCTTGCCAGGATGATAACGAATTTCGCATTCATAGTCATTCAGTAACTCAACCCATCGTCGTTGTCGCATGTTGAGTTCCTTCTGATCGAAAATGTGTTGAAGGCTCTTGTGATCGGTGAAAATAGTACTCTTTGTTCCGTATAAGTAGTGCCTCCAGATCTTCAGAGCAAATACCACTGCTCCTAACTCGAGGTCGTGTGTCGTATAGTTCACTTCGTGTGTCTTAAGCTGTCGGGAGGCATAAGCGATAACCTTCCCTCTCTGCATAAGAACACAACCAAGTCCTTGATTTGAAGCATCGCAATACACTACGAAGTCTTCTATCCCTTCGGGGAGGGATAGTATCGGTGCGGTGCACAAGGCCTGTTTTAGTGTCTGGAATGCCCTCTCTTGTTTCGCTTCCCAGTCAAAGGCCACTCCTTTCTAGGTTAATGAAGTAAGAGGTTTCGCAATGCTTGAAAAGTTCTTTATGAATCTGTGATAGTAGCCAGCTAGACCTAGAAATTGACGAATTTATGTAGGTGTCTTTGGTGCCGACCAGTTCTCAATAGCCTTAATTTTGGAGGGGTCCACGTGTATACCTTTCTCGCTAACAACGTGACCTAAAAATTCGACTCTTCGAATCCAAAATTCGCATTTAGAGAACTTTGCATAGAGTTTCTCCGTTCGCAGTGTTTCTAGGACTTTTCGTAGGTGTTGACTATGCTCTTCCTCACTTCGAGAGTAGATAAGTATATCATCGATAAAGACGATGACGAACTGATCCAAGTAAGGGCGGCATACCCTATTCATTAGGTCCATAAATACTGCTGGTGCATTGGTTAATCCGAACGGCATCACCACGAATTCGTAGTGTCCATAACGAGTTCGGAAGGCTGTCTTTGGAATGTCCCCCTCTAGAACTCGTAATTGGTGATATCCGGATCGCAGGTCTATTTTGGAGAAGTAGTTCGCCCCTTGAAGTTGATCGAATAGGTCGTCAATACGGGGTAGAGGATAGCGGTTCTTGACAGTAAGTTTGTTCAGCTCTCTGTAGTCGATGCACATACGGAACGATCCGTCTTTCTTCTTTACAAACAAGACCGGTGCTCCCCAAGGTGAGAAACTTGGTCTTATGAATCCTTTGTGAAGGAGTTCATTAAGTTGACTGGAAAGTTCCTGCATCTCTGCTGGTGCAAGACGATAAGGCGACTTCGCTACTGGGGTAGCTCCTGGAATTAAGTCGATTCTGAACTCGACTTGGCGTTGCGGTGGTAATCCTGGTAGTTCTTCTGGAAAGATATCGGGAAAGTCGCGTACTACTGAGATGCTCTTGATGTCCTTCAGTTCTTGACTTGTATCGACGATGTGCGCTAGGAATGCTCGACAATCCATCCGCAAGCACTTTCGAGCTTGGATGCACGAAATGATGCGAAGGTTTGTACTAGATTTATCGCCGTAGACAACTAATGTTTCGTTGTTAGGGAGGTTAAGACGTACTGCTTTCTCAAAGCACATGATGTCGGCGCGAAGAAGACTCAACCAATCCATGCCGACTATGACGTCGAAACTTTTAATTTGAACCGGCATGAGGTTGATTGGGAAAGAATGGTCGTCTAATGTTAACGTACAGCCCATGTATATGCAATTTGTGTTTTCGGTTTTTCCATTGGCCATCTCTATAGTGAATGATTTTTCTAACTTGCTAGGTTTAGGTTTAAGTAAATGAATAAAGTTTTGACTCACGAAGCTTCTCTCCGCTCCACTATCGAATAATATGCATGCGTATGAATTATCGAGAAGGAACGTACCAGCAACTATAGTTGGGTCAGCTACAGCTTCGTCGTGGCCTATTGACAAAACTCGTCCCACACCTCCGGTGCCTGCTGCCTGAGGACAGTTTCTCTTGTAGTGGCCCACCTCGCCACAACCGTAGCAAGCCTGCCCTACACCCGCACCGGGAACTTGAGTGATCGGCTTTGCAGGTTCCTTGCAGAAACGGGCTGTGTGTCCTTTCTTGCTGCAGTTAGCGCACTGCATATCTCGACAAGGTCCATGGTGGTGGTAATTGCATTTGGTGCATTTTGGGAGGTTACCTATATAAGGCTTTGTTGGGTAGGTATTTGTAGGGGCTGTAGTAGGTACAGTGGCAGCATTTACTGACACCAGTTGTTTCTTTGCGGATTCTTGGGAAGATCCACCCTTCCCTTTAATCCACGCTCTCTTCCTGCCATTGTTGTTGTTGTTGTTGGGTTATGTGCATTCTAACACTTCCTAAGTGTACATGCAACCCTAAATACCTTGGATCTATGTTTTCTCTATTATACATGCAAATAAGAACATCCAAGGTATTATCCTAATCTAGCATACAAAAACTATGAATGTAACAAGATAGAATACATACCTCTTGATGTAGCTTGATGTCTTCAAGCTTTAAGAGCTTAGCCCCAATAGTGTGGAAGCCTCAAGTGGAATCACAAATCACCAAGACACCTTGGAATACTTTAGAGAATATGATTACTTGGTTCTCTCTAGTGAAATTGGCTAGCCCTTCTTTAGTGTATCCACACTAGTGCCAATTTCACCAACCAAAGACATCTTTATATAGTATGGAGGATTAGCGTTAAACCCTAATACCCATGACCTTTCATTTCCTACGATCCATGGGTTAAACACTCCATGGACTATCCATGAAAGCTTAGCCCAACCTAAATGAACTTGGCCCATTCCATATATATAAGAGTCCATATTTAATTAGTTCCTTTTGATCACTTAATTAATTATAAATTAATTCTTGATCAATACTAATTAAATAATATGATTCCATATTAATATATTAGAACTTATAATATATTAATATTAATCATAAACATACTATTCTCAAAAGATTATCCATATAAATTGTGTCGGTGAAGTGCAACCCAAATGGACCATGCCGGGTCGGGTCAAGTACATACCAAATATAGTTATGGACTTAGACATTAATCCAACAGTTGTTGCTGTTGTTGTTGTTGTAGTTGTTGTTGTTGTTGTTGTTTCCTTTCTGTGGTGCTGGTGCAGAAGTGGTTGAGTTCTGATGACCTCCGTAGTCGATCAGAGATTGTGCCAGTTCCTTAGCACTTTCAAAGGTGTCAGGTTTAGAAGCTAACATGCTTGATCGCATTTGGGGCGTCAGTCCCCAGATGCACCTTTCTATCTTCTTGCTCTCGGGAGCAATCATATCTGGACAAAGGATTGCCAGTTCGCAGAATCTGTTGGTATAAGTAGCGATGTCGGTACCCACCATTCCGAGAGTCCATAGCTCGTGTTCAAGCTTTTGAATTTCTCCCCGTGGGCAGTATTCTCTCATCATCATGGCCTTCAAGCTCTCCCAGCTTATGGAGTTTGCCACGATTTGGGTAAGTACTTTAACGTGGCCATTCCACCAAGTTAAAGCTTTATCGAGAAGGGTGAAAGTTGCAAATTTGACCTTGCTGTGCTCGGGGCAGGAGCAGATTTCAAAGACTGCCTCCGTCCTTTCAATCCACTGCCTCAGGACCATCACACCACCAGTACCATGAAACATCTGGGGCTTGGCATTAGTGAAGTCCTTATAGGTGCATTCTCGAGGTGGTCCATGACTCTCGCCATGGTTGGATGGGTGTGTGCCAGATCCCGAGCCATTAGTACTTGAGTTATTGATCTGTGACATGGCAGCTGCTACCGCTGCGGTGACTGCTGCTTGAAACATAACAGCATCAAATTAGGGTGGTGGAGGTGGTGGTGTTATAGGTGCTTCCTCACCGTTGTTTCGCCTCGGATTCCTACGCGGAGGCATCCTTCAACTATAGATTGAAAAGACAAGGATAAGAATTTCATAGAATGGAAAAATGTATGTGTCTCATGAACTAAATCGCTATAGATCAACAACAAATGATAGTATGAGTCTTAAAATAGAAGAATGAAAGTTATTTGTAAGACTGAAGGTATGAAACAAGTATTTGGGTTCACAAAGACCATTCAAGGTTCGAACGAAATACTTAACATAGTAGTAATAGTGCCACTTATATTAATATAAAAGTTGTTACAACGATCATGAAAATTTGACCCTTATAAGGGTCTCCGATTACAAAGTTCGAGAAATTTAAAGACTTTTAGCCAAGGTCCTAAGCTATAACAAAATTTGAGTCCTTGACAAGCACTACTTGCGTCGAAGGTTGCGCTTGGAGCTTGACTCCGCATCTGATTGCTTTGACTCCATTAGACGCCTATCGAAAGCGGCTTGTTGTTCCCTTAGTTCGGCGAGGGCTGCAATCATTTGCGCTTGAAACGCTTCAGCTTGGAATTGGGCGTTGTCTTGCATCTTGTCCAACCTACGGATGTCAGAAGTGTGAACCTGCACTTCTGTTGGATTAATGTCTAAGTCCATAACTATATTTGGTATGTACTTGACCCGACCCGGCATGGTCCATTTGGGTTGCACTTCACCGACACAATTTATATGGATAATCTTTTGAGAATAGTATGTTTATGATTAATATTAATATGTTATAAGTTCTAATATATTAATATGGAATCATATTATTTAATTAGTATTGATCAAGAATTAATTTATAATTAATTAAGTGATCAAAAGGAACTAATTAAATATGGACTCTTATATATATATGGAATGGGCCAAGTTCATTTAGGTTGGGCTAAGCTTTCATGGATAGTCCATGGAGTGTTTAACCCATGGATCCTAGGAAATGAAAGGTCATGGGTATTAGGGTTTAACCCTAATCCTCCATACTATATAAAGATGTCTTTGGTTGGTGAAATTGGCACTAGTGTGGATACACTAAGAGGGCTAGCCGATTTTACTAAGAGAGAACCAAGTATTCATATTCTCTAAAGTTTTCCAAGGTGTCTTGGTGATTTGTGATTCCACTTGAGGCTTCCACACTATTGGGGCTAAGCTCTTAAAGCTTGAAGACATCAAGCTACATCAAAAGGTATGTCCTCTAACTAGTACTTTGTAGATTAAGAACATCATAATATGCTAGTTAGGATTAAAGCCTTGGAAAGTTCTTATTTGCATGTATAATAGAGAAAACATAGATCCAAGGTTTATAGGGTTGCATGTACACCATAGGAGTGTTAGAATGCTAAAAACCCAACAGTGGTATCAGAGACACGGGTTGTTTTCTGTTATATTGATGCAAATATTTTATTTTCAAAGTTGAAAAAAAAAAG
This sequence comes from Lactuca serriola, assembly GCF_051521515.1. Classification (NCBI taxonomy): domain Eukaryota; kingdom Viridiplantae; phylum Streptophyta; class Magnoliopsida; order Asterales; family Asteraceae; genus Lactuca; species Lactuca serriola. The sequence continues at coordinate 44,801,526 of NC_136412.1, read as the reverse complement.
AAAAAAAAATGAAGTTCGTCAAATTTTAAGATAATTACTTGTTCTTGTGAAAAACTAATTATTTGTAAAATTTGAATAATTTGCTTTATGAGTTGAATTAGGTCAAATTTAATAAAAGATAAAATAATATGATTATTTTATTAGTTTTAAAAGTTTGATCTAAAGAGTTTTATTTTTTTTTGAAACCTCCTCCATAAGTTATGGATATGAAAAGGTTTTAAAAAAAAATGATTCAAAGTTTTTATGGAGTTACAAAATTTGGTGTTAATGTTTTAAAGGATTCCATAACTTAAGAATAAGTTATGGATCACCAAAAGTTTTTTGTGTTACCTTCTTTTATGAGTGAATTTAGATTAATGAATATATTATGTGATAGTTGGTTTTAATCCAAATTAATCTAAGAATTGATTCTAAAATGTGTTTTCTTAACTTGTCCTCAAGTTATATGAAAAGTCACATTTAAGAATCATAAAACTCATAAAAATTGGCAAAGGTTACAAAAATGAAGAGTCTAATTCTAATTAAATGGTTTTATGACTCCATAACTTGTCCTCAAGTTATGGAGGACCAAGAGTCTCTTCATTTAATAAAATAAAATAAAAAAAAGGTGTAACCTTAATTAATTCCATAAGTTATAAAATAAAGAAAAGTTAATTCTTTTATTAGTTTAAAGTCTTCCATAACTTGTCCTCAAGTTATGGAACTTGAAGAGTTTTTGGATTAAAACTACTTTAAACACATAAGTTATGGAATTAATTAGTTTTGAATAGTTTCAAAACTTGCCCTCAAGTTTTGGAATTTGTAAAGTTTTCTCTAATGAATACTTTAATTCCAAGTTAGCCCTTAGAATTTTAAAAGTTAAAATTCAACCCTTATACTTTATAATATTATAAGTTAATAATATATATATGTATAAGAGTAAAGTCAGTCTTACCGCTAGTACGCCTCATTCACGAAGCCGGTCTATAAGGTGGGTATAAGGTTGTTGCCTATAAAATGGCAACTTAATGGGTGTCCACTCTCACCCACCGCTTGCTTGACTGGTGGAGGGTCGTTAGCCGAACGGGTTTGACAGGACTAGAATTCTCCCTTCATTAAAAGTATTAATGATAATACTAAGTAACTAAACTCTTAATAATAGCCAATCTTAGTTACTTAGGAAAAATGTGAATAAGGTGCTAATCCATGAAATTACACTTTACACTTTGTCTAAGTCGTTAGTGGAGCGTGTGTGGTTAACCGGCACACTAACTTGGACTTAACAAGGTAGGTAAAAGGTGACTTAATATTTATCATAGTATCGATGGAGCGTGTGTGGTTAACCGGCACATCGATTGAGGGGTAATTTATTAAGGGTACCAAGTGATTTGCATGGTTACTTCACACCTTGTTTTGTGATCCTCGGCATCCCAGTCACAAAACCTGAAGGGCACACTCGAGATTGAAACATGCCTTTGAACAGTTCAATGAATCTCAAAGATCTAGGAGTTTCAAAACCAATTAAAACCTAATAATACATTTCGTTTATCTTGGTGGAAATTGGTGAATCGTCATTCACCTACCTTCAAATATTTTATAGCTTGGATTACGGCATACCTCTTCTAAGTTATAAAATAGTTTGTTGGGTCCTAGCCTTAATATTTCATATTGGGTGTCATATTAAGGACTTTAAATCAACTATCTTGAATATCTCCCAAAAGATGTCTGTAATAGACACCTATGATCTTCCCAAATCTAGTGAAACAAGGTTTCCTAAATGAAGATGATGTCCTTTGGAAATCATACTTCTTTCACCTCCTCCAATTATTCTCCCCAACCCACAAGTTCTTGAAAAGTTTAAGGTCACTCAAGCCCTATTGGCAAGGCAAGGTCTAGGTGTGAGCACATCTTGGAGATGTAGTCACATATTGACAAGCCGGGAGAGTTGGGTGTCAAAGTCTTGAGAAAGTTGGTGGTTCAATCACTTTCTAAGTCACATAGTGAGTTCCTTTGGGACACCTATGAAACAGACTATGACAAGACCCTTAACGATCTTATCTATTTGCTAAGATCAACTTCCTAAAACTTTATGGACATTGACAATGATGACATTGGATATCCAGTAAAGCATTCTCTTCCCAATGGAAAGGGATCGGCCATAGTCAACTCGGTTGACCAAATGGTAAAGAGAAAAGCTAAGTCTACGATAGTCTCGTGTACCATTATCAGAGGGTCCATATGTTTATATTGCCAAAGAAAGGGCATTGGTTGCGAAGCTGCCAAATTTACCTAAGGATGTTAAAGTCAATAAGTTTGACTCTACTTCAGGTAAAGTCCACTATCTAACTCTGTTAAGTTTCTATTCTGAGATTCTTGATACATGATGTGACTGGGTCACATGGTGATGTTTTAAGAATGAAAGAAAAGTGAAGAAACTTAAAGAAAGAATATGCTGAATCTGATGGCGTAGATGGATTTCTATCGCGTAGTTTGAAGATCGGATTCTTGAGCTACTTCTTAGGAGTTATGAGATATTGCTTAGGAATAGATAACAACAAGTTTTCATATGGATTGTAAGGATAAGTTTTTCCGCAAAGTTTTAAAATAAAAGGAAAATTTTTGATTTTATTTATTTTAAAATATCCTTACAATGGCATTTGAGGAAAAATTGTTGCTTTTATGATTCCATTAATAGCAAGAGTGGAAATATGAAATTGATTCTTTCATTTGTGGTAATGTCTAAATTTACCAAATAAGGAAAGATTCTCATCACCCAAGTTTCAATTGGACCGAAACTTGGAATCATGCAAGTTGTATAGCATGATGAATGAGACTTTCAAGTTTTGGAAAAATTAAGACTAATTACTCGGCCACATGGATGTGTGAGTCAAGTAAAGGACTAAGGGATCGAGTACACATTCTTGTGCACTGATTAAGTCCACCACAAAAGATTGATAAGACTATTCGTTATAGTTTACTAAAGCTCAGTAAATATGATTATACTTACAAGCTTAAGTGTAACTCTGAGACATTGGAAAAAAGGTTCCAATGTAAGGCAGAGCGAATAAGAAGAATCAAATAAGGCAGAAGGATAAAAGTTTCTCAAATCTGAAAAGATGGGAGAGTACTTTAGTATCAGTTTTGTGATCATCTTAATGATTAAGAAACCATATCACAATTAGTTCTCTAAGGAAATCTTAGTGCATTCTTATGACTAAGAAGAGGAACTTGAATTGTTGAAATGGTTAAATCAAGAAGATGAGTCATACTTCGTTCCAATACAAGTCTTAGAGTCATACTCCAAGATTGTCATTTGAGTGACATGTCTTAAAGAAGGTTTAAAACACTTGTCAAATGTAAGAGTAAAAGTTTTCTACTCTTGTACATTTGAAATTGGTAAGTTGTGATGTTTTGGATAAAACAAAGACCAACTTAGGCCAATTGGGTAAAGTGTTTTTCTTGATTAGAATCCGCACTATCTCTTGGATGTTTGACAAGGGAGTCTTATATGTCAAGAGGACAGTGGGAGTCTTAAAGGTCTTGAAAGTCTCAAGAAATAATCAAGAATAAAACCTAAAGTTCTTCTCTAGCACACAATTTGAGGTTTATAATCTATTGTGTTGACATATTCTGTGCCCATTCCAGTTAAAGTTGGTTTTGCATATGAGTTCTTAGAGTTCTCAATTTGTTGCACAACAACTTGGAAGCAATGGCAGGCCCTTGAGCTGCCAGGTGGCAAGAAGTTAAGATTGAGTTCGGTCCATATGAGTTTGGATTTGTCATTATCTTTGTCTTGTGATTATGGTTTTGACAAATTCATATGGGTAGGAACTCATACACCATATAAATCTAAGTGTCATAAGGTTTCTCTCCGATTCATGAAAATGATGGTGAGGAAACGCTTTCACTAAGTAGATTTTACGAAGATATCAATTGTGTTATTTGCATTTTCAAAAGTCGTTAGTGGAGCGCGTGTGGTTAACCGGCACACTAACATGGACTTGTGAGAAATGGCAAATGCCTAAGCAATTGAGACCATGATTACGGTATCCCTTTTCATGGTTCTTGAAATTGCTTAGACACACAGGTGAGCTATCTACGGAAAGGGTGTATGAATCTAAATTACAGACTGTCCAGCTGATTTCTGAGTACATGTCAAAGCTAGTGGGAGCATAAGTGTTATGCTAATAATCATCATGTTAGTGGGAGCATGATAATTATGATAAGTATTGCAAGTTAGCAATGTTAATTATAGAAAACAAAAGTTTCAATTGGGAAAAAGTTGTTTTGCTATAATTAAGGGAGAGGAAATTATGCTTCATCTCAAATCTATAAGCTTAGATCGTGAGGTTTTAATCATTTAGTCAAGGATATATATGAATTTCATGTTGGAATGGCTCAACATAAGGAAATTCTATATATGGGTCCATTATTTGCGGTCTAAAATTCGATTATGATTACGGCATCCCTTTTCATAATCTGAATTATGAGAACTTGGCAAATTGAAATGGAAATATTATAGCAAAAGACTGGTTTAGTCTTTATGTAAGAAATCATGAATCGTGTCCCATATGCTTCGGATATAGGATCGATTACATGTGCTATATTCATCCGTTCTAAAATTTTCCAAATGCCTGGGGCATTAAGAAGGGAAAAGGTTTAGAACTGGATATGACTAAAAGGATTAAACAATTGTCGAGGACAATCTAAGGTTTACCAAAGATTGGTTACTCAAGGACAATTGGAAGTATAGTGATAATTCTGGAAGGACCATGTTGACATAATCTGTAAGGAGGCAACTCTTGTTCAGAAGTGATAGTCAAAATGGAATCTGGAAATGTTTCAAAGTTAGAATTTTCAATCTGTGTAAGATTAAGGAAACTTAATGCAAGAAGGATATTTCCAAGGAGTTGATCTCCTTTGGAATACTCTGTAATGGTTGTTGTCAAGTCCTTCTGACTTTGTGCATAATCATTACAAGAGGTTCAATGCATGTAAGTTTAGAATCTAACAGATTTCAGTAAATGGCATGAATTTGGAATTCTTGCATTTGCAGTAAGGATTTGGGAGTGTGAAAAGAGAATCATTGAAGCTATGTTCAATTGATCTAGTTCACAAAGTAAAGATCATAGACAAACATAGTATGCATACTTGGTGTGTGGCATGACTAGTGTTTAAGAAAACATAGTGTACATGCTTGGAGCATGGGACAACTATTGTTTTAAATTCAAGAATAAAGTTGATAGCTGAAACAGTATACAATGAATAATGTGTAATCATATGGTGATAAATAAAAGGTGTTTTATTTATGTTCAAAGGGTTGATACCATATTGGATTCAATTATTATTGTGTTTCACTTTGCATGTTTTGACTTCCCGAATAAACTGGGTTATTCTTCCGGAATGACTAAGTTATTCAAACCATCCACAGTCGGTCATATTTTGGAAGTAGATATGAATTAAGACTGTCATGATGGGTTGTAGAGGTCTAAGGTGTTGGACAAGGCTACAACAATCATGAGTGCTCATAAGTTCTGAGTATTGGATTCAACCCGCGCTCATTGGAATCACTTCATGGATTTTATCACGAGTGATCATGAGACGATAATATCTTATATTCTTCAAACCTAGAGATATGAGTTGTTACTATGAGTTGGTTGTACATTGATTGCACGAAAACGCATTTGGTAACTCGGTGCTATAAAACGTGCCTTTGTGTATGATTCAACAAGTAGTAGAACAAGCCATATGAGTCGAAGTTTATCCATTCCTTTTACCTTCAGGATAAAAGCGATATCTGTGGGCCCCTCGATGATTTGATGATGACAAATGGAAGTGCTCGGCCGGGCCAGGACTGATTTGATTTGTTCAATTAGTCAGTCGTCATAAATCGGAAATCGGGAAACAACAAATGGACAGAGAGAATGATTATAATCCATGTCTCAGTCCATATGATATCTAGAATGGAGGAATATATGATCCCTTATCTAATGGACAAGTTCGTTGACAAGATCAGAGTTCGACAGCGGCTTTAAGAGCTACGATTGCCAGTTAGGTTTGAAGTCATACGCAATAATAGTTTTAGACTTATCCAAGTGGGAGACTGTTGGATTAATGTCTAAGTCCATAACTATATTTGGTATGTACTTGACCCGACCCGGCATGGTCCATTTGGGTTGCACTTCACCGACACAATTTATATGGATAATCTTTTGAGAATAGTATGTTTATGATTAATATTAATATGTTATAAGTTCTAATATATTAATATGGAATCATATTATTTAATTAGTATTGATCAAGAATTAATTTATAATTAATTAAGTGATCAAAAGGAACTAATTAAATATGGACTCTTATATATATATGGAATGGGCCAAGTTCATTTAGGTTGGGCTAAGCTTTCATGGATAGTCCATGGAGTGTTTAACCCATGGATCCTAGGAAATGAAAGGTCATGGGTATTAGGGTTTAACCCTAATCCTCCATACTATATAAAGATGTCTTTGGTTGGTGAAATTGGCACTAGTGTGGATACACTAAGAGGGCTAGCCGATTTTACTAAGAGAGAACCAAGTATTCATATTCTCTAAAGTTTTCCAAGGTGTCTTGGTGATTTGTGATTCCACTTGAGGCTTCCACACTATTGGGGCTAAGCTCTTAAAGCTTGAAGACATCAAGCTACATCAAAAGGTATGTCCTCTAACTAGTACTTTGTAGATTAAGAACATCATAATATGCTAGTTAGGATTAAAGCCTTGGAAAGTTCTTATTTGCATGTATAATAGAGAAAACATAGATCCAAGGTTTATAGGGTTGCATGTACACCATAGGAGTGTTAGAATGCTAAAAACCCAACAACTTCCACGTTGATATCCCGGAGTCGGCTAGCTTGTACTCCAGACTGATAGGATTGATTGGCTAACTTACCCACCATTACCGGGAGTGCTCGATCAGCCGAACCTCCGCCGCGGACATCATAGAAGTCTCGGAACATGCCGTAGGGAGGGCGTAGGTTTTGCTGTTGGCTCCAATGGTGGAGGTGACTTCCCTAGACGGGAGTCGGTCCTTGAAAGTTCCTTACGAAGACGGGAGGTTGAATGGGTGGTGGATCGATAACTTCCGGCTCTGAGTCGGTACCGGAGTCATCACCCACTTCTATGGGTTCCTCGTCCTCTTCGGGATCATCTTCGATCCATCCTCCGTTGCCTTGGTTGGGAAAGTAGGGGTCGCCAGGGTGGTGAAATCCAGCCATTTGACTGTACGAGAAATAGGGTTATAAGAATTGAATAAAGTCGGAACATGTAAAACATGTAAGTTAAACTAGTTTAGATAGCAAATACTCCTATAGTATTTAAATTCTTATGTTTGATTCTTGTAATGGTTTGGTAAGTTTTGACTTGTTGCTTACTACGATCATTCCTCGATATACGTTGGTCCAATCTTGGGCAAATATAGTTGATCACGCTATATTTGTCCAAAATCTGATTACATATATCGAGTCTCAATCGTAGTGTCAACTTGTCTAAATACTTGTATAGTTGTATAACATGAAAATAGTTTGTGGTATGCATGTAATTGTACTTAAATGAACTATCAATTTAAGTTGAACGAAATGCTGCTTAAGTGTAAAAAGAAAATTTGTTTCGTCAGAGAGTATTAGTCCCTTAAGCATTTATAGTTTGTATATCTTATGTGGTTTGATATACTTAGTTCACTATAAACATTGCTCTGATACCAATCTGTCACACCCCCAAACCTGAACGGCGGAAACGTTCGAGGGGCGGATGACTTCATGTGGTAACGTAACAAATGAATACATAGTAAAGAAAGCAATACAACCATCATATATATAATTGAAAGTTTACATTTGTCAAAAGTTACATGTTCAAAACCAATTACAATATGATGTCAAAATATGAGATTAAACTGGCGCCGCAGCATCTCTTCTTCAAAAGCATATTAGTACCTGAAATTACTGAATCCCTGGGACATACAAGTAATTTTGAAAGAGTAGATCATCATTTAAGCTGGTGAATTTCATAAGTATTTAAGTGACAATATTTGAATGAAATGAAATGTTTTATCTTTGTTTGTTTGTGTTTAGAAAATCCTATATTTTCTACTAGTATAAAAGTAGCCTTCACTCAAGACCAATGTTTGTTTCCAAAAGGTATGTAAATGTAGAATAACCAGTGAGTTTGAAAAACCTTGTAAATCAATGCATTTTTAATACCCCTTGTGAGTTTTATAACCATACTATTGACTCTGAATGCCTATACACAACGTTCTTCAGGCGGTGGAATGTTATGACGTTTGTCACCCCAAACGGTGGACTGCAGCTAACAGTCAGGGCGCGAGTTGTCAAGCCCGTATAGATCTATACACAAACACCATGCTCCCCCTCCAAGGGATTCTGGTATATAATACAGGACTTGAAATGTGTACTCGAACGTACATGAAGTTAGTGTCTCACAAATCCGTGGTATAAAAACAGATCTACTTGTTAAAATGTTATGTTTGTTCTTGTATACGAAAGTAAACTTCTTGAAGTATATGTTTCTAGTACATAAGAGTTAGAAATCTGTTCGTAAAACTATACCTATTATAGTTTCCAAAAAGCGTGTCTTGTTTGTTTAGAAATATTGAGAAAAGGAATCACTTGTTTATGAAAGTATAGATTTTTGGTGTAGAGTCTAGGATAGACAAGAAAAATCTAAGAACAGTTTAGTTTATACATGCATTACAACAACATTATATTTTAAAAGGTAAAATGCTATTGTGACATATGTTATATATATATATATAAAAGTTCCTTTAAATGTTTATAAATTGCATGTGATTTGAATATATAACAGTATATAAAAGAGTTTCTTTATGTAAAACACACGATAATACTCGTGTGTTTTACTTGTAATCCCCCCCTTGAAAGCATATAAAAGTATTTAGAATAATTAAAACGGTTGATTAAGGGGTATGAAACTCACTTGAAAGTTTGAAGATAGCGAGATGGAAAACCGGGCAGAGTTTCGTCTCGGGAAACGGATTTTCCTCGGGATTGTCGGGAATCTCTGGAGTAAAATCAACCTTCGGGACTTGAGCCAAAAAGACCAGAGCTTCGGGTTTGAACGGACACGGAAAACGAGGCAAAGTTGAGAGAGAGAGAAGAGAAATGAACCCTTTCTTTGGAAACCCTCGCATCCTATTTATAGTAAGGCTGGTCTGCCTCGGTACGCGGGGCGTACGCTCGTACGCAGCGCGTACGTGTACGTCATGCATGACCGAAGCCTCGACTGCCTTGGTTCGGATGGGACGGGTTGCTGGGTACGCGGGTCGGATGGGACGTCGGGTCGGACGGGTCGGACGGGTCGGTTTCCTTCGGATAGCGCGACGTGGACGATCAGAGGCCAATCCTCTCGGTTACGCGGGGTGTACAGGGGTACGCAGCGCGTACCTCGGATGAGGACGCTGACTCCCCTTCGGATAATATCCGAATTTTGATTAAAATAAATAATTAATTTATTTAATAAACTTCCAAAATTCATATCTTCTTCATACGAACTCCGTTTTCGATGGTCTTTATATCCTCGCGTAGGTGAGACTACGCTCTACAACTTTTGTTTAGACTCCGTCGGCAAATTCCAAAATTATTTTTTTATTATTTATTAAAAATCCATCGTGTTTAAGGAATTTCTTAGAAAATTCATAACTTCTTTATCTGATGTCGGTTTTTGCCAGACTTTTTACCGCTGGAATACCATTGTCGAGACCTTCGATTCTCGTTTAGGTCATTCCGGCCAAAAGTTGCTCGATCTCCGATTCGAGTTTTTAGCTGTCTGTTGCTAAGCCGAACTTGGAAAAATCATAACTTCGCTATATGAAGTCGGATTTGGGCGTTCTTTTCACGTACGATCATGGTTCCAAGACATTTAATCATAGAAGGAAATTAAGTAGAACTTATTTATACATTTTATTATGAAAGTAACTTTTTATTATTCAGAAGTGGTTACAATACTTGACCCATTTTGGTCGTTACAAAGAGTTGAAATATCGGGTTGTCACATACATGGAATGTGAAACTTCACATCTATGGGATTGTCGTGTAACAATCTCCAATAGAGCACTTTGTAATTTCATTAGCCGAGTCTTAGTGACTTTTTTGCCGTGACATTACGAAAGGACCGTTGCATAATATGTTAGAATCTAACAAATTCTAGTATGGCGAGAACTTTGTATTATTAGACTAATGATTAGGATTAGGAATTATTAAATAAAAATCATTGGAAATGTGTTAATTTGATCTATTTCACGCAGTAAGGACCATAGGTAAACATAGTGTGCATGCTTGGTGCATGGCACAACTGTTGTTATAATTCAAGTAAGAAGTTGATTACCCGAAACAACAAATAATGAGTAATCAATATGGTGATGAATTAAAAAATGTTTTATTTATACTTAAAGGTTTGGTGTCATATAGGATTAGTATTATTCTTGGATTTCATTTCACATGTTTTGACTTCCCGAATAATAAGATTATTCAAATCTTCCACAGTCGCTCATACTTTGGTAGTAGGTATGAATGAAGACTGTCATGAATCCGTCTATAGATTGTCAAAAGTATTTAGCATTGCACAAGTTTGTTGCAGAGTTCATGAGTGTTGCTATAAGATTAGATTGTTTGATTAAACCAAGGCTCACTTGGATCGCTTCATGGATTTTATCACGAGTGATTGATGAGACGATAATATCTTATATTCTTGAAATCGAGACATGTGAGTTGTATTCTGCAAGTCGGTTGCACATTGATAATATGTAAGCGCACCAGTAACTTGGTGTTATAAAACATATTGTTGTATGTGATTTGATGAGTAGACATAAGTGAGCGTTAGAGTCGAATTTTATCCGTTCCTTTTACCCAAAGTGGATAAAAGTGATATTTGTGGGCCCCTCGATGATTTAGTGATGACTCCTAAGCGTTTGGCAAAGCCGGGACTAAGTTGATGTGTTCAATTGTAGTCTGTTGTCAGTCGTCATAAATCAAAAATATGGAAACAACACACAGACAGAGAGAATGACTAAAATCCATGTCTCAGTTTATACAATATCTAGAATGGAGGAATATATGATCCTTTATCTTAAGGACGCGTCACTGATAAGATCAGAGTTCGACAACAACTTTTGGTAGCTAAAATTTTCTAGTCAATTTTTTAGTTATACTTAGAACTATAGTTATTAGATTTATCCAAGTGGGAGGCTGTTGGATTAGGTTTCTAAGCCCATAACTATAATTGGTATGTACTTGAATTGATAGTAGCAATGTCCTTTTGGGTAGCCTTCAAACCTGGCAATTGAATAGGATTATTGTTGGAGAGAGAAGACTGATTTATTAGTTTATTACTTGGTTAATAAATTAATTTATTAATGTATTATGGATATAATATATTAATTAAAAATCATAATGTTTAATTAAATTTAAATCAAAAATTAATTTGGAATTAATTTTGGGATTAAATGAATTAATTGAAACTGTAGGGACTAAAGGTGACAACGTTTAAAAGTTGAGCATTGAGCATTCTAGAACCTCCCTTAGAGGGATGGAATGAAATCTAGAGTGTCCTAGGGTTTCCTTGGGTTCTAAGGGTGCCTTGGAAGCCTTAGGGAGGAAGTTAAGGAATTAGGGTTATCTAAGATACACCTGCCTTATGCTAAACCTTCCTTATCACCTATATAAACCCTTATAGGGTTGGATTTCGTCTAAGGGCACCCCAAGTGAGGCTATGGCCGAATTTTCCACTACCCTTCTCTCTCCATAGTAATCCTTGGTTGCTAGATTTGTTTGTGAGCCATTAGAGGCGCGACACCTGTGGCACTTGTTACCAAAGTTCAAGATCTTGATGGATTTGATTGGTGTTACAATATAACAATAAAGGTATGTATACTAACCCTAATTATATGTGAATTTCGAAAATTACATGTGCCTCCTAGGGTTTCTATTTTTTGTCTTCAATGCTTGTATGTCTAACAGTGAAACCATAGATCCTTAAATTAGGATTGCATTCACACATAGGATTGTTTGTTTTGTATAAAACCCATCAAATCTCACCTTCATTATGGGATTAAGAAAATAATGGAAAAATATTAGTCTCATGGCGAAAACTCAACAGTGCTTCGATACCTCAACTCTGAATGATCTTTACAATTTGCGGAAAACTCATGAGCCAGAAGTTATTGAAATGGATGAAGATTCAAAGATAACATGGAAGGGGACCACTTGCTTTAGTTTCGAAAGTATCAAAGAAAGAAGCTACTGAAAAAAGAGATTTTTGATGATGAAGGCTTGACTATTAACTCAGTTGACAAAACCATTGCTTTTTACTCCAACAACAATGTAAAGAAATTTTATAAAAATCCATTTGGTTCGAAAGTAAGAACTGGTGAGGTGAAAGTGAGTTTTACGGGAAAAGTGAATGAGGAGAAGAAGTTCAAAAAGAAAGAATCTAAGACTGAAAATTTGAAAATTGAAAAGAAGCTCAAATGTGACTCAGGTGTCGACTGTCACTATTGTCAAAGACGAAGCATATTATGTCGAATGTCTGGAAGAGGTGAGAGCAAAAGCGAAAGGTCTGTCATTGGTGGCAAGAGGAGAAGGAGATGAAGATGGAACTTATCAGATTTGGTCGTCAGGATCTGATGATGACGAAATGCGTAATCCTACACATGGTGCAATGTATGCAAAGTTTGAGGATGAAGATAAATAGAATGTTACTAGTCGTTGTTTCATGACGAAAAATGGAGACAAATCACTAATGACCACGGCGGTACATTCTATACTTCAATCTTTTAATATTCCTTTGAATGCTTATGATTCTGAATTGACTGCTTTTGATGACAATGTTGCTTATTTTGATAATTTGGTTATCTCTACTAGTAACGAGGCTAAGAAATCTAGTACTCAGTTACTAGAGGTACAGAAGCAGTTGGATTCGAAGAAAATGAAAGTAGAATATCTTGAGTTACAAATAACTAATCTCATGTGTGATAGGGACAATTTGAATAATGATATTCACATGTTATTAGCACAAGGAAACATATATCGTAATTCACCTAAGAGACTATATGAAAAATTAACTGCTTTACATCACTCTTCTGATATAAGCAACGAGAACCATAAGAAGTTATTACCATTCTTAGCTTTTGAAAGAGAAAAGATTGATTGTGTGTCTTATGATTGTGAAAAGACAATAGCTGAGTTTGATAAAGTTCCTGATAATAGATTTGCTTATGGAATTGTGAAAATAGATGAATTTTTGGATGCTAATGAATTAGTTGACATTGTGAATGAAACCTTAACTAAGAATGAACAAAAAAAGATTTTGAAAAGGACTGAGACTTCGAAATCTGACACTCAATCTATTTTTGCTGATATTGAAGATAATTCTGATAATATTAGCGAAATTAGTGAAATTAAGGAAGAATAATCTATCGATTGTTCTTAGTTGCCTGTTATTAATCTCACATATTTGGCTAAAGGCAAAGAAAAATATAATAAATCATTGGAAAACACTGGCATTGAACAACTCTCAACTTCAAAAGTTTGTGATGATGACCATGTAAGTGTCAGAAATAGTCAAACTGACAGCAGTGATGATGAGAAGGAGGATGATGAAATTTCGAAAGAAACAAATACAACAAAAGATGTTTCAAAATAAAATGAAATACCAAGAGTTGTTGTTGATCAGGTGTATGGTGAAACATAAAATTTCAACAAACTGATGAAAGAGAAAGCTGCTCATTACATAGAAACACATTCTATTGTGTATCCAAATTTTAAGTGTACAGATGATGTTATCTTTCCAAACCAAGTGTTTATCACAACTGGGAATGTCGATCAGATCAAACCGGAGTTTAACAAATTGGTAGAAGACGATAATAAGAATATGTCGAATGAAGGATTCTTTTCCAATCAAAGAACAATTGAAAACAATCTTACCAAGAATTCATACACGTTTCAAAGACAAAAACCACAAAGGAAATGGGTTGCAGAAACATAAATTTCCAAGAAACAAGTTGATGTTGAAATTGTTATTTCAAATGATAAAATAAATTCACAAGAGTTTAAAGAGAAATTTGAGAAGTTTTAAAAAAAAATGGAATTTCAAATAGACAAGAACGAAAGAAAGTTTTTTGGCAAATTGTTGAGTCTCGAAAGAAGCAAAAGGATTTGAGAACGAAAATAACTGAAAAGACAGTGTCTGAAAAGGTTAAGACAAAATCTTCATAAAACTCAGTTAATAAGAAAAATCCCAATCTGTCTAAAAAGCATGTGTCTCAATCAACATCACATAATGATTTTTTGAAAATTAAAAATACTGAAAAAAAAGTTTTTGTCACAAAATCATAATAAAAAACTGAATGGAAAAGAGTTTTCAAAATCTCAATCGTTCAAGAAGTTTCATTCTACTAGTCAAACAAGAAATCCAAGGTTTTTCAACAATGGTTTTTCAAAGTCATATCAATCCCAAAACAACTCACTGTCTTTTCAACATCGCAATCATACAAAACAAAACGAATTTTCCTAATCCTCCTGCCAAACAAGCTTTCCAAGTCTCATATATACAGGTCGATCAAATGTGAAAAACATAGATCATTGGCTTTCGAGTCGTTGTCTGTGAGAAGTTGGTTGTTGACTGGGTTCTTCAGTCGTCTCCTGACTCATATAGTGAGTTTTTAAGAGAGTACTATATGATGGACCACGATGTGACCCTCATCGATCTCACCTATTTGTTTGTTTTTGCTGAATAAGAAAAGAGTTGGCGCACTGGAGAAGCAAATTTGATTGGTAGATCGGCCTTCCAAACCTCCATGGACATAGGCAATGGCAACAAAAGGCATGCTATGGTCAAAACGTTTAACCATAAGAGAAAGGCAAAGTCTGAGGTAGTTCCGTCTGCTATTCTAAAAGAATCAATTTGCTTTTATTGCCAAGAGAAGGGGCATTGGAGACGAAGCTGCTCTGTCTACCTGAGAGATCTAAGAGATGGAAGAGTCAAGACGTATGACTCTACTTCAGGTAAAATCCATTAACTAACATTGTAAAGTTCCTATTTTGATTCATAATACATTATGTGATAAGATTACATTTTTTTTTATTTTTTGTAGAATCGAAGAAAAGAGAGGAAGCTTAAAGGAAGAAGGGAGTTGAATCTGATCGCTAAGAAATGGATTTCGATCGCATAATTCGATGATCGGATTTTTGGAGCTGCTACTTTTAGAGTTATGATATTAATAGCGTAGTTTTTCATTTGAATTGCATTGTAAGGACATGTTTTTCCGCACTTTTATAAATAAAATAAATTTTTGTTTTTGTCTTATTTATTTATTTCCTTGCAATGGCATGAATGAAAAATTGATGTTTGTGTATCTCTAGTTTTAGAAATGTTGAAAGGGATGTGATTCTTAGTCATGTTATTTGTTGAAATGTGGGGAATTTACCAAATAAGGAAAGATTGTTGTCGCCCGAGTTTCAATGGGACAGAAACTTGGAATCATACGAATTGTATTGTATGATGATTGAGAGCCTTCACATTTAGAAAATTAAGACTAATTCCTTGACAAAGAGTGAAGTGAGGGACTAGGAGAACTAATACACAATGTTGTGCACTATTCAAGTCCACCACAAAGATCAATAATATTATTCGTCATGATTTACTAAAAGTGTAGTAAATGTGGTTATGCTTACAAGATTAAGTGTAATTCTAAATTAATGAAAATTTTCAATGTATGGCAGTGTAACATCCCAAAATTCAAGACTAAAAATTTTCTTTTTAATAAAACATTACTTAAAGCAAAATCATCAATCCAATTATAATAAGAGTATTAATTTCCAAAACACATGTTCATTATCAGAGTAAAACATTCCCAGGCTGTCTAATCTATGGTGCGCGCCATGCGATCACCCCGAGCTCTTCCCTCCGCTACCGGAAGTACCTGAAACCAAAACTGAAAACCGTAATCACGAAGCTTAGTGAGTTCCCCACCCTACCACATACCATGCATAACCACATACTGCACATACTGGGCCACGCCCGCTATCTTGAGCCTCGCCCCCTACCTCGGGCCTCGCCTGCTACCTCGGGCCTCGCCCGCTACGACGACCCCGCCGCTCCAGGCCCCGCCTAGCTTCGAGCCCCGCTCGGATACAGATCTGTTTCACTTAGGCCTCGCCTGTCACAGGGCCCCTCCCACTAACATATAATAGCACATAAACGTATCACATCACATCACATAAGCCAAACACATACTAACGGATCTTGTCCTAAGGCCTCGCCTATCTCTGGGCCCCGCCCTTGTCCTGCTACTGATGAGTCATGGAACCCCGTCCATACTCCTGCTGATAGTGAGGTACGGGCCCAGCCCAACCTCAATTCTTCCCTAACTTGGGCCTCGCCCCGGATCTGCTGCTACTAAGATGTGGAACACCGTCCACACTCTGCTATTGGTGAGATACGGGATCTCGCCCACACTCACCTCCCTACCAGGCACATACGAGTATCACACAGACAACAAGTATAAACTATCACATAAACCATTCCTTGGGCACCCGCCCTCTATCATTGGACCTCGTCCCGAATATCATACTAGCATAATGTGCCTAGAGCTAACCCCCGGGTCTTCTACTCATAACTACATGGGCTGGCATTGTGGCAGTAGACCCATTCATACAAAGGGAAACTCACCTGCACTGGTTGAACTGGCTGATGAACCCACTAGCTGCTGCCTGTTAACTCTCTGAACTCCTACTCCACTCGCTCCCCAAGCTACCAATAACAATGCAACACTGAGTCTAACTGACCCCCGAAAGACAACCAAGTCAACTCTGGTCAAATTCAAAGTCCTGGTCGAAGTCAACCTTCCAGGTCAACCCTACTCGCTGAGTCACCCTATTGACTCGCCGAGTTCATATGTTCTTAGTCCTTCCATTTGCGACTCGACTCGTCGAGTCAGTCCATGACTCGCCGAGTCTACCAATTTCCGAGTCCTGACCTGTCCAACTCACCGAGTCTCCATTCGACTCACTGATTCGAGTCTCAAGTCGAAGGGTTTGGGGGTTTCGCGACCTGACTCGCCGAGTCCAGGAACAGACTCGCCAAGTCCAGGACAACTTTCATCAGACTCGCCAAGTTATTCATCCAACTCACAGAGTTCATGCCCAATTTCATCTGACTCGATGAGCTGTTCATCCCACTCGTCGAGTTCCTCCAAATCTTCATGCTACTCGCTGAGTCCACTCAAAGGACTCGCCGAGTCCATTCAGATCTCCATACATGTAGAGGACTTTTGAGTCATGAATGGACTCCAAACTGTAGATCAACCCTTCCCAATCCTATTCCTCACGTAAAGTTGCAAACTTTACGTGTAGAGAAGGAGATCTAGGCTAAATACACCATAAAATAGGTTTTAAGGCAAAGAGGCTCCATAATCAACTCAAGGGCTGATACTTTATGCTTTCTAAGACCAAAATATGCTTAGATCTGAAGTAGCAACTCCAGATCTGGCTTCTAACTCAAATGGACAACTTAATCATGGCTAAAGAGCCCCAAAACTCACAACCAAAATAGATCTAAAGGGAGGGAAATGACTTAATACCTTCAAATGTTCAGAAATATCTTCCCAATCACAGATCTATAGCCCCCTTCTTGTACCCTCAAGATCCTTCTTCCTTTTCCAAGCTTTAGTGCACTCTTCAAGGCAATAATTGGCTCAATAATGGATAAGGCGGCTAGGGTTTGGTATTCAGGGTTAAAGAGGAAGTAAAGGAACCCTAGGGAAGAGAATGAGGCACTTAAATAGGCTCCAAGTCTCGAATTTATGGTTTTCCTCGAACAGACCTGACTCGCCGAGTCTCCTTGGCCGACTCGCTGAGTCGGTCACGTACTCTTCGACCCGGATCCCGCTTGGACTCGCCGAGTTCCTCCTTGGATTCGCCGAGTCTCCCCTTAAAGTTAGGGTTTTCTTTCCTTTCTTGGCCTTCAAAACTTTGGGTGTTACCACTCTCCCCCACTTAAACTAAACTTCGTCCTCGAAGTTTGCTATGGCCCACCGCCTGCGATCTGCCTCCAATATCCCACCAATTATTCCAACACCAGCTGCCTACCTTCGCTGGCCTTCCACTCGGTCATTCCGAGTAACACTAATCCTTGCGGATAATAGACTCGGGTCACCCTGACCCTGAGCATCCTGGAGACACAACTTACTCACCGACAATCCTTCTGGTACTCACCGAGTACTGCACTGAACTTATAGGGGTTCACCCCTTCTTTCCTTGCGCAAATTCCTTTTATTCCCAAGGCAAAGCTCCATAACCAACTATTTCCACTGTCACTGTGAAGGTCCTATCCTTCACTAACTCCATCACCCCTGCTATTTCCAGTACGGGTCATCACCGCTAGTAACCACTGACACTCCTCTCTGCCAAAACTTGGTGCCGAGTACCCCTCGATTCAACTATCTGAATTCCACCATACACTGCTTACCCGCAGTACTACTGACTGGAAATTCTGCTATTCCTCTTCTGACTTCCGGATGAACTGAGACCACACTGGTCCCTATCAACCTATCAATATCTGGATTACCGGTTCCCACCGATCGCTGACCCAACACAACTACTAGTCGCTCTCAGCGACTTCCGAAGAAACTTCGACCACCTAATACTTCTCAATCTATTTTGCCATACATGAACTATAATTTCCTGGGATCCCCGATCCCCTAACTTGACACTAAGGTCCCTACCAGGTCCCACCTGTGCTGCTAAAACTCACGGGCCTCGCCCACGGGTCCAACCCGCCTCTATCCTTCTAGTCCTACTAGTCTAACCACTCTCGCTCGGGCCTCGCCCACGGGTCTCACCCAACCATACTACTGAGCAACCCTGCTCTCAGGTATCACCTACACTAATAATCTTATACGGGCCTCGCCCATGGGTCTCACCCAACTATATCCTAGAGCGGCCTCTCCCAAGGTATCACCTCTCTAGGGCTATACAGGCAAACTCCCTATCATTCTCATCCACTACCCATTCTTGATCCCTATCTGATCACTAGGAGATAAGGGCCTCGCCCCAACTCCGCTAACGAAGCTACTAAGGAATGGTACGGCTTACCCGTAGTGTTACATCACCATCCATTGATGGCTGCTAGTGAATGCTAAGGCTGCCTCGTAGTCTTACAACACTTCCACCACGAACTGCTAGTGAATGCTACGGCTGTCTCGTAGTCTTACATCACTTTCTACCACTGACTGTGAATATGAAGGCACCCATGTGCCATTAGCTCTCAAGATCCTCATTCCGACTCCCTCGAGTCCTATGGTCGATCCACAACCTGAATTCCCAACCACGTACTAACTATTACCATCACATGCACTGGCTAATGGGGAGTTTCTCAAACTCCCAACCCTGAAATCCTCAATCCATCAAACGCTAAACTACTTATTTTCCTCCTCCGAGGTCGCATGCTCATTCTGGGTCTACGTGCTCCTACCTTTGCACACTCGGAGGATTCTCCCCCACTTCGATTTTGCTTACCCCTTGCTACTCAATACTCAAAAAGAAATCCCGATCCTTGCTACTATTCCATAATCAATCTGCTGAGGAACCCAAGCTTACCATAGCTAGGGATCTAACCAATCCATCTCTAACACTATACAACTCCGATCTAGCGAGACATACCAAGTCCCTCCCAGGCATGCTACAATTATTGCATCCTATGTAACCTTCTCCAATAGGGCACATCCCCTAACTACCGTTCGAATATCCAAGGTATACAGATGGCATATAACTCGATCACAATCAGCCGTTCAAAAATAAAATACTCATACCGATAATGATGCAGAACCATAACAATATAATCATGCACAAATAAAAGAACTGAAAACAAAAATCGCATACCTGCAACGTCCGGAGCTGATCGCGCCTCTAAGGTAGTCATCTGAAGAGCTCTGCCTCATACTGCAAGCGCCTCTACACGGCCCTGACAGGCATCTGTGATCCTCAAAGTTGCAGGAGCAGGTGCCATCACCCGTCCTGCTGAAAACAAACTGGGGCACTGGGCATTCTTGTGGCCCCGCTCATTGTAGTGAAAACATAACAGGTCTGATCCCTGTGAGGTGGTAACAGTACAATCCCTGCTGAAATGACCAGTCCGACCGCACTTGAAACAGCCAGACTCACCACCACTACCACTCCTGCACGCGCCCTTGTGTGCCCTGCCACACTTCCCACACCGACGGCGGTCCTAATAATCCCTCGACCACGAATTCGATCCCTTGGGCCTTTTTCCCGAACCTGCAGCTACCTGAACCTCATCCGACTTCCTCTTTCCGATCTGCTCCAAATCAATTTCCCTCTCTCTAGCCCGAGAAATCATATCTTCCATCGTCTTATAGTTGGATCTGCTCACGAACTCCCTGATGTGATCCCTTAACATCTCATGGTATCGGGCCTTCTTCATCTCCTCATCCGCGACATACTGCGGTACAAGAAGAGCCCTCTCCCTGAACTTAGCGGTGATCTCCGCCACAGTCTCAGTGGTCTGCGTCAAATCCTGAAACTCCCGTGCCAACTGCTGCACCTCAATAAGCGGCGAAAACTCCGCCCTGAACCTGGACGAGAAATCGCTCCAAGTCATCGCGTCCAACGCGGCATCATCCCCCAAAGCATGACCAATCTCCTCCCACCAATCCCTCGCTTTGTCCTTCAGAAGACAGGAAGCGAGTCTGACCTTGTCTCCCTCAGGACACCGGCTCGTACGGAATTCGTTGGCAACATCAGCCAACCACCTGCTGCTAGTAATGGGGTCCCTAGCCCCATGATAATCTAGTGCCCCGCAAGCCCTGAACTCTCGAAATGTCAAGGTACACGCTCCAATCAATGCCATCATCTCAGTACTGAAGGCTCCCGGCCTCTCATCCAAAATCTCCAATATACCCTCCTTGACCGTGCCAAAGATCACATGAGTCTGATCTAGAATACTGCGTGTAACCTTGGCGGATATCAACTCCCTCATTCGCTCCTCGAGCTGCTCGGCCCCTGAACCCGAGCCTGATCCCTCTCTGGCACCTGATCTGCCCGCTGGTCTCTCTCGCAATGTCACTATACTGAAAATATAATACATCCACTATCAGAATACAAAGTCGGGACATCGTTTCCTATGAGTAGTATGTAATCGACATACAAAACGAGGAAGCTAACTATACTCCCACTGGCCTTGACATATACACATGATTCATCTTCACTTCGTACGAATCCAAACTCTTTGACTTTCTCATCGAAGCAAAGATTCCATCTGCGAGACGCTTGCTTCAGTCAAAAAATGGACTTCTCAAGCATGAACACTCTATTAGGATGCTTCGGATCGACGCAACCCTCTGGTTGAGCCATGTAAACATCCTCAGCCAACTTCCCATTAAGGAAAGCGGTCTTGACATCCATCTGCCATATCTCATAATCATGAAATGCAGCAATGGCTAGCATCACCCTAATATATTTTATCCTATCAACTGGTGAGAAGGTCTCATCATAGTCAACTACAGGAGTTTGAGTAAAGCCCTTCGCCACTAGTTGTGCCTTATACGTGTGCACATTCCCATCCACATTGGTCTTCTTCTTGAAGATCCATTTGCACCCGACCGTCTTACGTCCGGGCACATTGTCAACCAAATTCCAAACTTGGTTGTCATACATGGACTGAATCTCGCTGTCCATTGCCTCCTTCCATTTTACGGACTCTAGGCTTGCTATGGATTCCTTATAGCTATTAGGTTCATCTAGATTTATTAGTGTACCATCACTAATATACGTATCCCCTTCGTTAGTAATATGAAAACCATAAAACTGGGGTTGAACTCTAACTCTTTCGGAACGTCTAAGATGTAATGACTCGTCAATTGGTTCAACCGGAGTTTCCTGCTCGGGTTAAGCGTCAGGGTTAGAGTTTCCTTCATCGCTCGCCTCTTGAATCTCTTCAAGATCGATTTGCCTCCCACTGTCTCCTTGGCTTATGAGTTCTCACTCTCGGAAAACCCCTCTCCTCGCAACGAAGACAACATTGTCACTCGGTTTATAAAAGAGATATCCAAAGGATTTCTGCGGGTAGCCGATGAAAATACGTCACTCACTTCGAGGTTCGAGCTTGTCGTGAGTCTCTCGTCTTACGAAAACCTCACAGCCCCAAACCTTGATATGTGCCAACGAGGGAGCTTTCCCTGTCCACATCTCGTGAGGTGTCTTGGCAACCTTCTTTGTTGGGACTCGGTTAAGGATATGGGCAGCAGTCTCTAAGCCATACCCCCAGAATGAGATAGGTAGTGAAGCACGACTCATCATTGAACGAACCATGTCTAACAGGGTTCGATTACGCCTTTCTGCCACACCATTCAACTGCGGTGTCCTAGGTGGCGTCAATTGCAAAACTATTATGCATTCCTTGAGATAGTCGTGGAATTCAAGACTTAGGTACTCTCCTTCTCGATCGGATCGGAGCATCTTGATTTTCCTGCCCAATTGATTTTCCACTTCACGTTTGAATTCTTTAAACTTTTCAAACATTTCTGACGTGTGCTTGATTAAGTAGATATACCCATATCTACTATAATCATCGGTGAAAATCACGTAGAAGCGGTTCCCATCCTTTGTGGTAGATCTAAAGGGCCCACACACGTCGGTGTGTATGAGATCCAATAAACTCTCACCCCTCTCACAAGTGCCAGTGAAGGGTGACTTGGTCATCTTTCCAAGTAAACAAGATTCGCACGTGTCATCTTCCCTAAGGTCGAATGACTCCAACGCTCAATCCTTTTGGAGTTTGGCTATGCGCTTCTTGTTGACATGTCCAAGATGACAATGCCACAAGGATGCTCTATCCATACTATTGGAAGAATCCAGACACAACACATCATTTCCTAGGTTATCTACAACCATAACAGTTTCATAAATTCCATTACAAGGCATTGCTTCAAAATATAAAACACCATTTAGATACGCATAAATCGAACCATTCTCATTATTAAACGAATATCTAAATCCTTGTTTGAACAAACCATGAAAGGAAATGATGTTTCTTGCCATATCTGGCGAGTAGCAACAATTATTTAAATCTAAATTCAATCCATTACTAAGCACTAAAGAATACACTCCAATCTTGGTAACATGCAACAATCTTCTGTTCCCCATGATTAGATTTATTCTTCCAAGCTCCACATCCCTATTTCTTCCTAGTCCCTGCAAATCAGAACAAATGTGGTAACCACACCCTGTATCAAGAACCCAAGAAATAGTATGGGATGAATCATTAGATTTAATTGTGTATATACCTGCAAAAGATGGCTTGATCTTTCCATCCTTGATGGCTTGAAGATATTCCGGGCAGCTTCTCTTCCAATGCCCTATTTTGTGGAAATGATGGCACTCTGCCGCTTTTGGGTTAGGGTTGGGCTTAGCGAGATCAACCTTGGTCCCACTAGAAGAGGAACCATCTTGGGACTTTCCCTTGCGGTGGTTCTTCGAAGAAGGCTTCCTCTTCTTGCCCCTTCCCTGCCCAATAGCCAAAACAGGAGCAGCAGACGGATTAGGAGTTGGTGCAACATACTTGTCCTTTAGGTTGCTCTCAGCAGTCCTAAGGAGAGCTTGGAGTTTGCTTAGGGTGACCTCTTCCTTGTTCATGTGGTAGGTCATCCTAATTTTATTGTAGCATGAGGGCAAGGAGTGAAGAACAATGTCGATAGCCAAATCTTCCCCAAAGTTGACATTCAACTTGGGAAGATGATCGACATACCTTTGTTATGATCTCATAGCGCTCTTGCCTCGGTCTTTGGTGATATCTCTCATTTTAGCAGTGATCATATTCGTTATGATCTCATAGCGCTCTTGCCTCGCTCTTTGGTGATATCTCTCCATCAAGTCTAGATGCATCTCATATGGATACATGTCCTCATAGGACTTTTGGAATTCGGAGTTCATTGTGGCTATCTCGGTGCAATGGAATTTTATTGCATCACGCTCATGTGTCTCAAACATAGCCATTTCTTCGGGAGTGGCAGTTTCTGGATTGATCTTTTTGAGCTTCTTATCGAGAACATACTCCTTGTCCTCGTAACGAGCGATCGTGAGAATGCATCTTATCCATTCGCTAAAGTTCGATCCATCAAAAGTCACTTTTTGACAAAGGCTCATTAGCGTGAATGAGCTAGCAGCAGCGTTGTTTGCGTTAGACATCTACAAATAGAAAGGAACAAAGTTGATTAGAGTTAAGTCCCTAATTAACACCCAAAATGGAAATTTAGGGTTAGGACCCAACAACATTATTTACACATTAGAAAAGGGATACCGTAATCCAACATGCAAATAATTTGGAGGTAAGTGAATGACGATTCACTAATTCTTCACCACGAAAAACATAATCTTTAAGTTTTAAATGTATTGAGAATTCCTAGATTTTGAGATTCATTGAACTTTTCAATGGCATGTTTAAATCTCGATATGCCCCTCTAGTTTGTGACTGGGATACCGAAGATCACAAAGCGGTTGTGAATAACCATGCAAATCTACATGGGGCCTTCATTGTTACAATCACCTATTCGATGTGCCGGTAAACCACACACGCTCCACCGAACTATGACAAACAATGAATCACCCTTTGCCACCTGTGCTTAGAAACAATTAGTGTGTCGGTTAACCGCACACGCTCCATTAACATCTAAACAAGGGTGCAAAGTGTAATTTCATGGGATTGCATCAATTCACTTTTCCTAAAGTAACTAAGATTGAGAATTTTATAAAAAAGTTTAGTTACTTTAAATAGATTGATTATACTTATTAATGAGAAGAGGTTTGCCCTATCTTACCCATTCGGCTAACGACCCTCCACCAGTCAAGCAAGCGGTGGGTATGAGTGTACACCCATTAGGTGCCATTTTATAGGCAGCAACCTTATACCCACCTTATAAACTGGCTTCATGAATGAGGCCTACTAACAGTAAGACTAGCATCTTTAATTATACATATAAATATATTAAACTTGTAATATTATATTAGTATAGGTTGAATTTTAAACTTGTAAAATTCTAGGGTTTGAAATTTCAATTATTCAAATTAGGCTTTCAATTACAAAACTTAAATTTCAAAACTTGAGGACAAGTTTTAAACTTTTTCAAAACATAAGGATCAATTAGCAAATAATGTAAATCAACTAATTAGATTATCTTAATTTGATCTTATTTAATATTACTTGCAAGACAATCCACAATTCAATTCAAATAATCAATTGTTATCATATAAGGAAATTATTATTCAACTAATAGGTAATTATCTTTTGTTTGGTCAAGAATATACTCATATATATGTTTAAAATCGGATTTTAATGACCCAAAGCAGTTAAGGCATGTTTCCTCAAGTAAAACAGCAAGAATTCCCGAAACTCCTTCTTTCTGACGCTCGAACTCGCCGAGTTCCCACTATGGAATCGCCGAGTTGGAGCTACTCGCCGAGTCCACAGTGGAACTCGTCGAGTTCATCAGGTAGAATCACAAAAATCGAATTTTTTCAAGCAACAAGCAATCAACCAATACATCAATTCAATCGAAATCAATCAAAGCTCTGATACCACTGATGGGTTTGAGCCATAAGAACTTTCCTATGTGCACATGCAAACCCTAATTTCTTGGATCTAGGTTTCTCTAATTGAACATGCATTGTATCCAAGACTTCCAATACTAGATCTAATGTAAACAATTGATTCTAATCATATGAATTAGGATCTAGAACAATACCTTGGATTACTTGCTTGGTACTTCTTCTTCTTAGAGCTTAGATTCACAATTGTCACTCCTCTAATGGCTTACAAACACCAACTAGAAAGAAGATGATATTGAGAGAGAGGGAGGAGGGTGAGAAATCGGCCCTAGGATTCCTTGCCTTGCATGAGTGGCGATTTCCCTCACCCTAGGGGTCTATTTATACTATGAAGTACTAAGGTTTCATCTTTAAACCTAATTGAATAACTTAGGCCCTAAGCAATCCAAGATCCTCCTAGATATTAGGATTGGACGATTTCAAGGATACATAGCCCAAAACACAACTATCACACATTTAACAGTTTATGCCCCTTTATTCAATTAACCTCTTTAAGTCACCAAATTAATTCTTAATTAATATATGACTTATATTAATCAAATAACATTATTAATCCTTTAATATATTATTCTCATAATATATTAACAATAATATTTCTTCTCTCTTAACAAATCATCCTGTCAAGTTGCTATGGTGAAGGCAACCCAAAAGGGCCATGCACAAAACGTGTCAAGTACTTACCAAATATGGTTACAGCCCTAGACACTAATCCAACATAGACATCTACAAACCAACTTCATGACAATCTTTATTCATATCAACTTCCAACATATGACCGACTGTGGATGGTTTGAATAAGTTAGTCATTCAGGAAGAGCGACTTAGTTATTCTTGAAGTCAAAACATGCAAAGTGAACACAAGAATAATCGAATCTAATATGGTCTCAGAACTTATGAATATAAATAGAACACCTTTTATTTATCACCATATTGATTACACATTATTCATTGTATAATGATTCAAATTTATCAACTAAATACTTGAATTAAAACAATAGTTGTCCCATGCTCCAAGCATGTAGACTATGTTTTTCTAGACACTACTCATGCCATACACCAAGTATGAACACTATGTTTGTCTATGATCTTTACTTTGTGGAATAGATCGATTGAACATAATTTCAATGATTCTTATTTCACAATCCCAAATCCATACTGCAAATGCAAGAATTCCAAATTCATGCCATTTACCAAAATCTGTTAGATTTTAAACTTATATGCATTGATCCTCTGTAATGACTATGCACAAAGTCACCAAGACTTGTCAGCAGACATTATAGATTATTCCAATGGAGATCAACTCCATGGAAACAAACTCATATTCAAAGTACATTGCTTTGAACATCCTTCTTGCATTAGTTTTCTAATCTGACACAGATTGAATAACTTCCACCTATGGAGTCATTTCCATATTCCCATTTTGACTATCACTTCTAAACAAGAGTTGTCTCCTTTCAAAATATGTCAATATGGTCCTTCCAAAACTAGCACTATACTTCCAACTGTCCCTGAGCAACCAATCTTTAGTAACCCTTAGATTGTCCTCGACAATTGGTTAATCGATTGAGTCATATCTAATTCTAGACCTTTTTCCCCTCTTAATGCCACCAGACATTTGGAAAAATTTAGAAAGGATAAATATTATAGCACACGCAATCGATCCTACACCCGAAGCATATGGGACACAATTCATGATGTCTCACATAAAGACATGATTCTAGATCGCTCTTTTGCTACAATATTTTGTATTTGCCATGTTTTCATAATTCGACTACGAAGAGGGATGCCGTAATCATAATCAAATTTTTAGAATGCAATTTATATAGAATTTCCTTAAGTTGAGCAATAAAATCCATATATATATATATATATATATATATATATATATATATATATATATATATATATATATCCATTGACTAAAGATGATTAAAATATCATTCTAAGCTTTTAGAATTAAAAAGAAGTATAATTTCCTCTCCCTTAATCAGAGCAAAACAACTTTTCCCAATTGTAACTTTTGTTTTCTATGATTAATATTGCTAACTTGAAACACTTATCATAATTATCATGCTCCCACTAACATGATAATTATTAGCATAACAATTTTGCGCCCACTAGCTTAGACATGAATCCAGAAATCAACTGGACTTCTAGAAATCAATACTTTATTGACTTTCTTACCAAAGTTTAGATTTCTGATACGAGATGCTTTGATTAAACTTTATCAAAATCATACACCATTCCTTAGATGCACACATCTGTGTCTAAACAATATCAGAACTATGAAAAGGGATGTCGTAATCATAGTCTCAATTATCTAGACCTTTGCCATTCCACAAAAGTCCATGTTAGTGTGCCGGTTAACCACACACGCTCCACTAACGGCTTTAAGAATGCAATATCACATTTGCTATTTACCTAAAATCACTTAGTGAAAGCGCTTCCTCACCATCATTTTCATGAATCGGAGAGAAACCTGATGACACTTAGATTTTATGGTGTATTTGTTCCTATCCATGTGAATTTTTCAAAACCATAATCACAAGACAAGGTTAGTGAAAAATCCAAACTCATATGGATTGAACTTGTGCAGTCTTAACTTCTTGCCACCTGGCAGCACAAGGGCCTACCATTTCATCCAAGTTGTTATGCAAGCAATTGAGAACTCTCAAAACTCATATGCAAAGCCAAATTTAATTGGAATGGGCACAGAAATAGGAATATGTCAACACGATAGGTTATAAAACTCAAGTCTTGAGCTAGTGAGAAACTACAGGTTTTATTCTTGATTAGATCTTGAAATTCTTTCAGGATCTTTTAGACTCCTGCTGTCCTCTTGACATATAAGACTCTCTTGCCAATACCCATTCTTTGACAAACAAATATTCAAGAGATAGTGCAGATTTTTATCAAGACAAACACTTCACAGAATTGGCCTAAGTTGGTCTCTGTTTTTTCCAAAACATCACAACATACCAATTTTAAATGTACAAGAGTAGGACACATTTTACTCTTACATTTGACAAGTGTTAATAAACCTTCTTTTTAAGATGTATCACTCAAATTACAATCTTGTAGTATGACTCTAAGACTTGTTTTTGGAACGAAGTATGACTCATATTCTTGATTTAACCATTTTAACAATTCATGATTCCTCTTCTTAGCCATAGGAATGCACTAAGATGTCCTTAGAGAACCAATTGTGATATGGTTTCTTAATCATTAAGATGATCACAAAACATGATACTAAAGTACTCTCCCATCTTTTTAGATTAGAGAAACTTTTATCTTTATACCTAATTTGATTATTCCCATTCATTATGCCATACATCGAAACTTTTCCAGTCTTTCAGAATTATACTTAAACTGTTAGGTATAACAATATTTACTCAACTTTAGTAAATCATGACGAATAGTCTTATCGACCTTTTGTGGTGGACTTGACCAGTGCACACGAATGTGTACTTGATCCCTTAGTCCTTCACTTGACTCACATATACATGTGAACAAGGAATTAGTCTTATTTTTCCAAAGAAGAAAATTCTCATTCATCATATTATACAACTTGCATGATTCCAAGTTTCGGTCCAATTGAAAACTTGGGTGATGAGAATCTTTCCATATTTGGAAAATTTACACACTACCAAAAATAAAAGAATCAAATTCATATTTCCAATATTTCTAGAAGCATACAAACATCAATTTTCCATAAATGCCATTGCAAGGAGACATAAAATAAAGTAAACCAAAATTTTATTTATTTATAAAATGCGGAAAACTTTTCCTTACATTGCAACTTTAAATGGAAACTATGCTATTACATATTTCCTAGCAATCTATCGTAACTCGTAACTAGTAGCTCAAGAATCCAATCTTCGAACCATGCGATTGAAATCCATCTTCGTGATCAGATTCAACATACTCTTCCTTTAAGCTTCCTTCCCTTTGCTTGATTCTGCCAAAAATCAAAATGTAACCGTGTCACAGCTTGTATTAAGAATCATCAATAAGGAACTTAACAGAGTTAGATAGTGGACTTAACTGAAGCAGATTCAAACTTTTTGACTTGACCTTTCACTCAGATCTTTCAGGTAGCCAGGATAGCTTTGCAATCAATGCCCCTTCCTTTGGCAATAGAAACATATGGACCCTTTGGTAATGGTACATGGGACTATCTCAGACTTAGTCTTTCTCTTTACCATTTGGTCAACCGAGTTGATTATGGCCGATCCCTTTCCATTTGGGAAGAGAAAGCTTTTCTGGATATCCAATGTTACCATTCTCAATGTCCATGGTATTTTGGGATGTTGATCTTCTAATTAAATTTGCTTTACCAGTTCTACAAATCATTGCTGATTCAGCAACACCAAACAAATAGATAAGATCATTAAGGTTCATGTCATAGTCTGTTACATAATAGTCCTTAAAGAATTTACTATGTGACTTAGGAAGTGATTAGTCAACATCCAACTTCCTCAAGACTTTGACACCCAACTCTCCCGACTTGTCAATATGTGACTTCATCTCCATGATGTGAGCACACATAGACCTTGCTTGCCAATAGGGCTTGAGTGACCTTGAACTATTCAAGAACTTTTGGGTTACAAAGAATAATTGGAGGAGGTGGAGGAAGAGAAGTATGATTTCCATGATATTTGGGAAGATCATAGTTGTCTGAACTAGACAACTACAATGGGAGAAAATCAAGTTAGTTGATTTAAGATTTTAATAGAACACCCAATATGAAATATTAAGGTTGGGACCCAACACAATATTTTATAACTTGGAAGAGGGATGTCGTAATCCAAGCTATAGAATATTTGAAGATAGGCGAATGAAGATTCACCAATTTCCACCATGAAAAACGGAATAATTTATTAGGTTTTAATTGGATTTGAAACTTCGAGATCTTTTGAGATTCATTGAACTTTTCAATGGCATGTTTCAATCATGATTGTGCCCTCTCAAGTTTTGTTACTGGGATGCATAGGATCACAAAATAAGGTGTGAATAACCATGCAAATATACTTGGTACCCTTAATATTTATCATTTAAACGATGTGGCGGTTAACCACACGTGCTCCACTGATCCTATGATAAGCATTAAGTTACCCTTTTCCTACCTTGTGAAATCCAGGTTAGTGTGCCGGTTAACCACACACTCTCCACTAACGATTTAAGCAAAGTGAAAAGTGTAATTTCATGGGTTAGCAGCAAATTCACTTTTTCCTAAAGTAACTAAAATTGGGAATTTATAAAAGGATTAATTACTTAATATTCATCATTATACTTATAATGAGAATTATAGTCCTTGTCATACCCGTTCGGCTAACGACCCTCCACCAGTTAAGGAAGTGGTGGGTGAGAGTGGACACCCATTAAACTGGCATTTTATAGGCAGTAACCTTATACCCCCCTTATAGACCGGTTTCGTGAATGAGGTCTGCTAACGATAAGACTGACTTAATCTTATACATATATATTATTTACTTATAATACTATAAAGTATAAGGGTTGAATTTTAACTTTTAAAACTCTAGGGTTTGGAATTAAAGTGTGTGTGAGACATTACAAATTCCTAAACTTGAGGGCAAGTTTTGAACTATTCAAAAACTTTTAGATTTTCATAACTTATGAGTTTAATATGGTTTTTTATGAAAAACTTTTCAAGTTCCATAACTTGAGGACAAGTTATGGAAGGCATAAAAAAACATATTATGATGACATTAAAATTAGAGACTCTTCCATTTTCATAGCTTATGACTTTTAATGATACTTTAAAAGAAAAACTCTTCATTTTCCATAACATGAACACACGTTATGGAGTTCATAAAAACCATTAAGTTCAAATTACCAATTAACACAATAATCAAGTAATTTGTCTATAGACAAGATCAAACTCATAAGTGAAGATAATTCATATTAAAAATTTCAAGAAGTTAGCTAATCACATAAACTAAAACAAGTCTTGAAACTTTGATAATTATCATTTATTTGGATGAGAACAAACATTACCATAACATCAAAATCAAGTTTTATGAACAAAAACACTTTGTGGTAATGATTCTAATCCAAAATAGGCCAAAAACTTAAAAAAAATTCACTGAACAGTCACCACCTCGTGGTAAATTTTACCACCTCGTGGTGAACTGGCAGACTACAAATTAACAATTTTTCTTGCAAATAAAATGAAGTATAATTTAAAAAAATCTTAGGCTTTGATACCATTGATGGGTTTTGAGCATTCTAACACTCTTATGGTGTACATGCAACCCTATAAACCTTGGATCTATGTTTTCACTATTATACATGCAAATTTTTGATATTACAAGGTTTCATCCTAACAAGCATAATATGGAACAACTATACTACAAAATCCTAGTTAAATGACATACCTTTTGATGTTGCTTGAAGTCTTGAACTTTAAGAGCTTAGCCCCAATAGTGTGGAAGCCTGAAGTGGAATCACAAATCACCAAAAAACACCTTGGAAATCTTGAGAGAATAGTAAGCACACTAGAAATTGGCCCACTCTTGTATACTCACTCACTAGTGCCATTTCATGTGCCAAGGATCTCTTTATATAGTGTGGTGGATTACGGTTACATTCATGTAAAACCTAATACCCATGACCTTTCATTTCCATAGGATCCATGGGTTAAAACTCTATGGACTATCCATGCTAGCTTAGCCCAACCTAAATGAACTTCGCGCATGCTTTACATATAAGATTCCATATTTAATTAGTTCCATTTGATCACGAAATTAATTCTTGATAAATAGTAATTAAATAATATGATCTCATATTAATATATTAGAACTTATAATATATTAATATAAATCATAAACATACTATTCTCAAAAGACTATCCATATAAATTGTTCCGGTGAAGTGCAACCCAAATGGACCGTCCTACTCTCGGGTCAAATACATAACAATAATAGTTATGGGCTTAGACATCTAATCCAAGAAGAGCTTTATAGTCTTTCAATACTCAGACTAACTCGGTCTCTATAACTTGATCCCAACCACTCATATCTACATATATACGAGAATCTGAAGCCACACGCCATTCACAACTTACAATACGCATACAATCGAGGACATAGATAATTAATCCATATATAACAAGAGATCAACTGAAACAAAGCTAAATAAGATAATTCCATTTAACTGGTCATCCAAAATTACAACCGAAGCTTGAAACACAAACAAAAATGACAAATAAATACTGATACTACCACAATTGCTAAATAGAAGAACTAACAACTCAAATCTCGGTCCTTGGGACCCCGACGGTCTCCTAAAGACCCTCGACCAACTGCCAAGCTAAGGGTGTAGGATCCAACACCTCACTAAGAAAAGGACAATGAGCTCTAGTGTGGGCTTCCTTACCGTAGTGAAAACAAACTTGCACACTCCGCCTTTAGTCTCTTCAAAAATGGCCCTCCTCGTCAAACCTGTGACATGTAATAGATCTGTGCCTCCCTCCAATTGATCCTGAACTCCGACCGGGGGACTTGAACCGCTTTGCTTCAAGCTGGGGCTGATCCGGAGCCTGACACTACTGTTGGGTTTTGAGCATTCTAACACTCCTAAGTGTACATGCAACCCTAAATACCTTGGATCTATGTTTTCTCTATTATACATGCAAATAAGAACTTCCAAGGTATTATCCTAATCTAGCATACAAAACAATGACTATAGCAAGATAGAATACATACCTCTTTGGTGTAGAATGTCTTCATGAAGCTTGAGTGCCTAGTGCCCCAAATGTGACACCTCAAATGGAATCACAATCATCAAAACACTTAGAATGACTTGAGAGAATTCTACACTCACCAAAATCGGCTAGCCCTTTCTTCACACACACTAGTGGCCGATTTTTCCTCAATAATAAGATGCTTATATAGTTACACAATTAGGGTAAACTCTTAATTGTCATGGCTTTCCATTTCCTTGGATCCATGGGTACAAATACACCATGGACCATCCATGGACCATCCTATGGGTTTTAGCCCAACTTGATTATCCATGGAGCATTAGCCCACTATACAAGTATGGATGATTTACACAATCAACCCATATATTTAATTAGTCTTCTTTTGATCACTTAATTAATCCTAGATTAATTCTTGATCAATACTAATTAAATAATCTTATTATTCTTATTATTAATATACTAGAACTTATAATATATTAATAACCATAAGTGTCTTATTTCTCTCATTCAAGTGCATGATGGTATGCAACCAAAATGGACCATGCCGGGTCGGGTCAAGTCTTACCAAATATAGTTATGGACTTAGACATTAATCCAACAGTCTCCCACTTGGATAAGTCTAAAACTATTATTGCGTATGACTTCAGGAACCAAATGGCAATCGTAGCTCTCAAAAGC
This sequence comes from Lactuca serriola, assembly GCF_051521515.1. Lineage (NCBI taxonomy): Eukaryota > Viridiplantae > Streptophyta > Magnoliopsida > Asterales > Asteraceae > Lactuca > Lactuca serriola. The sequence continues at coordinate 44,767,459 of NC_136412.1, read as the reverse complement.
TTCTGTCGAACTCTGACCTTGTAGATGAACTCTGACCTTTGTCAGTGACTTGTCCATTAGATAAGGGATCATATATTCCTCCATTCTAGATATCATATGGACTGAGACATGGATTATAATCATTCTCTCTGTCCATTTGTTGTTTCCCGATTTCCGATTTATGACGACTGACTAATTGAACAAATCAAATCAGTCCTGGCCCGGCCGAGCACTTCCATTTGTCATCATCAAATCATCGAGGGGCCCACAGATATCGCTTTTATCCCGAAGGTAAAAGGAACGGATAAACTTCGACTCATATGGCTTGTTCTACTACTTGTTGAATCATACACAAAGGCACGTTTTATAGCACCGAGTTACCAAATGCGTTTTTCGTGCTATCAATGTACTATCAACTCATAGTAACAACTCATATCTCTAGGTTTGAAGAATATAAGATATTATCGTCTCATGATCACTCGTGATAAAATCCATGAAGTGATTCCAATGAGCGCGGGTTGAATCCAATACTCAGAACTTATGAGCACTCATGATTGTTGTAGCCTTGTCCAACACCTTAGACCTCTACAACCCATCACGACAGTCTTAATTCATATCTACTTCCAAAATATGACCGACTGTGGATGGTTTGAATAACTTAGTCATTCCGGAAGAATAACCCAGTTTATTCGGGAAGTCAAAACATGCAAAGTGAAACACAATAATAATTGAATCCAATATGGTATCAACCCTTTGAACATAAATAAAACACCTTTTATTTATCACCATATGATTACACATTATTCATTGTACACTGTTTCAGCTATCAACTTTATTCTTGAATTTAAAACAATAGTTGTCCCATGCTCCAAGCATGTACACTATGTTTTTTTCAAAACACTAGTCATGCCACACACCAAGTATGCATACTATGTTTTTCTATGATCTTTACTTTGTGAACTAGATCAATTGAACATAACTTCAATGATTCTCTTTTCACACTCCCAAATCCTTACCGCAAATGCAAGAATTCCAAATTCATGCCATTTACTGAAATCTGTTAGATTCTAAACTTATATGCATTGATCCTCTCGTAATGATTATGCACAAAGTCATAAAGACTTGGCAACAATCATTACAGAGTATTCCAAAGGAGATCAGCTCCTTGGAAGCATCCTTCTTGCATTAAGTTTCCTAATCTTAAACAGATTGAAAATTCTAACTTTGAAACATTTCCAGATTCCATTTTGACTATCACTTCTGAACAAGAGTTGCCTCCTTACAGACTATGTCAATATGGTCCTTCCAGAATTATCACTATACTTCCAATTGTCCTTGAGCAACCAATCTTTGGTAAACCTTAGATTGTCCTCGACAATTGTTTAATCCTTTTAGTCATATCCAGTTCTAAACCTTTTCCCTTCTTAATGCCCCAGGCATTTGGAAAATTTTAGAACGGATGAATATAGCACATGTAATCGATCCTATATCCGAAGCATATGGGACACGACTCATGATGTCTTACATAAAGACTAAACCAGTCTTTTGCTATAATATTTCCATTTCAATTTGCCAAGTTCTCATAATTCAGATTATGAAAAGGGATGTCGTAATCATAATCGAATTTTAGAACACAAATAATGGACCCATATACAAAATTTCCTTATGTTGAGCCATTCCAACATGAAATTCATATATATCCTTGACTAAATGATTAAAACCTCACGATCTAAGCTTATAGATTTGAGATGAAGCCATAATTTCCTCTCCCTTAATTATAGCAAAACAACTTTTTCCCAATTGAAACTTTTGTTTTCTATAATTAACATTGCTAACTTGCAATACTTATCATAATTATCATGCTCCCACTAACATGATGATTATTAGCATAACACTTATGCTCCCACTAGCTTTGACATGTACTCAGAAATCAGTTGGACAGTCTGAAATTTAGATTCATACACCCTTTCCGTAGATAGCTCACCTGTGTGTCTAAGCAATTTCAAGAACCATGAAAAGGGATACCGTAATCATGGTCTCAATTGCTTAGGCATTTGCCATTTCTCACTAGTCCATGTTAGTGTGCCGGTTAACCACACGCGCTCCACTAACGACTTTTGAAAATGTAAATAACACAATTGATATCTTCATAAAATCTACTTAGTGAAAGCGTTTCCTCACCATCATTTTCATGAATCGGAGAGAAACCTTATGACACTTAGATTTATATGGTGTATGAGTTCCTACCCATATGAATTTGTCAAACCATAATCACAAGACAAAGATAATGACAAATCCAAAACCATATGGATTGAACTCAATCTTAACTTCTTGCCACCTGGCAGCTCAAGGGCCTGCCATTGCTTCCAAGTTGTTATGCAACAAACTGAGAACTCTAAGAACTCATATGCAAAGCCAACTTTAACTGGAATGGGCACAGATATGTCAACACGATTGGTTATAAATCTCAAGTCGTGTGCTAGTGAAGAACTTCAGGTTTTATTCTTGATTATTTCTTGAGACTTTCAAGACCTTTAAGACTCCCACTGTCCTCTTGACATATAAGACTTTCTTGTCAGATATTCAAGAGATAGTGCGGATTCTAATCAAGACAAACACTTCACACAATTGGCCTAAGTTGGTCTTTGTTTTATCCAAAACATCACAACTTACCAATTTCAAATGTACAAGAGTAGAAAACTTTTACTCTTACATTTGACAAGTGTTTTAAACTTTCTTCAAGACATGTCACTCAAGTTACAATCTTGGAGTATGACTCTAAGACTTGTATTGGAACGAAGTATGACTCATCTTCTTGATTTAACCATTTCAACAATTCAAGATCCCTCTTCTTAGTCATAAGAATGCACTAAGATTTCCTTAGAGAACTAATTGTGATATGGTTTCTTAATCATTAAGATGATCACAAAACTGATACTAAAGTACTCTCCCATCTTTTCAGATTTGAGAAACTTTTATCCTTCTGCCTAATTTGATTCTTCTTATCGATCTTTTGTGGTGGACTTAATCAGTGCACAAGAATGTGTACTCGATCCCTAAGTCCTTTACTTGACTCACACATCCATGTGAACAAGTAATTAGTCTTAATTTTCCAAAACTTGAAAGTTCTCATTCATCATGCTATACAGCTTGCATGATTCCAAGTTCTGGTCCAATTGAAACTTGGGTGATGAGAATCTTTCCTTATTTGGTAAATATAGACATTACCACAAATGAAAGAATCAATTTCATATTTCCACTCTTGCTGTTAATGGAATCTTATAAGCAACAATTTACCTCAAATGCCATTGTAAGGATATTGTAAAATAAATAAAATCAAAAATTTTCTTTTATTTTAAAACTTTGCGGAGAAATTATCCTTACAATCCATATGAAAACTTGTTGTTATCTATTCCTAAGCAATATCTCATAACTCCTAAGAAGTAGCTCAAGAATCCGATATTCAAACAATGCGTTAGAAATCCATCTACGCCATCAGATTCAGCATATTCTTTCTTTAAGTTTCTTCACCTTTTCTTTGATTCTTAAAACATCACCATGTGACCCAGTCACATCATGTATCAAGAATCTCAGAGTAGAAACTTAACAGAGTTAGATAGTGGAATTTACCTGAAGTAGAGTCAAACTTATTGACTTTAACATCCTTAGATAAATTTGGCAGCTTCGTAACCAATGCCCCTTTCTTTGGCAATATAAACATATGGACCCTTTGATAAAGACACACAGGACTATCACAGACTTAGCTTTTCTCTTTACCATTTGGTCAACCGAATTGACTATGGCCGATCCCTTTCCATTGGGAAGAGAATGCTTTACTGGATTTCCTGTGTCACTATTGTCAATGTCCATCAAGTATTAAGGAAGTTGATCTTAACAAATAGATAAGATCATTAAGGGTCTTGTCATAGTCTGTTTCATAGGTGTCCCAAAGGAACTCACTACGTGACTTAGAAAGTGATTGAACCACCAACTTTCTCAAGACTTTGACACCCAACTCTCCCGGCTTGTCAATATGTGACTACATCTCCAAGATGTGACCACACCTAGACCTTGCCTTGCCAATAGGGCTTGAGTGACCTTAAACTTTTCAAGAACTTGTGGGTTAGGGAGAATAATTGGAGGAGGAGAAAGAAGTATGATATCCATGGGACATCATCTTCATTAGGAAACCTTGTTTCACTAGATTTGGGAAGTTCATAGGTGTCTATTACAGACATCTTTTGGGAGATATTCAAGATAGTTGATTTAAAGTCCTTAATATGACACCCAATATGAAATATTAAGGCTAGGACCCAACAAACTATTTTATAACTTAGAAGAGGTATGCCGTAATCCAAGCTATAAAATATTTGAAGGTAGGTGAATGACGATTCACCAATTTCCACCAAGATAAACGAAACGAATTATTAGGTTTTAATTGGTTTTGAAACTCCTAGATCTTTGAGATTCATTGAACTTTTCAAAGGCATGTTTCAATCTCGAGTGTGCCCTTCAGGTTTTGTGACTGGGATGCCGAGGATCACAAAACAAGGTGTGAAGTAACCATGCAAATCACTTGGTACCCTTAATAAATTACCCCTCAATCGATGTGCCGGTTAACCACACACGCTCCATCGATACTATGATAAATATTAAGTCACCCTTTACCTACCTTGTTAAGTCCAAGTTAGTGTGCCGGTTAACCACACACGCTCCACTAACGACTTAGACAAAGTGTAAAGTGTAATTTCATGGGTTAGCACCTTATTCACATTTTTCCTAAGTAACTAAGATTGGGTATTATTAAGAGTTTAGTTACTTAGTATTATCATTAATACTTTTAATGAAGGGAGAATTCTAGTCCTATCAAACCCGTTCGGCTAACGACCCTCCACCAGTCAAGCAAGCGGTGGGTGAGAGTGGACACCCATTAAGTTGCCATTTTATAGGCAACAACCTTATACCCACCTTATAGACCGGCTTCGTGAATGAGGCGTACTAGCGGTAAGACTGACTTTACTCTTATACATATATATATTATTAACTTATAATATTATAAAGTATAAGGGTTGAATTTTAACTTTTAAAATTCTAAGGGCTAACTTGGAATTAAAGTATTCATAAGAGAAAACTTTACAAATTCCAAAACTTGAGGGCAAGTTTTGAAACTATTCAAAACTAATTAATTCCATAACTTATGTGTTTAAAGTAGTTTTAATCCAAAAACTCTTCAAGTTCCATAACTTGAGGACAAGTTATGGAAGACTTTAAACTAATAAAAGAATTAACTTTTCTTTATTTTATAACTTATGGAATTAATTAAGGTTACACCTTTTTTATTTTATTTTATTTTATTTTATTAAATGAAGAGACTCTTGGTCCTCCATAACTTGAGGACAAGTTATGGAGTCATAAAACCATTTAATTAGAACTAGACTCTTCATTTTGTAACCTTTGCCAATTTTTATGAGTTTTATGATTCTTAAATGTGACTTTTCATATAACTTGAGGACAAGTTACAAAAAACACATTTTAGAATCAATACTTAGATTAATATGGATTAAAACCAACTATCACATAATTTTATTCATTAATCTAAATTTACTCATAAAACAAGGTAATCCAAAAAACTTTTGGTGATCCATAACTTATTCTTAAGTTATGGAATCCTTTAAAACATTAACACCAAATTTTGTAACTCCAAAAAAAACTTTTAATCAATTTTTTTTTAAAACCTTTTCATATCCATAACTTATGGAGGTTTCAAAAAATAAAACTCTTTAGATCAAACTTTTAAAACTAATAAAATAATCATATTATTTTATCTTTTATTAAATTTGACCTAATTCAACTCATAAAGCAAATTATTCAAATTTTACAAATAATTAGTTTTTCACAAGAACAAGTAATTATCTTAAAATTTGACGAACTTCATGTTTTTTTTTCTTTTTTTTTTTCAACTTTGAAAATAAAATATTTGCATCAATATAACAGAAAACAACCCGTGGCTCTGATACCACTGTTGGGTTTTGAGCATTCTAACACTCCTAAGTGTACATGCAACCCTAAATACCTTGGATCTATGTTTTCTCTATTATACATGCAAATAAGAACTTCCAAGGTATTATCCTAATCTAGCATACAAAACAATGACTATAGCAAGATAGAATACATACCTCTTTGGTGTAGAATGTCTTCATGAAGCTTGAGTGCCTAGTGCCCCAAGTGTGACACCTCAAATGGAATCACAATCATCAAAACACTTAGAATGACTTGAGAGAATTCTACACTCACCAAAATCGGCTAGCCCTTTCTTCACACACACTAGTGGCCGATTTTTCCTCAATAATAAGATGCTTATATAGTTACACAATTAGGGTAAACTCTTAATTGTCATGGCTTTCCATTTCCTTGGATCCATGGGTACAAATACACCATGGACCATCCATGGACCATCCTATGGGTTTTAGCCCAACTTGATTATCCATGGAGCATTAGCCCACTATACAAGTATGGATGATTTACACAATCAACCCATATATTTAATTAGTCTTCTTTTGATCACTTAATTAATCCTAGATTAATTCTTGATCAATACTAATTAAATAATCTTATTATTCTTATTATTAATATACTAGAACTTATAATATATTAATAACCATAAGTGTCTTATTTCTCTCATTCAAGTGCATGATGGTATGCAACCCAAATGGACCATGCCGGGTCGGGTCAAGTCTTACCAAATATAGTTATGGACTTAGACATTAATCCAACAACTACTCCCTCACCCTGGTCTCTATCTCAATATTTTGCCTCTTTGCGGCATCCTGAAGCTCAGCGAGAGAACCATAGCGCTGGATGGGCACAAACTGTTGAATATATATCTTGATCATGCTCACATACCAAGTCATCTGAGCCTGCTCTGAAGCAGCGAACTCAGGATTAAACAAATCCCTCTTACTTAACATCTTGGTGATCACCGTCACCGACTCGATTGTTTGTCTCAAATCCAGGTACTCATGGGCCAGTCTCTCCCTCTCTACCAAGGGGAATATACCTTCCACGGAACATCTCCTATGACAGTTCCCAAGTCATCATGGCCCTCTGCTCAGGATTACAAAAACTAGTCACCAGTCTCCACCAATCCCTTGCCCCCACCCTAAAAAGGTTTAGGAGCACTTGACCTTCTGGTCATCTAAACAAGATCATGTGAAGAAAAATCCCTCTACGTCAGACAACCATCTCATCACATCAATTGAGTCCAAGACCCCATCAAACAATAGGGACTTCATACAATCGAATTCCCGATACTGGAAATCTCTCTCTCTTTGAGCCCTAATGGCAGCAACAACAACCTAAGAATGTGTAGTATATCGGTCGTCAAACTACTCCATCATAACGCCATTGGCAGATTCAACCAGCTCCGGTATCCGCCCTTGGAAAAAAGAAACAACTTCCTCATGAATGATCTCCCTGACATGGTCCCCAGTCAATGCTATCCAATCCTGGGCATCTGTTCCTCATCTTGATCCGGATCTAGCTTCAAATCGTCTTTTAATCGCCATACTGAAAATAAACTAGGGAGATATCAAACAAATGCATATAACACCAGGGGAATCAATTCCCAACAAAACCCTTAGGTTTGTGACTTCCCTGATATGTGTGTGGGTCCTATGCTTCTAATAGTACGAGCCTATACTACCTTCCACACCTACCCGTATTTGTCTCAAAAGACCATCACAACAACCCTAACAATACCCATAAAATACATATACATTGTATCCTCTCATCCTAGAGGAAGACTAGACATTAGACAATTGGTCGGCAGAACCCACACAACTCGACCATCAAACTTCCACCAACCCTGCAGCACTCATGTGTGCTAATTGTACATAACGCTAGACCATATAGACAATCGAATATCCAATTCTACCCTATGCCCTTCATCAAACAAGAACAAGCAAAAAGGCTAAACCAAACATTCTTAGGCAATAGAATCTTAGTTATGTACAACTAAGCTACATTCACTATGAAACTATAGTAATGATGTCAATCTCATGCAATAAGAACCCTAGGCTATCAGGCATCCTATAATCAAACAATTCTATCATGCAATTCTTGAAGATAGATAGCCTAACACTAGCATGCTTTTTCTAACAAAAAATGTATCAGTAAGATAAAAACTCAGCAAATAAAACAAGCACGGGTATTTTGGGAACCACTCTCCTGTTTAGGATCTGGATGACTGTACATACCGCATCCTCCTGAAAGCCAAGGTTATGTCAAGATCCATATTCCAGATCTTAAGCCAACAATCAAACAAGAACTTGACAAGGGATCGAGCCCATGTCCTTAACCCAAATCTTTTTAATATAATTTCTTTTTCAAAAACATTCTTCAAAAACTCTTGGATCCTAGTTTAATACTGGATTCACACAAGTGTTCCTCCAATTCCCTCAAACCAAGGCTCTGATACCAACTTGTAACATCCAATTTTTACAAACTAAAATTTTCATTTTTATTAAGATAAAACTTCCCAATTTATTAATCCATTAATTAAGAAAACCCATTTACTTTGAATTACATTTATTAAAAATCTGAGTATTGTAGAAACGCGAAATCTTCAATGTTGCAGATAAGCGTGTACAGTCCCGTCTTTGCCTTCCAACAATAACCGATGACACCTGGAACCATAAACAACTGGGTAAGCATAAAGCTTAGTGAGTTTCCCCCAAAATATCACCCTATAAACAGATAACATATATAATAAAACATGTCGGGTTTAGTCAACCATCAGGTTGGAATACCCCAGGCCGAGTCATCCTCCTGGTTTAGTCATACTCAGGATGGAATACTCTAGGTTGGAATGCCAATATACAATTGGTCTAATCAGCCATCGGGCTGCAATAACCAGGGTTTCTTGGCCTACTGCCTCAACCCAACCTCTCTTTCATAGCCTCAATGCCTACAGCTTACAGCCGGCTTGCACCGGGTATCTTGGCCTACGACACAAAGCAGGACAACCTCAACCCAACCAAACATAATATTTCAACATATAAACAATCATGATCAAGTAGGCACATAATACAGGCAAACGTTAAACATACATCTCACTACTGCCTACTAATCCTCTCACAGCAGACAATCCCAATACCAGCTAACCCCCATAGAATGCGTAACCATATGTAACCAGAGGTGAGATAGCCACCCAAACAGATGGTCCTACTCTAGACTCACAACCTAACAAGGAACAGGAAAGAGAGCCTAGATGAAGAGTTCTCAGGTTAACCTACATGACCACTGACGGTCCCTATGGGCACTCCATAAATGATAACCAGCAAGCACATATAGCATACTGTTCTATAGGTTATTACCACAAATCAACATACCAAATACCAGGAGACAGATCTAAATGATCACTATAGCATAGCAGCATACTCAATTCAAAACATAGATCAAACAAATCACTACAACATATCAGCATACTTAAACCATAACAAAGATCTAACAAATCACTACAGCATTGCAACATAATAAATATCAACAATCAAAGGAATGCATGGTCATATATTCTCATAGGTGAGGTAGTTACCCAAACAGGTGATCGTACTCTAGAACCAAAACCAAACAAGGAACAGGTGAGAGAGCTATGATCAAGAGTCCTCAGTCTATCCTACATGACTATATATAGTCCCTAGTGCATCCTTCTACTAGCATATAAGCAAAACTAGTAGGCGGCATTGGTGCCTTCGAACCACAGGTACATTAGGCGAAACTCGACTCGATATGCGTGTAGGTAACCATTGTAGCAACGAAGAACTCTAGCAGCTTCAACTCACTTCAAATCACCTACAGGAAGATATATGATTCAATACCCGACCACATGTTATAGTCACTTGCAACATTGACTACCCCACATGAAATGACATTTAGGGTTTCAAATAAAATGACGATTCAGGTTAAGTAAGAACACTTAACCTATTAATGACATAATCACTTAAGGGTATGATTGATTAAGGTTTGACTTAGTCATTCTCATGTGAAATACTAGTCCAATAAGTGGCCCAAAATACGCACCTGATCATAGTCCAAAAATAGAGCTCCCCAATTCTAGAGTTTTTCACATAAAATGTTAACTAGGGTTAGTGTTCCACACTTAAACCCTTAAGGATATAATCCATTAAGTCCAGTATTGTATTAAGTTAATTATAGAGAATTATTAAGTATTTTTTTAAGATTAAATAATAGTTTTAATGTGGGTCCTGACCAACTCCAAGACTAGGGTTTCTTGACATTAGGGTTTTATAAACCCTAATTAGGGTTTCCAACTCCTATGTTAGATATTTAGTTAGTTAAATAAATATATAAGTGTTTATAAATCGGGCACCACCCAATGCCACCTCACCTAGTGGTGGCCGGTGGCGGTTCATGGTGGCAAGAGGCTGAAACCACCATTGTTATGACGGGAGTTATATGTTTTAAGGTCCAAAGACACACATAAGCACACAACCACTGGTGCTGGTGGCTAGTGGCGGCAGAACGGTGCCAACCACCACCTCACAGTGGTGGTGGTGGTGGGGGGGGGGGGGGGGGGGTTCCATGATTTTCTGGCCAATAATTGCTCCTACGATGGCTGACTGCAGCAGGAGATAGTAGCTGGCGACAACCACCATGGTTGGTTGCAATGGTGGGCTTCTTCATCGTTTTCTGGCTATACCTCGGTGTCACGCAAATAGAAAATAACACCCACAAATACACATTCAAAATTTCATACAAACACAGCCACCCTTACGGTAGCATGTGGCGGCAACAGAATAGAAAAAAAGAACAAAAAAGGAGAGGAGAAAGGTTTGTGTGTCTTCAACCGAAAACAATAGCAACGACAACCTTGGCTTTGTTTATCCATCCTCCCTAACGTAATTGTGTCAGCGACAGCGAGAGCAACGTCGATCTTGACGATCTTGACGAATCCTCACAACAACCCTCGTCATCGTCGGGGGTAGGAGCAGCGGTGGTTCGGCGTAGCAGAGGATGGATGGTGGTGGCAACTGGAATAAAGTGGCGACGACTGAGATGTTTCAGGTTAGGGGTTGGGGAAGGCTTCAGATGAAAGAATGGGAGGGAAGATGCGTCGGGTCTTATGTCCCAATCATTCCCAAACTTAGTACCTTTTATCCAATTTTGGTCCCTCCTTTCCTATTACTTTTCAATTCAAATCTAATATTTACTCCATAGCCCCTACTTCCAAGAATCCATTCAATACAAGTCCATATGTTACCATTTTAACCCTCACTATCCAAAAAGATAACTTTTAACACCCCAAGGTGTATACCCCGCTAATTTAATCCGACTTTAAGGCTAAAATAGAATAAAATAAATATAATAAAATATATCTCAGGTTTTTAGGGTTTATTATTTATTTATCTGTTTATCTTATTTATTTACATATTTTATTTTATTAACCTTATTTTATTTATTTTATTTTATTTATTTCATTTTAAACGAATAGTTACAGTAAGAATGGATCAACAAGGAGCTTCTGAAGAATGTGGGGAGACTGAGTAAGGAGAAAGTTGAGAAATATGACGCGCATGTGCTGGAGACCGAGGAGATGATTGCGGAGGTTAAGAGCAATGCTGGGAGGCAAAGATCAAACTGGTGGAGGATGTGGAGAATAAAGGATCCTGGAACATGGCCGTTTGGCGTGAAACCGTGGCTAAGTTGACTGGAAAACGTGTAAATGTTGGTCAGGATCCTGCAGAGAAGAAGAAAAGAAAGAGACAGTGTATATCCTAGCTGGTGGTGATCAATGATTGACCTAATTTTGATAAAATTTAAACACAATTTTCTTTTTTTATTCTGTAAAACAATATTTTCTTTTTTGTTAGGTAGGAGGTTAACCCTTTTTAATATTGATGCTTTGGTTTATCTCTTTTCTTACGTGGTACAAATAGGGTTAAGACAGTTTTTTCTAAGGGTTCTCAAATAATCAGGATCCTAATAAGTTTAGAATTTACAAAAAAAATTTAGGATCCTAAAGATCTAAGATAAAAAGTTACTTGATCAGGATCTTGAAATAGTCAGGATCCTAAGGTTTTTGAAGAGGTAAGTTCTTTTTTTTCTTATTTTGAAAAGAAGAAAAACCTTCAGAAAAAAGAATATATATATATATATATATATATATATATATATATATATATATATATATATATATATATATATATATATATATTGTTTTAGGAACAACTTTGGGCGTAGTAAGCATAGAAGATAAGGATAGATAGAACTTGGTGATAGCTTATTCCTTAGATTTCTATTAGACTTTTAATCGTCTCTTTGAACTTCTCTTCAGGATTTTGATCTTATCATCTTGAAGAGAACATTTTTTAATATGCTCTTGGGAGATGATCCCAACTATATAATTTACTAGGAATAATCCCGACTCAGGTAATAGTGGGAAATATCTGACATAGGAATTCACTAGGGAATATCCATGTTTAAGAACTACTGAGAATATCTTAACTTAAGAAATATTGGGGATTATCCCAACTTTAGATAACAACTAGGGAAAATCCCAACATCATATAAGAATCGGGGAAATCCCAGCTTTAGTTAATAACTGGGGAAATCCTAGCTTTAGATAATAACTGGGGAAAATCCCAACTTCAATTAATAATCAGGGAAAATCCCAACTCCAGATAATAACTAGGGAGAAACTCAACTTCAAATAATACCTGGGGAAATCCCATTCCGTAAGATAACATGATAATGTTATAAACCTTAGAAATTTACTAGGGAGGATCCCAACTTAAGATAACATGATAATGTTATAAACCTTTTAAATTTACTTTAGGATCTTAACATATGTTCAGAAATAAGAGGTTTTCCAAGTCATTGAAGCATGAATTGATCCCCTTATTCACTTCCGATAGTTAGATATTGTGCGCCCAGGAGAGGTGTAGAAAGCTAAACTCGTGAGAAAGAGGTCATTAACTCTTTAAACCTTAGCATCATAACATATGTTCAGGAATTAGAGGGGTTCCAAGTCATTAAAGTGTGAAATGATCCTTTTCTTCACATCCCATAGTTAGATATCGTGTGTCCAAGTAGGATGTAGAAACCCAAACACGGATGAAAGAGATTATTAACTCTTTACACCTTAGAGGGGATTAAGTACCCAGAATAGGAGGAGTAATGATCACTCTCTGTTAGTAGTGGCTAGGATCCTTGAGTTTCTATATGTTGCAAACATTAGCTGGGGTGGGTGTTAGCTTTGCTAGCATCCCTTTGATGCTTGTATTAGTACTATTCTTAGAATAAAAATAAACAAATAAAAGAAATGAGGGTAAGGAGTGTTGGATTAATGTCTAAGTCCATAACTATATTTGGTAAGACTTGACCCGACCCGGCATGGTCCATTTGGGTTGCATACCATCATGCACTTGAATGAGAGAAATAAGACACTTATGGTTATTAATATATTATAAGTTCTAGTATATTAATAATAAGAATAATAAGATTATTTAATTAGTATTGATCAAGAATTAATCTAGGATTAATTAAGTGATCAAAAGAAGACTAATTAAATATATGGGTTGATTGTGTAAATCATCCATACTTGTATAGTGGGCTAATGGATAATCAAGTTGGGTTAAAACCCATAGGATGGTCCATGGATGCTCCATGGTGTATTTGTACCCATGGATCCAAGGAAATGGAAAGCCATGACAATTAAGAGTTTACCCTAATTGTGTAACTATATAAGCATCTTATTATTGAGGAAAAATCGGCCACTAGTGTGTGTGAAGAAAGGGCTAGCCGATTTTGGTGAGTGTAGAATTCTCTCAAGTCATTCTAAGTGTTTTGATGATTGTGATTCCATTTAAGGTGTCACACTTGGGGCACTAGGCACTCAAGCTTCATGAAGACATTCTACACCAAAGAGGTATGTATTCTATCTTGCTATAGTCATTGTTTTGTATGCTAGATTAGGATAATACCTTGGAAGTTCTTATTTGCATGTATAATAGAGAAAACATAGATCCAAGGTATTTAGGGTTGCATGTACACTTAGGAGTGTTAGAATGCTCAAAACCCAACAGTGGTATCAGAGCCACGGGTTGTTTTCTGTTATATTGATGCAAATATTTTATTTTCAAAGTTGAAAAAAAAAAAGAAAAAAAAACATGAAGTTCGTCAAATTTTAAGATAATTACTTGTTCTTGTGAAAAACTAATTATTTGTAAAATTTGAATAATTTGCTTTATGAGTTGAATTAGGTCAAATTTAATAAAAGATAAAATAATATGATTATTTTATTAGTTTTAAAAGTTTGATCTAAAGAGTTTTATTTTTTGAAACCTCCATAAGTTATGGATATGAAAAGGTTTTAAAAAAAAAAAAATTGATTCAAAGTTTTTTTGGAGTTACAAAATTTGGTGTTAATGTTTTAAAGGATTCCATAACTTAAGAATAAGTTATGGATCACCAAAAGTTTTTTGTGTTACCTTGTTTTATGAGTAAATTTAGATTAATGAATAAAATTATGTGATAGTTGGTTTTAATCCAAATTAATCTAAGAATTGATTCTAAAATGTGTTTTTGTAACTTGTCCTCAAGTTATATGAAAAGTCACATTTAAGAATCATAAAACTCATAAAAAATTGGCAAAGGTTACAAAAATGAAGAGTCTAGTTCTAATTAAATGGTTTTATGACTCCATAACTTGTCCTCAAGTTATGGAGGACCAAGAGTCTCTTCATTTAATAAAATAAAATAAAATAAAAAAAGGTGTAACCTTAATTAATTCCATAAGTTATAAAATAAAGAAAAGTTAATTCTTTTATTAGTTTAAAGTCTTCCATAACTTGTCCTCAAGTTATGGAACTTGAAGAGTTTTTGGATTAAAACTACTTTAAACACATAAGTTATGGAATTAATTAGTTTTGAATAGTTTCAAAACTTGCCCTCAAGTTTTGGAATTTGTAAAGTTTTCTCTTATGAATACTTTAATTCCAAGTTAGCCCTTAGAATTTTAAAAGTTAAAATTCAACCCTTATACTTTATAATATTATAAGTTAATAATATATACATGTATAAGAGTAAAGTCAGTCTTACCGCTAGTACGCCTCATTCACGAAGCCGGTCTATAAGGTGGGTATAAGGTTGTTGCCTATAAAATGGCAACTTAATGGGTGTCCACTCTCACCCACCGCTTGCTTGACTGGTGGAGGGTCGTTAGCCGAACGGGTTTGATAGGACTAGAATTCTCCCTTCATTAAAAGTATTAATGATAATACTAAGTAACTAAACTCTTAATAATACCCAATCTTAGTTACTTAGGAAAAATGTGAATAAGGTGCTAACCCATGAAATTACACTTTACACTTTGTCTAAGTCGTTAGTGGAGCGTGTGTGGTTAACCGGCACACTAACTTGGACTTAACAAGGTAGGTAAAGGGTGACTTAATATTTATCATAGTATCGATGGAGCGTGTGTGGTTAACCGGCACATCGATTGAGGGGTAATTTATTAAGGGTACCAAGTGATTTGCATGGTTACTTCACACCTTGTTTTGTGATCCTCGGCATCCCAGTCACAAAACCTGAAGGGCACACTCGAGATTGAAACATGCCTTTGAAAAGTTCAATGAATCTCAAAGATCTAGGAGTTTCCAAACCAATTAAAACCTAATAATTCATTTCGTTTATCTTGGTGGAAATTGGTGAATCGTCATTCACCTACCTTCAAATATTTTATAGCTTGGATTACGGCATACCTCTTCTAAGTTATAAAATAGTTTGTTGGGTCCTAGCCTTAATATTTCATATTGGGTGTCATATTAAGGACTTTAAATCAACTATCTTGAATATCTCCCAAAAGATGTCTGTAATAGACACCTATGAACTTCCCAAATCTAGTGAAACAAGGTTTCCTAATGAAGATGATGTCCCATGGATATCATACTTCTTTCTCCTCCTCCAATTATTCTCCCTAACCCACAAGTTCTTGAAAAGTTTAAGGTCACTCAAGCCCTATTGGCAAGGCAAGGTCTAGGTGTGGTCACATCTTGGAGATGTAGTCACATATTGACAAGCCGGGAGAGTTGGGTGTCAAAGTCTTGAGAAAGTTGGTGGTTCAATCACTTTCTAAGTCACATAGTGAGTTCCTTTGGGACACCTATGAAACAGACTATGACAAGACCCTTAATGATCTTATCTATTTGTTAAGATCAACTTCCTTAATACTTGATGGACATTGACAATAGTGACACAGGAAATCCAGTAAAGCATTCTCTTCCCAATGGAAAGGGATCGGCCATAGTCAATTCGGTTGACCAAATGGTAAAGAGAAAAGCTAAGTCTGTGATAGTCCTGTGTGTCTTTATCAAAGGGTCCATATGTTTATATTGCCAAAGAAAGGGGCATTGGTTGCAAAGCTGCCAAAATTTACCTAAGGATGTTAAAGTCAATAAGTTTGACTCTACTTCAGGTAAAGTCCACTATCTAACTCTGTTAAGTTTCTATTCTGAGATTCTTGATACATGATGTGACTGGGTCACATGGTGATGTTTTAAGAATCAAAGAAAAGTGAAGAAACTTAAAGAAAGAATATGCTGAATCTGATGGCGTAGATGGATTTCTATCGCATAGTTTGAAGATCGGATTTTTGAGCAACTTCTTAGGAGTTATGAGATATTGCTTAGGAATAGATAACAACAAGTTTTCATATGGATTGTAAGGATAAGTTTTTCCGCAAAGTTTAAAAATAAAAGAAATTTTTTTTTTTTTGATTTTATTTATTTTAAAATATCCTTACAATGGCTTTTGAGGAAAAATTGTTGCTTATATGATTCCATTAAGAGCAAGAGTGGAAATATGAAGTTGATTCTTTCATTTGTGGTAATGTCTATATTTACCAAATAAGGAAAGATTCTCATCACCCAAGTTTCATTTGGACCGGGACTTGGAATCATACAAGTTATATAGCATGATGAATGAGAACTTTCAAGTTTTGGAAAAATTAAGACTAATTACTGGTTCACATGGATGTGTGAGTCAAGTGAAGGACTAAAGGATCGAGTACACAGTCTTGTGCCCTGATTAAGTCCACCACAAAAGATCGATAAGATTATTCGTCATAGTTTACTAAAGCTCAGTAAATATGATTATACTTACATGCTTAAGTGTAACTCTGAGACATTGGAAAAGGTTCCAATGTAAGGCAGAGCGAATAAGAAGAATCAAATTAGGCAGAAGGATAAAAGTTTCTCAAATCTGAAAAGATGGGAGAGTACTTTAGTATCAGTTTTTGTGATCATCTTAATGATTAAGAAACCATATCAAAATTAGTTCTCTAAGGAAATCTTAGTGCATTCTTATGACCAAGAAGAGGAACTTGAATTGTTGAAATGGTTAAATCAAGAAGATGAGTCATACTTCGTTCCAATACAAGTCTTAGAGTCATACTCCAAGATTGTCATTTGAGTGACATGTCTTAAAGAAGGTTTAAAACACTTGTCAAATGTAAGAGTAAAAGTTTTCTACTCTTGTACATTTGAAATTGGTAAGTTGTGATGTTTTGGATAAAACAAAGACCAACTTAGGCCAATTGGGTAAAGTGTTTTTCTTGATTAGAATCCGCACTATCTCTTGGATGTTTGACAAGGGAGTCTTATATGTCAAGAGGACAGTGGGAGTCTTAAAGGTCTTGAAAGTCTCAAGAAATAATCAAGAATAAAACCTGAAGTTCTTCACTAGCACACGACTTGAGGTTTATAACCTATTGTGTTGACATATCTGTGCCCATTCCAGTTAAAGTTGGCTTTGCATATGAGTTCTTAGAGTTCTCAGTTTGTTGCATAACAACTTGGAAGCAATGGCAGGCCCTTGAGCTGCCAGGTGGCAAGAAGTTAAGATTGAGTTCAATCCATATGGTTTTGGATTTGTCATTATCTTTGTCTTGTGATTATGGTTTGACAAATTCATATGGGTAGGAGCTCATACACCATATAAATCTAAGTGTCATAAGGTTTTTCTCCGATTCATGAAAATGATGGTGAGGAAACGCTTTCACTAAGTAAGATTTTACGAAGATATCAATTGTGTTATTTGCATTTTCAAAAGTCGTTAGTGGAGCGCGTGTGGTTAACCGGCACACTAACATGGACTTGTGAGAAATGGCAAATGCCTAAGCAATTGAGACCATGATTACAGTATCCCTTTTCATGGTTCTTGAAATTGCTTAGACACACAGGTGAGCTATCTACGGAAAGGGTGTATGAATCTAAATTTCAGACTGTCCAGCTGATTTCTGAGTACATGTCAAAGCTAGTGGGAGCATAAGTGTTATGCTAATAATCATCATGTTAGTGGGAGCATGATAATTATGATAAGTATTGCAAGTTAGCAATGTTAATTATAGAAAACAAAAGTTTCAATTGGGAAAAAGTTGTTTTGCTATAATTAAGGGAGAGGAAATTATGCTTCATCTCAAATCTATAAGCTTAGATCGTGAGGTTTTAATCATTTAGTCAAGGATATATATGAATTTCATGTTGGAATGGCTCAACATAAGGAAATTTTGTATATGGGTCCATTATTTGCGTTCTAAAATTCGATTATGATTACGGCATCCCTTTTCATAATCTGAATTATGAGAACTTGGCAAATTGAAATGGAAATATTATAGCAAAAGACTGGTTTAGTCTTTATGTAAGACATCATGAATCGTGTCCCATATGCTTCGGATATAGGATCGATTACATGTGCTATATTCATCCGTTCTAAATTTTCCAAATGCCTGGGGCATTAAGAAGGGAAAAGGTTTAGAACTGGATATGACTAAAAGGATTAAACAATTGTCGAGGACAATCTAAGGTTTACCAAAGATTGGTTGCTCAAGGACAATTGGAAGTATAGTGATAATTCTGGAAGGACCATATTGACATAGTCTGTAAGGAGGCAACTCTTGTTCAGAAGTGATAGTCAAAATGGAATCTGGAAATGTTTCAAAGTTAGAATTTTCAATCTGTTTAAGATTAGGAAACTTAATGCAAGAAGGATGTTTCCAAGGAGCTGATCTCCTTTGGAATGCTCTGTAATGTTTGTTGTCAAGTCTTTATGACTTTGTGCATAATCATTACAAGAGGATCAATGCATATAAGTTTAGAATCTGACAGATTCCAGTAAATGGCATGAATTTGGAATTCTTGCATTTGCGGTAAGGATTTGGGAGTGTGAAAAGAGAATCATTGAAGTTATGTTCAATTGATCTAATTCACAAAGTAAAGATCATAGACATACATAGTATGCATACTTGGTGTGTGGCATGACTAGTGTTTAAGAAAACATAGTGTACATGCTTGGAGCATGGGACAACTATTGTTTTAAATTCAAGAATAAAGTTGATAGCTGAAACAGTATACAATGAATAATGTGTAATCATATGGTGATAAATAAAAGGTGTTTTATTTATGTTCAAAGGGTTGATACCATATTGGATTCAATTATTATTGTGTTTCACTTTGCATGTTTTGACTTCCCGAATAAGCTGGGTTATTCTTCCGGAATGACTAAGTTATTCAAACCATCCACAGTCGGTCATATTTTGGAAGTAGATATGAATTAAGACTGTCGTGATGGGTTGTAGAGGTCTAAGGTGTTGGACAAGGCTACAACAATCATGAGTGCTCATAAGTTCTGAGTATTGGATTCAACCCGCGCTCATTGGAATCACTTCATGGATTTTATCACGAGTGATCATGAGACGATAATATCTTATATTCTTCAAACCTAGAGATATGAGTTGTTACTATGAGTTGATAGTACATTGATAGCACGAAAAACGCATTTGGTAACTCGGTGCTATAAAACGTGCCTTTGTGTATGATTCAACAAGTAGTAGAACAAGCCATATGAGTCGAAGTTTATCCGTTCCTTTTACCTTCGGGATAAAAGCGATATCTGTGGGCCCCTCGATGATTTGATGATGACAAATGGAAGTGCTCGGCCGGGCCAGGACTGATTTGATTTGTTCAATTAGTCAGTCGTCATAAATCGGAAATCGGGAAACAACAAATGGACAGAGAGAATGATTATAATCCATGTCTCAGTCCATATGATATCTAGAATGGAGGAATATATGATCCCTTATCTAATGGACAAGTCACTGACAAAGGTCAGAGTTCATCTACAAGGTCAGAGTTCGACAGAAGCTTTTGAGTGCTACGATTGCCGGTTGGTTCCTGAAGTCATACGCAATAATAGTTTTAGACTTATCCAAGTGGGAGGCTGTTGGATTAATTTCTAAGTCCATAACTATATTTGGTAAGACTTGACCCGACCCGGCATGGTCCATTTGGGTTGCATACCATCATGCACTTGAATGAGAGAAATAAGACACTTATGGTTATTAATATATTATAAGTTCTAGTATATTAATAATAAGAATAATAAGATTATTTAATTAGTATTGATCAAGAATTAATCTAGGATTAATTAAGTGATCAAAAGAAGACTAATTAAATATATGGGTTGATTGTGTAAATCATCCATACTTGTATAGTGGGCTAATGGATAATCAAGTTGGGTTAAAACCCATAGGATGGTCCATGGATGCTCCATGGTGTATTTGTACCCATGGATCCAAGGAAATGGAAAGCCATGACAATTAAGAGTTTACCCTAATTGTGTAACTATATAAGCATCTTATTATTGAGGAAAAATCGGCCACTAGTGTGTGTGAAGAAAGGGCTAGCCGATTTTGGTGAGTGTAGAATTCTCTCAAGTCATTCTAAGTGT
The DNA here is from genome assembly GCF_051521515.1 of Lactuca serriola. Classification (NCBI taxonomy): domain Eukaryota; kingdom Viridiplantae; phylum Streptophyta; class Magnoliopsida; order Asterales; family Asteraceae; genus Lactuca; species Lactuca serriola. The sequence goes on along the minus strand of NC_136412.1, from coordinate 44,746,678 downwards.
TTTGATGATTGTGATTCCATTTAAGGTGTCACACTTGGGGCACTAGGCACTCAAGCTTCATGAAGACATTCTACACCAAAGAGGTATGTATTCTATCTTGCTATAGTCATTGTTTTGTATGCTAGATTAGGATAATACCTTGGAAGTTCTTATTTGCATGTATAATAGAGAAAACATAGATCCAAGGTATTTAGGGTTGCATGTACACTTAGGAGTGTTAGAATGCTCAAAACCCAACAAGGAGTAGGTAGGTACCTCGACTCGGTTGTAATGAACTGTGAGTAAATTGGCTACAAAAAGTACGCTTCAAGGTGTATAGCATTTCCAGATCTTGGCAGGATGCTTCCTTCTAGGGTAGCCAGTCAATATGCCCCGATTCTTGCTTCTGAATCAGTAAGATAGGCACCATACTTCTGAGCATGTAGGAATTCATCTTTCTTCATGGTTGGCCAATAGTGTCATGTTCTTAAAACTTTAGAACACAAGGATTTTCCCCCATTATGGTTGCCATAATCCCCTTTATGTGTGCATTTTTAGAACTTCCATGGCTGCTTGGTCTTAGATATGGACCTGTTATGGATTTCTTGTATAATACTCCATGGATCATAACAAAGCATGAGATCCTTATCTTGAACAATTTATTTCTTTTTTCTTCTTTTGGGATTGTACCATCCTAGAGATACTCTATGATGGTTTGTGTCCAGGATCTCAAATGTATCTAAGGATCCTAACGGTTTGGATCGGGATCCTGGTTAGAGGATCGAGGAATTGGGCCTCCAACTGTTGCTATGTTGGTCATCTGATCATTGTTGTCAGGGTCGTTTGGTCTTCTGGATGGACCTTCCTTCATCAGGGTCATTTTATGGGTTATGGGGATACTGGTGTCTGGCGGGATCCTGAGGGAAGACTCTAAGTTGGCTAATGTGTCTACCTCAATTTTATTTTCTCTAGGAACTTGTTTCAGACTAAAAGCTTCAAATTCGAAGGTTAATTTTTTAATTTAAAGAATTTAAAGGTATCGTGCTAGTCTTTGGCCTTTAGCTGCATAGAACCCATTAAAGTGGTTAGTTATTTATAACAAAATCGCCATGTACCTGAAGATCCTTGGCCAGTTATGGCCCCATGACTAGTGCTTCATAATCTGCTTCACCATTAGTTGCCTGGAATCCACAACTAACTGCCTAGAGTTAGATATCCCTGAGGTGATCTTTATCTCTTTTGGATTTGACCACCATGTCATCAATGTAGATTTCCATGGTGCCCCCTAGTTTTTCTTTGAACATTCGATTCACCATACTGCATTTTTAAAACCAAATGGCATAAAAGTGTAACAATATATACTTATGGGATTTATGAAGGCAATATCCTCTTGATCAGATTGTTTCATTTGAATTTTTTGGAACCCTATTACGGCGTCCACGAATGTTAATAGTTTGTGGCATGTGGTGGCATCTATCATAGAATCATTTTTCTCTTGCATTGCAACCACATTGGCCGGCCACCTTGGAAAATTGACTTCCTTGATCATTCCTGTCATGTCTTCATGTTTCCATGTGAAGGTTTCCCTTCTTTCTTTCCAAAATGTGACTAGGTCCTTTTTGATGTCTTCTGGTATTGAGGATCCTATGAGTGCTTTGGCGTCAGGGTCCTCAAGGTCTATGGGTACTTCTTTTATATATTGCTCATTCTCTTTTGGTATGTCTCGTGTGTTGGATAAGGTGTCTAAGCCCATAACTAAAATTGGTATGTACTTGACCCAATAGTAGCATGGTCCATTTGGGTTCCCTTCACCAGAGCAATCTAATAGGATGGAAATTTGAGAAAGAGTTTATTTGTGATTTATTAATATATTATAAGTATAATATATCAATTGAGAAATCGTATTACTTAATTGATATTGATCAAGAATTAATTTGGAATTACTTTAGTGATCAAAAGAGACTAATTAAGTTAACAGGGGTTGATTATGTAAATCAGTGATACATATAGTTTGGGCTAATGATCCATGATTGATTAGTGATGGACTAGGCTTATGTGAGAGTCCATGAAGTGTTAGTCCAAATGAGTTATTGGATTAAAAGCCTAAGTGAATGGATTAGGGTATACAAGTGACCCTTGGAATTCTACACTATATATGTAACCCGTAAACCCTAAAATCGACACACAAAAGTATTCTAGGAAGAAGCTAGCCAATTTTGATGCCCCCAAGATCTGTCTCATTGTCCTTCATTGTTCATGGTGTTTGTGATACATTTGAGGCATCACACTTGAGGTGTTAAGCTCTTGTAAGGCCAAGTTCTACAAGCTACAACAAAGAGGTGATCATCTTAAGTGTTTTTATGTTTCAATTATCAAAGTTGTATGCTAGTTAGGCTTCATGATTTTAAAAATGAAATTGCATGTATAACTAGAGAAAACTTAGATCCAAAGCATCTAGGGTTGTATGTGCACCATAGGAATGTTATAGTGCTCAAAACCCATCAGTGGTATCAAAGTGTGGGGTGTTTTTTGTTATATTGATGCATATGTTTGATTTTTTAAAACTGAAAAAATGTGATTTTTGGCCACAGACTGCTGGACTCGTCGAGTCCCATAAGGGAACTTGACGAGTTGGATCATATTTGATGAACTCGTCGAGTCCATTCCATGAACTCGACGAGTAGGTTCGCACGTTTGCATTTTTTCGAGCTTTTTTGTTGGCCAGAATTGGATTAGGATGATTATCACAAATTGATTTATATCACAAAATTTGTTTTTTCTGATATGTTGACGATTATCCTCATCCAATTAAAAGACAATTATCAAATTTTAAGATAATGAGTTGATAATTTGCGTTATTTGATTTGAATTGTTTTGTTATGTGAGTTGAATTAGGACAAATTAGTAAGAGATAAAATATGTGATTATTTTACATGTTTAAAGTTTGATCTAAATAGCTTTGTAGAGTTAGAAAACTTTTCATCATGTTTTGGAATTCAAAAGGTCTTAATGAGTTACAACAGTTTCCATCAAGTTTTTCAACCCAAAAGGTTTTAAAGAGTTTCATAACTTGCGTTAAAGTTATGGTATTTGAAAAGTATCATTTATGAAACATTTAATTCTAAAATTCAAGAGGTTTTGAAGAGTTTCAAAACTTGGCCTCGGGTTTTGGAATTTGAAAACGCTCATTTATGTAACATTAAATTCTAAACCGTAGAATTTTAAAAGTTTAAAATTCAACCCTTATACTATTATAATATTAAAGGATTAATACTTATATATATATATATATATATATATATATATATATATATATATATATATGTATGTATGTATAAGACAAGTCAGTCTTACCGTTAGTAGGCCTCATTCACGAAGTTGGTATATAAGGGGGGTATAAGGAAATTGTCTATAAAATGGCGATTGAATGGGTGTTCACTCTCACCCATAGCTTCCTTGACTGGTGGAGGGTCGTTAGCCGAACAGGTAGAATAGGACATTAATTATCATTAAAAAGTATAATGATAATTATAAAAGTAACTAAATGTTTTTATAAATTCCCAGTCTTAGTTACTGTTGTAAAAATGGGAAATTGGTGCAATTCCATGAAATTTCACTTTGCACCTTGTCAAGTCGTTAGTGGAGTGTGCGTGGTTAACCGGCACACTAACTAGGACTAGCAAGGGTGGAAATGGGTACCTTGATGTTTATCATAGATCAATGGAGCGTGTGTGGTTAACCGGTACACTGATTAGGTGATAAATGACATCGAGAGTACCAAGCACATTTGCATGGTTATTCACACCTTGTTTGTAATCCTCGATATCACAGTCACAAACTAGAAAGGCATAATCGAGATTAAAACATGCCATTGAAAAGTTCAATGAATCTCAAAAGAATCTAGAAATTTCAATTCATTTAAAACTTAATACTCTTTTTTTTTCGTTTTTCATGATGGAAATTAGGAAATTGTCAATTACCTACATTCAAATATTTTGCAATTTAATGACGGCATCCCTCTGTCGAATTGTGAAATATTGTGTCTTTGTTTTCAGATGTCTACCCCAAACGATGGTGGCTCCAACCCTTCCGACTCTTTCTCCCTCATGAACTTATGTTGGAGGGTGATTTTCGATGGGTCGAATTTAAATGACTGGATTCGAAACATTCGGATGGTCACTCGTGACGAAGATAAGGAATATGTCCTCGATAAAGAGCTAAAGGAGGTTGAGGAAGCGACTGGTACTCTTGAAGAAATTGTTGAATATAGGGCTCATGAGAAGGACGCGACAAAGGTTTTGTGTGTTATGCTTGCCACTATGTCAGCTGAACACCTAAATTCCTATGAGGACTACTATCCTTTCCAAATGCACAAAGACTTGATGGAAAGGTACCTTCGAAGTGCTCAACAGGAAAGGTATGAAATTATTTCCTCCATGATAACAACAAAAATGAAGGATGGAGAGTCCATCATGACCCACTTGCAGAAGATACAGAGATATGAGGACTGCTTGTTGAAGTTGAAAGTCAATTTTGATGAATAGTTGGCTATCGACATTATCCTACACTCATTACCTTCTAGTTATGATCAATTTTGTATGACTCATCATATTACTAAGGAGGAAGTCACTCTTAGGAAGCTTCAAGGCCTTCTCAGAACTATTGAAAGTAGTTTGAAAGGAATGTCTGTTGTACCCACCCCTACTACTGCTGCCCCAGTCTTGGCATTTGGACATCTTAAAGGGAAGAAAATGAAAGCTCCTTCAAAGAATCACAAGGAAAAGTCTCATGATGGATTCTCTTCTAGTGGGTCCAAAGGCGGTTCTGCTGCTCCTTCTTCTAGTCTGAAATAAGGAGAGTGCTTCTAATATCATGACAAAGGGAACTAGAAACGAAGCTACCCCAAATACTTGCAAGACATTAAGTATGGGAAGATAAAGCCCACCTTCGCAGGTATTTACACTGTTGTATCTAATAACTCATCACATGCTAATTCTTGGGTCCTTGATATATGATGTGGATTTCACATTTTTCTGATTTACAGGGTCTAAAAAGAAGTAAGGATGTGGAGCATGGGAAGATGAACTTGATCATGGGGAATAGGAAAATGTCGCTTGTCACAAAGATTAGAGTTTATTCTTTATTTCTTAGTGGTGGGTTAGAATTAGATTTGAATAATTGTTGCTACTTGTCAGATATGGTGAGAAACATTGTTTCTTTTCATGGTTCGTATAAACAAGGTTTTAGATTTTCATTTAATAATGAAATTGGTTCTCTAAATGCTTTTTATAATCGTATCTTTTATTTTGAAGCATTTCCTTGTAATGGTATATATGAAACTCTGATGGTTGTAGACAACTTAGGAAATAATGTATTGCATATTAATTCATCTAATGGTTTGGAAAAAGCATGCGTATGGCATTATCGTCTTAGACATGTTAACAAGAAGCGCAGATCCCAACTCCAAAAGGATGGAGTGTTGGAGTCTTTTTACTTAAAGTCGGATGACACATGTGAATCTTGTTTGCTTGTAAAAATGACCAAGTCGCCTTTCACTGGTACTTGTGAAAGAGGTAAGGGTTTGTTGGATCTCATACACACCGATGTGTGTGGGCCCTTTAGATCCGCCAAAAGGGAAGCTAACCACTTCTATGTATCTTTTACCAAAGAATATAGCAGATATGGATATGTCTACTTTATGAAGCATAAGTCGAAAACTTTTGAAAAGTTCAAAGAGTTTAAAAAAGAAGTGGAGAATCAGATGGGAAGGAAAATTAAGATGCTCCGATCCGATCGAGGTGATGAACATCTTAGAATCGAGTTCCAGGACTATCTTAAAGAAAGTGGAATTGATTCACAATTGACGCTGCCTAGGACACCGCAGCTGAATGTTATGGCTGAAAGGAACAATCGAACCTTGTTGGACATGGTTCATTCTATGATGATTCAAGCTTCGTTACCTATCTCATTCTAGGGGTATTCCTTACAAACTACCGCTCATATCCTTAATCTAGTCCAAACTAAGAAGGCTGCTAAAACACCTCACGAAATGTGAACAAGGAAGGTTCCCTCATTGGCACATATCAAGGTTTGGGGTTGCGAGGCTTTTCTAAGACGAGAGACTCACGACAAGCTCAAACTATAGTGAGCGTTGTATTCTCATCGGCTACCTACATAAATCCTTTGGATATCTCTTCTATAGACCGAATGACAGTATAGTCTTTGTTGTGAGGAGTGGGGTTTTCTGCGAAAGAGAACTCATATGTCAAGAGGACAGTGTGAGGCAAATTCACCTTGAAGAGCTTCAAGAGTTAAGTGATGAAGGAACCTTAAACTCTAGCGCTCAACCCAAGGAGCAAACCCCTATTGAACCGGTTGATGAGTCCTTACCTCTGAGTCTTTCCAATGGAGTTAGAATGGTACCGGAATTTTATGGTTTTCATATTACTACAAATGGTGATACGTTTATCAGTGACAGTAGACTGGTAAATTTGGATGATCCTAATAACTACAAGGAAGCCATGACTGGACCCGAGTCCGCAAAATGGAAAGAGACTATGGACAATGAGATTCAGTCCATGTATGACAATCAAGTTTGGAACTTGGTTGAAAATGTACATGCTCGTAAGACGGTCGGGTGCAAATGGATCTTTAAAAAGAAGACCGACATGCATAAGAAAGTACACACATATAAGGCGTGATTGCTTGCGAAGGGCTTTACTGAATGTAACACCCGACTCCTGGTATGCCATTAATTCAAGTATTTATTATGTTTTTCTCAGGGACTCGATGAGTTGGCAGCCCAAATCGTCGAGTGGAGTCGTGATCCGCGGGAAGTTTAATTAGTCTACTTGACGAGTCGGGAGACCGACTCGGCGAGTAGACGCTGTTTGATTGAAACCCTAAATTGAGGGTTTGCGCCCTATTTTAACACATTATAACCCCTCAACTCAGCCCCCATCATCCAGAGCAAACCCTAACTCGAAACCCTAGCCGTTTTTAGTGTGTTCTTGAGCCTTGTGGTGTTACTTTGTGTGATTGAAGCTTAAAGAAGAGTAGGAGGCTTGTGAGATCAAGCGGGAATAAGAAGATCCAAAGTTTTGAGCATATTTCCAGCTTATTCGAGGTATAAAGCTGAAACCTTGTCTATTCATTATCCAGATCTTGATTTTGTGCCTTTTTCTACATCTTTCTAAGCCCTAGAGAGGTTGTAATCGGGATTGAGTATTTGAAGTAAGTTTGTCCTTCAGATCTGGGGTTATTGGGGGTCTTTATGGCATAAAGGTGTCCACCTTGTTGCCATAAACACCCCATGCATCTTATAGACAAATTTTATGCCTTTTTGAGCCAAAGAACCAATGCATGGACATCAAGTTCGTGACTTTACATATAAAACGGACCCTAGGAGGTCAGATCTATGATTTGGATGCATTAAGTCCCATTGAAATCGACTGTATAGTATTGGAAAAGGAGGGACTCGATGAGTCACTTGGATGACACGGCGAGTCGAGATGCTTTTTCCCCAATAACGTCTTCTGGAAATGGTTTTGGTTGAGTGGAAGGAACGCTTAGCCTGCTAGGGGTTTCCCTTGGACTTGGAAATCATGGGACTCGACGAGTGATAGAACACACTCGGCGACTCCAAGGCAATCTCCCAGTCTTTGAAGATGGACTCAGTGAGTTGTTCTTACAACTCAGCGAGTCATAGACTAGACACATTCATATGCTAAAGATGAACTCGACGAGGTCAAGGAAGAACTCGCCGAGTCGGTTGAAGATTGACTTAAGTGTTGTCGAAGGTGAACTCGTCGAGGTCTTGCTAGACTCTACGAATAGGGATGGGTTTCTAGTATTATGTGGACAAAGGGACTCGACAAGTTAGCGGACCAACTTGGCGAGTCTGGTCAACCAAAGAGTTGAATTGACCAGGGTTTGACTTTGACTTTGACTTTGATTTGGATTCAAGTTGACCCTTGAAGGGGTTGTGCGTACAAATTGATAACTTAGAATGGTTGTTTTGTTGGGATTGAGGAATCGAGGAGAGCCAACTTTCACACCGAGGATAGTGCAGACGCTTCACGACTTCGAGGTGAGTTACCTTCCAGTAGGAGTGGGTCTAAGGCCACAATGCCAGCTCATCCACAAGAGTAATTGGTAGATAATTGTCTTTATGACAATTATCTTGTTATGCTTACGAGATATGCTTATGTGATATGCTTATGAGATATGCTTACGAGATATGCTTATGTGATAAGCTATGTGAGTTAGTGGTAGTATCATGGAATAGGTTTTCCCTGACTTGGTCGTTAGGACCGAAGGGTAGGTCAGTACCCCGGTTATGCCTGACCGTATGATTATATTTTGTTATTGTATGATAGAGGTAAGGGTGAAATAGTCCCCGAAGCCGGTTGAGATAGACCAGAGGGTAGTCGGAACCCCAGAACGGCTTAACATGGGTAGGTCAGCACCCCAAAATGGCTTGACATGGGTAAGTCAGCACCCCAGAATGGCTTGAAATGGGTAGGTCGGGCACCCCATAAATGCCTGGCAGTATGTATGCTATGTGATTGTATGGTATGTGGTATAATGGGGTACTCACTAAGCTTTGTACTTACAGTTTAATTTTTTGTTTGAGGTACCTCTTCTTTTAAGGGAAAGGAGCTGGCAGTGTAGCAGCGCGTCACACACATACATACACATGTGTTTTCCGCATTGAGTTTCTGGGATGGTTTCCGAACACGTTGTTATAGTTTTTATAAAATGGCATGACTTTGGTAATGTTTTGGTAAACTTTGTTGTGAAGTATTTATATAAAAACGAAATTTTTGGCCTCGAAAATTGGGATCTTACACTCAAACTCCTAAAGTTCACTGTGACGAGACCTTCGCACCAGTAGCCAAAATCAAGTCAATAAGGGTTATGCTAGTCATAACTGCATTTCATGATTATGAAGTTTGGCAGACGGATGTAAAAACATTTTACTTAATGGATCATTGGATGAAGATGTTTACATGAGTCAACCAAGGCTTTCGTCAATGCAAAGTACCCTAATAGAGTGTTCAAGCTTAAGAAATCCATTTATGGATTGAAACAAGCATCTCACACATGGAATCTTTGTTTCGATGAGAAATTCATAGAGTTTCGATTTTCAAGAAGCGAGGATGAGTCTTTTGTGTATTTCAAGGCTACCAGGACAATAGTTAGCTTTTTGGTATTGTATGTGGATGACATACTACTCATAGTAAATGACATACCGACCATGCAGGAGGTTAAGTCCTAGCTTGGGAAGTGTTTCGCTATGAAGGACCTTGGGGAAGCTGCTTACATTCTAGGGATAAGGATATAGAGAAATAGGAGTAAAAGACTAATAGGCCTTAGTCAAAGTACCTACTTGGACAAGGTGTTGAAATATTTCAGCATGGAGAACTCCAAGAAAGGAGAATTGCCTGTCCAGAGCAATACCAAACTAAGTGTGAGTACATGTACTCTCCCTGATGTGGCCTTTTCTTTGAGCATCGTCAATGGAATGTGGTAATGAACATTCTTAAGTACCTACGGAGGACTAAGGACTAGGGAATCCATGTAGAGCTCAATGGAATGTGGTAATGAACATTCTTAAGTACCTACGGAGGACTAAGGACTGGGTCCTTACCCTCGACGGGAGTGATGAGTTGAGTAAGAGGTTATTTGTGATTTATTAATATATTATAAGTATAATATATTAATTGAAAAATCATATTATTTAATTGGTATTGATCTAGAATTAATTTGAAATTAATTTAATGATCAAAAGAGACTAATTAATTAACATGGGCTAATTATGTAAATCAGTGATACATATAGTTTGGGCTAACGATCCATGATTGATTAATGATAGAGTAAGCTTATGTGAGAATCCATGAAGTGTTAGTCCAAATGAATTGTTAGATCTAAAGCCTAAGTGAATGGATTAGGGTTTACAAGTGACTGTTGGAATTCTACACTATATATGTAACCCCTAAAGCCCTAAAATCGACATACAAGAGTATTTTAAGAAGAAGCTAGCTGATTTTGGTGCCTCCAAGATCTCTCTCATTTTCCTCCTATGTTCTTAGTGTTTGTGACTCATTTGAGGCATCACACTTGAGGTACTAAGCTCTTGTAAGGCCAAGTTCTACAAGCTACAACAAATAGGTAATCATCTTACCTGATTTTATGTTTCAATTATCAATGTTGTATGCTAGTTAGACTTCATGCTTTGGAAAAGTGAAATTACATGTATAACTAGAGAATACTTAGATCCAGAGAATCTAGGGTTGTATGTGAACCACAGGAATGTTGTAGTGCTCAAAACCCATCATCATTCCCTCGCTTTAATTACTATGCTTGTCTGGGTGCCGAGTAAGGATTCGTTGAAATCTTGTAGTATTCTTTGGATTCTTGTTGATCACTGACGATCTTCATTGTCCCTCAACGAATATGCATTTTGACACATTGGTGGTACATCGATGGAACCGCTTTCTTGTCATGGATCAAGGGCCTACTTAATATAACCTTGTAGGAAGACAAAGCATTAATAACATAAAAGCGTTGCATAGAATTTACCCCTTCAATATATATAGGTTGCTTGATCTCTCTAATAGTATGCCTTGTTTAATCGTTGAATCCTATTAGTACTGAGGATTTCTTGATTATCTTGGATTCCAAGATTTTCTTTATATTAAAAGCATCTAAGCGTGTGATGTTCACCATGAATCCTTTCCCTACTAGGATCCTTCTAACAAAGTGATTGGGGATGTAGAGAGTTATCACCAATTCATCATGATGAGGATCCTGGATGTTTCTTCTATCATGTTTGTCAAAGATGATCTCCTTGTTGTTTGTTATGTTGGATTAGTGTCTAAGCCCGTAACTATATTTGGTAAGTACTTGACCTGGTTGTGCATGGTCCTTTTGGGTTGCCTTCAACAAAATAACATGATAGGAAAATTTATCAAGTGAGAGATTATTATGGTATATTAATATCTTAAAGGAGAAATCATATAGTTTAATTAATATTAGACAAGAATTAATTAAGAATTAATTTTGTGGCTAAAAGACCTTAATTAAATAGTGGGGACTTAAAATGTCAAATGTGTGAAACTTAAATATTGGGCTAAGAAGGCTTATGGACTAGGCATGGACGAAATTAGGGATGCGTCCATCCTAATTTCGGCCATAGAGGCTGTATTCCAGAAGCTTCCTTGGATTGCTTAAGACCTAAGTTGTCCATTAGGGTTTTGATTGAAGCCCTAGCAGCACAAGTATAAATAAGACCCTACGTCATCAGATTTCGGCCACTGGAAACCTTAGAAGTCTTCATAGCCGAAATTGTGCCATCCCCTCTCTTTCAATTAGCATCCTCTTGCTTGTGGTGTTTGTAATCCATTAGAGGAGTGAAATTTGTGACTCTAAGCTCCAATACAAGAAGATTCAAGCCATTGTTGAAGATGTAATCATCTAGATCTGTTTTCATATGTTAATTTCAAAATATGTATGCTAGATCTAGGGTTTATAAGTCTTGGATGAATTGCATGTACAATAGAGAAACCTAGATCCAAGCATTAGGGTTTGCAAGAGCATATAGGATGTTCTTTTGGTGCAAACCCATTAGTGGTATCAAAGCCTTGACTGGTTTCTATTGTATTTGATGCATAGTATTTCATTCATGCTTTTAAAATTCATTTTTTAGCCCTATGACTGAAGAACTCAACGAATTCCAATGAGAACTCGACGAGTTGGAAGCACTCGACGAGTCCACACTGGGAACTCGGCGTGTTTAGCTGTCAGGCAGAGAATATCTTGGGATTTCTTGTTGTTTTGATGAAGGATAATTACAAAAAATGTTTTTAACTATTAAAACCCGATTTTTATTGTTATTAAATGATTATCCTTACCAAAACAAAAGATAATTACCATTTAATTGAATAATAAATTCCTTATGTGATAAAATTTGATTATTTGATTTAATTGATGAATTATCTTGTGATTAAAATAGAATAGATCAAATCTAGATAATCATTAAATTAACTGTTTAATTTAAATTATTTTTATTTGATCCTATGTGTTCTGAAAAGTTAAAAAAAACTTGCCCGCATGTTTTGAAATTTAAATTTTTAATTAAAAGCTTAATTTGAACTATTTAAATTTCAAACCCTAGAATTTTAACCTTATACTATTATAATATATATATATATATATATATATATATATATATATATATATATATATATATATATACACACACGCACACATATATGTATAACTTAAATGCTACTCTTACCGTTAGTAGGCCTCATTTACGATGCCGATCTATATGGGGGTATAAGGTTATGGTCTATAAAATGGTCGTTTAATTGGTGTCGACTCTCACCCACCGCTTCCTTGATTAGTGGAGGGTCATTAGCCGAACGGGTAGGATAGGGCAACCCTATCCTCATTAAAAGTATAATGAATTTATAAAGTAACTAAATGTTTTTACAAAATTCTCAATCTTAGTTACTTTAGAAAAACGTGAATTGATGTAATTCCATGAAATTACACTTTGTACCCTTGCTAAGACGTTAGTGGAGCGTGTGTGGTTAACCGACACACTAATTAGGCTCTAAACAAAGGTGGTAAAGGGTGAGTCAATGTTTGTCATAGTTCAATGGAGCGTGTGTGGTTAACCGACATGTCGAATAGGTGACTGTAACATTGACGACATCATGTACATTTGCATAGTTATTCACACCCGCTTTGTGATCCTCGACATCCCAGACAGAAACCTGAGGGGCATATCAAGATTTATACATGCCATTGAAACGTTCAATGAATTTCAAAAGATCTAGGAGTTTTCAATACATTTAAAACATAGCTTTAATTAGTTTTTCATGGTGGAAAATTAGTGAATCGTCATTCGGTTACCTTCAAATTATTTACTTGTTAGATTACAACATCCGTCTTCTAATTTTTAAATAATGTAGTTGGATCCTAGCCCTAATTTCTCATTTGGGTGTTTAATTGGGGATTCATTTCTAATCAAACTTTGTTCTTTTTCCTTTTCAGATTTCGAACGTTAACAACAACGCTTCTGGCTCAAATTCCTCCGGCTCGTTCTCACTCATGAACTTGTGTGGGAGAGTGATCTTTGACGGGTTCAATTTCAATGATTGGATCTGCAATATCCGAATGGTCACTCATTACGAGGACAAAGAGTATGTCTTACATGAGAAGCTGAAAGAAATCAACATCAACACTGTCTCTGTAGAAGAGATCACGACCTTTGAGGCCCATAAGCGTGATGCGATGAAAGTCCATTGCATCATGATGGCGACTATGAATGCAGAACTCTAGAAGTCCTATGAGGACATGTATCCCTATGGAATGCATCAAGATCTGGTGGACCGGTACCACCAGAGCACTAGGCAAGAAAGGTACGAGATCGTCACTTCGATGATCACTGCCAAAATGGGTAATGGAGATCCCCTTACCGCTCATCTGCAAAAGATGCAGAGATATGTCAATTGCCTGATAATATTGAATGTGAATTTTGATGAAGAGCCAGTACAACTAGTTCCGCATGACCTACCACATGAACAAGGAGGAGGTCACCTTGAGCAAGCTTCAAGGCTTGTTGAGGACTGCTGAGAGCAACCTCAAAGATAAACTTGTTGCATCATCTCCAACTCCTACTGCTGTCCCAGTCCTAGCATTTGGGCAACTGAAGGGTAAGAAGAGGAAGGCTCCCTCAAAGAGCCACCATAACGGAAAGCCCCAAATTGGCTCCTCTTCTAGTGGAACCAAGGCTGGTTCTGCTAAACCCAACTCCAACCCCATGGAGGCAGAGTGCCACCACTGCCACGAAATAGGGCACTGGAAACGAAGTTGCCCGAAATATCTGCAAGATATCAAGGATGGAAAGATCAAGTCATCCTATGCTAGTATTTACAATATTAAATCAAATGATTCATGACATGCTATTTCTTGGGTACTTGATATAGGATGTGGTTTTCACATTTGTTCTGATTTGCAGGGCCTAAGAAGAAATAGAGATGTGGAGCATGGGAAGATAAATTTGATCATGGGGAACAGAAGATCATCTCCTATAACCAGGATCAGAGTTTACTCTTTAGTGCTCAGTAGTAGATTAGGATTAGATTTAAATAATTGTTGTTATTCGCCAGATATGGCAAGAAACATCATTTCATTTCATGGTTTGTATAGACAAGGTTTTAGATATTCATTTCATAATGAAAAGGGTTCTATTAATGCTTAACTGAATGGTTTTTCAATTTTGAAGCATTGCCTTGTAATGGAATATATGAAACTGTGATGGTTGTAGAAAATTTAGGAAATGATGTGTTGTGTATTGATTCTTCCAATGGTTTAGATAAAGCATGCTTGTGGAATTTTCGTCTTGGACATGTCAACAAGAAACGCATAGCCCAACTCCAAAAGGATGGAGTTTTGGAGTCATTCGGCCTTAGGGATGATAACATGTGCGAGTCTTGTTTACTTGGAAATATAAACAAGTCACCCTTCACTGGCACTTATGTGAGGGGTGAGGGTTTATTGGATATCATACACATCGATGTGTGTGGGCCCTTTAGATCGACCACAAGGGATGCAAGTCGCTTCTATGTGACTTTTACCGATGATTATAACAGATATGCGTATATCAGCATAATCAAGCACAAGTCAGAAACCTTTGAAAAGTTCACATATTTTATAAAAGAAGTGGAGAATCAGTGGGGCATGAAATTCAAGATGCTTTGATCCGGTCGAGGTGGAGAGTACCTAAGTCTTGAATTCCAAGACTACCTCAAGGAATGTGGAATCGTTTCGCAATTGAAGCCACCTAGGACACCACAGTTGAATGGTGTGGTTGAGAGGCATAATCAAACCTTGATAGACATGGTTCGTTCCATGATGAGTCATGCTTCCCTACCTATATCATTTTGGGGGTATGCCTTAGAGACTGCCGCCCATATCCTTTACTCAGTCCCTACGAAGAACATTGCCAAAACACCACACGAGATGTGGACAGGGAAAGCTACCTCGTTTACATATATCAACGTTTGGGGTTGCAAGGATTTTGTAAGACGAGAGACTCATGACAAGCTCGAGGCTCGTAGTGAGCGGTGTATTTTCATCTGCTACCCGCAGAAGTCCTTTGGATATCTCTTCTGTAGATGAGTGACAATGTTGTCTTCGTAGTAAGAAGAGGGATTTTCCGAGAGTGAGAACTCGTAAGCCAAGGGGACAGTGGGAGGAAGATCGATCTTAAAGAGCTTCAAGAGTCAAGCGATGAAGGAACCTCTAATGCTGACACTCAACCCGAGGAGGAAACTCCGGTTGAAGCGATTGACAAATCCTTACCTCTTAGACGTTCCAGTAGATTTAGTGTTCCGCCTGTGTTATATGGTTTTCATATAACAAGTGAGGGTGATACATTTATTAGTTATAGTACACTAATAAAATTGGATGAACCTAATAGCTACAAGGAAGCAATGGAAGGCCCAGAGTCTGCAATATGGAAAGAGGCTATGAACAACGAGATTCAGTCCATGTATGACAACCAACTTTAGAATTTGGTTGACAATGTACCAGGTCGTAAGATGGTCGGGGTGCAAGTGGATCGTCAAGAAGAAGACCAAAATGGATGGGAATGTACACACCTATAAGCCAGATTGGTTGCGAAGGGTTTCACTCAAACTCCTAGAGTTGACTATGATGAAACCTTCTCACCATTTGCGAAGATAAAGTCTATTAGGGTAATGCTAGCTATTGCAGCATTTCATGACTATTAGATATGAAAAATGGATGTCAAAACTGCTTTCATTAACGGGAAGTTGGCTGAGGATGTTTATATGGCTCAGCCAGAGGGTTTTGTCGATGCAAATCACCCTAATAGAGTGTGTAAGCTTGAGAAGTCCATTTATGGACTGAAACAAGCATCTCGTAGATGGAATCTTTGTTTCGATGAGAAATTCAAAGATTTTGGTTTTCTGCGAAGCGAGGATGAATCATGTGTATATGTCAAAGCCAGTGGGAGTATAGTTAGCTTCCTCGTATTGTATGTCGATGACATACTACTCATAGGAAACGACATCCTAACGATGCAGGAAGTAAAGTCCTGGCTTGGGAAGTGCTTCGCTATGAAGGACCTCGAGATGCTGCCAATATTTTGGGAATAAGGATAATGAGAAAAAGAAGTAAAAGACTAATAGGACTTAGTCAGAATACTTACTTGGACAAGGTACTAAAGCGTTTTAGTATGGAAAATTCCAAGAAGGGGCAGTTACCAATCCAAAGTAATGCCAAATTAAGTATGAGTCAAAGCCCGAGTATCGAAGTCGAGATAGCAGAGATGAGCCGAGTACCATACGCTTCTGCATTTGGCTCGATTATCTATGCTATGACTTGTACTCTCCCTAATGTGGCATGCGCTTGGAGCATGGTCAACAGATATCAAGGGAACCTTGGCAAAGCACATTGGACCGTAGTCAAGAACATTCTTAAGTACCTTCGGAGGACCAAGGAATGGTTTCTAGTCCTTGGTGGGTTGGTTATCCTCTTCTAAATCACTGTTGGAGTCATGTTGTCTTGGTTCCATAGTAGTGATTACTAGTGGTGTTTTCCTTTTCTTGGAAGGTTTGGAAGGTTTGGAAGCATCCTTTTTAGGAGTTCCTGATTTGTTGGTGTTGCAGGGGCCATGAAGAGTAGAAACTTTGTGCTTGCGTCTCTAGTTTTGAAAAATACTGGAGAGAGTTGTGGAGGAAGGGAGTGCAGTGCCTTAAGGGTTAACAACTGCGGATGGAAGAGGTGGGGTAGGAAGGTATGGGTCAATACCTTCCATAGCCTCAATGTGGTCTGAGATATCAGCAGTCTCAAGACCGAGGGTAGAAAGAATACCAGAAGGAAGTCTAAAGATTGGGCCAAAAATTGATTGATCAGATGAAGGATTGTACCATTTGAGATCCTTGGTGACGAAGAAGTTGATGTCACTGCCCATGTCAACCCCTGCGTCTACATGAAGGTATGGAATGTAGAGGGACCAGAACCATGCGAAAGTGAGTTCGGTTGGATTCTCCCTTGGGCTCTCTTTAGGAATGTATTGAAGAAAATCATCCCAAAGGATATGTCCGTAGTTCACATTGTGTCCTGTGAAGATGCTCCACACCAGTTCCAACAGCTTGAGTCACATGTTATCCGTGCCTCCGGTTCTGCTGGATAGACTGCGGATGACGAAGTGGCATACGAATTGCCAGACCGCAGGCAATTGGTTCTTCTTGAATTCTCCGATTCCTTTGATCTTTTTCTGATAACCCATCTAGTAGAGTGCCAAAGGAATGTCCGCCATTGATGGGGTGAAAATCTTGATGGAGGGATGAACAAGGAGGTTAATGGTCGTGCGAAACTTTTCTTTAGACAGAATGATCAAAGAATCATTGATTAGGTTTAAATGAACTTCTTGGGGGTTATCGAGTGGGCGATAGGCTGAGAAGGCACATTTAAAGAGGGTTGAACGTGGAACAACATTTGTGAAAGCATCGAATGAACCAAACAGAGGGTGATTCTTCAGGAATTTGATCATGAGTTTTGTGGAAGCATTGTAAAAAGGGTGTTCTTCAAAGATGGCTCTAAAATTGCTTGAAGCAATTGTGGGAGAGTCTGAACCAATCGGGTTCACTAATCCAGAAGCCTTGTATTTTTTCTTCAAGCCACCAGATTTCACCATTGTCCTGAGTTTGAGAAAGCTTTGAAGAATGCAGGAAAAGGTTGAGGGTTTAGAGAGCGTAAACTTTTCTTTGTTGAGAAGAAAGGGGTTTTATAGTGGCTTAAGGAAGCGGGAAACGTTTTTGACCTAAGTGAATTTGGGTAAAAGCATTTGGGTTTATCTTTCGAATTAGCGTCTTTAATCTCAGCCACATATTGATAAAAGAGGGATTAAATCTAAATTTGGGATTAACTGAAAAGGGCTCTCCATTTAATGAAATGTCAGATTTTGTATCACATCTGGTGAACGTGTGGTGGGGGTGAGATTAATCTGTTGGATAAAGAGGAAGTTGTAACGGATGTGATGGTTTGGGGTAATTGGAAAAGACATATTAAAAGGATTTGATTTGGAAAATCTGTCTTTTTGTCAGCATACCTAAAATAGGTCTGACACAAGGTTTAGAGAAAAAGAATGAGACAGTTTCTCAAAGGAATGTTTTTATTTAATGTTTTATTTAATGAAGAATCATTAAATAGCACACCATGTTTTTCTTTCAAAAGAATGAATAGTTTGGAAATCAATTAATGTGACTGCAGATGGCCACATCATTGCGGATAGCTCCATCAAGAAGGACCAGTACAATAAGTTAGTAATAACAAACAAGAAGGACCAGTGAAAGATAAATATAATATATGGTTGCGGTACATAGACTGTGGTACACAGGATATACCAAAACCATCTATTATAAATGTCTTTCAGTTAGGACCGCAATGGAGACCAAGAATGGTCTGCGGTACCTATCAATTCAAGAAGAATTGAGGGTCCGAATTCATCATCCCTAACATTTGTAAGAACGCATTGAGTTTGGCAAAGTCAAGTGCTTTTGTAAATACAACAACAATCTCTTCATGAGTCGGTACAAATATGAGTTCAATGTTACCTTTCAGAATGTCGTCTTTGATGAAGTGATACCGTAGTTCAATATGTTTCATCTTGGAGTGCCGAATAGGATTAAGAGAAATTGCAATGGCACTTTCAGAGGCACAGTAGATTGGTATCCGCAACATTCTGTATCCATAGTCTGACAGTTGTGTCTTTATCAATAGAACTTAAGAACAACAGTTGGCTGCGGCCACATATTTGGCTTCTGCGATAGACAATGAAACATAACTTTGTTTTCATGAAGACCAGCTGATGAGTCTACCTCCCAAAAATTGGCATCCACCTGAGGAACTTTTTAGATTAAGTTTGCATCCGGCATGATCCGCATCAGTAAATGCTTGAATACTGAAATCATTGCTTGCGGGGTACCATAGAACCAAGAGATTTGCTTCCTTTCAGGTATCGGAGAGTCTGTTTGGTTGTGGTCATATGTGACACCTTTGGGTCAGCCTGATACCTTGCACATACACCAGTTGCAAAGACAATGTCTGGTCGGCTTATGGTGAGATACATTAGAGAGCCAATGATACCTCTATAAGTCTTGTGATCCACATATTCGCTAGAGGGATCAGCAGAGATCTTATAACCGAAGGCCATAGGGACCTTAGCCTAGGAACAGTTATCCATAGTGTATTTCTTCAATAATTCAATGGTATATTTCTCTTGATGAATGAATATCCCTTGCTGAATTTGTTCGACTTGAAGACCTAGAAAGAAATTAATCTCTCTATTCACCCTCATTTGGAATTTGTTTGTCATGAGCTTAGCAAATTCATCCACCATTCCTTGATCAGACGATCCGAAGATGATATCATCTGTGTATATTTGTACAAGCATAAGGTGGTCCCCATTTGCTTTTCTAAATAAAGTGGGATCAATCACTCTTCTTTTGTAACTTGAAGAGACTAGAAATTCAGAAAGAGTCTCATACCAAGCTCTTGGGGCTTGCTTTAGACCGTAGACTGCCTTTTGAAGCTTGTAGCAGTGGTCAGGGAATTAAATACTTTCAAATTCGAGAGGTTGCTGAAGATAAACCTCTTCTTTAAATTCCCCATTGAGAAAAGCATTCTTAACGTCCATTTGATGTACCTTGATATTTTTGTGGGTAGCATATGCTAAAAAGATTCGGATGGCATCCATCCGTGCCACCAGGGCATATGTTTCATCGTAGTTAACACATTCAAGTTGATTGTACCCCTTTGAAACCAATCTTGCCTTATTTCTAATAACCGCACCAGATTCATCTAACTTGTTCTTGAACACCCATCTTGTTCCAACAATAGTATGTCCTTGCGGTATGGGAACGAGTTGCCACACCTTGTTTCTTTTGAATTCCTCCAGTTCTTCTTGCATTATAGAAATCCAATCAGGTTCCAATAATGCTTCTTTGATCGATCTTGGCTCGACTGCGGACATAACTGTTGCATAGTGACAATGACCAGATAAGTCCTTGGCAGATCGAGTCTGGATACCTGCGGACGTGTTGCCAATAATTTGACCTGGTGGGTGGTCCTTCGTCTATACATGTAGACTAGGCATCAGGTGATAAGCGGCTGCGGTAGAGGGAATGTCTTCAATATCAGAAGTTTCTTCGGTTGGAGATGGAAGTTCCCCCTGGATTTGAGAACATCCTACGGAATCATCTTGGCTTGATGGAGCGAGAATGGAATTTTCTTGAGCAGTTTGGACAGGTTCCCCCTGGATTGCTGATGGGAGTTCCTCTGGAACCTGAGAAGGTTCCCGCTGGACTGCTGATGGGAGAGTGATTATTCTTGAATCGGTTCTAGTGTCAATGTTCTCTCTGAGTTCATCATTTGAATCTGAAGATATGTTTGATGGTAATTGTTGGGCTGAAGTTCTGTTTTGTATTGCGTCTTTTGGGCTCGTAGATTAGCCTTGTATTCTCCGGTTTGGGCCTGTCCAACCGAGAGCCTTTTATGTATTGTATATAAGTTATCGCTTGCATGCATATTAGGTTAAGATTCAAGATTTCTGTTTTAGCGTTCCAGAGTTTACGATATTGCTCTCTTGTAATCTTCCAATCCTTTACAGTTGATGTTCTTAATCGAGCTCTTCTAAGGATTTTATTTAATCATTCGACACGTTTGATTCAAGCTGTTTGTTCTTATTATTGCGTTCTGCCTTGTTATTTATATTGTGTTCTTGCAGTTTCATATTCATATACTTGTTCATGATCTAACGGATCTTTATAGATTAAAAGTTATTATTTTAATCACATCAATTGGTATCAGAGCAGGAGGCTGTGTAATCGATACACTTCTTTTCTGTGAAAAAGATTTTAATTAGGGTTTTCCGCAATCATCGATATTTATTGAGCCGTCATCTTAATTAACGTATCTTAGTATTTATTGTTTTGCCCTAATCCGCTTTATTACAAGTCTGATCTTTGAACAGGTTATTACGATCATTATGGACGCAACGCAATCAAACCCTATTAATATTTCCAACAGCATTGGTTCGACGACAAAGATTCCAATCTTATACACCCATGACTATGAAGTATGGGCACATCATTTTGAAGATTACGTGATTGGATCGGAGGACAATGGTTTTCTCATATGGGAAGCCATTATCAATGGACCGTTTTCTCATTCCGCGACATCCAGAGTTATTAAGACGCAAAAAGAATACAACGATTTGCTCAAGGACGTGACGAATATTGCGCAGGATGAGAAAGATAAATTCCAGTGCAATATTAAGGCACTAAGGTTGATCAGATTCGCCCTTCAGTCCGACACATTCAGACTAGTCAGCTCATGCACTACGGCGAAGGAAGTGTGGGATAGACTTCGCGAACTGTATTCAACAGACGAAGATCTTGAACACTCCATCCAAACCTTGCTTCTATCTGAGTTTGGAGAATTCAGGCAAGGGGCCGAAGAAACCGTGACCCAGACGTTTGATCGCTTCAATCATCTTCTCAGCAAGATGATCAAACACGACATTGAAAGGAAGCTCATCGAACAAAAGGTTACTTTCTTGAACGGACTGAGATCGGAATGGAGAGCAGTAGTTTCCACAGTCAAAGCCCATGAACAGTTTAAATCATACTCTTTGGCGAAACTGGTGGGTATTCTAAAGTCCCAAGAGAAGATTGTTGTTCAAGAGAAGAACGTTGTGTCTAGTCTTGGTTCGTTGGCCCTCCTATCTAAAAGTAAAGCCGTGATGGAGGATGAAGAGCTCAACTTGGAAGAATATGACCTCACAACTGAGGATTATGCCATGATGGTATCCAATCCTAAGAGGTTCATCAAGAAGAGATTTCCCAGCAACAAAAACCGAAACTGGCAGGGGAGTTATGGCTCTGAAAAGGCAAACAATGAACCGAAGGCTGAGGAGTCCAAGAAGGAACAGAAGGCAGATGGCGATTCCGGAGTAAGCTGTTTTTACTGTGGTGGCAAGAACCACTATGCTAAGGACTGTGTTCTTAAAAAGATGGCTGAAAAGGATGACGGAAAGGATGAGGAAGCCGTACTGCAGAAGAGGTTGGATGAGTTGAGGAAGAAAAAGTCTACCGCTAACCCTTCTATTAATGCTCTTATTGTGCAGGGTTCGATTAATAACGATGAGTTCGGTAGCACCGAAGTTTGGTCTACTGACTCAGAAGACGAAGAAGTGAGGAAGCCTACTCATGGAAAGGCTTATATGGCTAAGGAGGAAAGCAGTGGTGGAAAATGCTTCATGGTGTCAAGCGCATCTCAAATGAGGGGATACAATACCAATGGAGGAAGCAATGGATCGAAAGTGCAGGAAGATATGTGCTTCACAGCCAAACCACTCAGCCAACAGTTCAATGAGCTTGATGAACTGATAAAGAAGGTACAATCTGTTTTTATTTCATCTAAAGTACCATCATCCTCATATGAGAAAGAACTAAAAAACGTTAACACAAGAATTTCTCATTTAGATAGTAGCTTAACTCAAACTAGAGTCACCAATTCTAACCTGACTGATCAATTAAGCAGGGTGGCGTCGAAGAGTGAGGAGCGGCGTATGTGGATTGAGTTAAAAGAGTCGGAATTAATTAAAGTCAAAGACGAAAACATTTATTTGCAGAGAGACAATTTGAAATTGTTAAAACAACGAAATGTTTTTTGTTTAATAGCTAAACGTTTATATTCCAATATTACTCAGCTGCACTTGGACTGTGAGATAGGCAAAAAGATCCACCGTATGATTTTACCATTCCTAGAATTTAAGGAGGATGAAATCGATGCCGAAGCTTACAATTGTGAGAGTGTGATTTCGTCTGATGATGTCAACCCAACTTATCAAATTGGACTGGACAAAATTGAGTCCTTCATTAAATCCAAAGACCATAAGGACATGCTCAAAAATCTGTTGGACGAAAATGATAGACTTAAACTGAGAACCGAAACCATACAAAAGTTTGACTCTCTAAATGCCAAAGTAAGCTCAGAAAATAAAATTGATGTTGAAAATGCATCTGAGCTTAACGAGGACGAAAACATGAGTGAAATTTCTGTAGAGGATACGGTTGACTGCTCAGAATTTGTGAAAAGCGAAACTGAAAACCACAAAAATCTTGTTTCTGAAAATTCTGTGGAATTCGCTAGAGTGTCCCAACAAAAGTCCCCGAAATTAGTAGAAAAGGCTGTTGTCTATCAAAAGGTCAGAACCACTCCGAATCAGGTATACAAAGTGACTGGAGTAACCGAACATCAGACAGCTGAACTCACGGCTATTGTTAACGAAGACAATGCTGATGGCTGTGATGAGTTCTTCTGGGAAGCTCCTATTGACAATGGAAACGAAACCGTTGGCCTATCTGAAAGAACCTCTTGGATGAAGAAAGGGAGATACATACCTGAACCCTTGAACAAGCCTGATAATTTCAGTGAACCAAGCACAAGTGGTACAAAAGACACTCCTCAAGAGGTTGATCATTCAGTAAAAGAAGACATTCGTTCAACGCCAACAGCTCGAAGTGAAACTTCATCAGATACTCCTTCCACTTCCTCAGGGCAAACTGAATCTTCTTCAGATATTCCCTCTGCTCCCTCGTTTCAAAGAAAAACTCCTAAAGTTCAAAAGGAATCAGCAAAGGTTACATCAAAAGCGAAAGCGAACGTTCATCATCAACCTAAACAGATGAGGGATAAAAAGATAGAAAGGAACCTAAGATACAGGAAAAACCTTTCTGAAAGGAAACAATTCTGGCACTCCCAGAATGCATACTATTCACACAAGGACAAGAATCTGAAGTATGAAAATAATCCCGTAAGAAAGCACGATAATTCCAACAACCGAAAACCAAGGTTCGGTTCGCAAGAAGATACCAACCGAAAGCCAAGGTTCGGTTCGCAAGAAGATACCAACCGAAAGCCAAGGTTCGGTTCGCAAGAAGATACCAACCGAAAGCCAAGGTTCGGTTCGCAAGAAAATTCCAACCGAAAGCAAAGGTTCGGTTCTGAAAAGGATTTCAACCGAAACCAAAGGTTCGATTCCAAGAACAACTCCAACCGAACTCAGAGGTTCAGTTCTGAAGTCAGAATAGAACAAGACTCAAAAGTTAAACCCACCAACGATCAAAAGCAAAAGGGTCACCTAGAGTCATCAGCAAGGAAGACACCTCCATCCAAATCCAAATCCTCTCTTCCTAATTCTTCTTGTTCATCTCCATCTTGCTCTAACACTAATTCCATGGGTTCTCAAAAACCACGTCCATCTGCTGAACAGAAGGAAAAGCAGAAAGTCGGTGAATTCAAACCTGAGTCTAAAGCGAACAAATCCAATCCTAACAAAATAAAAGTTTTCACCATTAAAAAGAAAGATGAAACAACTTTAATTAAAAGAACATATCTTGTTGATATCTCTCTAACTATTCCTGTTCCCATGAAAACCTCACATGGACCCAAGAAACTTTGGGTTCCTAAATCTGCTTAATTTTTGCAGGTTATAAGTGACGAGCAGTTTGACGAAGAATGGTACATCGACAGTGGCTGCTCGCGTCACATGACAGGAAGGAAGGAGGAACTCAGGGAGTACAGATCTCTTGCAAATGGTGGCAACGTTAAGTTTGGAAATAACTCTTACGGCACCATAAAGGGATATGGGATGATAACGAATGGTGATTTTACCATAAGAAAGGTGGCCTATGTGGAAGGACTTCAACACAACCTCATCAGTGTATCTCAGCTTGTTGGAGGTACTGGTCTCAAAGTTTCATTCGATGATGAAGGTTCTGAAATCATAGAGAAAACAACAAAGAAAGTGATTCTGAAGTCAGAGCGAAAGGGTGAAATGTTTCCGCTGAACATGAAACCCATCAAAGGAAACCCAGCAATTTGTCTGCTATCAAAAGCTCAATACGACGAAAGCTGGTTGTGGCACAGAAGACTCTCTCATCTCAATTTCAAAGATATCAACCGACTTGTCACTGGAGGTCATGTTAGGGGTCTTCCATTGCTCAAGTTTGACAGAGAGCATTTATGTGCTGCTTGTGAAATGGGAAAGCAGAGTCGTCAAAGTCACCCATCCATAGTTAACACAAAAGTTGTTGAACCACTCGAATTGCTTCATATCGATTTATGTGGTCCTTCATCTATTGAAAGCATCGGTGCTAGCAAGTACATTCTTGTTGTCGTTGATGACTTCTCTAGATTTACATGGGTGTTCTTTCTAAAGCTCAAATCTGAAGCGACTCAAAAGCTGAAAGTGTTTATCAAGCAAATTGAAGTCCAGCTCAAGAAGGTCGTTCACAACATCAGGAGCGACAATGGTCTCGAATTCAAGAACAGGGAGTTTGAAGCGTTTCTTGCAGAAAAGGGAATTAGCCATAATTTCTCAGCTCCCTACACACCACAGCAGAATGGAATAGTCGAAAGACGAAACCGATCTCTGTGTGAAGCTGCCCGAACTATGTTAAGTTTCGCTTCCTTACCTCTATATTTTTGGGCTGATGCTATTTCTGCTGCTTGTTATACACAAAACAGGTCCTATCTCAACAAGCGATTCACGCTCACACCATATGAGATACTAAACAACAGGAAGCCCAATGTGAAATTTTTCCACGTTTTTGGCTCAAGGTGTTTCATCTTTAACTCTAAAGAACACCGCAACAAGTTTGATGTCAAAGCCGACGAGGGAATCTTTCTGGGTTACTCACTCACTTCAAAGGCGTACAGGGTCCTAAACAAACGATCAAGAAGGATTGAAGAAACATACTATGTGACCTTCGACGATAGCTTTGTCAAGAAGCTACAGGCCATAGATGACACTGCCAGGGAAATCTTCCCTCAAACTGGTCAAGTCACAATCTCAATCGCCAATATGTACGAGAATTTTCTGGATCTCTTTGATGAACCGGAAAAAGCTTCTCTCTCAGAAGCAGGGGCAGCCGACAACAAAATAGATCATATGAAGAAGATTGTCGAAGATGCTGCAAGAAGAATGCATGAAGGAGAATCGCCTACTGATGAATCTCCAACCAACAATGCTTCAGTCGAGGGGGAGCCAAATTCTCTTGTCGAGGGGGAGCCTAGCTCACAAGTCCAGGGGGTGCCAAGCTCTACTACTTCAACCGAAGGTCCTTCATCAACCGAAGATGCACCTCCTCACGAAGGTCCTTCAATGCCTGAAAATCCAGCACCACAAGAAACCCCTGAACCTCACGTTTGTCAAGACTCATCAATTGAGGGGGAGCATGATGATATGACGCTTGATTTTGATAGCCAATCCGAGCCTGAAGAGATGATCAACGCTGAACTAGATCCATCCTTTGATCCGAATTACCCTCCTCTTACAAAATGGAACAGAGATCATCCTATCTCTCAAGTAGTTGGTGATGTATCTGAAAAGGTTCTGACCCGATCTCAACTGAAGGCAAAACAGACATCCTTATTCTCAAAAGTTGAGTTTTGTATGTTTAACTCGTTTGTATCAAAAGTCGAACCGAAGACAGTGAACACTGCCCTCGATCACTCTGATTGGGTTCAAGCTATGCAAGACGAACTAAACGAGTTTGAGAGGAACAAAGTCTGGCGCCTCATTCCAACTCCTCCGGATGTTTCAGTTGTTGGTCTCAAATGGGTTTTTAGAAACAAAATGGACAAGGAAGGTAATGTCATAAGAAACAAGGCTCGCCTGGTTGTCAAAGGATACTGTCAGGAGGAAGGGATAGATTACGAAGAGACGTTCGCTCCAGTAGCTAGGCTAGAATCGGTTAGAATATTTCTGGCCTATGCTGCTCACAAAAACTTTGAGGTCTTCCAAATGGACGTCAAGTGCGCATTTCTCAATGGAGAACTTGAAGAAACCGTGTATGTGGAGCAACCTCCTGGGTTCGTGAACGAAAAGTATCCACATCATTGCTACATTCTGGATAAAGCTGTGTACGGCCTCAAACAAGCTCCGAGAGCCTGGTATGAAACGCTTACAAAATTTTTAAAGATGTCCAAATTCAAACAAGGTTCGGTTGACCCCACCTTCTTTCGCAAAAAGGAAGGTAACCACCTTATGATAGTTCAAATTTATGTCGATGACATCATCTTTGGCTCTACGAATCCCAGCTTAACAGCTGAATTCAGAAAGTTGATGGAGACTAAGTTTGAAATGAGCTCAATGGGTCCTATTAATTTTTTCCTTGGTTTAAATATAAGACAGGGACCCGAAGGCATCTTTATCAATCAGGAAGCTTACACGAAGACTCTCCTAGCAAAGTTTGGCATGATGGGAGACTCAAAAGTCAAAGTCCCTATGGCATTCGGCACCAAACTTACCCCTTCACTAGATAAACTGGCCGTCGACATCACGCTCTATCGTCAAATGATAGGCTCACTGATGTATCTAACTGCTAGCAGGCCTGATATCATGTTTTCTGTATGTTATTGTGCTCGATTTCAGGCTAACCCACGCGAACCTCACCTGCTGGCAGTGAAGAACATCCTACGCTATCTCAAGCGAACCGCCTCCTTGGGTCTATGGTATCCATCCAACTCTGGCTTCTTCGTTCAAGCCTATTCTGATGCAGACCTTGGAGATGTGGACTCGACCGCAAAAGCACAACTGGTGGCTGTCAATTTCTTGATGGGAAGTTGGTCAGCTGGCAATCCAAGAAACAAACATGTGTGTCGCTGTCTACTGCTGAAGCGGAATACATTGCCGCTGCAGCCTGCACATCACAAGTGATTTGGATCCAGAGTCAACTTCGAGACTATGGACTCAATATGAAGAAGATCCCTCTATATTGTGACTCTGAAAGTGCAATTAGGATCTGTCATAACCCGGTGCAACACTCTAAAACCAAACACATAGCACTGAGGTATCACTTCATCAAAGATCATGTGGAAGATGGAAATGTCGAAGTTCACTTCGTAAGAACCACTGATCAACTGGCTGACGTCTTCACCAAAGCTCTTCCAGAAGCCTCATTCAATAAAATTTTGCAAGGACTAGGTATGATGGAATCAGAATCAGTACCTCACACTACCTCTCAATCTCAAACGTAAGAAGCGAAACCAACCGAACGTTCGGGTTCGGTTCAACCATTTCACTCGCTCATTACTTCAAAGGTAGTTTTTCTCTGTTGTATCTTTCTTGTGCAAATTTGATTTTCTTTATGTAAAAAGTTTTTTTTATTGCATATCTAAACTCCTTGGTTTCTTAAAATTTTCAAGAACCGAAACCTCCAGAAGGTTCGGGTTCGGTTTTTCAAAATTTTCAAGAACCGAAATCAACCGAAGGTTCGGGTTCGGTTTTTCAACTTTTTCCAACCGAAACCAACCGAACGCTCGGGTTCGGTTTTTCAATCTTTTTCAAAGTTTTTTTTTAATTGTGTTTTTTTTTTTACTCTTCTATAATTTTTTTTTATTATTTTTAATTTTTTTTTTTATATATAAATTTCAAAAACTACAAAAATATTTTCTTTTATTTTTCATTGTGTGCTCATTTGTTTATGGGAATATATTCCATGCCTTACTTAAGTGTCCCTAGAAGCATGCTGCTGTATGTGTCCCAAGCCTCATAAGATTTTGAATAATAGCCTTCATGACCTGGTAAACACAAACCTTGTCTTCCTAATAAGGCTAACTTATTTATTCTAATCGTGAGCTACCTCACTCTATTCTCACACGAGTTCAGAGTCTCCTGCTTGGTCCTTATGTTCGCAGCAGAGGTACTATGTCTTCTTCCACCATCTCCATTACAATTCTCCATAACATTCGTTTCATCACTGTAACCCTTGAGACTCTCAGCAACTTCCACTGGGGTTTATGGTTACACAACCTCTGTGTTTATGATCTTAGTTTCGTGCCACTACGAACTGAGTGAAACCCAAAATTCAACACCAACGAATTGACGGTGACCAATTAACTTGATCAAGTTTTCACCAATGAATTGACGAATGTACCTTCATGAAATCTCAATTTCTTTTCTTTTTGCGTGGTTCCAATGAAATTGTTACACACCATAACATTTCTTCCCAAGGGCTCCAGTTTTAAATTTTTATCTGAGATTTCATATTCATCCAAGCCACTACAGAATCAACTCAACCCTACTTGTTCAACAGACTACACTGGTCTCACAAGTACTTTGTTCACATTCGTTCTTATATCAAGAATTGAATTGATGAATCAAAGCGAAACCACCCTTAATTTGCCTTATTAAAAGAAGCCTTTCAACATTTATTAATGAATGTTTGATCGTAATTTAACGGGATTCCACACTAACACTTTGCGGTCTCTCTTGACCATGAAGGAAGAGATTCGTGCCCGGGATCATCAGTTTTGTGTCATCATTGACATCACAGATTATCCTAAAAAGAGTTGCTTTATTTCTTTATTCATTTTACACTCTTTGCACGAAAATCCTAGATTTTCAAAAAAAAAAAAAAAAAAAAAAAAAAAAAAAAATCCGTTACTAATTATTTTACAGGCTGGAAAATTAATGGATGGTTCATAATGAAGCTGTGGTTACCAATAATCCACGTGGGCGTTTTATTCAAAAGACAGCAGATTAAAAAGGGGAAGAGACAAAAGATGCTGACGCGGCGGAAGTTCAAAGGATAGAAATTCAAACGACGGTAAAAGGCGGGCGCGTGAATTTGAAGAGGCCGCGCTTTTTCTGACACTATTGGACGCGTGTGCAGTATTGAAGCGTCATCCATCTGGCATTAATGGCGCGTGTGGAAATGGAAACGGTTCCTCTCTCTGAACCGGCGCTTATTGGGCGGCGTGATCCTAGGAATCTGACACTCTCTCTCCTACGTGATCATCGCACGTCTCAACTGTCACCAATCAGTCACCCAAAAACCCTTCCGTATTTCCATAAGAGATTTGAAACGATTTTTCTCTCTCCTATCACCTACTATAAAAACCCATCAACACCACCTTTTACCTCTTTACTGCCCCCATAATTCCTAAAGCGAAATTACTCCCAAAACTCTCTCCCGGTCATCTTCTTCTCCACACCTGCAACAATGGCTGAATCTTCATCCGTTCATGCCACTTCTCAAATTCTTCCCATCAGACCTCAACAATGCCTTGTCATTGATCTGAACCCACTAGCCTATGATCCCTACATGTCGCCGGTTATTGAATGCCTCAAGTACTCCCAACTTGCTCCGGCATTGTCCAGAATTGAAACGGTGCCAATGGTGGCTCTATCTCAGGTCTATGCGACGGCCTACTACGACAAGGGCGTCGACAGGATCTTTTTCG
Source organism: Lactuca serriola (assembly GCF_051521515.1). Lineage (NCBI taxonomy): Eukaryota > Viridiplantae > Streptophyta > Magnoliopsida > Asterales > Asteraceae > Lactuca > Lactuca serriola. The sequence goes on along the minus strand of NC_136412.1, from coordinate 44,716,339 downwards.
AAGTGGCGGAACACAAAACGTCGATTTCTCGTCCCCGATTCTGCAACATGCTTGGGTTTGCTGCAGACCCATCGCGCATTAACCCGGAGACGATTCCGGTTGGAATGTTATACACCATGTTCTACAACATGGGCTACACGGAAGTTCTTACCTCCGTCGCCAGGTTCAAGAAGTCATGCCTACCGCCCCTGTGGAATGGGTTATTTACAGTTCTCTTCAAGGGACTGTCTGAACGGAGCTCAGGCTCGGACGGGGCTAGTCGTCTTTTCCTGTCAATCATGTATGGGGTGTACAACGAGATCAACCTCGACTACGGGTCTGTCCTTTGGCAACAACTGATTCAGAGCCTTTCTTCCACTTCTCGACACTCTGAAGTGTCGCTGGCCCGGTTCTGGATCTTGATTACAAGATGGGCCATGGACAGGTTTGACGTCCCAACTGCTGACGGTGCACCGATGTCTTCTGTTGGTACGTTCCATACCAAGAAGATCATCGTATCCGATGCATCAAAATTCTCCTTCATTGGCTCTATCCCGGAGTCGATGTATGGCAGTGTGCCATCAGACAGCAGTATGATCAAGGCGATCAAGGAGTTAGGGCCATCTGGTCCGAGGGAACTGACACCGGACATGCTGCGATCAATTCATGATGCCGACAAACCGGTCGCAAGGGGTAAGAAGGCAGACAAGGGGAAGAAACCATCAAAAGCCCCAAAACCTACTCCCAAGAAACGCAAACAACCAAATCCTGCTTCCTCCCCAAAACCGAAAAGGAGGAAGACCCAACCGAAACGGACGCTCGTCCTTTCATCAACCTCCAGTGAATCCGAAGGTGGGAGTTCGGACTCTGAGGAGTCACAAGGAGACGAATCTCCACAAAGAGGCAACACACCCCCTCGGTCCCCAACCCCGGAGATGGAACTTCACCAATCCCCAGTTCCTTCCCCTCCACCCACAATTCCTATTTCCATTCCCACCATACACCCTACTATACCACCAACCTCATTCCCTATACCACCACCCATATTCACCACATCAACCGAAACCCCACCTGTAACCGAACCTTCACAAACCGAAACCCATACACAATCACCACCCGAAACTAACCCCCCACCCACTCAACCTGCACCAACCAAACCCATAACACCCCCAACTTCCCCACCACCTCCATCTCCAGAAGACGCCTCCGATGGCGATGATCAATACCTCGGTGGTGACCATCTGAACTTTGATTCGGTCTACTATAGTCCGTTTCAAGTTCAAAGTGATGAGGAGGATGATGCTCCTGTGACAAAGAAGCATCTCCGCGCACTGAACGAGAAGGTTGATCAACTTCTCGCCTCCTCTTCCAATCAGCAGTCATCCTTATCTGAAGCTGCCCTTCAGAGAATAGTTGATGCCTTCTCTAGGGCTCAACATGACTCAGTAGCCTCTGCTAGTGCTGCAATAGACGCCTCCACCCGAGCTTGTGAGGCAGCGACCGAAAAAGTCGATAAACTATTCCATGACGCTACAATCCTAATGCAGTCTATGCAGGAAAGCGCCGAAGCCACCAAAACAACAATGGAACCACTTGTTAATCAATTGGCCCAGTTTGTAAAGACGGAGTTATCCTCGTTCGCTACCCTCAGACAAAACCTTAGCGACGACAACTCGGCACTTCGAGCCTCCATTGAAGCACGCTTGGCAAAGCTACAAGAGGATCTTGCGGCTGAAAATAAACTGATGGACGTCCTGGCGAGTAAGACTACTGCCCTCAAGGTCAAGAGCACCCAACTTTCCAACTCCGAACAACAATTGGAGGCTCTTCGATCCGAAAGGGAAATCATCAAGACGTGTGTTTCGGATGTCCACGCCGCTCTATCCAACATCCTGGAAGCACACGACCCCATCCTCAACCACTCGGTGAGGCGTACCCTCGCTGAGAAACTCTCTCCGGCCATGGCTCTCTTGAGTAAAATTGAAGGCCTACCCAGTTTCGTGTCCATTCCGAAACAAGGGGGATATGAGAAGAAAGGATCGAAACCACCTCCTTCCTCAAAAGCAACTCACACAACCGAACCACCCCCAACTGGTCATGCCTCGGGTTCGGGTGTGAAGGACAAGGGCAAAAACATTGCAGAGGGAGGAGATGAAGATGAAGATGAAGATGAAGATGAAGACAAGGAGACTATTGCGGACATGTTAAAGAGAAAGAACAGTCGCAATACTGATGACGATGTCAGTCGTGTGGCACGTGAAGCTGAAGAAGCCGAACGTAAACAAAAAGAAGTCAACGATCTCCTTGAGAGTCGAAAGCTGCTCTTTCCTGCCTGGACCAGGGATCGACTGATAAAAGAGGCCATAGAGACTCCAAGTATACTATGGCTCGAACCGGTGATATCGTTCGACTGCATCAACTCGGTCGATTCGCAATTTGATATGCCGCTGACTCGAAAGGCGTTCATCTTCCACGCCTTCTCCAACATTTTCGAAGTCCCGCATCCGAACGATGAGCTTGACAGGGAGCTCATTGACTTTTATCTGGAGGCCGCTCGCCCTCAATTCCTTACATGGAGCGCCCAGAAGATTGTCAATGTTCGGGTGATGAAGCCATTTGCCGTGGGGAGATTCACAAACGTCAAGTTCAAGCTTATCCGAGGATCTGCAAGAACTGCTCACATGATCTCTCTGGCGGATCTGCCCAATCTGAACCCTCATGATTGGATAGTCTTGTACAACATCTTGCTGACAAACGAAGCCGAATATGGTCCCATCTTAGACCATGTCAAAAGGATGCTGGCATGCTATATCATGGAGGTGGCCCTAATGGATCAGGAGGTTGCGACAGTGTTTAAGAAGAAACCGAAAGTCAAGCCTGTGGGATCGGCCAGTGATCTAAACACGATGAAAATGGGCAAGATAGATTCGAGGCGAAACTCTGTGATGTTCACCATAGCCGAAGGACAGAAATGTCTGTTCGCGTTAGCTGACAAGCACCTCTACACCACTACCTGCTTGGAACACGTCCTATCTATCGTCAAGCGGTGTAAGGACAATTCGGCTGATGACATCAAATATTTTGAAGATATGATCAATTGGTACATCCGGTTTAGACAGACCATCCTTTCCATAACCAAGTGTCTGTTTAGTACCGTGAAGAAAAAGGTACCAGCTTCAGCCGCCGGCCCAAGTAAGAAGTGATGGTCTCGCTCCAAATTGACGCAAAGGGGGAGATTGTTGGGCTGAAGTTCTGTTTTGTATTGCGTCTTTTGGGCTCGTAGATTAGCCTTGTATTCTCCGGTTTGGGCCTGTCCAACCGAGAGCCTTTTATGTATTGTATATAAGTTATCGCTTGCATGCATATTAGGTTAAGATTCAAGATTTCTGTTTTAGCGTTCCAGAGTTTACGATATTGCTCTCTTGTAATCTTCCAATCCTTTACAGTTGATGTTCTTAATCGAGCTCTTCTAAGGATTTTATTTAATCATTCGACACGTTTGATTCAAGCTGTTTGTTCTTATTATTGCGTTCTGCCTTGTTATTTATATTGTGTTCTTGCAGTTTCATATTCATATACTTGTTCATGATCTAATCGATCTTTATAGATTAAAAGTTATTATTTTAATCACATCAGTAATGATTTTCTGTGGATAGGAACTTCAGCATCATCAAGTACTGGAACCTCGATGGTTGTTGCTTGATCCGGAGTAGAGCTTTCCCCCTCAACCGGAGAGGTGAAAGTGTTGAGAGATGCTACTTCGGATAGATATGGACCAGAAACATTAGCATGTTATTGTTGAACGGCTGGTGACACAAGAACTTCGGATAGTTTCTCCGTTTCAACAGGGTCGAAAAGGTCGTCATAATTGACTTCAACTAGATTTAAAGGACTTGAAGAAGCAGGAATATCACATTCCATGATTGCGGTGGTTTCAGTGGATGGAGGGACGTTGCCGATGTGAGAGTCATCAATTTTCACATCGAAGCTTTGAATGATTAGCCTTGTACGTCTGATGAGAACCCGGTAAGCAACCTTGTTCGTGGAGTAGCCAAGAAAGATGCCTTCATCAGACTTCGGTGCAAATTTGTTAAGTTGATCTCTATTGTTGATCACAAAACATCTACACCCAAAGATATGAAAGAAGCGAACATTTGGTTTGCGGTTGTTAAAGCCCTCATACGGTGTTTTATTGAGGCGTTTGCACACAATGCTTCGGTTTTGAACAAAGCATGCGGTTGCTACAGCTTCAGCCCAAAAGTAAAGAGGAAGGTGTGCGAAGCGGAGCATGGATTTGGCTGCTTAGACTTGTGTACGGTTCCTTCTCTCCACCACTCCATTTTGTTGTGGTGTATAAGGAGCTGAAATGTTGTGAGTGATACCTTTAGACACCAAAAAGTTGTTGAGAGGATGATTAGTGAACTCGGTTCCATTATCACTACGGATGCGTCTTACTACCAGGTTGATTCGAGGTTCTATTTATTTGATGAAGTTGATGAGAATTTGCAGTGTTTCGGATTTGAGTCTAAGGAAGAAAACCCATGTGAAGCGAGTGAAGTCATCTACTGTAACTAGTATATAGTTTTTGTGATGGAGACTGGCTACGGTTGATGGACCGCAGAGATCAATGTGTAGAAGCTCAAGTGGTTTAGATATTGAAGAGTCAATCACCATGGGATGACTTGCTTTGGACTGCTTACCACATTCACAAGCAGGACAGAGAGTGTCATTGCTGAACTTGAGAATAGGGAGTCCTCTAACCAGCTCTCCAGTGACCAAAGTGTTGATGTATCTGAAGTTGAGATGAGCGATCTTGCGGTGCCATAGCCAGCTTACTTCGGATACAACTTTGGAAAGGAAACACAGCTGTGGTTTGGCAATGATAAGAGAAACATCCAGAGGATACATGGTACCCTCTAATCATGACTTGATCAAGCAGGTGCTCCTATCACTTGTCATTACATAACAGAATTGATCATCGAATTCAACTTGAGGGTCTGCCTTACATAGTTGGCCAACACTGATGAGATTGTGTTTAAGGATTTCTACATAAGCAAACTTTTGCATTGAGAATTTCCTCGTAGTGAGTACACCGTAACCTCGGATGATTCCATTCACATTGTTGTCGAATGTAACATTTCCTCCATTGCAAATTGGCCTGAAATCCTGAAAGTATTCTAACCTTCCAGTCATGTGCAAGGAACATGCACTATCAATTAACCATTCATCTTCTTGTTCCTCATTGCACAAAGCCTGAGAATTACACGGATAGTTTATGCGTCCAAACTAGTATGGAGCCTGGAACAACAGGTGAGTTTCTGAGTGATGCATGGACCAAGGTTGCAAGGACTGGTTTCGTGTCAACTTTTAAACCTTGTCCTGGATGTTTGTGTAATTTTGGAGTGTTGTGTGTTTTTGTAAAGTTACGAGGTTTTTAATTTTGGCAACTACACTGACACTCATAGGTTGAGATTTTGTCTTTTGTTCTGACATCATGTTTGGTCATTTGTCTTAAGGAAGAGTTGTTTGGCTTTTGACTAGACCGAGGTTGAAAAGATATGACATGAGTGCTGTTAATTTTCTGAAAAGTTTGTTTTGAAAAAGGTTTAGCACGTGTAGATCTCAGTGTCCTTTTTGTTGGATTTGGTAAAATATCGTTCCACTTGTTAAAATTTTGACGTGACTTTAAATGTGTTGGAGTGGGTAAAATACCTTTCCATTTCGGATCATCTGTGGAATAGATTTGAAAAACACTGTTTCAAAAAGACTTTGCACTCTTTTGAATTGTGTCGGATGAATTAGGAATGACTGTTGAAACTGTACATTCCTTTTTGGATGTTTTCTTGGTGGTAAGGTTTTTTTGAAAAATAGTGAGAGAAAACAAATTTTTCTGGACTTTTGGATTTTTGAAATCTGACATGCTTTTTGTTTTTTGAAAACATTTTTTTGTTTGTGCCTCAGGAGCGAATTTCTTCTTTGAAAGCTTTTTTAGCTAAGGATTTTGGTGAACTGCAATCTCTGTTATTCAACTGCGGTTTCCTAAAATCCTTTGAAATTTTGTGAAAATGTGGGATTGAGTCATCAGAACTTGAAGGTTTTGGGATTTGAGAATATTGACCCACTTCAAAATTTTCTATGGTTAATTCATGATGAATCGTTTGAAGACTGGCAGAACTTTTGTTCGAAGACTGCGTTAAGGATGACTTGACTACTGCAGAGTAAGTCTTAGTTGGGACTTCAGTGGGACTTTTGACTATAGTGTGTGAAATTGCGGTCTAAGGACAGGGATGGAAAGTATTCAGTGTGCTCAATGACAATTTCTTCATCAACTACAGATGAGTTTTGAGAATTTGGGAAGGTAGTGCCACAGATAGGAATTTGATCACATGTGTGACCCGAAACCTCAAGCACAATTTCCTCAATGACACAATTGTTGCTTAGATTATGCAGTATACTGAAGTGATTTTTGATATCTTCGGGAAAAGTCTTGTCATTGACTAGAAAATGAAATTCTCGGTCTGGAGGGACATACAGTCCGTCTTTATTGAACCAGAGTGAGGAATCCATTGCGGTAGGATATCCATTTGACCAACCCCAATTGTATGTATTGTCCACGGTTCCATTATTTACCAAATTTTCAATAGCTTCACTTTCATTGAACAATTTTTTGATTAAAAGATTTAAACGTACAATTTCACTTTGAGCTAAATCTCTCTGGTTCAAAGCTATCTCTAATTGGATTTCACTCAACATTCTTGCATCTTTTTCTAACTCTAAATCTCTTTCTAACATAGCCATTTTGAGTCTTTTGTTATCCAGTCATCCTCTCACATGGAACATCTCCTGGGACGCAATGTTCTTCTCATCTAAGGCTTTGTTATAGTCTGTAAAGACGGCAGCACATGTGTCATTAAGATTATCTATGTAAGGTTGACAATTATGCATGCTATAGTTTAGAGTTTGGATCATGAGTTTTACATATTCCACGATGCTTAGAGTTCCATCCTTTGCCATGTAGCAGTAGATTTTGTCCATCTTTGGAGATCCATCATCATCCGCAGTCACCAACATGCAGATCTTCCCTTTTCCATTGACATTGTTGATGGCTTCATCTTCGTCTACGGATGACTAGACTTGATGGTATCTTTTGACATGGGCTATGTATGCCCTTGCTTTCTCCTTTTCTTCCAACTCTTGAGCAATTCTAAGGTAGAATGCTCTGTCTTTAACTACATTGGCCTTACAATCTCTTGCAAAGTGATTTTCTTTGTTGCATTTGTGACAAACTACAACATCAGTCTTGTCTTCTGAGGGAGTACTAGAGTCAGTTGTTTGAGTAGGCTGCAGTGCTTCCTTTGGTTGAGTATTGTGAGATTGTTGTGGTGGATGTTAACTTTTAGGATAATGTGAGTGATTTGTTTGTGGGTTGAAGTTACGATTGAAGGGTGGTTTGTTGAATTGTTGATTTTTGCGAAAAGAGTGAGGTGGTAGTCGATTGAATTGTTTGCTAACTAGAGCAATTGCCTTTAGAAATTCTTCTTCATCATCATACTATGAATCAGCTTCGTATGACTGCGGTGAAGTTTCATACGAGGGATCGTAAGTTTGATTACGTGGAGTTTGTGCTATGATAGCAAGAGGTCCTCTGAAGTCAGCACAGTCTTTGAGTACAGTGGATTCTTGTGCTTGTAGTTCCCCATAGAGTTTGTAGAGTGACAAGGAATGAATCTTTATATTGCCATGGACTATCATTTTAGCCATAGTCCAATGTCTTCCCAATCCATTAAGAAACTAAAGATTTGTTTCATGGTTGTTGCGGGTGGTGCCCGCATTGGATAACTTGGTAACAATCGGGTTGAACCTTTTGAAGGAGTCTTCCAAACTTTCACCAGTATGAGCTTTGAAGTTATTAAACTCATTGAGTGTAGTTGTAAGCTTCTTGTCTTGAGCTTGTTTTGAGCCTTCGTACAGATTCTTGAGAACATGCCAGATCTCTTTTGTTGATTTGCAATTTATGATAATATCGAAGTTGTCAGGAGCAACCCCACTGAAGATTTCATAAAAAGCAACAACATCATTTTCCATTTTATCAAGATCATCCTTAGTGGGACGGCTCATAGTTGGTTGACCTCCTCCTAGTCTAGTTGTAGCTCCGTCACTTTGGACCGGTGTAAGGACTGGGACATGTGGTCCTTCTTCTACGGATCACCATACATCTTTTCCAAGTCTCCTTAAGTATCTTTCCATTCTTTGTGACCAGTGATCATATTCATTAGCAACCAGTATTTGGGCTCGATTAGAACCACCAACACTGTTGGAAACATTCAGAGATAACGATTATGCCATATTTTGAAGGTTTCTTTTTTAGAAATGAGCTTCAGTGGTATAGAAGGCTCTTCGAAAAATCAGAGTTCCGATTTTCAAAAAGCAACCACTATGGCTCTGATACCAATTGTTGAGAGAAACACTTTGAGACACACTTGAACAAACGTTAGAACAAGTATATTGTGGAATAGCTAATCTCGAAGGATCTAAAAGCTCAACAATAATATTTAGAGCTAGATGTTAGAGAGTTAGTTGTGGAAAAGTAAAGAAATGGAAATGACAATAATTGTTATATCAAGTATACACTTAAGCTGATTCATAACGAGGAATGCATTCAAGCCAAGTTAATAAGTGAGATCAAACTTAGTGATTAAGTCACAAAAGACTTGCTCCAAAGAGAGATTGTAATCGATTATGAAAGTAAGAAGAGTGAGTAAGAGAGATAGAAAAGATAACTTCAGAGATGTGTATTCAAAATTAGATGCGATCCTTGACGTTTACAAGAGAGTGAGCTCTATTTATAGAGACTCACAAAGTACACTAGACTATGTCTCTAAGAGTAGCCATGCAAGGCATACTAGACAATAGAGAGTTTTACAAAAAGATAAGTAAAGTAATCTAGTAAAAAGACTGCGGTAGATAGGGACTACAGTTGCAGTTGCTGATGTAGACACCTGACTACAATGGCATGTTGGCTGCGGTAGCTGAAGTTCAAGAGGGTCACTTTTTATGTTTCAATAGAAATCATATAGTTTAATTAATATTAGACAATAGTTAATTAAGAATTAATTCTATGGATAAGAGACATTAATTAAATAGCGGGGACTTAAACTGTCAAATGTGTGATACTTGAATATTGGGCTGAGAAGGCTTATGGACTAGGCATGGACGAAATTAGGGATGTGTCCATCCTAATTTCGGCCATAGAGGCCCTATTCCAGAAGTTTCCTTGGATTGCTTAAGGCCTAAGCTGTCCATTAGGATTTTTACTGAAACCCTAGTAGCACAAGTGTAAATAAGACCCTAGGGCATCAGATTTCGGCCACTGGAAACCCTAGAAGTCTTCATAGCCGAAATTATGCCATCCCCTCTCTTTCAATTAGCATCCTCTTGCTTCTGGTGTTTGTAAGCCATTAGAGGAGTGAAATTTGTGACTCTAAGCTCCATGACAAGAAGATTCAAGCCATTGTTGAAGAGGTAATCATCTAGATCTGTTTTCATATGTTAATTTTGAAATATGTATGCTAGATCCAAGCATTAGGGTTTGCATGCGCACATAGGATGTTCTTTTGGCTCAAACCCATAATGTTATTGATGTGTTCTTTTTGGGTATTTCTTCCCTTTCTATCTTGGACGCTCAGGCGTGCCTTATAGCTGCATAATAAAAAGTTCCATAGATGTCAGATCCTTCAGAAATAAAATTGACTACTTTGACGAGCTCAAGTACTTTGTGCTTACGAGTATGTTTACTATTTCAGGTACTTCTGGTATGAAAGGAAGGGGCCCATCATGATGAGACAACATCCCCCTCATGTTTCGACACTTAAGATTTCTTTAACTCTGATGTGTTGGTAATTTTGTATCATGGTTGTTTCTAAGACATATGATGTATGGAATTAATGATTTTAAAAGTGAAAAATCTTTTCACAATTTTTGGGTTGCTATAAGTTGGTAGCATAGCCTTGGTTTGAGGGATTCGGACACACTTTCAGGTGTGTCAAAACGTAAACTGAGGAATTGATAATCCTTTCAAAGAAAAATAAAATTTTAAAATATTTTTTCAAAGTAGAAAGGGGGTCTGATGTGTGCAATTAGCCGAGCTCAAGTAAGTGGTTCCAAAAATAGTCATACCCATGTGTTATGATTATTGTGTGATGCCTTGTAGTCTAGGTGGATTTCATGTTAAGTGTTACTTGGAATTGATATTAGCTCAGTAAAATTGTTCAGCGTATGCTTTAAAAGTTGTATATGATTAGGTTCATATGGCCATAGAATGATCGATTTGGCCTTATTTCATGTTCCTTTTTTGGTTGTGGACATAGGGTAGAATCATTAATCGATAATTCATGTGAATCCATTTTGTGTACAACTTGCATGCATAAGGAAATCAAAAGTGTTGGTTAAGGTTCTTAATATTTCATGGCGGTTAAGTTTAGAATTCTGAAGAAAGCCTAGGAAATGTCATGGTAGGATATGTATGTTGTTTAGCATAGGGATGGGGTGTATGGATTTAGTGTGGCCACTTAGAGGAATGATGACGGTGCTTTAGGAAAGTACAAATAGGTGTGGAAGGTAGTATTGGGAATATAATACTGAAAACATATGATCTGTACCCGAGGAAAAGTTGGCCTAGGAATTTATAAGGGGCATGTAGAGTGGAAGTCTCCTCGTTATTATGTTGATCGTTTATAGTTTTGTATTTCAATTGAGTATGGTGCCTACTCAAAGAGGTGCTTCTGGATCTGGTTCTGGCGCTGGTGTTGAACCAATAGATGCGCGGTTTTGTGAGTTTATCACATCAGAGATGACTTACAGTATCATGGAAGCCACCCCTATGATTTTCGGTACCGTCAAGGAAAGGATTATGGAGCTTCTGGATGAGTGACTTGGGACCCTTTGGGCAGAGACTGTTGTGGCACAAATAGGAGCACGGACCCCCTCATTTCAGGAGTTCAAGGCTTGTGCAGCATTATAGTTCTTTGGGCTAAGGATCCTATTGCCAGCCATCAGTGGATTGCTGACATGGAAAATGCTCAGCAAAATAGCTTCTTCCCTAAGGGGATAATGTGGGGTTTCCTTCCTTCCTTCTAAGGGACCGAGCTTATGACTAGTGGGAGGAGGCCAGTCATCCACTAAAAATTCAGGTGGTGATGGCTATGAATTAGTAGGAGTTTGTTACGAGATTTCATAAGGATTTTACACCAGCGATTGAGGTGTAGCAGCCAGTGAGGGAGTTTTAGGACCTTCGCTAGACTACTGAGACTTTGGTGGAGATCACTGCCAAGTTCCACGATAGGGCTTTGTTGGTTCTATAGTATGTTGTGGATGAGGAGATGAAGAAGAAGATGTACCATGACGTATTGAGGCATGATATTAGGGAGTTTGTGATATTTTTGGTGTGCAAGACCCTAAATGATATGATTGTGAGGGCCCGAGAATGGGAAATTGAGTTGGAGCTTTGGATAAAGCACAAGCTAGAGTAGGTGCATACAATAATGGGTTAGGATAAGAAGCCCATGACTTCTAATTCACACACTAGGGGCCAGGAGGGTCAGATCCATTATGGCAAGTGCGGTAAGCCGCACGGTGGGGCATGTCAAGTAGTGGGTTTACGTTGTTTCATATGTGGTCATACAAGTTATATTAGTAGGGATTGCCCCGAGGTGCACTGATTTTCTTTCATTTCAATCCTACTATCCATAAAAGATCGATTATCTGAGGCTGACAGGAGGATCACCGATGGATGCCACTTTGAGGATCACCGATGGCCGCCAGGGAAAGACAGAGGCACCTGTGGTGAAGAGTCGGGCATTCTAGCTGATAGTAAAGGAGGGGTGTTCAACACCTAATGTGGTCACTGGTATGTTTTCTTACTTTATTCGATTTGGATGTCCTTATTTATGCTGATTATCTATCTGCTTATGTATGGGTCCCTTTGTGGTCAGTGGTATGACGACTCATTTCTTATTCGATTCGGGTACTACCTGATCCTTTGTATCTGTTGCGCTTAGTAAGAAGTTTAGTGATGCTCCCAAGATTTTGGTTTATCCAATTGAGGTAGAGATTACTGGTGATCTTTTTATGAATGCTTCGATGGTTCATCATGGATGTGTTATGAATCTGTTCAACGAGATAAAATCTATTTACTTGGTTCTGATTCCTCTACGATGGTGGAAGGTTATCATATGGATAGATTGGTTGGGTCCTAATGGGGCTAGGATTAACTATGAGCACCATCTAGTGAGAGTTATAAACCCAAGTAGGGAAGAACTTGTTATTCATGAAGAGGGAGCTCCATCTGGACCAGCCCTCTATTCAGTTGAGAGGGCAGGAGATATCTTCAGCAGGGCTGTTCTGGGTGTATGGATTATGTGGCACATACTTGGATTGGGTGCATAATGACTTTGAGTGAGGAACCCATCAATCAGGATTTCCTTGATGTGTTTCCTGAGGATTTACTAGGAGTACCTCCTGAGAGGCAGGTTGAATTCTGGATTGATCTAGTTCCTAGTGTGCCCCCTATAGCTAAGGTGTCACATCTTTTACCACCTCCAAAGATGCAGGATTTGTCTATGCAATTGCCAGAACTTATGGACAAAGGGTTTATCTAACCGAGTAATTCACCATGGTTGCACCACTCCTGTTTGTGAAAAAGAAGGATGGTTAACACAAATGTGTGTTGACTACTCGGAGTTGAATAAATTAATGGTGAAGAACCGTTATCCACTTCCAAGGATCGACGGTTTATTTGACCCGCTTCAGGTCGCATCTTAGTTCTCCAAGATTGATTAGTGATCAGGTTACCATGAGATGAGGGTCAGAGATGAGGATGTGTAGAAGACGAACTTCAGGACTCTTTACGGTCATTACGAGTTCATGGTGATGCCATTCAGATTCACCAATGCCCCAGTAGCATTCATGCGTCTCAGGAACTGGGTATACAGACCGATGTTGGATTGGTCAGTGATCATGTTTATTGGTGATATCCTGGTCTACTCCAAGATGAAGGAGCATCACGAGGAGCATTTTTTGGAGCTATCGGACACTCTAAGGAGAGATATTTTGAATGCCAAAATCTCTAAATGTGAGTTCTAGTTGCACGAGGTGCAATTTTTTGTGCACATCATCAACCAGAAGGGTATACTGGTCGATCCGGCCAAAATTGAGGTGGTGATGTAGTGGGAGGTTGGAAGGACACCATAAGAAATTTGTATTTTCCTTTTTCTGGCAAGTTTTTATCATAGGTTTATCTAAAATTTCTCCAAAAGAGTTGTATCACTGACCGACTTGACACAGAAGATTGTTGCTTTCGGTCGGGGCCCGCTCAGCAGTACGCTTTTGAGACGTTGAGACAGAGATTATACGAGGCCTCAATTCATACTCTTCCCGAGCGCATGGGTGTAATGTCCCAAAATTTAAGACCAAAAATTTTATTTTTATCTTAATAAAACCATCATCCAAAACGTTTCATAAAAACCATAATTAAATCAGAGTATATCAATAATCATTCGGTTACATCAGATTCAAATAAAACGCCGAATAATGTGGTGTGTGCGATGCGATCATCCCGAGCTCTTTCCCTTCGATCAAAAAATACCTAAAACACAAAGTGAAAGTCGTAAGTACGAAGCTTATTGATTTAACTAAGATCCATCATACTATACATATAAAACATACAATGGGCCATGCCCAACAACCATCTGGACCCTCCCGACGTTGAGCCCCACTCGGTACAAAATTTTTAGTACACATGAGATGGGCCCAGCCTCATCACATTTATTAGGCCCCACCTGGCTTCAGCCCTCGCCCATCACTTATGCGGACACATAAAACACATGCAAGAATCACTAAGATAGATAGCGTACAATAAACCCATCAGGCCCCGCTTGGCATCGGACCCCGCCTAGTATACATATCACATAACATACATGCAAGAGTCACATAGACTAGTAGCATCCTAATCATAATAAAGTATCATTCGGCATTGGTGCCTTTGAACTGTCAAGCATAGTGAGAAAACTCACCTAGGACTGTTGAATATCTCAGATAAAATCTCAGACTACTGATCCGGAAATATCCATGCACTAACACCATTAAATAATACCTAATTAATAATTGGTCCACAACCCATAATTGGAATCCTAATTTAATTGTTCAACACTCATGGTAAAAGACCATTTTACCCTTTCCTTACTTTGTCTAAAATCCAAGACCTAATCCAATAGCACCAAAAATCCCAATATCGCCCAAAGCTCTAAAAGATTCTCAAAACCCATTGTAGCCTAAATACAAGAAGCTCAGGGCCCATTAATGGCTTAATGTCAGAAAGGTTGATGGCCCAGCAAGGCCCAAACTCCACTAGTCGGAAAATAGTCGAATGTCGCAAAAGCCTAATCCAAGCCTGGTATGCTGCGTGTAATAGACATATGCCCCACCTACTAGGTTTCTTGAATAATGCGAAAACGGGAACGTATGCATAATGTACGTGCGAATTAAGTACTTTTTCGTTAATTGCTTACTACTTGTATTCCAACATTCAAATTCAAGATCTGAGTCTAAATGAACGTCTTAATCCATAAATTCATGAACTTAGAGCCTTTGTATGGCTCAAAAGAACCCAAACCTTACTTTTAGCATTCTACTTTGACCAAATGAATCTAAACACTTGCATGGTTGAGCCACCACCATCAAGATGCTAACTTGATGGGCTAGGGACCTCGTAAACATTAAGAGAAGCAACTCCTAACTTTTATAGTGGAATAAAACAACTAGATACTCATAATAGGACAAAAAAGGGACCAAAATCTCATAAGAACTAGATCTAAGCATACAAGAAGCAAGTTCCAAGATTTATACCTCAACGAATCTGGAAATGGTGTGATAAGTCTGGATCTACAAGCTCTTCTTTGATCAAGGCTTCTTCCTGCAAGTTCCTGTTCTTTAAATCTCACCAATACACACTAAAAACACATACAAAAGGGTCAAATGTATTCAAAATGGCTAGGGCTTTGAAATTGGACTCAAAGGGCTATAGAGGCAAAGAAATGTGAGGATCAAGGATTATTAAGTTGTTTAAATTGGTTCCAAACCCCAAATTTCAGGGTTTATCCCCTGTATACGTACGCCCCACATACTAAGAGTTTTCCAAAAATGCAAAAAATTGCCCCTAGGTACAAAATCTACAAAATATTTACATACCAAGGATAAAAAATCAAAGTACCTTGAACCGGGTGTTACAACTCTCCCCCACTTGAATTAGACTTCTTCCTTGAAGTCTGTTGACGGAAATAACTCTGGTTAATGCTCCCTCCTCTCCTCCGTAGGCTCCCACTTCAATTCTAAACCCATGTGGTGTTGCAAATGTACTTTCACCAACTCAACAACCTTATTCCTCAAGGTTTTCGTTGTCCATTCAAGGATCGCTACCGGTCTTTCGATATAATTCAGTTGATCATCTACCTGAATATCTTCCAATGGACCACAACGGAATCATATACTAAATATTTCCATAGCTAAGAGACATGAAACATGTTATGGATCTGACTAAGCTCCTAAGGAAGATCCATGCAATAAGCAACTCAGCCCACCCAGCCCAAAACCCTAAAAGACCGATTTACCTAGGGCCCAACTTGCCCTTCTTCCTAAATCGGATGACACCATTCCAAGGTGACACCTTCAGGAGAGCCATATCCCCAACCTAGAACTCTAGATCTGATCAGCTTTTGTCGGTATAGCTCTTTTGCCGAATTTGTTTTTTCTGGAGTCTACCCCAAACCTTCTGAATCAACTCAATTTTCTTGAGTACCACTTCAGTACTCCCCATAAATCGATGGCTGACCTCACACTAACATATCAGGGTCATGCACTTCCTCCCATAGAGCATCTCAAAAGGTTGTCGATCAATGATGACATGATAATTGTTGTCATACAAAAACTCTACCAAAGAGAGACACATACCCCAACTCCCACGAAAATCCAATTCACATTCCCGAAGCATATGCTTAAGGGTTTGGATAGTCCACTCACTATTTCCTTCATTTTGCGGGTGAAAAGTCATGCTGAAGTGCAGATACCCAACTACTCGTGAAACCTCTTCTAATACCTAGAAGTACAACGAACATCCCTATTTGAAACTGCTAAAACCGTCAACCCATGTTATGCCACAACCTCCCTGATGTAGATGACGACCAACTTCTCAATATAGATAGTTTTGAAGATCGAAAAGAAATGTTTCCTCTTGCTCAATCGATCCACGATAACCTATGTCGAATCTACTATGTGCGTTATATGTGGCAATTTCGTGATGAAATCCGTACTAATCTCTTCCCATTTCCAAACGAGAATGTCTAAATGTTGCATCTTGTCGTGAGTGTGATGATGTTTGGGCTTGAATTTCATGCAAGTCAAGCACCTCTCCATAAACCATGCCACACCCCGCTTCATACATGGCCACCAATAATCGGGACAGAGATCTCTATACATCTTTTTTTTCTCCGAGATGAATACAGATTCTCGACTTGTGCGCCTCTTCCATCAAAAACTGCCGCATACCACCCCAGTAAGGAACCCACACCCTCCAATGGAGAGTTAACAACCCTCGACTATCAAAATAAAAGGAAGCCACCTGAACCACAATGCACTCACTCTTTCGGTGCTCTTCCTTCATAGCCTCAACCTGAGCCTCTCAAATCTTCTTCAAGAGTGGATGAATCACTTTCATCCTCCAATACATATCCCTAATCAAATCTGTTACCGCCTCGCGGCTGAGAGCATCAACCACAACACTGGCCTTCCTCGAATGGTAATGGATCTCACAATCATAACCCTTTACCACATCCAACCACCTATGCGGCCACATGTTTAGATTCAAGTAATCCATTAAATACCTCAAGATCTTTTGATCCATCTAGATAGTACAACGGACCCCATAGAGGTAATGTCCTTAAATCTTGAGGACGAACACCACAGTCCTGAACTCTAAATCACGCATACAGTAGTTCACCTCATGATGCTTTAGCTGCCTCGAAGGGTAAGCAACAACACGACCCCTCTGCATCAGAACTGCACCTAAAACCGTGATCGACGCATCACAATAAACCACCAAATCCTCAACACACTCAAGAAGGGTCAAAATTGGCACCTTACATAGTCTCTGTCTCAGGGTCTCAAAAGCTACCTGCTACTCAGGCCCCCAATGAAACGTGACAGTCTTCTTTGTTAATTGAGTCAGAGGAACCGATATCTTGGAGAAATCTTGAATGAGTCTCCGATAGCAAACTACCAACCCAAGGAAACTACGAATATTAGATGGAGACCTTAGAACCTCCCATCTCATCACAGCCTCATCTTTGGACGGATCGACCGAAATACCATTTTTGTTCACAAAGTGCCCCAGAAACTAGACCTCACTTAACCAGAACTCACACTTGGAGAACTTTGCATACAACCTATCCCTCCTTAGAGTCTCCAATACCTCCTTAAAATGCTTCTCATGCGACTCCTGGGTCTTGGAATAGACTACGATATCATCAATAGACACAATCACAGAATGATCCAACCACGAAATTGTAATGACCATAACAAGTCCAGAAGGCTGTCTTCTGTACATTGTCCTCTCTGAACCTCATCCGATGATAACCTGAACGTAGATCAATCTTGGAAAACCAAGATGCACCCTTAAGTTGGTCAAATAAATCGTCAATCCTCGAGAGCAGATAACAGTTCTTCACTATCAAATATTTCATCTTCTGGTAGTCAATACACATCCAATGTGACCCATCGTTCTTCTTCCCAAACATGATCGACGCTCCCATGGAGAAAAACTCAGCCACATAAACCCTTCGTCTAACAACTCCTGCAGCAGTGTAGACAACTCTTGCATATCTGGAGGTGCTAACCGATAAGGTGCTTTGGCTATCGGAGCCGCACTGGGAACCAGGACAATCCGAAACTCCACTTGCCTCTCTGGAAGTACTCTAGGAAAATCATCGGGGAACACATCCGAATATTCCCGAACGACCGACATATCATTCAGGGTTGCCTTACCCATCTCTCGGGTATCCATAACATAGGCGAAAGATATGGAACAACCCTATTAATGTTAACGTCTGACCCTAGTTGTTGAACATAAAATTGGCCCACGTTGAACGCCCTGTCCCTTAACCACCAACACTTCCCCACTAGGGGTCCAGATATGGACCAATTATTGCTCACAGTCAATCATCACCCCATTGGGGCTTAACTAATCCATCACCAAAATAACCTTATTCTCACGTAGGGGAATATGCACCAAATCAATCGAATACCGCTCGTCGGAAAATTCCTGTACACAACCCTAATTAACCCTAGCTACTTGCACAAGACAATCGTTAGCAATCTCGATCTCTAAAGGACAATTCAGCTCCCCTGGAGCATCAACAAACGGCGTGCTGAACGCAAGAGATACAAAAGATTGGGTAGCCCCCTAATCAAACAATACCATGACAGAGATATCATTCACAAAGAATGATCCTAAAACAAAAAAAAACACAAATATAAGAAGATAAATGAATATAAATAAAGATATAAGGAGAAGATACATACCTGTTACCACATTTGGTGTCGCACGAGCCTCCACGACTATCAGCTGAAAAGCCCTACTCCTCACAATAGATGCATCTTCCTTGCCCAGACATCTATCAGCAATCTACAGAGTCGCTGGAGCGGGTGCTACGACTGGTCCCTCTTCTGCCAAACTCGACCAATTGGCCTTCTTATGGCCCCTCTGATTGCAATGGAAGCCAATCATATCGGATGTCAGGAAAGTGGTGGTTCTAGCAGCGCAATCCCTACTAAAGTGACCCATCTTGCCGCACCTGAAGCAGCCAGAACTACCCACCCCGTGTAGGGTTTTAAGCATTCTAACACTCCTAAGGTGTACATGCAACCCTAGAAACCTTGGATATATGTTTGTCTAAAATACATGCAAAATTTGATTTCCAAGTTTCATAAACCTATCTAGCATACATGGGGAACTTTAATCATAAAATTTTGCTAGAATTACATACCTTGAAGTGAGTCGGATTCCTTGAAACCTTGTGAGCCTAGCACCCCAAGTGTGATGCCTAAAATGTCTCACACAACATCAAATGCACTTGGAATAAACTTGAGAGATATGTATAACACTTAGAAATTGACTTGCCCTCCTTTGTTCCCTAAGGTGCCGATTTTGGTGTGTAACATGAAGCTTATATACTGTGTTACAATTAGGGTTACACCATGTAAACCCTAATTTTCATGAGCTTTCATTTCCTTGATAATCCATGGAGCTTTATTCCACTATACAAGTATGAGTGATTTACACAATCAACCCATATATTTAATTAGTCTTCTTTTGATCACTTAATTAATTCCAAATTAATTCTTGATCAATACTAATTAAATATTAATATATTAGAACTTATAATATATTAATAAACCTTAAGTGTTATTTCTCTCATTTTAGTCTATCCAAATGCATGATGCCATGCAACCCAAATGGACCATCCCAACCCGGGTCAACTACATACCATAAATAGTTACAGACATAGACATCTTATCCAACAGTCTCCCACTTGGATAAGTCTAATAACTATAACTGCAAGTGCGACTTCAGGAAACGATTAGCAATCGTAGCTCTTTCAAGGTCTCTCGGAATTGAGATGATGATGATGATACGCCATTTAACATAAGTGATCATATAATCCTACGTTCTAGATATCAGCCGGACAAATACATGGAACAATGTCTTACTTATTGTCCAGCACTTTGTTTCTCGATTTCCGATTTGTTTGACAAAGAAGTTAATCGAACACACCAATTTAGTTCTGAAAGGGCCCGGTACATGGGTCAAAACAAAACCATCGAGGGGCTCAGATATCACATCTAATACAAGAAGGAACAGATAAACTTCAACTCATATGCTTCTTCTACTACTTGTTAAATCACACACAAAAGCACGTTTTATAACAACGAGTTACCAATGCGTTTTCGTACGATCAATGCATAACCAACTCATAGGCAACAAGTCATATCTGTAGGTTTGAAGACTTATATGATATTACCGTCTCACGATCACTCGAGATAAATTCCATGAAGTGATACCAGTGAGCGTGGGTTGAATCAAATACTCAGAACTTATGAGTACTCATGAGCGTTGTAGCTATGACCAACAACTTAGGCCTCTAGAACAAACTCATGACAGTCTTGATTCATACCAACTTCTAACATATGATCGACTGTGGAGAGTTTGAATAACATTATATACCAAACATAATCATCCTTCAGCCCTTTCACCTCGGATGCTGGAGATGCTTAACCCTTGCCAGTCCCTTCATGAGAGGATCTGTTGTGTTCTCATCCGATGATACCCTCTTTGCCAAGAGGAGTCCTTCTTCTATTCGATGTCTGATGAAATGGTATTTTCTGTTGATGTGTTTAGATCACCCATGATCCCTTGGTGCTTTCACTAAGGCAACTGCACTTTCACTATCATAGAAAATTTCCATTGGCTCCTTTATAGCTGCTACAACTCCAAGGTCTCCAATGAAGTTCTTCAGCCATATTGCCTTCGTTGCAGTCTCACTTGCTGCTATATACTCGGATTCGCAAGTTGAATCAACCACTGTCTCCTGCTTGGAACTTTTCCAAGTAATTGCTCCTCCGATTAAGGTAAAGACCTTGCCTGACTGAGAGCGGAAATTATCCCTATCAGTCTGGAAGCTAGCATCACTATATCTTACAACTCTCAAGTCATCACTCCCACCGAGGGTAAGGACCCAGTCCTTAGTCCTCCGCAGGTACTTGAGGGTATTCTTTATCGCGGTCCAGTGAGCCTTGCCAGGATTCCCCTGATATCTGCTGACCATGATCAAGGAAAATGCCACATCAGGATGAGTATAGGTCATAACATACATGATCGAGCCTAATGCGGAAGCATAACGTACTCGATTCATTTATGCTATCTCAGCCTCGGTGCTCGGGCTCTAAGTCTTACTCAATCTGGCTTTACTCTGGATGGGTAACTCCGTTTTCTTGAAATCTTGCATGCTGAACCTCTTCAGCACCTTATCCAAGTAGATACTCTGACTAAGTCCAATTACTCGTTTACTCCGGTCTCTTAGAATCCTTATCCCTAGAATATAGGTAGCTTCTCCAAGGTCTTTCATAGAGAAACACTTCCCAATCCAGAACTTCAATTCATGCAAGGTTGGATGTCATTTCCTATGAGTAGTATACCATCCACATACAATACCAAAAAGTTAACTATATTCCCACTAGCCTTGACATATACACAAGATTCATCTTCACTCCTTGAAAAGCCAAACTCTTTGACTTTCTCATCGAAACATGGATTCCATCTGCGAGGTGCTTGTTTCAATCCATAGATGGATTTCTCAAGCTTACACACTCTATTAGGGTATTTTGTACTGAAAAAACCCTCTGGCTGACACATGTAAACAGATTCAGCAAAGCTTCCATTAAGGAAGGCGGTTTTGACATCCATTTTCAATATTTCATAATCATGAAATGTAGCAATGGCTTCCCAGGACCCTAATGGACTTAATCTATGCTACTGGTGAAAAGGTCTCATCATAATCAACTCCCGGAATTTGAGAGAAGCTCTTTGCAACCAGTCGTGCCTTATATTTGTGTACATTACCATCCATGTCAACCAAGTTTCAAACTTGATTGTTAGACATGGATTGTATCTCATTGTCCATTGCCTCTTTCCATTTAGTAGACTCGGGGCCTACCATTGCTTCCGCATAGTTGTCAGGTTCATCCAGACTTACCAGTGTTCCATCACTGGTAAGTGTCTCACCTTCCGTAGTAATATGGAAACCATAGTAATGCTCATGTGCATTCCTAACTCTTGTGGAACGCCTCAGAGGTACAGATTCATCAATTGGATAAACAAGATTTTCCTCCTCAGGTTGAATACTAGGGTTTGAAGTTCCTTCACCACTTGACTCTTGAATTTCTTCAAGGTCAATTTGCCAACCACTATTTCCTTGGCTTATGAACTCTCTTTCTCGAACGACACCCCTCCTTGCTACAAAGACCACATTTTCATTAGGTCTGTAGAAGAGGTAACCAAAGGATTTTTGTGGGTAGCCGATGAAAATACACCTCTCACTTCGAGGTTAGAGCTTATCGTGAGCCTCACGCCTCACGAAATCCCCGCAACCCCAAATCTTGATGTGGTCTAGATTAGGAACTTTTCCAGTCCACTTCTCATGAGGAGTTTTGGCAACTTTATTTTTTGGGACTAGATTAATGATATAGGCGGCAGTCTCTAAGGCATACCCCCAGAATGAGATTGGTAGCGAAGGTCGACTCATCATGGAACGAACCATATCCAAGAAGGTTCAATTAGAACTCTCAGCCACACCGTTCAACTGTGGTGTCCTAGGAGGTGTCAATTGTGAGACAATCCCACATTCCTTAAGATAGTCGAGGAACTCTGTACTAAGATACTCACCACCACGATAGGATCAAAGCTTCTTAATGTTCTTGCCCAATTGAGTCTCAACTTCTTGTTTAAACTCTTTAGACCTTTCAAAATTCTCTGACTTATGCTTGAATAAGTAGACATATCCATATCTACTATAATCATATGTAAAAGTCACATAATAACGATTAGCATCCCTTGTGGCAGTTTTCAAGGGTTGTGTGCACTAGATCCAACAAACCTTCACCCCTTGCACAAGAACTAGTAAAGGGTGACTTTGTCATTTTTCCAAGTAAGCATGATTCACAACTATCATCTAACCTTAGGTTAAATGACTCCAAGATTCCATCCTTTTGGAGTTGGCCTATGTGTTTCTTGCTTACATGTCCAAGACGACAATGCCATAATGATGCTTTATCCAAATTATTATTTTTAGAAGAATCAATACACAACACATTATTTCCTATGTTATCTACAACAGACACAGCCTCATACACACCATCACAAGGTAATGCTTTATAATAAAGAACATTTTTAAAGAAAGCATTTATTCCACCAATTTCATTATCAAAAGAAAAGGTAAACCCTTGTTTGTCGAAAGCATGAAAGGAAGTAATATTTCTTGCCATTTCAGGCGACTTACAACATTTATTCAAATCTAATGTAAACCCACTACTTAGCAACAAAGATTAAACTCCAATCTTGGTGACAGGTGAAGTTTTCCTTTTCCCCATGATCAAGTTTATCTTTCCATGCTCCACATTCTCACTTCTTCTTAGTCCCTGCAAATTAGAACATATGTGAATTCCACATCCTGTATCAAGGACCCAAGAGTTAGAATAGGGTGAGTTATTAGACAATATTGTGTAAATACCTGCATTGGTGGGTTTCACTTTCCCAGCCTTTATGTCTTGCTGGTACATTGGACAGTTCCGCTTCCAATGCGACTTTTCATGGCAATAGAATCATTCAACCTCTTTTGGGTCAGAAGAAGGAGTGAAGAAACCTTTCTTGGTTCCACATGAAGAAGAGCCATCAAGGGTCTTACCCTTGGTACCCTTCGAAGGGTTCTTCCTCTTTTTCCCTCTACCTTTCCCGATTTCCAGGACAGGGGCGGAGTTTGGAGTAGGAGTAGGAGTAGGAGTGGTAACAACCGACTTACCTTTATGATCTATTTCAGCGGTCTTTAGGAGTCCTTGAAGCTTGCTGAGGGTAACTTCCTCCTTATTCATGGTGTATCTCATACGGAATTCATCATAAATCGATGGTAAGGAGTGAAAAATGATATCTATTGATAACTCCTCAGGTAAGTTGACATTCAGTTTCAGCAAACGGTCCACATACCTTTGCATTTTCTGCATATGGCCCGTGATAGGTTCACCATCCTTCATCCGGGTTGTTATAATAGAGGAGATGATTTCATATGGCTCTTGACGAGAACTCTGGTGGTAGCGGTCCATCAAATCCTGGTGCATCTCAAAAGGATAGTAGTCCTCCACTCCCGAACGTTTCCGTCATTCCAGTTTTAGGGTGTGATAGCACAAACCCCATGAGTGATCCCTTCTTTTCTTTCTTTCCCTCAAAGGACACATACTCTCAAAAAAAATTCTGAATGTTGTATACTTGAGAGATACCTCCTATCATGCTCTTGGAACAGCCACTACCAACAAACCGAAGTCTAATGACATGCCTCCATAGTTGCTCCAACACAGAGCGGGATCAGTTGTCTTTGGAACCCATTCCATTTTGAAACTGGGCTGACCTTTATCATCAACGCAAGGTACCCTCTTTCATGACATATCCTGTTTATCACAAACATAAGATGAAGAAATATTAGAAGCTTTAGATGATTTGGAAGATTGAACCTTTGATACCCATTTGTATTCGGCTTTAACCCATTTCTTGTTGGATCGGATGGGTGCCTCGGTACTTGCTTTTAAACTTGAATCTTGTTATCGATATGGCTTTGACCTAGCCAATCTTTGTTTCACCAGAGCATCTCTTGAATTGGACTTCTTAGCTGACATTCCCTTCTTGTTCTTAGAAGTTGGATTCTTTGCCTTCTACATGTTCCAATCATCATTGCATGAATGTGACTTCGAATGATTTCCTTTGGAGAATCTCCCTCTTTGTGCATTTTGCCAACCTTGTGCGTAGTAGAGAGCGTATGCGCAATTTGGACAGTTTCTGGCAATATGTCTAGGTGTTCCACAGTGAAAACATGTCTTTTTCTTCTCTGGAAAGTTGTATCTTCCTGCCCCTGGTGGCGTGCCTTTATCGCGATTCTGGTTGTTCCTACATGCACACATATAACAAGCCGTCGGTTTCACTTGTTTCGGTGGCCTGTATTTCTCAACAACAGGTTTGTTAGGAGTAACATAATTAGAAGCAATAGATTCAGAGTTCAAAGAGTCATTGGTTTGTTCAATAGTGTTCTCCT
Organism: Lactuca serriola; assembly: GCF_051521515.1. Taxonomy (NCBI): domain Eukaryota; kingdom Viridiplantae; phylum Streptophyta; class Magnoliopsida; order Asterales; family Asteraceae; genus Lactuca; species Lactuca serriola. Next base: position 44,691,404 of record NC_136412.1, on the reverse strand, counting down.
TGTTCTCATCTTCTGCTACTTTACCTGCATAGGAAGTAGAAACATCAATATTCTTCACCTCAACACCCTCAGTTACCCTGCTTGTTCAGTCTTGATTCGAGCTGGTTCAGGGAGTGGGCCAAACTGAGTAGGTGTCTCTTCCATATTGGTTTCAAGGGGTGGGTTATAGTTGTCATTAACGGAAGGCGGTACATTGTGATACCCTAGAGCTTTGTTTTGATTATCTTTGAATTTTAATTGCTTCTCAATCATCGATGCAACTACCTCACTTGACACATCAAATTTTCTAAAATTAAAATCCGCATTTTCAAATTGGTTTTTCAATGTGTCAAGCTCGGCAGTCAGAGAGGCAAGTTGTCTTTTAATATAGTTTTAATTTTCACATTTGTTGCTATATTCTTCTTGAAGTGTTCTAAACTCCTTGATTTTGGCCTCTAATTTCTCTTTTAATGGTCTCTGGTCTTTCTTAAGTTCATACTTCTCATATTTAAGGTCCTCATTTTCTCTTTTTAGTAAATCTATTTGTTCACGAAGAAACTTAATCGTAGTTTTACAAGATTGAGAGCATGAAACTTCATTGACCGGGATGCTTGAAGAACTCGTTGTTTATAAAAAATTCCCTTTGAAAAAAAACTCGAAAGTCAAATTTAAAAAGTCAAACCGAAAAACTAAATTTGAAAATTTGAAGGTTAAACGAGAAAGTCAAAGTCAAAAAAAATTTTAAATTTTTTTTAATTGATTAAACAAACAAGCTAAAAAGAAAAATATTAAAATAGAAATCATCAAATAATCAACAAGGGGGTTTACGGCCGTAATGGGTTCGCGGCTATACACACTTTACGGCTGTATACAACATTCAAGGCCATTCACGGTTAATGAAGAAATTTTCACGGTCAATGAACGGAACGCGGTCAGTGAAGGAATCTTAGTCGTAAATGCAGTTCACGGTCAAAAAGACTTTGAATGGTTCACGGCCGTACACTTGATCACGGCCATAAAAGCTTCAACAAAGTGTACCTTCAATGCTTAAAACAACTAATTCCAAGCAGAATTCGATCCAAACAGCTTTGAAAGTTGATCAAAAATCAAGTGTCCAGCAAATATACTTGAAATAACCACAATAATGAAGAGGAAATTGTAGTTGTAAACATCAAACATGAGTTTGACACTGGATGTGCTCTGATACCAATTGTTAATCCCAAGTCTGCTTGTGTATCAATCAGATCCAATTGATAGTGTGAAATCGCAATCAATTGGATGATGCTAGATCAAAATAGAGAAGAAAGAGAGGAAGAAGAAGATGAATTTATGATGTATTCAATAAGATGTTCTCTCTACAATATGCTTTCCACTATATCTCTCCTCTAGGCCCTCGTTTTCTATCCATGTACACTTAACACTATGACATCTACTTATATTCAACATGGGTCGTGAATGGGTTCATGGTCGTGAACCAGTTCACGACCGTAAACACAACATCATGGCCGTAAACACTTTTCGGTCCTAGACGGACAATTACAATTGCCTACAAAAGTAAAGTATAAACCATATTTTTGACCCAACAATAATTTGAGAAGAAGGTTACTTAGGTTCACTCTTATGAAATCGAACTTGCCCTCTTTTTGTGTATGTACTAGTGCTAGTTCATGAACCAAAGACCTCTTTATATAGTTTGGAGGATTAGGGTTACATTCCCTAATACTGATGACCTTTCATTTCCACATGATCCATGGGTTAAAAACTCCATGGACTATCCATGAAAGCTTAGCCCAACCTAAATGACCTTGGCCCATCCTATATACATAAGAGTCCATATTTAATTAGTTCATTTTGATCACTAAATTAATTCTTGATCAATACTAATTAAATAATATGATTTCATATTAATATATTAGAACTTATAATATATTAATATAAATCATAGGTATCCTTTTTTCATTTTGTTTATCTAATTGTTCCGATGTCATGCAACCCAAATGGACCATGCTTCACTCGGGTCGAATACATACCAATAATAGTTATGGGCTTAGACATCTAATCCAACAAAAGCTTGGAAAGGAGAAGTATTTCTTTGTGGGACGTGATTCCATTGTCAGCAGAGATTTTTTGCCTAAAACTTGGGCTAAAATGGTAGGGTTCGTTTGTTGGTTTTGAGGATCCTAAAATTTTCTATCTTATTTTGTTTGTTTGAATGCAAGTTTGAAGTTTGGGGAAGCATGTATAAAGCTGAAGATATTGAGGCAAAGCTTGAAGGCTTTATTGCTTTACCAGCAGGTGTTAGGACGTTCAAGTTTGACTGTGCAAATCTTTAATAGGGTTCATCCATGGCTGCTTCCATGGCTACTGGTTAGGATACCTTTGTATTTGTTTACTTCAATATTAGGATCCCGAATTTACAAGGATCCTTCATGGTTTGCAGAATCCAAAACTACTCATTCCAGTGGTCACTTCACTTTCTCCGATTTAGAGGATGACATGCCTAGTCGTTTGGTTGCCATGAAAAAGGAAAAAGTCCCACCTTCTGCTCCTATTAAGAAGACCCAGCTTGACCTTCCTATGAAGCCTTCCTCATCTCGTAAGAGAAAATATTTCGACATCTTGGACTTTGAGAGTCTATGGACTAACGAAGCACTATGGAAGTTGATTTCCTTCTCCCAGTTCGTAACTATTTTTGTGTTCCCCTTGTTCAAATTCGATTTTCTACTTATTATTGCTTTTTATAGGTGGCTGGTCATGTCACTTATTCTAATGAGTATTCCAAGGCAAATTTGGCTCAAATAGAGCATGCCTTGAGAGAGCAAGAGGAGACCAAAAAAGAGCTTCTATAAAGGGTGGAGATGTTGATCAAGCAGAAAGCTGATAAGGAGGAGGATCATGCAGCTGAGATGAATGAGATCATAGTCGAGGAAAAAGCCAGTGCTTCAGTGGTTGTTTAGGAGACAAAGATCAAGCTCGTGGAGGATTTAGAGAATGTAGGATCTTGTGACACGGTCGGATAGCGTGAGGCACTATTCAAGTTAACTGGCAATCCCATGAAGGCTAGTCAGGATCTTGTATTGCAGCCGGAGGAGGGAGAAATGAAGGAAAAGTCAGAGACTATTTTAGGTGGTGGCAATAAATATGTATTGTGAGATTGATTTGGTTTCTTTAAAAACAATTTGAATGGTTCTTGGTGTGTGACAACCCGTTATTTCTATCTTGCAAAAGTCAACAAAAGTCAAAAATATCAAATTAAAGTCAAACTTATTGATTAACTAATTTAACAAAGTTAAATTACTTTTTTTATACATATAAACACTTAGTAAAAGTGTTTTAGAAATTAGGAGTTGAAAAACCAAAGAAACCGAGGATTCTCGCATGACCGAAAACCCTCGGATTCCCTTAAACACTTAGGACCAAAAATGGTTTCAAACCAGAGACCTTCGCATGAACCGCAAACACACCTCAGACCGAAAACCATGTGAGGCCAACATAGTGTTCGCGGTAGAGAACCTTCACATCTTATCCCTTCTTACTCTAAAAAAAATTTCTCGGTTTGAGTACGTTATCACCTCGGTTAGAGTTCCCAACCGAGAACCCATCTCCTCCGTTTGTGTTTTGATGAGAATAGTATTCCCTAAGATCGATAGATTCAAACAGATATCTATAAGACAATAACAAGAATAGAAAACGATAAGCACCACAATGAATCAAACGAGAGTCGAATGATTAAACTGCTCCACCTCAGAAGAATTCAACGAGAATTGCTATTGTAGAGGGGTGCTAGGGCTACAATACAAGATCTATGAAGTAATAATTAAGAAGCATAATCTATATAGTGCATACATGTACTATATATATACTGAACCCTAAAAACAAAACACATTTGGACAGGCCTAGACCGAGTATACAAATGGTCCTAAAAGCTAATCCTGATGATGCAATCTCTTAGACTCAACAATCTCCTCCTTTGCGTCAATTGGGGCGAGAGATCAAGTTGGTTTAGCAAGAGTGCTTTTCTTCACCATATTAAATAACTTTGGTATGATGGCAAGAAGAGTTTGGAGAAACGAAATATACCACCGAAGCATATCCGTAAAGTTCTTCTGATCATTCTCACTGTTCTGTTTACACCTGTGTATAATATCAATAATGTGCTCCAAACATGTAGCGGAGAACATGTGTTTATCATCGAGAGAGAACACAAATCTTTGACCTTCGCCTCGAGTGAACATGACGGTGTGATATTTTGAATCGCTTTTCCCATCTGCAGTTGGTTCGCGTCACCAGTCTTCCCAATCGGTTTAACAGTTGGCTTCTTCCTTAAAAGGGATGCAATCTCTTGATCCATCTTTGCAACCTCCATGATGTAAGAGGCTAACATTCTCTTGATGTGATCAATAATCGGCACATATTGTTGTTGATTAGTCAGCAAAATGTTTTTGAGAATGATCCAATCAAGTGCATTCAGATTCAATAGATCAGCCAATGACATCATATAGACCGAACTGTGTGATCCTCGGGTCACTTTAAATTTTACATTTAGAAACAAACCCATAGGAGTCGGTTCCAATACCTTAACTGATGTAATCTTTTGAGCACTCCACGTCAGGTATTGTGGTTGACAGAATTCCAGATAGTAATTGATTAGATCTCGATCAACCTGAAGGGTTTTGAGAATTCTAACACTCCTAAGGTGTACATGCAACCTTAGAAACCTTTGATCTATTTTTGTCTAAAATACATGCAAAATTTGATTTCCAAGGTTCATACACCAATCTAGCATAGATGGGGAACTTTAATAATATAAGTTTGCTAGAATTACATACCTTAAAGTGATTTGGATTCCTTAAAACCTTGTGAGCTGAGCACACCAAGTGTGATGCATCAAGTGTCTCACACAACACCAAATTCAATTGGAATACACTTGAGCGATATGTAGAACACTTAGAAATCGACTTGCCTTCTTTGTTCTCTAAGGTGCCGATTTTGGTGTGTAACATGAAGCTTATATAGTGTGTTACAATTAGGGTTAAACCATGTAAACCCTAGTTGTCATGACCTTCCATTTCCATGACCCATTGGTTATATAACCATCATGGAGCATTCATAGAGCATCCTATGGGTTTTAGTCCAACTTGATAATCCATGGAGCTTTAGCCCACTATACAAGTATGAGTGATTTACACAATCAAACCATATATTTAATTAGTCTTCTTTTGATCACTTAATTAATTCCTAATGAATACTAATTAAATAATACTATTAATATATTAGAACTTAATAAACCTTAAGTATTATTTCTCTCATTTTAGTCTATCCAAATACATGATGCCATGCAACCCAAATGTACCATGCCAAACCAGGTCAAGTACATACCAGAAATAGTTATGGACTTAGACACCTTATCCAGCAGTCTCCCACTTGGATAAGTCTAATAACTATAACTTCAAGTATGACTTCAGGAACCAATCAGCAATCGTAGCTCTTTCAAGGTCTCTCATAACTGAGATGATGATGATACGCCATTTAAGATAAGTGATCATATAATCCTCTATTCTAGATATCACCCAGACATATGCATGGAACAATGTCTTACTTATTATCCAATATTTGTGTTTTCTCGATTTCCAATTTGTTTGACAAAGAACTTAATCGAACACATAAATTTAGTTTTGACCGGGCTGGGTACATGGGTCAAAACAAAATCATCGAGGGGCCTAGATATCACTTCTAATCCATGAAGAAACAGATAAACTTCGACTCATATGCTTGTTCTACTACTTGTTAAATCACACACAAAAGCATGTTTTATAACATCAAGTTACCATTGTGTTTTTGTATGATCAATGCATAACCAACACATAGGCAACAAGTCATATCTCTAGGTTTGAAGAGTTATATGATATTACCATCTCACGATCACTTGAGATAAATTCCATGAAGTGGTACCAGTGAGCGTGGGTTGAATCCAATACTCAGAACTTATGAGCATTCATGAGTGTTGTAGCCATGTCCAACAACTTACACCTCTGCAAGCAATTCATGACAGTCTTGATTCATACCTACTTCGAACATATGACCGACTATGGAGAATTCGAATAATATGATATACCAAACATAATTATTTTGGAAGTCAAAACATGCAAAAGAAATATTGTAAACGATTGACAAAAGATAGCAACACTTTAGTCATAAATAAACACAACTTTTATTCATCATCAAATGTCAATTACACTTTAGAAATTTCAGATCTATCTAACTACTAAAACTAATATCATCGTTTTGCCCTATGCGCCTCACATGCTGGAGATGCTTAACCCTACCTAGTCCCTTCGTAAGGGGATCTGTTGGGTTCTCATCCGATGATACCCTCTTTGCCACGAGGAGTCCTTTTTCTATTCGATGTCTGATGAAATGGTATATTCTATCGATGTGTCTGGATCTCCCGTGATCCCTTGGTTCTTTCTCTAAGGCAACTGCATTTTCACTATCACAAAAAATTTCCTTAGGCTCCTTTATAGTTGGTACAACTCCAAGGTCTTCAATGAAGTTCTTTGGCCATATATCTTCCTTTACAACCTCGCATGCTCCTATATACTCTCATTCGCAAGTTGAATCAGCGATTGTCTCCTGCTTGGAACTTTTCCATGTAATTGCTCCTCAGTTCAAGATAAAGACCCAGCCTGACTGAGAGCGGAAATTATCCATGTTAGTCTGGAAGCTAGCATCACTATACCCTACAACTCTCAAGTCATCACTCCCATCGACAGTAAGAACCCAGTCCTTAGTCCTCCGTGGGTACTTGAGGATATTCTTTACCGCGGTCCGGTGAGCCTTGCTAGTATTCCCCTGATATCTGCTAACCATACTCAAGGAAAAGGATACATCAGGACGAGTACAGGTCATAGCATACATGATCAAGCCTACTGCAGAAACATAAGGTGCTCGGGCACTGAGTCTTACTCAATGTAGCATTACTCTGGATGGGTAACTCTCCTTTCCTCGAATCTTGCATGTTGAACCTCTTAAGCACCTTATCCAAGTAGGTACCCTGACTAAGTCCAATGAGTCTCTTACTCTGGTCTCTCAGAATCCTTATCCCTAGAATAGAGGCAGCTTCTCCAAGGTCTTTCATAGAAAAACACTTCCCAAGCCAGGACTTCACTTCCTGGAAGGTTGGTATGTCATTTCTTGTGAGTAGTATGTCATCCACATACAGTACCAAAAAGATGACTATACTCCTACTAGCCTTGACATATACACAAGATTCATCTTCACTCCTTGAAAATCCAAACTCTTTGACTTTCTCATTAAAACAAAAATTCCATCTACGAGGTGCTTGTTTCAATCCACAAATGGATTTCTCAAGCTTACAGACTCTATTAGGGTATTCTATGCTGACAAAACCCTCTGGCTGACACATGTAAACATCTTCAGCCAAACATCTATTAAGCAAGGCAGTTTTGACAGCCATTTGCCATATTTCATAATCATGAAATGCAGCAATGGCTAACAGGACCCTAATGGACATAACCTTGGCTACTGGTGAAAAGGTCTCATCATAATCAACTCATGGAGTTTCAGAGATGCCCTTTGCAACCAATCGCGCCTTATATGTGTGCACATTACTATCTATGTCGGTCTTCTTCTTGAAGATCCATTTACACCCAACTGTCTTACGACCTGGTACATTGTCAACAGAGTTCCAAACTTGATTGCCATACATGGACTGTATCTCGCTGTCCATCGCCTCTTTCCATTTAGCATACTCGGGGCCTGCCATGGCTTCCGCATAGTTATTAGGTTCATCCAGACTTACCAGTGTCCCATCACTGATAAGTGTCTCACCTTCTGCAGTAATATGGAAACCATAGTAATGCTCAAGTGCATTCCTAACTCTTATGGAATGTCTCATAGGTACAGACTCGTCAATTGGATCAATAGGAGTTTCCTCGTCAGGTTGACTGCTTTGGTTTGAACTTCCTTCACCACTTGACTCTTGAATTTCTTCATGGTCAATTTGCCTCCCACTATTTCCTTGGCTTATAGACTCTCTCTCTCTCTCTCTCTCTCTCTCTCTCTCTCTCTCGGAAGACACCTTTCCTTGCTACAAAGACCACATTTTCACTAGGTCTGTTGAAGAGGTAACCAAAGGATTTTTGTGGGTAGCCGATGAAAATACACCTCTCACCTCGAGGTTCGAGCTTATCGTGAGTCTCACGCCTCACGAAAGCCTCGCAACCCCAAATCTTGATGTGGTCTAGATTAGGAACTTTTCCAGTCCACTTCTCATGAGGTTTTTTGAACTTTCTTTCCTGGGACTAGATTAAGGATATGGGCGGCAGTCTCTAAGGCATACCCCCATAATGAGATTGGTAGTGAAGGTCGACTCATCATGGAACGAACCATATCCAATAAGGTTCGATTAGCCTCTCAGCCACACCATTCAACTGTGGTGTCCTAAGAGGTGTCAATTGTGAGACAATCCCACATTCCTTATGACAGTCGAGGAACTTTGTACTAAAATACTCACCACCACGATCGGATCGATGCTTCTTAATGTTCCTACATAATTTGTTCTCAACGTCTTGTTTAAACTCTTTAAACCTTTCAAAAGTCTCTGACTTATGCTTGATTAAATAGACATATCCATATCTAGTAAAATCATCTGTAAAAGTCACCTAATAACTATTAGCATCCCTTGTGGCAGTTTTGAAGGGTCCACACACATCTGTGTGCACTAGATCCAACAAACCATCACCCATTGCACAACTACCATTAAAGGGTGACTTTGTCATTTTTCCAAGTAAGCATGATTCACAACTATCATCTGACTTTAGGTCAAATGACTCCAAGACTCCATCCTTTTGGAGTTGGCCTATGCGCTTCTTGCTTACATGTCCAAGACGACAATGCCATAATGATGATTTATCCAAATTATTATTGTTAGAAGAATCAATGCACAACACATTATTTCCTACGTTATATACAACCGACATAGCTTGATACACACCATCACAAGGCAATGATTTAAAATAAAGAACATTATTAAAGAAAGCATTTATTCCACCAATTTCATTATTAAAAGAAAAGGTAAACCCTTGTTTGTACAAAGCATGAAAGGAAATAATATTTCTTGCCATTTCAGGCGAGTAACAACATTTATTCAAATCTAATATAAACCCACTACCTAGCAACAAAGAATAAACTCCAATCTTGGTGACAGGTGAAGCTTTCCTATTCCCTATGATAAAGTTTATCTTTCTGTGATCCACATTGTCACTTCTTCTTATTCCCTGCCAATCAGAACATATGTGAATTCCACATCATGTATCAAGGACCCAAGAGTTAGAATAGGGTGAGTTATTAGATAATATTGTGTAAATACCTGCATGGGTGGGTTTCACTTTCCCATCCTCAATATCTTGCTGGTACTTTGGGCAGTTCCGCTTCCAATGCGAATTGTCATGACAATAGAAGCATTCAACCTCTTTTGGGTCAGAAGAAGGAGTCACGAAACCTTTCTTGGTTCCACTTAAAGAAGAGCCATCAAGGGTCTTACCTTTCTCGATTTCCAAGACAGGGGTGGAGTTTGGAGTAGGAGTAGGAGTGGTAACAACCAACTTACCTTTACGACCTCTTTCAGCGGTCTTTAGGAGTCCTTGAACTTGCTGAGGGTAACTTCATCCTTATTCATGTGGTATGTCATGCGGAATTGATCATAACACGATGGTAAGGAGTGCAAAATAATATCTATTGCTAACTCCTCAAGGAAGTTGACATTCAGTTTCAGCGAACGATCCACATACCTTTGTAATTTCTGCATGTGGCCAGTGATGGGTTCACCATACTTCATCTGGGTTGTTATCATAGAGGAGATGATTTCATATTGCTCTTGACGAGCACTCTGATGGTAGCAGTCCATCAAATCCTGGTGCATCCCAAAAGGATAGTAGTCCTCCTAGGATTTCTGGTGCTCGGCTGTCATAGTGGCCAACATGATGCATGCCACTTTGGTAGCCTCTCTTTCATGTGCCTCATATTCAGCGACCTCCTTAGGAGAGGAAGACGGCTCAGGTACCTTAAGCTCCTTGTCAAGGACATATTCCTTGTCCTCATACCGAGTAACCATCCTGATGTTCTTGATCCAATCCATAAAGTTGGATCCATCAAAGATGACTCTCCTACAAAGGTTCATGATAGAGAAGGAGTCGATAGGGTTAGAGCCAGAAGCAGCATTATTGGAAAACATTTGAAAAATAAGAGAACAAGTTTAGATTAGATAAATGGATAGTCCTCACTAAAACAGCCATATGTAATATTAAGGCTAAGGTCCAATCACAATATATCATAACTTAGAAGAGGGGTGCCGTAATCTTCGCCATAACATATTTGAAAGGAAGATGAATGACGATTCACCAATTTCCACCATGGAAAACGAAATAAAATTATTAGGTTTCTTAATTGGTTTTTAGATGCGCCGGTTAACCACAAGCGCTCCACCAACCTATGAATGACGATTCAACGGTATGTTTCAATCTCGAGTGTGCCCTTCATGTTTTGTCATTGGGATACCGAAGATCACAAAACAAGGTGTGAAATTACCATGCAAATTACTTGGTACCCTTAATGTTTTTCACTCAATAGATGCGCCAGTTAACCACAAGCGCTCCACCGACCTATGAAAAACCTTAAGTCATCCTTTTCCTACCTTGTTAAGTCCAAGTTAGTGTGTCGGTTAACCACACATGCTCCATTAATGACTTAATCAAAGTGCAAAGTGTAATTTCATGGGTTAGCACAATATTCACATTTTCCTAAATTAACTAAGATTTGGAATTTATAAAAAACATTTAGTTACTTTCTAATAATCATTATACTTTTAATGAGAATTTTAAGTCATTGTCCTACCCGTTCGGCTAATGACCCTCCACCAATCAAGGAAGCGGTGGGTGAGAGTGGACACACATCAAGTTGCCATTTTATAGGCAGCAACCTTATACCCCCTTATACACCGGCTTCGTGAATGAGGCCTACTAATGGTAAAACGAATTGATATTATATATATATATATATATATATATATATATATATATATATATATATATATATATATATATTATAAAGTATAAGGGTTGAATTTTAACTTTTAAAATTCTAGGGGTTGGAACTAAAGTTTACTATATGACTTTACATGTTCCAAAACCTGAGGGCAAGTTTTGTAACTTTATAAAACCTTTCAATTCATAATTTATGAATTATTATAATGAAGACTCTTCATTTTTTGTAACTTATGTGTTCTTTAAATGGATTTAATACAAAGTGACTTTTGGTTATCCATAACTTGAGGACAAGTTATGGACTCCATTAAAACACATAAAGATCATGAATTAAGCATTAACAAGTAATTCCTATGATCTATCAAGAACTCATACGAACATGAATATTCATATAAAAATTTCAAGAACATATGAACACATATAATCGTGGAATTTTGATATTAGCCATTGTAAATGGATTTTAACAACTATTACACCATCTAAAACAAGTTTGATAATACCAAAACAGTTTAGGGTAATGTTTCTAGTCCATTTCCAGCATCAAAAATCAAAAATCTGCACTCTACATGGCCAACTCATCGAGTGCAAGAATTGACTCGCCGGGTTGGTTGAAGAATCACTTGGACTCGTTGGGTCCCCCCATGGACTCGGTGCGTCCCCTGTGCAGACATCATGAAACTCAACCTTTTTCACTATTTTGCATCAAGTATCAAATAAACAAGCCTAGGCTATGATACCACTGTAGGGTTTTGAGCATTCTAACATTCCTAAGGTGTACATGGAACCCTAGAAACCTTGGTTCTATGTTTGTCTAAAATACAAGCAAAATTTGATTTCCAAGGTTCATAAACCTATCTAGCATACATGGGGAACTTTAATCATAAAAGTTTGCTAGAATTGTATACCTTGAAGTGATTTCGATTCCTTGAAACCTTTTGAGCCTAGCACCCCAAGTGTGATGCCACAAATGTCACACACAACACCAAATGCACTTGGAATAAACTTGAGAGATATGTAGAACACTTAGAAATCGACTTGCCTTCCTTTGTTCTCTAAGGTGCCAATTTTGGTGTGTAACATGAAGCTTATATAGTGTGTTACAATTAAGGTTACACCATGTAAACCCTAATTGTCATGACCTTTCATTTCCATGACCCATGGGTTACATAACCACCATGGAGCATTAATGGAGCATCCTATGGGTTTTAGCCCAACTTGATAATCCATGGAGCTTTAGCCCACTATACATGTAACATACAGATTTCCAGGTTTTATGTTTGATCATTTATTTTGAGTAAAAGAGAGGGAATCGACGAGTTGAGGCGTAGACTCGTTGAGTAGGACCGGGTGTAATGACTGGATTAATAAGCGGACTCGACGAGCCGGAAAGGGTGGACTCGATGAGTCCGCGCTGTGGATTGAAACCCTAATTCTTGGGGTCTGTGCCCTATTTAAAGGCCTTTATGGCCTCCATTTGCGGCAACTACACCCCTGAAAACCCCTAGAGAGTAGAGAGATCTTTTGTGGTGTAAGAGGAAGGCTAATTCACCATTACTTGTGTGTTTTAGAAAGAAGGAAGGAGGTAGAACAAGCTAAGCGGGTTAAGGTGCTTGGATCCACTTCTATTTGATCAGAAGAAGCTATACGAGGTAACAATATGTGCCATTTTTGTGTTTATTATGATTCTAATGGAATCTAGGGTTTTCTTTATGCCTCTTTTAGTTTAAATCTGGAGTATGTGAGGTCCCAAGGCGAAATGGTTCATAGATCTGGACCTTAAGAGGTCTATAGAGTCCTTACCACTCTGCTTTATGCCATAACTTTTGAGTTATGAGCCTTGGAGGCCTTTTTAGAGGTTATTTCACCAAAAGAAGCTTTGGGTGTGTTGCATGTGTACCAAGATTCGACCTTTACGTGATTATCATGCTTGGGAAGGTCAGATCTATAGATTAGGGAAGCAGACCTTACCTTAGAAGGTCATTTGAGTATGATCATGGAAGTAACTCGCCGACTTCATAAGTGGACTCGACGAGTCGAGTCGGGGTTGCCCTGTGATTCGTGATAGGAGGAACCTGTCAAGTGGAGGGATGAATCGACGTGCCATGAGAGGCTAGAAGGACTTAGAGGACCCACATGGACTCGCCTAGTCTCCCATGTGCACTTGACGAGTCGGGTCAAAGATTGACCATTGACTTTCGTTGACCTTAGGGTTCTGGTCAAGACTAATTCAAGAGAGTTCAGGGAGGGGTAGAATGGCCTTCTACCCAATCTTTGGAGATGAGACTATGAGAGAATATTGACCGGAAATGTTATTCGAATGATAGGAGGAGTCTAGGTCGGGACGTTGAGCACGAGAGTTTATCCGACTTCATTGAGGTGAGTCTTCTCACTATATTGTATCTGGAAGGGTACCTATGTGTGATAGGAAGGTCTTATATGCTATGAGATGTATGTGCTATACGCGGTTATGTGATATGTATGTGCTATCTATGTTATGTATGATAAGGACCGGAAGGTCAAGATGATATGGACCGGAAGCTCAAGATGACATGGACCGGAAGATCTGGTGTAACACCCAGAATCAGAAAGACTACGAAAGGAAAGGAAACCCTTAGTCAAAGGGTCAACTCATCAAGTCCACGGAAGAACTCAAGGAGTCAGAGCGGGATCCGGGGGATCGACTAAGTAATCGACTCGGCGAGTCGGCAAAGAGGACTCGACGAGTCCGGTCTGAAGAGGGAAACCCTAAATCCGGGACTTTGTGCACTATTTAAGCATCTCATTCTCTCCCTTAGGGTTCCTTATAGCCTCTCTTATCCAGAATACGAAACCCTAAGCCTCCATTGTTGCACATTCAAGCTTTTTTGCCATTTTCAGTGATTTGAAGGAAGAAGGAAGAAGGGAACCATTGGGGATTCATGGATTGGCAGTAGATCCAGAGTTTGTGAGATTTTCCAGCGCATTTGAAGGTAATGAGTCGCTACCTTCACTCTTTTGCATATAGATCAACCTTTAGCATGAGATTTGGGGCTTTTAGAGCATGTTTAGGAACCATTTCGAGTTAGAAGCCCAGATCTGAAGTTGCTACTTTAGATGTAAGTGTATCTTTGCCTAGAGAATCATAAAGCATCAGTCTATGGGTTGATTATAAAGCCTCTTTGTCTTAAACCCTAGTTTATAGTGTTCTGAGCCTATATCTCCTTAGCTACACGTAAAGTTTGCCACTTTACGTGAGGAATAGGGTTTAGAAGAGTGGATCTACAGTTTGGAGTCCATGCATGACTCAAAATCCTCTAATATATGAAGGACTAAATAGACTCGGTGAGTCCTTCGAGTGGACTCGGCGAGTATTATGAAGATGGAGATGAACTTGACGAGTTGGATGAACAACTCGACGAGTCTGTTGAAGATTGCCTTGGACTCGGTGAGTTTGTTCTTGGACTCAGCGAGTCAAGTCGCAAAACCCCAAACCCTTCAAGTTAAGACTCGGATCACTGAGTTGAGTGGGTACTCAGTGAGTTGGTCAGGACAAGAATCATAAATCGGTAGACCCGACGAGTCAGGGGCTGACTCAGCGAGTCGAGTCGCGGATGAAAGGATTCTGAGCACATGAACTTGGCGAGTCAGTAGGCAGACTCAGCGAGTAGGGTTGACCAGGAAGGTTGACTTTGACCAGGACTTGGACTTTGACCAGAGTGGACTTAGTTGACTTTCGGAGGATAGTTAGACTAACTATTATATTGATATTGGTAGCTCGGGGAGCTACTGTAGCAGCAGTTTAGAGAGAGTTGTCAGACAACGGACAGAAGGACTACCAGCAAGTTCAGCAGTACTAGGTGAGTTTCCCTTTGTGTGGATGGGTCTAAGGCCACAATACCGGCCCATGTAGTTACGAGTAGGAAGATCCGGGGGTTAGCCCTAGGCACTGTATGCTAATATGATATTTGGGACCAAGGTCCATTGATAGCGGGCGAGTGCCCAGGAATGGTTTGCATGATAGAGTATACTTGTTGTCTGTGTGATACTTGTATGATCCTGGTAGGGAGGTGAGTACGGGCGAGGTCCCGTATCTCATCAATAGCAGAGTGTGGACGGGGTTCCATATCTCATTCGTAGCAGAGTAGGGGCGAAGCCCAAGTTAGGAAAAGAGTGAGTGTGGGTCGGGCCCGTATCTCACTATCAGTAGGAGCGTGGACGGGGTTCCATGACTCATCAGTAACAGGACAGGGCAAGTCCCAAGATAGGCGAGGCCTTATAATAGGATTCAGTAGTGTTGTTTAGCTTATGTGTTGTGATAAGTTTATGTGTAAGTATAAGTTAGTGGGCGAGGCCTAGTGACAGGCGGGGCATAAGTGAACATATTTGTATCCGAGCGGGGCTCAAAGCCAGGCGGGGCCTAGAGCGGCGGGGCCGTTGTAGCGGGCGAGGCCCAGGATAGCGGGCGTGGCCCAGTATGTGCAATATGTGTTGATGCAGGGTATGTGGTAGGTTGGGGGAACTCACTAAGCTTTGTGCTTACAGTTTTTAGTTTTTGTTTCAGGTACTTCCGGTAGCAGAGGGAAGAGCTCAGGGTGATCGCATGGCACACACCATTGATTAGTCAGCCTGTGATGTCTTACTCTGATAATGAAAATATGTTTTGGAAATGATACTCTGATTATGTTATTGATTGATCAATGTGTTTTAAGCAATGTTTTATAAAAGAATTTTTTAGTCTTGGAAATTGGGGCGTTACAAGTTGGTATCAGAGCCTTGGTTTGAGGGATTCAGATATGCTCTCGGGTGTGTCTGAACTCAAACTAAGGAATTGGTATGGAAGTTTTCAAAATGAACAGGTAGATTTTTAAAAAGAGTTTTTAGAAAGAAAACATTTTTTTTGAAAGGCAAAAAGAATTCAGAAAGAAAAGAACTTTGATAAGAGAAAAGGGTGTGGTGCATGCAATCAGCCGAGCTCAAGTAAGTACTCCCAAATTACCCATAAAAGTTTATATTATGATTATTTATTTTAGTTTCAATAGAACAACATGCTAGAATAGGACTAAGGATCTAGGGAGGATGCCTTATGTGCCTGTTATATGTGCTTTGAGCTGAATGATAGTGTTGATTAGATAGTAGTAGGATAGCTTGTTTAGGTTACGCTTGAGTTTATGAGCTTATGTTGCATGTTAGTACAAATTCTTGATATAAGGTTATGATTGCTTGAGTATGTTATGGTTAGATTTTCCCTTGTCTGAATGTTGCTTGCTTTGTGCATTGCGGGATTCTGAGTGATGGGAATTAGCCATTAGGTGATTACGTCACGTTACATGTGATCAGGGTTGAAAAATCTCAGAGTACTGGATTTGGCCCTACTGCGCAGCTCTTGTCTGAGTCCAACCGTTGTATAGATGAGTCTTTTACTCGAAGGATTATCTGAGCCTCGTCACATGTGATGGTATTCAGGTAACGGCTAATTGGCATTACAAGGAGACCTTCAGCAATTGAGGACTGGTTTGGGTCGGAGATTTCCCTATGGTAAGCCTTGGATGAGTATAGTGCTGTGAGCAATAGTAGTAGTGTAAGGGACTTGGTGGAACCGAGGTAACTCTTGAGGAAAGTACCAATAGATGTGGAAGGTAGTATGGGCCCGTACTACTGAAAGCAAAGGATCCATACTCGATTCAAGAGGGACCGAAGTAAAACCAGGAAACTTGTAGTGTGTCTGTGTGAGATCCCTCAGCAGTGAGAATTATTCTGATAGTTATGTGTTATGTTTGTCAGCATGGTGACATTGCACGAGAGACCAGTAGGTGGATCAGGCGCCGGAGAGGGATCAGGCACGGGGTCAGGGACCGAGCAGCCCGAGGAGCGTATGAGAGAGTTTATATCAGCAGAGGTTACGCGCAGCATACTAGACCAGACTCCTGTGATGTTTGGCACGGTCAAGGAGGGTATACTGGAGATTTTAGATGAGAGGTTGGGATCCTTCCGTACATAGATGATGGCTTTGATGGGAGCTCGTACTTTGACATTCCGAGAGTTTAGAGCTTGCGGAGCGCCAGGTTATCATGGGGCTAGGGACCCCATTCCTAGCAGCAGGTGGTTGGCCGATGTCGCCAATGCAGTTCGTATGAGCCGGTGTCCTGAGGGGGACAAGGTAAGACTCGCCTCCTGTCTTCTGAAGGACAGAGTGAGGGATTGGTGGGAAGAGATTGGTCATGCTTTGGGGGATGATGTCGCGTTGGACATGGCGACATGGAGTGATTTTTCAGCCAGGTTCAGGGCTGAGTTCTCACTGACTATTGAGGTGCAGCAATTGGCACGGGAGTTTCATGATTTGACACAACCACTAAGACTGTGGCGGAGATCACCGCCAAGTTTAGGGAGAGGGCTCTTCTTGTACCGTAGTATGTCACGGATGAGGAGATGAAGAAGGCCCGATACCATGAGATGTTGAGGAGTGACATTAGGGAGTTTGTGATCACGTCCGGCTGCAAGATGCTGGAGGACATGATCTCACAGGCCAAGGAGAGGGAGATCGATTTGGAGCAGATCTGGAAGAGGAAGTCGGATGAGGTTCAGACAGCCACAAGATCGGGCAAAAGGCCCAAGGGCTCGGATTCGAGATCGAGGGATTATTAGGACCACAATCGATGCGTAAAGTGTGGAAGGACACATGTGGGTGTGTATAGGAGTAGGAGTGGTGGTGAGTCTGGCTGCTTTAAGTGCGGTCGGAATAGTCATTTTAGCCGAGACTGTACTGCGACCACCACTCAGGGATCCGACCTGATATGTTTTCACTACAGTCAGTGGGGCCACAAGAAGGCCCAGTGTCCCAGTTTGCTTTCAGCAGGACGGGTGATAGCACCTGCCCCTGCAACTTTGAGGATATAGATGGCCGTCAGGGCCGGGCCGAGGCGCCTGCGGTAGGAGGCAGTGCTTTTTCAGATGACTACCATGGAGGCGTGAGCAACGCCGGACATTGCAGGTGCGTATCTTTTATTTCCTTGTTGACTTGTATTCATGATTATATTGTTATGGTTCTGCATCGTTATTGGTATGAGTATTTTAGAATTGGTTGGCCTGCTTGTGAGTAAGATATATGCCATCTGCATGCCTTGGATATTAAAATGGTAGTTAGGGGTTGTGCCCTATGGAAGAAGGTTACCTAGGATGCAGTAACTATAACATGCTTATATGGAACTTCGTAGTGTTCCGCTAGATTCGGAAAGGTGTTATTGAGTGATGGATCAGTTAGATCCCTAGCTATGGCAAGCTCGGTCCCCTAGCAGATTGATTGTGGTATATTAGAAAAGATCGGAAATTCTTCTTAAGCGTTTAGCAGTAGGATAGGCAGGATCAAAGTGGGGGAGAACCCTCCGAGTGTACAAGGGTAAGAGCACACAGATCCAGAATGAGTACACGACCTCTGAGAAGGAAAAGAAGTAACACAGTGATTGATGGATTGAGGAGTTCAGCGTTGGGAGTTTGAGAGACTCCCCAACAGTTAGTTCATGTAATCAAGATGCTTAGTATCGGGTTGGGAATTCGGGTTGGAGGATCGCCTGTAGGACTCAAAAGAGTTAGCATGGGATGCTTTCGTGATAGTGGTAAGTGGCAAAGATAGCATGTAGAGCATGGTAGAGCGGCAGGAGAGCCGTAGCATTTTTCCAGCAGTGAGTTAGTGGTGGGAGGTGTTATAAGACTACGGGTAAGCCATGGCATTCCCTAGTAGCTTAGTTAGCGGAGAGTGGGCGGAGGCCCTATCTCCTAGTTAGTGGATTTTCGGCGAGGCCCTTACCTCCTAGTGATGAAGGTGGGGATCAGGGATGGGTATTAGATGAGAATAGTATGGAGCTAGCCTACATAGCCCCAGAAAAGTGAGACCTTGGGAGAGGCCACTCCATGATATAGTTGGGTGAGACCCGTGGGCAAGTACCTTATGTGAGTAGCAGTATAGGTGGGACCTGAGAGTAGGGTTGCTCAATAGTATAGTTGGGTGAGACCCATGGGCTAGGCCCATGAGTTTTAATAGCACAGGTGGAACCTGGTAAGGACCTTAGGGTCAAGTTAGGGGATCGAGGATCCTAGGACTTGTAGCGCTAGAGTGGCAGAGTAGAGGGGGCAATATTAGATAGCCTAAGTTTCTTCGGAAGTCGCTGGGAGCGACTAGGAGTTTGTGTTGGGGCTAGAGACCAGTGGGAGCCGGTAATCCAGATATTGAAAGATCAGTAGGGACCAGGGTGGTCTCGGTTCATCCGAAAGGCGGATAAGGGACAACATAAATTTTCAGTCAGTGGCAGTGGTGTTAAGAAGTATCCAGTGGGTACTGGCAGTGATGATCGCATTAGAAGTAGCATGGGTAATGACTCGGTGAAGGATAAGTCCTTCACAACGATAAGGGAGGTAGCTGGTTATGGAAAGTTGCCTTGGAAAGGCCAGAAATCGCACAGGGAAAGAAAGTGGTGAACCCCTAGGGTGTTCAGCATAAGTACTCGAGGAGTATCAGAAGGTTTGTGAGTTGAGTATGTTGTGTTCCCAGAATGTTCAGGGTCAGGATTGACCCACTATTTTTATTCACAAGGATTAATGGTAGTTAGAATGGTCATGCGAAAGGCCAAAAGAGGTAGCCAGCGAGTGTTAGGTTTCCCAGACAGAGTATTGGGGACAGATCATAGGTCAGTTGGCCATATCGAACTTCGAGGACGAAGTTTAGTTTAAGTGGGGGGAGAGTTGTAACACTCAGAATCAGAAAGACTAAGAAAGGAAAGGAAACCCTTAGTCAAAGGGTCAACTCGTCGATTCCAGGGAGGAACTCGACGAGTCAGAGCGATATCCGGGGGTTCGATAAAGTAACCGACTCGGCGAGTCAGCAAAGACGACTCGACGAGTCCGGTCTGAAGAGGGAAACCCTAAATCCGTGACTTTGTGCACTATTTAAGCATCTCATTCTCTCCCTTAGGGATCCTTATAGCCTCTCTTATCCAGAATATGAAACCCTAAGCCTCCATTGTTGCACATTCAAGCTTTCTTGCCATTTTGGGTCATTTGAAGGAAGAAGGAAGAAGGGAACCATTGGGGATTCAAGGATTGGCATTAGATCCAGAGTTTGTGGGATTTTCCAGAGCATTTGAAGGTAACGAGTCGCTACCTTCACTCTTTTGCATATAGATCAACCTTTAGCATGAGATTTGGGGCTTTTAGGGCAAGTTTAAGAACCATTTCGAGTTAGAAGCCCATATCTAAAGTTGCTACTTCAGATCTAAGTGTATCTTGGCCTAGAGAATCATAAACAGTCAGTCTATGGGTTGATTGTAAAGCCTCTTTGTCTTAAACCCTAGTTTATAGTGTTTCGAGCCTATATCTCCTTAGCTACACGTAAAGTTTGCCACTTTATGTGAGGAATAGGCTTTAGAAGAGTGGATCTACAATTTGGAGTCCATGCATGACTCAAAAGCCTATGAATATATGAAGGACTAAATAGACTTGGCGAGTCCTTCGAGTGGACTCGACGAGTAGTATGAAGGTGGAGATGAACTCGACGAGTTGGATGAAAAACTCGGCGACTCTGTTGAAGATTTCCTTGGACTCAGTGAGTCTGTTCTTGGACTCGGCGATTCAAGTCACGAAACCCCAAACCCTTCGAGTTAAGACTTGGATCAGTGAGTTTAGTGGGGACTCAGTGAGTTGGTCAGGACGGGACTCGGAAATCGGTAGACTCGGCTAGTCAGGGGCTGACTCGGCGAGTCGAGTCTCGAATGAAAGGATTCTGAGCGTATGAACTCGGCGAGTCAGTAGGCTAACTCGACGAGTAGGTTTGACCTGGAAGGTTGACTTTGACTAGGACTTTGACTTTGACCAAAGTGGATTTAGTTGACTTTCGGAGGACAGATAGACTAAGTGTTATATTTATATTGGTAGCTCGGGGAGCTAGCGGAGCAGCAGTTCAGAGAGAGTTGTCAGACGTCGGCCAGAGGGACTACCAGCAAGTTCAGCAGTACCAGGTGAGTTTCCTTTGTGTGGATAGGTCTAAGGCCACAATGCCAGCCCATGTAGTTACGAGTAGGAAGACTCGGGGGTTAGCCCTAGGCACTGTATGCTAGTATGATATTTGTAACCAAGGTCTAATTATAGTGGGCGGGTGCCCAGGAATGGTTTGCATGATAGAGTATACTTGTTGTCTGTGTGATACTTGTATGAGCCTGGTAGGGAGGTGAGTACGGGCGAGGTCCCATATCTCATTAACAGCAGAGCATGGACGGGGTTCCATATCTTGATAGTAGCAGAGCAAGGGCGAGGCCCAAGTTAGGAAAAGACTGAGTGTGGGCCGGGCCCATATCTCACTATCAGTAGGAGCATGGACGGGGTTCGATGACTCATCGGTAGCAGGACAGGGGCAAGGCCCAAGATATGCGAGGCCTTAGAGAAGGATTCAGTTGTGTTGTTTAGCTTATGTGTTGTGATAAGTTTATGTGTAAGTATAAGTTAGCAGGTGAGGCCCAATGACAGGAAAGGCCTAAGTGAATAGATTTGTATCCGAGCGGGGCTCGAAGCCAGGTGGGGCCTGGAGCGGCGGGGCGGTTGTAGTGGGCGAGGCCCAAGATAGCAGGTGTGGCCCAGTATGTGCAATATGTGTTTATGCAAGGTATGTGGTAGGTTGGGGGAACTCACTAAGCTTTGTGGTTACCGTTTTCAGTTTTGGTTTCAGGTACTTCCGGTAGCGGAGGGAAGAGCTCGGGGTGATTGCGTCGCACACACCATTGATTAGTCAGCCTGGGATGTCTTACTTTGATAATGAAATATGTTTTGGAATTGATACTCTGATTATGTTATGGATTGATCAATGTGTTTTAAGCATTGTTTTATAAAAGAAATTTTTAGTCTTCGAAATTGGGATGTTACATCAGGAGGCTATGGACCGGAAGGTCGATACGGGTAGGACCGGAAGGTCTACCGGGATTCAGGATGTAAGTCTCCTGAGACACTTGGACTGGAAGTTCCCACAGAGTTATGGCCTGGAAAGTCGTATGTGTTGCATGTGGTATTTTGGGGAACTCACTAAGCATTTATGCTTACAGTTGTTGTGCTATGTGCTCAGGTACTAGCGAGGATCGCAGGAAGGCGTCGGCATGACCCGTAAACACTCATAGAGATTATGTTTTGAGATTCTGGGATTTGTTTGTTATGATGACGTTGGATACAGTTTGTTTTGAGATTGTTTTTGATGACTAAAAATATGATTTAAAAATGAAAGATTGTTTCGCAAATTTACGTTGTTACAAGCTGGTATCAGAGCCTTGGTTTGAGGGTTTCGGGTGCATCTCCGGGTGTATCTGAACTCCAACTGAGGATTCGAGAAATTTTTTCATAAACCAAACAATTTTTCTCGGAAGAGTAAAAGATTTTGAGAAAGGCAGAATGGAGAAGTGTGTACGATCCGCCAGTGCCCGAACGGTGATTTCCCAAAATACCCTTACATTATGTGTTATGAGATATTATGTGATATACTATGCATGCTAGACTAGGCTAGGTACTCATATTAGGACTAGAGTGGCCTGATTTATGACGCCTTAGCCTAGGAAGATTTCTACTGCTATGAGATGCTTGAGAGCGAGTAGGTAGCAGTGAGGAGCTATGAGAGGTTTACCGAGGGGTACCCTATGCTAGCGAGATGTAGAGCACTTGCGATATGGGATCCAAGGAGGAGGACTTATGGTGAATACTGATGTGGTGTGGACGGTAGTATAGAGCCCGTACTACTGAAAACATCGGAGCAGTGCGCACCCTAATTAAGAATCCTTAGGGTACTACGGAACAAGTACTGTTGAGTTATCGAGAGTGATTATGCTCGACCGAGTCTCTTATATTATTATGTTGTATTTCAGAGAAATCATGGTTGGGACACGCCACAGACCTAAGACGAGCGGCGTGAGTGGCGAGGAGCTTCGTCAGATGATCCACGATGAGGTGGCAGCGGAGATTCGAGCCAAGATTCCGGAGATGTTTAGGTCTATCAAGACCACATTGATTGAGACTTTTGATGAGTGGTACGCACCAGTGACTAAGGCTGTGGCTGCTGCCAGGCCTCAGGGAGGTGACTCGTTGTTTCGAGAGTTCAGCAACACGAAACCACCAGAGTTTGATGGGATGCAGGATCCGATCGGTGTGATGAGATGGATTTCTGATATTGAGGGATGCTTCTACATATGTTCATGTCCGGAGCATCTGAGGGTACATTCGCGCTGAACAAGCTTTGTTAAGGAGCGAAGGACTGGTGGAAGTTTGTGACGGCGAGCTTCACTATTGCAGAGATTTCAGAGGTGACCTGGGAGAGGTTCACCACCATGTTTAGAGATGAGTATCTTCCCCCGGTGGAGAGGGAATGACTGGCTCAAGAGCTCTTGTCCCTCAAGCAGGGCACTGATTCTATTACTCTGGTTACCAAGAAGTTTCATGAGAGGGCGATGTTCTGCCCTGAGCAGGTGTCCACTGAGCAAGCATGCATGAGCTGGTATTTGGGAATTTTGAGGAGGGATATTCATGAGTTTGTGTCGAACTCGACTTACCGGACATTTGCTGAGCTCCTGGAAAATGCCCGAGAGAGGGAGATTAAGTTTGAGACTCAGGCCAAGGAGGAGGCCGAGTTTCAGGGGATGGATCGGCGGCCAACACAATCTCAGCCGGCAGCCAAGCGGGCAAAGCCCGCCGATTCGAGATCTGGAGGCCAGAAGGGCTGCACTTGCGGGAAGTGCGGCAAGGGACATGACGAGGCTTGTCGATCCGGTGCTTGCTACAAATGTGGCAAAGAGGGGCGTATAGCCAAGGATTTCCCCAAGGGTTTCATGGTTTGCTTTCATATCAACCAGATGGGTTATCGGAAGGCCGAGTATCCACAGCTGCGGGGAACAGCACAGGGAGCACCGCAGGGATCTTCCCCTACCGCCATGCGAGCTACTGAGGTTCGGCCGGTGAAGGCCGAGGCACCGAAGGCTCGCAGGAGAGCCTTCTAGTTGACAGTGGAGAAGGTCCGCACAATGCCCGATATTGTGGCCGGTATGTATTCTTTCAATTATTTATGCTGAGTTTGAGGTGTTGTGTTTATATTATGATATGTGTATGTACTTTTCCTGTGAATTCTATACCTGCTTTGGTGTTATTTGACTCGGGTGCGATTCGGCCATTTGTTTCCTTAGCATTTAGTCAGCACATCAGTATCCGACGAGAGGCGTTGACTCGCCCACTACGAGTTTCTATAGCTGACGAGCGAGCGGTGTATGCTACGGATGTGATTCGATGATGTGTACTCGAGATCTTCGGTGTTGAGTTCCTGATAGATCTGGTCCCGATTGCAATGGGGGATGTGTGTGTCATAGTGGGCATGGATTGGTTGAGCCGATTTGGGGTTGTTATAGACTGTGAGCGACAGTTGGCGACGATACGAGACCCTAGTGGGGGAGTACTTACGGTGTAAGGCGAGGGTACCCGATGTAAGTCAATGTTTTGTTCGGCTGCCAGAGCGACACAGAGTTTACAGCATGGCTGCAGCGGGTTTGTAGCCTACTTGATGGACACACGAGTGGCCGCTGGGAAGCCAAGTTCGATTGATGATGTTCCGATAGTGCGCGAGTTCCCGGATGTTTTTCCTCAGGTGTTGTCGGGTGTGCCTCCCGAGAGGCAGGTAGAGTTCTGCATTGATTTGGTTCCGGGGGCAGCGCCTATCGACAAGGCGCCTTATCACCTTGCACCGCCAAAGATCAGGAGTTATCCTCGCAGCTTCAAGATCTGCTTGGGAAGGGGTTTATTAGACCGAGCAGTTCCCCTTGGGGAGCGTCGATCCTTTTTGTCAAGAAAAAGGATGGTTCACACCGGATGTGTATTGATTACCGGGAGTTGAACAATTTGACGGTCAAGAACCGTTATCCTTTACCAAGGATCGATGATATGTTCGATTAGTTGTAGGGGGTGTCTTGGTTCTCCAAGATAGACTTGAGGTCTGGGTATCATCAGATGAGAGTGCGGAATGAAGATATCCAGAAGACAGCGTTCAGAACTCGTTATGGGAATTACGAGTTCGTGGTGATGCCTTTCAGGGTCACCAATGCATCGACGGTTTTCATGGACCTCATGAGCAGGGTATGCATGCCAATGTTTGATCGTTAGGTGATCATGTTCATTGATGATATTTTGGTGTATTCGAGATCTAGAGAGAAGCATGAGGAGCATCTGAGAGAGATTCTCGGGGTATTGAGGTCGGAGAGGCTTTATGCCAAATTCTCCAAGTGGGAGTTCTGGTTACGCAAGGTCCAGTTCTTGGGGAATCTCGTCAGCCAATATGAGATTTTGGTCGATCCGTCCAAGATTGAGGCGGTTATGAGGTGGGAGGTGCCGAGATCACCCACCGAGATCAGGAGTTTTCTAGGATTGGCCGGCTACTATTATAGATTTATCAAGGATTTCTCGAAGATCGTCGTGCCTCTCACCAGGTTGACCCGAAAGGGTGTTGCTTTTCCGTGGGGTCCGGAGCAGTAGACCTCGTTTGAGACACTTCGCTAGAGATTATGCGAAGCCCCGATGTTAGCCCTTTCGGATGGGATGGAGGATTTTCTGGTGTATTGTGACGCATCGATATCGGAGTTGGGTGCAGTTGAAGCCTCATGAGAAAAGGTATCCCACCCACGATTTGGAGTTAGGGGCAGTGGTGTTCGCCCTCAAGATATGGTTTCACTATTTGTATGGGGTTCGGTGTACCATATACACGAACCACAAGAGCTTGATGTATTTGATGGATCAGCCCAACCTGAATATGTGCCAGAGGAGATAGTTGGACTTGGTAAAGTATTATGATTGTGAGATCCTGTACCACCCGGGCAAAGCTAATGTTGTAGCTGATGCCCTGAGCCATAGGGCGGAGAGTGTCCTGATTCGAGACATTTATATGCGGTTGACAATGATGACTATGGTGTTGGACACCATTCAGGAGGCCCTGGCAGAGGCTGTGAGACCGGAGAACTGCAAGAGAGAGCGGGTGATTGGGCAGGTACCTGAGTTCGTAACCGATAGCCGCGGGCTTATGACCTTTCAGGGTCATATTTGGGTGCCGTATGCAGGCGGGGCACGTACCACTTTGATGGAGGAGGCGCACCGATCGAGGTTCTCGATCCATCCCGGGGCCACTAAGATGTATTTTGATCTGAAGAAAGATTATTGGTGGCCCTGTATGAAGAGGGATGTTGCATGGTTAGTTGAGAGGTGCTTGACCTGTCGCGGGGTTAAGGTTGAGCATTAACGTCCGCACGGCAAGTTGCAGCCACTTGAGTTTCTCTAGTGGAAATGGGAACAGATTTCCATGGATTTTATCACCAAATTGCCAAGGACCACGAGGGGTGTCGATGCAATTTGGATGATAGTTGACCGGCTGACGAAGAGCGCTCATTTCCTTGCTATTAGTGATTGAGAGGCTGGCAGAGTTGTATGTGAGAGAGGTGGTATCACAGCATGGAGTACCAATCTTGATTGTGTCAGATCAAGATGTACGTTTCACTTCCAAGTTCTGGAAGAAGTTCCATGAGGAGTTGGGAACGAGCATGCATTTCAGTACCGCATACCACCCACAGACGGACGGACAGAGTGAGCGGACGATTCAGACGCTCGAGGACATGCTCCGAGCATGTGTGTTGGACTTTGGGGGATGTTGGGACACGTATTTGCCATTGGCTGAGTTCTCCTATAACAACAGCCGTCATTCGAGTATTGGTATGCCTCCCTTTGAGTTGTTGTACGGGAGGACATGTCGGACTCCTATTTGCTGGGGAGAGGTAGGGAAGCGTTTGATTTGCAGCACTGAGATAATGCTTCAGACGACAGAGCAGATACAGCAGGTCAGGCAAAGGTTGTTGATGGCTTAGAGTCGCCACAAGAGTTATGCGGATAGGCGACGATCCGACCTTGAGTTCCAGGTGGGAGACTTCGTACTCCTGAAGGTATCTCTTAGGAAAGGAGTGATTTGATTCAGGAAGAGGGGCAAGCTGGGGCCCCAACACATTGGGCCGTTCAGGGTGACTGCGAGGGTGGGTAAGGTCGCATATCGGTTGGAGCTACCTGCGGAGTTGAGTCATATTCATGATACTGTCACACCCCCGAACCAGACGGCGGAAACGTCCGGGGGCTGTCGTGACTCAATTGAATACCATAACATTGAATATATATGAAACAAACAACATTCATCACCATTCATCAACATAATACAACCAGTAGTGTTTACATGTCATACATTGTTTGAGATATTACATTTCCAAAAATTAATATTGTTTGGTTCATTCAAAAATAAACTGCAATCGTCACTGAGCATGATTTCCCTTGACTCACTGGTTTCCTGAGAATACAAGTATTTTGAAAAACGTCAACATATGAAATGTTGGTGAGTTCATAAGTAGTGTTTGAAATCGAATGTTTATATTGTTTGAAACCACCAGAAAATCCGATATTTTCTGAAAAGAAAAGCTTTCAAAAACGTTTGTGAAGATCCATAGGTATGCTTGTTTGTTTCTATACTTGCAAAAATTGTTCATTTAAGATGTATGCGTTTAAAATCTGTATGTGATAAAAACCCTAGGGAAACCCGATGTTCCCCTAGTTCTTTTGAAATCCGTTGAGTTGCGTTGAAACCATTACAAAAATAGTAGTATCGGTCCCAAGCGACGTTGGAAGGTTCTCGAGCATTGATTATTTACTACAAACCCGCATTACGCAAATGCCCGGTTTATAGATATACCAACGATTCCCGAAGGCGTCGTCAGTACTAATCACGTTATCCAATCGCCCGGACTATGAGTGGTCCCACATCCGAAGAGAATGAGGTCACGAAGACCCCGGTAACTCTATTAACCGGCTGGGAAAAATGTGTGCGAGGGGTCCCCGACCCGCCTCGTAAAATGTGTAGACTCTTCTAGCAATACCATGGCCCTTGGGGTCCAATGATACGAGCCATTGAAAGTCACCCTACGTTGTGCCAAGTCGGTAAAACTCAACACTTCGTAGTAAAAAAAATGTCTTCGGGCCTTAAGATCAGGTCATTGGGCTAGCTAGGCCCAACAAACAAGATTTTACACTTTTGGGGCCCGAAGATGGTGCGTAGACGTCTGTGCACACTCGTATGTATGTGTATTACCAATCGTTATTTGTATGTATCAAAGAGTTAGTAGTTGTAGATTTCCATTGGCTCGAGACCGAGCCAATTCGTTTAGCAACGACTTTTGGTATTGTAATGAGTTGTATTTCGTTGGTAGTCGAGGTATCATTATTTGATCAAATTGCACATAATGAATCAGCCTTGAGATGTTCCTGTTTTCAGCCCCTCATTATTTGTAAAATTTACATTTTCAACCCTTTTGTTTAAATATTTCCCGGTTTGGTCCTTAAACTATTTTTCTTGACATTTTAACACCAAAAATTATTGAAATTAACATTTTCCAGCATATTTTTCATAGAAAACAGTTTAAGACCCTGAAAATGCAGTTTTCTCGGTTTTGATCCCTTATTTTCGCAACTTTGACAATTTCGGCCCAAATTGGAAAATTTTTGCAATTTTGGTCACTTTTAAATTTAAAAAGCATTTTAAACCTTTGAAAAGGGTTTGGGACACTTATAGTCCACTGTTTTACAGAAAGTTACAGTTTTGGCCCTCCAAAACAGAAAAATTCGCATAATGGGCCTTATTGGGCCGAAATTTGCATTTTTAGCCCAATAGGCTTGAAATTTATGTTTTTAATCCACCAATTGAATAGAATTCCAGAAATGGACTTATTGAAACTGTTTTGACACATTTCAACCATCAGAATCTGTAAAATGTCATTTTGGGCCCTTAATTTTGTATTTTTCACATTTTTGGCCCAAAATATGTGTTTTTAGCTTAAAGAAAATTGTTGCTAACCACTTGGCTATTTATCTAGTACCACTTATTGTGTAGGAACATATTTGAAGCTAATATCATAAAACATGAGTTATATCTCGGTTTTGAGGGGTTTAAGGGCTAGATCCAACATTAAAACACATATAAGCATACATATAAGCATGGAAATCATACAAGGCATACAAATACACATAGATCTACACTTTGACTTGTATTCCCCCCCCACAAAAACTCTTAAAAACAGAAAATAGGGGTATGAATCTCACCTTGAGGTGTTGGTTCGGTTTTTGCAATGAAAATGGAAGGAAAAATGAAGTGTTTTTGGCCTTGGCTCCCTTTGGTGAAGATCTTGAGTTTGAGATGGTTTGAGGATGCTAGATCACGATTTTTGTATAGATTAGGGGAGGATTTTGATAACAAAAGAATTTAAACCATAGATCTATGCATAATCTTACCTTAGGAGATGATTTACTTGCAAAAATCCCTTTGGAAAGCCTCTAAATTTCGAGATCTTTGGAGAGGGGAAGGAGAGAGCTTCTTGAGAGAATTTTTGAGAGAATTTTGTGAGATGTGTGTGTGTGTTGGTTATCCTCGGCCGAAACAAGAAGGGAGAGGGAGAGAGAGAAGGAAGAAAAGACTTTGAGGTGATGCTTGCATGGATGAATGTGATTTTTGCATGGAGAACCCATGGGTAAAAATGAGGTGGCACTTAAAAGTCAACCTCTCCTTGTGTTTGGGCCTTGGGCCGAGAATATGAAGGGAAGGAGGAAAAATTTGGGCTTTTGCCCCTAAGCCCAACATTAGAGGTAGTTTAGGGTATTTATTGGACTTATAAAATAAAATTGTGATTTTTGTGCTTTATTAAGCTAGGTTAGGTTTAATTATGGATCAAAACTTGTGTTTTATTTCCTTATAGGTTCTACCTAGCCCAAAATATTGAAATAAACGAGTGTGGGTCTAATTAGAGCCCAATTAGGGTCCTAAACCCATGATAGTCAAATTGGAAGGTCATTGGTCCGTTTGGATCCAATAAGGAAGTCTTAGTCCAAAATGGGCTTAACAAGAACTTCTAGGGTCTCCAATTGTTTGATGACTACTTATAGTACTTGTATTTGATTGAAGTTTTTGATTCACATTAGGTTGAATGCATAGATTACATGGCTCAAAATTTACAGTTGTGACATCATCCCCCCGTTAGAGGGAATTTCGTCCCGAAATTCCGCTTGAAAGCTAGATTTGAGAAACTAAAATAGGTGAGGGTACTTTTGTTTCATTTGATCTTCGCGTTCCCACGTGAATTCTGGCCCACGCTTTGCGTTCCACCGTACCTTCACGATCGGGATGCGACTCTGCTTAGTACGCTTCACCTCCCTGTCCATGATTTCGATTGGCTCTTCGACGAACAGGAGGTTCTCATTGATTTCGAATTCGTCAAGAGGAATGATAAAGGTTTCATCTGATAGGCACTTTTTCAGGTTAGAGACGTGAAACACGGGGTGCACACCGTTTAGCTCCGCGGGTAGTTGTAGTCTGTAGGCTACCGGACCTATTCGGGCGACGATTTCGAAAGGTCCAATGTACCGTGGGTTTAGCTTTCCTCGTTTTCCGAAACGTATAACCCCTTTCCAGGGTGAGACCTTCAACAATACTCGATCACCGACCTGGAACTCTAAGGGCTTTCGCCGTTTATCAGCGTAGCTCTTCTGCCGGTCGCGCGATGCCTGTAATCGAGCTCTGATCTGGGCAATCTTTTCTGTGGTCTCGCGAATGATTTCCGGTCCTGTCATTGCCCTATCCGACGTATGTGTTCCTGCTAGCTGGGTGTCACCTACTTCAGCCCAACATAACGGTGATCTACATTTACGCCCGTACAGTGCTTCGAAAGGGGCCACCTTAATGCTCGAATGATAACTATTGTTATATGAAAACTCGATCAACGGTAGGTGGGTATCCCAAGACTTTCCGAAGTCTATCACACAGGCACGAAGCATGTCTTCAAGCGTCTGAATGGTTCGTTCGCTTTGACCGTCCGTTTGTGGGTGATACGCGGTGCTCATATCAAGATGAGTTCCCATTGCCTTGTGGAGCGACTGCCAAAAGCGTGACGTGAATCTACTGTCCCTATCTGAGATGATAGATTTTGGCACTCCATGAAGTCTTACAATCTCTCGTAGGTACAAACGCGTCAGCCTCTCCATCTTGTAGGACTCTTTGATGGGCAGGAAATGGGCAGATTTCGTCAGTCGGTCGATTATTACCCATATGGTGTCCAATCCGTCCGACGTCTTGGGCAGCTTGGTCACGAAATCCATAGAAATCCCCTCCCATTTCCACTCAGGGATTGCCGGTTGCTGTAACAATCCGGAAGGTTTCTGGTATTCCACTTTTACTTTGGCACACGTAAGGCACTTACTAACATAAGTTGCGATTTCCGCCTTCATGTTAGGCCACCAATAGTGCCGCTTAATGTCCAAATACATCTTGTCCGAACCAGGATGAATGGAGTATCGTGTCTTGTGGGCTTCCTTCATAACGATCTCCCTGAATCCTCCGATTTTTGGAACCCAAATACGGTTCATGAAGTAGTATACCCCATTCTCTTTGACTTCCAGGTTCTTCTCCATTCCGCGTAATGCCTCGCTAGTTTTGTTTTCCGTTTTCATAGCCTCTGCCTGGGCTGATGCAATTTGAGTGGTCAAATGAGACTGAATGGTTATCGAGTGCGTTTTCGTACGTCGATTTGTGTATTCCTTCCGACTTAATGCATCAGCTACCACGTTGGCCTTGCCTGGATGGTACTTGATCTCGCATTCGTAGTCGTTTAACAATTCCACCCATCTTCGTTGTCTCATGTTCAGCTCCTTCTGATTCAAGATGTGCTGGAGGCTCTTGTGGTCCGTAAAGATGGTGCACTTTGTACCGTACAGGTAGTGCCTCCAAATTTTTAGGGCGAAGACCACAGCTCCCAGTTCTAGGTCATGGGTTGTGTAATTTACTTCATGCGCCTTTAGTTGACGGGACGCATACGCTATCACTCTTCCACGTTGCATGAGAACGCAACCTAAGCCTTGATTTGACGCGTCACAGTAAACTACAAAATCTTCCGTTCCTTCAGGTAGAGATAGTACAGGAGCGCTGCAAAGAGCTTGCTTCAAGGTTCGAAACGCAATCTCTTGTCGGTCTGTCCACTTGAATGGCACACTCTTTTGCGTAAGCAAGGTAAGTGGCTTGGCGATTCTTGAGAAGTTTTGGATGAATCTTCTATAGTAGCCTGCTAGGCCTAAGAACTGACGAATTTCTGTGGGAGTAGTCGGAGTTGTCCATCCTTCCACAGCTTTGACCTTAGAAGGATCCACATGAATTCCATCTTGGCTAACTACGTGACCTAGAAAATTCACGCTCCGTAGCCAAAACTCACACTTAGAGAGTTTGGCGTAAAGCTTTTCCGATCGCAGCGTTTCTAGGACTTGTCGAAGATGTTGGCCATGCTCCTCTTTGCTTCGCGAATAGACGAGGATGTCATCGATAAACACAATGACGAAGTTGTCCAAGAACGGTCGGCAGATTCGGTTCATCAGGTCCATAAATGCGGCAGGTGCATTTGTTAGACCGAAGGGCATTACGACGAATTCATAATGTCCATAGCGGGTTCGAAAAGCGGTTTTTGGAATATCCTCTTCTCGGACTTTGAGTTGATGGTATCCGGACCGTAGATCTATTTTAGAAAAATAGCTAGCTCCTTGGAGCTGGTCGAATAAATCATCGATTCGCGGGAGTGGGTAGCGGTTTTTAACAGTGAGTTTATTCAACTCTCTGTAATCGATGCACATTCTGAAGGATCCGTCCTTCTTTTTGACAAAGAGCACCGGAGCTCCCCATGGCGAGTAGCTAGGTCGGATAAATCCCTTGTCCAGAAGCTCACTGAGTTGGCTGGATAATTCCTGCATTTCAGCAGGTGCCAACCGATACGGTGATTTAGCGAGGGGAGTTGCTCCTGGAACGAGGTCGATTCGGAATTCAACCTGTCTCTCTGGGGGTACTCCTGGAAGATCTTCGGGAAACACGTCCGGAAATTCACACGCTACCGGAATGTCTTGGATGTTCGTTTCTTCTTTGGTCTTGTCCACTATGTGGGCCAAGAACGCTAAGTTGTTCTTTCGCAGATGTTTTTGTGCTTTGATGCACGAGATGAGGCGGAGATTCGTACTGGGTTTGTCTCCGTAAATTACTAGGGTTTCGTGATTCGGGAGACGAAGGCGAACGGCCTTCTCGTGGCACAAAATCTCAGCATGGTGGGGGCTTAACCAATCCATGCCGATAATCACATCGAAACTCCTAATTGACACTGGCATCAGATTTATTCGAAAGACGTGCTGGTTAAGGGTTAGGGTACATCCAGTGTAGATTTCCCTAGTGGATTCGGTTTTCCCATTGGCCATTTCCACCGTATAGGTTTCATTTAGCTTCTGGGGTTGTTGTTTTAGTAAATGTTTAAACTTCTCGCTTACGAAACTTCGCTCCGCTCCGGTATCAAATAAGATGCATGCATAAGTGTGGTTTAGGAGAAACGTACCGGTCACAACTGCGGGATCTTGAACTGCATCACTCTGACCCATAGTCAGCATTCTTCCTGCTCCTCTGTTTCCGGAGTTGTTGTTGTTGTTAGGGCAATCTCGACGGAAATGTCCCGTCCTTCCACACCCGAAACAGGTGTGGCTAGGCCCTGCGTTGTTGCCGCCGGCATTGGTGTTGTTGGTATTGCGGTGGTTGTTGTTGTTGTTCTGGTTGTTTCCCTGACTCTGGTTCTGAGAAGGGTAAGTCCTGCAGAACTTTGCAGTGTGTCCCCTTCGATTGCAACTGGTGCAATGGAACTCCCTACATTCTCCTTGGTGATGGAAACCGCACTTGTTGCATTTGGGATGAGTGCCGGAATAGGGTCTTGGAGTATTTGAAGTAGCTGAGGCTGGAGCATGTGATGTGACTGGTACCGGCGCAGTGACAGCGTGAACTGCCACCGTTTGCTGCTTTTTAGAGGTCTCGGGACCTTGACGCCCCTTCCTCTTGTTGTTCCATCCCTTCTTACCATCGCTCTCCTTCTTCTTCTCAGTCTCTACCGGTTTCTCGCCCTTTTTGTGGTTATGATCATACAGCCTCTTTGCCAATCTCTTCGCACTGTCAAAAGTTTCAGGGTTCGCAGCTATCACATTCCCCTGAATGGGGGATGTCAGTCCCCAAATGAATCGTTCAATCTTCTTCCCCTCTGATGTGATCATACCCGGGCACAACAGAGATAGTTCGCTGAATCTCGATATGTAAGCATCGATGTTCCCATTCTGCACCGTGAGGTTCCATAGTTCCTGCTCCATCTTCTGTATTTCGCCTCGGGGGCAGTACTCAGCCGTCAACATCTCTTTCATCTCTGCCCAGGGAATAGAGTTGGCGACAGGAAGTGTCATAGCTTCCACATGACCATTCCACCAAGTGAGCGCTTGGTCCACAAAAGTGCAGGCCGCGAACTTCACTTTCATCTGCTCGGGGCACTCGCATATCTCGAATACCGACTCTACTTTCTCGATCCATCGCTTTAGGGCGATCACTCCTCCGGTACCGTTGAAAGTTCGGGGTTTAGCGTTCGCAAAATCCTTGTAGGTGCACGTTTTAGTGAGTCCTTGGTTCGTCCCGTTGTTCGAACTTCCGGAGCCTTGACCATTGCCTCCTCCGTTGTTCCCTCGGTGAAGTTGTGCCATAGCTGCTGTGACTGCAGCAGACACGGCTGCCTGGAAAGCAGTGGAGTCAACTTCCGGCGGGGTTGGTTCGGGATTTCCGCGAGTAGCTGGGCGAGGCATCTTTCTGTCATGAAACGGAAAGATGTTGAGTGTACGTGGTTTCGGTGAGGTTATGATCCTACTACTAGGCGTATGGTGCGAACCTAAGCATTACTATCATCAAGCATGCAATCATAATGTCTCAACACATAGCAACTGAGAATAATTTAGCAAAACACACAAAAGTTCATTAATATTATCCGTGTTTAGTACAAGAAAATTTGCTCGCAGGAGCATACATAAGTAATGCTAGTCCGACAGCATAACGGCTCCATGAGTAGTGTAGTCACTTAAACATAGAGCCGGAGTACATAACATAGTTACTAATATCCTACTACGATAGGTCTATCCCTAACCGCGATGAGCTGCGTCAGGAGGTGGTGCCGAAGTCATATGCCGAAATGTTGCGCTAGTAGCTGCGCCATCTCTGCCATGTCTCCTATAACTTCATCCCTCTCGTGCTCTGCTCTCACTGCCCGAGCTTCCATAGCATACAGCTGTTGTCGCAGTGTGGCGATCTCAGCTTCGAGGGAACGATTCTCCCTCGGGGGGTTCACTGGTGGAGCGGGGGGATCTGGTTGGGCCTCGTCCTCGCATGGTGGGATGGGGTCCTGGCCCCCGACCTGACCCTCCTCGTCGTCATCGTCGACCTCTCCAAATTCGTAGTCAGTGTCTATATATTCGTCGGGTTCGACGTCGTGTGCTTCTCCTGGATGCTCTTCCGGCTCATCCACCAGCATCCCGTGAGCTACTAAGGCCTGATGAAACTGGATGCCCTGCTGCTCCTCCTCGGGCTCCTCCTCCTCCTCTAGCCACCCGTTGTTTCCCTGATTAGGGAAGTAGGGGTCTCCAGGGTGATGAAAACCAGCCATGCTGTCTGCGCGAGTACGTAATTATGCTACATTATTCCTAGGGTACTATGACTATTACACAGACCAAGCAATTATTCTCTTTTTGGGTGATATAGGGTAAAATTTTTAGGTTCCCTGGCTATTCCGATCTCATCAAGACATGTGTTAGTTTTACCTTGGAGAGAATGTAGTTGATCAGGCTACATTCACTCCTTGGTATCACTAAGAACAGTCCCGAATTAACCGAGATACCAGTATTATGGTGTTTGATTCAGCGTTAGGTCCTTACTCCTAATGCAAGCAAGTGTATTTTATTCCTTTGTTTTGTTCAGAGTTATGTTAGTCCCTCTTATTGGTTTATAGTTGCATATCAATGTATGGCTCGACATGCTGGTTCACTATAAACAAAGCTCTGATACCAACCTGTCACACCCCCGAACCAGACGGCGGAAACGTCCGGGGGCTGTCGTGACTCAATTGAATACCATAACATTGAATATATATGAAACAAACAACATTCATCACCATTCATCAACATAATACAACCAGTAGTGTTTACATGTCATACATTGTTTGAGATATTACATTTCCAAAAATTAATATTGTTTGGTTCATTCAAAAATAAACTGCAATCGTCACTGAGCATGATTTCCCTTGACTCACTGGTTTCCTGAGAATACAAGTATTTTGAAAAACGTCAACATATGAAATGTTGGTGAGTTCATAAGTAGTGTTTGAAATCGAATGTTTATATTGTTTGAAACCACCAGAAAATCCGATATTTTCTGAAAAGAAAAGCTTTCAAAAACGTTTGTGAAGATCCATAGGTATGCTTGTTTGTTTCTATACTTGCAAAAATTGTTCATTTAAGATGTATGCGTTTAAAATCTGTATGTGATAAAAACCCTAGGGAAACCCGATGTTCCCCTAGTTCTTTTGAAATCCGTTGAGTTGCGTTGAAACCATTACAAAAATAGTAGTATCGGTCCCAAGCGACGTTGGAAGGTTCTCGAGCATTGATTATTTACTACAAACCCGCATTACGCAAATGCCCGGTTTATAGATATACCAACGATTCCCGAAGGCGTCGTCAGTACTAATCACGTTATCCAATCGCCCGGACTATGAGTGGTCCCACATCCGAAGAGAATGAGGTCACGAAGACCCCGGTAACTCTATTAACCGGCTGGGAAAAATGTGTGCGAGGGGTCCCCGACCCGCCTCGTAAAATGTGTAGACTCTTCTAGCAATACCATGGCCCTTGGGGTCCAATGATACGAGCCATTGAAAGTCACCCTACGTTGTGCCAAGTCGGTAAAACTCAACACTTCGTAGTAAAAAAAATGTCTTCGGGCCTTAAGATCAGGTCATTGGGCTAGCTAGGCCCAACAAACAAGATTTTACACTTTTGGGGCCCGAAGATGGTGCGTAGACGTCTGTGCACACTCGTATGTATGTGTATTACCAATCGTTATTTGTATGTATCAAAGAGTTAGTAGTTGTAGATTTCCATTGGCTCGAGACCGAGCCAATTCGTTTAGCAACGACTTTTGGTATTGTAATGAGTTGTATTTCGTTGGTAGTCGAGGTATCATTATTTGATCAAATTGCACATAATGAATCAGCCTTGAGATGTTCCTGTTTTCAGCCCCTCATTATTTGTAAAATTTACATTTTCAACCCTTTTGTTTAAATATTTCCCGGTTTGGTCCTTAAACTATTTTTCTTGACATTTTAACACCAAAAATTATTGAAATTAACATTTTCCAGCATATTTTTCATAGAAAACAGTTTAAGACCCTGAAAATGCAGTTTTCTCGGTTTTGATCCCTTATTTTCGCAACTTTGACAATTTCGGCCCAAATTGGAAAATTTTTGCAATTTTGGTCACTTTTAAATTTAAAAAGCATTTTAAACCTTTGAAAAGGGTTTGGGACACTTATAGTCCACTGTTTTACAGAAAGTTACAGTTTTGGCCCTCCAAAACAGAAAAATTCGCATAATGGGCCTTATTGGGCCGAAATTTGCATTTTTAGCCCAATAGGCTTGAAATTTATGTTTTTAATCCACCAATTGAATAGAATTCCAGAAATGGACTTATTGAAACTGTTTTGACACATTTCAACCATCAGAATCTGTAAAATGTCATTTTGGGCCCTTAATTTTGTATTTTTCACATTTTTGGCCCAAAATATGTGTTTTTAGCTTAAAGAAAATTGTTGCTAACCACTTGGCTATTTATCTAGTACCACTTATTGTGTAGGAACATATTTGAAGCTAATATCATAAAACATGAGTTATATCTCGGTTTTGAGGGGTTTAAGGGCTAGATCCAACATTAAAACACATATAAGCATACATATAAGCATGGAAATCATACAAGGCATACAAATACACATAGATCTACACTTTGACTTGTATTCCCCCCCCACAAAAACTCTTAAAAACAGAAAATAGGGGTATGAATCTCACCTTGAGGTGTTGGTTCGGTTTTTGCAATGAAAATGGAAGGAAAAATGAAGTGTTTTTGGCCTTGGCTCCCTTTGGTGAAGATCTTGAGTTTGAGATGGTTTGAGGATGCTAGATCACGATTTTTGTATAGATTAGGGGAGGATTTTGATAACAAAAGAATTTAAACCATAGATCTATGCATAATCTTACCTTAGGAGATGATTTACTTGCAAAAATCCCTTTGGAAAGCCTCTAAATTTCGAGATCTTTGGAGAGGGGAAGGAGAGAGCTTCTTGAGAGAATTTTTGAGAGAATTTTGTGAGATGTGTGTGTGTGTTGGTTATCCTCGGCCGAAACAAGAAGGGAGAGGGAGAGAGAGAAGGAAGAAAAGACTTTGAGGTGATGCTTGCATGGATGAATGTGATTTTTGCATGGAGAACCCATGGGTAAAAATGAGGTGGCACTTAAAAGTCAACCTCTCCTTGTGTTTGGGCCTTGGGCCGAGAATATGAAGGGAAGGAGGAAAAATTTGGGCTTTTGCCCCTAAGCCCAACATTAGAGGTAGTTTAGGGTATTTATTGGACTTATAAAATAAAATTGTGATTTTTGTGCTTTATTAAGCTAGGTTAGGTTTAATTATGGATCAAAACTTGTGTTTTATTTCCTTCTAGGTTCTACCTAGCCCAAAATATTGAAATAAACGAGTGTGGGTCTAATTAGAGCCCAATTAGGGTCCTAAACCCATGATAGTCAAATTGGAAGGTCATTGGTCCGTTTGGATCCAATAAGGAAGTCTTAGTCCAAAATGGGCTTAACAAGAACTTCTAGGGTCTCCAATTGTTTGATGACTACTTATAGTACTTGTATTTGATTGAAGTTTTTGATTCACATTAGGTTGAATGCATAGATTACATGGCTCAAAATTTACAGTTGTGACAGATACCTTCCACGTGTCTCAGTTGAGGAAGTGTATAGGCAACGAGTCGGCGGTGGTACTGCTGGAGGATATTCAGGTGGATGCAAGC
The DNA here is from genome assembly GCF_051521515.1 of Lactuca serriola. Taxonomy (NCBI): domain Eukaryota; kingdom Viridiplantae; phylum Streptophyta; class Magnoliopsida; order Asterales; family Asteraceae; genus Lactuca; species Lactuca serriola. The sequence continues at coordinate 44,652,323 of NC_136412.1, read as the reverse complement.
CTGAATTATGCTGAGAGACCAATCGCGATCTGGGATTGGAAGATCAATGTTCTGAGGAACAAGGAGGTGTCTCTGGTTCAGGTCCAATGGCAACATCAGAAAGGGTTTGAGTTGACTTAGGAGTCGGAGATGGAGATGCCTGAGCAGCATCCAGACTTGTTTGCGGAGCAAGACATCGAGGGCAAAGTCTAATTCTAAGTGGGGGAGAATTATAACATCTGGATTTCTAGGTTTTATGTTTGATCATTTATTTCGAATAAAAGAAAGGGACTCGACGAGTTGAGGCGTGGACTCGTCGAGTAGGATCGGGTGTGCTGACTGGATTAATGAACGGACTCAACGAGTCGGAAAAGGGTGGAATCGACGAGTTCGCGCTGTGGATTGAAACCCTAATTCTCGGGGTCTGTGCCCTATTGAAAGTCCTTTATGGCCTCCATTTGCAGCCACTACACCCCTAAGAAACCCTAGAGAGCACAAAGATCGTTTGTGGTGCAAGATGAAGGCTAATTCGCCATTTCTTGTGTGTTTTAGCTTGAAGGAAGTGTTGGATTAATGTCTAAGTCCATAACTATAATTGGTAAGACTTGACCCGACCCGTCATGGTCCATTTGGGTTGCATGGCATCATGCATTTGGATAGACTATAATGAGAGAAATAACACTTAAGGTTGGTTAATATATTATAAGTTCTAATATATTAATAAGGTTATTTAATTAGTATTGATCAAGAATTAATCTAGGATTAATTAAGTGATCAAAAGAAGACTAATTAAATATATGGGTTGATTATGTAAATCATTCATTCTTATATATGTGGGCTTGTGATCCAAGATTCCTTATGTTGAACTAAGTCCATGGGGTGACCCATGGATACTCCATGGAGGTTAAAATCCATGGTGCATAAGGAATGGGTAAAGTTGTGAGTTACATGGTGGAACCCTAATAGCCACCATATAAAAAAATCCCATGGCTCAAGAAATCGGTCACTATGTGTGAGAATAGAAAGGGCTAGCCGATTTCATGAAGTATGTATGTTCTTCCAATCTATTCTAAGTGTATTTGGTGTTGTGTGAACCATTTGAGGTGTCACACTTGGGGCACTAGGCACTCCAGCTTCATGAAGACAATCTACATCAAAGAGGTATGTAATTCTAACTTGATATATTCATTTGAATCAATGTTATTATGCTAGTTAGGATGAATACCTTGGAAAGTTCATATTTGAATGTGAAATAGAGAAAAGATAGATCCAAGGATTTAGGGTTGCATGTACACTTAGGAGTGTTAGAATGCTCAAAACCCAACATTGGTATTAGAGCCTAGGCTTGTTTTCGTGTTATACTTGCAAAATTGGCTGAAAAATCAAGTTTTTATGCTGTATGCCCAGCAAACTCGCCGAGTCCAAGGCAAAATACATCCAAATCGCCGAGTTTGTTCGTGCACTCGACGAGTTGGACCCCCAGATAGCATATATTCGACTTTTTTGGCTGGAATTGGACTAGGAACATTACCCTAAGATCTTTTTGGACTTATAAACTTGATTTTGATGTGGTAATGTTCATGCTAATCCAATTTCAAAGATAATTGTCAATAGATTCATGTTTTGTATCAGTATAAAGTTTAGGCTAACTACATGAAAAAATTTGATTTGAATTATCGTGTTCTTATTAGTTGCTTAGATTAATAGAAAAGTTAATTGATTATGTGTTTTCAATCCATTTTAATATAAGAGTTGATTCTAAAGTGTGTTTTTGTAACTTGTCCTCAAGTTATATGAAAAGTCACATTTAAGTTTCATAAAACTCATACAAGTTGGCAATGGTTACAAAAAATGAAGAGTCTTGTCCTCAAGTTATGGAGTTTCAAGAGTCACTTCATTAAGTAATAAAATGTGTAACCTTAATTAATTCCATAAGTTACAAAATAAAGAAAAGTTACATTCTTTTATTAGTTTAAAGTCTTCCATAACTTGTCCTCGTGTTATAGAACTTGAAGAGTCTTTTAATTAAAAACTACTTTAAACACATAAGTTATGGAATTAATTCGTTTTGAATAGTTTCAAAACTTGCCCTCAAGTTTTGGAATTTTGAAAAGGTTTCACTTATGAATAGTTTCATTCCAAGTTAGCCCTTAGAATTTTAAAAGTTAAAATTCAACCCTTATACTTTATAATATTATAAGATAATTATATATATATATATATATATATATATATATATATATATATATATATATATATATATATATATATATATGTATGTATGTATAAGAGTAAATTCAGTCTTACCGTTAGTAGGCCTCATTCACGAAGCTGGTCTATAAGGGGGGTATAAGGTTACTGCCTATAAAATGGCAGTTTAATGGGTGTCCACTCTCACCCACCGCTTCCTTGACCGGTGGAGGGTCGTTAGCCGAACGGGTAGGACAAGGACTAGAATTCTCCCTTCATTAAAAGTATTAATGATAAATACTAAGTAACTAAACCTTTTATAAATTCTCAATGTTAGTTACTTAGGAAAAAGTGAGTAAGGTGCTAATCGATTAAATTAGACTTTGCACTTTGTTTAAGTCGGTTAGTGGAGCGTGTGTGGTTAACCGGCACACTAACTCGTATTTAACAAGGTAGGCAAAGGGTAACTTAATATTTATCATAGTATCGGTGGAGCGTGTGTGGTTAACCGGCACATCGATTAAGGGGTAAATATTAAGGGTACCAAGTATATTTGCATGGTTACTTCACACCTTGTTTGTGATCCTCGGCATCCCAGTCACAAAACCTCAAGGGCACACTCGAGATTGAAACATGCCATTGAACAGTTCAATGAATCTGAAAAGATCTAGGAGTTTCAAATCCAATTCAAACCTAATAATACATTTCGTTTATCTTGGTGGAAATTGGTGAATCGTCATTCACCTACCTTCAAATATTTTATAGCTTGGATTACGACATCCCTCTTCCAAGTTATAAAGTATTGTGTTGGGTCCTAGCTTTAATATTACATATTGGGTGTCCAAATGGTAAAGAGAAAGGCTAAGTCTGTGATAGTCCCATGTACCATTACCAAAGCGTCCATATGTCAAATTGCCAAAGGAAGGGGCATTGGTTGCGAAGCTGCCAAATTTACCAAAGGATGTTAAAGTCAATAAGTTTTACTCTACTTCAGGTAAAGTCCACTATCTAACTCTGCTAAGTTTCTATTCTGAGATTCTTGACGCATGATGTGACTGGGTCACATGTTGATGTTTTAAGAATCAAAGAAAAGTGAAGAAACATAAAGACAAAATATGTTGAATCTGATCGCGTAGATAGATTTCTATCGCATAGTTTCAAGATCGGATTCTTGAGCTACTTCTTAGGAGTTATGATATATTGCATAGGAATAGATAACAACAAAGTTTTCATGCTCTTTTTCATTGTAAGGATAGTTTTTCCGCAAAGTTTTTCAAATAAAAGGAAAAATGATGATTTTATTTATTTTAAAATATCTTTACAATGGCATTTGAGGAAAAAAAATTGTTGCTTATATGATTCCATTAATAGCAAGAGTGGAAATATGAAATTGATTCTTTCATTTGTGGTAATGTCTAAATTTACCAAATAAGGAAAGATCCTCATCACCCAAGTTTCAATTGGACCGGAACTTGGAATCATGCAAGTTGTATAGCATGATGGATGAAAATTTTTCATCTTTGGAAAATTAAGACTAGTTCCTTGTTCACATGTATATGTGAGTCAAGTGAAGGACTAAGGGATCGAGTACACATTCTTGTGCACTGGTCAAGTCCACCACAACAGATCGATAAGACTATTCGTCATAATTTACTATAGCTTAGTAAATATGGTTATACTTACAAGCTTAAGTATAAGTTCTGAAACATTGGAAAAGATCCAATGTATGGCAGAGCGAATAAGAAGAATCAAATTAGGCAGAAAGATAAAAGTTTCTCAAATCTGAAAAGATGGGAGAGTACTTTAGTATCAGTTGTTATGATCATCTTTATGATTAAGAAACCATATCAAAATTAGTTATCTAAGGAAATCTTAGTGCATTCTTATGACTAAGAAGAGGAACTTGAATTGTTGAAATAGTTAAATCAAGAAGATGAGTCATACTTTGTTCCCAAACAAGTCTTAGAGTTATACTCCAAGACTGTAAGTTGAGTGACATGTCTTAAAGAAGGTTTAAAACACTTGTCAAATGTAAGAGTAATATTTTTCTACTCTTGTACATTTGAAATTGGTAAGTTGTGATGTTTTGGATAAAACAAAGACCAACTAAGGCCAATTGTGTGAATTGTTTGTCTTGATTAGAATCCACACTATCTCTTGAATATCTGACAAGAAAGTCTTATATGTCAAGAGGACAGTGAGAGTCTTAAAGGTCTTGAAAGTCTTAACAACTAATCAAGAATAAAACCTTAAGTTCATCACTAGCACACGAAATGAGGTTCATAACCTATCGTGTTGACATATTTTGTGCCCATTCCAATTAAAGTTGGCTTTGAATATGAGTTCTTAGCGTTCTCAATTGGTTGTGCAACAACTTGGAAGCAACGGCAGGCCCTTGAGCTGCCAGGTGGCAAGAAATTAAGATTGAGTTCAGTCCATATGAGCTTAGATTTTTCATTATCCTTGTCTTGTGACTATGGTTTTGAAAATTCACATGGATAAGAACACATACACCATTAAATCTAAGTGTCATAAGTTTTTTTCTCTTCGATTCATGAAAATGATGTTGAGGAAATTCACAAACTACTCTTCATCTCCTCTACTCCTAACAATTCCCAACTGGCAGAAGCCCTCAAAGCTCAATTCCAAGAAGTCTGTTCCAAGGTTGATGGACTTAAGCAATGGCTTGAGGAAGCACCTGCGTTGCATTCCTCAAGAGGGGGAAGTGAAGAAGAAGAAGTCCATCACTCGAATCAATCCATCTCCCAACATCAAAGCCCCCCAACTAAAAAAATCCCTACACCGCAGCCTTCACCACAACCATCCCATCGTACTCCACCACATACGACTCCACCAAGGGAAGTCTCTCCTAAAAAGCCAGAGACTCCTCCGCACTTCAAGAACTTGGCTGAATACATGTCTTCTCCAAGCACCACGGACTCTCCTACCATTGTCCAAAGAAAGCATGATTGGAAAGCAGCCAAGCTGGCAGAATTAATTTGGAGAGAATGCGGATTCGACATTATGATAGGCGAATCCTTGATTAATTCATGGGTCAATCCGCACCACCGCTTGCTAGATTAAGATTATAGACCGCACCTTACATACGTTGAACCCCCATCAGACGGGTACTGGGATATACCAATTTCTCCAAATGCCAAGTACTTCACTGTATTTGAGCAGTTTCACCGAAGCCTTCCAATTCTATGCTAAGCATGCTTCTCCTGTGGAACACATATGGTCCAATGATAAACCTTCCGCAGTAAAGAACTACAAGATCCGAAAATTCATGAAGGCTGACTTTATCCAGTACGCCCTCACCAAAAGGGAGCATGACTACATCTGCACCCAGGCAGACTTCCCTTGCATGAATCCGGAACAAATCTTCGTCATTGCCAAGGTGTTTCAAAATAAGCCTAAGAAGCAAAAAAAGATGAAGATTGCGCTTGAAAAAGCCAATTCTTTTCTGAGGGATACGGTGTGCGACTTTGCCAAGATAGATGGAGATATCTACCCCACCATCCTCAAGAAGTTTAATCTCCTACCTCTTGAACCAATGCCAATGCCTACCGAAGGCTTCGAAGAAAGATCTCTAGGCGCAACAAGCATTTCTAATCTCGGAGTCATATTCAAAAGAATGAGTGACAATGTCAAGTATTTCATTCCTATGACTCCCATACATCGCCTAACCAAGAAACAACTTGACATATGCCGAACCGCAGTTGAAAGATCAAAGCATACTACTGAAGAAGTCAAGTTCGAGATCACAAGAAGAAACACATGGCTGGAAAACATCAGAAAATTTTGGTGGATTTTGATCAAGTTCCTCAAAATTGATTGCTGAACCAAAGTTAAAGAGGTCACTTAGGGGGAAATTGTTGAATCATGAAAGTGACCCTCTTGAATTTCAGCTACCGCATCCAAACATGCTACCTCAATCACTTCAACACCCGCAGTCAGTTTCTTCTTTAGAAACCGCAATAAAGTCTTTTACTACCACGGTCATCATAGCTAGATTAATTTACTTGTCTTATTGTAATTCACTCTATTGTCCAGTATGCCTTGCATGGCTACCATAGATTTATAATCTAGTGTTCTTCATGAGTCTCTATAAATAAGAGCTCATTCTCATGTATTCGAAACGTCAACTTACAATCTATTCTGAATAGATTACTCAAAAGATATCTTCTCTATCTCTCTACTCCTCACTTCTTATTCTCAATTATTACTAAAACATATCTGATTATAACCTCTCTCCGAGGCAAGTCTTTGAGACTTAATCACTAAGCAAGATCTCACTTACTAACTTGGTTTGAGTGCAATCCTTTTTATGAATATGCTTTTGTGTATACTTGATATAACAATTGTTGTCATTTACATTTCGTTTCTTTCCGCATCCACTACAAGAAAAAGAGCCTTTTACGACGCGCAAACCATGACACTCGTTGATTTATGTTACGCAAAGGACAGTGACATTAAAAAAGTATCATCTCTTCAAAAAATTTAAGGATTTAGGTCGTGCATTATCACGTGCCCTTAAATTAGTGTCTCATTTAAAAAAGTAAAAAACACGGAGGGCACTTTATGTAAAATGTGCGTCCTCTGTCGGTCGGTTTCATTTTATATTTTTTTAGAAACGCGCGTCTCCTTAGAGGGAAACTGAAATCCCCAAAAATTTTAAACCCTAGTCTTCTTCTTCCTCGTCTTCATTTTTCACTACGTGTACTGTTCATCTTATAACAAAATTTTAAGGGATCTAGGGTTTTTTCAAAAGGATGCTCTCTGCAAAGCTCGTTACATATGCTCACTTCCGCTCACCTCTTTCCTCCGGAGACCTCCGCTCAACTCTTCCCACTGGCGACCTCGAGCTCATCTCACCTCACCGAGACTGCGACGACTGATCAATTTTACATGCCTTCATTTAAGAGCTAACCATTTACGACTCTTCACGCTCACAAGAATATGATTTAGGGATCGTTACATTATGCCTATGCCAAACTTACAAGGAGAATAAGGGTTTTGCGACTTATCCATGTGGTCATCTATAAACTAGTGAAGCCCTATATAGATCTGATTCAAGCATCGTTTAAGGTATAGGTAACCTTTCCTCCTCCACAAATCAACATGCAAGTTGTCTTCGTTGTTCCTCCCTTTAAGTAAGTTTATGGTCGCTCATTCTCGATGATTTGTATTCGCTCTCTCTCTCTCTCTCTCGATATTTCTTCTCCATTCTCCCTTTTCTGTTGAATGATGTTTCTCTGTTGGGAAAACTTCAATTGATTCCACAAATTAGAGGTCCACTGGAAGTCGATCTTATTTCCAAGAGATATGATGACACATTTCAAGAAAAAAGATGGGACGAAACAACCAACATCTGATGTTGAAAGGTTGTATTCATTTTTTGATGTTACATTAGAGAACAAACTGCTATCTCTAATATGCAATTCTATCATTTTACTCCCACAAAATAGACAACATTTCTCTATTAAAAACTAGTATAACCTCTTAATTTCAAGTTTTATTCTTTTTAACAGTCTCCCAATAGATATTACAAATGTTAGTATGGGAACGTCAAGGAAAGATGCTGCAATAATTCTTCTTAACAGTCTCCCAACAGATATTACTCGTTAATCAACTAAAAAAAGGAACTGGCATAGTAATCCTTCTTCCCCCACAACTGTCAAAACTAAACACAAGAGGCCAGCTTCACCTCACCTCACCTACAAATTTTTTTATTTGTTTTACTATGTAAGAAAACCTTATATGTTTTTTTTTTATTTTGTTAAAATTAATTCCAAGTGAAAACAGAAAATGGTATGTTGTGTTAGAAAATGACAATCATACCCTTGGTCACAACAGTCTCATATCATTATTTCCATTCTCACCTTCACTACAATGCCCATTATTAGAAGAAATCAATGAGATCCTTGCCAGCTGCTGCTGTTGGAAGTTGGTTTGATAATGAGATGAAAGATGATTGTTGCCAACCATCCTTGAAGGATTTGCAGTATAAAGTGAAAATTTTTGCTTCTAGGTCCTCCAAGTCAGGTCAGTGTCAAAGTTTATTATTTGTAATAGTGATGTTAATGTTGTCACTGTATGTATTAATAAAATATTTCAACTAATATGGTTGATGTTAATCTTGCAGCATAAAGTTTCTCTACAGGACTTTGCTTGGGTGCTAATATGGTTAATGTTATTCTTGTCACCATATGTATTAATAAAATGTTTCATCTTTAAGTGCTTACCTTTTAGCCTGATGATTCATAAAGTTTCTCTACAGGACTCTACAGGACTTTGCGTGGGTGCTAATATAGTAGAAGTTGCCGAAAAAATAGTTAAGTGTATATATTTCATTCAGCTCAAATGGTAGAAATTTTCATTTTTTCTTAGCTACCTGTGATTTTTGAGACTCGAAAACTTTTGTTAGATGATGAAGTGGGGAATAAAGCAGCGGTGGGAGTAATAAGTTCGAAAGTCGATTGTGCTTTTATAAATCCTTCGAATAATAAACCAATCATATGATAAGGTAATTCAAATATTTCTTCTGTTATATACGTGTTCATATTTGATCTTTCAGCTACAAGACTTCTTAGTTCATGCATTGTCATTTTCTCAAAGATGTGAGGAACTAAAAGCTTGAATAATATGATTGAGCTTTCCTGTGATCATAATTATCAATATAATGAAACAAAAAAAAAGGTAAATGCAAGAAATAGAAATTGAGATTATTTTGAAAATTACCTGCCATAAAAAATCTTCAACTGCATGATTAGTTCCAAGAAGAGAAAGTATTTTTTCGCTTCAATGAAGAAACCCATAATTACTGAATCAGTAATAATGTCACATATATAAGGCTTTCCAATTAACACCTCATATAACCCCAAAGTACTTCCATGTGCAAATGTTGGATGCAATGAATACTTGTTTCTTATTCGATCTCTTGGTTCCCCACTGTTATAAGGCTTTCCAATTAACACCTCATATAACCCCAAAGTATTTCTGTGGTTTTTTGTTTTTCCCAGGTTTGAGGTTCGCATCTTAGATCGAGACAGGAGATCGTTTTAGGATGCTAAAGGTAATGTCAAACTTTGACTTTTATAATTCATGAGTCATGTTTCTACTTTCTAGTTATTTTTTTTCTTTTTTAGGCCTAAGAAGCCGATCTTATTGTACAGAACAAGGATTTATATGGAGATAAGCAATATTTATCACAGGTGAAATTGCTATGTTAGTAGAGTATCCAATCTTGTTTATGGGTTGGAATGGAACTGATGATGCCAGGGTCCGTAGCCGGTTGGAATTGTGAAACGGGGTTTGTGGATTCCGATTATTGTCATTCTTTCAAGCCCTAGGTGTAGAAGAACATAAAAGTCTTCAGCTTTATTGTTATTGGGTGTAATAATAATAATAATAATAATAATAGAGAGAGAAAAGATGAGACAAACCCACAAGCATAAAACCATTAAAGAATTATGGTTTGTTGGTTAAGAAGATTAAAATACAAGAAAAACATACAAAAAAGATACTAATTTGTTGCTTAACACAATCTCGTACCTGCAAGAAACATTGTTATTTTGTGGTGTTGGGGGGTATTTTTGACTTTTTGGTTGGTTGGTTGGAAGAAGGGTGTCTAGGGAAACATGTTTATGACTTTTTTATTAAGTCGTTCTTTGTACATTAAGTTAAATAAGAGAGAAGCAGTGGTGTAGTTGTTTGTTGTTGGTGCACAGAGGAAAGAGAAGTTGCTCAGGAGACAGCATAGACAAGCTCTTCTTCTTGATAGCATGATTATTGATGCACTTGGTCAAGAGCATTCCCTACGTGGCAGAAAACCCGTGTCCTACACTTTTGGTAACATTAATCACACTCATTTTCATTCTTATTATTCATGATTTATATTTTATTCCTGTCACTATAAAAATTGCAACTTTTGCAGATGATTATGACCAATCAATCAACAAGGCTATCAAGATAACCAAGTAATAACTTTTTTACTTTAACTATTTTAATTCATTGTATGGATCCTTATCTTTTGTTCTATTTTCCATAAGGAAGCAAGCATCCCCAGAACATAGTGTTAGGGAACCTAGCGTGAGAAGAGAAGGTTTAAGAAATGGGGTTTCCATTGTAATGAGATTTTTTGAGAATTCCTGCAATTCTTTTATTAAATTTATGCAGATAAACGAGTTTGAAAACTTGGGGGTGATCAATTGGTTCCTTATTATGCTGATATATTAGGAGCTAGCTTGCCTTGCATAGCTGATAAAGAAGAAAGAATATGTGTTGTAAGTTTGTGTATTCTGATGGAATTGGAATTTGGGATTCCATTCCATTGTGTGTTTATTTGATGTTGGAGCAATTCTCTCTATTGTAAAATGGTCCAATCTCATTTTTTTTATTACTATAAAATATACAAGTATTCAACTCTTTTTCTCTTTATTAACAAATATATCTTTACTTTTATTTTCTCAATTTGCAGGCAATTATTGAGTGAATACGAAGCCACTCGTATTGAATCATTGCTCTGGATTTCAACCCTTTTAAATAGACACCGAATAGAGGTACACAAACCATTTTCATATAATTATTTAAATTATTGCAAATAAGAAAGAAAAGGTTTAATTTATACGTGTAATTCAGGTCCTGTCTTTTTTTAATGATATTTTTGACACACTTCTTAAAGCACTATCGGATCCCTATCAGATCCCTCTGATCAGGTAATCGTTTCTTTAATACTTAAACCCTTTTAATATTTGGCTTTCTTTATAATAATTTTATGTTTTTTTTGCAGCATTGAAGAATTTATACCATTATTGAGAGAGCGTATGAATGTCTTGAATCCATATGTTCGCCAATTTTTGGTGGGATGGATCACGGTGTTGGACAGTGTTCCAGACATTGATATGTTGGGATTTCTTCCTGATTATCTTGATGGTAAAAATGATGTTTTAATTTTACAACCAATATTTTTACATCTTTTTTGTGTTATGAAGTCAACTGACATGACTAGCTCTCATCAGGTAAGAGGCTTTTCTTTATTATTTATTATCATTGGCAATCTATTCCTTAAATTGTTTTTTAGATTGTCAATGATAATAACATCATTTTTATAGCCAATTATAGACATCATTGCCAATGATAATTTAAGGTAATTTAAGGAATAGATTGCCAATGATAATAAACTCAGAAAATGCTCAACAGTTTAAGTTTCTTTAAATGTGGACAGCACAAATTATAAAAGAACCTGTCTGCACCTAACAAGTTCAACAAGGTAAATTACCAAGTTTAAATGAGTCATTTTCTATTGTCTATTTATGGTTTTAAACTTAAAGTGTTGAGCATTCTTGTTTTTATGAGTAGTTTCATATTATGTTATGTACTTGTTAATCTTGAATCCAATTCTGCAATTATTATATGTGTTAATTAAATGCTTTTGTACATTTGTAGATACATCCCTGGACCAGATGACATGTCAGTTTTGGACATTGCATACACAATCTACACAAAGTTTGAAGAATGTCGAAGTGTAATGTCCTGATTAGTAAAAATTTGTAAGTGTAAAGATATACAATGTCATGAGATTAACAATGTAGCCCTTGACAATCCTTCTACGATTTCCAAAATCGTTATCCTTTTGATTCGAAAGACACTGACATGGATCTTCCAAGTCTAGCTGTTGTTCTACAAACAACACTTAGTCCCAATCCTGCTGAAAGAAAAGCTGCTAAATACAACCTCAATAAGGTATTTACTTCTCATTTGGATCGAAGTTACATTGTGAATCGTATTCAATCATGGATCTTCCAAGTCTAGTTGTAGGTATATGTTTTTCTTAATGAATAATGTAATCATATGTATGAATATGAAATAAAGTTTGTTATTTAGTATGTAATAATCATGTATAAGGAGAAAACAACTTCTATTGATTTGTTTTATCTTTCCATGGATCGATTATTTATATGATATTAAATTTTATGCAATGGATTGTATTTTTTGTATATAGTATTTTGATTTTTTGTTATGAGACATTAAATACAAATTTAATTTGAAAATTAGTAAATCTATAAATAATATTTTTTTTAACATTTAAAATTACGATATGCAAAAATGTGTGTCGTCTTCATTTATGACATGGCCTTTCTTGACATGGGCTTCCTTGATACGCAGTGTGTGTCATTAACACGCGCGTTGTAAGGTTACGACGCGCGAATGCGTGTCGTCTTCCTTTATGATAGGGCCTTCTTTGATACGCATTGCGTGTCGTAAACGCACGTCATAATTGTGCGTCGTAAATGAGCGTCGTAAATGCGCGTCGTCTCTCTTTATGACAGGGCCTTCCTTGACGCGCATTTACGTGTCGTCTGAGCCTTTTACGACGCGCAATGAGAGTCGTAAAAGGCTGTTTTTCTAGTAGTGATCTAACTCACTAACTTCTAACTTCTAATAATATTGTTGAGCTAATAGATCCTTGAGATTAACTATTCAGTAATATACTTGTTCTAACTTTTGTTCAAGTGTGTCTCAAAGTTTTTCTCTCAATAATTGGTAGTAGAGCCATAGTGGTTGATTCTTGAAAATCGGAACTCTGATTTTTCGAAACGCTTTCTATATCACTGAAGCTCATTTCTAAACAAAAAAAATCTTCAAAAATGGCACAATCGTTATCACTGAATGTTTCCAACAGTGTTGGTGGTTCCAATCGAGCCCCAATAATGGTTGCAATAGAGTATCATCACTGGTCTCAGAGGATGGAAAGATATCTCAGAGGACTTGGTAGAGATGTCTGGAGATCCATAGAAGAAGGACCCCATGTTCCAGTCCTTACACTAGTCCAAACCGATGGAGCCACTGCAAGGCTAGGAGGAGGTCAACCAGATTTGAACCGTCCCACCAAAGATAATCATGACAAAATGGAAAATGATGCTATTGCCTTTTATGCAATATCTTGTGGAGTTGCTCCTGACAACCTCGACATCATCATAAATTGCAAATCAGCAAAGGATATTTGGGATGTTCTCAAAAACTTGTACGAAGGTTCAGAGCAGGCTCAAGACAAGAAGCTCACTATAACACTCAATGAATTCAACAACTTCAAAGCCCACTTCGGTGAAAGTTTGGAAGACTCATTTAAGAGATTCAACTTGATCATCAAAAAACTATCCAATGCAGGTACCATCTGCAACAATCATGAAACAAATCTACAGTTCCTTAATGGATTAGGAAGACACTGGACAACAGCCAAAATGATTGTACAAGGTGACAGCAAGATTCACTCATTATCTCTCTATAAGCTTTATGGAGAGTTGCAAGCTCAAGAGTCCACCGTACTCAAGGACTGCTCAGACTTTGGAGGTCCACTTGCATTACTAGCACTATCACCTCACACTCAAACCAAACCCACTTCGTATGACTCACCACCGCAGTCATATGAAGCTGACTCAGAATATGACGATGAAGAAGAGTTTCAGAATGCCATCGCTCTTATCAGTCAAAAATTCAATCGTGTACCACCTTCATTTCGCAAAAACCAGCAATACAATCGACCACCTTTAAACCGCAACTTGCAAAACAATCACTTTTGTTCAACAAAGAATCCTCTCCCTCCACCGCAGTCTCAGCAAACACAGTCCTAAGAAGTACCACCGCAGTCCCACTCAACTGACTCCGGTACCCCTTTAGAAGACAAGAGTGACATTATTATATGTCACAAATGCAACAAGGAAAACCATTTTGCCAAAGATTGCAAGGCAAATGTAGTGAAAGATAGAGCCTTCTATCTCAGAATGGCTCAAGAACTGGAAGATAAAGAAAAGGGAAAGGCCTACGTTGCTCAAGTGAAAAGGAATCATCAAGTGTGGTCATCAGGAGATGAAGATGAAGATAATCTCAGTAAAGGAAAAGGCAAGATCTGTATGGTAGCAACTGCTGATGAAGACGGCTCAACCAATCTAAAGAAGAACCATTGATATATGGAAAAAGATGGAACTCTCAGCATTGTGGAACAGGTAAAACTTATGATTCAAACTTTAAATTACAACATGCATGATTGTCAACCTTTCTCAGACACACTCAATGACACTTGTGCTGCCGTCCTTACAGACTACAATAAAGCCCTAGATGAGAAGAAGATCGCTTCACTGGAGATGTTCCATGTTAGAGGACATTGGGACAATAAGACACTCAAATTGGCAATGTTAGAGAAGGAATTAATGCAAGAAAAAGATGCTAGGATGTTAAGTGAAACACAATCAGAAATAGCCTTGAATCAGAGAGATCTAGCATAGAATGAAATTGTACGCTTAAATCTTTTAATTGAAAGTTGTTTAATGAAACTGAGGCCATTGAGAATTTTTTTAATAATGGGAATGTTGATAACACTTTTAACTGAGGTTGGTCCAATGGTTACCCAACTGCAACGGACTCCTCACCTCGGTTCACACCGGAACGTCCCTATGTCCCACCAGACCGCAACTTCTTATTTCCGGTCAATAACAAAACATTTCCTGAGGATATCCAAGCCCACTTTGGTAAACTTCATGATCTGAGTAATAATTGTGTTATAGAAGAAATTCTCCTTGAATTTCCTACTCATGTTGATAACACAGATTCTCAGACATCATCCGTAGCCGATGAGCAAATTGTTATTGAAAGTCCTGAAGTCTCTTTAGACTTCCCATCCTTGCAGTCTGACCACAGTGTTTCTAACCGCAGTCATGAACTGCAATTTGTCCCATCGCATAATATCAAATGTCCCCTTGAAGTGTCCACCAAGACTTACTCTGCGGTAGTCCAAAGCACTATACCGCTGACCGAAGTCAAAAGTTATGTGACTATTGAACCAATTAACCATGAATTACTAATTGAAAATTTTGAATTTGGTCGATGTTCTCAAAGTCCTGACTTCTCAAGTTCGGATGAATCGAGTCACAATTTTTCAAAATCCTCAAAAGATTTAAGGAAACCGCAATTAAATTTCACTGATTGCGGTTCTCCTACGACCGAAGCAAAAAGAGCTTTAAAAGAAGAATTTCGTTCTCGTGGCAAGCAACGTCAAATTTGTTCAAAACAAAAGAAATCTGTAAAATGTCTAAAGTCAAAAAGTCCTGAAAAACTTGTTTTCTCAAATTATCATTTCATGAAAACTGTTTCCAAGAAAACAAAAAAGAAGGAGTTCACTGTTTCTGACAATACTCAAAAAATATCCATCTCTAAGGATAAGTCTTTTCGGTCGAATGGTTTTCAAATCTATTCTCTCAATGATCCAAAATGGAAAGGTATTCTACCTACTCCAACACTTCCAATGTCACTTTCAAAATCTCAAAAATGGAAAGGAATTTTGCCAACTCCGGCACTCAAAAAGTCATCTCAAGTGTTTAAGAAATGACATCACAAAAGGCCTACATGTGTCTACCACCTGCAAGACCTGCACAAAACACTTTTTCAAGAGACACAAACAAATGGGTCAAATCTCACAATCCTCGGAATGGACAAAAGCATACTTTTTTTTCAAAGCCTCAGACTAAGTCAAATGTCAAGGAAAATGACAAAAAGTTCACATGTCAATGTCAATGTAAACAATTTCTCTCTCATGATTCATCTCATCTCTCCCAAAAAACTTGTAATTATCCACAATCTCACAAAACTCCAAAGAACTTCAAACACCCAGGACTAGGCTTGAAAGTTGACTTAAAACCTATCCCTGCCACCTCGCATCATGCATCGATTAACACATCGTATGTGACTCCGGGCTCCAAACTCGCTTGGGTGCCCAAATTAACCACTTAATCTCTATAGGCTTTGTGCAAGGAGGATCAAGAAGAAGAATCGTTGATCGACAGTGCCTGCTCCTTGCACAAGACCGGAAGGTTAGAATACCTTTGGGATTTCAGGCCTATATGCAATGGTGGAAATGTCACATTCGGAAACAATGCAAATGGGATCATATGAGGCTATGGTGTATTCACTACCGGGAATTTCTCAATTCAGAAGGTCGCCTATGTAGAAAGCCTTAAACACAATCTCATCAGTGTTGGGCAACTATGTAAGGCAGGCCATCGAGTGGAGTTTGATGATCAATTATGTTACATAATGACAAGTGATAGAAGCACTTGCTTAATCAAGTCATGATCCGAAGGCACTATGTATCCTCTGGATATCTCTCTCATCATTGGTAAATCGCAGTTGTGTTTGTTGTCAAAAGTTGTATCCAAAGTCAGCTAGCTATGGCACTGCAAGCTAGCTCATCTCAACTTTAGATACACCAACAATCTGGTCACCGGAGAACTAGTCCGCAGTCTCCCTATTCTCAAATTTAGCAACGATACTCTCTGTCCAGCTTGTGAATGTGGTAAACAGGTCAAAGCAAGACACCCTCTGATAATGGAATCTTCTATTTCTGAACCACTGGAGTTATTACACATTGATATCTGCGGTCCTTTAACTGTAGACAGTCTCCACCACAAGAAGTACATACTGGTTATTGTTGATGACTATACAAGCTTCACATGGATCTTCTTTCTCATACTCAAATCAGAAACACTGTAGATCTTCATCAACTTCATCAAGGAAATCGAACTTCAGATCAAGCTTCCAGTTACACGTATCTGCAGTGATAATGGAACCGAGTTCACTAATCATCTTCTCAACAGTTTCTTGGTGTCCAAGGGCATTTCTCACAACTTCTCAGCACCCTACACACCGCAACAAAATGGTGTAGTAAAAAGAAGGAACCGCACACTAGTAGAAGCAGCCAGATCCATGCTTAACTTCACCAACCTTCCTCTCTACTTCTGGGCTGTAGCTGTAGCAACCACATGCTTTGTCCAAAACTGAATCATTATATGCAAACGCCTCAACAAGACACCATATGACGGCCTTAACAACCACAATCCAAATGTTCGTTTCTTTCATATTTTTGGGTGTAGATGCTTCGTGATCAACAACAGAGACCAGGTCAACAAGTTTGCACCAAAGTCTGATGAAGGCATCTTCGTTGGTTATTCCACTAACAAGTTTGCCTATCGAGTGCTTATCAGGCGTACAAGGCTGATAATTGAAAGCTTCGATGTGAAATTCGATGATTCTCACATCCGAGATGCCCCTCAATCCACTGAAACCACCGCAATCATGGAATGTGACATTCCTGCCTCTTCCGATCTTTTAAATCTAGTTGAAGTCAATTATGACGATCTTTTTGATCCTATTGAAATGGCAAAACTATCTGAAGTTCTTGTGTCTCCCATAGTTCTACAACAACATGCTGATGTTTCTAGACCATCTCTATCCGAAGTAGCATCTCTCAATACTTCCACCTCTCCGGTTAAAGGGGAAAGCTCTACTCCGGTTCTAGCCACAACCATCGAGGTTCCAGTACTTGATGTTGTTGTAATTCCTGCTCGAAGAGAAACATTATCATCAAATGTATCTTTGGATTCAGATGATGAACTCATACAAAAATATTGACACTATAACCGATCCAAGAATTGTCACTCTCCCATCCGCAGTCCAGGAGGAACCTTCTCAGGTTCCAAATGGACTCCCTTCAACAATCCGAGGGCAACCTCTACAAACCAAAGAAAATGCCTCTCTCACTCCTACAAGTCAAGATGATTCAGCAGGTTGTTCATAAATCCAGGGGGAACTTCCTTCCCAATCCAAAGCAACCTATGATATTGAAAACATTCCTTCAACCGTAGCTGTTGATCATCTGATGCCTCGTCTACAAGTATGGACAAAGGATCACCCACCAGGCCAAATTATTGGTAACCCATCCGTAGTTATCCAAACACGATTTGCCAAAGATTTATCTGATCATTGTCACTATGTAGCATTTATGTCCGCAGTCGAGCCTCGATCTATCAATGAAGCATTATTGGAACTAGATTGGATTTCTGCAATGCAAGAAGAACTGGAAGAATTTGAAAGAAAAAAAGTATGTCAACTTGTTCCCATTCCACAAGGCCATACTATTGTTCGTACAAGATGGGTTTTCAAGAAAAAGCTAGATGAATCTGGTGCGGTTATCAGAAATAAGGCAAGACTAGTTGCTAAAGGCCATAGTCAACTGGAAGGTGTTGACTACGATGAAACATACGCTCTGGTTGCTAGAATCGAAGCAATCCGAATCTTCTTAGCATATGCTTCTCACAAGAACATCAAAGTACACCATATGGATGTTAAGAGTGCTTTTCTTAATGGGGAATTAAAAGAAGAGGTTTATCTTTAACAACTTCCCGGATTTGAAAGTATCGAGTTCCCTGATCACTACTACAAGCTTCAGAAAGCAGTCTACGGTCTGAAGCAAGCCCATAGAGCTTGGTATGAGACTCTTTTTGAATTCTTAGTCTCTTCAGGCTACAAAAGAGGAGTGATTGATCCCACACTATTTAGAAAAGCAAACGGGTCTCACCTTATGCTTGTACAAATATATTTGGATGATATCATCTTCGGATCGTCTGATCAAGGAATGGTGGATGAATTTGCTAAGCTCATGACAAATAAATTTCAAATGAGCATGAATAGAGAGATTAACTTCTTTATAGGTCTTCAAGTCAAACAAATTCAACAAGGGATTTTCATTCATCAGGAGAAATACACCACTGAACTTCTGAAGAAATACTCTATGGACAACTGTTCTTCGGCTAAGGTTCTTATGGCCTTCAGATATAAGATCTTTGCTGATCCCTTTGGTGAATCTATGGATCACAAGACTTATAGAGGTATCATTGGCTCTTTAATGTATCTCACTGCAAGCCGAATAGACATTGTCTTTGCAACTGGTGTGTGTGCAAGTTATCAGGATGACCCAAAAGTGTCTCACATGACCGCAGCCAAACAAATTCTTCGGTACCTAAAAGGAAGCAAATCTCTTGGTCTATGGTACCCCGCAGGCAATGACTTCAGTCTTCAAGTGTTTACTGAAGCGGATCATGCCGAATGCAAACTTGATCAAAAAAGTACATCTGGTGGATGACAATTTTTAGGAGGTATACTTGTCAGCTGGTCCTCAAGAAAACAACGTTGTGTTTCTTTATCTACCGCAGAAGTAGAATACATAGCCGCAGCCAACTGATGTTCCCAAGTCCTTTGGATTAAGACACAACTGTTAGACTACGCATAGAGGATGTTGCGGATACCAATTTATTGTGACTCTGAAAGTGCCATAGCGATTTCTCATAATCCTATTCCGCACTCCAAGACTAAACATATTGAACTACGATATCACTTCATCAAAGACCACATTCTGAAAGGTAATATTGAACTCATCTTTGTTCCTACTCATGAAGAGATTGCCGACATTTTCACAAAAGCACTTGACTCTACAAAACTTAATGTGCTCCTACAAATGTTGGGGATGATGAATCCAGACCCACACTTCTTTTTGAATTGTTAGCTACTGCAGACCATCCTTGGTCTCCATTGCGGTTCTAATTGCGAGTTACTTATGATAGATAGTTTTGGTATCGCATTCTAGGTATTGCAACCATATATCATACTTATCTCTCATGGATCTTTATTTTATGTTATTACTAATTCTTGTACAAGTGTTTATCTCAGTTCCTCACTACAGTCTTTCCTTTGCTTGTCTGCGATGATGTTCTCAACCGCAATGACATTCCCAACCTCAAAAAAGTTTCCATCTGTGATCAGTGTGATAATTTCTCATTGTTTCTTCAACCCTTGAATCTTTGTGTGCTATTTAATGATCCTTCATGATGTAGAACATTAAAGACAAAAAACATTCCTTTGAGAAACTGTCACACTCTTTTCTTCCAAAACCTTATGTCAGACCTACTTTAGGGATAATGACAAAAGGAACGTGTTTCCATGAACTCATCCTTAATCTGTCTTTTCTTCTCCCCATCACATCCCATCCGTTACAACTTCCTCTCCCTTCACCCCCACGATCACCTGATGTATTTTCATGCGTCTGACTTTTCATTAAATGCAAACCCGTTTTAGTAAATCTCCAAATAAATTTAGATTTAATCCCAAATTCAAAGATTCCCAAATTCAAACGACGTTTTACCCTATCCTTACAATTTACCTAGGGTTAAAACATTTGTCACCCCCCCCCCCTTTATAAACCTATCTTCTTCCCAAATTCACTTTACACTTTCTGAATATCGATCATTCCCTCTCAAAAACCTTCAAGAACTCTATGTTCTACTTCTTCCGTACGTTCCTTCAAACTTCAACAATGGTGAAATCAGGTGCATCAAAGAACCAATCCAACGCTTTAGGCTCAGTGAATCCAACAGGTTCAGATTCTCCAACAATCGTATCAAGCAATTCCAGAGCAGTGTTTGAAGATCATCCTTCATGTAATGCTTCCATCAGTCTTAAGATCAAGTTTCTCAAGAACAACCCTCTATTTGGTCCATTCGATGCATTTACAGACGTTGTTCTAGTTTCTACTCTCTTCAAATGTGCTATTTCTGCTTATCGCCCACTAGAAAACCCCTAAGAAGTCCACCTCAACCTCATTAACGATTCTTTGGTCATCTTGTCCAACGAAAAGTTCCTCACAGCCATTAACCTTCTGGTTCATCCCTCAATCAAAATCTTCTCACCATCAATGGCTGACGACACATCTGCACTCTACTAGATGGGGTATCAAAAACCAATTCGAGGGATTGGTGAGTTCAAAAAGAACCAACTGCCTGCGGCATGGCAGTTCGTGTGTCACTTTGTCATCTGATGTCTGTCAGGCAGAACCGAAGGCATCGAAAACATGGGTCTCAAGCTTTTGGAGCTGGTATGGAGCATATTCACCGGACATGACGTCAACTACGGGCAGATTCTTTGGGATGATTTCCTTCATTACATTCCCAAAGAGACCCAAAGGAGAAACCAACCGAGCTCACATTTGCACGGTTCTGGTCACTCTGCATCTCAGACTTACATTCACATTTGCACGGTTCTGGTCACTCTTCATCACTAAAGAGATCAAAAGGTACAACCCTTCTTCGAATCAAACTGTTTTTGGACCGATCCGCAGCCTACCTACCCATATTCATTCAATACTTGGTCTTAAGACTGCTGATGTCTCAGACCACATTGAGGCTACGGAGGGTATTGCCCCATACCCTTCTACCCCGCCTCTTCCATCCGCATCCATTAACCCTGAGGGTACCACAGTCCCCTCTACCGCGACTCTATCCAATCTTTCTCAAAGAAGAAAGCAGTTGGCATCCAAGAAGAAACAAAAAACACCCAAGAAAGCTGCTCCCAAACAAACCGCACCCACCAAGAAACGAAAAATCAAACCAACCACTGTATCTTGCAGTGATTCAGATGAGGATAGGCAACCCATTTTTATCCTTAAGAAAAGGAAAACAACCAATACCATTATCCATATGCATGACCGAACCAATGCTGAAGCCTCTCAAAAGGCTCCAGTAGTCCTTGGGGTAGCCGCAAACCCATTCATCGCCACCATCATTTTCCAGTCAGACTCAGAAAGTGAGTCTAATTCTCAACTACGTGGAGACTCCCCCCAGTTCACTCCCAAGAGGATGATATTGGTGCTCGCCCTAAGGTCTCCAGGGCTTCCCGACTGCATTTCTTTTCTCCCGAGGAGTTGCGCTCCATCCTTTCTAATATCATCCAAACACTTCAAACACCTTCCCACCCGTAGGGCACTTCTTCCGCCCATGCCAGAACTGAGCCGATGCCAGACTTGACTATGGGTCAAGGAGACCGAGGAAGCTCAGGAAATCCTACTTTGCTTACATCTATTACAGGTGGTTTAGGAACGATGAGCACAAATGTGCAAGGATCCGTGAACCCGAAGGACACTTCGGTGCGCTTTGAAGGATTTGACGGTGATGCATCTAGTGACTCTTGGTTACAGTACAATACGGTTACTGAGTCTGAGAAGAAGAAGTATGTTGCTTTCAAAAGGGCATTCCAAGACCGCAAGGAACAACAGATCAAGCAGAAACAACTGAAGGAGCAAGAAATTCAATCTGTGGCCCAGTATTGGGAAAATGCCATCAGCAATGCCTATACCGTAGCTACCATTCAAAAGGTTCAGAACTGGATGGATGAGATGGCAGAGACAATTCTCAAGGCACAAGCTTCTGGTGCAGCCGTAGGTACCTCCAAAGTTCCTCTTACTTCAACTCCCACACCAATTCACACACCTACAGTCATTCCATCACAAGAGGAAGGATCCGAAATCGAGCTCAGTTCAGCTCCCACATTTGGTTTTGATGATGAAGATATCCAAGAAGTCAACAAGCCAATCCCTTCAGATGATAACCTAATGATGTTTGATGAAGAAGAGTAGTCCAGAGGTTCTCATCATTCAACTTCCAAGCCTCAAAAGAAGAAGAAATAGAAGAAGAATGTTGTCACCCAGAAGGAGTTCATGAGCCTTCAAGCCAAAGTTGATCAAATTCTGGCTGCGGTCAAGCCTACTCAAACGCAATCCGAAGACACCCCGGGACTGCAGTCACTGATTGAAAGAATAGAACGTCTAGAAACAAAGGAACGCATGGCTGCTGAACGAATCTCTCTAAAAGTAGAGATGGGGATACGGTCCCTTGACAACAACCGAAAGGCTGACCACAAAGAATTCATGGCTGCAGCAGAATGCCTCATCACTGAGGTGGCCGCAATCAAAACAAACATCCAGGCAGCTATCGTGGATCAAGCTTCTCAGTATCAGAAATTGATAGATGAGACTCATACTGCTTATGAGTCCACTATCTCTGTTCTTCACGCCACCATCAATAGACTGCAGAAATCCCTGTCCTCCAACTTTCACGGTCTAGAGATCCTCCAACTCACAAAGGAAATTCACAAACTACTCTTCAGCTCCTCTACTCCTAACAATTCCTAACTGGCAGAAGCCCTCAAACCTCAATTTCAAGAAGTCTGTTCCAAGGTTGATGGACTTAAGCAATGGCTTGAGGAAGCACCTGCGTTGCATTCCTCTAGAGGGGGGAACTGAAGAAGAAGAAGTCCATCACTCGAATCAATCCATCTCCCAACATGAAAGCCCCCCAACTGAAAAATCCCCACACTGCACCCTTCACCACGACCATCCCATCATACTCCACCACATACGACTCCACCATGGGAAGTCTCTCCTAAAAAGCCAG
Organism: Lactuca serriola; assembly: GCF_051521515.1. Classification (NCBI taxonomy): domain Eukaryota; kingdom Viridiplantae; phylum Streptophyta; class Magnoliopsida; order Asterales; family Asteraceae; genus Lactuca; species Lactuca serriola. The sequence goes on along the minus strand of NC_136412.1, from coordinate 44,629,041 downwards.
AGACTCCTCTGCACTCCAAGAACATGGCTGAATACATGTCTTCTCCAAGCACCACGGACTCTCCTGCCACTATCCAAAGAAAGCATGATTGGAAAGCAGCCAAGCTGGCAGAATTAATTTGGAGAGAATGCGGATTCGACACTATGATAGACGAATCCTTGATTAATTCATGGGTCAATCCGCACCGCCGCTTGCTAGATGAAGATTACAGACCGCACCTTACATACGCTTAACCCCCATCAAACGGGTACTGGGATATACCAATTTCTCCAAATGCTAAGTACTTCACTGTATTTGAGCAGTTTGACCGAAGCCTTCCAGATCACAAAACACTACCTATGGAGTTCGAGAGACTTAGCCAATTCTATGCTAAGCATGCTTCTCCTGTTGAGCACATATAGTCCAATGATAAACTTTCCACAATGAAGACTTACAAGATCCGAAAATTCATGAAGGCTGACTTCATCCAGTACACCCTCACCAAAAGGGAGCATGACTACATCCGCACCCACGCAGACTTCCCTTGGATGAATCCGGATGAAATCTTCCTCATTGGCAAGGTGTTTCAAAATATGTCTGAGAAGCACCCCAAGATGAAGATTGCGCTTGAAAAAGCCAATTCTTTTCTAAGGGATACGGTGTGCGACTTTCCCAAGATAGATGCTGATATCTACCCCACCATCCTCAAGAAGTTTGATATCCCACCTCTTGATCCTGTGCCAATGCCTATCGAAGGCTTCGAAGAAAGATCTCTAGGTGCAACAAACTTTCCTGATCTTGGAGTCATATTCAAAAGAAAGACACACAATGTCAAGTATTTCATTCCTTTGACTGCCATGCATCGCCTGACCAAGAAACAACTTGACATATGCCAAACCGCAGTTGAAAGTTCAAAGCATAATACTGAAGAAGTCAAGTTCCAGATCACAAGAAGAATCACATGGCTGGAAAACGTCAGAAAATTTAGGTGGATTATGATCAAGTTCCTCAAACTTGATAGCTGAACCAAAGTTAAAGAGGCCACATAGGGGGAAATTGTTGAATCATGAAAGTGACCCTCTTGAACTTCAGCTACCGCATCCAAAAATGCTACCTCAATCACTTCAACACCTGCAGTTAGTTTCTTCTTTAGAAACCGCAATCAAAGTCTTTTACTACCGCAGTCATCATAGCTAGATTAATTTACTTGTCATATGGTAATTCACTCTATTGTCCAGTATGCATTGCATGGCTACCATAGAGTTATAATCTAGTGTTCTTCATGAGTCTCTATAAATAAGAGCTCATTCTCATGTATTCAAAACAATAACTTACGATCTATTTGGAATACATTACTCAAAAGTTATCTTCTCTATCTCTCTACTCCTCACTTCTTATTCTCAATTATTACTGAAACATATTTGATTATAACCTCTCTCCGAAGCAAGTATTTGAGACTTAATCACTAAGCTAGATCTCACTTACTAACTTGGTTTGAATGCAATCCTTGTTATGAATCTGCTTTTGTGTATACTTGATATAACAATTGTTGTCATTTACATTTATTTACTTTCCGCATCTAACTCACTAACTTCTAACTTCTAATATTATTGTTGAGCTAACAGATCCTTGAGATTAACTATTCAGCAATATACTTGTTCTAACTTTTGTTCAAGTGTGTCTCAAAGTTTTTCTCTCAACAATATAAGTTTAGAATCTAACAGATTTCAATAAATGGCATGGATTTGGAATTCTTGCATTTGCAGTAAGGATTTGGGACAGTGAAAAGAGGAACATTGGAGTTATGCTCGATTGATCTATTTCACAGAGTAAAGAACATAGACAAACATAGTATGCATACTTCGTGTATGGCATGACTAGTGTTTAGAAAACATAGTGTACATGCTTGGAGCATGGGACAACTATGTTTTAAATTCAAGAATAAAGTTGATAGCTGAAACAGTATACAATGAATAATGTGTAACCATATGGTGATAAATAAAAGTTCTTTTATTTATGTTCACAGGTTTTGATACCATATTGGATTCAATTATTCTTGTGTTTCATTTTGCATGTTTTGACTTCCAGAATAAACTAGGTTATTCCTCCAGAATGACTAAGTTATTCAAACCATCCACGATCGGTCATATGTTGGAAGTAGATATGAATTAAGACTGTCATGGGTTGGCTTGTAGAGGTGTAAGATGTTGGACAAAGGACTACAACACTCATGAGTGCTCAAAAGTTCTGAGTATTGGATTCAACCCGTGCTCATTGGAATCACTTCATGGATTTTATCACGAGTGATCATGAGACGATAATATCTTATATTCTTCAAACCTAGAGATATGAGTTGTTACTATGAGTTGGTTGTACATTGATTGCACAAAAACGCATTCGGTAACTCGGTGTTATAAAACGTGCCTTTGTGTATGATTCAACAAGTAGTAGAACAAGCCATATGATTCGATGTTTATCCAATCCATTTACCTTCGAGATAAAAGCGATATCTGTGGGCCCCTCGATGATTTGATGATGACAAATGTAAGTGCCCGGTCGGGCCAAGTCTGATTTGATTTGTTCAATTACTCAGTCATCATAAATCAAAAATTGGGAAACAACAAATGGACAGAGAGAATGCTTATAATCCATGTCTCAGTCCATATTATATCTAGAATGGAGGAATCTATGATCCCTTATCTAATGGACAATTCATTGACAAAGGGCAGAGTTCATCTACAAGGTCAGAGTTCGACAGATGCTTTTGAGAGCTACGATTGCTAATCAGTTCCTGAAATCATACGCAATAATAGTTTTAGGCTTATCCAAGTGGGAGACTATTGGATTAATGTCTAAGTCCATAACTATAATTGTAAGACTTGACCTGACCCAGCATGGTCCATTTGGGTTGCATGGCATCATGCATTTGGATAGACTATAATGAGAGAAATAGCACTTAAGGTTGGTTAATATATTATAAGTTCTAATATATTAATAAGGTTATTTAATTAGTATTGATCTAGAATTAATCTAGGATTAATTAAGTGATCAAAAGAAGACTAATTAAATATATGGGTTGATTGTATAATTCATTCATTCTTATATATGTGGGCTTGTGATCCAAGATTCCTTATGTTGAAATAAGTCCATGGGGTGACCCATGGATACTCCATGGAGGTTAAAATCCATGGAGCATAAGGAATGGGTAAAGTTGTGAGTTACATGGTGTAACCCTAATAGCCACCATATAAAAGAATCTCACGGCTCAAGAAATTGGTCACTATGTGTGAGAATAGAAAGGGCTAGCCGATTTGATGAAGTGTTTATGTTCTCTCAATCTATTCCAAGTGTATTTCATGTTGTGTGAACCATTTGAGGTGTCACACTTGGGGCACTAGGCGCTCAAGCTTCATGAAGACAAACAACATCAAAGAGGTATGTAATTCTAACTTGATATATTTATTTGAATCAATGTTATTATGCTAGTTAGGATGAATACCTTGGAAAGTTCATATTTGCATGTATAATAGAGAAAACATAGATCCAAGGTATTTAGGGTTGCTTATACACTTAGGAGTGTTAGAATGCTCAAAACCTAATAGGAAGGAGGTAGAACAAGCTAAGCGGGTTGAGGAGCTTGGATCCACTTCTATTTGATCATAGGAAGCTATTGGAAGTAACAATCTGTGCCATTTTTGTGTTTATTATGATTCTAGTGGAATCTAGGGTTTTCTTTATGCCTATTTTAGTTTGAATCTAGAGTATGTGAGGTCCCAAGGCAAAATGGTTCACAGATATGGACCTTAAGAGGTCCAGAGAGTCCTTACCACTCTGCTTTATCCCATACCTTTTGAGTTATGAGCCTTGGAGGCCATTTTAGAGGTTATTTCACCAAAAGTAGCTTTGGGTGTCTTGCATCTGTACCAAGATTCGACCTTTACGTGATTATCATGCTTTGGAAGGTCAGATCTATAGATTAGGGAAGCAAACCTGACCTTAGAAGGTCATTTGAGTATGATCATGGAAGCAACTCTCCGAGTTCATAAGTGGACTCGACGAGTCGAGTCAGGGTTGCACCGCGATTCGTGACAGGAGGAACTCGTCGAGTGGAGGGATGACTCGACGTGCCATGAGAGGCTAGAAGGACTCAGATAACCCGCATGGACTCGCCGAGTCTCCCATGTGCACTCGACGAGTCGGGTCAAATTTTGACCATTGACTTTTGTTGACCTTAGGGTTCTTGTCAAGGCTTATTCAAGAGAGTTCAGGCAGGGGTAGAATGGCCTTCTACCCAATCTTTAGAGATGAGACTATGAGAGAGTATTAACCGGAAATGTTATTCAAATGATAGGAGGAGGCTAGGTCGGAATGTTGAGCACGAGAGTTTATCCGACTTCATTGAGGCGAGTATTCTCACTATACTGTATCTGGAAGGGTACCTATGTGTGACCGGAAGGTCTTGTATGCTATGCGATGTAGGTGCTATATGCGGTTCTGTGATATGTATGTGTTATGTATGTTATGTACGATAAGGACCGGGAGGTCAAGATGATATGGATCAGAAGGGCAAGATGACATTGACCGGAAGGTCAGGAGGTTACGGAGCGGAAGTTCGATACGGGTAGGACAGGAAGGTCTACCGGGATTCGAGACGGAAGTCCCCTGAGAAACTTGGACCGAAAGGTCCCACAGAGTTATGGCTTGGAAAGGCGTGTGTGTTGCATGTGGTAGTTTGGTGAACTCACTAAGTATTTATGCTTACAGTTGTTGTGTTATGTGTTTCAGGTACTAGCGAGGATCGTGGGAAGGCGCCGACATGATCCGTACACACTCATAGAGATTATGTTTTGAGACTCTGGGATTTGTTTGTTATGATGACATTGGATACAGTTTGTTTGGAGATTGTTTTTGATGATTAAAAATATGATTTAAAAATGAAAAATTGTTTTGAAAATTTATATTGTTACAATACAAGTATGAGTGATTTACACAATCAACCCATATATGTAATTAGTCTTCTTTTGATCACTTAATTAATTCCAAATTAATTATTGATCAATACTAATTAAATAATACTATTAATATATTAGAACTTATAATATATTAATAAACCTTAAGTGTTATTTCTCTCATTTTAGTCTATCCAAATTCATGATGCCATGCAACCCAAATGGACCATGCAAAACCGGGTCAAGTACATACCAGAAATAATTATGGACTTAGACACCTTATCTAACACAACCTTCAAATCAGGAGAAAGAACGCGGGCAATTGAATCGAAACAATGAAACAAAAAGGCTCTTCGAGTGATAGGCATGTAAAATTAAGAATCCCTTGTATTCTCACAGTCAAAAGAAACGGCTGGTTCAAGCCAATGATTCCTAGGGTACTCAATCGCTTCCTTCATCAGTTTGTCCAATGACCACACTGGAAAGAGAGCTTGTCTACAAACCAAGGTGTCATGAGCATCTTTCTCTCTTTTCTCCCTTTCTTCTTCAGTTTCCTCTTCTTCAGTACTCTGACCCATAATACCATTTGCTTTGTCCTTGACACTAGGACCCGAAGCTTCATTACCCTTCGATTTAGCGGTGACATTTAGAACAGTAGAAGATTTTTTGGGAGGGTTATGCAGATCTTCTCCCATTGTTGCGGAGTAACAAACAGCTCTGTAACACCCTCAATTTGGCTCAGGATTTCGAGGGAAGGAAGTAACTTCTCAGTTAAGTGGTTTCGAACTGAGAGAGTTAGAACCGAATCATGTGCATTGACCAGATTGGAGAGAATGGTGAAGACATCAAAGACACAACTTTTGATGACAACTAGCTTCGACTTTAGAGAATCAATCTCCTTATTTTCCTAGGTTAGCTTGACAGACTGAACTTCAAGCAAAGTAGTTTTGTGAGCAAGTTCATCCATAATTTTATTCTCCTTGGCAAGGTCAGCTTGAAGTTTGTCAAGGCGAGTGGTGATTATTGAAAAAAAGAGAGGTTTAATCGGCTTGAAGAGTAGTTCTTACCAAATCAAGTTTATCTTTCTCAGCCCGAAGGGATTTGGAAAGCGACTCAATGGCAGTGTTAACCTTGTTGGCGTTAGACTTTGCAGCTTCTTTAGGAGAATCTAGAAGAATCTTGGCATCTGAAATGAATGTGGCTACATCTTCTGATGCTTTTCGACAAGACAAAGTGGAAGCATCCACAGCCTGGGTTGCCTTCTGGATAGACTCATCATGTTGTTTGAGAGTTGTTTCTGTGAGGGCTCGAACAATAGTATCCGAGTAACCAGAGGTAGAGGAAAAGGAAGATAAAGCGAACAACTTGTCAAGATTTTCATTTAAATCATTTAAGTGTCGTTTTGTAAGAGGAGCATCATCATCATCGTCACTCTCAACTCTATAAGGGTTGAAGTAATAAGATTCAAATTCAAGTTCTTCTCCACCAAAAACTGGGAAAGAATCTGAGGAAGGAGATGGGGAAATAGGTTTGGAAGTGATTGGGGTTTTGGTTTCTGAGGGAGGTGCCTTCGTATTAGATATGTTGACACAAACCAAAGATTCAGGTGTGGTGGTTGTTATTGAAGTTACTTGAGTGAAGATTGGTGGAGGGAGAGGTGTAGTGGAGATAGGTTGAGAAGAAGTTGGTGGTGGAAGTGGTGCAATGGAAAGGGATATTGTAGTATGAGATGGACAAGGAGGAGGAGTTGGAATGGAGTCATTAAGTTGTACCTCAGGAGATGGAGAACGTGGAGGTGTAGCTCCTCTCGGTTATCCTTCAAGGTGAGCATCTTCACCTTCGGCTGAGTTTTCTTGATCGTGATCAGAAGGAACATAATCTGAATCACTAGGCGATGCTACCTTCGGTTTCCCTTCCATCTTCTTCACCTTTCGCTTCTTTGGTGTAGAAGGAGCTGCTTGTTCGGTCTTACGTTTGTTGGGCGTATAGACTTTGGAGGATTCACCTTCTTTCTCCTGCTTCTTTTGATCAGGCTTCTTGCCACGTTTAGCTGGCTTGTCAGCTTCATCAAGGGATTTCTGCATCTCAAGAGTGAGTTGTCTCGATCCTGAAGAAGGAAGCTTTTTGTATTCCCTGATAACCTTGCTTGCTACAGAGAGTTTGTAAAGTGTAAAGTGGTATAAGAGGTGTGAGAAAACCTTATATACCATTCCCAGGAGAGAGAAAGAATCTGTAGTAATGATGATACGATCTTCTCAATCAGTGCCTGAAAAAGCGCAACTTCACAGTTGTGTTTCCCTAGGAAGACGTCATCAGGCGTGATGTTAGGAACCGTTTCAAATTCACGCGCCCCTTCCAAATCTTATCCAATAACTCGGTTTGAAATCTTATCTTGTTACCTCCTTTCCAACTTCGAAACCGTTTCAAATTCGTTTTTAAACTCTGATAAAACCTTTCGCTTCGTATAAGGCTGGAAATGTTCGCGCCTTAACATAGTGTACCACCATAGCAATTACAACCGAAGCATCAATTGTGAAAAATTGCCATTAGTACCACGAAAAAGAATTAGGAAAATCATAAAGATCTCCATGCAAGAGCATGCCAATAGAAAAGAAATAAAACAAATTATTTGTGGGATTTAAGTGATGTCTATTTAGACACGAAACTATGGATCCCGGGCATGAACCGCTTCCTTCGAATTCAAGAGAGACTTAGAAGTGTCTGTGTGGTTTCCCGTTGAAATATGATCAAATGTTTATTAAGAAACATTGAAAGGCATCTTTTCAAATTTAAGCTATCAGGGGCAGCTTAGCTTCAACCAACTTCAGTACTTGACATAAGACCGAAAGTTGGATAAAGTACTTGAGAGACCAGTGTAGCCTATTAAACAAGTAGGTTAGACAATATATTCAGTGACTTGGTGATATGTTTGTTGAAATCTTTAAAAAAAAATTGATCTTTTGAGAAGAAAAGTCTTGGTGTTAGACAAATTCATAAAGATCACACAAAAATAAAAAGATTTCAAGGTGCAAACTGTCAAAGTGTTTTCATTAATTCATGGGTGAAAAACTAGAACTTTGGATTGTTGACCGTCAATTCGTTAAAGGCATTGGATATTGGGCCTCACTTAGCACGTGGTGAAACGAAACTAAGATCATCAACATGGATGTTGTGTAACCATAAACCTCAGTGGTAAATGCTGAGAGTCTCAAGGGTTATGATTATGAACCGAAATGGGATGGAGAAATAATAATAGGTAGTTAAAGAACCGAAAGTACCTCTACTATTAATGACAGACCAAGCAGATAACTCTTAAATCAATGTGAGAAGAGTAAGGTAGCTCATGACTTGAGTGATTTTATCAGCCTAATTGGGAAGAAACGATTTGTATATATCGAATCAGTAAGGCTTCACTCAAAGTCTTGGAGGCTTCGGTTGACATGCAGCAGCATGCTTCTAGGGACACTTAGCTAGTACATAGATAAAGAGTGTTATACATGCCCCAACTCTATCACACAAATGCATCCGTGATACTGAGATATAATATTTTTTGAATTTTCAACTTATTCAAAAAAATAATTTAACTAAGTAAACAGAAAATATTTTTGTTGATTTTAGAAATTCTGAAAAAAAAAATTATTTTGGAAATTAACTGAAGACATAAAGTAGAGTAAACAAAATATATACATTGTATACAAAGGATATGTAAGTTCCAATCCATAAGATGAAACAATTGCTCGCTTTAAAAAATTACAAGAGGTGAAATAGACCGATCCTTCGGTTAATTTAGGTTCCCAAAAAATCAGGCGCCGAAATAGACCGATCGTTCGGTTCATTTTGGTTGTTAGAAAATTTTAAGAAAGCAAAAGAGAAAGTTATACTTAATGAAATGAGTTTGATTTTGGAACTGATTCAGCCTCCATCATTTCTAAGCCTTGTAGTATTTTATTAAACGATGCTTCAGGTAATGTGTTAGGTATTTGAGTTGCGTCTTATTTGGCTTAAGTGTTTTTGTTTTATTTATCCGGATTAGGCCTGTCCATCCATTATTTATGCTTAGCGTTAGACTATATATTATTCATGCATGTATAGCGTTAAGATGGAGATCTTATTAATTACTTTTGCATTGTAACCCTATACACACCTCTATAGTCGAACTTCTTCATCGAGCTCTTCTGAGGTGTGAGAGATTAATCATTCGACATCATTTTTCTCATTCTTGTGCTCTTAATTACTTCTTATTTGTTTTGAATCTATCAATCTAATAGCTCAATATTCTCATCAATTGGTATCAGAGCAGGAGACTGTGTAATACATACACATCTCTTATGTTTGAAGAATCCGTTAGGGTTTCCGCTTCTATCGAATATTTAGAAGTCGTCGTCTTCCTGTCGACGGAGTATTTTAGTGTTCAGTTAAACCCTATTCTCATCTTTACAATTCTGATTCAAGAAGATTAAAATAAGAAGTTTTTCATCATGTCTCACGACGATTCTCAAGCTAATCTAATCAACATCTCCAACAATATAGGATCGACTACGAGATTTCCCATTCTCTGTACTCAAGATTATGAAGTATGGGCACATCACTTTGAAGACTACGTCATTGGATCTGAAGACAATGGCTATCTAATCTGGGAAGCAATAACACTGGATCTGTTTGTTCACTCTGGAATGAACAGAACGATCAAATCTCAAAAGGAGTATAACCAACTCTTGGTGGACGTAGAGAAGATCCCTCAAGATGAAAAGGACAAGGTGCTATGCAATGTTAAAGCCATGAGAATGATCATATTTGCTTTGCAAGCCGATACTTTCCGTTTAGTGAGCTCATACACTACAGCTAATGAAATATGGGATAGGTTGAAAGAATTATATTCAACTGATGAGGATCTAGAGCACTCCATCTAAACCCTTTTGATCTCTGAGTTCAGTGCTTTTGTACAAAAACCCGATGAGAAACTCATTCAGACATTCGATCGTTTCAACCATCTACTTAGCAAGACGATGAAACATGGTATTGAAAAGAAGTTAATCGAAAAAAAGGTGACATTCAAACTCTTGGACAAAAGATGATGAAATATGGTACTGATGTGGGGATTTCAGGATAAACTAAATATTTGGGGGGTTAAAAGGAAGAGCGGAAACATGGAACACTATAAGCACAAGAATGATTTTAGCTCTTGGAAAAGAGTTGATCTTACTGAACTTGCCAATGCTCCCTTCTACAATCCATCAAATGATCCTCGAGGGAGTGAACTCAAACTCTTCTTAGAGAATCAAGTAAAGAGGAAGTTTGATGGAATGAAGACAGCGGAATCCTTTGTGAAGAAAGCTAGAGATGCTCTTGACCCACAAAACAACAAGGCCATGAGAACTATGATGTGGCCTCCTACAAAAAAAATGAATGAAATTCCCATTCTTCAACATTTCTGAGATGGATCTCTTCACGATATGGAGTATTGGGTATTCGACGAGGCCACAATCACTACTGTAATCAAAATCCCAACTAGTGTCTTTTGTGTTGTTGAGGTGAAGGATCTACTACAGTTTGGTGAATGTGACATTCACACTCTGGATCAACATCAAATAGTGGTCAAGAATGAAATTTTCGAGTCCGCCGCTAAAGAGTTCACAAGTATGATCGCTAAGATGATAAACAAGAAGATGTGGTTGGGGGCTATGGGAGGATCCGACATGCTGATCATTGAGAAAGATTGAGCTTATGCTAGCCTCAAACCAAGGGGGAGATTGTAACGTCATGATTTGTTGGTTTGGGCTACGCATTCATTCGTATAGTTTTTGTTAATGTTTTCGGTTAGGTTAGAGTTTATGGTTGGTGAGTTTTCGGTTCATATGGCGTTTACGGTCCCTGTGTCGTATAGTATTTTAGGTTAATGTAATGTACACTCCTTTTGTTTTTTAAAAAAATAATTTTTCTAGTGTACTTTATTTTATGCATGTATTATAGGTATATTGTTGCATATGGGAAGGAAAGTAGGCTAGCCTCAAAGTCCTCATGGTTGGGATGTTTTTTTATTCCGATGCGCAAGGATCTGTGGGAGTCCTTCATGGTAAAGGGAAATTCAAGGATTGTTGAAATCGGGAGCACATATCAAGTTGCTATTAGGTTTATGTGTTTAAGGAGAGATGTGATGTATTCACATCTGTCACACCCCCAAACCGGAACGGCGGAATCGTTCGGGGGCGGAGGACATCATATTCAGTATCATAACAGTTCATAGAAAGGAAAGTACACACCACCATAATATAAATATGTTTGAAAAGTTTACATGATTGTAGGTGTTACATGTTTGCAAAAGAAATCAAATATAAAATGGTGATCCAAAATATGTTACTAACGCCAATGCGTTAGTCTTCAGAAGTAGTTGCTACCTGGCTAGCGGTTTCCTGTGAATACAAGTTATTTCAAAGAAAAAGTGTCAACATTTAAGTTGGTGAGTTCATAAGTAGTGTTTTGAGAAGATGTATGCCATTCGAAAGTGTTTGCATGTTTTCCAGAAAAACCCTTATTTTCTTATTAAAGTATGCAATGCATATGAATGTTCGTGATGTAAATTGCAACTAATTGTACCAAGAAAATCCCTTATTTTCCTATTAGTTGTTTGGTTTGTATACAGGAAAAACCCTTATTTCCCTGACATAGCTGGCAGTCTCTAAGACCGAAAATCGCAAGCAATCGACGTGCTCGAAAGGTGTGGCATAGTTTTACATAGTAAAGCTATACGAAGATCGCACTTATTAGATGAAGAATAGTTTTAATGACTACTCGTTCATAAAAGCATAATACCATAATAATTGTATATCCGATGAGTTTTATAACCATACTAAACATAATATGCCTGTAGCGACGTTCTTCAGGCGTCGTAGCGTTATGACAACTGTCACCCCAAAAGACGGACTGTAGCTAACAGTCAGGGCGCGGGATCATGACTTCCCGTATAGATCTATACACATTTGACACGTTCTCCGAACGGGAGACTCTGGTTATAGACAGGACTTGTTGCATTATTTTCTAATAAAGAAAGTAACGTTTGAAGATATACACGACTCATGGATTCTCAACTAAGTCCGTAATAAGGTAGTAGTTTGTATGCAAAGTTTAACCTCTTTCACAATGTTTGACAAAGCATAATCATAAGTTCTTTGAATGCATGAAATGATTTAGTAAAGAATGTTACCCTTGATATGATGTGTTTGTATGTAAACGTATAAATAAAACATATTTCTATTTATAAACATATTATATCCCAAAGAGGGTAAAGCTGTGTTGTGAGGGGTTTTGTATCATAATAACTTCACCAGATAGTTAAAACAACAGTATGAAAAGTATACCAAAAGGTTAATGTTTCACACGAATTTAGTCATGTGTTAACTTGTATTCCTCCCCAAAAAGAGTATAAAACATTTAAAATGTATTTAAAGAGTGTTCAAAGGGGATATGAACTCACTTGATAGTTTGAAGATTGTGAGGTGGAAAACCGAGCAGAGTTTCGTCTCGGGAAACTGATTTTTCTTGGGATTCTCGGGAATCTCGGGAGTAGAATCGGCCTTCGGGACTTGAGCCAAAAAGACCAGAGCTTCGGGTTTGAACGGACATGGAAAACGAGGAAATGCTGAGAGAGAGAGAAGAGAAATGAACCCTTTCTTTGGAAACCCTCGCATTCTATTTATAGGAAGGCAAGTCTGCCTCGGTACGCGGGGCGTACGCTCGTACGCGCTGCGTACGCGTACGTCATGCATGACCGAAGCCTCGACTGCCTCGGTTCGGATGGGACGGGTTCTTGGGTTATCGGGTCGGATGGGACGGGTTGCTGGGGAGGTGGGTCGGATGGGACGCCGGGTCGGATGGGACGTCGGGTCGGACGGGTCGGACGGGTCGGACGGGTCGGCTTCCTCGGATATGGCGACGTGGACGATCCGAGGCCAATCCTCTCGGTTACGCGGGGCGTACAGGAGTACGCAGCGCGTACTTCGGAGAAGGACGCTGACTCCTCTTCGGATAATATCCGAATTTTGAATTAAATAATTAATTAATTTATTTAATAAACTTCAAAAATCCATATCTTCTTCATATGAACTCCGTTTTCGATGGTCTTTATATCCACGCGTAGGTGAGACTACGATCTACAACTTTCGTTTAGACTCCGTTGGCAAATTCCAAAATTATTTTTATTATTTATTTTATAACTAATCGTTTTTAAGGAATTTTTTTGAAAAATCATAACTTCCTCATGCGAAGTCAGATTTGGACGTTCTTTTTGTGTACGCTCACGGTTTAATGTTATCTATGACTTTCATTTAGATACCTAAGGCTAAATGTTATCGTATTGAAACTTTGCGTTTTTCGTTTGATCGGTGTTGTCGGTTTTGACAGAAATCTTAGAATGGTCATAGCTTCTTCGCCATAACTCAGATTTTAGTGTTCTTTATTTATTTGGAACCTTTAAGACGATATCTACTACATAGCGTACTCCAAATCAGAGCTTTTGAACAATTCATTTATCGATGATATTCCCATTACATTCAAAAAGGGTTACAAGACTCGGTTTATAATGCCCGGGATAACGGGTTGTTACATCATCCCCCCGTTAAACGGAATTTCGTCCCGAAATTTAATACAAGGTAAGAGTTTTAGGGGCTGAGGAAGAGATGCGGATACTTTTGTAGCATTTGGTCTTCCCGTTCCCATGTGAATTCGGGTCCTCTCTTAGCATTCCATCGAACTTTTACTATTGGAATGCGACTCTGTTTGGTCCTTTTAACTTCCCTATCCATGATCTCGACGGGTTCTTCCACAAAGTTGAGATTTTCGTTTAACGCGATTTCATCGAGTGGAATTACAAGTGTTTCGTCGGACAAACACTTTTTCAGGTTCGACACGTGGAATACTGGATGCACTTTGTTAAGCTCGATTGGAAGTTGGAGTTTGTAGGCCACTGGACCAACTCTCGAAATGATTTCGAAGGGTCCAATGTACCTGGGGTTTAGCTTTCCACGCTTCCCAAAGCGTATCATGCCTTTCCAGGGTGAGACCTTCAGTAGCACACGGTCGCCAATCTGGAATTCCAAGGGTTTACGTCTCCTGTCGGCATAGCTCTTTTGTCTATCCCTTGAGGACTTCAGTCGTTCTCGTATTTGCACGATCTTTTCGGTAGTCTCTCTGATGATCTCTGGGCCAGTAAGGGTGCTCTTAGTGACTAGACCTTTTGCCAATTGGGTGTCGCCCACTTCCGTCCAGCACAGGGGTGATCTGCACTTACGGCCGTAAAGGGCTTCGAACGGAGCGGTCTTGATACTAGTATGATAACTATTGTTATAAGAGAACTCGACCAAAGGCAAGTGAATATCCCATGCCTTGCCAAAGTCGATTACACATGCTCGCAACATGTCTTCCAAGGTTTGGATCGTCCTCTCACTCTGTCCGTCAGTTTGAGGGTGGTATGCTGTACTCATGTCCAACCTTGTTCCCATGGATTTTTGCAGTGATTGCCAAAATCTGGAAGTGAACCTGCTGTCTCTATCTGAGATGATGGACATTGGTACTCCATGAAGTCGTACGATCTCCCAGATGTAGGTTCTTGATAGTTTTTCCATCCTATCGGTTTCCTTGATAGGTAAGAAATGGGCTGATTTGGTTAATCTGTCGACGATTACCCAAATAGTATCTTGGCCACTCTGAGTTTTGGGCAGTTTGGTTATGAAGTCCATGGAAATCTGCTCCCATTTCCACTCAGGTATATCAGGTTGTTGGAGTAGGCCTGAGGGTTTTTGGTGTTCTATTTTTATTTTGGCGCAAGTTAAACACTTGCCCACGTACGTAGCGATCTCCGCTTTCATGTTTGGCCACCAGTAGAGTTGCTTGAGATCTAGATACATCTTGTCTGACCCTGGGTGTACGGAGTATGGGGTCCTGTGTGCCTCGCTCATAACTACCTCTCTGAATCCCCCAAACTTTGGTGTCCAGATCCGGTTCATGAGGTAGCGTGCTCCGTCACTCTTGATTTCTAAGTTCTTGTCCATTCCCCTAAGGGCCTCACCTGCCACGTTTTCGGGTTTCAAGGCCTCTAATTGAGCTTCCTTGACTTGCGTTGATAGGTGCGAATGGATCGACATAGCTAATGACTTCACTCTCCGGCCTGAGTACTCCTTTCGACTAAGGGCATCGGCTACGACGTTTGCCTTTGCCGGATGATAGCGAATATCGCATTCGTAATCACTGAGTAGCTCGACCCATCGCCGTTGTCTCATGTTGAGCTCCTTCTGATCGAAAATGTGTTGTAAGCTCTTGTGGTCGGTAAAGATAGTGCTCTTCGTTCCATACAAGTAATGTCTCCAGATCTTCAGGGCAAACACTACTGCTCCTAGCTCAAGATCGTGGGTCGTGTAGTTAACCTCATGTGTTTTCAACTGTCTTGAGGCGTAGGCGATGACCTTACCTCGCTGCATCAGAACACATCCGAGTCCTTGGTTTGATGCATCACAATAAACTACGAAGTCTTCTATTCCTTCAGGAAGGGATAGTATTGGTGCGGTGCACAAGGCTCGTTTGAGCGTTTGGAACGCTCTTTCCTGTTTCTCTTCCCAGTCAAAGGCCACACCTTTCTGGGTTAGGGTTGTAAGAGGCTTCGCTATTCGTGAGAAGTTCTGAATGAACCTGCGGTAGTAGCCAGCGAGACCTAGAAATTGGCGAATTTCTGTAGGAGTCTTCGGTGCTGACCAGTTCTCAATGGCCTTAATTTTGGATGGGTCCACGTGGATTCCCTCTTCGCTTACCACGTGTCCTAAGAATTCGACTCTTCGGATCCAAAATTCACATTTCGAGAACTTCGCATAAAGTTTCTCTTTTCGTAATATCTCTAGAACCTGTCGCAGATGATCGCCATGCTCTTTCTTACTTCGGGAGTAGATCAGGATGTCGTCAATGAAAACGATGACGAACTGATCCAAGTAAGGTCGGCATACTCTATTCATCAGATCCATGAAGACTGCGGGCGCATTGGTCAATCCGAATGGCATCACTACGAACTCGTAATGTCCGTAACGAGTTCGGAAGGCGGTCTTCGGCACATCCTCCTCTAGCACTCGTAACTGGTGATACCCGGATCTCAGATCAATCTTAGAAAAATAGTTCGCCCCTTGCAGTTGGTCGAATAGATCATCTATGCGCGGTAGAGGATAACGATTCTTGACCGTCAGTTTGTTGAGTTCTCTGTAGTCGATGCACATTCTGAACGATCCATCTTTCTTTTTCACAAACAACACGGGTGCTCCCCAAGGTGAGAAGCTCGGTCTGATGAATCCTTTTCCCAGTAGTTCATTCAGTTGACTGGATAGCTCCTGCATCTCTGCCGGGGCTAATCGATAGGGTGCTTTGGCTACTGGGGTAGCTCCGGGAATCAGATCGATTCTGAATTCGACTTGTCTTACGGGTGGTATCCCTGGAAGGTCCTCGGGAAATACATCGGGAAAATCGCATACGTCGGGAACATCCTTGATGTCCCGGACTTCGCGTTTCACGTCTACAACGTGTGCAAGAAATGCGTGACACTCCTTTCGTAAGTGCTTCTGAGCTTGGATACTTGAGATGATTCTAAGAGTGGTACTAGGTTTGTCGCCCAAGACGAGGAAGGTTTCGCCGGTTGGCAGATTAAGGCGAACGGCCTTATCGTAACATAGAATGTCCGCACGATGTGAACTCAGCCAATCCATGCCAATGATGACATCGAAACTCTTAATCGATACTGGCATGAGGTTGATTTGAAAGGGATTATCGTTTAGAGTTAGGGTGCAGTTTAAGTATATCTCTTTAGTGCCTTCAGTTTTCCCGTTGGCCATTTCTACTATGAACGGTTCACTTAATGATTGTGGTATTGGTTTTAGCATGCTTTTAAAGTCGTGACTCACAAAACTCCTTTCCGCTCCACTATCAAACAAAATGCATGCATACGAGTTATCGAGAAGAAACGTACCCGTAACAACAGTAGGGTCCGCAATGGCTTCATCTTGTCCCATTGCGAAAACTCGGCCTCTCCCGCCGATATTCCTGTTGTTTGCCTTCGGGCAGTCCTTGCGGTAGTGCCCTGTGCTCCCGCACTCAAAGCAAGCGCGGCTTACTCCGGCATTAGCAGTGGGAGCGGATTGTTGGGTTGGCTCCTTGCAATAGCGGGCTGTATGACCCTTCTTATTGCACCTGGTGCATTGAAGGCCATGACAGAGACCGTGATGGTGGAAGTTGCACTGGTTACATTTCGGTAGCTTTCCATTGTATGAACTTGTGGGGGCAGAGTTGGTAGGTACAGTAATAGCGTGGGTCGCTATCACTTGTTGTTTCTTGGGGTTCTCCTGGAGGATTTGTCCCCTCCTCTTGTTCCAAGGCCTACTCTGTCCCTGAGCCTCCCTAGGTGGATTTGCGGCTGTTGTGATGGTACCCTGTTTCGCTCCGTGATCGATGAGTCGTTGCGCCAGGCGTTTAGCGCTGTTGTAGGTGATAGGGTTGGAGGCTAGGACATGCCCTTGAATCTGGGGTGACAACCCCCAAATGTACCTTTCGACCTTCTTTGATTCTGGGTTGACCATGGTAGGGCACAAAGCAGCGAGATCGTTGAACCTAGCTGTGTAAGCGACTAGGTCAGACCCGACCATTTTCAAATTCCAGAGTTCCTGCTCAAGCTTTTGCACTTCACCCCTTGGGCAGTATTCTTCCAGTAGTAGTACCTTCAGTTCTTCCCAACTCATGGCGTTAGCGACAGTGAGCGTCACTGAGTTCACATGGCTTTTCCACCAAGTGAGGGCTCGATCTATGAAGGTGCAAGCAGCGAACTTAACCTTGCTTGTTTCTTGGCACGAGCAGATCTCGAAGACCGTTTCGGTCTTTTCGAACCATTGCATTAGTGCAATGACTCCTCCTGTTCCATTAAAAGTTTTTGGTTTAGCGTTAGAGAACTCCTTGTAGGTACATTCTCTTCCTTGGCCATGACCAGTGCCATGATTTGGATGATTCGTGCTGCTTCCCGCCCCTCCATTCCCTTGAGAGTTTATTTGCGAGAGGGCTGCGGTTACCGCTGCTGTGATAGCAGCCTGAACCATGGCCGGATCATAAGCTGGTGGTGGAGGTGGTGGTGGTGCCGTGCCCGGCCTGGGCCTTAAGTTTGGACGAGGAGGCATCTTGCTGCCAAAAGAAAAATATGGAAGAAAATTATAAGTTTTGGCAGTTCAAAGTTGAATGATATTGAGTTAACTGTCTTAAATAGATTAAGAATTTGGTTTGATCAACAACGGGTTTTAAGCTTGATTTATTAATAACGTTTGAATGGATGCCCTTATGAGTTGAACGGAATACACATATTTAAAATCAGAGAAGGGGGGTATGCCCCATATATATAAAACATATAGTCGTGTTACATCCGAGTTTAGACAAAACTTTTTGACCTTTCTAAAGGTCTCCGATTACAGAAAGTTTTAACGAAAAGGAAATTCTTATCCGAAGTCCTAATTTATAACAAAATTTGAAATCCTGGCAGGCACTACTTGCGACGTAGGTTGCGCTTGGAGCTTGACTCCGCATCTGATTGCTTCGATTCCATTAGGCGTCGATCAAAAGCGGCTTGTTGCTCCCTTAACTCGGCTAGGGCTGCAATTATCTGTGCCTGAAATGCCTCAGACTGGAGTTGGACATTATCTTGTATCTTGTCCAGTCTACGGATATCGGAAGTGTGAACCTGCACTTCCACGTTGATATCCCGGAGTCGGCTTGCTTGTACTCCGGACTGATAGGACTGATTGGCTAACTTACCAACCATTACCGGGAGTGCTCGATCAGCCGAACTGCCACCGCGGACATCGTAGAAGTCCCGACACATGCCGTAGGGAGGGCGTATGCCTTGTTGTTGGCTCCAATGATGTAGGTGACTTCCCCAGACGGGAGTGGGTCCTTGGAAGTTCCTCACATGGACAGGAGGTTGAATGGGCGGTGGATCGATCACTTCAGGCTCTGAGTCAGTACCGGAGTCATCACCCAATTCTATGGGTTCCTCATCCTCTTCTGGATCATCTTCGATCCATCCTCCGTTGCCTTGGTTGGGAAAGTAGGGGTCATTGGGGTGGTGAAATCCAGCCATTTGACTGTACGAGAAATAGGGTCGTAAGATTTGAATAAAGTCGGAACATGCAAAACATGTAAGTTAGTTTAAATAGCAACTACTCCTATAGCATTTAAATTATTGTGTTTGATTCTAATAACGGTTTGGTAAGTTTTTAAAATTTGTTGTCCACTGCAGACACCCCTCGGCACACGTTAGTCGGCTCTCGGACAAATATAGTTGATCAGGCTATATCCTTCCCAGTTCCGATTACATGTCCCAAGGCGTACCTGTACTGCACAACTCATTAATAATACTTCTAATATGGTACGATGTGGAACTGTTATTTATTACTAAATGAATGCATGCTTACTTACAAAAACTAAATAGATTTAATTTCAAAAGCATGACTCTTCTCAGAGTGTTTTTGCCCAGTTGAGTTTATAGTTGTATATAAAAAAATGGTTTTGATATACTTAATTCACTATAAACGAAGCTCTGATACCAATCTATCACACCCCCAAACCGGAACGGCGGAATCGTTCGGGGGCGGAGGACATCATATTCAGTATCATAACAGTTCATAGAAAGGAAAGTACACACCACCATAATATAAATATGTTTGAAAAGTTTACATGATTGTAGGTGTTACATGTTTGCAAAAGAAATCAAATATAAAATGGTGATCCAAAATATGTTACTAACGCCAATGCGTTAGTCTTCAGAAGTAGTTGCTACCTGGCTAGCGGTTTCCTGTGAATACAAGTTATTTCAAAGAAAAAGTGTCAACATTTAAGTTGGTGAGTTCATAAGTAGTGTTTTGAGAAGATGTATGCCATTCGAAAGTGTTTGCATGTTTTCCAGAAAAACCCTTATTTTCTTATTAAAGTATGCAATGCATATGAATGTTCGTGATGTAAATTGCAACTAATTGTACCAAGAAAATCCCTTATTTTCCTATTAGTTGTTTGGTTTGTATACAGGAAAAACCCTTATTTCCCTGACATAGCTGGCAGTCTCTAAGACCGAAAATCGCAAGCAATCGACGTGCTCGAAAGGTGTGGCATAGTTTTACATAGTAAAGCTATACGAAGATCGCACTTATTAGATGAAGAATAGTTTTAATGACTACTCGTTCATAAAAGCATAATACCATAATAATTGTATATCCGATGAGTTTTATAACCATACTAAACATAATATGCCTGTAGCGACGTTCTTCAGGCGTCGTAGCGTTATGACAACTGTCACCCCAAAAGACGGACTGTAGCTAACAGTCAGGGCGCGGGATCATGACTTCCCGTATAGATCTATACACATTTGACACGTTCTCCGAACGGGAGACTCTGGTTATAGACAGGACTTGTTGCATTATTTTCTAATAAAGAAAGTAACGTTTGAAGATATACACGACTCATGGATTCTCAACTAAGTCCGTAATAAGGTAGTAGTTTGTATGCAAAGTTTAACCTCTTTCACAATGTTTGACAAAGCATAATCATAAGTTCTTTGAATGCATGAAATGATTTAGTAAAGAATGTTACCCTTGATATGATGTGTTTGTATGTAAACGTATAAATAAAACATATTTCTATTTATAAACATATTATATCCCAAAGAGGGTAAAGCTGTGTTGTGAGGGGTTTTGTATCATAATAACTTCACCAGATAGTTAAAACAACAGTATGAAAAGTATACCAAAAGGTTAATGTTTCACACGAATTTAGTCATGTGTTAACTTGTATTCCTCCCCAAAAAGAGTATAAAACATTTAAAATGTATTTAAAGAGTGTTCAAAGGGGATATGAACTCACTTGATAGTTTGAAGATTGTGAGGTGGAAAACCGAGCAGAGTTTCGTCTCGGGAAACTGATTTTTCTTGGGATTCTCGGGAATCTCGGGAGTAGAATCGGCCTTCGGGACTTGAGCCAAAAAGACCAGAGCTTCGGGTTTGAACGGACACGGAAAACGAGGAAATGCTGAGAGAGAGAGAAGAGAAATGAACCCTTTCTTTGGAAACCCTCGCATTCTATTTATAGGAAGGCAAGTCTGCCTCGGTACGCGGGGCGTACGCTCGTACGCGCTGCGTACGCGTACGTCATGCATGACCGAAGCCTCGACTGCCTCGGTTCGGATGGGACGGGTTCTTGGGTTATCGGGTCGGATGGGACGGGTTGCTGGGGAGGTGGGTCGGATGGGACGCCGGGTCGGATGGGACGTCGGGTCGGACGGGTCGGACGGGTCGGACGGGTCGGCTTCCTCGGATATGGCGACGTGGACGATCCGAGGCCAATCCTCTCGGTTACGCGGGGCGTACAGGAGTACGCAGCGCGTACTTCGGAGAAGGACGCTGACTCCTCTTCGGATAATATCCGAATTTTGAATTAAATAATTAATTAATTTATTTAATAAACTTCAAAAATCCATATCTTCTTCATATGAACTCCGTTTTCGATGGTCTTTATATCCACGCGTAGGTGAGACTACGATCTACAACTTTCGTTTAGACTCCGTTGGCAAATTCCAAAATTATTTTTATTATTTATTTTATAACTAATCGTTTTTAAGGAATTTTTTTGAAAAATCATAACTTCCTCATGCGAAGTCAGATTTGGACGTTCTTTTTGTGTACGCTCACGGTTTAATGTTATCTATGACTTTCATTTAGATACCTAAGGCTAAATGTTATCGTATTGAAACTTTGCGTTTTTCGTTTGATCGGTGTTGTCGGTTTTGACAGAAATCTTAGAATGGTCATAGCTTCTTCGCCATAACTCAGATTTTAGTGTTCTTTATTTATTTGGAACCTTTAAGACGATATCTACTACATAGCGTACTCCAAATCAGAGCTTTTGAACAATTCATTTATCGATGATATTCCCATTACATTCAAAAAGGGTTACAAGACTCGGTTTATAATGCCCGGGATAACGGGTTGTTACAACATCGAAAAGCTGTTACACAAGGAACTCATTGTGGAAAGTAGTTCCCTTAGGAACCGCTAGGAATCTTGATAAGGGAGCATTTTAGACGTGCAAGTTGTGCATCAGTTATTTATAGGAGAGAATGGGAAGTCATTGATATGTCGATCGACTTCAGGGTTTGATAAGTGTATTTTTCGCGTGGGCTTTGTTCAGCATGTGTGGGATCATGGGGTTTTGTTTTTGAACAATTTTTTATTCTTGGTTATCTTATTCATCATCGATAGTTAAGGTTATACAAAGGCTTCATGTTGTATGAGTTGAAGGTACAGTTGATCCCTTCATCAATTTTTGTAAGGTGTATATCATGGTCTCTACATATGTGTACTTTCAACTTTTTGGTCATGGAATTGTTGTTCCTAGTAGGCTTGGGTTTGCATCTGTGTTTGGTTATTGGTAGTTTTGATGTCGGAGCGACTTTGTTCAGCTTTTAAGGTGTGACCGTGGCCTACATAGAGTCCAGTTTTGACATGGCGCGTCAGAAGGGTTGCTATTTAGATTAATTTGACCAAGGTGTTGGCAACATTTTCTAGATAATTTTGGAATTCTTCTCCAAATTTGGAAATTCTATTGGTCTATTCGTGCATTGTTGGGATCTGTTCCGCTTCATTTAAGGTGCGGGGATATTGTTTTGGTTATTAGGAGAATTTTTCTATTAACGTTTGAGGTTTTTCATTTCGTTCGATCCACTGGGACTTCACCCTTTGGGTAAGGTTATAATAAAGAAGGAACACAGGTGGTGTGAGGGGCATTGTTTTTTCTCCTAGGGAGTGTGAAATGTTGGCAGATCAACAAATATTATCGGAAGAAGTGTATAGGGAGTGTGAAATGGTGTTTTTTCAAGTTGTACCAAGCGTTTAACTATCTATATTACATTATGGTTGCATACGACCATGTTTCCTTCCGATAATGTGTTGGTAGCAACCTAGACTGAGGAAGGGTTGCGTGTTATCAAGTGTTATGGATCTTGTTAGTTTTGTAACGGTTGAGTGGGATATTAAATGGGTTCCTTCAGGTCAATAGCATGATCGTTTTGAGCCTATAGGCACACTCTGTGCTAGTTGGGAGTCTTCATGCCCGTGGATTTGATGATGGCTTGAACGGTGAGGAACCGTGAGCTTCCCATTCTAATGTTTATATGGTATCACGACATGGCATGAACCATTTTAGGTTTTATTTTGTAAGAATGGGTTGATAGTTGTGTCATGGAGACTTGTGTGTTAGGTCGTTAGTTGCTTGGAATCGTCGGGTGTTTGAGAAGTATGGAAATACTATTGGTGGCTCGGTAGTTGATAGATGTGTAGTGATCCTAATTAGGATCACATTCGGCGAATTGAAAAAATATAATAAAGCATACAAAACTCAAGAACATGAGGAGTAAATAACCCAGTTAAGTAATCATTAGATCAAGTGACTATTACAAAGTGGGTAATCTAAAAATGCTCTAACTAATTTAATCTCTCCAAAGTTTATTTCATAAATGAGTGTCACTCACTTCCTATTTATAGGAAAGACAACTCATTACACACTAAAAGAGGGTAAAACTACACCCCACAACCAAGTAGAACTTTGCACCTAACATTCTCCCCCTTAAAGTTAGGATTAGATTGTTGGATTAGCTGTCTAAGCCCATAACTATTTTGTATGTACTTGACTCGATTGTGAGCATGGTCCTCTAGGGTTTCCTTCATCATAGCAACTGATAGGATGAACTAAGGAGAAAAAGGATTAATTATGATTTATTAATATATTATATGAAGAATATATTAAAAGAGAAATCATATTGTTTAATTAATATTAGTCAAAAATTAATAACAATTAATTTTGTGGCTAAAAGAGATTAATTAAATAAAGGGGAGTGATATTGCAATTATATGATAGAGGCAATTGGGCTATGGATTCCTAATGGAAATGGGTTTGGACGAAATCTATGGGAAGCCCATACGGAATTCATCCAAGGGCTTTCTAGGGGAACTCCACGGGTTGCTTAAGGCCTAAGAAGAGAATTAGGGTTTCACCTTAAGCCCTAGCAGCCCACACAAGTATAAAATGACCCCTAAGGCTCCCAAAAACGTGGCTAGGACTTCTAAGAGAACCCTAGACGTTTTTGGAGCCTCCTCCTCCTTCTCCTAAGTAATCTTGTTGCTCATGGTGTTTGTGACTCCATTAGAGGTGCAACATTTGAGGCACTAAGATTTCAAAGGTTAAGATTAAGAGGAATTGTGATTGTTATTACTACATAACAATCAAGGTAATATATAAACCCTTTTATTATGATAATATCGAATATTATATGCTAGATCTATGTTTTATGAGCTTTGGATGATTATTTCATGTTCATTAGACAAACTAGATCCAAAGCTTTAAGGTTTGAATGTACACCATACGATTGATGTAGTGCTCATAACCGATCAGTTGTATCAGAGCCTAGGTTGTTTGTTTGATGTTTTTGATGCTTGTATAATCATTCATTTTCTAAATGTCGAAGTTTTTGGTCCTATGCCTGATTGACTCAGTGAGTCAGTTGATGAACTCGGCAAGTCAGCCTGACTCGACGAGTCCAGTCCCTGAATCGGTGAGTCCAAGGGTGAGACAGAGGAAACTTCGGGATTTTTTTTGTTTGGCTTGGGAATGTTATCAAAAACATTTTTAACACTTAAGATTCGTTTTTTTATGTTTGGTATTGATTATCCTAACCCAAATAGAAGATAATTGTTATTTAATAAGATATTTGTTGCCTTGTATGATAAACTTTAATTATTTGTATTATTTGATGTGCATTATCCTGCCTTGAAATTGAATTAGGTCAAATATAGATAATTACTAATTATTTGATTAATTAAAAGTATATGTAATTTGATATATATATGGTTTTGAAAAGTTTTAAAACTTGCCCTAATGTTTTGGAATTTAAATTTTTATTAAAAGTTCTAATTTCTAAATGTTAAATTCTAAAACCCTAGTTTTTTAAAAGTTCAAATTACACTCTTATGGTTTAATTAAGTTTGTTAAATGTATAATTAAAAGAGAGTTAATAAATCCATAATGATATGGTCTATATTTAATTAAATTAAAAGTTATAATTTATTAAATTAAACCACCTAGTATTTTAAAAGTGTAAAATACATCATTATACTATATAAACCAAGTCAGTGGGGGGACCCTGTCGGGCTCCTTCCCCCCAATTAAAATTATAATATTATATATGTATGAGTAAAGAGTCGTTCTTACCGTTAGTAGGCCTCATTCACGAAGCTGGTCTTTAAGGGGTGTTTAAGGAAGCAGCGTGTAAAATGACCGACATAGGGTATGTACTCTTACCCACCGAACTCTTGACTAGTGGAGGGTCATTAGCCGAACGGGTAGGATAGGACAAAACCTTCCATTATAATTATATTGAATACAAAGTAACTAAACACTTTTATAAATTCCCAAATCTTAGTTACTTTAGGAAAAATGTGGAGTTGGTGCTATTCCATGAAATTACACTTTGTACCCTTGCTAAGACGTTAGTGGACCGTGTGTGGTTAACCGACACACTAATTGGGCTCTAAGCAAAGGTGTCAAAGGGTGACTTGATGTTTATCATAGATCGATGGAGTTTGTGTGGTTAATCGGCACGTCGATTAGGTGACTGCAACATTGGGGGTACCATGTATATTTCCATGGTTATCCACAACTTGTTTGTGATACTCGGCATCCCAGTAACAAACGAAAGGACACTCGAGATTTAAAGATGACATTGAAAAGTTTAATGAATATCAAAAGATCTAGGAGTTTCAATTCATTTAGAACTTAATTTTCAAATTTCATTTTTCATGGTAGAAGTTGGTAAATCGTCATTTACCTACCTTCAAATATTCTTCAATTTGGATTACGGCATCCCTCTTCAAAATTGTAGAATATTGTATTGGGTCCTAGCATTGATATTTCATTTGGGTGTTATACCAAGGATTCCAATCAACTAACTTGAATTTCTCCCGTTTTGTAGATTTCAAAATCTATCAACTATGGTCTTCCTGAATCAGTTGGAAAAAGTTTTCCGCTTGAAGATGATGTTCCATGATTGGATTATGGAAATGGAAATCATGCTGCACTTCCTCCACCTCCTCCAATTATTCTCCCTGGCCTACGTATTCGATGACTTGAAAAGTTCAATGTCACTCAAGCCATGTTGGCAAACAAACACGAAGATGGAAAATTTATATGTGCTCATGTCTTGGATATGAAGTTGCATATCGATAGATTGTGAATGTTAGGTGTCGATGTCTCAAGCAAATTGGCTATTGAATTGGTTCTTCAGTCACTTCCCGAATCATATAGTAAGTTCATTGGAGAGTACTATATGATGGAACACGACATGACCCTGATTGATTTGACTTATTTGCTTATTGCTGCTAAAGCAGAAATGATTATACACACTGGCCGAGCAAATTTGTCTCGTAAATCAATATCCCAACCTTCTATGGGCAATGATAACATTGGAAGTCCATAAAAGTTTTCTCTACGCGAAAGAAAGGCTGAGTCTGAGATGATCTCGTGTAGAATTACAGAAGAATCCATATGTTTCTACTACTAAAGGAGGGGGCATTGGTTATGAAGTTGTCCTGACTACATGAGAGATCTAAGAGATGGGATAGTCAAGATGTATGACTCTACTTCAGGTAGAATCTACCATCTAACTCTATTAAGTTCCTATTTGGAGATTCTAAATACATGATTTGACAACATTACATTTGGTGTTTTGTAGGATTGAAGAGAAGAAAGGAAGCTTAAAGGAAGAAGCGTGCTAAGTCTGATCGCAAAGATATGTATCTCGATCGCATGATTCGATGATCAGATTTTTAACTGTTGCTCAGAGTTATGATAGATTGCTTAGGAATATGTAATAGCATAGTTTTCATTTGAATTGCATTGTAAGGACAAGTTTTTCCGCACCTTTTATAAATAAAATAAATTCTGGTTTTTTGTCTTATTTATATTTCCTTGCATTGGCATGTATGAAAATTGATGTTTATTTCTATTTTAGCAATGTTGAAATGGATGTGATTCTTAGTTATGTTATTTGTGGTAGTGTCAAGAATTTACCAAATAAGGAAAGATTCTTGTCGCCCGAGTTTCAATTGGACAGAAACTTGGATTCATGCAACTTGTATTGTATGATGAATGAGAATCTTCATAATTGGAAAATTAAGAATTGTTCCTTGACAAAGAGTCAAGTGAAGGACTAGGAGAAGTGGTACACAATGTTTTGCACTAGTCAAGTCCACCACAAAGAACAATAAGATTATGATTTACTAAAAGTCTAGTAAATGTGGTTATGCTTACTAGAGTAAGTATAATTCTAAATCATTGAAAAGTTTCAATGAATGATAGAACGAATAAGAAGAATCAAATAGGCAGAAAGATAAAAGTTTCTCCAGTCTGAAGAGATGGGAGAGTACTTTAGTATCATGTTTTATGATCGTCTTGTTGATTATGAAACAATATCATAATTGATCCTCTAAAGACACCAAAGTGCACTAGTATGGCCAAGAAGAGGAATCAAAATTTGTTGAAATGGTTAAATCAAAAAGGATTACTCATATTTCGCCCTAAATCAAGTCTTAGAGTCATACTCCAAGATTGTGACATGAGTGACACATCTTAAGAAGTTTTAACACACTCATCAAATGTAGAGTAGAAAATTGTTTTTCTTACTCTTACACGTTTGAAATTGGTAAGTTGTGATGTCTTGGATAAGACAAAGACTAACTAAGACCAATTGTGTGTAGTGGTTTGTCTTGATAAGAATCCGCACTAACTCTTTAATGTTTGTTTGTCAGGAAATGTTTCTTGACAAGAGAATCTTATATGTCAAGAGGTCAGTGGGAGTCTAAATGATCTTCAAAAGGTTCAAGAACAAATCAAGATTAAACCTATTATTAATCACTAGCACAGGACTTGAGTTTTGTAACCTATCGTGTTGACATATTCTTGTTTATGTGCCATTCCAGTTTGGTCAACAATGCATGTGAGTTCTATGAGTTCTCAATGGGTTGCATAGGGGCAAGGCACCCTGATTAATGGAAAGTACATTGATAGGTAGGGGTGAGCTGCTCAATAACTTGGAACCCATGGTGGGACCCTTGATGGAAAGAAATTAATAATGAACAAGTTCTTTCCATAAGAGTATGGATTTGACACAAACATTATCTTATGATTATAGTTATTACAAATTCACATGGATAGGAGCACATACACCATCAAAATCTAAGTGTCATAAGGTTTCTCTCCTTCATGAAAATGATTGTGAGGAATCGCTTTCACTAAGAAAATTTTAAGGAGTTAGATGTTGTGTAAATTGCATTCTCAAATTCGATTATGATTACAGCATCCCTCTTCATAGTTCGAATTGTGAGATTTGGCAATTAGTTTAACATTTAGACTTATTTCTATAAGTGATGAAATTGTTTAGACACACATATGAGCTTTCTAGGGAAAGGCGTATGAGCTTGAGAAGCTTGACAAAGGTTTATCGAAGCATCTCATATTAGAAATATAAACTTTGGAAGTCAATAAGTATTGCTTTCTAGAAGTCCAAATGTTTTCTGAATATGTGTAAAAGCTAGTGGGAGCATAAATGTTATGCTGGTATGGAGATAATTATCATGTTAGTTGGAGCATGGTTATTATTTTAAGTGTTGCAAGTTAGCAATATTAATTATAGAAAACAAAGTTTCAATTTGCAAAGGTTGAATAGGTGTTTTTCTATAATTAAGGGAGAGGATATTATGCTTCATTTCAAATCTAAAGGCTTAGATCGAGAAATTTAGTCAAAAGACATATATGGATGTTATGTTGAAAAGATTCAACTTAAAAGGATTCTATATATGGCAATATTATAGCAAGGAACTGGTAAAGTATCATGTTTCCATTATGAATCATGTCCCATACGCTTCGGGTATAGGATCGATTGCATATGTTGGAATATTCGACCGTTCTAAAATTTTCCAAATGCCTAGGGCAATAACAGGGAAAGGGGACTAGAACCGGTTTGACGAAAATTTGTTGAGGATTGGTCGCTTGTGAGTAGTTGGAAGTATAGTAATGAATGGACAATATCGACATTATTATGAATAGATAAGACTCTATTCACAATAAGTTGTCATATGGAAAATATGGAAATGTTTCCATATTGGGAGTTGGACATTAAGAATTTATGTCGAGATTAGAAACTTTTGTGCAGGAAGGATGTTCAAAAGAATGTAATTTGAATGTGAGATTTCACATCTATGGAATTGTCTTATAATAATCTCCAATAGAGTTCTTTGTAATATCATTGGCAAAGTCTTCGTGGATTTGGTGTTGTGGCATTACGATAGGATCGTTGCATAAAATGTTAAAATCTAACATATTCTAGTAGTGGCGAGAATTTTGTTCTTACACTAACGATAAAGAATAGGGATTGTGAAATGAGCATCATTGGAAATGTTTTCAATTGATCTATTTCACAAAGTATGGACCATAGGTAAACAGAGTGTGCATGCTTGGTGCACAGGACAACTACAGTTATAATTCAAGTAATAAGTTGATTATCCAGAACATTATAGAATGAATAATGTGTAATCAATATGGTGACTAAATAAAAAGAGTTTTATTTATACTCAAAAGTTTGGGGCCATATTGGATTCGATTATTCTTGTGTTTCACTTTGCATGTTTTGACTTCCTGAATAATAAGATTATTCGAACGTTCCACAGTCGCTCATACATTAGGGCTAGGTATGAAAGAAGATTGTCATGAATTGGTTTGTATATTGTCTAAAGTGTATTAGACATAGAAAAAGTTTGATGCAACGTTCATGAGTGCTTAGGAATAAGATTTGAGCATTGGATTAAACGAGTGCTCAATTGGATCGCTTCATAGATTTTATCACGAGTGATTGCTGAGAAGATAATATCTTGTATTCTTGAAACCGAGACGTGTGAGTTGTATTCTGTAAGTCGGTTGCACATTGATAATATGTAAACGCACCAGTAACTTGGTGTTACAAAACATATTCTTGTGTGTGATTCGATGAGTAGGTACAAGCGAGCATTTGAGTCGAAGTTTATCCATTACTTTTACCCAAAGTAGGATAAAACCAATATATGTGGGCCCTCGATGATTTAGTGATGACACCTTAAGCGCTTGGCCAAGCCGGGACTGAGTTGATGTGTTCAATTGTAGTCTGTTGTCAGTCGTCATAAATCGGAAATCGGGAAACAACAGATGAAGAGAGAGTATAATTAAAATCCATGTCTCAGTTCATACAATATCTAGAATGGAGGAATATATGATCCCTTATCTAAAGGACATGTTTATGATAAGATCAGAGTTCGACAACGGCTTTCGAAAGCCACGATTACTAATCAAGTTCCGAAGTCATACGCAATATAGTTATTAGACTTATCCAAGTGGGATACTGTTGGATTATGTGTCTAAGGCCATAACTATTTTGGTATGTACTTGACCCGATTGTGAGCATGGTCCTTTTGGGTTGCCTTCACCATAGCAACTGATATGATGAACTAAGGAGAAAAAGGATTAATTATGATTTATTAATATTGTTGGGTTTTGAGCATTCTAACACTCCTATGGTGTACATGCAACCCTATAAACCTTGGATCTATGTTTTCTCTATTATACAGGCAAATAAGAACTTTCCAAGGTTTTAATCCTAACTAGCATATTATGAAGTTCTTATACTACAAAGTTCTAGTTAGATGACATACCTTTTGATGTAGCTTGATGTCTTCAAGCTTTAAGAGCTTAGCCGCAATAGTGTGGAAGCCTCAAATGGAATCACAAATCAACAAAACACCTTGGAAGACTTTTGAGAATATGGATACTTGGTTCTCTCTAGTGAAATCGGCTAGCCCTTCTTAGTGTACCCACACTAGTGCCCATTTCACCAACCAATGACATCTTTATATAGTATGGAGACTAGGGTTAAACCCATGACCTTTCATTTCATATGATCCATGGGTTAAACACTCCATGGACTATCCATGAAAGCTTAGCCCAACCTAAATGAACTTGGCCCATTCCATATATATAAGAGTCCATATTTAATTAGTTCATTTTGATCACTTAATTAATTATAAATTAATTCTTGATCAATACTAATTAAATAATATGATTATACATTAATATATTAGAACTTATAATATATTAATATAAACCATAAATATTCTATTATCAAAAGACTATCCATATAAATTGTGCCGGTGAAGTGTAACCCAAATAGACCATGTCGGGTCGGGTCAAGTACATACCAACTATAGTTATGGACTTAGACATTAATCCAACAGTCTCCCACTTAGATAAGTCTAAAACAATTATTGAGTATGACTTCAAAACCTAATTGGCAATCATAGCTCTTAAAGTTGTTGTCGAACTCTGATCTTGTCAACGAACTTGTCCATTAGATAAGGGATCATATATTCCTCCATTCTAGATATCATATGGAGTGAGACATGGATTATAATCATTCTCTCTGTCCATTTGTTGTTTCCCGATTTCCGATTCATGACGACTGACTGATTGAACAAATCAAATCAGTCCTGGCTTGGCCAAGCACTCACATGTGTCATCATTAAATCATCGAGGGGCCCACAGATATCGCTTTTAACCTGAAGGTAAAAGGAATGGATAAACTTCGACTCATATGGCTTGTTCTGCTACTTGTTGAATCATACACAAAGGCACATTTTATAACACCGAGTTACCAAATGCGTTTTCGTGCAATCAATGTACAACCAACTCATAGTAACAACTCATATCTCTAGGTTTGAAGAATATAAGATATTATCGTCTCATGATCACTCCTGATAAAATCCATGAAGTGATTCCAATGAGCGCGGGTTGAATTCAATACTCAGAACTTTGAGCAATCATGAGTGTTGTAACACAACTTTGTCCACCAACTTAGACCTCTACAAGCCAACCCATGACAGTCTTGATTCATATCTACCTCCAACATATGACAGTCTTGATTCATATCTACTTCCAACATATGACCGACTGTGAAACACAAGAATAAATGAATCAAATATGGTATCAAGCCCTATGAATATAAATAAACACTTTTATTTATCACCATACTAATTACTCACTATTCATTGTTTCGGTTTTATCAACTTTATACTTGAATTAAAAACACTAGTTGTCCCATGCTCCAAGCATGTGTATTATGTTTTTCTTAAACAATAGCTTTGCCATACACCAGGTATGCACTCTATGTTTGTCTATGATCCTTACTTTGTGAACTCGATCGATTGAACATAACTCCAATGATTCTCATTTCACAGTCCCAATTCCTTACTACATATGCAAGAATTCCAAATTCATGCCATTTACTAAAATATGTTAGATTCTAAACTTATATGCATTGATCCTCTTGTAATGATTATGCACAAATTCACAAAGACACTGCAACAATCATTACAGAGTATTCCAAAGGAGATCAACTCCTTGGAAACATCCTTCTTGCATTAAGTTTCCTAATCATACAGATTGAATACTTTCTAACTTTGAAGCATTTCCATATCCCATTTTGACTATCACTTCTAAACAAGAGTTCCCTCTTTTCAGACTATGTCAATATGGTCCTTCCAAAGTCAACACTATACTTCCAACTGTCCTTGAGCAACCAATCCTTGGTAAACCTTAGATTGTCCTCAACAATTGCTTAATCCTTTTAGTCGCATCCAATTCTAGACCTTTTCCCTTCTTAATGCCCCAAGCATTTGGAAAATTTTAGAAAGGATGAATATATAGCACATGTAATCGATCCTATATCCGAAGCATATGGGACACGATTCATGATGTCTCACATAAAGACTAAACCAGTCTTTTGCTATACTATTTCCATTTCAATTTGCCAAGTTTTTATAATTCAGATTATGAAAAGGGATGTCGTAATCATAAACAAATTTTAGAATGCAAATAATGGACCCATATACAAAATTTCCTTATGTTGAGCCATTCCAACATGAAATTCATATATATATCATTGACTAAATACGATTAAAACCTCAATCTACGCTTTTAGATTTGAGATGAAGTATAATTTCCTCTCCCTTAATTATAGCAAAACAACTTTTTCCCAATTGAAACCTTTTGTTTTCTATAATTAACATTTCTAACGTGTAACCTTTATCATAATTATCATGCTCCCACTAACATGATGATTATTAGCATAACACTTATGCTCCCACTAGCTTTGACATGTACTCAGAAATTAGCTGACTTTCTTACCAAAGTTCAGATTTCTGATACTAGATTGCTTTGATAAAACTTTATCAAAATCATACACTGTGACAACCGTCAAATTTTGGTCAAGTCAAAGTCAACTAAAGTCAACAAGTCGAACCGTTCAACTCAACTAACCCTTGTGTACGAGGGCTTACGTTATGTATTTACTAGACAACTCGCTATTCTAACGAGAGATCATAAATCGAAAAGTGCGTAAATCTAGATCTCCTTAACCTAAAATTGTGGTATGTGGCGAGCCAAACCGATAAAACAATGTTACATACTCATCGGGAGTATGCAAGATCCTTAAACAAGGCTTAACGGGGTTTACGGACCTTGCATTGCAAAGCCGGACACTCACATTCGTCACACACGAAACTACTCTCAATCGTTTTCACTCTATCTCTTCTTATCGAGAATCTCTCCCAAATATCTCTTTGTATGAGAAATCTCTCCAAGAATGTCAAATCTCTCCCAAATCTCTCTAAGTATGTGAAATCTCTCCTAAATATCTCTTTGTATGAGAAATCTCTCCAAGAATGTCAAATCTCTCCCAAATCTCTCTAAGTATGTGAAATCTCTCCCAAATATCTCTTTGTATGAGAAATCTCTCCAAGAATGTCAAATCTCTCCCAAATCTCTCTAAGTATGTGAAATCTCTCCCAAATATCTCTTTGTATGAGAAATCTCTCCAAGAATGTCAAATCTCTCCCAAATCTCTCTAAGTATGTGAAATCTCTCCCAAATATCTCTTTGTATGAGAAATCTCTCCAAGAATGTCAAATATCTCCCAAATCTCTCTAAGTATGTGGAATCTCTCTCAAATCTCTCTCAACTTTCTATAGTCACTCGGGGCATCCCGACCCTCGAATTTGGTAGAAACAACCCCAAAACGGAAGTCTACGCGAAAAACAGACTTAAGGAGCCGAAACCCCTCTTAGGACCCGAAGGTCTTCTTAGGATCCGAACCCTTCTGAGCCGAAGGCTGCTGAACCGAGCCTCACTCAAAGAACCGAACCCGAAGGCTCCTGGAACCGAACCTCGCACATCACCTGAACCCGAACCTTCGGCACATTTCGGGTCTGATCACTTTCTCTTCTGAAGACCGAGCCTTCGCTTCTAAGAACACCGAGCCCTCGCCTCTCGCTTCCTCGCCCCCTTCGCTTCACGCCTAGCAGCATTAGGGACCGAACCCAGCTTCAGGAGGACCGAACCTCGGCCAGGACTGAGAGGTCTCGTTGGGAAGCCCCTTTTCTCCCAGTTTTCGTCTAAATTTGCGTTTTAGGCCCATTTTTAATTGTTTTAACACGGGATTTTCACCAAAAACAAAGGTAGAGTGTTGACTTAGCTTTACCTTATGACACAAACAACCACTCCCACACCCACTCTATGACCAGCCACACCTCCCCACCTTACCTAGGTCACTTTAATGTCCTTTCCACTCAATTATCACCCTTTCCCACGTTTTAGAGCTGGAACAAACCATTCCCTCTCCTCACTTCTCTCATTTTCTCTCTTTTCACCAAAAAGATCAAACTCCTTTCTCTCTCACTTCCTCCCTCTAGAATTCGAGATTCAAGGGATGATCTTGGGTTTTTCCTCCACATTTGGTAAGCAAAATCCATTCTCCTTATGATTATTTCACTTCTTTCTACTCAAATCATGGATATCTTACACAAACTCCATCATAATTGTGTTAGATCTTCGAATCTTCAAGTGATCCTTCAAGTGTTCTTGGGTTGAACACTTCTCTTCTTCAACACTCATCTTCCGAAATCACTCAAGGTGAGTTCATACTCCTGCATTTTCATGTTTTCTCAAGCTTTTTAGGGGGGGGGGGGGGGGGAATACAAGTTAAAACACCAAGAACATAACTAAACTTTTCTAACAGCCTTCATCAGAAAAGTTCAACTCCATTCACGGACTGTTTTGGACAACTTAAGCATTTTAGTTTTTAAAACTGTTTTAGTTGCAAGTAGTTCCACTTCTTAGCTTTAAAATGACTACTTGCACATCTCCACACGATTTTTCTACAATTTATGGTGATTTTTACAAAACAGCCTGTCTTTTCAAACACAAATCCGGAC
Organism: Lactuca serriola; assembly: GCF_051521515.1. NCBI lineage: Eukaryota > Viridiplantae > Streptophyta > Magnoliopsida > Asterales > Asteraceae > Lactuca > Lactuca serriola. The sequence goes on along the minus strand of NC_136412.1, from coordinate 44,593,664 downwards.
CAGTCTGTGAAAATGAGCATTTTAATACAAGTTAAAGGCTTCCAAAAATCATGATAAAAATTATGAGTAAAGTAGACACAATTTATGAACTCTCAGAATTTATGGATCTAGTTTTCGACTTCGTATGATTTTTCTTTGATTTTTCTAAAACAGTGCAGAAAGGTTAAGAGTTAGTTAACAACTTCTAACTTTCGAAACACTTTGTAACATGTTGAGCAAAGTGTTAAATCTTTGATGACTTCATATATTACATGTATTTCTTGTAGTGGTATAGTTATATAATAGGAATTACTTACTGAATTTATGAGAATCCTCCATCATAACCATTAGTACAAAATAAAACAAGATAAACATAGCTATATTGTACTACACTTTTGACTTACATAGAAAGGGTTCTTGTACACCACAAACAAACATACTAAACTATAATAAGTATAGTTAGGTTCCATATACATTTCAAACATTTTGATAAACTATAATAGGTATAGTTTATGATCATTTACATTACAAAAGGTTTTCACACGAATAGGGTACATTCCAAAGTACCGGGTTTTGACATAGATGGGGTACATTCCAAAGTACTGAGTTTTTATACAAAAAGGGGTACATATACAAAGTACCGGGTTTTATACAAAGAGGGGTACATATACAAAGTACCGGGTTTTATACAAAAAGGGGTACAGATACAAAGTACCGGGTTTTTAACTACAAATGGGGTACATTCCAAAGTACCGGGTTTTATACAAAAAGGGGTACAGATACAAAGTACCGGGTTTTTAACTACAAATGGGGTACATTCCAAAGTACCAGGTTCACATAAAATAGTTGTTATGATATTAAAACTATATTTCATCTAGAATCGTTAGACTTCAACTATAATCATTGAGCGTATATGCTTGAGTCATATAAGAATTTAGTCTTGATTGGCATAGAATTGGTGGTGCCCACCTCATCTCCTGTTCCTCGTTGGGTTGTGGACCTAGGGCAGACACATTATATTCAACGTTTTATCTAACTTAAATCTTATATAACTTATATACGCTGGACGATTATAGGGGAAATCTACGGGTCCTTCTAGGGTTCATTAACACATCATATAGAAATATTATGTTCATACTTAACTAAGAAAATATTGGATTTTCTGGAAATCAAACTCTATCGATTTTACAAGGAAAATGGTTTCTACTTCAAACAAAACTCTTATGAACTCACCAACTTAATTGTTGACACTTTTTCAAAACTACTTGTATTCTCAGGAAATCAGTGAAACAGGAAAAACTTCAGCGCCTTGAGGATGGGACGTTAAACCGTCAACAATTTACTTTTGTCATGATGTAATTGATTTTGAAACATGTAAACATATACTTTGGTGTAACTTTTTCAATTATATTTATGATGGTTGTATTTACTTTGAGCACTATTATACTCGTTGTTATGATACTGTACATGAAGTCCTCCACCCCGGACGTTTCCGCCATCCTTGGTTTGGGGGTGTGACATACACCTTGCCTTAGATAGCACACATGTGTGTCTAAAAAATTTTAAAAACTATGAAAAGGGATGCCGTAATCATAGTCTAAATTGTTCAGACCTTTTGTCATTCCCACCATTGCTATCTACTCAAAATCTACTTAGTGAAAGGGTTTCCTTACCATCATTTTCATGAATAAAAGAGAAACCTTGTGACACTTAGATTTTATGGTGTATGTGTTCTTATCCATGTGAATTGTCAAAACCATAGTCACAAGACAAGGATAATGACAAATCTAAACTCATATGGACTGAACTCAATCTTAATTTCTTGCCACCTGGCAGCTCAAGGGCCTGCCATTGCTTCCAAGTTGTTGTGCAACAAATTGAGAACTCTAAGAACTCATATGAAAAGCCAACTTTAACTGGAATGGGCACAGAATATGTCAACACGATAGGTTATAAACTTCAAGTTGTGTGCTAGTGATGAACTTCAGGTTTTATTCTTGATTAGTTCTTGAGACTTCCAAGACCTTTAAGACTCCCACTGTCCTCTTGACATATAAGACTTTCTTGTCAGATATTCAAGAGATAGTGTGGATTCTAATCAAGACAAACACTTCACACAATTGGCCTAAGTTGGTCTTTGTTTTATCCAAAACATCACAACTTACCAATTTCAAATGTACAAGAGTAGAAAACTTTTACTCTTACATTTGACAAGTGTTTTAAACCTTCTTTAAGACATGTCACTCAAGTTACAATCTTCAAGTATGACTCTAATAATTGTTTTTGGAACGAAGTATGAATCATCTTCTTGATTTAACCACTTCAACAATTCATAGCTCCTCTTCTTAGCTATAAGAAGGCACTTAGAGGATGAATCGTGATAAGGTCTCTAAATCATTAAGATGATCATAAAAACTGATACTAAAGTACTCTCTCATCTTTTCAGATTTGAGAAACTTTTATCCTTCTGCCTAATTTGATTCTTCTTATTCACTCTGCCTTACATTGGAACCTTTTCCAATGTCTCAGAATTACACTTTAAGCTTGTAAGTATAACCATATTTACTGAGCTTTAGTAAATTATGACGAATAATCTTATCGATCTTTTGTGGTGGACTTGACCAGTGCACAAAAATCTGTACTCGATCCCTTAGTCCTTCACTTGACTCACACATCCATGTGAACAAGTAATTAGTCTTAATTTTCCAATACTTGAAAGTTCTCATACATCATACTATACAACTTGCATGATTCCAAGTTTCTATCCAACTGAAACTTGGGTGATGAGAATCTTTTCTTATTTGGTAAATTTAGACACTACCACAAATGAAAGAATCAAATTCATATTTCCAATATTGCTATCAATGGAATCATATAGATAACATCTTTTTTCCCAAATGCCATTGTAAGGATATTCTAAAATAAAAAAAAATTCTTTTATTTTAAAACTTTGCGGAAAAACTAATCCTTACAATGCAGATGTATATGAAAACTTGTTGTCATCTATTCCTAATCAATCTATCATAACTCTTAAGCACGTGCTCAAAATTCTGATCACCGAACCATGCGATTAAAATCCATCTTCGCGATCAGAATCAGCATATACTTCCTTTAAGTTTCTTTACTTTTCTTTGATTCTTAAAACATCAACATGTGACCCAGCCACATCATGTAATAAGAATCTCCAAGTAGGAACTTAATAGAGTTAGACAATGGACTTTACCTGAAATAAAGTCAAAGTTATTGACTTTATCATCCTTAGGTAAGTTTGGCAGCTTCGTAACCAAAGCCCCTTCCTTTGGCAATAGAAACATATGGACCCTTAGTTAATAGTACATGGGACTATCTCAGACTTAGCCTTTCTCTTTACCATTTGGTCAACCATGTTGACTATGGCCAATCCCTTTCCATTGGAAAGAGAATGCATTTCTGGATTTCCTGTGTCACTATTATCCCTGTCCATAAAGTTTTGGGAAGTTGATCTCCTAATCAAATTTGCTTTACTAGTACACTAAATCATTTTTGATTTAGCAACACCAAGCAAATAGATAAGATCATTAAGGGTCTTGTCATAGTCTATTTCATAGGAGTCCCAAAGGAACTCACTATGTGACTTAGAAAGTGATTGAACCACTAACTTTCTCAAGACGTTGACACCCAACTCTCCCGGCTTGTCATAATGTGACTTCATCTCCAAGATGTGATCACACCTAGACCTTGACTTGCCAATAGGGTTTGAGTAACCTTGAACTTGTGGGTAAGGGAGAATAATTGGAGGAAGTGGAGGAAGCGAAGTTCCAAGATATTTGGGAAGATCAAAAACGTCTAAACCAGACATCTTTTGGGAGATATTCAAGATAGGTGATCTAAAGTCCTTAATATAACACCCAATATGAAATATTAAGGCTAGGACCCAACAAACTATTTTATAACTTGGAAGAGGGATGCCGTAATCCAAGTTATAGAATATTTGAACGTAGGTGAATGACGATTCACCAATTTCCACCATGAAAAACAAAATGTATTATTAGGTTTTAATTGGATTTGAAACTCCTAGATCTTTGAGATTCATTGAACTGTTCAATGGCATGTTTCAATCTCGAGTGTGCCCTTCAGGTTTTGTGACTGGGATGCCGAGGATCACAAAACAAGGTGTGAAATAACCATGCAAATTACTTGGTACCCTTAAGTGTTTACCCCTCAATCGATGTGTCGGTTAACCACACACGCTCCATCGATACTATGATAAACATTAAGTTACCATTTGCCTACCTTGTTAAATACGAGTTAGTGTGCCGGTTAACCACACACGCTCCACTAACCGACTTAAACAAAGTGCAAAGTGTAATTTCATGGATAAGCACCTTATTCACATTTTCCTAAGTAACTAAGATTGCGTATTTATAAAAGGTTTAGTTACTTAGTATTTATCATTAATACTTTTAATGAAGGGAGAATTATAGTCCTTGTCCTACCCGTTCGGCTAACGACCCTCCACCGGTCAAGGAAGCGGTGGGTGAGAGTGGACACCCATTAAACTGCCATTTTATAGGCAGTAACCTTATACCCCCCTTATAGACCGGCTTCATGAATGAGGCCTACTAACGGTAAGACTGACTTGCTCTTATACATATATATATATATATATATATATATATTATTAACTTATAATATTATGAAGTAGAAGGGTTGAATTTTAACTTTTAAAATTCTAAGGGCTAACTTGGAGTTAAAGTATTCATAAGAGAAAACTTTTCTTATTCCATAACTTATGTGTTTAAAGTAGTTATAATTAAAAAACACTTCAAGTTCCATGACTTGAGGACAAGTTATGGAAGACTTTAAACTAATAAAAGAATTAACTTTTCTTTATTTTATAACTTATGTAATTTATTAAGTTTACACATTTTATTACATAATGAAGTGACTCTTGAACTTCCATAACTTGAGGACACGTTATGGAGTTATAAAACCATTCAATGAGACAACACTCTTCATTTTTGTAACCAATGCCAACTTTTATGAGTTTTATGAAACTTAAATGTGACCTTTCATGTAACTTTAGGACAAGTTACACAAACACATTTTAGAATCATCTCTTAGATTAAAATGGATTGAAAACAACTATTCAATTAACTTATCTATTAATCTAAGCAACTCATATGATCAAGATAATTCAATCAAACTTTTCTCATGTAATTAGCATAGCACTTAAACTAATACAAAACATGAATCTATTGATAATTGTGTTTGAAATTGGATTAGTATGAACATTACCACATCAAAAAATATGTTTATAAGTCCAAAAACATGTTAGGGTAATGTTCCTAGTCCATTTCTAGCCAAAAAAAAAAGTCGAATATATGCTGTCTGGGGCTCCAACTCGTCGAGTGCACGAACCAACTCGGCGAGTTGGATGCATTTTGCCTTGGACTCGGCGAGTCTGCTGGGCAGACAACATCAAAACTCGATTTTTCAACTACTTTTGCAAGTATATCAAGAAAACAAGCCTAGGCTCTGATACCATTGTTGGGTTTTGAGCATTCTAACACTCCTATGGTGTACATGCAACCCTATAAACCTTGTATCTATGTTTTCTCTATTATACATGCAAATAAGAACTTTCCAAGGATTTAATCCTAACTAGCATATTATGAAGTTCTTATACTACAAAGTTCTAGTTAGATGACATACCTTTGATGTAGCTTGATGTCTTCAAGCTTTAAGAGCTTAGCCCCAATAGTGTGGAAGCCTAAAATGGAATCACAAATCACCAAAACACCATGGAAGACTTTTGAGAATATGGATACTTGGTTCTCTCTAGTGAAATCGGCTAGCCCTTCTTAGTGTACCCACACTAGTGCCCATTTCACCAACCAATGACATCTTTATATAGTATGTAGACTAGGGTTAAACCCATGACCTTTCATTTCATATGATCCATGGGTTAAACACTCCATGGACTATCCATGAAAGCTTAGCCCAACCTAAATGAACTTGGCCCATTCCATATATATATATATATATATATATATATATATATATATATATATATATATATATAAGAGTCCATATTTAATTAGTTCATTTTGATCACTTAATTAATTATAAATTAATTCTTGATCAATACTAATTAAATAATATGATTATATATTAATATATTAGAACTTATAATATATTAATATAAACCATAAATATTCTATTATCAAAAGACTATCCATATAAATTGTGCCGGTGAAGTGTAACCCAAATGGACCATGCCGGGTCGGGTCAAGTACATACCAAATATAGTTATGGACTTAGACATTAATCCAACAAATATATTATATGAATAATATATTAAAAGAGAAATCATATTGTTTAATTAATATTAGCCAAGAATTAATAATATTTAATTTTGTGGCTAAAAGAGATTAATTAAATAAAGCGGACTGATATTGCAATTATATGATAGTTGCAATTGGGCTATGGATTCCTAATAGAAAGGGGTTTGGACGAAATCTATGGGAAGCCCATATGGATTTCATCCAAGGGATTTCTGGGGGAACTCCATGGGTTGCTTAAGGCCTATGTAGAGAATTAGGGTTTCACCTTAAACCCTAGCAACCCACACAAGTATAAAAGAACCCTAGATGTTTTTGGAGCCTCCTCCTCCTTCTCCTAAGTCATCTTGTTGCTCATGGTGTTTGTGACTCCATTAGAGGTGCAAAATTTATGGCACTAAGCTTTCAAAGGTCAAGATCAAGAGGAATTGAGATTGTTATTACTACATAACAATCAAGGTAATATCTAAACCCTTTTATTATGATAATATCGATTATTATATGCTAGATCTAGGGTTTATGAGCTTTGGATGATTATTGCATGTTCATTAGACAAACTAGATCCAAAGCTTTAGGGTTTGCATGTACACCATAGAATTAATGTAGTGCTCATAACTCATCATGGATGTCCCGGCTTCATTTTCCAAAAAAGCTCGCGCAATCAAGACCAACTCACCCTCGAAGTAACACATGTCTTCAAATCCGCAAATGAATACCCAAGAAGCTTTCAATACCATTTCTTCATTCTCCGCCTTTTATAATCAGCAAGTAGTTATAAAACCCACAAAGGATAAGAAGCGTTCGAGGAATAAACTTGTCAAATCAAGCAAGCAAGGCTTCTTCGTAAGTAAAATTCACATTACCTATCAAACATGAGTTCCACCCGAAGCCTTGCTTGTTCGATTCCAAAATTTTTATGTTCGACTCAAAACTACATATACCAACACCCTACACATCAAAATTGATTTCACCAAGCCTTCAATGTACTAGTGGAATTTGTTGTTGAATCCATGTAACGCTCAGGTTTCAGGGCTAAGCATATTTGTCAATGTAATAGTCTAGTTCAACTATTGTAACTCTTTTTGAAGTAATAAAGATGAAATATTTGAGTTTTATGTGAATTATGTGTATTTATGTGCTTATAATTTAATTATAAATCTATAATTAATAAAGAATAAAAATAAACGTCAAAATTAAAGTGTGAGATAATCCCGATATCTCTACATAAAGTTGTAGAATATGTCTCAAGGTTTCCTTACATATAAAGAACGCCGAAATCCGAGTTATAACGAAGAAGTTATGGCCCGTCGAAGTTTTACGGCAAAACCGACACGGCACCGGGAAGCGTAAATAGTGAATTTACGATAGAGCGAGTTTTAGCCTTAATGATATAAAGGAAAATTGTAGAGTATGTTAAACTAAGAACATCGATAAAAAGAACTCCCAAATCTGACTTCGTATGAAGAAGTTATGATTTTTCGAAGTTTCGGATTAGCGGTGTACAGCCTGAAATTCGAATTTTAGTTCGAGCAGTTTTTGGCTTACGCGACCTAAATGAGAGTTGAAGATCTCATTAATAGGAATTCAACTATAAAAAGACAGACAAAAACGGAGTCCGTATGAAGGAGTTATGAATTCTTCGCGATCATTTAGCAGTCTAATCTCTCCTACTGTTAAATTTAAGATCGGTCAAGAATTAGCCGACAGAGTCTAAAAGAAAGTTGTAGATCCTGTTTTTACCTATGCGTGGAAAAAAAGAAAGTCAAAAACAGAGCTCGTAAGCGAGAGTTATGATTTTTCTAAGTCGGGAGGCTGCTGTGCGAAATCGGGTGACGTGGCGCAATCCTGGCCGTTGCTTCCTCCCCAAGGCTAGCCACTAGATGGTGACACCTGGCCATAAAACTCGACGAGTTTGAGGTATACTTGACAAGTTTTGGTGATTTCCAGCCTATAAAAAGGGTGTCGGGGCATCCTCATTTCTCACACCTTCCAACTTCTCTTTCTCTCTCTAGAATCTCTCTCTAGGCCTCCTTAAGCCCCCTAAAGTCTAGGAAAACCCCCTAGCACCCGAAGGAAGCCCCGAGGCTCTCGGAGTCCCGAGAAAAGGGGTCTTTCGACTTGGGAATGCTGCTCCAGCGAAGCCCGGTTTTCGAGAAAACTCGCTGTAAGTGAGCTACGCCTAACCTATCTTTAGTTTAGCTTACGTTTTAATATAGTAATGTTATTAGGACCTTATAATAAGTACTTGGGCTATTATTATGGGTTATATAAGTATCGTATAACGCTTATATAATAATAATAATAATAATAATAATAATAATAATAATAATAGCTAGACTATTAATTAATCGCGGTTATCCTTAGACTAAACCCTAGTGGCAATGATACTAGGTTTTGCCAAAGGAAAAGTGTGTTAAGAGTAACGAAGTGTTGTCCAAGCGCCGAGTCACCACCTACACAGGTGAGTGCATAGTTACTTTCAGCTTACACATAGATATGAATTATTTTATATAAATTACGTGCTATGTGTGCATATTATATGAATACTTGCTATCTATGTTGGATGAACATTTTATACATGTTTTCAATGATTTAAATTGTATATGTATTTTATATCTACAAAATGTGTTGGGTAAAACATGGGTAGATGTAATAGTTGTTGTGTGACGAAATAAAATAATGAGAGGCCTTGTTATAGATTTAATTGATGAATCAGTCATCTAGCGGAGTATAGATGACGACCACAGACTATTCTAGACAGTCCAGTGGAACACTAGCAGGCTCGCAACCCGTAGGTGTTTATTCAAACTGTGTGTTTATTTGAACTATGTGCTCACCAGATGTACTCCATCCCCCACATGGTTGCCTCAAGGACATTTATTGCTGAGGAATCCCCTTAGCAGTAGTGTCCGTCCCGATGATAATCATTAGGGTAGGTCCCTTATGATAGATGCTTAGGGACGTAATGTGAGGATAACGGGAACAGGTAATCGGGTTTGTTTAATTTAATGAAGTTAATAAACTTATTTATTGTGGGTTGAATACCCTATGTGCTCACCAGGCTCCCAAGCCCGACCCACTCAGTTTCTTGTATTACAGGTAGTGGCGCATGAGCATAGATGTGATGTCTTGGGATGAGAGATTAATCGGATATAGGCCTGTAGTTATGAAATAGTGTAGTAACGCTTATATTGTACTGTTTATGCTTTTGATCTGTACGAACATGACATCCCAAGTCTTTTAATGAAATACATTTGTATGGAAATGCTTTTGATAAATCTTTATCATATTTTGTTTTGGGACAAAACCGCAACACTTTTATTTAAAATGTTACTCTGATTTTTAAACAAAGCATAAACAAACCGGTCTTTTCTGGACGTCATTTTGGGGATGTCACAATCCATCAAACACATTCAATTATGATTCAAACTCAACACGTTTGACTTGTAGTTAGCAACGATCGCCTACGAAATCAGTCAAATTTGATTTCGACACCATGAAACATCATCATAGTCAAACGTAATTTCTACTCCAAACAACATCAAACCGATCCATCGAAATCAGCCATTTGTTACTATACTCCTTAACTGTGATTACGAGACTTTCACCAACTGTAAGTCTTCATTACCGCGAGGTCGAAAACAATTTTCAATTTTTACATGTCGAATTTTTCAATCCACACATCAAAATCACAGTCCTTTTGAAATCTGTTCGACACCCCAAGCAATTAACCCATAGTGAATCCTTGTTCGATATCAACATTCAACTTTTTGCTATCAAAATCCAAGTTCTTCCTACACATCGAAGTCTTCCAACATACACATCGAATTCCAATACTCCATATAATTCAACATTAAGCATTTTGATTCTAATATACACGTTCAATGTGGACTCACCATCACATTCAAAATCACAATAAAAACAAAAGGAACATAAGTTGAATTTGATTTCACCATTCCAATGAATTTTGTGCGATGAATCAGTCCAATAAGAGTTCATCTTCAGTGAAGTCATTCGTCCCAAGACATTCAACTCCAAAATCAAAACTAATTTCGACACTAGTAAGGCCAATCATAGGCTTTTGACTCCAATGATTAACTCAATTTCCAGTATCAGTTGACTTTGACTCCAACACGGTTCGAACTCAATACTCCATCTGTACACTATTCGCCCTCGATGTCAACTCTTATGACCAAACAGAATCACACAAACATAGACGATGAGAACAATCGAAAGAAATCATCGCATGTCGAATTGTTTGACACAAGCAATCAAACATCCATTTTCGATGTCAATTCAACCTCAAACACACTCGACCATTAACCCATTTTTTTCGAAATCGACTTCAAAAATATTAACAAAATTTGAAATCGATCCCAATACATGTTCAATTCAAGTCAATTTTTGATACGAACTAGTAGTCGGACTCTTCTCGATGCAAACGAGTTAATTGTTTCGCTCGATTTGAGTATTGATGTTGAGAATTAACATAGGTATATGACAAGAAATTGATGAACTATAACCAGCTTAGGACTTATTATGCTCGATTTTGAACAGTAAGCAAATTATAATTTGGGCTCAAGGTATGAAAATGTTCTAATTGGTCTAAAAAATGGATTTCAAAAGAAAAAAAGGTGAGAATATGATTTTGATTTTGGGGGTTTGATCTAAACAAAAAATAATTAGATCACTAATGGCGTTTGAAACAAATTAGATCCAATGAAACAAAACAATCAACAATCAAAAATGAAAATCACAAATTGAATTTAAGATTGAATTTCAATAAAACCTAGATCGTTCTTCATCAGATCATCAAAAATCAAGAACGTTTAGGAATCCATTTGAGGAATTGAGATACCTTCTTGATTATTTTTTCCATTTGCAAAACACGAATTAATCATTGAAGATCTTGGTTCTTTTGTTGGAACAAGAAAGTTTCCAATCTTCACATTATACCACCCACGATGTGTGTTGTACAAACCGTTCTTCGTGTTCTTCAACGATCTAGCATCATCTTCATATGAATCATCTAGACTTTTGGGTTTTGAATTCAAATTCATTGCAACATTTGATGAGTGTTTCTTTGGAACCCAAATTTGCTTTATAGATTTCCAATTCATAACAACTTTTGAAGATTTTTGTGAAGAAACTCATTTGTTCTTGCTTTTGTTGTTCTTCTTCTGTTTCTTTCTCATGTTTTTGGATCTTGAAGTTTTGAATTCAAGAACATCTTCATTCTTGACAACTTCAACTTTACAAGTTTGAATCAAATCTATTGGAGTTTGATACATTTGAATGTATTGGATTGAAGGCTTTCTATAAGGCACCATTCCTTCAAACGAATCACAAGAATTCAAGCGTTCATTGGTTTGAACTCCAATTGAATGAAAAACTTTCACATCTTCATCAAAATCACATTGAATTCCCATTTCTTGAAATTCAACAAACTTAAGAACATGAAGATCATTTGAGTCTTCCATAAGAGAAACATATTCCTTCTTGTAATTCTCTTTCTTTTCCTTCCTTTTAATTTTCACACCAAGATAAGATAATCATGGTGATTTCAAGCAAACATCTAATCTTCGAAAGTGGTTGAAATATCAATATTCCATAATCATCTTTCAAGATTCCATAAGAAATCAAAGTTTCCCATGAAATCAACCCTCCTTTCAACAAAAACCCGTAAAATTGTTTCTTGTTAGCTTTGTATTTGACATCTTCAATCATCAAGATCCAAGAATCATAAGCCAAATACACCATGATCACAAGAATTTGAAAAGTTTCTAGAGAAAGAAAGTGAATATGAATAAAATCTCTAGAGAGAGAACGTGAAACAAACAAGTATTCTAGAGAGAGAAACTCATATTTTCTATCAAATCAAGATAAATTCGATTTTTAGAACATCAACTTTCTCAAAAATGAAGAACCCACGACAATGAAGATTCACTAAAATCATGTTTTCATCATGGATCAATTCTTGAAAGATTCAAGAACACACGCTCTGATGCCAATTGTAGTGATCCTAATTATGATGACATGTGTGGAATTGAAAAGATCCAGTGAATCATACAAACATCAAAAATGCGAGGAGAAAATAACCCAGTTAAGCTCTCATTAGATCAAGTGAGTATTACAAAGTGGGTAATGTAAAAACTCTCTCACTAATCTAATGTCTTCGAAGTTCATTTCATAAATGAGTGTCAATCGCTTCCCATTTATAGGAAAAACAACTCATTACACAATACAAGAGGGTAAGCCTACACTCCACATACAAGGAGAACTTTGCACCCTATTAAGGTATGGGTTAGACTTTAGTAGGAGGTGGATTTATTGGAAAATTCATGGTCGTATAGCAACAATTCTGTTTTGATTTTCTCCTTAGTAGATCCTGGTCCAATTTGAGAACTGTTTCGAGCATGTGAAGTTACCAGTGATGGAGTTCATTGTAAGAATCTTGGATGATTTATCAGGAGGTGGTTTACCTGAATGTTTGGGAGTATGGATGCTACATGACATTTTGGGTTGACCACTGTTACGCTCATGGGAGTGGTGGGATAGTAATGATTTTTCACGAAGTCAAGTGTGTAATCAATGTCTTTTGGGCATATTTTCTAGATTCGGGATTGATTGAAATTCACGATCGGGATGTTTTGGGTGTTTTGTTATGCATGGTGTAGTGGCGTCCCTAGACAGGGACTATGGGTAGGTCCGATAGATGGATGATAATTAGTCATGAGGTATGGTTTCTAAAGTTTTAGGCTAATGTATTCCCGGTTTTGAAATATATAGCTAGAGTTGTTTGTAATCACAACTTCCAGATTTTTTCCAGGTGATGAGTGTGATAGTACCTTTGGGAGAGAGTGAGCTAGTTTTTGCAGTTGAATATTTTCAAGTGATTGGGTTTTTTTGGGACATCTCCAATTTTACGGCCAATTAAAAAAATCATGTTTTGTTTTATTCAGAGTATTTTTTATTGAAGAATTTTTTCCCAAAACATTATTTTAATCAAGGCATTTCTGAACAAACGGTTTATAAAATGATTTGGAATGTCATAACTGATACAAAGCATAAGCACAAACTTGTCATAACATGTCTTACAACATCTTATTATACTAATGACCTATATCTCATCGAATCTCTCATCAGATCCAAACATCGCTACCTATGATACAAAGAAACTGAGTGGGTCAGACTTGGGAGCTTGGTGAGCCATATAGTGTTTCCAACCCAAAATAATATAATTAGTTTATTTTAATTATATATTACGCATCAAAAAATAACCCATTTTAGTTATTCTCACTCTCTAATCCTAGGATGATGACCTATCCTAAAGGATCTTTGAGTTGACAAATAACCTGATTACCCTTTCTCATTGTTCTCTTTATTCTCATTATTCTCCCTCCCTGATCCTAGGTCGAATACTTGCCTATGTATGGTTAATTAACACCTACATGTTGTCAACTTTCCAATGTGTGGCTTATAAACACCTACAGGTTGCAAGCCTATCCACATTTCACTAGACTTGTCTAGAATAGTTTGTGGTTGTCCTCAATACCCTACAATATCCTACATCACTATTATAATAGTACTATAAAAATCATGTCCACTCATCATTATTTTCATCTCCCATCACCCTTCACTAGCCAATATATTATAAGTACAAAAATAAAAATATGGTTAAATAAAAATCATCTCCTATTTATTCATCTAACATATAATATCTTCATAACATATAATAAGCACATAGAACAGTTAATTATCTAAATACTTCATATTTGTGTGTAAGATGAAAGTAAATATGTACTCACTTGTTAAAGTGGATGACTTTTGATTTGGTCGGAGCTTAGCTTAACACCTTAGTTTTTCCTTTGATATGACCTAGGTACAAATATCACTAAGTGTTAGTCTTATATTCCTTGCGATTAATGACAGTCTAGATTCCTCACTAATCCCAGTGTCTATATCAAAATCTATCAAGTAAGTAATAACCATGTAAGATCATATCAGAGGTAGGGTCCATTTGGTAACTAGAGTATATTATTTGGAAATCACACTTTAAACATCTCACTAGATCTAGCATGGACATCACTCATATAAGTAGATCAATCAGTATTATGACATGGAACTACTGATAAATCTTATTTATAGATTCATAATAACGACTATGAATATAAGTGTTAGGTCCAATTTAGTGTTGCGTCTTTGGGCTCGTTAGCTAGTCCAGTTTTGTCTCTGGTATGGGCCTGTCCATCTGTGAGTTATTTGTAGGGTTATTATATATAGATACTTGCATGCATTCTTTATAGGGAAATAAGAAAAGATTTGATAGAGTTTTAATAGCGTTTATGTTCTTATCTGTTGTAACCCTAGAATCCTCTACAGCGGAAGTTCTTCATCGAGCTCTGCTGAGGATTGATTTTAATCATTCGACTCATTCAGATCCATACTTGTGTTTTTATTTCACTGTTTTTACTTTACTTGTTTGCCAGTTATAAAGATCTAATCGATCAAAGAGTTTTATAAACTCATCAATTGGTATCAGAGCAGGAGGCTGTGTAATTCATACACATCTCTTCTGTGAAAGAAGTGATTAGGGTTATTCCGCATTAACTGATATTTATTGAGCCGTCACTCCATAATTGACGTATCTCAGTATTTATTCTTTTGCCCTAATATTACATATTACAAGTCTGATCTTTCAAACAGGTTAAACGATCAAGCATGGACGATTCTCAATCTAATCCTATCAACATCTCAAACAATATTGGATCAACGACGAAGATTCCTATTCTATACACCCAGGATTACGAAGTTTGGGCTCATCATTTTGAAGACTATGTTATCGGATCTGAAGATACTGGGTATCTCATTTGGGAAGCCATTGTGTCTGGACCATTTGCTCACTCAAGAACACCCAAGATCATTAAAACTCAGAAAGAATATAATGATCTGTTAAAAGATGTAAAAGATGTTGCTCAAGACGAAAAGGAGAAGTTTCAGTGCAACATCAAAGCATTGAGACTGATCCGATTTGCTCTTCAATCTGACACGTTTAGGTTGGTGAGTTCCTGCAGTACCGCTAAAGAAATCTGGGATAGGTTGCGAGAGCTGTATTCCACAGATGAAGATTTGGAGAATTCAAGCAAAATTCTGATGAGACCGTCACACAGACGATTGATTGCTTCAATCATCTTCTTAGCAAAATGATCAAACATGATATCGAAAGGAAGCTGATCGCACAGAAGGTCACTTTTTTGAATGGCTTACGATCTGAATGGAGAGTTGTTGTGTCCACAGTTAAAGCTCATGAGCAGTTCAAGTCATATTTATTGGCTAAACTGGTGGGGATTCTGAAATCCCAAGAAAAGATTGTGATGCAAGAGAAGAATGTGGTCTCAAGTTTGGGGTCCTTGGCCCTCCTGTCCAAAAGCAAGAATGTAGTAGAAGATGAAGATCTAAACCTAGAGGACTATGATCTTACCTCAGAAGATTATGCTATGATGGTGTCTAATCCAAAAAGGTTCATCAAGCAGAGGTTTCCTGCCAATAAAAACCAAAATTGGCAGGGAAGCTACAGTTTAGAAAAGGTAAGGGAGGAGTCGAAGACTAAGGAACCAAAGAAAGAGGCGAACGTTGAAGGAGATTCTGGTGTCAACTGCTACTACTGTGGAGGAAAGAACCATTATGCCAAAGATTGTGTTCTGAAGAAAATGGCAGAGAAGGATGAGGAGAAAGATGAAGAGGCTGTCTTGATGAAAAAGTTGGAAGAGATCAAGAGGAAGAAAGCTACTACTAACCCTTTTATGAATGATCTTATTGTACAGGGTTCGGCAGAGGATGACGAGTTCGGTGGCATGCAGGTGTGGTCAACCGACTCAGAAGACGATGAGGTGAGAAAGCCTTCGCATGGAAAGGCGTATGTGGCAAGAGGTGGTGAAAGTGGCGGAAAGTGTTTGATGGTGACTGACGTATCTCACATGAAGGGATAAAATATAGATGGTGGAAATGAGGACACCAAGGAGCGAGAGGACCTATGCTTCACAGCAAAACCTATCAGTGTGCAGATCAATGAACTTGACGAATTGATCAAGAAGGTACAATCTATCGTTATCTCGTTCAAAGTTCCACATAAATCATATGAAAAGGAATTAAATAACTTAAATTCAAGAATCTCAAATCTGGATAGTTGTTTAACTCAAACACGGGTCACCAATTCTAACCTAACTGACCAAATAAGCAGGGTGTCATCCAAGAGTGAGGAGCGAAGGATGTGGATTGAGCAGAAGGAGTCAGAGCTGATTAAGTCTAAGGATGAAAACATTTATTTACAAAGAGACAATTTAAAACTTTTAAAACAAAGAACTGTTTTTTGTTTGATTGCTAAAAGACTTTATGCTGACATTACTCAACTGCATCTGAATTGTGAAATAAGGCAGAAAATACATCGCATGATTTTACGCTTCCTTGAGTTTAAGGAGGATGAAATCGATGCTGAGGCATACAACTGTGAAAGTGTTGTATCGTCTGATGATGTGAATCCCACTTACATGTATGGTCTGGACAAAATAGAATCTTTTATAAAGTCCAAAGACTATAAGGACATGCTGAAAAATCTTTTGGATGAAAACGATAAATTGAAGCTAAGGACTGAAACCATACAAAAATTCGACTCATTGAATGCTAATTTAAGTTCATAAAATAAAATTGATGTAGAAAACACATCTGAACTTAATGTCGACGATAACGCAGATGGTTGTGATGAGTTCTTCTGGTCAGCTCCTATAGATAATGCTGACGAAACAATTGGTTAGTCAAAGCGAACGTCCTGGAAAACAAAAGGAAGATATGTACCAGAGCCGCTGAATAAGCCTAACAACTTTGACGTACCAAGCACAAGTGGCACAAAAGAAATACATGTAGAAGAAGTCACTTCCACAAGCGAAACATCATCTGTGAAAAGTGAACCGGCTGACAAGAAGCTGAAACAAAAGGCTAACATCCACAGACAGCCGAAACAAGTGAAAAATCAAAAGCAGCAAAGGAATCTGAGATACAAAAAGAATCTCTCAGAGCGAAAGTAGTTTTGGCGATCTCAAAACGCCCATTTCTCCTATCATGATAAAGATTCAAATTCAGAAGAAAAGGCTTTCAGGCCACATGAGGAACAGTACCGAAATGACAGGTTCGGTCCCGAAAGCAACAGCTACCGAACGTCCAGGTTCGGTCCCTCTACTGACCATAAACAAAAGGGTCATTTAGAACCACAAGTCAGAAGAAATTCTCATTCTAATTCTTCTCGTTCTCAATTCTCTTCTAAACCCAATTCTGTTCCTGTACAAAACTCTAAATCGTCAACGAACCTGAAAGGAAAATCGAAGATTTCCTCTGTCCAGGAAGACCGAAAGCAGTCTAAGGCCCAAACACCAAAACCTGAAACCAAACCAACTGTTGCTAACCCTAACAAAATCAAAGTGTTTACCATTAAAAGAAAAGATGAAACAACATTAATAAAAAAAAATATCTTGTCGATGTTTCTCTTACTATTCCTGTTCCTGTGAAAAGCTCACATGGACCCAAGAAACTTTGGGTTCCTAAATCTGCTTAATTTTTGTAGGTTATAAGTGACGAGCAGTTCGACGAAGAATGGTATATTAACAGTGGCTACTCACGTCACATGACAGGGAGAAAGGAAGAGCTAAGGGAGTATCGATCTCTTCAGAATGGTGGGAATGTCAAGTTCGACAACAACTCCTATGGAACGATAAAAGGTTATGGTATGATAACCAATGGAGACTTCACAATAAGAAAGGTGGCATACGTTGAAGGGCTACAGCATAATCTCATCAGTATGTCTCAACTAGTGGGAGGTACCGGTCTCAAGGTTTCATTTGACGATGAAGGTTCAGAAATCATAGAGAAGAAATCAAAAAGGGTGATTCTCAAATCAGAACGCAAAGGCGAAATGTTTCCTCTCAATCTCAAACCAATCAAAGGAAATCCAGCTATATGTCTTTTGTCCAAAGCTAATTCTGACGAAAGCTGGTTCTGGCACCGAAGACTCTCACATCTCAACTTCAAAGACATCAACAAGCTTGTCATAGGAGGTCATGTTCGGGGTCTCCCATTGCTCAAGTTTGATCGAGAACATTTGTTCGTTGCATGTGAAATGGGGAAGCAAAGTCGTCAAAGTCACCCATCCATTATAAACACAAAAGTTGTTGAACCACTTGAGTTGCTTCACATTGACTTGTGTGGTCCATCATCTATCGAAAGCATTGGCGGTAGCAAGTACATTCTTGTTATTGTTGATGATTTCTCAGGTTTTACATGGGTGTTCTTTCTGAAGCACAAATCTGAGGCTACTCCTAAGCTAAAGATGTTTATTAAGCAGGTTGAAATGCAACTGAGAAAAGTCGTTCGCAACATCAGAAGTGACAATGGACTGGAATTCAAGAATAAAGAATTTGAAGACTTTTTAGCAGAAAAAGGAACTAGTCACAACTTCTCAGCCCCCTACACACCTCAACAGAATGGAATTATGGAAAGACGAAACCGATCCTTGTGTGAGGCGGCCCGAACGATGCTAAGTTTCGCTTCTCTTCCATTATATTTTTGGGCTGATGCTATTGTTGCAGCATGTTTCACACAGAACAGGTCGTATCTCAACAAGCGCTTCTCTCTTACTCCTTATGAGATCATCAATAACAGGAAGTCGAACGTAAAATTCTTCCATGTGTTCGGCTCACGATGCTTCGTCTTCAACTCCAAAGAACATCATAACAAGTTTGACGTTAAAGCTGATGAAGGAATTTTTCTGGGATATTCTCTTACTTCCAAAGCTTACTGGGTCTTAAATAAGCGCTCCAGGAAGATCGAAGAAACATATTATGTGACTTTCAATGATAACTACATCAAAAAGCTAAAAGCTACTGAAGAAACAATTGGAGAGATATTCACTCAAACAGGTTAAGTCACGGCCTCGATTGCTAATCTGTTCGATCAGTTTGTGGAACTATTCGATGAACCTGAGAAAGCTACTCTCTTGGAAGCCAAGGCAACAGACAACAAAGTGGACCATCTGAAGCAAATTGTCGAAGATGCCGTCAAACGAATAGGTGAAGAAGAACAAGTTCCAAACGAACCTCCTCAGCAAGGCGCTTCAGTTGAGGGGGAGAATCCACCTTCTTTAAAACAACCGAGCTCACAAATTGAGGGGGAGAATTCTATTCCAGTTCCACCCGAAAGCTCGACAGCACCCGAAAGACCTTCAGCACCCGAAAGCTCAACAACACCTGAAAGTCCTGTAGCACCAGAAAGTCCAACTACAACTAAAAGCTCATCAGTCGAGGGGGAGAACACCGATATGTTCTACGACGACGATAGTCAATCTGAATTGGAAGAAATGGTCAATGCTAAGTTGGATCCCTCCTATGATCCAAATTACCCTCCTCTTGTTAAATGGACCAGAGATCGTCCTGTATCTCAGATAGTGGGTAATGTCTCTGAAAAGGTCCTGACCCGATCTCAACTGAAGGCAAAACAAACATCTCTATTCTCCAAAGTAGAGTTCTGCATGTATAATTCTTTCGTATCAAAAGTTGAACCGAAGACAGTAGATACTGCTCTTGATCATTCTGACTGGGTTCAAGCTATGCAAGATGAACTCAACGAGTTCGAAAGAAACAAGGTATGGCGCCTCATTCCAACTCCTAAAGATGCCTCAGTTGTTGGTCTCAAATGGGTATTCAGAAATAAAATGGACAAGGAAGGCAATGTGATTTGAAACAAAGCTCGTCTCGTGGTGAAAGGATACTGCCAGGAAGAGGGAATTGATTATGAGGAAACTTTTGCTCTGGTAGCGAGGCTGGAATCTGTTCGAATATTTCTGGCCTATGTTGCACACAAGAACTTCGAGGTCTACCAAGTGGACGTGAAATGCGCCTTTCTGAATGGAGAACTTAAAGAAATGGTTTACGTGGAGCAACCTCCTGGTTTTGTCAATGAAAAGTACCCAAATCACTGTTATATTCTGGACAAAAAGCAGTTTATGGTCTGAAACAAGCACCAAGGGCATGGTATGAAACGCTAACCAACTTTTTAAAGATGTCAAAATTCAAACAAGGTTCGGTTGACCCAACCTTCTTTCGTAAGAAGGAAGGTAACCACCTTATGATTGTTCAAATCTATGTCCATGATATCATCTTTGGCTCAACGAATCCTAGCTTAACAGCTGAATTCAGAAAACTGATGGAGACTAAATTTGAAATGAGCTCAATGGGTCCGATTAACTTTTTCCTTGGTTTAAATATTAGACAAGGACCCGAAGGCATCTTTATCAACCAGGAAGCATACACCAAGACTCTTCTTGCTAAATTCGGCATGATGGGAGACTCAAAGGTTAAAGTTCCAATGGCGTTCGGCACCAAGCTCACACCATCCTTGGAAAAACCGGCAGTCGATATTACGCTATACCGACAGATGATTGGTTCTTTAATGTACCTCACTGCTAGCAGGCATAATATAATGTTTTCTGTGTGTTACTGTGCTAGGTTTCAGGCGAATCCTCGTGAACCACATATGCTTGCAGTGAAAAACATACTCCGTTATCTAAAACGAACTACCTGTCTCGGTTTATGGCATCCATCAAACTCAGGTTTCTTTGTTCAAGCCTACTCAGGTGCAGACCTTGGAGGTTGTGGTTTAGACAGGAAAAGCACCACTGGAGGCTGTTAATTCGTAGACGGGAAGTTGGTTAGCTGGCAATCAAAGAAACAAACATGTGTTTCTCAGTCTACAGCCGAAGTAGAATACATCGCAGCTCCGGGACTATGGACTCAATATGAAAAAGATCCCACTATAGCATTGAGGTATCACTTTATTAAGGATCATTCCAGTGCAACATTCCAAGATAAAGCATATAGCACTGAGGTATCACTTTATTAAGGATCATGTGGAAGATGGGAACGTCGAAATTCAATTTGTTCGAACCACTGATCAACTGGCTGACATCTTCACCAAAGCTCTTCCTAAAGCATCTTTCAATAAAATTCTACAAGGGCTTGGTATGATGGAATCGGAGTTAGTACCAAAGACTACTTCACAAAATTAAAAGTCGGAAGCGAAATGTACCGAACGTTCGGGTTCGGGTCACTTGTGTGCCGAAATGAACCGAACGCTCGGGTTCGGTCCTATCATCTGATCTTCGCTCATCACTCAAAGGTAGTTTCTTTGGTTGTAAATCTTTTGTATCATTTTCTCAAATTCATCTCTCTTATTTTCAAAGTTCTTTTCTTTTTCAAACTTATTTTTCTTTGCAACCGAAATCGACCGAACGCTCGGGTTCGGTTCCAAATTTTTTTTTGTATGTCTCATTTTTTTGTTTTTTTTAAATCAAAAACTCCAAAAATAATTTTTATTTTTTTTATTTTTTTATTTTTTATTTTTATTTGTACGATATTTCTTTTATCTCTTATTTTTGTGTGGCTATTTGTGTGAAAAAAATATTTCATTAGTTAAGTGTCCCTAGAAGCATGCTGTTGTATGTGTCCAAAGCCTCACCTGATTATGAATAATAGCCTTACTGACTTGGTACATATAAACTTTGTCTTCCCAATTAGGCTTTCACATTTATTCTAATCATGAGCTACCTAACTCTCCTCTCACATGAGATAAGTGTTTTCTGTTTGGTCCTTATTTTAACAGCAGAGGTACTTTGGTTTTTCTTTACACCATCTACACTACTTTTCTCCATCTCATTCGCTTCATAAACGTAACCCTTGAGACTCTCAGAAATTACCACTGAGGTTTATGGTTACACAATTTATGTGTTTGTGATCTTAGCTTCGTGTCACTACGTACTAAGTGAAACCCACAATTCAATACCTACTATGTATTGACGGTGAACAATCAATTTTGCTCTAGCTTTCACTAACGAATTGACGGACTTATCAATGAGGATGGAAAGTAAAATCTCTGATTTTCTTTTGTGTGATTCCTATGAAATTGTTAAAACCCATAACATTTCTTCCCTTGGAAATCCAGTTTTAATTTTTTTTTGAGATTTTACATAAAATTATTTTTCATTACCACTTAAAATATTTCAAACCTACTTGTTCAACAGACTGCATTGGTCTCACAAGTACTTCGTTCGATTACTATCTTATAGCAAGATCAGGAACTCTGAACTGAAGCGAAAGCCACCCAACTTAGCCTGATTAAAAGAAGCCTTTCAACACTTCTCAATAAGTGTCTGATCATTATTCAACGGGAAACCACACAAACACTTTAAAGTCCCTCTTGACTTTGAAGGAAGAGATTCGTGCCTGAGATCCTTTGTTTCGTGTCTTTACTGACATCACAAATTCCCTCATATGTGTTGCTTTATTTCTTTTTTCTTTTACACACTACGCACGAAAATCTTTTTGATTTTCCAAAATTCTGGTTTCATTAGTTACAAGGCATATTTTTTAAAATGGGATTTGAAGTCATAAAAGAGTTGTGGCTCACATTGATCCACGTGGTCAATTTTGCTTTAAGATGACGTTTAATCTAAAAGGATAAGATGCTGACTCAGGCGGGAGTCCAATCGATTTGTTTTCAAACGGCGCTTGGAGGCCAGGCGTGCGAAGTGGAACCGTTTCGTTTAAAAGCGGCGCCTGATGGGAAGGCGTGTAAATCGGGACTGTCATTCTCTCTCATGCGTAATCATCGGTGCTACCAACTGTCACACATCAATCACTTCTGAAAAACTCTTCGTATTTCCTTCGAAGATTTGGGACAGATTCTTCTCTCTCCTCTACCCACAGTATAAAAGGTGACTTCAACCATTGTTTACCTCTTTACTGCACCCAAATTTCATAGAATAAGAAATTCTTCACGTATTCTACTCTTCATCATCTCTCTCAACTTCTTCACAAAAATGGCAGATTCATCATCAGTTCATGCCGCTTCCCACATCCTGCCGATTCATCCCCAACAGAGTTTGATCATCGATCTTACTCCTCAAGTTTATGATGCCTTCATGTTCCCGATCATCGAGTGCCTTAGATACTCGCCACTTGCTCCTGCACTTACCAAAGCTGAAGCAGTTCCTATGGACTTCTTATCTCAGATTTTCGCCATTGCTCATTACGACAAGTCAGTCGACATGATCTTCTTCGACGTGCTTGATCACAAGGCGTCAATCTCCAAGCAGCGATTCAGCTCAATTTTAGGGTTTGAACCTGATTCATCTAGGGTTAACCTTGAATCGATTCCGGTGGGTCACATGTTCTCTATGTTCTACAACATGGGGTATACTGAGGTGCTAACAATGGTCACGAAGTTCAAGAAATCATGCCTGCCTCCTCAGTGGAATGGGTTGTTTACAGTGCTGTTCAAAGGGTTGTCTGAATGCAGTGCTGGATCAGACGGAGCGAGTTGTCTGTTCATCACGATTCTATATGGGGTCTACAATGGTATCAACCTGGATTATGGGTCGGTGCTATGGCAGCAGCTCATTTAGAGTCTGGCTTCTACTTATCGGCATTCCGAGATTTCCTATGCTCGTTTTTGGACTCTCATTACAAAATGGGTGATGGACAAGTACCACGTCCCCATTGTTGCTGGTTCTCCATGTCTTCGATTGGTACTTTCCATACCACGAAGATCATTGTCTCCGACGCATCTAAGTTTCAATTCATCGGCTCTATCCCTGAGTCGATGTATGGAGATGTTCCTGCAGACAGCCGGATAATCCGAACCTACAAGGAGTTTCGTCGCTCTAGTCCGAGAGAGCTCACTCCTGAGATGATCAAGTCCATCCATGAAGTTGACAAGCCTACCCCAAGGGGAAAGAAGAATGACAAAGGCAAAGACAAGCTGATTGGCAAGGGAGCGAAAGGCCCTTCTCCCAAGAAACGCAAAACTACCAAAGCTGCCCAATCCCCTCCGCCGAAGAAGAGAAAAACCCAACCAAGGTGAAAGCTGATCTTGGCTTCATCCTCAAGCGAATCTGAGGAAGATAATTCAGACTCTGATGAGTCTCCTCGTTGCAACACTCCTCCACGATCGCCTACCCCAGAAGTTCACTTTTCTACTTCACCTATCTCTTCTCCACCAGTTACCATTCCTATTTCCATTCCCCCATAACCTCCACCACTGAAATACCACCTACCTCTATCCCCGTACCACCTCCTATTTTTACAGACGCTACCGCAACCACTGCTGAAGTAAGAACTAACGTATCTAATACGGGGGCTCCTACTAAAGCACCCGAACCCACTCCAACTACCGAACCTACTTCCCAACCCGAACCTACTACAACTACCAAGCCTCCACCTTCACCTCCACCCTCATCTCCTGCTCAGGAAGCAGAGGACGAAGAACCATTCCTCGGCGGGGAGGATATGACATTTGATTCGGTCTATTACAGTTCGTTTTAGGTACAGAGTGACGACGATGATGATGCTCCCGTTACCAAGAAGCATCTTAAGGAGCTTCACGAAAAGATAGATTCGCTCATCGCCTCCTCTTCTTCATCACAGTCCTCCTTCTCTAAAGTTGTTCAGAGAATAGTTGACGCTTTTACTAAGGCTCATGAAGCCTCAGTTAGCTCAGCTACTGCCGCCATTGCCACATCCACCAAAGCCTATGAGGTAGCGACCTAAAAAGTTGAAAAATTATTTACTGATGCTTCCTCTCTGTTGAAGTCCTTACAGGAAACTGCCGAAGCCACCACAAAAAAGCTTGACCCCATCGTCAACACGCTGGCTACCTCAATTGCCTCAGAACTGAAGTCATTTGCCACTCTTCGTCAAACTCTCTCAGATGACAACTCATCCTTTTAGGTGACGATTGAGGAGCGACTGACTAAGCTTCAAGAAGATCTTGCTACTGAAAATTCTCTTATGGATGCTCTTGCCAGAAAGACCACTGCTCTGAAGGTCAAGAGTATTCAACTCTCCAATTCTCAAAAGGAGATTGACTCTCTTCGATCTGAAAGAGAGATTGTGTCTTCGTGTGTTTCGGATGTCCACGCAGCCATCTCAAACATCCTGGAAGCACATGACCCGATTTTAAACTACTCTGTGAGGCGAACTCTCGCAGAAAAACTTGCTCCTGCCCTTTCTCTCCTGAGCAAGATTGAAGGGCTCCTTGATTTCGTGTCCATTCCGAAACAAGGGGGGAAAATAAAAATGTGTCTCAACCGCCTCCTACTTCTACAGCAACCAAAACAACCGAACCTCCTCCAATAAGCGAAGCCTCAGGTTCGGGTGTCAAAGACAAGGGCAAGAAAATTGCTGAAGATAATGACGATGAAGATAAAGAGACCATTTCCGATCTTTTGAAAAAGCAAAGCCGAGACAAGGACGCTGACATTAGCGCTCGGGTTGCTAGAGAGGTTGAAGAAGCTGAACGAAAACAGAAAGAAGCTCACGACCTTGTCGAGAGTAGGAAAACTCTTTTTCCTCCTTGGAATCTTGAGAAGTTGCTGAAAGAAGCCATCGAAACTCCAAGCATCTTGTGGCTAGAACCAGTGATCTCACTTGATCGTGATAATTCTGTCGATTCTCAATTCGACATGCCACTGACCCGAAAGGCGTTCGTCTTTCACGCCTTTGACAACATTGCTGAGTTCCCGCATCCTCATCCAAAGGTTGACCGGGATTTGGTCTAATTCTATCAGAGGGCCGCTCAACCACATTATCAAACATGGAGCACTCAGAAGATTGTTAGTGTTCGGGTCCTCAAGCCGTATCTGGAAGGAAACTTCACCAACGTTCGGTTTAATGTGCTGAGAGGATCTGCCAAGACCGAACATGCCATCTCGCTTGCTGATCTTCCCAACTTGAATCCACACGACTGGATTATTTTGCATAACATCCTTCTTACAAATGAAGCAGAATATGGTCCGATCATTGACCACTTCAAGAGGATGCTTGTTTGCTACATCATGGAAGTCACCAAGATGGATCAGGAGATAGTGAGTGTCTTCAAGAAAAATCCTACTATTTCTCCTGTTGGCTAAGCAAGTGATCTCAACATGATGTAGATGGGGAAGATAGACCCGAAGAGAAATTTAGTTATGTTTACCAGAAACGAAGGCCAAAAATGCCTGTTCGCTTTGGCAGACAAACATCTCTATAGCACTGCATGTCTGGAACACGTCTTAGGGATCATTCATCGGTGCAAGCAGAATTCAGCGGATGACAAGAAGTACTTTGATGATATGATTCAATGGTACATTCGCTTCAGACAGACAATTCTTGCACTTATCTCTCGTCTGTTTGATACCACCAAGAAGGTTCCGGCAGTTGGTCCTAGCAAGAAGAAATGATATTCTCGCTCCAAATTGACGCAAAGGGGGAGATTGTTAGGTCCAGTTTAGTGTTGCGTTTTTGGGCTCGTTAGCTAGTCTAGTTTTGTCTCCGGTATGGGCCTGTCCATCCGTGAGTTATTTGTAGGGTTATTATATATAGATGCTTGCATGCATTCTTTATAGGGAAATAAGAAAAGATTTGATAGAGTTTTAATAGCGTTTATGTTCTTATCTTTTGTAACCCTAGAATCCTCTACAGCGGAAGTTCTTCATCGAGCTCTACTAAGGATTGATTTTAATCATTCGACTCATTCAGATCCATACTTGTGTTTTTATTTCACTGTTTTTACTTTACTTGTTTGCCTGTTATAAAGATCTAATCGATCAAAGAGTTTTATAAACTCATCAATAAGTATAAGTTAGAATTGAAATAAAATAAGTGCAACTTAACTTATAGAGTTTCTTGACAGAAAGTACGAAAAGTTCTCCAACATAACTCTGACCCAAACACTTATACTTTTTGGACACTCTGACGACTTAGAGCCTCGCTCACTGCTTCTCAAATCTAGGGAAATTCGAGCTAATATCTCAGAGCATTATAGAGAAAAGTTACTGAAGGTGTGGGGAGAATGTTGGAGCTGCAACTACTATTTATATATGTAACACTTGTATATGTGTATGCAAATGAGAATTTGGTTAAGTGCATGAAGTGTCTGTAATGAATCCATGAGTGTAACACCTGGATCCCAAGGTACTTTATGTTTTTCAAATTTTGGTATTTAAGGGTTTCCTACGACGTGGTGGAGACACAACGTCGTGGCAGGCCAAGATGGATTGCGTGAAACTTTGAAGAAGCATAATTTCTTCATATGTAGTTGAATTTAAGTGTTCCTTATACCCGTGAGATATTCATTACGACTACTACATATTTAGCTAATATTATTTACTCTATCTTAAATGTCTAGCCCAAATTTGCAGGCGTTAAATGTTTGTTGGCATCATTTGGGTTTGAATGGTCTCTTGAGTTTTCGTTATCGATGTGTTGTTTTTATGAAGTAGTTAGAAGGAGCATAAGGATTGTGTTAGTGTAGTTTCTAGAAATTCTTAGCGAGTTGGATTTCAAGGACGAAATCCAGTTTAAATGGGGAAGAATTGTAACATTTAATTTGGGGATGTCTCTAATTTTGGGTTAGTGGCTCGTAATCAGTTCTAATAAGGTCTAAAGCTTCATAGAAATAGAGTTTAGACCCTACTGGATGTTGATGATGTTGGTTAAGTGATTTAAGTCATAAGTTGTGCTTTGGAGCCAAAGGGTAAAATTAGAAAAATGATATCTTGGACTTCTTGCATGAATTTAGTTTGGTATGTTGTAAGTTAAAAATAATTAGATAAAATTGTGTGGCTTCTCAATACTTTTGCGTGGATATAAAAGTCATCGAAAACGAAGTTGAAATGAAGAAGTTATTACTATTTGAAGCTAAAATGGAAAATTAGGAATTCTGCTTTATGATGAGCATAGGAAAGCCTCCTCCATGGAGCGTAGGTGAAAGAATTGGATGCATATTAATGACCTATACTAAGTGTAGGTTAGGCTACACTGAGCATAGCCGCAAAAGACCGAAACCCTAAACCTAAGGTTTAGAGCCATATTTAAAGGCTCGAATTTCTTAGGATCCTTCCCATGACCAATGTCCATCACCTCAGATCATTCCTTGAGAAACCCTAGCTCCTTGTTGCTTGTTTTGATCCTTGAAGAACAAGGTTTTTGTAACATGCATGGAAGATGGTTTGAACTATAGATCCAACAAGGTTGCTTCATACTTGGACCATTATGAATAAAAAGCTTCTAACATGCTCATTGTTTTCTTAGATCCTGTTATTGGTCATTTTTGTCACTTTTTGGTCCATTGAGCTTGTATTTTGGGAGTTAAGAGAACTCCAACACCTTTAAGCTATACAGAACACTCTTAGGACTTGTTGGAGTTGGAAATTTGTGCTTTGGTGCTTGTTCATTAAGCCATGCACGTTATGGTAGCAGTTTTGGTCATTTTAGTGCATAAAGTTTAGATCTTGCTTGATTGGAGTGTCTTAATAGGTAAAGTTGGAAACTTTATCCATTAAGATATTGTAAGGGTCCATATCTAAAAGTTCGAGGGATTGGCTTTTTGTATTAAGAGCTTAATATAGTTTTTCGACTTTTTAGGCTATGATGAGCGTAGGAAAGTCATGTATGCTTAGCGTAGAGCAGTATACTACATTGAGCATAGGTCACCTGAGGGTTGACCATTGACTATTGACCGGTTTGACTTTAGGTCATATTTGGAGAGGTCTTGAGCTATAATCTGAGGTTTAGCTTGTGATTGGTTAAGGAAGTTCGTGTAGCTGATTCTATGGGGCTTTGAGTAGTGGATTTCATCTATTTGATTGGGTGAGTGTTCTCACTGTATGACCTATATCATAGTGTGTAAATGCTAGAATAGCTGAGTCTTATTTGTTGATAATTCCAAGACTATTGATGGTCTCTAGGTTTGCTGATAACCCATAATTGTTTATTTGTGATGTGTTGTACGTGAGACTTTCGGGAACTCATTAAGCTTCGTGCCAACAATTGTTCATTAAATATGTTTCAGGTACTTTATATGGTCGTGGGAATGCGAAGGCTTGATTGTATACACTTATCAACAACTTTTGTGATTCTGCATTATTATGATACTCTAATTTTGGGATGACTGTATTTGATACTTATGAGTTTTCTTGACTTGAGTTTTATGAAATGACATTTTTACCTAAATTAAAAATGAAAATTTTTGTTTTGAAAAAAGGATGTTCCAACCCCAAATTATGGTAATCATCTTTCGTTTTGTTCACATTTAGATAACTTTTTTGTACCTCATTTGACCATTTAACATGTTAAATGTGCTCATATTTTATTATTGTCACCGATTATCTCAAGTGAAAATGGTAATTAATAAATATATTTTTTTTGTGAAATAATTTATAAAGCACCTTATTTTATTACTTTTTTTAAACATATGCAATATTTTTAAAGTAAATAGTATCAAACAATAAAATTAAATAAATTAAATATGAAACAATAACTGTGTAGAGTGTTTGAAAAAAATAAAAATAAAATATTATGTAGCAAATAAAAAAAATAAAAACAAAAACTTTATAATGTAAATGTTTTAAAATTATTACAATTTTTTGACATTTTAATTAGAAGTTTATAGACTTTTTAATACAATGTTCTAAACTTAAACTTGTATTTGATGAAAACATTTTAAAATGTTATAAAACAATATTAAATTGTTCTACAAAATCAATGAAATATTTTTAAAATATTGTAAAACAAAGTTTAGAAAAAATTGTATGAAAATGTAAACAAAAAATTAAAAACTTGTAATAAAGTTTAAATATTTTAGAAAATACATGGTTGCAAAAAGTGAAAAAATAATAATTATATGAATATTATACGAAAGTATAAAAAAAAAAAAGTTATAGAAATTATAAGTGAAATTTAAAACATTGTTTTAGAAAAACTTATAAAAAAATATCTTTAAAATATTGTAATAAATTATAAAAAGTGTTAAAGAAAAAAAAAACCTCAAAAAATTATTTACATTTAAACAACTTTTATTTTGTATAGAGTTAACCACTTAACTTCTTAAATATGTTAACATTTTACCGTTAGTTAATTTGTAAATGCATTTAACAAATTAATTGATCAAATGTTTACAAAAAAATTTTCTAAACGTAAATAAAACGTAAAAATAATTACTTTAACAAGTTATTTTCTCATATTAAGAAAAGGAAAATATATATTAAAGATAATTGATTTGGAAAACAATTCATTTTGGAGTTACAAACGCATTAGGTATCAATCGAATGAGTACTAACCATAAGATGTTAAACATATTATTTATTTTAATTTATTTTTGAATATTTTATATCCATACATGTTTGTTTCCATTTGAATTGTCTTTTGATTATTTAAGATATATCTACGTACAACACAAAATAAGTCAACTAAATGACGATGTATAAGAGACACGTTTACTATGGTCTGATGAATCCCTCTTTCTAGTCAAAAAAATCATCATGCGTTACATACATTACGAAACAACACAACAATTCACAAAAAAAAAATACATGGTCATCCATTATGATTTATGACCCATTCTTAGTAACTAAATGACGCAATCGTCTTTTGACTAGGGGTCATCCTAATTGCACCGAGCAACCCCTATGTGCATGGAACATAATTTTGTATTTGATTTTCATACTCTCAATACAAGTATTTAATAAATGTAGTTTCAAAAGACTAGTGTAGACAACCGAGGCAGTTTACATCGATTGAACACTTGTCACCAGCGTAAACATCCATGTGGGACTCAGAATTCAACCATCGCTCTTTAGAAATCAAACCGCTAAAATACACATATGCAATTTTAAATATTCAATGTGTATCTATCTCTCACGATGAACATCAAATCAATGTATTCATATGTTAACTAGATTGAATGATTCATATTTCGTGCATTTGTAACATGCCACGCTAAAGTTAGTTACACCCTAAAAAAAAAAAAATATATATATATATATATATATATATATATATATATATATATATATATATATATATATATATATATATATATATATATATATATATATATATATACATCTATCGGAACCAATAATCAAATGACTCGTGTCCATTTTTTTCTTCACAAGTAATGTATTGTGGAAGTTATTGTGGAAGTGATGTGTTGTCATGTTTTCATTGGTTCAAATATGTGTTGCCCTAATCATTCATTTTCCATATAACTCTTTCCTATATATATATATATATATATATATATATATATATATATATATATATATATATATATATATATATATATATATATATATATATATATATATATATATATATATATATATATATATATATATATATATATATATATATATAGGTTCAGGTTCATTTGAGACCATTCTAATTTTGTGAGACCGTAACACCAAATCTAAAAATAATTTTAAAATGCAAAATAAATGGAAAAATCCAAAAATTCTTTTTTTAAATATTATTTTGGGAACATGAATTAACTAAAAAAAATAAAAAATAAATAAATAAAAAATAAAAGAATTCCGTTTTTTTTTTGAAAATACGTGAAATATTCAAATAGAATATTATACTGACATATTCTAAAAAATAATTTTAAAATGCAGAATAAATGGAAAAATCTAAAAATTCTTTTTTTAAATATTACTTTCGGAACTTGAATTAACTAAAAAAATAAAAAATAAATAAATAAATAAATAAAAATAAATTCCATTTTTTTATGAAAAATACGTAAAATATTTTAATAGAATATTACACTGTACATATTCTAAAAACTAATTTTAAAATGCAAAATAAATGAAAAAATCCAAAAATTCTTTTTTTAAATATTATTTTCGGAACTTGAATTAACTAAAAAAAATAAAAAAATTCGCCTCACGGTCTCACAAAATTAGGTCGTCTCACATGAACCTAACCCCATATATATATATATATATATATATATATATATATATATATATATATATATATATATATATATATATATATATATATATATATATATATATATATATATATATGAAAAGTTCAATAGACAACTTATTAATAAAGGAACCAAAGAACCAATTCAGAGCGTCGAAATTTAAAGCGATACAAAAACAAAGGTTGTAGACTTTTACGATGGACGCACATGCACCGGATTATAACCAAATTCACTTTTTTTTTTTTCGTTTAAAATTTTCAGGCCATGTTTTTTATCAAAAATAAATAAAAAAATAATAAACCGAGTATACCGTTGTTTACGATTTTTCGTTATCTTTCTAAAGAGATCCATAATGTTATATAAAAAAACGATTTTTTTTTTCGAAAAAAAAACTCACTTTATTTTCTTTGTTGAAAAGTTAAAGTCAATTTTTTATAGAAAAAAATTAATAAATATAACAAAATTCATGTTTTTTTTGTAGTTTTTAAACATAAATTCATATTCTTATAAAAAAAACGATATTTCAGTTCAGATTCATATTGTGAACCTGTTCAGATTCACATTGTGAACCTGCTCAGATTCACAGTGTGCATAATAGTAAGTTAGATTAACATTGTGAATCAGAACTGATCGGGGTTTTTTCACATTGTGAACGTTAAAAAATGAAATATATAAAGTTTAGATTCACATAGTCAATCTACATTAATCAAGGTTTTTTTGTGAACTTTGTCAGATTCACAGTATGCATAATAATAAGTCAGATTTATAATGTGAATCTGAACTATTCGAGCTTTTTCACATTGTGAATGTTAAAAATTGAAATATTTACAGTTTAGATTCACAGTGTGAATCTACATTGTTAGAGGGGTTTTTTTTTTTTTTTAAACCAGTGTTAGTGTTTATTAATAGAGTACAAAAAATTAATATTTTTGTTACAATTTTTTTTAATAACAATAACCTTAAATTTTGAAAAAACTAACAAAATGATGTTGGTTTTTTCCAGAAAAAAAAATTTATATATCAACATGGATCTCTATGGAAAGAGAACGAAAAATCGAGAAGAACGGTATATTCCATTTTTTTTAATAAAAAATGTGGCCTAATTTTGTTTTTAAACGAATAAAAGAGGTATGTATTTTGGTAAAGATGTTGATTTTTTGTTATAATATGGTATGTGTGAGTCCAACATAAAAGTGTACATTTATTTTTTTGGTCGTTGATCATTATGATTTTCGATGCTCACGATTGTTTCCTTGGTTCCTTGTTAATTATAGTTCTCTATTAAACCTCACCATATATATATATATATATATATATATATATATATATATATATATATATATATATATATATATATATATATAGTCCGGTTCCTATGAGGACGCATTTTAAAGTGAGAACTTGTGATTACATCTTAAAAAAATTTAAAAATAGAAATCATAAAATCGAACGTAGATCTATATCTGGGAGAAAAAAAATTGGAAACAATTTTGAATATTAGACTTGATTCATTATTCAATTTTAATTTTTAATTTTGCATCATTATGATCCATGATTCAGTTTTAATGATCCAAATTATTTTTTTCCAATTTTTTTCTCTCGGACATAGATCTATACTTGATTTTCTGTTTTGTATTTTTTTAGATTTTTTTTTAATGATTTTAAGATGTTCTCACGAGTCCTCACTTTAAAATGAGTCGTCACCTGATATACATATATATATATATATATATATATATATATATATATATATATATATATATATATATATATATATTTACGCTATGTATGGTCATACACAATCAAACACAGAATAAGTTGTAGATTATGAATTTGCTATGTAAGATTAAGCAAACACAATTATGGTCATAATTTATGTTCTCTAGCACAGCTAAGTTTATTTAATTCAATTTCTATCTAAGATTTTGGTCGATCCTAGCTCAAGCAATTTAATGCTCACTAAATCACTAGGTTTCAAGTTCATGTAATTTAATAATCACTAAGCTACACAGAACATGAATTCAAGCAACCGAAGAAACAAATATTAACATGCTAGGTGGTAACAAATCAAACACAAGCGATTTACCAACTAAATAAATCCATTATTAATAAGTTAAACCATAAGTCGGAAGCTTCATCTAGCTAAACAAGAGTAGCTAGATTCAGCTGCTCATAGCAACAAACAAACTAAAACAAATTATAATAGATGTCATGATGAATGTACCAATCAAATAAGCTATTGATGTACTTTCCTCTCCTTAGGTGATAAAAACCTTTTCCATAACTTCTTCTCCTCCCAAAATCATCTCTAGGTATGCCTTCTATCAGCCAAAAGCCTCCAAAATCGTAATGGCCTAGAGTATTTATAATTTCTGATTTTTCCAGCCTCACGTCGTGAGAAATAACGTCTCACGTCGTGAGCACGCATCTATCTATGTTATACAAGGACTCTTCCATCCGGATGCATATCTTCTAGATTACTTCACTCACGTCGTGAGCCTTCAACTCTCACGTCGTGAGTGCGACTTATTGTTGGATTCCTATCTTTCTTCTTTCAAGCCTTCATAGTTTCATGCTTTGTCCATTTTGGTCCCTTTCTTCGAAAATGCTTCACTTTGGCTGCAAACAACAATTTATCCCTATAAGTACCATAATTCTATGAAAATAACCAAAATATTAATAAAAATGTAAATAAATATTGCCTAAAAATATGTATAAATATGGCAATATCAAAATACCCCACACTTATGCTTTGATTTGCCCTCAAGCAAATCTACTTATTTTAGCTTAAGCCTTCATCACTAGCATCACATAGAACAATCCAATTCCATCTCAACCATTATGCCATGATCTCAACGCATGCATTTGTGTCTAAAATTTTTCCTAAGTACCCCCCCTCCCCCAATTCTAAATACTCACAATCCTCATAAACACGCGCCCACTTCTTTTGAACAATGCTCATTTTATGCATCCCTTCGAATCCATTTACGTAAATCATCCTAACCTCAAGGTATTTTTGTAAAGCAACCCAAGCATACATAAACTAGAGAATTACAACTTTTAAGATACCACACTATGGAGCTCTTGAATTCTTCACTTCTTTGATATTTGATCTTCAATTTATTTGAATTCACCATCTTTTGTGTAATTTTTGGTATCTTCAACTTTTGATACTTCAAAATTTTTGATCTTTGATCTTCAAACTTTGATACTTCTATAGCTCCCAAAATTCTTCAATTTTTCACTTTTTGCTAATTTCTCTCATTATTTTTACATGTCCTCACTTTTTTTACTTAAAACCTAAATGCTTAAGTAGGGGCGCTTTACTTCAACCCTTATTGGTTAAGGTATTAGTTTTCCTGAATACATTTCAAGTATAGGCTGCTAAACATATTGTAATCCTCAAACTAAGCGAGGTTGTGTTTTTTTCCCATGATTTCACTAGAATAAAGGAGGCCACAAATGCACTATAACATGTATCGGCTTAACTAAACATTTGAGGTCTCATCAGATCATCCT
Organism: Lactuca serriola; assembly: GCF_051521515.1. Classification (NCBI taxonomy): domain Eukaryota; kingdom Viridiplantae; phylum Streptophyta; class Magnoliopsida; order Asterales; family Asteraceae; genus Lactuca; species Lactuca serriola. Next base: position 44,557,995 of record NC_136412.1, on the reverse strand, counting down.
ATATAACACTAGCAACTAGAGTTTAAATTATCGTTATTACTTGAAATTTTTACTTAGATTATTATTTCAAATCTATTTCTAAAAATTTTTAAATTTACTAATTTCTAGCAATTTATTTTTCGACCCGCTACCCCACACTTATTTCATACAATGCCTCATTGTATGCATAAACTAAAAAAACAATAAAAAAGGAGAAAAAGGAACAGACTCCCCAGGGATAGTGGCCCGATCGAACTCCAGATGTGTGGGAGAAATGTGCATCTCGAATATGGAACTTCTAATTAGGAACTTGGACTTGAACTCGCGAAATAAGTAAATGAGCCATCAAACAACAAAACGAAACTTCAATCTTCAATAAGAGTGTTGCAAGACTCCAAAGTGTGAAAAATAACGTGGGAAAGCATACGCCACAGTGTACAGCGAAGGAAACAACCGATAATTGTCTTTATAATAACTCCAAATGAAATGGTGGTGATCCATGTAATGAATAGGAATGTAAAGGATTTAATATGGTGAAATCAGAAAATTCACGACGTGAGTAATATGTCCCACGACATGAAATCGCTGAACTGCGTATTCTAAAATGCCTTGTAACCCAACTCACGACATGAGGAATATAGCCTCACGACGTGAGAACTGAGCGACTGAAAATTTAAACTGCCTATTTTTCTTAATAATTTTAGCATTTGTCACACCCCGCAACCGAAGGCGGAAACGTTCTGGGGCGGAGGATGTCATGTAGTATTGCAACCAATGTACATAGTAAGCAAAGTAAACACAAAACATTACATTACATAAAATCATTACATTTGTTTGAAAGTAAAGTAATACAAGTTTTATAGATACATTAGTCTAAACAAAAGTAAGACGAGACTTCCATACGCTCCGTCTTCTGCAAAAGAATGCGGGATACCTGTCTAAGGAGAACCTGAGAATACAAGTAGTTTAAAAATCGGCATAAAGCTAGTGAGTTCATAAGCGGTTTGTTTATGTAAAAAGATCATGTTTCCTTTGGTTTTCTGAAAAGTTGTTATCCAAGAAAATCCCATATTTTCTTATAAAGACAGTTTAGTTAAACTTCTGAATTTCGTTTGGTACAACAGTAGATAGTTTAATATGTAAAACTATGTATTGAAAAACCCTAGATTACCATCCAGTACAATAGTAGGTAGTTTTAATATATAAAACTATAGATTAAAGGAAGATATAAAATCCGTGAACAAAATTTATATTAATACGTATTATGAGTCGGATAACAATGGTAATATGACACCAGACCTCCTTGACGTTCTTCAGGCATCGGACGATATCCAGAATTTGTCACCCCATGCGTGCCCGCCTAACTGTAGCTAGTAGTTAAGGTGTGGGATTTTTAGTCCCAAATAGATCTATTCACAAATTCCACGCTCTCCCTCCAGGAGACTCTGGTTATACTTCCGGGGAGGATTTACTGATAACCCGAAGGGTTTAATGAAGACAAACCTCACAAGCTAGTATTAAATTATTCACGGTGTACTCGGTCGCTATCAAACATCGTAATCGTTTTGAAACATAATACAATAAAAACAATTGAATACAAAGAAATTATCTGGCATGATACTCTAAATTAAACAGAGATAAACTGAATCAGACATAGTTTATCTATTAACTTTGCATGAAACCTGTACTCGTAAAACAAGAACTGAAGATCCCAAATTATTCCCATAATAATTTGATTGTTTTGATTTTTTCTTACACTATAATTGAAATCTACTTAGTTATATTCATAAAAACATCCCTTATGCTCCGCATGATACAAAAGGGGTAAAGATATCTAAAAGTTTGCCAGATTTTATAGAATTACATCAGTTTTAAGTTTCGAAAACATTTATAGTTTGCTTGTATTCCCCCCCCCCCCCCCTTGAAAACATTGAAAAACTCGGAAAAGGCGTAGGGGTATGAACTCACCAGACGAGAAATGTGTCGGTTGGAAGCTAATTGTCAGTTCGGGGCATGAAAACACGGGAGGTTCCTATGTAATATGAACAGATACATAATTTTTATCTAATTAGACCTTGATCTATTAATTAAATAAGAATAAACACTTCTAGACGCGAAAACACTTCAATTCAAGTGTTTGGAGTGACCCCGGTGACATCTGCGAGGGTATAGGGCCAAGATATGGAGTTTTCCCTTCAAGAGTAAACTCCTAAAGGAGATTACGGCCCATAGAACATATCCCCATGATTTTACGGCCGTAAACTCATGGGTGGTGGGTTCTTGGTTGCTAAATGGCCTTATAACACTTGTGGGGTGATGATAGGATCAAATCTAGGGCATAGGAAGTGGTTTAACTATCAAAGGGACCATTTAATGGAGTTTACGGCTATAAACTAGGAGTTTAAAGCCTTAAACTCTCTCACAGCCAATCCGTATGTGTTTTAGTGGTCCAAGATTAATCACATGTGATTTAACTCATTTTACAAGTCATCGGATGAAGTTAAGGCACCATTTGACCCATTTATAGGAGTTTACGGCCCAGGAACCCATCCTTGGGGGGTTTACGGTCGTGAACTCCTAAGGGGGTAGTTTTCTTGATGATTAAGGTCCCTAACATACTTGTGAATGGTTCTAGACATTATTCCAAGGCTTAGGAGGTGTTTAAGGGGCATTTTAACACCTTAGAAGGTGCTTACGGCCTAAGAAAAGGGGTTTAAAGTCCAAGCATGTTCTTGGGACGTAAACTCATGTTTACCCCTCAATTGTTGAGTTTTTGGTGTTCCAAGTCCAGTCTTGAAAGCCCCTAAGTCATATTTAAGCTCTAAAGGTGGTTTGGAAGGGTTTTGGGGCTCCAAAACCTCATTTAGGTGTGTTTGTGGCCTAGGGCTGTTCCTGGGCCGTAAACACATGTTTATGGTCCTTTTTCATAATTTAAACACGAATTTGAAGGCTAAAGATGTTATACTATGAGCTAGGATGGATTACATACCTAATTAGAGCTTGAAAGGGGGTGATTTTTGGATCAAAAGCTTAGATATGTAGAGAGAGTAGAGAGTGGTTGAAAAAGCTTCAAATAAAGTTCTTTGAACTTTATATATGGGTCGAGTTTGAGACACGGTGGAATTCTACCCGATACTGACGTTTACCGAGGCTTTTGGTCGTACCCGATTAAGTGTTTGTAACCCGATGTGGTCGTAACTAAAAATTATCCAATTATGTATCGAAAGTGTTTTCACGTGTTTCTAACATGTTTGGATACTTACGAGGTCATAATAAAAGTCTTAAATTAAATGACCTAATCCAAAATGTTAACGGGAAAATTGAAAGACAAACGGGTTTTACCGACGGGAGTGGGTTACAACGACGGAACAATTTACGGGTTGTCACAGCATTCCACCCTAATATCTTAATGGATAAACACACTTCTAAATGCAAAATTTCTATGACGTTTCACTAAATTTATCCTCTCTCTCGACTCACCCCACACTTATTTTCAATTGTGGGTCTCGACTCAGGACTCTAGACTCTAAACAACCCTTGGCTAGACACATACACTCTCGACTCAACCTTCTTTTTCGAGACTCCAAAGCAAATCTGAAATAAAGTCACCAAAGGACGACTAAAAGTAACATAATAGGTTATAAGTCTTACAAACCATAACAAGTTTAAAAACTAAACAAATTCAAACCAAACGAAAAACCAAAAACTAAATAAAAACAAAATAAGAACTCAATCGTCATCTTCTTCATCCCGTGCTCCACTTGTACCGGCTCCATCTCCCCCTTGACCTCGATACTCACTCCACCTAGGGAAAATTGGGTAATGATACCCCAGGTGAGGAGGTTGCTCCACATGCAAACGTTGGACCAGATTTTCCACAGTCCCTCCAATCCAATTAATACTTAACGAAAGTTGGTCAAAATACCCTGTCATATCATGCCCAAAGTTGGCTCCTCCCATTGGTGTGGGTTGATGCACTGGCTGTCCTCTTTCTCCTCGTCCTCGCACATTCCTCCCCCCTCTTGTAATTGGTTGGGGCGCCGGTTGATCTTTGTGGACCACCCGTATGGACTCTAAATATCCCATAGTGAAATCATCATCGGGTTTTAGTGTCGGAGTCCTAGTCAAACGTCGGACAAGTAGACCATAGGACCTTACAAGGCGGGTAAAAAAAGTGCCCCATTGATGGGACTCCCGGATCTAGAAATAGCAGCCTTACTTCCCAAATAATTAGCCAAATGATATGGAATATTATAGAAGACGCTCGGTGTAACTTGTTGGATAAGGTGTCTAAGTCCATAACTATTTCTGGTATGTACTTGACCCGACCCGGCATGGTCCATTTGGGTTTCATGGCATCATGCAATTGAATAAACTAAATGAGAGAAATAACACTTATGGTTTATTAATATATTATAAGTTCTAGTATATTAATAATATTATTTAATTAGTTTTGATCAAGAATTAATTTAGAATTAATTAAGTGATCAAAAGATAACTAATTAGATATATGGGTAGATTATGTAAATCTTCCATATCTTATATAGTGGGCTAAGAGGCTCCATGGATTGTCAAGCTGGGTTCCACCCATAGGATGGTCCATGGATTCAACCCATGGATCAAGAAATGAAGAGTCATGTTACATTAGGGTTTATCTAATGCAACACACTATATAAGCAATGTGTTTCTCCCCAAAATCAGCTACACTAACTAGAAGAAGAGGGCGTAGCCGATTTTGAAAGTGTTAGAGTGTTCTCTCAAGTTTGTTCATTGCATTTGGTGTTGTGTGAAGCATTTGAGGTATCACACTTGAGGTGCTAGGCTCACAAGGTTTTAAGTAACACTTTCAACAACAAGGTATGTAGTTCTATCTTTCATTTAAAGAAAAATTGTTCCCCATGTATGCTAGATAGGAACATAACCTTGGAAATCAACTTTTCATTATAATTAGACAAACATAGATCCAAGGTTATTAGGGTTGCATGTACACTTAGGAAGTGTTAGAATGCTCAAAACCCATCAGTAGTATCAGAGCCTAGGCTTGTTTGTTGATTATTTGTGCAAACTGCTTAAAAATTCAATTTTCTGCTTTCTGCTCGTATGAACTCGCCGAGTCCATGGGGGGACTCGACGAGTCCATGACCAAATGCAAGCTACTCGTCGATTTTTTCTTGCACTCGACGAGTAGAGGCTACAGTTTTCAAAATTTCGACTTGTGTTGCTGGAAATGGACTAGAAACATTACCCTAAATTGTTTTGGTACTAGAAAACATGTTTTAGATGTTGTAATGTTTATGCTAATCCATTTACAACGACAATTATCAAAATTACAAGATTTTAAGTATAATTTTTGATTCTTGAAAGTGTTCATATTCATGTTCTTGTTCTTATGTTGTTTAGATGATCATAGTAATTGTTTGTAACCTATGTGGTAGATTATTTCATGATCATTATGTGTTTTAATGGAGTCCATAACTTGTCCTCAAGTTATGGAAAACCAAAAGTCACTTTGTTAAAAGCCATTAAAAGAACACTTGAGTTATAAAAAATGAAGAGTCTTCATTTTTTAATACTCTATTAACTCATAAGTTACAAGAAATGAAAAGTTTTGAAAGTTTACAAAACTTGCCCTCAAGTTTTGGAACAAGTAAAGTCTTGATTAAAACTTTAGTTCCAACCCTTAGAATTTTAAAAGTTAAAATTCAACCCTTATACTTTATAATATTATAAGTTAATAATATATATATATATATATATATATATATATATATATATATATATATATATATATATATATATATATATATATATATATATATATAAGATCAAGACGTCTAACCGCTAGTACGCCTCATTCACGAAGCCGGTCTATAAGGAGGGTATAAGGTTGTTGCCTATAAAATGGCAACTTAATGGGTGTCCAATCTCACCCACCGCTTCCTTGATCGGTGGAGGGTCGTTAACCAAATGGGTAGACAAGGACTTATAAATTCTCATTAAAAGTATGATGAATATATTAAAGTAACCAAATGCGTTTATTAAATTCCCAATCTTAGTTACTTTAGGAAAAATGTGAATAAGGTACTAATCCATGAAATTACACTTTACACTTTTTTTAAGTCGTTAGTGGAGCGTGTGTGGTTAACCGGCACAGTAACTTGAACTTAACAAGGTAGGTAAAGAGTGACTTAATGTTTATCATAGTATTGATGGAGCGTGTGTGGTTAACCGACACATCGATTGAGGGGTCATACTTTAAGGGTACCAAGTGATTTGCATGGTTACTTCACACCTCGTTTTGTGATTCTCGGCATCCCAGTCACAAAACTTGGAGGGCACACTCTAGATTGAAACATGCCATTGAAAAGATCAATGAATCTCAAAGAATCTAGGAATTTCTAAGAACCAATTAAAAACCTAATATCAATATTTCATTTTTCATGGTGGAAATTGGTGAATCGTCATTCACCTACCTTTCAAATATGTTATTACTTAGATTACAACATACCTCTTCTAAGTATAATATATTGTGACTGGGTCCTAGCCTTAATATTACATTTGGGTGTTTTATTTAGGATTATCTCAATATCTAAACTAAACTTTTCTTCTTTTCAGATGTCTGCAAACACTATAATTGAAATCTACTTAGTTATATTCATAAAAACATCCCTTATGCTCCGCATGATACAAAAGGGGTAAAGATATCTAAAAGTTTGCCAGATTTTATAGAATTACATCAGTTTTAAGTTTCGAAAACATTTATAGTTTGCTTGTATTCCCCCCCCCCCCTTGAAAACATTGAAAAACTCGGAAAAGGCGTAGGGGTATGAACTCACCAGACGAGAAATGTGTCGGTTGGAAGCTAATTGTCAGTTCGGGGCATGAAAACACGGGAGGTTCCTATGTAATATGAACAGATACATAATTTTTATCTAATTAGACCTTGATCTATTAATTAAATAAGAATAAACACTTCTAGACGCGAAAACACTTCAATTCAAGTGTTTGGAGTGACCCCGGTGACATCTGCGAGGGTATAGGGCCAAGATATGGAGTTTTCCCTTCAAGAGTAAACTCCTAAAGGAGATTACGGCCCATAGAACATATCCCCATGATTTTACGGCCGTAAACTCATGGGTGGTGGGTTCTTGGTTGCTAAATGGCCTTATAACACTTGTGGGGTGATGATAGGATCAAATCTAGGGCATAGGAAGTGGTTTAACTATCAAAGGGACCATTTAATGGAGTTTACGGCTATAAACTAGGAGTTTAAAGCCTTAAACTCTCTCACAGCCAATCCGTATGTGTTTTAGTGGTCCAAGATTAATCACATGTGATTTAACTCATTTTACAAGTCATCGGATGAAGTTAAGGCACCATTTGACCCATTTATAGGAGTTTACGGCCCAGGAACCCATCCTTGGGGGGTTTACGGTCGTGAACTCCTAAGGGGGTAGTTTTCTTGATGATTAAGGTCCCTAACATACTTGTGAATGGTTCTAGACATTATTCCAAGGCTTAGGAGGTGTTTAAGGGGCATTTTAACACCTTAGAAGGTGCTTACGGCCTAAGAAAAGGGGTTTAAAGTCCAAGCATGTTCTTGGGACGTAAACTCATGTTTACCCCTCAATTGTTGAGTTTTTGGTGTTCCAAGTCCAGTCTTGAAAGCCCCTAAGTCATATTTAAGCTCTAAAGGTGGTTTGGAAGGGTTTTGGGGCTCCAAAACCTCATTTAGGTGTGTTTGTGGCCTAGGGCTGTTCCTGGGCCGTAAACACATGTTTATGGTCCTTTTTCATAATTTAAACACGAATTTGAAGGCTAAAGATGTTATACTATGAGCTAGGATGGATTACATACCTAATTAGAGCTTGAAAGGGGGTGATTTTTGGATCAAAAGCTTAGATATGTAGAGAGAGTAGAGAGTGGTTGAAAAAGCTTCAAATAAAGTTCTTTGAACTTTATATATGGGTCGAGTTTGAGACACGGTGGAATTCTACCCGATACTGACGTTTACCGAGGCTTTTGGTCGTACCCGATTAAGTGTTTGTAACCCGATGTGGTCGTAACTAAAAATTATCCAATTATGTATCGAAAGTGTTTTCACGTGTTTCTAACATGTTTGGATACTTACGAGGTCATAATAAAAGTCTTAAATTAAATGACCTAATCCAAAATGTTAACGGGAAAATTGAAAGACAAACGGGTTTTACCGACGGGAGTGGGTTACAACGACGGAACAATTTACGGGTTGTCACAGCATTCCACCCTAATATCTTAATGGATAAACACACTTCTAAATGCAAAATTTCTATGACGTTTCACTAAATTTATCCTCTCTCTCGACTCACCCCACACTTATTTTCAATTGTGGGTCTCGACTCAGGACTCTAGACTCTAAACAACCCTTGGCTAGACACATACACTCTCGACTCAACCTTCTTTTTCGAGACTCCAAAGCAAATCTGAAATAAAGTCACCAAAGGACGACTAAAAGTAACATAATAGGTTATAAGTCTTACAAACCATAACAAGTTTAAAAACTAAACAAATTCAAACCAAACGAAAAACCAAAAACTAAATAAAAACAAAATAAGAACTCAATCGTCATCTTCTTCATCCCGTGCTCCACTTGTACCGGCTCCATCTCCCCCTTGACCTCGATACTCACTCCACCTAGGGAAAATTGGGTAATGATACCCCAGGTGAGGAGGTTGCTCCACATGCAAACGTTGGACCAGATTTTCCACAGTCCCTCCAATCCAATTAATACTTAACGAAAGTTGGTCAAAATACCCTGTCATATCATGCCCAAAGTTGGCTCCTCCCATTGGTGTGGGTTGATGCACTGGCTGTCCTCTTTCTCCTCGTCCTCGCACATTCCTCCCCCCTCTTGTAATTGGTTGGGGCGTCGGTTGATCTTTGTGGACCACCCGTATGGACTCTAAATATCCCATAGTGAAATCATCATCGGGTTTTAGTGTCGGAGTCCTAGTCAAACGTCGGACAAGTAGACCATAGGACCTTACAAGGCGGGTAAAAAAAGTGCCCCATTGATGGGACTCCCGGATCTAGAAATAGCAGCCTTACTTCCCAAATAATTAGCCAAATGATATGGAATATTATAGAAGACGCTCGGTGTAACTTGTTGGATAAGGTGTCTAAGTCCATAACTATTTCTGGTATGTACTTGACCCGACCCGGCATGGTCCATTTGGGTTTCATGGCATCATGCAATTGAATAAACTAAATGAGAGAAATAACACTTATGGTTTATTAATATATTATAAGTTCTAGTATATTAATAATATTATTTAATTAGTTTTGATCAAGAATTAATTTAGAATTAATTAAGTGATCAAAAGATAACTAATTAGATATATGGGTAGATTATGTAAATCTTCCATATCTTATATAGTGGGCTAAGAGGCTCCATGGATTGTCAAGCTGGGTTCCACCCATAGGATGGTCCATGGATTCAACCCATGGATCAAGAAATGAAGAGTCATGTTACATTAGGGTTTATCTAATGCAACACACTATATAAGCAATGTGTTTCTCCCCAAAATCAGCTACACTAACTAGAAGAAGAGGGCGTAGCCGATTTTGAAAGTGTTAGAGTGTTCTCTCAAGTTTGTTCATTGCATTTGGTGTTGTGTGAAGCATTTGAGGTATCACACTTGAGGTGCTAGGCTCACAAGGTTTTAAGTAACACTTTCAACAACAAGGTATGTAGTTCTATCTTTCATTTAAAGAAAAATTGTTCCCCATGTATGCTAGATAGGAACATAACCTTGGAAATCAACTTTGCATTATAATTAGACAAACATAGATCCAAGGTTATTAGGGTTGCATGTACACTTAGGAAGTGTTAGAATGCTCAAAACCCATCAGCAGTATCAGAGCCTAGGCTTGTTTGTTGATTATTTGTGCAAACTGCTTAAAAATTCAATTTTCTGCTTTCTGCTCGTATGAACTCGCCGAGTCCATGGGGGGACTCGACGAGTCCATGACCAAATGCAAGCTACTCGTCGATTTTTTCTTGCACTCGACGAGTAGAGGCTACAGTTTTCAAAATTTCGACTTGTGTTGCTGGAAATGGACTAGAAACATTACCCTAAATTGTTTTGGTACTAGAAAACATGTTTTAGATGTTGTAATGTTTATGCTAATCCATTTACAACGACAATTATCAAAATTACAAGATTTTAAGTATAATTTTTGATTCTTGAAAGTGTTCATATTCATGTTCTTGTTCTTATGTTGTTTAGATGATCATAGTAATTGTTTGTAACCTATGTGGTAGATTATTTCATGATCATTATGTGTTTTAATGGAGTCCATAACTTGTCCTCAAGTTATGGAAAACCAAAAGTCACTTTGTTAAAAGCCATTAAAAGAACACTTGAGTTATAAAAAATGAAGAGTCTTCATTTTTTAATACTCTATTAACTCATAAGTTACAAGAAATGAAAAGTTTTGAAAGTTTACAAAACTTGCCCTCAAGTTTTGGAACAAGTAAAGTCTTGATTAAAACTTTAGTTCCAACCCTTAGAATTTTAAAAGTTAAAATTCAACCCTTATACTTTATAATATTATAAGTTAATAATATATATATATATATATATATATATATATATATATATATATATATATATATATATATATATATATATATAAGATCAAGACGTCTAACCGCTAGTACGCCTCATTCACGAAGCCGGTCTATAAGGAGGGTATAAGGTTGTTGCCTATAAAATGGCAACTTAATGGGTGTCCAATCTCACCCACCGCTTCCTTGATCGGTGGAGGGTCGTTAACCGAATGGGTAGACAAGGACTTATAAATTCTCATTAAAAGTATGATGAATATATTAAAGTAACCAAATGCGTTTATTAAATTCCCAATCTTAGTTACTTTAGGAAAAATGTGAATAAGGTACTAATCCATGAAATTACACTTTACACTTTTTTTAAGTCGTTAGTGGAGCGTGTGTGGTTTACCGGCACAGTAACTTGAACTTAACAAGGTAGGTAAAGAGTGACTTAATGTTTATCATAGTATCGATGGAGCGTGTGTGGTTAACCGACACATCGATTGAGGGGTCATACTTTAAGGGTACCAAGTGATTTGCATGGTTACTTCACACCTCGTTTTGTGATTCTCGGCATCCCAGTCACAAAACTTGGAGGGCACACTCTAGATTGAAACATGCCATTGAAAAGATCAATGAATCTCAAAGAATCTAGGAATTTCTAAGAACCAATTAAAAACCTAATATCAATATTTCATTTTTCATGGTGGAAATTGGTGAATCGTCATTCACCTACCTTTCAAATATGTTATTACTTAGATTACAGCATACCTCTTCTAAGTATAATATATTGTGACTGGGTCCTAGCCTTAATATTACATTTGGGTGTTTTATTTAGGATTATCTCAATATCTAAACTAAACTTTTCTTCTTTTCAGATGTCTGCAAACACTACTGCTTCTGGCTCTAATCCTAATGGCTCCTTTTCTCTAATGAACTTGTGTGGGAAAGTCACTTTTGATGGGTCCAACTTTAATGAATGGATCATAAACATCCGAATGATTTCCCGCTACGAGGATAAAGAATATGTTCTCGATAAGGAGCTTAAGGAGATTGATGAGACAATTGCTACTCCTCAACAGATCGCTGACTTTAGGGCACATGAAAGGGATGCCACCAAGGTGGCATGCATCATGATGGATACTATGACAGCCGATCTCCAAAAGTCCTACGAGGACTTCTACCCTTTTGAAATGCACCAAGATTTGATGGAAAGATACCATCAAAGTGTAAGACAAGAGAGGTATGAAATCAGCTCCTCCATGATAACAACCCGAATGAAGGATGGTGAACCCATCATGGGCCACATGCAGAAAATGCAAAGATTTATGGACCGATTGCTGAAGCTCAGTGTGAACTTCCCCGAGGAACTTGCAATATATATCATTTTGCACTCCCTACCATCTTGCTATGATCAATTCTGCATGACGTATCACATGAACAAGGAAGAGGTCATTCTCAACAAACTTCAAGGACTCTTAAAGACCGCGGAAAGTGGTCTTAAGGGTAAGGCGGTTGTTACTACTCCTACTCCTACCAACTCCGCCCCTGTCTTGGCAATCGGGAAAGGACGAGGGAAGAAGAGAAAGAGTTCTTCGAAGGGTACCAAGGCTAGGACCCTTGATGGCTCTTCTTCAAGTGGAACCAAGAAAGGTTTCGTCACTCCTTCTTCTGAACCAAAAGAGGATGGATGCTTCTATTGCCATGAAAAGGCACATTGGAAGCGGAACTGCCCAAAGTACCAACAAGATGTGAAGGATGGGAAAGTTAAACCCAACCATGCAGGTATTTACACTGTCTTATCTAATAACTCACCCCATTCTAACTCATGGATCCTTGATACCGGTTATGGTATTCATATCTGTTCTGATTTGTAGGGACTAAGAAGAAGTGAGAATGTGGAGCAAGGAAGAATAAACTTGATCATGGGAAACAGGAAAGATTCACCTGTCACCAAGATTGGAGTTTATACTTTATCGCTAAGTAGTGGGTTTAGTTTATATTTGAATAAATGTTGTTATTCTCCATAAATGGCAAGAAACATGATTTCCTTTCATGCATTGTATAAACAAGGTTTCACCTTTTCATTTGATAATGAAGTTGGTTCGATTAATGCTTTCTTTAATAATGTTCTTTATTTTGAAGCAGTACCTTGTGATGGCGTGTATGAAACTGTATCTATGGTTGATAACTTAGGAAATAATGTATTGTGTGTTGATTCTGTTAATAATAATAACTTGGATAAAGCATCATTATGGTATTGTCATCTTGGACATATAAGCAAGAAATCCATAGGCCAACTCCAAAAGGATGGAGTCTTGGAGTCATTTGACCTAAAGTCAAATGACAGTTGCGATTCATGCTTACTTGGAAAAATGACAAAGTCACCCTTCACAGGTTCCTGTGAGAGGGATGAAGGTTTTCTGGATCTTGTACACACGGATGTGTGTGGACCCTTCAAACATGCCACAAGGGATGCTAATCGTTATTATTTGACTTTTACTGATGATTACAGTAGATATGGATATTTCTACTTAATCAAGCATAAGTCAGAGACTTTCGAAAGGTTTAAAGAATTTAAATATGAAGTCGAGAATAAATTGGGCAGGAACATTAAGATGCTTCGATCCGATCGAGGTGGTGAGTATCTTAGTTCAGAGTTCCTCAACTATCTTAGGGAATGTGGGATTCTCTCACAATTGACACCTCCCAGAACACCGCATTTGAATGGTGTGGCTGAGAGGTGTAATCGAACCTTGTTGGATATGGTTCGTTCCATGATGAGTCGAGCTTCGCTACCAATCTCATTCTGGGGGTATGCCTTAGAGACTGCCGCCCATATCCTTAATCTAGTCCCTACAAAGAAAGTTGCCAAAACTCCTCACGAGATGTGGACTGGTAAAGTACCCAAACTAGACCACATCAAGATTTGGGGTTGTGAGGCTTTCGTGAGACGTGAGGCTCATGATAAGCTTGAACCCCGAAGCGAGAGGTGTATTTTCTTCGGCTACCCACATAAATCCTTTCGTTACCTTTTCTACAGACCCAGTGATAATGTGGTCTTTGTAGCAAGAAGAAGAGTCTTTCGTGAGAGAGAATTTGTAAGCCAAGGAGATAGTGGGAGGAAAATTGACCTTGAAGAACTTCAAGAGTCAAGTGGTGAAGGAACTTCAAACCCTAGCCCTCAACTTGAGGAGGAAACTCCTGTTGAACCAATTGACGAGTCTTTACCTCTGAGGCGATCCACGAGAGTTAGGAATGCACCTGAGCATTACTATAGGTTCCATATTACTGCGGAAGGTGATACACATATTAGTGATAAGACACTAGTAGGTATGGATGAACCCAACAGTTACGTGGAAGCCATGGAAGGCCCCGAGTCTGCTAAATGAAAAGAGGAAATAGACAACGAGATACAATCCATGTATGACAATCAAGTTTGGAACTTGGTTGAGAATGTACCAGGTCGTAAGATTGTAGGGTGCAAATGGATCTTCAAGAAGAAGACCGACATGGATGGTAATGTACACACTTATAAGGCACGACTGGTTGCAAAGGGATTCTCTCAAACTCCAGGATTGGATTATGATGAGACCTTTTCTCCAGTAGCCAAGATTAAGTCTATTAGGGTTATGTTATCCATAGCTGCATTTCATGACTATGAAATATGGCAAATGGATGTCAAAACTGCTTTCTTTAATGGAAAGTTGACGGAAGATGTTTACATGAGTCAGCCAGAAGGTTTTGTCAGCAACGAGTACCCTAATAGAGTGTGTAAGCTTGAGAAATCCATTTATGGATTAAAGCAAGCACCTCGCATATGAAATATTTGCTTTGATGAGAAAGTCAAGAAATTTGGTTTTTCTAGGAGTGAAGATGAATCTTGTGTGTATGTCAAGGCTAGTGGGAGTATAGTTAGCTTTTTGGTATTGTATGTGGATGACATACTACTCATAGGAAATGACATCCCAACTCTGCAGGAAGTCAAGTCCTGGCTTGGGAAGTGTTTCTCTATGAAGGACCTAGGAGAAGCTGCCTATATTCTAGGGATAAGGATTTTTAACCGGAGTAAAAAACTAATTGGACTTAATCAAAGTACCTACTTGGACAAGGTGCTTAAGAGACTCAGCACACAAAACTCCAACAAAGGAGAGTTACCTATCCAGAGTAATGCCAGATTGAGTAAAGCTCAGAGCTTAAGTACTGAGGCTGAGATAGTAGAAATGAGTCAAGTACCTTATGCTTCGGCTGTAGGATCGATCATGTATGCTATGACGTGTACTCGACCTGATGTAGCCTTTTCCTTGAGCATGGTTAGCAGGTATCAGGGGAACCCTGGCATGGCACACTGGACTGCAGTAAAGAATATCCTCAAGTACCTACGGAGGACTACGGAATGGGTCCTTACCCACGGCGTGAGTGATGACATGAGAGTTGTAGGGTATAGTGATGCTGGCTTCCAGACTGATAGGGATAATTTCCGCTCTCAGTCGGGCTGGGTCTTTACCCTAAACGGAGGAGAAATCACTTGGAAGAGTTCCAAGCAGGAGACAGTGCTGATTCCATTTGTGAATCAGACTATATAGCAGCGAGCGAAGCAGCAAAGGAGGCAATATGGCTGAAGAACTTCATTGGAGACCTTGGAGTTGTACCAGCTATAAAGGAACCTATGGAAATTTTCTGTGATAGTGAAAGTGTTGTTGCCTTAGCTAAGGAACCAAGGGATCATGGGAGATCCAGACACATCGACAGAAAATATCATTTTATCAGACATCTCATAGAAGAAAGAATCCTCGTTGCAAAGAGGGTATCATCAGATGAGAACCTAGTAGATCCTGTCACGAAGGGACTGAGTAGGGCTAAGCATCTTCAGCATGCTCAGAGCATAGGGCTAAAGGATGATATAAGTTTTAGTAGTTAGATAAATTATGAAATTTGTAAAGTGTAATTGACATTTGATGATAAATAATAGTTGGTTGTTTATTTATGAGTAAAGTGTTACTATCTTTTGTCAATCATTTACTATAATTTCTTTTGCATGTTTTGACTTCCAGAATATTATGTTGTGTTTCTACATATTATTCAAATCTCCACAGTCAGTCATATGTTGGAAGTAGATATAAATTAAGACTGTCATGAAGTTGGTTGTAGGTGTCAAGGTTAAGGACAAAACTTCATGAGTACTTATAAGTTCTGAGTACTGGAATCAACCCACGCTCACTGGAATCACTTCATGGAATTTATCTCGAGTGATCGTGAGACGGTAATATCACATAATTCTTCAAACCTAGAGATATAATTTGTTACTTATGAGTTGGTTATGCCTTGATTGTACGTAAACGCATTGGTAACTCGATGTTATAAAACGTGCTTTTGTGTATAATTCAATGAGTAGTAGAACAAACATATGAGTCGAACTTTATCTGTTCCTTCTTGGATTAGAAGCTGATATCTGGGACCCACGATGATTTTGTTTTGACCTATGTACCGGGCCCGGTCAGAACTAAATTGATGTGTTCAATTAAGTTCTTTATCAAACAAATCAAAAATCGGGAAACAAACTGCTGGACAATAAGTAAGACATTGTTCCATGTATTTGTCCGCCTGATATCTAGAACAGAGGATTATGTGATCACTTATCTTAAATGGCGTATCAATATTTTCTCAGTTCCGAGAAACCTTGAAAGAGCCACGATTGCTGACCGGTTCCTGAAGTATTACCGTTATAGTTATTAGACTTATCCAAGTGGGAGACTGTTGGATAAGGTGTCTAAGTCCATAACTATTTATAGTATGTACTTGACCCGACCCGACATTGTCCATTTGGGTTGCATGACATCATGCAATTGAATAAACTAAATGAGAGAAATAACACTTATGGTTTATTAATATATTATAAGTTCTAATGTATTAATAATATTATTTAATTAGTTTTGATCAAGAATTAATTTAGAATTAATTAAGTGATCAAAAGATAACTAATTAGATATATGGGTAGATTATGTAAATCTTCCATATCTTATATAGTGGGCTCAGAGTCTCCATGGATTGTCAAGCTGGGTTCCACCCATAGGATGCTCCATGGATTCAACCCATGTATCAAGAAATGAAGAGTCATGTTACATTAGGGTTTACCTAATGCAACACACTATATAAGCAATGTGTTTCTCCCCAAAATCGGCTACACTAACTAGAAGAAGAGGGCTTGGCCGATTTTGCAAGTGTTAGAGTGTTCTCTCAAGTTTGTTCATTGCATTTGGTGTTGTGTGAAGCATTCGAGGCATCACACTTGAGGTGCTAGGCTCACAAGGTTTTAAGGAAGATTTTCAATAACAAGGTATGTAGTTTTATCTTTCATTCAAAGAAAAATTTTTCCCCATGTATGCTAGATAGGAACATAACCTTGCAAATCATCTTTGCATGATAATTAGACAAACAGATCAAAGGTTATTAGCGTTGCATGTACACTTAGGAAGTGTTAGAATGCTCAAAACCCATCGTAACTATGGTCCAAAGAAAGAAAAAATTAAGGCTAGTGTCCTTATCCCCATGTCTTTTGTGGTTGATGGAAAAACCAATCAACCTATGAAGCAAATGGTGAATTTGGGATCTTATTTGACTCTCCTGGGAGACCCCCAAATGAAATGTCCCATTGGCAATGGATACCCAAAGTTCCAATCCCGAAGTGCCCGATAAATATTCTCGTGCTACCGTTCTCATTAAAAGCTCAAATGCAAGCAATTGTGTTTCACTTTGCTCATAAATTCCAATTCTCCAAGCAAACTCAATCAAACTGCACTCCCGGAACTGACAACCAAGACGAAATACAAGCGTCCTTGGATAAAATGGATCAATTGTGGCGGCTTCAAAAGAAACATAAGAGAAAATGTCCACGCAAAGGTCCTGGTAGATGGGCTAACTTATAGCAAATAAGTTCCTCCACCCGTTACATGTAAAAGAAAAATCATCTATCGCAAAATGCTTGGTTAATAAGGGAGCCATCCTTTCCATCAACCCAATTTCTTCAAAAGGCACCCAATCAATAGTAGGTGAAATGGAAAACTCCCAGTTGTGTATCCATCCTAATTTATTCGTGAAGTTGGTTGTAACACTGGTTGACATGTCAACTAGAAGACGGTATAGAATGTGGCGTGATGATACATGTCCTTGGAATTGCTCATTGGATCCTCTTGAAGCCATTTTCTACAAGACAAAAAAAAACAAGAAAAACAATACACAAAGTTCCTCTTGTTAAACTGATTAGCAGTAAACAGAATACTCACAGACCAGGTCTCACTTCATGACCATTATGGCTCACGTCGTGATTTCTTCACTTCAGACGAAAATCGGGCATGAGAGTGACAAAATCGGGGCTATTTTCTTGCTGGGACTTTATTCTAACCTAATCCTAAACATATACACCCCATATGCAACACAAATTTCTAACATTTAGGGAAATAATTTTTCATTCAAATAAACTAAAAACCCTAAACCTTAAATTAACCAACTAAGTCAAAATTAAGCATAAACAATAGGAACGGTGTACCTTAAAGTGATGCAAACGTGAGCACAAGAGTAAAATATGGTAAAAATCATTGAAATCAAACGTGAGTGGGAGGGGGACCAAGAACTTTCGGCTGCTGAAGAATTAGATAATGGTAGGTCAACTTAGTCTGCTTTCTTATTTCTGTGGTCCCGATTCATCCCGTCTCATGTCGTGAGCCATAATGCCTCATGTCGTGAGCTTGTTTTTGGGTTAATATAAGTCAGTCTAATTAAAAAGATGAAATGGGCCATTATACTTATTGGATTATTATTATTAATGGTTGAGAGAAAATAATGCGTAACAATATTACAGCCCGTGTCTTTATTTGGACTCACGTCGTGAGCCTTAGGCTCACGTCGTGAGATCGTAAAAAAAACTTCATTTAGAACTTTTTAATTTTTATACCTTTCAATCTAGGACCCCCACACTCAATTTTTCATTAAAAAAGATTCTGATATGATGAATTGATCAAATTCCTAAGTTGAAAATGAAAAAACTAAAATAGAAAATAAAATGCAAACCAAACTCGGGTTGCCTCCTGAGAAGCGCTTCTTTTTTATGGAGTCATGAGCCAGACTCTGTGCCTCCCTGTGTTGAATCTTTAGATGCACCCATCACCAGCTGGATTTTCTGCTCCTTCCATCGCCTTTTGTATGCTTGAACACGTCGAATGTATGCCTTTTTCGAATTTTCCTTTTTAGCCTTCACCTCATCTATGTCAAGCTTTCTTTTTGTACCTTTTTTCCAATTTTTCTTCATTCTTCTTTAGCCCCATAGGAACCTTCTCTTCTTTTGCCACTGGAACCGACTCCTTGGAAGTAGCCTCGTCTTCATCACTCTACAATTCATCGCTTTCCTCACTCACCAAAGTTTTTGGTTTTGTGTAGGTAATGACTTCAACAAAGAACGAGACGGATGCTCTCGGTTTGGTGCATTTGACTTGATGGATTGTCTTGATTTCTTCCTCCATGAACTTTTCCAATTCTTCAAGATCATTATCTTCTTCCATGTTGAACACCTCACCTTTAACATCTTCTCCTTGAAAACCATCTTGCATTCCAAAAGTCTCCTCGCTATCACCAACCCTCAATGTAAGCTTGGATTCACGAACATCAACTAAAGCTCTAGCAGTTTTAAGTAGAGGGCGACCAAGAATAGTTGGGACATTAACATCCTCCATCATATCCATAATCACAAAGTCAACTGGGAAACAAATTTCCCAATTTTAACAAGGATGTCTTCAACAATTCCCCTCGGGTGAGTCATCAAACGATTGGCCATGTGGATGGTTATCTTTGTAGCCTTCATTTTTTGAATATTCAGCTTTTGATAGAATGAATAGGGCATCAAATTCATGCTAGCCCTAGAATCGGCTAAAGCATAAGTCCTCAAATTGTTACAAAACTCACATGGAAGAGTGAAGCGTACGAGATCTCCCATCTTCTTAGGTATCTCTCCCAATACAGCTCTTGAACTTTGTTCAACATGAATTACTTTAGAATTCTTCTTTAATTGTTGAGGAGTATCTATAAGATCTTGTAGGAACTTTGCGTATTCTGGAATTTTTGAAAGTGAATCTATAAAAGGGGTATTAATAGGAATACCCTTTATTTGCTGAATAAACTCAAAATGTTCCTTTTCTAGTGGACTGAGATGTGCTTGAGACGGAAACGGCAAAGGCGGTCGGTAAGCTGGAATGAGATCTGAATTTTTCTGTTCAGACTGAGCCCACGTCGTGAGCATGGCGGGCTCACGACATGAGTATGGTAATTCAGCAACATCTTCATTTTCGGGTTTTGTCTTCTTTGGCTTTGGTCCGAATGGCTTTGGCTCCAATTCTAGGGCTCCTAAAAACTCAGAGATTGCCTCTTCTTCAGTATCAAAGTTGTAAGTTGGCCAATTTGAGCTTCAAGGTTATTGATGGAAGCTTGCTGATTTCTCAGTGAGTTTTGCTGGTCAATCATCATGGCTTGATGATTTTTCATCAAGGTTTTTTGTTCCATCATCATTGTTCTTTTATCCTTTAATGCTGCATCAGTTTCATCATGTCTCTTCTCTGAAGCTTCCATGAAATGAACCAACATAGACTCCAAATCAACTTTCTTCTCAGCTAGTGGTTGCTCTTTTTGGTAAAAACCCCGACCAGTATGCCTGAATTTCTCCTCCTTCTGTTTCTTGTACTCATCATAACGCAGCTACTCCTTCTTTGGCATCCTCCAATCATCATCATACTTGTCCCCACTTGACTAGCAAACTAAGCCTTCTTGTTCCCATAATGATCCAAATGGCAATCTTTAGTCAAGTGTGGCCCACTTCATTTCTCACATCAAACTCTTATTGCATGAATTAATTGGTCCATTTGGGCCAATCTCCGGTCCATAGTATTGAGCATCGCCATCATAGCAGCCATCTCTTTAGAATGTGCTCCCCTACTGCCTTTTGCTCCATCTTGTCTTCGGTTGTGGTACTTAAGAGAGTTTCTTGAAAATTCTTCTACTAACTCCTTGACCTCCCTTGTATTTTTCTTTATCAATGGCCCTTGAGAATCAAGGAGTTGTCTTGTCATTACATTGAACCCATCATAGAAAATAGACATCTCTTGTTGAACATTTATATCATGTTGAGGGCAATTCCTTAACAACCCCTTGTAGCGCTCCCAAGCTTCATATAATGACTCCCCCGGTTGTTGCTCAAAGTTTTCTATTGCCTTCATGAGTTTAGCTATCTTGGAAGGTGGGCAAAACTAATCTAGAAATTGATCACGCATTTGAGCCCAAGTAGTGATTGTACTAGGAAGAAGTGCTTTCAACCAGTCTTTTGCAGGTCCATTGAAAGTGACGAGTAGCATCCTTAGTAAGATGGTATCTCTATTGACATTCGGGACATTGTAGTCATGGTTGTAGAACTCGCTACTCGGTACCTACTCGGCCGACTACCGAGTAGCGAGTACTCGAGGGTACTCGGGAATACTCGGGGAGTACTCAGATTCGGTAATTCATATAGAAATATTTTAAGGGAAATTATATATGTCAAAATCATAAGTTAAAACCATAAGTTGAATGAAATATATAACAAAATTAGATACATGTGAATACACAAAAACTAAGAAAACACACAATGGTCCCACTTCGTGAATAATTATAGAAAATTGAAGAAATATATGTAATAATTATCACATATGTGTGTTTTAAATAATAAATCATTAAGTATACTATACATATTAATCATCGAGTTGGCTGAGTTTTACAATAGTGTTCGCTTCAATAAGGGGCCGGTCGGGGAGTACTCAGATTTTGTAACTCGCCTCGGTAAGGGGCCGAGTAGCGAGTACTCGGACGAGTACTCGGCCAACTCGGCGAGTTTTACAACACCGATTGTAGTAGTCAGCAATGCCATTGACCTGATCGAGATTATTAAATGCATCCTAATGATGCTTCCCATAAAATGGGATATCCTTAAGTGCAGTCAGGATGTGTCCCTTCAACTCGAATGTGGCAGTGGCAGGTATCGCTGGTTGTACTAAACCTGGACTAACATCATCTCGAATTCGCTTCTTATAAGCTCCCATTGACATTTCTTCAATGTTTTCCATCTTGTTTCTTGGATCGTTCTAAGGTTCACTCGTATAAAGTCCAAACTTGGTCTCAGAGTCGTACTCGGATTCGGTTGGGAAAGGTATTTGATCTTTGTTTTCAACCTTGCTCTTGTTTTTTGAAGATGAACTCGACTCTTCTGTTTTCTTCCCCAACTTCTTTGAGAATACAGACTTGAATTCTTGTAAAGGTTTCTTCTTTGGTGTTTGATCATCTTTCACGTTCTTATCCTTCTTTTTGTGAAGGTCCGACTCTGGATCTGCAAGTGGTGGCATCAAAGGTGTGTTGGTACCTCTGGTCATGAACTCCTGCAAAGTGAACAAAATAAAAACATAAAATTGAACAAAAACTAAATAAAAACTTGCTACTGAATGGCCACCACGACGTGGTAAAGGCTACCACCTCGTGTTCTCGTAAAAAAGCAAATAGAAAATAAAAACAAAAAAAACAAGAAAATACTGAACTCACGTCGTGAGCTTAAGGCTCACGTCGTGAGTCTAGTGATGTAAAAAGAAACTAAGACGTATAAAGTAACTTTTTGCAAGTTTTACCCCGCAAAAAGGATCGATTTATCTAGAGCAAATAAATAAACTATCAAATAAGCCGTTCCCTGGCAACGACACCAAAAACTTTATGTGAGCAATTAACTACACCTAATTTTAATATTTATAACCTAACTACCTTAACTAACTAATTGCACCTAGGCAGTGTACCGAGTCAAAATTATAGAATAGTCGGGTAAGTCAAGTGTCGATCTCAGGGAATGGTATTGATTAGGTAACCTATATACTATGAAATAAACCTAAATTATCAACAAAGTTGGGGTCTTTATCTTATTTTACAAGACCAAATGAACTTAAGTCACGAAATTCAATCAATTACTACAAACACTCTTGTTTAGTTCGAATCTGCTTCTTCTTCAGGGTTAGCTAACAATTATGGATTATCAAGTTGCTTATTATTGTATTAGTAATTTAGGTCTAAATTTACCAATATTAAACTAATCCATGTAAAACTACGTATGGTCGCACACAATCAAACACATAATAAGTTGTAGATTATGAATTTGCTATGTAAGATTAGGAAAACACAATTATGGTCATAATTTATGTTCTCTAGCATAGCTAAGTTTATTTACTTCAATTTCGATCTAAGATTTTGGTCAATCCTAGCTCAAGCAACTTAATGTTCACTAAATGACTAGGTTTCAAGTTCATGTAATTTAATAATCACTAAGCTACACAGAACATGAATTCAAGCAACTGAAGAAACAAATATTAACATGTTAGGTAGTAACAAATCAAACACAAGCAATTTAACAACTAAATAAATCCATTATTAATAAGCTAAACCATAAGTCAGAAGCTTCATCTAGCTAAACAAGAGTAGCTAGATTCAGCTGCTCATAGCAACAAACAAACTAAAACAAATTATAATAGATGTCATAATGAATGTACCAAGCAAATAAGCTATTGATGTACTTTCCTCTCCTTTGATGATTAAAACCTTTTCCAGAACTTCTTCTCCTCTCAAAATCGTCTCTAGGTCTGCCTTCTATCAGCCAAAAGTCACCCAAATTGTAATGGCCAAGAGTATTTATAATTTCTGAATTTGCCTGCCTCATGTCATGAGAAATAACGTCTCACGTCGTGAGCATGCATCTATCCGTGTTATACAAGGTGTCTTCCATCCGGATGCATATCTTCTAGATTACTCCACTTACGTAGTGAGCCTTCAACTCTCACGTCATGAGTGCAAATTATTGTTAGATTCCTATCTTTTTTCTTTCAAGCCGTCATAGTTTCATGCGTTATCCATTTTGGTCCATTTCTTCGAAAATGCTTCACTTTGGCTGCAAACAAAAATTTATCCCTATAAGTACCATAATTCTATGCAAATAACCAAAATATTAATAAAAATATAAATAAATATTGCCTAAAAATATGTATAAATATGGCAATATATATACATATATATATATATATATATATATATATATATATATATATATATATATATATATATATATATATATATATATATATATATATATATGGTCGGGTTCCTATGACGACTCATTTTAAAGTGAGAACTCGTGAGTACACCATAAAAAATTTGAAAAAAAAAATCTTAAAAAAAACAAATAACAAAATCGAGCATATATTTATGTCCCAGAGAAAAAAATTGGAAAAACAATTTGGATCATTAAAATTGAATCATGGATCATAATGATGAAAAACTAAAAATTAAAATTGAATCATGGTTCAATTTTAATGCAAAATTTGTTTTCCAATTTTTTTTCTCCCAGACATAAATCTATTGTAATACTCATAAAAATTTGCACCGATTTAAAATATTTTAACTTATTCAAAAGCAATTAGGTTATTTCAACTTGTTTTCAAATGATTTTAAACATTAAAGTATCCCTAGAACCAAATAATCAAATCATGAAGTATGAGGAGCGGTACGATCACGCGTTCGCCTTGCCACAATCTCCTGAAGTACCTAAAACCAAAATACTGCAACTTTAAGCCCGAAAGCTTAGTGAGTTACCCCCAAAATACCAGCCACATATAACCATACTCATATCATATCTCAATACAGAACAACCATGGATATCAAGTCTACAGTGTGATTGGTCTGCCCGCACCGGAGCTTCAGTCCACCTGGTCCACTCTCTGAATCTAGCCATGTATATCAAGTCTACAATGTGATTGGTCCGCCCGCGCCGGGCTTTCAATCCACCTGGTCCACTCTCTAAGTCTACAGTATGACTGGTCCGCCCGCACCGGGCCTTCAGTTGGCCTGGTTCACTCTCCGAGCCTCGGCACGTCTGGACCGCCCTCTTGGGGCTTTCAGCCTATCCGGACCGCTCGCTGGGCCTTCGGTCTATCCGGTCCTCCCTGGGTATGTTGGCCTATAGCACAAAGCATGACCTGCCCGAACCCAATCCCAGCCAAACAACCATGTGCACAGAAAATAGTTAATCACATAAAAATCCTCACCTAAACAAACGAATCTATCAGATCATGCATCATAGCAACATCCTAACCAGGATACCGAACTAACCGGTCACTAACATAACATTACCCTACATAGCAGGATACCAACCTTAACAAGGTCACTAACATAAAACCATCCTAAAACCAGGATACCGACCTTAACCAGGTCAGTAACATAACACCATCCTAAAACCAGGATGCAGATCTAACAACTCAAAAACATATCAAACAAATACCCGGATTCCCATCCGATAAAGGGCTGGACTTGGTGCCTTAGACCCTGTTGATATAGTGAGGATAACTCACCTGGCAACTGCCGAACTAAATCACGAAAGCACAAACCCGAAGCATTGGCCTCCAACTCCAGCACCTATAATCATCAATGATCCAATGACATAAATATCCAAAAATTACCATAATACCCCTAAAGGTCAAACTGGCCAAAGTCCACGTTCCTGATTGACCCTACTCGCCGAGTCAACCCATTGACTCGCCGAGTTCCTAAGCTCAGGAAAATCTCATAACAAGACTCAACTCGCTGAGTCACCGTATGACTCGTCGAGTTCAACAATCTCCGAGTCCTATCCTATCCAACTCACTGAGTCACCACTCAACTCACTGATCAAAGTCTAACCAGAAGAGGTTGGGGGTTTTGCACTCTAACTCGCCGAGTCCAAGAATAGACTCGTCGGGTCTACGACAATCTTCATCAGACTCTCCAAGTTGTTCTTCCATTCGTCGAGTCCAAGCTCATCATCATATGACTCGCCGAGTTCACCCATACGGCTCGTTGAGTCACTATGCGACTCAATGCCTGAAGCCCTAGCCCAACTCGTCAAGTCATCTCCTAGACTTTCTGAGTTGATACGGGTATTCCCATAATCGAAAGATACAAATCTACTCCTTTGCACCAAACAGTAGATATAGGTCCCTAGAATGCATTAGCAACATAAAGTTGCTACCTTTATGTGCTTCATGTTCCATAATTCCAAAAACCAAGCTAGAAAGGAACTTAACTCATGCGGAATGGCTTTTGCATAGCAATTAGAAGGGCTTTCTGCATATTTGATCCAAATAGAACTCAGATCTGGAGTTTCAGCTCCAGATCTAACTCATGCACCAAGATCTCATCATATTATCTCCAGCCTAACTCTAAAACTCCATGAAAGATGGATCTAGAAAGGAGAAGGCCAAGAATAACGATTCATTACCTCGAAAATGACCTCCAACTGAAGAATATGCCGAATCTTCACAAATCTCCTTGATCCAAGCTCCTTGATCTTCAAGATCTCTTCACAAAATCACTTATCTAAGCTCCAAATTACTTCCAAGGACTCTCACTCACAATTTTAGGGTCTATGGATCTCAAAGGGTAGTAAGGGGGCTGAGGGGAGGACATTAAGTCCTTTAAATAGGGTGCAAACACTATGATTAGGGTTTCCCTCTTCCAGCACTGACTCGTCGAGTCCAGCCGCCAAATCGGCGAGTCCGGCCACTTATCACGTGCTCTTCACACTCTCTGACTCGTCGAGTCATAGCTCCAACTCGCCGAGTCCATCCTTCTAATAACACTTTACACCCCTGAACTCTTCCTTCTGAACTTAGGGTGTTACATCTATGCTTGATTTTATGATTTGTATTTATTCTCTCTCTCTCTCTCTCTATATATATATATATATATATATATATATATATATATATATATATATATATATATATATAAATTTTTTTAAGGTGTCCTTACATGAACTGGACTCTCTCTCTCTCTCTCTCTCTCTCTCTATATATATATATATATATATATATATATATATATATATATATATATATATATATATATATATATATATATATGAAAATAAGTTTACATAAGTTCTTTCAAATTTAAATTTAAAAAATAACACCCATCACCTATTAACAACAACACAAAGGCTAAATTTGATAAATTTATTATTGTGGGTTCTTTTTATGTGAGATTCATATATGTAAAAAAAATACAATTTAATGATTTTGCAATATACAGGTTTAATCGAAAAACAATTACTAATTAGGAGTTTAAAATATATATTGTGAAAATAATTGTTCAATCAAATTAACCTACCTATAATATTTTAATATTTTTAAATGAAATAGAATGAAATTTAAATTGAAGTTTGTTTTGGTCTAAAATCGAACAAAAAGATATCAATCAAATAGTATGAGAGGTGGTGTTGTGACTAATATGGATATGGAATCGAGATTGGAATGACACAAATGATTTACAATGAAAGTCATTGATCCTTGATATGATCTTCGACACAAAACTTTGAGAAGTAATCACATGCCATGTTTAATTTTATTAACGAAAAAGCAAGTTACAGAAATGAGATTGAGTATCTCTAGACTATGGGTGTAGTGTGAATTATACATGTGTATATATAACCTAGACTGGATAACTAGAAATCCTATATTTCTGGAATCCTGTTGAACAAGAATTTGCACATCATCTTGAATTGGTATCTCCATGTCTTTAGCTTGATTGAAACGATTCTTCAGAGTTAATGAATCTTTTGTTGACTAATTCTGAACACGTGAAGAATAAACAAGGAATATATTCGATAATTTTGTTAGGAAGTAATATTGATAATATTTAGGATCCTAAGTATATATATTTTAGGATTATAGTTATACTTCAAAATTCAGGATCCTGGTAATGTCTCAAGATATTGAATGCTAATAATCGCCCCCAAATTATAACTGCATAATATTCGTATTAATTTTGAATATTTAAAGAGTATAATTTAATTAATTGAGATAAAGAATTCAAAATTCAAACTCTAACGGATATAATTTTATCCGTTTACTTAGGCATGATTATCTGTCAAATCATTTCTCTCTCCTATGTGACCTCAAATAAATAAGCAATAAAGGTTCCTGATCCTTCTTTACTTCTTATAGCTTACCTATCAAGCGTTGTAAGAAGATTCTCCGTTCTCGAGCAAATAACCTGGTTCCATCTGGGGAGGATTTTGTTTATCAGAAATCTTTGCCTACAAGGAGACTTTTTCTTTTAACGATCATGACACTGGGTCCTTGAGGGAAAATGGAGCTTTCCGGCTAGTACCATCTTCAGTACTTTTGATGTTATGGTCCAGCTGGATTTTGTCTCTCCCACTTGGTTCTGTTTCCCCAAGTATCCTTTCTTTTTGGGCATGGCTTGCCCTTTCTCTGGAGCCATCTCTCAATTCTTTGATGTCACCAAAATTTCTTACATCCAAACTATGCATGTGATCTAAAGGATCCTTTTCTGGATTGATTGGTTGAATCAATCCATGGATCTTAAGATCAGTCTAACCGAGCTAGCTCATGTCTATGATATTTCAACTTTTTAGTCTTCTCGTTTCCTGTTTAAAGTCAAAACACATTTTATTCCAAAAACGAAACAAAATGATGGTGCCTGGAAAGAATACAATTTCTTTGTGAAATGCGAGTACATCCCTAATGGTGATCTCCTGCCAATGAAACGGGTTAAAAAGGGTAGGAGTTGATTCTTTATGTTAAGGGTCCTCAAATTCATAGTATCTTATTTCCTTTGATTTTATGCAACCAATAAGTTCGAGGATCTTGCTTCTGCTGCTGAGGACACTAAAGAGAAGATGGAGAATTTTCTTGCCTTGCCTGAAATTGAAAGAACCTTCATGTCTGAGCAGCCCAACTTCCAAGAGAGTTCACATACCACTTTCCTGATGTCTATTGGTAAGCACGTTAATGTCAGTCAGGATCCTGTGGAGAAGAAGAAGGATAATGAAGGAGAAGAAGGAGAGAAAAAAGAGGGTGACAGTGATCAAACCTTAGATGCATAGGTTTGATTATTTAAAAACAATTTTTATTTTTGGTTTCTAAATAATTTATTATTTTTTGTTGTGTTGGTGGGCAACCCTTTTTTAATTTTCATGCTTTGGTTTTATTATCTGTATTCGTGAATGGTTTGGCTGTAGAAATATGATTAAAGTAGATTTTTATAAGGGTCTTTAGGCGATTAGGATCCTAAAGAGTTTAGGTTTTATAGAAATTAATGAAATCTGAGATAGATAGTTGTTTGATTATGATCTTGACATATTTAGGATCCTATGATTTGAAAGGGAAAAGTTTTAGTTAAAAAGTAGGAAAAAAGGATCACTATTTCTTGTTTTTAGGACAACTTCAGGCATAGCAAACATATAAGATAAGGATAGAAAGAACCTGAGGATAAATTCCATTCCTTAGACTTCACCCCGATTTTTATTTGATTTTTTGAACTTTCCTTCTGAGTTCTGGCTTAGTAAAAGTTTCGTATTGAAAGGTTTTAGTCTTTCATGATCTGGAGACTTGTACCGGGGAAGAATCCTCTCAAGAAAATTCGTCTGAAGAATTCACTAGGGAAGATTCCAACTTTAGTTATACTGGGTACGATCCCAATCTTAGAATATTGGGGAAGATCCCAAATTCGAATATTGAGGAGGATCCCAACTTCGAATAGTGGGGAAGATCCCAACTCAGATTATATTGGGGCAGATCCCAACTTAGATTATATTAGGGAAGATGCTAACTTAGATTACATTGGGGAAGGTCCTAAATCGTAAGATAACATGACAATGTTATAAAATGTAGATTAACACTTATGGTCTTAACATATCTTTAGAGATAAGAGGGTTGCCAAGTCACTAAATCATGAATTGTTCCTCTTATCCACATTCCATAGTTAGATATCGTGTGACCAAGCGGGGTGTGGAAACCCAAATACGGATGAAAGAGGTCATTAAATCTTTAGCATTAGAGGGGATTATGTACCCTGTATCATAGAAAAGATGATAAATCTCGATTCGTATTGCCAATATCTTTAATCCTCCATATATTGAATATGTTAGCTTGGGTTGGGCGTTAGCTTGTTTAACGTCCATCTGATGCATAAATAAGTAATAGTCTTCAAGGAAAAAGTAATCACAGGAAAAAAGTAAGGGTAAGGAGTAAAGGTTTGTATTGATCGGATACACTTCAAGTATAAAGACAAAAGTAAAAGTTAGTCTAAGAAAATAAAGAACTGAAAGTAAAATAACAAAGGGAGTTCTCCAAATTGTTCTTTCACCAAGAAAGGGTTTTGTCTTCACGAAGAAGATGGTTTATCACAAAGTTGATTGACACAAAGCCGAACCCTCTACATTAGGGTTTACCCTAATGTATATTATATACCAATTTGTACATGTGAATCCCATGGCTTAAGGTATTCTATCTTATCTATACTAAGAACCGATCTTCATAACAAAGATATCAGATCTACTATCTATTCTATACTTATTTATATCATTACCTAATATAAAAAATAACTATATAAAATAACTATACCAAGCATTGATGCTAATAAGCTTGATACGCTGGCGTTGGTAGTAGAGTAGACGCTGATGCAGACGGATGTGTAAAGTGTTTGACTCATCAGATTATAAGGTGTGACCTTACAATCTCCCTCTATATGATGACTTCAAAACTAATCATCAATGAATTATTTAGCTCGTGCTCCCCTGAGATGGAATGTGGTTTTAACTCTTCACCTTTAACGAATGCTCCCCCTGATAAGATGAATGACTTCTGATGATGACAGGTAGTGTTAATGTCAGCTTTTAACCCCACCCCCCCCCCCCCTTAGATAGTGCTTGGTTGAACATCCAATAGTTTCTTCAGCTTTGGCAAGATTCTTCTCCCCTTTTTTGACATCAATAGGACAATGAAATCGGAGGATAGTATTAGAGATGTAGCTGATGGGTTTTGGCCAAAAGTGTTGGATTAATGTCTAAGTCCATAACTATAATTGGTAAGACTTGACCCGACCCGACATGGTCCATTTGGGTTGCATACCATCATGCACTTGGATAGACTATAATGAGAGGAATAAGACACTTATGGTTATTAATATATTATAAGTTCTAGTATATTAATAATAAGAATAATAAGATTATTTAATTAGTATTGATCAAGAATTAATCTAGGATTAATTAAGTGATCAAAAGAAGACTAATTAAATATATGGGTTGATTGTGTAAATCATCCACACTTGTATAGTGGGCTAATGCTCCATGGATAATCAAGTTGGGCTAAAACCCATAGGATGGTCCATGGATGCTCCATGGTGTATTTGTACCCATGGATCCAAGGAAATGGAAAGCCATGACAATTAAGAGTTTACCCTAATTGTGTAACTATATAAGCATCTTATTATTGAGGAAAAATCGGCCACTAGTGTGTGTGAAGAAAGGGCTAGCCGATTTTGGTGAGTGTAGAATTCTCTCAAGTCATTCTAAGTGTTTTGATGATTGTGATTCCATTTGAGGTGTCACACTTGGGGCACTAGGCACTCAAGCTTCATGAAGACATTCTACACCAAAGAGGTATGTATTCTATCTTGCTATAGTCATTGTTTTGTATGCTAGATTAGGATAATACCTTGGAAGTTCTTATTTGCATGTATAATAGAGAAAACATAGATCCAAGGTATTTAGGGTTGCATGTACACTTAGGAGTGTTAGAATGCTCAAAACCCAACAGTGGTATCAGAGCCACGGGTTGTTTTCTGTTATATTGATGCAAATATTTTATTTTCAAAGTTGAAAAAAAAAAAGGAAAAAAAACATGAAGTTCGTCAAATTTTAAGATAATTACTTGTTCTTGTGAAAAACTAATTATTTGTAAAATTTGAATAATTTGCTTTATGAGTTGAATTAGGTCAAATTTAATAAAAGATAAAATAATATGATTATTTTATTAGTTTTAAAAGTTTGATCTAAAGAGTTTTATTTTTTTAAACCTCCATAAGTTATGGATATGAAAAGGTTTTAAAAAAAAAAAATTGATTCAAAGTTTTTTTGGAGTTACAAAATTTGGTGTTAATGTTTTAAAGGATTCCATAACTTAAGAATAAGTTATGGATCACCAAAAGTTTTTTGTGTTACCTTGTTTTATGAGTAAATTTAGATTAATGAATAAAATTATGTGATAGTTGGTTTTAATCCAAATTAATCTAAGAATTGATTCTAAAATGTGTTTTTTGTAACTTGTCCTCAAGTTATATGAAAAGTCACAGTTAAGAATCATAAAACTCATAAAAATTGGCAAAGGTTACAAAAATGAAGAGTCTAGTTCTAATTAAATGGTTTTATGACTCCATAACTTGTCCTCAAGTTATGGAGGACCAAGAGTCTCTTCATTTAATAAAATAAAATAAATAAAAATAAAAAAAGTGTAACCTTAATTAATTCCATAAGTTATAAAATAAAGAAAAAGTTAATTCTTTTATTAGTTTAAAGTCTTCCATAACTTGTCCTCAAGTTATGGAACTTGAAGAGTTTTTGGATTAAAACTACTTTAAACACATAAGTTATGGAATTAATTAGTTTTGAATAGTTTCAAAACTTGCCCTCAAGTTTTGGAATTTGTAAAGTTTTCTCTTATGAATACTTTAATTCCAAGTTAGCCCTTAGAATTTTAAAAGTTAAAATTCAACCCTTATACTTTATAATATTATAAGTTAATAATATATATATGTATAAGAGTAAAGTCAGTCTTACCGCTAGTACGCCTCATTCACGAAGCCGGTCTATAAGGTGGGTATAAGGTTGTTGCCTATAAAATGGCAACTTAATGGGTGTCCACTCTCACCCACCGCTTGCTTGACTGGTGGAGGGTCGTTAGCCGAACGGGTTTGATAGGACTAGAATTCTCCCTTCATTAAAAGTATTAATGATAATACTAAGTAACTAAACTCTTAATAATACCCAATCTTAGTTACTTAGGAAAAATGTGAATAAGGTGCTAACCCATGAAATTACACTTTACACTTTGTCTAAGTCGTTAGTGGAGCGTGTGTGGTTAACCGGCACACTAACTTGGACTTAACAAGGTAGGTAAAGGGTGACTTAATATTTATCATAGTATCGATGGAGCGTGTGTGGTTAACCGGCACATCGATTGAGGGGTAATTTATTAAGGGTACCAAGTGATTTGCATGGTTACTTCACACCTTGTTTTGTGATCCTCGGCATCCTAGTCACAAAACCTGAAGGGCACACTCGAGATTGAAACATGCCATTGAACAGTTCAATGAATCTCAATAGATCTAGGAGTTTCAAAACCAATTAAAACCTAATAATACATTTCGTTTATCTTGGTGGAAATTGGTGAATCGCCATTCACCTACCTTCAAATATTTTATAGCTTGGATTACGGCATACCTCTTCTAAGTTATAAAATAGTTTGTTGGGTCCTAGCCTTAATATTTCATATTGGGTGTCATATTAAGGACTTTAAATCAACTATCTTGAATATCTCCCAAAAGATGTCTGTAATAGACACCTATGAACTTCCCAAATCTAGTGAAACAAGGTTTCCTAATGAAGATGATGTCCCATGGATATCATACTTCTTTCTCCTCCTCCAATTATTCTCCCTAACCCACAAGTTCTTGAAAAGTTTAAGGTCACTCAAGCCCTATTGGCAAGGCAAGGTCTAGGTGTGGTCACATCTTGGAGATGAAGTCACATATTGACAAGCCGGGAGAGTTGGGTGTCAAAGTCTTGAGAAAGTTGGTGGTTCAATCACTTTCTAAGTCACATAGTGAGTTCCTTTGGGACACCTATGAAACAGACTATGACAAGACCCTTAATGATCTTATCTATTTGTTAAGATCAACTTCCTTAATACTTGATGGACATTGACAATAGTGACACAGGAAATCCAGTAAAGCATTCTCTTCCCAATGGAAAGGGATCGGCCATAGTCAATTCGGTTGACCAAATGGTAAAGAGAAAAGCTAAGTGTGTGATAGTCCTGTGTGTCTTTATCAAAGGGTCCATATGTTTATATTGCCAAAGAAAGGGGCATTGGTTGCGAAGCTGCCAAAATTTACCTAAGGATGTTAAAGTCAATAAGTTTGACTCTACTTCAGGTAAATTCCACTATCTAACTCTGCTAAGTTTCTATTCTGAGATTCCTGATACATGATGTGACTAGGTCACATGGTGATGTTTTAAGAATCAAAGAAAAGTAAAGGAACTTAAAGAAATAATATGCTGAATCTGATCGCGTAGATGGATTTCTATCGCATAGTTTGAAGATCGAATTCTTGAGCTACTTCTTAGGAGTTATGAGATATTGCTTAGGAATAGATAACAACAAGTTTTCATATGGATTGTAAGGATAAGTTTTTCCACAAAGTTTTAAAATAAAAGAAAAATTTTTGATTTTATTTATTTTAAAATATCCTTACAATGCCATTTGAGGAAAAATTGTTGCTTATATGATTCCATTAATAGCAAGAGTGGAGATATGAAATTGATTCTTTCATTTGTGGTAATGTCAAGATTTACCAAATAAGGAAAGATTCTCATCACCCAAGTTTCAATTGGACCGGAACTTGGAATCATGCAAGTTGTATAGCATGATGAATGAGAACTTTCAAGTTTTGGAAAAATTAAGACTAATTACTCGGCCACATGGATGTGTGAGTCAAGTAAAGGACTAAGGGATCGAGTACACATTCTTGTGCACTGATTAAGTCCACCACAAAAGATTGATAAGACTATTCGTCATAGTTTACTAAAGCTCAGTAAATATGATTATACTTACAAGCTTAAGTGTAACTCTGAGACATTGGAAAAGGTTCCAATGTATGGCAGGGCGAATAAGAAGAATCAAATTAGGCAGAAGGATAAAAGTTTCTCATATCTGAAAAGATGGGAGAGTACTTTAGTATCAGTTTTGTGATCATCTGAATGATTAAGAAACCATATCAAAATTAGTTCTCTAAGGAAATCTTAGTGCATTCTTATGACTAAGAAGAGGAACTTGAATTGTTGAAATGGTTAAATCAAGAAGATGAATCATACTTCGTTCCAATACAAGTCTTAGAGTCATACTCCAAGATTGTCATTTGAGTGACATGTCTTAAAGAAGGTTTAAAACACTTGTCAAATGTAAGAGTAAAAGTTTTCTACTCTTGTACATTTGAAATTGGTAAGTTGTGATGTTTTGGATAAAACAAAGACCAACTTAGGCCAATTGTGTGAAGTGTTTGTCTTGATTAGAATCCGCACTATCTCTTGAATATCTGACAAGAAAGTCTTATATGTCAAGAGGACAGTGGGAGTCTTAAAGGTCTTGAAAGTCTCAAGAAATAATCAAGAATAAAACCTGAAGTTCTTCACTAGCACACGACTTGAGATTTATAACCTATCGTGTTGACATATCTGTGCCCATTCCAGTTAAAGTTGGCTTTGCATATGAGTTCTTAGAGTTCTCAGTTTGTTGCATAACAACTTGGAAGCAATGGCAGGCCCTTGAGCTGCCAGGTGGCAAGAAGTTAAGATTGAGTTCAATCCATATGGTTTTGGATTTGTCATTATCTTTGTCTTGTGATTATGGTTTGACAAATTCATATGGGTAGGAACTCATACACCATATAAATCTAAGTGTCATAAGGTTTCTCTCCGATTCATGAAAATGATGGTGAGGAAACGCTTTCACTAAGTAGATTTTACGAAGATATCAATTGTGTTATTTGCATTTTCAAAAGTCGTTAGTGGAGCGCGTGTGGTTAACCGGCACACTAACATGGACTTGTGAGAAATGGCAAATGCCTAAGCAATTGAGACCATGATTACGGTATCCCTTTTCATGGTTCTTGAAATTGCTTAGACACACAGGTGAGCTATCTACGGAAAGGGTGTATGAATCTAAATTTCAGACTGTCCAGCTGATTTCTGAGTACATGTCAAAGCTAGTGGGAGCATAAGTGTTATGCTAATAATCATCATGTTAGTGGGAGCATGATAATTATGATAAGTATTGCAAGTTAGCAATGTTAATTATAGAAAACAAAAGTTTCAATTGGGAAAAAGTTGTTTTGCTATAATTAAGGGAGAGGAAATTATGGCTTCATCTCAAATCTATAAGCTTAGATCGTGAGGTTTTAATCATTTAGTCAAGGATATATATGAATTTCATGTTGGAATGGCTCAACATAAGGAAATTTTGTATATGGGTCCATTATTTGCGTTCTAAAATTCGATTATGATTACGACATCCCTTTTCATAATCTGAATTATGAGAACTTGGCAAATTGAAATGGAAATATTATAGCAAAAGACTGGTTTAGTCTTTATGTAAGACATCATGAATCGTGTCCCATATGCTTCGGATATAGGATCGATTACATGTGCTATATTCATCCGTTCTAAAATTTTCCAAATGCCTGGGGCATTAAGAAGGGAAAAGGTTTAGAACTGGATATGACTAAAAGGATTAAACAATTGTCGAGGACAATCTAAGGTTTACCAAAGATTGGTTACTCAAGGACAATTGGAAGTATAGTGATAATTCTGGAAGGACCATATTGACATAGTCTGTAAGGAGGCAACTCTTGTTCAGAAGTGATAGTCAAAATGGAATCTGGAAATGTTTCAAAGTTAGAATTTTCAATCTGTTTAAGATTAGGAAACTTAATGCAAGAAGGATGTTTCCAAGGAGCTGATCTCCTTTGGAATACTCTGTAATGATTGTTGCCAAGTCTTTATGACTTTGTGCATAATCATTACGAGAGGATCAATGCATATAAGTTTAGAATCTAACAGATTTCAGTAAATAGCATGAATTTGGAATTCTTGCATTTGCGGTAAGGATTTGGGAGTGTGAAAAGAGAATCATTGAAGTTATGTTCAATTGATCTAGTTCACAAAGTAAAGATCATAGAAAAACATAGTATGCATACTTGGTGTGTGGCATGACTAGTGTTTTAAAAAAAAAACATAGTGTACATGCTTGGAGCATGGGACAACTATTGTTTTAAATTCAAGAATAAAGTTGATAGCTGAAACAGTGTACAATGAATAATGTGTAATCATATGGTGATAAATAAAAGGTGTTTTATTTATGTTCAAAGGGTTGATACCATATTGGATTCAATTATTATTGTGTTTCACTTTGCATGTTTTGACTTCCCGAATAAACTGGGTTATTCTTCCGGAATGACTAAGTTATTCAAACCATCCACAGTCGGTCATATTTTGGAAGTAGATATGAATTAAGACTGTCATGATGGGTTGTAGAGGTCTAAGGTGTTGGACAAGGCTACAACAATCATGAGTGCTCATAAGTTCTGAGTATTGGATTCAACCCGCGCTCATTGGAATCACTTCATGGATTTTATCACGAGTGATCATGAGACGATAATATCTTATATTCTTCAAACCTAGAGATATGAGTTGTTACTATGAGTTGATAGTACATTGATAGCACGAAAACGCATTTGGTAACTCGGTGCTATAAAACGTGCCTTTGTGTATGATGCAACAAGTAGTAGAACAAGCCATATGAGTCGAAGTTTATCCGTTCCTTTTACCTTCGGGATAAAAGCGATATCTGTGGGCCCCTCGATGATTTGATGATGACAAATGGAAGTGCTCGGCCGGGCCAGGACTGATTTGATTTGTTCAATTAGTCAGTTGTCATAAATCGGAAATCGGGAAACAACAAATGGACAGAGAGAATGATTATAATCCATGTCTCAGTCCATATGATATCTAGAATGGAGGAATATATGATCCCTTATCTAATGGACAAGTCATTGACAAAGGTCAGAGTTCATCGACAAGGTCAGAGTTCGACAGAAGCTTTTGAGAGCTACGATTGCCAGTTGGTTCCTGAAGTCATACGCAATAATAGTTTTAGACTTATCCAAGTGGGAGACTGTTGGATTAATGTCTAAGTCCATAACTATAATTGGTAAGACTTGACCCGACCCGGCATGGTCCATTTGGGTTGCATACCATCATGCACTTGGATAGACTATAATGAGAGGAATAAGACACTTATGGTTATTAATATATTATAAGTTCTAGTATATTAATAATAAGAATAATAAGATTATTTAATTAGTATTGATCAAGAATTAATCTAGGATTAATTAAGTGATCAAAAGAAGACTAATTAAATATATGGGTTGATTGTGTAAATCATCCACACTTGTATAGTGGGCTAATGCTCCATGGATAATCAAGTTGGGCTAAAACCCATAGGATGGTCCATGGATGCTCCATGGTGTATTTGTACCCATGGATCCAAGGAAATGGAAAGCCATGACAATTAAGAGTTTACCCTAATTGTGTAACTATATAAGCATCTTATTATTGAGGAAAAATCGGCCACTAGTGTGTGTGAAGAAAGGGCTAGCCGATTTTGGTGAGTGTAGAATTCTCTCAAGTCATTCTAAGTGTTTTGATGATTGTGATTCCATTTGAGGTGTCACACTTGGGGCACTAGGCACTCAAGCTTCATGAAGACATTCTACACCAAAGAGGTATGTATTCTATCTTGCTATAGTCATTGTTTTGTATGCTAGATTAGGATAATACCTTGGAAGTTCTTATTTGCATGTATAATAGAGAAAACATAGATCCAAGGTATTTAGGGTTGCATGTACACTTAGGAGTGTTAGAATGCTCAAAACCCAACAAAAAGAACATCTTATGTGCTCATACAAACCCTAATGCTTGGATCTAGGTTTCTCTATTGTACATGCAAGTTATCCAAGACTATAAACCCTAATTCTAGCATACAAGTAATCATATTAACATAACAATGGGTTTAAGTTATTACCTTGATTGTTATGTAGCAATAATAATCCCAAATCCTTCTTGTATTGACTTTAGAAAGCTTAGAGTCACAAATGTCACTCCTATAATGGTTCAGAAAAACCAAGAGCAAGAGGATGAGGAGGAGAGAGGATGGAGGCTGCCCAAAACGTGTTCTAACCCTAGAAGAGAAGTTCCCCACGTTTTTGAGCCTTAAGGGTTCTATATATAGTGAGGCTTTTAGGGTTATCT
Organism: Lactuca serriola; assembly: GCF_051521515.1. Lineage (NCBI taxonomy): Eukaryota > Viridiplantae > Streptophyta > Magnoliopsida > Asterales > Asteraceae > Lactuca > Lactuca serriola. Next base: position 44,519,401 of record NC_136412.1, on the reverse strand, counting down.
AACAAGGAAACTCTAATTTGGATGCTTAAGCCCTAAGCAACCCATGGACTCCTTTAATTAAGGCCTTGGACGATTTCTAATGGGTTTCCCCATAGAATTTGCCCACTCCTTAATATAAGGCAATCCATAGGCCAAATTGCAATTTCTTTAATTACAATTCCAGTCCCTTAAGTTTAATTAATCTCTTTTAGTCACAAACTTAATTCTTATTAATTCTTGACTAATGTTAATTAAACAATATGATTTCTCCTTGAATGTATTATTCCCATAATATATTAATAAATCTTATTTAATCCTTTCTCTGCATAATTCATCCTATCAAGTTGCTTTGGTGAAGGCAACCCAAAAGGACCATGCACCATCGGGTCAAGTACGTACCAAAATAGTTATGGACTTAGACACTAATCCAACAGTCTCCCACTTGGATAAGTCTAATAACTATTCTGCGTATGACTTCAGATCCTGATCTACAATCGTAGCTTTCCAAAGCCGCTGTCAACTCTGATCCTATCAGATACGCGTGTCCTTTAGATAAGGGATCATATATTCCTCCATTCTAGATATCGTAAGACATGATTTATAATCATTCTCTCTGTACTATTTCCCGATTTCTGATTTATGACGACTGACCAATTGTACAAATCAAATTAGCCCAACCCCGGCCGAGCATTTATGTTTGTCATCACTAAATCATCGAGGGGCCCAAAGATATCGCTTTTATCCTACTTTGGATAAAAGGAACGGATAAACTTTGATTTAATGCTTGCTTGTACTTACTCACCGAATCACACACAACAATATGTTTTATAACACCAAGTTACTGGTGCGTTTACATATACGAGTTAGGAAGTAACTGAAGAATCCAATCAATAGCCATCTCCTCACAGACAACGGATCCCAACATTCTTAACCTATCAATGTGTGACTTCATCCCTAGGACGTGTGCACACACCGACTTTCCTTCTTTATGTTTACTTGCCAAAAGGGCTTGAGTGAGCTTGAACTTTTCAAGCCTTCGAACTTGTGGGTTAGGGAGAATAATTGGAGGAGGTGGAGGAAGTGAAGCATGATTTCTTGTTCCTCGATCGAATCATGGAATATCATCTTCATGTGGAAAGCTTGTTCCACGGGATTTGGGAAGACCATAGTTGTCGAACTTTGACATCTACAAAACAGGAGAAAACAAATTCAAGTTAGTTGATTGATTGAGTCCTTAGTAAATCACCCAAATGAGATATTAAGGCTAGAACCCAACACAATACGCTACAAACTGGAAAAGGGATGCCGTAATCTAGTTGCAAAATATTTGAAGGTAAGTGAATGACGATTCACTAATTTCCACCACGAAAAATGAAAAAGAAATTTAAGTTTTAAATCTATGAAGACTCCTAGATCCTTTGAGATTCATTGAACATTTCAATTGCATGTTTAAATCTCGATATGCCCCTCTAGTTTGTGACTGGGATGCCGAGGATCACAAAGCGGGTGTGAATAGCCATGCAAATTTACATGGTGCCCTCACATGTTACAGTCACCTATTTGATGTGCCGGTAAACCACACACGCTCCACCGAAATATGAAAAACATTGAGTCACCCGTGGCTACCTTTGCTTAGAACCATTTAGTGTGCCGGTTAAGCACACACGCTCCACTAACGTCTTCGCAAGGGCACAAAGTGTAATTTCATGGAATTGTATCAATTCACTTTTGCCTAAGTAACTAAGATTGGGAAATTGTAAAACATTTAGTTACTTTTGTACTTCATTATACTTATAATGGAAGGTTTTGTCCTATCCTACCCGTTCGGCTAATGACCATCCACTAGTCAAGAGTACGGTGGATAAGAGTGGATACCCATTCAATCGCCATTTTATAGGCAATTTCCTTAAACACCCCTTATAAACTAGCTTCGTGAATGAGGCCTACTACCGGTAAGACCGACTTTTAATCATACATATATATAATGTTAGACTTTTAATATTATATATAGTATAGGGTGTATTTTACACTTTTAAAATACTAGGTGGTTGAATTTAACGATTATACTTTTAATTTAATTAAATGTAAACGAAAACTTTTATGGATTTATTTAACATCTTTTAATTATACACCTTAATTAATTAATAAAACCATAAGGGTGTGATTTGAATTTTTCAAAACAATACTAGGGTTTTAGAATTTAACAATCCTAATTAAACTTTTAATCAACTTTTAAATTCCAAAACTTGAGGACAAGTTTTGAAACATTTCAAAACATTAGGGTTTAGAATTTAAATATACATCAAAATTAAACTATTAATCAAAATTTAAATTCCAAAACTTGAGGACAAGTTTTGAAACATTTCAAAACATTAGGGTTTAGAATTTAAATATACATCAAAATTAAACTATTAATCAAAATTTAAATACCAAAACTTGAGGGCAAGTTTTGAAATCTTTTTCAAAACATTAGGGTTTCAACTATTTAAATTTCAAAACAACAAAACATTTGAGTTCAAATTTAAACTTCAAAACCTGAAGGGGAAAATATGAAACATTTCATAACAGAAGGATCAAATAACAAATAATCTAAATTAACATAATTATCCATATTTGATTTATTTAATGATTTCTTGCAAAACAATTTACCAATTTAATCAAAATAATTAATCAATTATCACATAAGGAAATAAATATTTTATTAATTGATAAATATCTTCAATTAGATCAAGAATATACTCATATATATCATAAAATCGGATTTATATTGATCTAATATGATAAAGGCAAGCATCTCAAAGATAAACAGCAAGAAATCCCGAAAATAGCTCCATCTGATGCTCGAACTCGCCGAGTAGCCCCATGGACTCGCCGAGTAGGGGCAACTCGCCGAGTCCACAGTGGGACCCAGCGAGTCCATCATGCAGAACCACAAAAATTGAATTTTTTCAACATAAAAGGCATCAATACAATAGAAACCAATCTAGGCTCTGATACCACTGATGGATTTTGGCCAAAAGTACATCTTATGTGCTCATACAAACCCTAATGCTTGGATCTAGGTTTCTCTATTGTACATGCAAGTTATCCAAGACTATAAACCCTAATTCTAGCATACAAGTAATCATATTAACATAAGAATGGGTTTAAGTTATTACCTTGATTGTTATGTAGCAATAACAATCCCAAATCCTTCTTGTATTGACTTTAGAAAGCTTAGAGTCACAAATGTCACTCCTATAATGGTTCACAAAAACCAAGAGCAAGAGGATGAGGAGGAGAGAGGAAGGAGGCTGCCCAAAACGTGTTCTAACCCTAGAAGAGAAGTTCCCCACATTTTTGAGTCTTAAGGGTTCTATATATAGTGAGGCTTTTAGGGTTATCTAACAAGGAAACTCTAATTTGGATGCTTAAGCCCTAAGCAACCCATGGACTCCTTTAATTAAGGCCTTGGACGATTTCTAATGGGTTTCCCCATAGAATTCGCCCACTCCTTAATATAAGGCAATCCATAGGCCAAATTGCAATTTCTTTAATTACAATTCCAGTCCCTTAAGTTTAATTAATCTCTTTTAGTCACAAACTTAATTCTTATTAATTCTTGACTAATATTAATTAAACAATATGATTTCTCCTTTAATGTATTATTCCCATAATATATTAATAAATCATATTTAATCCTTTCTCTCCATAATTCATCCTATCAAGTTGCTTTGGTGACGGCAACCTAGAACGACCATGCACCATCGGGTCAAGTAAATACCAAAATAGTTATGGACTTAGACACTAATCCAACAGTAGCATTGTAGTCTAGTATAGGATTGTGATGTCTCCTGATACTATGGGTTTAAAATACTGTTCATTGCATAGTATTGCGAGATCTCATCAGCATGTGGTTTCATACGCTGACTCATTAATCACTTTTATTAAAAGAAAAGGGCTAGAGTGGTATGATGCGTGTGCTAAGGTGTGGTATTTTAGCTTACCATCAGCATAGAGTTTCAAACTTTTATTAGTGTGTGGTATAACATAGTGAATCATTAAGTTTTATTAAAGAATTTAAAGTAAATAATGGATTGTTTCAGTCATGCTGAGGTGGAATCAGCATGAATCATAAATAGTTTAACTCATAAAAAAGAAGTGGTTTCAACTTACGTGTCATAGAGTAAGTTGCATTCTAGAATCAAAGATTAATCGTTAACTCATAATGGTACCATGTCATACCTCAAACTAGGAGGTTAGGGACATGAACAATCTTTTTTCATTAAGGACCAAGCAAGTATCGCTTACGGTTATTACTATGCAATTAGGGTAAGCCATTGGGTTATGCTTAATGTTTCAGCAGAACATGAGATTTGATGCATACGGCAAGCACGCTTATAGGGACATGATCAGGTAAGATAGTTAACTAAAGTTAAACACCCAAGCCTTTTTATCAATTTCTTATTAGGACCAGGCAATCCTTCTTAGAAAGTTTTCACAATGCTAGACAGTCAGCGTGAATGGGTGGCTAAATGTTCTCAACAAATGGTCACACTGACGAGAAACTTTGAGAGACTTAGTCACATACAGCAACATGCTTCTAGGGACAATGATTTGTCAAAAGTTGCATACTAGCTTAGATTTGCCACCGTTAGATGCTTTTAAAAATTGGTACAAAATAATAAATAATATAAGAATGCAAACAAAAGAGTTATTCAAACAAGAAAATAATTTAAATAGCAAAATATGTGCAAATTTTTCAGAAAGGCGATGAAGACCCATTCCATCAAATCTTATGAATTGAATGGTAATACATGTACTTCCATTTTCCGAGATATCTACCTATAGAATTCTGACTATAAAAGAGAGCACAAGTAAAGATAAACTCATCAATACACAAAACTGTTGGATTAGTGTCTAAGTCCATAACTATTTTGGTATGTACTTGACCCGATTATGAGCATGGTCCTTTTGGGTTGCCTTCACCATAGCAATATGTAGGATGATTTAAGGAGAGAAAGGTTTAAATATGATTTATTAATATATTATGAGAATAATATATTAAAGGAGAAATCATATTGTTTAATTAATATTAGTCAAGAATTAATTGTTAATTAATTTTGTGGCTAAAAGATATTAATTAAACTTAGGGGACTGAAGTTGTAATTATAAGATAATTATAATTGGGCTATGGATCACCTAATAATATATAGGTTGGACGAATTCTATGGGAAGCCCATTAGAAATCGTCCAAGGGATATGTTTAAGGAGTCCATGGGCTGCTTAGGGCCTAAGCAGTCAAATTAGGGTTTCCTAGTTGTAAACCCTAATAGCCTACGTGTATATAAAGGGCCCCTATGCCCCAAAAACGTGGACAACTCATTCTCTAGGGTTTCCAGCCGTTTTTGGGCAGCCTCTCTCCTTCTCCTCTTCATCCAAGTTGTATATGGTGTTTGTGACTCCATTAGAGGTGCAGCACTTGAGGCACTAAGCTTTCTAAGGCCAATTCAAGCAAGGAATTGATTGTTATTGCTATATAACAATCAAAGGTAATTCTATAAACCCTAATTCAGTTTGTAATTTGTTAGATCTAAGTTTGTTAGTCTTGGATTCAAAGCATGTGCAATAGAGAAACCTAGATCCAAGCATTAGGGTTTGTATGAGCACATAGGATTGTTCTTATGCCTAAAACCCATCAGTGGTATCAGAGCCTTGATTGGTTTCAGTTGTATTTGATGCTTATATGTTTTATGAACTTGACATATTAGGGTTTATGGCTAATAAACCCTAAAGGCTAGGTAATTTTCGCAATTAGGGTTGCAAAACCCTAGATGGCGATTTTTGCTAGGGTTTCCCAAATCCTTTCCTTAGCCTCCAAGATTTTGAAATCTAGGGTTATCCAACCCTTGGATTTCGAAATTACCTCCTTCCCCAAGGTTAGATCCTAAATTTTAGGGATTTGGATAATCCCATATCTTGTAATTATCTTTTAATTCTTAAATATGGTAATTAAAGATCTTGAATTATCCCATCCCTTATTTTCGAGATTTAAAGAGGGATTCAAGGGATTAGGATATCTTAGATGTATAATTGGTAATTATCCTCATAATCTAGATAATCCCTTGTGATTTAATAATTTAAATTAATTGTTTAATTTATGGTAATTATTAAATCAAGAGTTTTAGTATTTAAAATTTTAATTTAAATGTCTTAAATTCGAAAATTTTAAGTGAGATTAAAACCTAATTGTTTTGAAGAGTTTCAAAACTTGTCCTCAAGTTTTGGAATTTAAATTGTTGATTAAAAGTTAATTTTGAAAGTCTAAATTCCAAAACCCAGATTTTGAAAAGTTCAAATTAAACCCTTATGGTATTATTAAATTAATTAAGTGTATAATTAAAAGAGATTTAATAAATCCATAATGATTTTGGTTAATTAAAAGTATAATTAAACCACCTAGTATTTTAAAAGTGTAAAATACACCCTTATACTATATATAACATTAAAAGTTTAATATTATATATGTATAACTAAAAAGTCAGTCTTACCGTTAGTAGGCCTCATTCACGAAGCTTGTCTATAAGGGGTGTTTAAGGAAATTGCCTATAAAATGGCGATTGAATGGGTATCCACTCTTACCCACCGCACTCTTGACTAGTGGAGGGTCGTTAGCCGAACGGGTAGGATAGGACAGAAACCTTCCATTATAAGTATAATGAAGTACAAAGTAACTAAATGCTTTCCAAATCATAGTTACTTTAGGCAAAATGTGAAATTGTATGCTAACCCATGAAATTACACTTCGTACCTTTGTCAAACATTAGTGGAGCGTGTGTGGTTAACCGGCACACTAATTTGGGGATGACATTGGTGGCGAAGGGTGGCTCGATGCTTATCATAGATCAATGGAGCGTGTGTGGCTAACCGGCACATTGATTAGGTGATTGTAGCATTGGGTGCACCACGTGATTTGTATGGTTATTCACACCTTGTTTGTGATCCTCGGCATCCCAGTCACAAATAGTAGGGCATAATCGAGATTAAACATGCCATTGAAAAGTTCAATGAATCTCAAAGGATCTAGGAGTTTCAATTCATTTAAAACTTAAACTTCTTTTTCGTTTTACATGGTGGAAATTGGTAAATCGTCATTTACCTACCTTCAAATATTCTGCAACTAGATTACGGCATCCCTTTTCTAGGTTGTAGAGTATTGTGTTGGATCCTAGCTTGATGTTTCATTTGGGTGTTACATCAAGAATTCTAATCAACATAACTTGAATTTTCTCCCGTTTTGTAGATGTCTGAATCTTAAAATGGTCTTCCCAAATCCCATGGAACAAGTTTTCTGAATGAAGATGACGTTCCGAGATACGATCAAGGAAATGAGAGTCATGCTTCACTTCCTCCACCTCCTCTAATTGTTCTCCCTGACCCACAAGTTCAAAGGCTTGAAAAGTTCAAGCTCACTCAAGCCCTTTTGGCAAGTAAACACGAAGATGGGAAACCTGTGTGTGCGCACGTCTTAAAGATGAAAACACACATTGATAGGTTAAACATGTTGGGTGTCGAGATTTCAAGTGAGTTGGTTGTTGACTGGGTTCTTCGGTCACTTCCTGAATCATATAGTGAGTTCGTTAGAGAGTACTATATGATGGATCACGACGTAACCCTCATTGATCTCACCTATTTGCTTATAGCTGCTGAATCAGCAATGATTTGGCGTGCTGGTCAAGCAAACTTGTCTGGTGAATCAAACTCCCAAACTTCAATGGACACTGGCAACATTGGAAGTGCAGAAAGAACTAAGTCTGTGATTGTCCGATGTGCTAAAGGAGTCCATTTACTTTTATTGCCACGAGAAGGGGCATTGGAGACGAAGCTGCCCTAACTACCTGAGAGATCTAAGAGATGGGAGAGTCAAGACGTATGGCTCTGCTTCAGGTAAAATCCATTATCTAACTCTTTTGAGTTCCTATTCTAGATTCTTAATACATGATGTGATAAGATTACATTTTGATGTTTTGTAGGATCGAAGAAAAGAGAGGAATCTTGAGGGAAGAAGTGAGCTGAATCTAGTCATGAAGAAATGGATTTCGATCGCATTACTTGAAGAATGGATTCTTGAGCTACTACTTGGAGTTAGAATAGATTGTTAAGAAATATGTAATAACATAGTTTTTCAATTGAATTGCATTGTAAGGACAATTTTTCCGCAATAAAATGAATTTTGATTTTATCTTATTTATTTATCCTTGCAATGGCATGTATGAAAAATTGATGTTTGAATGTTTCTATTATTAGCAATAATGGATTTGATTCTTAATTATGTTATTTGTGGAAATGTCAAAAGTTTACCAAATAGGGAGAGTTTCTCATCGCCCAAGTTTCAATTGGACAGAAACTTGGAATCATGCAATGTGTATTGTATGATGAATGAAAAACTTTCACATTTGGGAAACTTAGACTAACTCTTTGACAAAGTGTCAATTGAAGGACTAGGAGATCAAGTACACTAGGTTATGCGTTGATCAAGTCTACCACAAGAGTGACAAAAATATTCGTCATGGTTTACTAAAGTTTAGTAAATATGGTCATACTTATAAGATTGAGTATAACTCTGAGTTGACTGAAATAGTTTCAATCAATAGCAGAACGAATAAGAAGAATCAAGAAGGCAGAAAGATAAAAGTTTCTCCATTCCAAGAAGAAGGGAGAGTACCTTTATTGTGTCTTATGATAAGTCTTTATGATTAAGAACCATGTCTCAATTGATCCTCTAAGTGAGTCTTAGTGCGATTGCATGTCTAAGAAGAGGAATTGAGAATTGTAGAAATGGTTAAATCAAAGAGTCAATCATACTTCGTTCCAATATCAAGTCTTAGAGTCAAGATTGTGACATTGAGTGAAAAGTATTAAGTAGGTTTATAACACTCATCAAATGTGGAATTTGGAAAAGTTTTCTTATTCTTGCACATTTGAAATTAGTAAGTTGTACTGTCTTGGATAAGACAAAGACCAACTAGGACCAATTGTGTGAAGTGTTTTGTCTTGATAAATGCTTCACTAACTATTGAATATTTGTTTGTCAAGAAATGTTTCTTGACAAGAGAATCTTATATGTCAAGAAGTCAGTGGGAGTCTTAATGGTCTTGAAAAGGTTTCAAGAACAAATCAAGAATAAACCTTATCAATCATCACTAGCACACGACTTGAGGTTTACAACCTATCGTGCTGACATTGTTTTGTTTCTGTGCCATTCCAATTGAGTTAATTGTGTATATGAGTTCTATGAGTTCTCATTTGAATACACACTAAAGCCTTAGTCGATGGAAAGTAAATTGATATGTAAGGACAAGTTACTAAACTACTTGGAAGGCGTGGTGGGCACTCGTGTTACCATAGGGCAAGAAATCAAGATTAAGAAAGTTCAGTCCATATGAGTTTGGATTTGTCGCAAACCTTGTTTTTGGCAAATTCACATGGATAGGAACTCATACACCATAAAATCTAAGTGTCATAAGATTCCCTCCTTCATGAAAATGACTGTGAGGAAATGCTTTCACTAAGAGAGATTTTAAGAAGATAGCAATTGTGAAAATTGTATTCTCAAATTCGATTATGGTTACGGCATCCCTTTCCATAGTTCGAATTGTGAGATTTGGCGATTAGTTTCAACATTTGTAACTTAGTAACATAAGTTATGAATTGTTTAAACACACATATGAGCTATCTAAGGCAAAGGTGTATAAGGTTAAGAAGCTTAGATAAAGGCTTATCGAAGCATCTGGTATTAGAAATATGGATTTCAGAGATTCAATAGGCATTGTTTTCTGAAAGTTCATTTGTTTTCTGAATACATGTCAAAGCTAGTGGGAGCATAATCATCATGATAGTGGGAGCATAAGTGTTATGCTTGTATGATTGTTATGGCGAGTATTGCAAGTTAGCGATATTAATTATAGAAAAACAAAGATTCCATTTGCAAAGTTGCATGGGTTGAAAAGTTGTTTTGCTATAATTAAGGGAGAGAATATTATACTCTGTTTCAAAATCTAAAGCTTAGATTAAGAAATTTTAATATTTTCAGTCCAAGGATACATTGTGTGTTCTTAAAATTCGATTATGATTACGGCATCCCTCTTCATAGTTCGAATTGTGAGAACATGACACATAAAATATTATGGCAAAAGATTGGTAAAGTATCATATCTTTATGTAAGACATTATGCATCGTGTCCCATACGCTTCGGGTATAGGATCGATTGTAAATGCTATAGTATTTTACCATTCTAAAATTTTTCAAATGTCTAGCACATTAAGAGGGAAAAAGGACTAGAATGAGTTTTGACTAAAATTATTAAACAACTATCAAAGGACGATCCAAAGGTCGCTGAGGATTGGTCGCTTGTGAGTAGTTGGAAGTGTGATATTGGATGGACCATATCGACATTATTATGAATAGATAAGATTCTATTAAGAATGAGTTGTCATATGGCAAATGTGGAAATGTTTCCATATTGGGAGTTGGATATTGAGATTCTGTGTCTAGATTAGAAAACTTTATGCAAGAAGGATGTTCAAAGGAATGTACTTTGAATGTGAGACTTCACGTCTATGGCATTGTCTTGTAACAATTTCTAGGAAAGTACTTTGTAATTTCATTAGCCAAGTCTTGGTGACTTTTTGTGCTATGACTTTACAAAAGGATCGTTGCGTAAAATGTTAGAATCTAGCATATTCTAGTAGTGGAAGAACCTTGTGTTCTTACACTAATAATGGGGATTGAGGAATTGTGAAATGAGAATCATTGGAAAAGTTTTCAATTGTTCTATTTCACAAAGCATGGACCATAGGAAACAAAGTGTGCATGCTTAGAGCATGGGACAATTGTTGTTGTAATTCAAGTAATGAGTTGATTATTCGAAACATTAAATGATAAATAATGAGTGATCAATATGGTGGATAAATAGAAGTGTTTTATTTACTCTCACAAGTTTGGGGCCATATAGGATTAAGTATTATTGTCATGTTTCAGTTTGCATGTTTTGACTTCCAGAATAACTAGGTTATTCAAACATCCACAGTCGGTCATACGTTGGGAGTAGGTATGAATAAAGACTGTCATGAATCTGTCTGTAGATTGTCTGAAGCGTTGAGACATGGCACAAGTTTGCTGCAGAATTCATGAGTGCTTTGATAAGATTAGAGTATTGGATTAAACCCACGCTCACTTGGATCACTTCATGGATTTATCACGAGTGATTAGTGAGACGATAATATTGTATATTCTTGAAACCGAGACGTGTGAGTTGTTATTTGTTGGTCGGTTACACATTGATAATAAGTAAACGCACCAGTAACTTGGTGTTATAAAACTTATTGTTGTGTATGACTCGATCAATAAATGCAAGCGAGCATTTGAGTCAAAGTTTATCCATTCCTTTTACCCAAAGTGGGATAAAAGCGATATCTGTGGGCCTCTCGATGATTTAATGATGACACCTAAGCGCTTGGCCAAGCCGGGACTAAGTTGATGTGCTCAATTGTAGTCTGTTGTCAGTCATCATAAATCGGAAATCGGGAAACAATATAGAGAGAATGATTAAAATTCATGTCTTATGTCTATATGATATCTTGAGAATGGAGGAATATATAATCCCTTATCTAGAGGACACGCTATCTGATAAGATCAGAGTTGACAGCAGCTTTTGAAAGCTACGATTGCTGATCAGGTTCTGAAGTCACATGGGAAATAGTTATTAGACTTATCCAAGTGGGAGACTGTTGGATTAGTGTCTAAGTCCATAACTATTTTGGTATGTACTTGACCCGATTATGAGCATGGTCCTTTTGGGTTGCCTTCACCATAGCAATATGTAGGATGATTTAAGGAGAGAAAGGTTTAAATATGATTTATTAATATATTATGAGAATAATATATTAAAGGAGAAATCATATTGTTTAATTAATATTAGTCAAGAATTAATTGTTAATTAATTTTGTGGCTAAAAGATATTAATTAAACTTAGGGGACTGAAGTTGTAATTATAAGATAATTATAATTGGGCTATGGATCACCTAATAATATATAGGTTGGACGAATTCTATGGGAAGCCCATTAGAAATCGTCCAAGGGATATGTTTAAGGAGTCCATGGGCTGCTTAGGGCCTAAGCAGTCAAATTAGGGTTTCCTAGTTGTAAACCCTAATAGCCTACGTGTATATAAAGGGCCCCTATGCCCCAAAAACGTGGACAACTCATTCTCTAGGGTTTCCAGCCGTTTTTGGGCAGCCTCTCTCCTTCTCCTCTTCATCCAAGTTGTATATGGTGTTTGTGACTCCATTAGAGGTGCAGCACTTGAGGCACTAAGCTTTCTAAGGCCAATTCAAGCAAGGAATTGATTGTTATTGCTATATAACAATCAAAGGTAATTCTATAAACCCTAATTCAGTTTGTAATTTGTTAGATCTAAGTTTGTTAGTCTTGGATTCAAAGCATGTGCAATAGAGAAACCTAGATCCAAGCATTAGGGTTTGTATGAGCACATAGGATTGTTCTTATGCCTAAAACCCATCAAAAACATCTCATTATAAATTAAGAGCGAGAGAAGAGCAGAAAACAATATTTGTAACCAACGAGTTAACTTACTCAAATCCATAAAACCATCATGTTTTCAGGATCAACACAAAGGAATTCAAAGTTTTCTCGGATTATGAGTCAGTAGTTGAAAATAAGACTTACTGCATTAACGGTTTTTCGTTGCATCCATAACAGTGAGTGGAGGAGAAAGGGGGTATTCACAAGAAGAAAAGGACATGATGCCACTCTTTTTGTCAACACTAAGAGCATTGAGATCTTTCAGGATGAATCCAATTCTCATAAACTCTGAAGAAGGAAGATGCAGATAAATCTTAGATAGACCTGAAAGATAGATAGAAAAGAGAGGAGAAGACTTGTAAATACTTGAAACAAGACTTAAATAAACTATGTAAAAATCTATAAATATAATAAAAGCAACATTTGTTTTTTTGTTTTTTTTTATGTTTTTCAGAAAGAAAGCAGGGACAATGTTAAATAAAAAGAGTTCAGAAAATAATTAAGTCATTGAAAGCATGCCAAGATCTGCAATCAATTTGTTTAAAGTCCTCTCGTCCAATGCCTTTGTGAAAATGTTAGCTAACTGATCAGTGAATGGAAAGTAAAACAACTCCATTTTTCCTTTTTGAATGATGTCCCTGAAGAAGTGATGACGGATATCAATGTGCTTGGTCTTGGAATGCTGCATTGGATTATGTATAATCTGAATGAAATTGGTGTTGTCATAGAAAATGGGAGTCTTCAAGAAACATAGACCATAGTCTAATAGCTGATTCTAAATCCATAAAATCTGAGCACAACACCTTCCACTGGCAACATATTCAGCTTCAGTGGTAGAATAAGCAACTAATGTTTGCTTTTTGCTAGACCAGCTTACTAGTTATTTCCAAGAATTTGAGCTCCTCCTAAAGTGCTTTTGTGATCAATTCTACATCCACCATGATCAGTGTCATTGTATCCCACCAGCTTGAACTTAGAGTCACTAGGGTACCATAAACCCAAGATTGGGTGTAGGCTTTAAGTAACAAAATATCCTTTTCATAGGGAGAAGATGAGATTCCGGATTGGCTTGATAATAAGCACACAATATAGTAGCAAACATAATGTCAGGTCGACTGGATATAAGATAGAGTAGAGGTCCTATCATTCCTCGAAATAGGTTTGCATTCACATAAGTTCCATTTGCATCAGTGCCAATAGATACTGATGATGACATTGGAGTCTTTGTTGAATTGAAATAAGGGAGTATGTACTTCTTTAACATATCTACAATATGTTTAGCTTGGCAAACAAAAATACCATTAGTTAGTTGTTTGACATGCAAACCTAAAAAGAAGCTTAGTTCACCCATCATGCTCATCTCGAACTTTTTGGTCATGATCTCTACGAATTCTGAAGTTAGCATTTCATCAGTCGATCCAAAGATGATATCATCCGCATACAATTGATATGGGATCTTGAATGATTTATGAATAAAGTGTTTTTGATCTTTCCTCGTTTGTATCCACTTCAAGGAAGATAGCTCACTAATGTGTCATACTATGCTCTAGGTGCCTGCTTTAAACCATAGACAACTTTATCAAGATGATACACATGATTTGGAAACTCTTCACTTTCAAGACCTAGAGGTTGCTTTATCGTTGAGACTAAACTCTGAAGATTGAATAGATTCAAATAGGAAAAAGCAATCAAACACAGAATATGAATCAAGAATGTGTTGAATGATGAAAAGTCACAGTCTCAGAAGAGCTCGATAAAGAACAACTATTGTAGAGGCATGCACCATAAATCGTGAAACCATAAAAGTAAATGATGGGTGGACAAGCCCAACCCGGATACAAATTAGACTATACATAAAGCCCATAAATATGCAACACTAAATACCCAACAATCTCCCCCTTTGCGTTGATTGGGAGGGAGACCTTCATGGTTGAACGCGCTTCTGAGTCTTGAAAAGATTGGGCATAACACTGAGAAGAGTACTGTGAAAGGCAATATACCAGCAAATCATGTCAAAATAACACTTCTTCGCAGCATCAGTATTCGCATTGCAACTTCCTGTGATGTCCAAAATTTAGTTCAAGCAAACTGTAGAAAATAGATGCTTATCTGGCAGTGGGAACACATTTCTGTATATCTCCTCTTTCTCTAGACTCTCTCTGAAACAATACTGTCCAGTTATCAGTTTCGATTTTCCCCATTTGCATATTCTCAATATCACTCGCTAAGCCATGTGGAAGGACTGTTGATTTCTTTCGTAATACTGAAGCGATTTCAACATCAAACTTCGCAATTTCATACATATACAAAACCAACATCCTTTTGATGTGAGAAACTACAGGTTCATATTTCTTCTTGTATTGCATCAGAAAATGCAGCAGGGTGATCCATTCATAAGGATTCAAACATGGTAAGTCTGCAAGAGAGAATTGAAACGCTGAATTCGCAGAACCTCGAGTGGTTTTGGATTTAATATTAATGAAACTCTCGGTTTGAGTAGGTCCAATAACTTTGATGACTTTTTGTTGGGTTTTAGAGTACTACAACATCCTATGGTGCACATACAACCCTGAATACCTTGGATCTATGTTTTCTCTATTATACATGCAAATATGAAGTTTCCAAGATATTACCCTATACTAGCATACAAATATCATATACTTGGGTAATAAAATAGATAAAATACATACCTTTTTTTGATGTAACTTGTCTTCATGAAGCTTGAGAGCCTAGTGCCCCAAGTGTGACACCTCAAATGGTTCACATAACACGAAATACACATGGAATGACTTGAGAGAAATGTACCACTCCTTGAAATCATCTATCCCTCATATCGACACACTTGTGCACAATTTCTTGAGCCATGGGATTCTTTTATATGGTGGCTATTAGGGTTACACCATGTAACTCATAACTTTACCCATTCCTTATGCTCCATGGATTTTAACCTCCATGGATTTCAACCTCCATGGAGTATCCATGGGTCACCCTATGGACTTAGTCCAACATAAGGAATCTTGGATCACAAGCCCACATATAAAAGAATGAATGATTTACACAATCAACCCATATATTTAATTAGTCTCCTTTTGATCACTTAATTAATTCCAAATTAATTCTTGATCAATATTAATTAAATAACCTTATTAATATATTAGAACTTATAATATATTAATACACCTTAAGTGTTATTTCTCTCATTTTAGTCTATCCAAATGCATGATGCCATGCAACCCAAATGGACCATGTTGGGTCGGGTCAAGTCTTACCGATTATAGTTATGGACATAGACATTAATCCAACAGTCTCCCTCTTGGATAAGTCTAAAAATATAATTGTGTATGACTTTAGGAACCGATTAGAAATCGTAGCTCTCAAAAGCTTCTGTCGAACTCTGACCTTGTTTCTGAACTCTGACCTTTGTCAATGACTTGTCCATTAGATAAGAGATCATATATTCCTCCATTCTAGATATCATATGGACTGAGACATGGATTAAAATCATTCTCTCTGTCCATTTGGTGTTTTGCGATTTCCGATTCATGACGAATGACTGATTGAACAAATCAAATAATTCATGGCTTGGCCAAGCACTTAATTTTTCATCATTAAATCATCGAGGGGCCCACATATATCGCTTTTATCCCGAAGGTAAAAGGAATGGATAAACTTCAACTCATATGGCTTGTTCTGCTACTTGTTGAATTATACACAAAGGCACATTTTATACCATCGAGTTACCAATGCGTTTTCGTGCAATCAATGTACTATCAACTCATAGTAAAAACTCATATCTCTAGGTTTGAAGAATATAAGATATTATCGTCTCATGATCACTCATGATAAAATCCATGAAGTGATTCAAATGAACGCGGGTTGAATCCAATACTAAGAATTTATGAGCACTCATGAGTGTTGTAGCATAACTTTGTCCACCAACTTGGACCTCTACAAGCCAACCCATGACAGTCTTGATTCATATCTACTTCCAACATATGACCGACTGTGGATGGTTTGAATAACTTAGTCATTCCAGAAGAATAACCTAGTTTATTCAGGAAGTCAAAACATGCAAAATCAAACACAAGAATAATTGAATCTAATATGGTATCAAAACCTATGATCATAAATAAAAAACCTTTTATTTATCTACATACTGATTACTCATTATCCATTATTTCAGTTTTATCAACTTAATACTTGAATTGTAACACCCATAAATTTACGCAAAATTTAAACTTTTAATACTAACAAAGAGTCAAATAGTATTTGTTTTTACAAAACATTTCAAATTCATTTATCATCAGAGTGTCCCAAAATAGATTATGAGGATGAGGAGCAGTACGGTCACGCCTTCGCCTTCCCTCGCTCTCCTAAAGTACCTGAAACAATAAACTAAAAACTATAAGCCCGAGGGCTTAGTGAGCTACCCCGAAAATACCAATACCACACTGGCAGAAACCATAGCCATATGATCAATCAAACAAAATACATACTGGGCCATCGGACGGATTGGTCCGCCCTACTGGGCCTATAGTCTATCTGAATCTATCCCGAGCCTTCGGCATGAATGGTCTGCCGCGTGGGCCTACAGTCTCGCCGGACCGCTCAGAGGGTGTGTTGGCCTTCAGCACAAAGCAGGACCGCCTCAACCCAGCCAACAAGTAACTAACCATGTACGCATACTATCATATACTGCCATGTACACATAGCAAACATATCTATCTCATTGACCATCAATCATAGAGTTTCACTCATAGCTAGAGTATCGACCTAACAGGTCACTAATATACCAATCCTCACGGGTCATAAAAGCATAATATACTATCTATCCTGATTCCGATCCAATATATCACCATCTTATGCAGCATACCATAAATACTGATCTCTAGTATAACAACCATCCTAAGCAGGATAAATTCTAGGAAAGCAATAACATAACACCCATCCTAAACCAGGATGAAATCTAACATGTCAATATCAAAGCAACCATCCTAACCCAGGATGTAAATCATAAAGGTCCGGCCTTGGTGCCGTAGACCCTATCGATATAGTGAGGATAACTCACCTAGAAGATGTCGATAGAAATGAGAACTCCAATTATCGGATCACTTGACACCGACTCCACCACCTATAACCATAGCACAATATAATCATAAGTTCTTACTCTTATGAGACACCCCATAATCAATTGGTAATTCCTGATCGAGGTTAGAGTCCTCAACTCGCCGAGTGCACTCAACCACTCGCCGAGTCCATGGAGCACATTCCAACTCACCGATTCATCGGAGTGACTCGTCGAGCTCCTTCGAATCCTGATAAATCCTTAAGGGCCACCCGTCGAGTTTCCTCCTTGCAACTCGCAGGGTACACATACATGCCTAATCAAAGGAAAAATGATCCGACTCGCCGAGTTGTTCTTCAACTCGTCGAGTTTTATGGTGATCATCATCGGACTCGCCGAGTTGTTCATCCAACTCGCCGAGTTCAATGACCATCTTCATGTGACTCGCCGAGTCATCCTTGCGACTCGCCGAGTCCATCCAGTCCTCTCTCCATACAGACATGTTTTGAGCCATGCAGCGGCTCCAAATCACAGATCCAAGCTTCTAGGGCATACTTACCACGTAAAGTTGCAAACTTTACGTACATGCATGGTTATAAGGGCTCCAAATGTCTATTTTAAGTTCTTAATGGAGCTTCTAGTCCAAGAGGGACTTCATCTACAAGCAATACAACAACTTTATGACTCTAGCACCCAAGGAGGGTCCAGATCTGAAGTTACAACTTCAGATCTAGCCTATAGGTCAACATCCCAACTTGAAAATCCATAAAAAGCCCTAGAACTCAACAAGAGGAAAGAAAAGGAATTAATCATGGCACTTTGATACCTTCAAAACATGCTAGCTAAGGCAAAACCCGTTTCACCCTCTTTTCTTGCTTCAATTTCCTTTGCACTCTTAACTCGCTTCCTCCAAAATCCTCTCTTCCAAGCTTCAAAACCACTCCAAGGCACACAAACATGAATTAGGGTTTATAAGGGCTCTGAAAGACTGTAAGGAAGCCCAAAGGAGGCTGAGGCTCCTTTAAATAGGGGTGCAAACCCAAGGATTTAGGGTTTCATCTGCCAGCTCCTACTCGCCGAGTCCCAATCGTGGACTTGCCTAAACACGCGTTCTTACCCCGCTGCTACTCGACGAGTAGGTCGACCAACTCGTTGAGTAGATCTTTTATCCATAAATTCTTAATAATTACCTGAGAATCGGGGTGTTAAAATTCTCCCCCACTTGAACTAGACTCCGTCCTCGAAGTCCGCTGAAGGAAACAATGTCGGGTAATGCTCACGCATTTCCGCTTCCAGCTCCCACGTCCACTCGGATCCCCTCCGATGCTCCCACTGCACCTTTACTAAAGGTATTTCCTTGTTCCGCATAATCTTCTTCTTGTTTTCCAAGATAGCTACAGGCCTCTCCACATAGTTCAGGTGCTCATCAACCTGAATGTCATCCAACGATACCACTGCCTCCTGGTCCATGACGTACTTTCCCAATTGTGAAACATGAAATGTGTTGTGGATCCGGCTAAGTTCCATCGGAAGCTCTAGCCTATAAGCAACCTTGCCAACCCTGGCAACAATCCTGAACGACCCAATGAATCGGGGACCCAATTTTCCCCTCTTCCGGAAACGGATCACACCCTTCTAGGGTGACACCTTCAGGAGAACCATGTCACCCACCTGAAATTCCAACTCAGATCGGCGTCGATCGTCATAACTCTTCTGTCGACTCTGAGTGGTCTGCAGCCGCTGTCTAATCTGTTGTATCATCTCGGTAGTTTACAGAACTACCTCTGTCCGACCCATCATCCTGTGCCCAACCTCGCCCCAACAGACTGGGGTCCTACACTTCCGCCCATACAACAGCTCGAAAGTCGGGGCACCAATACTGGAATGATAGTTGTTGTTGTAGGCGAACTCCACAAACGGTAGGTGGGAATCCCAACTCCCACTGAAATTAATGACACACGCCCTCAACATATCTTCGAGGGTCTGAAATGCAGTCTCGTACCTAGTTCCTCGTGGAACTTCTGCCAAAAACGGGAAGTAAATCGAACATCCTGATCGGAAACTATGGAAACTGGAACCCCATGGCGAGAGACGATCTCGAGGACGTATAGGTCGGCCAACTTCTCCGCTGACGAACTCTCTCGAATACCTAGGAAATGGTCACTCTTGGTTAATCGATCCACGATGACCCATATAACGTCGAATCCCTTTGCCGTCTTCGGCAACTTTCTGAAGAAATCCATCGTAATCCGTTCGCATTTCAACATGGGTATCTCCAGGGGCTGCAACTTGCCATTTCAACATGGACGACATGCAACAACATGCTTCTTGGGACACTTAACTAGTGTATAGATTAAAATATTTATACCTGCCCCGTCATTCGTAATTGAGATCAACAAGATGTTTGTCTTGAAACCTGCTCAATTATCTAGTATTCTTGGTATTTTTGTTTATTTTACGAAAAGACATAAATGATGAAAAGAAAGAAAATATTTGTGTATTTTGTTTTTCTGAAAATGAAATAAAAACAGAAAGAAATAAAATACTTTTGGATTTTCTATTTTCTGAAAAAAGAAATAAAGAGAGAAGGAAATAAAATATTTTTGGACTTTGATTTTTCTGAAAAAGAGATAAAAACAAAAAATAAATAATTTTTTTTTTGTATTTTTGGTTTTGTAAAAAGTAAATAAAAATAGAAATACATAATATACATAAGGATACACTAAGCTCCTAACCATAAACATGTAGTGGACTGCGAGCGTTCACAGCGATTCGTAGGAAGAAAAGATGACTCTGAGTCATTGCGAGCATTCGCATTGATTCACAGCGTGAGAAGATGACTGTGAGTCACTGCGAGCGTTCGCACCAATTCGCAGGCCTGTCAAATACTTATAATTGCAAAGGTGGTTTCATAATAGATTCAAACACAATCATTCTTAAGCCTTAAAGAATGCGGTTGAAGGTTTGCTTAGGCAAGGCTTTCATGAAGATGTCGGCCAACTGATTAGCGGATCTTACAAAGTGTATCTCGACTTTTCCATCTTCCACAAGATCTTTGATGAAGTGATACCTCAATGCTATGTGTTTCATCTTTGAGTGTTGCACTGGGTTGTGACATATTCGAATGGCACTTTCAGAATCACAATACAAAGGGATTCGCTTCATGTTGATGCCATAGTCACGAAGCTAGCTGTGAATCCAAATTAGTTGTGAAGTACAAGAGGCAACGACTATGTACTCTGCTTCAACAGTTGATAGGGAGACGCAAGTTTGCTTTCTAGATCACCAACTTACAAGTTTGCCTTTAAGAAATTGGCATCCTCCCGTTGTTCTCTTTTGATCTAGACCGCAACCTTCAAGATTAGCATCCAAATATGCTTGCACAAAGAAACTTGAACTCGAAGGGTACCATATTCCTAATGAGGATGTTTGCTTGAGATACCTGAAGATATTCTTAACAGCTATTAAGTGGGGTTCACGATGATTCGCTTGACACCTGGAACAATAGCAAACATAAAACATAATATCTGGACAAGTAGTAGTCAGATACATCAATGAGCCTATCATTTGATGATAGAGAGTCATATTCGCAGCTAGCTTGTCCAAATATGGTGTTAGTTTTGTTTTGAATGCCATTGGAACCTTCACTTTTGAATCTCCCATCATTCCAAAGTTGGAGAGTCAGGTCATTGTATAAGCCTCCTGATTGATCAAGATACCTTCCTGACTCTGTCTTATATTCAATCTAAGGAAAAAGTTAATCGGACCCATTGAGCTCATCTCAAACTTAGATTCAATGAACTTTTGGAACTCAGATGTTAAGCTGGGGTTAGTTGATCCAAAGATGATGTCATCAACGTAAATTTGGACGATCATCAAGTGGTCACCATCCTTCTTGTGAAATAAGGTTGGTTCGACCGATCCCTGTTTAAATTTAGCCTATTTATAAAAAACCGAATAAGATTTTCATATCAGGCTCTTGGAGCTTGCTTTAGACCGTAAACTACCTTGTCTAGAATGTAACATTGGTTCGGATACTTTTCGTTTACGAACCCAGATGGTTGTTCCACATACATTTTTTCTTCCAATTCTCCATTTAAAAAATACACACTTGACATCCATCTGATAAACTTCAAAGTTCTTGTGTGATGCGTATGCCAGAAACATGTGAACAGATTCCAACCTTGCAATGGGTGTGAAGGTATCTTCATAGTCAATACCTTCTTCCTGACAATACCGCTTAACAACAAGTCGCGCCTTGTTCCTTATAATATTTCCTTCTTTATCCAGCTTGTTTCGAAAATACACATTTTAGACCAACAATGGATGCATCCTTTGGAGTAGGAATAAGTCTCTAAACATTGTTTCATTCGAATTCATTGAGCTCCTCCTGCATTGCTTGCACCCAATCAGAATAATGAAGAGCAATTTGAACATTTTTGGGTTCAATCTTAGAGATAAACGAATTGAACATGCAATATTCCACTTTAGAGAATAAAGCAGTTCACTTCGCTTTTTGTTGTGCTCTCGTGAGAACTCCTGAAGGCGAATCTCCTATGACTTGAGTTTTTGGATGATCTTTGGTCCATTGAGCCAATGGAGGGTAATTAGGATCATATGTTGGATCCAATTTGGCATTCACTTCTTCAAACTCTGATTGTACATCCAAATCATCATTCGCATTTCCATTCACCCCCTCGAATGATGTATGTATGTCTTCTTCTGGATTCGGATTCTCGCCATGGAAAGGTGGTTCTAAGCTAACTTCAAGGATTTTGTTCTCCCCCCTGAACTGGTGTATTAGATGTGGAGGTTGAAGTTGAGCCCTCCCCCTGCATTGTAGCATTCTTCTAAAACTTCTTTAAGTAATTGTCGTTGCAAGTGAAATAGTAGGTTTCTTATATCCTTTTGGACTTCTTGTTGAGAACCCTATATGCTTTAGAAGTCAAAGAATACCCCAAGAATATACCTTCATCAGCCTTCACATCGAATTTGTTCCTTTTCTCTTTTGAATTGAAGATAAAGCATCTGGAACCAAAAACATGTATAAAATTGACATTAGGTTTTCAATTATTTATAATCTCATATGGAGTGACAGAGAATTGCTAATTAAGGATAGATCGGTTTTGGGTAAAGCATGCAGTTCCTATCGCATCCACCCAGAAGTAAAGCAGCAGATTCGCGAATGATAACATGGTTCTAACAACTTCGCATAACGAGCGCTTTCATCTTTCGACAACCCCATTTTGTTGATGAGTATAAGGAGCTGAAAAATTATGAGTTACTCCTTTCGCAGTCAGGAATTCTTCAAACGCTGGGTTTTTGATTTCCAACCCATTGTCACTGCGAATGTTATGAATCCGCTTTCGCAATTGTATCTCGATCTACTTTATAAAATCCTTGAGTCTTAGAGTGGCTTCTGATTTCTGCTTAAGAAAATGCACCCAACTGAATCTAGAAAAATCATCTACAATTACAAGAACATATATGTTACCACCACTGCTTTCAATTGCAGAAGGACCACAAAGGTCTATATGCACAAGTTCAATTGACTCTATGCCTTTTGTATTTACAATCATTGGATGACTCTTCTGTTGGGTTTTGAGCATTCTAACACTCCTATGGTGTACATGCAACCCTATAAACCACGGATTTATGTTTTCTCTATTATACATGCAAATAAGAACTTTCCAAGGCTTTAATCCTAACTAGCATACTTTTAGGCAACTATACTACAAAGACTAGTTAGATGACATACCTTTTGGTGTAGCTTGATGTCTTCAAGCTTTAAGAGATTAGCCCCAATAGTGTGGAAGCCTCAAGTGGAATCACAAATCACCAAATCACCTTAGAAGACTTTGAGAATAAGAATACTTTGGTTCACTCTGGTGAAATCGGCTAGCCCTCTTAGTGTACCCACACTAGTGCCAATTTCACTAACCAAGGACATCTTTATATAGTGTGGAGACCAGGGTTAAACCCATGACCTTTCATTTCATATAATCCATGGGTTAAACACTCCATGGACTATCCATGAAAGTTTAGCCCAACCTTAATAAACTTGGCCCATTCCATATATATAAGAGTCCATATTTAATTAGTTCATTTTGATCACTTAATTAATTTTAAATTAAGTCTTGATCAATATTAATTAAATAATATGATTCCATATTAATATATTAGAACTTATAATATATTAATATAAATCATAAATATACTATTCTCAAAAGACTATCCATATAAATTATGTCGGTGAAGTGTAACCCAAATAGACCTTGTCGGGTCGGTTTAAGTGCATACCAATTATAGTTATGGACTTAGACATTAATCCAACATCTTCCTGCTATGTTTCCCTATTTCTCAGGCTTCACAAAGATGTTCTTTATCATACTTCCAGAGGGGAATCCCTCGCACATGATCACCAAGAATAAGCTTGTTGATATCTTTAAAATTGAGATTCGAGAGCCTTCTGTGCCATAGCCAACTATCATCAGTGGAAGCTTTCGTAAGTAAGCAAATTGTAGGCCTCCCTTTGATAGGGTTCATATTGAGGGGATACATTTCTCCTTTTCACTTTGACTTTAACAGAACATTTTTGGTTCCCTTTTCAATAATTTCTGATCCTTCGTCGTCGAACCAGACTTTTAATCCTGTACCCACCACCAACTATGAAACACTAATGAGGTTGTATTGCAGTCCTTCTACATATGCGACCTTGCGAATCGAAAAATCTCCGTTTTTTATCGTCCCATAACCTTTCATTTCTCCAAAAGAAATATTGTTGTATTTTACTCTTCCTCCATCCTTCAGTGCTCTAAACTCGCGTAACTCTTCCTTTCTTCCCGTCAAGTGACGCGAGCAGGCACTGTCTATGTTCCATTCAGAGTCAAACTGATCATCACGAATTACCTGCGACAATCAAGCAGATTTAGGAACCCAAAGTTGTTTGGGCCGTCGTGAGGTTTTCACAGGAAAATTAATAGCAACATCAACTAAGTAAGATCTTTTGACCAACGTGGTGCTATCTTTTCTTTTAATTTGAAAAACAATAATCCTATTGTCTTTTGAGTTTGTATCCTTATTGGATGGATTCTTTTTTTTATACTGGATTTTCTATTGGACAATTTTCTTCTCAACTATCTTTGTATTAGTTTCAGATCTTTTGAGAGGAACTTTAGGCTCCGAAACAATCTTTCCATTTCCTTTAACCTCTTATGATGTCTTGGTTGAATGTGAAGCATTCGTGTTAGGAGAGAGGTGAGATTTGGTTTTCTGCACAACTTTCACATGATTTGAAAAGGATGATTTTTGAAAAACTTTTTGATTTGAAACCTGTGGAGACTGATTTCATTGAAAATTCTTAGGTTTCGCACGTGAAGAGACTTTCGTATTTGGATCAGATTTTTCTTAATGAACAAAATTGGGATTCTTAAATTGCCAGGACTACTTTCTTTCATTGAGATTTTTGTGATATCTGAAATTCCTTTGGAATTTTTTAGCTACAGACTATTCAGAGGATATGTGAATACTAGCCCTTGATTTTGGCTTTCTGGTAGGGGTTTCGGTCCTAACGAACGATGTGTCACTTGGAACGTTCTTAGTTCCACTTGGACTCCCTTTTTCTTAGCTTGAGCTAAGCATGTTCAATGGCTCAGCTACGTACCTGCTCTTTGTTTTCCAAGAGGTCATTTCAGATAGAACATTGGTTTCATCTGCATTATCGATTGGAGCTGACCAGAAAAACTCATCGCTACCATATTTATTGTTGTCTTCAACCGTGGACGTTAATTCTGCTATTTGATTTTTATTCAGTCCCTTAGTTGCGAAAGTTTTATTAGGAGCAGTTTGAACCTTTGGAAAAACAATTGCTTTTTCTCTTAAAATTTTAGATTTAACATCAGAAAAACATGCAAATTCCACTGAAATTTCAGAGATTAAGACTTTCGCAGGTTCGGGTTCACATTTAACAAATTCAGAGCAGTCCACCTCATCCTCCACAGAGATTTCATTCATATAACTTTCATCGTCGAATTCAGAAATGTTTTCAACATCATGTTTATTTTCTGAACTCAACTTGGTGCTTAATGAGTCAAACTTCTGTACAGTCTCAGATTTAATTTGCTCTTTGTCTTTTTCATCCAAAAGTTGTTTAAGCATGTTTTGTGGTCTTTGGACTATATGTAAGATTCGATTGTGTCTAGTCCTATTTTGTATGCATTCGAAACTTCGTCTATTGAGACGATCGATTCGCACCTGTAGCAGTCAGCATCTACTTTGTCCTCTTTTAATTCAAGGCATCACAAAATCATTTTATAAATTTTCTTACCAATCTCACAATCAAGATGTAACGGAGTGATATTGAAGTAATGCATATTAGCAATTAAACAAAATATGTTTCTCTGTTTCAAAAGCATCAAATTATCTCTCTACAAATAAATTAACTTATCCCTAGATCTAGGCAAATCTAACTCCAATTTTTCAATCCGTATGCGCCTCTCTTCACTCTTTAACGAAACCCTGCCGAGTTGATCGGCTAAATTAGAATTTGTTAAATGATTCGTTTTACACTATCATTGAAACTTGAAAATGTGTATTTTAAGTCGTTCAATTCAGTTTCATATCTAGACACATGTATATTCAGAGATTCAAGAATAGAATTTACCTTGTTGATCACCTGCTCGCACTCGCTTATCTGCTCAAGAACTAGTTTCAAAGCGAAACAACTATCAACGATACGTCCACCATCAGTTGCATAACATTTCATCTCAAGCACTTCATTGGTAACCATCAAACACCTTCCATTAAACTGCGAAACTTCATCCTTCGGCACGAAGCTCCTTCCATGAGTAGGCCAGAGTAAGTCGACCAGACCTCGACTCTGCCAAACTCATCTTCAGCTTCGTTTTCCTGCATAATCAAAGCAGGCATGGTGTTATCACCGTTCCTCTTCTTTTTTTTATCTCCTCCAGCTTTCGAAGATAATATCTTTCGCCATTGTCTCCGTCCTTCTTCTCGTTCATTCTTCTTAGCATGGATTCTTTGGCTAAATGGTTTTTTCCATGACGGTAATAACAATCATAGCCGGAATCCCCCACAACTTTTTTATTCGTCTTCGCTTCTTCTTTTTGACAGTTATTCACACTATCCTCCTTTGCCTTTTTAGAGCTATATCTGCCCTACCGATTTCGGTTTTTGTTGCGACTGGAGTTCTTCTTTGCGAATCTCTTTAGATTAGACACCATCATAGCCAATTCCTCCTTAGAAAGTTCACAATCGGAGAGATCAGATTCCGAACCATCATCATCTACAACCTTTTTACCCTTCACAACAAGGGATAGTGATACCATCCCAGAAACTAACTTCCCCTCTTTCTTCACTTAATCTTCTTATGACCTCAGTATTCCAACAAGCTTCGCCAATGTGTAGTTCTTGAACTACTCTTGTGCTTTTACGGTAGAAACTACAGCCTTCCTTTCAGATCATAGCCTGTTCATGAACGTGACTTTTTGCTCAATTAGTTCACGTCAAATCTTGTGCTTTATCATCCTACTGAGAAGATGTTTTTAGTGATTGAAAGTTTGATCTAGACTCTCTTCAGGCTTTTGTACAAAGGCTCCAAACTCTAAAAGCAGTAGAGCTTGAGTAGAATGCTCAAGATCATCATCACTTCAGCAAAGTTCCTTGAGTCTATCCCAAATGTCTTTTTCTGTGTCGCATGAAATCACTAAATGAAAAGTGTCTAGTGGCAAGGAAAACCTGATGATCCTCATCGCTTTAACGTTGCTTGTCAGCTTATCCTTCTCATCTTGTGGTATGTCTTTTACATCAAGAAGAAGCTTTTTGTAGTCGGCTTGAGTTTTAATTTCTCTTCTTGTTCTTTATGAGTAAACGTCTGGACAGTAATGGCTTCCCATATCAGATAGCCATTGTCTTCAAGCCCTAGGACATAATCTTCAAAGTGCAACGCCCACACTTCATAATCACTGGGGAAAAGAATAGGGATTCTAGTTGTTGATCCAATGTTGCTTGAAAGATTTGTGGAGTTAACATGAGAATCATCTAACATGTTTAAATATCGATTAAACCCTGTATCAATCAAATGTGTAAACTAAAATTGCTTTTGGATAATATAAAGATCAAAGATCAATGTCAATAACAATGATGACGACTGAACCAGATTTAATAATATCGGAAACCGTAAAAACTCTTTCAACAGAAGAGATGCATATAGATGACACAGTCTCCTGCTCTGATGCCAATTGTTGAGACTAAAACTCTAAAGATCGAACAGATTCAAACAAGAAAAAGCAATCAAACACAAAATATGAATCAAGAATGTGTCGAATGATTAAAAGTCACAGCCTCAGACGAGCTTGATAAAGAACTACTATTGTAGAGGCTATGTAGGGTTTACAATGACACAATTAATTATACACAATGCATGCATGCACGTTAAATAGTAAAACCCAAAAAGTAAATGACGGGTGGATAGGTCCAACCCGGATACAAAACAGACTATACATAAAGCCCATGAAGACGCAACACTAAATACCCAACATTTAGAAAAACTTCTTCTTTAAGATCTCCATGTAAAAAGGCAGTCTTGATGCCCATATGATAGACTTTGAACTTCTTAAAAGAAACAGAGGAAAGAAACAAGCAAATCGATTCAAGTCTAACAATAAGAGAAAATGTTTCATCATAGTCTAACCCTTCAAGCTGATAGAAACCTTGAGCCACAAGTCTATCTTTGTTTCTTATCACCATCCCATCCTCATCCATTTTCATCCTGAAAACCCAATGAGTGCCAATGACAGGCTTCCTTTGAGGTTTTGAAATAAGCGTCCACACACAATGACGTTAAAATTCATTAAGATCATCATGCATAGCCTTGATCCATTCAACTTCTTTCAATGCATTAGTGACATTCTTTGGTTCAATCATTGAGACGAAGCTAACAAACATGCATAAGTTTCTACGAACATTACTATAGGTGAGAATTCAAAAAAATTATATCTTTAATGATTTTAGATTTAAGATGATCTCGAAGAATTCTTGGATTAGAACATTCATTTGTATTACTTTAAGTTGGGTCTTCCTGATTTGATTGATCAGCTTCTTCAGGGATGACAACTTAATCGTCAGAGATAGGTTGTGAATTGATTAATTGACAAACATTTGGGACAACAAGCTCAAAGTGACTTAGCAAGAACTCAGGAACAAGGTCTGAAGGACTATAAGTTACTTCATTCAGAATAGATGAGGGGTGATCAATTTGATCATGAATGAACGAGCCTTCATCCAAGGTAACACGAGCTATTTCCTCAAAAGTTTTCCTTGGAAGATTGAATACCCTGAAAGCCTTGGATACGCTAGAGTAACCTAGAAATATGCTTTCATCAGCTTTAGCTTCAAACTTCCAACATTGATCTCTTTGATTCAAGATGTAACAAACACATCCAAACACATGAAAATAGAAGATGTCCGGTTTCCTTCCTTTCAGCAGCTCATAAGCAAATTTCCCATGATGCTTAACAATAATGGATTGGTTTTAGGTATAACATGTCGTATTGACAGCTTCAGTCCAAAAAGACAAAGGAAGAACAACTTCAACAACCATAGTTCTTCCAGCTTCAAAGAGAGTTCTGTTTTTTCTTTCTGTAATACCATTTTGTTGGGGAGTTCTAACAACAGAGAAGTTCTGAGAAATTCTTGAGTTTGAACAAAAGTCTTCCAAATATCAGCTTTTGAGTTCAATTCCATGATCACTACGTACTTGCCTTATTTTATGATCATAGAGCACTTCTCATTACTTGATGAGAGTAATGATTTCATCACCGGCATGACTCTCTTTCTTAAAAAGACTACCCACGTAAACCTTGAAAACTCATCTACAATGACGAGAGTGTATTTCATCCCAACTCTTAACTTAACCGGAACTGGGCCAAAAAGATCCATATGAAGAAGATGAAGAGGTTTGATAATGGAAGAGTAGGACTTCGTTTTGAAGGAGGACTTGGTTTTCTTTCCCTTTTCACATGTTGAGGATAGCTTGTCCTTGACAAACTGCATCTTGAGAATTCCTCTTACAATCTGATTCCCTGAGATCTACGATATGTTCTTAAAATTCAAATGTGATAATCTCTTATTCCATAGCCAATTCAGATGAGAGTGAGCACGAGAGAAGAAGCAGCAACGAAGAGAGTTGTCAGCAGAAAACATATCCAAAACATATACGTCATTCTGTTGATTTGCAGAGAGAACAGTTACACTCCTTTGATCAATAAACTTTCCCTCTCTTTTGTTAAAGAGAACTTCATAACCAGCATAAAAAAGCTTGCTTATTGAAATGAGATTATGCTGAAGACCTTTCACATATGAGATATTCTTGAAACCAGTAGAATTGCACTTCATAGATCCATATCCCATTGTAACTCCATTCCCATTATCTCCATACGTAACAATCAGACAATCCTTCTTTATGAAGTCTTCTATAAGTGACTTGCATCTGGTCATATGTCTTGAGCATCCATTTTCTAAATACCAAATATGCTCTTTACCCTAATACTAACATATACAATAAGCCCTTACCCAAAAGAAACAAAAATATACATGTAATATACATTGACCCACTTGTAAAGGGTCACTCAAGAAAACATATTATAACAATCATCAGGGAGACGGTTCAATGAGTTTCCTTTTTTGATCCACTTATCATTACGAGTCATGATGTTATCAGAGTGAATGGAATTCTTTTCAAAGGTGCACTCACTGAATTTTTGAGAAGCATCACCACATTGATAATAAACTTTTATGCCAGGATTCTTCGCTTTAGAATTAGATTTTGATTTATTTTCAACTAAAGAATCCAAAGAACATTGATTATTTGATTTAGGATTTGTTATTTTAGTTCTAGAGCAAGTAATGTCATCGATGGTATGCTCAAATACTAACTTGTCATGAGGCTCATGATGCATTGAAGATTCATATGGGGTAGAAGACTTTGATAGTTATTTAACAAAGCACCGAGGAAACATGCTAAAAATTTCATTTACAGAATGAACTCCATATTTATATATAGGAAACTTTAGCAAAATCTTAGAGGTAGGAAGAACATATTCACGATGAAGAGGTTGATGAGAAGGATCAAGAGCAGATAATCGAGTAACACATTTGGTCATATCATTAGAATCAGTGGAGCAGTGAGTGTCAATTAAAGTTTGATTTATAAAATAGGAGCTCACTAATCTATTCTTAAAATATTATTTTAAACATTCAATTTTATATAAGGTTACCTTAGTCTCAACAACTTTGGTTAAGGACCAACACCTTCTATGTCACCTCTAAGAATTTTCTTGTACTGACTTGGAATCTGAGCATTTATAATTTTTGTGACATTAAAGTTAGAGGAGGCCTAGTTTTTCAAAATGAGTTGAATGCATTTAGCGTGATCAACAACTTTTTCTTTTTCAGTGTAAAGAAAATTATTAGTCAGTGAGATGCATGTATTTTCCTTTTTTAATGCAGAAAGAGATTTTTCAACACAAATAAGTTTTTCCTTTAGTTTCTTTAACTCAAATCTCAGAGAATATTTTTCTTTATTTAAGACCAATAAATAGGAACGTAAGTGATCAACCATGCCATCTTTTTTTATGTTTTCTACAGGAGAGTAGTTAACAAGATTTTTTACCTGATATGCTGATGTAGCGTCCCATTCTGTCATAAAGCCTGCAGCAGCTTGAGAAGGATCAGTATCAAGAGTCCTAGCAGCATCAATTGAAGTGTCATCATGAGATTTGACGATCTGAGCCATGAGATACTTACCTTCATCATTTAAGGAGTTTTCTATTTCAAATGAAGATGATAGTGTAATCATCATCTCTTGAGCGGTTGAACAATTTTGAACCAAACGATAGATATAATAAGTGAGTGAGTTTCCAATAGCAGTTCTCGCCTTTACATCAAGATTCAGTATTCTTTTCTCATCCTTGTTATATCTAGGCACAAATTCCCTTTTCAGCTTACTTCTTGATGTATCATCATTGGATTATTTATGTATAGAAGCGATAGGACCTTTGTTCATGATATCGAGCATATCAAAGTCTATAAATTCGAGAGCTTCCATGGCCTTTGATATCTAAGCAGACAAGTTGTGCTTATCAAACAGAGGTATCTTGTTGTATATTGATGATTTTGGAATAATATAGTTGAACATGATTTACTTAAGTGTACAACAAACCTACTCTGATACCAATTGAAGGTTTGTATCAATCGTATAAGCTTCAAATATAAAGACGAAAGTAAAACTTAATCTAAGAAATAAATAATAAGTAAATAACACGGAGAGTTCTCCAAATTGTTCTTCTACCAAGAAAGGGTATTGTCTTAACCAAGAAGACGGGTTGTCACAAAGATGATTGACACAAAGCCAAACTCTCTACATTAGGGTTTACCCTAGTGTAGATTATATATTAATCTACACATGTGAATCCCATGATTTAAGGGATTGTATCTTATCTATACTAAGAACTGATCTTCATAACAAAGATAGTGGATCGGCTTTCTATTCTATAATTATCTTTATCATTACCTAATATTAAAATGATTACACAGAATAACCATACTAATGGGCTGATGTTGATACGCTTGATACACTGGCGCTCATAGTAGAGTAGACGTTGATGCTGACAGATGTGTAGAGTGTTTGACTCATCAGATCAGAACGTGTGACGTTACTTGGAGTATGTGTATACCTTGACTTTGTCGTATTTAATTGTGATGAATCCGATTTACATAAAGTATGCTTTGAGATGTATATGATCCTATGATCTTGTCAAGATACTTCCTTATACAGTAGCCAGGCAATATGCCCTATTCCTGCTTCCAAATCAATGAGATAAGGTCCTTCCCAATTAGGTGCCAGCTTACCATCCTTAGGATCCTTGGTATTTTGAAATGATTTTCTTATAACCAATTCACCTATTTGGAATATTATGATTTTGATATTTCTAATTTAAGCATTAGCGATCCTTCACTGATGAGTTGTTATGTGGATCTTAGTGAGGTCCCAGAGTTCGTCAATCGTGTCAAGATCCTGGGCCATGATCTTATCACTATGTTCTTGAGTGTGGAATTGATATTTCGTCATTGGAATCACCACTTCAGTCATGATCATGAATTCTTCTCCAAATACTGATGATTATATGGTTTGACATGTTGTTGTTTTTCTTGTAGTCCTAGGACGAAAGGAAGTTCTTCATCTCATCTCCCTTTCTTTTAATCTAGTCTCATTTTTAGGTTAATGACTATGATCTTATTACTAGACTCTACTTGTTCATTAGCTTAAGGGTGAACCAGGGTAGACTTTATAATTTCAATTCCCCAACTGGTGCAAAATCCATTGTTCTTTTGCTGATGAATTGGGATCCATTATCGCATATGATTTCGGTCGGGATCCCAAATCTAGTAAAGATATTGTGCTTAATGAGCGAGACTACTTTTTTATCTCTTACTTGAACAAAAGCCTCAGCTTCGATGCACGTTGGGACGTAATTTGCCATTGCTAGCATGAGGATTTTTCCACCTGGTGCCTTGGGCAGTTTGCTGACAATGTCCATTCCCCACTTCATGAATGGCCAATGAGAAATGATGAGGTGTAAAGGTTCAGCTGGTTGATAAAGGATATTTTTGTTCTTTGGAAAACATCAGACTTATGAGCTTATGAGAAGGCGTCTCTCTTCATGGTTGGCCAATAGGATCTTGTTCTTTATACTTTGGAACATAAGGATATGCCCCTAGTATGGTTGCCACTGATGGGTTTTATGCAAAATAAATAAACTCTTAAGTGTGCATGCAACCCTAATGAAGATCTATGTTTTCTCTAATTCAATCTATAATTATGAACATCAAATAAGAATTCTAAGGATAGTTAAGTATTTTCGAAATTTAGAAATAAAGAAAGAAAGCATATCTTTTGATCCTTTGGAAGCAAGCACCACAAATAGCGTGCCTCTAGTGGTTTACACCCAAGCTAGCAAGATGATGTTGAGGAGAGAGGAGGGAGGATAATTTTCGACTTTCTTTTGGATTAGGGATGGCCGAAATGTATGTCACAACTAGGAATTCTGACACGTTGTAAATACTTAACAAAGAATGACATTGTAGCTAAAACATGTATGGTGGTTATTCAATAACAACAAAATTCCGTCAAATACCCTATACGAACTTTCAAATAGTCAACAAAAGTTGGAAACCGTAAAAATCCCGGTTTAAGTCGATTTTGGACTAGGATTTTCTTATTGGTCCTAATGGACCAATAAGCTTCCAATTTGACTATTTTGGGCTTAGGACTCTTAAATGGACCCTAATTGGACCCATTTGCATGAAACTTATCATTTCGGGCCTCATGAGCCTAGAATGGACTAGTTTATCTCTAATGGGCCTTATTGGGCCATAACAAATCTAATCAACCCTATTTGGACATAAAACTAATACTTTGATTTATATTGGGCCGTGAACCATCTCCAAAGACCAGTTGGGCCGAAAACCATCAAAATCGGCCCATAATATGGACTTAAGCACAAAAGGCCCAAATTCTCTTCTCTCTTTTCTCTTTCTCGGCCCAAGAGAAAAACAAAAAAAGAAATAGAAACTCATGAAATAAGGAGGGTTAGCCACCTCCTTATTACACTATGGACTTCCAAGTAACCCTCACATGTCTCCATGCACCATCCCTTCACCTCTCTCTCTTCTCCTTTCTTCTTCTTAATTCTCGGCCAAAAGAAAGAGCCAAAACACACATACACACACAACACCAAAACTCTTTTAAACCCTCACTAAATTCTCTTTCTTCCTACTCCAAAAGTCTCGAAATTTTACTTGTGCGACAAGAGGATTTCAAGAGATTATCATCACTTCTTGGTAAGTTACACATATCTTATGAGGTTATTACTTTTTTCTTATGATGAGGTCCCTTCTCTTAAACAAATTGTGGTAATCATACTCTTAGAAACACCTCAAGCTCGAGATCATCATCAAAGTGTTGCTAGGGCCGAAAAATCACCTCATTTTCTTCCATTTCTTCTTCAAATCGAAAGCAATAAGCAAAGGTGGGTTCATACCCCTCTCTTTTCGGTTTTCCTCAGTTTTATGGGGGAGAATACAAGTAAAATGTGTAGATCTATGTGTATGTGGATGTTATGTGTGATTTCATGTATTTATGTGGTAAATATGTAACAAAAATGAAAGAAATCTCGAGATCTATGGCTCTAGGAGGACCACAAACATGATCTAAGATATATTATACTAAACAAGTCAAGAAAAATTACCCTCTAATATTATAATAAACATATTGCAACATAAAACTCATTTTTGGGCTATATTTGTCAAATAAACAAAAGTTGGGTTGAAAGTTGTCATTCACGGTTTTCTTAAGGGCTAAAAGAGGCAAAACAGTAAAAATAAATGTTTTTATGAATATCATACTTTTTAGAGGGATA
Organism: Lactuca serriola; assembly: GCF_051521515.1. Lineage (NCBI taxonomy): Eukaryota > Viridiplantae > Streptophyta > Magnoliopsida > Asterales > Asteraceae > Lactuca > Lactuca serriola. Next base: position 44,484,277 of record NC_136412.1, on the reverse strand, counting down.
GAAATGTAATTTGTAGCTTAATGGGCCAATTTTTGGGCTTTTCGGCCCATTGAGCCAAAAATTGCGAAAAATAAAATTCTCAAGGGACTGAAATGGTAAACTTCTCAAAACAAGGGGTAAAAGAGTAAAAAAAACCTAATTCAGGAGTTAAAATGATTTTTTTTCCAAACAAGGATAAAAAATGTAAACTTTTTGGATTTTGGGCCAAATTTGTAAAAATTGCGAAAAGTATTGGCTTAAACTGAAAAACTTTTTACTAGAAGCGCTGAAACTGGCAAATAGTAAATTTTGAACTAAAAACATCACTTAAACAAGTCTATGGGACAAAAATGTCAAGAAAATTGTTTAAGGGCCTAAAATGTCATTTTTTTAAATAAGGGACTAAAATTGTCATTTTTATTCAACAAGGGCTGAAAAGGTTAAACCAATATTTTCAACCAATTATTTTATTATTAAGATATTTGAGTAAAAAATACCAAACTACAGCTCATGAAAATAGAAAGATGAATATATATATATAATACCAAATATCGTTATAAACAACCGACCGGCCTTGTGCCAATACAAAAATAACAAATGTTCAATCAAACTTTCCAACAATTATACAATACCTAAAACAAGTAAATATTCAAATCTTTGGGCTTGAAAGTCTCAAATCATGCTTATTGGGCCTTCGTGACCCATTAACATAACTTTTGAGCCCAATGATAAAAACAAATGTTTATTAGGCCTCCTGTGACCCAATTACATGTTTAAGGGACCCTCAATGGCTTCCAAGTGCTACTGGGCCCTCAGTGGCCCATTAGCATTGCTAGTAAGGTCCAAATAATCAAATGCGAAATGAGCCTACGTGTCCTTCCTATACCCAATAGCCTTAAATAATACACGTAATTAGCAGGACTTTGTAATCCTCTTCTTCTCGTTTGTTAGGCTTACCTTCAATTCAGTAAACAAATACAGGTCGTTAATCAATGGTAATCAAATTCAATTTGGATTTAGTGAGTAATATTAGGCTCCACCTTTATGGGTCGTGTGTAGTCTGTAGTAATAATCAAAGTCTCCTGGAGGGAGAGCGAGAGTTTGTGTATAGATCTATACGAGGATGACTCCCCCACACCTCAGTTGTTCGCTAAAGTTAGACTCGGCTAGTCTAGGGTGACAAAATCTTAAGATCAATTCCGGCATTCGTTAGAATGCCAAGATAGACGAACCAGTCCTTATCATGCATGGTTATAATGACTCACATAAATAAATCCAATACTATCCGAGTAATCAAGGAAAAGCATAGTCATTTGTTGTGATGGTATAACAATTCGAAACAATTAAATTATATTATGTTATTGGAAAACATCAGGTTTTTCGAGGAAATCAACACCTTTCACTCGTGCTTTTCAATAACTATCATGCAAAACATCTCATTTACACATGCTTTGAAATCACTCACATACAAAACTTTGGATCTTCACACTTTGGTATAAACAATTGTCTTTTTAGAAAATATCGGATTTTATGGGTTTTATAAACTATACAAACATTTCAAAACAACCATGCTTATGAACTCACCAACATTCCATACGTTGACATTTTTCAAAATAACTTGTATTCTCAGGTAACAGGTAAGCTGGGGAGTAGTACCAAGTATGTTAGGGTGTTATGCTTTAGAAAACTTTCAAACAATTTATGACATGAATATGTAATATTTAGACAATGTAATTGATGTGAACAATGTAAGTTCTAATGTATTGATGCATGGTGAAGTTTATTTTATGTTTCATGTATATTCATTGTGATAATATTCAATTTGAGTCACGCAAGCCCTCAGACGTTTCCGCCGCCTGGTTCGGGGTGTGACAATGTGTAAGCCTTAGGACCTTTTATATAGTGCAACAAGGAAACCCTAAATAAGCCCCAAACAATAAAATAACATTAACTTATTTTTAGTAATTATCTAGCTTCTTAATTATCCCCTAAGGATAATTCTATAGCCCCAAAAGAACCTCTAAAACCGTCACCACCTTGGTGGAAGGTTTTATAGCCTTTTTCTCAACTATTTAATAATTCCACTTTAGTCCTTGTATTTTTAATTAATTCCATTAATCTGAAATTAATTTAATTAATTCTGATTAATTATTAATTAAATAATATTATTTCTAATTAATATATTATTTACATAATATTTAATAAACTATTTATTTCAATTTATTAGTCAAATAATAAATCAACATCTTTCTCCAAAAATCATCCTATCCAATTGCTAGGTTTGAGGGCAACCCAAAAGGATTGTGCTGCTATCAATTCAGGTCTATATCAATTATAGTTATGGGCTTAGACACCTAGTCCAACAGTCTCCCACTTAGATAGGTCTGTAATTATAACTGCTAGTATAACTTCTAAGCCGATCAAGAAATTGTAGCTTCCAAAAATTATTGTCGAACTCTGACCCAGTCATATATGCGTCCTAGGATAAGTGATCATACAATCCTCTATTCTATAAGATATCCTTCAGACATGAGACATGGAACATAATCAATCTCATTGTCCAATAATTTGTGTCCTGATTTCTGATTTGTAATGAAAATGAACTACTAATCGAACATATCAATTTAGTCATGGCTAAGCCGGACATTATAAGTCAACACCAAATCATCAATGGGCCCAAAGATATCATTTTTCCTGTTAAGGAAAAAGGAACAGATACACATTGACTTATATTCTTGTACTATCTACTCACCAAATCAGGCAAAACAATATGTTTTATAACATCAAGTTACTAATGTGTTTACATATTATCAATGCACAACTTATTTGTAAACCATAACTCATATATCTCCATTTTAAGATTATAAGATATTATCTTCTTAGAAATAATCGTTATAAATTCCATGAAGTAATTCTCTAAGTGTGGCTTAATCCAATACTTAAAATCTCTATTTTCAAGTACTCATGAATGTTGCAACAAACTGTTGCTATGTCTAAACTCATACACAATCTACAATCCAATTCATAACAGTCTTAATTCACTACTTATTTCCAAAAGTATGATCAATTGTGCACGTTTGAATAATCAAATTATTCGGGAAGTAAAACATGCAAAATGAAACACAATAATAAACATTTGACAAAAGGTAGTAAACAAACTCGAAAATAATTCTCTATTATTTAATCACCAAAAGTCAATTACATTTATTTTTTACAAGTTTCAAAATAACTACCTAACTACTAAAACTAATATCATCTCTCAGACCAATGCTCCTTGCATGCTGAACGTGCTTGACTCTACTCAGACCCTTTGTGAGGGGATTGGTAATATTTTCTTCAGATGACACCCTCTTTACATCAGGCTGACCTTCTTCTACTCTATATCTAAGGAAATGGTATTTTTTGTCTATATGTCATGATCTGCCATGATCTCCTGGTTCCTTTGTTAATGCAACAACCCTTTCATTATCACAGAAAATCTCCACTGGCTCGTTAATGGCTGTAACAACTCCTAGGTCTCCGATGAAGTTCTTCAACGAAATCGCCTCCTTTGATTATTTGCTCGCCGCTATGTACTCTGATTCATAGGTAGAATCAACCACCATCTCCTGTTTGGAACTTTTTCTAGGTTACCGCTCCTCCATTTAGGGTAAACACCCAACTGGATTGAGAATGGAAGTTGTTTCTGTTTGTTTGAAAGTTGGCGTCGCTATACCCAGCTACTCTCAATGTATTACTGCCACATAGAGCTAGGACTCAGTCCTTAGTCTTCCATAGATACTTCAGAATATTCTTAACTACTATCTAATGAGCTCTATCTAGATTTCCCTGATAACGACTCATCATGCTTAAAGAAAAGGCCACATCAAGGTGAGTACATGTCATAGTATCCATGATAGATCCAACGGCGGAAGCGTATGGAACTCTACTCATTTCTACAATCTCTGCATCGTTACTCGGGCTATGATTCTTACTCAGTTTGGTATTATTATGTATAGGTAGTTCTCCTTTCTTGTAATTCTCCATACTAAAACGTTTTAGCACCTTTTCCAAGCATGTATTTTGAAAATTCCAATTAGCTTTTTACTCCTGTCTCTCAGAATTCTTGTCCCTAGAATATAGGCAGCCTCTCCAAGAACCTTTATAGCGAAACACTATCCAACCCAAGACTTAACTTCTTGCAAAGTAGGAATGTCATTTGCTATAAGAAGTATATCATCAACATATAATACAAGGAAGGTGACTATGCTCCCACAAGCGTTGATATACACACATGACTCATCTTCACTTTTATAGAAGCTAAAATCGTTGACCTTCTCGTCAAAACAAAGACCCTATCTGCATGAAGCTTGTTTCAATCCATAGATTGATTTATAAAGCTTACACACTCTATTTGGATACTTTGCATCTACAAAACCTTCTGGCTAACTTATGTAAACATCTTCATCCAATTTCCCATTAAGGAAATTGGTTTTGACATCCATCTGCTAGATTCCATAGTCATTAAAGCAGCTATGGCTCGCATTACCCTAATAGATTTTTTCTTGGCCACTGGTGAGAAGGTCTCATCATAGCCAACCCCTGGTGAGAAGGTCTCATCATAGCCAACCCCTAGGGTTTGAGTAAATCCCTTCGCTACTAGCCGAGCCTTTAAAGTGTGTACCTTTCCATCCATGTCGGTCTTTTTCTTGAAGATCCATTTGCACCCAACTGTCCTACGATTGGGAACACTGTCAACCAAATTCGAAAATTGATTGTCATACATGGACTTAAACTCGCTGTTCATTGCCTCTTTCCACTTGGTTGATTCAGGGCCTGCCATTGCTTCCTCGTAGTTAGTTGGCTCATCCAATTTTACTAGCATACTATCTCTATGGAACATATCAGAATCTGTAGTGACATGGAAACCATATAAACTAGGTTGCATTCTAATTCTAGTGGAATACTTAAGAAGTAATGATTCGTCAATCGGTTCAAATATAATTTCTTCCTCAGGTTGAGCCATAGCATCTTCAGAGGTTCATTCATCGTTTGACTCTTTAATTTCTTCAATATTAATGGTACTCCCACTGTCCTATTTGCATATGTGCTCTTTCTCATGAAAGACTCACTTTCATGCTAAAAGGACCACGTTCTCACTAGGTCTTTAGAACAAATATCCAAAGGGCTTCTGTGGGTAGCCAATGAAAATACATCTCTTAGTTCGAGGTTCAAGATTCTCATGAGTCTCTCGGCTAACGAAAGCTTCACAACCCTAAACCTTGATACGTGCTAACGATAGAACTTTCCCTATCCACATCTCGTAAGGTGTTCTACCAACCTTCTGTTGGATTAGTGTCTAAGTCAATAACTATATTTGGTATGTACTTGACCCGGTTGTTGCATGGTCCTTTTGGGTTGCCTTCACCAAAGCAACTTGATAGGACGATTTGCGTAGAGAGAGGATATTATGGTTTATTAATATATTATATGAGTAATATATTAAAAGAGAAATCATATTGTTTAATTAATATTGGTCAAGAATTAATTAAGAATAAATTTTGTGGCTGAAAGAGATTAATTAAATAAAGGGGAATGGAATTGTCAATTATAAGATAATTGATTTTTTGTTGTAGATCCTGTGGACTAAGGGAGTGGACGAAATTAGGGTGCAAGCCCACCTTGAAATCGTCCTCGGGCCGTATTCCAGAAGTTTCTTGGAGCTGCTTAGGGCCTAAGCAATCCAGTTAAGGTTTTGACTGAAACCCTAGCAGCTCAGCTATTTAAGGACCCCTAGGGCTTCATATTTCGGCTACCAAAACAAACCCTAGAGTTCTTAGAGCCGAAATTAAGCCACCATTCCATCTCTTGTTAATCATCATCTTTCCTTGGTGTTTGTGAGCCATTAGAGGTATTACAATTGTGATACTAAGCTCTTGAAGATTAAAGATTCTTGCTACTATCAAAAGTAATCATCTAAACTTGTTTTAGTTATAGATTTCGATTTATATAGTATGCTAGATTAGAGTTAGGAAGCTTTGGATAAATTCGCATGTACAATAGAGAAAACTAGATCCACAGCTTTAGGGTTTTGCATGTGCATATAGGAATGCTCTTTTGCTCAAAACCCATCACCTTCTTTGTTGGGACAAGATTAAGAATGTGGGCGACAATCTTTCAGGCATACCCCAGAAATGAGATTGGAAGAGAAGCTCGACTCATCATGGAATGAAATATGTCCAACAAGGTTCAATTACGCCTCTCAGCCACACCATTCAGTTGTGGTGTCCTAGTAGGAGTTAATTGTGAAACTATTCCACATTCCATAAGGTAGTCATGGAACTATGTTCGGTTAGTAATATTGCATCATTGGGCTTTCTGTTCTTAGTCCATTGTTTCCACGGTACTGGGACTATCCATTTGTGTTTTATTTATTAGGGTTAGCTTTATATTGTGCATGCATGCACCATATATGAGTTAGTTGTTGATTTACATTGTTGTATCCCTACCACACCTCTACTGTAGCAATTCTTAAGAGAATTCTTCGGAGGTTATGGCTTATTAATCATTCGACATTAGTTTGATTCATCTTGTGTTCTTAATTTCTTTGTGTTATTCTGTTACTTGTTAAGAATCTCATCGATCTTAAAGTGTTTTAGTCACATCAGTTGGTATCAGAGCAGGAGGCTGTCTAATTCATACACATCTCTTATGTTGAAGAAAATCTTTAGGGTTTCTGCTTTTATCGAATATATTGAGTTGTCATCTCTTCAATGACATTGTTCTTCGATATCGATTTTACCCTAATAGCGCTATACAAGTCTGATTCTTGACAGGTAAACAAATCAAGTGATCATGTCACACGACGATCCTGAAACCAATCCCATCAACATCCCCAATAACATTGGTTCGACTACGATTATTCCGATCTCGTTTACTCAAGAGTATGAAGTCTGGGCTCTAAACTTTGAAGATTATGTTCTTGTCTTAGAGGACAATGGATATTTAATCAGGGAGGCTATTACTGTGGGTCCTTTCGTCCACTCCAGAACCAACAGAACTATCAATACACATAAAGAGTATAATCAGCTAATGATCGATGTAAAAGATGTCACTCAAGATGAGAAGGACAAATTGATTAGCAACCTACAAGCAATGAGGATGATCAGATTCGCTTTACAATCTGACACTTTTCGTTTGGTGAGTTCTTGCACTACTGAAAAGGAGATTTGGGATAGGGTTACGAAGTTATATTCCACTGATAAGGATCTCGAACATTCAACACAAACTCTTCTACTTTCAGAGTTTGGTGACTACAAGCAAAAGCCATATGAAAGTCTCATTCAATGATTTGATCTTCATAACCATCTTCTCAGTAAGATGACTAACACATAATTGGCAGAGAGGTGATTAAGCAGAAGGTCACTTTAATGAATGGTCTAACGTCAGAATGGATGGCACTGGTTTCAACTGTTAAAGCTCATGAACATTTTAAATCCAACTCGTTGGCGAAGCTCGTGGGAATTCTCAAGTCACATGAAAGTGTTGTGACAAAGGAAACCAAGGTGGTCTCCGGAATGGGATCCTTGGCTATTATCTCATAGGGTAAGAATTTGGTTGAAGAAGAAGAAGAGTCAAATCTTTCTGAGTGCGATCTATCAAATGAAGAATACGCATTGATGGTATCAAATCCTAAGCGGCTCGCTAGAAAGAAGTTCCCCGCCAAGAACCGAAAATGGCAGGGAAGCTACACTTCTGGGAAAGCGAAAGAAGAGATTAAAAGCACTCCTCAGAAAGAAGAAGAGAAGAAGGAGAGGTAACTTGTGGGTGTCTCAGGCTATGATTGTAATTATTGTCATGGTAAAAACCATCTAGCGAAGGAATGCATGCTAAGGAGATTTAATGAGAAGAAAGAGGGTGAAGATGACGAAGCTTACTACATGCGTAAGCTTGAAGAAACCAAGAAGATAAAGTCTAATGATAAATCCATGCTTGTGTTAATTGTGTAGCAAAATGTTGAAGAAACCTTATTACTCAGGTAGCATTCTAATTCTAGTGGAATACCTAAGAGGTAATGATTCGTCAATCGGTTCAAATAGAATTTCTTCCTTAGGTTGAGCCCTAGCATCTTCAGAGGTTCCTTCATTGTTTGACTCTTGAATTTCTTCAAGATTAATGGTACTCCCATTGTCCTATTTGAATATGAGCTCTTTCTCGTGACAGGCTCCCTTTCATGCTAGAAGGACCACGTTCTCACTAGGTATGTAGAACAAATATCCAAAGGGCTTCTGTGGGTAGCCGATGAAAATACATCTCTCAATTCGAGGTTGAAGCTTGTCTTGAGTCTCTTGTCTAACGAAAGCTTCACAACTCTAAACCTTGATACGTGCAAACGACGGAACCTTCCCTATCCACAACTCGTATGTTGTTCTAGAAACCTTCTGTTGGATTAGTGTCTAAGTCGGTAACTATATTTGGTATGTACTTAACCCGGTTGTTGGATAGTCCTTTTAAGTTGCCATCACCAAAGCAACTTCATAGGATGCTTTGTGGAGAGAGAGGATGGTATGGTTTATTAATATATTATATGAATAATATTTTAAAAGAGAAATCATATTGTTTAATTCATATTGGTCAAGAATTAATTTTGTGGCTGAAAGAGATTAATTAAATAAAGTGGACTGGAATTGTCAATTATAAGATAATTGATTTTGGGCTGTGGATCTTCTTGATTAAGAGAGTTGATGAAATTAGTGTGGAAGCGCACCTTGAAATCATGCTAGGGCCCTATTCCAGAAGGTTCTTGGAGCAGCTTAGGTCCTAAGCTATCCAATTACGGTTCTGACTGAAACTCTAGCATTAGAACTATTTAAGGACCCCTAGGGATTCGTATTTCGGCTACCAGAAGAAACCCTAGAGTTCTTAGATCCGAAATTAAGCCTCTATTCCCCCTCTTATTAATCATCTTATTGCCTTGTTGTTTGTGAGCCATTAGAGGTATTACAATTGTGATACTAAGCTCTTAAAGATTGACGATTCTAGCTACTATCAAAAGGTAATCATCTAAACTTGTTTTAGTTATAGATTTCGATTTTTATAGTATGCTATATTAAGGTTTAAAAGCTTTGGTTAAATTCACAAGTACAATTGAGAAAACTAGATCTAGAGCTTTAGGGTTTTGCATTTGCATATAGGAATGCTCTTTTGATCAAAACCCATGACCTTCTTTGTTGGGACAAGATTAAGAATGTGGGCGACAATCTTTAAGGCATACCCCAAAATGGGATTGGAAGAGAAGCTCGACTCATCATGGAATGAACCATATCCAACAAGGTTCAATTACACCTCTTAGCCACACCATTCAGTTGTGGTGTCATAGGAAGAGTCAATTGTGAAACTATTCCACATTCCTTGAGGTAGTTGTGGAACTCTGTTGGGTTAGTAATATTGCGTCATTAGGTTTTCTGTTCTTAATCCATTGTTTCCATGATACTGGGCCAATCCAGCCGTGTTTTATTTATTAGGGTTAGCTTTATATTGTGCATGCATGCACCATGTATGAATTAGTTGTAGATTTACATTATTGTAACCCTACCACACCTCTACAGTAGCAATTCATAATAGAGTTCTTCGGAGGTTGTCGCTTATTAATCATTCGAAATTAGTTTGATTCTTCTTGTGTTCTTAATTGCTTTGTGTTATTTTGTTACTTGTCAAGAATCTCATCGATCTTAAAGAGTTTTAGTCTCATCAATGGGTATCAGAGCAGGAGGTTGTGTAATTCATACGCATCTCTTCTGTTAAAGAAAATCTTTAGGGTTTCTGCTTTTATCGAATATGTTGAGTTGTCATCTCTTCATTTACATTGTTCTTTGATCTCGATTTTACCCTAATATCGCTTTACAAGTCTGATTCTTGACAGGTAAACAAATCAAGTGATCATGTCACACGACGATCCTCAAACCAATCCCATCAACATCCCCAATAACATTGGTCCGACTACGATTATTCCGATCTCGTTTACTCAAGAGTATGAAGTCTGGGCTCTAAACTTTTAAGATTATGTTCTTGTCTTAGAGGACAATGGATATTTAATCAGGGAGGCTATTACTGTGGGTCCTTTCGTCCACTCCAGAACCAACAGAACTATCAATACACATAAAGAGTATAATCAGCTGATGATCGATGTAAAAGATGTCACTCAAGATGAGAAGGACAAATTGATTAGCAACCTACAAGCAATGAGGATGATCATATTCGCTTCACAATCTGCCACTTTTCGTTTGGTGAGCTCTTGCACTACTACAAAGGAGATTTGGGATAGGCTTACGGAGTTATATTCCACCGATGAGCATCTCGAACATTCAACTCAAACTCTTCTACTTGTAGAGTTTGGTGACTTCAAGCAAAAGCTATATGAAAGTCCAATTCAAACTTTTGATCTTCATAACTATCTTCTCAGTATGATGATTAACACATAATTGGCAGAGAGGTGATTGAGCAAAAGGTCACTTATATGAATGGTCTAAGGCCAGAATGGATGGCGGTGGATTCAACTGTTAAAGCTCATGAACAGTTTAAATCCTACAAGTTGGCGAAGCTCGTGGGAATTTTGAAGTCACATGAAAGTGTTGTGACAAAGGAAACCAAGGTGGTCTCCGGAATGGGATCCTTGGCTCTTATATAATAGGGTAAGAATTTGGTTGAAGAAGAAGAAGAGTCACATCTTTCTGAGTGTGATCTATCAAATGAAGAATACGTGTTGATGGTATCAAATCCCAAGCGGCTCACTAGAAAGAAGTTCCCCGCCAATAACCGAAACTGGCAGGGAAGCTACAGTTGGGGAAGCGAAAGAAGAGATTAAATGCACTCCTCAGAAAGAAGAAGAGAAGAAGGAGAGGAAACTTGTGGGTGTCTCAGGATATGACTGTAATTATTGTCATGGTAAAAACCATCTAGCGAATGAATGCATGCTAAGGAGATTTAATGAGAAGAAAGAGGGTGAAGATGACGAAGCTTACTACATGCGTAAGCTTGAAGAAACCAAGAAGAAAAATTCTAATGTAAAATCCATGCTTGTGTTAATTGTGCAGGAAAAAGTTGAAGAAACCTTATTACTCAGGTAGCATTCTAATTCTAGTGGAATACCTAAGAGGTAATGATTCGTCAATCGGTTCAAATAGAATTTCTTCCTTAGGTTGAGCCCTAGCATCTTCCGAGGTTCCTTCATTGTTTGACTCTTGAATTTCTTCAAGTTTAATGGTACTCCCACTGTCCTATTTGAATATGAGCTCTTTCTCGTGACAGGCTCCCTTTCATGCTAGAAGGACCACGTTCTCACTAGGTATGTAGAACAAATATCCAAAGGGCTTCTGTGGGTAGCCGATGAAAATACATCTCTCAATTCGAGGTTGAAGCTTGTCTTGAGTCTCTTGTCTAACGAAAGCTTCACAACCCTAAACCTTGATACGTGCAAACGACGGAACCTTCCCTATCCACAACTCGTAAGTTGTTCTGGAAACCTTCTGTTGGATTAGTGTCTAAGTCGATAAATATATTTGGTATGTACTTAACTCGGTTGTTGCATGGTCCTTTGAAGTTGCCATCACCAAAGTAACTTAATATGATGCTTTCTGGAGAGAGAGGATATTATGGTTTATTAATATATTATATGAATAATATATTAAAATAGAAATCATATTGTTTAATTAATATTGGTCTAGAATTAATTAAGATTTAATTTTGTGGCTGAAAGAGATTAATTAAACAAAGGGAACTGGAATTGTCAATTATAAGATAATTGATTTTGGATTATGGATCTTGTAGATTAAGAGAGTTGACGAAATTAGGGTGGCAGCCCAACTTGAAATCGTGCAAGGGCCCTATTCCAGAAGGTTCTTGAAGTAGCTTAGGGCCTAAGCTATCCAATTACAGTTTTGACTGAACCCCTAGCAGCACAACTATTTAAGGACCCCTAGGGCTTCGTATTTCGCCTACCAGAAGAAACCTTAGAGTTCTTAGAGTCGTAATTAAGCCTCTATTCCCTCTCTTATTAATCATCTTCTTTCCTTGGTGTTTGTGAGCCATTAGAGGTATTGCAATTGTGATACTAAGCTCTTAAAGATTGAAGATTCTAGCTACTATCAAAAGGTAATCATCTAAACTTGTTTTAGTTATAGATTTCGATTTTTATAGTATGCTATATTAGGGTTGGTAAGCTTTGGAAAATTTGCATGTAAAATAGAGAAACCTAGATCCAAAGCTTTAGGGTTTTGCATGTGCACATAGGAATGTTCTTTTGCTCAAAACCCATCAGTGGTATCAGAGCCTTGCTTGGTTTCTATTGTATTTGATGCATTGTGTGTTTATTCATTGCTTGAAATCATTTTTATGCCTTCTGCCTAACAGACTCCTCGAGTCCCAAGATGAACTCGACAAGTCAGATGAACTCATCGAGTTTTGTAACGGACTCGGCGAGTCAGACTGTCAGACAAATGGATTTTCGGGATTTTGGCTTATTTTGACTTCGGATAATTACCAAAAATGTTTTTAATTACTAAAATCCGATTTTTATTGATTCCATGTGATTATCTTAGTCAAAATAAAAGATATTTATCATTTAATTAGATAATTACTATCTTATTTGATAAACCCTAATTTTTTTAATTATTTGTTCAATTATCTTGCATGAAATTGGATTAGGTCAAAATTAGCTAATCACCAATTAATTGTTTAATTATATTATTTGAATTTTGATCTAGATAATTTTGAAATGTTTCAAAACTTGCCCTCAAGTTTTGGAATTTAAATTTTTTGATTAAAAGTTTAATATTGAAATAATTAAATTCCACACCCTAGAATTTTACAAGTTTAAAATTCAACCCTTATACTATTATAATATTCTAAAAATAATTATTATATATGTATAAGATAAATGCTAGTCTTACTGTTAGTAGGCCTCATTCACGAATCTGATCTATAAGGGGGGTATGAGGTTGTTGCCTATAAAATGGCAGTTTAATGGGTGTCCACTCTCACCCACCACTTCCTTGATTGGTGGAGGGTCGTTGGCCGAACAGGTAGGATAGGGAAACTAATTCCTCATTAAAAGTATAATGATTAATAAAGTAACTAAATGTTTTTATTAAATTCCCAATCTTAGTTACTTTAGGAAAAATGTGAAAATGATGTTATTCCATGAATTTACATTTTGTACCCTTGCTAAGACGTTAGTGGAGTGTGTGTGGTTAACCGGCACACTAATTTAGGTCTAAGCAATGGTGAAAAATGGTGACTCGATGTTTGTCATAGATCAATGGAGCGTGTGTGGCTAAATGACACATTGATTAGGTGACTGTAACATTGGGGGAACCTTGTACATTTGCATGGTTATTCACACCTTGTTTGTGATCCTCGGTATCCCAGTCACAAACTTGAAGGGCATATCGGGATTTAAACATGCCATTGAAAAGTTCAATGAATATCAAAAGATCTAGGATATTTCAATACATTTAAAACTTAATTTCCTTTTGTTTTTCATGGTGGAAATTAGTGAATCGTCATTCACTTACCTTCAAATTATTTTTTGTTTAGATTAGGACACCCCTCTTCTAAATTGAAAATAATGTTGTTGGATCCTCGCCCTAATTTCTCATTTGGGTGTTTAATTGGGGATTCTTATCTAATCAAATTTTGTCTCTTTTCTTTTTCAGATGTCTAACTCGAACAACAACAACGCTTCAGGCTCAACCTCTTCCGGCTCATTCTCACTCATGAATTTGTGTGGGAGGGTGATTTTCGATGGGACCAATTTTAATGATTGGATCTACAACATCCGAATGGTCACCCACAACAATGACAAGGAGTATGTCCTCGACAAGGAGCTGAAGGAGGTGAATGGCAACACTGCTACTCCTGAGGAGATCACTGCCTTTGAGGCCTACGAGCGAGATGCTACGAAAGTCCATTGCATCATGCTCGCGACTATGATTGCAGAACTCCAAAAGTCCTACGAGGACTACTATCCCTATGAGATGCACCAGGATTTGTTGGACAGGTACGACCAAAGTTCCAGGCAAGAGAGGTGCGATATCATCACTTCGAAGATCACGAGCAAGATGAGAGACGGAGAGTCTATCACTGCTCATCTACAGAAGATGCAGCGATATATCGACCGCCGGCTAAAGTTAAATGTTAAATTCGATGAAGAGATTGTCATTTATATCATCCTTCACTCCTTGCCACCGTGTTTCAACCAGTTTTGCTTGACCTACCACATGAACAAATAGGAGGTCAGGTTGAGTAAGCTTTAAGGCTTGTTGAGGACTGCTGAGAGCAACCGCAAGGACAAATCCGTTGCATCAACTCCCGCTATAGTTGCCCCTCCTTGCAAATGGGCAGGGGAAGGGTGAGAAGAGGAAGGCTCCTTCCAGGAGCCACCATAAGGGAAAGTCCCATGATGGCACCTCTTCTAGTAGAACTGTAACATCCGGATTCCCAGGTATATTATTTTATTTAATTATTTTGGAGTTTGTGGAGGAACTCGGCGAGTTGGTGCCAAGACTCGCCGAGTATGGTCGCGGATGTTCATCCGGGTTCACGTCCGGACTCGGCGAGTCCACGCTGTTTAATGAAACCCTAATCCCCCGGGTTTGGGGCCTATTTAAGGGCACTTATAGCCTTCCATTGCAGCTACCAGTCCCTTGAGAGAACCCTAAGTGAGCCAAATCGTTGTGAGGAAGAAGAAGTTACATTTGATCCTTGTATCTTTGGTTTAGCAAGAAGCAGGTGACCAAGAGCAAGAGGAGGTGCGATTCTAGTACTTCCAGAGTTCAGAGACTTCATTTTGAGGTAATAGTTCGAACCTTCTCCAGTTTTGGTGTTGATCATTAGAGATAGGGTTTTCTAACCCCTTTTTAGAGTGGTTATGTGGAGCAAATGGTTCCTCTTCGAGTTTGTGCCTTGGATTTGGTCTCAAGGAGGTCCAGAGACCTTAACCCTTGGAGCTTTATGAATCAGTTTTGGGTTAATGGACTTAGGTTGCCATTTTTGGGACTAAATCACCATTTGATGCCTTGTTATTGATATATAAGCATCAAGTTTCGGACTTTACGTGGCATTCATGCTTAGGAAGGCGAAATCTATGGCTTAGGGGGCACAGATCTGACCTCAGGAGGTCAATAGATTTTGTGCATGACATGAACTCGCCAAGTTGTTCTTGAGACTCGGTGAGTAGAGTTAGGGTTTCACGTAAATTACTCAGTGAGTAGACTTGTCGAGTTGGTGGATGACTCAGTGAGTCAAAAGGGGATTAGAGGACTGGAGTTCAAGGCGGTACTCGCCGAGTTGTTCTTGAGACTCGGCGAGTTAAGTCGAGGTGGCCCCGTGATTCATGTCTGGTGTGACTCATCGAACATAGGGAGGGACTCGACGTACCAAGTGGGACAAAGAGTTAGTGGACATGTGTGTACTCGTCGAGTCACCGGAGTGCACTTGGCGAACTGGGTCAAAGTTTGACCGTTGACTTTTGTTGACTTTTAGGGTTTGGTCAACAATGGAGTCCTTGTGTCAAGAGGGGGGTGAAATAGTCTTTTACCCTTCTGAGGTTGCTAATAGAGGATTGAGTCTAGTCTCAAGAGTTATATTTATGAGAGTATTTACTTTATGTGAATAGGCGGAGGCTAGGCAATATTTCTACCGAGTCAAAGACTTACCGAGACGGCTGAGGTGAGTCTTCTCATTATACTTTACCTAGTGTGGTAACAGAGTTATGTGATAGAGTATTCTAGAGTTATGTGCCAGTGTCATTGCATGTTATTTATGTGTTGTGATTTATTGTGATATGTGATATGCATGATTCAGAGTTACAGAGTTAGGACCTTCGGGTCCATAGAGTTAGGGACAGATGCCCCACAAAGAGTTGGGGCTGGAGGGCCCCACTGAGACACATTGACCTGAGGGTCGATAGAGTTACAACCTCGAGTGGCTATTATGTGTTAGAGTGGTATTTTGGGGAACTCACTAAGCATTTATGCTTACAGTGTTATGTGTTATGTGTTTCAGGTACCAGCAATGATCGCGGGAAGGCGTCGGCATGACTCGTACACACGCATATTGGAGTTTATATATTTGATCTTGGGTTTTGTACTGATATAATGTTGGCACAATGTTTTTATTTATGTTTACAAGTGATATTTTATTGATTTTTCAAAAGTGAAAAATTGTTCAAATTTTTACGGTGTTACAACAACTAAGGTTGGTCCCGCTGCACCCACCTCCAACCCATAGGATGCAGAGTGCTACTACTGCCATGAGAAGCGACATTGGAAACGAAGTTGCTCGAAATATCTGCAAGATATTAAGGATGGGAAGATCAATCTGTCCTTCGCAGGTATTTATACTATTCAATCAAATAACTCATCGCATGTTATTTCTTTGTTTCTTGATACATGATGTGGTTTCCACATTTGTTCTGATTTGCAGGACCTAAGAAGAAATAGGGATGTGGATCATGGGAAGATAAACTTGATCATGTGGAACAGAAGATCGTCTCCTATCACCAAGAATGGAGTTTACTCTTTAGTGCTTAGTAATGGGTTAGCACTAGAGTTTAATAATTGTTGCTATTCGCCAGAAATGGCAAGAAACATCATTTCTTTTCATGGTTTGTATAGACAATGATTTAGATTTTCGTTTGATAATGAAAAAGGTTCTATTAATGTTTTTCTTAATGGTGTTTTCTATTTTTAAGCATTGCCTTGTAATGGAATATATGAAATTGTGATGGTTGTAGACAACTTAGGAAATGATGTGTTCCATATCAAATCTTCCAATAGTTTGGACAAAGCATGCTTGTGGAATTGTCGTCTTGGACATGTCAGCAAGAAATACATATCCCAACTCCAAAAGGATGAGTGTTGGAGTCATTCGACCTTAGGGACGATGACGTGTGCGAGTCTTGTTACTTGGAAACATGACCAAGTCACCCTTCACTAGTACTTGTGAAAGGGGTGACGGTTTATTGGATCTCATACACACCAATGTGTGTGGGCCCTTTAGATCTGCCACAAGGGATGCATGCCGCTTCTATGTGACGTTCACCGATGATTATAGCAGACATGGGTATATCTACTTAATCAAGCACAAGTCATAAATCTTTGAATGTTCAAAAAGTTTAAGCAAGAAGTGGAGAATTAGTTGGGCAGGAAAATCAAGATGCATCGATCCGATCGAGGTGGAGAGTACCTTAGTCTTGAATTCCATGACTACCTCAAGGAATGCATAATCGTTTTGTAATTGATGCCACCTAGGATACCGCAGTTGAATGGTATGGATGAGAGGTGTAATCGAACCTTGCTAGACATGGTTCGTTCCATGATGAGTCGGTCTTTGTTACCTATCTCATTATGGGGGTATGCCTTAGAGACTGTCACCCATATCTTTAACCTAGTCCCTACAAAGAAGGTTGCCAAAACACCTCACGAGATGTGGACATGGAAAACTCCCTTATTGGCACACATCAAGGTTTTGGGTTGCGAGGCTTTCATAAGACGAGAGACTGACGACAAGCTCGACCCTCGTAGTGAGCGGTGTATTTTTATCTGTTACCCGCAGAAGTCCTTTGGATATCTCTTCTATAGACTGAGTGATAATGTTGTATTCATTGCGAGGAGAGGGGTTTTCCAAGACCGAGAACTCATAAGCCAAGGGGACAGTGGGAGGCAAATCGACCTTCAAGAGCTTCAAGAATCGAATGATGAAGGAACCTCAAACACTAGCACTCAACCTGAGGAGGAAACTCCTGTTGAACCGATTGATGAGTCCTTACCTCTTAGATGTTCCAGTAGAGTTAGTGTTCCTCTTGTGTTGTATGGTTTTCATATAACAAGTAAGGGTGATATGTTTATTGGTGATAGTACACTAATAAATTTGGATGAAGCTAACAACTACAAGGAAGCCATGGCAGGCCTGGAGTCTACGAAATGGAAAGAGGCGATGGACAGCGAGATTTAGTCCATGTATGACAACCAAGTTTGGAATTTGGTTGACAATGTACTAGGTCATAAGACGGTCGGGTGCAAGTGAATCTTCAAGAAGAAGACCGACATGGATCGGAAGGTACACACTTATAAAGCATGATTGGTTGCGAAGGGATTTACTCAAACTCTCAGAGTTGACTATGATGAGACCTTCTCACCAGTTGCAAAGATAAAGTCTATTTGGGTTATGCTAGCCATAGCTGCGTTTCATGATTATGAAATGTGTCAAATCGATTTCAAATCCGCTTTCCTTAATGGGAAGCTGGTTGGGGATGTTTAGATGAGTCAGCTAGAGGGTTTGGTTTTCTGCGAAGCGAGGATGATTCATGTGTATATGTCAAATCTAGTGGGAGTAAAGTTAGCTTCCTCGTATTGTATGTCGATGACATACTACTCATAGGAAACGACATCCCAACCCTACAGGAGGTTAAGTCCTAGCTTGGGATGTGCTTCGGTATGAAGGACCTCAGAAAGGCTGCCTATATTCTGGGAATAAAGATAGTGAGAAATAAGAGTAAAAGACTAATAGGACTTAGTCAGAATAATTACTTGTACAAGGTACTAAAACGTTTTAGTATGGAGAATTCCAAGAAAAGGGAGTTACCAATCCAAAGCAATGCCAAGTTAAGTAAGACTCAAAGCCCGAGCATCAAAGTCGATATAGCAGAGATTAGTCGAGTACCTTATGCTTCCAAAGTTGGCTCGATCATGTATGTTATGACTTGTACTCGCCCTGATGTTGCCTTCGCTTTGAGCATGGTCATCAGATATCAAGGGAACCCTGGTAGATCACATTGGAACACAGTCAAGAATATTCTTGAGTACCTTCGGAGGACCAAGGAACGGTTTCTACTCCTCGTAGGGTGTGATGAATTAAGGGTGTGAGGTTATAATGACACCAGTTTTTAGACCGACTGGGACAACTACCATTCTCAGTCGGGCTGGGTCTTTACCCTGAATGGAGGAGCAGTGACTTGGAAAAAGTTCCAAGCAAGAGACCGTAGCTGATTCAACGTGCGAATCAGAGTACATAGTGGCGAGCGAAGCGTCAAAGGAGGTGATATGGTTGAAGAACTTCATCAGAGACCTTGGAGTTGTGCCAGCCATAAATGAGCCTATGGAGATTTTCCGGAATAATGAAGGAGCGGTTGCCTTGACTAAGGAACTGAGGGATCATGGCAGATCCTGACATAGTGACAACAAATATCACTTTATTATATTTTTGGGTCTAAATATTGGTTTATACTTTGCTTTTCTAAGAAAATATATTTTTATGTAGTTTTTGTGTATTTGTATACAGTCGTACTCTTATGTACGGGCGTACGGTGTACGGCTAATGTCTCATATATATATATATATATATATATATATATATATATATATATATATATATATATAGGGTGAGGAGTGCATGCAAGTTTAAGGGCTAGAAGAGAGAGAGAGGAGAGTAGATTTTAGAGAGAGAAAACTAGAGAGAAAAGAATAGTGTGTGAGAGAGAATCTATTGTAAGGAGCATCATTCATATTATTGAATACAACATTAGATTCATCTTAATTCTTCTTCTCATTCTCTTCTATTTGATCTGACATCATCCAATTGATTGGGATTCCGCACCATCAAGTGGATCTGATTGATTCACAAGCAGATCAGGGACTTACAATTGGTATTAGAGCTTGGATTGTATCAGTCAATTTTGTCATATCTAGAGCTTATTTGATCTTATTTTGAAAAGATATTTGCATTTTTGGATAGATCTCTGAAAAATAAGGGGGTCTCTTCTTTGCATTTTTCATAAAAACGAGTTTCTGATCGAATTTTGGAGCAAAAAGGGTGAAAAACGTCGTTTTTTCGCGAATTTGTTGAAGGTGTGTGGCTCGGGTGTGCGGCCAGGGAGTGTGTTGCTCGGTGTGTGCGGCCGGACCGATGTACGGCTGGGAGTGTGCGGCTAGGGTGTGCGCCTCGGTGTACGGCTCAGAGTGTGCGGCCTCGGAGTGTGCGGTCCTCGTCCTCGCATCGCAACCTCGATCAGCAGGAATCCTCGCAGCGTGCTTCTATTAAAAAAGGTGGAGGGACTTTGAAGGTGCAAGGAATCGAATTTGAGACCTCTAGCTCAACAAACACGCGTTTTACCATCTGAGCAAGCTTGCTGGATGGTTTCCTCTTTCCCAATTTAATTCAAAAGACTTCTCAATTTCGAACCTAATTTTGCAAATTTCACACTTTTAACCCAAAAATCAATTTTCTTTATTTTTAAATTACATTTTCAACCCAAAAATTTTATTTTTTAATTTTTGACTTTTTACCTAAATTTTGACCTTGATTTTTCTAGTTTGACCATTGACTTTTTTCGTTTAACTTTTAAAATTTCAAATTTAGCTTTTTGGTTTGACTCTTAAGTTTGACTTTTGAGTTTGACTTTTTAAATTTGACTTTTAAGGTTGGCTTTTGAGTTTTTAGTCAACAGGCATTTTTTTTAAAAAAAATTAATAAAATGTGTTCCTCATCCATTCCGGTAAATGAAGTTTCATGTACTCCATCTTGTAAAGCTACGATTAAATTTCACCGAGATCAAATCGATTTATTAAAAATAAAAAATGAGGACCTCAAATACGAAGGCTATACTCTAAGGAAAGGTCAAAAACCGTTAAAAACACAACTAGAGGGCAAAACTAAGGATTTCTGAAAACTTCAAGAAGAATATAGCAATAAATTTGAAAATTATGACTATATTCAGAGACAACTTGCTTCTGTGACTGCCAAGCTTGACACATTGAAAAACAAATTTGAAAATGCAGATTTTAATTTTAGAAAATATGATGTGTCAAGTGAGGTAGTTTCCTTGATGATTGAGAAGCAATTAAAATTCAAAGATCATCAAAACAAGGGTCTAGGGTGTCAGTGTGCCACCTCCTTTTAATGATAACTATAACCCACTCCTTGAGACCAATGAGGAAGAGACAATCAGGGCCAAGTGAGGGTGTTGACGTGAAGAATACTGATGTTTCTACTTCCTGTGCAGGTAAAGTAGCGGAAGATGAGAACAAGGAGAACACTATTGAGCAAACCAATGTCTCCTTCAGCTCTGAATCTATTGCTTCTAACTCAGTTACTTCTGATCAACCTGCTATTGGTAAATACAGGCCACCAAAACAAGCAAAATCGACGGCTTGCTGCAAGTGTGCATGTGGGAACAACCTGAGACAAGGCATCGGCACACCACCAGGGGCAGGAAGAAAAAACTTCACAGTGAAGAAAAATACTTGTTTTCACTGTAGAACACCTGTACACATTGCCAGAAATTGTCCTAATCACGCATATGTTCCCTACTATGCACAAGGTTGGCAAAATGCGCCATGTGGGAGATACCTCAAAAGAAACTCTTCCACGTCACAATCGCGTAATGGTGACTGGAATGCATAGAAGGCCAAGAATCAATACTCCAAGGTCAAGAATCCAAATCCCAAAGGTATGAAGGGAATGCCAGCCAAGAAGTCCAATCCAAGAGATACTCATGTGAAGCCAAGACCGGTTAGGTCAAAATAATCTCGACAGCCGACTTCAAGTTTAAAATCAAGTGTTGAGGCATCCATCCGCTCGAAAAGGAAATGGGTTAAACTTGACTACAGATGGGTACCAAAGGTTCAGTCTCCCGAATCTCATAATGCTTCTAATATTCCTACATCTTCTATTTGTGATAAGCATGATATGTCATGGGAGAGAGTACCGTGCAAGGATGATGAAGGTCGACCCAGTTTCTAAATGGACTGGGTTCCAGGCACATGATAGGGGACATCTCTCAACTGTACAACATTCAGACCTTTCTTTGAGAGTATGTGTCCTTTTGCGGGAAAGTAGTAAAGGAAGAGATCACAAACGAGGTTAGTGCTTAATGACATGAAGAATTTTCCGATCTGTTATGAGATTATGCATGTTGTCCTCAGACCTTTTGGATGCAAATTCAATCAGTGAATTACGATTTGCATTTTGCTCTCTATACTCCTGAATTTATCTTTCATTGATTCATTTCAAATACATTTTTCTTTTATTTTCTTGTAGTTATTCGTCAGTAGGTATTGTTTGGGAAGTGATATAAAGATAAAGTTATAACGGGCACTATAAAACATGTGTACGGGACTGAATCTGAACTGTCTAGACTGTGTGTTCAATGTGCTGGTAGGAACGAAGGATTTGACAGTGTGGATTTAGATAGGATTGTTTGGACTAACCATACGACGCTCGGGTAGACTGAGCAGTGAGATAAACACAGGAACCCACAAGATACACTAAATTAATACGCATCTAGAACCGTGGCTTAACTTTTCCTTGATGTACGGACTTATGTCCTTAATTGTGGTTCTGATAGGGCGACTGGGGGGTTCTGATAAAGTAAGTCTGTAGGAAATTATTTTCTTGCTTTCTATCTGTCAGTCATATGTTGCTTCCTCTGCGTGATTGGAAGAGATCCGACCTCGAATGCAACATATGCAACTCTAATTCTACGCACCTCCTTTTGTATGAAATTCTTTCTATCTGTTAGTCATATGTTATCTCCTCTGTGTGATTGAAACATATCTGACTTGGAACACAGTGTATGCACCATTCTACCTCTCAATCCTTCTATCTCTGTTAGTCATATGTTGTCCCTTCTACGTGATTGAAATAGATCCGACTTGGGACACAACATATGCATTTATCTCTAAATCTAACTTCCTCCTTAATAATTGTTTACTCACCTAAAGTAAGGAGTCCTTAGGACGTTCTTGATAACTAGGGTATATCAGGAAGTGGGGAACACGTTCTAGTGCAAGTAAAATTGAACCATTTAGAGGTTTCCTGTAGATCTCATTGCCTAATTTAAGTGGACAACAATACCCGTGGTTGTCATTAGCTAAATGGTTTATTTAGAAAAGTTTGTCGATATCCTTCGTGTTTAAGTGGACCACAATACCGGCGATTAACCATATCTATTCATGAAGGTGAAGGTACTGATAAACAAGTTCAGGCTGTCTCACAACTTTGATCTCATAGATTTTTCTTTTTGTTAAATTTTTTCATAGTTTTCCTCTATGCACAAATTTTGGGGGAGAAATAAAAAAAATAAAAAATCAAACAAAAAAATCAGAAAATTAAAAATCAAAAAATAGTGTTATTTTTGTTTTATTTTTTGTTCAGAAAAATCAAAAATCTAAAAAATATTGTGTGCTAAAGTTTTCTTTTAGTTTTGTTTTGTCTAGAAAAATGAAGTCAGATGTAGATGAGACTCATGGAGTCTGTATCGAGATTTCTATGCCGAAGCTTCATCCGTGAGCATTGAAGAATTTTCATTTAAAGGAGCAAGAAATGAAGATTATTCTTTAAGCATTCAATCCTTCTACACCAGAAGCAAGGTCCAGCTGCGCTTGAAGATTATGTGACAGATTGCATTGAAGCCTCCTCAATCAATTTGCTGCTATTCTTGAACCTGCTGAAGTGATCCAGAAGTTTCGCTCTCAGATATTTTCTCTCTGAAGATTCTCAAGTTGAAAGCGCTATCTTTCAAGAATCTTATCAAGAAGCCTCCTCACCCAACGTGCGTTCAATGCCAAATTCTGAAGAAAAGCCCAACTGCTCAAGATGAAGTCATTCATTGAAGATTCATATGTTTGTCTTGATGTTATGAAGATATCGAAGATTAAAGCTGAAGCCAAAGCTCCCAATGAAGATTAACAAGAAAAGCCAGCTACTTTTTAGGGGGTTTGTTGGGTCAGTTAGAAAATAAAGCTATAAACCAAGGGGGAGATTGCTGGGTCTAAATATTGGTTTATATTTCTCTTTTCTAATAAAATATATTTTTATGTAGTTTCTGTGTATTTGTGTACAGTCGTACTCCTGTGTACGGCCGTACACGGGTGTACGGCTGATGTCTCATATATATATATATATATATATATATATATATATATATATATATATATATATATATATATATGGTGAGGAGTGCATGCAAGTGTAAGGGCTAGAAGAGAGAGAGAGAGAGAGAGGAGATCATATTGTAGAGAAAGAAAGTTAGAGAGAGAAGAATAGTGTGTGTGAGAGAATCTATTATAAGGAGCAGCATTCATATTATTGAATACATCATTAGATTCATCTTAATTCTTCTTCTCCTTCTCTTCTATTTGATTTGACATCATCCAATATATTGGGATTCCGCACCATCAATTGGATCTGATTGATTCACAAGCAGATCAGGGACTCACATATACATCAGGTGGAAGAGGGACTCCTCGTGGTAAAGAGGGTATTGTCAGAAGATATCCCAGCAGATCCCCTTTTGAAGGGACTGAGTTGGGTTACACACTCGCAGCACGCTAGGAGCATTGGGCTGGAGGACGATATTAGTTTAGATTAGATAGCTTCGAAAAGTGTAATAGATAAAATGTAATTAACATTTGTTGATTAAATAAAGGAGTATTATTTATAAGTAAAGTTATTGTCTTGTTTTAATTATTTACCTATTGTTTCACTTTGCACGTTTTAGCTTCCTGAATAATAGGATTATTCGAATTGTCCACAGTTGCTAATACTATGGGCCCCTCGATGATTTTGAATTGACTTATGTGCCTGGACCGATCAGGACTGAATTGGTGTGTTCAATTAAGTTTTATGTTAGAGAAATCAGAGATCAAGAAACAAACTGATGGACAATAAGTATGACTATGTTCCATGTAATTGTCCACACGACATCTTGTACGGAGGACTATACGATCCCTTATCTAAAGGATAGGTTACTGATAAGATCAGAGTTTGGCAACGGTTTTTGAGAGCTATGATTGCTAATTGGATCCTGAAGTCATACATGCATTTATAGTTATCAGACTTATCCAAGTGGGAGACTGTTAGATTAGTGTCTAAGTCCATAACTATATTTGGTATGTACTTGACCTGGTTGTTGCATGGTTGTTTTGGGTTGCCTTCACCAAAGCAACTTGAAAGGGTGATTTGTGGAGAGAGAGTATATTATGGTTTATTGATATATTATATGAATAATATATTAAAAAAGAAATCATATTGCTTAATTTATATTGGTCAAGACTTAATTAAAAATTAATTTTGTGTCTACAAGAGATTAATTAAATAAAGGGGACTGGAATTGTCAATTATAAGATAATTGATTTTGGGCTGTGGATCTTGTGGATTAAGGGAGTGGACGAAATTAGGGTGGAAACCCACCTTGAAATCGACCACGGGCCCTATTCCAGAATGTTCTTGGAGCTGCTTAGGGCCTAAGCTATCCAATTAGGGTTTTGACTGAAACCCTAGCATCTCAGCTATTTAAGGACCCCTAGGGCTTCATATTTCGGCTACTAGAAGAAACCCGAGAGTTCTTAGAGCCAAAATTAAGCCTCCATTCCCTCTCTTGTTAGTCATCATCTTTCCTTAGTGCTTGTGAGCCATTAGAGGTATTACAATTGTGATACTAAGCTCTTGAAGATTAAAGACTATTGCTACTATCAAAAGGTAATCATCTAAATTTGTTTTAGTTATATATTTTGATTTTTATATTATGCTAGATTAGGGTTTGCAATCTTTGGATAAATTTGCATGTACATTAGAGAAAACTGGATCCAAAGCTTTAGGGTTTTGCATGTGCATATATGAATGCTTTTTTGCTCAAAACCCATCACCTTCTTTGTTGGGACAAGATTAAGAATATGGGCGACAATCTTTAAGGCATATGGAATGAACCATGTCCAACAAGGTTCAATTATGCCTCTCAGCCACACCATTCAGTTGTGGTGTCCTAGGAGGAGTTAAATGTGAAACTATTCCACATTCCTTAAGGTATTCATGGAACTCTGTTGGGTTAGTAAAATTGCATCATTGGGCTTTCTATTCTTAGTCCATTGTTTTGACGGTATTGGGACTATCTAGTTGTGTTTTATTTATTCGGGTTAGCTTTATATTGTGCATACATGCACCATGTATGAGCTAGTTGTTGATTTTCATTATTGTAACCCTACCACACCTCTACAGTAGCAATTCTTAATAGATTTCTTCTGAGGTTCTGGCTTATTAACCATTCGATATTAGTTTGATTCATCTTGTGTTCTTAATTTCTTTGTGTTATTCTGTTACTTGTTAAGAATCTCATCGATCTTAAAGAGTTTTAGTCTCATCAATTGGTATTAGAGCAAGAGGTTGTGTAATTCATACGCATCTCTTATGTTGAAGAAAATCTTTAGGGTTTCCGCTTTTATCGAATATGTTGAGCCGTCATCTCTTCATTGACGTTGTTCTTTGATCTCGATTTTACCCTAATTTCGCTTTACAAGTCTGATTCTTGACAGGTAAACAAATCAAGTCATCATGTCACACGACGATTCTCAAACCAATCCCATCAACATCTCCTACAGAATTGGTTCGACTACAAGGATTTTGATCTTGTATACTCAAGAGTATGAAGTATGGGCTCTAAAATTTGAAAATTATGTTTTTGGGTCAGAGGACAACGAATATTTAATCTGGGAGGCTATTACTGTGGGTCCTTTCGTCGACTCTGGAACCAACATAACTATCAAGACACAAAAAGAGTATAATCAGTTGATGATCGATGTAAAAGATGTCACTATAGATGAGAAGGACAAATTGATTAGCAACATAAAAGCAATGAGGATGATCAGATTCTCTTTACAATCTGACACTGTTGAGTTCTTAAACTACTGCAACGGAGAGTTGGTATAGGCTTACAGAGTTATATTCTACCGATGAGGATCTCGAGCATTCAACTCAAACTCTTCTACTTTCAGAGTTTGGTGACTTCAAGCAAAATCCAGATGAAAGTCTCATTCAAACATTCAATCGTTATAACCATCTTCTCAATTATATGATTAAGCATAGAATTGGCAGAGAGGTGATTTAGCAGAAGGTCACTTTTTTCAATGGTCTAAGGCCAGAATGGATAGCAGTGGTTTCAATTGTTAAAGCTCATGAACAGTTTAAATCCAACTCGTTGGCGATGCTCGTGGGAATTCTCAAGTCACATGAAAGTGTTGTGACAAAGGAGACAAAGGTGGTCTCCGGAATGGGATCCTTGGAACTTATCTCATATGGTAAGAATTTGTTTGAAGAAGAAGAAGATTCAAATCTTTCTCAGTGTGATCTGATTAATGAAGAATACGCGTTGATGGTATTAAATCCCAAGCGATTCGCTTGAAAGAAGTTTCCCGCCAAGAACCGAGACTGCGAGGGAAGATAAAGTTCGGAGAAAGCGAAAGAAGTGATTAAAAGCACTCCCCAGAAAGAAGAAGAGAAGAAGGAGAGCAAACTTGTTCATGACTTGGGTGTCACACCCCAAATCCATGAATGGCAGAAACGTTCTGGGGTGGAGGACGTCATTTACAGTATCACAACAATGAAAAGTAGTAAACAAGCAACAACATCATCCATTTCATTAAAAATATAATTTTAATACAAGCGTGTTCTGCCAAATTGTAATAAACACTAAAGTATAAATCAAAACGAAAGATGAGTCTTGAACGAGCACCATCTTTCTAAACCTTGCATCGGTACCTGTCTACTGTTGACTTGAGGATACAAGTTATTTTGAAAGAGATTATTTGTATGTATGTGAAATGTAAATATTTGTATGTATATGAACTGTAAGTATGAAAACGTTTTGAACATCCTAGAAAACCACATGTTTCCTACTAAAAGTATCCTTCTACCAAGGCATCTAGTATATGTGTGTGTCTCTTGTAAGAATCTGTATTTTCCCAAATCTAACTATCATTAACCAAAAATATAGTATTTACATTACCGTGCATCGTGTGAATGTTCACGAAGTGAATGTAATGGGGAAATAATACTTTACTGTAGTTTTATAATAAGTGACTACTACTGTACTAACTACCTTAAACCAAATAATATTCAAAGTAACATGTGATCGGCCTGTATCCTGCTACCGACTCAATAGTAAAACCACGATGTAAGAGGTCGTAAGAAATGACATTTGGCACCCGTAGAGTTGCATGTCCCACTGTAGCGAGCAGAAAGGTGTAGGATAGTCAATCTAGTATAGGTCTATATGCAAACTCATACGCTCCCCAAATAAGGAGATTCTGGACACAAAAACGTTCATCGCAGGTAGTGCCATGACCCATTTAATGGCTCACATAATCGAATGTAATGTATATGTAATTTATGTGCTAACTGTATTGTGTGTGCTTCCTCTGTCTAGCCTGTATGTTTGTTTCTCATCACTATGTATTATGTTTGTTTCTCATCACTGTTTATTATGTTTGTTTCTCATCACTATGTATTATGTTTGTTTCTCTTCACTATGTATTATATTTGTTTCTCATCACTATGTATTATGTTTGTTTCTCTATCTAGCATGTATAGACTCATGTATTAACTGACTTATGGTATGATTCCGCATTCTAGTAAACGTATTAGTATCTTCCTAAACAACCCATATGGTAGCTTACTAGTAATATAACTGGTACGTATGAAGATGGAAGTATACCCTTGCTACCCAAGGGTATTGAACTGACTGGAATAACCTTTATGACTATATACGTACACATGATACATAACTAATATTTAAATGACCATCGGACGGATACCCGGTACCTTACCAGACCACATGCCGATGGGGAAAAGGAAATAAAGCGGCTAACCTTCCAAAGTCCTTTAAACTTTTCTTATATAAGTATACATACATCAACATGCAATTGATAATATAAAAGCATAAATAAGTTTTGTAACACCTTTGAACATGATTACTATCTAAGAAAAGGTCGAATTGATGTCAGCCTATAAAACGAGTTGAAAGTATTTGTTTGATAAAACAGTTTAAGTATAAAGAAACATTTGTTTGAAACAAAATTGTAAATGAGTTTGAAATGAAACATACAGTGTATAATGAATAGTTTAATAAGGAGTTTTAAACATATAAAACGTTTATGAAAATCATTTGAAGAAAATTGTTTGGTAAAACAGCTAATGAGTAGTAAATCATTTGAATGCTACTTATTAATCACATGTGATTAATATAATAACTAGCATGATTCTACTTGTATCCCCCCATAAAACATTTAAAACATTGATTAAGGGGTATGAGCTCGCCTGTAGCAAGTGGTTGGGATGAACGGACTGAAATAGGATGCTAGGTGTCAAGTGAAGACTTGTACACACTCTATGATCCTAGATAACATATAATATCACATATGTGTACCCAATTAGTCTCTAAAAAGCTAATAAATAGAGGTAAGACATCCTAGGGCATGATAAACACTTTGTATAAGTGTTATAAGTGCTAAGGATTGCATCTAAGAGTTGTAGAGAAAGGCTAGTGTGTTTGGGGTTCAAGGAAAACTCCATTAGGGAGTTTTGCGGTTATGTGGTCTTAACCAAAAGGGTTTACGGTCATAAACACTTGGGTTTATGGTCGTAAGCTCACCCTCTTCTTGACCATTTGTTTTTTGAAGCCTTCTAAGCTAATCCAAGCATTCCTACTTCATGTTTAAGCGTTAGGAAATGTTTTGTGGCATCAATACACTCCTAAGTGGAGTTTACGGTCCATGGACCATTTCTCCATGAGCTTACTACCGTAAAATCTTATGGACTAAGGTATTTTGATGTTTACAAGTCCCAAGTATAACAAGGAATAGATCTAGACTAGTTTCCTAAGCTTGTGAAGGGACAAGGGCCATTTTTACACCTCTTTGGGGTGTTTATGGTTTTGGGAGATTCCCAAACCGTAAAAACATATAAATGAGGGATTTTGGTGGTTTTCATGTGCTAAACACATCAAGGAAGGATTCTAAGTTAATACCCAAGGCTTAGGATAAGATAAAGCACACTTTGGCACCCTAAATAGGGTTTACGGTCCAAGGTGTTCTTGGACCGTAAACACCTTCTATCTTGGTGTTCTTGGACTACTTCTAGATGTATAGAAGTGTAACAAAGCTTGTAATACTCTAGGATAGAAGCACTTACAAGTTAGAAGCTCGAAAAGGTACTAAGGGCGCAAGAACACTAGTGTGTTCTTGGTGTTTTGGAAATCTAGTCAAAACACATAAATGGATGGATGAAAAGATGTACAATCACTAGATTAAGTGATATACTAGCTTGAAAGGGCTAGAAACACTTACTAGATTGAAGACATTGAACAAAAACTTGGATGATGCTTGAGAGAGTTTTTTTGGAGTTTACTCTTGGGATTGAAAGAAAGAAATGAGGCACTTTGGGGAGTAAACTCATGCTTAAGGCATGAGTTTACGGTTTTGGAGAAATTTTTGGCCCAAACATAAAAGTTTGGCCGTGAATGTCTTAACTACGTGATACTTGCGGTTTTGAAATTTCAAGACCCAAGATGGCATTTCCTTTCACCCGTTCGTTGAAAGATTAATTATTAAAATAATCAAACGAACTTTAAATTTTCTAAAAACAAATAAAAGTGAACATCACTTATAATTTGAAATGGTTGAATTTAGGGTTTTACCGAATGAAGATTTCGGGTTGTCACATCATCCCCCGTTAGAAGGAATTTCGTCCCGAAATTAGAATTTAGGTAAGGAAGTAGGCATGAATTATCAAGCCAAGAAGTGGGGATACTTACTAATCGATTGATTTTGATGCTCCCAAGTGAATTCGGGTCCTTGGTTGGCATCTCAACGAACCTTCACTAAAAGGGAAACGACTATGAATCGTTTGCGCGACCTCTCGGTCCATGGTCACTATAGTTCTTCCAAGTAAGCGAGGATCTTGTTAGTCTAGATCTCGTCGAGTGGACTTACGAGAGTCCTAATGGAAAGGTACGGTTTCAAGATCAAGACACGAAGGGTAAAATGTACGTTACAAAGCTCGCGGAGTAGGTCTAGTCTGTGATGTACAGGACCGATTCGGGTAAGAATATCGGAGGTCCTAACTATCTTGGATTTAGCTCTCCACGCTTTCAGAAGCGTATTCAAGCCATTCCCAGAGTGAGACTTCCTAACGAATTTGGTCTCTCACTTGGAATTCCAAGGTTTCTTTTACTTGCTTGTCTTCCCAGTCGAGGGCCACCCTCTATTGGGTCAAAGTTGTAAGGGTTTCTGTAATTTGCGAGGAGTTCTAAATGGACTTCGATAGTAGGTCTGCAAGGCCTAGAATTTGGCAAATTTCTATCGGCGTCTTCGGTGCCGACAAATTCCTAACGGTTTTGGGAAAATTGACAGAGTACTCAAGAATTTCCACATAACTAATAGTGTGTCTTCGGAATTTGACTCTTCAATTCCAAAACTCGTGTTTAAAGAACTTCGTGAAAAGTTTCTCTGAGGGTAATGTTTCCATCGGTTCCTTCTTACTATGAGGGTAGATATGTAAGTCATTACAAGGAGAATGACGAACTGATCCAAGTAAGAATGGCGTACCCCATTCATTAAGCTCATGAATACTATGGGCGTATTGGTCCTATCCGAGGGGTATCACTATGGACTCAAAGTATCTACATCGAGTTCAGAAGGTATTCTTCGGGACATCCTTCGCTATCACTCGGAACTGCTAATATTCGGATCTCGGTCCATTTCTAAAAGGTAATTCGTTCCTTGCGTTTGCTCAACCAATTCCTCTATGCGAGGCAGAGATAATGATTTCTAATGGAAATCTTGACGAAAAGGACCGAAGCTCTCTAGGATGAGAAACATGGTCTTTCCATTCTAGTGCTGAGTAGTCTTTAAACTGTCCGGACGGTTCTTGTATCTCCATGGGCGTTAGACCGTAGGGCGATCTGTTTACAGAAGTCGTACTGGGTTCTAAGTTTGTTCACATGACGATGCGATTACTCGTAGTCTTGGGCAGTCTCCGTCCTAAAGGTCACATTTAGAAGTCATACATGGTTCATCAATCGCAGTCTCGTGTATACGAGTCGTATATAATTATGATTGAAAAGTTAGTCGAATAACTGATTCCTCTTTAAGCTCTTATCCTTACGAGGGAAAGAAGTTAAAGTGGAATCATAAATTCTAAACCTATAGAACCTTCATTAAATACCACCCCTATGTATACCTTCTTCTGTGACAGATCAACCGTATGGATCTTCGGATTGAACTTGACGTACTGTACGAGTGGTACTTTGGGATTTCTTTGAAAGGAAAAGAACTATGAGGTACTCCATGCATGAGTACTTCGGTGTTCTGATATGACAGCTTCGCTGGAAAGGCGATCTCGAAGAAATAGATGTACTTATGAAGCTGGTATTGTGCGGATCAAATTGAACCTAGTCATATGGTAATATCGGACTTACATGGAAAATAAAGGCATTAGACTTTATCATAAAGGCGTTACATACAAAACACAACCGTGCAACCATCAACAGAGTTACAGTACTTTAGACTTACTACAAGACTATTGTTGCGAACAAGGTATACTACAAAAGACAAGTATACGCAGCACGTGCATCCCTTTACTGACGGGATCTCGCAAAAGATAAGACTCTAGTTGCACTAGTTTTGGATGGTTTTATAAGTCTGTTACAACGAACGCCTTAGAATTCTCCTGCAGCTGTGATCCTGAGAATCTACCCGTCTGTGCCCGAGTTCTTTGCTATTGGACATTCCTTCTTGAGATGTCCCATCTCTCCACATAAATGACATATCTGGCTAATGCCAGCATCGGTAGTGGAAGTGAAGTGTTGGGTAGGAGTTATGGGGACACGGTTGCTTTCGTTGATCTTCTCTTTTGGACAATTTATGTAATAGTCCCCTGCCTCACCACAATTATAGCAAACTAGGCTAGCTCCAGTGGTGGGGGTAGCTCTCCAGAAGTGAGCAATGTGTCCCATCTTGTTGCAATTGTTGCATTGCCTTGCTCGAAAAATTTCTGTATGGTGATAGTTGCACCAGTCACACTTCGGGAGTGTTCCCTCGTATCGTTTGACCGGTGTTGTGATGGCAGGGGTTGCCACTGGTTGCTGTTGCATGGCCATCCTCTGAAATCCTTTGCGTTCCACTTTGGCTTGACTTTTTCTTTTCTTGAAATCTGAGTTGTTGTTTTGGGCGGTGGCGACTGTTACTATTTGTTGATTTCTCGGATCGTTACCACGAACGGGACTGTCAACTCCTTTTTCAGTCTTGTTTGCGTTTACAGTGTTGCGGTTTGCAAGGACACCTATCACGGCAGCCATCACGATAGCTGTAACTACGGCTTGAAAAGTAGTGGCGTCCATAGGAAAAGCAGAGGTTTCGTTGTTCGGCTGGCGGTTTTCGGATGAAGACATGATTCTGTAATACGAAAGATAAGGATTTTGTGAGCAATCCTGGCTAACCCTAGTTGTACCTCGATTGTTCAAGTAAAGAGTAAGGGTATGTTCTCGAAAGTTTGACCTACATCCCTATGATGCAGTCCTAGTAATGAGTGGAAGTAAGTTCGTAGTATGGTCTTATGACGCTTGACCTCTAAAACAGGGTACCATCGGCTGGTAAATAACATGATCCAACCCTTGAAGAAGAATTGGGAATTATCCCTGAGCTAGAATACCCTAGTTCAATAACTCAACTAGAGTGGGTTTCAAATAGACTCCCATGATAGCATGATGAAAGTAATTGAATAAAGAATGACAAAGAAGTTAGCCGACTGTCAATATCTTTGATATTCACGACCTAAAAGTTCGGGAAAATGACCTTGTAACAGGTCTTACGTCTTATCCAGAGTAGAAAGTCCTTGACAGCATAACGACCTAACTAAAAGTACCTAGAGTACAAGATAGTTTCATAGAAAATGCCACATCGGGCATAGACAGAAAAAATGGTTCCTTTTATCAAGGAAAAATAGAGTAAGGCATGTACTATTGGCGACGGTCATCCCTCTGGTGAACTCTTAGCTCAGCCAGTTGACGTTCCATATAAAGTAGGTGCCTTTCGTACACCCTCTGCCGTACTCGGAGTTCTATGACTTTGGCTCATGATTCAGCCAGTGCTTGCAGTAGGGTTTCATGGTCTCTCTCAGATCTCTCACGAGCAACTTCCAGGCGAATGGTGCGGAGGGTATGCATTCTCGCATCAGCAACAACTTATGTGATCTGATGTAGGGTTGTCCTGCCTTGAATCTCATTTCGGGACACTCTATGGACCAGGATTGGCAAGATTCTATCTGTTGAGCCCCCAGTTCTCAGGTCATAAACGCTTCGATCACCATTAAATGGCATGGGCTGATCTTGTCCTTGGCTCCATGTTTCCAAGCATTCCACCCACGGACGAGGGTTAGGATTTGGAAAGGGAGCTGCCTGGGGTAGGTTCTCAACCTCGGGTTTGGAGTTAGCACCATCCAAAAGGTCTTCATCATGGTGATCATTCAAAGGGATCGGATGATCATTCTCTGGTTCTTCTCCAAACCATCCAGCAATGACTTCGTTCGGAAGGTACGGGTTGCCATGGGGATGGAGTCCAGCCATGTTATCTACGTGAGGATTGGGGTTGGAAAATAATTATTAGATGAACTATCTAGATAATTATTTATAAAATCTTCATTAGTTACATCACTATTTGTGAAGTGCATACCAGTTATACGTAATCGAAACAGGATAGGCCTTGGAATAAGTGACCTTAACTCCAAATTCACAAAGAATAGGGGTAAAGAAAAATTTTCACAAATTCTATGTCTATAACATCCTAGTTACATATAGCCTTAGTGTATCCACTTAGCAACTATCAACTTAGTAATGAAGATCCTCTTTAGTTCTCAAGTATAAAGTACCTATAGTATCACCAAATACCCCTATAGTATTTTAGGTTTTGTGTTCTATTGTTCTCACTGTGGTATTGTTGGTAAGATTTTAGACTTGTTTCAACCAGACAACTACACTTAGGAACATGCTAGTCAACCCTCAGATAATATAGTTGATCAGGCTATATCTTCCCAGTTTTGACCATATGTCTCTAAGTCCACATGTGTCGCCCAACAATTGTAATTCTTTTGTACTGTCCTAGTGACACTGATTTTAATCCCATTGTATTTATAGTCTGTATATCTTTTATGGGTTGATATACTTAATTCACTATAAACAATGCTCTGATACCAATCTGTCACACCCCAAAACCATGAACAGCGGAAACGTTCTGGGCGGAGGATGTCATGTACAGTATCACAATAATGAAAAGTAGTATACAAGCAACAACATCATCCATTGCATTAATAATATAATTTTAATACAAGTGTGTTCTGTCAAATTATAATAAACACTAAAGTATAAATCAAAAAGAAAGATGAGTCTTGAACGAGCACCATCTTCTCTAAACCTTGCATCGGTACCTGTCAACTGTTGACCTGAGGATACAAGTTATTTTGAAAGAGAGTATTAGCTTTAATGCTGGTGAGATCATAAGTATTTTAGTGTCTTAATTTGTATGTAAGTATTTGTATGTATGTGAAATGTAAGTATTTGTATGTATGTGAAATGTAAGTATTTGTATGTATATGAACTGTAAGTATGAAAACATTTTGAACATCCTAGAAAACCACATGCTTCCTTCTAAAAGTATCCTTCTACCAAGGCATCTAGTATCTCTGTGTGTCTCTTGTAAGAGTGTGTATTTTCCCAAATCTAACTATCATTAACCAAAAATATAGTATTTACATTACCGTGCATCGTGTGAATGTTCACGAAGTGAATGTAATGGGGAAATAATATTGTACTGTAGTTTTATAATAAGTGACTACTACTGTACTAACTACCTTAAACCAAATAATATTTAAAGTAAGATGTGATCGGCATGTATCCTGCTACCGACTCAATAGTAAAACGACGATGTAAGACGCCGTAAGAAATGATATTTGGCACCCGTAGACTTGCAAGTCCCACAGTTGCAAGCAGCAAGGTGTAGGATAGTCAATCCAGTATAGATCTATACGTAAACTGATACGCTCCCCAATTAAGGACATTCTGGACACAAAAACGGTCATGGCAGGTAGTGTCATGACCCGTTTAATGGCTCACATAACTGAATGTAATGTATATGTAATGTATGTGCTAGCTGTATTGTATGTTCTTCTTCTGTCTAGCCTGTATGTTTGTTTCTCATCACTATGTATTACGTTTGTTTCTCATCACTATGTATTATGTTTGTTTCTCATCACTATGTATTATGTTTGTTTCTCATCACTATGTATTATGTTTGTTTCTCTATCTAGCATGTATAGACTCATGAATGAACTGACTCGTGGTATGATTCGACATTCTAGTAAACGTATTAGTATCTTCCTAAACTACCTATATGGTAGCTTACTAGTAATATAACTGGTACGTATGAACATGGAAGTATACCCTTGCTACCCAAGGGAATTGAACTGACTGGAAGAAACTTTCTGACTATATATATACACATGATACATAACTAATATTTAAACGACCTTCGGACGGATACCCGGTACCTTATCAGACCACATCCCAACGGGGAAAAGGAAATAAAGCGGCTAGCCTTCCTAAGTCCTTTAAACATTTCTTATATAACTATACATACATAGGCATGCAATTGACAATATAAAAGCATAAATAAGTTTTGTAACACCTTTGAACATGATTACTATCTATGAAAAGGTCGACTTGATGTCAGGCTATAAAACGAGTTGAAAGTATTTGTTTGATAAACAAGTTTAAGTATAAAGAAACATTTGTTTGAAACATAATTGTAAATGAGTTTGAAATGAAACATACAGTGTATAATGAACAGTTTAATAAGAGTTTTAAACATATAAAACGTTTATGAAAATCATTTGAAGAAAACTATTTGGTAAAACAGCTAATAAGTAGTAAATCATTTGAATGCTGCTTATTAATCACATGTGATTGATATAATAACTTGCATGATTCTACTTGTATCCCCCCCCATAAAACGTTTAAAAAAATTTAAAACATTAATTAAGGGGTATGAACTCACCTGTAGCAAGTGGTTGGGATGAACGGACCGGAATAGGATGCTAGGTGTCAAGTGAAGACTTGTACACTCTCTATGATCCTAGATAACATATAATATCACATATGTGTACCCAATTAGTCTCTAAACAACTAATAAACAACGCTAGGACATCCTAGGGCATGATAAACACTTTGTAAAGTGTTATAAGTGCTAAGGATTGCATCTAAGCATTGTAGGGAAAGGCTAGTGTGTTTGGGGTTCAAGGAAAACTCCATTAGGGAGTTTACGGTTTTGTGGTCTTAACCAAAGGGGTTTACGGTCGTAAACCCTTGGGTTTACGGTCATAAGCTCACCCTCTTTGTGACCATTTGTTGTTTGAAGCCTTCTAAGCTAATCCAAGCATTCCTATTTCATGTTTAAGCCTTAGGAAGTGTTTTGTGGTATCAATACACTCCTAAATGGAGTTTACGGTCCATGGACCATTTCTCCATGAGTTTACTACCATAAACTCTTATGGACTAAGGTATTTTGATGTTTTCAAGTCCCAAGCATAAGAAGGAATAAATCTAGACTAGTTTCCTAAGCTTGTGAAGGGACTAGGGCCATTTTTACACCTCTATGGGGTGTTTACGGTTTTGGGAGATCCCCAAACCGTAAACACATAGAAATGAGGGATTTTGGTGGTTTTCGTGTGCTAAACACATCATGGAAGGATTCTAAGTTAATACCCAAGGGTTAGGATAAGATAAAGCACACTTTGGCACCCTAAATTGGGTTTACGGTCCAAGGTGTTCTTGGACCATAAACACCTTTGATCTTGGTGTTCTTAGACTATTTCTAGATGTATAGAAGTGTAACAAAGCTTGTAATACTCTAGGATAGATGCACTTATAAGTTAGAAGCTTGAAAAGGTGCTAAGGGCCCAAGAACACTAGTATGTGTTCTTGGTGTTTTGGAAATCTAGTCAAAACACATAAATGGATAGATGAAAAGATGTATAATCACTAGATTAAGTGATATACTAACTTGAAAGGGCTAGAAACACTTACTAGATTAAAGATATTGAACAAAAATTTGGATGATACTTGAGAGATTTTTTTTTGGAGTTTACTCTTGGGATTGAAAGAAAGAAATGACGCACTTTGGGGAGTAAACTCATGCTTAAGGCATGAGTTTACGGTTTTGGAGAAATTTTTGGCCCAAACATAAAAGTTTGGCCGTGATTTTCTTTACTACGTGATACTTGCGGTTTTGAAATTTCAAGACCCAAGACGGCATTTCCGTTCACCCGTTCG
Source organism: Lactuca serriola (assembly GCF_051521515.1). NCBI lineage: Eukaryota > Viridiplantae > Streptophyta > Magnoliopsida > Asterales > Asteraceae > Lactuca > Lactuca serriola. Next base: position 44,446,113 of record NC_136412.1, on the reverse strand, counting down.
TTTAAAGATTAATTATTAAAATAATCAAATGAACTTTAAATTTGCTAAAAACAAATAAAAGCGAACTTGACTTATAATTTGAAATGGTTGACTTTAGGGTTTTACCGAATGAAGATTTCGGGTTGTCACATCAGGCTATGACTATAATTACTATCATGGGAAAACCATCTAGCGAAGGAATGCATGCTAAGGATATTGAATGAGAAGAAGGAGGGTGAAGATGACGAAGCTTACTACATGCGTAAGCTTGAAGAAACCAAGAAGAAAAAGACTAATGATAAATCCATGTCTATGTTAATTGTGCAGGAAAATGGTGAAGAAAACGAGTTCGTTGGAGTTGAGGTATGGTCTATTGACTCGTAAGATGAGGTAGTTCGCAAGCCCACTCATGGCAGGGTATTTTTTGCAAAGGAAGAAGGATCTGATTTTGCTGGAAATTTTTTGATGGTGACAGCTGGTGTGTCACAAATGAGAGGCTATGCTACAAATGGCGGGTGTGATGAAGCGAAGGAAAGGGAAGACAAATGCTTCACTGCAAAACCAGTTGGAGAGCAGATCAACGAGTGTGATCAATTGATAAAGAAGGTAAATTCCATCCTTGAATCTCTCAAAATACCCTTTTCTAACTATGAAAAAGAATTAAATGATTTAAAATTCACATTTTCTAGTTTAAGTGGTAGCCTAAAACAAACACACCTCATGAATTCTAACCTAACTGATCAAATCAACAGGGTGTCTTCCAAGAGTGAGGAGCGAAGGATATGGATAGAGAAGAAGGAATTAGAGTTGGTTAGGGCTAGAGACGAATTGATTTATTTGCAGCATGACAATTTAAAGTTTTTGAAATGTCTTTATTCCAACATTACTCAGTTGCATTTAGATTGTGAGATACGCAACAAAATTCACAAAATGATTTTGCCTTTCCTTGAATTAAAGGAAGACGAAATAGATGTTGATTGTTATAATTGTGAATCAATTGTCTTATCTGAAGAAAATTTTGAAGCCTACAGAATTGGACTGGACAAAATTGAGTCATTTATTAAGTCCAAGGACCACAAGGACGTGCTCAGAAACTTACTTGATGAAAATGATAAATTGAAAATAAACATCGAAACTGTACAAAAATTTGACTCATCGAGTCCTAAGTTGAGTTCAGATAACAAGATTAACACTGAAAATACATCTGAATTTGATGAGGAGATTGACATGAGTGAAATATCTGAAAAGGATGAGGTTGACTGTTCTAAATTTATTAAAACCGAACCTGAGCCAACAAAAGTCCTCATTTCCGAAAATTTGGTTGAGTTCGCTCGCCTGTCTAAATTAAAGGTCAAAGTCTTGAAGGAAAAGGCAATGGTGTACCAAAAAGTACAAACGGTACCAAATCAGGTGTACACTACCGCTGGAGTAACTAAGGATCATACAGTTGAGTTAACAACCTTGGTTGATAAAGATAATGTTGTTGGTTGTGATGATCATTTTTGATCAGCCTCAATCGACAATACCGATGAAACAAAAGGCTTGTTCGAATGAACCTCGTGGAGAGTCAAAAATAGATACGTTGTTGAATCACTAAATAAACCATCACGGTTCAATAAATTCAGCACAAGTGGCACCAAGGACGTTCAAAATGAACCTTCAAATGGTACAAGCGAACCTCAGTCAGCAAGAACTGAACCTCATGCCAGGAAGGCGAAACCGAATGTGGATATTCACAACTCTTCCAAGCAACTTGCAGAGCAGAAACATCAATGAAATAGGAGATATCAGAAAAATATCAACGAGAGGAAGCAGTTTTGGCGATCCCAAAACTCCAACTATGTACGAAAAGTAAAAGCTTCTAATCAAAAGACGAAACCCGAACAATGTTCACACTATCATTCCTGTGCTTCATAGAAACAAAAGGGTAGTTTCACTCGAAGGTCATCAGTTCCTAAAAGATTTTCTGAGAAACCAAATAATCCTAAATCCCAACCAATGAAAACTCCTACCAAGGATGTTAAAGGGAAGGGAAAGCTCGTCTCAGATTCCACTAACCGTGGGAAAGATAAGAAAGAATTTGTTAAGAATCAACATAAAGAATAATGAACTGATTCAAATAAAGAAGATAACAAAATCAAGGTTTTCACCATTAAAAGGAAAGACGAAACTGGTCTAATAAAACGAACGTTCATGCTTGACCTATCTATCGCTTTTCCAAGTTCTGTAAAAGGCTCACCAGGACCCAAACAACTTTGGGTTGCTAAATCTCTTTAATTTTTGCAGGTTATTCGGGACGAGCAGTTTCACGACGAATAGTATATTGATAGTGGTTGCTCGCGTCACATGAAAGGTAGGAAGGAAGATCTGAGAGAGTTTCATGCTCTCAAAGATGGTGGATGTGTCAAGTATGGAAACAACTCTTATGGCACAATATAAGGCTATGACATGATCATGAATGGGGATTTCTCAATCCATAAAGTTGCTTATGTGGAAGGATTACAACACAACCTGATCAGTGTTTCGTAATTGGTTGTGGGTACTGGCCTGAAGGTTTCATTTGATGATGAAGGATCAGAGATCATAGAGAAGAAAATGAAAATGATTCTACTGAAGTCATAACAAAAATGAGAGATGTATCCATTAAATCTAAATCTGATACGAGGGAAACCTGTTGTCTTCTTGTTAACAAAGGCTCATTCTAATGATAGCTGGTTATGGCACAGAATACTCTCGCACCTTAACTTCAAAGATATCAACAAGCTCGTTCTAGGTGATCATGTGCGAGCTCTTCCACTCTTGAAGTTTGATAAGGATCATGTATGCACTCCATGTGAAATGGGGAAGCAAAGCAGGAAGAGTCATCCCACTCTTGTGAAAACAAAAATTATTGAACCTCTTGAACAACTACACATCGATCTCTGTGGGCCTTCGGCAATTCAGAGTGTTGGTGGTAGTCAGTATATCCTTGTTATTGTCAATGATTTTTCACGATTCACTCTGGTATATTTTCTTAAAAAGAAATCAGAGGCGACTCCTAAACTCAAGATCTTTATAAAACAAGTAGAGCTTCAAACAAGAAAGGTAGTCAAAAAATATAAGAAGCGACAATGGATTGGAATTCAAGAACAAAGATTTTGAAGAATTTCTAGCGAAAAAGGGAGTCACACACAACTTTTCTACTCCTTATACTCCATAACGGAATGGAGTAGTTGAAAGGCAAAATCATTCGCTGTGTGAGGCTGCTCAAACCATGCTTAGCTTCACTTCTCTTTCTTTTTATTTCTGGGTCGATGCTATTGCTACTGCTTGCTATACCCAGAACCGATCATTTCTCAATAAGCGATTTCAATTACTCCATAAGAAATTCTTAATAATCGCAAATCTAATGTAAAGTTTTTCCATGTCTTTGGTTCCAGATGTTTCATCTTCAATTCCAAAGAGAACTGAAATAAGTTTGATGTGAAAGTTTATCAAGGGATTTTCATTGGCTACTCTCTAACCTCCAAGGCATATAGGGTTCTCAACAAAAGATCGAAGAAGATAGAAGAAACCTATTATTTCACGTTTGATGACACTTACATGAAGAAAATTCAATCAAGGGAAGATCCAGTGGAGGAAATCTTTCCTAAGACAGGTCAAGTCACCATACCGGTATCCAATCTGTTCGAAGAGTATATGTTGCTCTTTGATGAACCAGAAAAAGCCATCAACTCCGAAGCAAAAGCAGTCGATAACAAAATTGATAATCTAAAGAAGATATTCAATGACGCTGCAAAAGTAATGGAAAGTGAACCTTCAAGCTCAAGCCAACCTCCAAAAGAAAGCACTCCATTGCAGGGGGAGGGTTCGTCTTCAGCAGGTAAATCCGCTTTGCCTTTCCAGGGGGAGAACCCATCTCAAACCATGTCCAACAACAGTCCATTCGAGGGGGAGAATTATACTGTGAATGAGAATGCCGATGATGATCAATCAGAATTTGAAGAAGTGAATGCCGAACTTGATCCTGCCTACAATCCAAATTACCCTAAACTTACTAAATGAACATGATATCATCCGAAATCACAAGTGATTGGTGAATCATCTGAGGGAGTACTTACGCGCTATCAAATTAAAGCGAAGCGAACAACTTTATTATCTCAAGTGGAATACTACATGTTCAATTCGTTCTTCTCTAAGATAGAACCGAAAACTGTTAACATTGCACTTGATCACTCTGATTGGGTTCAGGTCATGCAAGACGAACTCAATGAGTTCGAACGAAACAAGGTTTGGAGATTGATTCCTACACCACCTGATGCATCTGTGGTAGGTTTAAAATGGGTGTTTCGTAACAAGATGGATAAAGAAGGGAATATCATAAGGAACAAAGTGAGACTTATGGTGAAAGGATATTCTCAGGAAGAAGGGATCGAGTATGAAAAAACCTTCCCTCCAGTAGCAAGGTTAGAATCAGTATGGATCTTTCTGGCACACAATGCACATAATAATTTTGAAATTTTCAAATGGATGTCAAGTGTGCCTTCTTAAATGGGGACTTGGAAGAAACCGTATATGTTGAACAACCACTGGGTTTCGTGCATGAGAAATTCCCTAATCATTGGTACATTCCGGACAAGGCGCTTTAAGGTCTAAAGCAAGCTCCTAGAGTCTGGTATGAAACTTTCACTCGCTTTCTAAAAATGTCTAAATTCAAACAAGGTTTGGTTGATCCAACCTTCTTTTGCATGAAAGAAGGTGACCATCTTATGATAGTCCAAATTTATGTCGTTGATATCATCTTCGGTTCCACGAATCCCAGCTTAACAGGCGATTTCCAAAAATTGATGGAGACTAAATTTGAAATGAGCTCAATGGGTCAAATTAACTTTTTCCTTGCCCTAAACATAAGAGAAGGACCAGAAAGTATTTTTATCAATCAGGAAGCTTACACAAAGACATTGCTGGCAAAATTTGGCATGATGGGAGGATCAAAAGTGATGGTTCCAATGGCATTCGGAACGAAGCTAACTCCATCTCTTGAAAAATTGGCTGTGGATATGACTCTCTATTGTCAAATGATAGGGTCACTAATTTCTGTTTGCTATTGTGCCAGGTTCCAAGCCAATCCACGCAAACCTCACATGGTGGTTGTTAAGAATATCCTCAAATACTTGAAGCGAACCTCGTCTCTAGGAATATGGTATCCAGCTAAATCAGGCTTCTTTGTTCAAGCATTCTCCGATGCCGATCTTGGAGGATGTGGTCTAGACCAGAAGAGCACAACTGGAGGTTGTTAATTTCTTGATGGTAAACTCGTTAGTTGGCAGTCCAGGAAACAAACGTGAGTCTCTCTATCCACTGTCGAAGATGAATATATAGCCGCAACATCTTGTACGTCACAGGTCGTCTGGATACAGAGCCAACTAAGAGATTATGGCCTAAATATGAAGAAAATTCCCCTTTAATATGACTCAGAAAGCGCAATCCGTATTAGTCACAACCCAGTGCAGTATTCCAAGACGAAACACATTGCACTGTGATATCACTTTATCAAGGATCATGTAGAGGATGGTAATGTTGAAGTTCACTTCGTTCGATCCGTTGATCAATTGGCTGACATATTCAGGAAAGTCTTGCCTGAAGCAACCTTCAATAGAATATTCCAAGGCTTGGGAATGATGGAAGCTGAATATGTACCGAAACCATCTTCACATCCTTAAGTACACGTTTCTCCTTCGCCTCTTAAATTTTCAACAAGCGAAATAGAGCGAACGCTAAGTCTATTTCGGTTCCGACTTTTTCGGGCACCGAACTATACCGAACGCTCAGTATATTTTGTTTCATCCATCAAAGGCGAATATTCGGTTATAACTTGATGTATACTTTTTGTACATTTTTCTACATTCTGTTTTTATTTATTTTTCAAGAAAATTTAAAATTACAAAAATATTTTTCCTTTTTATTTTTATTTGTTTTTCAAGAAAATTTAAAATTACTAAAATATTTTTCCTCTCCATTTTTATTTATTTTTCTAGAAAATATAAAATTACAAAAATATTTTTCCTTTCTGTTTTTATTTCTTTTCCAGAAATTTTACAAAAATACAAAAATATTTTCTTTTATTTAATTCAATTACATTCTAACACAGTTGCTGCCAGTATCAACAATGCATCATGGGGAAGGTATATACTTTTACTCTGTTTACTAGCTAAGTGTCCCTAGAAGCATGATGTTGTATGTTGCCCTAAGCCTCAACGACTCTATAGTGAAGCCTTACGGATTCGATATATACCAATCGTTCCTTTCTAATCAGGCTACTAAATTCACTTAACTCATGAGCTACATTACTCTTCTCATATTGTGTATATACTTATATATACCAAAGGTACTTTCGGTTCTTTATCCATCTCACAAATTCTTCTCCATTATCTTCAATTCCATAAAAGTAACCCTTGAGACTCTCAGAATATACCACTGAGGTTTATGGTTACACAACATCTGTGTTAATGATATTAGTTTCATTTCACAATGATCTAAGTGAAACTCACAATCCAATACCTTTAATAAATTGATGGTGAACAATTTAATGTTCTAGTTTTTCACCCATGAACTAACGAAACCACTCTTGTGGATGGTACCAGGAAATCTCCTTTGTTTTTGCGAGGTCTTTATGAAATGTTCCAACACAAAGATATTTCTACCCAAAAGATCCAGGTTTTGTTTTGTTTTGAGATTTCAATATTTATCACCAAGTCGCTGAAAAATGATCAAACCTACTTGATGTTTTTGGCTAAACTGGCCACACAAGTACTTCACTCAACTTTCGGTCTTATGCCAAGGTCTATAGTTCAGTTGAAGCGAAAGCCACCCTTATAGCCTAACTTTCAAAAGATACCTCTCATTTCTTCTTAACAAGCATCTGATCGTACTTCAATGGGAACCATCAGACACTTCTAAGTTTCTCTTGACTTTGAAGGAAGAGATTCGTGCCGAGGATCATCCGTTTTATGTCTCTCATGACATCACTAACATCCCAAATAAACAATTTGCCTTCTTTCTTTTTCATTGGCACACTCTTTGACGAAGATCTTTATGATTCTTAAAACGTCTGGTTTGTGGTACTAATGGTAATTTTCAGTTGTGTAGTTTCGCCTCTCAATTCATTGGTGGTCTTATATGTTAAAAGGTGAAAGGAGCTCGGTTCATCTCCTTGGACTATGAAGTGGAGAAGGATTCGTTTCTTAGAAAGGAAGTTGAAACATTTCAATAATATGAAGACACGCGGAATTGATAAGTTCAAATAAAGGCGCATGAAATATGGAACGTCACTTACTGTTACGCCGAATGACACATTTTTCAGGATTTAAAGTTGTCAAATCACGTCCAATTGGGCGTCGTTTCCGAAAACCTCGCCTACGTGATCATTACAGATCTTATCACTCCAGGAAATCGTATAAAAGGATTTCTCATTATTCTTTTCTTCTTTACTGCTCATAAAATCTCTCAAGCATTCAAAAGGCGAAAACCTATCTACTGTTCATCTTCCTCACCAAGCTTCATCAATGGAAGAATTGTCTTCAGTTCATAAACACACCACTCAATCTTCTCTCCTCATGGTCAAGCCTAACCAAAACCTGATCATCGACTTGACGCCGTTCAAGTATGATTCTTTTATGTTGCAGATCATCGAATGCCTCAAGTACTCGCCACTGGTACATGCTCTTTCCAAAGTTGAATGTGTGTTGATGTCCCTCCTTTCTCAAGTTTATTCTTCTGCAAAGTACATCAAGGCTGAGGAGTGCATTATGTTCGAGATATTTGATAAGAAGAACTTCGTCTCCAAAATTAAGTTTTGCTCTCTTTTAGGGATAACTTATGAGGACTCAATGGTGAACGCGGACTCGATTACAACTTTCCAGATCTTCGAGTTGTTCTACAACATGGGGTATACTGATATTCTCTCCACCATTACCAAGGTCAATAAATCTTGCCTTCCTCTTCAATGGAATGGGTTGTTTACCCTTCTCTTTAAGGGTTTTTCTGAGAGAGTTGTTGGGTCTAATGGTGCCAACAAAGGTTTTATGACCATTATCTATGGTATGTACCATGGCATAAATCTCGATTATGGGTCTATTCTCTGGACTCAATTGGTTCTAAGCTTGAATTCGTCATCTCATCACATTGAGATTTCATGTGGGAGATTTTGAACCATCATTACCCAACGGGCCATGGAGAAATCTCAAATTCCATTCATGGCGGATTCTTTGTTATCTTCAAATGCAACTTTCCACACCACAAAGATCATCGTCGCTAACTCCTCCAAGTTTCCCTTCATCGGTTCGGTCCCTGAAACGATGTACATGTGTGTTTCTACTTCCAGTAATCTTATTGCGGAATACAAGAAATTACCTTTTTCGGGTCCAAGGGAACTCACTCCCGAGATGCAATGTTCCCTCGATGAGGCTGACAAGAAAAAGAAAGGGGGTAAGAAAAGGGACAAAGAGAAGGAAGTTCAAGAGGGTCCATCGCTTAAACTTCTAACACCCAAGAAGCGAATGGGTGAAACTGTTGAGCCTTCAGCTCCTAAAAAGCTAGAGCTGAAGAAGAAAGCGCACAAGCGAAGAGTTTCATCATCTAGCGATAGTGAATACGTTCCCTCCGATCACAATGTTGAGGATGAACTCGAGAAGGAGCAATATTAGTCTGACTATTCGGTCCATATAGTCCACCTCCTTCTCCTCATCACACTACTGTTCCCATTTCCGTTGCTCCATGCCCTCCTCCAATGTCAACTCAACCATCTACCTCTTCACCACTCCCACCACCCCTATTCACCAAAACCACCACAACCACTACCACAACAACCGAACCACCTATTGATGTCAATGCATCTGATGCGGGGGAAAAACTTCTGGTTGTGAAATCCCTGTCACTTCTAAAACACTTTCCCCACTTCACTCTGACGAGTTTGACACCCTTTTTGGTGTTAATGACATGGAGTTTGATAATTTCCACTACAACCCCTTTGCTATCCACAGTGATGATGATGAAGAAGCCCCAGTCACCAAGAGGCATCTTAAGGCTTTGAATGAAAAGCTTGATACTTTGCTAGCCTCTTCATCCCAATCCTCCACATCAACATAGTCTGATGCTGCTATTAAAGCTCTTGTGGCTACCTTGGTCCAGCAGCATGAAGTTTCTATTGAGAATGCAACCAAGGCTGTTGATATTTCCACCAAGAAAGCGACTGAAAATATTGAAAAACTAAGTTCGGATGCTAAAGTATTTTTGGAGTCTATTCAAGCTGCATCACAGCAAAATGCAGAATTAGTGAATGACACCATTGAGAAGCTAATCTCTTCACTACAGGCCAAACAGATGAAATTTGAAACTGTTCGTAACAACATCCAAACTGATCACACGACGCTCCAATCGTCTATCAAATCTCGTCTCGATAAACTCCGGGCTGATTTGGCTATGGAAAATAAGTTGATGGATGAGCTTGCTCGATAAACCACTCTGATCAAAACTCAATATGTCAAGCTTTCTCAAGCAAAGAAGGAGATTGATAATCGCAAGTCTGAGTGTGTCGTTGTGAAAAGTTGTGTTGGTGATGTTCATGCTCTTCTAGTCAATCTGTTGGAGGCCCATGATACGGTTTTAACCATCACCATCAAGAGAAGTTTGGATGAAAAATTGTGTCCCGCACTTATAATACTGAGAAGCATCGAAGGTGTTCCGAAGGTGGGTATCCCTCCAAAACAAGGGGAAGAAGCAGGTCAAGCTCCACCAAAACAAACCCCCACAATCCAAACTCCAACAAGTGAAAATCTTCAACCTCCTCCTGTTAAACCAAATTTCACCAAAGAACCGAAGGATAATGAAGCTTCGGGTTCAACTGTTCAAGACAAAGGAAAGAGTATCATTGGTGAAAGTGAAGAAGGAGAAGAGAATACAAAAACTCGTCAAGACGAAGAGAGGGAAAGAAAAGATAAAGAAGCCCTTGACATTTTGGAACAAAGAAAATCTCTTTTTCCATTATGGAGATTGGAAAAGTTGTTGAATGAAGCAATTGAGTCCCCAAGCCCTCATTGGCTTTAACCAGTCATTTCTTTTGGCTTGGATAATACCAAACACTCGCAATTTGATATGCCGATCACCCGAAGGGCATTTGTTTTTCATTGTTTTGAGTCAATTGCCTATGTTCTTTCTCCTGACCCGAAGGTTGATAGAGAGCTAATTGATTATTACCTTACTTTCTCGCAACCTCAATTCTTGACCTGGAGTGTAAAGAAGATTACTACGGTAATGGTTATGAAACCAGTTGCCGCGGGGAAGTTTATCAATGTCAACTTTCGGGTTACTCTTGGTTCTGAAGATTCAGTTCATGAAATTTCTCTTGCTGGCCTGCCAAATCTCAATCCTCACGACTGGATTTTGTTGACTAACCTTTTGCTGATTAACGAGCAAAAGTATGAACCCATTCTTGATCACATAAAGAGAATGTTGGTATCATACATTCATGAAGTAGCAAATATTGATCATGAAATCACTTATTCTTTGAGGAAGAAGCATACTGTCAAACCCATTAGCAAAGCTAGTGATGTGAACAAGATCCGTATGGTCAAGATTGACACCGAACAGTTGACGGTGATGTTTACTAAAGAAATTGGCAGTTCGGCTAATCCATTGAAGTGCCTGTTTGCCTTATCCGATAAACATTTTTTTCCACAATCACTCTTGAACATATTTTGGATATAATAAACAAATGTAAATTCAATGATGATGCTACAAAGAAGATCTTCAATGACATGCTTTGGTGGTATATCAACTTTCGTCGCACTATTCTTGCTATCATACCGAAGGTGTTCAAAATAGTAAAGAAGACTATGCAGGCATTACAATAGTAATCTCTCGCCTCAATTGACACGAATGGGGAAATTTTTGGGTTAGTAATATTCCGTCATTGGGCTTTCTGTTCTTAGTCCATTGTTTCCACAGTACTGGGTCTGTCCAACCGTGTTTCATTTATTAGGGTTAGCTTTATATTGTGCATGCATGCACCGTGTATGAGTTAGTTGTTGCTTTTCATTATTGTAACCCTACCACACCTCTACAGTAGCAATTCTTAATGGAGTTCTTCTGAGGTTGTGGCTTATTAATCATTCGACATTAGTTTGATTCATCTTGTGTTCTAAAGTGATTTGTGTTATTCTGTTACTTGTTATGAATCTCATCGATCTTAAAGAGTTTTAGTCTCATCAAACTCGATATTAATATACTCACCGCTTCTATCGGATCTAAGCATCTTTATCTTCTTGCCCAACTGATTCTCGACTTCTTGCTTAAACACTTTGAACTTTTCAAAGGTTTCTAAGTTATGCTTGATTAAGTAGATATATTCATATCTGCTATAATCATCAGTGAAAGTCACATAGAATAGATTTTCATCCCTTACGGTGGATCTGAAAGGCCCACACACATTTGTGTGTGAGGTCTAACAAACCTTCACCTCTTTCATAAGATTCAATGAAAGGTGATTTTGTCATCTTACCCAATAGACAAGATTCGCATGTATCATCTGACATTAGGTCAAATGATTCCAACACTTCATCCTTTTGGAGTTTGGCGGTGCATTTCTTGTTAATGTGTCCAAGACGAAAATGCGACAAGCATGTTTTGTCTAAACCATTAGACGAATCAATTTGAAAAAACTATTACCTAAATGTTCTATAATCATTACAGTTTCATACACACCATCACAAGGTAACGCTTCAAAATAAAATACACCATTTTTAAAAGAAGAAATAGAACCATTCTCATTATTAAAAGAATATCTAAAACCTTGTTTAAACATTGCATTAAAGGAAATAATGTTTCGTGTCCTTTATGATGAGTAGTGAAAATTTATTAAATCTAATCCTAACCCATTACTACAAACTAAGCCATAAACTCCAATCTTGGTGACAGGTGAAGATTACATATTCCCCATGATCAAGTTCATCCTTCCGTGCTCCAGATCGTCACTTCTTTTTAGTCCTTGCAAATCAGAACAAATGTGAAATCTACATCCTGTATCAAGGACCCAAGAACGAAAACATGATGAGTTATTAGATAAGATAGTGTATATACTTGCAGAAGTTGGCTTCACCTTGCCATATTTGATATATTGCAAGTATTTTAGGCAGCTTCGTTTACAATGCCCTTTTTCATTGTAGTAGAAGCAACTGACCACTTTACGGTCAGAAACAGGGGGAGCATCAAAACTTGAGTTTACTTTAGGTCCATTGCTTGATGACCCAGCTTGAGACTATCCTTTCCAGTTTCGCTTAGGAGGAACTTTCCTCTTTCTCCCTTTTCCTTTGTCCTATGGCCAAAACTAGAGTAGTATTAGGAGTGAAGGCAACACTCTTTCCCTTCATCCCCACCTCAGCTATTTCCAGGAGGTTCTGTAGTTGAGACAAAGTTGTCTCATTGTTGTTTAAATGATAGGTCAAAATGAACTGATCATAACAACTAGGTAGAGAGCGCAAGACTATATCAATAACCAAATCCTTATCAAAGTTCACATTGAGCTTAATCAATCGATCCACATATCGTTGCATCCTCTGCATGTGGTTGCTAACAAATTCTTCATCTTTCATTTTTCTTGTTATGAGGGACTTTACCACCTCATTGTTTTCTTGATGAGCTCGCTTATGGTGCTTTTGATGGGTTTTGAGCATTCTAAGACTTCCTAAGTGTACATGCAACCCTAATAACCTTGGATCTATGTTTGTCTAATTATCATGCAAAGTTGAATTCCAAGGTTATATTCCTATCTAGCATACATGGGGAACAATTTCTAACTTGAATGAAAGATAGAATAACTTACCTTGTTGTTGCTTATGTTCCTTGAAACCTTGTAAGCCTAGCACCCCAAGTGTGATGCCTCAAATGCTTGACACAACACCAAATGCTCTTGGAAAGACTTTGAGAGAATACACACTTCTTGAAATCGGCCTAGTCCTCTTGTTTCTTATGTGTAACCGATTTTGGTGGAGAATGGGACTCTTATATAGTGTTGACACATCTAGGGTTACACCATGCAAACCCTAATGTGTCATGACTCTTCATTTCCATGACCCATGGGTTTATAACTCCCATGGAGCATCCTATGGGTAGAACCCAACTTGATAATCCATGGAGCCTCTTAGCCTACTATACAAGATGTGAATGATTTACATAATCAACCCATATATTTAATTAGTTATCTTTTGATCACTTAATTCATTCCAAATTAATTCTTTGATCAAACTAATCAAATAATATTATTAATATATTAGAACTTATAATATATTAATAATCTCCAACTGTTATTCCTCTCATTTAGTCTATCCAATTGCATGGTGCCATGCAACCCAAATGGACCATGCCGGGTCGGGTCAAGTACTAACCAGAAATAGTTATGGACTTAGACACCTTATCCAACAGTCTCCCACTTGGATAAGTCTAATAACTATAACTCCAGTACTTCAGGAACCGACCGACAATCGTAGCTCTTTCAAGGTCTCTCGGAACTGAGAAGATGTTGATATGCCATTTAAGATAAGTGATCATATAATCCTCTGTTCTAGATATCAGCCGAATAAATACATGGAACAATGTCTTACTTATTGTCTAGCAGTTTGTTTCTCGATTTCCGATTTGTTTGACAAAGAACTTAATTGAACACATCAACTAAGTTCTGACCGGGCCCGGTACATAGGCCAAAACAAAATCATCGAGGGGCGCAGATATCAACTTCTAATCCAAGAAGGAACATATAAACTTCGACTCATATGTTTGTTCTACCACTCATTGAATTATACACAAAAGCACGTTTTATAACATCGAGTTACCAATGCGTTTTCGTACAATCAATGCATAACCAACTTGTAAGTAACAAATCATATCTCTAGGTTTAAAGACTTATATGATATTACAGTCTCACGATCACTCGAGATAGAATTCCATGAAGTGATGCCAGTGAGTGTGGGTTGAGTCCAATGCTCAGAACTTATGAGCACTCATGATTGTTGTAGCCTTGTCCAACACCTTAGACCCTGCAACCAATCATGATAGTCTTGATTCATACCTACTTCCGACATATGACCGACTGTGGAGGTTTGAATAATATGTTATACCAAACAAAATTATTCTAGAAGTCTAAACATGCAAAAGAAATATAGTAAACGATCGACAAGAGATTGCAACACTTTACTCATAAATAAAACACCTTTTATTCATCATCTAATGTCAATTACACTTTACAAATTTCTGGGTTATCTAACTACTAAATCTATTATCATCCGTCAGCCCTATGCTCCGAGCATGCTGGAGATGCTTAACCCGAGTCAGTCCCTTCGTGAGGGGATCTGCTACCCTCTTTGCCATGAGGATTCCTTCTTCTATCCGATGTCTGATAAAATGGTATTTTCTGTCGATGTGTCTGGATCTCCCGTGATCCCTTGGTTCCTTGGCTAAGGCAACAACACTTTCACTATCACAGAATATTTCCATTGGCTCTTTAATAGCTCGTACAACTCCAAGGTCTCCAATGAAGTTCTTCAGCCATATTGCCTCCTTTGTCGCCTCGCTAGCTGCAATATACTCTGATTCACAAGTTGAATCAGCCACTGTCTCTTGCTTGGAACTCTTCCAAGAAATTGCTCCTCCATTTAGGGTAAAGACCCAGCCCGACTGAGAGCGGAAATTATCCCTGTCAGTCTGGAAGCTAGCATCACTATACCCTACAACTCTCAAGTCATCACTCCCACCGAGGGTAAGGACCCAGTCCTTAGTCCTCCGTAGGTACTTGAGGATATTCTTTACCGCAGTCCAGTGTGCCTTGCCAGGGTTCGCTTGATACCTGCTAACCATGCTCAGGGCAAAGGCTACATCAGGTCGAGTACACATCATAGCATACATGATCGATCCTACTGCCGAAGCATAAGTTATTCGACTCATTTCTGCTATCTCAGCCTCAGTGCTAGGGCTTTGTGTCTTACTCAATCTGGTGTTACTCTGGATAGGTAACAATCCTTTCTTGGAGTCCTGCATGCTGAATCACTTCAGCACCTTATCCAAGTAGGTACTCTGACTAAGTCCAATTAGTCTTTTACTCCGATCTCTCAAGATCCTTATCCCTAGAATATAGGTAGCTTCTCCTAGGTCCTTCATAGAGAAACACTTCCCAAGCCAGGACTTAACTTCCTGCAGGGTTGGGATGTCATTTCCTATGAGTAGTATGTCATCCACATACAACACCAAAATGCTAACTATACTCCCACTAGCCTTGACATACACGCAAGACTCATCTTCACTCCTAGAAAAGCCAAATTCCTTGACCTTTTCATCAAAGCAAAGATTCCATCTGCGAGGTGCTTGCTTCAATCCATAAATGGATTTCTCAAGCTTACACACTCTATTAGGGTACTCGTTGCTAACAAAACCCTCTGGCTGACTCATCTAAACATCTTCAGCCAACTTTCCATTAAGGAAAGTGGTTTTGACATCCATTTGCCATATTTCATAGTCATGAAATGCAGCTATGGCCAACAGAACCCGAATAGACTTAATCTTGGCTACTGGAGAAAAGGTTTCATCATAGTCCACTCCAAGAATTTGAGAGAAGCCCTTTGCAACCAGTGTAGCCTTGTAAGTGTGTACTTTTCCATCCATGTCGGTCTTCTTCTTGAAGACGCATTTGCACCCAACTGTCTTACGACCTGGTACATTCTCAACCAAGTTCCAAACTTGATTGTCATACATGGACTGTATTTCGCTGTCCATTGCCTCTTTCCATTTGGCTGACTCAGGGCCTGCCATGGCTTCCACGTAACTGCTAGGTTCATCCATACCTATCAGTGTCTCATCACTGATTAGTGTATCCCCTTCTGCAGTAATATGGAATCCATAGTAATGCTCAGGAGCATTCCTAACCCTTGTGGACCACCTCAGAGGTACAAACTTTTCAATTGGCTCAACAGGAGTTTCCTCCTCAAGTTGAGTGCTAGGGTTTGAAGTTCCTTCACCGCTTGACTCTTGAATTTCTTCAAGATCAACATGCCTCCCACTGTTTCCTTGGCTTATGAACTCTCTCTTTATAAAGAAAGCCCTCCTAGCTACAAAGACCATATTTTCACTAGGTCTATAGAAGAGGTAACCATAGGATTGATGTGGGTAGCCGATGAAAATACACCTCTCGCTTCGGGGTTCGAGCTTATCATGAGTCTCGCGTCCCATGAAAGCCTCGCAACCCCAAATCTTGATGTGGTCTAGTTTAGGCACTTTACCAGTCCACATCTCGTGAGGAGTTTTGGCAACTTTCTTTGTAGGGACTAGATTAAGGATATGGGCGGCAGTTTCTAAGCCATACCCCCAGAATGAGATTGGTAGCGAACTTCGACTCATCATGGAATGAACCATATCCAACAAGGTTCGATTACGCCTCTCAGCCACACCATTCAACTGTCGTGTCCTGGGAGGTGTCAATTGTGAGACTATCCGACATTCCCTTAGATAGTCAAGGAACTCTGAACTAAGATACTCACCACCACGATCGGATCGGAGCATCTTAATGTTCCTGCCCAATTGATTCTCGACTTCCTGTTTAAATTCCTTAAACCTTTCGAAAGTCTCTGACTTATGCTTGATCAAGTAGACATATCCATATCTACTGTAATCATCGGTAAAAGTCAAATAAAACGATTAGCATCCCTTGTGGCATGTTTGAATGGTCCACACACATCCGTGTGTACAAGGTCCAACAAACCTTCACCCCTCTCACACGAGCCTGTGAAGGGTGACTTTGTCATTTTTCCAAGTAAGCATGATTCGCAACTATCATCTGACTTTAGGTGAAATGACTCCAAGACTCCATCCTTTTGGAGTTGGCCTATGCGTTTCTTGATTATATGTCCAAGACGACAATGCCATAATGATGCTTTATCCAAGGTATTATTATTAACAGAATCAATACACAATACATTATTTCCTAAGTTATCAACCACAGATACTGTTTCATACACACCATCACTAGGTAATGCTTTGAAATAAAGAACATTATTAAAGAAAGCATTAATCGAACCAACTTCATTATCAAATGAAAAGGTGAAACCTTGTTTATACAATGCATGAAAGGAAATAATATTTCTTGCCATTTCTGGCGAATAACAACACTTATTCAAATCTGAACTAAACCCACTACTTAGCGATAAAGTATAAACTCCAATCTTGGTGACAGGTAAAGCTTTCCTATTCCCCATGATCAAGTTCATTCTTCCTTGCTCCACATTCTCACTTCTTCTTAGTCCCTGCAAGTCACAACAAATATGAATACCACAACCGTTATCAAGGACCCAAGATTTAGAATGGGGTGAGTTATTAGAAATGATAGTGTAAATACCTGCATGGTTGGGTTTAACTTTCCCATCCTTCACATCTTGCTGCTATTTTGGGCAGTTCCGCTTCCAATGTGATTTTTCATGGCAATAGAAGCATTCAGCCTCTTTTAGGTCAGAAGAAGGAGTGATGAAACCTTTCTTGGTTCTACTTGAAGAAGAGCCATCAAGGGTCCGAGCCTTGGTACCCTTAGAAGAGCTCTTTCTCTTCTTCCCTCGACTTTTCCCGATTGCCAAAACCGGAGTAGAATTTGGAGTAGGAGTGTTAACAACCGACTTCCCCTTAAGACCTGTTTCTGCGGTCTTGAGAAGCCCTTGAAGTTTGCTGAGTGTGACCTCTTCCTTATTCATGTGATATGTCATGCGGAATTGATCATAGCACAATGGTAAGGAGTGCAAAATGATATCTATTGCAAGCTCCTCAGGGAAGTTCACATTAAGCTTCAGCAATCGATCCACATACCTTTGCATTTTCTACATGTGGATCATGACGGATTCCCCGTCCTTCATCATGGTTGTTATCATGGAGCAGATGATTTCATACCTCTCTTGTAGTGCACTTTGATGGTATCTTTCCGTCAGATCTTGGTGCATTTCATAAGGGTAGAAATCCTCATAAGACTTTTGGAGTTCCGCTGTCATTGTGGCCATCATGATGCATGCCACTTTCGTAGCATCCCTTTCATGTGCCTGAAAGTCAGCGATCTCCTGAGGAGTTGCAGTGGTCTCATCAATCTCCTTAAGCTCCTTGTCAAGGACATATTCTTTGTCCTCGTAGCGGGTAATCATCCTGATGTTTCTGATCCACTCTTTGAAGTTGGATCCATCAAAAGTGACTTTCCCACACAAGTTCATAAGGTTGAAGGAGACATTAGGGTTAGAGCCAGAAGCAGTATTGTTTGAAGACATCTGAAGGAAAAGGACAAGATTTGTTTAGATATTAAGAGAGTCCTTAATAAAACACCCAAATGTAATATTAAGGCTAGGACCCAATCACAATATATTATAACTTAGAAGAGGTATGTCGTAATCCAAGCTATAACATATTTGAAAGGTAGGTGAATGACGATTCACCAATTTCCACCACGAAAACCGAAATATTAAATATTAAGTTTTTGATTGGTTCTCAGAAATTCCTAGATTCTTTGAGATTCAATGAACTTTTCAAAGGCATGTTTCAATCTCGAGTGTGCCCTCCAAGTTTTGTGACTGGGATACCGAGGATCACAAAACGAGGTGTGAAGTAACCATGCAAATCACTTGGTACCCATAAAGTTTATCACTCAATCGATGTGCCGGTAAACCACACACGCTCCACCGATACTATAATAAACTTTAAGTCACCCTTTACCTACCTTTTTAAGTCCAAGTTAGTGTGCCGGTTAACCACACACGCTCCACCAACGACTTAAGCAAAGTGTAAAGTGTAATTTCATGGATTAGCACCTTATTCACATTTTTCCTAAAGTAACTAAGATTGGGAATTTAATAAAACATTTAGTTACTTTATAATATTCATCATACTTTTAATGAGAATTTATAAGTCCTTGTTTTACCCGTTTGGCTAACGACCGTCCACCGGTCAAGCAAGAAGTGGGTGAGAGTGGACACCCATTAAGTTGCCATTTTATAGGCAACAACCTTATACCCACCTTATAGACCGGCTTCGTGAATGAGGCGTACTAGCGGTAAGACGACTTTGTTCTTATACATACACACACACACACACACATATATATATATATATATATATATATATATATATATATATATATAATTATTAAATCATAATAATATAAGTATAAGGGTTGAATTTTAACTTTTAAAATTATAAGGGTTGGAACTAAAGTTTTTAACATGACTTTACTTGCTCCAAAACTTGAGGTCAAGTCTTGTAAACTTTCAAAACTTTTCATTTCTTGTAACTTATGAGTTTATTAGAGTAATAAAATGAAGACTCTTCATTTTTCTAACTATTGTGTTCTTTTAATGGTTTTAACTCAAGTGACTTTTGGTTTTCCATAACTTGAGGACAAGTTATGGACTCCATTAAAACACATTATGATTAAGAATTAAACTACCACATAGGTTACAAATAATTCCTATGATCATCTAAACATCATAAGATCAAGAACATGAACATGAACACTTTCATGAATCAAAATTACACTTAAAACTTTGTAATTTTGATAACTAGTTTTTGTAAATGGATTACCAAAGACATTACACCATCTAAAACAAGTTTTCAAGTATCAAAACAGTTTAGGGTAATGTTTCTAGTCCATTTCCAGCAACTAAAGTCAAAAATCTGCACTCTATGGCTCCTACTCGCCGAGTGCATGAACCTACTTGGCGAGTAGGTTGAAGATACAAGTGAACTCGGCGAGTCTCCCCATGGACTCGGCGAGTTCATCAGGCAGACATCAAGTTTTTCGACTTTTTTAAACTTTTAAGCACAAATAACAAACAAACAAGCCTAGGCTCTGATACCACTGATGGGTTTTGAGCATTCTAACACTTCCTAAGTGTACATGCAACCCTAATAACCTTGGATCTATGTTTGTCTAATTATCATGCAAAGTTGACTTCCAAGGTTATATTCCTATCTAGCATACATGGGGAACAATTTCTAACTTGAATGAAAGATAGAATAACTTACCTTGTTGTTGCTTATGTTCCTTGAAACCTTGTGAGCCTAGCACCCCAAGTGTGATGCCTCAAATGCTTCACACAACACCAAATGCTCTTGGAAAGACTTTGAGAGAATACACACTTCTTGAAATCGGCCTAGCCCTCTTGTTTCTTATGTGTAACCGATTTTGGTGGAGAATGGGACTCTTATATAGTGTTGACACATCTAGGGTTACACCATGTAAATCCTAATGTGTCATGACTCTTCATTTCCATGACCCATGGGTTTGTAACTCCCATGGAGCATCCATGGAGCATCCTATGGGTAGAACCCAACTTGATAATCCATGGAGCCTCTTAGCCCACTATATAAGATATGAATGATTTACATAATCAATCCATATATTTAATTAGTTAACTTTTGATCACTTAATTAATTCCAAATTAATTCTTTGATCAAACTAATCAAATAATATTATTAATATATTAGAACTTATAATATATTAATAATCTCCAAGTGTTATTCCTCTCATTTAGTCTATCCAATTGCATGGTGCCATGCAACCCAAATGGACCATGTCGGGTCGGGTCAAGTACTAACTAGAAATAGTTATGGACTTAGACACCTTATCCAACAGCTTTTCCATAATGTACTTGTTCATCTCGGATGTCTAGTAATGCTCATAGCATCACTGCAATTCAAGAGTCATTATGGTAACCATGATGCAAGCAACTTTTGTTGCATCATTTTAGTGTTTCTTGTAGGCGACCATTTCTGTAGGAGTAGCCTTCTCTTTGTCAATCTTATCCAATGGTCTGTCAAGTACATATTCCTTGTCCTCAAAACAAAGGGCCATATTTATGTTGCGCATCCAGTCATTGTATTTGGTGCCATCCAATTGCACCTTAGAGAAAATGTTCAACAAAGAAAGGTTGTTGTTGTCATTAGAGGGGGAGGAGGA
This sequence comes from Lactuca serriola, assembly GCF_051521515.1. Lineage (NCBI taxonomy): Eukaryota > Viridiplantae > Streptophyta > Magnoliopsida > Asterales > Asteraceae > Lactuca > Lactuca serriola. The sequence continues at coordinate 44,425,136 of NC_136412.1, read as the reverse complement.
ACCAAAAGCATCATTTGGAGGAGACATCTATAGAAAAAAAAAGATAATTTTGGGTTAAATAAGAATAATCCTCAATATAACACCCAAAATGAAATATTAAGGCTAGGATCCAACTAGATAATTCACAACTTAGAAAAAAGGGATGCCATAATCTATTTGTAAATGATATAAAGGTAGGTAAATGACGATATACCAATTCCACCACAAGAAAAAGAAATTTGTACGTATTAGGTTTTAATTAAATTCCTATATCTTTTGATATTCCTTGAAACTCTTCAATCGTATGTTTAATCCCGATTATGCTCATCCAATTGCAATTGAGATACCGAGGATCACAAAGAAGATGTGAATAACCATGCAAATTAGATTGGTACTCTTGATGTCATTTGTCATCTCATTTTAATGTGCCGGTTAACCACATGCACTCCATTAATCAATAATAATTTTCGAGACACCCATTGCCACTCTTTATTAGTCCTTATTAGTGTGTCGGTTAACCACACACGCTCCACTAACGACTTATAAAGTGTAATGTGCAATTTCATGGGTTAGCATACGAATTCACATTTTAAAATAACTAAGATTGGGAATTTTAATAAAAGGTTTAGTTACTTTTTAATTCATTATACTTATTAATCATAATTACTTTGTCCTATCAAACCCATTCGGCTAACGACCCTCCACTAATCAATGAAGCGGTGGGTGAGAGTGAACACCCATTCAACAACCATTTTATAGGCAGTTTCTTTATAGCCCCTTATAGATTAGCTTCGTGAATGAGGCCTACTAGCGGTTCGACTGACTTAATCTTATACATATAGTAATTATTAAACATTTAATTTTACATATAGTATACGGTGTATTTTAAAACTTTTCAAAGTACTAGGTTTAAATAGTTAATTGAAAATAAAAAAAAATAATTTAAATTTCAAATTAAACCAAATGATTTAATAATTATCTATTAATTAAAAATTAATTTAATTATATTATATCAATTGGGGATTATCCAATTAAATTAATCAAAATAATTTAATCCTAATCCTTCCTTCTAATTTTCAGAAAAAAATGGGTAGGGGTAATCCAATTTTATAATTAGCATATTTAATCAGATAAACTAACAATTACCAAAAATAAGAAAACACTACCCATGGGATACCATTTTCGAAATTAGTTACTTGGGGAGGAAGGTAAGTATTTCAGTCCTTACCTTATTTTTGAAATGTTGATGGGAAAGGAACCCCTCTCCAAATTGGAAACTTTGAGGGAAAAGTAAGGGTATTAATCCTTAAAAAAAATTCAAACTTAGGGCCTAAGAAATCCTAATTTCGAAACCCTTGTCCAAGAGGGTTTAATTTCCATAAACCCTAATTTGATCAATTCATCTATTATAACAATTCAATAGAAAACAATTCAAGGCTCGGATACCACTAATGGGTTTTATGGAAAACAAATATACTCTTAAATGTACATGTAACCCTAATAAACATCTATGTTTTCTCTAATTGAATCTATAACTATGAATACGAAATAAGAACCCTAAGGATACCCACGTATTTACGAAATTTAGAAATAAAGAAAGAAAACATACCTTTTGATCCTACGGGAGCAAGCACCACAAATGTCGTGCCTCTAGTGTTTCACACCCAAGCTAGTAAGAAGGACGTCGAGGAGAGAGGATGGAGGGTAGTTTCGGCTTTTTCTTGGATTAGAGATGGCATAAATTTGCAAGCCTTAGGATCCTTTATATAGTGCAACAAGGAAACATTAGATAAGCCCCAAATCAATAAAATAACATTATCATATTTTTGGTAATTATCTAGCTTCTTAATTATCCTCTAAGGATAATTCTAGAGCCCCAAAAGAACCTCCAAAACCATACACCACCTTGGTGGAAGGTGTTGGAGCCTTTTGCTCAACTATTTAATAGTTACACTTTAGTCCCTGTACTTTTAATTATTTTCATTAATCTGAAATTATTTCTAATATTTTCTTATTAATTATTAATTAAATAATAATTTTTCTAATTAAAGTATTATTTACATAATATATTAATAAACTATTTATCTCACTTTATTAATCAAATAATAAATCAGCCTCTTTCTCCAAAAATCATCCTATCTAATTGCTAGGTTTGAGGGCAACCCAAGAGGATCGTGCTGCTATCAATTCAAGTCTATACCAATTATAGTTATGGGCTTAGACACCTAATACAAAAACCATAATCCCCTTCATGTATATCTTTCTAAACTTCCATAGCTTCAAGACCTTCTAAGCATCTTAGATATGGTTCTTCCATAGACTTCTGGTATAGTACTCCTTGGATCATCCCCTAGAATGCTTTGTCGCTTTTTCCTTCTTTTGAGATTGTGCCATCCTATAGGTATTCTATGACGGGTTAGATCCAGGATTTTTGGTGTCGGTGTGGATCTTGGTTGTTTGGATTAGGATATTGGACAATAGGATCCCGGTGGGGGGTTTGGTGAATTGGATCTTCGAGTGTTGTTAGCTAGCTGATTAATCAGGATCCTGTGTGGTGAGATATATTGGCATCTTGGTTAGATCTTCTATTGTAGGGATCATCATGTAAACTATCAGGATCTTGGCCTCCGATAGGATCTTGAGAGAACATCCTAAATTGGCTAGTGCGTCTGCTTCGATATTATCTTCTCTAGGGACTTGGTTTAGGCTAAAAAATTTAAATTATAAGACTTACATTTTAAGTATTTGGAAGTATAATGTTAATCGTTCACCTTTAACTATATAAGATCCATTGAAATGGTTAGCTATTAATAGTGAATCAACAGATACCTGTAGATCCTCAATTTGAATATTATAACGCCTGGTTCCCAGTTAAATTCCTTAGATTCTAATTGTTTAATTATTCTTGCATATGTGGCTATTACGTTGGGTACAATTAAGATATGCATGGCGTACCTCGTCGAGACTTGGACTCAGGGTTTTTCCCCCTAGTATGATGGGTGTACCTAAAGTACACAAGGCTTAATCGAGTTAAGGGCAAACCCTACTTTTTGGGTTTTGGATCCTATAAAACCTCATTAAGAAGTTATCATAAAAACCTAGTCTTTTTTGTGAGAGCATTGAGCCTTTGAGTGAGTTACTATGTGTTTAGTTCATTTGAAGAAAGAAGAACTCTTTGGAGAAGCATTAGGAGGTTTGAAGCTCATAGATCCAGACCTTGCTCACCTTAATCATCCCCTTGGAGGTATAAAGTCTCAACCTTGTTGATTCATCTCTTAGATCTAGTTAGTTAGGGTTTTGGTATAATTTGGTCCCTTGGGTAAGTTAATCCATAAAATTAAAATAGTAGATCTTGATGCTTTTGATGTCCCTAATGTTTGAAAATAGCATCTTGATTACTTTAACTCAACCATGCAAGAGTTGATGTTCATAATATGGAGTTAGAAGGTAAGAAATGAGCTTTAGGCCTCTTTGAGCCATGCAAAGGCATGAAGTTCACGAATTTATCATTTAAGACATTCCAAAGGATAAAATATATGAGTTGGATGTTTGGTGTTAAAGCATTAAATTCTTAAAAGTCGATTTTTGGCTTTTGATGTAATGCCCAAAAATTTCATTTTTGATTTAATAAAAACATTAATCCAAACATTGTCATACAACCTAAAAAGATCAAAGTATGTCACTAAATCAAAACATATCAGAGTAAATCTCAAAATGCAGAAAACGGTGGTGTGTGTTCTACAATCATCCTAGGCTCTTCCCTTTCGATCCTGAAGTACCTGAAACATTAACAGAAAACCGTAAGCATAAAACATAGTGAGCTCCCCAAAATACCACATACCATACATAAATAAACACATAATTGGCCCTGCCCAATGACTGTAATGGGCCCCGCCCAATACGTATAACAGGCCCCGCCCAAACTCGCATAATGGGCCCCGCTCACATACAAACCTTATAAGAATAATAGATAAAAGCATACAAAATAACCATCGATCCCCACCCAGTAAGTATACAAGCAGATACACATAGAATAGTCACATAGACATCTAGTATTCTAGTATAACAGATCATGGTTCGGCATTGGTGCCTCAGACCCACTAAACATGGTGAGGAAACTTACCTTGCACTGCTGAATTTCACAGAAAAATCGTTGGCTGCTGCCCAGCTAAAATCCCCGTCCTATCAATCACAAAATAACATCCAATCAATAATTGGATCCCGACTCATAGTTAGTGTCCAAACTAGGGTAAAATACCTTTTTACCCTTTCCTTGTTTGGCCCAAAGCCAAGGCCCAATCCAATTGTCCAAAGGCCTAAATTCCTAAATAATCACCCAAAGCCCAAATACCCAAACCCTTTTCATAGACCTTCAACCAAAAAGAGTCCAATAAAATATCAACAGCCCAACAAGAGAATTCGGATGGCCCAACAAGACCCACGACATCAAAAGTCCAACATGCTCTAATACCAAGAAGCCAAAATCTCTGAAGCCCATTGCTGAGTACGCAAGCCATACTCAGCTCATACGCTTGGCGTACCAGCTTCTACGCCTATTGTACTCCACCCTCGCAGCCAACTTTCTCATTCAGCTGTTAAATAGTTAAGACTTCACTCCAACACCTGGATTTGACTTCCTTAAGGTGGTTTATCATGTAAAGTTGCCAACTTAATGTGCATGCATGGCTTAATAAGCTTCTTAGAGCTCAAAAGAGCTTAACAAATGACTTAGCACATACATGAGACCAAAAATACCATAAAGCATGCATTTTTATGGACAAAGGGACCTAAAGAACCCTAGATATACCATCAACCACTTCTGGAGTGAATCAAAAGACTCAACAACAAACCATGGACTCAAAAAGCACAAAATGGCACCAAAGTAGATCTGGCATCAAGTATTAGCAAGATGGAAGATTTTTTGTAAATCCCCAATCTACTTGTGTATCAATCAGATCCGTTTGATGGTGCGGAATCCTAATCAAACGGATGATGTCAGATCAAATAGAAGAAAATTAGAAGAAGATGATGATGACTCTTATATGTATTGATATGAATGAAGAGTTGGATACAAGATTCACATACACTAATACACACTCTCTTTTCTCTCTCTCTAGAACACTTTCAAATGCACACACATAAGCTCCTCTATTCTCTTCTATGTATCAATCCCTCCTCAACCACCTAACACACACACACACACACACACACATATATATATATATATATATATATATATATATATATATATATACTTGGGGAATAAGGGCCCAATGGGTTTACAGCCATAAATGGGTTTACGGCCGTAAACACCCACTGACCGTAAACACGACCTTAAACTCATATCTGGAGTGAATCAAAAGGCTCAACAACAAACCATGGACTCAAAAAGCACAAAATGGCACCAAAGTAGATCTGGCATCAAGTATTAGCAAGATGGAAGATTTTTTGTAAATCCCCAATCTACGTTTGTATCAATCAGATCCGTTTGATGGTGCGGAATCCTAATCAAACGGATGATGTTAGATTAAATAGAAGAAAAATAGAAGAAGATGATGATGAATCTTATATGTATTGATATGAATGAAGATCTGGATACAAGATTCACATACACTAACACACACTCTCTTTTCTCTCTCTCTAGAACACTTTCAAATGCACACACATAAGCTCCTCTATTCTCTTCTGTGTATCAATCCCTCCTCAACCACCTAACACACACACACACACACACACACATATATATATATATATATATATATATATATATATATATATATATACTTGGGGAATAAGGGCTCAATGGGTTTACAGCCGTAAATGGGTTTACGGCCGTAAACACCCACTGACCGTAAACACGACCTTAAACTCATAAAATATTAAAGAAAAATACCTTTGCCTACAAAAGTAAAGTATAAACCATATTTTGACCCAACAATCTCCCCCATGGTTTATATCTTTCTTTTCTTAATTGACCCAACAAGCTCCCCCTAAAAAGTAGTTGGTTTTTCTTGTTAATCTTCATTGGGAGATTGGCTTCAACATTTGTCTTCAAATTCTTCACAACTTCAATATGTACTTGATGAATCTTCAAAGAATGACTTCTTCTTGAGCACTTGAGCTTTTCTTCAACATTTGACTCTGAACGAACATTAGGTGAGGAGGCTTCTTATACTGATTCTTGAAAGATAGCTCTTTTAGCTTGAAAATCTTCAGAGAGAACATCAGAGAGAACAAATCTTTTGGATCACTTTAGCAGGTACAACGATACCAGCAAACTGATTGAGGAGGCTTCACTGCAATCCATCACATAATCTTCAATTTCAGATTCACCTTGCTTCTGGGGTTGAATGATTGAATGTCGAAAGAATAATCTTCATTTCTTGCTCCTTCGAATGAGAATTCTTTGATGATCACGGATGAAGACCTGGCTCAAAAATCTTCGACACAAACTCCATGAGTTTCATCTTCACCTGAATTCACTTTTCAAGACAAAACAAAACTAAAAGAAAATGCAGCACACAATATTTTTGGGTTTTTCATATTTTCTGAAAAAATAAAACAGAAACAAAAATATTTTTGGATTTTTGATTTTGTTGAACAAGAAATAAAACAAAATATAACACAATTTTTTTATTTTGAATTTTCTGATTTTTGTTTGTTTTTTTTGAATTTTTCCGATTTGGTTTGATTTTTGAAATTCTTTTTTTTTTTTTAATTTTCCCCATAAATTTGTGCATAGAGGAAAACTATGAACAAATTTAACAAAAAAGAAAATTATTTGGGATCAAAGTTGTGAGACAGCCTGAACTTGTTTATCAGTACCTTCACTTTCATGAATAGATCTGGTCAATTGTCGGTATTGTGGTCCACTTAAACATGAAGGATATTGACAATTTTTTTTAAATAAATCATTTAGATGACGACGACCACGGGTATTGTTGTCCACTTAAATTAAGCAGCGAGATCTACAGACAAACTCTAAATGGTTCAATTTTAGTTTCACTAGAACGTGTTCCTCACTTCCCGATATACCCTGGTTACCAAGAACTTCCAAAGAACTCCTTACTTTAGGTGAGTAAAAAATTATTGAGGAGGAAGACAAATTTAAAGATAGATGCATATGTTGTGTCCCATGTCGGATCTCGTTCAATCACGTAGAGGGGACAACATATGGCTAACTAAGATAGAGGGATTGAGAGGTAGAATGTTGCATATGCTGTGTCCCAGGTTGGATCTTCCGATCATGTAGAGGGGATAACATATGGCTAACTGATAAAAAGTATTGCATAGAAATAAGATGCAGAGAGATAGAGTTGCATATGTTGCAATCGTGGTCAGATCTCTTCCAATCACGCAGAGGAAGCAACATATGACTGACAGATAGAAAGCAAGAAAATAATTTCCTACAGACCTACTTTATCAGACCCCTCAGTCGCCGTAACAGAACCAGAATTAAGGACATAAGTTCGTACATCAAGGAAATTTTGAACCACTGTTCTAGATGCGAATTAATTTAGTGTATCCTGTAGGTTCCCATGTTTATCTCACAGCTCAATTTACCCGAGCGTCGTATGGTCAGTCCAAACAATCCTATCTAAATCCACACTGTCAAATCCTTCGTGCCTACCAGCACATTGATCACAAAGTCTAACCAATTCAGATTTAGTCCTTTACACAAGTTTTACACTGCCTGTTATCACATTCTTGATATCACTTCCCCAACAGACACCTACTAAAGAGAAACTATAAAAGATTGTCTTTAAAATGAATCAGATTAAGATAAACTCAGGAGTATAGAGAAGAAAAATCAAATCGTAAGTCACTGATTGAATTTCATCCAGAAGGTCTGAGAACAACATGAATAATCTTAGAACAGATCCGAAAATTCTTCAAGTCATTAAGCACAAACCCTATGTGATCCTCTCCTTTCTTCCTTTCTTTCCTTTCCCGCAAAGGACACATAGTCTCAAACAAAGTTCTGAATGTTGTACAATTGAGAGATGTCCCCTATCATGTGCCTGGAACAGCCACTACCAACAAACCAAAGTCTGATGATATGCCTCCATAGTTGCTCCGAAACAAAGCGGGATCAGTTGATCTTTGGAACGCAGTCCATTTTGCAACTTGGTTGATCTTTGTCATCTTTTCAAGGTACTCTCTCCCAAGAAATATCCTACTTATCACAAACAGAAGATGTAGAAATATTAGAATCATTGGAAGATTTGGGAGATTGAGCCTTCGGAACCCATTTGTAGTAGGGTTTAACCCATTTCTTTTTCGATCTGATGGGTGGCTCAGTACATGCTTTTGATCTTGATGTCGTCCGTTGAGATTGTTGGATTAGTGTCTAAGTCCATAACTATTTTGGTATGTACTTGACCCGATGGTGCATGGTCCATTTGGGTTGCCTTCACCAAAGCAACTTGATAGGATGAATTATGGAGAGAAAGGATTAAATATGATTTATTAATATATTATGAGAATAATATATTAAAGGAGAAATCATATTGTTTAATTAATATTAGTCAAGAATTAATAAGAATTAAGTTTGTGGCTAAAAGAAATTAATTAAACTTAAGGGACTGGAATTGTAATTATAAGATAATTGCAATTGGGCCATGGATTGCCTTATATTATAAGGTTGGACGAATTCTATGGGGAAACCCATTGGAAATCGTCCAAGGCCTTTATGGAAAGAAGTCCATGGGTTCCTTAGGGCTGAAGCATCCATATTAGGGTTTCCTTGTTAGATAACCCTAATAGCCTCACTATATATAGAACCCTTATGCCCCAAAAACGTGGTGAACTTGTTCTCTAGGGTTTCCAGACGTTTTGGGCAGCCTCCTTATCTTCTCCTCTTCATCCTCTTGCTCTTGGTGTTTGTGAACCATTAGAGGAGTGACATTTGTGACTCTAAGCTTTCTAAAGTCAATACAAGAAGGATTTGAGATTATTATTGCTACATAACATTCAAGGTATGATCTAAACCCTAATTCATATGTTATATTGGTTATCATATATTAGATCTAGGGTTTATAGTCTTGGATGAATTGCATGTACAATAGAGAAACCTAGATCCAAGCATTAGGGTTTGTATGAGCACATAGGATGTTCTTATAGCCAATACCCATCAGAGATAACTTTGATTTTGGCTTCACAGGAGCAACTCTTGGATTTGGCTTCTTGGCCGACATTACCTTCTTGCCTTTGGGATTCGGATTCTTGGTCTTGTGGGTTTGATTATTGGCCTACTGCGCGTTCCAATCACCATTGTCTGAACATGACCTGGAAGGGTTTCTTTTGAAGTATCTCCCACTTGGCGCGTTTTGCCATCCTTGTGTGTGGTAGGGAACGTATGCGTGATTTGGACAGTATCGGGCAATATGTCCAGGTGTTCCACAGTTAAAACATGTCTTTTTATTCACTATGAAGTTGTTTCTTCCTGCCCCTGGTGGCCTATCCATGCCTTGTCTATTCCTTTTCGCACAGTTACAACAGGCACTCTGCTTCACTGAAATTGGTGGCGTGTATTTCTCAACAGCAGGTTGATCAGAAGCAGCTGAGTTCGCAGCAACATATTTAGAGCTCAAGGAGATGTTGGTTTCTTCAATGGTTTTCTCCTTGTTCTCATCTTCTGCTACTTTACCTGCACATAAAGTAGCAACATTAGAATCTTCAACCTGAATACCGCCAGACACAAATCCAGATGGTTTTCCAGAATGAAGATGTGTCTCCTTGTCAATTTCTTCATGTGTCATAGGGATGGATGTGTAGTTATGATTGAAGGTGGAGGAACACTATCATACCCTAGACCTTTTTGCTGGTTATTTTTAAATTGTAGACAATGGTCTATCATGTTTGCAACTACTTCGCTTGACACATCAAATTTTCTAAAATCAAGATCTGTAGTTTCAAATTTGCTTTTTACTGTGTCAAGAGTTAACTCAGCAAGTTGTTTCTTAACATAGTCATAATTTTAACATTTATTGCTATAATCTTTGTGAAGCTTCCTAAAATCTTTGGTTTTTGCTTCTAATTCAGCCTTTAGGGGTTTCTGTCCTTTCCTAAGATGATATCCTTCATATTTTAGGTCCTCGACTTCCCTTTTTAGCAAATCATTATGTCCAAGAAGAAGTTTAATCGTAGCTTCACATGATTGAGAGCATGAAACTTCATTGACCAGATTGTTTGCAGAACTCGTTGTTTTTCCACACTTCAAAGTGTCAAGTTCTTCAGTTACAGCAGCAAGACTAAGTTGATTGAGATCTTTTGTCTTCTTGATGACAGCCACGTTCATATCCCACGATTTCGGAAGTGAACTCAGTAGCTTTTGTTTATCTCCGACTTGGTGAAGAAGACGCAAGATATATTCTTCTTAGTAGTGAGAGTGGTGAATCGCTGCAGCTGAGCTTCCAGGGTTTCTCCAGGGATATAATTGAACAGGTTGTAATTTTGTCTTAACATCTCCTGACGACTCTCTTTCATGTCTTTATTTCCCTCGTTGACCTTAAAAGTCATTAAAAGCACAACTAGAAGCCAAAATCAAACTTAAAAGTCAAACCCTATGACTATAAAACTAGATGAGCTGGTAAGGCGGAGGGAATGATTGTGCAAGGCGCCCAGGTTTGAATCCTCGCAACTCCAAAAAAGAACCCTCCTTTTTTTAATAAGTGTTGAACGAGTAAGAAGCTGATGTTGATTGAGACCTAGGCTGCTAAACGAGCGAATGGATGGGCCGAACACGCTACTAGGCCGAGATCGAGGCTACAGAGCCGTGGGCCGATAAGAGGTTGCTGATCGTGAACTGTCTTATGGTCGTAAACTCTAAGAAACCCTAACGGTAAATGCCGCCGCCGCCGACCGTAAACTCTTCGTAGATTTCGTGAAAAACAACGTTTTTCACCCCTTTTGCTCCATAACTCGATCAGAAACTCGTTTTTATCAAAAACGCGAAGAACAAACCCCCTAAGTCCCCAATCAGCTCCAGATCTGACAAAATTTACAGATACAATCCAAGCTCTGATACGAATTGTAAGTCCCCAATCTGCTTGTGTATCAATCAGATCTGTTTGCTGGTGCGGAATCCCAATCAAACGGATGATGTCAAATCAAATAGAAGAGAAAGAGAAGAAGAAGGTGATCAATCTTGTATGTATTGATATGAATGAAGATCCGGATACAAGATTCACACATAGTAACACACACAGTCTTTTCTCTCTCTCTAGAACACCTTTAAATGCACACACATAAGCTCCTCTATTCTCTTCTATTCATCAATCCCTCCTCAACCACCTAACACCTATATATATACTTGGGGAATAAGGGCCCAATGGGTTTACTGCCGTAAATAGGTTTATGGCCGTAACACTGTTTATGGCCATAAACACCCACTGACCGTAAACATGACCCTAAACTCATAAAATATTACAGAAAAATACGTTTGCCAAGAAAAGTAAAGTATAAACCTTATTTTGACCCAACATTTTTACCTCACAAGGAAAGCAAATGAAGAACAAATCCCAGATCTTCAAGCTCCAAGCACCACTCCAAATGGTTCACTTATTCTTCTCCGTAACAAAGCACCAAAAATCACACTTTAAGGCTCAAACTCTCAAAGTCTCACTTAGAGTTCGATTTTCTAGACAAGAGAGGATGGAGGCTGTCCAAAAATGACCTAGTGAGGCTATCACAAGGTTTAAATAGAGTGCAAAACCCTAAAAGTAGGGTTTCACTTAATCACACGTATGCCATGCATACCCTTTATACACCCAACATACGTGAACCAAAGGTGTGATCAACCCGGCCTAGTACGCTAAGCGTACCTCCTAGTATGCCCTGCGTACTAGCTTAGAGACCAATTTGCAAACTTTTAAATAACAAGGGTGGAATAAGAAACTTACAAAATCCGAGTGTTACAATTCTCCCCCACTTGAATCAGACTTCGTCCTCGAAGTCCGCTTCACCGAATAACTCCGGATAGTGCTCCATCATCTCATATTATAGCTCCTAAGTCCACTCCGAACCCTTGTGGTGTTGCCATTGCACTTTCACTAACTCCACAACCTTGTTCCTCGAAGTTTTCATCTTCTTATCAAGAAATGCCACCGCTCTCTCGCTATAATTCAGGTGGTCATCCACCTGAATATCCTCCAACGGTACCACTGCAGAATCATCCACTAAGCACTTAAATAGTTGAGAGACATCGAACGTTATAAGAATATGACTGAGCTCATCTGGAAGTAAACAAGACATATCTGTCAGAAACCACCGAAACTGGCACCCATGATGTGCCATAACCTCCCTAATATAAATCTCAACCAATTTCTCTAATGAAATACACTCCTGAATCGAAGTAAATTATACGCTCTTGGTCAAATGATCCATCATGACCCAAATCGAATCCACTATGTGCGCAGTCTGGGGTAACTTCGTGATGAAATCCATGGTAATAGCCTCCCATTTCCATACAGGAATCTCCAACGGCTGCATCTTGACGTCAGGTCGTTGATGCTCGACCTTGACTTTACTGCAAGTTAAGCACCGCTCCACATACCAAGCCATATCTCGCTTCATGTAGGTCTACAAATAATCAGGACAAAGATCCCTATACATTTCATCGCCCGGGATGAATGGAGAACCTAGACTTGTACGCCTCCTCCATGAGAAACTGACACACACCACCTCAATACGGAACCCAAACCCGCCGATAAAGAGTCAAAAAGCCACGACTATCATCATCGAAGGAAGCCACTAGACCAGCAATATGATCACTCTACCGGTGCTTTTCCTTCATAGAATCGACCTGTGCCTCACGAATCTGTTGCAACAGCTAAGTAATCACGGTCATCCTCAAACATATGCCTCTTATCGGAGCCGTGGCCGCCTTGCAACTAAGAGCATCGGCCACCACATTGGCCTTCCCTAGATGATAAAGGATTTTACAATCATAATCCTTCACCACATCCAACGACCAACACTGCCTCATATTCAAATTTGGTTGATCCATCAGATAAATCAGGCTCTTATCTTCCGTGAAAATGGTACAATAGACCCCAAAGAGGTAATGCCGCCAAATCTTGACGGCGAAAACCATATCCCCGAGGTCCAAGTCATGCGTCAGTTAATTCGCCTCATGAGGCTTCAGTTGCCTCGAAGCGTAAGCGATCACGCGAACCCTCTGCATTAATATTGCTCTCAAACCCGTGATCGACGCATCACAATAGACCATAAAATCCTCAACACCCTCTGGTAGGGTCAAAATCGGTGCCTCTCACAATCGCTGCCTTAAGGTCTCAAAAGCTGCCTACTGCTCAAGCCCCCATCGAAATGAAACTGTCTTCTTTGTGAACCGAGTCAAAGGAATAGCTATCTTGGAGAAATCCTAGATAAATCTCCGATAGTAACCAGCAAAACTAAGGAAACTCCGAATCTCAGATGGAGACCTCAGAACCTCCCACTGTATCATGGCCTCGAACTTGGCCGGATCGACCAGAATACCATTCTGGTTCATAAGATGCCCCAGAAACTACACCTCGCATAACCAGAACTCACACTTAGAATGCTTTGCGAAAAGTCTCTCCCTCCTCAAAGTCTTTAGCACTTCCCTCAAGTGCTCCTGCGTCTTGGAATAGACCAAGATATCAATGATAAATACAAACACAAACCGATCCAACATCAGCTTGCACACACAGTTCATGAGATCCATGAACGCGGCTAGAGCAATAATAAGCCCAAAAGGCATCACCACAAACTCGTAATGACCATAATGACTCTGGAAAGCTTTCTTCTACACATCCTCCTCTCTAACCCTCATCTGATGATAACCCAATCACAAATCAATCTTGCAAAACCAATATACACCTTAAAGCTAGCCGTAAAGATCATCAATCCTCAGGAGTGGATAACGGTTCTTCATCGTGACCTTATTTAGCTCCTAGTAGTCAATGCACATACGATGAGACCGATTCTTCTTCTTTACAAACAATATTGGTGCTAACCATGGAGAACTGCTCATTCGAATGAATCCCTTGTATAACATCTCATGTAGCTATGTAGACAACTCCTGCATCTCGGGCGCAGCCAAACGATACGGTGATTTGGCTATCGGAGCCTTACCTGGAACTAGATCAATCTTAAACTCAACTTGCCTCTCCGGAAGCACCCAAGGAAAATCCTCTAGAAACACATTGGGATAATCGTGCAGAATTGGCACAACATCCATGGTCGCCTTACCCTTATCCCGAGTATCCATAACATAGGCGACAAATCCTGAACAACCCTGCTGAACATAGCATCTGGCCCTCGCTGTTGAACACAATAATGGCCCACTCTAGGCTCTCTCTCTCTCCCTGAACCACTAACTCTCCGCCGCTTGGTGTTCGAATCCAGAATAACTGCCACTCATAATCGACCACCACCTCATTGGGGCTCAACCAATCCATACGCACAATAACCTTGTTCCCACGCAAAGGAAAGGAAACCAAAAAAAAAATCGAATACTCCTCACTGAATAACTGAAGAGTACAACCCCGATGAACCCTCGCAACCTGAACATATCTATCATCTGCGATCTCGACATCTAATGGGAAATCCAGCTCCCCCGAAGCTCCAGCAAACCTCTTGCTAAGCATAAGCGATACAAAAGATCAGGTAGCCCCCGACTCAAGGAATGATCCTAAAATAAGCGTAAATATCGTTCACAAGGAATGATCCTAAAATAAAACACATATATAAAAGCAGACAAATCAATATAAACAAATACATAAAGAAAAGATACATACTTGTCACCATGTCGGAAGCTGCACAAGCCTCCTCAACCATCAACTGGAAAGCCTTGCTCTTAACCACAGGTGCATCCGCCCGGCCCTATCGGCTGTCAGTAATCCAAAGAGTTGCGGGAACGAGTGCTAACACCAGTCCTACTACAGCCAAACTATGACAATGGGCCTTCTTATGACCCCTCTAATTGCAATAAAATCAAATCAGATCAGATATCGGGGTGGTGGTGGTAGTAGCAGTGCAATTCTTGCTAATATGACTTGTTCAGCCGTACTTGAAGCAGCCAGAACCACCCACCATGCATGCCTTATCGTGCATCCTACTGTACTTGCCACAGTTGCCTTGACCCTGTTGGCCATTCCCTCTCTCATCAACAACCTTGGGTCTCTTTCCCGAACCCCCTGATACCTAAGCCTCCTCTGGGTTCCTCTTCCTCTAAATCTCTAGATCAACCTCCCTGTCCCAAGCCCTCGCTAACATATACTCTAGTGTCTTACAAATCGATCGGCTCACAAATTTCCTAATATCGCTCCTTGACATCTTGTGATACCTCTCTTTCCTCATCTCCTCATCTGCCACATAATGTGGAACCAAAAGTGTTAGATAAGGTGTCTAAGTCTATAACTATAATTGGTATGTACTTGACCCAAGAGTAGCATGGTCCATTTTGGGTTGCATTCACCAAAACAATCTAATAGGTTGAACATTTGAGAAAGAATAATCACATTATTTAATTAATATTGGTCAAGTATTAATTTTGAATTAATTTAGTGACCAAAAGAGACTAATTAAATATATAGGGGTGATTATGTAAATCAATAATATATATAGCGGGAGATTATATATATATATATATATATATATATATATATATATATATATATATATATGGGGCGATTATATGTATATATATATATATGTGTGTGTGTGTGTGTGTGTGTGTCTGTGTGTTTTGTGTTCATAATCCATGGTGTATTAGTTATGGGCAAATCTTATGTAAGAATCCATAATGTATTAGTCAATTTCAAGCCCAAGTGTATGGATTAGGGTTTACCCATGACCCTTGGATTCCTACACTATATATATGACCCCTATGGCCTAAAATCGGTGACCCTTGTGTTCTTAGAGTTCACAAACTCGATTTTGAGTGATAAGTAATCTCTCTCAAGTTCTCCAAATTATTGGTGGTGTTTTGTTAACCATTTGAGGCATCACACTTGGGGTGCTTAGTTCGTAAAAGCCAAACACATCAAGATACAACAAGAGGTAATTCTATAACTAGTTTTATTATTCATTTGTCATGTTGTATGCTGGATTAGGTTCCATGCTTTGGAAAAACAATATTGCATGGGTATGTAGAGAAAACTTAGATCCAAAGCATCTAGGCTTGTATGTGCACCATAGGAGTGTTATTGTGCTCAAAACCCATCAGTAGTATCAGATCCTAGGGTTTTTCTCTAATATTGATGCATTGGTAATTGTTCAAAGCAAGAAAATCATTTTCTTTGGAATCTGACTGATGACCACGATGTGGTACCTGTTCAGTGGACATTTTTTTGTTTTTTCGGCCAAATTTTGGATGAGAATCATTATCACAAACTATTTTAACTATTAAAAATCGTTTTTTATTATGGTAGTGATTATACTCATCCAATCAAAAGATAATTGTCAAAATTTCTTGTAAATTGGTGATTTGATATTATCTTGCTTTGTGAGTTTAGTTAGATCAATCCTAGATTATATGATAATTTGTTTGTTAAAATTGATCTAAATGTTTTTAATGACTTCCATAACTTTTCCTCAAGTTATGGAACATGAAAAGCCTCATCCATTAAACATGACATTAAACTCACAAGTCCAGTGCCCAGAAAGACAGAAAATCAAGTTTTTTAGCATTTTTCCGCAATTTGCATCAACTATAATTGAAAACAAGCCTAGGCTCTGATACCACTGATGGGTTTTGAGCATTCTAACACTCCTAAGTGTACATGCAACCCTAAATACCTTGGAACTATGTTTTCCCTATTATACATGTAAATATGAACATCCAAGGTATTATCCTAATCTAAGCTATAAAACAATGAGTATAACAAGATAGAATACATACCTATTTGATGTAGAATGTCTTCATGAAGCTTGAGTGCCTAGTGCCCCAAGTGTGACACCTCAAATGGTTCACAAAACAACAAATACACTTGGAATAACTTGAGATAAATCTACACTTCATGAAATCGGCTAGCCCTTCTTTTACCCTCTCTAGTGGCCGATTTTGGTCAAGAATAAGATGCATATATAGTTAGGGTTACACCATGTAAACCCTAATTGAGATGGCCTTTCATTTCCATGATCCATGGGTACAAATACACCACGGAGCATCATATGGGTTTTAGCCCAACTAGATAATGCATGGAGCATTAGCCCACTATATAAGTATGGATGATTTACACAATCAACCCATATATTTAATTAGTCTTCTTTTGATCACTTAATTAATCCTAGATAAATTATTGATCAATACTAATTTAATAATCTTGTTATTCTTATTATTAATATACTAGAACTTATAATATATTAATAACCATAATTGTCTTATTTCTCTCATTATAGTCTATCCAAGTGCATGATGCCATGCAACCCAAATGGACCATGCCGGGTCGGGTCAAGTCTTACCAATTATAGTTATAGACTTAGACATTAATCCAATGGCTATCGTGTTGACACTATCTTGTTTCTGTTCCATTCCAATTGAATTAATTATGCATGTGAGTTCTATGAGTTCTCATTTGAACGCATAAAAGGCAGGCATCTTGATCAATGGAAAGTACATTGATAGGAAAGGGTGAGATGCTTAACTACTTGGAAGACATGGTGGGCAGCTATGCTACCATAAGGCAAGAAATCAAGACTAAGAAAGTTCGGTCCATATGAGTTTGAATTTGTCGCAAACTTTAGTTTTGACAAATTCAAATGGATAGGAACACATACACCATTAAAATCTAAGTGTCATAAGATTTCCTCCTTCATGAAAATGACTATGAGGAAATACTTTCACTAAGAGAGATTTTAAAAGATAGTGATTGTGAAAATTGTATTCTCGAATTCGATTATGGTTACGATATCCCTTTCCATGATTCGAATTGTGAGATTTGGCAATTAGTCTGAATTGTTTAGACACACATATGAGCTATCTAAGGGAAAGGTGTTAAGCTTAGATAAAGGATTATCAAAGCATTAAGTATTAGAAACATGAACTTAAGAAATTCAATAAGTATTGTTTTTTTGGAAGTTAAGCTGGTTTCTGAATACATGTCGAAGCTAGTGGGAGCATAAGTGTTATGTTTATAATAACCATCTTGATAGTGGGAGCATAAATGTTATGATTGTATGATTATTATGGAAAGTATTGCAAGTTAGCAATATTAATTATAGAAAACAAGAGTCATACCTTGCAAAGTTGTAAGGGTTGAATAGTTGTTTTGCTATAATTAAAGGAGATAATATTATGCTTCATTTCTAATCTAAAGGCTTAGGTTGTGGAATGTTAATAATTTAGTCAAAGAAACATAGTGCGTTCTTAAAAATTCGATTATGATTACAGCATTCCTCTGCATAGTTCGAATTCTGAGAACGTAGCACATAAAATATTATGGCAGAAGATTGATAAAGTATCAAATCTTTGTGTGAGACATTATGCATCGTGTCCCATGCGCTTCGGGTATAGGATCAATTGCAAATGCTATAATATTTGACCATTCTAAAATTTTCCAAATGTCTAGCGCATTTAGAGGGAAAAGGACAAGAATCGGTTTTGACTAAGATAATTAAACAGCTATCAAAGGACAATCCAAAGTTCGCCGAGGATTGGTCACTTGTGAGTAGTTGGAAGTATAGTATTGGATGGACCATATCGACATTATTATGAATAGAAAAGATTCTATTAGGAATAAGTTGTCACATGGAAAATATGGAAACATGTCCATATTGGGAATTGAATATTGATAATCTATGTCTAGATTAGAAACTTTTATGCAAAAGGATGTTCAAAGTAATGTACTTTGAGTGAGAGACATCACATATAACGAATTGTCTTGTAACAATCTCTGATAGAGGACTTTGTAATATCATTAGCAATAGTTATTGTAACTTTGTGCTATGACATTACGAAAGGATCATTGCATAAAATGTAAGAATCTAGCATATTCCATAAGTGGCAAGAATTTGATATTCTTTCACTTGTGAAAAGGATTGGGAGTTGTGAAATGAGTATGATTGGAAATGTGTTCATTTGATCTATTTCACAAAGTAAGAACCATAGGTAAACATTGTGTGCATGCTAGGAGCATGGGACAAGTGTAGTAATAATTCAAGTAAAAAGTTGATTACCCGAAACAACAAATAATGAGTAATCGATATGGTGATAAATAAAAGGTGTTTTATTTATACTCAAATGTGTGAGTTCATATGGGATTAGTATTATTCTTGTGTTTCACTTTACATGTTTTGACTTTCTGAATAATTTAATTGGTTTAGAACAGTCAAATTATTCGAACGGGCCAAAGTCGTTCGTATGTTGGAAGTAGGTATGAATGAAGAATGTCGTGAATTTGTGTGTGGATTGTCTAAAGAGCATTAGACATAAAAAAATGTTTGCTGAAACGTTCATGAGTGCTTATGAATATGATTTGAGCATTGGATTAAACCCACGCTCACTTGGATCACTTCATGTATTGTTATCACGAGTGATTGGTGAGACGATAACATCTTATATTCTTGAAACCGAGATGTATAAGTTGTATCTTGCCAATCGGTTGCACATTGATAATATGTAAACACACCAGTAACTTGGTGTCATAAAACATATTGTTGTGTGTGATTCGGTGAGTGAGTGCAAGCGAGCATTGAATCGAAGTTTATCCGTTCCTTTTATCTAAAGTAGGATAAAAGCGATATCTTTGGGGCCCTCGATGATTTAGTGATGAGAAACGTAAATGCTCGGCCGGGTTAAGGCTAATTTGATTTGTTCAATTAGCCAGTTGTCATAAATCGGAAGTCGAGAAATAGTATAGAGAGAATGATTAGAAATCATGTCTTACGATATCTAAAATGGAGGAATATATGATCCCTTATCTAAAGGACACGCGTATCTGATAGGATCAGAGTTGATAGCAGATTTGGAAAGCTACGATTGCAGATCAGGATCTGAAGTCATATGCATAATAGTTATTAGACTTATCCAAGTGGGAGACTGTTGGATTAGTGTCTAAGTCCATAACTATTTTGGTATGTACTTGACCCGATGGTGCATGATCCTTTTGGGTTGCCTTCACCAAAGCAACTTGATAAGATGAATTATGGAGAGAAAGGATTAAATATGATTTATTAATATATTATGAGAATAATATATTAAAGGAGAAATCATATTGTTTAATTAATATCAATCAAGAATTAATAAGAATTAAGTTTCTGGCTAAAAGAAATTAATTAAACTTAAGGGACTGGAATTGTAATTATAAGATAATTGCAATTGGGCCATGGATTGCCTTATATTATAAGGTTGGACGAATTCTATGGGGAAACCCATTGGAAATCGTCCAATGCCTTTAAGGAAAGGAGTCCATGGGTTCCTTAGGGCTTAAGCATCCATATTAGGGTTTCCTTGTTAGATAACCCCAATAGCCTCACTATATATAGAACCCTTATGCCCCAAAAACGTGGTGAACTTGTTCTCTAGGGTTTCCACACGTTTTGGGCAGCCTCCTTATCTTCTCCTCTTCATCCTCTTGCTCTTGGTGTTTGTGAACCATTAGAGGAGTGACATTTGTGACTCTAAGCTTTCTAAAGTCAATACAAGAAGGATTTGAGATTGTTATTGTTACATAACAATCAAGGTATGATCTAAACCCTAATTCATATGTTATATTGATTATCATATATTAGATCTAGGGTTTATAGTCTTGGATGAATTGCATGTACAATAGAGAAACCTAGATCCAAGCATTAGGGTTTGTATGAGCACATAGGATGTTCTTATAGCCAAAACCCACCAGTGGTATTAGAGCCTAGATTGGTTTTTATTATATTGATGCCTTATATGTTTTTTCAAGTTGAAAAATTCGATTTTTGTGAATCTGCCTGATGAAGTTGGCGAGTCCCATTGTGGACTCGGCGAGTAGGCCCCTACTCGGCGAGTCCATATGGGTACTCGGCGAGTTCGAGCATCAGAAAGAGGGGATTTCAGGATTTCTTGATGTTTTTCTCATGGATACTTGCCTTATCTATTTTAGATCATTAAAATCTGATTTTGTTCATATTTTTGATTATATCCTTGATTAAACAAAAGATAATTACAAATTGATTAGATAATAACTTCCTTATATGATTAAAGTTGATTATTTTTATTAATTAGGTAACTTATTTTGCAAGAAATTGAAAATTAGGTCAAATATAGATAATGATGAAATTAATCGTTTAATTTATATTATTTGATATTTGATCCTTGTGTTATGAAAAGTTTCAATTTTTTCCCTTTAGGTTTTATAGTTTAAATTTGAACTCAAAAGTTTAGTTTTGAAATTTAAATAGTTGAAACCCTAATGTTTTGAAAAGGTTTCAAAACTTGTCCTCAAGTTTTGGAATTTAAATTTTGATTAAAAGTTTAATTTTGATGTACATTTACATTCTAAACCTAATGTTTTGAAATGTTTCAAAACTTGCCCTCAAGTTTTGGAATTTAAAAGTTTATTAAAGGTTTAATTTAGGAATGTTAAATTCTAAAACCCTAGTATTGTTTTGAAAAGTTCAAATCACACCCTTATGGTTTTATTAATTAATTAAGGTGTATAATTAAAAGAGGTTTAATAAATCCATAAAAGTTTAGGTTTACAATTTAATTGAATTAAAAGTATAATTGTTCAATCTGACCTCCTAGTATTTTAAAAGTGTAAAATACACCTTATACTATATATAACATTAAAAGTCTAACATTATATATATGTATGAGTAAAAGTCAGTCTTACCGTTAGTAGGCCTCATTCATGAAGCTGGTCTATAAGAGGTGTTTAAGGAAATTGCCTATAAATTGGCGATTGAATGGGTATCCACTCTTACCCACCGCACTCTTGACTCGTGGAGGGTCGTTAGCCGAACGTGTAGGATAGGACAAAACCTTCCATTATATGTATAATGAATTACAAAAGTAACAAAATATTTTACAAATTCCCAATCTTAGTTACTTAGCAAAAGTGAATTGATGCAATTCCATGAAATTACACTTTGTGCCCTTGCGAAGACGTTAGTGGAGCGTGTGTGGTTTACCGACACACTAAATGGTTCTAAGAAAAGGTAGTAAAGGGTGACTCAATGTTTGTCATAGTTCGGTGGAGCGTGTGTGGTTTACCGGCACATCGAATAGGTGACTGTAACATGTGAAGGCACCATATAAGTTTGCATGGTTATTCACACCCGCTTTGTGATCCTCGGCATCCCAGTCACAAACAAGAGGGGCATATCGAGATTTAAACATGCCATTGAAATGTTCAATGAATCTCAAAGGATATAGGAGTTTTCATAGATTTAAAACTTAAATTTCCTTTTCATTTTTCATGGTGGAAATTAGTGAATCGTCATTCACTTACCTTCAAATATTCTGCAGCTAGATTACGACATCCCTTTTCTAGGTTGTAGCATATTGTGTTGGGTCGTAGCCTTAGTATCTCATTTGGGTGATTTACTAAGGACTCAATCAATCAACTAACTTGAATTCGTTTTTTCCCGTTTTGTAGATGTCAAAGTACGACAACTATGGTCTTCCCAAATCCCGTGGAACAAGCATTCCGCATGAAGATGATATTCCATGATTCGATCGAGGAACAAGAGATCATGCTTCACTTCCTCCACCTCCTCCATTTATTCTCCCTAACCCACAAGTTCGAAGACTTGAAAAGTTCAAGCTCACTCAAGCCCTTTTGGCAAGTAAACATAAAGAAGGAAAGTCGGTGTGTGCACACGTCCTAGGGATGAAGTCACACATTGATAGGTTAAGAATGTAGGGATTCGTTGTCTATGAGGAGATGGTTGTTGATTGGGTTCTTCAGTCACTTACTAGCTCGTATAGTTAGTTCGTAAGAGAGTACTATATGATGAACCGCGACGTGACCCTTATAGCTCTCACCTTTATGCTTATTGCTACTGAATCAGCAATGGTTTGGCGCAATAGAAAAGCAAAGTTGATTGGTGAATCTGCCTTCAAGACCTCTATGGATATAGACAATGGCAACGAAAGACATGCCATGATCAAAAAGTTTGATTATAAGAGAAAGGCAATGTCTAAAGTAGTTTCATGTCCTGTTCCAAAAAAGTCAATTTGCTTTTATTGCCAAGAGAAGAGGCATTGGAGACGAGGCTGCCTTATTTACCTATGAGATCTAAGAGATGGAAGAGTCAAAACATATGGCTCTGCTTTAGGTAAAAATCCATTGACTAACTCTTTTAAGCTTCTATTCTAGATTCTTAATACATAATGTGATAAGATTATAATTGATGTTTTGTAGGATCGAAGAAGAGAAAGGAAGCTTAAGGGAAGAAATGAGCAGAATCTAACCGTGAAGAAATGGATTTCGATCGCATTACTTGAAGATTAGATACTTGAGCTACTACTTAGAGTTAGAATTAGAAATATGTATTAGCATAGTTTTTCAATGAACTCCATTGTAAGGACAAATTTTTCCGCAATAAAATAAATTTTTATTTTATATTATTTATTTATCCTTGCAATGACATGAATGAAAATTGATGTTAGAATATTTCTAATATTAGCAATAATGGATTTGATTCTTAATTATGTTGTTTGTGGAAATGTCGAGAATTTACCAAATAGGGAGAGTTTCTCGTCGCCCAAGCTTCAATTGGACAGAAACTTGGAATCATGCAACATGGTTGCAAGATGAATGAGAAATTTCATATTTGGAAATTACACTAATTCATTGACAAAGTGTCAAGTGAAGGACTAGGATATCGAGTACACAAAGTTGCGTGTTGATCAAGTCCACCATAAGAGTAACAAAGATATTCGTCATGATCTACTATAGGTTTAATAAATATGATTATACTTATAAGATTAAGTGTAATTCTGAATTGATTGAAAAAGTTTAAATCAATATCAGAATGAATAAGAAGAATCAAGTAGGCAGAAAGATAAAAGTTTCTCCATTCTAAGAAGAAGGAAGAGTACCTTTTTATGCTTTATGATAGGTCTTAATGATCAAGAACCATATCTCAATTGATCCTCTAAGTGAGTCTTAGTACAATTGCATGTCTAAGAAGAGGAATCAAGAATTGAAGAAATGGTTAAATCAAGAAGTCAATCATACTTCGTTCCAAAACAAGTCTTAGAGTTAAGATTGTGAAATTGAGTGATAAGTATTAAGAAGTTTTACAACATTCATCAAATGTGGAAAGTTGTGATGTCTTGGATAAGACAAAGAACAACGAGGACCAATTTATGAAGTGTTTTGATAAAAACTACACTAACTCTTGAATATTGATTTGTCAATAAATGTTTACTGACAAGAGAATCTTATATGTCAAGGAGTCAGTGGGAGTCTTAATGGTCTTGAAAGGTTTCAAGAACAAATCAAAATAAACCTTATCGATCATCACTAGCACACGAGTTGAGGTTTACAACCTATTGATGGGTTTTGAGCATTCTAACACACCTAAGTGTACATGCAACCCTAAATACCTTGGATCTATGTTTTCTCTATTATACATGCAAATATGAATATCCAAGGTATTATCCTAATCTAAGCTATAAAACAATGAATATAACAAGATAGAATACACACCTCTTTGATTTAGAATATCTTCATGAAGCTTGAGTGCCTAGTGCCCCAAGTGTGACACCTCAAATGGCTCACACAACACCAAATACACTTGGAATAACTTGAGAGAAATCTACACTTCATGAAATAGGCTAGCCCTTCTTTTACCCTCTATATTGGCCGATTTTGGTGAAGAATAAGATGCATATATAGTTAGGGTTACACCATGTAAACCCTAATTGAGATGGCCTTTCATTTCCATGATCCATGGGTACAAATACACCATGGAGCATCATATGGGTTTTAGCCCAACTAGATAATCCATGGAGGAATAGCCCACTATATAAGTATGGATGATTTACACAATCAAACCATATATTTAATTAGTCCTCTTTTGATCACTTAATTAATCCTAGATTAATTCTTGATCAATACTAATTAAATAATCTTATTATTCTTATTATTAATATACTAGAACTTATAATATATTAATAACCATAAGTGTCTTATTTCTCTCATTATAGTCTATCCAAGTGCATGATGCCATGTAACCCAAATGGACCATGCCGGGTCGGGTCAAGTCTTACAATTTATAGTTATGGACTTAGACATTAATCCAACAGTCTCCCACTTGGATAAGTCTAAAAATATTATTGCGTATGACTTCAAGAACCAACTGGCAATCGTAGCTCTCAAAAGCTTCTGTCGAACTCTAACCTTGTAGATGAACTCTAACCTTTGTCAATGACTTGTCCATTAGATAAGAGATCATATATTCCTCTATTCTAGATATCATATGGACTGAGACATGGATTATAGTCATTCTCTCTATCCATTTGTTGTTTCCCGATTTCCGATTTATGACGACTGACTAATTGAACAAATCAAATCAGTCCTGGCCTGGCCGAGCACTTCCATTTGCCATCATCCAATCATCGAGGGGCCCACTGATATCGCTTTTATCCTGAAGGTAAAAGGAATGGATAAACTTCGAATGATATGGCTTGTTCTACTACTTGTTGAATCATTCACAAAGACACGTTTTATAGCACCGAGTTACCGAATGCGTTTTCATGCAATCAATGTACAACCAACTCATAGTAACAACTCATATCTCTAGGTTTGAAGAATATAAGATATTATCGTCTCATGGTCACTCGTGATAAAATCCATGAAGTGATTCCAATGAGCGCGGGTTGAATCCAATACTCAGAACTTATGAGCACTCATGAGTGTTTTATCCCTTTGTCCAACATCTTAGACCTCTACAAGCCAACCCATGACAGTCTTAATTCATATCTACTTCCAACATATGACCGACTGTGGATGGTTTGAATAACTTAGTCATTCAGGAAGAACAACCTAGTTATTCTGGAAGTCAAAACATGCAAAATTAAACACAATAATCATAGAATATAATATGGTATCAAAACCTATGAATATAAATAAAACACATTTTATTTATCACCATATGATTACACATTATTCATTGTATACTGTTTC
Organism: Lactuca serriola; assembly: GCF_051521515.1. NCBI lineage: Eukaryota > Viridiplantae > Streptophyta > Magnoliopsida > Asterales > Asteraceae > Lactuca > Lactuca serriola. Next base: position 44,399,055 of record NC_136412.1, on the reverse strand, counting down.
AGCTATCAACTTTATTCTTGAATTTAAAACAATAGTAGTCTCATGCTCCAAGCATGTACACTATGTTTTCTAAACACTAGTCATGCCATACACCAAGTATGCATACTATGTTTGTCTATGATCTTTACTTTGTGAACTAGATCAATTGAACATAACTTCAATGATTCTCTTTTCACACTCCCAAATCCTTACTCCAAATGCAAGAATTCCAAATTCATGTCATTTACTGAAATCTGTTAGATTCTAAACTTATATGCATTGATCCTCTTGTAATAATTATGCACAAAATCACAAGGACTTGACAACAACCATTACAGAGTATTCCACAGGAGATCAGCTTCTTGGGAACATCCTTCTTGCATTAAGTTTCCTAATCTTACACAAATTGAATAATTTGTAACTTTGAAACATTTCCATATTCCATTTTGACTATCACTTCTGAACAAGAGTTTCCTCCTTACAAATTATGTCAATATGGTCCTTCCAAAATTCTCAATATGGTCCTTCCTTGACAATTGATTAATCCTTTTAGTCATATCCAATTCTAGACCTTTTCCCTTCTTAATGCCGCAGCCATTTGGAAAATTTTAGAAACGATGAATATAGCACATGTAATCGGTCCTATATCTGAAGCATATGGGACACGATTCATGATGTCTCACAAAAAGACTAAACCAGTCTTTTGCTATAACATTTCCATTTCTATTTGCCAAGTTCTCACAATTCAGATTCTGAAAAGGGATGCCGTAATCATAATCAAATTTTAGAACGCAAATAATGGACCCATATACAGAATTTCCTTATGTTGAGCCATTCCAACATGAAATTCATATATATATATATATATATATATATATATATATATATATATATATATATATATATATATATATATATATATATATATATATCCTTCACTAAATGGTTAAAACCTCATGATCTAAGCTTATAGATTTGAGATGAAGTATAATTTCCTCTCCCTTAATTATAGCAAAACAACTTCTTCCCAATTGAAACCTTTTGGTTTCTATAATTAAGATTGCTAACTTGCAACCATTATCATAATTATCATGTTCCCACTAACATAATGATTATTAGCATAACACTTATGCTCCCACTAGCTTTGACATGTACTCAAAAATTAGCTGACTTTCTTACCAAAGTTTAGATTTTTGATACTAGATTGTTTTGATAAAACTTTATCAAAATCATACACATTCCCTTAGATAGCACACTTGTGTGTCTAAACAACTATGAAGAGGGATGCCGTAATCATAATAGTTAGACCTTTTTGCCACTTCTCACAAGTCCAGGTTAGTGTGCCGGTTAACCACACACGTTCCACCAACGACTTTAAGAATGCAAATATCGTAATTGCTATCTAGATAAAATCTACTTAGTGAAAGTGTTTCCTCACCATCATTTTCATTAATCGGAGAGAAACCTTATGACACTTAGATTTTTATGGTGTATGAGTTCCTACCCATATGAATTTGTCAACACCATAAACACAAGACAAGGATAATGACAAATCTAAACTTATATGGATTGAACTCAATCTTAATTTCTTGCCACCTGGCAGCTCAAGGGCCTACCATTGCTTCCAAGTTGTTATGCAACAAAATAAAACTCATATGCAAAGCCAACTTTAACTGGAATGGGCACATAATATGTCAACACGATAGGTTATGAACCTTAAGTCGTGTGCTAGTGAGGAAATTCAGGTTTTATTCTTGATTAGTTCTTGAGACTTTCAAGACCTTTAAGACTCCCACTGTCCTCTTGACCTATAAGACTCCTTTGTCAAACATCGAATAGATATTGCGAAATCTAGTCAAGACAAACACTTCACACAATTGGCCTAAGTTAGTCTTTGTTTTATCTAAAACATCACAACTTACCAACTTCAAATGTACAAGAGTAGGACACTTTTACTCTTACATTTGACAAGTGTTTTTAAACCTTCTTTATGACATGTCACTCAAGTTACAATCTTGGAGTATGACTCTAAGACTTGTATTGGAACGAAGTATGACTCATCTTCTTGATTTAACCATTTAAGCAATTCAAGTTCCTCTTCTTAGCTATAAGAAGGCACTTAAAGGATGAATTGTGATAAGGTCTCTAAATCAGTAAGATGATCATAAAACTGATACTAAAGTACTCTCCCATCTTTTTAGATTTGAGAAACTTTTATCCTTCTGCCTAATTTGATTCTTCTTATTCGCTCTGTCATACATTGGAACCTTTTCCAATGTCTCAAAATTACACTTATGCTTGTAAGTATAACCATATTTACTGAACTTAAGTAAATCATTACGAATAGTCTTATCAATCTTTTATGGTGGACTTAATCAGTGCACAAGACTATGTACTCGATCCCTTAGTCCATTACTTGACTCACACATCCATGTGAATAAGTAATTAGTTTTAATTTTCCAATACTTGAAAGTTCTCATTCATCATGCTATACAACTTGCATGATTCCAAGTTCCAGTCCAATTGAAACTTGGGTGATGAGAATCTTTCCTTATTTGGTATATTTAGACATTACCACAAATGAAAGAATCAATTTCATATTTCCACTCTTGCTATTAATGGAATCCTATAAGCAACAAAAAATTTCACAGATGCCATTGTAAGGATATCTTAATAAAATCAGAAATTTTCCTTTAATTTTAAAAACGTTGCAGAAAAACTTATCCTTACAATCCATATGAAAACTTGTTGTTGTCTATTCCTAAGCAAAAATATCATAACTCCTAAGAAGTAGCTCAAGAATCCAATCTTCAAACTATGCGATAGAAATCCATCTACGCGATCAGATTCAGCATATTCTTTCTTTAAGTTTCTTTACTTTTCTTTGATTCTTAAAACATCAACATGTGAGCCAGTCACATCATGTATCAAGAATCTCAGAATAGAAACTTAGTAGAGTTAGATAGTGGATTTTACATGAAATAAAGTCAAACTTATTGACTTTACCATCCTTAGGTAAAATTGGCAGCTTCGCAACTAATTCTCCTTCCTATGGCAATATAAACATATGGACTCTTTGATAATGGTACATGGGACTATCACAGACTTAGCATTTCTCTTTACCATTTGGTCAACTGAATTGACTATGGCCGATCCCTTTCCATTGGGAAAAGAGAGCCTTACTGGATATCCAATGTCATCATTGTCAATGTCCATAAAGTTTTAGGAAGTTGATCTTAGCAAATTAATAAGATCATTAAGGGTCTTGTCATAGTCTATTTCATAGGTTTCCCAAAGGAACTCACTATGTGACTTAGAAAGTGATTGAGCCACCAAATTTCTCAAGACTTTGACACCCAACTCTCTCGGCTTGTCAGTATGTGACTTCATCTCCAAGATGTGAGCACACCTAGACCTTGCCTTGCCAATAGGGCTTGAGTGACCTTAAAATTTTAAGAACTTGTGGGTTAGGGAGAATAATTGGAGGAGGTGAAAGAAGTATAATTTCCATGGGACATCATCTTCATTTAGGAAAGCTTGGTTCAAGAGATTTGAGAAGATCATAAATGTCTAAACTAGACATCTTTTGGGAGATATTCAAGATAGTTTATTTAAAGTCCTTAATATGACACCCAATATGAAATATTAAGGCTAGGACCCAACAAACTATTTTATAACTTAGAAGAGGGATGCCATAATCCAAGCTATAAAATATTTGAAGGTAGGTGAATGACGATTCACCAATTTCCACCAACATAAACGAAATGTATTATTAGGTTTTAATTGGTTTTGAAACTCCTAGATCTTTGAGATTCATTGAAATGTTCAATGGCATGTTTCAATCTCGAGTGTGCCCTTCAGGTTTTGTGACTGGGATGCCGAGGATCACAAAACAAGGTGTGAAGTAACCATGCAAATTACTTGGTACCCTTAAGTGTTTACCCCTCAATCTATGTGCCGGTTAACCACACACGCTCCATCGATACTATGATAAACATTAAGTTACCCTTTGCCTACCTTGTTAAATACGAGTTAGTGTGCAAGTTAACCACACACACTCCACTAACCGACTAAAAGAAAGTGTAAAGTGTAATTTCATGGATTAGCACCTTATTCACATTTTCCTAAGTAACTAAGATTGGGTATTATTAAGAGTTTAGTTACTTAGTATTTATCATTAATACTTTTAATGAAGGGAGAATTATAGTCCTGTCAAACCCGTTCGGCTAATGACCCTCCACTGGTCAAGGAAGCGGTGGGTGAGAGTGGACACCCATTAAACTGCCATTTTATAGGAAGTAACTTTATACCCCCCTTATAAACCGGCTTTGTGAATGAGGCCTACTAACGGTAAGACTGACTTTACTCTTATACATATATATATATATATATATATATATATATATATATATATATATATATATATATATATATATATATATATATATATTATTAACTTATAATATTATAAAGTATAAGGGTTGAATTTTAACCATTAAAATTCTAAGGGCTAACATGGAATTAAAGTATTCATAAGTGAAAACTTTTCAAATTCCAAAACTTGAGGGCAAGTTTTGAAACTATTCAAAACTAATTAATTCCATAACTTATGTGTTTAAAGTAGTTTTAATTAAAAAACTCTTCAAGTTCCATAACTTGAGGACAAGTTATGGAAGACTTTAAATTATTAAATAATGTAACTTTTTCTTTATTTTGTAAATTATGGAATTAATTAAGGTTATATATTTTATTACTTAATGAAGTGACTCTTGAACCTCCATAACTTGAGGACAAGACTCTTCATATTTTGTAACATTTGCCAACTTTTATGAGTTTTATGAAACTTAAATGTTACTTTTCATATAACTTGAGGATAAGTTACAAAAAACACATTTTAGAATCAACTCTTAGATTAATTTGGACTGAAAACACATAATCAATTAACTTTTCTATTAATCTAAGCAACTCATAAAAACAAGATAATTCAAATCAAACTTTTTCATGTAATTAGTCTAATCACTAAACTAATTCAACACATGAATCCATTGACAATTATCTTTGAAATTGGATTAGCATGAACATTACCACATCAAAAACAAGTTTATAAGTCCAAAAACATCTTAGGGTAATGTTCCTAGTCCAACTCCAGCCAAAAAACTCGAAAATATGTTGTCTTGGGCTCCTACTCGTCGAGTGCATGAACCTACTCGGCGAGTAGGATGATTTTACTCATGGAGTCGGCGAGTTCATCAGTGGACACGACGAGTCCAGTGCCCAGAAAGCCAGAAAATCGAGTTTTTCAGCATTTTTCAGCAATTTGCATCAAGTATAATTGAAAACAAGCCTACGCTCTCATACCACTGATGGGTTTTGAGCATTCTGACACTCCTAAGTGTACATGCAACCCTAAATACCTTGGATCTATGTTTTCTCTATTATACATGCAAATATGAACATCCAAGGTATTATCCTAATCCAAGCTATAAAACAATTAATATAACAAGATAGAATACATACCTCTTTGATTTAGAATGTCTTCATGAAGCTTGAGTGCCTAGTGCCCCAAGTGTGACACCTCAAATGGTTCACACAACAACAAATCCACTTGGAATAACTTGAGAGAAATCTACACTTCATGAAATCGGCTAGCCCTTCTTTTACCCTCTCTAGTGGCCGATTTTGGTCAAGAATAAGATGCATATATAGTTAGGGTTACACCATGTAAACCCTAATTGAGATGGTCTTTAATTTCCATGATCCATGGGTACAACTACACCATGGAGCATCATATTGGTTTTACCCCAACTAGATAATCCATGGAGCATTAGCCTACTATATAAGTATGGATGATTTACACAATAAACCCATATATTTAATTAGTCTTCTTTTGATCACTTAATTATTCCTAGATTAATTCTTGATCAATACTAATTAAATAATCTTATTATTCTTATTATTAATATACTAGAACTTATAATATATTAATAACCATAGTTGTCTTATTTCTCTCATTATAGTCTATCCAAGTGCATGATGCCATGCAACCCAAATGGACCATGTCGGGTTAGGTTAAGTCTTACCAATTATAGTTATGGACTTAGATATTAATCCAACGGCTATCGTGTTGACACTATCTCGTTTCTGTGCCATTCCAATTGAGTTAATTATGCATGTGAGTTCTATGAGTTCTCATTTGAACGCATAAAAGGCAGGCACCTTGATCAATGGAAACTACATTGATAGGAAAGGGTGAGCTGCTTAACTACTTGGAAGACATGGTGGGCAGTTGTGCTACCATAAGGCAAGAAATCAAGACTAAGAAAGTTCGGTCCATATGAGTATGAATTTGTCGCAAACTTTAGTTTTGACAAATTCACATGGATAAGAACACATACACCATTAAAATCTAAGAGTCATAAGATTGCCTCCTTCATGAAAATGACTGTGAGGAAATACTTTCACTAAGAAGGATTTTAAAAGATACTGATTGTGAAAATTGTATTCTCGAACTCGACTATGGTTACGATATCCCTTTCCATGATTCGAATTGAGAGATTTGGCAATTAGTCTGAATTGTTTAGACACACATATGAGCTATCTAAGGGAAAGGTGTATAAGCTTAGATAAAGGATTATCAAAGCATTAAGTATTAGAAACATGAACTTAAGAAATTCAATAAGTATTGTTTTTTTGGAAGTTAACCTGGTTTCTGAACACATGTCGAAGCTAGTGGGGGCATAAGTGTTATGTTTATAATAATCATCGTGATAGTGGGAGCATAAATGTTATGATTGTATGATTATTATGGCAAGTATTGCAAGTTAGCAATATTAATTATAGAAAACAAGAGTCATACATTGCAAAGTTGTAAGGGTTGAATAGTTGTTTTGCTATAATTAAGGGATAGAATATTATGTTTCATTTCAAATCTAAAGGCTTAGGTTGTGGAATGTTAATAATTTAGTCAAAGAAACATAGTACGTTCTTAAAAATTCGATTATGATTACAGCATTCCTCTTCATAGTTCGAATTTTGAGAACGTAGCACATAAAATATTATGGCAGAAGATTGATAAAGTATCAAATCTTTATGTGAGATACTATGCATCGTGTCCCATACGCTTCGGGTATAGGATCAATTGCAAATGCTATAATATTTGACCATTCTAAAATTTTCCGAATGTCTAGCGCATTAAGCGGGAAAAGGACAAGAATCGGTTTTGACTAAGATAATTAAACAACTATCAAAGGACAATCCAAAGTTCACCGAGGATTGGTCGCTTGTGAGTAGTTGGAAGTATAGTATTGGATGGACCATATCGACATTATTATGAATAGAAAAGATTCTATTAGGAATAAGTTTTCATATGGAAAATATGGAAATGTGTCCATATTAGGAATTGAATATTGAAAATCTATGTCTAGATTAGAAACTTTGAGTGAGAGACATCACATCTAAGGAATTGTCTTGTAACAATCTCCGATAGAGGACTTTGTAATATCATTAGCAATAGTTATTGTAACTTTGTGCTATGACATTACGAAAGGATCATTGCATAAAATGTTAGAATCTAGCATATTCCATAAGTGGCAAGAATTTGATATTCTTTCACTTGTGAAAAGGATTGGGAGTTGTGAAATGAGTATGATTGGACATGTGTTCATTTGATCTATTTCACAAAGTAAGAACCATAGGTAAACATTGTGTGCATGCTAGGAGCATGGAACAAGTGTAGTAATAATTCAAGTAAAAAGTTGATTACCCGAAACAACAAATAATGAGTAATCGATATGGTGATAAATAAAAGGTGTTTTATTTATACTCAAAGGTTTAAGGCCATATGGGATTAGTATTATTCTTGTGTTTCACTTTGCATGTTTTGAATTCCTGAATAATTTAATTGGTTTAGAACAGTCAAATTATTCGAACGGGCCACAGTCGTTCATATGTTGGAAGTAGGTATGAATGAAGACTGTCGTGAATTTGTGTGTGGATTGTCTAAAGAGCATTAGACATAAGCAAATGTTTGCTGCAACGTTCATGAGTGCTTATGAATACGATTTGAGCATTGGATTAAACCCACGCTCACCTGGATCACTTCATGGATTGTTATCACAAGTGATTGGTGAGACGATAACATCTTATATTCTTGAAACCGAGATGTGTGAGTTGTATCTTGCAAACCGGTTGCACATTGATAATATGTAAACGCACTAGTAACTTGGTGTCATAAAACATATTGTTGTGTGTGATTCGGTGAGTGAGTGCAAGCGAGCATTGAATCGAAGTTTATCCGTTCCTTTTATCTAAAGTTGGATAAAAGCGATATCATTGGGGCCCTCGATGATTTAGTGATGACAAACGTAAATGCTAGGCCGGGCTAGGGCTAATTTGATTTGTTCAATTAGTCAGTTGTCATAAATCGGAATTCGAGAAATAGTATAGAGAAAATGATTAGAAATCATGTCTTACGATATCTAGAATGGAGGAATATATGGTCCCTTATCTAAAGGACACGCGTATCTGAAAGCAACAGAGTTGACAGCGGCTTTGGAAAGCTACGATTGTAGATCAGGATCTGAAGTCATACGCATAATAGTTATTAGACTTATCCAAGTGGGAGACTGTTGGATTAGTGTCTAAGTGCATAACTATTTTGGTATGTACTTGACCCGATGGTGCATGGTCCTTTTGGGTTGCCTTCACCAAAGCAACTTGATAGGATGAATTATGGAGAGAAAGGATTAAATATGATTTATTAATATATTATGAGAATAATATATTAAAGGAGAAATCATATTGTTTAATTAATATTAGTTAAGAATTAATAAGAATTAAGTTTGTGGCTAAAAGAAATTAATTAAACTTAAGGGACTGGAATTGTAATTATAAGATAATTGCAATTGGGCCGTGGATTGCCTTATATTATCAGGTTGGACGAATTCTATGGGGAAACCCATTGGAAATCGTCCAAGGCCTTTAAGGAAAGGAGTCCATGGGTTCCTTAGGGCTTAAGCATCCATATTAGGGTTTCCTTGTTAGATAACCCTAATAGCCTCGCTATATATGGAACCCTTATGCCCCAAAAACGTGGTGAACTTGTTCTCTAGGGTTTCCACACGTTTTGGGCATCCTCCTTATCTTCTCCTCTTCATCCTCTTGCTCTTGGTGTTTGTGAACCATTAGAGGAGTGACATTTGTGACTCTAAGCTTTCTAAAGTCAATACAAGAAGGATTTGAGATTATTATTGCTACATAACAATCAAGGTATAATCTAAACCCTAATTCATATGTTATATTGATTATCATATATTAGATCTAGGGTTTATAGTCTGGATGAATTGCATGTACAATAGAGAAACCTAGATCCAAGCATTAGGGTTTGTATGAGCACATAGGATGTTCTTATAGCCAAAACCCATCAGAGATGACTTTGATTTTGGCTTCACGGGAGCAACTCTTGGATTTGGCTTCTTGGCCGGCATTCCCTTCTTGCCTTTGGGATTCAGATTCTTGGTCTTGTGGGTTTGATTATTGGCCTTCTGCGCGTTCCAGTCACCATTGTCTGAACGTGACCTGGAAGGGTTTCTTTTGAAGTATCTCCCACTTGGCGCGTTTTGCCATCCTTGTGTGTGGTAGGGAATGTATGCGCGATTTGGAGAGTCTCGGGCAATATGTCCAGGTGTTCCACAGTTAAAACATGTCTTTTTATTCACTGTGAAGTTGTTTCTTCCTGCCCCTGGTGGCCTATCCATGCCTTGTCTATTCCTTTTCGCACAGTTACAACAGGCACTCTGCTTCACTGAAATTGGTGGCATGTATTTCTCAACAGCAGGTTGATCAGAAGCAGCTGAGTTCGCAACAACAGATTTAGAGCTCAAAGAGATGTTGGTTTGTTCAATGGTTTTCTCCTTGTTCTCATCTTCTGCTACTTTACCTGCACATAAAGTAGCAACATTAGAATCTTCAACCTGAATACCTCCAGACACAAATCCAAATGGTTTTCCAGAATAAAGATGTGTCTCCTTGTCAATTTCTTCATGTGTCATAGGGATGGATGTGTAGTTATGATTGAAAGGTGGAGGAACACTATCATACCCTAGACCTTTTTGCTGGTTATTTTTAAATTGCAGACAATGGTCTATCATGTTTGCAACTACTTCGCTTGACACATCAAATTTTCTAAAATCAAGATATGTAGTTTCAAATTTGCTTTTTACTGTGTCAAGAGTTAACTTAGCAAGTTGTTTCTTAACATAGTCATAATTTTAACATTTATTGCTATAATCTTCGTGAAGCTTCCTAAAATCTTTGGTTTTTGCTTCTAATTCAGCCTTTAGGGGTTTCTGTCCTTTCCTAAGATGATATCTTTTGTATTTTAGGTCCTCGACTTCCCTTTTTAGCAAATCATTATGTCCAAGAAGAAGTTTAATCGTAGCTTCACATGATTGAGAGCATGAAACTTCATTGACCGGAGTGTTTGCAGAACTCGTTGTTTTTCCACACTTCAAAGTGTCAAGTTCTTCAGTTACAGTAGCAAGACTAAGTTGATTGAGATCTTTTGCCTTCTTGATGACAGCCACGTTCATATCCCACGATTTCGGAAGTGAATTCAGTAGCTTTTTGTTTATCTCCGACTTGGTGAAGAAGACGCAAGATATATTCTTCTCAGTAGTGATAGTGGTGAATCGCTGCAGCTGAGCTTCCAGGGTTTCTCCAGGGATATAAATGAACAGGTTGTAATTTTATCTTAACATCTCCAGACGACTCTCTTTCATGTCTTTATTTCCCTCGTTGACCTTAAAAGTCATTAAAAGCACAACTAGAAGCCAAAATCAAACTTAAAAGTCAAACCCTTTAACTATAAACCTAGATGAGCTGGTAAGGCGGACGGAATGATTATGCAAGGCGCCCAGGTTTGAATCCTCGCAGCTCCAAAAAAGAACCCTCCTTTTTTTAATAAGTGTTGAACGAGTAAGAAGCTGATGTTGATTGAGACCTAGGCTGCTGAACGAGCAAATGGATGGGCCGAACACGCTGCTGGGCCGAGATCGAGGCTACAGAGCCGTGGGCCGATAAGAGGTTGCTGATCGTGAACTGTCTTATGGTCGTAAACTCTAAGAAACCCTAACGGTAAATGCCGCCGCCGCCGACCGTAAACTCTTCGCTGATTTCGTGAAAAACAACGTTTTTCACCCCTTTTGCTCCAAAACTCGATCAGAAACTTGTTTTTATCTAAAACGTGAAGAACAAACCCCCTAAGTCCCCAATCAGCTCTAGATCTGACAAAATTTACAGATACAATCCAAGCTCTGATACCAATTGTAAGTCCCCAATCTGCTTGTGTATCAATCAGATCTGTTTGCTGGTGCGGAATCCCAATCAAACGGATGATGTCAAATCAAATAGAAGAGAAAGAGAAGAAGAAGATGATCAATCTTGTATGTATTGATATGAATGAAGATCCGGATACAATATTCACACATGGTAACACACACACACACACACTCTTTTCTCTCTCTCTCTAGAACACCTTTAAATGCACACACATAAGCTCCTCTATTCTCTTCTGTTCATCAATCCCTCCTCAACCACCTAACACCTATATATATACTTGGGGAATAAGGGCCCAATGGGTTTACTGCCATAAATAGGTTTATGGCCGTAAAACTGTTTATGGCTGTAAACACCCACCGACCCTAAACATGACCTTAAACTCATAAAATATTACAGAAAAATACATTTGCCAAGAAAAGTAAAGTATAAACCATATTTTGACCCAACATTTTTACCTCACAAGGAAAGCAAATGAAGAACAAATCCCAAATCTTCAAGCTCCAAGCACCACTCCAAATGGTTCACTTATTCTTATCCGTAACAAAGCACCAAAAATCACACTTTAAGGCTCAAACTCTCAAAGTCTCATTTAGAGTTCGATTTTCTAGACAAGAGAGGATGGAGGCTGTCCAAAAATGACCTAGTGAAGCTATCACAAGGTTTAAATAGAGTGCAAAACCCTAAAAGTAGGGTTTCACTTAATCACACGTATGCCATGCATACCCTTTATACACCCAACATACGTGAACCAAAGGCGTGATCAACCCGGCCTAGTACGCTAAGCGTACCTCTTAGTATGCCCTGCGTACTAGCTTAGAGACCAATTTGCAAACTTTTAAATAACACGGGTGGAATAAGAAACTTACAAAATTCAAGTGTTACAATTCTCCCCCACTTGAATCAGACTTCGTCCTCGAAGTCCGCTTCACCGAATAACTCTGGATAGTGCTTCATCATCTCATATTATAGCTCCTAAGTCCACTCCGAACCCTTGTGGTGTTGCCATTACACCTTCACTAACTCCACAACCTTGTTCCTCGAAGTTTTCGTCTTCTTATCAAGAAATGCCACCGCTCTCTCTTCTATAATGCAGGTGGTCATCCACCTGAATATCCTCCAACGGTATCACTGCAGAATCATCCATTAAGCATTTCCATAGCTGAGAGATATCGAACGTTATAAGAATATGACTGAGCTCATCTGGAAGATACAAGGGATATGCAACCTGGCCTACCCAAGCCAAAACCCTGTAAGGAACAATATACCTATGACCCAGCTTGCCCATCATCCTAAATCGGATGACACCTTTCCAAGGTGACACCTTCAAGAGAACCATATCCCCCACATGGAACTCAAGATCCGATCCGCACTTGTCAGCATAACTTTTTTGCCGACTCTGAGCTGTCTGGAGCCTACTCTGAACCTGGTGAATCAGCTTAGTGGTCTTGAGTACCACCTCGAAACTCCTTATAACCCGCTGACCGGCCTCAACCCAACAAAAAGGAGTCTTGTATTTCCTTCCATAGAGCATCTTTAAAGGAGGTTGATCAATGCATGAATGATAACTGTTGTTATACGAAAAATCCGCTAATGGAAGATACGTATCCCAACACCCACCAAAGTCTAAAACACACGCTCGGAGCATATCATGTAAGGTTTGAATCGTCCGCTCGCACTGACCATCGGTCTGCGGATGGAATGATGTGCTAAAATGGAGACGAGTACTCAAATCGTCATGGAATGTCTTCCAAAACCTGGAAGTAAACCAGACATATCTGACAGAAACCACCGAAACCAGCACCCATGATGTGCCACAACCTCCCTAATATAAATCTCAACCAATTTCTCTAATGAAATACTCTCCTGAATCGAAGTAAATTATACGCTCTTGGTCAAATGATCCATGATGACCCAAATCGAATCCACTATGTGCGCAGTCTGGGGTAACTTCATGAAGTAATCCATGGTAATAGCCACCCATTTCCATACAGGAATCTCCAACGGCTGCATCTTGACGTCAGGTCGTTGATGCTAGACCTTGACTTTCCTGCAAGTTAAGCACCGCTCCACATACCAAGCCATATCTCGCTTCATGTAGGTCTACCAATAATCAGGACGAAGATCCCTATACATTTTCATCGCCCAGGATGAATGGAGAACCTAGACTTGTACACCTCCTCCATGAGAAACTGACACACACCACCTCGATACGGAACCCAAAACCACTGATAAAGAGTCAAAAAGCCACGACTATCATCATCGAAGGAAGCCACCAGACCAGCAATATGATCACTTTTCCAGTGCTTTTCCTTCATAGAATCGGCCTGAGCCTCACGAATCCATTGCAAAAGCTAAGTAATCATGGTCATCCTCAAACATATGCCTCTTATTGAATCCGCAGCCGCCTTGCAACTGAGAGCATCGGCCACCACATTGGCCTTCCCTGGATGAGAAAGGATTTTACAATCATAATCCTTCACCACATCCAACGACCAACACTGCCTCATATTCAAATTTGGTTGATCCATCAGATAAATCAGGCTCTTATCTTCCGTGAAAATGGTACAACGGACCCCAAAGAGGTAATGCCGCCAAATCTTGACGGCGAAAACCATATCCCCAAGGTCCAAGTCATGCGTCAGTTAATTCGCCTCATGAGGCTTCAGTTGCCTCGAAGCGTAAGCGATCACGCGACCCCTCTGCATTAATATTGCTCTCAAACCCGTGATCGACGCATCACAATAGACCATAAAATCCTCAACACCCTCTGGTAGGGTCAAAATCGGTGCCTCGCACAATCGCTGCCTTAAGGTCTCAAAAGCTGCCTACTGCTCAAGCCCCCATCGAAATGAAACTGTCTTCTTTGATAACCAAGTCAAAGGAATAGCTATCTTGGAGAAATCCTAGATAAATCTCCGATAGTAACCAGCAAGACTAAGGAAACTCCGAATCTCAGATGGAGACCTCAGAACCTCCCACTGTATCATGGCCTCGAACTTGGCCGGATCGACCAGAATACCATTCTGGTTGATAAGATGGCCCAGAAACTACACCTCGCTTAACCAGAACTCACACTTAGAGAGCTTTGTGAAAAGTCTCTCCCTCCTTAAAGTCTTTAGCACTTCCCTCAAGTGCTCCTGCGTCTTGGAATAGACCAAGATATCATTGATAAATACAAACACATACCGATCCAACATCAGCTTGCACACACAGTTCATGAGATCCATGAACGCGGCTAGAGCAATAATAAGCCCAAAAGGCATCACCACAAACTCGTAATGACCATAACGAGTCTGGAAAGCTTTCTTCTACACATCCTCCTCTCTAACCCTCATCTGATGATAACCCAATCACAAATCAATCTTGTAAAACCAATATACACCTTAAAGCTAGCCATAAAGATCATCAATCCTCGGGAGTGGATAACGGTTCTTCATTGTGACCTTATTTAGCTCCTAGTAGTCAATGCACATACGATGAGACCGATTCTTCTTCTTCACAAACAATATTGGTGCTAACCATGGCGAACTGCTCATTCGAATGAATCCCTTGTATAACATCTCATGTAGCTATGTAGACAACTCCTGCATCTCGGGCGGAGCCAAACAATACGGTGATTTGGCTATCAGAGCCTTACCTGGAACTAGATCAATCCTAAACTCAACTTGCCTCTCCGGAAGCACCCAAGGCAAATCCTCTAGAAACACATTGGGATAATCGTGCACAATTGGCACAACATCCATGGTCGCCTTACCCTTATCCCGAGTATCCATAACATATGCGACAAATCCAGAACAACCCTGCTAAACATAGCATATGGCCCTCGCTGTTGAACACAATAATGGCCCACTCTAGGCTCACTCTCCCTGAACCACTAACTCTCCGCCGCTTGGTGTTCGAATCCAGAATAATTGCCGCTCATAATCGACCACCACCTCATTGGGGCTCAACCAATCCATACGCACAATAGCCTTGTTCCCACGCAAAGGAAAGGAAACCAAAAAAAATCGAATACTCTTCACTGAACAAATGAAGAGTACAACCCCGATGAACCCTCGTAACTCGAACATATCTATCATCTGCGATCTCTACATCTAATGGGCAATCCAGCTCCCCCGAAGCTCCAGCAAACCTCTTGCTAAGCACAAGCGATACAAAAGATCGGGTAGCCCCCGACTCTAACAACACCAAAGCATAAATGTCGTTCAGTAGGAATGATCCTAAAATAAAACACATAAAGAAAAGCAGACAAATCAATATAAAAAAATACATAAAGAAAAGATACATACTTGTCACCATGTCGGAAGCTGCACAAGCCTCCTCAATCGTCAACTGAAAAGCCTTGCTCTTAACCACAAGTGCATCTGCCCGGCCCTATCGGCTGTCAGTAATCCAAAGAGTTGCAGGAACGAGTGCTAACACCAGTCCTACTACAGCCAAACTATGACAATGGGCCTTCTTATGACCCCTCTAATTGCAATGAAATTAAATCAGATAAGATATCGGGGTGGTGGTGGTAGTAGTAGTGCGATTCTTGCTAATATGACTTGTTCAGCCGTACTTGAAGCAGCCAGAACCACCCACCATGCATGCCTTATCGTGCATCCTACTGTACTTGCCACAGTTTCCTTGACCCTACTGGCCATTCCCTCTCGCATTAACAACCTTGGGTCTCTTTCCCGAACCCCCTGATACCTAAGCCTCATCTGGGTTCCTCTTCCTCTAAATCTCTAGATACACCTCCCTGTCCCTAGCCCTCGCTAACATATACTCTAGTGTCTTACAACTCGATCGACTCACAAATTTCCTAATATCGCTCCTTGACATCTTGTGATACCTCTCTTTCCTCATCTCCTCATCTGCCACATAATGTGGAACCAAAAGTGTTAGATAAGGTGTCTAACTCTATAAGTATAATTGGTATGTATTTGACCCAAGAGTAGCATGGTCCATTTTGGGTTGCATTCACCAAAAATATCTGATAGGATGAACATTTGAGAAAGAATAATCACATTATTTAATTAATATTGGTCAAGTATTAGTTTGGAATTAATTTAGTGACCAAAAGAGACTAATTAAATATATAGGGGCGATTATGTAAATCAATAATATATATAGCGGGAGATTATATATATATATATATATATATATATATATATATATATATATATAGGGGGCAATTATATATATATATATATATATATATATATGTGTGTGTGTGTGTGTGTGTGTGTGTGTGCCTATGTGTTTTGGGTTAATAATCCATGGTGTATTAGTTATGGGCAAATCTTATGTAAGAATCCATAATGTATTAGTCCATTTCAAGCCCAAGTGTATGGATTAGGGTTTACCCATGACCCTTGGATTCCTACATTATATATATGACCCCTATGGCCAAAAATCGGTGACCCTTGTGTTCTTAGAGTTCACAGACTCGATTTTGAGTGATAAGTAATCTCTCTCAAGTTCTCCAAATTATTGGTAGTGTTTTGTTAACCATTTGAGGCATCACACTTGGGGTGCTGAGTTCTTAAAAGCCAAACACATCAAGATACAACAAGAGGTAATTCTATAACTAGTTTTACGATTCATATGTCATGTTGTATGCTGGATTAGGTTCCATGCTTTGGAAAAACAATATTGCATGGATACGTAGAGAAAAGTTAGATCCAAAGCATCTAGGGTTGTATGTGCACCATAGGAGTGTTATTGTGCTCAAAACCCATCAGTAGTATCAGATCCTAGGGTGTTTTCTCTAATATTGATGCATTGGTAATTGTTCAAAGCAAGAAAATCATTTTCTTTGGAATCTGACTGATGACCACGACGTGGTAGCTGTTCAGTGGACATTTTTTTTGTTTTTTTGGCCAAATTTTGGATGAGAATCATTATCACAAACTGTTTTAACTATTAAAAATCGTTTTTTATTATGGTAGTGATTATACTCATCCAATCAAAAGATAATTGTCAAAATTTCTTGTAAATTGGTGATTTGATATTATCTTGCTTTGTGAGTTTAGTTAGATCAATCCTAGATTATATGATAATTTGCATGTTAAAATTGATCTAAATGTTTTTAATGACTTCCATAACTTGTCCTCAAGTTATGGAACATGAAAAGCCTCATCAATTAAAAATGACATTAAACTCACAAGTTATGGAAATGAAGAGTTTTGAAGAGTTTCAAAATTTGTCCTCAAGTTTTGGAATTTGTAAAGTCTCTCTAATGAAACATTTAATTCCAAACCATAGAATTTTAAAAGTTTAAAATTCAACCCTTATACTATTATAATATTATAAGTTTAATAATTATATATACATATATATATATATATATATATATATATATATATATATATATATGTATAAGACAAGTTAGTCTTATCGTTAGTAGGCCTCATTCATGAAGCCAATCTCTAAGGGGGGAATAAGGTTACTGCCTATAAAAAGGTGGTTTAATGGGTGTCCACTCTCTCCCAACTCTTCCTTGATTGGTGGAGGGTCGTTAGCTGAACGAGTAGATTAGGACATTAATTCTGGTTAAAAGTATAATGATAATTATAAAGTAACTAAATGTTTTACTAAATTCCCAATCTTAGTTACTTTAGGTAAAAAGTGAATATGATGCTATTCCATGAAATTGCACTTTGCACCTTTCCAAGTCGTTAATGGAGCGTGTGTGGTTAACCGACACATTAACTTGGACTAGTAAGGGTGGCAAAGGGTAGCTTGATGTTTTTCATATATCAATGAAGTGTGTGTGGTTAACCGATACATTGATTAAGTGATAAATGACATCGAGTGTACCAAGCACAATTGCATGGTTATTCACACCTGGTTTGTGATCCTCAGTATCCCAGTCACAAAATCGAAATACATAATCGAGATTTAAACAGGCAATTGAAAAGTTCAATGAATCTCAAAAGTATCAAGGAATTTCAATCCAACTAAAACTTAATATCCAATTTCGTTTTTCATTGTGGTAATTGGTAAATCATCATTTACCTACCATCAAATATTTTGCAATTGGATTACGGCATCCCTCTTCCGAATTGTAAAATATTGTGTTTGGGTCCTAGCCCTAATATTTCATTTGGGTGTTATGTTAAGGATTATTATCTAATATATACTTTGTCTTTCTTTCTTTTCAGATATCTTCCAGCACCGCTTCTGGCTCAAACACTTCTGGCTCTTTCTCTCTCATGAACTTGTGTGGGAGAGTCATCTTTGATGGTTCGAACTTCAATGAGTGGATTCGGAACATTAGGATGGTCACTCACTATGAGGACAAGGAATATGTCCTAGGCAAAGAGCTTAAGGAAATTTATGACTCTACTACTACTCCTGAGGAGATCGTTGAATATAGGACTCATGAGAAGGACGCCACAAAGGTGTCTTGTATCATGTTGGACACTATGTCGGCTGAACTCCAAAAGTCCTATGAGGACTACCACCCTTTCGATATGCACCAAGACTTGATGGAATGATACCATCAAAGTGCTCATCAAGAAAGGTATGAAATTAGTGCCTCCATGATAACAACAAAGATGAAGTATGGAGAGTCCATCACGGCCCACTTACAGAAAATGAAAAGGTTTTTGGACCGCTTGCTGAAGTTGAATGTGAAATTCGATGAAGAGTTGGCCATAGATATCATTATACACTCTTTACCTACCTGTTATGATCAGTTCCATATGACCTATCATATGAACAAGGAGGAGGTCACTCTTCGCAAGCTTTAAGGCCTTTTGAGGACTAAAGAAAGTAGACTCAAAGGTAAATATGTTGTTACTACTCCTACTCCTACTGCTATTGCCCTTGTCTTGGCAATTGGACATGGGAAAGGGAAGAAGAGGAAGGCTCCTTCTAAGAGCCACAAGGGAAAGTCTCATGATGGATCCTCTTCTAGTGGGACTAAATTTGGTTATGCTAATCCCTCTACCAATCCGAAAGAAGCATAGTGTTTCTGTTGTCATGATAAAGGGCACTTGAAGTGAAGCTGCCCCAAATACTTACAAGATGTAAAGGATGGGAAGGTTAAGCTCACCCATGTAGGTATTTATACTATTTTGTCTAATAACTCATCAAATTCTTGTTCTCGGGTCCTTGATACAGGTTGTCGTGTACACATTTGTTCTAATGTGCAGGGACTAAAAAGAAGTAGGAATGTGGATCATGGGAAGATGAACTTGATCATGGGGAATAGGAAAATGTTTGTTGTCACCAAGATTGGAGTTTATTCTTTATTGCTTAGAATTTGGTAAGAAATAGATTTGAATAATTGTTCTTACTCATCTGATATGGCGAGAAATATTATTTCCTTTCATGGTTTCTATAAAAAAGGTTTTAGATATTCATTTGATAATGAAACTGGTTCTATTAATGCTTTTTAAAATGGTGTATTTTATTTTAAATCATTGCCTTGTAATGGTGTATATGAAATTGTGATGGTTGTAGACAACATAGGAAATAATGTGTTGCATATTGATTCTTCCAATAGTTTGGATAAGGCATCCTTGTGGCATTGTCGTCTTGGACATGTTAACAAAAAATGCATAGGCCAACTCCAAAAGGTTGGAATCTTGGAGTCATTTGATTTAAAGTTGAGTGACACTTGTGAATCTTGTTTGCTTGGAAAGTTGATCAAGTCACCCTTCACTGGTACTTGTGAAAGGGTGAAGGTTTGTTGGATCTCATACACACCGATGTGTGTGAACCCTTCAGAACTGCCACAAGGGATGCTAACCGCTTCTATGTGACTTTTACTAATGATTACAATAGATATGGCTATATCTACTTAATCTCACTGTCCATATATATATATATATATATATATATATATATATATATATATATATATATATGTGTGTGTGTGTGTGTGTGTGTGTGTGTTGGGCTAATAATCCATGGTGGATTAGTTATGGTCTAAGTGTATGTAAGAATCCATAATGTATTAGTCCATTTCAAGCCCAAGTTTATGGATTAGGGTTTACCCATGCCCTTGGATTCCTACACTATATATGACCCCTATGGCCTAAAATCGGTGACCCTTGTGTTGTTAGAGTTCATAGAGCCGATTTTGAGTGCTAAGTAATATCTCTCAAGTTCTCCAAATTGTTGGTGGTGTTTTGTGAACCATTTGAGGCATAACACTTGGGGTGATAAGTTCTTAAAGGCCAAACACATCAAGATACAATAAGAGGCAATTTTATAACTAGTTTTATGATTCATATGTCATGTTGTATGCAAGATTAGGTTCCATGTTTTGGAAAAACAATATTGCATGTATTGTTGGATTAGTGTCTAAGTCCATAAATATTTTGATATGTACTTGACCCGATTGTGAGCATGGTCCTTTTGGGCTGCCTTCACACTAGTGACTAGACAGGATGACTATTGAGGAGAGAGGTTGGTTTATTGTTAAGAATAATAATTGGGGGATAGATATTATTTGTTAACATATTATATGAATAATATATTAATTTGGAATCATATTTTTAATTAGTATTTAATCAGAAATTAATTAGGAATTAATTTCGGGATTAAAGGAATTAATTAAAAGTACAGGTGTTGTTTTGTAATTATTTGATAGTTGAGACTTTGGGCTATTGGATTACCTTTATTATGGCTTGAACAAAAATCCTAGAAGGAACTAGGAGTTTTTGTCCAATGGCTTAAGGAAAGGAGTCCATGGACTTGCTTAGGCCCTAAGCTAAGGGATTAGGGTTTCCACCTTGAAACCCTGGCTAGCCTCAAGTATAAATAGCAACCTAAGGCACTAGAATTAGACCAACCCCTTAGGAAAACCCTACTAGGGCCGAGTTTTGGAGCTTAGTACCTTTCCTCCTCTCTCTCATATCCATCCTCTCACTCAAAGTGTGTTTGTGAGCCATTAGAGGTACTACACTTGTGGTACTTGCTTTCAAGAGCTAAGGAAACTAAAGGAATTAGTTGTTATTACTATATAACAACAAAAGGTATGTATTCTATTCTCCTAGGTCAATTTCGAAAATAGTAGATGTGGTTTCCTTTTGTGTTCATAATGTTGTATGACTAATAGTGAAAACATAGATCTTTATCTAGGGTTGCATGCAAACATAGGATTGTTTGTATTAAACCCTTCGTGTATATGTAGAGAAAACTTAGATCCAAAGTATCTAGGGTTGTATGTGTACCATAGGAGTGTTATAGTGCTCAAAACCCATCAAAAAGTGTAACACCGAAAATTTCAAAACAATTTTTCATTTAAAAATAATTGTTTAATTCTTAAAAAAACACTTTGCTTAAAATTTCATTCATAATAGAATTACAAAACATAACTCCATTTTCACTTGCATAATAAACCAGGATCCTCAAAATATGACACTTCTCTGGTGTGTACAATCGAGCCGGTGCCGTCCCGTGATCCTGAGAGAAACCTGAAACACATAATACAAAACACTGTAAGCACGAAGCTTAGTGAGTTCCTCAAAATACCACACATAACACATATTAGCCACTCGAGGCTATAACTCTGTGGGTTCGTGGACCCTACTCTATGAACCCTCTGTTTCAAACAATGTGAACCTTCCGGTTCTAACTCTGTAAGCATGCACAACATAAATCACATAGAAACAATGCAGTACAACACATAGCATACAAATACTGTGTCACATAATTCTGGTTACCTACTCAAGGTAAAGTATAGTGAGAAGACTCACCTCGCGTATCTCGATAACTCGCAAATCCCGGAAATCACTCGCGCTCGATCCTCCGAGCTATAATCCTCCTATAACACAATATATCTCTAATTAACAATTTCACAACTAAGGTTGACTACCTCTATCAAGTCAACACTGGTCAACGGTCTACGGTCAACTTTGACCGGACTCGGCGAGTGCACTAGAGCGACTCGGCGAGTCTATACGTGTTCACTAACTCCCTAGGATCCTCTCTTGACACGTCGAGTACTTCCCTAACTCGAAGAGTTCCACCTGGCATGAATCGCGGGGACACCACGACTCGAATCGCCGAGTATCAAGGACAACTTGGCGAGTTCCAGCTTGACTCGGTCCACCTGTCAACCCTCGCTGACTCTCCCTGAATTACTGAGTCAACCCTTAACTCGGTAAGACCACTCGCTGAGTGGTTATGGACAATCTTCATGCTACTCGCCGAGTCTGTTCGTCGGACTCGGCAAGTCTAAGCCATGCATGAACTCAAACTCACTTCTGAGGCCAGATCCGTTCCAGTAACTCATAGATCTAGTCCTTCCAAGCACATTTATCACGTAAAGTTACAATCTTGGTGCAAATGCAAAGGTCCAAAGGCCTTATTTGATGATATGGTCTCTAGAATGCTATTCTAAGCTCATGGCCTCCATTAACACTCATAAAGCTTGAGGGAAAAGAGTCTCTGGACCTCTTTGGGTCCAGATCTAAAGCATCAACACAAAAAGAGGCCAATTACTCAATGAATCATTCCACAAAGAAGTCCTAACTCTAAGATTTACACCAATGGTTGAGAAAGGAACGAATGGTTACCTCAAATGAAGTCTCTAGACTCAGGAATCACTGGATTAGCACCTCCTTTGGTCTCCTCTTGCCTTGATCCTCTTCTATATGAAAAATCACCCACAAATAATCAAGGATCTTTCTCTTTTCTCTCACAAAACGCTCAAGGACTCTTTTAGGGTTCTCTCTGAGGTTGGTGGCCGCAAATGACGGCCATAAGCCCCTTTAAATAGGTCTCATACCCTGAAATTTAGGGTTTCATTAAACAGCGTGGACTCGCCGAGTCCACCTTTTGGACTCGCCGAGTCCGGACGCGAACCTGTGCCCAAACCGTGATCATACTCGACGAGTTTGAGCTCCAACTCGCCGAGTCCCCTCACAAATCACCAAATTTATAAGAATGAATAATACCTGGGAATCCGGGCTGTTACAATTCTCCCCCACTTGAACTAGACTTCGCCCTCGAAGTCTCGCTGTGCAAATAACTCCGGATGTTGCTCACGCATCTCACGCTCCGGCTCCAAAGTCATCTCGGACCCCTTCCGATGCTGCCACTGAACCAAAACCAAGGGCACCCTCTTGTTCCTCAGAACCTTGATTTTCCGATCTCTGATTGCCACTGGTCTCTCAGCATAATTCAGGCTCGCATCCACCTGAATATCCTCTAATGGAACCACTGCCGACTCATCGGCTATACACTTCCGCAGTTGCGACACCTGGAAAGTGTCGTGAATCTGCCCCAACTCTACTGGCAAATCCAAACGGTAGGCTACTCTGCCTACCCTCACGATCACCCAAAAAGGACCGATATATCGGGGCCCCAACTTGCCCCTCTTCCTGAATCGGAACACTCCTTTCCATGGAGAGACCTTCAGGAGTACAAAGTCACCGACCAAAAATTCGAGCTCGGACTGGCGCCTGTCCGCATAACTCTTCTGGTGACTCTGAGCGGTCAACAACCTCTGCCTGACCTGTCGTATCTGCTCTGACGTCTGAAGCACGATCTCTGTACTTCCCATCATACGTTGCTCTACCTCTCCCCCGCAAATGGGGTCCGATACTCCCTTCCCTACAACAACTCAAAGGGTGGCATACTGATGCACTAATGATGGTTGTTGTTGTAGGAAACTCTGCCAAGGGCAAATACGAGTCACAATTCCCCCCCGAAATCTAATACACATGCCCGAAACATAACATCGAGCATCTGAATCGTTCGCTCGCTCTGAAGTGTCCGCAGACATCACCATGGTAAACTCTAGCTCATTTCTCATATTCATCTTCGATACCGAGCACCAGGTCAGCTTTTGGCCCCACAGTTGAACCCCCAAAGGTCACACATAACATGATCCAAAACATCTCACTAACTTCCTCCCCGTGACCATTATCACGGCCCAGTGACACGCAAGGCACGAAATTCCCTATTCCTCATAAAGAAATACAATCCAATCAAAGATCGACTCAGCTCTAACCTTTGGCGTCTGCTGCGCATATTTTTCCGCGCGCCTCGCTGACCCTCCCGACAGAGATGGAGACCCCAATCTCGCCCCGGTTTAACTACTAGGCTCCAAAAACTCAACACTAGGGCTACTCAAGCCTAAAACTCTTCTGCATCATGCACTTATCGGAGAACACTCCATCATCACACTCTCTTTCCGTCTAGTGGGTACTATGGCTTCCCGCAACATTACGACAACCTCTGACTAGTGAGTACTACGGCTCCCCGTAGTATCACAACGCCAACTAACTAGTGAGTACTACGGCTCCCCATAGTACCACGACTCCCTCCCTCTGACTTGTGTGTACTACGGCTCCCTGTAGCATCACAACACCCTCTGACTGGCAAATACTACGACTCCCCGTAGCATCACGACTCTCTCTCTACCTCTGACTTGTGAGTACTACGACTCCCCGTAGCATCACAACACCCTCTGACTGGTCAATACTACGGCTCCCCGTAGCTTCACCCTATACTCTCATTCTCATTACAACGCCACACTATGTTCACTAACTCATGCACCGAAGACTATCATAGATAGTTACACACACACTTGCCCCGATATGCATTACAGACTCTGGCGGCAACCGCCATAACACATAACTTACCTCTGCGGAGATCCACTTCCTTAAATAATCCCTCTTGATGACAATACACGAAGGGCTCCCACTGGAACCGTGGATACATTATACATCACTGGTCATCTTAAACCCAAGACTCTAAATAACTCTGAAATCGGGATGCTATATGCGGAAACCACGAAACACTCTAACAGAGCATCACGATGTCCTGCCTCTACCATTGATTCCCTTACTCCCAGCACCATACACATACAACAATACATTTCCTATGAATCCCATAATAATTTCCTATTTCACTCAATGCGCAACTTCAGTGCATCCAAACACTCAATTGGAATACAAGGAAGGCGCTAACCCTTCATAACACACTGAGGATCCTCCGAAACCCTTTCCACTACTGCTCAAAATCCAAGTAAGAATACACATCCCAGCCCGGGAGTTGGCTAATCGACAATCTTCTACCAATATTTCAACCCAGAAGTTCTTAACTGCCCATACCATCATTACGAGTCTTCCACTTGAAACGACTCTGACCACCACCAGATTCCTGACCATTGACCACCCGCCGTGGAGACACCCATCCTTCTCTCAGACATATACCACATGCATCATCTAGCCCTGCACCTTTCCTTGATCACTAATGACCCTGATCTCATGAATTCAAACCGCAAGTTTTTGCATCCAACCTCTAACCGCTCTTGCACAAATTTCTGGTTCTCTCAATAAACCACCCGGTTCTCCCGCACTTAGGGTTCGAACCATCACTATCTGACACATCAACAACCTTACGAACTATTTTCACCAGTAATAACGCACCTGCCCCTGGAAAGTGCTACACAACGCCCGATAATCCCCTTTAAGGAAATCAATCGATCTCATAACTCTGAACCTCAGATGAAACCCTCAAGAACTTCTCGTCACGACTGCCTCTAGTCGTTCCAAGTCTCGTACCAATTCAATACCAAACAACTCAATTGTCCAATAACATCACTGACTCATAGACTGGACCACGAAATCATCATACTCCCCCACCTCGACTCATCAAATGACGTTCCAACACATGGATCATCCTAGGAACAAGGACCCACTCCCATATTCAATACCCAACATAAATAGAAAAACCACTGCACTGATTAACTCGACTGGACTCCCCACTGATACCTTTACAATACGCCCTACTATACTCAAATAGGTGTAACGTGGTCCTCGACTATCTCAGTCCCAACTGACTATCTTCTCATGGTAAATCACTGTCTCGCAGCACACATGCTACCTGATACTCTGATGGAAAATCATCATCAATGACAACCTGCAGGGTTTTACCCCCAAACCCGAAACTTAAACATCAGGCCTCTCATGTTCCGCACACGAACATAAATAGCACCACTCAGGTCATAGAAGGTGACATCTCCTCTATCGACTGATTGCTCAACTCAGACCGAAATTCTCCCCTCCCTCTAACTCCTTACCAAAAATACTCTGATAGGCTCTCGACCTCCCTCTCAATGGACGCGTCTTCGAACTCAATCATGGCCCACAGGCCTAAAACCCATAGTGTCCAATCTCTACCTCATCAATCGTGACCGGATAACCGGAGAACCACAAACATCATTCACTACGAACCATGGTACTCATCCCATGACATCTCTTCTCAATATGCTCTGGTGTATGGTACTCGAACCATAACATCACTCCTCCATCTGTTCCGATGTATGGTACTCGAACCATAACATCATTCCTTCATCTGCTTCGATTTGTGGTACTCGAACCATAACTTCACTCCTCAATCCGCTCAGATGTATGGTACTCGAACCATAACATCACTTCTCAATCCGCTCCGATGTATGGTACTCGAACCATAACATCACTCCTCAATCCGCTCCGATGTATGGTACTCGAACCATAACATCATTCCTCAACCTGCTCCGATGTATGGTACTCAAACCATAACATCACTTCTCAATCCGCTCCGATGTATGGTACTCGAACCATAACATCACTCCTAAATTTGCTCCGATGTATGGTACTCGAACCATAACATCACTGCTCAATACGCTCCGATGTATGGTACTCGAACCATAACATCACTCCTGAATCCGCTCATTAGAACCTTCAGAATACTCCCTGTATCAAGTATGGGTCCTCTGCTTTCAGTAGTACGGGCCCATACTACCTGCCACATCTACCCATACTTTCCACATGGACTATCCCGGAGCTCCTAAGTAGCTGCTCAACCTTCTCGTTCACCAATTCCGTCGCGCGCTCGCTCCCCAACGAAATTCTCTACTCTGCCAGCTCACTCATCTGCCTAAGGTTACTCCCTAGACTCTTCCTAGATTCCCACACTTCTCTGCCATCAGCTGCTGAAGAGCTCCTAATGATGCTAGCCATTTACCTCCTGAATATCGTCATATTCGCTTGATAGCTGACTCCCATCATCGAGAGTTCCACAAAGCACGAAGCACGCATCATTCGAGCATCGAAGAATATATATGACTCACTCTGGGTGATAACTCCGCTTGCTCTGCTCATCCTCGAAAGTACCACCGAACTCTGCAACTCTTCCCCTTGCGGGTTCTAGCTATTCTTTCTCTAAGTACCACGGTACTTATCTAGGTATCTCCCCTAGATTACTCCTTTACTCAAATCCCCTAAGGATTCCAACTAAATATTCTCACTCATCACATACTCAAAAGCACATCGCATATAACAACAATTCCTAGGCTAAGGCATCACAAATCAGGCCATTCTAGTCCTAAGATATGGAATACCTAGCCTGTCTCTAGCATGCAATAATATCTCATAAAGTGCATCATAAATATCTCATAAAGCAATGATAAGGGTATTTTGGGAAATCACCGTTCGGGCTCTGGCTGATTGTACACACTGCTCTTTCTCGCTATCTCTTTGAACTCTTATTCGCTTTAGAAAATTATTTCTTTGAAAACTTTTCTTAGTTACTCAGTTTGAGTCCAGATTTACCCGAAGGTGCATCCGAATCCCTCAAACCAAGGCTCTGATACCAACTTGTAACACCGAAAATTTCAAAACAATTTTTCATTTAAAAATAATCGTTTAATTCTTAAAAAAACACTTTGCTTAAAATTTCATTCATAATCGAATTACAAAACATAACTCCATTTTCACTTGCATAATAAACCAGGATCCTCAAAACATGACTCTTTCTTTGGTGTGTACAATCGAGTCGGTGCCGTCCCGTGATCCTGAGAAAAACCTGAAACACATAACACAAAACACTGTAAGCACGAAGCTTGGTGAGTTCCCCAAAATACCACACATAACACATATTAGCCACTCGAGGCTATAACTCTATAGGTCCGTGGACCCTACTCAATGAAGCCTCTGGTTCTAACTCTGTGAACCTTCCGGTTCTAACTCTGTAAACATGCACAACATAAATCACATAGAAATAATACAGTACAACACATAGCATACAAATACTCTGTCACATAACTCTGGTTACCTACTCAAGGTAAAGTATAGTGAGAAGACTCACCTCGCATATCTCGATAACTCGTAAATCCCGGAAATCACTTGCACTCGATCCTCCGAGCTATAATCCTCCTATAACACAATATATCTCTAATTAACACTTTCACAACTAAGGTTGACTACCCCTATCAAGTCAACACTGGTCAACGGTCAACGGTCAACTTTGACCGGACTCGGCGAGTGCACTAGAGCGACTCGGCGAGTCTATACGTGTTCACTAACTCCCTAGGATCCTCTCTTGACACGTCGAGTACTTCCCTGACTGGACGAGTTCCACCTGGCATGAATCGCGGGGCCACCATGACTCAACTCGCCGAGTCTCAAAAACAACTCGGCGAGTTCCAGCTTGACTCAGTCCACCTGTCAACCCTTTCTGACTCTCCCTGAATCACTGAGTCAACCCTTAACTCGGTAAGACCACTCGCTGAGTGGTTATGGACAATCTACATGCTACTCGCCGAGTCTGTTCTTCGGACTCGGCGAGTCTAAGCCATGCATGAACTCAAACTCACTTCTGAGGCCAGATCCGTTCTAGTAACTCATAGATCCAGTCCTTCCAAGCACATTTATCACGTAAAGTTACAATCTTGGTGCTCATGCAATGGTCCAAAGGCCTTATTTGATGATATTGTCTCTAGAATGCTATTCTAAGCTCATGGCCTCCATTAACACTAATAAAGCTTGAGGGAAAAGAGTCTCTCGACCTCTTTGGGTCCAGATCTAAAGCATCAACACAAAAAGAGGCCAATTACTCAATGAATCATTGCACAAAGAAGCCCTAACTCTAAGATTTACACCAATGGCTGAGAAAGGAACGAATGGTTACCTCAAATGAAGTATCTAGACTTAGGAATCACTGGATTAGCACCTCCTTCGGTCTCCTCTTGCCTTGATCCTCTTCTATATGCAAAATCACCCACAAATAATCAAGGATCTTCCTCTTTTCTCTCACAAAACGCTCAAGGACTCTTTTAGGGTTCTCTCTGGGGTTGGTGGCCGCAAATGACGTCCATAAGCCCCTTTAAATAGGTCTCATACCCTGAAATTTAGGGTTTCATTAAACATCGTGGACTCGCCGAGTTCGGACGTGAACCCGTGCCCAAACCGTGATCATACTCGGCGAGTTTGAGCTCCAACTCGTCGAGTCTCCTGACAAATCACCAAATTTATAAGAATGAATAATACCTGGGAATCCGGGCTGTTACAAAAAGTGCCCTCTCTCGAAACATCACGGTGGTCTCAGCCACCGTCTCAGTAGTCTTGAAGAGATCTTGAAACTCTTGCAATAACCGATGCACCGCAATTACTGGTGCACCTCAATCACTGGTGCAAACTTAGCCCTGAACTTGGTCACAAAATCATGCCATGTCATCATATCAACAGCCTGGTCACCACTCCTACCAATCTTGTGCCCTGTCTTTCAGAAGACAGGAAGCATGGCTGACCTTTGCACCCTCGGGAGAACTGTTGGTGCGGAAGGCATTAGAAACATCCACTAACCACCTTCTTCGGGTCCCTGACCCTATGATAGTCCGGAGCTCCACATGCTCGAAACTCCCTGAAGGTTAAAGAACACGCTCCCACCAAGGCCACCATCTCAGAACGAATTGATATCAACCGCTCATCCAAAATCTCCAGAATGCCCTCCTTGACCGTATCAAAGATGACAGGAGTCTGCTTAAGAATGCAATCTATAATCTCAGATGAAATGAACTCCCTTGTCTAATCATCAAACTTCCCAGCTCCAGAACTTGAGTTGAGCCCTCTCCAGCACCAAAACTGGCAACAGGTCTACCCCACAGAGTCACCATACTAAAAATAGACCATATAAACCATCAGAGTAAGCATCTGAATATATCGATGGATCAAAAACTCTACAAGCTTCATGGGTTCATCGCAACTCTCCTTAACTCGAGTACAGATCCTCTACTTCCAGTGGTACGGGCCCATACTACCTTCCACATATATCTGTACTTTCCTCAAGGATTGCATTGAATCCGCCAAGTCACCTTATATCCATACAATTAACCCTCAACAAGACAAGGCTCCCAAATCTAGATCACAGCCTAGGTTTTCCAAGGGCAAACTCCACACCACTCTCCGCCATCAGTTGCAGAAGGAACTTCTGCTAACTTCCTCTAACAAGCTCAGGAATACAATTACATATCACCGAAACTAGATAATTCTTTGAATGAGAGGTCTCACACTACAACAGATGGACTCAAACAAGAGTTGTGCAATAGATTTAAAACCTAACCTTCTAAAATTATTTAATTCCCATAATATGTAACTTAGAATATTCACTTACTAGTTAGCTGAAGCTAATGAGAAATCCTAAAAAGCACAAAGCAAGCAACATTCGAGCATCAAGTAATCAGAACGGAGCATCACCGAATCAGGCCATCCTATCACTGACTGATCAGTACTAGCATGCAACTCTACAAGCACATACAATAGGCATACAAAGGTGTCTCTCCTAGCACTCTATCATGCAAATATTGAGCAGATCCTTAGCCCTAACTACCCTGCGGTTTACAGATTCACAGATCAAATCATATCAGATAACATGTATAGGTATTTTGGGAAAACATACTTGAGCTTGGTCGATTTCATGCACACACCCTTTCTTATCTTAGAAAACTCTTTTCTAAAAAATACATTTCTTTTTGAAAAACTTAACCAAAACCTCAATTTGAGTTTAGACACACCTGAGAGTATGTTGAATCCCTCAAACCAAGGCTTTGATACCAACTTGTAACGTCCCAAAATTAAAAGCCAAAAATTTCATTTTTGATGTAATAAAAACATTAATCCAAACATTGCCATACAAGCCCAAAATATCAAAGTATGTCACTAAATCAAAACATATTAGAGTAAATCTCAAAATGCAGAATATGGTGGTATGTGCTCTACAATCAACTTTAGCTCTTCCTTTTCGATCCTGAAATACCTAAAACATAAACTGAAAATCGTAAGCAGCAAGCTTAGTGAGTTCCCCAAAATACCATATACCATACATAAATAAACATATAATGGGCCCCACCCACACATGCATAACAGGCCCCGCCCACTGAGTACAATAGCCCCCTCCGAAACTCGCATAATGGGCCCTGCCTAATGAGTAAACGTGCCATGACCAAACTCGCATAATGGGCCCCACCCACATACAAACCTTATAAGCATAACATATAAAAGCATACAGAATAACCATCGGGCCCCGCCCAGTAAGCACACAAGCACAAACACAAACAAGATTCACACAAAGATCTAGTATTCTAGCAAAACAGATCATGGTCCAGCATTGGTGCCTTAGACCCGCTAAACATGGTGAGGAAACTCACATCGCATTGTTGCATCTAACAGAAAAATCTATGGTTGCTGGCGTGCTAAAATCCCCGTTCTATCAATCACAAAATAACATCTAATTAACAAGTAGATCCCGACTCACACTAAGAGTCCAAACTAGGGTAAAAGACCTTTTTACCCATTCCTAACTTGGCCCAAAGCCAAGGCCCAATCCAATTGTCCAAAGACCCAAATTCCTAAATAATCATTCGAAGCCCAAATATGGCCCAATTCTCCAAATTGGGCCCAAACCCTTTTCATGGGCCTTCAACCAAAAGAGTCCAATAAAATATCAACAACCCAATAAGAGAATTTTGATGGCCCAACAAGACTCAAGACATCAAAAGTCCAACATGGCCCAATACCGAGAAGCCTACATCTCCGAACCTCACTATTGAGTACACAGGTCGTACTCAGCATGTACGCTTAGCGTACTTGCTTAAGGACTTGTATGCGCAGCGTACCTTCTTGTACGCCCAACATACTCCACCTTCTTAGCCAACTTTCTCATTTAGCTCTTAAACAGTTAAGACTTTACTCCAACACTTAGATCTAACTTCCTTAACGTGGTTTATCATGTAAAGTTGCCAACTTAATGTGCATGCATGGCTTAATGAGGCTCTTAGAGCTCAAAAGAGCTTAGGAAATGACTTAGCACACGCATGAGACCATAAATACCATAAAGCTGGCATTTGTATGGACAATTGGACCTAAAGGACCCTAGATATACCATCAACCACTTCTGGAGTGAAATCAAAAGGCTTAACAACCAAACCATGGACTCAGAAAGCACAAAATGGCACCAAACTAGATCTAGTTGTTGGATTAGGTGTCTAAGTTGATAATAATTTTGGGATGTACTTGACCCGACTAGTATGGTGCATTTGGGTTGCATGGGATCATGCATTTGGCAAAATGAGAGAAATAACACTTATGTTTTATTAATATATTATAAGTTCTAATATATTAACAACATTATTTAATTAGTATTGATCAAGAATTAATTTGATATTAATTAAGTGATCAAAAGAAGATTAATTAAATATATGGGTTGATTGTGTAAATCACTCTTGACTTATATAGTGGGCTAATGCTCCATGGATTATCAAGTTGGGCTAAAACCCATAGGACGCACCATGGATGCTCCATAGTGTCTTTGAACCTATGGATCATGGAAATGAAGAGCCATGCAAATTAGGGTTTACATGGTGTAACCCTAATTATGACACACTATATAAGCAATATGGTGTAGACCAAAATCGGGACTAGGAAGAAACAAGAGGGCTTAGCCAATTTTAGTAGTTTTCCATTTCTCTCAAGGTTATTCCAAGTACATTTGGTGTTGTGTGAGACATTTGAGGCATTACACTTGGGGTGCTAGGCTCACATGGTTCTCAAGGAATCCAAAGTACTACAAGGTATGTTTTCTTACTATCTTTTATGATTAAAAGTTCCCATGTAAGCTAGATAGGTTAAGAACCTAGCAAAATCAATTTTGCATGTATCATAGATAAAACATAGATCCAAGGTTTCTAGGGTTGCATGTACACCATAGGAGTGTTAGAATGCTTAAAACCCAATAATGGTATCATCGACTAGTTTTTTTTCTTATTATACTTGCAAAATTGGCTGAAAAATCGAAGTTTATTATTGTCTGCTCAGCAGACTTGCCGAGTCCATAAAGGGACTCGACGAGTCCAAGTCTAAACTCATCCAACTCGTCGAGTTGGTTCTTGCACTCGACGAGTTGGACCCCCACACTGCGTATCTTCGACTGTTTTGGCTGGAATTGAACTAGAAACATTACCCTAAGCTGTTTTTCAACTTATAAACCTGTTTTTGATGTGGTAATGTTCATGCTAATCGAATATCAAAGATAATTGTCAATAGATTCATGTTTTGTATTAGTTTAATGATTAGGCTAATTACACGAAAAAGTTTGATTAAATTATCTTTTTCTTATGAGTTGCTTCGATTAATAGAAAAATTATGTGAAATTGTTGTTTTCAATCCAAATTAATCGAAGAATTGGATCTAAAATGTGTTCTTGTAACTTGTCCTCAAGTTATATGAAAAGTCACATTTAAGATTCATAAAACTCATAAATATTTCCATAGGTTATGAACAAAGAAAAGTCATATTCTTTTAATAGTTTAAAGTCTTCCATAACTTGTCCTCAAGTTATGGAACTTGAAGAGTTTTTGGATTAAAACTACTTTAAACACATAAGTTATGGAATTGAATAGTTTTGAATAGTTTCAACACTTGCCATCAAGTTTTGGAATCTCAAAACGTTTTCCCTTATGAATAAATTCCAAGTTAAACCCTTAGAATTTTAAAAGTTAAAATTCAACCCTTATACTTTATAATATTATAAGTTAATAATATTTATATATATGTATAAGATTAAAGTCGTTTTACCATTAATATGCCTCATTCACAAAGCCGGTCTATAAGGGGGCATAAGGTTACTGCCTATAAAATGGCAGTTTAATGGGTATCCACTCTCACCCACTGCTTCTTTGACTGGTGGAGGGTCGTTAACCGAACGGGTAGGATAAGGACTATAATTCTCCCTTCATTAAATGTATTAATGATAAATACTAAGTAACTAAACTCTTATTAGTACCCAATCTTAGTTACATAAGAAAATGTGAATTTGGTGCTAACCCATGAAATTACACTTTGCACTTTGCTTAAGTCGGTTAGTGGAGCGTGTGTGGTTAACCGGCATACTAGATTGATTTAACAAGGTAGGCAAAGGGTAACTTAATGTTTATCATAGTATCGGTGAAGCGCGTGTGGTTAACCGGCACATCGATTGAGGGGTAAAAATTAAGGGTACCAAGTATATTTGCATGGTTATTCACACCTTGTTTTGTGATCCTCGGCATCCCAGTCACAAAACCTTAAGGGCACACTCGAGATTGAAACATGCCATTGAAAGTTCAATGAATCTGAAAAGATCTAGGAGTTTCAAATCCAATTAAAACCTAATAATTTATTTCGTTTTTCATGGTGGAAATTGGTGAATCGTCATTCACCTACCTTCAAATATTTTATAGCTTGGATTACAGCATCCCTCTTCCAAGTTATAAAATATTGTGTTGGGTCCTAGCCTTAATATTTCATATTGGGTGTTATATTAAGGATTTAAATCAACTAACTTGAATTTCCCCCTTATTACATGTCTGGTTCAGACAACAATGATCTTCCCAAATCTTATGGAACATGATTCCCTAATGAAGATAACTTTCTGAATTTGGCTCATGGAAATCATACTTCCTTTCCTCCTCCTCCTCCTCCTCCTCCTCCAATAATTCTCCCTAACCCACAACCTCTAAGACTTGAAAAGTTCAAGATCACTCAAGCCCTGCTCACAATGAAACATGAAGATGGAAGACCTGTGTGCACTTCAGTCACTTCCTAAGTCATATAGTAAGTTTATTAAAGACTATTATGTGACAGATCACGACATGAACCTATTAGATCTTTCTTATTTGCTTATTGTTGCTGAATCAGAAATGATTTGGCACAATATTCAAGCAAATATGGGTGGAAGGTCTACTTTTTAAACTTTCATGGACATGGATAATGGTAACATTGGAAGTCCAGAAAAGCTTTCTCTTCCCAATGGAAAGCGATCGGCCTTGGTCAACCCAGTTAACTGGAAGGTAAAGAGA
Organism: Lactuca serriola; assembly: GCF_051521515.1. Lineage (NCBI taxonomy): Eukaryota > Viridiplantae > Streptophyta > Magnoliopsida > Asterales > Asteraceae > Lactuca > Lactuca serriola. Next base: position 44,363,630 of record NC_136412.1, on the reverse strand, counting down.
AAGTCTAAGTCTGGAATAGCCTTTTGTACCATTCTCGAAGAGTCTATATATTTTCGTAGTGAAGAAAAAGGGCATTGGAAGCGAAGCTGTCCTAGCTACCTAAAGGATCTGAAAGGAAGAAGAATCAAAAAGTTTGACTCTGATTCAGGTAAGTCCACCATCTAACTCTGTTAAGTTCCTAATTGATGATTCTGGTGTTTGGCAGGATCAAGCAAAGGGAAGGAAACTTAAAGAAAGTGTATGCTGAATCTGATCACGAAGATGGATTTCAATCGCATAGTTCGAAGATCGGATTCTTGAGCTACTACTTAGAGAGTTATGATAGATTTCTAGGAAATATGTAATAGCATAGTTTTCATTTAAATTTTCATTGTAAGGAAAAGTTTTTCTTCATTTTTTATAAATAAATAAAATTTTCATTTTATTTTACTTTATATCACCTTGCAATGACTTTTATTGAAAATTGATCTTTATATGTTTCTAGCAATAATGGAAATGTGAATTTGATTCTTTCGTTTGTGGTAGTGTCTAAATTTACCAAATAAAGAAAGCTTCTCATCACCCAAGTTTTCAGTTGGATAGAAACCTAGAATCATACAAGTTGTACAGTATGATGAATGAGAACTCTCAGCTTTGGAAAATTAAGACTAGTTCCTTGTTCACATGTATATGTGAGTCAAGTGAATGACTAAGGGATCGAGTACACATTCTTGTGCACTAATCAAGGTCCACCGTAAAAGGTTGATAAGACTATTCGTCAGATTTACTAAGCTTTAGTAAATATGGTTATACTTACAAGTTTAAGTATAATTCTTAAACATTGAAAAAATTACAGTGTATGGTAGGACGGATGAGAAGAATCAAATTAGGCAGAAGGATAAAAGTTTCTCAAATGTGAAAAGATGGGAGAGTACTTTAGTATCATGTTTTGTGTTCATCATAATGATTAAGAAACCATGTCACAATTGGTCCTCTAAAGACATCTTAATGCATTCATATGGCTAAGAAGAGGAATCAAGAATTGTTGAAATGGTTAAATCAAGAAGATGAGTCATACTTCGTTCCAAAAACAATTCTTAGAGTCATACTCCAAGATTGTAACTTGAGTGACACATCTTAAAGAAGGTTTATAACACTAGTCAAATGTAAGAGCAAAGCGTGTCCCACTCTTGTACATTTGAAATTGGTAAGTTGTGATGTTTTGGATAAAACAGAGACCAACTTAAGGCCAATTGTGCAAAGTGTTTGTCTTGATAAAGAATCTGCACCATCTCTTGAATATTTGGCATGTGAGTCTTATATGTCAAGAGGGCAGTGGGAGTCTTAAAGATATTGGAAAAACTTCTGGATCTAATCAAGAAGGGAAAACCTATAGTTTATCACTAGCACACGACTTAAGGTTTATAACCTATCGTGTTGACATATTCCTATTTTTGTGCCCATTCCAGTTAAATTTGGCTTCCCATTTGAGTTCTGAGAGTTCTCAACGGGTTGCATAACAACTTGGAAGCAATGGCAGGCCCTTATGTTGCTAGGTGGCAAGAAGTTAAGACTACACAAGTTCCATCCATAAGAATTTGGATTTGTCACTAACCATGTCTTGTAATTATGCTTTTGACAAATTCACATGGATAGGAACACATACACCATAAAATCTAAAGTGTCATAAGGTTTCTCTCCGATTCATGAAAATGATTGTGGGGAAATGCTTTCACTAAGTAGATTTTAAGTAAATAGTAATTCTGATACTTGCATTCTCAAAGTCGTTAGTGGAGCGTGTGTGGTTAACCGGCACACTAACATGGACTTGTGAGAAATAGAAAAGGTCTAAACAATTGAGGCTATGATTACGACATCCCTTTTCATAGTTTTGAAATTGTTTAGACACACGTGTGTGCTATCTAAGGAAAGGTGTATTATTTTGATAAATTTTTATCAAAGCATCTCGTATCAGACATATGAACTTTGGTAAGAAGGTCAATAAAGTATTGATTTCTAGAAGTCCAGCAGATTTCTGAGTACATGTCAAAGCTAGTGGGAGCATAAGTGTTATGCTAATAATCATCATGCAAGTGGGAGCATGGTAATTATAATAGGAGTTGCAATTTAGCAATGTTAATTATATAAAAAACAAAAAGGTTTTAGTTGGGAAAAAGTTGTTTTGCTATAATTAAGGGAGAGGAAATTATACTTCACTTCAGTTCTAAAAGCTTAGATTGAGGTTTTAATCATATTTTGTCAAGCATATATATATATATATATATATATATATATATGTATATATATATATATATATATATATATATATATATGAATTTCATGTTGGAATGGCTCAACATAAGGAAATTCTATATATGGTCCATTATTTGCGTTCTAAATTTCGATTATGATTACGACATCCCTTTTCATAATCTGAATTATGAGAACTTGGAAAATAGAAATAGGAATATTATAGCAAAAGACTGGTCTAGTATCATGTCTTTATGAATCGTGTCCCATATTCTTCGGATATAGGATCGATTGTATGCGCTACAATATTTATCTGTTCTAAATTTTTCCAAATGCCCAGAGCTTTAAGAGGGAAAAGTACTATGACTATATATGACTAATTTGATTAAGCAATTGTCGAGGACAGTCTAAGTTTTACCAAAGATCGTTCCTCAAGGACAGTTGGAAGTATAGTGTTAATTTTTGAAGGACCATATTGACATATTCTGAAAAGAGGCAACTCTTGTTCAGGAGTAATAGTCTAAAGGGGAATATGGAAACGTTCCCATAGTTGGAAGGTATTAGTTAAATCTTTGTAAGATTAGGAAACTTAATGCAAAAAGAATGTTCAAAGGCAATGAACTTAGAATATAAGACTTCGTTTCCATGGAGTTGATCTTCATTGAAATACTCAGTAATGTCTGTTGACAAGTATTTGTGACTTTGTGCATAATCATTACAAGAGGACTAATGCATATAAGTTTATAATCAAACAGATTTAGGTAAATGGCAGGTATTTGGAATTCTTGCATTTGCGGTAAGGATTTTGGGATTGTGAAATGAGTATCCCTGGAATTATGTTCAATCGATCTATTTCACAGAGTAAAGATCATAGAAAAAACATAGTGTGCATACTTGGTGTATGCCATGACTAGTGTTTAGAATAACATAGTGTACATGCTTGGAGCATGGGACAACTATTGTTTATAATTCAAGTATAAAGTTGATAGTTTGAAACAGTATGCAATGAATGATGGGTAATTAATATGGTGATCAATAAAAGATGTTTTATTTATTTCATAAGTTTTGAGACCATATTGGATTCGATTATTCTTGGGTTTCACTTTGCATGTTTTTGACTTCCTGAATAACTAAGTCGCTCTTCCTGAATGAGTAAGTTATTCAAACCATCCACAGTCATTCATATGTTGGAACTAGATATGAATCAAGACTATCATGGGTTGGCTTGTAGAGGTCTAAGATGTTGGACAAAGTGGTGCTACAACACTCATGAGTGCTCATAAGTTCTGAGTATTGGATTCAACCCATGATCACTGGTATCACTTCATGGAATATATCTCGAGTGATCATGAGATGGTAATATCAGATAAGTCTTCATTGTCACAACTGGAAATTTTGTGTCATGTAATCTATACATTCAAGCTAATGTGAATCAAAAACTTCAATCAAATACATCATACTAGTACTACAAATAGTCATCAAACAATTGGAGACCCTAAAAGTCCTTGTTAAGTCCATTTTGGGACTAGGACTCCCCTATTGGATCCAAATGGACCAATAAGCTTCCAATTAGACTATCATGGGCTTAGAACCCTAATTGGGCTCTAATTGGACCCACACTAATTTATTTCAACATTATGGGCCATATTGGGCCTAGAATGAAATGAATTAAAAGCTTTTCTCCATAAATGACCTAAACTAGTCCAACAAAAATGTAAAAATCCTACCACATTCTTTTAGGTATAAAACACACCCTAACTAACTCTAATTTTGGGCTTAAAGGGAAAAAGCCCAAATTTTTCTTTTCCCTTTCAAATTCTCGGCCCAAGGTCCAAACCCAAGGAGAAATGGAAGTGTTAACTTTGGATGCCACCTCACTATTACCCAAAGGATATCCATGCATTGTATCTCATTCTTCCATGCAAATATCACTTCAAAATCACATCTCTTCTTCCTATCTCTCTCACTCTCGGCCACACACCCACAAAAATCTCTCAAATTCTCTCTAGATCACTCAAGAACTCTCCTTCTTCTCCACTCAAAAATCTCGAGTTTAGGAAGCATTCAAGAGGAAATTTCCACAAAATTCTTCATCTAAGGTAAGAAATGCTTGGATCTATGAATTAAATTCTTTGTTTTATCAAAATCCTTTCCTAATCTATGCAAAAATCGTGATCTTGCATCCTAGAACCATCTCAAACTCGAGATCTTCATCAAAGGGAGCTAAGGCCAAAAATCACTTCATTTTCCTTCCATTTTCTTTGCAAAACCGAGCCCCCACACCCAAGGTGAGCTTCATACCCCCTATTTTCTGTTTTTATGAGTTTTGTGGGGGTGGGGGGAATACAAGTGAAAGTGTAGATCTATATGTGTTTTGTATGCCTTGTATGATTTCCATGCTTATATGTATGCATTTGTGTGTTAAAATGTTGGATCTAGCCATAAAACCCCTCAAAACCAGGATATATCTTGTGTTAAATGATTTTAGCTTCAAATATATTTCTAAATACAAAGTGTTTCAAGAAAAATGGTTAAGTTGTTTAGTAACAATTTTCTTTGGGTTAAAAACACAAATTTTGGGCCTAAAATGTGAAAAATACAAAATTAAGGGTCCAAATTGGCATATCACGAATTCTGATGGATGAGGTGTGCCAAAACAGTCTCAATAAAACAATTTCTGGAAATATACTCATTTAGGGGATTAAAAACATAAATTCCAAGCTCAATGGGCTAAAAATGACATTTTTGGCCCAATGAGGCCCATTATGCGAGATTTTCTGTTTTGGAGGGCCAAAACTGTATTTTTCTGTAAAACAGTGGACTATAAGTGTTCCAAATCCTATTCAAAGGTTTAAAATGCTTTTTAAATTTAAAAAGGACCAAAATTGCAAAAATGTTACAATTTGGGCCAAAATTGTCAAAGTTGCGAAAAAGAAGGGTTATAACCGAGAAAACTGGTATTTCAGGGACTTAAACTGTTTTCATTGAAAAATATGCAGAAAAATATTAATTTCAATAATTTTTGGTGTTAAAATGTCAAGAAAATCGATTTAAGGACCAAACCGGAAATTATTTAACAAAAGGTTTGAAAAAGTAAATTTTACAATCAATGAGGGGCTGAAACAGAAAACTCTCAAGGCTATTTCAATACATGCAAACAATGGTACCACGACTATCGACGAAATACAATACATTACAATACCAAAAGTCGTTGTTAAACGAATTGGCTCGGTCTCGAACCAATAGAAACCTACAACTACTAACACTACGACACTACGATTCTACGATTCATACAAGTAACGTTTGGTAATACATTATACATGCGAGTGTGCTCAGACGTCTACGCACCATCTTTGGGCCCCAAAAGTGTAAAATCTTGTTCGTTGAGCCTAGCTAGCCCAATGACCTGATCTTAAGGCCCGAAGACATTTTTTTACGGAGTGATGGGTTTTACCGATCCGACACAACGTAAATGGACTTTCAATGGCTTGTATACTACTGGTCCCCAAGGGTCCTTTGGTATAGCTAGTAAAGTCTACATTTTATGCGAGGCGGGTCGGGGACCCCTCGTACATTTTTATCCCCAGCCGGTTAATGGAGTCATCGGGGTCTTCGTGACCTCTTTCTCTTCGGATGTGGGACTACACGTAGTCAGGGCGATTGGGTAACGTGATTAGTACGGACGACGCCTACGGGATCGTTAGTATAGCTATAGACTAGTCGTTTGTGTAACGCGTGTTTGTAGCAAATAATCATGCTCAAAAATAATCCAACGTCGCCTGGGACTGACACTACACGCTATGCAATGTTTTCAATGTGACTTCATGGAATTCAAGGAATTAGGAAAACATCGGGTTTTCCTAAGGTTTTCAATACATACAGATTTGAAATGCATACAATTTTAAATGAACAATTTTTACAAGCATAGAAACAAACAAGCATACCTATGGATCTTCACAACATTTTCAAAGGCTTTTCTTCAGAAAATATCGGATTTTCTGGTAGTTTTCAAACAATACAAACATTGGATTTCAAACACTACTTATGAACTCACCAACATTTCATATGTTGACGTTTTTCAAAATACTTGTATTCTCAGGGAACCAGTGAACCAAAGGAAAACATATTCGGTGATGGCTTGCAGTTTGATTATGAACGAATCGAACAACTTATTTTTTTGGGAATGTAATGTTTAAACAATGTATGACATGTAAACGCTACCGGTTGTACTATATTAATGCATGGTGACGAATGTTGTTATGTTTCATATATATTCAATGTTATGGTATTCAATTGAGTCACGACAGCCCCCGGACGTTTCCGCCGTCTGGTTCGGGGGTGTGACATTCATACCTAGAGATATGACTTGTTGCCTATGAGTTGGTTATACATTGATCGTTTTAAAATGCTGTTGGATTAGTGTCTAAGTCCATAACTATTTTGGTATGTACTTGACCCGATGGTGCATGGTCCTCTTGGGTTGCCTTCACCAAAGCAACTTGATAGGATGAATTATGGAGAGAAAGGATTAAATATGATTTATTAATATATTATGAGAAAAATATATTAAAGGAGAAATCATATTGTTTAATTAATATTAGTCAAGAATTAATAAGAATTAAGTTTGTGACTAAAAGAGATTAATTAAACTTAAGGGACTGGAATTGTAATTATAAGATAATTGCAATTGGGCCATGGATTTCCTTATATTATAAGGATGGACGAATTCTATGGGGAAACCCATTAGAAATCGTCTAAGGCCTTTAAGGAAAGGAGTCCATGGGTTGCTTAGGGCTTAAGCATCCAAATTAGGGTTTCCTTATTAGATAACCCTAATAGCCTCACTATATATAGAACCCTTAAGGCTCAAAAACGTGGGGAACTTCTCTTCTAGGGTTAGTACACGTATTGGGCAGCCTCCATCCTCTCTCCTATTCATCCTCTTGCTTTTGGTGTTTGTGAACCATTAGAGGAGTGACATTTGTGACTCTAAGCTTTCTAAAGTCAATACAAGGAAGAATTGAGATTGTTATTGCTACATAACAATCAAGGTATGATCTAAACCCTTATTATATGTTATATTGATTATCATATGCTAGATCTAGGGTTTATAGTCTTGGATAACATGCATGTACAATAGAGAAACCTAGATCCAAGAATTAGGGTTTGTATGAGCACATACGATGTTCTTATGACCAAAACCCATCAGTGGTATCAGAGACTTGATTGGTTTCTATTGTATTGATGCCTTGTTTGTTTGTTCAAGCTGTAAAATTGATTTTTTGGCCCCCTGTCTGATGAACTCGGCGAGTTCCAATGTGGACTCGGCGAGTAGCTCCAACTCGGCGAGTCCATAGAGGAACTCGGCGAGTTCGAGCGTTAGAAGGAGGCTGTTTCGGGATTTTTGCCTATTTTGACTTAGGATAATTGCCATAATTGTTTAAAATTAATAAAATTCGAATTTTATTGATTCCTTATGATTATCCTTCTAAAAATAAAAGGTTTTGATCATCTAATTAGATAATTGTTACCTTATTTCATAAATGTTAAGTTATGGAAATTATTTGATCATTATCTTGCAAGAATTTGAACTAGATCTAATTAGATAACCACCAATTATAGTTAATTGCCTTATTTGAAATATGTGATCTAGAATATTCTTGACAAAGTTTGGAAAAGTTTCAAATTAATCCCTTTAGGCTTTATAGTTTAAATTAGAACTTCAAAGTTTAGAATTTAAATAGTTGAAACCCTAATGTTTTGAAAAAGGTTTCAAAACTTGCCCTCAAGTTTTGGAATTTAAATTTTGATTGAAAAGTTTGATTTTGTATATTTAAATTCTAAACCAAAATGTTTTGAAATGTTTCAAAACTTGCCCTCAAGTTTTGGAGTTTAAAAGTTGATTAAAAGTTTAATTTAGGAATGTTAAATTCTAAAACCCTAGTATTGTTTTCAAAAGTTCAAATCACACCCTTATGGTTTTATTAATTAATTAAGGTGTGTAATTAAAAGAGGTTTAATAAATCCATAAAAGTTTAGGTTTACAATTTAATTAAATTAAAAGTATAATTGTTAAATTTGACATCCTAGTATTTTAAAAGTGTAAAATACACCCTATACTATATATAACATTAAAAGTCTAACATTACATATATATATATATATATATATATATATATATATATATATATATATATATATATATATATATATATATATATATGTATGAGTAAAAGTCAGTCCTAGCCTAGTCTATAAGGGGTGTTTAAGGAAATTGTCTATAAAATGGCGATTGAATGGGTATCCACTCTTACCCACCGCACTCTTGATTAGTGGAGGGTCGTTAGCCGAACGGGTAGGATAGGACAAAACCTTCCATTAAGTTTGCATGGTTATTCACACCCGTTTTGTGATCCTCGGCATCCCAGTCACAAACAAGAGGGGCATATCAAGATTTAAACATGCCATTGAAATGTTCAATGAATCTCAAAGGATCTAGGAGTTTTCATAGATTTAAAACTTAAATTTCTTTTTCGTTTTTTCATGGTGGAAATTAGTGAATCGTCATTCACTTACCTTCAAATATTCTGCAACTAGATTACGACATCCCTTTTCTAGGTTGTAGCATATTGTGTTAGGTCCTAGCCTTAGTATCTCATTTGGGTGAATTACTAAGGACTCAATCAATCAACTAACTTGAATTCGTTTTCTCCCGTTTTGTAGATGTCAATGTACGACAACTATGGTCTTCCCAAATCCCGTGGAACAAGCATTCCGCATGAAGATGATATTCCACGATTCGATCGAGGAACAAGAGATCATGCTTCACTTCCTCCACCTCCGCCAATTATTCTCCCTAACCCACAAGTTCGAAGACTTGAAAAGTTCAAGCTCACTCAAGCCCTTTTGGCAAGTAAACATAAAGAAGGAAAGTCGGTGTGTGCACACGTCCTAGGGATGAAGTCACACATTGATAGGTTAAGAATGTAGGGATTCGTTGTCTGTGAGGAGATGGCTGTTGATTTGGTTCTTCAGTCATTTACTAGCTCGTATAGTGAGTTCGTAAGAAAGTACTATATGATGAACTACGACGTGACCCTAATAGATCTTACCTATATGCTTATTGCCGCTGAATCAGCAATGGTTTGGCGCAATAGAAAAAGCAAAGTTGATTGGTGAATCCGCCTTCAAGACCTCTATGGATATAGACAATGGCAACGAAAGACATGTTATGATCAAAAAGTTTGATCATAAGAGAAAGGCAATGTATGAAGTAGTTCCATGTCCTGTTCCAAAAGAGTCAATTTGCTTTTATTGCCAAGAGAAGGGGCATTGGAGACGAAGTTGCCCTATTTACTTAAGAAATCTAAGAGATGGGAGAGTCAAAACGTATGGCTCTGTGTTAGGTAAAAATCCATTGACTAACTCTTTTAAGCTTCTATTCTAGATTCTTAATACATAATGTGATAAGATTACAATTGATGTTTTGAAGAATCGAAAAAAAGAAAGGAAGCTTAAGGGAAGAAGTGAGCAGAATCTAACCGTGAAGGAATGGATTTCGATCGCATTACTTGAAGATTAGATTCTTGAGCTACTACTTCGAGTTAGAATAAGATTGCTAAGAAAGATGTATTAGCATAGGTTTTCAATGAATTGCATTGTAAGGACAAATTTTTCCGCAATAAAATAAATTTTGATTTTAAATTTTATTTATTTATCCTTACAATGGCGTGTATGAAAAATTGATGTTAAAATTTTTCTATTATTAGCAATAATGGATTTGATTCTTAATTATGTTATTTGTGGAAATGTCGAGAATTTACCAAATGGGGAGAGTTTCTCATCGCCCAAGCTTCAATTAGATAGAAACTTGGAATCATGCAACTTGGTTGCACGATGAATGAGAAATTTCATATTTGGAAATTAGAAAAATTCATTGACAAAGTGTCAAGTGAAGGACTAGGAGATCGAGTACACAAGGTTGCGTGTTGATCAAATCCACCATAAGAGTAACAAGATATTCGTCATGAATTTACTAAAGGTTTAGTAAATATGATTATACTTATAAGATTAAGTGTAATTCTGAATTGATTGAAAAAAAAAAGTTTAAATCAATAGCAGAACGAATAAGAAGAATCAAGTAGGCAGAAAGATAAAAGTTTCTCCATTCTAAGAAGAAAGGAGAGTATCTTTTATGCTTTATGATAGGTCTTAATGATCAAGAACCATATCTCAATTGATCCTCTAAGTGAGTCTTAGTACAATTACATGTCTAAGAAGAGGAATCAAGAATTGAAGAAATGGTTAAATCAAGGAGTCAATCATACTTCGTTCCAAAACAAGTCTTAGAATTAAGATTGTGAAATTGAGTGATAAGTATTAAGAAGGTTTATAACGTTCATCAAAATGTGGAAATGTAACATCCCGGAATATCAAGAGTAAAGTTGAAGGGCAAAAAGAGTAAACTGGGAAGGGGAACTCGGCGAGTCCATGAGTGGACTCGACGAGTAGGGTCGTGACTTTGGTCGCGTGTTAAGTGGCTGACTCGGCGAGTCAGTGGATGGACTCAGCGAGTAGGTGCTGATTGGAGAAAACCCTAAATCCGGAGGATGAGCCCTATATAAAGAACATTATACCCTCTCCCCAGCCTCTTTACCCTATGTTGAAGTCCATATAGCCCTAAGACGTGATTGTGAGGGATTAGAGTGCAATTGGAGCTTGGAGAAGTGGTTGTTGAAAAAATCTTGAAGGAGAAGAGGCTTGGATCAAAGGGCTTTGCAAGGATCTGGATTAATCTTCTCTTGGAGCTTCCTTTTGAGGTATTATTTCATTGTTTGAGCTGCTATTATCTAGATTCATCATTTTTGGAGGTGTTAGAGATCATATCCTTTGGTGTATTGGAGTTTAGAGGTTAGATCTGAGGTTGCTACCTCAGATCTGGAATGGAGAAGGGTTAGAATGCATAAAAGTCCCTGTTTTTGAGTGATTGAAGGAGCTATCTTGTCCCAAACCCAAACCCTAGAGTGAAAATGCCTAGATCTCCTTGGATTCACGTAAAGTTTGCCACTTTACATGATGGATGGCCTTAGGAAGGGTAGATCTATGGTTTGGATCATCTGTATGGCTTGGAAAGCCTCGGTATGGATTCAGACCCGGTGGTACTCGGCGAGTCACATGGGTAGACTCGGCGAGTTGTTTGAAGATAAGCTGGAACTCGACGAGTTGGATGAAGATGGCCTGGAACTCAGCGAGTTGGATGAAGATGGCCTGGAACTCGGCGAGTTGGAAGAACAACTCGGTGAGTAAGTTGAAGATAGCCTTAGACTCGATGAGTCTGTTCTTGGACTCAGAGAGTCTTATTGAAGAGTCTCAATCTTTTCTGGTTGAGCCGAGAGTCGATGAGTCAAGGGATGACTCGGTGAGTTGTGTGTGAGTGGACTCAGAGTTGTTGGACTCGGCAAGTCTCGGTGTGACTCGGCGAGTTGAGTCACGGATTGGGGAAATTCTGAGCATGGGGACTCGGCGAGTCATCGGGTTGACTCGGCGAGTAGAGTTAGTTAGGGGTTGACTTTGACTTTGACCAAGGGTTGACCAGTGATTTCCAGGGGCATTTTGGTAATTGTTGGATATTGTTTTGAGTTCATTGCCTTGGTGGTTATCCAGTGGTGGAGATCGTATCAGTTATCGGAGCAGCTTGAGTTATCTGTTCAGTCGGCAGTTTCGAGGTGAGTTATCCTCACTATATCAACAGGGTCTAAGGCACCAAGGCCGGCCCTTTATCGGATTGAGATCCAGGTATTTGTTGTATGTTATTGCTTTGATATGTTGCATCCTGGTAGCTAGGATGGTATATGTTAGAGACCTGGTTGAGATCGGTATCCTGAGATGTAGGGTGATGCTATGCTAGTGACCGGTTAGGTCGGTATCCCGGTTAGGATGATGATATGTTATGTGATCTGTTTGATTGGTTTGTTGACTGTGAATTGTTATATGATTGTATGTTTATGTGCACATGGTTGTTTGGACTGGAGTTGGGCTGAGGCGGTTCTTGCTTTATGCTGTAGGCCAAGATACCCAGGGTGGACCGGTTGTCCCGAAGGCCCAGCGAGCGATCCGGATAGGCTGTAGGCCCCAAAAGGGCGAAACAGACGTGTCGAGGCTCGGAGAGTGGACCAGGCCGACTGAAGGCCCGACGCGGGCGGACCATTCATACTGTAGACTCAGAGAGTGGACCGGGTGGATTGAAGGCCCGGTGCGGGCAGACCAATCACACTGTAGACTCGATGTATATGGCTAGACTCGGAGGGTGGACCAGCTGGACTGTTGGCCGGTGCGGTGGACCAGTCACACAGTAGACCCGAAGTGCATGACTGTTCTGTGATCGGATATGTTATGGCATGTTATGCGTGTGTGGTATATGTGGTTGGTATTTTGGGGATATCTCACTAAGCTTTCGGACATACAGTTGTGGTTTAATGTTTTTCAGGTTCTTTAGGAGACCGTGGCAAGGCAAAGGCGTGATCGTACCGCTCCTCATGTTTTTGTCGTGATGTGATTCTGGGAATACTTTAAATAAATTGTATTGAAAACGTTTTTGTAATAACTTTAATGGAATCAGGTTGTTTTTGAAAAATTTAAATTGGTTGGAATTTTTCGGTCGTTACAAGTTGGTATCGGAGCCTTGGTTTGAGTGAATTGGAGGAACACTCGTGTGACTCCAGTCTCAAATCGAGGAGGGTTTTCAAAAGAGAATTTAAAATGGTTTTCAAAACGAGTAAAGGACGATGCGGAGGTATGATCAGCCGGAGCCAGAGAGTAACCCCAAAATACCGTACATGATAATTGTTTTGAGCATTGTTAGAACAACATGCTAGTGCTAGGCTAGGGATCTTCTGGATTTCATGATAATGCTGGCTGATTTGTGATGCCTGTAGCCTAGGGTTTCCTTGTGGGAGATTTCCAGTGTTCCTCTAGTCGTGAGGGTTGAGCGCTTGTTTGTATGTTTTCTCTAGGGCGTGGTGGTAGTACTTCATACAAATATGGGTAGGTGTGGAAGGTAGTATGGGCCTGTACTACTGGAAGCACAGGACCCATACGCGTATCAGGGAAACCATTACCTCTAGGGTTGGGATGAGAGTTGGTTCCCGGGTTAGTCAGAAGTGTCTGAGATTTATGTGGTGTTTTTCAGTATGGAGATTCCGAGGCATGCTGGGAGTGGATCCGGGTCAGGATCGGGAGCAGGAGAGGGAGTTTTGGGCGAGTCAGTACCACCCGAGGTTGTTGGTCAGATGAGCACGTGCGAGCTGGATGCGAGGATTCGTGAGATCCTGCATGATGACGTTGCCGCATTGTTCCGGGCTGAGTTGCCGGAACTGTTTGGGTCGATCAAGACCGCCATGGTTGAGTATTTTGATGAGCGCTATGCAGCTCTCACAGAGACGGCTGCCGCGGCGGCTACAGCGGCTGTAGCAGCGGCATGGGGAGGAGCTGCTTGGGGTTTTCAGTATCGGGACTTCGATAATACGAAGCCTCCCACCTTTGACGGAGTTCAGGACCCTATTGTTGCTATGAGATGGTTGTCGGACGTGGAGGGGTGTTTCTTCACGTGTTCATGACCTACTGATCAGAGGGTGAGGTGTGCTCTGAACCTATTGAGGCTCGGGGCGAAGGATTGGTGGAGATTGACCACAGGGTCATATTCTGATGCGTAGAGGGCTGCAGTTTCATGGGATCAGTTTAGAGAGATGTTCAGCACTCGTTATGTTCTGCGGGTTGAGAGAGAGAGAGAGAGAGAGAGAGAGAGAGAGAGAGAGAGATTGGCTCAGGAGTTCCTGGAGCTGAAGCAGGGTTCGGAGTCGGTGACTGAGATCACCAAAATGTTCACAGAGAGGGGCAATGTTCTGCCCTGAGTTTGCTTTGGAGCAGGCTTAGATGTCTCGATATCTGAGCATGCTCAAGAGGGATATCAGGCAGTTTGTGTCTATGCAGAGGTGCGAGACTTTGTTGGAGTTGCAGGAGGCCGCCAGGCGGCGCGAGTTAGAGATGGAGTTGCAGTTGCATGAGCTGAGGCAGGCTCCGGTGCAGTCGCAGCCGACGCCGAAACGGTCCAAGACCGTTGATTCTAGGATGGGAGATCTGAGTAGCAACACTTGTGGGAAGTGTAGGAGGAGTCACACCGGAGTTTGTAGGTCCGGTGGTGCATGTCGCATGTGCGGAAAGGAGGGGCACTATGCGAGGGATTATCGGCAGTCAACGCCGGTTCGGGATTTGAGGATTTGTTATCATTGTCATCAGGTTGGACATTTGAGGGTCAACTGTCCATAGCTTACTGCAGGACCGGTGCAGGCTCCAACACGGGCCACTTTGAGGATCACGGGTTGAGGTCAGGGTGGAGCGGAGCCCCCAAGAGCTCAGGGTCGTGCCTTTCAGCTTGCAGCAGAGGAGGTCAGAGCAGTGTCGGATGCAGCTGTGGGTATGTTTATTTCTTGATGTCTTGTTATCTTGTGTGTATTGTGGAGTATTTTTTTTATCTGCTAGTTTCATTGTGCGGTTTCCGGCGTGGTATTCGTTGTTCTTTGTGGGTTATGGTATGGTTATGGGTTAGTGCTGGGAATTTCGTTGGTTAATATTCAAGGGGTTTTAGTGGAAATCTGGCGTGTGATTTGAAGGTTGGGTAGCCTCTGCAGTCTGAGGAGGGGTTAGCTGAAAATTGAGTTCTTTCAAGCGGGTTAATCAGTGTTGATATGTGATTATGTTAAGGTTGTTAGTGCTAGTGGGAATCAGTCCACGTGTAAGTGTTGGTTTTGTGCGGGGTTGTTTTGGGAGGTCGGTGATAGCGACCGGTGGTTGATAGTTAGTGCCCTAAGCGGGGGAGAATTGGAAAATTCTCCAAAAGATCGATGAGCATGTGAGGTTGTTTAGCTGTTTGGGATTCAGCAGTGTTCTGTCAGCCAAGAGCGTAGGCTGGTATGAGTAGGTGGCAGGCAATGCGAGGCGGGATACAGACCAAGGGTATTTGATCGTGGAGGGCCTGGGATCAGGCCGGGACTGATTTTGTATGATGGAGATAGAGTTCGGAACCCCTAGAGGGCTAGAACAGTATGCATGGGAGGATTTCCCGAGGAGATAACTCGGAATGAGGAATGCTAGTTGAGCGGTCCAGATAGACTAAAGGCCGGTCGGCGTACCAGTCAGGCCGAAGGCTCAGAGAACGGTCCAGCCAGACTGAAGGCACTGGAGGGCGGTCTAGATTGGCTGAAGGTACTGAGAGTGGTCCAGATTGGCTGAAGGCCTGGTGAGGCGGTCCAGTCATGCTGAAGACTCTGCAGGTATTGTTAGATCGGTTCGAGGATATGGATTGTGTATGTTGCAGTGTGATAGCATTAGAAAGTCTGGCCCCGGGTCAGAGCATGTGTGTTGGATGGATAGCGGTTACGCTATGAAGGAGTGGTGTAGCATTGGGCGAGCGTCGTGGCACTTGTGGTAGTGTCAAGGTAGCCAAGTGGTTTTCCTTGGTAAGGAAAGGGAAGAATGTAGCTCCGAGAGGGAGTGTAATTTCATGGAAGTGAAAGCAACAGTGCAGGGTTGTGATTGGAGTAATCCAAGTATGGTCATTGAGCAGCGTGTTTGTGGCAGTGGAATGGAATCACATCCAGATTGGATGTCTGCTGAGGTCACGGAAGGAATTCCGAGGGTGTAGAGCCAAGAGGCTCAGAAGGGATGCAGGGATGGAGTCTTGGATCCCCAGTTTGATTTTGATCAAGGAATGGGTATGTAATGGTGGTTCACCGTGGGGGATGTTGAAGGTTTCGTCAGTGTGACGGGTTTTCCCTAACCCGAGAGTGTTAGAGCTGGTGCAGCTTGTGCATGCGATTGCGAGAAGAGGACTCATGGGAGTTGCTCTGAGACTGAAGAATGTATCATTTTGTCGGCATGGGATGAATAGAGTCGGACTCGGATCGGGAATCCGGTGGTTCGTGGTTATTTCTAGCTCATATGGGTCGAGTAATTATTGTAATTTGGAGCAGTGATGCATCATGGGTAGTACTCAGTTGTTAAGTGTGGTTATCAGAGAGTAAAGCCGGTGGCCGGCTTGAGGCGGTGGTCAGTACACCGCAAGAAAGGAGAAAGTGAGTTCGAGTTTCGATGGTGGTGCCTTGAGGAACCTGGTCTGGTTAATGCCAGGTGGTGCGTTGCGGGAGTGGCTCAGAAGTCGAGTTGCTGCAGGCTTCGAGGACGAAGCCTAATTTAAGTAGGGAAGAATTGTAGCATCCCGGAATATCAAGAGTAAAGTTCAAGGACTAAAAGAGTAAATTGGGAAGGGGAACTCGGCGAGTCCATGGGTGGACTCGGCGAGTAGGGTCGCGACTTTGGTCAAGTCAGTGGATGGACTCGGCGAGTAGGCGCTCAGTGGAGAAAACCCTAAATCCGGAGGATGAGCCCTATATAAAGAACATTATACCCTCTTCCCAACCTCTTTACCCTCTGTTGAAGTCCAAATAGCCCTAAGACGTAACTGTGAGGGATTAGAGTGCAATTGGAGCTTGGAGAAGTGGTTGTTGAAGAAATCTTGAAGGAGAAGAGACTTGGATCAAAGGGCTTTGCAAGGATCTGGATTAATCTTCTCTTGGAGCTTCCTTTTGAGGTATTATTTCATTGTTTGAGCTTCTATTATCTAGATTCATCATTTTTCGAGGTGTTAGAGATCATATCCTTTGGTGTATTGGTGTTTAGAGGTTAGATCTGAGGTTACTACCTCAGATCTGGAATGGAGAAGTGTTAGAATGCATAAAAGTCCCTGTTTTTGAGTGATTGAAGGAGCTATCTTGTCCCAAACCCAAACCCTAGAGTGAAAATGCCTAGATCTCCTTGGATTCACGTAAAGTTTGCCACTTTACGTGATGGACGGCCTTAGGAAGGGTAGATCTATGGTTTGGATCATCTGCATGGCTTGGAAAGCCTCGGTATGGATTCAGACCCGGTGGTACTCGGCGAGTCACATGGGTGGACTCGGCGAGTTGTTTGAAGATAAGCTGGAACTCAGCGAGTTGGAAGAACAACTCGGCGAGTTGGACGAAGATGGCTTGGAACTCGGCGAGTTTGAAGAACAAGTCGGCGAGTAAGTTAAAGATAGCCTTAGACTCGACGAGTCTGTTCTTGGACTCGGCGGTTCTTGTCGAAGAGTCCCAATCTTTTCTGGTTGAGCCGAGAGTCGATGATTCAAGGGATGACTTGGTGAGTTGTGTGTGAGTGGACTCAGAGTTGTTGGACTCGGCGAGTCTCAGGGTGACTCGGCGAGTTGAGTCGCGGATTGGGGAAATTCTGAGCATGGGGACTCGGCGAGTCATCAGGTTGACTCGGCGAGTAGAGTCAGTCAGGGGTTGACTTTGACTTTGACCAAGGGTTGACCAGTGATTTTTAGGGGCATTTTGGTAATTGTTGGATATTTTTTTGAGTTCAGTGCCTTGGTGGTTGTCCAGTGGTGGAGATCATATCTGTGATCGGAGCAGCTTGGGTTATCTGTTCAGTCGGCAGTTTCCAGCTGAGTTATCCTCACTATATCAATAGGGTCTAAGGCACCAAGGCCGAACCTTTATTGGATTGAGATCCGGGTATTTGTTGTATGTTATTGCTTTGATATGTTGCATCCTGGTAGCTAGGATGGTATATGTTAGAGACCTGGTTGAGATCGGTATCCTGAGATGTAAGGTGATGCTATGCTAGTGACCGGTTAGGTCGGTATCCCGGTTAGGATGATGATATGTTATGTGATCTGTTTGATCGGTTTGTTGACTGTGAATTGTTATATGATTGTATGTTTATGTGCACATGGTTGTTTGGACTGGAGTTGGGCTGAGGCGGGTCTTGCTTTGTGCTGTAGGCCAAGATACCCAAGGCGGACCGGTTGTCCCGAAGGCCTAGCGAGTGGTCCGGATAGGCTGTAGTCCCCAAGAGGGTGGACCAGACGTGCTGAGGCTCAGAGAGTGGACCGGGTAGATTGAAGGCCCGGTGCGGGTAGACCAATCACACTGTAGACTCGATGTATATGGCTAGACTCGGAGGGTGGACCAGGTGGACTGTTGGCGGGTGCGGCAGACCAGTCACACAGTAGACCCGAAATGCATGGCTGTTCTGTGATCGGATATTTTATGGCATGTTATGCGTGTATGGTATATGTGGTTGGTATTTTGGGGATATCTCACTAAGCTTTCGGGCTTACAGTTGTGGTTTAATGTTTTTCAGGTTCTTCAGGAGACCGTGGCAAGGCGAAGGCGTGATCGTACCGCTCCTCATGTTTTTTTCGTGATGTGATTCTAGGAATACTTTAAATAAATTGTATTGAAAACCTTTTTGTAATAACTTTATTGGAATCGGGTTGTTTTTGAAAAATCTAAATTGGTTAGAATTTTTCGGTTGTTACAGGAAAGTTGTGATGTCTTGGATAAGACAAAGACCAACTAGGACCAATTTATGAAATGTTTTGCTAAGAAACCGATGGGTTTTCAGCATTCTAACACTTCCTAAGTGTACATGCAACCCTAAGAACCTTGAATCTATGTTTTCTCTATATACATGCAAATTTCTTTTTCAAGGTTATATCCTAACTAGCATGGCATGGGGATTACATAAAATATAAAACTAGTAGAAATACATACCTTGTTGTTGCTTGGATTCCTTCAAGACTTTGTGAGCCTGGCACCCCAAATGTTGTGCCTCAAATGCTTCACACAACACCACAAAACTTGGAATAACTTGAGAGAATACTTCTAGCACTCAAAATCGGTTATGCCCTCTCTAGTAACCTTACTAGCTACGATTTTGCTAGCCAAATGGTTCCTTTTATAGTGGTGTCACAATTAGGGTTTAATTAAGAAGAGCCATAATTGTCATGACTCTTCATTTCTCATGACCCATGGGTTTGTAACTCCCATGGACTATCCATGGAGCTCCAAATAGTTACATCCATAACCCATAAACCATGGATCATTAATCCACCATAAAAGAATTGATGATTGTCATAATCAACCCTATATATTTAATTAGTCTCACTTTGATCACCAAATTAATACTAGATTAATACTTGATCAAATACTAATTAAATAATACTATTATTAATATATTAGAACTTATAATATATTAATAATCATAAGTGCCTTATTCTCTCATTTAGTGTATCCAAGTATTGCAATTCCATGTAACCCAAATGGACCATGCCGGGTCGGATCAAGTACATACCAAATAAAGTTATGGACTTAGACACTATATCCAACAGTCTCCCACTTGGATAAGTCTAATAACTATATTTGCAAATATGACTTCAAAATCCGACTAGAAATCGTAGCTCTTTCAAAGTCTCTCAGAACTGAGATGATGATGATACGCCATTTAAGATAAGTGATCATATAATCCTCTGCTCTCATGATATCAGCCGGACAAACACATGGAACATGGTCTTACTTATTGTCCAGCATTTGTTTCTCGATCTCCGATTTGTTTCGACATAGAACTAAATTGAACACATCAATTAGGTTCTGACCGAGCCCGGTACATAGGTGAAAACCAAATCATCAAGGGGCCCAGATATCGCTTCTATTTCTAGAAGGAACAGATAAACTTCGACTGATATGCTTGTACTAACAACTTGTTGAATTACTCACAAAGGCACGTTTTATAACATCGAGTTACCAATGCGTTTTCGTACAATCAATGAATAACCAACTCATAGTCAACAACTCATATCTGTAGGTTTGAAGATTTATATGATATTACCGTCTCATGATCACTCGAGATAAATTCCATGAAGTGATGCAAGTGAGCGTGGGTTGAATCCAATACTCAGCCCTTATGAGTACTCATGAATGTTGTAGCAACCATTGCATTGTCCAAAGCACTTTAGACACATCATACAAGCCAAATTCATGACAATCTTAAATCAATACTTACTTCCAAAGTTTGACTGACTGTGGATGGTTTAAATAATATGATATATAGCATAACATAATTATTCTGGAAGTTAAAACATGCAAAATTGAAACATAGTAAACAATCAACACAAGATAGTAACACCTTACTCATAAATAAATAACAACTTTTATTTATCATCAAATGTCAATTACATTTTACAAGTTTCAGGAATCTAATTATTGAAACTAATATCATCCTTCAGCCCAATGCGCCTTGCATGCTGTAAATGCTTAACCCTGCTCAGTCCCTTCGTGAGGGGATCTGTCGGGTTCTCATCTAATGATACCCTCTTTGCCACGAGGAGTCCTTCTTCTATTCTATGTCTGATGAAATGGTATTTTCTGTCAATGTGCCTAGATCTCCCGTGATCTCTTGGTTCTTTCGCCAAAGCAACCGCACTTTCACTGTCACAGAAAATTTCCATTGGCTCATTTATATCTGGTACAACTCCAAGGTCTCCGATGAAGTTCTTCAGCCATATCGCCTCTTGTGCTGCCTCGCTTGCTGCTATGTACTTTGATTCACAAGTCGAATCAGCTATTGTCTCCTGCTTGGAACTTTTCCAAGTAATGGCTCCTTCATTTAGGATAAAGACCCAGCCTGACTGAGAGCGGAAATTATCCCTATCAGTTTGAAAGCTAGCATCACTATATCCTTCCACTCGCAAGTCATCACTGCCTCCGAGGGTAAGGACCCAGTCCTTAGTCCTCCGCACATACTTGAGAATGTTCTTTACCGCTGTCCAGTGTGCCTTGCCAGGGTTCCCTTGATATCTGCTGACCATGCTCAAAGCAAAGGCCACATCAGGGCGAGTACAGGTCATAACATACATGATCGAGCCCACATCGGAAGCATATGGTATCTTACTCATCTCAGCTATCTCAGCCTCTGTACTCGGACTCTGAGTCTTACTTAGCTTAGCATTACTCTGGATTGGTAACTCTCCTTTCTTGGAATCTTGCATATTGAACCTCTTCAGTATCTTATCCACATAAGTACTTTGACTAAGTCCAACTAGTCTCTTACTCCTATCTCTCAATATCCTTATCCCTAGGATATAGGTAGCTTCCCCAAGGTCTTTCATAGCAAAACAATTCCCAAGCCAGGCCTTAACCTCCTACAAAGTTGGGATGTCGTTTCCTATGAGAAGTATGTCATCGACATACAACACCAAGAAGCTAACTATGCTCCTACTAGCCCTGACATACACACAAGACTCATCCTCACTCCTAAAAAAGCCAAACTCTTTGACTTTCTCATCAAAGCAAAGATTCAACCTGCGAGATGCGTGTCTCAATCCATAAATGGATTTTTCAAGCTTGCACACTCTATTAGGGTA
Organism: Lactuca serriola; assembly: GCF_051521515.1. NCBI lineage: Eukaryota > Viridiplantae > Streptophyta > Magnoliopsida > Asterales > Asteraceae > Lactuca > Lactuca serriola. Next base: position 44,342,098 of record NC_136412.1, on the reverse strand, counting down.
TTTTGGATCGACAAAACCCTCTAGCTGAGCCATATAAGCATCCTCAACCAACTTCCCATTAAGGAAAGTTGTTTTGACATCCATTTGCCATATTTCATAGTCGTGAAATGCAGCTATGCCTAACAACACTCTAAAAGACTTAATCTTAGCTACTGGTGAGAAGGTCTCATCATAGTCAACTCCCGGAGTTTGAGTAAAGCCCTTCATAACCAGTCGCGCTTTATAAGTGTGTACTTTCCCATCCATGTCGGTCTTCTTCTTGAAGATCCATTTGCACCCAACTGTCTTACGACCTGGTACATTGTCAACCAAGTTCCAAACTTGATTGTCATACATGGACTGAATCTCGCTGTCCATAGCCTCCTTCCATTTCGCAGACTCAGGGCCTGCCATGGCTTCCTTATAATTATTAGGTTCATCCAAATCTATTAGTGTACTATCACTAATAAATGTATCACCTTCAGTGGTGATGTGATAACCATAATAAAAATCAGGTGTGTTCCTCACCCTAGTGGAACGTCTTGGAGGTACAGACTCATCTATCGGCTCAACAGGAGTTTCCTCCTCAGGTTGGCTGACAACATTTGAGGTTCCTTCACAACTTGAATCTTGAAGCTCTTCAAGGTCAATTTGCCTCCCACTGTCCCCTTGGCTTATGAATTCTCTCTCACGAAAGACTCCTCTTCTTGCTACAAAGACCACATTGTCACTGGGTCTGTAGAAGAGGTAACCAAAGGATCTCTGTGGGTAGCCGATGAAAATACACCTCTTGCTTCGGGGCTCTAGCTTTTCATGAGTCTCACGCCTCACAAAAGCTTCACAACCCCAAATCTTGATGTGGTCCAAATTGGGAACTTTCCCAGTCCACATCTCGTGACGTGTTTTGGCAACCTTTTTAGTAGGGACTAGATTAAGGATATGGGTGGCAGTCTCTAAGGCATACCCCCAGAAAGAGATTGGTAACGAAGCTTGACTCATCATGGAATGAACCATATCCAACAGGGTTTGATTGCGCCTCTCAGCCACACCATTCAATTGTGGTGTCCTGGGAGGTGTCAATTGTGAGACAATCCCACATTCCTTAAGATAGTCAAGGAACTCAATGCTAAGATAATCTCCTCCCCGATCGGATCGGAGCATCTTGATCTTCCTGCCCAATTGATTCTCAACTTCCTGCTTAAACTCTTTGAACTTTTCAAAGGTTTCTGACTTATGCTTGATTAAGTAAATATATCTATATCTACTGTAATCATCAGTAAAAGTCACATAATAACGATTAGCATCCCTTGTAGCAACTCTGAAGGGCCCACACACATCCGTGTGTACAAGGTCCAACAAACCTTCACCCCTATCACAAGTACCTGTGAAGGGCGACTTTGTCATTTTTCCAAGTAACCAAGACTCGCAACTATCATCTGACGTGAGGTCAAATGATTCCAAGACTCTAGCCTTTTGGAGTTGGCCTATACGCTTCTTGCTAACATGTCCAAGACGACAATGCCACAAGGATGCTGTATCCAAGCTATCAGAAGAATCAATATACAACACATTATTTCCTAGATTGTCTACAACATTCACGGCTTCATATACACCATCACAAGGTATTTCTTTAAAGTAAAATACATCATTGTAATAAACATTAATATCACCATTTTTATTATCAAATGAAAATGTAAAACCTTGTTTGTACAAGCCATGAAAAGAAATAATATTTCTCGCCATTTCGGGCGAGTAAGAACACTTATTCAAATCTAGCACTAACCCATTATTAAGCAATAAAGAATAAACTCCTATCTTCCTAACAGGTGATGCTTTCATGTTGCCCATGACTAAGTTTATCTTCCCGTGCTCTACTTGCTCACTTCTTCTTAGTGCCTGCAAATCAGTACAAATGTGAATACCACACCCTGTATCAAGCACCCAAGAATTAGCATTAGATGACTTGTTAGACAATATTGTGTAAATACCTGCATGGTGGGTTTAACCTTCCCATCCTTTACATCTTGCAGATATTTGGCGCAGCTTCGCTTGAAGTGTCCCTTATCTTGGAAATAGAAGCACTATGCTTCCTTTGGGTTCGAAGAATGAGTAATGGGACCTTTCTTTGTCCTACTTGAAGAGGAACCATCAAGAGTCTTAACCTTGGTACCCTTTGAAGGGTTTTTCCTCTTCTTACCCTTCCCTTGCCCAATTGCAAGAACAGGGGCTGTTAAAGGAGTAGAAGTAGCAACCGCTTTACCCTTAAGGCCATTTTCAGCTGTCCTTAAGAGTCCTTGAAGTTTGCTAAGTGTGACTTCCTCCTTGTTCATATGATAAGTCATATGAAACTGATCATAACTTGGAGGTAAGGAATGGAGAATGATGTCAATCGCCAATTCCTCAGGGAAGTCAACATTAAGCTTTAGCAACCGTTCAACGAACCTCTGCATCTTCTGCAAGTGACCGGTGATGGGTTCACCATCCTTCATCCTTGCGGTTATCATGGAGGAAATGATTTCATACCTCTCTTGACGCGCGCTCTGATGGTACCTTTCCATCAGATCTAGGTGCATCTCATAGGGGTAGAAATCTTCATAAGATTTTTGGAGTTCCGGAGTCATTGTGGCCATCATGATGCAGGACACCTTGGTGGCATCCTTCTCATGCGCAATGAACTCCGCAAGCTCTTCTGGAGTAGCAGTGGCTTCATTAACAACCTTAAGCTCCCTATCAAGGACATATTCTTTGTCCTCATAGCGGGTAATCATCCTGATGTTTCTGATCCACTCATTAAAGTTGGATCCATCAAAGATGACCTTACCACACAAGTTCATTAGGGAAAAGGAGCCTGTAGGGTTTGAGCCAGCAGCGTTATTGGAAGACATATGGAATAAAAGGAAGATAAGTTTCATTAGATTAAGAGTCCTTAATAAGTCACCCAAATGAAATATTAAGGCTAGGATCCAACAAACTATTTATAGGTGGAAGAGGGATGCCGTAATCCACACTATAAAATATTTGAAGGTAGGTAAATGACGATTTACCAATTTCCACCATAAGAATGAAATATTTTATTATTAGGTTTTAATGGTTTTGAAACTCCTAGATCTTTTGAGATACATTGAACTTTTCAATGGCATGTTTGAATCTCGAATGTGCCCTCTCAAATTTGTGACTAGGATGCCGAGGATCACAAACAAGGTGTGAATAACCATACAAATTGACTTGGTACCCTTAACAATATTACCTAATCGATGTGCCGGTTAACCACACACGCTCCACCGATCTATAATAAAGTCAAGTTACCCTTTGCCACTCTTACTAGTCCATGTTAGTGTGCCGGTTAACCACACACGCTCCACTAACGACTTGGTAAGGTACAAAGTGTAATTTTATGGTTTAGCACCAATTTCACATTTTCCTAAAGTAACTAAGATTGGGAATTTATAATGTATAGTTACTTTATAATTCATTATACTTTTAATGAGAATTTAAAGTCATATCCTACCCGTTCGACTAACGACCCTCCACCGATCAAGGAAGCGGTGGGAGAGAGTGGACACCCATTAAGTCACCATTTTATAGGCGACAACCTTATACCCCCTTATAGACCGGCTTCGTGAATGAGGCATTCTAACGGTAAGAACGACATATTCTTATACATATCTATATAATAAAATTATAATAATAGTATAAGTGTTGATTTTTAAACCTTTTAAAAATCTAAGGTTTAATTTGGAATTAAAGTATTAGAGTGTAAGACTTTTCAAATTCCAAAACTTGAGGGCAAGAATTGAAACTATTCCAAGTCTCTTCAATTTGTAACTTATGAGTTTTAATGGTTCATAAAAATGAAGACTCTTCATTTTATGAAACCTCTTTAGTTCTTTAATCATAATTTAAAGAAGTGACTTTTGGTTATCCATAAATTGAGGACAAGTTATGAACACCATCATTTCAACTAAGATCAAGAATTAAACACACGTGATGGTTACACATAATTCCTATGATCTTCTAAAATCTCATAAGAACACAAATTCATGTCAAGCAATTTCAAGAAATCATATGAACATATATAATACTTTGAAATTGTTAAAAGTCATGTAAAATGGATTAACATGATCATTATCATTTTGAAAAACAGATTTTACAAGTCCAAAACAGATTGGGATAATGATTTTAATCCATTTCCAGCAACAAAACACGAAAAGACTGCCCAACACACACCTACTCGTCGAGTGCACGATCCTACTCGACGAGTAGGATGAATTTGTACATGGACTCCGCGAGTCCTCCCCATGAGCAGAATTTTCGATTTTCAAGCAGTTTTGCATCAAGTATACAGAAAACAATCCTATGCTCTGATACCACTGATGGGTTTTGAGCATTCTAACACTTCCTAAGTGTACATGCAACCCTAATAACCTTGAATCTATGTTTTCTCTATATACATGCAAATTTCTTATTCAAGGATATATCCTAACTAGCATGGCATGGGGATTACATAAAATATAAAACTAGTAGAAATACCTACCTTGTTGTTGCTTGGATTCCTTCAAGACTTTGTGAGCCTGGCACCCCAAATGTTGTGCCTCAAATGCTTCACACAACACCACAAAACTTGGAATAACTTGAGAGAATACTTCTAGCACTCAAAATCGGTTATGCCCTCTCTAGTAACCTTACTAGCTACGATTTTACTAGCCAAAGGGTTCCTTTTATAGTGGTGTCATAATTAGGGTTTCATTAAGAAGACCCATAATTGTCATGACTCTTCATTTATCATGACCCATGGGTTTGTAACTCCCATGGACTATCCATGGAGCTCCAAATGGTTACATCCATAACCCATAAACCATGGATCATTAATCCACCATAAAAGAATTGATGATTGTCATAATCAACCCTATATATTTAATTAGTCTCACTTTGAACACCAAATTAATACTAGATTAATACTTGATCAAATACTAATTAAATAATAGTATTATTAATATATTAGAACTTATAATATATTAATAATCATAAGTTCCTTATTCTCTCATTTAGTCTATCCAAGTATTGCAATGCCATGCAACCCAAATGGACCATGCCGGATCGGATCAAGTACATACCAAATAAATTTATGGAATTAGACACTATATCCAACAAAAACTACACTAACTCTTGAATATTTGTTTGTCAAGAAATGTTTATTGACAAGAGAATCTTATATGTCAAGGAGTCAGTGGGAGTCCAAATGGTCTTGAAAGGTTTCGAGAACAAATCAAAATAAACCTTATCGGTCATCACTAGCACACGAGTTGAGGTTTACAACCTATCGTGTTGACATTATTTTGTTTCTATGCCGTTCCAATTAAGTTAATTATGCATGTGAGTTCTATGAGTTCTCATTTGAATGCATAAAGGGAAACGACCTTGATCAATGAAAAGTACATTGATAGGAAAGGGTGAGTTGCTTAACTACTTGGAAGACATGGTGGGCAGCTGTGTTACCATAAGGCAAAGAAATCAAGATTAAGAAAGTTCGGTCCATATGAGTTTGAATTTGTCGTAAACTTTAGTTTTGAAAAATTCACATGGACAGGAACACATACACCATTAAAATTTAAGTGTCATAAGATTCCCTCTTTCATGAAAATGACTGTGAGGAAATACTTTCACTAAGAGAGATTTTAAAGGATAGTGATTGTGAAAATTGTATTCTCGAATTCGATTATGGTTACGGTATCCCTTTCCATAATTTGAATTGTGAGATTTGGAAATTAGTCTAAATTGCTTAGAGACACATATGAGCTATCTAAGGGAAAGATGTATAAGCTTAGATAAAGGATTATGAAAGCATTAAGTATTAGAAACTTGAACTTAAGAAATTCAATAAGTATTGTTTTGCTGGAAGTTAAGCGGGTTTCTGAATACATTTCAAAGCTAGTGGGAGCATAAGTGTTATGTTTATAATAATCATCATGATAGTGGGAGCATAAATGTTATGATTGTATGATTATTAAGGAAAGTATTGCAAGTTAGCAATATTAATTATAAAAAAACAAGAGTTACCCTTGCAAAGTCGTAAGGGTTGTAAAGTTGTTTTACTATAATTAAGGGAGAGAATGTTATGCTTCATTTCAAATCTAAAGGCTTAGGTTGTGGAATCTTAATAATTTAGTCAAGGAAACATAGTGCGTTCTTAAAAAATCCGATTATGATTACGGCATTCCTCTTCATAGTTCGAATTTTGAGAACGTAGCATATAAAATATTATGGCAGAAGATTGATAAAGTATCGAATCCTCGTGTAAGACATTATGCATCGTGTCCCATATGCTTCGGGTATAGGATTGATTGCAAATTCTATAATATTTGACCATTCTAAAATTTTCCAAATGTCTAGCGCATTTAGAGGGAAAAAGGACGAGAATCGGTTTTGACTAAGATAATTAAACAACTATCAAAGGACAATCCAAAGTTCGCCGAGGATCGGTCGCTTGTGAGTAGCTGGAAGTATAGTATTGGATGGACCATATCGACATTATTATGAATAGATAAGATTCTATTGAGAATGAGTTGTCATATGGTAAGTATGGAAAGATTTCCATATTGGGAATTGGATATTGAAAATCTATGTCTATATTAGAAACTTTATGCAAAAGGATGTTCAAAGGAATGTACTTTGAGTGAGAGACATCATATCTAAGGAATTGTCTTGTAACAATCTCTGATAGAGGACTTTGTAATTTCATTGGAAATAGTGATTGTGACTTTAGTGAAGTGACATTACAAAAGGATCATTGCATAAAATGTTAAAATCTGGCATATTCCATAAGTGGCAAGAATTTGGTATTCTTTAACTTGTGAAAAGGATTGGGAGTTGTGAAATGAGTATGATTGGAAATGTGTTCATTTGATCTATTTCACAAAGTAAGAACCATAGGTAAAAATTGTGTGCATGCTAAGAGCATGGGACAAGTGTAATAATTCAAGCAAGAAGTTGATTAACCGAAACAACAAATAATGAGTAATCGATATGGTGATAAATAAAAGGTGTTTTATTTATACTCAAAGGTTTCAGGCCATATGGGATTAGTATTATTCTTGTGTTTCACTTTGCATGTTTTGACTTTCTGAATAATTTAATTGGTTTAGAACAGTCAAATTATTCGAACGGGCCACAGTCATTCATATGTTGGAAGTAGGGATGAATGAAGACTATCGTGAATTGGTGTGTGGATTGTCTAAAGAGCATTAGAAATAAGCAAATGTTTGTTGCAACGTTCATGAGTTCTTATGAATATGATTTGAGCATTGGATTAAACCCACGCTCACTTGGATCACTTCATGGATTGTTATCACGAGTGATTATTGAGACGATAACATCTTAGATTCTTGAAACCGAGATGTGTGAGTTGTATCTTGCAAATCGGTTGCACATTGATAATATGTACACACACCAGTAACTTGGTGTCATAAAACATATTGTTGTGTGTGATGCGGTGAGTGATTGCAAGCGAGCATTGAATCAAGGTTTATCCGTTCCTTTTATCCAAAGTAGGATAAAAGCAATATCTTTGGGCACCTCGATGATTTAATGATGACAAACGTAAATGTTGGGCCGGGCTAGGGCTAATTTGATTTGTTCAATTAGTCAGTCATCATAAATCGGAAGTCGAGAAATAGTACAAACAGAATGATTATAAATCATGTCTCACGATATCTAGAATGGAGGAATATATGATCCCTTATCTAAAGGACACGCGTATCTGATTGGATCAGAGTTGACAGCGGCTTTGGAAAGCTACGATTGCAGATCAGGATCTGAAGTCATATGCATAATAGTTATTAGACTTATCCAAGTGGGAGATTGTTGGATTAGTGTCTAAGTCCATAACTATTTTGGTATGTACTTGACCCGATGGTGCATGGTCCTTTTGGTTGCCTTCACCAAAGCAACTTGATAGGATGAATTATGGAGAGAAAGGATTAAATATGATTTATTAATATATTATGAGAATAATATATTAAAGGAGAAATCATATTGTTTAATTAATATTAGTCAAGAATTAATAAGAATTAAGTTTGTGACTAAAAGAGATTAATTAAACTTAAGGGACTGGAATTGTAATTATAAGATAATTGCAATTGGGCCATGGATTTCTTTATATTATAAGGATGGACGAATTATATGGGGAAACCCATTAGAAATCGTCTATGGCCTTTAAGGAAAGGAGTCCATGGGTTGCTTAGGTCTTAAGCATCCAAATTAGGGTTAGTACACGTATTGGGCAGCCTCCATCCTCTCTCCTCTTCATCCTCTTGCTTTTTGTGTTTGTGAACCATTAGAGGAGTGACATTTGTGACTCTAAGCTTTCTAAAGTCAATACAAGGAGGAATTGAGATTGTTATTGCTACATAACAATCAAGGTATGATCTAAACCCTTATTATATGTTATATTGATTATCATATGCTAGATCTAGGGTTTATAGTCTTGGATAATTGCATGTACAATAGAGAAACCTAGATCCAAGCATTAGGGTTTGTATGAGCACATAGGATGTTCTTATGACCAAAACCCATCAAATGCATTGGTAACTCGATGTTTTAAAACATGCCTTTGTGTATGATTCAACAAGTAGAAGAACAAGCATATGAGTCGAAGTTTATCTGTTCCTTCTTAGATTAGAAGCGATATCTGGGCCCCTCGATGATTTTGTGTTGACCCATGTATCGGTCCCGGTCAGAACTAATTTGATCTGTTCACTTAATTTCTATGTCAAACAAATCGGAAATCGGGAAACAAACTGCTGGACAAAAAGTAGGACATTGTTCCATGTATTTTTCCGGATGATATCTAGAACAGAGGATTATATGATCACTTATCTTAAATGGAATATCATCATCATCTCAGTTTCGCGAGACCTTAAAAGAGCTACGATTGCTGATCGGTTCCTGAAGTTATTCTTGCATATATACTTATTAGACTTATCCAAGTGGGAGACTGTTGGATTAGGTGTCTAAGTTCATAACTATTATGGGATGTACTTGACCTGATCAGGATGGTCCATTTGGGTTGCATGGCATCATTCAGTTGGATAGACAAAAATGAGAGAAATAACACTTAAGGTTTATTAATATATTATAAGCTCTAATATATTAACAATATTATTTAATTAGTATTGATCAAGAATTAATTTGATATTAATTAAGTGATCAAAAGAAGACTAATTAAATATATGGGTTGATTGTGTAAATCAGTCATACTTGTATAGTGGGCTAATGCTCCATGGATTATCAATTTGGGCTAAAACCCATAGGATGCTCCATGGTGTCTTTGAACCCATGGATCATGGAAATGAAGAGCCATGTGAAATTAGGGTTTACATGGTGTAACCCTAATTATGACACACTATGTAAGCAATATGTTGTTGACCAAAATCGTGACTAGGAAGAAACAAGAGGGCTTAGCCGATTTTAGTAGTGTTCCATTTCTCTCAAGGTTATTCCAAGTGCATTTGGTGTTGTGTGAGACATTTGAGGCATCACACTTAGGGTGCTAGGCTCACAAGGTTCTCAAGGAATCCAAAATACTACAAGGTATGTTTTCTTACTATCTTTTATGATTAAAAGTTCCCTTGTAATCTAGATAGGTTAAGAACCAAGGAAAATCAATTTGGCATGTATCATAGATAAAACATAGATCCAAGGTTTCTAGGGTTGCATGTACACCATAGTAGTGTTAGAATGCTCAAAACCCGACACTGGTATCATGGATTACCAAGATGGAAGCTTTTTCACTCACAAGGAAGGCAAATGAAGAAGAAATCACAAATCTTCAAGCTCCAAGCACCACTCTAAATGGTTCACTTCTTCTTCTCCTTCACGAAGCACCAAAAATCACACTTTAATGCTCAAACTCTCAAGATCTCACTTAGGTTTTGATTTATGGACATGATGGGATGGAGGCTGTCTAAAAATGACCTAGTGAGGCTACCAAGATGTTTAAATAGGGTGCAACACCCTAAAATTAGGGTTTCACTTAATCATACATACGCCATGTGTACCCTTTGTACACCCAACGCATGTGAACCAAAGGCGTGATAAACCCGAGCTAGTACACCAAGCGTACCTCTTAGTACGCCCCGTGTACTACCTTAGGGACCAATTTTTAAAATTTAATTAAGAAGGGTGGAATAACAAACTTACAAAATCCAAGTGTTACATTTGAGGTTTACGTTGAACATACCTTCTAGTTACGTGGGGCGTAATGGTCTTGTCCTGAATACCCTCTCGTTCGTAGTCTAGTACGTTGGTATAAAAGTGGTACGTATGGCGTACTCACCTAATATCTAATTGAGCTATTATGGGCCTTGGGGTTAGTTTCTTTCATCGTGGACCATTGGTTATTGGGCCTAAAGTAGGAAGGGTAAAAGGGACTTTTACCCTATGTGAGAAGGATTATGATTTGGACTTTTAGTTTTGGATTATTAGCCTAAATAGTGATTAGGGTTGGCTTTAACATTGCGACAACCCGTAATTTCAAATCTTGTACAAGTCAATCATGGTCAATGAAGGTGTCCCATCAATTTTGACCCTATTTAGGGGCTGAACCGTGAACTCCTCCTCTCTTCTTCACTTTCAGCCGAAAACACACCCCTCCCCTTTCAAGAACACCAACCCCAAACACCATTTCTCTCTCAAAGATCATCCTTTATCCTTTGAATCTTCTTAGGATATTTCTTGGATCTTCAAGTGTTCTTCATTTCCTCAAAGATCCTTGGGCTGTAAACCCTTGAATCTCCTTGGTTTCATCAGGAACAGCAGGAACCCACACTTGAATTTACAGCCTAAAACACTTGAATCTTCAAGTGTTCATGAACTGTTTACGGTCGTAAACACCGAAGCCCAGCCGTGAACTCCAAGCAATCACTCGGTTTCGCTTCTATCACTTCTTTTGTAAGTATTCCTTACATCCGAGGTTGTTTCCTAAACACCTTTGAGGCTTTATTCACTAACTATATACATATATATCACGTGAAATGCATTTTAGTTATTGTTTTGTCCCGGGAGCTAACTAGTGGAAACAATCATCCTAAATCGAACATTTCGTTGAATCACTCACTTGAGGTGAGTTCATACCCCTACAATTTACCTTTTTAAATGATTTTTAGGGGGGGGGAATACAAGTAGAAAACAATATAATTGTGTTAATCATTTACATCTGGAAACAAAAAAAAAAAAAACAAAAGGATTTCTTATTCTCAAATGTTGTTAAAATCACTTTAAGACTCTTTTAAACTCTTTTTAGATTTCTGCTTATATCAAAATCACATTCATGAACATATTTATTTATAAGTGTAAGTCCCCAAAAATGCTTGTGTATCAATCAGATCCATTTGATGGTGCGGAATCCCAATCAAACCGATGATGCTAGATCAAATAGAAGAGAAGGAGAAGAAAAATAATATGAATCTCAATGTATTGATGAATAGAATGATGATCCTTTACATGAGATTCACACACACTTACCCATACTCTCTTTTATCTCTAGTTTCTCTCACACTTAAGCTCCTTGGTTCATCATCCTTTTTTTTCTCACACCCCTCACCCCTACATATTTACATGAGAATATGGACCGTAAACAGGGTTTACGGTCGTAAAACTGTTTACGCCCGTAAACACCCCCTTGGCTATAAACCTTGGCCATAAACACATAAGATATTACATAAAAACACAATTTTCTAGAAAACAAAGTATAAACCATAATATTGACCCAACAATCTCCCCCTTGGTTTATAGCTTTCTTTTCTTTTCATAAATGACCCAACAAGCTCCCCCTAAGAAGTAGCTGGCTTTTCTTGTTAATCTCATTGGGAACTTGGCTTCAGCTTTAATCTTCGAATTCTTCACAGCTTCAAGATGAACATGATGAATATTCAATAATTGAATTCACCTTGAGTAGTTGGTCATTTCTTCAGAATTTGGCATTGAACGCACGTTGGGTGAGGAGGCTTGATGTACTGATTCTTGAAAAATAGCGCTTTCAGCTTGAGAATCTTCAGAGAGAACATCAGAGAGAACTGAACTTCTAGATCACTTCAACAGGTTTAAGATAGCAGCAGACTGATTGAGGAGGCTTCAATGCAATCTGTCACATAATCTTCAAGTCAGCTTGACCTTTCTTCTGGGATTGACGGATTGAATGTCGAAAGAATAATCTACATTTCTTGCTCCTTCGAATGCGAATTCTTCGATGCTCACGGATCAAGCCTTGGCTCAGAAATATTCGACACAAACTGTCACACCCCCAAACCTGAACGGCGGAATCGTTCGGGGGCGGAGGACGTCATATTCAGTATCATAACAGTTCATAGAAAGGAAAGTACACACCACCATAATATAAATATGTTTGAAAAGTTTACATGATTGTAGGTGTTACATGTTTGCAAAAGAAATCAAATATAAAATGGTGATCCAAAATATGTTACTAACGCCAATGCGTTAGTCTTCAGAAGTAGTTGCTACCTGGCTAGCGGTTTCCTGTGAATACAAGTTATTTCAAAGAAAAAGTGTCAACATTTAAGTTGGTGAGTTCATAAGTAGTGTTTTGAGAAGATGTATGCCATTCGAAAGTGTTTGCATGTTTTCCAGAAAAACCCTTATTTTCTTATTAAAGTATGCAATGCATATGAATGTTCGTGATGTAAATTGCAACTAATTGTACCAAGAAAATCCCTTATTTTCCTATTAGTTGTTTGGTTTGTATACAGGAAAAACCCTTATTTCCCTGACATAGCTGGCAGTCTCTAAGACCGAAAATCGCAAGCAATCGACGTGCTCGAAAGGTGTGGCATAGTTTTACATAGTAAAGCTATACGAAGATCGCACTTATTAGATGAAGAATAGTTTTAATGACTACTCGTTCATAAAAGCATAATACCATAATAATTGTATATCCGATGAGTTTTATAACCATACTAAACATAATATGCCTGTAGCGACGTTCTTCAGGCGTCGTAGCGTTATGACAACTGTCACCCCAAAAGACGGACTGTAGCTAACAGTCAGGGCGCGGGATCATGACTTCCCGTATAGATCTATACACATTTGACACGTTCTCCGAACGGGAGACTCTGGTTATAGACAGGACTTGTTGCATTATTTTCTAATAAAGAAAGTAACGTTTGAAGATATACACGACTCATGGATTCTCAACTAAGTCCGTAATAAGGTAGTAGTTTGTATGCAAAGTTTAACCTCTTTCACAATGTTTGACAAAGCATAATCATAAGTTCTTTGAATGCATGAAATGATTTAGTAAAGAATGTTACCCTTGATATGATGTGTTTGTATGTAAACGTATAAATAAAACATATTTCTATTTATAAACATATTATATCCCAAAGAGGGTAAAGCTGTGTTGTGAGGGGTTTTGTATCATAATAACTTCACCAGATAGTTAAAACAACAGTATGAAAAGTATACCAAAAGGTTAATGTTTCACACGAATTTAGTCATGTGTTAACTTGTATTCCTCCCCAAAAAGAGTATAAAACATTTAAAATGTATTTAAAGAGTGTTCAAAGGGGATATGAACTCACTTGATAGTTTGAAGATTGTGAGGTGGAAAACCGAGCAGAGTTTCGTCTCGGGAAACTGATTTTTCTTGGGATTCTCGGGAATCTCGGGAGTAGAATCGGCCTTCGGGACTTGAGCCAAAAAGACCAGAGCTTCGGGTTTGAACGGACACGGAAAACGAGGAAATGCTGAGAGAGAGAGAAGAGAAATGAACCCTTTCTTTGGAAACCCTCGCATTCTATTTATAGGAAGGCAAGTCTGCCTCGGTACGCGGGGCGTACGCTCGTACGCGCTGCGTACGCGTACGTCATGCATGACCGAAGCCTCGACTGCCTCGGTTCGGATGGGACGGGTTCTTGGGTTATCGGGTCGGATGGGACGGGTTGCTGGGGAGGTGGGTCGGATGGGACGCCGGGTCGGATGGGACGTCGGGTCGGACGGGTCGGACGGGTCGGCTTCCTCGGATATGGCGACGTGGACGATCCGAGGCCAATCCTCTCGGTTACGCGGGGCGTACAGGAGTACGCAGCGCGTACTTCGGAGAAGGACGCTGACTCCTCTTCGGATAATATCCGAATTTTGAATTAAATAATTAATTAATTTATTTAATAAACTTCAAAAATCCATATCTTCTTCATATGAACTCCGTTTTCGATGGTCTTTATATCCACGCGTAGGTGAGACTACGATCTACAACTTTCGTTTAGACTCCGTTGGCAAATTCCAAAATTATTTTTATTATTTATTTTATAACTAATCGTTTTTAAGGAATTTCTTTGAAAAATCATAACTTCCTCATGCGAAGTCAGATTTGGACGTTCTTTTTGTGTACGCTCACGGTTTAATGTTATCTATGACTTTCATTTAGATACCTAAGGCTAAATGTTATCGTATTGAAACTTTGCGTTTTTCGTTTGATCGGTGTTGTCGGTTTTGACAGAAATCTTAGAATGGTCATAGCTTTTTCGCCATAACTCAGATTTTAGTGTTCTTTATTTATTTGGAACCTTTAAGACGATATCTACTACATAGCGTACTCCAAATCAGAGCTTTTGAACAATTCATTTATCGATGATATTCCCATTACATTCAAAAAGGGTTACAAGACTCGGTTTATAATGCCCGGGATAACGGGTTGTTACATCATCCCCCCGTTAAACGGAATTTCGTCCCGAAATTTAATACAAGGTAAGAGTTTTAGGGGCTGAGGAAGAGATGCGGATACTTTTGTAGCATTTGGTCTTCCCGTTCCCATGTGAATTCGGGTCCTCTCTTAGCATTCCATCGAACTTTTACTATTGGAATGCGACTCTGTTTGGTCCTTTTAACTTCCCTATCCATGATCTCGACGGGTTCTTCCACAAAGTTGAGATTTTCGTTTAACGCGATTTCATCGAGTGGAATTACAAGTGTTTCGTCGGACAAACACTTTTTCAGGTTCGACACGTGGAATACTGGATGCACTTTGTTAAGCTCGATTGGAAGTTGGAGTTTGTAGGCCACTGGACCAACTCTCGAAATGATTTCGAAGGGTCCAATGTACCTGGGATTTAGCTTTCCACGCTTCCCAAAGCGTATCACGCCTTTCCAGGGTGAGACCTTCAGTAGCACACGGTCGCCAATCTGGAATTCCAAGGGTTTACGTCTCCTGTCGGCATAGCTCTTTTGCCTATCCCTTGAGGACTTCAGTCGTTCTCGTATTTGCACGATCTTTTCGGTAGTCTCTCTGATGATCTCTGGGCCAGTAAGGGTGCTCTTAGTGACTAGACCTTTTGCCAATTGGGTGTCGCCCACTTCCGTCCAGCACAGGGGTGATCTGCACTTACGGCCGTAAAGGGCTTCGAACGGAGCGGTCTTGATACTAGTATGATAACTATTGTTATAAGAGAACTCGACCAAAGGCAAGTGAATATCCCATGCCTTGCCAAAGTCGATTACACATGCTCGCAACATGTCTTCCAAGGTTTGGATCGTCCTCTCACTCTGTCCGTCAGTTTGAGGGTGGTATGCTGTACTCATGTCCAACCTTGTTCCCATGGATTTTTGCAGTGATTGCCAAAATCTGGAAGTGAACCTGCTGTCTCTATCTGAGATGATGGACTTTGGTACCCCATGAAGTCGTACGACCTCCCGGATGTAGGTTCTTGATAGTTTTTCCATCCTATCGGTTTCCTTGATAGGTAAGAAATGGGCTGACTTGGTTAATCTGTCGACGATTACCCAAATAGTATCTTGGCCATTCTGAGTTTTGGGCAGTTTGGTTATGAAGTCCATGGAAATCTGCTCCCATTTCCACTCAGGTATTTCAGGTTGTTGGAGTAGGCCTGAGGGTTTTTGGTGTTCTATTTTTATTTTGGCGCAAGTTAGACACTTGCCCACATAAGTAGCGATCTCCGCTTTCATGTTTGGCCACCAGTAGAGTTGCTTGAGATCTAGATACATCTTGTCTGACCCTGGGTGTACGGAGTATGGGGTCCTGTGTGCCTCGCTCATAACTACCTCTCTGAATCCCCCAAACTTTGGTGTCCAGATCCGGTTCATGAGGTAGCGTGCTCCGTCACTCTTGATTTCTAAGTTCTTGTCCATTCCCCTAAGGGCCTCACCTGCCACGTTTTCGGGTTTCAAGGCCTCTAATTGAGCTTCCTTGACTTGCGTTGATAGGTGCGAATGGATCGACATAGCTAATGACTTCACTCTCCGGCCTGAGTACTCCTTTCGACTAAGGGCATCGGCTACGACGTTTGCCTTTCCCGGATGATAGCGAATATCGCATTCGTAATCACTGAGTAGCTCGACCCATCGCCGTTGTCTCATGTTGAGCTCCTTCTGATCGAAAATGTGTTGTAAGCTCTTGTGGTCGGTAAAGATAGTGCTCTTCGTTCCATACAAGTAATGTCTCCAGATCTTCAGGGCAAACACTACTGCTCCTAGCTCAAGATCGTGGGTCGTGTAGTTAACCTCATGTGTTTTCAACTGTCTCGAGGCGTAGGCGATGACCTTACCTCGCTGCATCAGAACACATCCGAGTCCTTGGTTTGATGCATCGCAATAAACTACGAAGTCTTCTATTCCTTCAGGAAGGGATAGTATTGGTGCGGTGCACAAGGCTCGTTTGAGCGTTTGGAACGCTCTTTCCTGTTTCTCTTCCCAGTCAAAGGCCACACCTTTCTGGGTTAGGGTTGTAAGAGGCTTCGCTATTCGTGAGAAGTTCTGAATGAACCTGCGGTAGTAGCCAGCGAGACCTAGAAATTGACGAATTTCTGTAGGAGTCTTCGGTGCTGACCAGTTCTCAATGGCCTTAATTTTGGATGGGTCCACGTGGATTCCCTCTTCGCTTACCACGTGTCCTAAGAATTCGACTCTTCGGATCCAAAATTCACATTTCGAGAACTTCGCATAAAGTTTCTCTTTTCTTAATGTCCCTAGAACTTGTCGCAGATGATCGCCATGTTCTTTCTTACTTCGGGAGTAGATCAGGATGTCGTCAATGAAAACGATGACGAACTGATCCAAGTAAGGTCGGCATACTCTATTCATCAGATCCATGAAGACTGCGGGCGCATTGGTCAATCCGAATGGCATCACTACGAACTCGTAATGTCCGTAACGAGTTCGGAAGGCGGTCTTCGGCACATCCTCCTCTAGCACTCGTAACTGGTGATACCCGGATCTCAGATCAATCTTAGAAAAATAGTTCGCCCCTTGCAGTTGGTCGAATAGATCATCTATGCGCGGTAGAGGATAACGATTCTTGACCGTCAGTTTGTTGAGTTCTCTGTAGTCGATGCACATTCTGAACGATCCATCTTTCTTTTTCACAAACAACACGGGTGCTCCCCAAGGTGAGAAGCTCGGTCTGATGAATCCTTTTCCCAGTAGTTCATTCAGTTGACTGGATAGCTCCTGCATCTCTGCCGGGGCTAATCGATAGGGTGCTTTGGCTACTGGGGTAGTTCCGGGAATCAGATCGATTCTGAATTCGACTTGTCTTACGGGTGGTATCCCTGGAAGGTCCTCGGGAAATACATCGGGAAAATCGCATACGTCGGGCACATCCTTGATGTCCCGGACTTCGCGTTTCACGTCTACAACGTGTGCAAGAAATGCGTGACACTCCTTTCGTAAGTGCTTCTGAGCTTGGATACTTGAGATGATTCTAAGAGTGGTACTAGGTTTGCCGCCCAAGACGAGGAAGGTTTCGCCGGTTGGCAGATTAAGGCGAACGGCCTTATCGTAACATAGAATGTCCGCACGATGTGAACTCAGCCAATCCATGCCAATGATGACATCGAAACTCTTAATCGATACTGGCATGAGGTTGATTTGAAAGGGATTATCGTTTAGAGTTAGGGTGCAGTTTAAGTATATCTCTTTAGTGCCTTCAGTTTTCCCGTTGGCCATTTCTACTATGAACGGTTCACTTAATGATTGTGGTATTGGTTTTAGCATGCTTTTAAAGTCGTGACTCACAAAACTCCTTTCCGCTCCACTATCAAACAAAATGCATGCATACGAGTTATCGAGAAGAAACGTACCCGTAACAACAGTAGGGTCCGCAATGGCTTCATCTTGTCCCATTGCGAAAACTCGGCCTCTCCCGCCGATATTCCTGTTGTTTGCCTTCGGGCAGTCCTTGCGGTAGTGCCCTGTGCTCCCGCACTCAAAGCAAGCGCGGCTTACTCCGGCATTAGCAGTGGGAGCGGATTGTTGGGTTGGCTCCTTGCAATAGCGGGCTGTATGACCCTTCTTATTGCACCTGGTGCATTGAAGGCCATGACAGAGACCGTGATGGTGGAAGTTGCACTGGTTACATTTCGGTAGCTTTCCATTGTATGAACTTGTGGGGGCAGAGTTGGTAGGCACAGTAATAGCGTGGGTCGCTATCACTTGTTGTTTCTTGGGGTTTTCCTGGAGGATTTGTCCCCTCCTCTTGTTCCAAGGCCTACTCTGTCCCTGAGCCTCCCTAGGTGGATTTGCGGCTGTTGTGATGGTACTCTGTTTCGCTCCGTGATCGATGAGTCGTTGCGCCAGGCGTTTAGCGCTGTTGTAGGTGATAGGGTTGGAGGCTAGGACATGCCCTTGAATCTGGGGTGACAACCCCCAAATGTACCTTTCGACCTTCTTTGATTCTGGGTTGACCATGGTAGGGCACAAAGCAGCGAGATCGTTGAACCTAGCTGTGTAAGCGACTAGGTCAGACCCGACCATTTTCAAATTCCAGAGTTCCTGCTCAAGCTTTTGCACTTCACCCCTTGGGCAGTATTCTTCCAGTAGTAGTACCTTCAGTTCTTCCCAACTCATGGCGTTAGCGACAGTGAGCGTCACTGAGTTCACATGGCTTTTCCACCAAGTGAGGGCTCGATCTATGAAGGTGCAAGCAGCGAACTTAACCTTGCTTGTTTCTTGGCACGAGCAGATCTCGAAGACCGTTTCGGTCTTTTCGAACCATTGCATTAGTGCAATGACTCCTCCTGTTCCATTAAAAGTTTTTGGTTTAGCGTTAGAGAACTCCTTGTAGGTACATTCTCTTCCTTGGCCATGACCAGTGCCATGATTTGGATGATTCGTGCTGCTTCCCGCCCCTCCATTCCCTTGAGAGTTTATTTGCGAGAGGGCTGCGGTTACCGCTGCTGTGATAGCAGCCTGAACCATGGCCGGATCATAAGCTGGTGGTGGAGGTGGTGGTGGTGCCGTGCCCGGCCTGGGCCTTAAGTTTGGACGAGGAGGCATCTTGCTGCCAAAAGAAAAATATGGAAGAAAATTATAAGTTTTGGCAGTTCAAAGTTGAATGATATTGAGTTAACTGTCTTAAATAGATTAAGAATTTGGTTTGATCAACAACGGGTTTTAAGCTTGATTTATTAATAACGTTTGAATGGATGCCCTTATGAGTTGAACGGAATACACATATTTAAAATCAGAGAAGGGGGGTATGCCCCATATATATAAAACATATAGTCGTGTTACATCCGAGTTTAGACAAAACTTTTTGACCTTTCTAAAGGTCTCCGATTACAGAAAGTTTTAACGAAAAGGAAATTCTTATCCGAAGTCCTAATTTATAACAAAATTTGAAATCCTGGCAGGCACTACTTGCGACGTAGGTTGCGCTTGGAGCTTGACTCCGCATCTGATTGCTTCGATTCCATTAGGCGTCGATCAAAAGCGGCTTGTTGCTCCCTTAACTCGGCTAGGGCTGCAATTATCTGTGCCTGAAATGCCTCAGACTGGAGTTGGACATTATCTTGTATCTTGTCCAGTCTACGGATATCGGAAGTGTGAACCTGCACTTCCACGTTGATATCCCGGAGTCGGCTTGCTTGTACTCCGGACTGATAGGACTGATTGGCTAACTTACCAACCATTACCGGGAGTGCTCGATCAGCCGAACTGCCACCGCGGACATCGTAGAAGTCCCGACACATGCCGTAGGGAGGGCGTATGCCTTGTTGTTGGCTCCAATGATGTAGGTGACTTCCCCAGACGGGAGTGGGTCCTTGGAAGTTCCTCACATGGACAGGAGGTTGAATGGGCGGTGGATCGATCACTTCAGGCTCTGAGTCAGTACCGGAGTCATCACCCAATTCTATGGGTTCCTCATCCTCTTCTGGATCATCTTCGATCCATCCTCCGTTGCCTTGGTTGGGAAAGTAGGGGTCATTGGGGTGGTGAAATCCAGCCATTTGACTGTACGAGAAATAGGGTCGTAAGATTTGAATAAAGTCGGAACATGCAAAACATGTAAGTTAGTTTAAATAGCAACTACTCCTATAGCATTTAAATTATTGTGTTTGATTCTAATAACGGTTTGGTAAGTTTTTAAAATTTGTTGTCCACTGCAGACACCCCTCGGCACACGTTAGTCGGCTCTCGGACAAATATAGTTGATCAGGCTATATCCTTCCCAGTTCCGATTACATGTCCCAAGGCGTACCTGTACTGCACAACTCATTAATAATACTTCTAATATGGTACGATGTGGAACTGTTATTTATTACTAAATGAATGCATGCTTACTTACAAAAACTAAATAGATTTAATTTCAAAAGCATGACTCTTCTCAGAGTGTTTTTGCCCAGTTGAGTTTATAGTTGTATAAAAAAAATGGTTTTGATATACTTAATTCACTATAAACGAAGCTCTGATACCAATCTGTCACACCCCCAAACCTGAACGGCGGAATCGTTCGGGGGCGGAGGACGTCATATTCAGTATCATAACAGTTCATAGAAAGGAAAGTACACACCACCATAATATAAATATGTTTGAAAAGTTTACATGATTGTAGGTGTTACATGTTTGCAAAAGAAATCAAATATAAAATGGTGATCCAAAATATGTTACTAACGCCAATGCGTTAGTCTTCAGAAGTAGTTGCTACCTGGCTAGCGGTTTCCTGTGAATACAAGTTATTTCAAAGAAAAAGTGTCAACATTTAAGTTGGTGAGTTCATAAGTAGTGTTTTGAGAAGATGTATGCCATTCGAAAGTGTTTGCATGTTTTCCAGAAAAACCCTTATTTTCTTATTAAAGTATGCAATGCATATGAATGTTCGTGATGTAAATTGCAACTAATTGTACCAAGAAAATCCCTTATTTTCCTATTAGTTGTTTGGTTTGTATACAGGAAAAACCCTTATTTCCCTGACATAGCTGGCAGTCTCTAAGACCGAAAATCGCAAGCAATCGACGTGCTCGAAAGGTGTGGCATAGTTTTACATAGTAAAGCTATACGAAGATCGCACTTATTAGATGAAGAATAGTTTTAATGACTACTCGTTCATAAAAGCATAATACCATAATAATTGTATATCCGATGAGTTTTATAACCATACTAAACATAATATGCCTGTAGCGACGTTCTTCAGGCGTCGTAGCGTTATGACAACTGTCACCCCAAAAGACGGACTGTAGCTAACAGTCAGGGCGCGGGATCATGACTTCCCGTATAGATCTATACACATTTGACACGTTCTCCGAACGGGAGACTCTGGTTATAGACAGGACTTGTTGCATTATTTTCTAATAAAGAAAGTAACGTTTGAAGATATACACGACTCATGGATTCTCAACTAAGTCCGTAATAAGGTAGTAGTTTGTATGCAAAGTTTAACCTCTTTCACAATGTTTGACAAAGCATAATCATAAGTTCTTTGAATGCATGAAATGATTTAGTAAAGAATGTTACCCTTGATATGATGTGTTTGTATGTAAACGTATAAATAAAACATATTTCTATTTATAAACATATTATATCCCAAAGAGGGTAAAGCTGTGTTGTGAGGGGTTTTGTATCATAATAACTTCACCAGATAGTTAAAACAACAGTATGAAAAGTATACCAAAAGGTTAATGTTTCACACGAATTTAGTCATGTGTTAACTTGTATTCCTCCCCAAAAAGAGTATAAAACATTTAAAATGTATTTAAAGAGTGTTCAAAGGGGATATGAACTCACTTGATAGTTTGAAGATTGTGAGGTGGAAAACCGAGCAGAGTTTCGTCTCGGGAAACTGATTTTTCTTGGGATTCTCGGGAATCTCGGGAGTAGAATCGGCCTTCGGGACTTGAGCCAAAAAGACCAGAGCTTCGGGTTTGAACGGACACGGAAAACGAGGAAATGCTGAGAGAGAGAGAAGAGAAATGAACCCTTTCTTTGGAAACCCTCGCATTCTATTTATAGGAAGGCAAGTCTGCCTCGGTACGCGGGGCGTACGCTCGTACGCGCTGCGTACGCGTACGTCATGCATGACCGAAGCCTCGACTGCCTCGGTTCGGATGGGACGGGTTCTTGGGTTATCGGGTCGGATGGGACGGGTTGCTGGGGAGGTGGGTCGGATGGGACGCCGGGTCGGATGGGACGTCGGGTCGGACGGGTCGGACGGGTCGGCTTCCTCGGATATGGCGACGTGGACGATCCGAGGCCAATCCTCTCGGTTACGCGGGGCGTACAGGAGTACGCAGCGCGTACTTCGGAGAAGGACGCTGACTCCTCTTCGGATAATATCCGAATTTTGAATTAAATAATTAATTAATTTATTTAATAAACTTCAAAAATCCATATCTTCTTCATATGAACTCCGTTTTCGATGGTCTTTATATCCACGCGTAGGTGAGACTACGATCTACAACTTTCGTTTAGACTCCGTTGGCAAATTCCAAAATTATTTTTATTATTTATTTTATAACTAATCGTTTTTAAGGAATTTCTTTGAAAAATCATAACTTCCTCATGCGAAGTCAGATTTGGACGTTCTTTTTGTGTACGCTCACGGTTTAATGTTATCTATGACTTTCATTTAGATACCTAAGGCTAAATGTTATCGTATTGAAACTTTGCGTTTTTCGTTTGATCGGTGTTGTCGGTTTTGACAGAAATCTTAGAATGGTCATAGCTTTTTCGCCATAACTCAGATTTTAGTGTTCTTTATTTATTTGGAACCTTTAAGACGATATCTACTACATAGCGTACTCCAAATCAGAGCTTTTGAACAATTCATTTATCGATGATATTCCCATTACATTCAAAAAGGGTTACAAGACTCGGTTTATAATGCCCGGGATAACGGGTTGTTACACAAACTTCATGAGTCTTATCTATACCTGAAATCACTTTTCAAGACAAAACAAAACTAAAAGAAAACTTAGCACAGAAACAAAAATATTTTTGGATTTTTGATTTTCTGGAACAAGAAATAAAACATAAATAACACTATTTTTGGATTTTTTTAATTTTCTGATTTTTGTTTGTTTTTTTTTTAATTTTTAATTCTCCCCTAATATTTAAATTAGAAGAAACTATGACAAATTTAACAAAAATAAAAATGATATCTAACTTTAAGAGTGATTTGGGATCAAAGTTTTTAGACAACCTTAATCTACTTGTTGGTACCTTCTATCTTCACGTCTTTGTCTGGTCGATCTCCGATATTGTTGTCCACTTAAACACGAAAAGTTGTGACTTATTTAGGACATACTATTTGATACAAGACAAGGTGAACTTAAGTTCCTAGATATTATATCTGATCATAAGTTCCTCGATACTATATCTTAAGGACCATTCAGCAGACGACAAACAGGGATATTGTTGTCCACCTAAATTGAGCAGCGAGATCTATAGACAATCTTTGACTGTTCAGTTTTAATTGTACTGGAACATGTTTCCCGCTTCCTGATATGCCCCAGCCATCAAGAACTTCCAAAGTACTCCTTACACCGGGTGAGCAGACAATCATTCAGAGAGAGAACAGATTTAGATTGCTAATACTTATCATTTTAGAGGGGTTGAGAAGTAGAAGGTTGCATATGCTGTGTACCAGGTCGGATTGGAAGTCACGCAAAGGAGACAACATATGTCTAATAGATAAGAGGAATTTCATATATATAACATGCAGAGAAATAGTCTTGCGTATGTTGTGTACCAGGTCGAATTGGAAGTCACGCAAAGGAGAGAACATACGCACATCGAGGAAAAGTTAAACCACATTTTCAAGTACAGGTTCATTTAATGGGACGAGTGGATTCTCATATATATCTCCCTGCTCAACCTATCCGAGCATCGCATTGTCAGGCTAAACGTATCTAACTAGGTCAAGATTTGTCAAGTATATAAATTTCCTAAGTTCAACTCTGCCTTGTCAAGTCCATTTAGAATCTTTCGTGCCTACCAACACATCAAACCAGAGCAAAGACCCTTCAACTTTGGGCACGTTACGCAGACTCAAGTTGCCTATTATCACATGATCATATCACTTCCCAAAACATCTCCATCAATCACATTTCATAACCAACATATTTTTTTGATTTTCTTATTTTCTAATGTTTTTTTTTTATTTTTGAAAATTTTCTAATTTTTGTTTTGTTTTTATTTCTCCCCTTAAATTTGTGCATAGGAGAGAAACGAAAGTAAATGC
The DNA here is from genome assembly GCF_051521515.1 of Lactuca serriola. Taxonomy (NCBI): domain Eukaryota; kingdom Viridiplantae; phylum Streptophyta; class Magnoliopsida; order Asterales; family Asteraceae; genus Lactuca; species Lactuca serriola. The sequence goes on along the minus strand of NC_136412.1, from coordinate 44,317,638 downwards.
GCAAATTTAAACTATCTTAAAACAAAAATTAGCCTTTAAAGCGAATCAGCTTAAGAAAAACTCAAGAGTATAGAGAAGAAAACTCAAACCGTAAGTCACCAATTGAATTTGCATCCAGAAGGTCTGAGAATAGCACGCGTAATCTCAGTACAGATCTGAAAATTCTTCATGTCATTAAGCACTAACCCCGTTTGTGATATCTTCCTTTCTTCCTTTCTTTCTTTCCCGCAAAAGGACACATACTCTCAAACAAAGGTCTAAATGTTGTACAGTTGAGAGATGTCCCCTATCATGTGCCTGGAATAGCCACTACCAACAAACAGAAGTTTGATGATATGCCTCCATAGCTGCTCCGACACAGAGCGGGATTAGTTGGTCTTTGGAACCCAATCCATTTTAAAATTGGGTCGACCTTTGTCATCCTTGCACGGTACTCTCTCCCATGAAGAAATATTAGAGTCATTAGTTGATATGGGAGAGTGAGCCTTTGGAAACCATTTGTAGTTGGGTTTAACCCATTTCTTTTTCGATCGGATGGTTGGCTCAGTACTTGCTTTGGAACTTGATGTCGGCCGTTGAGATGACTTTGATTTTGGCTTCACGGGAGCATCTCTTGGATTGGACTTCTTGGCCGACATTCCCTTCTTGACTTTGGGATTTTGATTCTTGTCCTTTGGAGTTTGATTCTTGGCCTTAGGAGTTGAATTCTTGGCCTTCTTGGCATTCCATTCGTCAATGTCTGATTGTGATCTCGAGGGGTTTCTTTTGGAGTATTTCCTTCTTGGCGCGTTCTGCTATCCTTGTGCGTAGTAGGGAACGTATGCGCGATTTGGACAATGCCTGGCAATGTGTCTAGGTTTTCCACAGTGAAAACATGTATTTTTCTTCACTATTAAGTTGTTTCTTCCTGCCCCTGGTGGCGTATTCTTGCCTTGTCTCTGATTTTTCCGACATGCACAATTGCAGGAGGCACTCTGTTTCGCTGGAATTGGTGGCTTGTATTTCTCAACAACAAGTTGATCAGAAGCAGTTGATTTCGAAGCAACAGATTCAGAGTTCAAGAAGGTGTTGTTTTGTTCAATGGTGTTCTCCATGTTCTCATCCTCTGCTACTTTACCTGCACATAAAGTAGAAGCATTAGTATTTTCAACTTGAATGCCTCCTAACACAAATCCAGTTCGTTTTCCATATCGAAGATGTCCCTCCCTGTCAATTTCTTCCTGTGTCATAGGGATGGATGTGTAATTATGATTGAAAGGTGGAGGAACACTATCATACCCTAGACCCTTGTTTTGATTATCTTTGAATTTTAATTGGGTTTCAAATAAGGACTCGACTGTTTGACTTGACGCAGTATAGTTTTTGAAACTAACATCTGCTTTTCCACACTTAATTTTCAAGGCGTCGAGTTCTTCAGTTATAGCAGCAAGTTGTCTCTTAATATAGTTAAAATTTTCACACTTGTTGCTATACTCTTCCTGAAGTTTCCTAAAGTCTTTGGTTTTTGCTTCTAATTCAGCCTTCAGGGATTTCTGTCCTTTCCTGAGTTGATATCCTTCATATCTCAGGTCCTCAACTTCCCTTTTTAATAAATCAATTTGTTCCCGAAGAAATTTAATCGTATCTTCACATGATTGAGAACATGAAACTTCACATGAATGAGAACATGACACTTCATTGACTGGGAGGTTTGTGGAACTCATTGTATTTCCACACTTCAAAGCGTCAATTTCTTCAATTATATCAGCTAGACTAAGACGATTGAGATCTTTTGTCTTCTTGATGATAGCCACGTTCATATCCCACGATTTCGGAAGTGCATTCAACAGCTTTTTGGTTGTCTTAGATTTGCTCAAGAAGATCCCAGCTATGTTCATCTCAGTAGTGAGTGTGGTAAATCGCTGCAACTGAGCTTTCAGGTTTTCTCCAGGGATATAATCGAACATGTTGAAATTTTGTCTTAACATCTCCTGACGACTCTCTTTCATGTTTTCAATTCCCTCGTGAACTTTAAAAAAAAACTATTAAAAGCACAACTAGAAGTCAAACTTAAATTTATAAATGCCCTTTGACTATAAACCTCAAAAGTCAACCTTAAAAGTCAAATTTAAAAAATCAAACTCAAAAGTCAAACTTGAAAAGTCAAACCGAAAAGCTAAATTTGAAACTTTAAAAGTCAAAGGAGAAAGTCAAAGGTCAAACTTTAAAAGTTAAAATCAAAATTTTAAGTAAAAAGTCAAAAATAAAAATTTAAAATTTAAAAACTAAAATTTTGGTTGAAAATGGAGCTTAAAAATAAAAGAAATTGATTTTTTGGCAAGAAGTGTAAAATTTACGAAACTAGTGCGATAGGGAAAGGTTAAGTTTAATATTTCGGGGGATTGAAACAAATGATTAGTTGGTCGAGTTGGCTAAGCGCGCTATGTCAATGACCTAGAGGTCGCGGGTTCGATCCCCGCCACCCCCAACTTCGCGTCCCTTTTTGATGAGATTAAAACTTTAATCTATGAAGATCGATTAGATCTTAAACAGGTAAATAATTATAAAAACAACAAGAACACGAAAATAAGAATAAGGCAAGAGTGAATCAATCGTGTCGAATGATTAAAACAAAATCCTCAGAAGAGCTCGATTAAGAACATCAACTGTAGAGGATTGGTAGGTTACAAGAACGATTAAAGAAATCTATAAATTCTATCGTTATACTCTGATCTATCGTTTCAATCATTAACCTAATATGCATGCAAGCATATACTTATATAATAAACAAAATGGGCTCTCGGTTGGACAGGCCCAAAACGGAATACAAACTAAATAAATAAACAGCCGAGCCCAAATGACGCAATCTCAAACTAATCTTCAGCCCAACAATCTCCCCCTTTGCGTCAATTGGAGCGAGATCTTCACTTGTTACTTGGGCCAGCAGCGGAGGCAGGTACCTTCTTCTTCATCGTGTTAAACAGACATTTGGTGAGCGAGAGAATTGTCTGTCTAAGCCTGATGTACCATTGGATCATGTCGTTGAAGTACTTTACATCATCCGCTGAATTCTCTTTACACCTTTTGATGATCGATAACACATGCTCCAGACAAGCAGTGGTGTAAAGGTGTTTGTCAGCTAAAGCAAAGAGACATTTCTGTCCTTCTGCTCTAGTGAACATAACCGAGTTGCGCCTCGGGTCGATCCTGCCCATTTGCATTTGGTTGAGATCACTGGCCGATCCCACAGGAGCTATCTTCGGTTTCTTCTTGAAGACTGTGGCAACCTCCTGATCCATAAGGGCAACCTCCATGATGTAACAGACTAACATCCTTTTGATATGGTCTATAATGGGACCATATTCGGCTTCATTAGTCAAAAGGATATTATGCAAGACAATCCAATCATGAGGATTTAAGTTCGGTAGATCTGCCAGGGAGATATGATGTGCAGTTTTTGCAGATCCTCGAATCACCTTGAGCCGAACGTTTATGAACCTTCCTTCGGTGTAAGGCTTCAGTACCCGAACATTCACTATCTTCTGGGCGATCCAAGTTAGATATTGAGGACGAGCAGCCTTCAGATAGAAGTCGATGAGCTCCCTATCAAGTTCAGCATTTGGATGAGGGACTTCAAAGATATTTGAGAAGGCGTGGAAGATAAACGCCTTTCGAGTCAGCGGCATGTCGAACTGCGAGTCGACAATATTATTGCAGTCGAACGAGATAACCGGCTCGAGCCATAAGATGCTGGGAGTATCTATGGCCTCTTTAATCAAGCGCTCCCGAGTCCAGGCAGGGAAGAGAGTCTTCCTGCTCTCAAGAAGATCGTGGGCTTCCTTCTGCTTGCGTTCGGCTTCTTCAGCCTCTCGCGCCACACGATTAACATCATCATCCACATTGCGACTGTTCTTTCGTTTCAACATGTCAGGAATGGTTTCATCATCTTCATCTTCATCTTCTTCCTCAGCTATATTTTTCCCTTTGTCCTTCACACCCGAACCCGAAGCTTTACCAGTCGGAGGTGGTTCGGTTGTGTGAGTAGCTTTGGAGGAAGGAGGTGGTTTCGATCCGGTCATCTTCTCTTCTCCCCCTTGTTTCGGAATGGACACGAAACTCGGTAAGCCTTCTATTTTGCTGAGAAGGTCCATGGCAGGAGAAAGCTTTTCAGCAAGGGTTCGCCTCACTGAATGGTTGAGAATGGGATCATGTTCTTCTAGGATGTTTGATAAGGCAGCGTGTACATCCGAAACACAAGTCTTGATGACCTCCCTTTCGGATCGAAGAGCTTCAGGTTGTTGTTGTGAGTTGGAAAGCTGCGTGCTCTTGATCTTGAGGGCGGTTGTTTTGCTCGCCAGAACGTCCATCAATGAATTTTCAGCTGCGAGATCCTCCTGAAGCTTAGCGAGGCGCTCGTCGATGGAGGCACGAAGGGCCGAGTGGTCGTCGCTTAGGGATTGGCGAAGTGTAGCGAACGAGGTCAACTCCGTAGAAACAAACTTTGCCAATTGCTGAACAATCGGTTCCAAAGTTGTCTTTGTGGCGTCGGCGCTTTCCTGTAAGGACTTCAACAGGATGGAAGTGTCGGAGAATAGTTTATCGACTTTTTCGGTCGCTGCCTCACAGGCTTTGGTTGAGGCGTCTATGGCGGTAGTGGCTGAGGCTACCAAATCATGTTGATCCCTGGAGAAGGCATCAACAATCTTCTGAAGTGCAGCTTCAGAGAGAGAGGACTGTTGGTTGGAAGATGAGGCGAGAAGTAGGTCAACCTTCTCGTTGAGCTCCTTAAGATGCTTCTTTGTCACTGGAGCATCATCATCTTCATCACTTTGAACCTGAAACGGACTATAGTAGACCGAATCGAAGTTCATGTTATCACCACCAAGAAATGGGTTATCTCCATCAGAGGCATTATCTGGAGATTGTGGAGGTGGTGAAGCTGGGGGTGTGGTTGTTTTGGTCGGTTCAGGTTGAGTGGGTGTGGGGTTAGTTTCGGGTGGTGGTTGAGTGGAGGTAGGTTCGGTTGTATGCTGGGTTTCTGTTTGAGGTGGTTGGGTTACGAGTGGGGTTTCGGTTACTGGTGGTGTTTCGGTTGCAGTTGTGAAAATGGATGGTGGTATAGGGAAAGTGGTTGGAGGAATAGTGGTAGTGGGGATTATGGTTGGAATGGAAGTAGGAATGGTTGGATGAGGTGAAGGAACTGGTGAATTATGAGGTTCTATCTCTGGGGTAGGTGATCGAGGTGGTGTGTTGCCTCATTGAGGGGTTTCGCCTCCTTGAGAGCCGTCCGAACCCAAACTCTCGTATTCTGATTCACTCGAAGAAGAGGGAATAACAAGCTTTCGCTTCGGTTGAGTCTTCCTCCTCTTCGGTTGTGGGGACTGTGCAGCTTTAGGCTGTTTCCTCTTCTTGGGAGAAGAACCCTTAGGAGCTTTGGTCGCTTGCTTCCCTTTGTCCGCCTTTTTGCCCCTGGGAACCGGTTTTTCAGCATCATGGATTGACTTTAGCATCTCCGGTGTAAGTTCCCTAGGACCAGTTGCCCTGAATTCCTTGATCGTCCGGATTAGTCTGCTGTCAGAGGGAACGGCGCCATACATTGTCTCCAGAATCGAGCCAATGAATGAGAATTTAGATGCATCCGAGACGATGATCTTCTTGGTATGAAACGTACCGATTGAAGACATCGATGCACCTGCAGCAGTGGGAACATCGAACTTGTCCATCGCCCACTTTGTTATTAAAATCCAGAACCGGGCCAGCGACCCCTCAGAGTGTCGTGATGATGAAGAAAGGCTCTGGATGAGCTGTTGCCAGAGGACCAACCCAAAATCCAAGTTAACCCCGTTGTAGACAGCATACATGATCGACAAGAAAAGTCGACTAGCACCGTCGGATCCTGAGCTCCGTTCCGACAAGCCCTTGAAGAGGACTGTGAACATGCCGTTCCACTGTGGCGGCAAGCAAGATTTTTTGAATTTTGCGACGGAGGTGAGAACCTCCGTGTACCCCATATTGTAAAACATGTTATACAGATACCCAACCAGAATCGTCTCCAGATTTATTCTCGATGGGTCAACAGCCAACCCTAGCATAGTGCAAAAACGTTGTCGAGAAACAGAGGTCTTGTGTTCAGCAATCTCGAAGAACACCCGCTCGACTACTTTGTCGGAATAGGCAGTCGCATAAACCTGCAAGAGAGACGCCATGGGCACGGACTCGATCCTGGAGAGAGCCGTAGCGATTTGAGAGTACTTCAGGCACTCGATGATCGGCGACATGTAGGAGTCGTACGCCAGAGGGTTGAGATCGATCACCAGGCATTGTTGTGGACGAATAGGAAGGATTTGTGAGGTAGCATGGACTGAGGATGGTTCCGCCATTGTTGAATGTAGTAGAAGAAGAAGATGAACAGTGAAGCTTTTGGGAGTTTTTGCTCTCTAGAAAATCCGGAAGCAGTAAAAAGGTAAATGAGAGTGTAGACTTCCTTTTATAGTGAGGGATTGGAGAGAGAAAAATCGTTTCAAATCTTCTATGCGATGATCACGTAGGAGAGAGAGTGTCAGATCCCTAGGATCACGCCACCCAACAAGCGTCGTTTCAGAAGAAAACTGGTTCAAATCCTCACGCGCCTTTAAGTGCCAGAGAGATGGCGCTTGAAATTTGCACACGCGTCCTTGATGTCAGTAAAAGTATGGGCGTTTCAAATTCACACGCGCCCCCTTTTTACCGTCGTTTGAATTTCAATCCGTTTAACTCCCGCCGAGTCAGCAACCTTTCGTCTTATCTTTTTAAATGGCATCTTTTGAATTAAATACCCACGTGGATTGTTTTTGACCACAGCTTCATAATTAACCACCAAAGTAATAATACAGCCTGGAATAATTAGTAACGGAATTTTGGAAAATCAAAGATTTTCGTGCAAAGAGTGTAAAAGGAAAAGAAATAAAGCAACTCTTTTAAGGATTTCCTGTGATATCAATAATGACACGAAACTGATGATCCCGGGCACGAATCTCTTCCTTCAAGGTCAAGAGAGACCTTAAAGTGTTAATGTGGAATCCCGTGGAATTACGATCAATCACTTTTTAAGAAATGTTGAAAGGCTTCTTTTAATTAGGCTACTTTAGGGTGGCTTTCGCTTTGATGCAACACTTCTAATCTTGAAATAAGAAAGAAAGGGATCAAAGTACTTGTGAGACCAGTGTAGTCTATTGAACAAGTAGGTAGGAATTTATTTTAAATTGGGTTGGAAAAATATAAAATCTCAGACATAAAAAAAAATTAAAAACTGGATCCCGAGGGAAGAAATGTTATGGTGTTTAACAATTTCATAGGAATCAAACAAAATAAAATTTGAGATTTCATGAAGGTACATTCATCAATTCATTGGTGAAAACTTGAGCAAATTAATTGTTCACCGTCAATTCATATTTGGTGTTGAATTTTGGGTTTCACTTAGCTCGTAGTGGCACAAAACTAAGATCATAAACACAGATGTTGTGTAACCATAAACCTCAGTGGTAATTTCTGAGAGTCTCAAGGGTTACGTTGATGAACGAATGTAATGGATAAGTGTAATGGAGATGGTGTAAGAAGATAAAGTACCTCTGCTGCAAAAATAAGGACCAAGCAGAAAAACTCTTAACTCATGTGAGAAGAGAGTGAGGTAGCTCACGATTAGAATAAATGTGTTAGCCTTATTGGGAAGACAAGGTTTGTTTATACCAGGTCATGAAGGCAATTATTCAAAATCTTATGAGGCTAGGGACACATACAGCAGCATGCTTCTAGGGACACTTAATTAATTCAACATTTATATCCCCATAAACGAACGAACGAACACACAAAAAAAAAATATTTTTGGAGTTTTTTGAGATTTATAAATAAAATAAGTAAAAAAAATGAGTTTAAAAAAAACTTTAAAAAATTGAAAAACCGAACCCGAACGTTCGGTTAGTTTCGGTTAGGAAAAATTTTGAAAAACCGAACCCGAGCGTTCGGTTGGTTTCGGTTCCAGAAAATTTTGAAAAACCGAACCCGAGCGTTCGGTTGGTTTCGGTTCAACAAAATTTTGAAAAACCGAACCCGAACCTTCGGTTGGTTTCGGTTCAACGAAATTTTGAAAAACCGAACCCGAACCTTCGGTTAGTTTCGGTTCAACGAAATTTTGAAAAACCGAACCCGAACCTTCGGTAGGTTTCGGTTTTGGAAATTTTTGAGAAACCAAGGGATTTAGACATGCAATTGGAAAATACTTTCAATATTAAGAAAAACAAATTTTGTACAAGAAATATACAACAAAGAAAAACTACCTTTATGGTGATGAGTGAATCAGATGGTTTAACCGAACCTGAACGTTCGGTTAGATTCGCTTCTTACGTTTGAGGTTGAGAGATAGTGTGAGGTACTGACTCTGATTCCATCATACCTAGCCCTTGCAGTATTCTGTTGAATGATGCTTCAGGAAGAGCTTTGGTAAAGACGTCAGCCAGTTGATCAGTGGTCCTTACAAAGTGAACTTCGACGTTTCCATCTTCCACGTGATCTTTGATAAAGTGATACCTTAGTGCTATGTGTTTGGTTTTAGAGTGTTGCACTGGGTTATGACAGATCCTAATTGCACTTTCAGAGTTACAATATAGTGGGATCTTCTTCATATTGAGTCCATAGTCTCGAAGTTGACTCTGGATCCAAATCACTTGGGATGTGCAGGATGCAGCGGCAATGTATTCCGCTTCGGCAGTAGACAACGACACACACGTTTGTTTCTTGGATTGCCAGCTGACCAACTTCTCGTCAAGGAATTGACAGCCACCAGTTGTGCTTTTTCTGTCGAGTCCACATCCTCCAAGGTCAGCATCAGAATAGGCTTGAACGAAGAAGCCTGAGTTGGAAGGATACCATAGACCTAAGGAGGTGGTTCGCTTGAGATAGCGTAAGATGTTCTTCACTGCAAGCATGTGAGGTTCGCATGGGTTTGCCTAAAATCGAGTACAATAACACACAGAAAACATGATGTCAGGCCTGCTAGCAGTAAGATACATTAGTGAGCCTATCATTTGACGATAGAGCGTGATACCGACAGCCGGTTTGTCTAGGGATGGAGTTAGCTTGGTGCCGAATGCCATTGGGACTTTGACTTTTGAGTCTCCCATCATACCAAACTTCGCTAGGAGAGTCTTCGTGTAAGCTTCCTGATTGATAAAGATGCCTTCGGGTCCCTGTCTAATATTTAAACCAAGGAAAAAGTTAATAGGACCCATTGAGCTCATTTCAAATTTAGTCTCCATCAACTTTCTGAATTCAGCTGTTAAGCTGGGATTCGTAGAGCCAAAGATGATGTCATCGACATAAATTTGAACAATCATAAATTTGGGTCAACCAAACCTTGTTTGAATTTAGACATCTTTAAAAATTTTGTTAGCATTTCATACCAGGCTCTCGAAGCTTGTTTAAGGCCATACACAGCTTTATCCAGAATGTAGCAATGATTTGGATATTTTTCGTTCACGAACCCAGGAGGTTGCTCCACATACACGGTTTCTTCGAGTTCTCCATTGAGAAATGCACACTTGACGTCCATTTGGAAAACTTCAAAGTTTTTGTGGGCAGCATAAGCAAGAAATATTCTTACAGATTCCAGCCTAGCTACAGGAGCAAATGTCTCTTCATAACCAATCCCTTCCTCCTGACAATATCCCTTTACTACCAGACGAGCCTTGTTCCTTATTACATTCCCTTCCTTGTCCATTTTGTTCCTAAAGACCCATTTGAGACCAACAACTGAAGCATCTGGAGGAGTTGGAATGAGGCGCCAGACTTTGTTCTTTTCAAATTCGTTCAGTTCGTCTTGCATTGCTTGAACCCAATCAGAGTGATCGAGGGCAGTGTTAACTGTCTTCGCTTCAACTTTTGATACGAATGAGTTAAACATACAAAACTCAACTTTTGAAAATAAGGATGTTTGTTTTGCCTTCAGTTGTGATCGGGTCAGAACCTTTTCAGATACATCACCAATCACTTGAGAGATAGGATGATCTCTGGTCCATTTGGTAAGAGGAGGGTAATTTGGATCAAAGGTTGGGTCTAGTTCAGCATTGATCATTTCTTCTGGCTCAGATTGGCTATCGTAGTCAAGCGTCATATCATCATGCTCCCCCTCGATTGATGAACTTTGAGAAACTTGAGGTTCAGAGGTTTCTTGTGATGCTGGACTTGCAGGCGTTGATGCACCTTCGGTTGGAGAAGCACTTTCGGTTGCTGTTGTAGAGCTTGGCTCCCCCTCGACATTTGAGCTTGGCTTCCCCTCGATTGAAGCATCGTTGGATGGAGGGTCATCATTAGTCGATCCTCCTTCATTCATTCTCCTGGCAGCTTCTTCGACAATTTGCTTCATGTGGTAGACCTTGTTGTCTGCTGCACCTGCTTCTGAGAGAGAAGCTTTCTCTGGTTCGTCAAAGAGCTCCAGAAATTTATCGTATAAATTAGCGATCGAGACTGTGACTTTCCCAGTTTGAGGAAAGATTTCCCCAGCGGTGTCTTCTTTGGCTTGTAGCTTTTTGACATAGCCATCGTCAAAGGTCACGTAATATGTTTCTTCAATTTTTCTTGAACGCTTGTTTAGGACTCTGTATGCCTTGGATGTGAGAGAGTATCCCAGAAAGATTCCCTCGTCGGCTTTGACGTCGAACTTATTGCGGTGTTCTTTAGAATTAAAGATGAAACACCGTGAGCCGAACACGTGGAAAAATTTCACATTAGGCTTTCTGTTATTGAGAATCTCGTATGGTGTGAGCGTGAATCGTTTGTTGAGATAAGACCTATTTTGTGTAAAACAAGCAGCAGAAATAGCGTCAGCCCAAAAATAAAGAGGTAAGGAAGCGAAACTTAGCATAGTTCGGGCAGCTTCACACAAAGATCGGTTTCGTCATTCGACATGTTGTGGTGTGTAGGGAGCTGAGAAGTTGTGACTTATTCCCTTTTCTGCAAGAAATTCTTCAAACTCCCTGTTCTTGAATTCAAGACCATTGTCTCTTCTGATGTTGCGAACGACCTTCTTGAGCTGTACTTCAATCTGCTTGATGAACACTTTCAGCTTATGAGTCGCTTCAGATTTCAGCTTTAGAAAGAACACCCATGTAAATCGTGAAAAGTCATCAACAATAACAAGAATATACTTGCTACCACCGATGCTTTCGATAGATGAAGGACCACACAGATCGATATGAAGTAATTCGAGTGGTTCAACAACTTTTGTGTTAATTACAGATGGGTGACTTTGACGACTCTGCTTCCCCATTTCGCATGCAGCACACAAATGATCTCTGTCGAACTTGAGCAATGGAAGACCCCTAACATGACCTCCAGTGACAAGTTGGTTGATATCTTTAAAGTTGAGATGAGAGAGTCTTCGGTGCCACAACCAGCTTTCGTCAGATTGAGCTTTTGATAACAGACATATAGCTGGGTTTCCTTTGATGGGTTTCAGATTTAAAGGAAACATTTCACCCTTTCGCTCCGACTTGAGAATTACCTTCTTTGTCTTTTTCTCAATAATTTCATAACCTTCATCATCGAATGAGACTTTGAGACCTGTACCTCCAACAAGCTGAGATACACTGATGAGGTTGTGTTGGAGTCCTTCCACATAAGCCACCTTCCTTATAGTAAAGTCACACTTTGTTATCATCCCGTATCCCTTTATGGTGCCGAAAGAATTATTTCCAAACTTGACATTGCCACCATTTGCAAGAGACCTGTATTCCCTGAGCTCCTCTTTCCTCCCTGTCATGTGACGTGAGCAGCCACTATCGATGTACCATTCTTCGTCGTACTGCTCGTCACTTATAACCTGCAAAAATTAAGCAGATTTAGGAACCCAAAGCTTCTTGGGTCCACGTGAGCTTTTCCTGGGAACAGGAACAGTAAGAGAGATATCAACAAGATATGTTCGTTTTATAAGTGTTGTTTCATCTTTCTTTTTAATGGTAAAAACTTTTATTTTATGAGGATTGAGTGTGTTCGGTTTAGACTCTGGTGTGGATTCATTAACCTTCTGTTTGCCCTTTTGTTCAGACGATGAATGAGATTTTCGAGAATGAACAGAATGAGCTTTAGAGCATGATGGAGATGAATTGGTGGATGTAGAAGAATTAGATGATCTAGAAGGAGTGGATTTAGATTGAGAGGACTTCTTGGCAGGAGACTCTAAGTGACCCTTTTGCTTTTGATCATTGGAGGGACTGACCTTAGAGTTTTGATCTCTTTTTACTTCAGAACCGAACCTTTGCTTTCGGTTGGAATCGTTCTCTGAACCGAACCTTTGCTTTCGGTTGAAGTCATTCTCAGAACCGAACCTTTGCTTTCGGTTGGTATTTTCTTGTGAACCGAACCTTGGCTTTCGGTTATTGTGACTCTCAGGTTTTCCGACAGGATTGTTTTCATACTTGAGATTCTTGTCTTGATGTGAGAAGTATGCATTCTGGGATTGCCAGAATTGTCTCCTTTCAGAGAGATTTTTCCTGTATCTTTGGTTCCTTTCTCGTTTGTTATTCCTCATCTGCTTTGGTTGATGATGAACATTAGCTTTCGTTTTCGGTTTCTCCTTGGTTGGTTCATTTTGAACTGTAGGAGTTTCATTTAGCAGTCAGGAAGTAGAGGGAACGTCTTCTGTTGCCGAACTTTCATTCTCCTGAGGAATGTCTTTTGTACCGCTGGTGCTTGGCTCGTCGAAATTATCTGGCTTATTTAAGGGTTCAGGTATGTATCTACATTTACTCATTCAAGAGGTTCTTTCTGATAAGCCCACCGTTTCGTTTGCATTATCTATTGGTGCTGACCAGAAGTACTAATCGCAGTCATCAGCATTGTCTTCGTTTACAATAGCTGTGAGTTCAGCTGTCTGATGTTCGGTTACTCCAGTGACCTTGTATACTTGATTCGGAGTGGTCCTGACCTTTTGATACACAACTGCTTTCTCTGCTAAGATCGGGGACTTTTGTTGGGACAATTGAGCGAACTCCACTGAATTTTCGGAAATTAGATTCTTGTGGTTTTCAGGTTCGCTTTTTATAAATTCTGAGCAGTCAACCGTGTCCTCTACAGAAATTTCACTCATGTTGTCGTCCTCGTTAAGCTCAGATGCATTTTCAACATCAATTTTGTTTTCTGAGCTTACGTTGGCGTTTAAAGAGTCAAATTTTTGTATGGTTTCGGTTCTCAGTTTAAGTCTATCATTTTCATCCAAAAGATTTTTAAGCATGTCCTTGTGGTCCTTGGATTTAATGAAAGATTCAATTTTGTCTAGTCCATACATGTAGGTCGGATTGACATCATCAGATGATATCACACTCTCACAGTTATAAGCTTCGGCATCAATTTCATCCTCCTTAAACTCCAGGAAGGGCAAAATCATGCGATGGATCTTTTGGCCTATTTCACAGTCTAAGTGAAGTTGAGTAATATTAGAATAAAGACATTTTGCAATTAAACAAAAAACATTCCGCTATTTTAACAACTTTAAATTGTCTCTTTGTAAATAAATGTTTTCGTCTTTAATTTTAACTAATTTAGACTCCTTCAACTCGATCCACATGCGCCGCTCCTCACTCTTCGACGACACCCTGCTTAATTGATCAGTTAGATTAGAATTGGTGACTCGAGTTTGAGTTAAGCTACTATCTAGATGAGAAATTCTTGTATTAACATTTTTTAGTTCTTTCTCATATGAGGATTGTGGTACTTTAAATGAAACAAAAACCGATTGTACCTTCTTTATCAGTTCATCAAGCTCATTGAACTGCTGGCTGAGTGGCTTGGCCGTAAAGCACATGTCCTCCTGCACCTTCGATTCGTTGCTTCCACTATCGGTGTTGTATCCCCTCATCTGAGATACATCAGACACCATGAAGCATCTTCCTCCACTGCTCTCCTCCTTTGCCACATAAGCCTTTCCATGAGTAGGCTTCCTCACTTCATCGTCTTCTGAGTCAGTAGACCAAACTTCCACTCTACCGAACTCGTCATCAGCAACCGAACCCTGCACAATAAGAGCATTTATAGAAGGGTTAGCGGTAGACTTCTTCTTTCTCATCTCATCGAGCCTTTTCTGCAGCACAGCTTCCTCATCCTTTTCATCATCCTTTTCAGCCATCTTCTTAAGGACACAATCTTTAGCATAGTGGTTTTTCCCACCACAGTAGTAACAGCTTACTCCAGAATCACCATCAGCCTTCGGTTCCTTCTTGGGCTCTTCAACCTTCGGTTCATTGTTAACTTTTTCTGAACTATAACTCCCCTGCCAATTTCGGTTTTTATTGCTGGGGAATCTCTTCTTTATGAACCTCTTGGGGTTAGACACCATCATAGCATAATCATCAGACTTGAGGTCATACTCTTCCAAGTTAAGGTCTTCATCCTCCACCGCAGCTTTACCTTTTGACAGGAGGGCCAACGAACCAAGGCTTGAAACAACGTTTTTCTCCTGCAGTACAATCTTCTCCTGGGACTTGAGAATACCCACCAGTTTCGCCAGAGAATATGATTTAAACTGCTCATGGGCTTTGACTGTAGACACCACTGCTCTCCATTCAGACCTTAGACCATTTAAGAATGTAACCTTCTGCTCGATAAGCTTCATTTCGATGTCATGCTTGATCATCCTGCTGAGAAGATGATTGAAGCGATCGAATGTCTGGGTCACTGTTTCTTTGGCTCCTTCCCTGAATTCTCCAAACTCCGATAAGAGTAAGGTTTGGATAGAATGTTCAAGATCCTCGTCTGTAGAGTACAGCTCGCGAAGTCTATCCCAAACTTCCTTTGCCGTCGTGCATGAGCTGACCAACCTAAAGGTGTTGGATTGAAGGGCAAATCTAATCAATCTTAACGCCTTGATATCGCACTGGAATTTATCCTTTTCATCTTGTGCAATATCTTTAACATCCTTCAGCAGATCATTGTACTCCTTTTGAGTTTTGATAATCCTGGACGTTGCAGAATGAGAAAAAGGTCCATTAATGATAGCTTCCCATATGAGATATCCATTATCCTCAGATCCTATCACCTAGTCTTCGAAGTGATGCGCCCAGACTTCATAGTCATGGGTATATAGGATTGGAATCTTTGTCGTCGAACCGATGCTGTTGGAAATATTGATAGGATTTGATTGCGATTCGTCCATTATGATCGAAAAAAAAACCTGTTAAAAGATCAGACTTGTAATTACTCAGATTAGGGCAAAACAATAAATATCAAGATACGTCAATAATGAGATGACGGCTCAATAAATATCAGTAATTGCGGAAAAACCCTAATTGAAACCTTTTCACAGAAAAGATGTGTATCGATTACACAGCCTCTTGCTCTGATACCAATTGTGAGATTAAAACTTTAATCTATGAAGATCGATTAGATCTTAAACAGGTAAATAATTATAAAAACAGCAAGAACACGAAAATAAGAATAAGGCAAGAGTGAATCAATCGTGTCGAATGATTAAAACAAAATCCTCAGAAGAGCTCGATTAAGAACATTAATTGTAGAGGATTGGTAGGTTACAAGAACGATTAAAGAAATCTGTAAATTCTATCGTTATACTCTGATCTATCGTTTCAGTCATTAACCTAATATGCATGCAAGCATATACTTATATAATAAACAAAATGGGCTCTCGGTTGGACAGGCCCAAACCGGAATACAAACTAAATAAATAAACAGCCGAGCCCAAATGACGCAATCTTCAAACTAATCTTCAGCCCAACACTTTATTTATTTGAAGCTGCTGAACGATCAAGAGATCCTGCTGAGCTGAGCCGTTCTTCAAGCCGCGCTCCACCAGTTCGATCCGCAAGCCGCCGAGCCAAATTCTGAGTCGAGGCCGGAAACTCCGACGACCCGTTTCCGGCCATAAACTCCGGATCGTAAACCCTTCAAAGACCGTTAAATCTCCTTCAAAGACCGTAAACTCTCCAGAAATCGCTGTTCTTGACGAAAAACAACGTTTTTTTCACCCTTTGTGCTCCAAAACTCGATCAAAAACTCGATTTTAGGAAAAAACACAAAGAACAAACCACCCTTATTATTGCGAGATCGATCCAGAAACACATAAATATCTTCAAAATAAGAGCAAATAGGCTCCAGATCTGAAAAAAATGATTGATACAACCAAGCTCTGATACCAATTGTAAGTCCCCAAAAATGCTTGTGTATCAATCAGATCTGTTTGATGGTGTGGAATCCCAATCAAACGGATGATGCCAGATCAAATAGAAGAGAAGGAGAAGAAAAATAATATGAGTCTCGATGTATTAATGAATAGAATGATGATCCTTTACATGAGATTCACACACACTGACACACACTCTCTTTTCTCTCTAGTTTCTCTCACACCTTAGAATGCACACACTTAAGCTCCTTAGTTCATCATGCTTTTTTCTCACACCCCTCACCCATATATATATATATATATATATATATATATATATATATATATATATATATATATATATATATATACACACACATGAGAATATGGGCCGTAAACAGGGTTTACGGCTGTAAACCTGTCTACGGCCGTAAACACCCCCTTGGTCATAAACCTGACCGTAAATACATAAGATATTACATAAAAACACAATTTTCTAGAAAAGCAAAGTATAAACCATAATATTGACCCAACAATAAGTATGCTTTAACAGACTTAGGACTATTGGAAAATACCGTAACTCATGTTCCTGGTTTGGTTGTGGGCTTAGGGTAGGATCACTAGTCCGACTGTCGGTTAAATCATAGTTATACTTGCTAAATATATGCCTGAATATTAAACCTCATTTTCAAGGAATATACTTAACTCAGTTGCATATGTAGGGCAATTGAATCTTTTCTACAAATCAGTAACAATTCACACAAACATACTGGTAAACTATAATAGGTATAGTTTAGAGGATCACTAGATACTATTTCAAGAATAGAGAAACAATACATGAGTCAATAGATACATACTATTACTATTCATTACAAAGTATACTATTCATTTACAAGAACAAGAAGCAACTTTCATACTATAACAAGAACAAGATAACTAAAATGTGAGATACTATTTTATAGCATGGAAATATTCTTGCTATGTCATGTTTTGTAACAAGAGTCTCCTCGAGGGAGAGCATGAGCTTGTGAAAAGATCTATTGGGATTGACCATCCCACACCTTGTTGCTAGCTACAGTGGGACGTGCAGGTCTACGGGTGACAAATGTCATATCATTTTCGATGCCTAAAGAACGTCGTGTTTTATACTAGTCTATCAAGCATGGTTAAAACCTAATCAGATTTTAACCTTAATTAACAGTTTGGTTTTAAGGTAGTTAAAGCATTCGTAGTGTATTTTATTCAATACTACTGTAAATATTTATTTTCCATTACATTCATACAGTGATATTTTCACATGAGAAATGTATACTATTTTTGGAGTAAAGATAGTTCTACAAATATGGAAAACATACTTTTATACTATTTCATGTACAAACATACATTTTACACCATTTTCAAGAGAACAGAACGTACAAACAGTTGAGTCTTGCTAGAAGACTACTTCTCATTTAATGCAGAAAATATAGGATTTTCTAGGAAAGATACAAACATTTTCACAAGACAGATACAAACATTTTCACTACACAGATACAAACATTTTCACTAGTCAGATACAAACATTTTCATGAAACAAATGCAAACATTTGATACTAAAATACTTGTGAACTCACCAACTTAAATGTTGATACACTCTTTCAAAATAACTTGTATTCTCAGGGAATCAGTAGAGAGGTACACGCGCATAGGTTTTCAGAAGACGGAGCTTGTTCAAGACTCGTCTTTTATTTTGTTATATACATTTTTGGTGTCTTACAACTATTCACATAGCACACATGTATTGACTATTATGTTAATGCAATGGATGTTGTTGCTTGTTTTACTATTGTGTATTGTTATGATACTGTACATGACGTCCTCCGCCCCCGAACGTTTCGGCCGTTCCGGTTTGGGGGTATTATAGATTGGTATCACAGCATTGTTTATAATGAACTAAGTATATCAACCCATAAAAGATATACAACTATAAACACATCGGGATTAAAACACCCTGACCAAGAGTTATACTTTTTAAATAAAACAATTATTTTACTAAAGTATTCATTTATGCATTCATACCAGAACTGTGTCATACTAAAACAGAACAAAAGTATTGTGATTGTTGAACAGCACAGGTAGGCTTTGGGATATATAATCAGATCTGGGATTGATATAGCCTTATCAGCTATATCTATCCAAGAAGTGATTTGCATATGCTTAGGAATTGTTGTGGTGTTGCAACAAGTCTAAACACTTACCAAACTCTACTATAAAGAAACACTAGAACATAACATAAACTTAAAATACTATAGGAGTATTTTGCGGTACTATAATTACTTATGTGAAAACTAAAAATGACCCTTACTAGTAGGTCTATAGTTGCTGAGTTGATACACTTAGTTTATATGTGACCCAGATGTTATAAACTTAGAATTTGTGATCTTCGCTTTACTTCTTGTTCCTTGTTTGGTTGTGGTCTTAGAGTTGGATCACTTATTCGAATGTCTATTTTATCTTAAGTTATATATAACTGGTATGCACTACGTAACTAAAGAAGTAACTGGTAAGGATCATCCTATAAATATCTTTAGTAATACATCTATTTCATGTTTCTTACACCCCTATTCTCGCTTAGATAACATGGATGGATTTCATCTTCCGAGAGACCCGTACTTTCCCGATCAAGGGAATGGTGGATGGCTCGAAGCTAATCCAGAAGAGGATAACGTGATGGTTCCAGTAAAAGTAGACCCCGAGGAGAGTTCTAAGGAGGAGAATGAAGATGAAATTCAAAAAGACTCTGACTTGGAACCCGAGGTCTATAATCCACCTCAAGTTGCCCAAAATCCTAACCCTCAACAGGAATTTTCAAGGCCCAACGCCTTTGTAGGCAGTGAACTTGTGAAGGTGGAGCCACAAACAGGGACAACCACCTCCTTATAATGGAGACCGAAGCTTCTACAACCTGAGCGAGGGAGGCTCAGCTGACAGAATCCTCCTTATTTTGGTTTGTCGTATTGATCGCAATGCTAAATAAGGAAGAGCAACCATCAACCAACTCATGGAAATGCGTGCTAACTCAGGAGTCAATGCAGTTCATCTCCACCATCTGACCAATGACCAGAAGATTACTAGGACTCACACTGACGCACTACAGATGGAACTGAATGCCAGCCAACCAAAGTTAGGGAACTTCGACAGAGCCAAATTGCATTGGAAAGGCATGTATGGGAAACAGAACATCAGCTGGCTGAATCTAGGGAAAATCTAGTACGAACCAGAAAAACACTTCTCACGAGTTGATCATACTTTACTCTCTCTTTTGGATATATATTAAGTCTACTTTTAGACTCTAGTATTATTTTCCTACTTATGTTTAGACCTTGAACTTTCAGTTCGTTAGGTCTTTGTGTTGTCAAAGTTTTCCCTATATTGGTATGTTGTAGACCTATTATGAGGTCAATTCTCCCGAACTCTATACATCTATAATACCAATGATATTGGCAGACACCTAATTCTCTTGGAAAATCACTATCCAATTTCTTTCATCTTGCTAGTAGTAGATCTCTATTGCAAACACTTAAACAATTACATGTTAAACTAGGGTGAATTAGTTCAAGGAACACTCTCATTTTACTTACTATTGAATTGTTACAATTATCTTCATCTTTGTAAACTTATAGTTGAATGATGGCTCCTTGTAAATCAAACAGGCGCAATTCGCCAATAACTCCAACTCAACCACCACCTCCACCTCAATTCGATCCTGTGGTTTTTCAAGCTACAGTGATCACGGCTGTAATGGCAGCCTTAACTCAGATCAACACTAGAGGTACTAGTGGGGGTGGAACAAGTATTAACTCTACCTAAGGAGATAGTCATGGAAACCCTAGGGAGTTTTCATACAAGGACTTCACCGACTGCAAACCCAAAGACTTTAATAACACTAGGGGAATCATTGCCCTATCGTAATGGTTTGAGAAAACTGAGTCGATCTTCGAGATATGCTCCTTCCTAGAAGGAAGCAAAGTAAAATTTGTTTCCTTCACCTTCTCCGACAGAGCCTTCACATGGTGGAATGGCCATGTCAAGTCACTCTCATAGTGGCTAACGCAATGGGTTGGGAGACACTAAAGGATCTTATGGAAAGGGAGTACTGCCCGAGGGGCGAAGTTCAGAAACTAGAATAGGAACTTTGGAGCATTAATATGAAAGGTTCTGACATAGTCGCCTACACGACTAGGTTCAGTGATCTAGTGGCTCTATGTCTAGGGAAGGTCCCCATGGAAAGCAAGAAAATCGAGAGGTGCATCTGGGGACTAGTACCTCCATTTCAAGGGAACGTATTGTCTTCCCTCTACATTCGGCAGTGCCAAGCGATTGGCACAGAGACTCATCGACCATGGAGTCCATCCACAAACAACTACCCATGTTGTCCTAGAGCCAGCCAAAACAAACGACAACAAGAGGAAGTCTTGGTACAGAAAGAAGAACCAGTCAGCATAGAACTCCGCCATGAAACAGCAGATTATGGTTGTTCATGCCGCAACAACCACTGTTGTCCCTGCACCAGCAAAGCAGTACGTCGGGAGTCTGCTAAAATGCAGCAAGTGCAACTTCCATCATAATGGACCCTATGGGGAGATGCACTATGCTAACTGCAACAGGAAGGGGCACACTGCCCGTTCCTGTAAGGAACCAGAAAGACTAATCTCCCAGGTCCCTTGTATAGGAGCAGGACAGGCCTGCTACGGGTGCGGTGAAGTGGGGCACTACAAACGGAACTACCCAAAGGTGGGGAATACTGGCGGAGTAGGGAGAGTTTTGGCTATTGACCATGATGAAGCCGTGGAAGACCCTACAGTGGTCATGGGTACGTTTCTCTTCG
Source organism: Lactuca serriola (assembly GCF_051521515.1). Lineage (NCBI taxonomy): Eukaryota > Viridiplantae > Streptophyta > Magnoliopsida > Asterales > Asteraceae > Lactuca > Lactuca serriola. The sequence goes on along the minus strand of NC_136412.1, from coordinate 44,296,651 downwards.
ATAACTCTTATGCATGCATATTATTTAATAGTGGAGCGGACCGGAGTGTCATGAATCAAAAATTTGCACACTTACTTAAACAATAGCCACAAGCACTAAAAGAAACATTCACCGTAGAAATGACTAACGGGAAGACTAAGACCACTAACGATATATACATAGGATGTACCCTCTCTCTAGATAGCTATTCATTTACAATCAACCTCATTCCTGCCTCTATTAAAAGTTTTGATATCATTATCAGCATGGATTGGTTGAATCTTTATCGTGCTGAGACCCTATGTTTTGAGAATGTTGGGTCAAAAATATGGTTTATACTTTACTTTTCTAGAAAAATGTATTTTTGTGTCTTGGACCGTAAACAACTTGTTGTTTACGGCCGTAAACCCATTTACTGCCCATGTTCACCAAGCCCATATTCCCTAGTGTGTGTGTGTGTGTATATAAATATATATATATATATATATATATATATATATATATATATATATATATATATATAGGTGTTAGGGTTGAGGAGTAGAGAATTGATGAAACACAAGGAGTGTACGGCCAAGAGAGAAACTAGAGAGAAGTTTTGTGTGTGTGAATCTTTTGTATCCGGATCTTCATTCTAATCAATTCATACATAGATTCATCATATTCTTCTTCTTCTTCTTCGCTTCTATTAGATCTGACATCATCCGTTTGATTGGGATTTCGCGCCATCAAACGGATCTGATTGATACACAGGCAAATTAGGGACTTACAATTGGTATCAGAGCTTGGTTGTATCAGTCAATTTTGTCAGATTTGGAGCATAATTTGATCTTATTTTCGAAATATTCTTGCGCTTTTGGATAGATCTCTGAAAAATAAGGGGGGTTTTTTCTTCGCGCTTTTCATAAAAAAGCGTTTTTGATCGAGTTTTGGAGCTTCAAAGTTGAAAAATCGGTGTTTTTGGTCGCAACCTGCGAGGGTGTGGCGGAGTTTGCGGCCGACGGCTAGGGTTTCGGAGTTCACGGCCGGAGTTTACGGCCGGAAACTGCTCACGGTCGCCGGAGTTTGCGGCCTTGGCTCGGAATTCGGCTTGGCGGCTTGCGGATCGAACTTGCGCGGCTTGAAGGACGGCTCAGCTCAGCAGCAGCAAGCTTCAGCGCTTCAATAAAAAAAAGGGGTGCCATTTTGAGAGTGTTGGGTTTCGAACCCGCAACCTCCAGCGCACAAACACAACGCCTTACCATCTCAGCTAGCAAGTTCCTTGTGTCATTCCTCCGAATTTTAAAACATAACCCGTCTTTCTCGCAGCAAGTTTTGCTATTTTGACACTTTTAACCCAATATTCAATTCCTTTTAAATTTTAAATTCCTTTTTCATCCAAAATTTAAAACAAAAATAAAAAAATTATAATAATAAATAAATAAAAATTAAATTAAATTAAAATTAATGTATTTTAATTTTTAACTTTTATTTTATTAACTTTTGACCTTAAATTTTGACTTTGACTTCCATGTTTGACCTTTTACTTTAAACTTTGACTTTTCGTTTAACTTTTAAATTTTCAAATTTAGTTTTTCGGTTTGACTTTTAAGTTTGACTTTTCAAGTTTGACTTTTGAGTTTAATTTTTTAAATTTGACTTTTAAGGATGACTTTTGAGGTTTATAGTCAGAAGGCATTTTTTTATTTTTAGTTTGTCGTTTAAGTTTTATTTTAGCTTCTAGTTGTGCTTTTAATGGCTTTTGAGGTCAACAAGGGAATTGATGACATGAAAGAGAGTCGTCAGGATATGTTAAGACAAAGTTTCAACATTTTCGATTATATTCCTGGAGAAACCCTCGAAACTCGGCTACAGCGATTTACCACACTCACTACTAAGATGAATATAGTTGGGATCTTCTTGACTAAATCTGAGATAAACAAAAAGCTACTGAATTCACTTCCGAAATCGTGGGATATAAACGTAGCTGTCATCAAGAAGACAAAAGATCTCAATTGTCTTAGTATTGCTGATGTAATTGAAGAGCTTGATGCTTTGAAATGTGGAAATACAACGAGTTCTGCAAACATCCCGTCAATGAAGTTTCATGCTCTCCATCTTGTGAAGATACGATTAAACTTCTTCGTGAACATAATGATTTGCTAAAAAGGGAAGTCGAGGACCTAAAATACGAAGGATATCAACTTAGGAAAGGACAGAAACCCTTGAAGGCTGAATTAGAAGCAAAAACCAAAGACTTTAGGAAGCTTCAGGAAGAGTATAGAAACAAGTGAGAAAATTATGACTATATTAAGAGACAACTTGTTGTTGTAACCGAAGAACTTGACACATTGAAAATTAACTGTGGAAAAACAGATGTTAGTTTCAAAAGTTATACCGCTTCAAGTTAGATAGTCGAGTCCTTATTTGAAACCCAATTAAAATTTAAAGATAATCAAAACAAAGGTCTAGGGTATGATAGTGTTCCTCCACCTTTCAATCATAACTACACATCTATCCCTATGACACAGGAAGAAATTGCCAGGGAGCCACATCTTCAATATGGAAAACCAGCTGGATTTGTGTCAGGAGGTATTCAAGTTGAAAATACTAATGCTTCTACTTTATGTGCAGGTAAAGTAGCAGAAGATGAGAACAAGGAGAAAACCATTGAACAATCCAACATCTCCTTGAACTCAGAATCTGTTGCTTCGAATTATGTTACTCCTAACAAACCTGCCATTGAGAAATACATGCCTCCAATTCCAGCGCAACAGAGTGCATCTGGGAACAATAAGAGACAAGGCAAGGATACGCCACCAGGGGCAGGAAGAAATAACTTCATAATGAAGAAAAAGACTTTTTTTTCACTATTGAACACCTGGACACATTGCTAGAAATTATCCTAATCGCACATACGTTTCCTACTATGCTCAAGGCCGGCAGAACGCGCCAAGAGGGAGATACTTCAAAAGAAACCCTTCAAGGTCACGTTCAGACAATGCCGACTGGAATGCCATGAAGGCCAAGAATTCAACTCCCAAGGCCAAGCATCCAACTCCCAAGAACAAGAAGGGAATTATGGCCCAGAAGTCTAGTTCAAGAGATGCTCCTGTCAAGCCAAGACCGGTTAGGTCAAAGTCATCTAGGCAGACGGCTTCAAGTTCCAAATCAAGTGCCAAGGCACCCATCGGATCGAACAAGAAATGGGTTGAACCCGAATATATATGGGTACCAAAGGTGAAAACTCCCAAATCTTCTAATGACTCTAATATTTCATCGTCTTCTGTTTGTGATAAGCATGATATGTCATGGGAGAGAGTACCCTACATTGATGACAAAGGTCGAACCAGTTTCAAAATGGACTGGGTTCCAAAGACCAACTAATCCCACTATGTGTTGGAGCAGCTATGGAGGCATATCATCAGACTTTCTATCTGTTAGCCATATACTGTCTCCTTTGTGTGACTCAAAATCCGACCTGGTACACAGTATATTAACCATTCTCTTCTCAATCCCTCTAAACACCTCAGTTAGTCAAATGTTTCATCCTTTGCGTGATTGGAAGAGATCCGACCTGGATGTACAACATATGCATTCTAAATCTATCTTCTCTCTTAATAATTGTCTGCTCACCCGGTGTAAGGAGTATTCTGAAAGTCCTTGATGGTTGGGGCATGCCAGGAAGCAGGAAACACGTTCTAGTACATTTAAAATTGAACAATCACCAGATTGTCTGTAGATCTCGCTGCTCAATTTAGGTGGACAACAATATCTTTGGTCGTCGTCAGCTGAATGGTCCTTAAGGAATATTATCTAGGAACTTAGGATCACATTGTCTTGTCACTTATAGTATGTCCTAAATTTGTCACAATCTCTCGTGTTTAAGTGGACCACAATACCGGCGATTGACCAGATCTATTCATGAAGGGAGAGGTACTGATAAACGGATAAAGGTTGTCAAAAAACTTTGATCCCAAATCACTCTTAAAGTTAGCTATTATTTTTGTTTTTGTTAAGTTTGTTCGTAGTGTTCTTCTCATTTAAATAAAAGGGGGAGAATTAAAAATAAAAAAACAAACAAAATCAAAAAATTCAAAATCAAAAAAATAGTGTTATTTATGTTTTACTTTTTGTTCTAAGTTTTCTTTTAGTTTTGTTTTGTCTTGAAAAGTGAATTCAGGTGAAGATGAAACTCATGGAGTTTGTGTCGAAGATTTCTAAGCCAAAGCTTCGTCCGTGAGCATCAAATAATTCTCTTCGAAGGAGCAAGAAATGAAGATTATTCTTTCAAAATTCAATCCTTCAACCCCAGAAGCAAGGTGAGGCAGAAATTGAAGATTATGTGACGGATTGCATTGAAGCCTCCTCAATCAGTTTGCTGCTATCGTTGTACCTGTTGAAGTGATCCATAAGATTTGTTCTCTCTGATGTTCTCTCTGAAGATTCTCAAGCAAGCTGAAAGCGCCATCTTTCAAGAATCAGTACAAGAAGCCTCCTCACCCAATGTGCGTTGAGAGTCAAATTTTGTAGAAAAGCTCAAGTGCTCAAGTTGAAGTCATTCATTGAACATTCATCAAGTACATCTTGAAGCTGTAAACAATTTGAAGATAAATGTTGAAGCCAATCTCCCAACGAATATTAACAAGAAAATTCAGCTACTTTTTAGGGGAGCTTGTTGGGTCATTTAGGAAAGAAAGTTATAAACCAAGGGGGAGATTGTTGGGTCAAAAATATGGTTTATACTTTACTTTTCTAGAAAAATGTATTATTGTGTCTTGGACCGTAAACAACTTGGTGTTTTCAGCCGTATACGTGTTTACGGCTGTGTTTACGGCCGTAAATAGGATTACGACCGTAAACCCATTTACGGCCCATGTTCACCAAGCCCATATTCCCTAGTATATATATATATATATATATATATATATATATATATATATATATATATATATATATATATGTATATATATATATATATATATATATATATATATATATATATATATAGGTGTTAGGGTTGAGGAGTTGAGAATTGATGAAACACAAGGAGTGTACGCCCAAGAGAGAAACTAGAGAGAAGTTTTGTATGTGTGAATCCTTTGTATCCAGATCTTCATTCTAATCAATTCATACATAGATTCATCATATTCTTCTTCTTCTTCACTTCTATTATATCTGAAATCATCCGTTTGATTGGGATTCCACACCATCAAACGGATCTGATTGATACACAGGCAAATCAGGGACTTATAGAAAAAGTCGTTCGTCTTAATCTACCAAATAGCGAACCCTTAGTTATCTATGGCGACAAACCAGGCACGAACCTTCGAATCATCTCAAGTATTCAAGCCCAGAAGTACTTACGAAAGGAATATCATGTGTTCCTTGCCCACGTGGTTGACGTTAACCAAAAGGTGAATGACTTAAAGAACATCCCAGAAGTCTGCGACTTTCCCGACATCTTTCCCGAAGATCTTCTAGGATTACCTCCACAACATCAAGTCGAATTCATAATCAACTTAATTCTAGGAGCGACTCATGTAGCCAAATCGCCTTATCGACGAGCACCAGCGGAGACGCAGGCAAGGGTGCAAACGAGCCAAGCTATTCGCCAACTACTCGTGATCGGCTCGTTAAATGCTCGACCTAAAACCAGTTTTAAATGATCCCGAGCTGAGCTTGAGCTTAATATTAAGCTCATTTATTAAACGAGCTCGAGCTCAAGCCTATGTTACTATGCTCGATTAGGCTCACGAGACTAAATGAGCCTTTATATAATATAATATATTATTATTTTCATATATTAAAATAAAATCATATTTGGGAAATTATGGACTTTGGGTATTAGTAAACGAGCTTCTTAATGAGCTTGAGTCGAGCTTAAGCTTATATAAGCACGTCAAACGAAAAATGAGTTGAGCCCGAGCCCAAGCCGATCTTGTATAATTCTTTAAGAGCTCAAGTTGAGCTCGGTAAAAGAAAGCTCGAATCGAGCCGAGCTCGAGCTCGATCCTCGTATACTGTAAATGAGCCCGAGCCAAGCCTGGCCAGGCTCGGGCTCGGCTCGGCTCGTGTGCAACCCTAGATGCAGGAACTATCAGGTCAACTGAACAAACTACTTAGCAAGGGATTTATTAGACCAAGTTTCTCACCCTGGGGAGCACTATCGCGAACTAAACAAACTTACCATTAAGAACTGATACCCTCTACCACTTATAGATGATTTTTTCGACCAACTTCAAGGAGCAAGCTATTTTTCAAAGATTGACCTAAGATCCGTGTATTACTAACTACTAGTTTTAGAGGATGTTGCCAAAACAGCCTTCCGAACTCGTTATGGTCACTACGAGTTTGTAGTGATGCCTTTCGGATTAACCAATGAGCCTGCAGGATTCATGGACTTAATGAATTGGGTGTGTCGTCCTTACTTAAATAAGTTTGTGATATTATTCATCGATGACATACTTATCCACTCACGTAGTAATGAGGAACATAGTCACCACTTATGACAGATCTTGGAAACACTACAAGCAGAGAAGCTTTATGCAAACTTCTCTAAATGAGAATTTTGGATTCAAAGAGTCCAATTCTTCAGTTACTTGGTTAGCGAAGAGGTAATTCATGTGGACCCTTCCAAAATCAAGGCCATCGAGAACTGGTCGGCACCAAGGACGCCTATGGAAATCCGTCAATTCTTAGGCCTCACTAGCTACTATCGCAGGTTTATTCAAAACTTCTCAAGGATCGCGAAACCATTTACTACTTTGACCCAGAAAGGTGTCACCTTTGAACTGGAAGAGAAGCAAGAAAAGGCGTTCCAAATGTTAAAGCAAGCCTTATGCAGCGCACCAATATTATCCCTCCGAGAAAGGATAGAAGATTTCGTGGTATACTACGATGCATCCAACCAAGGGCATGGTTGTGTTCTTATGCAACGGGGAAAGGTCATCGCATATGCCTCAAGACAGCTTAATACACACGAAGTCAACTACACTACACATGATATCGAGCTAGGAGCAGTGGTATTTGCTTTGAGATTTGGAGACACTACCTGTATGGTACGAAAAGCACTATCTTTACAGACCACAAAAGCCTTCAACACATATTTGACCAGAAAGAGCTCAACATGAGACAACGATGGTGGGTCGAGCTACTAAATGACTACGAATATGAAATTCCTTATCATCCTGGTAAAGCCAACGTAGTAGCTGACGCCCTAAGTCGGAAAGAGTACTCAGGTCATAGACTCAAGGCATTGACTATGACAATCCATTCACATCTGTCCACACAAATTAAGGAGGCTCAACAAGAAGCCTTGAAACCTGAAAATGTGGCAGGCGAAACCCTAAGAGGGATGGATAAGAACTTAGAAGTCAAGGGTGACGAAGCCTTATACCTCATGGATCGGGTGTGGACACCAAAACTCGGTGGTTTGAGAGAGGTGGTGATGAACGAAGCGCACCATACTCGATACTCGGTTCATCCAAGTTCAGAAAAGATGTATCTGCATCTTAAAAAGTTATATCGATGGCCTAACATGAAAGCAGGGATTGCTACCTTCGTGGGCAAGTGTCTTACTTGCACCAAAGTTAAGGTAGAATATCAAAAGCCCTTAGGTATACTACAACAATCGAAGATACCTGAGTGGAAGTGGGAACATATTACAATGGATTTCATAACGAAGTTGCCCAAGACAATGGGTGGTCTCAATACCATTTGGGTGATCGTTCACAGGTTAACTAAGTCCTCACACTTCCTACCAATCAAAGAAACCGACAAGATGGAGAAAATGGTCAGAACATACATTAGGGAGATAGTACGACTGCATGGTGCTCCAATATCTATAATCTCTAATAGAGACAATAGATTCACCTCAAGATTCTGGCATTCACTACAAAAGTCCCTAGGAACTATGCTAGACATGAGTACAACCTACCACCCACAACCTGATGGACAGAATGAGAGGACGATACAAACATTAGAAGACATGTTGAGAGCTTGTGTGATCAAATTTGGTAAGGTATGGGATATACATTTGACATTGGTGGATTTTTCATACAACAAAAGCTACCATACCAGTATTAAATTTGCTCCATTTAAAGCCCTCTATGGCCGGAAGTGCAGATCCCCTCTGTGCTTGGCTGAGGTGGGTGACACGCAACTAGTTAAAGGACAAGTTCCTAACAACACTCTCACCGGTCCAAAAATCATCCAGGAAATGACAGAGATGATTGTTCAGATTCGTGAATGATTGAAAGCCTCTAAAGACCAACATATAAGCTATGTTGACAAAAGATGAAAACCTTTCGAATTTCAGGTTAGTGACCTTGTTATATTGAAGGTCTCACCCTGGAAGGCTTGATACGCTTTGGAAAGCATGGTAAGCTAAATCCAAGGTACATTGGGCCTTTCGAGATTCTCGTAAGAATCGGCCCTATAGCTTACAAACTCCATCTACCTCAATAACTTAGCAATGTACACCCTACCTTCCACGTATCCAACCTAAAGAAGTATCTATCTGATGAGAATCTTGTTATCCCACTCGAAAAAATCGAGATCAAAGAGAGTCTCAACTTCGTGGAAGAACCGGCAGAGATCATGGATAGGGAAGTCAAGCAAACAAAACAAAGTCGTATCCCGATAGTGAAGGTCTGCTGGAATGAAAAGAGAGGGCCTGAATTCACTTGGTAGCGAAAGGATCAAATGAAAGGTAAGTATCCTCATCTTTTCCCTTAGTCCATGTATATCTCTCACACTTAAATTTGGGACGAAATTACCTTTAACGGGGGGATGATGTGACAACCCGTGATTTCAAATCTTGTAAAATTCAATCTTGGTCAACGAAAGTCAAACATATCAAACAAAGGTCAAAATTATTCTTTAATTATCATAAATATTGTTACATTAATGAGTTATAGGTGTACAGACCTTGTATTCAAAGGTGTTGTGTGTTTAAGGAGGAAAACATTAGGAACCGAGAACCTTCATCTGAGCCGCAAAACCTCGCTTCTGTGATAAACCCTCAGACCGTAAACGAGGTTCACGGCCGAGAACACTTGGTCTTATCCCTTCGGTGTGGTTTCCAACGAAGACGTCCCATCAATTTTGACCCTATTTTGGGGCTGAACCAGGAACTCCTCCTCACTTCTTCACTTACAGCCGAAAACACACCCCTCCCCTCTCAAGAACACCAACTGCAAACACACTTTCTCTCTCGAAGATCATCCTTCATACTTTGAATCTTCTTATGATCTTGCTTGGATCTTCAAGTGTTCTTCATTTCCTCAAAGATCCTTAGGCCATAAACCCTGTAATCTCCTTGGTTTCACCAGGAACACCAGGAACACACACTTGAGTTTACAACCTAAAACACTTGAATCTTCAAGTAGCCGCGAACCGTTTACGGCCGTAAACACCGAAGCCCAGCCGTGAACTCCAAGAAATCACTCGATTTCGCTTCTATCACTTCTTTTGTAAGTATTCCTTACATCCTAGGCTGTTTCCTTAACACCTTTTAGGCTTTATTCACTAATTGTATACATATATATGATGTGAAATGCATTTTAGTTCTTGTTTTGTCCCAGGAGCTAACTAGTGGAAACAATCATCCTAAATCGTACTTTCCATGGAATCACTCACTTAAGGTGAGTTCATACGCCTACAATTTACCTTTTTAAATGATTTTTAGGGGGGGAATACAAGTAGAATACAATATAATTGTGTTAATCATTTACATCTGGAAACAAACAAACAAAAGGATTTCTTATACTCAAATGTTGATAAAATCAGTTTAAAACTCTTTTAAACTATTTTAAGATTTCTACTTATATCAAAATCACATTCGTGTACATATTTATGTATAAGTATACTTTAACAGACTTAGGAATATACTTAACTCAGTTGCATATGTAGGGAAATTGAATATTTTCTACAAATCATTAACAGTTCAAACAAACATACTAGTAAACTATAATAGGTATAGTTTAGAGGCTCACTGCATACTATTTCTAGAACAGAGAAACGATACATGAGTCAATACATACATACTATTACTATTCATTACAAAGTATACTATTCATTTACAAGAACAAGAAGGAACTTTCATACTATAACAAGAACAATATAACTAAAATGTGAGATACTATTTTAAGGCATTGCAATATTCTTGCTATGTCATGTTTTGTAACCAGAGTCTCCTGGAGGGAGAGCGTGAGTTTGTGTATAGATCTATATGGGATTGACCATCCCACACCTTGCTGCTAGCTACAGTGGGACCTACAGGTCTACGGGTGACAAATGTCATATCATTTTCGACGCCTGAAGAACGTCATGTTTTATACTAGTCTATCAAGCATGGTTATAACCTAATCACACTTTAACCTTAACTAATAGTTTGGTTTTAAGGTAGTTAATGCATCCGTAGTGTATTTTATTCAATTCTACTGTAAATATTTATTTTCCATTACATTCATACAGTGATATTCTCACATGAGAAATGTATACTATTTTTCGAGTAAAGATTGTTCTACAAATATGGAAAACATACTTTTGTACTATTTTGGATAAAAACATACATTTTACACCATTTTCAAGAGAACAGTATTGGATTAATGTCTAAGTCCAGAACTATATTTGGTATGTACTTGACCCGACCCGACCCGACATGGCCCATTTTTGTTGCATGGCATCATGCACTTGGATAGACTAAATGAGAGAAATAAGACACATATGGTTATTAATATATTACAAGTTCTAATATATTAATAATAAGAATAATAATATTTAATTAGTATTGATCAAGAATTAATTTAGAATTAATTATGTGATCTAAAGAAGACTAATTAAATATATGGGTTGACTGTGTAAATCATCCATAACTTATATAGTGGGCCAAACTCCATGGATAATCAAGTTGGGTTAAACCCATAGGATGCTCCATGGAGGTTACATAACCCATGGGTCATGGAAATGAAAGGTCAAGACAATTAGGGTTTACATGGTGTAACCCTAATTGTAACATACTATATAAGCATCATATTATTCACCAAAATTGGCAACTAAAGTGTGAAAAAGAAGGGCTAGCCGATTTCTTGAAGTGTGGATTTCTCTCTAAGTTATTCCAAGAGCATTTGATGTTGTGTGAACCATTTAAGGTGTCACATTTCCGGCACTAGGCACTCAAGCCCCATGGAGTCAAGCTACACTACAAAAGGTATGTATTCTATCTATATTATTACCCAAGTATCTATGATTGTATGCTAGATAGGTTAATACCTTGAAATATTAGCATTTGCATGCATATTAGAGAAAACGTAGATCCAAGGTATTTAGGGTGGCATGTACACCATAGGAGTGTTAGACTACTCAAAACCCAAGAAATAAAACATACAAACAGTTGAGTCTTGCTAGAAGACTACTTTTCATTTAATGCAGAAAATATAGGATTTTCTAGGAAAGATACAAACATTTTCACAAGACATATACAAACATTTTCACTACACAGATACAAACATTTTCACTAGTTAGATACAAAAATTTTCATGAAACAAATGCAAACATTTGACACTAAAATACTTATGAACTCGCCAACTTAAATGTTGATACTCTTTTTCAAAATAACTTGTATTCTCAGGGAATCAGTAGACAGGTACACGAGCATAGGTTTTGAGAAGACGGAGCATGTTCAAGACTCGTCTTTTATTTTTGTTATATACATTTTTGTTGTCATACAACTATTCACATAACACACATGTATTAACTATTCTACTAATGCAATGAATGTTGTTGCTTGTTTTAGTATTGTGCATTGTTATGATAGTGTACATGACTTCCTCCACCCCCGAATGTTTCCGTCGTTCCGGTTTGGGGGTGTGACAAATGTGTTCGGTGTGAGGAGTCGTTGTAGTAGCACCTTACGTTTTATTGCTTGTCATCAAATTTAGGTGAGTCTTTGCACAATGTTTGGCACCACCGGTTGATTGATTATCTTTTATAGGATGCTAGCTGTCTGTGTAAATCTTTCATGTATAGTATGTGTTTGTATGTATACCGGGTGGGGCCCGATGCTAAGTGAGGCCTGATGAATGTGTTGGGTGAGGTCGATTGCATGTTACTGACAGATCTATACTGGGCGGGGCCCAAAGTCGAGTGAGGCCTGATGGATGTCGGGCGAGGTCCATTGTATGGATTCTATGTTGTATTTTTAGAAAACACAATAAGCTTTGTTCTTATGATTTATGTAACACTTGTGTCCTGGTATGTACCTTATGGCCCCTCTATTTTGAAATTATGCATTTTGGTCCCTGAAGTAGTACGCGGGGTGTACCACTTGGTACGCTTAGCATACTCGTGGAAAAGCTAGTACGCGGGGTGTACCACTTGGTACGCTTAGCGTATTGAGTTAAAGGAGATTCGGGACCCACGTCACATATGATGGGCATATGTATGTGTACGTTGGGCATATGTAGACTTAAATGAAACCCTAATTGAGGGTCTTGCACCTTATATAAGCCACCTTATTCTCTAGGGATGGCCTCATTACCAGCCTCTAAAGCCTCCAAAATCCTAAATCGAGTTCTAGCCTCCATTGTTAATCATTTGAGCCTTTGAAGAGAGTTTGGTATTCATTTTTTGCATTTTGAAGGAGTTAGAAGATCTTGAAGTCACTAAGCTTGGAGAGAAGGTCTTGGATCTAGAATGTCACACCCCAAAACCGCGAACGGCGGAAACGTTCTGGGGCGGATGACGTCATGTATAGCATCACAACACAGAAATATAGTAATCAAGCAAACAACGTCATCCATTGCATTAATAATTTATTTTAATACAAGTGTATTCTATACAGTTTATAGACAGCAAAAATGTGAATCAAAATAAAAGATGAGTCATGTAAGTGCTCCATCTTCTCAAAAGATGGCATCGGTACCTGTCTACTGATGACTTGAGAATACAAGTTATTTTGAAAGAGTTTATCAGCATTAAATATGGTGAGTTCATAAGTATTTTAGTGTCGTTGTTTGCATGAAAATGATTGTAAGTATTGAGTGTGTAAGGTTGTAAAAATGTTTGTAACCCTTAGAAAAACCTATATTTTCTATTAAAAGTAGCCTTCTACCAAGGCAGCAAGTGTACTGAATGTTTGTTCATTGTAAAAGTGAGTATTTTTCCCAAACGTGACTATCATTAGTAAAAATATGGTTTTACATTACCTTTCATGTGAGGAGGTCACAAGGTAGATGTAATGGGAGAATAATGAAGTATTGTAGTGTAATAATGTTATAACTATTATTTTACTAACTACCTTAATCCAATTGTTAATTAAATTATAATGTGATGTAATTGTAACCATACTTGATCGACCTAGTGAAACACGACACTCGAAGACGTCGAGATGTTATGACATTCATCACCCGAAGACCTACATGTCCCACTATAGCTAGCAGCAAGGTGTAGGACGGTCAGTCCAGTATAGATCTATACACGAATTCATGCTCTCCCTTTAGGAGACTCTGGATACAAGACGAGCCATGACCGAGATGCCATACCCCGAGGTAGTGCCTCGCATTTATTGCATAGTGTGTATGTAGTGTATGTAGTAGTGCAGTGTATGTCTTTCCTGATCCACATCATAGTGAGTTCTCTAGTGTAGTATATAGTGTGTATGAATAGTATGTATTAGTGTATGTTCTCTATGTCTAGTGAGTAGTATGTTCTCTTTAACTCTCATTATAGTGTGTTCACTTGTATAGTGTAATGTATGGTTTAAAGTATGTATTGACTCATGTATGAACTGACTCTTTGAATGTTACATTGTACTAGAAGTAGTAAGTAGTATATCCCTAAACTATACATATTATAGTTTACTAGAAAGATTGTTTGTATAACTGAGTGTATTGAAATAAGACAGAAAGCTTTTATGTTTATACATATACACATGATATATATAACTAAGGATCAAACGACACTCGGTCAAAAAAATAGGGGATTCTAAGTCCACAACCAAACAAGGAACAGGAAATAAAGTGTATTATTAGTCCTAAGTCCTTCAAACCTTACTTATATAACTATATATGTATTGGACATGATTTGACAATATATAAGTTTAAAGAGTTTTGAAAGCAAATATTTTGAAACTGAAACTAAGTTTTATAAAGAGTTTAACATGTAAAAGTGTTTTGAAATCATTTTGATGTAGTTTTGTTCACAAGACAGTTTAAAGCGTAGTAAATCCATTTGTGTACTAGTTATTAATCACATGTGATTGATATAATAACTAGTATAATTCAACTTTTATTCTCCCCTATAAAAGCATTTAAAAACATATAAAAGGTTAATTAAGGGGTATGAACTCACCTAGAGTGAGTGGTTTGGATGAATGGATGTTATAGGATGCTAAGTGTCAAGTGAAGACTTGAACACACACACACGGATCCTAATTAACATATAATAACACATATATGTAGCCAATTAGTCATTTAACAACTAATTAATCAAGTAAAGACACCCTAGAACAAGGAAAGCACTTTGATTCAAGTGCTAGGAGTACATTAGGGTTGCATCTAAGGGGAGTAACGCTTCTCAAAGGAGTTTATGGTCCAAATGGTAACAACTCATATGTTTACGGCCCATGGTCATTTCCCCATGAGTTGACGGCCGTAAACTCATGCTATTAAGTACCATTTTGTGTTTTGTGGTCTTATAAGTCATAAAGAAGTATCGTTACTTCAAGTCTAAGCCTTAGGAGGTCATGGTGGCACAATTTCACCCCTTTATAGAGTTTACGGCCTATGGACCATTCATCATGGGTTTATGGCCGTAAACCCTATGTATTCTTGGTTTTCTTGATGCTTAAGGTTCTAAACACTTCAAGGAAGTGCTCTAGACTAGTATCCAAGGCTAAGGGAGGGACTAGGGCTCACTTTGTCTCACTTTTGGGGTTTACAGCCCAAGAACATGCCTTGGCCGTAAACACCTTTGATCTTGTGATTCTTTGTGTTTTCTAGTTGAATAAGAAGTGAAACAAGCCTTAAAACACTCTAGGGTAAGAATACTTACAATAAAGGAGCATGTTTTGGTGTTTAAGGTCCAAGAACACTAGTGTGTGTTTCTGGTGTTCTTGGTGTTTTGAAGAACACTTGAAGATCTAAGTAAAAATGAAGAATTCATTGATGAAATGGAGTATAACAACTAGACGATAGGTTATAACAACAAATCAAACAAGGGAAACACTTACATTTTGGAAGATTGGAAGAGAGGGGTTATGATACTTGAGAGAAAACTTGGGAGTTCTTGAACTTGGAAGTGAAAAGTGAAGAGTTTGGGGAGTAAACTCATGCCTTAAGCATGAGTTCACGGCCAAGAGGAGTTTATGGCCCACACTCCCCAAGTTTGGCCATAAACACCTTGTTATGGTGTGAAGTGTTGATTTGTTACACATTAACCCTAGTAGATACATCCTTTTATTTGTTCGTTTGAAGAATAAATATTAAAACACTCAAACTGACTTTAAACTGGCTAAAAATTAGCAGAATTGTATGACTTTTATTTGAAGTGCTTGACTGTATGGTTTGTACAAATAGAAATTTCGGGTTGTTACATAGAATCACCACCCTTTTTGCAAAGCTTTTTAGGTATCAAGTTCTCGTCTTGACTTCTAGTTGTTTAGATCTCTTTTTGGGATGATTTGTCATGTTTTTGGCCATTGGTGGGTGGAGTGTTGAGTTAAGACGTCCAAATGACTTATCTTTTCAGATATAGGGTTATCATGGGCTCCTTAGGCTTAAAGGTGCCAACTTTATGTAGTTTAGGGCCTCATGCATTCATTAAGTATCTTACTAAGTCCTTGTTGAGCTTTAGAGATTCATAAAGCCATACATGGACGTAAAGTTAGCAACTTTACATGATAATCTAGCTCAAGGATGTCAGATCTGCATTCTGGATTGAAGTCTTAATGGGTTAAGAGCTAAATCTATCAATGGTTGATTTGGAAGAGTACGTTGGTTGTACAAGCCTGTACGTGCAGCATACAAGCCTTCAAGCTAGTACGCTTAGCGTACAAGCTGAGCACGCCCCTCGTACTCAGTCAGGTGGCATTTCAAAGATGGGCTTTAGGTTTGGGCCACGTTTTGGGCTAATAAGGTTAAGGTTTAGCTTGGCCATCTGATTTTGGGAGTTTTGTGCCATGATCATTATTGGGCCTTGGGCTAAGGCCCATGAGAGGGGATTGGGCCCAACTGGTCTTGATGGATTATTTAACTTTTGGGCTTATAAGATTGTGGAATTGGGCTTTAGTCTTGGACCAAGCTAGGTTAAGGGTAAACTGGTCTTTTTTACCCCAGGTAGGGATTTTTGGTTATGATTTTGATCCCAAATGTTAATTGGTTTTTATTTGTCAACTGATAGCTCGAGGAGTTGTAAGACCAGCAGTTAGGGATTATTTGGTTCATTCAACATTGCGAGGTGAGTTTCCTCACTGATTTAGCGGGTTGAAGGCACCAATGTCAGCCGATGTTTATGCTATGTTAGTATGCTAGTTGTCTGCGTGACTCTTGCATGTGTTATGTGCTTATATGCTTACCGGGCGGGGCCCAATGACCACTTTGTATGCTATGTATCTTTGTGATTATTTCATGTATATGTGTTTACTTGATATATGTTATATGTATGTTGGGTGGGGCCTAATATGTTTACCGAGCGGGGCTCGATGTCTGGCGGGGCCCGATGTCGGATGGGGTCCGATGCCAGGTGTGGTCCGATGACAGGTCCGGACCCATTATATGTTTATTTGTATGTATGGTATGTGGTATTTTGGGGAACTCACTAAGCTATGTGCTTACAGTTTTTATTTTATGTTTCTGGTACTTCCGGTTCCAAGGGGAAGAGCTCGGGTTGACTGCATCGCACACACCATATGGATTCTGTTTTTGGGACACACTTTGATTTTTATGATGTTTGATATAGTTATTTTTTTGGGGTTGTATGAACAATGTTTTTGGAATATAGTTTTATTCAAATTTAAAATATTAAAATTTTTGGGTTATATTTTTGGGATGTTTCAGTTTAAGTTAATGTTTCAGGTACTTCCGGTTCGAAGGGGAAGGGACCGACTTGATCGCAGCGCATCCACCTGTGTTCATCATTTCTATGATTTTGGGAATTATAGTTCGGTAACGATTTTCACATTGAGATACTTATGGATGATTTTATATGAATACTTGATGGTTTTTTGGTTGACCTAAAAATGAAATTTTTACATATGATTTTTTAGTATGATACAAGTCGATATAGAGCCTTGGTTTGAAGGATTCGAACACACTCTCAAGTATGTTTGAACTCAAACTGAGGATTTGTTAAGTTTTTTATAAAGAAACGATTTTCAAAACTGATCATTGCTAGAAAGAAGGGATGTGAGTACAACCTTTCTTAGTAATGCAGCAACCAGGGTATCACTTCAACCAGTGAACCCCAAACCAAGATTGTTTATCGTGAAGTGTTACATCTCCGTTCGTGAAAGAACTCTTGTAATACGAAATCCCCAACACTGCCAAACTACCCCACCTTAAAACATACAACGGCACCACCAACCCAGACAGCCACATCGATACGTACGAATGGACCATGATGTCCCTCAAACTGGACAGACGGTTCTGGTACACATATTTCCCCACTACCTTAGATGTCAATGCAGGAACATGGTTCAAGACACTGCGACCAGGCAGCATTAGCAACTTCAGCCAGCTGGAATACCTTTTCCTAACCAACTTTCATGCAACTCCGGAAATATAAGGGCGATTGCCACTCAATAAATGGATGCAAACAACAGGAAGGAGAGACACTCAAGTACAACTTTGCCAGATTCACCAAAGCTACACTAGACGTCTCGGGGCATGACGAAGGTCTAATCGCAGGAGCGTTCACCTGGGGGTTGTTTGTAAAGCCTGTAGATCTAGGCTAGTCAATTTAGAGATAATAGGGGTCGAAAATGACTTTTCGACAAAATATTATTTAGAATAAATAATCTTAACCAAGTTGTATAATATGTCTCAAGGGTTCCGTACATATAAAGAACGCCGAAATCCGAGTTATAACGAAGACGTTATGGCCCATCGAAGTTTTATGGCAAAACCAGCACGGCACCGGGAGACGTAAATAGTGAATTTTTGATAAAGGGATTTTTAGCCTTATCGATCCAAATAAAAGTTGTAGTATATGTTAAACCGGGAACATACAAAAAAAAGAACGCCCAAATCTGACTTCGTATGAGGAAGTTATGATTTTTCTAAGATTTGGCATAGCAGTGCACGACCCGAAACTCGAATTTTAGTTCGAGCGGTTTTTGGCTTACGCGACCTAAATGAGAATTGAAGATCTCATTAATAGGAACTCAGCAGTAAAAAGACGAACGAAAACAGAGTCCGTATGTGGAAGTTATGAATTTTACGCGGACATTTAACAGTATAATCTCCTCGTACTGTTAAATTTAAGATTGGTCAAGAATTAGCCAACGGATTCAAAATGAAGTTTGTAGATCTTATTTTTACCTACGCGTGGATATAAAGAACGTCAAAAACGGAGGTCGTATGTGAAAGTTACGGATTTTAGAAGTCGGAAGTGTGATGTGCGAAAATGGGTGATGTGGCACAATCTTGGTCATTGCTTTCTCCCCAAGTCTTGCCACTAGATGGTGACATGAGGCACCATGTTCAACCATTTTCACCCTATAAATTGAACCTCTCCCACCCTCATTTTCTTCACACCTTTCCCATTCTTTCTTCTTTTTACTCTCTCTAGAACCTCTCTCTAGCCCCAAAACCCCCCCAAAAGGCCTAGGGAACCTCCCTAGCACGAGGCGGAAGCCCCGGAGTGCTCGACGGCTCTGAGAGGAAGAGCTTTTCGGCTTGGGAATGCTTCTCCAAGCAAAGCCCAGTTTTCTATAAAACCCGCTGTAAGTGAGCTACACCTACGGTATTTTTAATATATCGTTTATTTAATTATAGTAACATTATTAGGAACATAAAATAAGTACTTGGGCTATTATTATGGGTTATATAAGTATTGTTTAACGCTTATATAATAGTAATAATAGCTAGACTATTAATTAGTCTCGACAAATAATAGACTAAACTCTAATGGTAATAATACTAGGTTTCGTCGAAGGAAATTATTTTTAAGAAGCGAAGCGTTGTGTAACGCCCACGTTTCCAGGCTAGGCATTATTGTTGACGTAATAGTCTAGGTTAACCTTTGTAATTCTTTTGAATTATTAATAATGAAATATTTGAGTGTTATGTGTTTTATGCTTGGTTATGTGGCTTAATTGAACTAAGTATAAAATAAGCATCAAAATTAAAGTGTGAGATAAGCCCGATATCTTTTCATAAAGTTGTAGTGGTCGAAACAAGGATTCTGGAGATATAAGGAATGCCAAAATCCGAGTTATAACGAAGAAGTTATGACATGTCGAAGTTTCGCGACAGAACCAGCACGACGCCGAATGACGTAAAATATGAACTTAAGATAGAGCGATATCTAGCCTTAGTGATCTAAACAAAAGTCGTAGGGTTCGTTAAACCGAGAGCGTGCATAAAATGAACGCCCAAATCTGACTTTGTATGAGGAAGTTATGATTTTCCGAAGTTTCGACTTAGCGGTATGCAGCCCGAATACCAAAATATGAGATCTAGTGATTCTTAACCGAAACAATCTAAATGAGAGTCGAAGATCTCGTCAATAGTAGTCCAACGATAAAAAGACAGACGAAAACGGAGTTCAGATGAAGGAGTTATGAATTTCGAACGGAGTTTTCCTGTCCCGGCCTACTAAAAATAATATATAAGTAATATATTTATAATATATTAAAACTAAATTCAAAATTAGCCAACGGAGTCTAAACGAGAGTTGTAGAGCATAATCTCACCTTCGCGTCGATATAAAGAATGTTGAAAACGGAGTTCATATGCAAAAGTTATAAATTTCTAAAGTTCGGGGCGTGAACCCCAAAGCTGTGTCAGATACCGACGTGGCAAGCAGTGCCACGATGTGGCAGATCTTCTGACACCCCAGACGCAACTTGCGATGACGTATGCAGTGACGACCAAGCCCAGGATGTGGAAAAAGGTGCCACGACATGGAAAGGGCAGATTTTGCCCTATAAATAGATTTGAAGGGCCAGCCGTTTAGGGTTGCTATTTTCTCTCATCTCTCTCCCATTTTACCTCGATTTACGTGCAAGAAATATCCCGAAGCCCCGGTATCATCCCGAGACCCGAAGCGAGTCCCGAAGCCCAAAGATCCCGAGAAGAAAAGAATTTCCGAGCCGAAGCTCTGCCCGCGAGGAGTCCGATTTTTGTGAAGTTCTTCCAGATCTACCAAAGAATACTACTTCTACAAGCCGTAGTGTTGTCTGATCATCTTCTGATCAAGTGAGTGTGTGGTTACTTTCTTCTAATGCATAATTATGAAGTATTTTATGCGAAATACGTGTTATCTGTATATTTTGTTGTTATATGTGTGAATGCATATTCACTTTTTTCTATCTCATGGATATGATTTATTCTCTATGAAATACGTGTTATGTGTATGTGTCTTATCTTTTATCTGGAATGTGTTTTGAATGAACATACTATATAGGTTTTAAACTATGTATAAAAATGTATATTTTATCTACTAAAATGTTGGGTAGAATATGGGTAGATAGTTGTCTTGTGATAAAAAGATGAGAGGCCTCGATGTTTTTGATTTAGTCATCTAGCAGAGTTTAGATGACAACCACAGACTTTTCTAGACAGTCCTGTGGAACGCTAGCAGACTCGCCACCTATAGGTGTTAATGAACTTGGGTGTTCATTCGCTGTACCCCATCCCCCTCATGGTTGCTTTATTTGACTTATATTGCTGAGGAACCCCCGAAGCATATGTTGTCGCCCCGACGAAATATTCTTAGACTAGGTCCCTTATGGTAGTTGTCTTAGGGACGTAAAGTGAGAATAACGGGAATGGGTAATTGGGTTATTATTGGTTAGTGGAATTAAATATAATTATTTATTGTGGGTTGAAAACCCTATATGCTCACCAGGCTCCCAAGCCTGACCCACTCAGTTTCTTTGTATTACAGGTAGTGGGGCCAGAACATAAGTTGGATGACTTGTCAAGTTATTTTTGGATTATAGACCTGTTGTTGTAAATAATTGTTGTAAGGTCTGTATTGAAATGTTTATGCTTTTGGTTTGTTTATCGGAACATGACATCCCGAGTATTGTAATATAATGAAAAATACATTTCTTTAGGAAATGCTTTGGTAAATCTTATTTTATCATATTTTTGTTTTGGGAACAAATTCCGCAACTCTTTCAAATCAAAAGGATTTACTCCGAAACTATTTTAAAAGCATAAATAAAAATCGGTCTTTTATGGCTGTGATTTTGGGGATGTCACACACTGTCTGAGTTCGGAATCACCACCTTTTCAAATGAGTGCATAGTCCCTTTCATGAACATGATTTTAATACAAGTATTAATTAAAGTATTAAATATATGTTAAAGAGTTAAATATTTGTTGAAGATTTATGTATGAGTGCATAGTCCCTTTCATGAACATGATTTTAATACAAGTATTAATTAAAGTATTAAATATATGTTAAATAGTTAAATATTTGTTCAAGAGTTTATGTGTGAGTGCATAGTCCCTTTCATGAACATGATTTTAATACAAGTATTAATTAAAGTATTAAATATATGTTAAATAGTTAAATATTTGTTGAAGAGTTTATGTGTGAGTGCATACTCCCTTTCATGAACATGATTTTAATACAAGTATTAATTAAATCATTAAATATATGTTAAAGAGTTAAATATTTGTTGAAGAGTTTATGTGTGAGTGCATAATCCCTTTCATGAACATGATTTTAATACAAGTATCGATTGAAGTATTAAATATATGTTTATGTGCGAATTATTTGATGTTTCCTGAGATACTTGTTAAAGAACATACCTTATTATATATGCTGATTTAGGATAAAGAGTAAACCTAAATTAATTATGAGGAATATTGGGTAGTGTTTTCTTACGAGTACGAGTGAATTATACTCAGAGAATAAAACCTTAGTATATTTCATTGATCCGGGAGCATGGATTAGACATAGTCATTGTCCCTAGTCCGAGAGTATGGATTAGGCATAATCATTCGTCATTAATCCGAGAGTATGGATTAGTCATTCATCCCTAGTCCGAGAGTATGGATTAGGTAAAGTTGTTCATTTCTGATCCGGGAGTATGGATTAGGTAAAACGGCTAATCTTAGGTCCGAGAGTATGGATAGTCTCGTTGTGAGGATCGACGCGGTGGGATAAGAGTTGTTTATATATATGGTGAAATTGTATATTTTGTGAGTTTTAAACTATATATATATGGTATAATATTGTGGGATTGAAATCCCTATGTACTCACCAGGTTTCCCAACCTGACCCACTCAGTTTATTTATATCACATGTGTCGATATGAAGTCACATTACACTAAGAGATTAAGGAGATATAAATCACTAGTGATAATGAATGTAAGTTCTGTTTATGCTTATGTTTCTATATTGACGATGATATCCCAAATGTTTAAAAATGAATAAAAACACTTTTCTTCGGAAGTGCTTTGATAACGTATTTATCATGTGTTACTGAGAACAAATTCCACAACATTTTTATTAAAAGAGGTACTTTGATTTTTATAAATCATAAACAAAATCGGTCTTTTCTAGCCGTGAAAATGGGGATGTCACATTGTTACCAGGTTTGTTATCTTAGAAGCTCATAGGAAAGCACCCTCGGACTAGAGCCGAACTAAAGGAGCGAGTGGAGCGTTTCCTACGACAAGAGGAAGGCAAAGCGTCAAAGTAGGCATACCTCAATTCCATGACAGCCTCTGTTGGGAGGCGGGGTCACCACCATAGCACCCATCCCGACCCTCAGGGGAGCGGCAAATTCATAGGGCGAGACAGACGACCTCCAGGACGTTTCAGACCCTTTGTTAGGGATGAAAGGTGGGGAAGGCGAGTAGAAGTTTACACGGTCGATGAGAAGCCAGCGGCAAAAGGCACTAAAACGCGATACTACGAGTACCACAAAAGCATGAAGCACGAAACTATCAATTGTGCGGTTCTAAAAATGAAAATAAAAAAAAAACAACTAAAAGGAAACATGATAGAAATCGCCAAGAGCCTACAGGCTAAATTCGACATCGAAAAACCCAAAGGCGCCCCCGGAAGGACAGAGCGCAAGTTGGAAATCCTGACAATTCACCAAAAAAGGGGAAGAACAAAACACACGAAGGGCACATGGAGCATTACGGTGGCAATGCAGGGTTTGACATTCTCCGTACGTGATCTAAGATTGGTCAGTTGGATTGGATACAATGTCATCCAAGGATCCATTCGGGATGTCGTTGTCCACCGAGTATATGTTGACACCGGGAGTTCCGCGGACATCATCTATGAACATTGTTTTCGGCTGCTACCGAATGCCTGGAAGGAAGGACTAAAGCCAGCTATAGGCCAACTCACAGGATTCACTGGGCATATCTTGTGGCCCTTAGGTACGATACACCTACCATTCACGCTAGTCATACGAGACAAAAACAGGCGACAGACCGCTCTGATAGACTTTGTAGTCATACGACACCTGTCAGAACATAACATCATATTCGGACGAACAACTCTACTAAATTTTGGAGCAGTTTCATCGACAATCCATGTGATAGTCAAATTCAGCACAAGTCAAGGACCGGGGAAAATTTTAGCAACACCCTCAAGTGAGCTTAAATGTTACGACATCATGCAGCCAAAAGACATCTCAACCGAAGCCAATAGGCCAAGACCAGACTCATCGGACGGGGGAGAGGCAATTAACAGGGACTACCCAGACCAGCGGGTGATTGTAGGAACAGTCCTCCCTACAAAAATAATAGAAGCGATGCACCAACTCCTACATAAGTACAAACATGTATTCGCTTGGACGCCCACGGACATGGTGGGGTCGACCGAGAAATCATAGAGCACAAACTGATGATAAAGCCAGGAACCAAGGAGGTAAAACAGAAGAAACGGGTCCAAGAAGGGGATCAAAACAAAGCAATAAATGCAGAGGTGACCAAACTAACCAGTGCCGAAATCCTAAGAGAAGTAATTTTCCCTACATGGATCGCCAACCCGGTAATGGTAAAAAAGAACGACAGCAGTTGGTGTATGTGCATAGATTACTCAGATATCAACAAGGTGTGCCCTAAAAACTGCTACCCGTTGACAGAGATAGTCCAGAAGGTAGAGTCTCTACAAGGATTCCAGTGGAAATATTTCCTAGGCGCATACAAAGGGTATCACCAAATTCTAATGAAAAAAAGACGAGGAGAAAACAACGTTCTATAAGGATCATGGCACGTTCTGCTATACGAAAATGTGGTTCAGGCTAAAAAGCGTCGAAGCAACTTACCAGCGACTCATCGACTCTTTGTTCTCTGGTCAAATCGGTCGTAATATCGAAGTATACGTCGAAGACATGGTCATCAAAAGCCCGAACGAACAGAAGTTGCTACAAGATGTAGAAGAGACACTACAAACCTTGGAAAGAGCTAAGATGAAATTAAACCCCGCCAAATGCACCTTCGAGGTGGAAGAAGGACAATTCATGGGGTATTACGTGACAAAGGAGGGAATTCATCCAAGCCCAAAAAAATAAGTGAGCTCAAGGAAACACCTTCACCCAACACGCTAAGAGACGCGCAAGGTTTGAACGTAAAGCTAACAACGCTCAACCGATTCATCTCCAAGTCAGCCGAAAAGGCCATACCGTTATTTTACACACTCAAAGGATGCATCGAGAAGAGCAATTTCCAATGGACACCGGAAGCTGAGTTGGCACTGCAAAAGATAAAAAAAGGCGATGCACGTGCTCCCTACTCTAGCAAGCCCAATACCCGGTGAAACATTGCAAGTCTATCTATCCTCGTTGAAAGATGCCATTTCATCAGTATTGGTAGTCAAGAGGCATGGGCGCCAACTTCCGATCTACTTTGTGACCTGGGCCCTACAAGGAACCGAAGTCAACTACCCAATCATTGAGAAACTAGTGTTTGCCTTAATTTATGCGGTGCGAAGGCTCCACTGATACTTCCAGACTCACCAAATAGAAGTACTGACCATCTGCCCAATCAAACAAGTACTCCTAAAGCTGGAAACGTCTGGCGACTTGCGTAATGGGCCATAGAGCTGGGGGAACACGACATCGGCTACCATCCCAGGGTAAGCATCAAGGGGCAGGCATTAGCGGATTTCCTCCTGGAAATCCCAGGGGAGCTCCAGCAAGAGAAAACCGGCAGAAGGCAACAAGAATGTTCGGAAAGGAAGGTTGACCGACAATGGACCCTCTACATAGATGGGGCTTCCAGCAAAGAAGGATCAGGAGTTGGACTGATTCTAAGTAGCCCTACGGGTGAAGACGTTACATACGCCCTACGATTCAACTTCCGCACCTCCTAAAACGAAGCCGGTTACGAAGCCTTGTTGGCTTGTCTGAGTCTAGCAGTAAAAATGGGAGCGAAAAGGGTTCTGGCCCTAACTGACTCTCGCCTAGCAGACAACCAAGTCTCAAAGGAAGTCGAGGCAAAAGATACACGAATGGAGAAATATGTTAAGGCGGTGCAGCGAATCACAGGCTCACTAAAGAGTTTCACAATCAAGCAGATTCCAAGGGGAAGCAACAGGCGAGCGGATGCCCTTAACAAACTGGCGTCGACATGCTTTGGGCACCTTTCCAAGCTAGTGTTAGTAGAGGTGCTAAAAGAAAGGAGCATTGACGAGCGCTAGTTTGATTTCCTATCAATAGCGCAACCCAACTGGATGACACCTATCATGGATTAACTGCAACATGGTGTACTCCCCGACGACCACGAAGAGGCTCGAAAAACAAGGGTACGGGCCCCCAATACGTAATCTTGGGGGAACACTATACAGGAAGGTCCATACGACTCCATGGCTCAAATGCATAGAAGGCAAGTTGGGAAAGAAGGCTCTGAAGGAAGCCCACACGGGTTCAGTCGGAGCCCATGAAGGAGCACGAGAACTCACTAGAAAAGTACTACGCATGGGGCTCTACTGGCCAGACATACATCAAGATGCTGTCGAGCTAACCCTGACCTATGTAGAATGTCAAACTTTCTTGCCAGTACAAGGAGTACCACCATCAAAGTTAACAAGTATAGTTAGCTCGTGGCCCTTTTATCAATGAGGGATCGATATCGTCAGCCATTTCTCGGAAGCACCAGGGAAAGTAAAAATTTTAGTCGTGATGGTCGACTACTTCACAAAATGGATAGAAGCCAAGCCATTGGCATGCATCACCAGAAAGCAAATAATCATATTCATTTGGAGAAATATCATAACAAGATTTGGGACACCCAAAGTCTTGATCAGTGATAATGGCTTGCAGTTCGCTGAGAATCCCTTTAGAGATTGGTGTAGCGAAAGAGGAATAGAGCAAAGATTCACATCCGTGGCACACCCCGGGCCAACGGACAAACAGAAGTATCTAACAGGACGCTGGTGCAAGGCATCAAGAAACGGTTAGTCAAAGCAAAAGGTGTTAGAACACTGAAAGTGACCCTCTTGAACATTCTTGGAACCGCATCCAACTTACTACCGCAATGAAAGCATCTACCGCAGTCATCCGAAGTCAGAAGACAACAAGTTTTTGTACTTAGTCTATTTTGTCTTTTCTTTACACTTTCTATTTTCCAGTATGCCTTGCATGGCTACTTCTATAGAAGTTATCTTTTGTAATGCTTGAGTCTCTATAAATAGAGTTCACTTGTTCTGAATCAAATATGTATCTTAAAGTATCTTTACTACTTATCTCATAAATTCTCTCCTCTCTCACTTCTTACTATCATATCTGATCATAATCTCTCTTCGGAGCAAGTCCTTGTGACTTATTCACTAAGTTTGATCTCACTTACTAACCTTGGTTTGAATGCATTCCATGTTATGAATCAACTTATGTGTATTCTTGATATAACAATTGCTTTCATTTACATTACTTTACTTTCCGCATCTAACTCACTAACTTCTAACTATTAATATTGTTGTTGAGCTAACAGATCCTTCGAGATTAACTATTCCTTTATATACTTGTTCTTACCATTTTGTTCAAGTGTGTCTCAAAGTTTTTCTCTCAACAATTGGTATCAGAGCCAGAGTGGTTGCTTTTTGAAAATCGGAACTCTGATTTTTTAAAGAGCCCTCTATACCACTAAAGATCATCTCTAAACAAAAATTTCAAATGGCACAATCGTTATCACTGAATGTTTCCAACAATGTTGGTGGTTCCAATCGAGCCCCAATACTGGTTGCAAATGAGTATCATCACTGGTCTCAGAGGATGGAGAGATATCTCAGACGACTTGGTAGACATGTCTGGAGATCTGTAGAGGAAGGACCCCACGTACCAGTCCTTACCCCTGTCCAAACTAATGGAGCCACAACAAGGCTCGGAGGAGGTCAACCAGCTTTGAATCGTCCCACAAAAGATGGTCTAGACAAAATGGAAAGTGATGCTATTGCCTTTTATGAAATCTCTTGTGGAGTTGCTCCTGACAACTTTGACATCATCATAATTTGCAAATCAGCAAAAGAGATTTGGGATGTTCTCAAAAACTTGTATAAAGCTTCAGAGCAGGCTCAAGACAAGAAGCTCACTATAGCAATGATAACGCCCGCAAATTCGGGCTAGTCAATTAAAGGCAATAGGAGTCGAAAATGACTTTTCGACAAAAGGTTATTTAGAATAAATAATCTTAACCAATTTGTATAATATGTCACAAGGTTTCCATACATAAAATGAACGCCGAAATCCGAGTTATAACGAAGAAGTTATGACCCATCGAAGTTTCGCGTCGGAACCGGCACGGCACCGGGAAGCGTAAATAGTAAATTTACGATAGGGCGAGATTTAGCCTTAGCGATCTAAATGAAAGTCGTAGAATATGTTAAACTAAGAACATCGACAAAAAGAACGCCCAAATCTGACTTCATATAAAGAAGTTATGATTTTTCGAAGTTTCGGACTAGCAATGTATAGCCTGAAATTCGAATATTAGATCGAGTGGTTTTTGGCCGACACGACCTAAACGGGAATCGAAGATCTCATTAAGAGTCGCGTAACAAGAAAAATATGGACAAAAACGGACGTTGGATGAAGAAGTTATGAGGATTTAACGAACCAATCCTGTCCCGGCCTGTTAATAATATAAAATTTAAAATCGAGTCAAAATTAGACGACGGAGTCTAAACGAAAGTTGTAGAGTACATTCCAACCTTCGTGTGGATATAAAGAACGTCGAAAATGGAGCTCGTACGCAAAAGTTACGAATTTTTAAAGATTGTACTCGATTTTGCGAGATCTGGTACGAAGTCGCTGACATGGCGTTTTCCCAGCCGTCCGATGATGGTCTCAGAAGTTGCTTCGGATTCGGACACGTAGCTTCTCGCTACGCCCAGCGTCCGGTCTCGTACGCAACATGTTCGCTTAGCGATGCTCGGTCCAGGAGAAGCCATGTCGCACCACCGAGCCTTCGCCACCTGGTCATCTTATCCGAAGTTACGCCCCGCGTAGTGCTAAGCCTCGCACCTATAAAAGGGGTGCGAGGGCAGCCGGTTTTTCACACCAAAATCTTCTTCTCTCTCTACAAACTTTCTCTCTCTAAGTGCTATAAACCCCCCCTAAGCCCTAGATAAAACCCCTAGCTCCAGAGGGAAGCCCCGAGGATCCCGGAGTCCCGAGAAAAAGATCCTTTCGGTTTCTAAACGCTGCTCCAATTAAGTTCCGATTTTCGATAAAATTCGTTGTAAGTGTGCTATGCTTATGCAAATTTTAATATAGCTTTCAAATAACTATAGGAATGTTATTAGGTCCTTAAAATAATTATTTGGGCTATTATTATGAGTTATGTTGAGTGTTATTAACGCTTGTAAAATAATAATAATAGTCAGACTAATTAATTTGTCGCGGTTATCGTTAGACTAAACCCTAGTGGTATTGGTACTAGGTTTTATCGAAGGAATATCGTTTTGAGAGTATCGAAGCGATGTCCAAGTGCTGACTCACCACCTTTCAAGTGAGTGCATAATTACTTTCAGCTTACACATAGATATGAAGTATTTTATATAAAATTCCGTGTTGTGTGTATATTATCTGTATACTTGCTATCTATGCTAGATGAACGTTTTATACATGTTTTCAATGATTTAAATTGTATATGTATTTTATATCTACAAAATGTGTTGGGTAGAACATGGGTAGATGTAATAGTTGTTGTGTGCCAAAATAAAATAATGAGAGGCCTCGTTATAGCTGTTCTTGATGATCTAGTCATCTAGCGGAGTATAGATGACGACCACGGACTATTCTAGACAGTCCAGTGGAACACTAGCAGGCTCGCAACATGTAGGTGTTTATTCGAACTGTGTGTTTATTCGAACTGTGTGTTTATTTGAACTGTGTGTTTATTCAAACTGTGTGAACTATGTGAACTGTGTGCTCACCAGATGTACTCCATCCTCCACATGGTTTCCTTTAGAACTTTCATTGCCAAGGGATCCCCTTAGCAGTAGTGTCCATCCCAATGATAGTCCTTAGACTAGGTCCCTTGTGTTAGATGTTTTAGGGACATAATGTGAGGATAACGGGAATGGGTAATTGGGTTGATTGTTTGATGTTTAAAAATAATAATTATATTGTTGTGGGTTGAAAACCCTATGTACTCACCAGGTTTCCCAACCTGACCCACTCCAGTTTATTTATGTCACAAGTGACGATATGAAGTGACATTACACTGAGAGATTTAAAGAGATGTAGATCACTAGTGTAAATAATTGTAAGTTCTGTTTATGCTTATGTTTCTGTATTAACGATGACATCCCAAACGTTTTAAGATGAATAAAATACGTTTTTCGAAAATGTTTTAATAACGTATTTATCGTGTTTTTCTGGGAACAAATTCCGCAACATTTTTATTAAAAGAAGAACTCTGATTTTTATAAAGCATAAACAAAATCGGTCTTTTCTGGCCGTGAAAATGGGGATGTCACAGTTGGTATCATAGCATTAGTTTAAGCGAACTAGGAATATGGATTTATTTCTAGACTTAAACTTAGAATGCTAAGCGATGATTGTGAGGTGTGAGCACTAGATTATTTTAGGAATTATGCCTAAAATGCTTTTATGTGCAAAATGCTTGTGCATGATACGCTGTTATTTGTTCGGATCTATAGTCTGTTGCTGACCGGATCTAGAAACCTTATGTGTTTAGGATTCTAAGCGTTTAACTATGATATTAGAACTAGCATATAAACGTTTCGGGGTGATAAGGATGATTTAAACATCAATCCTAAGTAAAGGTCTAGATTCACCTTATTCGGTGTATAGATCAAGATGGCAAGAACCCGTAGCGGAAACGTGAATGCAAATGAGAACCGAGATCAACCACCAGTGATTGAGCAAATACCAGTTGTGGTAGCCGCTGCTGAGCCAATAACGATGGCTGGAGTGCAGGCGATGATCCAAGCGATGTTGGATCGTCAAATGGAGGAAACCAGACGTTTGCTCCAGCAAAATCGAGAGGAAGCGACCATTCAGATCGAACAGCCCGAGTTGAACGAAGGGCAGACTGAGGAAGGAAACTACAGTGGGACTGTTGGTCAAGTCTACCCACCAATAGTTCGACAAAACAACCAAGATGACGAAGTCGAGATGAATGGATGCAAGTAAAAGGATTTTCTGACTTGCAAGCCATCGACTTTCACTGGAAAGGAGGATCCGATCGGGGTCATGGATTGGATCTTGGAGATGGAATTAGCTTTCATGACGTGCGGTTGCAAGGGAAAACAACAGACCACATTTGCAGCGCGTCAGTTTCGAGGAGGCGCTGTATGTTGGTGGAATACCTTGGGGAAGACTCTGATCCCCAACAAGCCCCTACAACTAAAATGGGCATAATTTCTGGTGCAATTCAAACGTAGGTGCTGCTCAGCCCAAAATCTGCTCGAGCTAGAAAACCAATTCCTTACCTTGAAGAAAGGAAGCATGTCTGTTGATGAACACACCAACACCTTCACAGAGAAGATGGAGTTCGCCTTACGTCTTGTTCCGGATGAGCTGACGAAAGTTGACAAGTATGCAAAAGGACTTCCATGGGAGTACGCGGTGCCAGTGTGTCAGGCACCTACTTTGGAGGCAGCTATCTGGGCTGCCACGTCGGTTGAGGAGATGATCAAGGGAAGAGCCGCCAACAAGACCGAGGTTGGCGAAAAGAGGATGGTTAAGGGGTCTGCAAAGCCCGATGAGATAAGCAAGACCAGTACCAGGAAGTTTAGAGGAGGGAGCAAAGAAAGGTGGTGCGAGAAGTGCAAAAAGAAACACTCTGGAAAATACGGTGAGGGGCTGACTTGTTTCAAGTGTGGGAAGCTTGGGCATTACACCAACGAGTGTAAATTCAACAAAAGGGTGTGTTACGAATGTAACGAGGAAGGGTACTTCAAGCAAGATTTCCCAAAGAAAGAAGGGGCTACAAAGCCAAATGTGCTGCCAAAACCAAAGGCAAGAGCATTTCAAATGATCCTTGACGAAGTAGCTGGCGATGCAAGGAATCAGGAGTAAGGATGGATATATAGAGATCAAGTTATGAAGAAGCCATATAGATAGTGTCATATGATGTAGCCTATTAGAGGCATAATCTAGGGTGAACTTGAACACCCATGTAATCGTTTCAAGAAATAATATAAAACCTTTGTTTTGTTATCTGATGTGTTAAGTTGTTGTGTGGTTTTCTTGTATGGTGACATGGAAAAACTACGGGACAATACTTAGGACGAGTATGAGTAGGTGTGAATGGTAGTAGAGGCATATACTACCGGAAGCACAGGACTCACACTTGGATCAGGGAAGTCACAAGGTTACCAAGAAACTAGTAATTGATTTTGTTTTATTCAAGTATGTCATTACCATTGTTTCGGTAATGACTAAGAAGATTGTTGTTATCCTGACCCTAGTGGTCATATCGCATTGAGTCCGACTACGATGAGTAGGTTACGTGGTTCAGAGAACCAAGTTTGATGTAGCGTCTGACTTAAACCAAACGATTGAAATCAAAGCGATCAATAGAAGTATCGCGCTCATTGTTAAAGGAGTTGGTAGCCAGAAATGTTTAATGTTAAAGTGTGATTATATCACATTAGAACATGAAGGAAGGCATAGTCTGTTTTAAAATTTAACTCTAAAAGATCTGAGTCTAAGCGTTGCAACATACGATGATAGGTCATTAGAATATGACACATCGATCTATAGTAGTAATAAAAGAACTCATCTCAAGTTCGTATCTAGTAAGGATCGAGATTGTGAATTGAAGGTCATAATTTGGAGTCTAACCTGAGGTAGAGAGCAGGTGCACGATCGAGTACTGCTTACAGTCAATGAGTCTAAGAGATAGACTTGAAGGAATATAGAAGTTATAATTATTACCTAGGATGAAGAGATGACGTATGGAGGCATTATACGAGCCCTGTTTCCTTGATGATTCCGGGACGTAATCATCCTAAGGGGGAGATAATTGTAACGCTCGCAAATCCGGGCTAGTCAATTAAAGGCAATAGGGGTCGAAAATGACTTTTCGACAAAATATTATTTAGAATAAATAATTTTAACCAAGTTGTAGAATATGTCACAGGGTTTCCATACATATAAAGAACACTGAAATCAGAGTTATAACGAAGAAGTTATGACACATCGAAGTTTTGCGTCGGAACCGGCACGGCACCGGGAAGCGTAAATAGTAGATTTACGATAGGGCGAGATTTAGCCTTAGCAATCTAAACAAAAGTCGCAGAATATGTTAAACTAAGAACATCGATAAAAAGAACGCCCAAATCTGACTTTGTATGAAGAAGTTATGATTTTTCGATGTTTCGGACTAGCAGTGTACAGCCCGAAATTCAAATATTAGATCGAGTGGTTTTTGGCCGACACGGCCTAAACGGGAATCGAAGATCTCATTAAGAGTAGCGTAACGAGAAAAAGATGGACGAAAACGGACGTCGGATGAAGAAGTTATGGAGATTTAACGGACCAATCCTATCCCGGCCTGTTAATAATATAAAATTTAAAATCAATTCAAAATTAGCCAACGGAGTCTAAACGAAAATTGTAGAGTACGTTCCCACCTTCGCGTGGATATAAAGAAGTCGAAAACGGAGCTCGTACGCGAAAGTTACGAATTTTTAAAGATTGTACTCGATTTTGCGAGATCTGATACGAAGTCGCTGACGTGGTGTTTTCCCAGCCGTCCGATGATGGTCTCAGAAGTCACTTCGGATTCGGACACGTCGCTCCTCGCTACGCCCAGCGTCCGGTCTCTTATGCACCGCGTTCGCTTAGCCATGCTCGGTCCAAGAGAAGCCACGTCGCACCACCGAGCCTTCGCCACCTGGTCATCTTATCCGAAGTTACGCCCCGCGTAACCTTCTGAATGCCCCGCGTAGTGCGAAGCCTCGCACCCATTAAAGGGGTGCGAGGGCAGCCGGTTTTTCACACCAAAATCTTCTTCTCTCTCTACAAAATTTCTCTCTTTATGTTCTATAAACCCCCTAAGCCCTAGATAAAACCCTAGCTCCCGAGGGAAGCCCTGAGGCTCCTAGAGTCCCAAGAAAAAGAGCCTTTCGGTTTCGAAACGCTGCTCCAATTAAGTTCCGGTTTTTGATAAAATTCGCTGTAAGTGTGCTACGCTTACGCAAATTTTAATATAGCTTTCAAATAACTATAGGAATGTTATTACGTCCTTAAAATAATTATTTGGGCTATTATTATGAGTTATATTGAGTGTTATTAACGCTTGTAAAATAATAATAATAGTCAGACTAATTAATTTGTCGCGATTATCGTTAGACTAAACCCTAGTGGTATTGGTACTAGGTTTTATCGATGGAATATTGTTTTGAGAGTATCGAAGCGTTGTCCAAGTGCTGAGTCACCACCTTTCAAGTGAGTGCATAGTTACTTTCAGCTTACATATAGATATGAAGTATTTTATATAAAATTACGTGTTGTGTGTGTATATTATCTGTATACTTGCTATCTATGTTGGATGAACGTTTTATACCTGTTTTCAATGATTTAAATTGTATATGTATTTTATATCTACAAAATGTGTTGGGTAGAACATGGGTAGATGTAATAGTTGTTGTGTGACAAAATAAAATAATGAGAGGACTCGTTATAGTTGTTCTTGATGATCTAGTCATCTAGCGGAGTATAGATGATGACCACAGACTATTCTAGACAGTCCAGTGGAACACTAGCAGGCTCGCAACCTGTAGGTGTTTATTCGAATTGTGTGTTTATTCGAACTGTGTGTTTATTCAAACTGTGTGAACTATGTGAACTGTGTGCTCACCAGATGTAATCCATCCTCCACATGGTTGCCTTTAGGACTTTCATTGCCAAGGGATCCCCTTAGCAGTAGTGTCCATCCCAAAGATAGTCCTTAGACTAGGTCCCTTGTGTTAGATGTTTTAGGGACATGATGTGAGGATAACGGGAATGGGTAATTGGGTTGATTGTTTGATGTTTAAAAATAATAATTATATTATTGTGGGTTGAAAACCCAATGTACTCACCAGGTTTCCCAACCTGACCCACTCCAGTTTATTTATGTCACAGGTGACGATATGAAGTGACATTACACTGAGAGATTTAAAGAGATGTAGATCACTAGTGTAAATAATTGTAAGTTCTGTTTATGCTTATGTTTCTGTATTAACGATGACATCCCAAACGTTTTAAGATGAATAAAATACGTTTCTTCGAAAATGTTTTAATAACGTATTTATTATGTTTTTCTGGGAACAAATTCTGCAACATTTTTATTAAAAGAACTCTGATTTTTATAAAGCATAAACAAAATCGGTCTTTTTTGGCCGTGAAAATGGGGATGTCACAGCACTCAATGAATTCAATAACTTCAAAGCCCACACCGGTGAAAGTTTGGAAGATTCATTTAAAAGATTTAACTTGATTGTCACAAAACTGTACAATGCGGGAACCATCCGCAGCAATCATGAAACAAATCTGCAGTTTCTTAATGGCTTAGGAAGACACTGGACAACAGCCAAAATGATTGTACAAAGTGACAGGAAGATTCACTCCTTATCTCTCTATAAGCTTTATGGAGAATTGCAAGCTCAAGAGTCCACTGTACTCAAGGACTGCTCAGACTTCGGAGGACCACTCGCATTAGTAGCCCAATCACCTCACACTCAAACCTATCCCACCTCATATGACTCTCCACCGCATTCATATGAAGCTGACTTAGAATATGACGACGAAGAAGAGTTTCAGAATGCCATTGCTCTTATCAGTCAGAAATTCAATCGCTTACCACCTTCATTTCGCAAAAACCAACAATTCAATCGAGACCACCTTTCAACTGTAACTTTCAAAACAATCACTTCTGTTCCACCAAAAACCCTCTCCCTCCACCACAGTCTCAGCAGACTCAGTCCAAAGAAGTACCACCGCAGTACCAATCAACTGACTCTGATACATCTATAGAAGACAAGAGTGATGTCATCATATGTCACAAATGCAATAAGGAAAACCATTTTGCCAAAGATTGCAAGGAAAACGTAGTAAAAGATAGAGCTTTCTGACTGATGAAGAAGTCCTTAGCAAAGGGAAAGGCAAGATCTGTATTGTGGCAACTGTTGATGAAGATGGCTCAACCAATCTAAAGAAGAACCATTGTTATATGGCTAAAGATGGAACTCTCAGCATTTTGGAACAGGTAAAACTCATGATTCAAACTTTAAATTACAACATGCATGATTGTTAACCTTTCATAGACACACTCAATGACACTTGTGTTGTCGTCCTTACAGACTACAATAAAGCCCTAGATGAGAAGAACATCGCTTCGCAGGATATGTTCCATGTTAGAGAACGTTTGGACAATAAGAGACTCAAAATGGCAATGTTAGAGAAGGATTTAATGTTAGAAAAAGATGCTAGAATGCTTAGTGAAACTCAATTAGAAATTGCCTTAAATCAATGAGATCTAGCACAAAATGAAATTGTACGTTTAAATCTTTTAATTGAAAACCTGTTTAATGAAACTGAGGCCATTGAGAATCTTGTTAATAATGGGAATGTTGATAACACTTTTAACTGGGGTTGGTCCAATGGTTACCCAACCGCAACGGACTCGTCACCTCGGTTCACACAGGAACGTCCCTACGTCCCACCAGACCGCAACTTCTTATTTCCAGTCAATGGCAAAACATTTCCTGAGGATATCCAAGCCCACTTTGGAAAACTTCATGATCTGAGTAATAATTGTGTTATAGAAGAAATTCTCCCTAAATCTTCTACTCATGTCAACAACACAGATTCTCAGACATCATCCGTAGTTGATGAGGAGATTGTTATTGAAAGTCCTGAAGTCTCTTTAGACTTCCCATCCTTACAGTCTGACCGTAGTGTCTCTGACTGCAGTCACATACTGCAATCTATCTCATTACCTAATATCAATTGTCCCAAAGAAGTATTCACCAAGACTTACTCTGTGGTAGTCCAAAGCACTACTCCACTGATCGAAGTCAAGAGTTCTGTGACCATTGAGCCAATTAATCATGAATTACCAATTGAAAATTTTGAATTTGGTCAATGTTCTCAAAGTCCTAACTTCTCAAGTTCGGATGAATCGAGTCACTATTTTTCAAAATCCTCAAAAGATTCTAGGAAACTGCAATTAAATATCACTAACTGCGGTTCTCCTAAGACCGAAGCAAAAAGAGTTTTTAAAGAAGAATTTCGCTCTCGTGGCAAGCAACGAGAAATTTGCTCAAAAGTTAAAAAATCTGTGAAATTTCCTAAATCAAAAAGTTCTGAGAAGTTTACTTTTTCAAATTATCATTTCAAGAAAACTGTTTCCAAGAAAACAAAAAGAAAGGAGTTCACTGTTTCTGACAATACTCAAAAAATATCCAAACATGAGGATAAGTCTTTTCGTTCAAATGGATTTCAAATCTATTCTATCAATGACCCAAAATGGAAAGGTATCTTACCTACTCCAACCTTTTCAGTGTCAAAGTCTCAAAAATGGAAAGGAATTTTGCCAACTCCGGCACCCAAAAGGTCATCTCAAACGTTTAAGAAATCACATCATGAAAGCTCTGCACGTGCCTTCACACCTGCCAAATCTGCACAAAACACCTCTTCAAAATACACAAACAAAAAGGTCAAATTTGACAATCCTCGGAATGGACAAAAACATACTTTTTCTTCAAAAACTCAGCACAAGTCAAATATCAGGAAAAATGACAAAAAGTTCTCTTGTCAATGTCAATGTAAAAGAATTCAAAGAATTTCCAACACCCAGGATTTCAGGGTCAATCCTAATCTCTTCAAAAGTACTCATAATTACTCACAATGTCACAAAACTCAAAAGAACTTCAAACACCCAGGACTAGGTTTGAAAGTTGACTTAAAACCTGTCCCTGCCACCTCGCATCATGCATCAATTAACTCATCGTATGTGACCTCGGGCTCCAAACCCACTTGGGTGCCCAAATTAACCACTTAGTTTTTGTAGGCTTTGTGCAAGGAGGATCAAGAAGAAGAATGGTTGATCGACAGTGCCTGCTCCATGCACATGACCGGAAGGTTAGAATACCTTCGGGATTTCAAGCCTATATGTAATGGTGGAAATGTCACTTTTGGAAACAATGTGAATGGTGTCATACGAGGCTACGGTGTCTCACCACGGGGAACTTCTCCATTTAGAAGGTTGTTTATGTAGAAAGCCTTAAACACAATCTCATCAGTGTTGACCAACTATGTAAAGCAGGCCATCGAGTGGAATTTGATGATCAATTATGTTACATAATGACGGGTGACAGAAGCACTTGCTTAATTAAGTCTCGCTCCGAAGGCACGATGTATCCTATAGATATCTCTCTCATCATTGGCAAACCGTAGCTGTGTTTTCTTTCTAAAGTTGTATCCGAAGTCAGCTGGCTATGGCACCGCAAGCTAGCTCATCTCAACTTCAGATACATCAACAATCTGGTCACTGGAGAACTTGTCCACGGTCTCCCTATTCTCAAATTCAGGAACAATACTCTCTGTCCAGCTTGTGAATGTGGTAAACAGGTCAAAGCAAGGCACCCTCTGATAATGGACTCTTCTATTTCTGAACCACTGGAGTTATTGCACATTGATCTCTGCGGTCCTTTAACTGTAGCCAGTCTCCACCACAAGAAGTACATACTGGTTATTGTTGGTGACTATACACGCTTCACATGGGTCTTCTTTCTCAGACTCAAATCAGAAACACCGCAGATCTTCATCAACTTCATCAAGGAAATTGAACTTCAGATCAAGCTTCCAGTTACACGTATCCGCAGTGATAATGGAACCGAGTACACTAATCATCTTCTCAACAGTTTCTTGGTGTCCAAGGGCATTTCTCACAACTTCTCAGCACCCTACACTCCGCAACAAAATGGTGTCGTCGAACGAAGAAACTGCACATTAGTAGAAGCAGCCAGATCCATGCTTTGTCCAAAACGGAAGCAGTACACTAATCATCTTCTTAACTTCGCCCATCTTCCTCTCTACTTCTGGGCTGAAGCTGTAGCAACTACATGCTTTGTCCAAAACCGAAGCATTGTGTGCAAACGTCTCAACAAAACACCATACAAAGGTCTTAACAACCGCAAGCCGAATGTTCGTTTCTTTCATATCTTTGGGTGTAGATGTTTCGTGATCAAAAACAGAGATCAGCTTAATAAATTTGCACCTAAGTCTGATGAAGGCATTTTCCTTGGTTATTCCACTAACAAGGTTGCTTATCGAGTGCTTATCAGACGAACAAGACTGATCATTGAAAGCTTCGATGTGAAATTCGATGATTCTCACATCTGCGATGCCTCTTCATCCACTGAAACCACCGCAATCATGGAATGTGACATTCCTGCCTCGTTTAGTCCTTTAAATCTAGTAGAAGCCAATTATGATGATCTCTTCAAACCTGTTGAAACGAAAAAACTATCAGAAGTTCTTGTGTCTCTAGCAACTCAACAACAACATGCTGACATTTCTAGACCATCTCCATCCGAAGCAGTATCTCTCAATACTTCCACCTCTCCGGTTGAGGGGGAAAGCTCTACTCCAGATCTAGCCGCAACCATCGATGTTCCGGTATTTGATGTTGTTCAAATTCATGCCCGCGGAGAAGCATTTCCATCAAATGTATCTTCGGATTCGGATGATGAACTCATAGAGAATATTGATACTCAAACCGATCCAAGAATTGTCACTCTCATATCCGCAGTCCAGGGGGAACAATCTCAGGTTCCGGATAGAATCCCTTCAACAATCCAGGGGGAATCTATCAAAGAAAATGTCTCTCTCACTCCAACTAGTCAGGATGACTCAGCAGGGTGTTCTCAAATCCAGGGGGAACTTCCTTCCCCATCCGAAGCAACCTCTGATATTGAAAACATTCCTTCTACCGTAGCTGTTGATCATCTGATTCCTCGCCTACATGTATGGACAAAGGAACACCCACCAGGTCAAATTTTTGGCAATCCGTCTGCAGGTATCCAAACTCGATCTGCCAAAGACTTATCTGATCACTGTCACTATGCAGCATTTATGTGCGTAGTCGAGCCTCGATCTATCAAAGAAGCCTTATTGGAACCAGATTAGATTTCTGCAATGCAAGAAGAACTGGAAGAATTTGAAAGAAACAAAGTATGGCAACTTGTTCCCATCCTACAAGGTCATACTATTGTTGGTACAAGATAGGTTTTCAAGAACAAGCTAGATGAGTTTGGTGCAGTCATCAGAAATAAGGCAAGGCTAGTTGCTAATGGTTATAGCCAACTGGAAGGTGTTGACCACGATGAGACATACGCTCTGGTAGCTAGAATGGAAGCAATTAGAATCTTCTTAGCATATGCCTCTCACAAAAACATCAAAGTACACCAAATGGACGTCAAGAGTGCTTTTCTCAATGGGGAATTAAAAGAAGAAGTTTATCTTCAACAACCTCCCAGATTTGAAAGTATCGAGTTCCCTGATCACTGCTATAAACTTCAGAAAGCTGTCTATGGTCTGAAACAAGACCCTAGAGCTTGGTATGAAACTCTTTTAGAATTCTTAGTCTCTTTAGGATACAAAAGAGGAGTGATTGATCCCACACTATTTAGAAAAGCAAACGGGACTCACCTTATGCTTGTACAAATATATGTTGATGATATCATCTTCGGGTCATCTGATCAAGGAATGGTGGATGAATTTGCTAAGCTCATGACAAACAAATTTCAAAAGAGCATGAATAGAGAGATTAACTTCTTTCTAGGTCTCCAAGTCAAATAAATTCAGCAAGGAATATTCATTCATCAAGAGAAATACACCACTGAACTTCTGAAGAAATATTCTATGGACAACTCCTCTTCTGCTAAGGTCCCTATAGCCTTCGGATATAATATCTCTACTGATCCCTCTGGTGAATATGTGGATCACAAGACATATAGAGGTATCATTGGTTCGCTAATGTACCTCACCGCAAGCAGACCTGACATTGTCTTCGCAACCAGTGTGTGTGCAAGGTACCAGGCTGACCCAAAAGTGTCACACATGACCGCAGCAAAACAAATTCTTCGTTACCTAAAAGGAAGCAAATCTTTGGGTCTATGGTACCCCGCAGGCAATGACTTTAGTCTTCAAGCATTTACTGATGCAGATCATGCCGGATGCAAACTTGATCGAAAAAGTACATCTGGTGGATGCCAATTTTTAGGAGGAAGACTTGTCAGCTGGTCCTCGAGAAAACAAAGTTGTATATCTTTATCTACCGCAAAAGCAGAATACGTGGCCACAGCCAGCTGCTATTCCCAAGTCCTTTGGATGAAGACACAATTGCTAGACTACGAGCACAGAATGTTGCAGATACCAATTTACTGTGACTCTGAAAGTGCCATAGCGATCTCTCATAATCCTATTCATCACTCCAATACAAAATGTCACACCTCAAACCAGAACGGCGGAAATGTTCAGGGGCGGATGACTTCATGTAGTACCGTAACAATTGAATATATAGTAAAGAAAGCAATATAACCATCATATATATATAATTGAAAGCTTACATTGTTAAAAGGTACATGTTCAAAACCAATTACAATATGATGCCAAAATATGAAATTAACTGGCGCCTTAGCGTCCCTTCTTCAAAAGCTGTTTGTTACCTGTAATTACTGAATCCCTGGGACATACAAGTAGTTTTGAAAGAGTAGATCAACATTTAAGCTGGTGAGTTTCATAAGTATTAAATGAAAATGTTTGTATGAACTAAAATGAAATGGCTTGTTTTTGTTTGTTTGTTCCTAGAAAATCCCATATTTTCTACTGGTATAAATGTAGCCTTCTATCAAGACCAATGTTTGTTTCTAGAAAATTGATGTTTTTCCGTATGTGGGTGGCAGTTTAGAAGTTCCAAAACTGTAACACAATAATGTTTTTCATTCCTAAAGTAGTTAATTTATGTACGTATAAAGTTGCCAAGACATCTGAAAAACCCCGTAAATCAATATGTTTTTAATACTCCATGTGAGTTTTATAACCATGCTATTGACTAGGACGGCCTATACACAACGTTCTTCAGGCGTTCGAATGTTCTGACGTTTGTCACCCCAAATGGTGTACTGTAGCTAACAGTTAGGGTGCGGGGTTGTCAATCCCGTATAGATTTATACACAAACACCATGCTCCCCCTCCAAGGGATTCTGGTATATAATACAGGACTTGAAATGTGTACTCAAACGTACGTGAAGTTTAATGTCTCACAAAACTTAGTATAAAACAGATTTACGTATGAAAATGTTCGTTTGTTCTTGTATATGAATGTATTTCTTTGAAATAGTGTTTCTAGTATGTAAAAGTTCGTGATGTTCTCGTAAAACTATACCTATTATAGTTTTCCAAAAGTGTGTCTCGTTTGTATAGTAAACCCTAGTGAAAGGCTCACTTGTTATGAAAAGTATAACTTTTGTAGTGCCAAAGATGGACACATATACATATAGTATAAGCAGAGTGTTTGATTTATATATATATATATATATATATATATATATATATATATATATATATATATATATATATATATAACAACATTTTTCATTTCAAAAGACAAGATGTTATCGTGATATATTTTGCATACGAAAGTTTCCCTATAATAGTTATGATTCACATATGATTCAATTGATAAAAAGTGTATAATGAAACTTTATATAACACATGATAATAATCGTGTGTTTTACTTGTATTCCCCCCCCCCCCTTAAAAGAATATAAAAGCATTTATAAAACATTTAAAAGTGTGGATTATAGGGGTATGAACTCACTTGAAAGATCGAAGAAGGCGAGATGAGAACCGAGCAGAAATTCGACTCGAGAAAGCGGATTTTATCGGGATTCTGGGGAATCTCGGGAGCATAAACGACCTTCGGGGCTTGAGTATGGAAACCGGGGATTCGGGATATCATGTGCACGGAAAAAGAGGCAAAAACGCAAGAAAGATGAGAGAAAATGAGCCTTTTCTTCGGAACCCTCGCATCCCTTTTATAGGGGTTGGGAACCGCCTCGTTACGCTGGGCGTACGCGTGCGTCATGCGTGACCGCATCCTCGACTGCCTCGGAGCTCGGATGGGAGGGGGCATAGCCTCGCATAGGGGCGACGTGGACGATCTGAGGCCTAGTCCTCGAGTACGCTGGGCGTAACTCCGATTGGCCCGGTGACTCCTAATTCGGATAATACCGAAATTTGATTTAAATTTATATTTTTATTATTTAGTAAACTTCAAAAATTCATATCTTCTTCGTACGAACTCCATTTTCGACGTTCTTTATATCCACGCGTACGCTCTACAACTTTCGTTTAGACTCCGTCGGCAAATTTTGAAATTATTTTTATTATTTATTTTTAAAAGGTCGGGGTAAGAAAACTTCGTTAGAAATCCATAACTTCATTATCCGACATCTGTTTTTGCTAGACTTTTTACCGTTGAAAAACCATTGTTGAGACCTTCGATTCTCATTTAGGTCATTCCGGCCAAAAGTCGCTCGATCTCTGTTTCGAGTTTTTAGCTGTCTATCGCTATGCCGTACTTGGAAAAATCATAACTTTCTTATACGAAGTCAGATTTGGACGTTCTTTTTATGTACGATCACGGTTATTTGATATCTAATATAGTAGGTAACCAATTAGAGACTTTTGAACATTTTATATTCGAAGCTAATTTCATTATATCAAAAGTGGTTACAATACTTGACTTTTTTGGTCATTACATTGAGTTGAAATATCGGGTTGTCACATCATCCCCCCGTTAGAGGGAATTTCGTCCTGAAATTTAATGTAAGAAAGATACATGTGAATCATAGAAAAAGATGTGGGTACTTTTGTTTCATTTGATCTTTGCGTTCCCATGTGAATTCAGGTCCTCGCTTGGCGTTCCAACGAACCTTCACGATGGGTATGCGACTTTATTTCGTTTGTTTGACCTCTCGGTCCATGATTTCTACCGGTTCTTCCACGAAGTTGAGGCTCTCGTTAATCTCGATCTAGTTGAGTAGAATAACAAGAGTCTCATCGGACATACACTTTTTCAACTTCGAGACGTGGAAGGTTGGATGTATGTTACTAAGTTCACATGGTAGATTGAGTTTGTAAGCTACAGGGCCGATTCTGGCGAGAATCTCGAAAGGCCCTACGTATCTTGGATTTAGCTTTCCACGCTTTCCAAAGCGTTTCAAGCCTTTCCAAGGTGAGACCTTCAATAGAACGTGGTCTCTACCTGGAATTCCAAAGGTTTCCTCCTTTGGTTCGTGTAGCTTTTCTGTCGGTCTCTAGAGGCTTTCAACCGTTCACGAATTTGAACGATCTTCTCTGTCATTTCCCATATGATTTCCGGACCGGTGAGAGTGCTTTCAGGAACTCGTCCTTTAGCTAACTGTGTGTCGCCAACTTCAGCCCAGCACAGAGGGGACATGCACTTACGGCCATAAAGGGCATCAAATGGAGCAGCCTTTATGCTCGTATGATAACTATTATTGTATGAAAATTCGACAAGGGGTAAATGGATATCCCAT
This sequence comes from Lactuca serriola, assembly GCF_051521515.1. NCBI lineage: Eukaryota > Viridiplantae > Streptophyta > Magnoliopsida > Asterales > Asteraceae > Lactuca > Lactuca serriola. Next base: position 44,252,461 of record NC_136412.1, on the reverse strand, counting down.
GCCTTTCCAAAGTCAATCACATAGGCTCTCAGCATATCTTCCAATGTTTGTATCGTTCTCTCACTTTGTCCGTCTGTTTGTGGATGGTAGGCTGTACTCATGTCCAACCTAGTCCCCAGGGAACTTTGTAGTGACTGCCAGAACCTTGAAGTGAATCTACTATCTCTATCGGAGATAATGGATACTGGAACACCATGCAGTCGTACTATTTCCCTTATGTAACTTTTTGTAAGCCTTTCCATCTTGTCAGTCTCCTTGATTGGTAGAAAATGCGCGGATTTGGTCAATCTATCGACGATGACCCATATGGCATCGATTCCACCCGTTGTCTTGGGCAACTTGGTTATGAAGTCCATAGTAATTCGTTCCCATTTCCATTCCGGTATCTCTAGTTATTGTAGTAATCCTGAAGGTTTCTGATAATCGACCTTAACCTTAGCACAAGTAAGACATTTACTTACAAAGGTAGCAATTTCTGCTTTCATGTTAGGCCCCTAGTACAGTTTCTTAATATCCAGATACATTTTATCTGAACCTGGGTGAACGGAATATCTCGTGTTGTGTGCTTCGGTCATGACCACGTCTATGAAGCCACCATGTCTCGGTGTCCAGATACGGTCCATGCGATAATATGCTCCGCCACCCTTAATTTCTAGATTCTTTTCCATTCCTCTCAGGGATTCACCAGTCACATTTTCAGGTTGCAAAGCTTCCATTTGAGCCTCCTTAATTTGTGTGGATAAGTGGGAATGGATAGTCATAGTCAGAGATTTGACTCTCCGACCAGTGTATTCTTTTCGACTGAGGGCGTCAGCTACTACATTGGCCTTGCCAGGATGAAAATGAATTTTGCATTCGTAGTCATTGAGTACCTCGACCCATCGTCGTTGTCGCATGTTGAGCTCCTTCTGATCGAAAATGTGTTGAAGGCTCTTGTGGTCGGTGAAAATAGTACTTTTTGTTCCGTACAGGTAGTGTCTCCAGATCTTCAGAGCAAATACCACTGCTCCTAACTCAAGATCGTGTGTTGTATAGTTTACTTCGTGTATCTTAAGCTGAAGGGAGGCATAGGCAATAACCTTCCCTCTTTGCATAAGAACACAACCAAGTCCTTGATTTGATGCATTGCAATACACTACGAAATCTTCTATCCCTTCGGGGAGGGATAGTATCGGTACGGTGCACAAGGCCTATTTCAGTGTTTGGAATGCCTTCTCTTATTTTGCTTCCCAGTCAAAGGCCACACCTTTCTGGGTTAATGTAGTAACAGATTTCGCAATGCTAGAGAAGGTCTTTATGAATCTGCGATAGTAGCCAGCGAGACCTAGAAATTGACGAATCTCTATAGGTGTCTTCGATGCCGACCAGTTCTCAATGGCCTTAATTTTGGAGGGGTCCACGTGTATCCCTTTTTGCTAACAACATGGCCCAAAGATTCGACTCTTCGAATCCAAAATTCGCATTTAGAGAACTTCGCATAAAGCTTCTCCGATCGTAATGTTTCTAAGACTCTTCATAGGTGCTGACTATGCTCTTCCTTACTTCGGGAGTAGATAAGTATATCATCGATGAAGATGATGACGAATTGATCCAAGTAAGGACGGCACACCCTATTCATTAGTTCCATGAATACCGCTGGTGCATTGGTTAATCCGAACTGCATCACTATAAATTCGTAGTGTCCATAATGAATTCGGAAGGCTGTCTTGGGAATATACTCCTCTAGTACTCGTAATTGATGATATCCGAATCCTAGGTCTATCTTCGAGAAGTAGTTTGTTCCTTGAAGCTGATCAAATAGGTCGTCAATGCGGTGGGTAGAGGATAACGATTTTTGACAGTAAGTTTGTTCAGTTCTCTGTAGTCAATGCACATACGGAACGATCCGTCTTTCTTCTTTACAAACAAGACTGGTGCTCCCCAAGGTGAGAAGCTTGGTCTAATGAATCCTTTTTGGTGGAGTTCGTTAAGCTGACTGGAAAGTTCTTGCATCTCTGCTGGTGCCAGACGATAAGGCGATTTGGCTACTGGGGTAGCCCCTGGAACTAAGTCGATTCTAAACTTGACTTGACGTTGCGGTGATAATCCTGGTAGTTCTTCTGGAAAGATATCAGGAAAGTCGCGTACTTTTGGAATGTTCTTAATTTCCTTTACTTCTTGACTCGTATCGACGATGTATGCAAGAAATGCATGATAATCCTTCCGCAAACACTTTCGAGTTTGGATGCACGAAATGATGCGAAGGTTTGTACTTGATTTGTCACCGTAAATCACTACTATTTCATCGTTAGGGAGATTAAGACGAACTGCTTTCTCAAAGCACATGATGTTGGCGCAAAGAAGACTTAACCAATCCATGCCGACTATGACGTCGAAACTTTTAATTTAGATCGGCATGAGGTTGATTGGGAAAGAATGACTGTCTAAAGTTAACGTACAACTCATGTATATGCAGTTAGTGTTTTCCGTTTTTCCGTTTGCCATTTGACTGTACGAGAATAGGGTTATAAGAATTGAACAAAATTTGGAACATGTAAGACTAAACATGTAGGTTAAACTATTTTATGTACCAAATACTCCTATAGTATTTAAATCCGTGTGTTTGATCCTTGTGATGTTTTGGTAAGTTTCGACTTGTTGCTTACTACGAGCATTCCTCGATATACATTAGTCCGATCTCGGATAAATATAGTTGATCATGCTATATTTGGCCCAAATCTGATTACATATATCGAGTCTTAATCGTAGTGTTCAACTTGTCTAAATACTTCTTGTATAGTTATAATCATGAAAATAAGTTGTTGTATGCATGTATTTGTACTTAAATGAACTAAAAATTTAAGTTAAACAAAACGCGGCTTAGGCGTAAAACAAAAAAAATGTTCTGTCAAAGAGTATTAGTCCCTTAAGCATTTATAGTTTGTATATCTTATGTGGTTCGATATACTTAGTTCACTATAAACAATGCTCTGATACCAATCTATCACACCCCCAAACCAGAACGGCGGAAACGTTCGGGGGCGGATGACTTCATGTAGTACCGTAACAATTGAAAACATAGTAAAGAAAGCAATATAACCATCATATATATAATTGAAAGTTTACATTGTTAAAAGGTACATGTTCAAAACCAATTACAATATGATGCCAAAATATGAAATTAGCTGGCGCCGCAGCGTCCCTTCTTCAAAAGCTGTTTGTTACTTGTAATTACTGAATCCCTGGGACATACAAGTAGTTTTGAAAGTGTAGATCAGCATTTAAGCTGGTGAGTTTCATAAGTATTAAATGACAATGTTTGTATGAACTAAAATGAAATGGTTTGTTTTTGTTTGTTTGTTCCTAGAAAATCCCATATTTTCTACTGGTATAATTGTAGCCTTCTATCAAGACCAATGTTTGTTTCTAGAAAATTGATGTTTTTCCGTATGTGGGTGGCAGTTTAGAAGTTCCAAAACTGTAACACAATAATGTTTTTCATTCCTAAAGTAGTTAATTTATGTACGTATAAAGTTGCCAATACATCTGAAAAACCCCGTAAATAAATGTGTTTTTAATACTCCATGTGAGTCTTATAACCATGCTATTGACTAGGACGGCCTATACACAACGTTCTTCAGGCGTTCGAATGTTCTGACGTTTGTCACCCCAAATGGTGTACTGTAGCTAACAGTCAGGGCGCGGGGTTATCAATCTCATATAGATCTATACACAAACATCATGTTCCCCCTCCAAGGGATTCTGGTATATAATACAGGACTTGAAATGTGTACTCGAACGTACGTGAAGTTTAATATCTCACAAAACTTAGTATAAAACAGATTTACGTATGAAAATGTTCGTTTGTTCTTGTATATGAATGTATCTCTTTCAAATAGTGTTTCTAGTATATAAAAGTTCGTGATGTTCTCGTAAAACTATACCTATTATAGTTTTCCAAAAGTGTGTCTCGTTTGTATACTAAACCCTAGTGAAATGCTCACTTGTTATAAAAAGTATAACTTTTGTAGTGCCAAAGATGGACACATATACATATAGTATAAGCAGAGTGTTTGATTATATATATATATATATATATATATATATATATATATATATATATATATATATATATATATATATAACAACATTTTTCATTTCAAAAGACAAGATGTTATCGTGATATATTTTTCATACAAAAGTTTCCCTATAATAGTTATGATTCACATATGATTCAATTGATAAAAAGTGTATAATGAAACTTTATATAACACACGATAATAATCGTGTGTTTTACTTGTATCCCCCCCCCCCCCTAAAAGCATATAAAAGCATTTATAAAACATTTAAAAGTGTGGATTATAGGGGTATGAACTCACTTGAAAGATCGAAGAAGGTGAGATGAAAACCGAGCAGAACTTCGACTCGAGAAAGCGGATTTTCTCGGGATTCTCGAGAATCTCGGGAGCACAAACGACCTTCGGGGATTGAGTATGGAAACCGGGGCTTCGGGATATCACGTGCACGGAAAACGAGGCAAAAACGCAAGAAAGATGAGAGAAAATGAGCCTTTTCTTCGGAACCCTCGCATCCCTTTTATAGGGGCTGGGAAGCGCCTCGGTACGCTGGGCGTACGCGTGCGTCATGCGTGACCGCATCCTCGACTGCCTCGGAGCTCGGATGGGACGAGGCATAGCCTCGCATAGGGGCGACGTGGACGATCCGAGGCCTAGTCCTCGAGTACGTTGGGCGTAACTCGGATTGGCCCGGTGACTCCTCCTTCGGATCATACCGAAATTTGATTTAAATTTATATTTTTATTATTTAGTAAACTTCAAAAATTCATATCTTCTTTATATGAACTCCGTTTTCGACGTTCTTTATATCCACGTGTAGGTGAGACTATGCTCTACAACTTTCGTTTAGACTCCGTTGGCAAATTTTGAAATTATTTTTAAAAGGTCGGGGTAAGAAAACTTCGTTAGAAATCCATAACTTCATTATCCGACGTCTGTTTTTGCCATACTTTTTACCGTTGAAAAACCATTTTCGAGACCTTCGATTCTCATTTAGGTCATTCCGGCCAAAAGTCGCTCGATCTCTGTTTCGAGTTTTTAGCTGTCTATTGTTATGCCGTACTTGGAAAAATCATAACTTTCTTATACGAAGTCAGATTTGGACGTTCTTTTTATGTACGATCATGGTTATTTGATATCTAATATAGTAGGTAACCAATTAGAGACTTTTAAACATTTTATTTTCGAAGCTAATTTCATTATATCAAAAGTGGTTACACTACTTGACTTTTTATGTCATTACATAGAGTTGAAATATCGGGTTGTCACACAAAACATATTGAGTTACGGTATCATTTCATCAAAGATCATATTCTGAAAGGTAATATTAAACTCATCTTTGTTCCTACTCATGAAGAGATTGCTGATGTTTTTACAAAAGCACTTGACTCTACAAAACTCAATGTATTCCTACAAATGTTGGGAATGATGAATCCGGATCCAAAATTCTTCTTGAATTAAATCGTACCGCAGACCCTCCTGGTCTCCATTGCGGTCCTTACTGAAAGTTATTTATAATAGATGGTTTTGGAATATTTCCTGTTCTACAGTCTCTGTACCGCAACCATATCTTATATCTATCTTTCATGGATCCTTCTTGTTTGTGTTTACTAATATTTGTATAAGTGTTTCTCTCAGCTTCTCACTGCAGTCTTTACTTTGGTCATCCGAAATGACATTTCCAACCACAATGAAGTTTTCATCCGGAATCTCCGTGATAATTTCTCAACTGTTTTTTTCCAAAAAAAAAGAAAAAACTTTTTGTGCTATTTAATGATCCTTCATTAAATAAAATAAAACATTCTCATTACAAACTATCATCTTCTCTTTCTGAAAAATCCTTTTATCAAACCTATTTTAGGATTGATGACAAAAAGAATGTATTTCCAAGAAACTCATCCTTAATTTGTCCTTTCCTCTCCCAAACATGTACCATCTGTTACCCCTTCCCCTCCTATCACCCCCACGATTACCTGATGTATAAACATGCATCCAACTTTACATTAAATGCAAACCCTTTTTGGAAATCTCCCAAAATCTTTTCCAACCCGTTTTAATATCTGTGGCTGAGATTCAATCCATAATTCATCGATTCCCCCAAAAAAACAATTGACATTTTATCCTCTTCTACCATTTATCTAGGGTTAATTTTTTTTATCCCTTTATAAACTCATCTTCTTCACCGAATTCACCTTTAGCTTTCAGAATATCGATCAATTCCTCTCAAAACCTTCAAGAACTCTGTGTTTTTTTCTTCATCCTCAAACACCCTCAATCTTCAACAATGGTGAAATCAGGAGTATCTAAGAAACAATCCAAGGCTTCTGGTTCAGTGAATCCAATAGGTTTAGACTATCCTTCAATCGCTTCAAGAAATTTCCAAGTTGTATTTGAAGATCATCCTTCATACAATGCTCCCATCAAGCTCATAATCAAGTTCCTCAAGAATCACCCTCTGTTTGGACCTTTTGATGCATTTACAGTAATCGTACCAATTTCAACCTTGTTCAAATGTGCATTCTCGGCATATCGACCACTCCAAAACCCTCAAGAAGTGCATCTCAATCTCGTGAATGATGCATTGGTCATGTTGACCAAGGAGAAATTTCTAAGGTCCATCAATCTACTGGTTCCTTCGTCGATCAAGTTCTTCTCTCCATCAATGGCGGATATCACTGCTTCTCTATATCAAATGGGATACCAGAAAAGAATCAAGGGTATCGGTGAATTCAAGAAAAATCAACTGCCCGCAGTATGGCAATATGTGTGCCACTTCATCATCTGAAGCCTATCCGGCAGAACCGGAGGAATCGACAATATGGGGCTTAAGCTCCTTGAGTTGGTTTGGAGCATATTCACAGGGCACGATGTGAATTACGGAAAAATCCTATGGGATGACTTCCTTCAATACATCCCTAAGGAACACCGCAAGGAAAACCCAACAGAACTTACATTTGCTAAGTTCTGGTCACTGTGCATCCTGGATCTTCACGCCGATGCAGGCATCACCATGATCAACGACACCAATCTTTTTGCTACAAAAGATCTCAAAAGGTACACTCCTTCATCCGATCAAACTCTTTTTGGACCAATCCGCAGGGTTCCCACCCATATTCTCTCTACTCTTGGTCCTAAGACTGTTGATGTCTCAGACCATATTGAGGCTACGGAGGGTATTGCCCCATACCCTTCTACCCTGCTTCTTCCATCCGCAGCCATTAACCCTGAAGGTGCGACAGTCACCTCTACCACTACCTTATCCAATCTTTCTCAAAGAAGAAAGCAATCGGCATCCAAAAGGAAACAAAGAACACCACAGAAGGATGCTCCCAAACCAACCAAACCCACCAAGAAACGCAAAACCAAACCAACCACTATAGCAAGCAGTGATTTTGAAGAGGACAGGCAACCAATATCGATCCACAAGAAAAGAAAAATCACCACTACCTCTAGCCAAATGCGTAAACCGACTCATACCTCGGCCTCTCAAAAGGCTTTGGTAGTCATTGGGATACCCGCAAATCCATTCTTCACCACAATCGAGTTCCACTCAAGCTCATCAAGTGAGCCTGTTTCATCATCATCATCTGAACGTGGAGACACCCTCTAGTTATATCTCAGGTAGATAAATCTGGTCATCGCCCTAAGGTCTCTAGGGCTTCCTGATTGCATTTCTTTTCTCCCGAGGAGTTAGACTCCATCCTCTTGAACATATCCCAAACACTTCAAACACCTGACCATCCGTAGGGCACCTCTTCAGCCTTTGCCAAAACGGAGCCGAGGCCAAACATGACCACGAGTCACGGAGACCAAGGAAGCTCCGGAAATCCTACTCTGCTTCCATCATTTACAGGTGGTTTAGGCACGGTGAGCACACATGTGCAAGGATCCGTGAACCCAAGGGACACCTTGGTGCGCACTCAAAGAATTGAAGGAGACAATTCAAGTGATTCATGGAGTCAGTATCAACCAACAACTAATGTTGAAATCAAGAAATATGTTGCCTTTCGAAGGGCATTCCAAGCCCGAGAGGATCAACAAATCAAACAGCAACAGTAGAAGGAACGAGAACTTCAGATGATTGCTAAGTATTGGGCCGATGCAATCAACAATGCTTATACTGTATCAGGGATTCTTCATATTCAAGACTAGATGTCTCAAATGGCCGATTCACTACTCAAAGCTCAAGCAACATCTGCAGCCCAACATACCTCCCAAGTTCCTCCCACTACGGTTCTTGAAACATCACAAGACGAAGGTCCTGAGATCGCAATCATCTCAGCTCCTACCTTCGGTCTTGATGATGACGAGATACAAGAGGTAAACAAACCCTCTCCTTCTGACGACGATCTAATGATGTTCGATGAAGGTGAAGAATCAAGTGGTTCTCATCACTCCACCTCCAAGCCCAAAAAGAAGAAGAAGAACGCAGTAACAAGAAAATAGTTTCTATCTCTCCAGGCCAAAGTCGATCAAATCCTGGCTGCGGTCAAGCCAACTCAACCACAACCAGAGGATGTTCCTGGACCACTATCATTGATAGAAAGGATTGAAAGACTGGAAGCAAGAGAATGACTGGATGTGGAGCGCATCTCTTTAAAAGTCGAAATGGGAATTCGGTCCCTTGACAACAATCGCAAAGCAGACCACAAAGATTTCATGGATGCCACTGAACGTCTTATCTCATAAGTCACCACAATCAAAAATGATCTTCAAACCGCTATCAAAGATCAAGCCTCTCAGTCTCAGAAGTTAATAGATGAAACTCATACCGCTTATGAGTCTACCATCTCGCTTCTTCACTCTACCATCAACCGTCTTCAACGATCCTTAACAACCAACTTTCATGGCCCTGAAATCCTTCAAATCACTAAGGAGATTCATCGCCTGCTGTTCAAATCCTCCTCTCCAACCAATCAACAACTCACAGATGCTATCAAGGCTCAATTTCAGGAGGCCTTCTCCAAAATTGATGGCCTTCGGAAATGGCTTGAGGAAGCTCCGGTTTTTACTTCCTCAAGAGGGGGAAGTAAAGAAGATCAAGCCCATCAATCTCATCAATCAGATCAAGTTCATCAATCTCAGCAATCAATTTCACCACATCAAACCCCCCCCCCCATCATCACTGGCAAAGTTCCCTCACCGCAACCATCATCTCACACTGCGCCTCACATTCCGGAGAAACCTGAAACTCCCCCACACTTCAAACATCTTTAGGAACATATGTCATCTCCAAGCTCATCAGATTCTCCTACCACTGTCCAAAGGAAGAAAGACTGGAGGGCAGCCAAACTTGGTCAAGAGATCTGGAGGCTATGCGGATTTGACACAGTCATGGATGAAACTCTTATCAATTCTTAGGTTAATCCCCACCGAAGACTGCTAGATGAAGATTACGTTCCTCATCTTACATATGTTGAGCCTCCTACTGATGGTTGCTGGGATATCCCCATCTCACCCAATGCCAAATACATCACTGTATTTGAGCCATTTGATCTAAGCCTTCCGAATGCCAAACGATTGCCTATGGAATTTAAGAGACTATCTCAATTCTATGCAAAGCATGCCTCTTCCTTTGAGCACATATGGTCAAATGATAGACCATCCACAGTTGTGAACTACAAAGTCAGAAAATTCATGAAGGCAGAGTTTTTCCAGTACACTCTGACCTAAAGGGAACAAGATTATGTCCGGAACCAAGCTGATTTCCCTTGCATGAATCCTGAGGAGATTTTCCTCATTGCAAGAGTGTTCCAGGGCAAGGCTGAGAAGTATCCGAAGATGCAAATTGCACTTGATAGAGTCAACAATTTTCTGATGGATACTGTATGCGATTTTGCTAAAATCGATGCAGATATCTATCCCACCATTGCGAAGAAGCATGAATTACCTCTACTTGATCCAGCACCGATACCCTCCGAAGGCTTTGAAGAAAGACCCTTAGGTGCATCCAACTTCCCTGAACTCGGTGTCATCTTCAAAAGGAAAAGTGATAATGTCAAATATTTCATCCCTAACTCTGCTATACATCGTCTAACAAAGAAGCAGCTTGACATCTATCGGACCGCAGTTCAAAAGTCATAATATACCACTTCGGAAGTCAAGTATGAAATTCTAAGGAGGATCACTTGGTTAGAAAGTGTCAAGAAGTTTTGGTGGATCCTAATCAAGAATCTCCATCTTGATAAGTGATAAAAGTTAAAGAGGTCACTTAGGGGGAAATTCTTAGAACATTGAAAGTGACCCTCTTGAACTTTCCTGGAACCGCAGCCAACTTACTACCGCAATGAAAGCTTCTACCGCAGTCATCCGAAGTCAGAAGACAGCAAGTTTTTGTACTTAGTCTATTTTGTCTTTTCTTTACACTTTCTATTTTCCAATATGCCTTACATGGCTACTTCTAGAGAAGTTATCTTTTGTAATGCTTGAGTCTCTATAAATAGAGCTCACTTGTTCTGAATCAAATACGTATCTTAAAGTATCTTTACTACTTATCTCAAAAATTCTCTCCTCTCTCACTTCTTACTATCATATCTGATCATAATCTCTCTTCGGAGTAAGTCCTTGTAACTTATTCACTAAGTTTGATCTCACTTACTAACCTTGGTTTGAATGCATTCCAAGTTATGAATCAACTTATGTGTATTCTTGATATAACAATTGTTGTCATTTACATTACTTTACTTTCTACATCTAACTCACTAACTTCTAACTATTAATATTATTGTTGAGCTAACAGATCTTTCGAGATTAACTATTCCGCTATATACTTGTTCTAACCATTTTGTTCAAGTGTGTCTCAAATTTTTTCTCTCAACAAAAGGCAATTGGGTAGACGAACTGCCAGAAGTCCTTTGGTCATACCAGACCACACCATGGACTAGCACAAAAGAAACGCCGTTCTGCTTGGCCTATGGAGCCGAAGCAATGCTGCTAGTAGAAATAATGATAGAATCAATATGGACAAAGTATTCCCAGGAGCAAGGAAACAACGAAGCCCTAAGGGAGAACTTGGATCTCCTAGAGGAACAGGGAGAGCGTGCAACATGTGCCAAGCCGCTTACAAAAAAGTGGTAGAAAGATACTACAATCAACGTGTCAAAGACAAAGCGTTCTGTGTAGGGGATTACGTCCTCTGGAAGAATGAAGTCAGCCATGCACAGCCCCGAGGGAAGTTGGTCCAGATGTGGGAAGGACTGTACAAAGTAATAAAGGCACATCACAACGGTTCATACTCCCTAGAAACCTTGGAAGGAAGGAAAATACCAAGGACATGGAATGCAAGAAATCTAAGAAGGTTCCACTTATGAGCAATGGCAAACCCCTTTACAGAAGGTAAAATAATGGCATACCACCTATGAGCAAAGTTGTAAACCCCTATATAGTAGGGAGAACAAAGAAAGCATCCCCGGCCAGATTGATCACCCGGACCAGTAGGTGGACACTCAGTGTGATCCGATAGGGGGTGAGAATGCAAAAATATTATGTATTAGAATTACATGAATAAAAGAATACTTATTACCTTCAGTACTAGTGCAATGAGCATTTCTAAACGCGTAATTTTCATACAGCATAAAAAACATAACATAAAGGATACTTAGTGGATCCAAATGCATAATGAGAAAGTAGTGTATGTAATACGCAAAAAACACTCAACCTGCACAAAAGGCTCAACATAACTAAAGCAAGAAAGCATGGCAACATAAGAACCAAAATAAAAGCCAAATGTCCATTCATACACAAAGGCCTTATGGGCCACAGGCTAGAAACAAAATAAAGGACTCGGAGGCCATAAAACGTCTGAAACATAACCAAACAAAAAACAAAAGTTTCACCAAAGATTTTTCACACCCTAAAAAGGGCAGCTCTGAACAACTTCACATATCATTGCTAATAACATTACCACCAGCATCACCCGCCCCAGCAACACCACCATCACCAACTCCAGCGCCTGTTCCGCCAGCCACCACAGCCACGCCCTCCGCAACATCTTCACCCTCCTCAAAAGCACACAACGCTCTCACCCTACGCACATCCAAGTGACCCAGACCAAGCAAACCTGCAAAATCCATGGTTGTAAAAGCCAGAAGAGCATCATCCAAGGCCAAAGAATGACTCAACCGCGAGTCACTAGCTACCTGTGCTTTTAAGTTTGCCCAACCTGATTCCTCACCAGCAACAAAAGTGGCATGACAAATAAGGCTAGTACCACATGTAAATTCAGGATGCTCCAGAAGTTTATCCATCAGGTGTACAAGGCCAACCTGGAGGAGCTAATCACGATCAGCCCTTAGCATCTCCAGCTCATGCTCACGATCAGCAAGGTCTCGCTCCAGGCTCTCATTCTAGATCATCGGACCTTTATTCGCCTAGGTCAAGGATTTCATCTGGGCCTCCAAAGCACCGCGCACTTCCTCCAACACTTATTTTTCCGACAACAAAGACTTATTCTCACTTCCCAATCGTCGAACGATGGCACCAAGGTCTTCCACTTCACCCTTCAGACTAGACTCGCTCGCAGAAAGAACAGAGTGCGTATACTCTAACTCTTCGAACCGCTGCACACGACGAGATTCGGCGGCGAGGTATGCTATCGCCTACACAGCGGCGTAAGCAAGGTTATGAGCCAAGACAACGTTGCTCATTGAATCAATTTCATCCATGGTAGCGGGAGGGAGAGCGTGACGGGTGAAATCCAATGCAGCAGATCGAACAAAAATATGAGAATCAGATCGCAAACTCCACCCTGGAACAAACAAAGGTGTGTTGTGACACAGCCCCACGGTGGCAGCTTCCTGAAGCAACCACTCGGGGCTATCCTTCAAAAATTGAGGGCTAAAACCAGGATATAAAGAGATTGGGACAGGAATAATGGGCTGATGAGATGCCCCTCCGATACCCTCAGACTATTGAACGTCATCATCGGGTATCACTAATACATCCTCTAAAGGGGACGGAGCAGAAGACAACAGATGCATAAGACCACGGCCATGCATCACACGCCATCCAATGGGCCCTAAATTGCCCTCAGGCGCTGGCCCACTCATCGCCTACACGACTTTCCTCTTTTCTGCAACCCGACAAATGTTGGCAGTAATCCCGACCTTGTAGTCCACCACACTATCAGTCGACGGCTCAATAGGAGAGCGAGATGCAGGGGCAGGGGTCACAACAGTGTGGGAAATTGGCTGGCTCCCCGACGCAGTAGAACTCCCCACTGGCTGTGGGGGCACGGGGGCAGCAACATTCAAGCGACGAGGGGGAGGCAAAGTCTCGTACAAGGGTACCATGCGGTGCTCCAGCTTTCCCTGGTACCGCCCCTGCAGCACCGAGTCCATGGAGATGGAACATTCGGCACCTATCATTCGAACGACAAATGTAAGGAAGCAAGTATGCGAAGACAGAAGCAAGAAGGAATCATTTTCCCTTAAAAGAAAAAAGGGTGGCAGGGGGAAAGGAAGTAAAGAAAAAAGGAAAATAACTTACCATTAGAAACAATGTAGAATACAGACATCTCCTTTCGAGCATGCCAGCTGGGACTCTTCCCAACACCAGCAAATATGACCTCTGACATCACATCAACGTCTACTTGGAGAGTATGCAGGAGGTCGGCAGTCGCCTGATTATGAGGGAACAGCTTAGGGATAGTGTCAGATAGCGCGGTCGCTCGAGGGTACTCACAGCCAAGCAACTCTCGGTTGACCCATAACCATTTGTCCTGCCAATTTTTGGGAGGCTTACTATCAAGTACAAGGTTATGGCCTCCCCGGCGGGCGGAGAAGGTGTACTTGTCGTTAGTAGCAGCAAACTGGAAGAAGAACTTGAAAACAATATAGTCGGGAATGATGCCACCATCTTATGAATGGCACCTGGGGTTAACATCTGAAAGTTGCACCCATTACGCCGGAGCACTTCCTCCTGGAAGTCAGTAAGGGGAAGGCGAAGACCGGCATCAAAAGTTTTTAAGTAAACACCTACTTTCCCAGGTGGAGGCTAAGTAATCAAAGCTTTGGGAGCCGGAAACTCTACCCCATCAGCTGGAGTAAGGTTGTAAGCCTCTTCAAGGGTAACAAACTCAGCAGAGCTAGGAACCAAACTCAAGGAGGAGGCCATGGAAAGCACGAAAAAAGAAGAAAAAAGAGGAAAGAAACAAGAGAACAAGATAGAAAACTGAAAAAGAAACGTCTGAGAGCAATAAAGGGGAAAAAGCGGGGTTTACGAAAACCTCTGACATTGCTGACATAACCATCGCGCACATGTTGAAACGTCACATCACCGAAATTGAAGCGATGACCCAGTAAAAGCGTGACATGTGCACCAACAGTTAAGTCCAGAACATCATAGATAGCATACGCTATGACTACTGGACTGGGGGACTTGATGACTGATATGGGCATATTTAGTTATAAAATTCATGCATTATCTTAATATTTTATGTTGTTTTTGTCTCATTTAATGAACAAAAGGTGCTTAATTAGCTTAAATATTTCATTTTCAGCAACAAAGACATGCTCGAAAGGAAAATGAAGCGGAATTGGCGATTGGACGCTTGGATCTTGGATTTTGAAGAAAGAAGGACGTTGTTGGACAGCTTGACCCCTCGTCAGTGTTTTCGCCATATCTCATGAACCGTAACTCCGATTGATGAGATTCAAAATTTTATAAAAAGTAGACACAATTTCGGACAACTTTTGTGTTTTAAGAAAATGCTGATTCCAAACGTACTTGGAGAGTAGGCCATCAACTCGCCGAGTTGGTCAGAAGTTTCACGATTCTGGACGCGCTGACTTGCCGTACACGGGTTTTAAGTGACGGACTCGCCGAGTAGGTCACCGGACTCGCCGAGTAGCCCCTGTTTTGTGAAAATCTATATAAAAGGACTTTCAGATCGATACCCTAGCATATAGATGAACCCTTGGAGGCCAATTGTCGAGTAAAGGTGCTGCTGGAGCGTGGGAAGCAAGGGAATAAACCCTACATTCAATTTTAAGGAGAATCAAGGAAAAATCAATTTTACTCTTTACCTAATCTCTTGTTTGAACTATGTTTTTACCAATTGATTTCGTTTTTGAGCTTGTTTCTGCTGTAATCATGAGCTAAAACTCATAACTTCTGTTTAGGTAGATGAATTTGTGAACATGGATTGATTATTTGATTAGGATTAATTTTAATTGGTGATTATGTTTTATTAAGCTTGTTAAAGAACCTTATGTGTTAACAATAACTATTCTTCTGTTAATAAATTAGTAATTAAGTTGTATGAACATCTCTTAGTTATTAATTTCATATGATTTATTGTGACCACATAGTTGTATGTCTAGGAATAACGAATGTGAAACTAGAATTAACGAGAAGATAGGTAAGTTAATGTGTGAGCTTGTTTGATGAACATCAGCAAGAGGTTAATTGAAGGGCCAATTTAATTAACCATTACAAGTCTTATTTAACCCGAATTAATAACTAGAAAATCCGTTAATTTAGACAACTGGCCACTGCTTGAGGTAATTTGTTTCCTAAGGATTAGTAATAGCGAACATGAAACTAATCATCTTAGTCGGTAGCCAATGAAGAATTAATCCGATACATTGAAATCATCCATGGGAACAAATGAGTCGAACTAAACAGAAGTCCTCTTTATTATTGAATTTAGTTAATTTTTATTTGCTTAGCTCTTAGTTTCTTAGTTTAAGTTTTAGTTAATTGTTTAAGTTTCTAGTCTTGCAAAACTAGAGAAAACCCCTTTCTATTACTTGTTTTATTTAGATAATATTAGCATTTATTTTAATTGTTTACCGTTCCCTGTGTTCGATACCCTACTTACCTGAACTAAATTGCTAATCGATGGGTACACTGCCTTTCGTGTGTTTGTCTTTGTGTTTAAGTTAGTAGGATTAAAACTAGTTGGTTTTACACACATCAATGACACACCCCTCAGAGCGAGCCAGAAACAAGTAAACCCTGGGCGAGGAGTTCCTAGTCAAGCCTAGGCCAGCGACTCAACCGCTCTAGCCACCCCGGACCCCCGCGAGGCGACCACCTAGGAAGTCCGCCCTCGCCAAAGAGTTGTCCTTTAGCTACAGTCCAAGGATAACGACTCCAGGGGACAAATGGCACGGTCAGAGCATTATCACCTGGACCAATCGTTGGACTGGACACGAATGTGGAGCATAACCCTCCAATAAGAGCGGCGGATCCTATCGGGGTCGCGGTCTTTGTCTTTCGTACAGATCAAGGCGGATCTTTAGTATAAAAGGCCGATTACTCTGCCTTGAGAGGTAAGCTATCCTTTCCCCGATCACATACCTTCATACTCCATATTCACCACACTAACTTGACCGTTGGAGCGTCTTTCTGGGACCTCCTCCCGGAGAGCGGCTGACGTGAGGACTCGTGAGGACACCTTAAAAAAGTTGAAAATAAAATCTAATAAAAATACAAATCTTAAAATCGAGCATAGATCTATGTCCGGAAGAAAAAAATGGAAATTTTTTTACATCATTAAAATTGATCCATGATTTAGTTTTAAATTTTTATTTTGCATCATTATGATCCATTATTCATTTTTAATGATTCAATTTTTTTTCAATTTTTTTTCTCTCGGATATAGATCTATGTTCGATTTTATGATTTGTATTTTTTTAGATTTTTTTTCAATTTTTTTAAAGTGTCCTCACAAGTCCTCACTTTAAAATAAGTCATCACCCGATCCTATATATATATATATATATATATATATATATATATATATATATATATATATATATATATATATATATATATATATATATATATATATATATATGGTTAGGTTCATGTGAGACGGCCTAATTTTGTGAGACCGTGAGACGTATTTTTTTATTTTTTTTTTTAGTTAATTCAAGTTCCGAAAATAATATTTAAAAAAAGAATTTTTGGTTTTTTTTCATTTATTTTGCATTTTAAAATTATTTTTTAGAATATGTACAGTGTAATATTCTATTAGAATATTTCACGTATGTTTAAAAAAAAATTGAATTTTTTTTATTTTAATTTTCGTTAATTCAAGTTTCGAAAATAATATTTAAAAAAAGAATTTTTAGTTTTTTCCATTTATTTTGCATTTTAAAATTATTTTTTAGAATATGTCAGTGTAATATTCTATTAGAATATTTCACGTATTTTTCAATAAAAAACGGGATTTTTTTTTATTTTTTTATTTTTTTTATTTTTTTTTAGTTAATTCATGTTCCGAAAATAATATTTAAAAAAAAAATTTTTGGATTTTTTTTATTTATTTTGCATTTTAAAATTATTTTTAGATTTGGTCTCACAGTCTTACAAAATTAGAATGATCTCAAATAAACCTGAACCTATATATATATATATATATATATATATATATATATATATATATATATATATATATATATATATATATATATATATATATATATATATATATATATATATTCGAATCAACTCATGATAATACACAAATAAGGGCATATAATGATAATATAATATTATATACAATATACATAACTAAGCCCTTTCTAAACACGTATGTATATACGAATGCCCAACTCATCAAATTGGGATTATGAAGATGGCCAATCCCTTTGCATAATAGAAGACGTCTCATCCAGTGACATCATGCCATGTGTCAATTGAACACGTGTATGGTGATAATGAGACCAAGTAATCTCACTCACTTACAAAAAAGAAATTGATTGGGCCTTCAAGTTATCTTTATGATATGGCCCACATCAACATCTCTGAAAGCTTTTGATTATAAATGCATAGTTAGATTGATAGTATGGGCTTGGAAACATGATTGTTTGAGAATTAAATTGGGTTTTAAATATTGGCATAGTGATTGTGTCAAATTTGACACTTGGCGTTGTCACTGGGGATTTCATGAACACGTATATTTAGTAATTTAAAAAAATAAAACATTAAAATTACTATTTTACATTTTTTGTGGATTACGAACCAACTTTTGTAATCATAATAATTGTATTATTCTTCTGGGATTTTCATTAAATTACGTGGATGTCTATGTGTGTTTCCGTATGTTACAATCATAGAAATAGGGGTTGAAAATACTTGATACCACCCGCAACATAATATGAATTTTATTTAAAGATAAACACGTATGGGTTGAGTTTTTCTGAACATAAACAAGTATGACGACTGTAATCATCAACAATATAACGACCCAAAAACAATAATAAAATTTTTCATTTGAAGTCTATCAAATCATTTATCAATTGTTTCATAATCAAATATCAAATCATAATATTCGAAACATAGAGTATAATTATTCAGAATGCGGAAATCATAAGGAGAGGATGTTGTTTCATCACGTCGCATCCTTCCCTTTCGAACCGCAAGTACCTGAAACCATAATATAAACTGTAAGCACAAAGCTTAGTGAGTTCTCCAAAGTACCACATACAAAAACATACAACTAGGCTCAACCCTGAGGTATAACCAACCTAATATACATATATAGTCCCTGCCATGGGGTGCATTTCACCCCGACCAACACATGGGCCCCGCCATGGGGCATCTTTCAACTCGATCATACAATAATGGTCCTCGTTGTGGTGTGGGGTCTATTTCAACCGAAACATATGATAGTGGGCCTCGCCCTTGGGTTTATTTCAACCCATCATGCAAACTCATGTAAGCCACACAACAACTATCATCCTAAATAACACAATAACGGGTCGGCATTGGTACCTTCAACCCATGGAAACAATGAGAAAACTCACCTCACAAACATATGAGAAAACTGAATAGCTCACTGCTCTGAAATCAACTCTTCCAGTCACCATTATAAATTTAGTGACACAATCTCAGAATACAGATCAAAATACCTGAAATACCTGTAGGTTAAACTTTGGTTAAAGTCAACTTATTCAACCGAGTCAACTCAGTAAGTATGATGGGCGTACTCAACAAGTATGCAGGGCGTACTACATGTTTGACCAAGTAGAGGAGTTGACCATATAAACGCAACATACCCTTTGGTATGCCCAACGTACGCGGTTGCCATTCATCCATTCCATTAAGAGCTTAATCGTTAAGCTCTTTTGTCCAAACTTTAGATCTAGCCCTAAAAAGACTGTCCTTAATCATAAAGTTTCCAACTTTATGATATTGTATGGCTATTAAGTTCCCAACACCAAAAATCCTAACTTCTTAACTCATTAACACAACCTATATCATGCATAGAGAGAAACTAATGCCCAAAATCTAATTTTTATGGCTTAACACACCTTATAACATTTAAAAGGACAACTCAAACGTCTTGGAGTTCTCCATACTCACAGGGATCAAGATTGGGACAAAAAGGTGCCAACTTTAAGCTAAAACTAGATCTAAATGAAATACTCAGCAAGGTTGGAGCTTTATACCTCCAAAAGGTGCATAAGGGAATGTAATTGCTTCATCCAAGGCTTTGAGTGAAACACTACAACATCAAAGATACTCCTTCACCTCTAAAAGCTCCAAAATGGAACCAAAAGACTCTCCAAGCTTCAAAATAAACTCACACACTTTAGGGTTTCGAAACGAGGAAGGCGGCTGGAGTTAAGATAGTTTTGAGGCCATAAAGAAGTTTAAATAGGGTTCAAACCCTAAAAATTAGGGTTTGCACCTTGGCTACATGCGCCCAATGTACGTCGAGCATGACCAATAATTACGAAAATGCCATTACAGACCAACTTTGCAATATAATCACCAACCATGGGATAAAAAGGGAAATACCTGGAAATCAAGATGTTACAAATAGTTTTCACAAAAAATCTATTACCATCATGAGATTTGTGCTTATAAGGCCCCCAAACATTGACAAGGGTTAAATCAAAAAGATTATTGGAAATAGATTTGCTTGATCGAAATGAAATTCGATGATGTTTAACTTTGAAACATATTTAACAAGAATCAATTTAAGTATCATGAACATAGGATTTAACAAGAGAAAGCAATTGAAGTCTATTCAATAGAATATGTCCAAATATTATGTGCCACAACAAAGAATTATAAGATTTTACATCATGTTTCAAAGATGAATTGCAGAACAATTTGGAAATAGATACACAAAATAAAAGACTACTATGTATGGATCGATTATCAAAGATATATAGGTCATTGACTCTTGTTCCAAAGAAGTCAAAAGTGAGTTTATTTCTTTGATAAAGGGTCCTACAAGAAGCAAACTTTGTCAGTAAAAAGAATGAAAGTTTTCAATTGTGAAGTGAGTTTGGAAACTTAAACCAAATTGTATTTAAATGAAGGGACGTAATAAGAACATCATAAAGAATAATTGAATGATGAAGTTTCACACTTCCAATATATGAAACTGAAGTACCATGACCATCTGGTAAACCAATATAATGAGGCCTAGAATGCTTAATAAATGTTTGAAAAAGAGATTTATTGGAACACATATGCTCCAAAGCCCCTAAATCCATAATCCAAGAGATATATAGTTGTAAAAGTTATGAAGACTTGTAAACATTTGCTACAAAATTTTTGAAGGAAAAATTACCTTCAGGATTCATAGCATCTTTAGTAACAGAAGTGGAAGATGATGAAATAGATGAAGGAATGGTTGTAGCACTGAGAAGTCGTAGCAAATGTTGATATTGTTCTGGAGAAATGCTATGAGTTGGATTTGAAATAACATTCTGAATTGTAAACTTGGCTCATTTTTCTTTGGTGCGGCTAGGTTCCTTGCAATGATTGCATGTTAATGTCTTCTTGAATGAAAAGGACATTTCAACAGATGCTTGCATAACAATAACATCACATTAATGAATAGATGATGTAGAAATTTCTCTTTGACGTTCTTCATCTAAGATTATAGAGTTTGGAGTAGTAACCAAAGGAAGAGGCTTCATCCTTAACAGTTGACCACGAAGAAGTTTGTAAGAATCATCCAATCCCATAAGTAATTGAATTAAATGTTGTTCTTCTAGAAATTTACTGATTCCAGCAGCAACTCCACATGAATATGGTGAATTGCTTGACATAAACGTAATGCATCACAAATTCGATTTAATTTGCTAAAGTAGGTCAAAAAATCATCTGATCCTTGGGAAATTTAATATAATTGTTGTTAAATCTAATAAATGAGAGCTCCATCAGATTGTTTATACCTTTGATTAAGTTATTTCCATATTTTCTTGTGCAGTAAGAAGGAAAAGAACACTATCAGCGATCGATTTTGACAATGAATTGAGAATCCAGCTTATCACCATTGAATTTTCTCCAGACCAAGGAGCATAATGATAGGATGTGATTGAAGGATGAGTGATCGATCTATCTACAAAGCCGATTTTGTTCTTTGTAGATAAAGAAATGAACATCGATCGATTCCAAGAAGCAAATCTCGTGCCATACAAGACGAAATTCACCAGTAAAGAACTTGGATTATCCGAAGATCTAATGAAAATGGATTGGATGCATTGATTGTATTAGAATCAGACGCATTACTGGAAGCCATAATAGAAAAAATAGAATTGAAAAAAGAAGATCAAGATCGGAAAACCTCAATCTGATATCATATTCTGATGAAATAACAAGAAAGAAGAAATGAAGTGAACATAAATCTTTCTTATTTCATTAACCACTAATCAATGTACTAATATATATATATATATATATATATATATATATATATATATATATATATATATATATATATCTTTTCTTTATTACTTATTATGCAAATTTGGTCAAAGGCTGAAAATTAAGAGGTCCAAAAAATTAGTGCATCATGTACAATGACTTTATGCATTAAAAGAATATTGAATCTTATATGGTCAACATTTATGAAAAAGTCAAATAAGATGATGATAAGATTTTGAATTGGTTAAAGTTTGACCAAGTGTTCCTCATATCCAATTAAATTGGTAGTACTAAATATTAACTGGTCAACATTTATGAAAATGTCAAATAAGATGATGATAAGATTTTGAATGGGTCAAACTTTGACCTCTAAAATCCCGAAATATCAAAAGTAGAGTTGAAGGGCTAAAAGAGTAAATTAAAAAAAAGGGAACTCGGCGAGTCCATGGGTGGACTCGGCGAGTAGGCGCTGAGTGGAGAAAACCCTAATTCCCGGGGTTGAGCCCTATATAAAGAACATAACATCCATTCCCCCAGCCTCTTTACTCATCCTCAAGTCTAGAAACCCTAACTCTCGTGTGTGAGTGGATCAAGTTGCATTTAGACGCTTGAAGAAGTGATTGTTGAGGAAATCTTGAAGGTTAGGAGGTTTGGATCAAGGGGCTTTGCTTAGATTCGGGATTCATTGCTGTTGGAGCTTCTTTTTTGAGGTATTATCTCATTTTTGGGCTGTATTCATATAGATGCATCATTTTGGGGTTTATGGGGAAACATATATTGTATGTATTGGATTTTAGAGGTTAGATCTGAGGTTGCTACCTCAGATCTGGAATGGAGAAAGGCTTGAATGCATAAAAGTCCCTGTTGATGAGTGTTTGAAGGAGCTATTTGTCCCAAACCCTAGCCCTAGAGTGTAAAAGGCCTAGATCTCTTTGGATTCACGTAAAGTTTGCCACTTTACGTGATGGATGGGTTGTAGGAGGCTAGATCTATGTTTTGGATCAATTGCATGGCCTGGAATGCTTCTGTATGGATTCAGACCGGTGGTACTCGGCGAGTCACATGGGTAGACTCGACGAGTTGCTTGAAGATGAGCTAGAACTCGACGGTTTGGAAGAACAACTCGGCGAGTTGGATGAAGATGGCCTGGAACTCGGCGAGTTGTAAGAACAACTCGGCGAGTAGGTTGAAGATAGCCTTAGACTTGGTGAGCCTATTCTTGGACTCGACAAGTCTTGTCGAAGAGTCCCAATCTTTTCTGGTTGAGCCGTGAATCGGTGAGTCAAGGGATGACTCGGTGAGTTGTGTGTGAGTGGACTCAAAGTTGTTGGACTCGGCGAGTCTCGGGGTGACTCGGCGAGTTGGGTCGCGGATTGAAGGAAATGTTGAGCATGGGAACTCGGCGAGTCATCGGGTTGACTCGGCAAGTAGAGTCAGTCAGGGGTTGACTTTGACTTTGACTTTGACTTGGACCAAGGATTGACCAGTGGTTTCCAGGGGCATTTTGGTAATTGTTGGGATATTGTTTTGAGTTCAGTGTTTTGGTGGTTGTCCAATGGTGGGGATCGTATCAGTGATCGGAGCAGCTTGGGTTATCTGTTCAGTTGGCAGTTTCGAGGTGAGTTATCCTCACTATATCAACAGGGTCTAAGGCACCAAGGCCGGCCCTTATCGGATTGAGATCCGGGTAGTTGTTGTTATGTTATTGCTTTGATATGTTTGCATCCTGGTAGATAGGATGGTATATGTTAGAGACCTGATTGAGATAGGTATCCCGAGATGTAGGGTGATGCTATGCTAGTGACCGGTTAGGTCGGTATCCTGGTTAGGATGATGATATGTTATGTGATTGGTTTGATCGGCTTGTTGACTGTGAATTGCTATATGATTGTATGTTTATGTGCACATGGTTGTTTGGACTGGAGTTGGGTTGAGGCGGGTCCTGCTTTGTGCTGTAAGCCAAGATACCCAGGGCGGACCGGTTGTCCTGAAGGCCCAACGAGCGGTCCGGATAGGCTGTAGGCCCCAAGAGGGCGGACCAGACGTGCCGAGGCTCGGAGAGTGGATCAGGCCGACTGAAGGCCCGGTGCGGGTGGACCAGTCATACTGTAGACTCAGAGAGTGGACCAGGTGGAATGAAGGCCCGGTGTGGGCGGACCAATCACACTGTAGACTCGAGATATATGCTTAGACTCGGAGGGTGGACCAAGTGGACTGTTGGCCGGTGCGGCGGACCAGTCCCACAGTAGACCCGAAGTGCATGGTTGTTCTGTGATCGGATATGTTATGGCATGTTATGCGTGTATGGTATATGTGGTTGGTATCTTGGGGATATCTCACTAAGCTTTCGGGCTTATAGTTGTGGTTTAATGTTTTTTTTTCAGGTTCTTTAGGAGACCGTGGCAAGGCGAAGGCGTGATCGTACCGCTCCTCGTGTTTATAATGTGATGAGATTATGGGAATACTTAAAGTAAATTGTATTGAAAACCTTTTTGTAATAACTTTAATGGAATCGGGTTGTTTTCGAAAATTTTAAATTGGTTAAAATTTTTTGTCGTTACAAGTTGGTATCAGAGCCTTGGTTTGAGTGAATTGGAGGAACACCCGTGTGACTCCAGTCTCAAATCGAGGAGAGTTTTCAAAAGAGTATTTAAATGGTTTTCAAAATGAGTAAAAGAGGACGCGGAGGTACGATCAGCCGGAGCCAGTAAGTAACCC
This sequence comes from Lactuca serriola, assembly GCF_051521515.1. Taxonomy (NCBI): domain Eukaryota; kingdom Viridiplantae; phylum Streptophyta; class Magnoliopsida; order Asterales; family Asteraceae; genus Lactuca; species Lactuca serriola. The sequence continues at coordinate 44,228,069 of NC_136412.1, read as the reverse complement.
CAAAATACCATACATGATATTTGTTTTGAGCTTTGTTAGAACAGCATGCTAGTGCTAGGCTAGGGATCTTCAGGATTTCATGATAATGTTGCCTGATTTGTGATGCCTGTAGCCTAGGGTTTCCTTGTGAGAGATTTCCAGTGTTCCTCTAGTTGTGAGGGTTGAGCGTTGTTATGCATGTTTCTCTAGGGTGTCGTGATAGTACTTCATACAAATATGGGTAGGTGTGGAAGATAGTATGGGCCCGTACTACTGAAAGCACAGGACCCATACGCGTATCAGGGAAACCATGACCTCTAGGGTTGGGTTGAGAGAGTTGGTTCCCGGGATAGTGGGGAGAGTCTGAGATTTTGTGTGGTGTTTTTCAGTATGGAGATTCCGAGGCATGCTGGGAGTGGATCCGGATCAGGCTCGGGAGCAGGAGAGGGAGTTCCGGGCGGGTCGGTACCGCCCGAGATTATTGGTCAGATGAGCACGTGCGAGTTGGATGCGAGGATTCGTGAGTTCCTGCGTGATGAGATTACTGAGTTGCTCCGGTCTGAGTTGTCGGAGCTCTTTGGGTCGATCAAGACCGCCATGGTTGAGTATTTTGATGAGCGCTATGCAGCTCTCACAGAGACGGTTGTCGCGGCGGCTACAACAGCTGTAGCAGCGGCAGGGGGAGGAGCTGGTCGGGGCTTTCAGTATCGGGACTTCGATAATACGAAGCCTCCCACCTTTGATGGAGCTTAGGACCCGATTGTTGCTATGAGGTGGTTATCGGACATGGAGGGGTGTTTCTTCACGTGTTCATGCCCTGCTGATTAGAGGGTGATGTGTGCTCTGAACCTGTTGAGGCTCGGGGCGAAGGATTGGTGGAGGTTGACCACAGGGTCATATTCAGATGCGCAGAGGGCTGCGGTTTCATGGGATCAGTTCAGGGAGATGTTCAGCACTCGCTATGTTCCGCGAGTTGAGAGGGAGAGATTGGCTCAGGAGTTCCTTGAGCTGAAGCAGGATTCGGAGTCGGTGACTGAGATCACCAGGATGTTCACTGAGAGGGCGATGTTCTGCCTTGAGTTCGCTTCGGAGCAGGCTCAGATGTCTCGATATCTGAGCATGCTCAAGAGGGATATCAGATTTTGTGTCTACACAGAGGTGCGAGACCTTGTTGGAGTTGCAGGAGGCTGCCAGGCGGCGTGAGTTAGAGATTGAGTTGCAGATGCGTGAGTTGAGGCAGGCTCTAGTGCAGTTACAGCCGGCGCCAAAACGGTCCAAGACCGTTGATTCTAGAGTGGGGGATCTGAGTAGCTACACTTGTGGGAAGTGTGGAAGGAGTCACACCGGAGTTTGTAGGTCCGGTGGTGCATGCCGCAAGTGCGGAAGGGAGGGGCACTATGCGAGGGATTGTCGGCAGTCAGCGCCGGTTCGGGATTTGAGGATTTGTTACCATTGTCATCAGGTTGGACATTTGAGGGTCAACTGTCCACAGCTCGCTGCAGGACCGGTGCAAGCTCCAGCACCGGCCACTTTGAGGATCACGGGTGGAGGTCAGGGTGGAGCGGAGCCCCTAAGGGCTCAGGGTCGTGCTTTTCAGCTTGCAGCAGAGGAGGTCGGAGCAGTTCCGGATGCGGTTGCGGGTATGTTTCTTCCTTGATGTCTTGTTATCTTTTGATTATTATGGAGTATTGTTTATGTGCTAGTATCTTTGTGCGGTTCTTGGTGTGGTATTTGTTGTTTTTGGGAATTATGGTATGATTATTGGTTAGTGTTGGGAATTTCGTTGGTTATCATTCATGGAGTTGTTAGTGGGAATCTGGTGTTGGTCTGAATGTCGGGTAGCATCTGCCTTCTGAGGAGTGGTTAGCTGCAGATTGAGTTTCTTTCGAGCGGGAGGATCAGTGTGGAAATGTGATTTTGTGAAGGTTGCTAGTGCTAGTGGGGAATCAGTCCGCGTGTAAGTGTGGTGTTGTGCAGGGTTGTTTTGGGAGGTCGGTGATAGCAACCGGTGGTTGATAGTCAGTGCCCTAAGTGGGGGAGAATTGGAAATTCTCCGGAAGGTCGATGGACATGAGACGTTGATTAGCTGCTTGGGTTTCAGCAGTGGTTCTGTCAGTCAAGAGTATAGGCTGGTATGAGTAAGTGGCAGGCATGCGGGGAGGGATGCAGACCTAGGGCATTCGATTGTGGAGGGCCTGGGATCAGGCCGGGATCGAGCATGTGCGATTGAGATAGAGTTCGGAACCCTTAAAGGGCTAGAAAAATATGCATGGGAGGATTTCCTGAGGGAAATATCTCGAAATGATGGATGTTACTTGAGCGGTCCGGATAGACTGAAGGCTGGTGGGCGTACCAGTCAAGCCGAAGGCTTGAGGGGGGGGGGGGGAAATGGTCCATCCAGGATTAAGGCCTGGGAGGGCGATCCAGATTGGCTGAAGGTTCTGAGAGTGGTCCAGATTGGCTGAAGGCCTGGTAAGGCGGTCCAGTCATGATGAAGACTCTGCAGGTATTGTTAGTCCAGTTGAGGAGATGGATTGAGTATGTTGCGATGTGTTAGCATCAGAAGGTCTGGCCCCGGGTATTGATCTTGATTAGTGGAGATGGTGCATGGACTCGAGAGTCCTTGCAAGCAGATTCAGAGCATGTGTGTTGCATGGATAGCGGTTATGCTATAAAGGGGTGGTGCAGCGTTGGGTGAGCACCGTGGCACTTGTCGTGGTGACAAGGCAGCCAAGTGGATTTCCTTGGTAAGGAAAGAGGGAGAGAGGAGTGTAGCTCCAAGAGGAAGAGTAAATTCACGGAAGTGAAAGCGGCAGTGTAGAGTTATGATCAGAGTGGTCCGACGGCGTTCATTGAGCAGCGTGATTGCGTGGTGGTATGTTATGACATCATGATGGGATGTCCGCTGAGGACGCGGAAGGGATTCCGCGGGTGTAGAGCCAAGAGTCTCAGGATGGATGCAGGGATGGAGTCTGGGACTCCCAGCTTGATTCTGATCAAGGAGTTGTGTATGTAGTGGTGGTTCCTCCTGGGGATGTTGGAGATGTAGTCGGTGTGACGGGTTTTCCTAACCCGAGAGTGCGAGGGCCGGTGCAGCATGTGCGTGTGATTGAAAGAAGAGAACTCGTGGGAGTTGCTCCGAGATTGAAGAATGGGTCTTTCTGTCATCATGGAATGGATAGAGTGGAATTCGGATTGGGGATCCGGTGGTTCATGGTTTTCTAGCTCATATGGGTCGAGTGATTGTTGAGATTTGGAGCAGTGATGCATCATGGGTAATTCTCGGTTATTGAATGTGATTATCAGAGGGTACAGCCGGTGCCCGGCTTGAGACGGTGGATAGGAGACCGCAAGGAAAGAGGAAGTGCGTTCGAGTTTCGATGGTTATGCCTTGAAGGACCTGGTCCGGTTAAGGCCAGGTGGCGCGTTGTGGGAGTATTTTTGGAGTTGATTTGCCGTAGGCTTCGAGGACGAAGCCTAATTTAAGTGGGGGAGAATTGTAACATCCCGAAATATCAAAAGTAGAGTTGAAGGGCTAAAAGAGTAAATTAAAAAAAAAGGGAACTCGGCGAGTCCATGGGTGGACTCGGCGAGTAGGGTCGCGATTTGGCCGCGTGTTAAGTGGCCGACTCGGCGAGTCCAAGGCTGGACTCGGCAAGTAGGCGCTGAGTGGAGAAAACCCTAATTCTCGGGGTTGAGCCCTATATAAAGAACATAACATCCATTCCCCCAGCCTCTTTACTCATCCTCGAGTCCAGAAACCCTAACCTTTGTGTGTGAGTGGATCAAGTTGCATTTGGACGCTTGAAGAAGTGATTGTTAAGGAAATCTTGAAGGTTAGGAGGCTTGGATCAAGGGGCTTTGCTTAGATTCGGGATTCATTGCTGTTGGAGCTTCTTTTTTGAGGTATTATCTCGTTCTTGGGCTGTATTCATATAGATGCATCATTTTGGGGTTTATGGGGAAACATATCTTGTATGTATTGGAGTTTAGAGGTTAGATCTGAGGTTGCTACCTCAGATCTGGAATGGAGAAAGGCTTGAATGCATAAAAGTCCCTGTTGATGAGTGTTTGAAGGAGCTATTTGTCCCAAACCCTAGCCCTAGAGTGTAAAAGGCCTAGATCTCTTTGGATTCACGTAAAGTTTGCCACTTTACGTGATGGATGGGTTGTAGGAGGCTAGATCTATGTTTTGGATCAATTGCATGGCCTGGAATGCTTCTGTATGGATTCAGACCGGTGGTACTCGGCGAGTCACATGGGTAGACTCGACGAGTTGCTTGAAGATGAGCTAGAACTCGACGGGTTGGAAGAACAACTCGGCGAGTTGGATGAAGATGGCCTGGAACTCGGCGAGTTGTAAGAACAACTCGGCGAGTAGGTTGAAGATAGCCTTAGACTTGGTGAGCCTATTCTTGGACTCGGCAAGTCTTGTCGAAGAGTCCCAATCTTTTCTAGTTGAGCCGTGAATCGGTGAGTCAAGGGATGACTCGGTGAGTTGTGTGTGAGTGGACTCAAAGTTGTTGGACTCGGCGAGTCTCGGGGTGACTCGGTGAGTTGGGTCGCGGATTGAAGGAAATGTTGAGCATGGGAACTCGGCGAGTCATCGGGTTGACTCGGCAAGTAGAGGCAGTCAGGGGTTGACTTTGACTTTGACTTTGACTTGGACCAAGGATTGACCAGTGGTTTCCAGGGGCATTTTGGTAATTGTTGGGATATTGTTTTGAGTTCAGTGTTTTGGTGGTTGTCCAGTGGTGGGGATCGTATCAGTGATCGGAGCAGCTTGGGTTATCTGTTCAGTTGGCAGTTTCGAGGTGAGTTATCCTCACTATATCAACAGGGTCTAAGGCACCAAGGCCGGCCCTTATCGGATTGAGATCCGGGTAGTTGTTGTTATGTTATTGCTTTGATATGTTTGCATCCTGGTAGCTAGGATGGTATATGTTAGAGACCTGATTGAGATAGGTATCCCGAGATGTAGGGTGATGCTATGCTAGTGACCGGTTAGGTCGGTATCCTGGTTAGGATGATGATATGTTATGTGATCTGTTTGATCGGCTTGTTGACTGTGAATTGCTATATGATTGTATGTTTATGTGCACATGGTTGTTTGGACTGGAGTTGGGTTGAGGTGGGTCCTGTTTTGTGCTGTAGGCCAAGATACCCAGGGCGGACCGGTTGTCCCGAAGGCCCAGCGAGCGGTCCGGATAGGCTGTAGGCCCCAAGAGGGCGGACCAGACGTGCCGAGGCTCGGAGAGTGGACCAGGCCGACTGAAGGCCCGGTGCGGGCGGACCAGTCATACTGTGGACTCAGAGAGTGGACCAGGTGGATTGAAGGCCCGGTGTGGGCGGACCAATCACACTGTACACTCGAAATATATGCTTAGACTCAGAGGGTGGACCAGGTAGACTGTTGGCCGGTGCGGCGGACCAGTCCCACAGTAGACCCGAAGTGCATGGCTGTTCTGTGATCGGATATGTTATGGCATGTTATGCGTGTATGGTATATGTGGTTGGTATCTTGGGGATATCTCACTAAGCTTTCGGGCTTACAGTTGTGGTTTAATGTTTTTTTATTCAGGTTTTTTAGGAGACCGTGGCGAAGGCGTGATCGTACCGCTCCTCGTGTTTATAATGTGATGAGATTATGGGAATACTTAAAATAAATTGTATTGAAAACCTTTTTGTAATAACTTTAATGGAATCGGATTGTTTTCGAAAATTTTAAATTGGTTGAAATTTTTGGTCGTTACATGACCAAGTATTCCTCATCTCCAATTGAATCGGTAAATACTGAATCTTATCCGGTCAACATTAATGAAAAAGTCAAATAAGATGATGATAAGATTTTGAATGGGTCAAAGTTTGACTAAGTTTTCTTCATATCCATTTGAATCGGTTTAATACGATGTACACATTATAAAGTATTTCATATAAACTTGAAGAGGCACATTGATCTAGCATTCGTCTATCATGAATGTCTAACCATTGACCGCAAAACCTTGGTTCTCTCTCATGCTCGCTGTCTCCTCATTTGGTTTTTCTTTCTACTAAAATCGAATGAGGCAAAAATGTCTTACGTTTAATCCTAGTCCATGTATAAGAAATCTCTATCTGTTCGTCATTTTGTTTAACAAATTTTTTATGTCATTTTGTTGATCCGCACCCGTCGCTTTGCGCGGGTAAACGGCTAGTGGTGTGTGTATATATATATATACATATATATATATATATATATATATATATATATATATATATATATATATATATTATTTACATAATAACTAAATAATAACAAAGATGAAAAGACTATTCTACCCTTGTATAATAACGGAAATGTAACAAACTCTAATAGGCTTGCAAATAATTTTGTTGGTTGACCTGTTAACTCTTTTATTTTAGTAGATTAAAAAATAAAAAATATAATTTTGTTAAATATGTGACAGAATAAAGACTAATAAGTAATAAATATATGATATTTAGTTTTTGTTTTTTCCATTACCCATGAACCCGATTCTGACCTACGAACATGAATTTGACCCACAAACTTATTAACTCATTTAATTAAATAGGTTATACGGGTTGACCTGTTTACGGCTAATTTGGGTTTGGGTTGAACAAAATGATACAAATACTTATATGGTTCGTATCGAGGTTGAGCCTTTATGACCCGCCAACCCGAACATGATATTATTTCCACCCCTACACATAATTAATGTAAATTTATTTAATATATTTATGGAAATATGAAAGTGGATATTTATAAAGTTGTCGGCACTACATAATCTTAACTATATGTTACAATCAAACAATTAAGTTCGATATAAATCACTTGTCGATTTCTACATCGATAGATTAATGCATCATTTGTGACAGATTTTAGTTAATTTGATGCATAACAAGCACATTAAAATATTTCCTGTTTACAAAGAGATTGAAAGCATTAAATTTTCGAAGGAAAAGTTAGCCTAAAATAGACAACCTTCGTCAATATTTCATAAATGATTTCATACCTTTATTGACAAATTCGAAATTTTTAGATAAAATGATTATATTTGCTTAAATACTTTTGCATATTAAAATAATTATTAAAAGAAATGGTTCCGTAACGCAAGAAAATTAAGTTTAGCAATAAAGTCTATTTGGGAAAATTAAGTAATTTAACAATCTTTCTATTCTAATAAAAGAATAATTTTATTTTTTTATTTACAAGAGCCACAATATTAGAAATCATCGATAATATTATATGTCAACTATTATGTCAAATGTCAACCTATTAATTCTATATTTTAAATTTATCATTCTAATTACATTAAACCATTGTTGTAAAAATCTCGACTAGGTCCCGGTTAATCCTTAGGCACTATTCGACCGATTAGAGAGCGCCTAACGATTAATCCTTGCATACATAATGAGTGAAACATTATAAAATGATGAAATTTTAACATTTTGAAGAAGTTTTATCTCAATGGAAATTATTTGAGGCATGATTAATGTTGTATTAATCATATTAACCTATTTTCTTATCATATTAGTGGTATTTACAAACTTTGATATGATATTAGTCATATTTAATTTCTTAAAATTCAACAAATTAGCAATTAATGATACCCGATTAATCCTCCGACTAATCTCCGCCTAGTCGATTAATCCCTTGACCCCAGTCCACCGACTAGCTAACGTCGAGCGTTTTTTTGCAACCTTGCATTAAACTAATAATTGATTCTTCATTTCAAATTTCAAATTTTAAATTTCACACTCTAATTACATTAAGTTAATAACATTAGAATAAAAAAAATTAATACATATTATAAGGTGATATAATTTCATATATATATATATATATATATATATATATATATATATATATATATATATATATATATATTTTTAAATCAACGATTATAATTTTATATAACTAAAAAATATATCTTAATTAATAATTTATTTAAAATAATTGATTAATAATTTTTAGTTTTTACTATGAAAGTTTAATTAATTTTATAACCATGGTTCTCACAGGTTATAAACTAGTGATTGTAATAAATAAAATGTAAGGCGTGATTTGACAACATAGTTAAGCTTCAAATTTTACGAGACATGGCAAGATTTTGACGTTTTCCAAGACGTGACAAGACGACAAAATTTTGATATATATATATATATATATATATATATATATATATATATATATATATATATATATATATATATATATTGTTGAGAGAAAAACTTGAGACACACTTGAACAAACGTTAGAACAAGTATAGTTGCAGAATTAGTTAATCTCAAAGGATCTAAAAGCTCAACAATAATAAGTTAGCGAGTTAGATAGTTAGATAGTTAGTTACGGAAATGTAAGGAAGCATAAATGACAGCAGGTGATATATCAAGTAAACACATAAGTTGATTCATAACACGGAATGCATTCAAACCAAGTTACTGAGTGAGATCAAACTTAGTGATAAAGTCACGAATGACTTGCTCCGAAGAGAAGTAATTATCCGTTAGGTTCGAGAGGATTTAGAGAGTAAGAAAGAGATGAGATGCGTAAGACAAATGTAATTGATATACTTGAAGATAGTTCAGATGGATAGATATGAAAGATTGATTTTAAACTAAGAAAGAATGAGTTATATATATAGAGACCCAAGAATTACATTTGATCCACTTTCTAAGAGTAGCCATGCAAGGCATACTGGACAATAGAGACTATTACAAAAAAGATAGATAAAATTAAACTAAGTAAAGTATGTAAGACTGCGGTTGGATAGATGACTTCGGATGAGGCTGCTGATGAGAGCTTGATTACGGATCCTTGTGAGATGCGGTAGACTAAGTTAAGAGGGTCACTTCATGTTTCAATAATTTCCGATTAAGTGACCTCTTTAACTTTTTCTTCACCTATCAAGTTTAAGAAACTTGATCAGAATCCACCAAAACTTCCTTATATTTTCCAACCAGGTGATCCTTCTTAAAATCTCTAACTTGACTTCGGTAGTCCTGTGTTTTGATTTTTCTACTGCGGTTCAACAGATTTCAAGTTGCTTCTTTGAAAGACGATTCATGGAGGTCATGGGAATGAAGTATTTGACTTGATCGATATTCCTTTTGAAGATGACTCCAAGTTCAAGGAAGTTTGTTGCACCTAGGGATCTTTCTTGATAACCTTCGGTAGGCATCAGTGAAGGATCTATTGGTGGTAGATCGAACTTCTTGGAAGTGGTTGGGTGGATGTCCGCATCAATCTTTGCGAAGCCGCAGACGGTTTCCTTCAGATAAATTCTTGACCTTTCAAGTGTTATCTTCATTTTAGGATACTTTTCACACTTGTTTTAGAACACCTTTGCTATAAGAAAGACTTCTTTTGGGTTCATACAGGGGAAGTCAGCTTGGGTGCGTACATAGTCCTGATTCCTTCTTGTGAGTGTGTATTGAACGAAGTCAACCTTCATGAATTTCTGGGGCTTGAAGTTCTTGACTACGGATGGTCTATCGTTAGACCATATTTTCTCTATGGGAGAGGCATGTTTGGCATAGAATCGATTGAGTCACTCGAATTCCATGGGCAGTCTTTTGTGATCCGGAAGGCTACGGTCAAACTGATCAAATACTGTGAAGTATTTAGCATTTGGGGAGATTGGAACATCCCAGTAGTCATCAGAGGGGGGCTCAGCATAGGTGAGATATGGTTTGTAGTCATCATCCATCAGTCTGCAGTGGGGATTGATCTAAGAGTTTATCAAGGATTCATCCATGACAGTGTCGAAACCGCATTCTCTCCATATGAGCTCAGCAAGTTTAGTTGCTTTCCAGTCAGCTTTCTTCTTTTTGGTGAAAGGAGAGTCATTTGAGCTTGGAGATGACATGTCTGAAGCTAGATTCTTGAAGTGAGGGGGAGTCTCAGGTCGTTCAGGAGAGGGAACGATTTTTTTGTTGTGGTGGAGGTGACTGATTGCTTGGACTCTTGTGAGGAGATGGTTGCGGTGATGGAATTTTCTGAGAAGCACTGTTGGATTGATGATCTTCTTCATAGTGTTCTTCTTCATGATGGCCTTCTTCACTTCCCCCTCTTAAGGAGTTCAGACCCAGAGCCTCCTCAAGCCATTGTTTGAGACCATCGACCTTGGCACACACCTCCTGAAAATGAGCTTTGAGAACATCAGCTAGTTCCTGATTGTCAGGGATGGTTGTGTTGAAGGGTAGCCGATGATTCTCCTTTGTTAGTTGGAGAAATTCAGGAGCAAGGAAATTTGAAGATAGGGATCGTTGGAGTCTGTTGATGGTTGCATGAAGGACTAAGATAGTGGACTCATAAGCAGTGTGAGTCTCAGCTATCAGTTTCTGGGAAAGAGAGGATTGGTCTGCAATGGCTGTTTGCAGATTTTCTTTGATTACGGATACCTCAAAGATGAGGCGTTCCGCAGCAGCCATGAATTCCTTGTGATCTACTTGGCGATTGTGTTCGAGGGACTGAATTCCCATTTCTACTTTGAGAGAAATTCTCTCAGCAGCTAGACGTTCCCTAGTCTCCAATCTTTCAATCCTTTCGATCAAGGACTGCGGTACCGGATGGTCTTCTGATTGCGGTTGAGTTGACTTGACTGCGATAAGAATTTGATCTACTTTGGAATGTAGACTTAAGAATTCTTTTCTTGAAATGACCATCTTTTTCTTTTTCTTTTTCTCCTTGGGCTTAGAGGTTGAGTGTTGAGAACCACTCGATTCCTCTTCTTCATCAAACATCATGAGGTCATCATCTGAAGGACTAAGCTGATTAACCTCATTTAGATCAACGTCATCAAAATCGAAGGTGGGAGCAGAGCTGACATTTATTTCGGCGCCTTCATCTTGAGAGTCTTTGGCAGTTAGAGATGGAGGGGGCTTTGAAGGAGTTTGATCAGTAGTCGCATCTTGAGCTTTGCGAATTGTATTAGCCATGTCGTCCATCAAAGATTGAACTTTGTAGATAGTAGATACGGTATTGGCATTATTGATTGCGTCTGCCCAATTCTTCGCTACGGACTGGATTTCTTGTTGTTTCTATTGAAGCTGCTTTGTTTGTCGTGCCTTTCTTGCTTGGAATGCCCTACGGAAAGCGGCATATTTCTTGGCTTCGGCTTCATTTGATGGTTGATACTTTCTTCATGAATCATTGAGGTCAATTTTGTCAATTCCTTGGTATCGCATCGAGGTGTCCCTCGGGTTCACGGATCCTTACACATTGGTGCTCACCATGCCTAAACCACCTATTATAGATGTAAGCAGAGTAGGATTTCCTGAGCTTCCTTAGTCTCCTTGACCTAGGGTCAAGTCTGGCCTCGGCTCAGTTCTAGTAACAGACAACAGTATGGATTTCAACTCCTCTGAGGAAAAGAAGTGTAGAAAGGAAGCCCTGGAGATCTTATGGCAGTAGCCAGTTCCATCCCTTTGGGATTGACCTGGGGGTGAATCTCCACGTTGCGGTGAAGCAGACACACCATCTGCGTCTGGGTGGTACCAGATGGTTGATTTGAATGGGTGTGCGGAGGGAGAGGGAGATTGATGTTAGAGATGGGTTGATCGTCCTCGTAATAATCACTACTAGAGGGAGAGGGAGATTGATGTTTGCTTGGTTCGACCTTTATTAGCACTGGTGCGGTGATTTTCCTTTTCTTTGAAGGATTAGATTGTTTGGGAGCATCCTTTTTATTAGGAGTGCCTTGTTTCTTGGTGTGGCGGGCGCCTTGATGAGCAGAGGCTAACTGTTTGCGTCTTTTTATTAGGAGTGCCTTGTTTCTTGGTGGTGGAAGATGGGACTGCGATACTACTAGGGGCAGTGATTGCGGATGGGGTTTGTAGAGGCGGGGTAGGAAGCTATGGGGCAATACCTTCCGTAGCCTCAATATGGTCTAAGACATCAGCAGTTTCAAGACCAAGAGTAGAGAGAATGTGGACTGGTAGTCTTCTAATGGGTCCAAAAACAGATTGATCAGATGAGGGATTGTACCTTTTGAGATCTTTGGTAACAAAGAGATTGATGTCGTTGCCCATGCTAAGTCCTGCATCCGCATGGAGATCAGAGATACATAGAGACCCGAACCTTGCAAATGTGATTTCAGTAGGGTTCTCTCTTGGGAGTTCCTTTGGAATATATTGTAAGAAGTTGTCCCATAGTATCTGACCGTAGTTGACGTCATGGCCAGTGAAAATACTCAACACTAACTCTAGGAGCTTGAGTCCCATATTATTCGTGCCTCCGGTTCTACCAGACAGACTGCGGATCACAAAGTGGCAAACAAATTGCCAAACCGCAGGCAGTTGATTTTTCTTGAATTCTCCAATGCCTTTGATATTATTTTGATAACATATATGGTAAAGTGCAGAAAGGATGTCCACCATGCTTGGAGTGAAAACCTTGATTGAAGGATGAACAAGGAGGTTGATAGCAGTGAGAAACTTTTCTTTTTAGTCAAAATGACCAAAGAATCGTTAACTAGGTTCAGATGCACTTATTGAGGATTCTCGAGTGGTTGATATGCTGAGAAGGAACATTTGAATAGGTTTGAAAGAGGAACAAAATTTGTGAATGAATCAAAGCATCCAAACAGTGGGTGATTGGACAGAAACTTGATCATCAACTTTGTTGGAGCATTGTAGAAGGAATGCTCTTCGAACACAGCCTTGAAATTGCTTGAAGCAGTCCTAGGCGTTGGATGTCTTGAAGCAGAGTCTGAACCAGTAGGGTTTACTGATCCAGATGCCTTGGAGTGTTTCTTGGAGATGCCTAATTTCACCATTGTAAGAGGTTTGAAGAAGCTTTGCAAGGGAAAAAAAACGGAGTGCAAGAGAAAGGTTTGAAGTTCAGAAAGCGTAAACTTTTCTTGGGGAAGGAGAAGGGGGTTTAATAATGGCCTATTGGAGCGGGAAACGATTTTACCCTAAGTGAATTTGGGTAAAACGTTTGGGTGTTTTTCTTTGATTAAGAGAGATAATCTCAGCCACAGATTAAGAAAAAGGCTTAATCTATATTTTTGAGATTTATCAAAACGGTTTGAATTTAATGAAATGTCAGGCTAAAAAACCACGTCAAGAGAACATATAGTGAGGGAGGGAGTAATCTGTTGGGTAAAAGGGAAGTTGTAACGGATTAGACATTTTGGGGTAATAGGAAGAGACAGATTAAAAGGATTTGATTTTGGGAAATCTCTCTTTTTGTCATCATACCTAAAATAGGTCTGACACGAGGTTTATTAAAAAAGAATGAGATAGTTACACAAAGAATGTTTTTTTTTAAATGTTTTCTCTATTTAATGAAGGATCATTGAATAGCACACCATGTTTTTGTTTAAAAAAATGTAACATTTTGAAAATCAATTAAGGTGACAGCAGATTGAGAAGGTGACTGCGGATTGAAACTTCATTGCGGATGGATCATTTTCCGTCGGATGGATGACTGCAGTAGAAGAACTGAGAGGAGAACTTGAACAAAGATTAGTAATAACAAACAGTAAGGACCATTGAAGTATAAGTATGATATATGGTTGCGGTACATAGGATATATCAAAACCATCTATCATAGATAACTTCAACTAGGACCGCAACAAAGACTAAGGATGGTTTGCGGTACCTTATCAATTCAAAAAGAATTGTGTGTCCGAATTCATCATTCCTAACATTTGTAAGAAGCTATTGAGTTTTGAAGAATCAAGTGCCTTTGTGAATACATCAGCAATCTCTTCATGAGTATGGACAAAAATTAGTTCAATGTTACCTTTCAGGATGTTGTATTTGATGAAGTGATACCGTAGTTCAATATGCTTGGTCTTGGAGTGTTGAATAGGATTGTGAGAAATCGCTATAGCACTTTCAGAGTCACAATAGATTGGTATCTGCAGCATTCTGTATCCATAGTCCAATAGTTGTTTTTTCATCTATAAGACTTGAGAACAACAGCTGGCTGCAGCCACATATTCAGCTTATGCGGTAGACAATGATACACAATTTTGTTGCCTTGATGACCAAGTGATGAGTCTTCCACCCAGAAATTGACATCCACCTGAGGTGCTTTTGCGATCAAGTTTACATCCAGCATGATCTGCATCTGTGAATGCTTGAAGGCTGAAATTGTTTCCTGCGGGGTACCATAATCCAAGAGTTTTGCTACCCTTTAAGTACCGTAGAATTTGCTTGGTTGCGGTTATGTGTGACATTTTTGGGTCAGCCTGGTACCTTGCGCATACACCCGTTGCAAAGACTATATCTGGTCGGCTTGCGGTGAGGTACATCAAATAGCCAATAATACCTCTATAAGTCTTGTGATCAACAGATTCGCCTGAGGGATCAACAAATATCTCATATCAGAAGGCCATGGGGACCTTAGCCGAAGAACTGTTGTCCATTGAATATTGCTTTAACAGTTCTGAGGTGTATTTTTCTTTATGAATGAATATGCCTTGAGGGACTTGTTTCACTTGAAGTCCTAGAAATAAGTTAATCTCTCTATTCATGCTCATTTGGAACTTGTTGGTCATGAGCTTAGCAAATTCATTCACCATCTTTTGATCAGTTGAGCTGAAAATGATATCATCCACATATATTTGTACAAGCATTAGATGATCACCATTTGCTTTTCTAAATAAAGTAGGATCAATCACTCCTCTTTTGTATCCGGACGAGACAAGAAATTCAGAGAGAGTCTCGTACCATGCTCTTCGGGCTTGTTTTAGACGGTAGACTGCTTTTTCAATCTTGTAGCAGTGCTTTGGGAATTCAAGACTTTCGAAGCCCAGAGGTTGCTGAAGATAAACCTCCTCTTTTAATTCTCCATTGAGAAAAACACTTTTCACATCCATTTGATGAACCTTGATGTTTTTGTGAGCTGTGTATGCTAAGAAGATTCGGATGGCTTCTATTCGTGCTACCGGTGCGTACGTTTCATCATAGTCAATGCCTTCAAGTTGAATATATCCTTTGGCAACTAGTCTTTCCTTGTTTCTGACGACCGCACTAGACTCATCCAACTTATTCTTTTACACCCATCTAGTGCCAACAATGGTGTGGCCTTGCAGTTTTGGAACGAGCTGCCATACCTTGTTCCTTTAGAATTCTTGTAGCTCTTCTTGCATTGTGGATATCCAATCTGGTTTACGTAATGCTTCTTTGATTGTATGGGGTTCGACCGAGGACAGAAACGCTGCGTAGTGACAGTGATCAGATAAGTCCTTGGATGATCGAGTCTGGATTCCTACGGATGGGTTGCCGATAATTTGACCTGGTGGGTGGTCTCTCGTCCATACGTGTAGACGGGGTTGTAGATGATCAGTAGTTGCGGTGGAGGGAATGTCTTCAATATCAGAAGACTCTGCGGTTGGAGGCGACAGTCCCCCCATAGACTTGAGAACATCCTGATGAATTGTCCTAAACTGGGAAGGAGGGATAAGAGTTTTCTTCGGTAGATGGCGAAGGTTCCCCCTGGAGTGTAGAAGGGAGTTCACCTTGAACCTACAAAGGTTCCCCCTAGATTGCGGATGGGAGTGTCATAATCCTTGAATATGTTCTTGTATCAATGTTTTCTATGTTTTCAACATCCGAATCCAAAGAAACGTTTGATGGTTGAAATTCTCTGCGGATTGGAGCTTCATCTTCTAGTACTGGAACCTCAATGGTTGTTGTATGGTCCAGATTTTTGTTTTCCCCCTCAACCGGCAAGGTGGAAGTATTTAGTGATACTTCTTTGGACAATGTTGGACTGATACATCAGCATGTTATCGCTGAGCTTCTAGAGACGCAAGAACTTCGGATAACTTGGCTGTATCTATTGGATCAAAGAGATCATCATAATTTACTTCAACTAGATTTAATGGACCCGAAGTGGCAGGAATATCACTTACTAGAATTGTTGTGGTTTCGGTTGATGGAGCAGTGTTACGGATGTGATAGTCATCAAATTTCACATCGAAGCTTTCAATTATCAACCTTATGTGTCTAATGAGAACTCGATAAGCAACCTTGTTAGTGGAATAGCCAAGGAAGATGCCTTCATCAGACTTTGGTGTGAATTTGTTGAGGTGATCTCTGTTGTTGATTACGAAGCATCTACATCCAAATATATGAAAGAATCAGACATTTGGCTTGCGGTTGTTAAGGCCCTCATATGGTTTTTTGCTGAGACGTTTGCACACAATACTTTGATTCTGTACAAAACAGGCTGTGGCCACTGCTTCGGCCCAGAAGTAGAGAGAAATGTGTGCAAAGTTGAGCATAGATCTGGCAGCTTCTACTAGAGTGCGGTTCCTTCATTCTACTACCCCATTTTGTGGTGGTGTGTAAGGAGCTAAGAAGTTGTGAGTAATCCCTTTGGAAACCAATAAACTATTTAGAAGATGGTTAGTAAACTCGGTTCCATTATCACTTCGGATACGTCTAACTGGTAACTTGATCTGAAGTTCAATTTCCTTGATGATGTTGATCAACACCTGCGGTGTTTCTGACTTGAGTCGAAGAAAGAAGACCCATGTGAAACGTATGAAGTCATCCACTATAACCAGTATGTATTTTTTGTGATGAAGAGTGGCTACGGTAGATGGACCGAAGAGATCAATGTGTAAGAGTTCCAATGGCTAGAAATTGAGGAGTCAATCACCGTGGGGTGACTTGCCTTGAATTGTTTTCCACACTCACATGTAGGACAGGGAGTATCATTGCTGAACTAGAGGATTGGAAGACCTCTGACTAGTTCTCCGGTGACCAAATTGTTGATGTATCTGAAGTTGAGATGAGCGAGCTTGTGGTGCCATAACCAGCTGACTTCGGATACTGCTTTGGATAGGAAGCATAACTGTGGTTTGCATATGATCAGAGATACATCCATAGGATACATAGTACCTTCGGATCTGGACTTGATCAGACAAGTGCTCCTATCGCTTGTCATTACATAGCAAAATTGGTCATCAAATTCAACACGATGACCTGCTTTACATAGTTTACCAACACTGATGAGATGGTGTTTAAGACCTTCTACATAAGAAACCTTTTGAATAGAGAAGTTTCCCGTAGTGAGAACACCATAACCTCAGATTATCCCATTCACATTGTTCCCGAATGTGACATTTCCACCGTTGCAAATTGGCCTGAAATCTAGAAGGTATTCTAACCTTCCGTCATGTGCAAGGAGCAGACACTGTCGATTAACCATTCTTCTTCTTGTTCCTCCTTGCACAAGGACTGAAAATTACATGGTTAGTTTAGGCATCCAAACTAGTTTGGAGCCTGGGACAACAGATGAGTTTCTGATTGATGCATGAAATGAGGTGGCAGGGACTGGTTTCATGTCAACTTTTAATCCTAGTCCTGGGTGTTTATGAGTTTTTGGAGTGTTGTGCCTTTTTGAAAAGTTACGAGGTTTCTGAAAAGGATCAGTTTTGACATGAGATAACCTTTTCTGACAACTACATTGACATTGACAGGCTGAAATTTTGTCTTTTGTTTTGGCACTTTCTTTGGTCAGCGGTCGGGAGGATGAGGTAGATTTGTGACTGGTCCGAGGTTGGTAAGATCTGACATGTGTGCTTTTGGAATTTGAAAAAGTTTGTTTCGAAGAAGATTTAGCACGTGTAGATACCTTGGACCTTTTTCTAGGATTTGGTAAAACGCCCTTCCACATTTTAAAATTTTGATGTGATTTTAAAAGTGTTGGAGTGGGTAAGATACCCTTGTATTTTGGATCATCTGAGGAATATATTTGAAAACCATTGCATCGAAAAGACCTTTCTTTCTTTTGGGTTTTTCCAGATGAGTTAGGAATGGATTTTGAAACTGCACATTCCTTTTTGCATGTTTTCTTGATGGGAGAGTTTTTCGAAAAATAGTGAGCAAAAACAAACTTTTCTGGACTCTTAGATTTTGAAAATCTTATATGTATTTTATTTTTAGAAAAGGTTTGTCGATTTGTGCCTCGAGATCAAATATCCTCTTTGAAAGCCTTTTTTGCTAAAGTTTTTGGAGAACTGCGGTCATTAGTGTTCAATTGTGGTTTCTTGGAAACTTTTGAAACATTTTGACAACGAGGGATTCACTCATCAGAACTTGAAGATTCATGGTTTTGAGAGCATTGAACTACTTCAAGTTTTTTATGGGTAGTTCATGATGAATTGGCTGAAGAGTCACAGAGCTTTTTATTATGGACTTTGGTAAGGAAGACTTAGAAACCGTAGTGTAAGTATGAGTTGTGAATGGAGTGAAATTTTTCTGAGGATCATGACTGTAGTGCGGGGCACTTCGGTCTGAAGACAAGGGTGGAAAGTCCTGTAACACTTCGGGACTTTCTATGATAATTTCATCATCGACAACAAATGAGGTCTGAGAATTTGAGTTGATTGTGCCACAGATAGGAGTTTGATCACATGTGTGATCCAGAACCTCAGACACAATTTCCTCAATGACACAATTATTACTTAGATTATGAAGTCTACCGAAGTGGGTACTGATATCTTCGGGAAAAGTCTTTTCATTGACTGGAAAATGAAATTCTCGGTCCGGAGGGACATAAAGTCGATCTTTGTTAAATCGGGGTGAGGAATCCTCTGCGGTAGGATATCTATTGGACCAACCCCAATTGTATGTATTGTCTACAGTTCCATTATTAACTAAATTTTCAATAGCTTCACTTTCATTGAACAATTTTTCTATTAATAGATTTAAGCGTACAATCTCACTCTGAGCTAAATCTCTTTGGTTCAAAGCTATCTCTAGTTGTGTTTCACTCAACATTCTTGCATCTTTTTCTAGCTCTAAATCTCTTTCTAACATGGCCATTTTGAGTCTTTTGTTGTCCAGTCGTCCTCTCACATGAAACATCTCTTGGGATGCTATGCTCTTCTCATCTAAGGCTTTGTTGTAGTCTGTAAGGATGGCATCACATGTGTCATTAAGATTGTCTTTGAAAGGTTGACAGTCATGCATGTTATAGTTTAGAGTTTGGATCATAAGTTTTACCTGTTCGACGATGCTTAGAGATCCATCCTTTTCCATGTAGCAGTAGTTTCTTTCCAGCTTTGTAGACCCATCATCATGAGTAGTTGCTAGCATGATGATCTTGCCCTTTCCTTTGATATTGCTGATGGTTTCTTCTTCATCTCCAGATAACCAAACTTGATAGTCTCTTTTGACATGAGCCACATATGCCCTAGCCTTTTCCTTTTCCTCCAATTCTTGAGCCATTCTAAGGTAGAATGCTCTATCTTTCACCACATTGGCTTTGCAATCCTTTGCAAAATGATTATCTTTGTTGTATTTGTGACATATTACAACATCACTTTTGTCTTCTGAAGGAGTACCAGAGTCAGAGGTTTGAATGGACTGTGGTGCCTCCTTTGGTTGAGTGTTTTGAGATTACGGTGGTGGGTGTGAACTTTTAGGATAATGAGAGTGATTGTTTTGTGGGTTGAAGTTACGGTTGAAAGAAGGTTTGTTGAATTGTTGATTCTTGCGAAAGGAGGGAAGTGGTAGCTGGTTGAACTGTTTACTAACAAGAGCAATAGCCTTCTGAAATTCTTCTTCATCATCATAATCTGAGTCGGCTTCGTAAGACTGTGGTGTAGTGTCATACGAGGGAGAGTAAGATTGATTATGAGTAGCTTGTGCTACAAGAGCATGTGGTCCTCGGAAGTTCGCACAGTCTTTGAGTATATTGGATTCTTTTGCTTGCAGTTCCGCATAGAGCTTGTAGAGAGATAGGGAATGAATCTTCGTATCTCCTTGAACTATCATTTTAGCAGTAGTCCAATGTCTTCCCAAACCGTTGAGAAATTGAAGGTTTGTTTCATGGTTACTGCGGATGGTGCCAACATTTGATAACTTAGTGACTATCAGATTGAACCTTTTGAAAGAGTCTTCTAAACTTTCGCCAGTATGAGCTTTGAAGTTGTTGAATTCATTGAGTGCAGTTGTAAGCTTCTTATCTTGAGCTTGTTTTGAGCCTTCATACAAGTTCTTGAGAACATCCCGGATCTCTTTTGCTGATTTACAATTTATGATAATGTCGAAGTTGTCAGGAGCAACTCCACAAGAGATTTCATAAAGAGCAACAACATTTTCCATTTTATCAAGATCGTCTTTCGTGGCACGGTTCATGACTGGTTGTCCTCCTCCTAGTCTAGTTATGGCACCATCAGTTTGAACAGGTGTAAGAACAGGGACATGTGGTCCTTCTTCAATAGTTCGCCATACATCTCTACCAAGTATCCATAAGTATCTTTCCATTCTTTGAGACGAGTGATGGTATTCATTTGCCACCAATATTGGAGCTCTATTTGAACCACCAACACTGTTGGAAACATTCAGAGAAAGTGCTTGTTCCATTCTTCCCTGTTTTTTGTTCTTTTGTTGTAAGAAACGAGCTTCAGTGGTATAGAAGGCCCTTTGAAAATCAGAGTTTTGTTTTTCAAAAAGCAACCACTATGGCTCTGATACGAATTGTTGAGAGAAAAACTTGAGACACACTTGAACAAACGTTAGAACAAGTATAGTTGCGGAGTTAGTTAATGTCGAAGGATGTAAAAGCTCAACAATAATAAGTTATCGAGTTAGATAGTTAGATAGTTAGTTGCGGAAATGTAAGGAAGCATGACTGACAGCAGGTGATATATCAAGTAAACACATAAGTTGATTCATAACATGGAATGCATTCAAACCAAGTTAGTGAGTGAGATCAAACTTAGTGATAAAGTCACAAATGACTTGCTCCGAAGAGAAGTAATTATTAGTTAGGTTTCAGAGGATTTAGAGAGTAAGAAAGAGATGAGATGCGTAAGAGAAATGTAATTGATATACTTGAAGATAGTTTAGATGGATAGATGTGAAAGATTGATTTTAAGCTAAGAAAGAATGAGCTCTATATATAGAGACTCAAGAATTACATTTGATCCACTCTCTAAGAGTAGGCATGCAAGGCATAATGGACAATAGAGAGTATTACAGAAAAGATAGATAAAATTAAACTAAGTAAAGTAAGTAAGACTGCGGTAGGATAGATGCCTTCGGATAAGGCTGCTGATGAGAGCTTGACTGCGGATCCTTGTAGGCTGCGGTAGACTAAGTTAAGAGGGTCACTTCATGTTTCAACATATATATATATATATATATATATATATATATATATATATATATGTATGTGTGTGTGTGTGTGTGTGTATGTGTGTGTGTGTGTCTACGTGTGTGGTTTGGTGGATATTTGGCTGTTATTAAATAAGTTTAGGTATAAAACTTGATAAAACATACATATATCCCTATTCTAATAAAAGAATAAGTTTATTCTTCTATCGACAAGTGTCACAATATTAAAAATCTTCATTAATATTATATGACAACTATCATGCCACATGTCAACTTATTAATTCTACATTTTTAATTTATCATTCTAATTACAATAAATTAATAATTGATTCTTCATTTCAAATTTTAAATTTTAAATTTCACATTCTAATTACATTAAGTTAATAAAATTAGAATAAAAAAGAAAATAAAATTAATACATATTATAAGGTGATATAATTTCATGTATTTATTTAAATCAACGATTATAATTTTATATAACAAAAAATATCTCTTAATTAATAGTTTATTTAAAATAACGATTAATAATTTTGAGTTTTTACTATGAAAGTTTAATTAATTATATAATTGTGGTTCTCACGGGTTATAAACTAATGATTGTAATAAATTAAATATAAGGCATGACTTAAGAGCATAGTTACGCTTCAAATTTTACGAGACATGACAAGATTTTGACGGTTTTCAATATGGCAATATATATATATATATATATATATATATATATATATATATATATATATATATATATATATATATATATATATATATATATATATATATATATAGTTTGGTGGATATTTGGCTTTCATTTATATAAGTTTAGGTATAAAACTTATACATAGTTTCAATAAAAATAAATATGATCAATTCCTAATTATTTAATATTCATTTCATAAACAAATAATTTATCAGTTATATGACAAACATTAGGTAAAAAAATATCATTTTTAATTGTGAACATATGCTACGAGGGTACAATGTCCTCAATATCCACTTTAGCAACATAAAAAAAAGCAATGAATAAACAACCTATCCTAATAAATGAAAATGTTTTTCTCACTTGTAATTGTTTCAAGATTTTTGTCACATGTTATTATGTGAGATTTTTCAATTACTTAAATTTCACATTTCATTATGTGGTATTTCATTTTTTTATTAATAAAAATTAATCAATTCCACTAATTAACATCTTTATTATTATATATGTAAAATATTTATTATATTAAATGTGTAGATCAAAACTATAATAAATAAAAAATTTATTATTTAAAGTAAATATATTTTTTTCCATAAAATGAACATAATAATAAATAGTTTGTTTTTCCATCACTAAAACCATTTATTACGATTTTTTTGTTACATAAATTAAAATAACGAAATATTATAAAACAATATTGTTAAAATTGAGATATAATAAAATATATTTTGTTAAACTTTGAGATGAAGTAGGGGTTAAAAATATTTAATGTTTATATCCTGATATAAAACTTTTATTTTTAATAAATCTGTGTAATACACAGATCTCACATCTGGTAAGGGTAATAAATAAACAATAAGATGATGAAGTCTATGATATTATAGATTTATTTATTTAATCATAAATAGTTTATTTTCAAATGAAAAAACATATACGCTATTCTACTTCGTCAAGTTGTGTTATTTAGGTTATGTTACTAGTAATTTAAATAATGTAACTGGGTCAGGAATGTTGAAAGAATATGAAAAAAATGTTATCTATTAGAGATAAAATAGAAAAAAAGTAATTTTCTATTATTATAAAAGATTTTATCAAAATAAGTTTGCTTTTATATATTCTACATATAATCTTATATACCCCGTAATAAATAAAATGATTAATTATTTAAATGTCATATTTTTATTATATCTGACACATGTTATTTTTTAAGATTTTTGGATTTTCTTTTTTATTCTTGTCATTTTCTTATGTTTTTATTTTTTTAAAATTTAAAATTCACTTTTTAGTATGGTTTTATGTAAGGTAGATATATTAATTCTATTAATCTTAAGAATAAATGTTCTAGTTATTTATTTTCTTAGTAAATATTTATATATGGTAGCTATTTAATATACATTTCAAGAGATTAACATTAAACATTTTTAAGTAGTTATGTATAAAGGTAAATGTTTTTTATTTCAATATAAATTTATATTTACTTATATATATATATATATATATATATATATATATATATATATATATATATATATATATACTAGTTTATAACCCATGAGAATCACGGTTATACAATTAATTAAAATTTAATATTAAAATATCAAAATTAATAATCAATTATTTTAAATAAATTACCACCTAATAAATATTTTTTTAGTTATATAAAATT
This sequence comes from Lactuca serriola, assembly GCF_051521515.1. Classification (NCBI taxonomy): domain Eukaryota; kingdom Viridiplantae; phylum Streptophyta; class Magnoliopsida; order Asterales; family Asteraceae; genus Lactuca; species Lactuca serriola. The sequence continues at coordinate 44,204,634 of NC_136412.1, read as the reverse complement.
ATAATCGTTGAATTAAATAAATACGTGAAGTTGTATCACCTTATAATCTGTATTAATTTTATTTTATTTTTTAATCTAATGTTATTAATTTAATATAATTAGATTGTGAAAATTTAAAATTTGAAATTTAAAATGGAGAATAAATTATTAATTTAATGTAATTAGAGTGGAAAATTTAAAATTTAAAATTTTAAATGAATAATAATAGGCTGACAAGTGGCATGATAGGTGACATATACTATTAATGAAGAGTTTTAATAGTATGACAATTGTCACTAGAAGAATAACCTATTTTTTTTATTAGAATAGAGAGATTTCTTATATTTACCTAAATATATTTAAGAAAATACGAAGTATTTTATTTATCTACAATATTTTTTTATATGCTATATGACAATTAAGTAGTATATATATTTTATATTTTTTACATGTAATAAATATAGAAACAATGAATAAAGTATGAATTTACATTTTACTTAACTCAAGTCATATAAAATGTGTAGTGATTATCAATAACTTTTATAATTATACTTGTCTCCATATTAATATTTGAACTTTTAAAATTTGATAACATTTTTTCATCATAATTTTATTTTAGGATTTATTATTGTTTTAAAGATAAAAACATAATATGGATTCAAACGACTTTAAAGACAAATGCAAATATATAAAATTATATTTATATAAAAGAAATTCAATGTTATGTCCACCATGACTATGTCAATAGTTTTTTTTGTTAGTATACATTCAACTACCTAATTATTATCATTTTGTTTGTATTCATTTCGAAAGTTTACTTTAAACAAAATGTCTAATGTTTATACCTAAATTTACAACATCATTTTTTAAAATATGTCAATATTTTTTTATTAGTATATATTGAATTACTTATTTTTTTTCATGATTATATCCTTTTTATTTATGTAAAAATATTACTTTAAAAAATATGTAATTTCTACAAATTTATATTAAACTTTTATTATAACATCTCAAAAATACGGTCCAAAAATTTCATTTTTAATACATTAATTATAAAATCATTTGTCTAAAAACAACCATGATATCAACTCGTATCAAAACGAAAGTATCAATAGTCAAAACATGTCATGATAAAACAACATCAAAGTGTAAATCCCAAAGATCTCATGTGCGAAAATCCTGGTGTGATGTGTTGCATTCATGTCGGCTCCTTTCTCTTCGAAGAGGAACTACCTGAAACCAAAACTGAAAAACGTAAGCCCAAAGCTTAGTGAGTTCCCCCATTATACCACATACCGTACAATATATATACTTCCTAGCATATCCGGGTATTGTCCTATGTCACACCCCCAAACCAAGGATGGCGGAAATGTCCGGGGGTGGCGACTTCATGTATAGTATCACAACAACGAGTATAATAGTGCTCAAAGTAAATACAACCAATCATAAATATAATCAGAAAAGAATTACATGGTTTCAAGTGTTACATATTTCAATGATTGATTACAACATGATATAAAAATAGTTGTTCAACGCCGTAGCGTTCCATCCTCAAAAGCATGTGGTTACCTGATTTCGTTGATTTCCTGAGAATAGAAGTCGTTTTGAAAAAGTGCCAACAATTAAGTTGGTGAGTTCATAAGCTTTTTAGATGAAGAGTTTGGAAACCGATCTTTATAATGAGTTGTGTGTCACCAAGAAAAATTCAATATTTTCCTTATAAGAGTGATGTGTAGTCTTAAATACCAAGACCGAAATGTACAAGTAATATCCATACTTATTGATAAAAAAGGTGATTTTAAATCGACATAAAACCCTTTTTGATTTGAGAAAATCCCCATAAACTTTATGTGTTGTTAACTCCCTATGTGAGTCGCTATAACCATACTATGACTAATGAACTTGCCACAACGTTTCTCAGGCATCGAAAAAGATAATGACACTTGTCACCCACGACTTGCCAGTGTAGCTGTTGCATGCAGCTCAGGTGTGGGTTTGTCAGACTCAATATAGATCTATACACAACTATCACGTTCTCCCTACAAGAGACTCTGGTTATAACTACCAGGAATTTTAACCCGTACTCTAGGAGTACTGAGAAGAATGTCTCACAATTTAAGTTAACAAGTTTACATATAGTTTGCGTGAGTGTAAAACCTTTTTCTGTGGGAATAAAACCTTCCGAAATATGTTTGTTGTGTTAATGGAAACATAAACTATACCTATTATAGTTTATCAAATAGTGGTAGTGGTAGTTGAACATAAACTTTACTTATTATAGTTTATCAAAATGTTTAAATGTAATTGTTATAACTTTGTTTATTATAGTTAACTACTATATTTGTAAAGGTAAAAACCCTTTTTTACCGATATATACCTTTTACTAAGGTGAAATAACATGTAATATAACATGTATTTACATAAAAGTACACACCTTGCTCAGCCAGTTACAAGGTGTAAATGAATTTGTTAACTATTTTTCTAGTTTTAGCTTTCTTGTTCCTGTTCTTAGGAAAATTATAGAAAAATGATAAAAAGTCAAAATCCGAATCCGTAAATTCTGAGAGTTTGTAAAATGTGTGTAGTTTATTCATAAATTTTATTATGATTTTATTGACTTGTAACTTGTGTAAAAATGTCCATATTCACAGACTGGTCCAAAAACATAGCTATAGTGATAGACAGTTTTGTAAAATTCACCAAAAATTGTAGAAAAATCGTATGGGGATGTGGAAGTAGTCATTTTAAAGGTATAAACCTGAAGTATTTGCACCTAATACATTTTGGAAAACTAAAATGTGTAAGTTGACCAAAACAGTCCGTGAATGGAGTTAAACTTTTCTGATGAAAGCTGTTGGATGAGTTTAGTTGTGTTCTTGTGTTTTAACTTGTATTCCCCCCCCCCCCCCCCCCGATTAAAACTTAAGAAAAACGTGAAAATATAGGGGTATGAACTCACCTTGACTGATTTCCGAAGATGGATGGTGAATAGAAGGAGTTTCCAAGTCAAGAACACTTGGGAGATGCTTGAAGTTTCAAAGATCTAGCAAGAATTATGATGATGTTTGAGTAAGGAATCCATGAATTGAGTGAAGGGATGCAAGATAATCAATCGAAGGATGAAGTTAATTACCAAACCTAGAGGGGAAAGATCAATAATATCCTTCAAATTCGAGTTTTTAGAGAGGGAAAGTGAGAGGGTGAGAGAGAGAAATGAGTTTGATCCTTGATGAAAGTGTGTAGAATGTGGGAGGTGAAGTAAGGATTTTCAGCCTTGTTCACCCTCATGTGCTGGAGAAAGAGGGTGAAAGGACAAATGATTGACTGAATAGTGATGAATAGTGACTGTGTATGGCCATGGAGTGGGTGTGGGAGGTTGCTTGTGTCATAACTTAAAGGTAAACTCAACATTCCACCCATATATCTTACCAACTAGATTTTATTCTTAGACTAAGAATTTCCCTCAAAATTGATTAAAACATCAGTTTAGGGAGTTTAAAATGATAAAAATATGAATATGGTGGAAAATCCTCGTCAAAAACATCAAACATAGGCTTAACACGAGAAAGTAGTTGAAAACCGGACATTTAGGGGTGAACCTGCGAGGTTCGGCTCCTAAGGAGTATGGACCGCAGGTGGACTGAAGGTAAGGGAGGAGGAACTGAGGCTGTGAAGTTCGGTCCTCTGAGGCTCGGTTCTGACAAACTCGCTTCTGACAGGTTCGGTCCTAAGGAGTTCGACTCTAAGAGGGTTCGGCTTTAAGAGGGTTTGACTCTAAGAAGGTTCGGCCCTAAGAGGCCGTTTTTCGCATAGCCTTCCGTTTTTGAGCGGTTTTTGACTAAATCAAGGGTCGGGATGCCCCAAGTGATTATAAAAAGTTGAGAGAGATTTTGAGAGAGATTTGGGAGAGATTTCACATACTTGGAGAGATTTCTCATAATTAGAGATATTTGGGAGAGATTTCACATACTTAGAGAGATTTAGGAGAGATTTCACATACTTGGAGAGATTTAGGAGAGATTCCACATACTTAGAGAGATTTAGGAGAGACTTCACATACTTGGAGATATTTCTCATACTTGGAGAGATTTGGGAGAGATTTAAGATAGAGAGATAGAGTGAGAGAGATCGAGAGAGACTTAGTTTGTGACCTCTGTGAGTGTTTAACTTCGAAATGCAAGGTTCGTAATCCCCAATAAGCCATGTTTAAGGATCTTACACACCTCCGAAGGGTATGCAATAGTGTTTTATCGTTTTGTTACATCTCTTACCCTGATTAGGGTTCAAGAATCCTAAACTTATGAACTTTCCAAGTGATGACTTCTTATTAAAATAGCGAGTTGAACAATAATTACATAACGTAAACCCTAGTATACAAGGGTTAGATGAGTAGACCGGTTTGACTTGTTGACTTTATTTGACTTTGAATCGACTAGAAATTGACAGTTGTCACATCATCCCCCCGTTAGAAGGAATTTCGTCATGAAATTAGAATTTTGATGGGGGCCTCATGAGTTTGGGAAAAGATGTGGATACTTTCGATTCATTTGATCCTCACATTCCCATGTAAATTTGAGTCCTCGTTTAGCGTTCCAACGAACATTCACAATAAGAATACGACTTTGTTTTGTTCCCTTGATTTACCGATCCCTGATTTCAACCAGTTCCCTTATGAAGTGGAGACTCTCGTTGATTTTGATTTTGTTGAGTGGTATCACGAGGGTCTCGTCGGATAGAAAATTCTTTTAAGTTCAATACGTGGAAGGTAAGATGTACGTAATTAAGTTCTTGTGACAGTCGAAGTTTGTATGCCAGTGGCCAATCCTGGTAAAGATTTCAAATGGCCCGATGTATCTTGGATTTAGTTCCTACGTTTACCAAAACGTACCGTTCTTTTCCACGGTGAGACCTTCAGTAGTACATGGTCACCAACCTGGCATTCCAAGGGTTTGAGTCGCTTATTTGTGTAGCTCTTTTGTCGATCTCGAGACGCTTTCAGTCTTTCTCGAATTTATACGATCTTTTTCGTTGTCTCTCTTATGATTTCAGGGTCAGTGAGGGTGCTGTTAGGGACTCGCCCCTTCGCTAGCTGTGTATCTCCCAGTTCAGCCCAGGGTAGTGGTGATCTGCCCTTACGTCTATAGAAAGCTTCGAATGGAGCGACCTTGATGTTAGGGTGATTGTTGTTGTTATGCAAAAATTCAATGAATGGTAAGTGGGCATTCCCACGCTTTACCGAAGTCAATCACCCAAGCCATTAGCATGTCTTGCTAGGTTTGAATGGTTTCCTTTGCTCTGCCCATCACTTTGCTGGTGGTAGGCCGTACTCAAATCTAGCCTAGTTCCCTGTAAGGGTTGCCAAAGTCGCGAAATGAATCTACTATCTCTGTTAGAGATAACAGATATTGACAGAACATGCGGTCGTATAATCTCTTTAATGTATGTTCTAGTAAATTCCTCCATCCTGCCGGTTTCCTTGATTGGTAGGAAGTGCGCGGATTTGGTCAACCTATCAACAATTACCCAAAGGGTATCGAGACCACCCTTTGACTTGGGTAACCTGATTGTGAAGTTTGTGGCTATCTGCTTCCACTTCCTTTCGGTTATCATTGGTTGTTTATAGGAAACTCGAAGGCTTCTGTTGTTCTACCTTGACCTTGGCACAAGTCCGATACTTGCCCACATGTGTAGCGATGTTAGTTTTCCTATTTGACCACTGATGTTACTTTTTGAGGTCCAGACACATCTTGTCCAAGCCTGGATGAAGGGAGTAGCGAGTTTTCATGTGCTTCGTTTGTGACATTATTTCTGAATCCATCAACCTCGGTGTCCAGATCCGGTTCATGAGATAACATGCCCTTTCGCACTTGCCTTCTAGGTTCTTATGATTGGTAAAGATTGTACATCTTGTGTCGTAGAGATGGTGTCTCTAGATCTCTAGGGCGAATACTACTACTCCTAGTTTGAGGTCATGCGTGACCTAGCCGACCCCGTACGTCTTTAGCTGTCTTAAGTCATAAATAATAACTTCTCCTCGGAGCGTTGCATAGGGCCTGCTGTAGTGTTTCTCGTTTGTCGGTTAGATTGGTGGGGAGCATATAGGTTCAATTTACGCGACTAGATTAATTTGAATGGTAGAACTATTGGATTAATGTCTAAGTCCATAACTATATTTGGTATGTACTTGACCCGACCCGACATGGCCCATTTGGGTTGCACTTCACTGACACAATGTATATGGATAATCTTTTGAGAATAGTATATTTATGATTAATATTAATATATTATAAGTTCTAATATATTAATATGGAATCATATTATTTAATTAGTATTGATGAAGAAATAATTTATAATTAATTAAGTGATCAAAATGAACTAATTAAATATGGACTCTTATATATATATGGAATGGGCCAAGTTCATTTAGGTTGGGTTAAGCTTTCATGGATAGTCCATGGAGTGTTTAACCAATGGATCATATGAAATGAAAGGTCATGGGTTTAACCCTAGTCTCCATACTATATAAAGATGTCCTTGGTTGGTGAAACTGACACTAGTGTGGTTACACTAAGAGGGCTAGCCGATTTCACTAGAGAGAACCAAGTCTTCATATTCTCTAAAGTCTTCCATGGTGTTTTTGGTGATTTGTGATTCCACTTGAGGCTTCCACACTATTGGGGCTAAGCTCTTAAATCTTGAAGACATCAAGCTACATCAAAAGGTATGTCATCTAACTAGTACTTTGTAGTATAAGAACTTCATAATATGCTAGTTAGGATTAAAGCCTTGGAAAGCTCTTATTGCATGTATAATAGAGAAAACATAGATTCAAGGTTTATAGGGTTGCATGTACACCATAGGAGTGTTAGAATGCTCAAAACCCAACAGTGGTATCAGAGCCTAGGCTTGTTTTCAATTATACTTGATGCAAATTGCTAAAAAATGCTGAAAAACTCGATTTTCTGGCTTTCTGGGCATTGGACTCGCCGAGTCCACTGATGAACTCGCCGAGTCCATGAGTAAAATCATCCTACTCGCCGAGTAGGTTCATGCACTCGACGAGTAGGAGCCCCAGACAGCATATTTTCGAGGTTTTTGGCTAGAAATGGACTAGGAACATTACCTTAAGTTGTTTTGGGACTAATAAACTTGTTTTTGATGTGGTAATGTTCATGCTAATCCAATTTCAAAGATAATTGTCAATAGATTCGTGTTTTGAATTAGTTTAGTGATTAGGCTAATTACATGAAAAAGTTTGATTTGAATTATCTTGTTCTTATTAGTTGCTTAGATTAATAGAAAGTTATGTGAAATTATTGTTTTCAACCCAAATTAATCTAAGAGTTGATTCTAAAATGTGTTTTTGTAACTTGTCCTCAAGTTATATGAAAAGTCACATTTAAGTTTCATAAAGCTCATAAAAGTTGGAAATGGTTACAAAAGATGAAGAGTCTTGTCCTTAAGTTATGGAGGTTCAAGAGTCACTTCACTAAGTAATAAAGTATGTAACCTTAATTAATTCCATAAGTTACAAAATAAAGAAAAAGTTATATTTTTTAATAATATAAAGTCTTTCATAACTTGTCCTCAAGTTATGGAACTTGAAGAGTTTTTGGATTAAAACTACTTTAAACACATAAGTTATGGAATTAATTAGTTTTGAATAGTTTCGAAACTTGCCCTCAAGTTTTGGAATTTGAAATTTTTTCACTTATGAATACTTTAATTCCAAGTTAGCCCTTAGAATTTTAAAAGTTAAAATTCAACCCTTATACTTTATAATATTAAAAGTTAATATATATATATATATATATATATATATATATATATATATATATATATATATATATATATATATATATATATATATATATATATATAAGAGTAAAGTCAGTCTTACCGTTAGTAGGCCTCATTCATGAAGTCGGTCTATAAGGGGGGTATAAGGTTACTGCCTATAAAATGGCAGTTTAATGGGTGTCCACTCTCACCCACCACTTCCTTGACTGGTGGAGGGTCGTTAGCCAAACGGGTAGGACAAGAACTATAATTCTCCCTTCATTAAAAGTATAAATGATAAATACTAAGTAACTAAACCTTTTATAAATACCCAATCTTAGTTACTTAGGAAAATGTGAATAAGGTGCTAATCAATGAAATTACACTTTTCACTTTGTTTAAGTCGGTTAGTGGAGCGTGTGTGGTTAACCGGCACACTAACTCGTATTTAACAAGGTAGGAAAAGGGTAAATTAATGTTTATCATAGTATCGATGGAGCCTGTGTGGTTAACCGGCACATCTATGGAGGGGTAAACACTTAAGGGTACCAAGTAATTTGCATGGTTACTTCACACCTTGTTTTGTGATCCTCGGCATGCCAGTCACAAAACCTGAAGGGGCACACTCGAGATTGAAACATGCCATTGAAAGTTCAATGAATCTCAAAGATCTAGGAGTTTCAAAACCAATTAAAACCTAATAATACATTTCGTTTATCTTGGTGGAAATTGGTGAATCGTCATTCACCTACCTTCAAATATTTTATAGCTTGGATTACGGTATCCCTCTTCTAAGTTATAAAATAGTTTGTTGGGTCCTAGCCTTAATATTTCATATTGGGTGTCATATTAAGGACTTTAAATCAACTATCTTGAATATCTCCCAAAAGATGTCTGGTTTAGACATTTATGATCTTCCCAAATCTCTTGAAACAAGCTTTCCTAAATGAAGATGATGTCCCATGGGAATCATACTTCTTTAACCTCCTCCAATTATTCTCCCTAACCCACAAGTTCAAGGTGACTCAAGCCCTATTGGCAAGGCAAGGTCTAGGTGTGATCACATTTTGGAGATGTAGTCACATATTGACAAGCCGGGAGAGTTGGGTGTCAAAGTCTTGAGAAAGTTGGTGGTTCAATCACTTTCTAAGTCACATAGTGAGCTCCTTTGGGACTCCTATGAACCAGACTATGACAAGACCCTTAATGATCTTATCTATTTGCTAAGATTAACTTCCTAAAACTTTATGGACATTGACAATGATGACATTGGATATCCAGTAAAGCTCTCTCTTCCCAATGGAAAGGGATCAACCATAGTCAACTGGGTTGACCAAATGGTAAAGAGAAAAGCTAAGTTTGTGATAGTCCCGTGTACCACTACCAAAGGGTCCATATGTTTATATTGCCAAAGGAAGGGGCATTGGTTACGAAGTTGCCAAATTTACCTAAGGATGTTAAAGTCAATAAGTTTGTCTCTAGTTCAGGTAAAGTCCACTATCTAACTTTGCTAAGTTTCTATTCTGAGATTCTTGATACATGACGTGACTGGGTCACATGTTGATGTTTTAAGAATCAAAGAAAAGTGAAGAAACTTAAAGAAAGAATATGATGAATCTGGTCGCGTAGATAGATTCCTATCGCATAGTTTAAAGATCGGATTCTTGAGCTACTTCTTAAGAGTTATGATATATTGCTTAGGAATAGATAACAACAAGTTTTCATGTGCTTTTGCACTGTAAGGATAGTTTTTCCGCAAAGTTTTAAAATAAAAGGAAAAATTTTGATTTTATTTATTTTAAAATATCCTTACAATGGCATTTGTGAAAAGTTTTGTTGCTTATAAGATTCCATTAAGAGCAAGAGTGGAAATATAAATTTGATTCTTTCATTTGTGGTAGTGTCTAAATTTACCAAATAAGGAAAGATTCTCGTCATCCAAATTTCAGTTGGATAGAAACTTGGAATCATGCAAGGTGAATAGCATGATGAATGAGAACTTTCAAGTATTGGAAAAATTAAGACTATTTACTTGTTCACATGGATGTGTGAGTCATGTAAATGACTAAGGGATCGAGTACACATTCTTATACACTGGTCAAGTCCAACACAAAAGATCGATAAGATTATTTGTCATAATTTACTAAAGCTCAGTAAATATGGTTATACTTACAAGCTTAAGTGTAATTCTGAGACATTGGAAAAGGTTCCAATGTAAGGCAGAGCGAATAAGAAGAATCAACTTAGGCAGAAAGATAAAAGTTTCTCAAATCTGAAAAGATGGGAGAGTACTTTAGTATCAGTTTTGTGATCATCTTAATGATTAAGAAACCATAGCATAATTAGTTCTCTAAGGAAATCTTAGTGCATTCTTATGACTAAGAAGAGGAACTTGAATTGTTGAAATGGTTAAATCAAGAAGATGAGTCATACTTCGTTCCAATACAAGTCTTAGAGTCATACTCCAAGATTGTAATTTGAGTGACATATCTTAAAGAAGGTTTAAAACACTTGTCAAATGTAAGAGTAAAAGTTTTCTACTCTTGGACATTTGAAATTGGTAAGTTGTGATGTTTTGGATAAAACAAAGACCAACTAAGGCCAATTGTGTGAAGTGTTTGTCTTTATTAGAATCCACACTATCTCTTGAATATTTGACAAGGGAGTCTTATATGTCAAGAGGACAGTGGGAGTCCTAAAGGTCTTGAAAGACTCAAGAACTAATTAAGAATAAAACCTGAAGTTCTTCACTAACACACGACTTGAGGTTTATAACCTATCGTGTTGACATATTCTGTGCCCATTCCAATTAAAGTTGGTTTTGCATATGAGTTCTTAGAGTTCTCAATTGGTTGCATAACAACTTGGAAGCAATGGCAGGCCCTTGAGCTGCCAGATGGCAAGAAATTGAGATTGAGTTCAGTCCATATGAGTTTGGATTCGTCATTACCCTTGTCTTGTGACTATGGTTTTGACAATTCACATGGATAAGAACACATACACCAGTAAATCTAAGGGTCATAAGGTTTCTCTCCGATTCATGAAAATGATGGTGAGGAAACACTTTCACTAAGTAGATTTTTAGCTAGATAGCAATTGTAATATTTGCATTCTCAAAGTCGTTAGTGGAGCGTGTGTGGTTTATCGGCACACTAACCTAGACTTGTGAGAAGTGGCAAAAAGGTCTAACCATTATGATTACGGCATCCCTCTTCATAATTTTTTAGACACACAAGTGTGCTATCTAAAGCAAGGTGTATGATTTTGATAAAGCTTTATCAAAGAAATCTAGTATCAGAAATCTGAACTTTGGTAAGAAAGTCAGCTAATTTCTATGTACATGTCAAAGCTAGTGGGAGCATAAATGTTATGCTAATAGTCATCATGTCAGTGGGAGCATGATAATTATGATAAAGGTTGCAAGTTAGCAATGTTAATTATAGAAAAACAAAAGGTCTCAATTGGGGAAAAGTTGTTTTGCTATAATTAAGGAAGAGGAAATTATACTTCATCTCAAATCTAAAAGCTTAGTTTGAGGTCTTAATCGTATTTAGTCAAAAATATATATGAATTTCATGTTGGAATGGGTTAACATAAGGAAATTCTATATATGGGTTCATTATTTGCGTTCTAAAATTCGATTATGATTACGGCATCCCTTTTCATAATCTGAATTATGAGAAGTTGGCAAATAAAAATGGAAATATTATAGCAAAAGACTGGTTTAGTATTTATGTGAGACATCATGGATCGTGTCCCATATGCTTCGGATATAGGATTGATTACATGTGCTATATTTATCCTTTCCAAAATTTTCCAAATACCTGGGGCATTAAGAAGGGAAAAGGTCTAGAATTGGATATGACCAAAATGATTAAGCAATTGTCGAGGACAATCTAAGGTTTACCAAAGATTGGTTGCTCAAGGACGGTTGGAAGTATAGTATTAATTCTGGAAGGACCATATTGACATAATCTGTAAGGAGGCAACTCCTGTTCAGAAGTGATCGTCAAAATGGAATATGGAAATGGTTCAAAGATAGAAAGTTGTTCAATCAATTTGTGTAAGATTAAGAAACTTAATGTAAGAAGGATGTTTCCAAGGAGTTGATCTCCTTTGGAATAATGCATATAAGTTTAGAATCTAACAGATTTCGGTAAATGGCATGAATTTGGAATTCTTGCATTTTGTAGTAAGGGTTTGGGACTGTGAAAAGATGATCATTGGAGTTATGTTCAATCGATCTAAGTCACAAAGTAAGGATCATAGACAAACATAGAGTGCATACTTGGTGTCTGGCAAAGCTATTGTTTAAGAAAAACATAGTGTACATGCTTGGAGCATGGGACAACTAGTGTTTTTAATTCAAGTATAAAGTTGATAAAACCGAAACAAAGAATAAACTAGAATAAACTATGGTGATAAATAAAAGTTTTTATTTATATTCACAGGGTTTGATACCATATTTGATTCATTTATTCTTGTGTTTCACTTTGCATGTTTTGACATCTAGAATAAACTAGGTTATTCTTCCGAAATGACTAAGTTATTCAAACCATCCATAGTCGGTCATATGTTGGAAGTAGATATGAATTAAGACTGTCATGGGTTGGCTTGTAGAGGTCTAAGATGTTGGACAAAGGGCTACAACACTCATGAGTGCTCATAAGTTCTGAGTATTGGATACAACCCGCGCTCATTGGAATCACTTCATGGATTTTATCACGAGTGATCATGAGACGATAATATCTTATATTCTTCAAACCTAGTGATATGAGTTGTTACTATGAGTTGGTTGTACGTTGATTGCACGAAAACGCATTCGGTAACTCAGTGTTATAAAACGTGCCTTTGTGTATGATTCAACAAGTAGCAGAACAATCCATATGAGTCGAAGTTTATCCATTCCTTTTACCTTCGGGATAAAAGCGATATATGTGGGCCCCTCGATGATTTAATGATGACATATGTGAGTGCTTGGCCAATCCAGGACTGATTTGATTTGTTCAATCAGTCAGTCGTCATGAATCGGAAATCGGGAAACAACAAATGGACAGAGAGAATGATTATAATCCATGTCTTAGTCCATATGATATCTAGAATGGAGGAATATATGATCCCTTATCTAATGGACAAGTTCGTTGAGAAGATCAGAGTTCGACAGTGGCTTTAAGAGATACGATTGCCAGTTAGGTTTTGAAGTCATACTCAATAATAGTTTTAGACTTATCCAAGTGGGAGACTGTTGGATTAATGTCTAAGTCCATAACTATATTTGATATGTACTTGATCCGACCCGGCATGGTCTATTTGGGTTGCACTTCACCGACACAATGTATATGGATAATCTTTTGAGAATAGTATATTTATGATTAATATTAATATATTATAAGTTCTAATATATCAATATGGAATCATATGATTTAATTAGTATTGATCAAGAATTAATTTATAATTAATTAAGTGATCAAAATGAACTAATCAAATATGGACTCTTATATATATGGAATGGGCCAAGTTCATTTAGGTTGGGCTAAGGTTTCATGGATAGTCCATGGAGTGTTTAACCCATGGATCATATGAAATGAAAGGTCATGGGCTTAACCCTAGTTTCCATACTATATAAAGATGTCCTTGGTTGATGAAATTGGCACTAGTGTGGTTACACTAAGAGTGCTAGCCGATTTCACTAGAGAGAACCAGGTATTCATATTCTCTAAAGTCTTCCAAGGTGTTTTTAGTGATTTGTGATTCCACTTGAGGTTTCCACACTATTGGGGCTAAGCTTTTAAAGGTTGAATACATCAAGCTACATCAAAAGGTATGTCATCTAACTAGTACTTTGTAGTATAAGAACTTCATAATATGTTAGTTAGGATTAAAGCCTTGGAAAGCTCTTATTTGCATGTATAATAGAGAAAACATAGATCCAAGGTTTATAGGGTTGCATGTACACCATAGGAGTGTTAGAATGCTCAAAACCCAACAAGAACATCCACTCGCACTCCTGGGTAGCCTTGTCTCGAAGCTCATGGTAGGACTCGTACCTGGTCCCTCTGTCATTAGCTCGCGCATATAGGTCGTATGTAATTAGGGTTGGTAGGATAGTTGGATGGGTGACTCTGCCCCAAATCCACAACCAGACAAGGAACAGGAAGTACGGCGAAAGCACACATCCGATGCCCGTAGAATCTTAATTACATATGTAAGGTCCTGAAACGGATCTTACCAGTGATCAAACAACAAACACAACCAATAACAATAGAGAATAAGTAAAAACAAGAATGAAAAGAAGCTTTCACACGCTTTCTATTAGGAATAACATTAGGTACAACTTGTGGAATAGCAGCCGTGAACGCTGTGTCATCAACAACCACTAAATGACCCAGCACACCTCTATATATATTGGACCTGGGCCGGCCTTGGGTTTACGGTCGTAAATAGGCTTACGGCCGTAAACTCATGGTTGGGCCGTAAACTACACAACATCTACCAAAAGCTGCATGTTGACTAAAAAGAACCTATTACATTGAAAGCCTAGACCAAACCATTAATTAGACCCTTCAATCTCCCCCTTGGTTTGGTGCTAGCTTGAAGTCAATATTTTCTCCACGATCATCACATCATCTAGCCACATAGCTCTATTCCACATCCGCTTGTTTATAATCTCAGCAATCATAATGGTGTATTCTTTCGCGGCTGACTCAAATATCTCCTCAGCAACCCTGATCTGATAATGGCTTAAGTGATGAATGTCCCATTTTCTAAACTGGAACAAATCCCTTCTATCATACAAACGAATGCATCCCTCCTTTATCTTAATGAAAGAGGATGTTGTGGTTTCATCAAATACCCAGTAGAGCATAGAGCTTAAGGATCCATCCGGGTAATCTTGAAGCACGGGAATTTTTTGACCTGATTTGTAGCAGGCCACATCACCACCTGAAGTGGATGATCAGTTTTGGGATCAATGACATCAGGATACTGCTTTATCACAAATTCAAAAGTCTTCATAGATGGAAAAACCTTCTTTACTCAATCTTCCAGAAAGTGTTTGAAGTTGGTTGCTTGCTGATTATTCGTCGGGTTTGAAAATGGAGATTGAGACAACTTTGAGAGATCCACCCTGGTCCAAGAGTTAAAATCATGACAGTCTTTATAGAGCTCCGTATTGCCGCTCTTTCTGCGAACAATCCACATTTTCAGGGGATCATGAAAACCCTAAGATAGGATTTCTGACTGATCACCATACGTGTCTCTAAACCTTGCGGATTTGGCTTTGGCTTGATGATCTCGTCAGAACTCCTCTTGAACAAGAGTTGTCCCTTCTTGGCGGCTTTGGCTTGACGATCTCGAATAATCTCTGCAATATGAGGAGCATTAGCAGGCTCTTCTTCAAAACGATTCACCACTTGAGAAGTCTGACCAGTTGGACGACAATAGGATGAGCCTGAGAGTGAAGATTGATTCTATGCTCATCCACGAATGTCTTATACTTGTCACCAAAGTCTTCTTCAAGCTTCTTCTTAAGATTAAAGTAGCTGGAGGTCAGAAGATTGAAATGATCTTGGAGCTAAGAGATTTGCTTAGACTTGATTGCTTTATCTTGTTGGAGATCAGAAATTTGAATCTTCAAATTCGTATTCTCACTCAAGAGATCTTCAACTCGAATGCTGAGCTCAATATTTTTCTGATCCAGCACATTCACTCTTTTCTGAAGCTCATCAATCACATAGTCATCTTCTCTTGACCGACCTTCGCTAAAAGCAATTCATTTTCCCATAGAAGAGGATGCAACAGCTTGTTCCTGAGCAAGATGCAAGGCCAAACGCACAGAGGCTGCATTGAGATCTGTTCTTGGAGGAGAGAATCCTAGTGGAATAGAGGAGCCACCGACTTCAAAAAGTGTGCTAGGGCCTTCATGCAAAGGTTCTGTAGTGACAATAGCAGGAGTGGTAGTTGGAGTGAATGGCAAGCCCTAAGACAAACTAGAATCCAGATGCCCGAACCTAGGATCTCTTCGTCTTCTTTTGGATGGAGGTTGCGAAGTCTTTTCTGTTGAGAAATCACCCCGAAGTGGCTCAGATGTAGGTGAAGCAACGTGTAGGGGATGAATCCCTGACACTCTTGTTGGGTTTTTAGCATTCTAACACTTCCTAAGTGTACATGCAACCCTAAATACCTTGGATCTATGTTTTCTCTATTATACATGCAAATAAGAACATCCAAGGTATTATCCTAATCTAGCATACAAAAACTATGAATGTAACAAGATAGAATACATACCTCTTGATGTAGCTTGATGTCTTCAAGCTTTAAGAGCTTAGCCCGAATAGTGTGGAAGCCTCAAGTGGAATCACAAATCACCAAGACACCTTGGAATACTTTAGAGAATATGATTACTTGGTTCTCTCTAGTGAAATTGGCTAGCCCTTCTTTAGTGTATCCACACTAGTGCCAATTTCACCAACCAAAGACATCTTTATATAGTATGGAGGATTAGGGTTAAACCCTAATACCCATGACCTTTCATTTCCTAGGATCCATGGGTTAAACACTCCATGGACTATCTATGAAAGCTTAGCCCAACCTAAATGAACTTGGCCCATTCCATATATATAAGAGTCCATATTTAATTAGTTCCTTTTGATCACTTAATTAATTATAAATTAATTCTTGATCAATACTAATTAAATAATATGATTCCATATTAATATATTAGAACTTATAATATATTAATATTAATCATAAACATACTATTCTCAAAAGATTATCCATATAAATTGTGTCGGTGAAGTGCAACCCAAATGGACCATGCCGGGTCGGGTCAAGTACATACCAAATATAGTTATGGACTTAGACATTAATCCAACAGTCTCCCACTTGGATAAGTCTAAAACTATTATTGCGTATGACTTCAAACCTAACTGGCAATCGTAGCTCTTAAAGCCGCTGTCGAACTCTGATCTTGTCAACGAACTTGTCCATTAGATAAGGGATCATATATTCCTCCATTCTAGATATCATATGGACTGAGACATGGATTATAATCATTCTCTCTGTCCATTTGTTGTTTCCCGATTTCCGATTTATGACGACTGACTAATTGAACAAATCAAATCAGTCCTGGCCCGGCCGAGCACTTCCATTTGTCATCATCAAATCATCGAGGGGCCCACAGATATCGCTTTTATCCCGAAAGTAAAAGGAATGGATAAACTTCGACTCATATGGCTTGTTCTACTACTTGTTGAATCATACACAAAGGCACGTTTTATAGCACCGAGTTACCAAATGCGTTTTCGTGCAATCAATGTACAACCAACTCATAGTAACAACTCATATCTCTAGGTTTGAAGAATATAAGATATTATCGTCTCATGATCACTCGTGATAAAATCCATGAAGTGATTGCAATGAGCGCGGGTTGAATCCAATACTCAGAACTTATGAGCACTCATGAGTGTTGTAGCCCTTTGTCCAACACCTTAGACGTCTACAAGCCAACCCATGACAGTCTTAATTCATATCTACTTCCAACATATGACCGACTGTGGATGGTTTGAATAACTTAGTCATTCCGGAAGAATAACCTAGTTTATTCGGGAAGTCAAAACATGCAAAGTGAAACACAATAATAATTGAATCCAATATGGTATCAACTCTTTGAACATAAATAAAACACCTTTTATTTATCACCATATGATTACACATTATTCATTGTCTATTGTTTCAGCTATCAACTTTACTCTTGAATTTAAAATAATAGTTGTCCCATGCTCCAAGCATGTACACTATGTTTTCTTAAACACTAGTCATGCCACACACCAAGTATGCATACTATGTTTGTCTATGATCCTTACTTTGTGAACTAGATCAATTGAACATAACTTCAATGATTCTCTTTTCACACTCCCAAATCCTTACCGCAAATGCAAGAATTCCAAATTCATGCCATTTACTGAAATCTGTTAGATTCTAAACTTATATGCATTGATCCTCTCGTAATGATTATGCACAAAGTCATAAAGACTTGGCAACAATCGTTACAGAGTATTCCAAAGGAGATCAACTCCTTGGAAATATCCTTCCTGCATTAAGTTTCCTTAATCTTACACAGATTGAAAATTCTAACTTTGAAACATTTCCAGATTCCATTTTGACTATCACTTCTGAACAAGAGTTGCCTCCTTACAGATTATGTCAATATGGTCCTTCCAGAATTATCACTATACTTCCAATTGTCCTTGAGTAACCAATCTTTGGTAAACCTTAGATTGTCCTCGACAATTGTTTAATCCTTTTAGTCATATCCAGTTCTAAACCTTTTCCCTTCTTAATGCCCCAGGCATTTGGAAAATTTTAAAACGGATGAATATAGCACATGTAATCGATCCTATATCCGAAGCATATGGGACGCGATTCATGATGTCTTACATAAAGACTAAACCAGTCTTTTGCTATAATATTTCCATTTCAATTTGCCAAGTTCTCATAATTCAGATTATGAAAAGGGATGCCGTAATCATAATCGAATTTTAGAACGCAAATAATGGACCCATATACAGAATTTCCTTATGTTGAGCCATTCCAACATGAAATTCATATATATCCTTGACTAAATGATTAAAACCTCACGATCTAAGCTTATAGATTTGAGATGAAGCATAATTTCCTCTCCCTTAATTATAGCAAAACAACTTTTTCCCAATTGAAACTTTTGTTTTCTATAATTAACATTGCTAACTTGCAATACTTATCATAATTATCATGCTCCCACTAACATGATGATTATTAGCATAACACTTATGCTCCCACTAGCTTTGACATGTACTCAGAAATCAGCTGGACAGTCTGAAATTTAGATTCATACACCCTTTCCATAGATAGCTCACCTGTGTGTCTAAGCAATTTCAAGAACCATGAAAAGGGATACCGTAATCATAGTCTCAATTGCTTAGGCATTTGCCATTTCTCACAAGTCCATGTCAGTGTGTCGGTTAACCACACACGCTCCACTAACGACTTTTGAAAATGCAAATAACACAATTGATATCTTCGTAAAATCTACTTAGTGAAAGCGTTTCCTCACCATCATTTTCATGAATCGGAGAGAAACCTTATGACACTTAGATTTATATGGTGTATGAGTTCCTACCCATATGAATTTGTCAAACCATAATCACAAGACAAAGATACTGACAAATCCAAAACCATATGGATTGAACTCAATCTTAACTTCTTGCCACCTGGCAGCTCAAGGGCCTGCCATTGCTTCCAAGTTGTTATGCAACAAACTGAGAACTCTAAGAACTCATATGCAAAGCCAACTTTAACTGGAATGGGCACAGATATGTCAACACGATAGGTTATAAACCTCAAGTCGTGTGCTAGTGAAGAATTTCAGGTTTTATTCTTGATTATTTCTTGAGACTTTCAAGACCTTTAAGACTCCCACTGTCCTCTTGACATATAAGACTCCCTTGTCAAACATCCAAGAGATAGTGCGGATTCTAATCAAGACTCCCACTAAGCTTTTAGATTTGAGATGAAGTATAATTTCCTCTTCCTTAATTATAGCAAAACAACTTTTCCCCAATTGAGACCTTTTGTTTTTCTATAATTAACATTGCTAACTTGCAACCTTTATCATAATTATCATGCTCCCACTGACATGATGACTATTAGCATAACATTTATGCTCCCACTAGCTTTGACATGTACATAGAAATTAGCTGACTTTCTTACCAAAGTTCAGATTTCTGATACTAGATTTCTTTGATAAAGCTTTATCAAAATCATACACCTTGCTTTAGATAGCACACTTGTGTGTCTAAAAAATTATGAAGAGGGATGCCGTAATCATAATGGTTAGACCTTTTTGCCACTTCTCACAAGTCTAGGTTAGTGTGCCGATAAACCACACACGCTCCACTAACGACTTTGAGAATGCAAATATTACAATTGCTATCTAGCTAAAAATCTACTTAGTGAAAGTGTTTCCTCACCATCATTTTCATGAATCGGAGAGAAACCTTATGACCCTTAGATTTACTGGTGTATGTGTTCTTATCCATGTGAATTGTCAAAACCATAGTCACAAGACAAGGGTAATGACGAATCCAAACTCATATGGACTGAACTCAATCTCAATTTCTTGCCATCTGGCAGCTCAAGGGCCTGCCATTGCTTCCAAGTTGTTATGCAACCAATTGAGAACTCTAAGAACTCATATGCAAAACCAACTTTAATTGGAATGGGCACAGAATATGTCAACACGATAGGTTATAAACCTCAAGTCGTGTGTTAGTGAAGAACTTCAGGTTTTATTCTTAATTAGTTCTTGAGTCTTTCAAGACCTTTAGGACTCCCACTGTCCTCTTGACATATAAGACTCCCTTGTCAAATATTCAAGAGATAGTGTGGATTCTAATAAAGACAAACACTTCACACAATTGGCCTTAGTTGGTCTTTGTTTTATCCAAAACATCACAACTTACCAATTTCAAATGTACAAGAGTAGAAAACTTTTACTCTTACATTTGACAAGTGTTTTAAACCTTCTTTAAGACATGTCACTCAAATGACAATCTTGGAGTATGACTCTAAGACTTGTATTGGAACGAAGTATGACTCATCTTCTTGATTTAACCATTTCAACAATTCAAGTTCCTCTTCTTAGTCATAAGAATGCACTAAGATTTCCTTAGAGAACTAATTTTGATATGGTTTCTTAATCATTAAGATGATCACAAAACTGATGCTAAAGTACTCTCCCATCTTTTCAGATATGAGAAACTTTTATCCTTCTGCCTAATTTGATTCTTCTTATTCGCCCTGCCATACATTGGAACCTTTTCCAATGTCTCAGAGTTACACTTAAGCTTGTAAGTATAATCATATTTACTGAGCTTTAGTAAACTATGACGAATAGTCTTATCAATCTTTTGTGGTGGACTTAATCAGTGCACAAGAATGTGTACTCGATCCCTTAGTCCTTTACTTGACTCACACATCCATGTGGCCGAGTAATTAGTCTTAATTTTCCAAAACTTGAAAGTTCTCATTCATCATGCTATACAACTTGCATGATTCCAAGTTCCGGTCCAATTGAAACTTGGGTGATGAGAATCTTTCCTTATTTGGTAAATCTAGACATTACCACAAATGAAAGAATCAATTTCATATTTCCACTCTTGCTCTTAATGGAATCATATAAGCAACAATTTTTCCTCAAAAGCCATTGTAAGGATATTTTAAAATAAATAAAATCAAAAAATTTTTCTTTTATTTTAAAACTTTGCGGAAAAACTTATCCTTACAATCCGTATGAAAACTTGTTGTTATCTATTCCTAGGCAATATCTCATAACTCCTAAGAAGTAGCTCAGGAATCCGATCTTCAAACTACGCGATAGAAATCCATCTATGCGATCAGATTTAGCATATTCTTTCTTTAAGTTTCTTCACTTTTTCTTTGATTCTTAAAACATTACCATGTGACCCAGTTACACATGTATCAAGAATCTCAGAATAGAAACTTAACAGAGTTAGATAGTGGAATTTACCTGAAGTAGAGTCAAACTTATTGACTTTAACATCCTTAGGTAAATTTGGCAGCTTTGCAACCAATGCCCCTTCCTTTGGCAATATAAACATATGGACCCTTTGATAATGGTACACGAGACTATCATAGACTTAGCTTTTCTCTTTACCATTTGGTCAACCGAGTTGACTATGACCGATCCCTTTCCACTGGGAAGAGAGAGCTTTACTAGATATCCAATGTTATCATTGTAATTGTCCATAAAGTTTTAGGAAGTTGATCTTAGCAAATAGATAAGATCATTAAGGGTCTTGTCATAGTCTGTTTCATAGGTGTCCCAAAGGAACTCACTATGTGACTTAGAAAGTGATTGAACCACCAACTTTCTCAAGACTTTGACACCCAACTCTCCCGGCTTGTCAATATGTGACTACATCTCCAAGATGTGTTCACACCTAGACCTTGCCTTGCCAATAGGGCTTGAGTGACCTTAAACTTTTCAAGAACTTGTGGGTTAGGGAGAATAGTTGGAGGAGGAGAAAGAAGTATGATATCCATGGGGCATCATCTTCATTAGGAAACCTTGTTTCAAAAGATTTGGGAAGATCATAGGTGCCTAAACCAGACAACTTTTGGGAGATATTCAAGATAGTTGATTTAAAGTCCTTAATATGACACCCAATATGAAATATTAAGGCTAGGACCCAACAAACTATTTTATAACTTAGAAGAGGTATGCCGTAATCCAAGCTATAAAATATTTGAAGGTAGGTGAATGACGATTCACCAATTTTCACCAAGATAAACGAAATGTATTATTAGGTTTTAATTGGTTTTGAAACTCCTAGATCTTTGAGATTCATTGAACTGTTCAAAGGCATGTTTCAATCTCGAGTGTGCCCTTCAGGTTTTGTGACTGGGATGCCGAGGATCACAAAACAAGGTGTGAAGTAACCATGCAAATCACTTGGTACCCTTAATAAATTACCCCTCAATCGATGTGCCGGTTAACCACACACGCTCCATCGATACTATGATAAATATTAAGTCACCCTTTACCTACCTTGTTAAGTCCAAGTTAGTGTGCCGGTTAACCACACACGCTCCACTAACGACTTAGACAAAGTGTAAAGTGTAATTTCATGGGTTAGCACCTTATTCACATTTTTCCTAAGTAACTAAGATTGGGTATTATTAAGAGTTTAGTTACTTAGTATTATCATTAATACTTTTAATGAAGGAGAATTATAGTCTTGTCAAACCCGTTCGGCTAACGACCCTCCACCGGTCAAGCAAGCGGTGGGTGAGAGTGGACACCCATTAAGTTGCCATTTTATAGGCAACAACCTTATACCCACCTTATAGACCGGCTTCGTGAATGAGGCGTACTAGCGGTAAGACTGACTTTACTCTTATACATATATATATATTATTAACTTATAATATTATAAAGTATAAGGGTTGAATTTTAACTTTTAAAATTCTAAGGGCTAACTTGGAATTAAAGTATTCATAAGAGAAAACTTTACAAATTCCAAAACTTGAGGGCAAGTTTTGAAACTATTCAAAACTAATTAATTCCATAACTTATGTGTTTAAAGTAGTTTTAATCCAAAAACTCTTCAAGTTCCATAACTTGAGGACAAGTTATGGAAGACTTTAAACTAATAAAAGAATTAACTTTTCTTTATTTTATAACTTATGGAATTAATTAAGGTTACACCTTTTTTTATTTTATTTTATTTTATTAAATGAAGAGACTCTTGGTCCTCCATAACTTGAGGACAAGTTATGGAGTCATAAAACCATTTAATTAGAACTAGACTCTTCATTTTTGTAACCTTTGCCAATTTTTATGAGTTTTATGATTCTTAAATGTGACTTTTCATATAACTTGAGGACAAGTTACAAAAACACATTTTAGAATCAATTCTTAGATTAATTTGGATTAAAACCAACTATCACATAATATATTCATTAATCTAAATTCACTCATAAAACAAGGTAACACAAAAAACTTTTGGTGATCCATAACTTATTCTTAAGTTATGGAATCCTTTAAAACATTAACACCAAATTTTGTAACTCCATAAAAACTTTGAATCATTTTTTTTTTAAAACCTTTTCATATCCATAACTTATTGAGGTTTCAAAAAAATAAAACTCTTTAGATCAAACTTTTAAAACTAATAAAATAATCATATTATTTTATCTTTTATTAAATTTGACCTAATTCAACTCATAAAGCAAATTATTCAAATTTTACAAATAATTAGTTTTTCACAAGAACAAGTAATTATCTTAAAATTTGACGAACTTCATGTTTTTTTTTCTTTTTTTTCAACTTTGAAAATAAAATATTTGCATCAATATAACAGAAAACAACCTGGCTCTGATACCACTGTTGGGTTTTTAGCATTCTAACACTTCCTAAGTGTACATGCAACCCTAAATACCTTGGATCTATGTTTTCTCTATTATACATGCAAATAAGAACATCCAAGGTATTATCCTAATCTAGCATACAAAAACTATGAATGTAACAAGATAGAATACATACCTCTTGATGTAGCTTGATGTCTTCAAGCTTTAAGAGCTTAGCCCGAATAGTGTGGAAGCCTCAAGTGGAATCACAAATCACCAAGACACCTTGGAATACTTTAGAGAATATGATTACTTGGTTCTCTCTAGTGAAATTGGCTAGCCCTTCTTTAGTGTATCCACACTAGTGCCAATTTCACCAACCAAAGACATCTTTATATAGTATGGAGGATTAGGGTTAAACCCTAATACCCATGACCTTTCATTTCCTAGGATCCATGGGTTAAACACTCCATGGACTATCCATGAAAGCTTAGCCCAACCTAAATGAACTTGGCCCATTCCATATATATAAGAGTCCATATTTAATTAGTTCCTTTTGATCACTTAATTAATTATAAATTAATTCTTGATCAATACTAATTAAATAATATGATTCCATATTAATATATTAGAACTTATAATATATTAATATTAATCATAAACATACTATTCTCAAAAGATTATCCATATAAATTGTGTCGGTGAAGTGCAACCCAAATGGACCATGCCGGGTCGGGTCAAGTACATACCAAATATAGTTATGGACTTAGACATTAATCCAACAACTCTCACCATTGGAATTGTAGAGACAACCACTTGTGCTGTAGTTATGGGTGTTGATTCGATAGCGTCTTCCGTATCCCTACTCTCTGTTGTCGTGTGAGCAACATCACTGAGATTATCTAGCAGCGAGTTGAAGTTGACATTTGATAGAAAATCGTCATTAGTTCCAAAATTAGTTGGAATTTCATCTCTATCGAAACCTGTGAGATCAAGGTCTTCATATTGAGTAGGCTCAACAGTATTTTTGGAGGACACTTCATTGTAATCTCCTTCAACTTGAACTGTTTGTAGGTCATGCTCCTCGTGTACTGACACAGTAGGAGCAGCGGCCTCTTCTTCTTCTTGATCTGACACGGTGATCACATCTCCTTATGAGATCACCTTTTCCGACGAAGTGTGCTCCGATGAAATCTTGTCTGAAGATCCGTGAGACTTGGTGGCTTCATTCGGGTCAGCAAATCCTCTAAACTTAACCAATGGATACAACCCTTGAAAGACCACCTTCCCCTTGCAGTTTTGTTTAATGATCCCAATGGTGTGAGAGCCCAAAGACTTCATATCGAGTGTTTCTCCATCCTTTACCAAGTTGGGAAATTGCTTATTGATGAAGAACTGAACGAACTAAGGGTACATTAGGAAAGTATCCCGAGTAGTGGCATTAATGTTGACCACAAACTCGTCTAGGATAAACCTAGAAAAGTTGAATTCGATCCCCACAGCGAGAGAAACAATAGCGCTAGTGTTTTTCAAGGATATCTCATCAGCACTGGACCTTCTGCCGGAGATGCAGCTCACGAACACGTGGGCTAGAAATCTCTAATAGGGCGGCAGAAGTTTCTTCATTGTTGTTGGAGAATCACCCTAGTACCGCATCTTCCTTAATATTCTTTGAGCATCTTCAATACCAATCTCTGTGGGAAAGCTCGGAAGGTCGTTGATCAGCAGGGTCTCTGTCACAAAAGTCTCATCGATAACAATCTTGCATCCTTGAATGATCTCATTCACAGTCACAACTCCATCATCAGTTGTGACATCCCCATTTTTCACGGCCAGAAAAGACCGATTTTGTTTATGCTTTGTAAAACTCAGAGTACTTCTTTTCATAAAAAATGTTGCGGAATTTGTTCCCAGAAAAATACGATAAATACGTTATCAAAACATTTTCGAAGAAACATATTTTATTCATTTTAAAATGTTTTTGATGTCATCGTCAATACATAAACATAAGCATAAATGCAACATACATTTATTTACACTAGTAATCTACATCTCTTTAATCTCTCAGTGTAATGTGACTTCATATCAACACCTGTGATATAAATAAACTGACTGGGTCAGGTTGGGAAACCTGATGAGTACATAGGGTTTTCAACCCACAATAATATAAGTATTATGTTTAAACAATCAAACAATCAACCCAATTACCCATCCCCATTTTCTTCTTTACTCTTAAGGATCTATCCTAAGAGTCATCTATCCTGCATTCCTTTATTCCGAAGTCCCTTGCTTCCAGGGTTATAGGACTGACACTAAATCCATAGCTGCCAATGCTCTTTCATAAAGCACTAATTCCATAGCTGCTATAGTTTATTCATCAGGTACTAAATCCATAGCTACCAGTGTTTATCTAATAGGTACTAAGTCCATAGCTACCAGTGTTTGTCCAATAGGCACTAAGTCCATAGGTGCCGATGTTTATTAGGCACTAAGTCTATAGCTGCCAATGTTTACTCACATAATCTTTTATCTCTTATCATTCATCTACCCTTGTCATACCCAACATATTCGTAGATATAAAATACGTATACAGTTTAAATCATTTAAAACATGTATAAAAGTTCATCCAGCATAGACAACAAGTATTCAGATAATATGCACACATAGCACGTAGTTTATATAAAATACTTCATATCTATGTGTAAGATGAAAGTAACTATGCACTCACCTGAAAGGTGGTGACTCAGCACTCGGACAGCGCTTCGATATTCTCAAAACAATTTCCTTCGATAAAACCTAGTATCAATACCACTAGGGTTTAGTCTAACGATAATTGCGACAAATTAATAGTTTGACTATAGAACACTCAATATAACTCATAATAATAGCCCAAATAATTTTTTTATGGACCTAATAACATCACTATAATTATTTGAAAGCTATATTAAAAATTGTGTAAGCGTAGCTCACTTACAACGAATTTTAAAGAAAACCGGGCTTTGCTCGGAGCAGCGTTTCCGAAACCGAAAGACCCTTTTTCTCGGGACTCTAGGAGCCTCGGGGCTTCCTTAGGGTGCTAGGGGTTTTATCTAGGGTTTAGGAGTGGTTTGCAGCCTTAGAGAGAGAAAGATTTTAGAGAGAGAATGAGAAATGGTGTGAAAAATCTGGAGACCCTCGCCCCCTTTTATAACCTGCGAGGCCTTGGACTACACTAGGCGTAATCCTTGGCTATGCGGCGCGTAGTCCTCGGATAAGAATGCCAGCCGACGCCAGCTATCTCGCACCATCGGATGGATCAGACCGGTGCTACGCGAGGCGTAACTTCTTCGGACGCGGGGTGTATGCGAGGGAAACGTGGTGTGATCCGAAGCGACTTCTGAACCAACATCGGATGGCCCAGATGCTGCCACGTCATCAAGTTCTTATCAGACTTCGCAATTTCGACTACAAACTTTAAAAATTCATATCTTTCGCATACAAGCTCCATTTTTGACGTTCTTTATATCCACGCGAAGGCGGGAATGTACTCTACAACTTTCGTTTAGACTCTGTCGGCTAATTTTGATTTTTTTAAAAGTTACATTATTAACAGGCCGGGACATGATTGATCCGTTAAATTCTCATAACTTCTTCATGCGACGTCCGTTTTTGCCCATCTTTTTTTCGTTACGCTACTCTTAACGAGATCTTCTATTCTCGTTTAGGTCTTGCCGGCTAAAAACCGCTCAATCTATTATTCGAATTTCGGGCTGTACACTGCTAATCCGAAACTTTGAAAAATCATAACTTCCTCATATGAAGTCAGATTTGGCCGTTCTTTTTATGGACGCTCTCGGTTTAACATTTCTATGACTTTCTTTTAGATCGCTAAGGCTAAAACTCGTTCTATCGTAAATTCATTATTTACGCTTCCCGATGTCGTGCCGGTTTTGCCGTAAAACTTCGACGGGTCATAACTTCTTCGTTATAACTCGGATTTCGGCGCCCTTTTTATGTATGGAACCCTTGAGACATATTCTACAACTTGGTTAAGATTATTTATTCTAAATAATCTTTTGTCGAAAAGTCATTTTCCATCCCTATTATCTCTAAATTGACTAGCCCGGATCTATGGGCGTTACAATTATCTCCCCCTTAGGATGATTACATCCCAGAATCATCAAGGAAACAATGCTCACATGATGACTCCATACGCTATCTCTTCACCGTAACTTTGATGTTTCTTCGAACGAGTATCTAACTCTACGACTTCCTGACTCCAGGCAGTTCTCGATCTTGCACTTGCTCCCTATCTCACGTTAGACTCCAAATTATGACCTTCAAGTCACAATCTCAATCCTTGCTGGATACGAACTTAAGATAAGTTCTTTTATTACTATCATGGGTCGATGTTTCATATTCTAATGACCTCTCATTGTATGTTGCAACGCTCAAACTCAGGTCTCTTTGTTAGGGTGCAAAGTCACTCTTGGATGTAGTAATGGGTTTTATAATCATTTTTTGATTATTAAAAGGGGGATAATGATGGGTATTCGAATCTTCTCGGGTTTTTGGATATTCATTAGCGGATTTGAAGACCGATGTTACTTCGAGGGAGAGTTTGGTCTTGATTGTAACACTCGTGTTTCTAGACTAGGCATTTATATTGAGTTGATAGTCTAGGTTAACCTTTGTAACTCATTTTGAAGAAATAAAAAGGAATTATGTGAATATTATGTGAATTATGTGTTTTATGCTTAATTATTAGGGCTTAATTAATTAAGAATAAAAATAAGCATCAAAATTAAAGTGTGAGATAAGCCCAATATCTTTACATAATGTTGTAGTCATTGAAACAAGGATTTCGGGGATATAAAGAATACCAAAATCCGAGTTATAACGAAAAAGTTATGACCTGTCGAAGTTTTGCGACAAAACCGGCACGGTGCTGAATGTCGTAAAAAGTGAGTTTTTGATAAACTACTTTTTATCCTTAGTGATCTAAACAAAAGTTGTAGTATTTGTTAAACCGAGAAGTTCGATAAAAAGAACGCCCAAATCTGACTTCGTATGAGAAAGTTATGATTTTTCGAAGTTTCAGCTTAGCAGTAGACAGCTAAAAACTCGAATTTTAGATCGAGCGATTTTTAGCCGACATAACCTAAATGAGAATTGAAGGTCTCGTCATTAGGAGCACAGCGGTAAAAAGTCTGACGAAAACGGACGTCGGATGAAGAAGTTATGAATTTTTAATGGATTTCCTGTCCCGGTCTGTTAAAAATAATAATATAAAATTTAAACTCAAAATTAGCCGACGAAGTCTAAAAGGAAGTTGTAGAGCGTAATTTTAGCTACGCGTGCATATAAAGAACGTAAAAAACGGAGCTCGTATGCGAAAGTTATGGATTTTAGAAGTTTTGGCGCGAAAATCGAGAAAATTCACATAGTCACACTTTGCCACGTCACCTTCGCTGAAAGAGTGCCACGTGTCCTGCTGAGTCACCGAGCTGCTGAGTCATGCGAAGCCACGCGTCGGATCCTGATTCGACTGAGGAGGAGGCCTAATCCAAAGCAGCCAGCTCTCCGGCCGAAGCTTCGCCCTGCTGCCGCGTGTTCCGAGCCTCGCGTAGCCTAGCTCAGAGCCTCGCATAGCCTAGCTCTGAACCTTGCATGTGCACCAATAGACCGCGGTCCAATCAGAAGCTGCCACCGAGCCCCTCACACGCGCAGCCCATGTGCGAGCACCTGCGCACCCTCGCCTGCGGACCCCACCACCAAAACCGACTTCGGACCCTATAAATATAAGGGTACCTGCGAAGCCTCTCGGTTACTTTTGGAGTATTGCCATATTTAGCCCCTCTCTTCATATTTTCTTCATCTTAGAATCCCCCAAAGCCCCGGTATCGATTATAAGCCCCAAAATACGCCACGAAGTGCCCGAGAAGCCCAGAAAATTTATCTTTTCGGTTTCGAAGCCCGACTTTTGCAAAGCCCGGTTTCTCAATAAAACTCCCGGTTTTATTAGAAATGATCGTTTTAGGAAACGAATTGCTGCCCGATTATCATCAAATCATGTGAGTGTATAGTCACTTTCATTTTACACATAGATATGAAGTATTTACCTTATAATACGTGCTATGTGTAAATATATTAATTGTTTATTTGAGGTGACTGCTGTGTTGATGTTTTATACAAGTTTTAAACTGTATAAGTATTTTCTCTACAAATATGTTGGGTAGAACATGGGTAGATAGTGATCCGTGATAAAATAAAATTGATGAGAGGCCTCGATGTGTTTTGAGATCCAGTCATCTAGCGGAGTTTGGATGACGACCACGGACTTTCTAGACAGTCCAGTGGGAAACATTAGCAGGTCCGCAACCTGTAGGTGTTAATGAACAAGAGTGTTCATTCGCTGTACTCCATCCCCCTCATGGTTTCCTTTAGGACATGTATGGCTGAGGAAACCCCTTAGCAGTAGTGTCCATCCCGATGATATTCTTTAGGCTAGGTCCCTTGAGAAAAGTGTTTAGGGACGTAAAGTGAGGATAACGGGAATGGGTAATCAGGGTTATTATTGATTGGTGAACTTAATAAGTTTTTTATTATTGTGGGTTGAAAACCCTATATGCTCACCAGGCTCCCAAGCCTGACCCACTCAGCTTTTTGTGTTACAGGTAGTGGACCCCGAGCATAGTCGAAGGACGACGAGAGATTTTTGGATTATAGGCCAGTAGATGTAATTAACTGTTGAAAGGCTTATAATGTCCTGTTTATGCTTTTGATCTGTATCAGAACATGACATCCCGAGGTTTTGATATATATATATATATATATATATATATATATATATATATATATATATATATATATATATATATATATATATATATATATATATATATATATATATATATATATATATGGAAAATATATACCTTCTTAATGAAGGGTTTTGATAAACTTTTATCATATGTTGTTTGGGGACCAATTCCGCAACATCTTTTAAAAAGATTTCTCTGGTTTTATTTTAAAATGCATATATTAAATCGGTCTTTTCTGGCCGAGAAATTAGGGGATGTCACAGTTGGTATCAGAGTATTAGTTTAAGCGAACTAAGAAATTGTAGAATTTCTAGACTTGAACTTAGAATGTTAAGTGATGATTGTGAGATGAGTGTCTACCATATTTTAGTCACGAGCACTAGTTTATTTTAGGGAAGATGCCTAAAATGCCCTTATGTGTTAAATGCTATGTGTTTGCCATGTGTGCCATTATTTTTTCAGATATATGGTCTGTTGCCGACCGGATCTGGAAACCTTATGTGTAGGATTCTAAGCGTATGATTACGAGATTAGAACTAACATGTAAACGTTTCGGAGTGATAAGGGAATTGACATGTCTAACAAGGATAAAGACCTAAATTCGCCTTATTCGTTATATAGATTGTAATGGCAAGAACTCGTAGTGGAGCTGCAAATGCAAACGGAAACAGGGATCAACAACCTCAACCTCAAATAGTTGAGCAAGTACCTGTTGTAGGAGCTGCACCTGAGCCAATGACGATGGCTGGGGTACAAGCAATGATACAGATGATGTTAGATTGCCAAATGGAGGAGACAAGGCGATTACTACAACAGCATAGGGAAGAGACTACGATGCCTGTTGAACAACCCATATTGAATGAAGGGCAATCAGTAGGCGGGAACTACAGTGGGACTCTTGGTCAAGCCAACCCACCGATAGTTAGACAAAACAACCAGGATGGAGGAGTTGATGGACACGGATGCAAATACAAAGTTTTCATGGCATCTAAACCGCCGTGTCTATCTGGAAGTCCGACACCGGTGGAAGTCATGAATTGGATTTTCGAAATGGAGACGATGTTTGAAAGTTGCGAGTGCAGCAACAAACAAAAGACCGCACTTGCAATTCCTCTGTTAAAGTCTGGTGTGTTGAGCTGGTGGAAGTTACTAGCTGATTTGATGCCCAATAGTGAAGCTAGTAAGATGTCTTGGGAAGATTTTGTGGTACAACTGAAATTGCAGTACTGCTCTAAGCAGGATCTTCTGGAAATCAACAATGAGTTCCAAAATGTAAAGAAAGGAAAGATGAGCGTCACTAAATACGCTGCTAGTTTTATGAAAAAGATGAAGCTAGTTCCTCATCTAGTTCCAACTGAACTCTCTAAGGTCAACAAGTTTGCCCTCGGATTACCAGCGGACTTTGGTCCGATGGTTAAGCAAGCAACCACTTTGAAAGCCGCCATCTGGGCTGCTAAGAATGTTGATGTTCAGATCAAGGAGAAGGGTCTGGAGAGGGCAGAAGTTGGTGAAAAGAGAAAATTTGAAGGAACTTCAGGTTCCAACAAGAAAAGCAAATTTTCTAAGTCCAAGAAGTTTGGAGGAGGAGGAGGTGAAGCGAAATGGTGTGAGAAGTGCAAGCAAAAGCACTATAGGAGGTGTAGTGAGGAAGTGACTTGCTTCAAATGTGGAAAGACTGGGCATTATGTCAATGTGTGTATGTCCGACAAGAGGGTATGTTTTGAGTGCCATGAAGTAGGGCATGTTCTTAAAGACTGTCCAAAGAGGAAGGATGCCGCAAAGCCCAATCTACCACCAAAGCCGAAGGCGAGAGCCTTTCAGATGACACTTGAAGCTGCAAAAGAAGAAGTTGATGTCGCTTCAGGTACCTTTCTCATAAATGAATTGCCTGCCCAAATTTTGTTTGATTCTGGAGCCAATTACTCCTTTATATCACATGAATTTGGTAGAAAGCTAGCTTTTCCTGTAGATAGGCTAGTTAATGCCTTATTAGTCGAGATTACTAGTGGCAAGTTTGTACCTGTTAGCCATTGTATGAAAAACATCCTCATTAACTTGGATGGGAATAAGTTCCATGAGGAATTATTGCCTATCGAGTTAAATGGATTCGACATAGTTTTAGGAATGGATTGGCTTAGCGCCAACGATGCAGAAATATTATGTAGAAAGAAGATAGTAAAAGTAAACCTGCCAGGGAAAGAGTCGTTTATGGTGTATGGAGACAAACGCAGAGTAAATTCTGGAATCATTTCCCTAATGAAAGCCAGAAATTGTTTGGCCAAGGGATGTACTTCATATCTAGCGTTCGTGATCTATGATAAGATGGAAAAGAAGGAGGTGCAGAATATTCCGGTGGTGTGTGATTATCCGGAAGTCTTTCCCGAAGATCTTTCCGAATTGCCCCCTGATCGACAAGTAGAATTTCATATTGACTTGTTACCAGGAACGACGCCGATAGCAAAAGCACCATATCGATTAGCACCAACAGAGATGAAAGAACTTATGACACAACTTCAGGAGTTATTGGACAAAGGTTTCATTCGACCTAGTTCATCGCCCTGGGGAGCCCCTGTGTTATTTGTAAAGAAGAAAGACGGGAGCATGAGAATGTGCATCGATTATAGAGAGCTGAACAAAGTAACGATAAAGAACAAGTACCCGTTGCCAAGGATCGATGACCTGTTCGACCAGTTACAGGGTTCGAGCTATTTATCGAAGATCGATCTTAGGTCGAAATACCACCAACTAAAGGTGAGAGAGCAGGATATCGAAAAGACTGTGTTTAGAACAAGATATGGACACTATGAATTTTTGGTTATGTCGTTCGGACTAACCAATGCCCCAGCAGCTTTCATGGATTTGATGAATAGGGTTTGTAAACCATTATTAGATAAATCCATGATAGTATTCATAGACGATATCTTGATTTATTCGAAAAGCAAGCAGGAACATGAAAAGCATCTGCGTGAAGTGCTAGAAGTCCTGAAAAAGGAGAAGCTGTATGCAAAGTTCTCCAAATGTGAATTTTGGATTCAAGAAGTCCAATTTTTAGGTCATTTGGTTAACCAAGAAGGAATAATGGTTGACCCAGCAAAGATTGAAGTTGTAATGAAGTGAGAACAGCCAAAAAGTCCTACGGAGATTCGAAGCTTTGTAGGATTAGCTGGATATTACCGAAGGTTTATCCAAGGCTTTTCTTCGATTGCTACTCCATTAACAGCTTTGACCCATAAAGGAGCTACTTATGCTTGGAATGAGAAGCATAAGGAAGCCTTTGAGAAGTTGAAGAAGAGATTGTGTGAAGCACCGATTCTTTCGTTGCCTGAAGGAGTTGATGACTTTGCAGTTTATAGCGATGCATCTGGAGTTCGGTTAGGTTGTGTTCTGACCCAAAGGCATAAAGTGATAATGTATGCATTGAGGCAATTGAAGGAGCATGAAAAGAACTACCCCACTCATGATCTGGAGTTGGCAGCGGTAGTATTCGCCCTAAAGATATGGAGGCATTATCTTTATGGCACAAAGTGTAAACTTTTCAATGATCATAAGAGTCTCCAATATCTCTTTAATCAGAAGGAATTGAACATGAGGCAACGACGCTGGCTAAAGTTACTCAAGGACTACGACTGTGAGATACTTTACCACCCTGGTAAAGCAAATCCTGTTGCTGATGCTCTCAGTCGGAAGGTAAACCTTGAAAAGAAAAGGCCAAGAGCGTTGAGAATTGAAGTTGTCTCGACAATTGTGGAAAGTATAAAGAAAGCTCAAGAGGAAGCTTTGGAGAAAAATGACCGAAAGGAAGAACGTTTGGGCAAAACGTTAGTATTCGGTACAAACAACCAAGGGTTGAAGGTATTCCAAGATAGGATTTGGGTACCTAAGATGGGCGGAGTAAGAGATCTTCTGATGGAAGAAGCTCACAAGACCATGTACTCGATTCATCCCGGCAGTACAAAAATGTATAGGGATTTAAAGCCCTATTATTGGTGGCCGACGATGAAGCTCGATGTTGCTAAGTATGTGGCCGAGTGTGTAACTTGTGCTAGGTTTAAGGCACAACATCAGAAACCGTATGGGAGTTTAGAACCTTTACTCGTACCCATGGGTAAATGGGAAGACATCACCATGGATTTTGTGACTAAACTGCCCAGAACAAGGAAAGGTCACGACATGATTTGGGTGGTCGTTGATCGCTTCACTAAGAGTGCACATTTCATAGCAGCCAAAGAGAAATGGTCTATGGATAAACTTGCGAATTCTTATGTGAAGGAAATTGTGAGGCTTCACGGTGTTCCGTTAACGATTGTGTCCGATCGTGATAGTCGTTTTACCTCGAGATTTTGGAGGAGTCTACAAGAGGAATTGGGTACTAATTTGTGTTTGAGTACAGCTTACGATCCGCAAACCGATGGTCAGAGCGAACAAACGATTCAAACATTGGTGGATATGCTGAGAGCATGTACCCAAGAATTCCAAGGTAACTGGGATGAACACCTACCTCTAGTAGAATTTTCCAATAATAATAGTTTCCACTCAAGCATTAAGATGGCACCTTATCACGCTTTGTATGGGGAAAAGTGTCGAACGCCATCGTGTTGGCTGGAAGCTGGGGAAAAGCAGTTTATGGGACCTGAAATAGTCCATCAGACTGCCGAAAAGTTGAAAGTGATAAGGGAAAGGATGTTGCCTGCTCAAGATCGACAAAAGAGTTATGCTGACAAGAAAAGACAACCGATAACCTTTGATGTTGGAGATTCGGTTTTACTTAAAGTCTCATCGTGGAAGGGACTTATAAGATTTGGTAAGAGAGGGAAGTTGAGTCCAAGGTTTATTGGACCATTTAAAGTTCTTTAGAGGACCAGGAATCAAGCTTACAAGCTAGAGTTACCGGAAGAACTGGAGGGTATTCATAACACCTTTCATGTGTGTTACTTGAGAAAGTTCACGGGAGATGTTCCCGACATAATTCCGATTTCTTAGTTAAGGTTAGATGAAAACAAGAGGTTGATCGAAGAACCTGAGGAAATCGTTGACCGTAAGACTATGAAGTTGCGACGCAAGATGGTCGATTTAGTGCTTGTCCATCGGAAACATGCGAATGGACCAAATCTCAATTGGGAAACGGAGAGTGACATGATGAGTCGCTACCCGCAATTGTTTGGTGAAATGTGATTCCGGGGACGGAATCATCCTAAGGGGGAGAGAATTGTAACACTCGTGTTTCTAGCCTAGGCATTTATATTGAGTTGATAGTCTAGGTTAACCTTTGTAACTCATTTTTAAGAAATAAAAAGGAATTATGTGAATATTATGTGAATTATGTGTTCTATGCTTAATTATTAGGGCTTAATTCATTAAGAATAAAAATAAGCGTCAAAATTAAAGTGTCAGATAAGCCCGGTATCTTTACATAAAGTTGTAGTGGTCGAAACAAGGATTTCGGGGATATAAAGAATACCAAAATCCGAGTTATAACGAAGAAGTTATGACCTGTCGATGTTTCGTGACAAAACCGGCAAAGTGCTGAATGTCGTAAAAAGTGAGTTTTTGATAAACTACTTTTTAGCCTTAGTGATCTAAACAAAAGTCTTAGTATTCGTTAAACCGAGAAGTTCGATAAAAAGAACGCCCAAATCTGACTTCGTATGAGGAAGTTATGATTTTTCGAAGTTTCAGCTTAGCAGTAGACAGCTAAAAACTCGAATTTTAGATCGAGCGATTTTTAGCCGACACAACCTAAACGAGAATTGAAGGTCTTGTCATTAGGAGCACAACGGTAAAAAGTCTGACGAAAACGGACGTCGGATGAAGAAGTTATGAATTTTTAATGGATTTCCTGTCCCGGTCTGTTAAAAATAATAATATAAAATTAAAAGTCAAAATTAGCCGACAAAGTTTAAACGGCAGTTGTAGAGCGTAATTTTAGCTACGTGTGCATATAAAGAACGTAAAAAATGGAGCTCGTATGCGAAAGTTATGGATTTTAGAAGTTTTGGCGCGAAAATCGAGAAATTTCGCATAGTCACACTTTGCCACGTCACCTTCGCTGAAAGAGTGCCATGTGTCCTGCTGAGTCACCAAGCTGCCGAGTCACCGAGTTGCTGAGTCATGCGAAGCCACGCGTCTGATCCTGATTCGACCGAGGAGGAGGCCCAATCCGAAGCAGCCAGCTCTTCGGCCGAAGCTTCGCCCTGCTGTCGCGTGTTCCAAGCCTCGCATAGCCTAGCTCCAAACCTCACATGTGCACCAGTAGACCGCGGTCCAATCAGAAGCTGCCACCGAGCCCCTCGGACGCGCAGCCCATGTGCGAGCACCTGCGCACCCTCGCCTGCGGACCCCACCGCTGAAACTGACTTCGGACCCTATAAATAGAAGGGTACCTGCGAAGCCTCTCTGTTACTTTTGGAGTTTTGCCATATTTAGCCCTTCTCTTCATATTTTCTTTATCTTAGAATCCTCCAACGCCCCTTTATCGATTATAAGCCCTGGAATACGCCACGAAGTGCCCGAGAAGCCCGGAAAATTTATGTTTTCGGTTTTGAAGCCCGACTTTTGCAATGCCCGGTTTCTCAATAAAACTCCCGGTTTTATTAGAAACGATCATTTTAGGAAACGAATTGCTACCCGATTATCATCAAATCATGTGAGTGTATAGTCACTTTCATTTTACGCATAGATATGAAGTATTTACCTTATAATATGTGCTATGTGTAAATAAATTAATTGTTTATTTGAGGTGACTGTTGTGTTGATGTTTTATACAACTTTTAAACTGTATAAGTATTTTATCTACAAATATGTTGGGTAGAACATGGGTAGATAGTGATGTGTGATAAAATAAAATTGATGAGAGGCCTTGATGTGTTTTGAGATTCAGTCATCTAGCGGAGTGTGGATGACGACCACAGACTTTCTAGACAGTCCAGTGGGAAACATTACCAGGTCCACAACCTGTAGGTGTTAATGAACTAAGTGTTCATCCATTGTACTCCATCCCCCTCATGGTTGCCTTTAGGACATGTATGGCTGAGGAAACCCCTTAGCAGTAGTGTCCATCCCGATGATATTCTTTAGGCTAGGTCCCTTGTGAAAAGTGTTTAGGGATGTAAAGTGAGGATAACGGGAACGGGTAATCAGAGTAATTATTGATTGGTGAACTTAATAAGTTTATTATTATTGTGGGTTGAAAACCCTATATGCTCACCAGGCTCCCAAGCCTGACCCACTCAGCTTTTTATGTTACAGGTAGTGGACCCCGAGCATAGTCGGAGGACGACGAGAGATTTTTGGATCAGTAATTGTAAATAACTGTTGAAAGGCTTATAATGTCTTGTTTATGCTTTTGATCTGTATCAGAACATGACATCCCGAGATTTTATATATATATATATATATATATATATATATATATATATATATATATATATATATATATATGGAAAATATATACCTTCTTAATGAAGGGTTTTGATAAACTTTTATCATATGTTGTTTGGGGACCAATTCAGCAACATCTTTTAAAAAGATTTCTCTGGTTTTATTTTAAAAAGCATAAATTAAATCGGTCTTTTCTGGCCGAGAAATTAGGGGATGTCATATTGATCGTGCGAGCTCGTTGGAGACTGAAGCCGGGACATCCAATCCTAACTTTGAGGGGGAGAATGTTAGGGTGCAAAGTCACTCTTGGATGTAGTGTTTTAGGCTTTCCCCTTTGTATGTGTAAATGGGTTGAGTGTTTCCTATAAATAGGAAGTGAGTGACTCCCATTATGTAAGTGAATCCATTTGGAGTGTTAGACTAGAGAGAGAAACTTTGTATAAACCCATTTGTATATTCTTTCTAGATCTAATAAGAGCTTACAATGATTTATTTACTCCTTGTGTTCTTAATTTTACATGATGATTCACTAGATCGCTCATATTCCGCACATGCCATCATAATCAACACCACTACACTCTTAGAGTCAAATTCCAGAACAGACTATACCATCCTTTATGTTCTAATGTGATACAATCACATTTCAATGTTTTGGTTTAAGTTAGATGCTACATCGAACTTGGTTCTCTGAACCAGGTAACATAGTCATCGTAGTTGGACTCAATTCGATATGACCACTAGGGTCGGAATAACAATCATCTTCTTAGTCATTACTAAAACAATGGTAACCACATATTTGAATAAAATGGTATCAATCACTAGCTTCTTGGTAACCTTGTGAATTTCCATGATCCAAGTGTGAGTCCTGTGCTTTCGGTAGTAAATGCATCTACTACCTTTCACACCTACTTATACTCGTCCCAAGTATTGTCTCATAGTTTTCCAAGTCATCATACAAGAAAATCACATAACAGTTTAACACATCAGATAGCAAAACGAAGGCTTCCTTATTTCTTGAAACTATTACATAGGTGTTCAAGTTCACCCTAGACTATGCCTCTAATAGGCTACATCATATTGCTCTATCTCTTAGGCTACCTCATAACTCGATCTTCGGGTATGGATTCCTCATCCTTGGTTCCTTGTGTTGTTTTCCGCTTTGTCGAGGATCATGTGGAATGCCCTTGGCCTTGGTAGTGTGTTTGTCTTTGTTACTTCGTTTTTCTTTGGGCAATTTCTAGACAGGTGCCCCTTGCCTCCACATCCGTAGCATACCTTATCATTATGTGTACAATCCTTGGAATAGTGACCAGTCCTTCCACACTTGTAACAAGTCACTTCTTCGTTGCACTTTCCACAATGCTTTTCTTGCATTTATCACACCATCTCATTTCACCTCCTTCTCCTCCTCCAAGCTTTGAGAATTTGCTCTCCTTGTTGGACCTTGAAGATCCTTCAAACTTCTTCTTTTTTTTCTGCCTTATCTTTTTCTATACCTTTTTCTCTTTTCTGGGTCTCTACGTTCTTAGCTACTCTAACGGTTGTTTTCAAAGAAGTTGCCATTTTGATCATTGGGCCAAAGTCTGTGGGTAGTCCGTTAGCAAACCTGTCAATCTTGGAGAGTTCAGTAGGAACCAAGTAGGGAAATAGCTTCATTCTCTCAGTGAATGCGGTGGCATACTCATCAACACTCATCTTCCCTTTCTTCAGGTTCTAAAACTCGTTGTTTTGGTCTATCAGATCTATCTCTGAGCAGTACTGCATTTTCAACTATTCCAAGAACTCTTCCCATGACATCCTTAAGGCTTCTCCTCGTGGCATCATATCTGCCAATAGCTTCCACCAGCTCAAGACTCCAGTTTTTAGCTGTCTTACAGAGAAGACGATCTTCTATTTCTCGCTATAATCGCAGCTCTCAAACACCATCTCCATCTCGGAGATCCAATCCATAATCTCAACATGCTTTGGGCTTCCTGAGACACTTGGTGGTTTCACACCCAAGAAATTCTTGTACATTCACCCATCCTTGTCGTTTCTCCTTTCCGGGCCATCCCTTCGTTCACCTTGAGTCCCCACTTGACTTACTTGGCGGCTGTAGTTCCCTTCCTCCGATTGCTAGGGAATCAGCTCGGGTTGCTCAATGGGCATAGTAGGTTCGTCCCTATTCGACATCTGCCTCATTTCTTCCCTTTGTCCAGCTAACATAGTCTGAATCATGGCTTGTACTCTAGCCATGGTGATTGGCTCGGGTACATCTTCTACTACGACAGGTATTTGCTGAATCACTGAGGGTTGATTCTTATTCCCTTTTGCATTCCCAGCTCCACTGCGGGTTCTTGCCATTTTGATCTATACACCGAATAAGGTGAATCTAGATCTTAATTTAGGATTAACATTTTAAATCGTCCTTATCACTCCGAAACATTTATATGCTAGTTCTAACATTGTAGTTAAACGCTTAGAATCCTAAACACATAAGGTTTCCAGATCCGGTCAGCAATAGATCGTAGATCCGAACAAATAACAGCATATCAGGCACAAGCATTTAGCACATAAAAGCATTTTAGGCACAATTCCAAAAATAAGCTAGTTCTCACACCTCACAATCATCGTTTAGCATTCTAAGTTTAAGTCTAGAAATAAATCCATATTCCTAGTTCGCTTAAACTAATGCTCTGATACCAAATGTGACATCCCATTTTTCACGGCCAGAAAAGACCGATTTTGTTTATGCTTTGTAAAAATCAGAGTACTTCTTTTCATAAAAATGTTGCGGAATTTGTTCCCGGAAAAGATGATAAATACGTTATCAAAATATTTTCCAAGAAACGTATTTTATTCACTTTAAAACCTTTGGGATGTCATCGTCAATACAGAAACATAAGCGTAAACGGAACTTACATTAATTTACACTAGTGATCTACATCTCTTTAATCTCTCAGTGTAATGTGACTTCATATCAACACCTTGATATAAATAAACTGAGTGGGTCAGGTTGGGAAACCTGGTGAGTACATAGGGTTTTCAACCCACAATAATAGAATTATTATGTTTAAACAATCAAACAATCAACCCAATTACCCATCCCCATTATCTTCTTTACTCTTAAGGATCTATCCTAAGAGTCATCTATCCTGCATTCCTTTATTCCGAAGTCCCTTGCTTCCAGTGTTATTAGACTGGCACTAAATCCATAGTTGACAATGCTCGTTCGTAAAGCACTAATTCCATAGATGATATAGTTTATTCATCGGGTACTAAATGCATAGCTACAAGTGTTTATCTAATAGGTACTAAGTCCATAGCTACCAGTGTTTGTCCAATAGGCACTAAGTCCATAGCTGCCGATGTTTATTAGGCACTAAGTCTATAGCTGCCAATGTTTACTCACATCATCTTTTATCTCTCATCATTCATCTAGCCATATCATACCCAACATATTCGTATATGTAAAATATATATACAGTTTAAATCATTTAAAACATGTATAAAACGTTAATACAACATAGACAACAAGTATTCAGATGATATGCACACATAGCACGTAGTTTATATAAAATACTTCATATCTATGTGTAAGATGAAAGTAACTATGCACTCACCTGAAAGGTGGTGACTCAGCACTCGGACAACACTTTGATATTCTCAAAACAATTTCCTTCGATAAAACCTAATATCAATACCACTAGGGATTAGTCTAACGATAACCGCGAGAAATTAATAGTCTGACTATTATTACTATTATATAAGCATTAAATAACACTCAATATAACTCATAATAATAGCCCAAATAATTATTTTAAGGACGTTGTCGCACCTGGTTTCTGGTATGTATGATTTATCTGCGTATTTTACCATTTTAGCCTTGGACTCGGCGAGTCGTAGGCTAGACACGCCGAGTAGGGACGGGATTTTGAGCACGTTTAAGTTGAAGATTCGGCAAATCCATATTCTGGACTCGGCGAGTCCATCAGTCTGGAAGAAACCCTAAATTTCAGGGGTTTGCACCCTATTTAAACCCCCTTTATGCGCCCCAAGTTAGCCTCCATCACCCTCAGAGCATCATATACCAAACCCTAACCCTCTACTTGTGATTCGAAGGGATCTTGTGCTTGTTCCTTGGAGTTTGAAGAAGAGAAGGAAGGAAAGACCAAAAGAGAAGGTGAAGAGCAAGAGTCTAGGACTTAATCCAGAGTTCATTGAGGTACAATTCGGATCTATCCTGTTTCTATGCTCAAATCCCCATTAGAACACCATTAAGCTATCCTTGACCCATTTCCAAGCTTGTTAGTGGTATAGGGATCATAATGGGCTGAATAGCTACTAGATCTGGCTTTGTTCGAGTTCCAGAAGCCTAGATGTAATACTCTATGGGGCCATATTGCATGAAAGCCCTAGATCTACCCCTTTTTGTGTGTTTTGAGCCTTAGAATCCCCATAGATGATTACATACATGTAAAGTTGGAAACTTTACGTGTTAACCGAGTCCTAGGAACCCAGATCTATGAATGGAACGCACTGGATTCAAGCAGAATCGAGTGTAGAGAGATTGCATGGATGCGACTCGGCGAGTTGTTTTTCGAACTCGGCGAGTCGAGTCGCGAGTCCCTGATTTTTCCCCCTTTTCGAGTAGGCGAGTAGAGCAGTGAGCCATAGGTGGACTCAGTGAATCGGAAGCCAGACTCGTCAATGGAGGGACTCGGCGAGTCAATGCCCTGACTCGGCGGGTCCAAAGCAATCTTCATAAAACTCGGCGAGTTGTTCGTCAACTCGGCGAGTCGAGGATAGAACGTGTTCATCGGATGAAGATTAACTCGACGAGTTGTTCATACAACTCGGAAAGTTGGATGAAGGACCATTGTGTATTCAGTTAGGAAGAGAACCCGTCGAGTCAATGCCTAACTCGACGAATAGAGCCGGGAGTAAGGTCAATCGGCTGGATATGAACTCGACGAGTTGGTAAGCCAACTCGGCGAGTCGGGTCAACTGGAAGTTGACTTTGTCTTGACTTTGGTTTGGAATCAGTCAGGGGTAAAATCGTCATTTTACCCTGGGATTAGTATCAATGTCTGATTAAGTGTTTTATGAGAATATAGCTGGGGGATCACCGGAGCAGCTGTCAGACATTTGCGGATCAACTTTCCAGCAGTCAGCCTTTTGAGGTGAGTTACCTCCCAATAAGG
The DNA here is from genome assembly GCF_051521515.1 of Lactuca serriola. NCBI lineage: Eukaryota > Viridiplantae > Streptophyta > Magnoliopsida > Asterales > Asteraceae > Lactuca > Lactuca serriola. The sequence continues at coordinate 44,161,604 of NC_136412.1, read as the reverse complement.
GTGGGTCTAAGGCCACAATGCCGGCCCACCAAGTAGGAGTATTTTAGAAAATTGCATGCTAGAATAGGACTAAGGATCTAGGAGGATGCCTTGTGTGATTGATGTATGATTCTGAGAATTGCATGCTAGCTAGGGCTAAGGATCTAGAAAGGATGCCTTACATGCCTGTTGTATGAGCTGTACGCTATGACTGTTTAGTCAGTAGGATGGTCTGTGTGAGTTATGCCTGGTTTGGTTACTCAACGTACGAATGTTGCATGCTTTGCGCTGTAGGGGTTCTGGCCAACTTTGACTAACTGGTGAACATATATGTAACGGTATCCACAAGCTAGTTAGGGGGACGCGGTAAGGACTCCTAATGCAGCTGATGATAGGGAGTAGGTTTGAGAGTGCCCAAGGGAAGCCTAGGATATGATTAGTGGAAAGAGCATCGATGAAAGGGACCTGGTGAAGTCGAGGCAATCCTTGGGGAAAGTACGGATAGATGTGGAAGGTAGTATGGGCCTGTACTACTGAAAGCAGAGGATTCGTACTCGGTTCAAGGAGGGCTGGGTTGGAACCTGAAAACTTAGAGAGTGTGTGAGACCCTTCGGGGGTACATGTGATCCTGACAATTGCATCATTATTTTTCAGAATGGTGGTCACACGTCATGGTGCAGGGGGGTCAGGACCTGGTTCGGGATCGGGTTCGGGATAGGGACCCGAGCATGTTGATGATGGGTTACGTGAGATCATCGTGTCTGAGATTACGAGAGGTATCCTTGACGCGACCCCGGTCATTTTCGGGTCGATCAAGGAAGGGATTATCGAGCTGATGGAGGATCGCCTCCGAGCATTTAGGAGTGATCTGGCGTCTAGCTAGGTGGGTTCCTGTACGCTGTCCTTTAAGGACTTCCGTGGGAGTGGTGCACCGGATTTCCCTGGGGTGAAGGACCCCATTGCTGCTAGGAGATAGATCGCAGACATCGAGTCTGCGTAGCTAATGAGCTTCTGCCCAGAAGGGTCGAAGGTCCGTTTCGTTGCAGGTTGCTTGAGGGAGAGAGCCAGAGATTGGTGGGAGTTGATTGGCGATACGTTGGGAGCCCCAGCCATTGAGGCTAGGACATGGTCAGATTTTGTGACCCGATTCAGGGCTGAGTTTGCACCAACTGTGGAGCTTCAGCAGCTAGCCAGAGAGTTTTTGGATATGAGACAGACTACGGAGACTATGGCGGAGATCACTGCCAAGTTCCGGGAGAGAGCCTTGTTGATACCCCAGTATGCGGGGGATGAGGATATGAGGAGGACCCGATACCATGACACGCTACGGGCTGATATTCGGGAGCATGTTAGTTTCTCTGCTTGCCCTACCCTAGAGTCTATGATTGCCAGGGCTAAGGAGAGAGAGATTAATTTGGTGCACATATGGAAGAGGAAGGCCGCTGAGGGGCAGACGATGGGGGCTTCGGGGAAGAAGCCCATGGGACCCGATGGTAGGCCAAAAGGCCAGACAGGGCGGGACCGCTGCGGGAAATGCGGTCGGGCACATGAGGGAGTTTATCGCACTGGGCCGGGTTCAAGCTGCTATAAGTGCGGCAAGGTTGGGCATTTTGGTAGAGATTGTACTGCCCCTGCTTCTGCGATTTAGTCATCAGACCTGATTTGCTTCCATTGCAATCAGAAGGGCCATAAAAAGGCCAATTGTCCCAGGTTGATAGCACCAGCAGCAGCAGCAGCGCCGACAGTGGCGCCAGCATCAACGACAGTATGGGTTATGGATGTCCGGAAGGTCAAGTTGGAGGGTCCAGTGGTTCGGAGCCGAGCTTTCCAGCTAACAACCGAGGAGGCACGCGCTGCACCCGATGTGGTGACGGGTATGATTCTTCCCTCTGATTTATTTGTATGATGTTATGATATTGATATGTGCCCTATGTATATGTGTTTAGGATCATTCCATGTGAACGGTATCCCAGTTCAGGTACTCTTTGATTCAGGTGCTACCTGATCATTTGCCTCTCTTGCGCTTAGCAAGAAATTTCCTGAGTCTTCGGGCATGTTGGACTGCCCTCTAGAGGTCAAGATTGCAGACGACCGATCAGTGCGAGCATCGGAGGTCTACCGAGATTGTGTCTTGAGGTTGTTCGAGGAACGTTACCTGGTAAACCTGGTTCCCATACCGTTGCGTGGGAACAAGGTTATTATAGGCATGGTTTGGTTGAGCCCCAATGGGGCAGTGATAGATTGTGCATATCAGCTGGTGCGGATCAGGACCCCAAGTGGGGGAGAGTTGGTAGTTCAGGGCGAGAGGCCACAACGAGGACCGACTATATGTTCAGTAGTGAGAGCCAGGCGCTACCTTCAGCAGGGTTGCGCAGGGTATATCGCGTATGTTATGGACACCCGGGAGGCGGGTAAGGCGACAGTGAGCGATGTACCGGTGGTGCGGGAGTTTATGGATGTATTCCCCGAGGAGTTGCCTGGGATACCTCCAGAGAGGCAGGTGGAGTTTAGGATTGACCTGGTCCCTGGCGCGGCTCCGATAGCCAAAGCGCCGTATCGGTTGGCTCCTCCTGAGATGCAGGAGTTGTCTACACAGATGCAGGAGCTGTTAGAGAAGGGATTCATTAGACCGAGCAGTTCACCCTGGGGAGCCCTGATTCTTTTTGTAAAGATGAAGGACGAGTTGCATCGGATGTGTATAGACTACCGGGAGTTGAACAAGGTAATAGTGAAGAACCGTTACCCACTCCTGAGGATCGATGGCCTTTTCGACCAGCTTCAGGGAGCATCTTGGTTCTCTAAGATTGATTTGTGGTTAGGGTATCATCAGATGAGGGTTAGAGAGGAGGATGTGTAGAAGACTGCTTTTCATACACGCTATGGTCATTACGAGTTTGTGGTGATGCCTTTCGGGCTCACCAATGCGCCTGTCGCGTTCATGGATCTCTTGAATCGCGTGTGTCGGCCGATGTTGGATCGGTCCGTGATTGTTTTCATTGACGATAACTTGGTTTATTCCAAGATGCGAGAGCAACATGAGGAGCACTTGCGTGAGGTTCTGAGTACTTTGAGGAGGGAGAGCTTATATGCTAAGTTCTCCAAGTGTGAGTTCTGGTCGCGCGAGGTGTAGTTTCTGGGGCACCTTGTCAACCAGGACGGGATATCAGTGGATCCAGCCAAGGTGGAGACCATGATGAGATGGGAAGTCCCGAGGTCTCCATTTGAGATTCAGAGCTTCCTAGGATTGGCGGGCTACTATCGGAGATTTATTCAGGACTTCTCCAAGATAGCCGTACCTCTGACCAGGTTGACGAGGAAAGCCGTGGTTTTTTGTTGGGGGCCCGAGCAGCAGGCCGCATTCACGACATTGAGACAGAGATTATGCGAGGCACCAATCTTAGCCCTGCCAGAGGGCATGGAGGATTTTGTTGTGTATTGTGATGCATCCATCTCGGGTTTGGGCGCAGTGTTGATGCAGAGAGGGCACATGATTGTTTACGCTTCGAGGCAGCTGAAGTCTCACGAGGCGAACTACCCGACGCATGATTTGGAGTTGGGGGTTATTGTGTTCGCCCTCAAGATTTGGCGTCATTACCTCTATGGGGTTCGTTGTACCATTTACACGGACCACAAGAGCCTGAGGTATCTCATGGACCAGCCGACTCTTAACATGAGGCAGCATCGGTAGATTGATGTGGTAAAGGACTATGATTGTGAGATCCTATACCATCCGGGGAAAGCCAATGTGGTCGTTGACGCGCTTAGCCGCAAGGCAGCGCTGATGTGAGATTTCTGCCTAAGGATGACAGTGGTGACTCCGCTTTTGGAGTGGATTCAGGAGGCCCAGCAGGAGGAACATCGGAAGAGTGAGCGGATTGTGGGGCAGGTTTCCTCCTTCAACTATGATAGCCGAGATTTGTTGACTCTTCGCCGTAGGGTGTGGGTCCCTTATCATGGGGGCGTACGCCAGGTTCTGATGGAGGAGGCGCACAAATCCCGGTTCTCTATTCATCCCAGGGTGACGAAGATGTATAGGGATCTTCGTCTGGACTATTGGTGGCCCTGCATGAAGCGGGATATCGCTTGGTACGTGGAGCGGTGCTTAGCCTGCAGGAAGGTCAAGGCCGAGCACCAGAGGCCCCACGGCAAGATGCAGTCGTTGGAGATTCCGTTGTGGAAATGGGAGGACATCACGATGGATTTTATCACCAAGCTTCCAAGAACCGTGCGGGGAGTGGATTCGACCTGGGTCATCGTCGATTAATTGACCAAGAGCGCCCACTTTATCCCGATTCAAGAGTGCATCTCGGCTGAGAAATTGGCCGATATCTACATCAGGGAGGTGGTGGCGCGGCACGGAGTGCCAGTTTCGGTGATTTCGGAAAGAGATGTATGGTTTACTTCCAGGTTCTGGAAGAAGTTCCATGACGAGATGGGTACTCGTCTGCATTTTAGCACTGCTTTTCACCCGCAGATAGATGGTCAGAGTGAGAGGACCATCCAGACTCTGGACAATATTTTGCGGGCATGCGTGCAAGACTTTGGTGGTAGCTGGGATACCTATCTTCCTTTGGCTGAGTTCTCATACAACAACAGCTATCATGCGAGTATTGATCGTCCTCCTTTTGAAATGTTATACGGAAGGAAGTGCAGGACCCCGATATGTTGGGGTGAGGTAGGCCAGAGGGTCATGGGGAGCACCGAAGTGGTGCTCAAGACGATCGAGAGGATTCAACAGGTTTGGAGCAGGCTTCAGACTGCTCAGAGTCTGCAGAAGAGTTACGCCGACAAGCGCCGATCAGACCTGGAATTCCAGGTCGGGGATATGGTTCTCCTGAAGGTGTCGCCATGGAAGGGCGTCATTCGATTCAGGAAGCGGGGCAAGTTGGGCCCCGAATACATTGGACCTTTCAGGGTTCTAGCCCGGGTGGGCAAGGTGGCGTATAGGCTGGATCTACCAGCCGAACTTAGTCAGATACACAACACTTTCCATGTTTCTCAGTTGCGAAAGTGTTTGGTGGATGACTTAGCGGTGGTACTCCAGGAGGATATTCAGGTCGATGGCAGCCTGAATTACATTGAGCGACCAGTGGCAATCCTTGAACGGAAGTCGAGGGATCTGAGGAACAAGAGGGTGGAACTTGTGAAGGTGCAATGGCAGCACCGGAAGGGTTCGGAGTGGACTTGGGAGCCGGTGAAGGAAATGATGGAGCATTACCCCGAGCTATTGCAGGATCGAGCAATAGACTTCGAGGACGAAGTCTAAAATAAGCAGGGGAGATTTGTAGCACCTGGTTCCTGGTATGTATGATTTATCTGAGTATTTTACCTTTTCAGCCTTGGACCCGACGAGTCATAGGCTAGACTCGCCGAGTAGGGACGGGATTTTGAGCACGTTTAAGTTGGAGACTCGGCGAGTCCATATTCTGTACTCGGCGAGTCCATCAGTCTAGAAGAAACCCTAATTTCAGGGGTTTGCACCCTATTTAAACCCCCTTTATGCACCCCAAGTTAGCCTCCATCACCCTCAGAGCATCATATACCGAACCCTAACCCTCTCCTTGTGATTTGAAGAGATCTTGTGCTTGTTCCTTGGAGTTTGAAGAAGAGAAGGAAGAAAAGACCAAAAGGGAAGGTGAAGAGCAAGAATCTAGGACTTAATCCAGAGTTCATTGAGGTACAATTCGTATCTATTCTGTTTCTATGCTCAAATCCCCATTAGAACACCATTAAGCTATCCTTGACCCATTTCCAAGCTTGTCAGTGGTATAGGGATCATAATGGGCTGAATAGCTGCTAGATCTGGCTATGTTCGAGTTCCAGAAGCCTAGATGTAATACCTTTAGGGGGCCATATTGCATGAAAGCCCTAGATCTACCCCTTTTTGTGTGTTTTGAGCCTTAGAATCCCCATGGATGATTATATACATGTAAAGTTGGAAACTTTACGTGTTAACCGAGTCCGAGGAACCCAGATCTATGAATGGAATGCACTGGATTCAAGCAGAATCGAGTGTAGAGAGATTGCATGGATGCGACTCGGCGAGTCGAGTCGTGAGTCCTTGATTTTCCCCCTTTTCGAGTAGGCGAGTAGAATAGTGAGCCATAGGTGGAATCAGTGAGTCGGAAGCCAGACTCGTCAATGGAGGGACTCGATGAGTCAATGCCCTTACTCGGCGGGTCCAAGGCAATCTTCATAAAACTCGGCAAGTTGGATGAAGGACCATTGTGTATTCATTTAGGAAGATAACTCCTCAAGTCAATGCCTAACTCGACGAGTAGAGATGGGAGTAAGGTCAATCGGCTGGATATGAACTCGACGAGTTGGTAAGCCAACTCGGCGAGTCGGGTCAAATGTAAGTTGACTTTGACTTGACTTTGGTTTGGAATCAATCAGGGGTAAAATCGTCATTTTACCCTGCGATTAGTATCAATGTCTGATTAAGTGTTTTATGGGAATATAGACGGGGGATCACCGGAGCAGCTGTCAGACATTTGCGGATCAACTTTCCAGCAGTCAGCCTTTTGAGGTGAGTTACCTCCCAATAAGGGTGGGTCTAAGGCCATAATGCCGGCCCACCAAGTAGGAGTATTTTAGAAGATGATTGTCTTCGTGATAATTATCTTGTTATGGATACGTGTTTGGTTACGAGATATTTCTGTATGATATGTTATGTGTATGATAGGGATAGTTTTTCCCTGACAATGATAGGGATTGTATGCTTAAACCTTGTTGTTGTATGCTAGTAGTAGTAGGGGGTGGAATAGACCCTAGTTACCGGTTGAAAGATACCGATTTTGATTACCAGTTGTAAGATACCGATGATGATTATCGGTTGAAAGATACCGAAGATGATTACCGGTTGAAAGATATAGATGACATTCAATGGTATGTGGTATGATGGGGGAACTCACTAAGCTTCGTGCTTACAGTTTTAATTATGGTTTCAGGTACCTCTTCGTCAAAGGGGAAAGAGCCGGCGGCGTAGTGGCGCATCACACACATGATTCCGCACTGGATTTTCTGGGATCGTACTCCGATTTTTCTTGTTTCCGATGATATCGTTTTGAGACATGACCTTATGTTTTATAATTAATGTAACTTTGACAATGTTTTAGTAAAACGCCTTATTACATGCAAAATTCTAAAAACCAAACTTTTGGCCTCGAAATTTGGGATGTTACAGACGTAATAACATTACTATAATTAGTTGAAAGTTATATTAAAAATTGCGTAAGCATTGCTCACTTACAACGGATTTTAAAGAAAACCGGGCTTTGTTCAAAGCAGCGTTTCCGAAACCGAAAGACCCTTTTTCTCGGGACTCCGGGAGCCTCGGGGTTTCCTTAGGGTGCTAGGGGTTTTATCTAGGGTTTAGGAGTGGTTTGGAGCCTTAGAGAGAGAAAGATTTTAGAGAGAGAATGAGAAATGGTGTGAAAAATCCAGAGACCCTCGCCCCCTTTTATAGCCTGCGAGGCCTCGGACTACGCTGGGCGTAATCCTTGGCTACGCGGCGCGTAGTTCTCGGATAAGAATGCCAGCCGAAGCCAGCTGTCTCCCACCATCGGATGGGTCAGACCGGAGCTACGCGGGGTGTAACTTCTTCGGATGTGGGGTGTATGTGAGGGCAACGTGGCGTGATCCGAAGTGACTCCTGAACCAACATCGGATGGCCCAGATGGTGCCACGTCATCAAGTTCTTATCAGACTTCGCAATTTCGACTACAAAATTTAAAAATTCGTATCTTTTGCATACAAGCTCCGTTTTTGACGTTCTTTATATCCATGCGAAGGCGGGAACGGACTCTACAACTTTCGTTTAGACTCCGTCGGCTAAGTTTGATTTTTTTTAAAAGTTACATTGTAACAGGCCGGGACAGGATTGGTCCGTTAAATTCTCATAACTTCTTCATCCGACGTCCGTTTTCGCCCATCTTTTTTTCGTTACGCTACTCTTAATGAGATATTCTATTCTCGTTTAGGTCATGTCGGCTGAAAATGACTCGATCTATTATTCAAATTTCGGGTTGTACATTGCTAATCCGAAACTTCGAAAAATCATAACTTCCTCATATGAAATCAGATTTGGGCGTTCTTTTTATGGACGCTCTCGGTTTAACGTTTTCTACGACTTTCATTTAGATTGCTAAGGCTAAAACTCGATCTATCGTAAATTCATTATTTACGCTTCTCGATGCTGTGCCGGTTTTGCCGTAAAACTTCGACGGGTCATAACTTCTTCGTTATAACTCGGATTTCGGCGCCCTTTATATGTACGGAACCCTTGATACATATTCTAAAACTTGGTTAAGATTATTTATTATAAATAATCTTTTGTCGAAAAGTCGTTTTCAACCCCTATTATCTCTAAATTGACTAGCCCGGATCTACGGACGTTACATCGTCCCTTGTTATTTTGGCAGTCTCCCAGAATTCTAGAATGATCTTCTGGTAGACAACAGTGTTCATAGTGATGGTAGATTCCCGACAGCATTCTCGTAATCCGTGAATCATCGATTTGAAGTCCCCATGGGTCACCGGAGGATCAGCGAGAACCATCGCCAGGTTGTGCATATCTGCAAATTTTAATGTTGCCATTTTATCTGAACTAAAACACACCAAGTAAGACAACAGAAAAATTTGAGCAAATAATATTTTAAATAATTTAATTTTGAGCCTAAGAGTGAATTATTAATTTAAAAAAAAAATCATGGTTAGTGGGTAGTTTACGGTCAACGACTGGTTTACGGTCAACATGAGTTTACGGCCGTAAACTCGTGACCACAAGCCCGTGGCCACAAACTGAGTTTACGGTCGTAAGCTTGGGCCGTAAACTCCGACATACCCTTTTTCGTCGATTTCAGGCTCAAAAAACGGTTAATCACTGAAATAAACACATATTCATGGTCGAAATCATGATACCTTTGAAGCTATCGGAGCAATTTCACTAAAAAACAATTTTTTGTCGAGAGAGAGGGGATAGGTGTTTTCGGCCAGAAATCAAAATGTGAGGATGATTCCGGCTGTAAACTCCTTAAATACCCAAGAATCTTTTACCTGCTGGCCACACAGTGTAAGACACAATCCAAGTTTTTCCAATTTTTTTTAAAACAATTCTTTTTGAGGATTAAAATTAAATTAAAATTAAAATTAAAATAAAATAAAATAAACTAAAATTAATCTGCAAAATTTAAAATTAAAAATAATCGTTAAATTTTAACAGTTAATTAAATAAAAATAAGATAAAACAAAACATAAGAATTTAATTACTGATAATAAATTTGTGACACTGGGATCAAAGCTGTTGGATAGCCCTATTCTACTTGTCGATACCCTTATTTTCACATCTTCATCTGATCGATCGCTAGTATTATGGTCCACTTAACCACGAAACATTTGTGACATAATTTTGGACAATTTACCAATAACATGACATTTTTTAGCCCTTATTCTTAAATAAATTTCCTTGTGGCCATTTAACTGACTACAACCAGGGATATTGTTATCCACCTAAATTGAGCAGCGAGATCTACAGGGAATTTATATGTGTTCAAATTTTAATTGTACTAGAACATGTTTCCTGCTTCATGATATGCTCAAGCCATCAAGGACTTCTAGAATACTCCTTACACCGGGTGAGCAGACAATTATTAAGAGAGAAAGTAGATTTAGACTGCATATGCTATACATCCAGGTTGAATCTGTTCCAATCATGCAGAGGATGAAACATATGACTAACTGAAGTTCTAGAGGGATTGAGAAGAGAATGATGCATATACTGTGTACCAGGTTGGATTATGAGTCACGTAGAGGTGACAATATATGGCTAACAGATAGAAAGAATTGCATAGAGAGAAGATGCAGAGAGATAGAATTGCATATGTTACAGTCCATGTCGGATCTCTCGATCACGCAAAGGAGGCATCATATGACTAACAGACAGAAAGCAAGAAAATAACCTTCTACAAACCTTGTTTATCGGAATTCCCTAGTCACCTCATCAAAACCAGAATTAAGGATAGAATTTGTACATCAAGGAAAAGTGAATCCACAATTCTAGATACGGGTTCTTTAGTGTGACCAATAGATTCCCGTGTATATCTCCCAGCTCAACCTATCCGAGCGTCATAATGTCAGGCTAAACGGATCTAACCAGGTCAATGTTTGTCAAGTTCTTGAATTACTTAAGTTCAACTCTCCCTAGTCATGTCCGTTTAAAATCTTTCGTGCCTACCAACGTAGCGAGCACAGAGCGTAGAAAATTCAATTTAGGTATGTTACGCAGATTCAGATTGCCCGTTATCACTTGCTAATATCATTTCCCGTCACAACACCTACAAGCAAAACTATCATCAATATTTTTAATTTTCTGGATTTTTTATTGTTTTTGCATTTTTGAAATTTTTATGGTTTTTGGATTTTTGATATTTCTCCCCCTAAATTTGTGCATGGGTGAGAATAAAAGTTAAAATAAAAGAAAATAAAGTGCGCAAATTTAAACTAGCCTACCAACAGAAACAAAAATAAATTTAAAAATTAAGAAGAATTAAGAAAAAAAATAACAGTAAAACTTAATCCTCAAAGTGAATCATTTTTAGAAATCCCACAAGCACATTGAAACGAGCTTTGTTAAAAGGCTTAGTGAACATATCCGCCACATTATTAGTAGTGGGAACCTGTTCCAGCCGAATTAGTGAACGTTCATAACAATCTCTGATGAAATGAATTTTAATATCGATGCGCTTGGTTATAGAATGTTGGACTGGATTTTTGGCAATTTGAATTGCCGCCTCATTATCATAGTAAATGGGGGGTTTCTATGTAATTCAAACCATAGTCCAACAGTTGATGTTGGATCCAGATAACTTGAGAACAACAAGCAGATGCAGCAACGTATTCTGCCTCCGCTGTTGAGGGTTAGACAATTTCTTGCTTCTTGCACTGCCATGACACTAGTCTGTCACCAAGATATTGACACCATCCTAAAGTAGATTTCCTATTAAGCTCATAGCCTCCATAATTACTGTCAACAAAAGCATATAAATCAAATTCAGAATTCTTCGGATACCAAAGACCCAATTTTGGGCTACCTTTGATATACCGAAAAATTCTTTTGGCAACAATAAGATGTGAAAGTTTAGGATTAGCCTGATAACGTGCGCATTGACAAACTGAAAACATGATGTCAGGTCGGCTTGTAGTAAGATACATCAATGATCCGATCATCGATCTGTAGTGTGTCTGATCTACGGATTCGCCATCAGGATCTGGAGTCAGAAGAGGTCTTTCAGCTATTGGCGTCGATGCAGATTTAGCGTCGTGAAACCCGAACTTCTCAAGAATATCCTCCACATACTTGGATTGATGTAGCAGGATTCCAGTTGAATTTTGTTTGACCTGAAGCCCCAAAAACATGGTCATTTCCCCCAATGAACTCATGTCAAACCTCTTTTTCATAACACATTCGAATTCCTTGCAAAGCTGCGGACTGGTCAACCCAAAGATAATGTCGTCAACATAGATTTGAACCAGAATCTAATCACTACCGACATGCTTGATAAACAAAGTTTGATCGATAGTGCCACGAGAGTATCCATGCTCGAGCAAATGCTTTGTTAGAGTCGCATACCACGCTCGAGGAGCTTGATGTATCCCATACAATGCCTTGTCCAACTTGTATACATGATTAGGAAACTTCAAGTCAACGAACCCAGGGGTTGATCAACGTAGATTTCTTCCTTCACCTTGCCATACAAGAAGGTAGTATTGACGTCCATTTGGTAAACGGTGAAGTTCATGTAAGAGGCATATGCAAGGAAGATACGAATAGCCTCCAAGTGAGCCACTGGAGCATAAACTTCAATGTAATCAAGACCCTCGACTTGTCGAAACCCACGAACCACCAATCTAGCTTTATTTCACACTATAACCCCTAAATCATCCTGCTTGTTTTGATAGACCCATCGTGTGTGAAGAGAATTTTTGCCCTTTGGCAACTCAACCAACTTCCAAATCCTGAGTTTTTCAAATTGATGTAATTCTTCATGCAGTACATCTACCCAGCTGGGCTCATTCAGAGCCATTTCAACATTCTTGGGCTCTATTTGAGAGATAAAGCAAGAGTAAAGACAGGTATTGACATCTCCACTATGACTTCTGGTTTTAACGTCGTCGCCCAGCTAACAAATGATATTGTCGATCGGATGATCACGTTGAATCCTTGAGGGTATTTCTTGGTTGATATCATTAAGCAAGACAAGAAGATTGTGAATATTAACACCTCCTTCATTTGTTGATTGAGTTGCACCAGATGACTCTGCCACAAACTCATTTGAAAGATCTTCAGGAAAGAATAACTCCATAAAAGTTGAAGTAACAACGGAAGCATCTTTAGACATGAACTCTCTTTCTATAGGAGTGAGTGGTGTAGTTTCAGCATCAGGAGTATCATTCTGAACCGGATATTTCGGACTATTAGGATGTACAGATGGCTCCCCCTCAGGTGAAGCAGAGGACTCCCCTTCAGACGAGGCAGAGGACTCCCCCTCTGGCGAAGCAGAGGATACCGTTGGAGGTTTGTAGACAACTTCTTTGTCTTCGTCTTCAGAAACATTCTTCGAACCAGAGACAGATCCAGATGAGCTACCTGAAAACATAGTTATGGATTTGAACTGAGATGTGTAATCAAACAACCAATTCGGATGTACTCGAGCATCCGTCTCATTTTCTTCCAACCAGCGCACATCATAAGATTCTACAACCTGCTTTGTCTTCTTATTGTAGACCCTATAAGCGGTGCGAGCAGCATACCCTACGAAGTAACAATCATTGACTTTGGCATTAAACTTCGGGTTGGTCTCTAAGTGAAGAAGGGTGCAAGGGCAACAAAATACACAGAAATGACTGACTGAAGTCTTGTGACCATATAGAATCTCATACGGGGTCTTCATCTGAGATTTGTTGATAACCACGCGATTCTAAACGTAGCAAGCAATGTTTATTGCCTCGGCCCAAAAGAAAACTGGTAGTTTGGAGTGACACAACATCGTCCTTGCAACGTCTTTAAAAGTTATGTTTCTCCTCTTAGCAACACCATTTTGTTGAGGTGTGTGAGCGGAGCTATATTAACGCATGATACCCTTTCTGTGCAAAAATGATCGAGTACAGAATTCTTGAACTATGTTCCGTTTTCGGTACGAAGCGCCTTCACCCGGTTGTTAGTTTGGTTCTCAATCAATACAATGAATTTCTTAATTAGATAAGCAACTCCAGCTTTTTTGGATAGAAAGAAAACCCACGTAAAATGAGAGAAATCATCAATCACAACCAGACAATATGAATTTTTGTTGATGCTGAGAACGTTTACTGGTCCAAACAGATCCATATGTAGCAATTGAAGCACCTGACTAATTGAGTTGACCTGTTTTGGCAGGTGTGGTTTTCTGTGATGCGTACATTGGGCACATGACACATAATTCTCAAACGTGATAAAGTCTTTGACAGGCAAACCATGGACCATCTCATTCTTTGCAAGACGATTCAAGTTCTTGGCGTTAGCATGACCGAGTCTTTGGTGCCATAGCATTGCATTTTGTTCTGAGATCTTTGAAAAGAGGCACGTAACTTGTTATGGAAGATTGATATTCATACCAATGATGTAAGCATTCCCATCCCTTTTAGATTTTACAAGAATCCACTCTTCTGGGATGACAAAGCCTGGCCTGAGAATCATGCATTCCTTTTCAGTGAAATGTGTAGAATAGCCTTTGTCACATATCTAAGACACACTCAACAAACTATGCTTCAATTCGGGAGCAAAGTTGACATTCTCGAAACTTAACACCCCATTTGTGATGGTTCCTCTTTGAGTGATTTTGCCACCTTCTCCACCCACAAAGGAAATATATCCCCCATTAAAAGATTGAATGTTATGCATGTTGGGTTATGAGCATTCTAACACTCCTATGGTGTACATGCAACCCTATAAACCTTGGATCTATGTTTTCTCTATTATACATGCAAATAAGAACTTTCCAAGGCTTTAATCCTAACTAGCATATTATGATGTTCTTAATCTACAAAGTACTAGTTAGAGGACATACCTTTTGATGTAGCTTGATGTCTTCAAGCTTTAAGAGCTTAGCCCCAATAGTGTGGAAGCCTCAAGTGGAATCACAAATCACCAAGACACCTTGGAAGACTTTAGAGAATATGATTACTTGGTTCTCTCTTAGTAAAATCGGCTAGCCCTCTTAGTGTATCCACACTCGTGCCAATTTCACCAACCAAAGACATCTTTATATAGTATGGAGGATTAGGGTTAAACCCTAATACCCATGACCTTTCATTTCCTAGGATCCATGGGTTAAACACTCCATGGACTATCCATGAAAGCTTAGCCCAACCTAAATGAACTTGGCCCATTCCATATATATAAGAGTCCATATTTAATTAGTTCCTTTTGATCACTTAATTAATTATAAATTAATTCTTGATCAATACTAATTAAATAATATGATTCCATATTAATATATTAGAACTTATAATATATTAATATTAATCATAAACATACTATTCTCAAAAGATTATCCATATAAATTGTGTCGGTGAAGTGCAACCCAAATGGACCATGCCGGGTCGGGTCAAGTACATACCAAATATAGTTATGGACTTAGACATTAATCCAACAGTCTCCCACTTGGATAAGTCTAAAACTATTATTGCGTATGACTTCAAACCTAACTGGCAATCGTAGCTCTTAAAGCTGCTGTCGAACTCTGATCTTGTCAACGAACTTGTCCATTAGATAAGGGATCATATATTCCTCCATTCTAGATATCATATGGACTGAGACATGGATTATAATCATTCTCTCTGTCCATTTGTTGTTTCCCGATTTCCGATTTATGACGACTGACTAATTGAACAAATCAAATCAGTCCTGGCTCGGCCGAGCACTTCCATTTGTCATCATCAAATCATCGAGGGGCCCACAGATATCGCTTTTATCCCGAAGGTAAAAGGAATGGATAAACTTCGACTCATATGGCTTGTTCTACTACTTGTTGAATCATACACAAAGGCACGTTTTATAGCACCGAGTTACCAAATGCGTTTTCGTGCAATCAATGTACAACCAACTCATAGTAACAACTCATATCTCTAGGTTTAAAGAATATAAGATATTATCGTCTCATGATCACTCGTGATAAAATCCATGAAGTGATTCCAATGAGCGCGGGTTGAATCCAATACTCAGAACTTATGAGCACTCATGATTGATGTAGCCTTGTCCAACACCTTAGACCTCTACAACCCATCATGACAGTCTTAATTCATATCTACTTCCAACATATGACCGACTGTGGATAGTTTGAATAACTTAGTCATTCCGAAAGAATAACCCAGTTTATTCGGGAAGTCAAAACATGCAAAATGAAACACAATGATAATTGAATCCAATATGGTATCAACACTTTGAACATAAATAAAACACCTTTTATTTATCACCATATGATTACACATTATTCATTGTATACTGTTTCAGCTATCAACTTTATTCTTGAATTTAAAACAATAGTTGTCCCATGCTCCAAGCATGTACACTATGTTTTCTTAAACACTAGTCATGCCACACACCAAGTATGCATACTATGTTTGTCTATGATCCTTACTTTGTGAACTAGATCAATTGAACATAACTTCAATGATTCTCTTTTCACACTCCCAAATCCTTACCGCAAATGCAAGAATTCCAAATTCATGCCATTTACTAAAATCTGTTAGATTCTAAACTTATATGCATTGAACCTCTTGTAATGATTATGCACAAAGTCAGAAGGACTTGACAACAACCATTACAGACCATTCCAAAGGAGATCAGCTCCTTGGGAACATCCTTCTTGCATTAAGTTTCCTAATCTTAAACAGATTGAAAAATCTAACTTTGAAACATTTCCAGATTCCATTTTGACTATCACTTCTGACCAAGAGTTGCCTCCTTACAGATTATGTCAATATGGTCCTTCCAGAATTATCACTATACTTCCAACTGTCCTTGAGCAACCAATCTTTGGTAAACCTTAGATTGTCCTCGACAATTGTTTAATCCTTTTAGTCATATCCAGTTCTAAACCTTTTCCCTTCTTAATGCCCCAGGCATTTGGAAAATTTTAGAACGGATGATTATAGCACATGTAATCGATCCTATATCCGAAGCATATGGGACACGATTCATGATGTCTTACATAAAGACTAAACCAGTCTTTTGCTATAATATTTCCATTTCAATTTGCCAAGTTCTCATAATTCAGATTATGAAAAGGGATGCCGTAATCATAATCGAATTTTAGAACGCAAATAATGGACCCATATACAAAATTTCCTTATGTTGAGCCATTCCAACATGAAATTCATATATATCCTTGACTAAATGATTAAAACCTCACGATCTAAGCTTATAGATTTGAGATGAAGCATAATTTCCTCTCCCTTAATTATAGCAAAACAACTTTTTCAACCCCTGCAACCTCACGAATTGAAACTTTTTGTTTTCTATAATTAACATTGCTAACTTGCAATACTTATCATAATGATCATGCTCCCACTAACATGATGATTATTAGCATAACACTTATGCTCCCACTAGCTTTGACATGTACTCAGAAATCAGCTGGACTTCTAGAAATCAATACTTCATTGACTTTCTTACCAAAGTTCAGATTTCTGATACTAGATTGTTTTGATAAAACTTTATCAAAAAATCATACACCTTCCCTTAGATAGCACACTTGTGTGTCTAAACAGTTATGAAGAGGTATGCCGTAATCATAATGGTTAGACCTTTTTGCCACTTCTCACAAGTCCATATTAGTGTGCCGGTTAACCACACGCGCTCCACTAACGACTTTGAGAATGCAAATATCACAATTGCTATCTAGATAAAATCCACTTAGTGAAAGTGTTTCCTCACCATCATTTTCATGAATCGGAGAGAAACCTTATGACACTTAGATTTAATGGTGTATGAGTTCCTACCCATATGAATTTGTCAAAACCATAATCATAAGACAAAGATAATGACAAATCCAAAACCATATGGATTGAACTCAATCTTAACTTCTTGCCACCTGGCAGCTCAAGGGCCTGCCATTGCTTCCAAGTTGTTATGCAACAAACTGAGAACTCTAAGAACTCATATGCAAAGCCAACTTTAACTGGAATGGGCACAGAATATGTCAACAGGATAGGTTATAAACCTCAATTCGTGTGCTAGTGAAGAACTTTAGGTTTTATTCTTGATTAGTTCTCGAGACTTTCAAGACCTTTAAGACTCCCACTGTCCTCTTGACCTATAAGACTCCCACTGTCCTCTTGACCTATAAGACTCCCTTGTCAAATATCCAAGAGATAGTGAGGATTCTAATCAAGAAAAACACTTTACCCAATTGGCCTAAGTTGGTCTTTGTTTTATCCAAAACATCACAACTTACCAATTTCAAATGTACAAGAGTAGAAAACTTTTACTCTTACATTTGACAAGTGTTTTAAACCTTCTTTAAGACATGTCACTCAAATGACAATCTTGGAGTATGACTCTAAGACTTGTATTGGAACGAAGTATGACTCATCTTCTTGATTTAACCATTTCAACAATTCAAGATCCTCTTCTTAGTCATAAGAATGCACTAAGATTTCCTTAGAGAGCTAATTTTGATATGGTTTCTTAATCATTAAGATGATCTCAAAACTGATACTAAAGTACTCTCCCATCTTTTCAGATATGAGAAACTTTTATCCTTCTGCCTAATTTGATTCTTCTTAACGATCTTTAGTGGTGGACTTAATCAGTGCACAAGAATGTGTACTCGATCCCTAAGTCCTTTACTTGACTCACACATCCATGTGAACAAGTAATTAGTCTTAATTTTCCAAAACTTGAAAGTTCTCATTCATCATGCTATACAACTTGCATGATTCCAAGTTCCGGTCCAATTGAACCTTGGATGATGAGAATCTTTCCTTATTTGGTAAATTTAGACATTACCACAAATGAAAGAATCGATTTCATATTTCCACTCTTGCTCTTAACGGAATTATATAAGCAACAATTTTTCCTCAAATGCCATTGTAAGGATATTTTAAAATAAATAAAATCAAAAAATTTTCTTTTATTTTAAAACTTTGCGGAAAAACTATCCTTACAATCCATATGAAAACTTGTTGTTATCTATTCCTAAGCAATATCTCATAACTCCTAAGAAGTAGCTCAAGAATCCGATTTTTCAAACTATGCGATAGAAATCCATCTATGCGATCAGATTCAGCATATTCTTCCTTTAAGTTTCTTCACATTCCTTTGATTCTTAAACCATCACCATGCGACCCGGTCACATCATGTATCAAGAATCTCAGAATAGAAACTTAACAGAGTTAGATAGTGGATTTTACCTGAAGTAGAGTCAAACTTATTGACTTTAACATCCTTAGGTAAATTTGGCAGCTTCGCAACCAATGCCCTTTCTTTGGCAATACAAACATATGGACCCTTTGATAATGGTACACAGGACTATCACAGACTTAGCTTTTCTCTTTACCATTTGGTCAACCGAGTTGACTATAGCCGATCCCTTTCCATTGGGAAGAGAATGCTTTACTGGATATCCAATGTCATCATTTTCAATGTCCATAAAGTTTTAGGAAGTTGATCTTAGCAAATAGATAAGATCATTAAGGGTCTTGTCATAGTCTGTTTCATAGGTGTCCCAAAGGAACTCACTATGTGACTTAGAAAGTGATTGAACCACCAACTTTCTCAAGACTTTGACACCCAACTCTCCCGGCTTGTCAATATGTGACTACATCTCCAAGATGTGATCACACCTAGACCTTGCCTTGCCAATAGGGCTTGAGTGACCTTAAACTTTTCAAGAACTTGTGGGTTAGGGAGAATAGTTGGAGGAGGAGAAAGAAGTATGATATCCATGGGACATCATCTTCATTAGGAAACCTTGTTTCAAGAGATTTGGGAAGATCATAGGTGTCTAAACCAGACATCTTTTGGGAGATATTCAAGATAGTTGATTTAAAGTCCTTAATATAACACCCAATATGAAATATTAAGGCTAGAACCCAACAAACTATTTTATAACTTAGAAGAGGTATGCCGTAATCCAAGCTATAGAATATTTGAAGGTAGGTGAATGACGATTCACCAATTTCCACCAAGATAAACGAAATGTATAATTAGGTTTTAATTGGTTTTGAAACTCCTAGATCTTTGAGATTCATTGAACTTTTCAAAGGCATGTTTCAATCTCGAGTGTGCCCTTCAGGTTTTGTGACTGGGATGCCGAGGATCACAAAACAAGGTGTGAAGTAACCATGCAAATCACTTGGTACCCTTAATAAATTACCCCTCAATCGATGTGCCGGTTAACCACACACGCTCCATCGATACTATGATAAATATTAAGTCACCCTTTACCTACCTTGTTAAGTCCAAGTTAGTGTGCCGGTTAACCACACACGCTCCACTAACGACTTAGACAAAGTGTAAAGTGTAATTTCATGGATTAGCACCTTATTCACATTTTTCCTAAGTAACTAAGATTGGGTATTATTAAAAGTTTAGTTACTTAGTATTTTCATTAATACTTTTAATGAAGGGAGAATTATAGTCCTGTCAAACCCGTTCGGCTAACGACCCTCCACCGGTCAAGCAAGCGGTGGGTGAGAGTGGACACCCATTAAGTTGCCATTTTATAGGCAACAACCTTATACCCACCTTATAGACCGGCTTCGTGAATGAGGCGTACTAGCGGTAAGACTGACTTTACTCTTATACACATATATATTATTAACTTATAATATTATAAAGTATAAGGGTTGAATTTTAACTTTTAAAATTCTAAGGGCTAACTTGGAATTAAAGTATTCATACTTGAAAACTTTTCAAATTCCAAAACTTGAGGGCAAGTTTTGAAACTATTCAAAACTAATTAATTCCATAACTTATGTGTTTAAAGTAGTTTTAATCCAAAAACTCTTCAAGTTCCATAACTTGAGGACAAGTTATGGAAGACTTTAAACTAATAAAAGAATTAACTTTTCTTTATTTTATAACTTATGGAATTAATTAAGGTTACACCTTTTTTTATTTTATTTTATTTTATTAAATGAAGAGACTCTTGGTCCTCCATAACTTGAGGACAAGTTATGGAGTCATAAAACCATTTAATTAGAACTAGACTCTTCATTTTTGTAACCTTTGCCAATTTTTATGAGTTTTATGATTCTTAAATGTGACTTTTCATATAACTTGAGGACAAGTTACAAAAACACATTTTAGAATCAATTCTTAGATTAATTTGGATTAAAACCAACTATCACATAATTTTCATCATTAATCCAAATTCACTCATAAAACAAGATAACACAAAAAACTTTTGGTGATCCATAACTTATTCTTAAGTTATGTAATCCTTTAAAACATTAACACCAAATTTTGTAACTCCAAAAAAACTTTGAATCAATTTTTTTTTTAAAACCTTTTCAAATCCATAACTTATGGAGGTTTCAAAAAAAAAAAAACTTTTTAGATCAAACTTTTAAAACTAATAAAATAATCATATTATTTTATCTTTTATTAAATTTGACCTAATTCAACTCATAAAGCAAATTATTCAAATTTTACAAATAATTAGTTTCTCACAAGAACAAGTAATTATCTTAAAATTTGACAAACTTCATGTGTTTTTTTTTCAACTTTGAAAATAAAATATTTGCATAAATATAACAAAAAACAACTCGTGGCTCTGATACCACTGTTGGGTTTTGAGCATTCTAACACTCCTATGGTGTACATGCAACCCTATAAACCTTGGATCTATGTTTTCTCTATTATACATGCAAATAAGAACTTTCCAAGGCTTTAATCCTAACTAGCATATTATGATGTTCTTAATCTACAAAGTACTAGTTAGAGGACATACCTTTTGATGTAGCTTGATGTCTTCAAGCTTTAAGAGCTTAGCCCCAATAGTGTGGAAGCCTCAAGTGGAATCACAAATCACCAAGACACCTTGGAAGACTTTAGAGAATATGATTACTTGGTTCTCTCTTAGTAAAATCGGCTAGCCCTCTTAGTGTATCCACACTCGTGCCAATTTCACCAACCAAAGACATCTTTATATAGTATGGAGGATTAGGGTTAAACCCTAATACCCATGACCTTTCATTTCCTAGGATCCATGGGTTAAACACTCCATGGACTATCCATGAAAGCTTAGCCCAACCTAAATGAACTTGGCCCATTCCATATATATAAGAGTCCATATTTAATTAGTTCCTTTTGATCACTTAATTAATTATAAATTAATTCTTGATCAATACTAATTAAATAATATGATTCCATATTAATATATTAGAACTTATAATATATTAATATTAATCATAAACATACTATTCTCAAAAGATTATCCATATAAATTGTGTCGGTGAAGTGCAACCCAAATGGACCATGTCGGGTCGGGTCAAGTACATACCAAATATAGTTATGGACTTAGACATTAATCCAACAATGCAGTTGGGCGATATCTCCTGTCATATACCGGGAGCAGCCGCTGTCGATGAACCAAGGTCTGACGACATTCCCTCGCAACTGTCCCTACAAAATGTGCGGGTTTATTTAGATTTGTGGACCCAGGTCATTATTTTCCTAAGTTGTCCTGATGCCTTTTCAGATCTATCATTATTTAGTAACTTTTCAGGGGACACAGATGATGGATTGGAGGCTAATTTGGGCAACAATTGATAATTAGGTTTTCTAACAGTCCCGGGTAGTTTTGAAATCAGATTCTTATCAGTTTGCTTGAAACACTTGGATTTTCTACCAGAATTGGTTGAAGACCCATTGCTGCTTCTTACTGAAACTGACCTTGGCTTGGCCATGTTCGGTTTTGGCAAACTGCTTGGGACTTTGTTATGAAAGACCTTTTTATGCTTTTGAAAAACAGCCCGTTTCTTACTCCGATCATCCTTCCAATCATCATTTTGAGAACGAGTTCTAGAGGACTTTCTAGTTAAAGACCTTCCTCAGAGTTCATTCTCTCCTCTTGGTGACTCAAAATGTACAAACATTCGATTAGGAAAATTCCTAGCTATATGACCACCAATACCACAATTGGAAAAAATCTGTTTGTTATTGTTAAAACGTGTACTACATTGTTCAGATTTGTTTTCCATACCAACACCCTTGCTTTTCTCACATGAACAACAACAAGTATTAGGTTGTGAGACATGTGAGGGTGCATCAGATGGAGAAACTTGTGAAATTGGTGGTTTTTCATTATTATCATCACAAACATTAGAATTGTCAACCACATCATTCAAAACAGTATCAGACACTTTAAAACCATTCAAAACAGTATCAGAAGATGTAGAAACATCACAAAAAACATTGTTACTTGCAACATTAGAAAAATTATTGGCTGTATTCAAAACGAAAACTTCAGGTTCAGACTCAGTTTTATTTAGTACTTTCAACATTAATAAATCCTCCCGAAACAAAACCAGATGGCTTTCCATAAACCATGAATGGTTCATTGGCATTCTCTTCCTTGGACAAAGGTTGAAACTGATATGAATGATTGAAACGAGGAGGCACTTGATTATACCCTAGACCCTTTGACTGATTTCGTTTAAATTGCATGTAGTGGTCTATCATATTGGCAACTACCTCACTTGATACATCATATTTTCGAAAATCAAAATCAGCAGTTTCAAATTTTCCCTTTAATGATTCAATTTCAGCCACTAACTCAACGTTATGTTTCTTTATGTAGTCATAATTTTCACATTTGTTACTATAGTTTTCTTGAAGTGTCCTAAAGTCCTTTATTTTAGATTCTAACTGGGCATTAAGAGGTTTTTGTCCTTTTTCCAAAGTTGGTAACCTTCATACCTAAGGTCCTCTACTTCCCTTTTTAGCAAGTCATTATGTTCACGAAGAATTGTAAGGTTCTCTACTTCTCTACTTAGTGTCTCAATTTCCTCATGGAGAATTTTAACATAATCAATACAAGCTTGAGAACATGAGGGTAGACTTACCTTGTTTTTCTTTGGTTCATGAGAAGAAGATACCATCAACACAAACTGCAACTCCATCATTTGATCTTCAGCTGCAACAATCTCCACGGGAGCATCATCACCAACATGTGCCAAATGTGCATTTTCAGGTCCTGTTATGTTCAGGGCCTGCATTTGATCCTCCCAGTCGAACGATTGGGCAACCATGGCCTTCTCGCTATTGACCTGAGCACCGCTTCGATTGTTCCCAACTGCAATCATTGTCTGGTCATTATTCAATCTTCTTTCCAGCTGTGGACACTCACGAGCAAAATGCCCTGGCTCGTGGCAGTTGAAACACCGTAGCTTTCCCTTGCCGAACCCAACCTTCTTGTCAGCACTCATCCCCCAATTGTTCTTCGCGGACTTCTTTGCAAACTGTTTTGCCTTGAAAACTGCCATGGCGATTTGCCATGTGATATCCATTTCTTCTACGTCTTCAGGGTGAATTTGATCAATATCAGCAAATGACAGTTGGGGCGGAAGATCCCTAGATACAAGTGCATTGTAGCAGTTAACAAGCCCTGTAGCAAGAGCAAGATTTTCATCACCTTCCTTTCCATTTGATGAGGAGGCCACATGGGAGGAAGAAGCAGCTTGAGCAATCACGAATGATTTGTTCTGAGAGAAAGGCATGGCTGATGCAGTAGGAAGAGAAGAAGTTGATGAAGTGGAGAAAGATTGAACCCGAGCTTGTTGAGCAGCAAATGGTTGACCAGCAGAAGGAAAAGTGAGAGATGAAAGAGCATTGTTAGAAGAGATCCCAAGGTTTTTAGCTGAGTTTGAGCTCACATGATTTATCTCTCGCTGATTGTCATCAATATCACAGGCCTTGATGACTGCCATCACTTCAGCAAGAGAGAGTCGGCTTAGATCCTTAGTCTTCTATATAACAGCCACATTCATGTCCCACTACTTTGGGAGAGCATTTAGTAGCTTCTTGTTTATCTCAGACTTGGTGTAAAAGATCCCATCTACAGTCATCTCAGTAGTAAGACTTGTGAATCACTGCAGCTGTGCTTCAAGAGTTTCTCCAGGAACGTAGTTGAACATGTTAAACCGTTGTCGCAGCATATCTTGGCGAATCTCCTTCATATCTTCATTCCCTTCATAAACCTCGATTAGGGATTCCGACAAAGCCTTAGCAGAAGTGTACTCCCTAAAACCTTGAGCTATATTAGGAGACAGGCCCATGGTTAGAGTGGCCAAATCCCTTTCTTTCTCTTTAACCTTCTTAAAGTCTTCATCTGTGTAATTCTCAATCTTCTTGTCAACCACTTTCCCTGCAACAATGTTGGTTATTCTGACAGGGTCTTTTATGATGCTTCTCTAGATTTTGAAGTCCTTCATCTTGATGTACTTCTCAATCCTGTACTTCCATTCAGGGAAACCTTCAGCAAACAACAATCTTAGAATTTGAGTGGTTGTGCCCATTACAGAATCCAGCTCGTGGTGGTGTGTTTGACTTTGTGAATCCATTAAAATTAAATTATTATTAAATAGAAATTAAATTATTTAAAAAAATAAATTAAGTTTCCGGTCAGACAACGGTT
The DNA here is from genome assembly GCF_051521515.1 of Lactuca serriola. Lineage (NCBI taxonomy): Eukaryota > Viridiplantae > Streptophyta > Magnoliopsida > Asterales > Asteraceae > Lactuca > Lactuca serriola. Next base: position 44,136,945 of record NC_136412.1, on the reverse strand, counting down.
CACAGTCAAAGGAGAGTTTGCGGCCGTAAACTATGTTCACAGTCAAAAGAGAGTTTGCGGCCGTAAACTCTGTTGATGGTCCAGAGTTTACGGTCATAAAATGTTTGCGGTCTAAGTTCACGGTCCAAGAATCCAAGTTTCCGGTTGTTGAAAATTCCTTATTCATGGCCTAAGAACCAAGTTCACGGTTCAAAAACTGATTTGAGTTTGTGTTCGTCATCTAAGTTTACGGCCGTAAGCTATGGCCGTAATCTCCCAGAAACTCGAGAAAAACGCAGTTTTTTTGAATTAAGCTTGAAACCCTTTCGTAGAAAACACCAACTTCATTCGTAAACAAAGAAGAACATGGTCAAAAATTCGATTGTAGCATGCCTTGACACTGGTTTTGCTCTGATATCAATTGTAAGGTCCTGAAACGGATCTTACCAGTGATCAAACAACAAACACAATCAATAACAATAGAGAGTAAGTAGAAACAAGAATGAAAACAAGCTTGCACATGCTTTCTATTAGGAATAACGTCAGGTACAACTTGTGGAATAGCAGCCGTGAACTCTGTGGCATCAACAACCACTAAATGACCTAGCACACCTCTACATATACAGGACCTGGGCCGGCCTTGGGTTTACGTCCGTAAACAGGCTTACAGCCGTAAACTCATGGTTGGGCCCTGTTAGCTACAACTCACATCTGCTGTTAGCTTCTTTAAGTCTTCTCTTTAAGTCCGATTGCATTCTCAATCCTAATAAATGACGGGGAATCCTTCCTTGTTGCCAAAGAAGAATGAGAATTGAGAAAGTTTTCTTGGGCTTCAATAGCAGAAGCAAAGAAGTCAAATCAATGCAGCTTTCGTCTCTGAAAAGATCATGCATGAGATGAAGCTCGTGTATCTGTTTCAGTAATGACCGAAAAGAAAGACCCGTTGTTCTATTTTCATGTTACCTTTTCTTCATCGTCAATGCGGCCCGTCCCTTCCTTGGTGAAAGGGGGACCCCCTCCACCGATGGTTTTCGAGCGTCTATCGATGCTGGCCCTTCCCTTTCCATTCTATCAGCGGGACACAGGGCTCTCCTCGGCTTTGAGCTCTTCCCCCGATGCCTGAATGCTCCTTTACCGAGCAGAGGACTCACTTTCAGCCAAACAACGGTCCACTTTGTACGTTTGCTGAGCAGACCAATCATGCATTTTTTTCTAAAAAGGAAGGGAACTTCTCACCGAAGGAGGTAGTAGGAATGAAGGAGGCGGGAAGCTACCGCTTCTAGAATGGTTGAAAGCCTAGACCAAACCATTAATTAGACCATTCAACATATTATCCTCACATATACCCTTAGCAATGATAGGCTAACCGTATTCGTCCCAAGCTTCCATGCTTGATCTTAACCTGTTATACAAGTGATATTCTCAAAGGGTTTACTAGGAATAATTTGAAAAGGTTACAAAAGGTATAACACACCTCCAGAGAGTGCTTTGGGGTTTCGCAATGAAGAATGAACAGAGAGTCAGAGTCATATTTAGGGTCGTGAGAGACGAGGGTTTCGATATTCAGCTGGTTAGGTGGGCAGTCTTCTCGTAACATAGGCAATTGATAAGGTGATGATCCAAACCAATCCATATCGAATGTCGACACCGGATTTTCTCAATGACACACGTATTATTCGGTATTCATAATAGTTATTCATTAGAGTGGTAGTGCATCCTGTGTTTCTTTTTAGTGTTTTCCATTTTGATCGATGTTATTGCTACTACAATTGATTCATACCACAACATCTCGTGCTGACAATAAGCGTGATCTGATAGCTAGTGATGGTACTTTATATTGTGATCCCTGGTCGATCATTCCATGATCGATCGGTATATGCAAGTCATATGTCATTTGATATTGATGAAATCGATGAGTGAATGGTTCTATTATAATACTACCACTAGTCATGGAACATGAATTAGGACGAAATTATTTGTTTTAAGTATGTAGTATTTTGATTATACTTAATCCTGAGGTATACATCAATTCATCACGACTCGCTGGTAATGATCCTAAGGTCACATATGAGTGTCTTTGATTTGATTTAACAAGAGGGTATTTTAACTACTTTTTGAAAGACGGATATACCGTTCACAAGGAACGCTCCTATAATGAAACACATAAACATAAGCAACAATCAATATAAGTAAAGAGATAAGGAGAAGATACATACCCGTCACTACGTCGGGTGCTGCGCGTGCCTCCTCCGCTGTCAACTAGAAGGCTCTGCTCTTCGCCACTGGCACATCCGACCGGCCCTGGCGGCCGTCGGTAATCCTCAACGTAGCAGGAGCGAGTGCCACCACTCATCCTGCTGAGGCTGCTAAACTCCGACATTGGGCCTTCTTGTGGCCTCTCTGATTGTATTGCAAGCAAATCATATCAGATACTGCAGTGGTGGTGGTGGTAGTAGTACAATCCCTGCTAACATGACCAGTTCGGCCGCACTTAAAGTAGCCCGAACTACTTGCCCTGCATCCCCCATCATGTGTCCTTCCACAATTGCCACAACGAACTTGACCCTGCTGGCCCTTCCCTCGGGAATCTACCTTGGGCTTCTTCCCCGAACCCTCCACACCAGACGCAATGCCTGGTTTCCTCTTCCTCTCGATCTCTAAATCAATCTCCATCTCCTTAGCTCTCGCTATCATATCCTCCAGCGTCTTGCAGTTGGATTGGCTCACAAACTGTCGAATGTCTCTCCTCAGCGCCTCGTGGTACCAGGCTTTTTCATCTCGTTGTCCGCCACATACTGCAGAACAAGAAGGGCCCTCTCCCTGAACACAGCAGTGATCTCGGTCACCATCTCAATCGTCTGCTGGAGTTCCTGGAACTCCCTGTCAAGTCGTTGCACCTCAATTACAGGTGCAAACTTGGTCCTGAACCTAGCCGAAAAGTCACACCAAGTCACAACATCAAGAGCTGCATCATCACTAATGGCATGTCCGACCTCCTCCCACCAGTTAAGTGTGTTGTCCTTCAGAAGACAGGAGGCAAGTAAGTCCTTATCCCCCTCAGGACAACGGCTTGTATATAAGGTGTTGGTGACATCGGCCAATCACCTGCTACTAGTAATCGGGTCCCAAGCCCTGTGATAGTCGGGAGCTCCACAAGCTCTGAACTCCTCGAAAGTCAGCGTGCGTGAAACACCTGTTTATTTATTAAGATAAATAAATAAATTAAAGAATGAATAGTAGCCCTAAAATAAATAATTGAAAGCTTAGAGGGTTAAATGGTAAATTCAGACTTAATTTGTAAAGAGGGTTGAAAGTCGAGGATAAAAAGGTAATTGTTGGATTTGCTTTGCAAAATACTCTCAAGTAGAGGGCTATTTGGTAGGTTTTGGACCCAAAATGAAAGGAAATGGAGTTGGGGGCTAAAGGGTAAATATGGGATTTAATTTGAAGAAAAACGAAGGGGGAGGGACGGATATTGTCGTTATGGCACAATCTTTTAAGGGATCGAGTAAATAGTTTAAGGGAAACCCTAACCTTAGCATTCTTTGAGGAGCCGTCACCCTTTCCACCTAAAAATCTTTGACCGCTACCTTCTAGCCACCGTGACGCTATTGTGCCCCCCGTAGATGTTTCCCCGACGAGTGCCGACAAACTCGAGGAACGCTGAAGAATCGCTCGTCTACCTCCTAGCCTCGCTGGAATAAATGAACCTTCAACTGCCACCTCCCTCATTTCCTATTGCACTGCCGCCGTGCCACCCGATTGAAGCCGAAGACCCCGTATCTGATGTCGTGGCAGCGAGGAATCGGAAGAAAACCCCCCGTGGGGCATCGTTGTCGCTGTTGCAGATTCGGTGGACTTCGCCACTCCGCCGTAGTGCTACCGTTCAGACGACGGATAACCGCTGCCTCCTTTCCGTATTCTTCCTCTCCTTCTCCGTTTCTGCCCGGTGCTACGACGCTGTTGGGGTTCCGATGAGCATTCCGTCGTTCTTTCCGTTTGAGTGCTTCACGCCACCGCATGGGTGGCCGGGGCTGGTGCGTACTCGGAGATGGATATGCATGTTTTAGTGTGTTATTCGTGTTTCCTGTTGTGCTATGGGTTGCGTGTGTTATGACTCGCCGGAAGATCGAGGATAGCCACCACCACCACTACCGTGAGGTGGTGGTTGCCACCATCTGCCCAATAAGAATTAATGGGCTTAATAAAACCTTAATGGACCCTAATGAAACCTTAATGGGCTTAATAATATTATAGTGGGCTTAATAGGCCCAATAAAGCCTAATTGATCTAAAAGCCCAACAAATTAATTAATGGGCTAGTATTGGGTTGGAGACCCTAATTAGGGTTTGGAAAACCCTAATTCCATGAAACCCTAATTTGGGAGAATTAATCAGGACACATGGAAATTATTTAATAACTTGAGATATTAAATAATAATCATTGACAAAGATTAATCTAAACGATATTAGACTTAATGGATTAAACTCCTTAGATGATTAAGTCCTTAATGGGTTAAGTAGGAAACCTAACCCTAATTGTCATTTTATGTGAAACCCTAATCTCATTTGGGTTTATTATTGGGCCTCTTATTGGGCCTTGATGATCGGGTTATTAATGGGCAAACCAAAGTCAAGCAATTAGACTAGAATAAGTTAGTGGGCCAAGGGTAAGGCCCATGTAAGGGGCTTGGGCCCAATTTGGAAAATTGGGCCATAGATGGGCCATAGTTTGGGCCTTAATGAGTACATGATGTTGGGCCTCAGAATGAGACCATGTATAGGCCTAGGCCCAATTTGGAAAATTGGGCCATGTGTTGGGCTTTGATTCCTAATTGGCTTTGGGCCTACGGATTGGGCGTTAGGGCTTGAATAAGCCAAGCGAGGGGTAATGTAGTAATTACCCAAAGAATGTACGTATGGTTATGTATTGAGATCCAGTTATTAATTGGGTGTTATTTTGGTGTTGACAGTTCGGGAATCTGTCAGCCAGCAGCTAGGGTTGAGTCTGCGGGACTTCAGCAAGTGTGGGATTGTGTCTTCGGGACTTCAGCTGTGTGAGGTGAGTTACCTTCCAGTAGCGGTGGGTCTACGACCATAATGCCGACCCACCAGTAGGAGTTGTATGTTAGATGATTGTCTTTGTGATATCATCTAGGTTTGCTACTACATGATATGTTATATGCTGGCATGATATGTATATGTGATAGTAGTAGAGTTCGGTTGATAGGACCGAAGGGTAGGTCAGATACCCCAGATATGTCTGACATTATGTGATGATATGTTTATATGCTGGCATGATATATTATATGTGATAGTGGTAGTAGGAGGGGAATAGTCCCCAAGTACGGTCGTTAGGACCAAAGGGTAGATCGGATACCCCAGAGATGTCTGATAATATGTTATGTTATGATATATGTGATAGCAGCAGTAGGGGGTGAAATAGTCCCCGAGAATCGGTTGTTAGGACCGATGGGTAGTCAGCACCCCAAAATGGCTTGACATGGGTAGTCAGCACCCCAGGACGGCTTGACACGGGTAGGTCGGCACCCCATAATGGCCGTACCGGGTAGGTCGGGCACCCCAGAATTGCCCGGCAGTATGTATGTATGTGATTGTATGGTATGTGGTATGATGGGGGAACTCACTAAGCTTTGTGCTTACGGTTTTCAGTCTTGGTTTCAGGTTCTTCGGGTTTAAAGGAAAGGAGCCGGTTTGATCGTAGCGCATCACACTATGGTTTTCCGCACATGAGATCTTTGGGATTACACTCTGATATTGGTTTATGATAAAATGTTTGATTATTTCCACTTTGGTTTTCACATGACATGATATTACAGATGTTTTATTACGTTGTTGGTTTTATATAATAATGTATTTAAAAACAAAATTTTTGGCCTTGAAATTTGGGATGTTACAGTGCGCCACCCCATCATGGCCGCTACCTCACTGCGGAATGCACTCAGTCTCTCATCTAAAAGCTCCAATATACCCTCCTTTATCGTATCGAAGCTCACAAGATTCTGGTCTAAAATGATGCGCATGGACTTATATGAGATAAAATCTCTCGTCTGCTCGTCTAAATGGCCGGCTCCAGATCCCGAGCCTGATCCCTCACCAGCGTCCGAAGTGCCAACTGGTCTAGTGCGTAGCGTCACCATACTGAAAATACATCATAACAAACATCAGAATACTCATCATACATCAAGGGATCATACACACTACAAGTTCCTAGGATTCATCTCAGCCTTCATTGATTCGAGTATGGGTCCTCTGCTTTCAGTAGTACGACCCCATACTACCTTCCATATCTATCCGTACTTTCCTCAAAAATTGGCTTGACTCGACAAAGTCCCTTCTACTGCTACTGGTTCACGCGCTAATCTCATCCTAGGCTTGCCCTAGGGTAACCACCAACCCACTCTCCGCCATCAGCTGCATAAGAAGTCCTTGATATCTCCCCATAACTAGCTCGTGAATACCATTACATATCAGTATGACTAGATAATTCTTTGAATGAGAGGTTCTACCCTACAATGGTTGGACTCAAACAAGAGCTGCGAAATAGAGCTAATCCTAGCATTCTAAAATTATTTAGTCCTCATAATATGTAAGTTAACATATTCATTTACTAGTTAGTTAAAGATAACTAGAACTCCTAAAAGCACAAAAAGAAGCATTCGAGCATTGACTAAACATAATCAAGCATGTCCCAATCAGACCATCATATCACTGACTAATTTATAGTGGCATGAAACATGCAATTCATAAAATTGATACACATATAACAGGCACATAAGGCATCCTTCCTAGTTCCTTAGTCCTAATCTAGAATGCAGTTCTCATAAACATATCATAACATAAACTTGTATGGGTAATTTGGTAGTACTTACTTGAGCTTGGCTGATTGCATGCACCACACCCTTTTTCTCTTTTCAAAATTCATTTTCTTTTTTCGAATTTGTTTCTATAAAAATGATTTTCTTTTGAAAAATTTCAAACCAAGTCCTCAGTTTGAGTTCAGACACACCCAAAAGTGTGACCGAATCCCTCAAACCAAGACTCTAATACCAACTTGAAACACACGAAAAATACAGTCCAAAAAGTTCCGTTTTAAATTATTAAATAAACCATAATAAACCAAAAAAACTCATAAAACATAAGTGATAATAACACAAAACATCATGTCAATATACCAAATCAAATCACATGTCCAAATATTAGAGTAAATCATCCCAGGCTAAACGTTGTGGTGTGTGTAATGCAGTCAAAACTAAAAATTGTAAGCACGAAGCTTAGTGAGTCTCTCCAAACTACCACGTACCATACACGTGACACATAACATGCAACTAGGAGATACGGGCCTCACCCACACTCAAGGAGATACGGGCGCCCGCCCACAATCGGCTAATTATGAGATATGGGCCTCGCCCACACGCAGCTATCCATGAGCTATGGGCCCACACTCAGCATGATAGGAGGTACGGGCCTCGCCCACACTCCTTTATCTGGAGGATATGGGTCCCCGCCTACACCCGACTAACTAAACATACATACGAGTATCACATAGACAAGAAGTATACCATAATCTACCAATTCATAATCATACTCAGATAATACTAAGATATGGGCCCTGCCCACACTTATCTACTAATCATAAACCAGTATAAGATACGAGCCCTGCCCACACTTAGCTACTCATCATAAACAAGTCTAAGATAGGGGCCCTGTCCATAGTTAGCTACTAATCATAAACAAGTTCTAAGATATGGGCCATGCCCAAACTTAGCTACTAATGATCATACATAATCTACACAGGCTAACATTCCTTTGATCTGTTCCTACTGAAGGAAACTCACCTCGTAAAGCTGCGTGTGAAAGCTCATGGCGAGAAATCTCTGATGGTTGCTCCAACGACTCCTCGGCTATCATTAACACATAAACTCTTTGTCAAAATCCAATAATCCTTCCTAGGGTAAAATGACCATTTTACCCCTGATCAAAGTAAACATTCTGGTCAAAGTCAATGTTTTGGATTGACTCAACTCGCCGAGTTCCATAAATCAAACCCTAAAATCGCGATCCAGCGTGTCGAGTCATCCTCCTGACTCGCTGAGTTCCATGGCTACTCATAGTCGCGATTAAGCGAGGCAAATCATCGAGTCATCCTCAGACTCGTCAAGTTCTACCATATTCAGAATCGGGACAACTCGTCTCAATTCTTCGAGTTTCTCTATGAACTCGACGAGTTCCTCTGTCCGTTTAGGCCATCTTAACGGATTAAGCCCCTACACTTTAGATCTAAGCTTCTTGTTTCTCATACACACTGAAAACGTCCTTTTAAGGGTAAAGTTTCCAACTTTACCTGTTAATACCCTCTTTTGACGGGTTTGGCGCAAACCCTAACTCTCTAGAACATAGATCTTGGTCCACAAGACATCCATACTCAAAACTAAAGCATATACACAGAGATCTTGGCCTTAGACATCATTTGAACACGTAAAGCTTCTGCCTTTTCCTCCATGCATGGCCTTTTGGGGCTTAAAAGGCCAAGATGACATCTTAGAGCTTGCATGGGGGATCCAATGGCATAAAGTTTGCACGTTTATGCCATGAAAGCCCTCTAAATCCCATCTCTGAAGGTATACTCAATTGGGATGTCCATACCCCAAGGATCAAATAAAGGAAAATAAGGAGATCTAACAAACTACTAAGCAAGTTAGTGAGTTGATTACCAAAAAATGATGAGGATGAAAGGAAGTATCTGGATCTACTATCTTCTCCTTGAATCCTCAAGCTTCTCCTTTTCTTCAAAAGCTTCAAAATACACAACGTTCACTCAAAAATGGCTCATAAGCTCACAAATGTGTTAGGGTTTCTGAAAGGTAAAATAACATAAATGCCCTACGAAGTTTCTAGGGTTGGTCCATTTAGTACCTAAAGTATTCTTGTTGACTTATGAGGACATAAACTCATTTTTGTTGGGTCTATTAGATCCTTTTGGAAGAATTGAAGGGGTAAACCGGTTACCCATTGCCAGATAAGCATTTCTTATGACCCCAATTCCATTAGCATAATAAATCCTCTTCTCTTTCAACCCCCATTTTTAATTGATTCTCATTGATTCTTTATCCAAACAACTCACAACGATCTTTCCCAAATGGCTGCCATTGTAGACCTAATCGACTACTACGAATGGCATCAAATGGTCGTTATTTATATCGACGATGATCGTGGGAGAAATGGAATAGCTTCATTAGCTGATTAATTACCAGGTAAGCGGTGTAAAATATACCATAAATCCCCCATTAAACCCGAAACGACCCATGAAAAAATACAAGACGTTTTGCATTAAATCGCGTTGATCAAATCAAGGGTTGTTGTGGTTCACACTTATGCTGATTTGGGATTAGGTATCCTTGAAATGACAATTAGGGTTAGGTTTCCTACTAACCCTAATTGTCATTTCAGTTTTTGTTTTAGGTACTTCGAGTTTAAAGGAAAGGAGTCAGCTTGATCGCAATGCATCACACTATGGTTTTCCGCACATGAGATTTTTGGGATTACACTCTGATATTGGTTTATGATAACATGTTTGATTATTTCCACTTTGGTTTTGACATGACATGATATTACAAATGTTTTATTACGCTGTTGGTTTTATATAATTATGTATTTAAAAACAAAATTTTTGGCCTTGAAATTTGGGATGTTACAAGTTGGTATGAAAGCTTTGGTTTGAGTGATTCAAACATACTTCCGGGTGTGTCTGAACTCAAACTAAGGGCTTGGTATGAAAATTTTCAAAATTAAAACCATATTATAGAAAGGTGTTTGAAAAGAATCTGAAAAAAGAAAGGAACTTTGAGAAGAACAAAGTGTGTGATGCGTGCAATCAGCCGAGCTCAAGTAAGTTTTCCCCAAGATACCCATACATGTTATGTTATGGTATGATATGATATGATTATGAGAATTGCATGCTAGATTAGGGCTAAGGATCTAGGAGGATGCCTTATATGCCTATTGTATGTGCTTATAGACTTGCATGCTAGTACTGATCAGTCAGTGATAGGATAACATGTTTAGGTTATGCCTGATTGTATGAGCCTTTGAATTGTATGTACAGATTCCTGATTAGAGGATAGAATGATCTGATTTGATATTGATGGTCAAATTTTCCATTGTCTGAATGTTGCTTGCTTTGTGCTTTGTGGAGTCTTAGTAATGTGAGTTAGCTATCAAGTGAATGTGCTAAGTCACAAGTGGCACAGGCTGGATAATCTCAGAGTGATAGATTTGACCCAATTGTGCAGCTCTCGTTTGAGTCTAACTGTTATAGGGATGAGTCTGTTACTTGAAGGATTATCTGATCTCTGTTGCATGTGGTTATATTCATGTGGTAGCTAGTGGACATTACTGGGAATCTTTCAGCAGCTAAGGACTGGGTGAGTTCGGGAACCTAGGGAAACCTGGGATATATTTCAGTGAGTTAGTAGTGAGGCTCAGTTAGACTTGGGTGTACCAGTTGAGGAAGTGATTTGGAGGATCTGGGAGGATTGTTAAGGAAAGTATGGATAGGTGTGGAAGGTAGTATTGGGCCCGTACTAATGAAAGCACATGATCCATACTCGAATCAACAAGAGTCTTGGAGAATCTAAGAAGCTTCAGGGAAGAGTTTTTGACCCAATGATGTTCCAGTTGTTGCAGCTTATCCATTGGCAAGCGAGCTAGTGAGCGTGACAGGGTGTTAGACCCTGAAGGATATGATTTCCAATAATTGCAGATGCGGGATCGATTTGCGAGCACCCTAAAAAGAGAGGTGTGTGCCAGGTGCATATAGTAGGGGTCTCGGGAAAAGACCCCTGATTTCTGATCATCGGGTGAAAGGTCAGCAGGGTTGGAGTCAGTGCAACATGTACGAGAAGGTGCACGAGGGAGTTTGTCACTCCTAGGGTTTAGGCTGCTACTAGTTGGATGTTGGGAATATGTATCGCTTTGGAATTATGAGTGAGTTGGATAAGTCAGACCTCGGGTCGGTTTTCCTGCTAGTGTTTGGGTTATCAAGGATTAGATATGACATCCTGCATGCCGAAAGGTCCTTGATGAACCCAAAGAGGGATGCATCTTGCGGAGTGGGTTCCGCGCATACCGTTATCATTTCAGATCTTTGTCGGGATCTATGCAGGAGTATTATTTAGAGGATACTCGATCAGGGTTGGAGTGATCGTCCTCCAATGAAGTTAGCATTAAGAGGTTCTATCACTATGCAGGTATGGTCGGTAATTGTTTATGGATGAACATTGGAGTTCAAGGCACTACCGTTGCTAGGACAGAACTGGTGACAGGAAGAGGGTAGTGTCAGTCGCAGGTGTTAGATGCATAAGTGGTTGGTTATTGGATGTTCAAGAAAATTGTGTTTTCGCATGGTCCGTGTTCGGTTAGAGTTCAGTGGTACTGCAAGATTGGGAGAGGGAACGAGGATTCGTCAGCTAGAGTGAAGATTAAGGTCTTCAACTGACAGAGTGTTAGTTGGATTGAGGTATCAGACTGGATCAAATTTTAAGAGTACTCATCGAAATTTCCGAGGATGGGAGATCTCAAGGTTTAATCGGCGATTAAACCCCAACATTGGCAGGCACAGGTTGTCATCAGTGGGATATTAGAAGGCGAGAAGGATTGGGAATCCTTCAATTCTCATGTGATGTGAAGACTTAGTCGAACCTAAGTTGGGGAGAGACTTTTTATAAAGTTCTCCAACTGTGAGTTCTGGTTGCGCAAGGTGCAATCTCTTGACCACCTTGTCAACCAGAAGGATATTCTAGTTGATTCGGTCAAGATAGAGGCCATGATGTAGTGGGAGATTCTGAGGTCTCCATCTGAGATTCAGAATTTCCAGGGTATAGCGGGTTATTACCAAAGATTTATACGGGACTTCTCCGAGATTGAGGTTCCTTTGACCCGACTGACCAAGAAGTCGGTGACCTTTTGTTGGGGGCTTGAGCAGCAGGCAGCCTTTGAAACTCTCAGACAGCGGTTGTGTGAGACACCGATTCTTATCCTGCCAGAGGGTGTAGATGATTTTGTGGTTTATGGTGACGCTTTGGTCACGGGCATGGGTACGTGTCACACCCCCGAACCAGGCGGCGGAAACGTTCGGGAGCTGTCGTGACTCAATTGAATACCATAACATTGAATATATATGAAACGTAACAACATTCGTCACCATGCATTAATATAATACAACCAATAAAGTTTACATGAAGTACATTGTTTAAACATTACATTCCAAAAATAAATTGTTCGGTTCGTTAATAAGTAAACTGCAAGCCATCACTGAGTACATTTTCCTTGAATTCACTGGTTACCTGAGAATACAAGTATTTTGAAAAACGTCAACATGTGAAATGTTGGTGAGTTCATAAGCGGTATATGAAAAACCATGTTTCGTATCGTTTGAAAACCACCAGAAAATCCGACATTTTCTGAAAAGAAAAGCTTTTGAAAACGTTTGTGAAGATCCATAGGTATACTTGTTTGTTTCTATACTTGTAAAAATTGTTCATTAAAGTTGTATACATTTCGAATCTGTATGTATTGAAAAACCCTAGGAAAACCCAATGTTTTCCTAATTCTTTGAATTCCATGAAGTTACATTGAAACCATTGCAAAGCGTGTAGTATCAATCCCAGGCGACGTTGGATTATTTTTGAGCATGATTAATTGCTACAAACACGCGTTACACAAACGACCAGTTTATAGCTATACTAACGATCCCGTAGGCGTCGTCCGTACTAATCACGTTATCCAACCGCCCTGACTACGTGTAATCCCACATCCGAAGTGAAAGAGGACACAAAGACCCCGATGACTCCATTAACCGGTTGGAGAAAAAAAAATGTACGAGGGGTCCCTGACCCGCCTCGCATGAAATATCGAATTTACTAGCATTACCAAAGGACCCTTGGGGACCAATAGTATACAAGCCATTGAAAGTCCTTTTACGTTGTGTTAGATCGGTAAAACCCAACACTTCGTAAGGTAGAGGTCTTCGGGCCTTAAGATCAGGTCATTGGGCTAGCTAGGCACAACAAACAAGATTTTACACTTTTGGGGCCCAAAGATGGTGCGTAGACGTCTGTGCACACTCGCATGTATATTGAATTCCCAAACGTTACTTGTATGAATCTTGGTATCGTCGTGTAGTTTCGGATTTTTATTGGTTCGAGACCGAACAAATTCGTTTAACAACGACTTTTGGTCTTGTTGTGTATTGTATTTCGTCGATAGTCGCGGTGCCATTATTTGATCAATTTGCGTGTATTGAATTAGCCTTGAAAGTTTTCTGTTTTCAACCCCTCATTGTTTGTAAAATTTACTTTTTCAACCCTTTAATTAAATAACTTTCCGGTTTGGTCCTTAAATCATTTTTCTTGACATTTTAACAGCAAAAATTATTGAAATTAATATTTTTCAGCATATTTTTCATTGAAAACCGTTTAAGTCCCTGAAAATGCAGTTTTCTCGGTTATAACCCCTCTTTTTCGCAACTTTGACAATTTTGGCCCAAATTGTAAAATTTTTGCAACTTTGGTCCTTTTTAAATTTAAAAAGCATTTTAAACCTTTGAAAAGGACTTGGAACACTAATAGTCCACTGTTTTACAGAAAAACATAGTTTTGGCCCTCCAAAACAGAAAATTTCGCATAATGGGCCCTATTGGGCTGAAAATGTCATTTTTAGCCCATTAAGCTTGAAATTTATGTTTTTAATCCTCCAACAAGTATATTTGCAGAAAATACATTATGGAAACTGTTTTGACTCATCTCCCCCATCAGATTTCGAAATATTTCAATTTGGGCCCTTTAACTTCATATTTTTAGCATTTTATGTCCAAAAATTGGGTTTTTAGCCCAAAGAAAATGTTACTAAGCCATTTAGCTATTTTTCTTGGATCACTTTGTATGTAGGAATATACTTGATGCTAGTATCATTTATCATAAAGTATATCTCGGTTTTGAGGGGTTTTATGGCTAGATCCAACATTATAACACACAAAAACACACATATAAGCATGGAAATCATACAAGGCATACAAAACACATATAGATCTACACTTTCACTTGTATTCCCCCCCCCCCACAAAACTCATAAAAACAGAAAATAGGGGGTATGAAGCTCACCTTGGGTGTGGTTTCGGTTTTGGAGAGAAGATGGAAGAAAAATGAAGTGATTTTCGGCTCTAGCACCTTTCCTTGGTAGATCTCGGGTTTGGTGACTTCTAAGGTGCATGATCACAAGTTGGAATAGATTTAGAAGAGGTTTTTGATGGAATGAAGTAGCTAGATCATGGATATAAGTAAAAACTTGTTGGGTTTTGAGCATTCTAACACTTCCTAAGTGTACATGCAACCCTAAATACCTTGGATCTATGTTTTCTCTATTATACATGCAAATAAGAACTTCCAAGGTATTATTCTAATCTAGCATACAAAACAATAACTATAGCAAGATAGAATACATACCTCTTTGGTGTAGACAATCTTCATGTAGCTTGAGTGCCTAGTGCCCCAAGTGTGACACCTCAAATGGAATCACAATCATCAAAACACTTGGAATGACTTGAGAGAATTCTACACTCTTCAAAATCGGCTAGCCCTTTCTTCACTATCTCTAGTGGCCGATTTTTCCTCAATAATAAGATGCTTATATAGTTACACAATTAGGGTAAACTCTTAATTGTCATGGCTTTCCATTTCCTTGGATCCATGGGTACAAATACACCATGGAGCATCCATGGACCATCCTATGGGTTTTAGCCCAACTTGATTATCCACGGAGCATTAGCCCACTATACAAGTATGGATGATTTACACAATCAACCCATATATTTAATTAGTCTTCTTTTGATCACTTAATTAATCCTAGATTAATTCTTGATCAATACTAATTAAATAATCTTATTATTCTTATTATTAATATACTAGAACTTATAATATATTAATAACCATAAGTGTCTTATTTCTCTCATTCAAGTGCATGATGGTATGCAACCCAAATGGACCATGCCGGGTCGGGTCAAGTCTTACCAAATATAGTTATGGACTTAGACATTAATCCAACAAAACTTACCTAAGATGATGATTAACTTGAAAGATCCTCTTGAAAGCTTCCTAAATTTCGAGATTTTTGAGTGGAGAGGGAGGAGTGTTCTTGAGGGAGTTTGAGAGATTTTTGTGAATGTGTGTGTGTTTGCATATGGCCGAGAGCAAGAGAGAGAGGAAGAAGAAGTGATCTTTGAGGTGATGTTTGCATGGAGGTATGAGTTTCTTGCATGGAAGTCCTTTGGTTAATAGTTAGGTGGCAAGCAAATAGTCAACTCTTCCATTTCTTCTTGGACTTGGGCCTTGGGCCGAGAGTTTGGAAGGGAAAAGGAAAAATTTGGGCTTTTTGCCCTAAGCCCAATATTAGAGTTTGTTTGGGTATGTTTTAAGCCTAAAAGAATGTGGTAGGATTTTTACATTTTTGTTGGACTAGTTTAGGTTATTCATGGATCAAAGCTTTTAATTCATTTCATTCTAGGCCCATCATGGCCCAAAATGTTGAAATAAATTAGTATGGGTCCAATTATGGCCCAATTAGGGTCCTAAGCCCATGATAGTCAAATTGGAAGCTTATTGGTCCATTTGGGCCCAATAAGGAAGTCCTAGTCCAAAAATGGACTTAAACAAGGACTTCTAGGGTTTCCAATTGCTTGATGACTATTTGTAGTACTTGTATGATGTATTTGATTGAAGTTTTTGATGTCATAATCATATGCGTCACACATGTTCTTAAGTTTTTGATTCACATTAACTTGAGTGTATAGATTACATGACACAAAATTTCCAGTTGTGACAGTACGGTACTAATACAATGGGGTCACGTGATAACAGGTTTTGGGAACCAGATTTGAGTTCCAGTTAGGACCCAAGTTCAGTTTTGTGTTAGGTCGAGTGCGTGTTCGACCCAGTATGGAAAGTGTTGTAAGACTACGGGGGTAGCCGTAGCATTCACTAGCAGTCAGATAGTTTGGAAAGAGTTGTAAGACTACGGGGGTAGCCGTAGCATTCACTAGCAGTCAGTTATCATGGGAAGTGTTGTAAGACTATGGGGGTAGCCGTAGCATTCACTAGTAGTCAGATAGTTTGGAAAGAGTTGTAAGACTACGGTGGTAGCCATAACATTCACTAGCAGTCAGTTATCATGGGAAGTGTTGTAAGACTACAGGGGTAGCCGTAGCATTCACTAGCAGCAGATCGTGTGAGGGGTGTTGTGAGTCTGCGGGTGTAGCCGTAGCATTCACCAGGTTGGCAGATAGTACTAGAGTGTTGTAAGTCTGTGGGTGTAGCCGTAGCATTCACTAGCATCTAGATAGTGATAGAATGTTGTAAGTCTGCGGGTGTAGCCGTAGCATTCACTAGGTTGGTAGATGGCATGAGCGTGTTGTTAGAACGCGAAAGGAACAATAGTACCCACCAATTCGGGTGCGGCGGTGAGGATATGGAAATCCCCATATTGGATTTCAGTATTACCCAGATGGATTAGATCTGGTTGAGCTAGTGATAAGACTGTAGCAACGCCACTACAGTTGTGAGATCAGGGATGTAATGGACTTCGTAAGGGCGTTGGTGATGTAAGGCTACCATTGGTTAGGTCGCGACCACTTTTATTCTTGGATTGGATGATGACAAGATGCGATGCATGGATCTGATCAGTTAGATCATAAAGTCGTTAGAGTCACAGTGGCATGATAACTAGTGGCAACTAGTTCCAGAGAAGGATTTCGTTCAGAAGTCGTGTGATGTGACTAAGTAGGAAGTCCTTTGGCTTCGCAGTCGGGTGGAAACCCAGTATTTCAGAGGATTGGCAAGCGAATTATGACCCAGGAGGTCTTGGTAGCTTTTGGTAAGCAACTATGTAGCAGCATATGCTACTTCAGGCAGTTCAGTGTTCGGGCAGTTTCAGTGTTTGGGCAGTCTTAGCATTTGTGTTTCAGGATTGCAAGTATGGACGGAATAGCTGGTTGACTGGGAAGTGACAAGTCACTCCCAACGGGATTAGCAGAGCCTTGACCAAGAATAAGTGATCTGCAGGGATAATAAGTTCTGTGAACCTGTTTTATAGTGGGAACCATGAACTATCAGAAGTTGATTAGACAGTTGAGGGACAAACAGACTGGACTCATCGATAATGATTCAGTATGAGTGGTCTATTAGGGGATCAGACCACCTCGAGATAGTAGATTCAGACGAAATAGATGTGATCCTGTTACGAGGAATTCGTCCATATGAGGATATTAGGGCTTTGTGAAGAATTGGTCACAGCTACCCCGGGAAGGCTAGGGTGTGCCCAGAATGGTGACCATGATACTAGAGAGGTTGGGCAAGTAAGGAATGGTAAGAAATGATTTCAAGGAGCAAATCTAAATTAAGTGGGGGAGAGTTGTAACACCCGTTTATTTATTAAGATAAATAAATAAATTAAAGAACGAATAGTAGCCCTAAAATAAATAATTGAAAGTTTAGAGGGTTAAATGTTAAATTCAGACTTAGTTTGTAAAGAGGGTTGAAGGTCGGGGATAAAAAGGTAATTGTTGGATTTGCTTTGCAAAATATTCTCAAGTAGAGGGCTATTTGGTACGTTTTGGACCCAAAATGAAAGGAAATTATGGAGTTAGGGGCTAAAGGGTAAATATGGGATTTAATTTGAAGAAAAAGGAAGGGGGAGGGACTGATATTGTCGTTATGGCACAATCTTTTAAGGGATCGGCTATATAGTTTAATGGAAACCCTAACCCTAACATTCTTTGAAGAGCCGTCACCCTCTCCACCTTCAATCTTTGACAGCCACCTTCTAGCCTCCGTGACGCTGTTGTGCCCTCCGGAGATGTTTCCCCGACGAGTGCCGACGAACTCGAGGAACGCTGAAGAATCGATCGTCTGCCTCCAAGCCTCGCTGGAATAAATGAAGCTTCAACCGCCACCTCCCTCGTTTCCTGTTGCACCGCCGCTGTGCCACCCCATTGAAGATGAAGACCCCATATCTGATGTCGTGGCAACGAGGAATCGGAAGAAACCCCCCTGTGGGGCATCATTGTCGCCGTTGCAGATCCGGTGGACTTCGCCACTCCGCCATAGTGCTTCCGTCCAAATGACAGATAACCGCTGCCTCCTTTCCGTATTCTTCCTCTCCTTCTCCGTTTCTGCCCGGTGCTGTGACCCTGTTGGGGTTCCGATGAGCATTCTGCCGTTGTTTCCGTTTGAGTGCTTCACGCCACCGCATGGGTGGCCGGGGCTGGTGCGTACTCGGAGATGGATATGCATGTTTTGGTGTGTTATTCGTGTTTCTTGTTGTGTTATGGGTTGCATGTGTTATGACTCGCCGGACGATCGAGGATAGCCACCACCACCACCGTGAGGTGGTGGTTGCCACCATCTGCCGCCGCCGGCCACCACAAGGTGGCTGCATGTGTGTTATTTTAGTGTAGTGGGTGTGTGTTTTTATTTCATGGGTTCATTGTAAAATGTAAAAAAAATTGGAATAATGAAAGGAAAAATCAAAACCACCACCGTGAGGTGGTGGCTGCCGCCACCGGACGCCGTGTCGGGTGGCGGTTTGCCTTGTCTCGATTGTGTTGATTCGTTGTGGGGTTTGAAACCCTTATGGGACTAAGGAAGCCCTAATGGTCCCAATAAGATTTAATGGGCTTAATAAAACCTTAATGGACCCTAATGAAACCTTAATGGGCTTAATAATATTCTAGTGGGCTTAATAGGCCCAATAAAGCCCTAATTGATCTAAAAGCCCAACAAATTAATTAATGGGCTAGTATTGGGTTGGAGACCCTAATTTGGATTGGAAAACCCTAATGCCTTGAAACCCTAATTTTGGAGAATTAATCAGGACACACGAAAATTATTTAATAACTTGAGATATTAAATAATAATCATTGGCAAAGATTAATCTAAACGATATTAGACTTAATGGATTAAAGTCCTTAGAAGATTAAGTCCTTAATGGGTTAAGTAGGAAACCTAACCCTAATTGTCATTTTATGTGAAACCCTAATCTCATTTGGGTTTATTATTGGGCCTCTTATTGGGCCTTGATGATCGGGTTATTAATGGGCAATCCAAAGTCAAGCAATTAGACTAGAATAAGTTAGTGGGCCAAGGGTAAGGCCCATGTAAGGGGCTTGGGCCCAATTTGGAAAATTGGGCCATAGATGGGCCATAGTTTGGGCCTTAATGAGTACATGATGTTGGGCCTCAGAATGAGACCATGTATAGGCCTAGGCCCAATTTGGAAAATTGGGCCATGTGTTGGGCTTTGATTCCTAATTGGCTTTGGGCCTACGGATTGGGCGTTAGGGCTTGAATAAGCCAAGCGAGGGGTAATGTAGTAATTACCCAAAGAGTGTACGTATGGTTATGTATTGAGATCCAGTTATTAATTGGGTGTTATTTTGGTGTTGACAGTTCGGGAATCTGTCAGCCAGCAGTTAGGGTTGAGTCTGCGGGACTTCAGCAAGTGTGGGATTGTGTCTTCGGGACTTCAGCTGTGTGAGGTGAGTTACCTTCCAGTAGCGGTGGGTCTACGACCATAATGCCGACCCACCAGTAGGAGTTGTATGTTAGATGATTGTCTTGGTGATATCATCTAGGTTTGCTACTACATGATATGTTATATGCTGGCATGATATGTATATGTGATAGTAGTAGAGTTCGGTTGATAGGACCGAAGGGTAGGTCAGATACCCCAGATATGTCTGACATTATGTGATGATATGTTTATATGCTGGCATGATATATTATATGTGATAGTGGTAGTAGGAGGGGAATAGTCCCCAAGTATGGTCGTTAGGACCAAAGGGTAGATCGGATACCCCAGATATGTCTGATAATATGTTATGTTATGATATATGTGATAGCAGCAGTAGGGGGTGAAATAGTCCCCGAGAATCGGTTGTTAGGACCGATGGGTAGTCAGCACCCCAGGACGGCTTGACACGGGTAGGTCGGCACCCCATAATGGTCGTACCGGGTAGGTCGGGCACCCCAGAATTGCCCGACAGTATGTATGCATGTGATTGTATGGTATGTGGTATGATGGGGGAACTCACTAAGCTTTGTGCTTACGGTTTTCAGTTTTGGTTTCAGGTTCTTCGGGTTTAAAGGAAAGGAGCCGGTTTGATCGTAGCACATCACACTATGGTTTTCCGCACATGAGATCTTTGGGATTACACTCTGATATTGGTTTATGATAAAATGTTTGATTATTTCCACTTTGGTTTTGACATGACATGATATTACAGATGTTTTATTACGTTGTTGGTTTTATATAATAATGTATTTAAAAACAAAATTTTTGGCCTTGAAATTTGGGATGTTACAGTGCGCCACCCAATCATGGCCGCTACCTCACTGCGGAATGCACTCAGTCTCTCATCTAAAAGCTCCAATATACCCTTCTTTATCGTATCGAAGCTCACAAGATTCTGGTCTAAAATGATGCGTGTGGCCTCATATGAGATAAAATCTCTCGTCTGCTCGTCTAAATGGCCGGCTCCAGATCCCGAGCTTGATCCCTCACCAGCGTCCGAAGTGCCAACTGGTCTAGTGCGTAGCGTCACCATATTGAAAATACATCATAACAAACATCAGAATACTCATCATACATCAAGGGATCATACACACTACAAGTTCCTAGGATTCATCTCAGCCTTCATTGATTCGAGTATGGGTCCTCTGCTTTCAGTAGTACGACCCCATACTACCTTCCATATCTATCCGTACTTTCCTCAAGAATTGGCTTGACTCGACAAAGTCCCTTCTACTGCTACTGCTTCACGCGCTAATCTCATCCTAGGCTTGCCCTAGGGTAACCACCAACCCACTCTCCGCCATCAGCTGCATAAGAAGTCCTTGATATCTCCCCATAACTAGCTCGTCAATACCATTACATATCACTAAGACTAGATAATTCTTTGAATGAGAGGTTCTACCCTACAATGGTTGGACTCAAACAAGAGCTGCGAAATAGAGCTAATCCTAGCATTCTAAAATTATTTAGTCCTCGTAATATGTAAGTTAACATATTCGTTTACTAGTTAGTTAAAGATAACTAGAACTCCTAAAAGCACAAAAAGAAGCATTCGAGCATTGAGTAAACATAATCAAGCATGTCCCAATCAGACCATCATATCACTGACTAATTTATAGTGGCATGAAACATGCAATTCATAAAATTGATACACATATAACAGGCACATAAGGCATCCTTCCTAGTTCCTTAGTCCTAATCTAGAATGCAGTTCTCATAAACATATCATAACATAAACTTGTATGGGTAATTTGGTAGTACTTACTTGAGCTTGGCTGATTGCATGCACCACACCCTTTTTCTCTTTTCAAAATTCATTTTCTCTTTTCGAATTTGTTTCTATAAAAATGATTTTCTTTTGAAAAATTTCAAACCAAGTCCTCAGTTTGAGTTCAAACACACCCAAGTGTGTGACCGAATCCCTCAAACCAAGACTCTAATACCAACTTGAAACACACGAAAAATACAGTCCAAAAAGTTCCGTTTTAAATTATTAAATAAACCATAATAAACCAAAAAAACTCATAAAACATAAGTGATAATAACACAAAACATCATGTCAATATACCAAATCAAATCACATGTCCAAATATTAGAGTAAATCATCCTAGGCTAAACGTTGTGGTGTGTGTAATGCAGTCATCCCGAGCTCTCCCTTTGCTACCAGAAGTACCTGAAATCAAAACTAAAAATTGTAAGCACGAAGCTTAGTGACTCTCTCCAAACTACCACGTACCATACACGTGACACATAACGTGCAACTAGGAGATACGGGCCTCACCCACACTCAAGGAGATACGGGCGCCCGCCCACAATCGGCTAATTATGAGATATGGGCCTCGCCCACACGCAGCTATCCATGAGCTATGGGCCCACACTCAGCATGATAGGAGGTACGGGCCTCGCCCACACTCCTTTATCTGTAGGATATGGGTCCCCGCCTACACCCGACTAACTAAACATACATACGAGTATCACATAGACAAGAAGTATACGATATTCTACCAATTCATAATCATACTCAGATAATACTAAGATATGGGCCCTGCCCACACTTATCTACTAATCATAAACCAGTATAAGATACGAGCCCTGCCCACACTTAGCTACTCATCATAAACAAGTCTAAGATAGGGGCCCTGTCCATAGTTAGCTACTAATCATAAACAAGTTCTAAGATATGGGCCATGCCCAAACTTAGCTACTAATGATCATACATCATCTACACAGGCTGATATTCCTTTGATCTGTTCCTACTGAAGGAAACTCACCTCGTAAAGCTGTGTGTGAAATCTCATGGCGAGAAATCTCTGATGGTTGCTCCAACGACTCCTCGGCTATCATTAACACATAAACTCTTTGTCAAAATCCAATAATCCTTCCTAGGGTAAAATGACCATTTTACCCCTGATCAAAGTAAACATTCTGGTCAAAGTCAATGTTTTGGATTGACTCAACTCGCCGAGTTCCATAAATCAAACCCTAAAATCGCGATCCAGCGTGTCGAGTCATCCTCCTGACTCGCCGAGTTCCATGGCTACTCATAGTCGCGATTAAGCGAGGCAAATCATCGAGTCATCCTCAGACTCGTCAAGTTCTACCATATTCAGAATCGAGACAACTCGTCTCAATTCTTCGACTTTCTCTATGAACTCGACGAGTTCCTCTGTCCGTTTAGGCCATCTTAACGGATTAAGCCCCTACACTTCAGATCTAAGCTTCTTGTTTCTCATACACACTGAAAACGTCCTTTTAAGGGTAAAGTTTCCAACTTTACCTGTTAATACCCTCTTTTGACGGGTTTGGCGCAAACCCTAACTCTCTAGAACATAGATCTTGGTCCACAAGACATCCATACTTAAAACTAAAGCATATACACAGAGATCTTGGCCTTAGACATCATTTGAACACGTAAATCTTCTGCCTTTTCCTCCATGCATGGCCTTTTGGGGCTTAAAAGGCCAAGATGACATCTTAGAGCTTGCATGGGGGATCCAATGGCATAAAGTTTGCACGTTTATGCCATGAAAGCCCTCTAAATCCCATCTCTGAAGGTATACTCAATTGGGATGTCCATACCCCAAGGATCAAATAAAGGAAAATAAGGAGATCTAACAAACTACTAAGCAAGTTAGTGAGTTGATTACCAAAAAATGATGAGGATGAAAGGAAGTATCTGGATCTACTATCTTCTCCTTGAATCCTCAAGCTTCTCCTTTTCTTCAAAAGCTTCAAAATACACAACGTTCACTCAAAAATGGCTCATAAGCTCACAAATGCGTTAGGTTTTCTGAAAGGTAAAATAACATAAATGCCCTACGAAGTTTCTAGGGTTGGTCCATTTAGTACCTAAAGTATTCTCGTTGACTTATGAGGACATAAACTCATTTTTGTTGGGTCTATTAGATCCTTTTGGAAGAATTGAAGGGGTAAACCGGTTACCCATTGCCAGATAAGCATTTCTTATGACCCCAATTCCATTAGCATAATAAATCCTCTTCCCTTTCAACCCCCATTTTTAATTGATTCTCATTGATTCTTTATCCAAACAACTCACAACGATCTTTCCCAAATGGCTGCCATTGCAGACCTAATCGACTACTACGAATGGCATCAAATGGTCGTTATTTATATCGACGATGATCGTGGGAGAAATGGAATAGCTTCATTAGCTGATTAATTACCAGGTAAGCGGTGTAAAATATACCATAAATCCCCCATTAAACCCGAAACGACCCATGAAAAATACAAGATGTTTTGCATTAAATCGCGTTGATCAAATCAAGGGTTGTTGTGGTTCACACTTATGCTGATTTGGGATTAGGTATCCTTGATATCGCTCAAAATTTAGAGATGTTGGATAGTGGGTATGTTTGGATTGAAACCGATTGGGTTTCCACCGCCATTGACATAAGCTCACCACTCCCGCAGAAATCGATTGTCGCTATCCAAGGCGTTATTACATTACAAACGTATATAAAAGACTCCAAAATTAAAAGGAACCTTGTTTCCAAATGGAAAAACTCGACAGAATGGGTTTGAGTGCGTATTCTTCGTATGCATACAACACTAATTGGTTGATTGCTCGTGTTCTTGAAGCTTTCTTTGATAATGGCAGAAACGATTCGTTTTCGAAATCCCCCAAAATGGGCAGATTCCTACAAAAAGCCTCAAGGATGGGTTTTCCTGGGAATCAATTGAAAATCGGGGTTCCAATTCGAGTCAGGAGAGGATGTTGGGTTTGTGTTTGGATACAGTAATAAATAAATTGTCAAAAAGTATGTTTGACTTTCCAATGACTGTTGTGGTAAAAATAGATTTGACAGTGAAACCGACTAAAATAAGTTAGGGTGACTAAAAAGACAGGTTGCTTCATACCTTGTACCCTTATAAAGTAATGTAAATACTTTAGGGACTAAATAGACCAACCCTAGAAACTTTGTAGGACATTTATGTCATTTTCCCATTTCTGAAACTAGGGTTTGCGACTTAGAGGCTGGAAATGACGCCAACAAGTGGGGATTAGGATGCTTAAATAGGGTGCAAAACCCCGAAATTAGGGTTTCATCCTGGCAGCCCTGCTCGTTGAGTCAAGGCTCTCAACTCGTCGAGTAGGTGACTTAAAATCCAATGTAAAATCTTCTTCCTACTCGACGAGTTTGGGGCTACCAACTCGTCGAGTTGCTATACAAATTGAATAAATTATGATTAAATGTGTACCAGGAACCAAGCATTACATTCGAGTTCCTCTATGGACTCGACGAGTTCTCCAGTTTGTTGAGCCATCTTAATAGATTAAGCTCTTATCCTTCAGATCTTAGCCCCATACTTCATCTACATACTGAAAATTCCCTTTTAGGGGTAAAGTTTCCAACTTTACCCGTTAATAGCCCTACTTAATAGGTTTAGCTCAAACCCGAATTCTTTAAGACCTAGATCTTGATCCAAAAGCCATAATACTTCAAACTAAAGCAAAAAAAATGAGGTCTAGACCCTAGACATCATATGAACACGTAAAGCCCTGACTTTCCCTCCATGCATGGCCTTTTGGAGCTTAAAAGGCCAAAATGACACCTTAAAGCTTGCATGGGGCTTTAATGGCCATAAGTTTGAACCTTTATGCCATTAAAGCCCTCCATCATTCCAGATCTGATGATATACTCACTTGGGACGTCCCTTTCCCAAGGACCATGCTACTTGGACCAAAAACTCAATAAAAGTGAAGATGAAGAGATCTAAGCATACTATAGACAAGATAGGAGCTTTATACCTCTGATGAACTAGAAAAGAAGCTAGAATTCTAGATTTACTCTTCTCCAACACTTCCTTGCTCCTTCTTCAAGTCTCTTCTTCTTCAAAACCTCAAGAATGCACCAAAAATGGCTCAAAATCTCAAAAGTGTATTAGGGTTTTGTGGCTAGGGTTTGGGACGATGGAAGCTGCAAATGAGGCCAACCTATGGGGGTTAAGGTGTTTAAATAAGGTGCTAAACCCTAAAAATTAGGGTTTAACTGTCACACCCCAAAACCGGAACGACGGAACGTTCGGGGGTGGAGGACGTCATGTCAAGTATCACGAGATATGTATATGGTAAGCAAGTAATGAACAACCATTTCATTTAGAAAGAAAGTGTTTACAATGTGTGTGTTCACAAAACATAGAAGTCATAAACAAATAACAAAACAAGACTTGAAGCTATAATGCTCCATCTTCTGAATTCCCAACACGAGCACCTGTCTAATAGTCTCCTGAGAATACAAGTTATTTGAAAGAGTTGATCAGCAATTAAGCTGGTGAGTTCATAAGATTTTAGTGATGTGAGTAAGCTGCAAATTGTGGTTGAAAATGTATATGCACAAGTGATGTAAGTTGTAAGTTCTGTTTTGAAATGTTCGCCTGTTCCTCTAGAAAATCCTATATTTCCTACTTTAATGGAAGTTAAGTAAAATGACACTACAAGCCTTTCTATGCGTACTAAGTGGGTACAAGTTATATATACTTAGAGTAAATAAACAATCGATTGTGCGCATCTGCTCTATACTCACAACCCAATGGGGAACAGCAAGTAAGGTGGATAGCACACATTCCATTGGTTGTTAGATCGTTGTCATATATAATCTTGGTGTATTCACTTGTTACTCATGGAGTTATTCGTAATGGTTCCTTAATATCTAATGGAGAGTTCTTTTAAGAAAACCTATATTTCTTATAGTAAAATAATGACTACGGTGATTACTTTTATAATAGCTTTGTTTATACTGCTATATACAATCTGATATCGGGTAGATAGTTAATTGGGGGAATATGCCCTAAGCCCACATCCAACGGGAACACGACGTCGGGGGAAAACGCACATTTAGCTATCTATTGGATATTAGTTTTATATATAATCATGGCTAGATCTAATGGATTAAGCCCTTTTCTGGGAAATCTCTAGTTTTGTCTACCAAAAATACTGACTTTGATATGTAAGTTTTGTACTAGAATAACTGTGCATTGACTTTGTGTCCTATGACCTGATCCATACCTGGTACCCTTATGATGACTTAATGTATACTAAGCATATATATACATATATATATATATATATATATATATATATATATATATATATATATATATATATATATATAGATTCGGGTAGATAATAGATTGGGTTACCTCAGTGCAAGCCCACATCCAACGGGAACAGGAATTACAGTGAAGAGCACACATCCTATTAGTTGTCGGAATCTACTAGCATATTGATGGGTTTTAGACCTAAGAACTTTTCCTATGTGCACATACAACCCTATAGCTTGGATCTAGGTTTCACTAATTGAACATGCAAAAAATCCAAGACTTTCATGGCTAGATCTAATGTAAACTAACATTCAAAACATATGAAAATAGACCTAGTACAATACCTTGAGTTACTTGCTTGAAAACCTTCTTCTTCTTGGAGCTTAGAGTCACAAATGTCACTCCTCTAATAGCTTAGAAACACCAACTAGCAAGAAGATGATTGGAGAGAGATGAGGAAGAGGGAAATCGGCTCTAGGGTTACTCCAATAGCAAGGTTGGCCGATTTCCTCAACCCTATGGGTCTATTTATACTGTGAGCTCGTAGGGTTTCACCTTAAAACCCAAATTGGATAACTGAGCCTCAAAGCAATCCAAATCCTCTTCTAGATAAGGCCTTGGACGATTTCTAGGTGATCCACATCCCTAAAATCATCCAACCCATATTCATAAGGATTATTAGCTCAAAAAACAACTATCACACATTTGACAGTTTATACCCCTTTATTCAATTAATCTCTTTAAGTCACCAAATTAATTCCTAATTAATTTATGACTTATATTAATCAAAAAATATTATTATTCTTTTAACATATTATTCTTATAATACATTAATAATAATATCTCTTCTCTCTAAATCATCCTATCAAGTTGCTATGGTGAAGGCAACCCAGAAGGACCATGCATAATCGGGTCAAGTACTTACCAAATATAGTTACAGTCTTAGACACTAATCCAACAGTCTCCCACATGGATAAGTCTAGTAACTATAAATGCAAACACAATCCGATTAGCAATCGTAGCTCTCAAAGACGCTGTCAACTCTGATCTTATCAGTAACCTGTCCTTTAGATAAGGGATCATACAGTCCTCTGTTTTGATATAGTACAGACAATATCATGAAACATTGTCATACTTATTGTCCAGGAACTATTTTCTCAATCTTAGATTTATTTGACATAGAACATAATTGAACACAACAATTCAGTCCTGAGCGGGTCAGGCACATAAGTCAAATCAAATCATCGAGCGGCCGTGATATCGCTTTCACCCTCTTAGGATAAAAGTAACAGATAACAATGTGTTTTATGACATCAATTTATTGATGCGATTTCGCATTATCAATGTACAACCAATTAGTAAATAATAAACCATATATCTAGGTTTTAAGACCATATGATATTATCGTCTTGCGATCACTCCAAAGTGATTCCAGCAAGCACGAGTTTATTCCAATGCTCAAAACTTGTTCATAAGCACTCATGAACGTTGCAGAAAACCTTTTGCTATGTCTAATACCATTTAGACAATCTACACACCAATTCATGACAATCTTCATTCATACCTACCTCCAACATATGAACGATTGTGGACAGTTTGAATAATTCGATTATTCTTAATAAACTCAATTATTCTGGAAGTCAAAACATGCAAAGTGAAACAATAGCTAAACAATTAACATAAGACAGTAACTTTACTTATAAACAATACTCTTTTATTTAATCATCAAATGTTAATTACATTTATCTATTTCATCTTTCTAAAACTATCTAATCTAAACTAATATCATCCTTCAGCCCAATACTCCTAACATGCTCCGAGTGCTTAACCCTGCTCAGTCCCTTCGTAAGCGGATCTGCTGGGTTATCTTCTGATGATATCCTCTTAACCACGAGGTATCCTTCTTCTACCCGATGCCTAATAAAGTGATATTTTCTGTCGATATGTTGAGATCTCCCATGATCCCTCGGTGCCTTCTTCAAGGCAACCGCTCCTTCATTATCACAGAAAATTTCCATGGGCTCCTTTATGGCAGGAACAACTCCAAGATCGCCAATGAAGTTCTTCAACCATATTGCCTCCTTTGACGCTTCGCTCGCTGCAATATACCCTGATTCGCATGTTGAATCAGCTACAGTTTCCTGTTTGGAACTTTTCCAAGTTACCGCTCCTCCATTAAGGGTAAATACCCATCCCGACTGCGAACGGTAGTTGTCCCTGTCGATCTGGAAACTGGCGTCACTATACCCTCGCACCTTTAAGTCATCACTCCCTCCGAGGACTAGAAACCATTCCTTGGTCCTCCAACGTTACTTAAGGATGTTCTTGACCGCAATCCAATGCGCTTTACCAGGATTACCTTGATATCTACTGACCATGCTCAAAGCAAAGGCAACATCAGGATGAGTACAAGTCATAGCGTACATGATTGAGCCAACTGCAGAAGCGTAAGGTACTCGGCTCATCTTAGCTATCTCAGCTTCGGTACTCAGACTTTGAGTCTTACTCAACTTGGTATTACTCTGTATCGGTAGTTCTCCCTTCTTTGAGTTCTCCATACTAAAACGTTTCAGTACCTTATCTAAGTAAGTATTCTGACTCAGTCCTATTAGTCTCTTACTTCTTTCTCTCACTATCCTTATTCCCAAAATATAGGAAGCCTCTCCGAGGTCCTTCATAGCGAAGCACTTCCCGAGCCAGGACTTTACCTCTTTCAGATTCGGGACGTCGTTTCCTATGAGTAGTATGTGATCGACATACAAAACGAGAAAGCTAACTATGCTCCCACTGGCTTTGACATATACACATGATTCATCTTCGCTTCGTACAAATCCAAACTCTTTGACTTTCTTATCAAAGCAAAGATTCCATCTGCGAGACGCTTGCTTAAGTCCATAAATGGACTTCTCAAGCTTGCACACTCTATTTGGATGCTTCGGATCGACAAAACCCTCTGGCTGAGCCATGTAAACATCCTCAGCCAACTTCCCATTAAGGAAAGTGGTCTTGACATCCATTTGCCATATCTCATAATCATGAAATGCAGCAATGGCCAACATCACCCTAATAGATTTTATTTTCGCAACTGGTGAGATGGTCTCATCATAGTCAACTCTGGGAGTTTGAGTAAAGCCCTTCCCTACCAATCGCACCTTGTACGTGTGCACATTCCCATCCATGTCCATCTTCTTCTTGAAGTTCCATTTGCACCCAACCATCTTACGTCCGGGCACATTGTCAACCAAATTCTAAACTTGGTTGTCATACATGGACTAAATCTCGCTGTGCATCGCCTCTTTCCATTTTGCAGACTCCGGGCCTGCCATGGCTTCCTTATAGCAATTAGGTTCATCTAGATTTATTAGTGTACTATCACTAATCTACGTTTCCCCTTCAATAGTAATATGAAAACCATACAACTGGGGTTGAACTCTAACTCTTTCGGAATGTCTAAGAGGTAATGACTTGTCAATTGGTTCAACTGGAGTTTCCTCCTCGGGTTGAGCGCCAGCGGTAGAGGTTCCTTCATCACTCGACTCTTGAATCTCTTCAAGATCGATTTGCCTCCCACTGTCTCCTTGGCTTATGAGTTCTCTCTCTCGGAAAACTCCTCTCCTTGCAATGAAGACAACATTGTCACTCGGTCTATAGAAGAGATATCCAAAGGATTTCTGCGGGTAGCCGATAAAAATACATCGCTCACTACGAGGTTCGAGCTTGTCATGAGTTTCTCGTATTATGAAAACTTCACAACTCCAAACCTTGATATGTGCCAACGAGGGAGCTTTCCCCGTCCACATCTCGTGAGGTGTTTTGGCAACGTTCTTTGTAGGGACTCGGTTAAGGATGTGGGCGACAGTGTCTAAGGCATACCCCCAAAATGAGATAGGTAGTGAAGCACGACTCATCATAGAACGAACCATGTCCAACAAGGTTCGATTGCGCCTTTCTGCCACACCATTTAACTGTAGTGTCCTAGGTGGCGTCAATTATGAAACTAATCCAGATTCCTTGAGATAGTCGTGGAATTCAAGACTTAGGTACTCTCCTCCTCGATCGGATCGAAGCATCTTGATTTTCCTGCCTAATTGATTCTCCACTTCATTCTTGAACTCTTTAAACTTTTCAAACGTTTCAGACTTGTGCTTGATTAAGTAAATATACCCATATCTACTATAATCATCGGTGAAAGTCACGTATAAGTGGTTTCCATCCTTTGTGGTGGAACTAAAGGGCCCACATACATCGGTATGTACGAGTTCCAATAAACCCTCACCCCTCTCACAAGTGCCAGTGAAGGGTGACTTGGTCATCTTTCCAAGCAAACAAGACTCACATGTGTCATTTTCCCTAAGGTCGAATGACTCCAACACTCCATCCTTTTGTAGTTGGTCTATGCGCTTCTTGTTGACATGTCCAAGACAACAATGCCACAAAGATGCTTTATCCATACTAGTGGAAGAATGTATACACAACACATCATTTCCTAGGTTATCTACAACCATAACAGTTTCATAAATTCCATTATAAGGCATTGCTTCAAAGTATAAAACACCATTTAGATAAGCATAAATAGAACCATTCATATTATTAAACAAATATCTAAATCCTTGTCTAAACAAACCATGAAATGAAATGATGTTTCTTGCCATATCTGGCGAGTAGCAACAATTGTTTAAATCTAGACCTAATCCATTACTAAGCACTAAAGAATACACTCCAATCTTGGTGACAGGCGACGATCTTCTGTTTCCCATAATTAGATTTAGTCTTCCTTGCTCCACATCTCTATCTCTTCTTAGTCTCTGCAAATCAGAACAAATGTGGTAACCACATCCTGTATCAAGAAACCAGGAATTAGTATGGGATGAATTACTAGATTTAATTGTGTATATACCTGCAAAAGATGGCTTGATCTTTCCATCCTTGATGGCTTGTAGATATTCCAGGCAACTTCTCTTCCAATGCCCTATTTTGTGGCAATAATGACACTCTGCCTCCTTCGGGTTAGGGTTGGGCTTAGCAGGATCAACTTTGGTCCCACTAGAAGAGGAACCATCTTGGGACTTTCCCTTACGGTGGCTCTTTGACAAACTTTTCCTCTTCTTACCCCTTCCCTGCCCTGTAGCCAAAACAGGAGCAGCGGTTGGTGCTGGAGTTGGTGCAACAAACTTGTCCTTTAGGTTGCTCTCAGCAATCCTTAGGAGTCATTGGAGTTTGCTTAGGGTGACCTCTTCCTTGTTCATGTGGTAGGTCATCCTAAATTGGTTGTAGCATGAAGGAAAGGAATGAAGAACAATGTCGATGGCCAAATCCTCCCCAAAGTTAACATTTAACTTGGGAAGACGATCATCATATCGTTTCATCTTTTGCAAGTGCACAGTCAACGATTCTCCATTTCCCATCTTGTAACACCCCGAGATTCAGGTGCATTTCTTTCACCCTTATTCTTTGTCAATTGGTCATGATTAGTCCTTGAGTGGATGGAACCTAGCAAGTGAGTACGCTGGGCGTACTCATGCACTTAATTTGGACGCAGAGTCGCCAAGGTATGCTGGGCGTACCCAGAGTTACGCCGGGCGTACCCGGCCCAGGTGAAAAAACCCTAATCCTTCTTGTGCACTATTTAAAGGGTGCTAAGGCTCATTTCTCAACCTCCATATAAGTCAGTGAAACCCTAAGAGAGAGCCTCCCATCGTCCTTAGTGTGTGAGAGTGTTGTTGGAGCTAATTGTGCTTTGGTGACTTAGTGAAGAAGAATGAAAGGAGCTCTTGGAAGCTAAAGCTTAAGGTGCCATTTTGGATTTGAGATATATAGAGAAAGGGGCTACACTTAGAGGTATAAAGTTCAAAACTTTCGTCTTCTTTTGGTTGTTGTTGCATGTGCCATTTCTAGGGTTAAAAACCCCAAAGGTGGAGACTTTATGAGTGTAAAGTGCTCCATGGTCCGAGATCTGTCCCTTTGCAGTGGTATTAGTGATTTAGAACCATAAAGTTTCCATCTTGGTTGTCAGTTTGAGGTCATGCTTGAGTAATAAGCCTTCTAGAGTTAAAGGATGGAACATTATGGGAGTTGGTGGCTTGTTCAGCCATGCAAAGGCTTAAAGTCATCAACTTTATGGATGAAGAGACTTAGATGTGGTCAGATCTAGAAATTGGACGTGGGTCTTTACTGTTTAAGACCTCAAGAGCTAAGGGGATGAAGCTGGGGAGTACGTCGAGCGTAATCCCAGTACGTGCCGCGTACTGGGTGGCGTTCCCCGATTCTGAGATGCAGCCGGGTACGCTCAACGTACACATCTGGTACGCGCAACGTAACCCGAAAGTTGACTTTTGGTTGACTTTTAGGGTACGGTCTATTGTGGGGCCTTTTGAGTTATGAGAGGGGTAAAATGGTCTTTTACCCTTCTAAGAGTGTCATAAGAGGACATTGTCTAGCCTTTGAGAGCTATATTAAATAGGGTATTTATTTCATATGATTAGGCGGAGGCTAGGCCAGCGTTTACCGAGTCAGAGATTTACAGAGATACCAGAGGTGAGTCTTCTCACTATACTCTACCTAGAGTGGTAACAGGGTTATGTGTCAGTATATTTTAGAGCTATGTGCCAGTGTATTTGTATGCCATTTATGTATGATAATTGTTGTGATATGTGATACGCATGATTCAGAGTTTAAAGAGCTAGGACCAGTGGGTCCATAGAGTTAGGACCTTTTGGTCTACAGAGTTAGGGCCAGAGGGCCCACAGAGAGTTGGGACTAGAGAGTCCCACTGAGACACATTGACCAGAGGGTCAAACAGAGTTATAGCCTCGAGTGGCTAAAATGTGTTAGAGTGGTATTTTGGGGAACTCACTAAGCTTTACGCTTACAATGTTACGTGTTATGTGTTTTAGGTACCAGTGATGACCGCGGGAA
This sequence comes from Lactuca serriola, assembly GCF_051521515.1. Taxonomy (NCBI): domain Eukaryota; kingdom Viridiplantae; phylum Streptophyta; class Magnoliopsida; order Asterales; family Asteraceae; genus Lactuca; species Lactuca serriola. The sequence goes on along the minus strand of NC_136412.1, from coordinate 44,103,349 downwards.
GGCGCCGACATGATTCGTACAGACACATGGGATTTTATGTATTTCAATCTTGGGGGATGCTTTGTGAAACAAGGATATGATACAATGACATTTTATTAATAAATGTGTTTGGAAAATGTATTTGAAAATGCGAAAAATTGTTTTAATTTTTACGGTGTTACAAGTTGGTATCAGAGCCTTGGTTTGAGGGATTCGGGTGCACCTTCGGGCGTATCTGAACTCAAACTGAGGATTTGAGGAAATTTCGATAATAAAATAGTTTTCAAAAGAGTAAAAAGAGCTTTCGATACAAAACAGAGCAGAGTCGTGTGTACGAACAGCCAGCGCCTGAACGGTGATTTCCCAAAATACCATTACAATAAGTGTTATGAGCTATGATATGATATGTTATATGATGAGTTATATTATGCATGCTAGAGTAGACTAGGTATTCTTATTAGGACTATAGTGGCCTGATATGTAATGCCTTAGTCTAGGAGTCTTGCTGCTAGGGATGTTTCAGAGTGTTTAGATAGCAGCAAGGAGGTTATGAGAGATCTGCTAGCGAGTATCATATGATTAGAGAGGGTTGAGTACTTGGGATTTGGGACTCTGGGAGAAAGACTTGGGGTGAATGCTGATGCGGTGCGGACAGTAGTGTTGGGCTCGTACTACTGAAGACAACGGGTCAGTGCATGGTCCAAGTAAGAATCCTTAGAGTACCAAGGAACAAGTAGGGTGGAGTATTAGAGTGTGAGTATACTCGAGCGAGTCCCTGATATTTTTATGTTGTATTTCAGAGAGAGAGAGAGAGAGAGGGAGATCATGGTTGGGACACACCACACATCAGGGAGCAGCGGTACGAGTGACGAGGAGATCCGTAGGATCATCCATGAGGAGGTGGCTCCGGCCATCAGGGCAGAGATACCAGAGATGTTCGGGTCTATCAAGACAACACTGATAGAGACATTTGATGAGAGATACGCTGCTCTTTCTGAGGCTGTTGTTGCTGCGGCCACAGCAACTATAGTTGCGACTATGCCGCAGGGTGGTGATGTGTTGCTGTTTCGAGAGTTCAGCAACTCAAAACCACTGGAGTTTGACGGGACCCAGGACCTGATTGCGACGATGAGGTGGATTTCAGACATAGAGGGGTGTTTCTTTACTTGCTCATCTCTAGAGCATTTGAGAGTCCGGTTCGCGCTGAACCAGCTTCGCATGGGAGCAAAGGATTGGTGGAAGTTTGTGATGGCACACTATACGTCTGCTGAGCTTGCTGCAGTGACCTTGGAGAGGTTCACTGCTGTGTTCCGAGATGAGTACGTTCCCCAGGTGGAGAGGGAGCATTTGGCCCAGGAGTTTCTGACCCTCAAGCAAGGCACTAAGTCTGTTACAGTGATTACGAGGATGTTCCATGAGCGGGCGATGTTCTGCCCGGAGCACGTGTCCTCCGAGCAGGCACGTATGAGCCGATATCTGAGCATTTTGAGGAGGGATATACGAGAGTTCGTGGCGAACTCGACGTACCAGACATTTGTCGAGCCTCAGGCAAATTCTTGGAAGAGGGAGATAGAGCTGGAGACCCAGGTGAGGGAAGAGGCTGAGTCTCAGGGGAGGGATCGGCGACCGGTACAGTCTCAGCCAGTAGCCAAGCGGGCCAAGCCCGCTGATTCGAGATCAGGGATTCAGAGGGGCTGCACTTGTGGCAAGTGCGGCAAGATCCACAATGGGGTGTACAAAGCAGGGTCTTGCTACAAATGTGGCAAGGATAGGCATATAGCCAAGGATTTCCCCAAGGGTTTTGCAATATGTTTTCACTGCAACCAGACCGGAAACTGGAAGGTAGAGTGTCCACAGCTGCGGGGATTAGCACAGGGAGCCTCTCAGGGATCTGCTCCTGCTGCTATCACAGCTACTGAGAGCCAACCAGTGAAGGCCGAGGCACCGAAGGCACAAGGGAGAGCCTTTCAGTTGACTGCGGAGGAGGTCCGCGCAGCGCCCGATGTCATGGCTGGTATGTATTCTTTCGTGTATTTACTTTGATGTTGAGATATTGTGCTTATATTATGTTATGCGTAGGTACTTTGATTTTGAGTTTTGTACCTGTCTTGGTGTTATTTGACTCAGGTGCGAGTCGGTCTTTTGTATCTTTGGCTTTTAGTCAGCACATCAGTGTTAGTCGTGAGGCGTTGAGTCGACCTCTGAGAGTTTCCATAGCTGAAAAGAGGGTGGTGTATGCCATAGAGGTGATCCGAGGGTGTGTACTCAAGATTTTCGGTATTGAATTCCCGATTTATTTAGTTCTTATTGCGATGGGAGATGTCTGTGTCATCGTGGGCATGGACTGGTTGAGCAGATTTGGAGCGGTTATCGACTGCGAGCGACAACTGGTGACCATACGAGACCCTAGTGGGGGAGTTCTTACGGTGTACGGCGAGGGTACACGTTTTGGGTCAACATTTTGTTCGGCCGCTAAAGCGAGACAGTGTATACAGTAGGGTTGTAGGGGCTTTGTAGCGTATGTGATGGATACGAGGGTTGATTCAGGGACACCGAGGTCAGTTGATGAGGTTCCGATAGTGCGTAAGTTCCCGGACATATTTCTAGAGGAGTTGCCGGGCATGCCTCCTGTGAGGCAGGTGGAGTTCAGTATCGATTTGGTTCCAGGGGCCGCGCCTATCGCCAAGGTGCCCTATCGCCTTGCGCCTCCATAGATGCAGGAGTTATCCTCGCAACTTCAGGAGTTACTGGGGAAGGGGTTTACTCGGCCGAGCAGCTCGCCGTGGGGAGCGCCTATCCTTTTTGTCAAGAAAAAGGATGGTTCACACCGAATGTGCATTGATTACTGGGAGTTGAACAAGCTGACGGTCAAGAACCGTTACCTGTTGCCGAGGATCAACGATTTGTTCGATCAGTTGTAGGGAGCATCTTGGTTCTCCAAGATCGATTTAAGGTCTGGGTATCATCAGGTGAGGGTGCGAGATGAGGACATCCAGAAGACAGCGTTCAGGACTCGTTATGGACATTACGAGTTTGTGGTGATGCCTTTCGGACTCACCATTGCACCGACGGTGTTCATGGATCTCATGAACAGAGTGTGCAGGACGATGTTGGATCGCTCAGTGATCATATTCATCGATGACATTTTGGTGTATTAGAGATCCATAGAGCAGCATGAGGAGTATTTGAGGGAGATCCTCAGAGTTCTAAGATCGGAGAGGCTTTATGCCAAATTCTCCAAGTGTGATTTCTGGTTGCGAGAGGTCCAGTTCCTAGTGCACCTCCTTAACCAGAAAGGGATATTGGTCGACCCGGCCAATATTGAGGTAGTGATGAGTTGGGAGGTGCCGAGGTCACCCACCGAGATCAGGAGTTTGTTAGGGCTGGCAGGCTATTCCCGGATATTTATCAGGGATTTCTCCAAGATCGTCATGCCACTCACCAGGTTGACCCGGAAGGGTGTTGCTTTTTCATGGGGCCCAGAGCAGCAGGCCTCCTTCGAGACACTTCGCCAGAGACTGTGCGAAGCCCCAGTTTTAGCCCTTCCGGAGGGGATGGAGGACTTTGTGGTGTATTGTGACGCGTCGATATCGGGGTTGGGAGCGGTACTGATGCAGAGAGGGCATGTGATAGCATACGCATCGAGGCAGCTGAAGCCTCATGAGACGAGGTATCCCACCCACGATCTAGAGTTGGGGGCAGTGGTGTTCGCCCTCATGATCTGGCGTAACTATCTGTATGGGGTTCGGTGTACCATATACACGGACCACAAGAGCTTGAAGTACTTGATGGATCAGCCCAACCTGAATATGCGGCAGAGGAGATGGTTGGATGTGGTAAAGGATTATGACTGCGAGATCCTGTATCACCCGGGTAAGGCTAATGTTGTAGCCGATGCACTTTGCCGAAGGGAGGAGAGCGCCCCAACGCGAGATGTTTGTTTGAGATCGATAGTGATAACTCCGGTGTTGGACACCATTCGTGGGGCCCAGACTGAGGCCATGAGATCCGAAAACCAGAAGAGAGAGCGAGTTGTCGGGTTGGTATCGGAGTTCGTTACTGATAGTCGGGGGCTTCTGACATTTTAGGGTCCTATCTGGGTACCGTTTGTGGGCAGGATGCGTACCATTTTGATGGAAGAGGCTCATCGATTGACGTTCTCGATCCATCCTGGGGCCACTAAGATGTATTTGGACCTGAAGAGAGAGTATTGGTGGCCCTGTATGAAGAGGGATGTTGCGTGGTTTGTTGAGAGGTGCTTAACCTGTCGTAAGGTTAATGCCGAGCACCAGAGACCGCATGGTAAGTTGCAGCCGTTGGAGGTTACCGAGTGGAAGTGGGAACATATTACCATGGATTTTATCAGCAAATTGCTGAGGACTGCTAGGGGATTCGATGCAATTTGGGTGATTGTGGATAGGTTGACGAAGAGCGCCCACTTCCTTGCTATGAGTGAGAGCTCTTCCGCTGAGAGATTGGCAGAGTTGTACCTAAGAGAGGTGGTATTGCGACATGGAGTACCGATCTCAATCGTCTCAGATCGAGATGTGCGTTTCACTTCCAGATTCTGGAAGAAATTTCATGAGGAATTGGGTACAAGGCTGCATTTTAGTACCGCATACCACCCACAGACTGACAGGCAGAGCGCGCAAATGATGCAGACGCTCGAGGACATGCTTCGGGCATGTGTATTGGACTTCAGAGGGAGTTGGGATATGTATCTACCTTTGGCAGAGGTTTCCTACAAAAACAGCCATCATTCGAGCATCGGTATTCCGCCTTTTGAGCTGTTATATGGGAGGAGGTGTCAGACTCCCATCTGCTGGGGAGAGGTAGGGCAACGTGTGATGGGTAGTACAGAGATAGTACTTCAGACGACGGAGCAGATTCAACAGGTCAGACATATATTGTTGATCGCTCAGAGTCGCCAGAACAGTTATGAGGATAGGCATCGGTCCGAGCTTGAGTTTCAGGTCGGAGATTTTGTACTCCTGAAGGTATCTCCTTGGAAAGGAGTGATCCGGTTCAGGAAGAGAGGCAAGCTAGGGCCCTAGTATATTGGTCCGTTTAGAGTGATCGCGAGGGTGGGCAGGGTAGCATATCATTTGGAGCTACCTGAGGAGTTGGGGCAGATTCATGACATTTTCCACGTGTCGCAGTTGCGAAAGTGTATAGTCGATGAGTCGGCAGTGGTGCCATTGGAGGATATTCAGGTGGATGCGAGCCTGAATTATGCTGAGAGACCGGTGGCGATCAGGGATCGGAAGATCAAGGTTTTGAGGAAGAAGGAAGTACCTTTGTTTTTGGTTCAGTGGCAACATCGGAAGGGGTCCGAGATGACTTGGGAGTCAGAGTCGGAGATGCGAGGGTAGCATCCAGAGTTATTCGAGGAATGAGACTTCGGGGGTGAAGTCTGGTTCTAGTGGTGGAGAATTGTAACACCTCGAGATTCAGGTGCATTTCTTTCACCCTTATTCTTTGTCAATTGGTCATGATTAGTCCTTGAGTGGAGGGAACCTAGCAAGTGAGTACGCTGGGCGTACCAGAGGGGTATGCTCCGTGTACTCATGCACTTAATTTGGACGCGGAGTCGCCAAGGTACGTTGGGCGTACCCAGAGTTACGCCGGGCGTACCCGGCCTAGGTGCAAAAACCCTAATCCGTCTTGTGCACAATTTAAAGGGTGCTAAGGCTCATTTCTCAGCCTCCATATCAGTGAGTGAAACCCTAAGAGAGAGCCTGCCATCGTACTTAGTGTGTGAGAATGTTGTTGGAGCTAATTGTGCTTCGGTGACTTAGTGAAGAAGAAGGAAACGAGCTCTGGGAAGCTAAAGCTTGAGGTGCCATTTTGGATTTGAGATCTACAGAGAAAGGGGCTACACTTAGAGGTAAAAAGTTCAAAACTTTCCTCTTCTTTTGGTTGTTGTTGCATGTGCCATTTCTAGGGATAAAAACCCCCAAAGGTGGAGACTTTATGAGTGTAAAGTGCTCCATGGTCCGAGATCTGTCCCTTTTCAGTGGTATTAGTGATTTACAACCATAAAGTTTCCATCTTGGATGTTAGTTTGAGGTCATGCTTGAGTAATAAGCCTTCTAGAGTTAAAGGATGGAACATTGCGGGAGTTGGTGGCTTGTTTAGCCATGCAAAGGCTTAAAGTCATCAACTTTATGGATTAAGAGGCTTAGATGTGGTCAGATCTAGAAATTGGACGTGGGTCTTAACTGTTTAAGACCTCAAGAGCTAAGGCGTTGAAGCTGGGGAGTACACCGGGCGTAATCCCAGTACGCGCCGCGTACTGGGTGGCGTTCCCCGATTCTGAGATGCAGTCGGGTACACTCAGCGTACACATCTGGTATGCGCAGCGTAACCCGGAAAGTTGAATTTTGGTTGACTTTTAGGGTATGGTCTATTGTGGGGCCTTTTGAGTTATGAGAGGGTTAAAATGGTCTTTTACCCTTCTGAGAGTGTCATAAGAGGACATAGTCTAGCCTTTGAGAGCTATATTAAATAGGGTATTTATTTCATATGATTAGGCGGAGGCTTGGCCAGCGTTTACCAAGTCAGAAATGTACCGAGATACCAGAGGTGAGTCTTCTCACTATACTTTACCTAGAGTGGTAATAGGGTTATGTGTCAGTATATTTTAGAGCCATGTGCCAGTGTATTTGTATGCTATTTATGTATGATAATTGTTGTGATATGTGATATGCATGATTCAGAGTTTACAGAGCTAGGACCAGTGGGTCCATAGAGTTAGGACCTTTTGGTCCACAGAGTTAGGGCCAGAGGGCCCACAGAGAGTTGGGACTAGAGAGTCCCACTAAGACACATTGACCAGAGGGTCAAACAGAGTTATAGCCTCGAGTGGCTAAAATGTGTTAGAGTGGTATTTTGGGGAACTCACTAAGCTTTATGCTTACAGTGTTACGTGTTATGTGTTTCAGGTACCGGTGATGACTGTTAGAAGGCACCGGTGTGATTCGTACACACACATGGGATTTGATGTATTTCGATTTTGGAGGATGTTTTGTGAAACAAGGATATGATACAATGACATTTATTAATAAATGTGTTTCAAAAATGTATTTGAAAATGCGAAAAATTGTTTTAATTTTTACGGTGTTACACATCTTAGCGGTGATCATGTTGGTGATGATCTCGTAGCGCTCTTGCCTCGGGCTTTGGTGGTACCTCTCCATCAAGTGTTGATGCATTTCATACGGATACATGTCCTCATAGGACTTTTGGAATTCTTGGTTCATAGTGGCTATCATGATGCAATGAACTTTCGTTGCATCACGTTCGTGTGTCTCAAAGATAGCCATCTCTTCGGGAGTAGCGATTTCCGGGTTGACCTTCTCGAGCTTTTCGTCGAGGACATACTCTTTGTCCTCGTAGCGTGCAATTGTTCGAATGTATTTTATCCATTCGCTAAAGTTCGTACCATCGAAGGTCACCTTTTGGCAAAGACTCATTAACGTGATTGAGTTAGCAGCAACGTTGTTTGCGTTCGACATCTACAAATAGAAAGGACAAAGTTTGATTAGAATTTGGATCCCTAATTAAACATCCAAAATGAAAAATTAGGGCTAGGACCCAACAACATTATTTACATATTAGAAAAGGGATGCCGTAATCCAATCATGCAAATAATTTAGAAGTAAGCGAATGACGATTCACTAATTCTTCACCACGAAAACATAACCTTAAGTTTTATTGAGAATTCCTAGATTTCTGAGATTCATTGAACTCTTCAATGGCATGTTTAAATCTCGATATGCCCCTCTAGTTTGTGACTGGGATACCGAGGATCATAAAGCGGGTGCGAATTACCATGAAAATCTACATGGTGCCTTCATTGTTACAATCATCTATTCGATGTGCGAGTAAACCACACACGCTCCATCGAACTATGATAAACAATGAATCACCCTTTGCCACCTTTTCTTAGAACCAATTAGTGTGCCGGTAAACCACACACGCTCCACTAACTTCTTAGCAAGGGTGCAAAGTGCAATTTCATGGGATTGCATCAATTCACTTTTCCTAAAGTAACTAAGATTAGGAATTTTATAAAATAGTTTAGTTACTTTATAGGTTAATTATACTTATTAATGAGGAGAGAGAGTTGCCCTATCCTACCCGTTTGGCTAACGACCCTCCACCGGTCAAGCAAGCGGTGGGTGTGAGTGTACACCCATTAAGCGCCATTTTATAGGCAGCAAGCTTATACCCACCTTATAGACCGACTTCGTGAATGAGGCCTACTAACGGTAAGACTTGAGTTTTAATTTTACTTATATATTTATTAAGCTTTTAATAATATAATAGTATAGGGTTGAATTTTAAACTTGTAAAACTCTAGGGGTTGAAATTTAAATTCTTCTAAATTAAACTATTAATCACAAAATTCAAATTTCAAAACTTCGGGATAAAATTGAACTTTTCAAAACAATAGGGATCAAATAACAAATAATTCAAATTAAAAAATTAATTTAATAATTATCAATATTTGACCTAATTAATTTTTAGTCATTAGATAATTACCAAATAATATTAAATAGTCCAATATTTATCATATAAATAATCAATATTTAAAGGATTTGAAATTATCTATATTTATGTCAAGGATAATCATTAAATTAAGTTAAAATTCAGATTTTTACATAATAAAACGATTAGGTATCAATTCAAGAGAAAACAGCAACAAAATCCCAAATTATCCTCTGTCTGACGCTCGGACTCGCCGAGTCAAGCATTGGACTCGCCGAGTAAGGCCAACTCGCCGAGTTGGGTCGACAGAGGGCAAGAAAAAACGATTTTCAGCAAGCAAAACAGTTAAGCATCATATTCAATTGAAACCAATCATGGCTCTGATACCACTGATGGGTTTTGGACATAAGAACTTTCCCTATGTGCACATACAACCCTATAGCTTGGATCTAGGTTTCACTAATTGAACATGCAACAAATCCAAGACTTTCATGGCTAGATCTAATGTAAACTAACATTCAAAACATATGAAAACAAATCTAGTACAATACCTTGAGTTACTTGCTTGAAAACCTTCTTCTTCTTGGAGCTTAGAGTCACAAATTTCACTCCTCTAATGGCTTACAGACACCAACTAGCAAGAAGATGATTTGAGAGAGATGAGGAAGAGGGATATCGGCTCTAGGGTTACTCCAATAGCAAGGTTGGCCGATTTCCTAAACTCTATGGGTCTATTTATACTGTAAGCTCGTAGGGTTTCACCTTAAAACCCTAATTGGATAACTTAGCCTCAAAGCAATCCAAATCCTCTTCTAGATAAGGCGTTGGACGATTTCTAGGTGATCCACATCCCTAAAATCATCCAACCCATATTCATAAGGATTATTAGCTAAAAATACAACTATCACACATTTGACAGTTTATACCCCTTTATTCAATTAATCTCTTTAAGTCACCAAATTAATTCCTAATTAATTTATGACTTATATTAATTAAACAATATTATTATTCTTTTAGCATATTATTCTTATAATACATTAATAATAATATCTCTTCTCTCTAAATCATCCTATCAAGTTGCAACGGTGAAGGCAACCCAAAAGGACCATGCATAACCGGGTCAAGTACTTACCAAATATAGTTACAGCCTTAGACACTAATCCAGCACATATATGTATCCTATAGTGTATACATTAAGGAATCATAAAGTTAGCATCATGATCCTAACCTTTAATCGTAGCCTTCTACCAAGGCATCTTCTGTTCTGAGTTAAACCCGATTGTTCCTTTATCAAATGTAGAAGTATATTCTCCCTAGTTTATAACTATCTTGACTAGAAAATAGATCAACTTTCAAGTGTTACTGACACTTTATGAAAGTAATGGGAGAAGTAAGTACACAGATGTCGTTTATAATGACCTGCGGATGTACTAATAACCTAAAAACATATTTGCTTTATTACGGTCATAATGTGAAAGCTAGAATCCCTTACTAAACGCTCTCAATGTAAAGAGATTGAGTGAACCAAACGCGACCCCAACAATTCCTTGCAAGCCGAGTAATTCACATTAAAGTTATATGATCATGTATACCCAATATAACTATCACTAATGCGTTAGTGATTCATTGGTATAATTAGATCCTGTCTGTGTGTTATCATGCTATGGCAACCTAACTTGTTTGTTATGTATTGTTCTGGTATTATTTGATTCTCTTCACTATTTGTTCTGTTATGGTATTGATTCCTTGTGTGCTTCATTGTACTAGAAGTAAGGAATAGCATTCTCCTAAACTATACCTATAATAGTTTACTAATGCTCTACTTGGACTGTTACTGAAAAGACTCATTTCTCTACTAAGTTATGCCTTTAATCTACAAACGGAGTTTTGTATAACTATCAAGTAACATAACTTTGAATGAGTTATTGAAATGTTTTGACAACTTATAATTAACATAAGTCACATTTTTGAAAGATGTTTAACAATAAACATTTACACAATTAACATTGTGTTCAACCTGTATTCCCCCCTGAAAACAGTTAAAATAGTTAAAAGATTCATTACAGGGTATGAAGTCACCTGATGTGGGTGATTCAAACGGGTACGCGTGTAAGGATGAGAAGTTCCACGAATGAAGTCCCGAGACACAATAAGTCCTAAATGATATATAAGGACACATATTGACATGAATATAGTGCTTATAAACAACTATATGAAAGGAAATACCTTCCGGGACTAGGAAAGACCTTGATCAAGTGTTGGAATCACATGTGATTCAACATAGGAAGGTATAAAGGCACTCACATGAGTTTACTACCATGGGTTTACGGCCCAAGGGAGTTTACGGCCATAAACTCATGGCTACTCATGTGTAACTGCATGTTTTGAAGGCTAGGGGTGATTTAGGGACATTAGCTCTACCCTAGGATAAGAAAGACCACCTTCTTTGGTGTTTTTGAGGAGATCACGGCCCAAATGAGTTTACAACCTTAAAATCATGGCCATTTATGTTCATGAGGGTCCTAATGGTCAAAATGAAGCATCCTAAATTCAAGTCTAAACCTTAGGAAGTGTTTGTGGCATCAAAACACCCCTAACTTGAGTTTACGGCCCATGGACCACTTTGACAAGTGTTTGCGGCCGTAATCACCTATGGGTGATGGTATTTTGATTGTTTTGAGTCCTAAACACATCAAGTTAAAGTGCTAGGCTAGTCTCTTGGCTTAAGGAAGGCATTTAAGGCGTTTTGGCACCATAAAATGGAGTTCACGGCCCAAGAACATCCTTGGCCGTGAACTCACTTCTAGCCCTTGTTTCTTAATGATTTTGAGGTTTAAGCGAGTCATGGGTAGTCTCTAGGTTCGGTTCCAAGGTTTGTAGGGTCATTGGGCAAACTTTGGCCCTCAAATTTAGTGTTCACGGTTCAAGAAGATCTTGGGCCGTGAGCACCATTTCCTTGGTGTTTTTGGCTGATTTTCATGTTATCTAGGCATATATTAAACTCTAATACACTCTAGGTTGAAGTACTCACAATTTGTGGTGATCGGGTGAAGATCCTTGAGAGAGAAAACGGCTTTTCTCTAGTTGGAAATGTAACAAATGAATAAATATGGTTAAGAACCATATATATACTCCTAGGTTTTTTGGCAGAAAATATTTTATTCAGGCATTGAACTCTAATATCAATGAGTTTTGGAAAATAAGAGTTGCACAATACCCTAGTGCATCCTCTCTCCTGATATCTCTTTAAGTGTAAATCCTGAAATACTCAAACTTATCCCAAAAGTTTGAAAGTTAGCAGAACGGATTTTGACTTTGATTGCTGTGGATGGTTTTACAGAATGGAAACTTTTGGGTTGTGACATCATCCCCCGTCAGAATGAATTTCGTCCCGAAATTAGCTCTCTTAATGTTACTACTGGGGTTGAGCTCTTCTGCTTTGTAGAATACTCACTCGTAGACCTGGCAACTTTTCCCTGGTGTTCTTGATAGGATTCATACTTGGTCCATCTATCATTACCTCATGTATACAAGCCGTATATGATTAAGATTAGTAGGACTGTCGGATGTGTGACTCTGCCCCAGGTCCACAACCCAACGGAAAATAGGAGATAGGGCGGAAACACACATACTAGATCTGCATAATCATACTCATATACCACCCTTGCGTATACATTCAAAAATAATAGGCAGGCTGTATTCGTCCATAACCTCTATGCTCGAACTTGGTCTGTTGGACGAGTGGTAGTTCGTGATGGTCTGCGGACATCTGACGATAACGCTTCAGAGGACAAAGTACTCTTCGCACGGGTATGTTAGGGGTTTAGAATGCGAAAGATAAAATTTTTGATTCAGGTCGGACTTTGGATACTAATGATGAACGTTTCGAGAACTTGCCGATCGAGGCGATAGAAACATATGAACTCAGTATGGTGAGGACCACGCCAACTCATGATGAAAGAAAACAATGTACTCTATACCGAACAAAGTTTTGGTCAAATGAAAGAAACGTCTGATAACGACGATGTATCCCAGATACGCTTGGTATTGTACTCCTAGTATGTTCAACAATGTACTCCTTGTAACTGTTCTCGAGTTTCCTGTTTTCTATTTTTAAATTAACACTCCTATGTATCGTACCGCTATGTGCGCATACATACAAATAAAAGTGCTTTACTTACTGAAGGGATACTTTTATACCATGATCCCCCATGGTACCACTACCATCGCACATCAGATACAAGTTGTGAATACTTAAGATGAGCCAGGCAGTCGACTGAGCCTCTCTGCCTCAAATCCTCAACCAATTAAGGAAAGGGGACCTAAGCAGAGTCACTCACTCTAAGTCTGCAACATCTCAGTTGCGCACAACCCTGATGTATACGGTGAGTCATAATAACTTCTCTAAGGGATCTTTTAGTTATGTTGAATATTACGACCCATTTCAACATGTAAGTTGTTATAGTTACTTTTAAGTGTCATCCCCAAATTTTAATCTTATATGAATATAAATTAATTTTAAATGAAATTACTATTTTGAAAACGTACCACTACTTAACGACGACTCCGGGGTAGATTCTCCTGCGGTGATCATCAGAATACGTCCATCCGCTCCTGAGTTCCTGATTATCGGGCAGTCCCTCTGATTGTGTCCAGCCTCACCACAGCCATAGCAGGCATGGTTTTCTTCAGCTCCGGGGACTTAGGAGATTGGTGAGTCGGTGCCCTGCCGTAACGGACCGTGTGTCCATTTCTGTGGCAGTTCTGACACTGCATTTCTCGGCATACTCCGGTGTGGTGAAATTGCACTTTCCACACTTTGGAAGGTTTCCAGCATAACGACTGGCAGGTGCTAAAACAGTAGGCGTTGTTATGGCGTACATAGTACTCGCTTGTTGCTCTAGCGAGGTGTCTTGTGTTGTTTGTTTCTTCCTCCTCTTGTTCCCCGATTTCTGATTATAGTCTTCTTCCCTCGATGACTCGGGAATAGGGACTTTTACAATGTGGCGGACTCCATGATCGATGAGTCGTTGAGCCAATCGTTTAGCACTAGCGAACGTGGCTGGGTTAGAAGACATCACATTTCCTTGGGTTGGAGCAGTCAGACCCCAAATGTACCTTTCTATCTTCTTGCTCTCCGAGGTAATCATCTCGGGGCATAGAGCTGCTAGTTCGCTGAACCGGTCCGTGTAGGTCACTATGTCTAAGCCGACCATAGTGAGGTCCCACAACTCTTGTTCCAGTTTTTGAATCTCACCTAACAGGCAATATTATTCCCACATTAACTCTTTTAGGCTTTCCCAACCTATTGAGTTTGCCACTGATAGGGTCAGTGACTTAATATGGTTGTTCCACCATGTTAGGGCCTTGCCATCGAAGGTGCAGGCAGCAAACTTCACTTTTCTTTCTTCGGGGCATAAACAGATTTCGAAGACCGACTCTGTTTTCTCGAACCATTGCAGGAGGGAAATGACTCATTCAGTCCCTTTAAAGGACAATGGTTGGCATCTAGTGAAGTCCTTGTAGGAGAACTCTCCCTGGCGCACAGGGACTTCACCTTGAGTAGAATCAGTAGGCGTTTCATCTCCACCTATATTGATGGGGTGATATTGTGCCATGGTTGTTGCCATAGCCACGACCACTACACCGTTCAGAGTTGCTGCATCGATTTATGGAGAAGGTATGGGAGTTATTGGAGTAACATGTATGGGTGATATGCGAGGAGGCATCTTTGCTAAAAGAAAACAAAGATGAGACGGAATAAGTCGATAGAAACGAACACTAGCCGAAAGCTGAAAAGACAAGGTTATGCTAGTTCTGGATGTATCGGGTCCTGACTTCCACAGGGTTCTAGAAACAATTCATAAATGAGTCTATACCTAATAAACTCTATGAATTTGAAATAACTATCCTCGAATGAATATCTGTTTCCTGAATAACTGTTACCAGCTGCATGTAAGAAAATAATTCTAACACATGTAATGTGAGCAGTGTTTCCACTCACTCGATAAATTAACCTGATTAATATTTATTAGTGTGACGCATAAGACGTTTTGGTTACTTCGGCCGATCTTTCCTTGAAATCTTCTCATGAATTTTTCCTTGTTCCTCCTGAACTCTTCTGTTGTCTACTATGAGGAAGTGGTTACGTTTATCTGGGCTTGTCGTGCGAGAATGAAAGTGACTAAAGAAGCTATGAACTTTAAGGTAACTTTATGGGGTGATCCTTACGGAATCCTCCTATAATTGTACAAGGCACACCAGTTTGTATTGTATATAAATGAAGATCAAATAGACCTTCGAATAATTGATCCCACCTCAACACTACTTCCTTAAAAGGAATGGATAGCGAAGCGCCGGTCACAGATTCTATGCCTATAAGATCTTGATTATATATAAAACTTTATTAATATAACCTGTAAGATTATAGACCTATCCGCAAGGGCCTTTTAAGTTATCACATAAGTTATTTATCTGGACTAAAATACTCCTATAGTATTCTAACGTAATGTACTTGGTATGTTCTAAACTTGTTATCGCGCTATCGTATCATAGAATACTCCCATAGTACTCTAACTCTAACTGTACTTGTTCTGGCATTCTCTTGGCTGGTGTTTCGGTAAGTTTTAACTCTGTTGCAACACCACATCATTTCCAAACACATGTCAGTCACATCTCGAATGAATATAGTTGATCAGGCTATATTGATCCTAGCTATGATTACATAACTGTTCAGGTTGACGACAGTGTCCAACCTTTAAATACTTTTAGTTCTATTCTCCTCGTGACCCTAGTTCTATTATGTACATGTATGAGCAAGTAGGTATATTTTTATAACTTGTAGTTATACTCTAAAATATATCATTATCCAGAGCACTTAAGCCCCATTGTATTTATATATGTATATCTTTTATCGGTTGATATACTTAGTTCATTATAAACAATGCTCTGATACCAATCTGTCACACCCCAAAACCGGAACGGCGGAAACGTCCGGGGGTGGAGGACGTCATGTCAAGTATCACGGGATATGTATATGGTAAGCAAGTAATGAACAACCATTTAATTTAGAAATAAAGTGTTTATAATGGGTGTGTTCACAAAACATAGAAGTCATAAACAAATAACAAAACAAGACTTGAAGCTATAATGCTCCATCTTCTGAATTCCCAGCACGAGCACCTGTCTAATAGTCTCCTGAGAATACAAGTTATTTGAAAGAGTTGATCAGCAATTAAGCTGGTGAGTTCATAAGATTTTAGTGATGTGAGTAAGCTGCAAATTGTGGTTGATAATGTATATGCACAAGTGATGTAAGCTGTAAGTTCTGTTTTGAAATGTTCGCCTATTCCTCTAGAAAATCCTATATTTCCTACTTTAATGGAAGTTGAGTAAAATGACACTACAAGCCTTTCTATGTGTACTAAATGGGTACAAGTTATATATACTTAGAGTAAATAAACAATCGATTGTGCGCATCTTCCCTAAACTCACAACCCAACGGGGAACACCAAGTAAGGCGGATAGCACACATTCTATTGGTTGTTAGATCGTTGTCATATATAACCTTGGTGTATTCACTTGTTACTCATGGAGTTATTTGTAATGGTTCCTTTATATCTAATGGAGAGTTCTTTTAAGAAAACCTATATTTCTTATAGTAAAATAATGACTACGGTGATTACTTTTATAATAGCTTTGTTTATACTGCTATATATAATATGATATCGGGTAGATAGTTAATTGGGGAAATCTGCCCTAAGCCCACATCCAACGAGAACAGGACGTCGGGGGAAAACACACATTTAGCTATCTATTGGATATTAGTTTTATATATAATCATGGTGTATAAACTAAGGTGTTATAGAGTTAATTCACCTGAAGTCTCTAAACTGTACTGGATTAATAAAATGGATAAAACCCTTTTCTGGGAAATCTCTAGCTTTGTCTACCAAAAATACTAACTTTGATAAGTAAGTTTTTAACTAGAATAACTGTGCGTTGACTCTGTGTCCTATGACCTGATCCATACCTGGTACCCTTATGATGACTTAATATATACTAAGCATAGATATGTATAGATTCGGTTAGATAATAGATTGGGTGACCTCAGTGCAAGCCCACATCCAACGGGAACATGAATTACAGCGAAGAGCACACATCCTATTAGCTGTCGGAATCTACTAGCATATATGTATCCTATAGCGTATACATTAAGGAATCATAAAGTTAGCATCATGATCCTAACCTTTAATCGTAGCCTTCTACCAAGGCATCTTCTGTTCTGAGTTAAACCTGATTGTTCCTTTATCAAATGTAGAAGTATATTCTTCCTAGTTTATAACTATCTCGCCAAGAAAATAGATCAACTTTCAAGTGTTACCGACACTTTATGAAAGTAATGGGAGAAGTAAGTACACAGATGTCGTTTATAATGACCTACGGATGTACTAATAACCTAAAAACATACTTGCTTTATTACGGTCATAATGTGAAAGCTAGAATCCCTTACTAAACGCTCTCAATGTAAAGAGATTGAGGGAACCAAACGCGACCCCAACAATTCCTTGCAAGCCGTGTAATTCACATTAAATTTATATGATCATGTATACCCAATATAAATATCACTAATGCGTTAGTGATTCATTGGTATAATTAGATCGTGTCTGTGTGTAATCATGCTATGGCAACCTAACTTGTTTGTTATGTTCTGTTCTGGTATTGTTTGATTCTTCACTATTTGTTATGTTCTGGTATTGTTCGATTCTCTTCACTGTTTGTTCTGTTCTGGTATTGATTCCTTGTGTACTTCATTATACTAGAAGTAATGAATAGCATTCTCCTAAACTATACCTATAATAGTTTACTAATGCTCTACTTAGACTGTTACTAAAAAGACTCATTTCTCTACTAAGTTATGCTTTTAATCTACAAACGTAGTTTTGTATAACTATCAAGTAACATAACTTTAAATGAGTTATTGAAATGTTTTGACAACTTATAATTAACATAAGTCACATTTTTGAAAGATGTTTAACAATAAACATTTACAAAATTAACATTGTGTTCAACCTGTATTCCCCGCTGAAAACAGTTAAAATAGTTAAAAGATTCATTACAGGGTATGAAGTCACCTGATGTGGGTGATTCAAACGGGTACGCGTGTAAGGATGAGAAGTTCCACGAATGAAGTCCCGAGACACAATAAGTCCTAAATGATATATAAGGACACATATTGACATGAATATAGTGTTTATAAACAACTATATGAAAGGAAACACCTTCCGGGACTAGGAAAGACCTTGACCAAGTGTTGGAATCACATGTGATTCAACATAGGAAGGTATAAAGGCACTCACATGAGTTTACTACCATGGGTTTACGGCCCAAGTGAGTTTACGGCCGTAAACTCATGGCTACTCATGTGTAAGTGCAAGTTTTGAAGGCTAGGGATGATTTAGGGACATTAGCTCTACCCTAGGATGAGAAAGACCACCTTCTTTGGAGTTTTTGAGGAGATCACGGCCCAAATGAGTTTACAACCGTGTACTCATGGCCATTTATGTTTATGAGGGTCCTAAAGGTCAAAATGAAGCATCCAAAATTCAAGTCTAAGCCTTAGGAAGTGTTTGTGGCATCAAAACACCCCTAACTTGAGTTTACGGCCCAAGGACCACTTTGACAAGTGTTTGTGGCCGTAATCACCTATGGGTGATGGTATTTTGATTGTTTTGAGTCCTAAACACATCAAGGTAAAGTCCTAGGCTAGTCTCTTGGCTTAAGGAAGGCATTTAGGGCATTTTGGCACCATAAAATGGACTTCATGGCCCAAGAACAACCTTGGCCTTGAACTCACTTCTAGCCCTTGTTTCTTAATGATTTTGATGTTTAAACAAGTCATGGGTAGTCTCTAGGTTCAGTTCCAAGGTGTGGAGGGTCATTGGGCACACTTTGGCCCTCAAATTTAGTGTTCACGGTCCAAGAAGATCATGGGCCGTGAACACCATTTACTTGGTCTTTTTGGCTGATGTTCATGTTATCCAGGCATATATTACACTCTAATACACTCTGGGTTGAAGTACTCACAATTCGGGGTGATCGGGTGAAGATCCTTGAGAGAGAAATCGGCTTTTCTCTAGATGGAAATGTAACAAATGAATAAATATGGTTAAGAACCATATATATACTCCTGGGGTTTTTCGCAAATCAGAGTTGCACAATACCCTAGTGCATCCTCTCTCCTGATATCTCTTTAAGTGTAAATCCTGAAATACTCAAACTTATCCCAAAAGTTTGAAAGTTAGCAGAACGGATTTGACTTCGATTGCTGAGGATGGTTTTACAGAATGGAAACTTTAGGGTTGTCACATTGACTCTGGCAGCCCTACTCATCGAGTTGAGGTTCTCAACTCGTTGAGTAGACTTTAAATCCCGTGTCCAAATTCCATTCCTACTCGACGAGTTGAGGCCTCCACCTCATCGAGTTCCTATACAAAAATGAATAAATTGATTTAAAATACATACTAGGAATCGGGCATTACATTTATTTTTAATAAACTCGTGTACTGTACGGGTCTTATACCGTGTGTGTGTGTGTGTGTATATATATATATATATATATATATATATATATATATTATCCAATTATATAAACTAGCCATATATTACAAAAACCTAACGTGTTCGCATGTTAGGCCATAGGGAGTGGGGTGCTAAGAAAGCCTCGCTAAGGAGTGTTAAGCTCGCCAAACACCACCCCTAGCATGCGCTAAGGGAGGTGCTAAGTAGGTCTCACTAGGCGGGTAACGAGAAGAGAGAGGAGAAAGAAATATGGAATATGGGATATGATTAGTTGGACTCAGTTTGTGTTTTTGTTTTTGTTTTTTTTCAAAATCATTTTTAATTAAATTGGTTCACCACCACTTCATATCTTTTACACGGTGCTAAGGTTTTTTTTTTAACAAATGCTTATGTGGCTTAACAAGATCTGATGTGGCAATGTGCTAAGGGTTTTACTACTCGCCTTAGACTTAATATACATTTAATATAACTAAATGTTTACAAATATGTCATCTTTAAAAAACTCGGTAAACATAACAAAAATGTGTTATGTCCTTAGATCAAATCCAAGGAGGAACAAAAACTCCATTTGTGGCGACAGAGGTTTGCCAGTGATGACTCCGGGCTATTCACAAAGCATGTCAGAACCTATATGAGGCCAAAAAAACGTGTTCAACAAAAAGCATGCCTTTTCCCGCCTTACCAAGTTATTGATGGGTTTTGAGCATAACTACATCCTATGTGATCATGCAACCCTAATTGCTTTGGGTCTACATTTTTCACTAGTTAAACATGCAATTCAATACCAAAACAATAAACCCTAGATCCAGCATACAATTTTCGAAAATCATATAAGAAAAGGGTTTTGATGATTATCTTACTTGTTTTTTTTGTAATAACAAGAAATGCTTGTTGATCCTTGACTCTTGAAAGCTTAGTGCTCCAAATGTTGCACTTGTAATGGCTAACAAACACCACTAGCAAAAGGATGAGTGGAGAGAGGAGGAATTTCCTAACAATTTCGTCTAGGGTTTGTATCAAGCAAGAAGTTGCCAAAATTCACAGGCAAATGGGTCCTTAAATAGTTATGGGCTACTAGGGTTTGTTGGAGGAAACCCTAATTTCCTACTTAAGGCTTAAGCAACCCATGGACCCCCCAACAATAGGCCTTGGACGAAATCTATAGGGCCTCCATATAGAATTTCGTCCACTCCCAATTCTGGAGTCCATTAGCCTAGTTTCACAACTATCAACGATTTGCAAAACAACCCTTGTTCTTTTAATTAGTCCCTTTAATCCCAAAATTAATTCTAAATTAACTTATAATTAAATACTAATTAAATAATTTGATTTCTAATTAATATATTATTTCCATAATACATTAATAAATCAATTTATTATTCCAAAGAATAAATTCAACATTTCTCTCCAAAAATCATCATGTCAAGTTGCTAAGGTGAAGGCAACCCAAAAGGACCATGCTACTATCAAATCAAGTACACACCAATTATAGTTATGGTCTTAGACACCTAATCCAATAGTCTCCCACTTGGATAAGTCTAATAACTATAATTGCAAGTATGACTTCAAAACTTGACCAACAATAATAGCTTTCAAAAGCGTTGTCGAACTCTGACCTAGTCAGTTGTGTGTCCTTAAGATAAAGGATCATATATTCCTCCGTTCTACAAGATATCATGTAGACAAAGACATGGAATAGAATCATTCTCATCGTCCAACAGTTTGTTTCCCGATTTATGATTTCTATCACAAAGAACTTAATTGAACACATCAACTTAGTCATGATCGGGCCCGACATATAGGTCAACAGAAAATCATCAAGGGGCCCAAGATATCGCTTTTACCCCTTGGGATAAAAGGAACACATAAACTTTTACTTGTATGCTTGTACTATTTACTCATCAAATCATACACAACAATACGTTTTATAACATCAAGTAACTAATGTGTTTACGCATTATCAATGCACAACCAACTCGTAAACAACAACTCATATATCTCGGTTTAACGACTATACGATATTATCGTCTCATAATTACTCGTGATAAATTCCATAATGGAATTCAGTGAGAGTGGGATTAATCCAATACTTAAATTCCCATTTCAAGAGTACTCATGAACGTTGCAGCAAATAATTGCTATGTCTAAACACTTAGACAATCTACAAGCCAATTCATGACAGTCTTAATTCAATACTTACTTCCAAAGTATGATCGACTGTGGATAGTTTGAACAATCCAATTACTCTGGAAGTAAAAGATGCAAAGTTGAAACACAAGATAAACAATTGACAAAAGATAGTAAACAATTACTTATAAATAAATCTCCATTAATTAATCATCAAATGTCAATTACATTTATATTGTTACAAGTTTCTAAAATATCTATCTAATCACTAAAACCGATATTGTCCTTCAGACTAATGCTCCTTGCATGTTGAACGTGCTTAATCCTACTCAGGCCCTGTATAAGGGGATCTGTATTTTTTATCTGACGATACACTCTTGACGATGAGGAGTCCTTCGTCTATCTGATGTCTGATGAAGTGCTATTTTATGTCGATATGTCTGGATCTTCCATGATCCCTTGGTTCCTTGGTTAAGGAAACTGCTCCTTCATTGTTGTAGAAAATCTTCATGGGCTCCTTTATGGCTCGCACAACTCCAAGGTCTCCAATGAAGTTGTTCAACCATATAGCCCCCTTTGACGTTTTGCACACAACTTTATACTCTGACTCAGACGTTGAATCAGCCACGTTCTCCTGCTTGGAACTTTTTCAAGTCACTGCTCCTCCATTGAGTGTAAAAACCCAACCAGACTGAGAACGGAAGTTTTCTCAGTCTACTTGAAAATTGGCGCCACTAAAACTAGTAAATCCCAAGTCATTACTGCCTCCAAGTACAAGGACCCAGTCCTTGGTTCTTCGTAAATACTTAAGAATGTTCTTAACTGCTATCCAGTGAGCTTTACCCGGGTTCTCTTAATATTGACTAACCATGCTCAAAGCAAAATCCATATGAAGTAGGATTTACCTGGGTACATTGTGAACCAAGTTCAAAACTTGATTGTCATACATCGACTGGATCCCACTGTCCATTGCCTCTTTCCATTCAACAGACTCAGGGCCTATAATGGTTTCCTTGCAATTAGTAGGCTCGTCCAAATTTATCAGTGTACCATCACTAATAACCGTTTCACCATCTATAGTTATATGAAAACCATAAAACTCTGATGCCATTCTAACTCTAGTGGAACGTCTAATAGGTAACGAATCGTCAATAGGTTCAACATGAAATTCTTCCTTGGGTTGAGCGCTAGTGTTAGAGGTTCCTTCATCGCTTGACTCTTGAGTTTCTTCAAGATGAATTATACTCCCACTGTCCTCTTTGAATATGAGTTCCCTATCACGGAAAACTCCCCTACGTGCTATGAAGACCACGTTCTCACTAGGTCTGTAGAACAAGTATCGAAAGGACTTCTATGGGTAGCCGATGAAAATACAGCGCTCACTTCAAGGTTCAAGCTTGTCATGACTCTCTCGTGTAATGAAATCTTCACAACCCTAAACCTTGATATGTGTCAACGAGGGAACCTTCCTTGTCCACATCTCGTGAGGTGTTTTGGCAACCTTCTTTTTCGGGACTAGATTAAGGATATGGGCTTTAGTCTCTAAGGCATACCCCAGAAGGATATCGGTAGCGATGCTTGAATTATCATGGAATGAACCATGTCCAACAAGGTTCGATTATGCCTCTCAACCACACCATTAAGCTGTGGTGTCCTAGGAGGTGTCAATTGTGAAACAATTCCACATTCCTTGAGGTAGTCATGGAACTCGATACTAAGATACTCACCACCCTTATCAAATATGAGCATCTTGATCTTCCCACCCAATTGATTTTTGACTTCATGTTTAAACTCTTTGAATTTTTCAGAGGTTTCTGACTAATGCTTGATTAAGTAGATATATCCATATGAGCTATAATTATAGGTAAAAGTCACATAAAATCGATTTTCATCCCATGTAGTAGATCTGAAAGGCCCATACACATCGGTGTGTATGAGATCCAACAATCTCTCACCTCCTTCACACAAACCTGTGATGGGTGACTTAGTCATCTTTCCAAGTAAATAAGACTCGCATGTATCATCTGACCTTAGGTCAAATGATTCCAACACTCCATCCTTTTGGAGTTGGGCAATGCGCTTCTTGTTGACATACCCAAGATGACAATGCCACAAGCATGCCTTGTCTAAACCATTAGACGAATTAATGTGCAACACACTATTTATAAATAGTCTACAACTATCACAATTTCATATACACCATCATAAGGAAATGCTTCAAAGTAAAATACATCATTATAATATGCATTAATAGATCCATTCTCATTGTTAAAAGAATATGTAAAACCTTTTCCGTACAAACCATGAAAAGGAATAATATTCAACATCATTTCTGATGAGTAGCAACAAGTATTCAAGTCTAAGCATAATCCACTACTAAGATTTAAAGAATAAACACCGATCTTGGTAACATGTGACGATCTCCTATTGTCCATTATCAAGTTCATCTTCCTAAGCTCCACATTCCTACTTCCTCTTAGTCCCTGCAAGTCAGAGCAAATGTGAAAACCACATCCTGTATCAAGGACCCAAGAATTAGAATGCGATGAATTTTTAGACAAAATAGTGTAAATACATGCTGAGGTAGGCGTGATCTTGCCATCCTTAATGTCCTGAAGGTACTTGTAGCAGATTATATTCCAATGTCCCCGATCTTGGCAGTAGAAACACGTTGTATCCTCTGGATCTGAGGTAGGGGGAGCATAATTGGTTTTTCCTTTGGGTCCACTACTAGAAGACCCATCATGAGACTTTCCCTTCCAATTTATCTTAGAGGGAGCTTTCCTCTTTTTCCTCTTCCCTTATCAAATCGCCATGACTAGAGGAACAGTAGTAGGAGGAGTGGATTCAATAGCTTTTCCTTTTAATCCACTTTCAGCAGTTCTCAACAAGCCTTGACGTTTACTCAATGGAACTTTCTCTTTGCTAAATTGATAAGTCATTTTGAACTGCTCATAGCAAGGAGGAAATGAGTGCAAGACTATGTCAATAGCCAGCTCCTCATCGAAGTTCACATTCATCTTGAGAAAACGATCCACATATCTCTGCATACGTTGCAGGTCGGTCGTGATAGAGTCGTAATTCTTCATCTTGGTGGTAATGAGTGACCTGACTATCTCATACCTTTCTTGACGTGCTCTTTGATGGTACTTTTGATGGGTTTTAAGCATTACATCAATCCTATGGTGCATATGCATACCCTAAAGCTTTGGATCTAGGTTTCTCTAATTGTACATACAAATCATCCAAAGCTTGTAAACCCTAGATCTAGCATGCAAAATTGAAATTCATAGCTAATACAAGTTTAGATGATTACCTTTCAATTCAAGATTGAAGATCCTTGACCTTGAGAGCTTAGTATCACAAATGTAATACCTATAATCGATCACAAACACCAAGGCAATTGGAAGAATGTAAGAGAGAGAGGAGGGAGGTGATATTTGGCTATACCAATCCTTCTAGGGTTAGGGTTAGCCGAAAATATGATGCATAGGGTCCTTTTATATAGGTGAGGAGTTAGGGTTTCAGTCAAACAAATATCTGGTTGCTTAGGCTCTAAGTAGCCCATAAGATCCTTCTGGAATCCCTTCCTTGGACGAATTCTTAAGGCCTTATCAACAAGAATTCGTCCACCCAATATTTAGGGTTTCCACAACCTACTTTGCAACTATCCAATAATTACAATATCAGTCCCCCATGTTTACTCAATATATTTTTATCACAAATTTAATTCCTAATTAATTCTTGACCAATACTAATTAAACAATATTATTTCTCTTTTAATATATTATTCATATAATATATTAATAAACCAAATTTATCCTCTTTCTCTATAATTCATCTAGTCAAGTTGCTTTGGTGAAGGCAAGCCAAAAGTATCATGCTACAACCGAGTCAAGTACATTCAAAATAAAGTTATGATCTTAAACATCTAATCCATCAGTCTTCCACTTGGGTAAATCTAATAACTATAGATGAAAGTACAACTTCAAAATCCGATTAGCAATTGTAGTTCTCAAAATCCGATATCGAACTCTGACACACCCTTTAGATAAGGGATCATATAGTCCTCCGCTCTCAAGATATTGTGTGGACAATCACATGGAACATAGTCATACATATTGTCTAGCAGTTTGTTTCTCGATCTCTGATTCGTTTCACATAGAACTTAATTGAACACATCAACTCTGTCTTGACCGAGCCCGAGACATAAGTCAAACCAAATCATCGAGGGGCCTATGATATCGGTTTTACCCTCGTAGGATAAAAGGAACAGATAAACTTCGACTTATATGCATTTACTATTTACTCATCAAATCATACACAACAATGCATTTCATAACATCAAGTTACTGATGTTTTTATGCCTTATCAATGCAAAACCAGCTCGTAGACAATAAACCATATATCTAGGTTTAAAGACTATATGATATTATCGTCTCACAATCACTCGTGATTAATTCCATTAAGTGATTCAAGTGAGCGCAGTTTTAATCAAATACTCAAATCTTATTTGAAGAGCACGCATGAACGTTGCAGCAAACGTTTGCTATGTCTAAACACTTAGACAATCTACAAGAAAATCCATGACAATCTTCTTTCATACCTACTTCCAAAGTATGAATGACTGTAGATAGTTTAAATAATCTTATTATTTTGGAAGTTAAAACATGCAAAGTGAAAAAATAGTAAATAATTGACATAAGGCAGTAACATTACTTATAAATAATAATCCTTTATTTAATCATCAAAAAGTTAATTATAATTTACCTATTACAAGTTTCTATGGCTATCTAATCACTAAAACTAATATCGTCCTTCAACCTAATGCTCCTAGCGTGCTGCAAGTGCTTAACCCTACTCAGTCCCTTCGTAAGGGGATCTGCTGGGTTATCCTCAGACTATACCCTATTCACTACGGGGAGTCCCTCTTCTACCCATTGTCTAATGAAATGATATTTCCTGTCGATATGCCTGCATCTGCCATGATCCCTCAGTTACTTGGTTAAGGCAACTGCACCTTCGTTATCACAAAAAATCTCCATAGGCTCCTTTATGTCTGGCACAACTCCAATGTATTTGAAGAAGTTCTTCAAATATATTGCCTCCTTTTACTCTTCACTCGCTGCTATGTACTTTGATTCTCACGTTGAATCAGCTACGATCTCCTGCTGGGAACTTTTCCAAGTCACTGACCCTCCATTCAAGGTAAAGACCCAGCCCGACTGAGAGCAAAAGTTTTCTCGTTTGGTCTGAAAACTAGTGTTAATGTACCCTCGCAACCTTAAGTGATCACTCCCACCAAGGATAAGACACCATTCCTTAGACCTCCAAAGGTACTTAAGAATTTTCTTTACTACGGTCTAATGTGCTCTACCAGGGTTCCCTTGATATCTGCTGACCATGCTTAAAGCAAAGGCCACATCAGGGTGAGTACAAGTCATAGCATACATGATCGAGCCAACTATGCAAACATAAGGTACTCGACTCATCTCTTCTATCTTAGCTTTTGTACTCGGGCTTTGAGTCTTACTTAACTTGGAATTGCTTTGGATTGGTAATTCCCCTTTCTTGGAATTTTCCATACTAAAACGTTTTAGTACCTTATCCAAGTAAGTAATCTGACGAAGTCCTATTAGTCTTCTACTCCTGTTTCTCATTATCCTTATCCCAAGAATATAAGCACCTTCTCCGAGGTCCTTCATAGTGAAGCACTTCCCAATCCAGGACTTAACTTCCTGCAGGGTTGGGACATCGTTTCCTCCGAGCAATATGTCATCGACATACAAAACGAGAAAGCTAATTATACTCCCACTGGCTTTGATATATACAAAGGACTCATCCTCGCTTCCCATGAAGCCAAATTCTTTGACTTTCTCATCGAAACAAAGATTCCATCTGCAAGATGCTTGTTTCAATCCATAAATGGATTTCTCAAGCTTACACACTCTATTAGGGTGTTTTGCATCAACAAAACCCTGTGGCTGACTCATGTAAACATCTTTAGCCAACTTCTAATTAAGGAAAGCGGTTTTGACATCCATCTACAATATTTCATACTCATGAAACGTAGTTATGGTTAGCATAACCCTTATAGACTTTATGTTCGCTACTGGTGAGAAGGTCTCTTCATAGTCAAATCTGGGAGTTTGAGTAGCCCTTCGAAACCAATCGTGCCTTATAAGTGTGTACATTCCCATCCATGTCGGTCTTCTTCTTGAAGATCCATTTGCACCCGACCGTCTTACGACCCGGTACATTGTCAACCAAGTTCCAAACTTCATTGTCATACATGGACTGAATCTCACTGTCCATAGCCTCTTTCTATTTTGCAGAATTTGGGTCTGCCATGACTTCCTTGTAGGTGTTAGGTTCATCCAAATTTACTAGTGTACTATCACTAATAAACGTATCACCCTCAGCAGTTATATGGAAACCATATAATACGGGTGGAACACTAACTCTACTGGAACGTCTAAGAGGTAAGGACTCGTCAATCGGTTCAACATGAGTTTCCTCCTTGGGTTGAATGCCAGCGTTAGAGGTTCCTTCATCGCTTGATTCTTGATGCTCTTCAAGATCAATTTGCCTCCCACTGTCCTCTTGGCTTATGAGTTCTCACTCTCGAAACACCCCTCTCCTTGTAATAAAGACAACATTGTCACTCGGTCTATAGAGGAGATATCTAAAGGACTTCTATGGATAACCGATGAAAATACACCGCTCACTATGCAGTTCGAGCTTGTCGTGAGTCATTCATCTTACGAAAGCCTCGCAACCCCAAACCTTGATATGTACCAAAGAGGGAGCTTTCCCTGTCCACATCTCGTGAGGTGTTTTGGCAACCTTCTTAGTCGGATTAGGTTAAGGATATTGGCGGCAGTCTCTAAGGCATACCCCCAAAATGAGATCGCTAACAAAGCACGACTCATCATGGAACAAACCATGTCTAACAAGGTGAAGGGTTTTGAGAATTCTAAAACTCCTATGGTGTACATGCAACCCTATAAACCTTGGATCTATGTTTCTCTATTATACATGCAAATATTCAATATTCCAAGGTTTCATCCTAACTAGCATAGTATGAAGCAACTATACTACGAAATCCTAGTTAGATAACATACCTTTTGATGAAGCTTGAAGTTTTGAACTTTAAGAGCTTAGCCCCAATAGTGTGGAAGCCTCAAGTGGAATCACAAATCACCAAAAACACATTGGAAAACTTGAGAGAATAAAATGCACACTAGAAATCGACCCATATTTGTATCCTCACCCACTAGTGCCATTTCATGTGCCAAAGACCTCTTTATATAGTATGGAGGATTAGAGTTTCATCTATGTAAACCCTAATACCCATGACCTTTCATTTCCATAGGATCCATGGGTTAAAAACTCCATGGACTATCCATGCAAGACTAGCCCAACCTAGATAAAGTTGGCTCGCCATATATATAAAAGTCCATATTTAATTAGTTCCTTTTTTATCACTAAATTAATTCTAAATTAGTTCTTGATCAATATTAATTAAATAATATGATTCCATATTAATATATTAGAACATATAATATATTAATATAAATCGTAAACATACTATTCTCAAAAGACTATCCATATAAATTGTTCCGGTGAAGTGCAACCCAAATGGACCATGCTACTCTCGGGTCGAATACATACCAATAATAGTTTTGGGCTTAGACATCTAGTCCAACACAAGGTTCTATTCTACCTCTTAGCCACACCATTCAACTGCGGTGTCCTAGGTGGCGTCAATTGCGAAACAATTTTGCATTCCTTGAGGTAGTCGTGGAATTCACGAGTAAGGTACTCACCACCTCGATCAGATCGGACATCTTAATTTTCCTGCCCAGTTGATTCTCCACTTCCTGCTTAAACTCTTTTAATTTTTCAAAGGTTTCTGACTTGTGCTTGATTAAGTAGATATCCATATCTGCTATAGTCATCAGTGAAAGTCGCATAGAAGCAGTTCGCATCTCTTGTGGTAGATCTAAAGGGCCCACATACATCGGTATGTATGAGATCAATTAAACTCTCATCGCTTTCACAAGTACCAGTGAAGGGTGACTTGGTCATCTTTCCAAGAAAACAAGATTAACACATGTCATCGTCCCTAAGGTCGAATGACTCCAACACTCCATCCTTTTGGAGTTGGGCTATGCACTTCTTGTTGACATGTCCAAGATGACAATGCCAAAAGCATGCATTGTCCAAAATATTGGAAGAATAGCTATGCAACACATCATTTCCTAAGTTGTCTACAACCATCACAGTTTCATATATTCCATTACAAGGCAATGCTTCAAAATAGAAAGAGCCATTAAAGAAAGCATTAATATAACCCTTTTCATTATCAAACGAAAATCTAAAACCTTGTTTATACAAACCATGAAAAGAAATAATGTTTCATGTCATTTCTGATGAATAACAACAGTTATTCAAATCTAAACCTAACCTACTACTAATCACTAAAGAGTAAACTCCAATCTTGGTGACAGGCGACGCTTTCCTATTCCCCATGATTAAGTTTATCTTTCCATACTCTACATCCTTACTTCTTCTTAGGCCCTGCAAATCAGAATAAATGTGAAAACCACATCCTGTATCAATGACCCAAGACATAGCATGTGATGAGTTGTTAGAATGAATAGTATAAATACATGCGAAGGATGGCTTTATCTTCCCATCCTTGATATATTGCAAGTACTTTGGGCAACTTCATTTACAATGCCCTTTCTCATGGCAGTAGTAGCACTCTACATCCTTCGGTTTGGAGGAGGGTGCAGCGGGACTAGCCTTGGTTCCACTAGAAGAGGTGGCATCATGGGACTTTCCCTTGTGGCTCTTAGAAGGATCCTACCTCTTCTTGACCTTCCCTTGCCTAATTGCCAAGACGGGGGCGGTAGTAGGAGTTGATGCAACTGATTTTTCTTTCAGACGACTCTCAGCAATCCTTAGCAGGCCTTGAAGCTTGCTTAGAGTGACCTCCTTGTTTATGTGGTAGGTCATGCGGAACTGGTTGTAAAAAGGAGGTAAGGAGTGAAGAATGATATATATGGCCAAATCCTCATCGAAGTTAATATTTAACTTCAACAAGCAGTCCACATATCTCTGCATTTTCTGCAAGTGGGACATCACGGACTCTCCATCCTTCATTTTGGTAGTGATCATCGCAACGATGATCTCGTACCTTTCCCACCTCACGATTTGATGGTACCTATCCATCAAATCTTGATGCATCTCGTAGGGGTAGTAGTCATCATAGGACTTTTGGAGTTCGGCGGTCATGGTCGTGAGCATGATGCAATGGACTTTCGTAGCATCACGCTCGTGAGCCTTAAAAGCAGCAATTTCTTCAGGAGTAATAGTGTTGGCATTTACCTCTTTCAACTCCTTATCGAGAACATACTCCTTGTCCTCATAGCGGGTGACCATGCGGATTTTGTAGATCCAATCATTGAAATTGATCCCATAAAAAATCGCTTTCCCACACAAGTTCATGAGTGAGAATGAGCCGGAAGGGGTCGAGCCTAAACTGTTGTTGTTGTTTGAAGTAGACATCTGAAATAGAAAAGAGAAAAAGTTTGATTAGATAAGAATCCCCAATTAAATACCCAAATGAGAAATTAGGTCTAGGATCCAACAACTTTATTCAAAATTTAGAAGAGTGATGCTGTAATCCAAACTGCAAATAATTTGAAGGTAAGTGAATGACGATTCACTAATTTTCACCATGAAAAACGAAAAAAAAAAGTTTTATGTTTTAAATGTATTGAAAATCCTAGATCTTTTGAGATTCATTGAACTTTTCAATGGCATGTTTAAATCTCAATATGCCCTTAAAGTTTGTGACTGGGATACCGAGGATCACAAACAAGGTGTGAATAACCATGCAAATATACTTGATACCCTCTATGTCATTTACCACCTAATCAATGTGCTGGTTAACCACACACGCTCCATTGATCTATGATAAACATCGAGTCACCCTTTTCCACCATTACTAGTCCATATTAGTGTGCTGGTTATCCACACACGCTCCACTAACGACTTGGCAGGGTGCAAAGTGTAATTTCATGGAATAACATCATTTCACATTTTTCATAAAGTAACTAAGATTGGGAATTTTATAAAAAGATTTAGTTACTTTATTTAATCATTATACTTTTAATGAGGAATTAGTTGCCCTGTGCTACCCGTTCGGCTAACGACCCTCCACCAATCAAGGAAGCGGTGGGTAAGAGTGAACACTCATTAAACTGCCATTTTATAGGTAGCAACCTTATAACCCCCTTATAGATCGACTTTGTGAATGAGACCTACTAACGGTAAGACTAGCTTAATCTTATAATATTATAATAGTATAAGGGTTGAATTTTAAACTTGTAAATTTCTAGGGTTTAAAGTTAAATATTTCAAAATTAAACTTTTAATCAAAAATTTAAATTCCAAAACTCGAGGGCAAGTTTTAAATTTTTTTTCAAAACTCTCTAAGATCAAATTACAAATAATTTCATTAAATAATTAATTAGTGATTATCTAAATTTGACCTAATCCAATTACATGGCAACATAATGCAATCAAATAATTAAAGATTATCATATAAGACAATAATTATCCAATTAATTTGCAATTATCTTCTATTTTGATAAGGATGATCATATTTATTTAATAAAAATCGTATTTTATTATTCAAAAATGTTTTTGATAATTATCCCAATCAAAAATAGGCCAAAATCACGAAAGTTTAGCTCCCTGACACTCCGACTCGCCGAGTTCATCTGACTCGTCGAGTTCATCTGGTGACTCGATGAGTTCAGCTGTCAGAGGGCAAAATTTTTGATTTTGCACGCAATGAATGATCAAAGAATGCATCAAATACAATAGAAAACAGCCTAGGCTCTGATACCACTGATGGGTTTTGAGCATTACATCAATCCTACGGTCCACATGCAATCCCTAAAGTTTTGGATCTAGGTTTCTCTAATTGTACATGCAAATCATCCAAAGCTTGTAAACCCTAGATCTAGCATACAATATTGAAATTAATAGCTAATACAAGTTTAGATGATTACCTTTTAATTGAAGCTTGAAGATCCTTGACCTTGAGAGCTTAGTATCACAAATGTAATACCTCTAATCGATCACAAACACCAAGTCAATTGGAAGAATGTAAGAGAGAGAGAGAGAGAGAGATGAGGGAGGTGATTTTGGGCTCTAGAAATCCTTCTAGGGTTGAGGTTAGCCGAAAATATGATGCATATGGTCCCTTTATGTAGGTGGGGAGTTAAGGTTTCAGTCAAGCACTTATCTGGTTGTTTAGGCTCTAAGCAGCCCATAAGATCCTTCTGGAATCCCTTCCATGGACAAATTCTTAAGGCCTTATCCACAAGAATTCGTCCACCCTATCTTTAGGGTTTCCTCAGCCTACTTTGCAACTATCCAATAATTACAATATCATCCCCCTAGGTTTAATCAATATCTTTTGATTAGAAAATTAATTCCTAATTAATTCTTGACCAATATTAATTAAATAATATGATTTTTCTTTTAATATATTATTTGTATAATATATTAATAAACCACATTTATCTTCTTTCTCTATAATTCATCTAGTTAAGTTGCTTTGGTGAAGGCAACCCAAAAGGACCATGCTACAACTGGGTCAAGTACATACCAAATATAGTTATGGGCTTAGACACCTAATCCA
The DNA here is from genome assembly GCF_051521515.1 of Lactuca serriola. Classification (NCBI taxonomy): domain Eukaryota; kingdom Viridiplantae; phylum Streptophyta; class Magnoliopsida; order Asterales; family Asteraceae; genus Lactuca; species Lactuca serriola. The sequence goes on along the minus strand of NC_136412.1, from coordinate 44,070,444 downwards.
ACAACTTCTTCATCAAGTCCTTGCAGATCTCCTAAGGCCAATAGTCCTCATAGATCTATTGTAGCTTGGGAGTCATAGTGATCACCATAATGCAACATACCTTGGTAGCATCCTTATAGTGAGCCTTATACTCATCTATTTATTCAGGAGTATCTTGTGACTCTTCTATCTCATTCAAATCCTTGTCGAGGATGTATTCCTTGTCCTCGAAATGCAAGGCCATTCTGATGTTACGAATCTAATCATTAAAATTGGACCCAACGAATGTCACCTTGGCACAAATGCTTAAGAACGAGAAAGTGTTGGAGGAGTTGTTGCAGGAACCAGAAGCGTTGTTTCAGGGAGACATCTGCAAAAGAAGAAGGAAAAGTTTTGATTAGATAAGGAATCCTTAATATAACACCCAAAATGAAATATTAAGGCTAGGGCCCAACACAATAATTCACAATTCAGAAGAGGGATGTCGTAATCCAATTATAAATTATTTGAAGGTAGGTAAATGACGATTTACCAATTCCACTATGAAAACGAAATTTTTAATTGAATTAGGTTTTAAATGAAATGAAATTCCTAGATCTTTTGAGATTCATTGAACTATTAAATGGCATGTTTAATCTCAATTATGTCCTTCAAATATGTGACTGGGAGACTGAGGATCACAAACAAGGTGTGAATAACCATGCAAATTAGCTTGGTGCTCTCGGTGTCTTTTACCACATCATTATACTTATTAATGAGACATTAATGGCATATCCTACCCGATCGGCTAACGACCCCCCCCCCCACCAATCAAGGAAGCGGTGGGTGAGAGTGGACACCTATGCAACCGCCATTATATAGGCAGTTTCCTTATACTTCCCTTATAGACCGACTTCGTGAATGAGGCCTACTAACGGTAAGAATGAATTATATATATATATATATATATATATATATATATATATATATATATATATATATATTAAACTTTCAATCTTATAATAGTATATGGGTGTATTTTAAAGTTTTAAAATACTATGGTTCCAGAATTTAAAATTTCAAAATTATACTTTTAATTAAATTTTAAATTCTGAAACCAAAGGGGTATTTTTTATAACTTTTCAAAAAATACTAGATCAAATTTTAAATAATTAAATTAATCAAATAATTTTGTCTTTCTCTTAAAATTTGAGCAAATCTCTTAATTTGATAAGGATATTGATTTACTTTTCCAGAAAATTTGATTTTAGACATTTAAAATGAATTTGGTAATTATCCTAATCAAACAAAGATATCAAAAATCGAAAAATCAGGGATCTGAAAGAACGACTCTTCAATTTATTGCAATACTCTCATCGAGTAGGGGCAACTCGTCGAGTTCCACTATGAACTTATCGAGGCTGATGAATAGATTGACTAATTTGTTCCCTCCTCCTTTGGACAATTCACACATGCATCAAATTCAACAGAAAAACATCTAAGGGTCTGATACCACTGATGAGTCTTGAGCATACCTACATCCTACGTGATCATGCAACCCTAATTGCTTTGGATATGAGTTCTTCACAAGTTGAACATGCAATAGAATAAATCAATAAAACATAGATCTAGCATACAACTTTCAAAATCAGATAACAAAAGGGTTTTGATGATTACCTTAATTGTTATGTAGTAATAACAAGAACTCCTTGTTGATCTTTGATTCTTGAAAGCTTAGTGCCCCAAATGTTGCACCTCTAATGGCTTACAAACACCACTAGAAAAAGGATGAGAGGAGAGAGGAGGAACGCCCTAAGAATTTCGGCTAAGGTTTGTATCAAGCAGGCAGTCGCCGAAATCACAGGCAGAGGGTACTTTAATAGATGTGGGTTGCTAGGCTTTACCGGAGGAAACCCCAACTTCCAACTTAAGGCTTAAGCAACCCACAGACCTCCCAACAATAGGCCTTGGATGAAATCTATAGGGCCTCCCTATAGAATTTCGTCCACTCCCAATTGTGGAGTCCATAGCCTAGTTTCACAACTATCAATGATTTTTAAAATAACCCCTGCTCTTTTAATCAGTTCCTTTAATCCCCAAATTAATTTCTGAATAAATACTAATAAAATAATATGATTTCTAATAGGAATGAAAATAGGGCGGGTTCGGGGCGGGGCATGATTTCCTAAACCCGCCCCGATATCTTTTGGATATCTTATCGGGGCGCCCCATTGGGTTTTGGGTTTTCCCATCGGGTTTCGGGTATCTTATCGGGTTTACAATATTCATAACGAAACCTTTATTGCATTTTAGGGTACCCCGTTCTTATAAAAAAAAATACATGTTCTAGCATCTCTTTTAAATTAAAAATATCATGCATCACTTTAATAAAATAAATTGGACGTTATATTAAAAATTATTTGATTTAAGTCTAGTGTAATATGTCAAAACATAATAAATATCATTCACACTAGATTGTTAATAACTAAAAGATTATCCACAATAAATATTTTATCTTTGAACGAGTGCAATTAACATCAAAAGGTTTTGAACATACTATATATATATATATATATATATATATATATATATATATATATATATATATATATATAATCGGGGTGGGGCGGGTCGGGGCGAGGATGACCCACTCCCTGCCCCGAACCTGATAAGGACCACCCGACCCGAAATGATCGGGTTTCAGGTTTGCCCGTCATGTTCGGGATTTTTTGCCATCCCTAATTTCTAATTAATTATTTCCACAATACATTAATAAATCATCTTAATATTCCAAATAATAAATTCAACCTTTTTCTCCAAAAATCATCCTGTCAAGTTGTTAAGTTGAAGGCAACCCAAAAGTTGCATGCTACTATCAAATCAACTACACACCAATTATTGTATTGGCTTAGACACCTAATCCAACAGTTATTTGGGTGCCAAGCTTTACACAACCGCCTACGTTGTTTTTGGGGCGTCTATACCAGGCCTTGACTTCATGGCACGCCTTGGCACCGTCATGGCCTGTTATTTAGAACCTTAAATTTAACTCATATAAACAAGTATACTAATAATAACCAATATAATTTTTTTATAAAATGACTAATTTCTACAAAATAATGTATTCCGGAGTAATGACGATCATTCTGGAGTTAGGGTCGTTCAGGCATTTATGTTTAATCTGGAATACAATATTCTGGAGTATTTATTTTCATTCCAGATTTGATGGTGGTTGGTAGGATTTGGGTCCGGAATCTGACACCCCATACATTCTGGACTAAAAAAAGTGTATTCTAGACTTTAGTCGAGAATGTATGGCCATTCTTGAATGCTATTCCATAGAGGTAAAATTAGGGTATTTTTGTGTTATTTGTTCCCCAAATCTAGTATATTTGTCTCTTTGTTACCCAATTCATCCACAATCAATGTTCTTTGATAGTTTTTGTAGTCTAAAAGAATACGTATTCATATAGATATTTTTCAAGTGTCAGTTTCTAGTAGAGGTCAATAGCAGCGTATCGAGGGATCTATGTAGTATATTGCTCCAGACTACACATGCTTTGGTGTCGATATCACCAGTGATATCAACTTCGTTCGGTTATACGTTGGTTGCTTCCAAGTCCAAGTTAGACACTAATCAAACACTTCTATATTTTAAATGTGCTGGATCAAATATAGTTATGTAGATTCTTAATGATAGTGATGTCAATATTTTCTTAGTTTTGTTAGTAGTATGCATCTTAATACAATACAATTGTTTTTTTTGTTAATAATGTTATGGAAAGTGGTATTCATCAATTTCCCCGGGGAAAATCATTATGGTGGTAATAGGTTTTCCGGTGCTGGAAGTAACGTTGTAATTTATTACCTATGACAACTAACTATGTTCCTTCTAACACTGGTCATGGATGATGTTTCTCTAGCAGTTGTTATTGATGTATTTGCAAATGATAAGGAAAAACAAATGTTATTGGTTGATGATGGTAATGAAATTCCACATGGAGAGCCAATTCAACATTTTAAGATTTTCACTAAATTTGATGGGGGGGTGATATTGAAGGTGAAGAGGATGAAACTGGGTCCTTAAAACCCTGAAACCACAAGAGGAAAAGTTACTTATTGATTTTCCAACTTTGAAGAAACATAAACCACCTATTGGGGCATGCGTGAACCTTTACCATTCCCCGATTTAGTTCAATAAAAATGTAAAGGTTCCACATCACACCATTATACTTCTTATGTGAAGAAGTATCAACTGTTCAAAAACAAAAAACTTAAGCATAAATAAGGACTCAAATGTGTTACTGATGGGCTCCAAATGAGAGTGAGAAATCTATAAAAGATAGTTTGAAGTTGTTTTCTGTAACATCCTAAAAATCATAATAAAATGAAGGAACGTTTAGATTCAAGATTGAAATGATAAAGAGATTCACAAGAACACACAAGGTAAACAAACATTTACATTAATAAGTTAGAAGAACAATTCAATACAGGAAAGGAATATTCTGTCAAAAACTCTAACCCACTCTACTAACTAATGTTCCTTTATGTAGACTTCAGTGGAACATCGGAAAGGAATCTTAAGTAAACAAATAAACTATGAACCTAAGAATACATAATGTGAGAATTCATAACTAAATCAATTCACACAAAGTAAAGATAGACATTACAAAACATGCCAACTCAGCACATTACAAATTGACACAACTTATATATTTCGAACCCTAACAATCTTCCCCATTGTGTCAAGTTGTAGTAGTTATCTTTACTTCAAGTTTATTCATCGCTTCAAAACTTTTGGCATAGTCTTCAACAAGATTGCACGAGCACCAATCCACCACTTGATCATGTCAGAAAGACATTTCATATCATCAACAAAATTTGATTTACGCTTTTCAACATTTGACAAGACTCGATTCAAAGTAGTAGTTAAATACAAATGCTTATCTCTGAAAAAGAACATGCACTTCTTCACAACATCATTCTACCTAATCTTGAACACCACACCCCATCTCTCATTTTCAATAAAACCAACTTTCAAATTTTGAATATCATAAGGAGCTTCAAAGGGTTTTAAAATAGGTCTCTTTTCCAAAACAGTAGAGATCGCTATATTCATCTTCGAGATTTCAATGATGTATGACTTGATCACTTTTCATGTGCAAACAAATAGGTTCGTACTTTGCAGTGTCATTTGAAAAAATATTGAAAATGGTAATCTGATCAAATGGATTCATTATCAGAAGATCTGCCAAAGTAAACTCATCAACTTTATGATTATGCCCTCGAATAACTCTAAAATGGACATTTGAGAAACTGTTAACACCAACTATCTTCCCAACCTTTAAACCAACACTATTTTTGAAGCTCCAATGTTCATATCAAGGTTTACAATTCATCAAATAGAAATTGAACAATTTCATGTTGATAGTTGTGTTCGCCATTAGTACTTTCTTAATGTAATCAAAACAACAAAATTGAAAAGCCTTCACAGTAATAGGAAAATCCATTTGACACTCTAGTTCATTCTTAACAAAAAAATGAAGTTTGAGGCTCTATCCAATAAAGATTCAGACTGTTTATTGGTTCATCTACAATTCTTTCAAGCGTCCAGCTTCTTCTGCAATGATCTTCGCTTTTAAAGCATTGAGTTCATCAAGCACACCATCTTGCTTTTCTTGTTCTGCCAATTCTTCTTTTGTCAATTTAGGATGAAGATCATCATGCTTTTTTGAAACAATCTTTACTTTTCCTTTTCCATAACCAAAATCTACATTACCCTTTTGTCTAGTTTTCTTTTCTTTTAGACTATTCAGTTTGTCCTACAAAGGTCTTGTTTATAAATAAATATTCTCATTCAAAATTTTCTCTGTTGGACCAGTCTGATGCACATTTTTAAGATTAACCTTCAGAAATACTCCTCCTTATCCCCTTGTTGTGAAGTAGCCCTCCTACTCATAATAAGAAATATAACATTCAACTCCAAGAGAATAGGTTTTAGTTTTGCATCCATAAGTTGCGGGATGTAACCTGTATAGGGTGCATCCTTTGTTTCAACAAAATTGACCAGTCTCTGATTGATCTTAAAATTACGCCCTTTCACCAATAGAATTTCTTCATTTGCTTTTCCAAGGTCCATAACAACATGCTTCAATTGCTCCTTATGAACTTTTATTTTTTGAGTTGATTCATCCAAATAATTCATTACTTTGTTTTAATGAGCAAGACTTGTCTATAAAGAGAGGATTGAGTTTGAAATTTAAGTGTGATGATCAACATTGTCGCATTGCATTCCAAAATGAAGCCCCGATAACAATTCTCTTTCTTTTGCAATGAAGTTCGAAAACTAAGAATTAGTTTGTTCACCTCACCAAAATCGTTATCAAAAGCAGTCTGAAAGGAATTTAGGAAAGAAACTTGCTTCGTTACTATCTCATTAATTTCTGAAACAATCTTAGAAACTTATAAACTTTCTGCCTCAATTATTTCGGAATAATCTTCAACTAGATGCTTTTGATATGCCAACGATTCAGCATTGGATTGAACTAACTTTTAAATTTTTCTTGATAAGTATGCATCATTCCGTCCCATTTCATAGTCATAAAGACAATAGACTATGAATGAATAACATCTAACTTTTGATTCAGCTTGCAATAATCACCTTTTGTCATTGGAGCATCATCATCATTATCACTTTCAACTTGAGAATAAAAATCTGTAACAACAAAATCTTCATGTGACCCTGAATCATCTTCCATTAAAATTTATTTATCAAAATGATCAAAAATAGGAGGAATAGAAGTAGTTGATGGTTCAGAAACATGAGGTTGAGACAAATTCACACCAATATTAACATTTGGTCCCCCATCAGATGTGTCTCCATCGATGTCTGGGGTTCTATTCTCCTCCCTATGAGATTCAAAAGTAGAAGTCTCTGGTGGAGGTTTTGTGGTTGTTCTTTTTCTTGACACAAAATTCGTCGTTGATTCAGTAAATATAGGAATTCTAGACGAATTTGTAGAGATATGAGAAAGTTGATGAAAAGTTATAGTTGTTGGAATTGGATCAGAATGAGAAATTTCATAAAGAACAGGTGGTATTGGTGGGGTTTGTGAAACATTTAAAAGAGGACTATCAATAACATGTTTAAAAATTTCAGCTTCGGTCTCCATGTGCGAAGAGACAAGCGGAGTAGATACAGGTGCCGAAATCGAGTCCAAAATTGTTGTTTTCTGTGATTTGTTTGTTTTATCTTCTTCAGTGTTGATAATAGACTCTTTTTCATTACGGACAAGACTTTGAGTGTGTTTACTTGATTCTTCATCAATAACAACTAGCGTTAACTTTCGTTTCTTAAGCCTTTTAACTTTCTTTGAGAAATCTGCAGCCGAATTCTCCTTTCACTTAGAAATCTTTCGTTTCTTCTTCAGAACATCTTCTTGTAATGATACAGAACCAACTCCCTCAATAATGACAAAACTTTTCTTTTATTCAACAATAATTGGTTTATCAGCAGGAACCCTGGATAACATTGATTCTGAAATATATCCAACAATCATAATATTCTTCAGATCAAAAGTAATAAACTTTGTAGTTTGCATCTTAGGAATATCATCAATTACAACATCTTTCATCTCCGAAATATGATAATGATTCATAGTATATTGAACTACGCTAGACCAAAATCTAGCACATGAAATTTCCGTATCATTCGTCTTCAAAACAGGACTTTGAACAAACTGCTCCCATAAAACTATTACAATATTAACATTGTCCCCAGAATAAAATCCATACAATAAAATGTGGAAAATATGACTTGCACTATCAGAATCAGTTGCCTTCTCAGAAAAACATCCGAAAATGATTGTGAATAGAGAATTCCAAATAGGACGAAGAGCAGACATTTTAAAATTAGATAGAAATGACAAATCAAAATTATACCCCATTTGTTGATACACCTGAATAATGATCATTGCAGGAATTGAATATGGAGAGATAGAATCCTTGACAATCGGAACCCCTAGAAACTTGCAAAAGCATGTTTTGGAAATAGAAGTCTTTTCCCCTTGAATTTCAAAATTCATAATCTTCAATTTCATTTTGTAAATGGCAGTGGAATATGCCATTGGTAATTGAGACAACGGCACATTCTCAGACAATATCAAAGCTTTCTTCAACATGGAATGATCCAGATAAACAATCAAGGGTTGAACCAGATTAGAGTACTTTAAGGGATCTAGACCAACAACCATATTCTGATTAAGCTTTATGTTCAACATTGCAGAAGATCGAGATTGTTCCATGAAAGACACACGATCAGAAGAAGCCATTTGATGAAAATAGAGAGTCAGTGTTCGATATGATTTTGAAGAGTTTGTGAGCATAAAGAGTAAAAGGGATGAATCTTAGCGTTTATAAATGAAGAGAGGATTTGGAATTGAATTTGAACATGCTAATGGAGTGGAAGGAGAAGAACCGCCACCTTGCATGAAATGCTTTGCAACTCATACATTAACGAATGGAATCACGCACATCATTCCAAAGATAATGTTCCAATAATATTTTTCTAGCTCATCATTTTTCTGTAACAACCTCAAACACCGTTTTATTTATCATCATGATGTCATCCCTTTAGAATACACGCCTTGAATTTTAAAATTCAAATGAAACAAGCCATTTCGGATTGCAACAGTTTCACAATTACTGATCTACCCTCCAATTTTTGCAAATTGAAATATTATCCATTGGAATTACGACCAGTATTGACTTTCACAAGCTCATTGAAATTTCGTAACCAATCAGACTCTAGAGTTTGTGAAATGAAAGATTTCAGTGCTAATGTGTGCCAAATGAAAAGATAGAAGCAAATTAAAGAGAAATTTGGGTAAGTAGTGATATTAAAGAATCTTTGATATAAAAGCAGTTAGATCCCAAGCATAGATTATTTTCCTTCAAAATCAAGAGAGGCTTAGAACTGCTTGTGCATGTTCCCGTTGAATTACGATCATTAAATTGTTAAGAGGTTATGAAAGGAATCTTTTCATAGGTTTCATGGGAAGGCTCGTTTCTGATCATAAGTGAAACTTACATAGGCGCAGAGGTACGAAAGGAAATCCTTGATTGACCAATGTAGTCAAATTCTTGTTAGCAAAAATGTTATAGTGATTGGAAAGTAACATCGAGATAAAAAAATCTTCAGATAGAAATCTCATAATTAGAAAAAATAAAATTGGACTTAATGGGAAGAAATTAATATGGAATCAATTAATTTCATTTAGCTCTCCAAAATGAAAATTATGAGAGTTTGAACATTGAAAGATAACGCATTGCGAAATATAAGAATTTCAAAAGTCAATTCAATTGTTTCATGCTAGAACATAAAGGTTCACTGTCAATTCATTTTTGGAGATGTTTGTTGGGTTTCACCAAGATCATGGTAACAATGACCAAGAGATCATACACATATATTTTGTTGTAACATCAATCCCAGTTGCTATCTACCACGAATCTTAAAGTTACAATTTATATGAAATGAAATAGATGGAGAATTATTGATTGGTAAAAGAATGGTTATGGGTTTCACGAAAATCATGTTGACAATGATTTTACGATCATAAACACAAAATATTTGTGGTCCTTATACCGAAGTTGGTTATACTTGGTAGTCAAGGGTCTACACGAAGTCGAAATGGTTATGGTAGAAAGAAAGGATGGTAAACGACCATCAATTCATTGTGCACACAAATATATTAACGTTCAACAAAAAACAAATAACAAAAAAAAAATATTTTCTGATTTTTCAAAATATAAAGAGAAGAAAATATTTTTTATTTTGGAAAAGTAGTAGAAAATATTTTTGGATTTATGAATTTTTGAACAGTAAACTAAGAAAAGAAATAGGGAAAGATAAGAACAAATACCTAGAGCACCAGCCTGTGAAAAATCACACCTTCTCACGACTAATTAAGTTGTTTGCAAAATTATTCTGAAAAACTGCAAAGATCAAATCTCATCGGAAGTAAACAATAATCATTTTTTTCATGAATTTGACTTCAGAATAGATTTTTTTCTCAATCATTCCAAGCCCTTGTAAAATTCTATTAAATGAAATTTCTGGTAACGCTTTCGTGAATACGTCAGCCAATTGATCAGTGGATCCTACAAAATGCACTTCAACATTCCCGTCTTCTACGTGCTCCTTGATAAAATGATATGTTAAAGCAATGTGATTTGTTTTTTTAATGTTGAACATGATTATGACAAATTGATATTGCAAATTCTAAATCGTAGTACAAAAGGATGTTTTTCATACCGTAACATCCCAAAAATTCATATTAATTCTTCGTTTTTAACTCAGTAAACCATACAAAAGAGTTGTTCAAGAAACCGATTAAAGGGAGTATATTATTTAAATGTCAGAGTAAAGATCATAACTCGCCAATGCAGAAAACTTTCGGGGAAGATATGCAGTCACGATGGGCCCTTCTCATTTGTATCGGAAGTACCTGAAACCAAAAACATAAAACTGTAACCACAAAGCTTAGAGAGCTCCCCAAAATACCACATACCATACATAACAGTCAAGTATATATGGGTGCTTTCAACCCCTTCAGTCTCTTTCAATCGATACTGAGTATATATCAACCCCTTCGATCTCTTTCAAATGGTATTGGGTATATTTCAACCTCTTCAATTTCTTTCAACCAGTATCGAGTCTATTTCACCCTACTACTACCATATAATATCATAACAAAGAGTCATAGAGACATCAAGCAAATACAGGCAATTATCACAAACACAATCATCATACTACAAGCATAAACTAGTGGGATGACATTGGTGCCTTCGACCCACAAATACAGTGAAGGAAACTCACCTGAAACACAATTTCGACCATAGCTAACTGCTCTCTTGCCAAACGATGGGTGCTCGACACCTCCTACCAATCCACAAAAGGTAAACCCTAAGTCTACCTTCTAAAATAGAATTGGACCCAAAAGTCAACCCAAACCAAACATCAACAAACAAAGTCAAAGTCAACAACCCATAATGTTAACTATCCAACCTCACTTCGTGACCATGCCCTCGGTCACGTCGTAAGAGGCTACTCGATTTGGTTCCAACTTATCCCGACTCAACTCAATCAACTCAGACATAAAAAGTCACATGAGGTGTCATCACGACGTGAGCAAGCTCCTCTCTTGTCATGAGCTTCGAGGAACTTATCAGAAACAGGATCAACAAATCCTCATGTCGTGAGACCCCCATGTCTCATGTCGTGAGAACAGTCTGAAGCAAAAATTCCAAGTTTAAGTTCTTAATCCATTAAGCCTTGAACCCAAACATTCTAGAATGTCTTATAACTTCGTAATACACTAGAAAATCAATGCTTTTAAGACATATATGTCTAATATATGTCTATATCTCATTAAGGTCAAAAGTTGAAGAAAAGACAACTAACTTTCATGCAAGGCTCCCAAAACTCAACCATTTTCTATATCTAAACTCCATAACTCTCTTAAGACCCTTATAAACCATAAAGTCGCCAAATTTACAGTTTCAATCCATCAAACTTTCTCAATCTAGAAGAAAAGTCGTACAAAACTTATATCTAGCCTCATATAAAAATAAAGCTGGAAGCTTTGACACTTACAATGGTCCAGAAACAATGTAAGGTGAAGATGATGATGATTCCTTGAAAGCCTATACACAATATCACCTTCTTCTTCTTCTTTTCTTCTTCTTCTTCCAAACCAAGATAAGATCCAAAATGACCAAAGATCAAGCAAGGTGTGAAGGCTAGGGTGTTTCTGAGGTTAAAGAGGGTTTGAGGCTGATAGGAAACCCAAAAATGAGATTAGATGTGCTTAAATATGAAGGAAACCCTACAAGATCATGGAATTGGGCTTCATCGCTCCTCACGTCATGAGTTCTTATTGCTTACATCGTGAGCTCAACATATATACAATTTCTTCATTTAATTACTCCTCACGTTGTAACCATTCTATGGTTCACGCCGTGAGCCTTGGTTTTGTTGGATTAGGTGTCTAAGCCCATAATTATAATGTGTATGTACTTGACCCGATAGTAGCATGGTCCTTTTGGGTTGCCTTCACCAGAGCAATTTGATAGGACAAATATTTGAGAAAGAGGTTATTTATGATTTATTAATATATTATAAGAATAAAATATTAATTGAGAAATCATATTATTTAATTGGTATTGATCAGGATTTAATTTGGAATTAATTTAGTGATCAAAAGAAGCTGATTAAATTTATAGGGACTGATTAGGTAAATCAGTAATATTTATAGTTTGGGTTAATGATCCATGTTGATTAGGGATGGACTAAATCTATGTGAGTGTCCATGAAGAGTTAGTTCAAAGGGCCTATCATATTCATCATTAGAATGATTAAGGCCTAATCATATGAATTAGGGTTTCCAAGATGAAACACTAGGGATTCCACACTATAAATACTAACCCTTGCACTCCCAAAATCGGCATTGTGTTCAAAGAAGAAACCCTAGCCGTTTTGGTGCCTCCTATCCTCACTCTCATGATCCTCCATTTGCTTTTGGTGTTTGTGGCTTATTAGAGGTATCAAACTTGAGGTACTAAGCTCTTGAAAGGCCAAGAACTACAAGCTACAACTAAGAGGTATTCATCAAACTAGATTTTTTGTTGTAAATCTCCAATTTTATGCTAGTTAGGGTTTATGCTTTAGATGAAATGAAATTGCATGTATAACTTGAGAAAACTTAGATCCAAAGCATTAGGGTTGTATGTGTACCATAAGATTGTTATAGTGCTCAAAACTTGTCAGTGGTATCAGAGCCTAGGGTGTTTTCTGTTATATTGATGCATTGGTTAATTGTTCAAAGTTGAAGCAAATTGAAATCTGCTCTCTGACTGGTGGATTAGGATCATTGCCACAAACTGTTTTGAGTGATAAAATTGGTTTTTTCAGATAAGATGATGGTTATCCTCATCCAATTGAAGGATAATTGTCAAATTTTGAGATAATTGCTTGTTTATGTGATAAATTAATTACTTGTACAATTTGATGTGGATTATCTTTCTATATGAAATTAGATTAGGTCATATTTTGTGATATAGATAAATTATATGATTAATTTAATTGTTTTCAAGTTTGATCTAAGAAGCTTTGAAAAGTTTCAAAATTTGCCCTCAAGTTTTGGAATTTAAAATTTGATTAAATGTTTTAAGTGTGAAATATTAAATTTTAAGACCCTAGCATTTTAAAGGTTTAAAAGACATCCTTCGGTTTCATAATTTAAATTTAGAATTAATGGTTTTAATTTTGGAAATTTAAATGGACACAACTAGAAGGAATAATTATGGACTTATTAAAAGATTAATTTAGAGTGTATTAATAAATCCATAACAACATGGTTTAAAATTTTAATCGAATTAAAAGTCTAATTTATTTAAAAGATTAAACCACCCAGAGTTTTGAAAAGTTTAAAATTCAACCCTTATACTATTATAATATTAATAAATTAATACTTATATATATATATATATATATATATATATATATATATATATATGTATGTATAAGACAGTCAGTCTTACCGTTAATAGGCCTCATTCACGAAGCTGGTCTATAAGGGGTATAAGGAAATTGCCTATAAAATAGCGATTGAATGGATGTCCACTCTCACCCACCGCTTCCTTGACTAGTGGAGGGTCATTAGCCGAACGGGTAGGATAGGACATTAATTCTCATTAAAAAGTATAATAATAATTATAAATGTGACAACCCGAAATTTTTATCATGTACAATGGATAAATTCAATCAAAATTAAACTCGTTTTGCTACCTTTTAACAATGTTTAGGGTCTATTTGAGAGTTCTAGACCTAGTACAATCAAGGTATGAGCCTAGAAATGAGATAGCACACTCAAAAAAACTCGGGCCAAACACTCCAACACATGGAGTGTGCGGCCACACACTTGAGTGTACGGCCACACACATGTGTGTGCAACCACACACCCATCCCAGCCACACACTCCCACCTATATATACCACACTTAGTCATTTTGAACACTTTTCCCACTTCTTCAAAGCTAGAACTCAAAATCCTCGCAAGTATCATCCAACTTTTCACTCTAATCTTCAAACAAGTAAGTGATTCATCCCTTGGCTGGCTATTACATGACCATAACTAGCCTTCCCCTTTGATTGATCAATGAAAACACCTTTTTGGTGTAGATCTTCAAAAACACCAAGAACACATACTAAGTTTTGGACCCTAATCACCCTTTTCAAGCCTCTGTAACGTGTATATACTTGTTATACCTAGTTATATGCCAAGAACACTTGAAGATATGCATGAAAAATGCCATTTCTCATGATCTCCAGGTGTGTATGACCGCACACACCATGTGTGTGACAACCCGAAATTTCCGTTTGTTTTAACTCCGTAATTAAACACTTCAAAAATTAGCCAAATTTATCCAAAAATATTTTTGGCCGGATTTAAGCCCATTGGAATATTTTAAATAATATTCGTCAAGCGAACCAAAAATAAGGAAGTATAATTTAGAGTTGCCATGTTTAACGTAAGTTGCGAAACTCCAAAAATTTGGAATTTACGGACGTAAACTCGGAGTTTTTGACCGCAAACCCCCGAGAGTATAAATATGACACTTAGTCATTTTTGCTCATTTTTCACTTCCTAGTTTGAGAATGCCCAAGAAATCCTTTCAAGTATCATATTCCATTTCCATCAAATCCGCCAAAAACATAAGTGTTTCTTACCTAGATTTGTTCATATAACACTTAATCTAGTGTTTTTACAACACTTCATCCATGTATTTTCGATTTTTGGCTAGATCTTCAAGTGTTCTTCAAGAACACCAAGAACACACACTAGTGTTCTTGGCCAAAAACGATCATTCAAGCTCCTAGAACGTAAGTAAACTTGCCCTAGCTTCTTGTGTGCTTAGTATGAACTTGCTTACACCCGAAAATCATCATTTCCTCATATACATTTGGGTTCACGGTTTGGGGAGGCCATCCCAAAACCGTAAACACCTCCAAATGGTGTTTAGATGCCCCTAATGCCTTCAAATGGTTGTGTAATAGAGTAGAACCTTACTTGCATGAACTAGGGACCCCAAGAACATGAAATGAAGGGAAAAAGATGAGTTTACCGTTTGGGAAGGTCTCCCAAAACCGTAAACACCTTCTAAGGGGGTTTAGGTGCCCTTAACACCTTCCAATGCTTATATAAGTGACTATAACCTTGCATGCATAGCCTAGAACCAGAAAAACACAAAAGAAATTGACTAACATGAGTTTACGACCGTAAAATCATGTGTTTACGGCCGTAAACTCCCAAGGGAGTGGTCCAAGGACCGTAAACTCCAAAAAGTGTCATTTTGAGCCCCAATCACTTCTTAAGCCCTTGATTCGAGTCTACCATAATTCGTTGAGTGGTTTAGGACCCTCGAACACCCAACGGCACCACTACAATGAGTTTACGGCCATAAACTCATGGGGGTTATGGTCCAGAAACCGTAAACACCCCTAAGGGCCACCATTTGAGGAATAAACTCCAATGTGAGGCCATAGTATCTTTATATGCAATCCTTGGTACTCCTAGCACTTATAGCAAAGTGTTTCCATGCCTTAGGATGTCCTTAATTGCATAATTGGTTGTTAAATGACTAATTAGATACTTAAATGTATCATTACATGTTAAATAGGATTCATCCTATACCGTCCGTTCATCCGAATCACCCACGACAAGTGAGTTCATACCCCTGAATTAACCTTTTAAGTGAATTTAAATGCTTTTATGGGGGGGGGGAATACAAGTTGAACTATAGAGTTATTATATCGATCACATGTGATTAATAACTTCATAGCAAATAGATTTTTACATGTTAAACTGCTTCATCCAACAAAAGGTTTTCCAATCTCGTTTTCAAATCTTGTTTAAAGTATGAATTTCTCTTTTAGATTATCAAAAGTATTCCAAAGGTTTCTCAAAGGTTTCCAAAGGTTTTCAAAGCCTATTTTATAAACTGACATCAAGTTGTAAATTCTTATTTGTAAAGTTTTCCAAAGGTTTTACCAAAGTTTCTTCTATGCTTTTGTATTGTTAAATGCATGCCTGTGTATGCATAGTTATGTAAGAAATGTTTAAAGGACTTAGGAAGGCAAACTCGCCCTGTCTCCTTTTCCTTGTTTGCATGTGGCTTTAGGGTATCGGTTATCCTTCCGAAGGTCGTTTAAACATTAGTTATATATCATGTATACATATATAGTCATAAAGGTTTCCATCAGCTAGTTCATTTCCTTTCCTTTTGGTAGTAATGGCATCCTTCCATTCATCATTCATATACCTGAAACGTTAGTAACTATTATAGGAATAGTTAGGAGATTCTATTTACCCTTTCTAGTATGAATAATTCCACAAAAGTCAGTTCATTCGTGAGTTTATACTATTACTATACTACTTTAATCAGAATGCGACGTACTATTTCCCGATACGCCGCTTCCAAGCGCCATCGCCGAGTAATCAGAGTCTCCTGGAGGGAGAGCGAACATCATGTGTATAGATCTATATGGGACAGACATTCCCGCATCTTGACTGCTAGCTACAATCTGAGCCTGTAAGACCCATGGGTGAAATATGTCACTATACAACGCATGACCTGGAGGGTCATCAAGGATTCGATCGTCAATCAACATGGTTACATACGAGTTCACATTCACAGTTTTATCCACCCCTTTATTTAGACTGAGCCAGGCGTATCGTTCATTTGATACCCTCCTAGAGTCTATGTTTTCCTTGTTTTAGACTTTGCTAGCTATATCGTTCATTTGATACTGTCTGGAGTCTGTGTTTCTTTGGTTTAGACTTTGCTAGCTGTATCATTCATTTGATACTATCTGGAGTCTGTGTTTCCTTGTCTTAGACTTAGCCAGACGTATTGTCTTTTGAATACCCTCCTGGAGTCTATGTTTTACTTATTTTTAGACTTTGCAAGGCGTCCCGCCTGGAGTCTAGGCTTTATTTACTTTTAGTCAGCAGTGTTTCTGCTGAGGAAAGATATGATTTTCCCTTATTATTTTACTTAAGGCTTTTCTCACAACTCCTTTAAAGTAAAAACTATATTTTGATAATGATAGTACTTTTGGAGAAATTGTTCCTTAAACATAAACAATTGGGTCTTGGTAGAAGACTGCTTTTAATTAAAAAATATAGGATTTTCTGGAAAGAATTATAATACATTGTAGACTCTAAACCACCATCTTTCATGAGGTTATTTTGAATAAACAGGTGTATTTATACTAATGTTATTAAATACTTATGAGCTCACCAACATTATTAAAATGCTGATACTCGCTTTCAAAATAACTTGTATTCTCAGGTCATCGATAGACATGTACATCCCGGGAGCTTTTGCGAAGTCAGCCTTGTACCAAGCTACGTCTATGTTATGTTCTGTATTTACTGTGATGTTGCTATGAAATGTAACCTATGTAAAACTATTACTATTAATGCAATGATTTTTGTACTTTGATTACTATATTGCATATGTTGTGATACTTGACATGATGTCCTTCACCCGAGAACGTATTCTGCCGTTCTCGGTTTTGGGGTGTGACAATGTGTATGGCCGCACACACCATGTGCAACCATACACACCCTTTTTAGGTCCTAAAATGGCAATGAACTCCATATAAGGTTAGAGCATGAAGTAAGAAACCTTCCTAGATGAGTCCTAAGACCTTAAAATACGTTTTGACACACTTCATGGGGAGTGTGTAGCCGCACACACACCCTGGCCGCACACACACAAATATGGTGTTTATTGACCATACACTCCCTTGTATAGCTATATACCCCCTTATATACAATCATATATGGTTGTAACACTTCAATATGAGTGGTCACTAGTCCCTAAGGTGATCCCAATTCAATAATTAGTTGTTATAAGTACTAATTGTATTCATATATACGCAATTATATGTTAAATAGGATTTGTTTGTGCTCAAGACTCCAATTGACACCCAACAATCGTATATCGATCTTTCATTCGAGATTACTCACCACAGGTAAGTTCATACCCCTTAATCAACCTTTTAAATGTTTTTAAATGCTTTTATGGGTGGGCGGGTAGGGGGGTAATACAAGTTGAATCATTATAGTTATAATATCAATGACATGTGATTTATAACAATCAAACAAATGGACTTACTATACTTTTAACTGTTTTGTCAACAAAACTACTTCAAAATGATTATCAAACTCTTTTACATGTTAAACTCCTTATAAAAACTTGTTCTTAGTTACCAATTCTTTTCTTTAAATTCTTTGAATTTATATTTTTTTCAAAATCATGTCCAATACATATATACTTATATAAGTAAGGTTTGAAGGACTTAGAACTGATAACTCGCTTTAATTCTTGTTCCATGTTTGGTTGTGGACTTAGAGTACCCTGTTTTTTTTTCCAAGTGTCGTTTGATCCTTAGTTATATATTATGTATATATGTGTGTGTATAAAGCTTTTATCTCAGTTTCCAACACCATTGGGTAGTAAAGGTGTATAAACTTGCTAAGTCATTCAAACCACATTTCTAGTAAAGTATAATTGGTATAGTTTAGAGGTATACTACTTACTATCTTCTAGTAAAATGAAACATACAAAGAGTCAGTTCATACATGAGTCAATACATACTATTATGAGAAACTAAGAGAATACTATAACGAGAAACTAAGAGAATACTATAACGAGAAACAAAACATACAATATTTTATACTCTACAAGAGAACATACAATACTCTAGTACATACAATTCATACACACTATATACTATACAAAAGAACATACTATGATGAGAATCAGAGAGAACATACACCACACTAACACATACAATACATACTAAGATGCTATTGCATGGAACAACTACAAGATCTAATTATACCAATGAATCATTAACTCTTTGTTCTAAACAAAAGGTGATAATTAAATTGGGTATATATGATCATAGAACTTTAATGTGGATGTACACGACGCAACCACCGGTTTGCCAAGTCGCGTTTGGTTCGCATAATCTTTTAACAAGGAGAGCGTATAGTATGGGAACTAGCCATATCATTATACTTTAATAACCAATTTAAGGCAATTAGTACAACATTAGCTATTATATCACAATACTATAGTACTTAAATAATTTCCCCATTACAATTACTTTGTGATCATTTCACATAAATGGTAATGTAAAAGCTATATTTTATTAATAATAGACACATTTGGGAGAAATACTCACTTTTACAATGAATAAACATACAACACATTTGACGCCTTGGTAGAAGGCTACTTATACTTGAAAATATAGGATTTTCTAGAAGATACAAACATTTACTTCAAATATTTACAAACTTATATATTCAAACGCTTACAAACATTTTCATACAAACGATGACATTAGAATGCTTATGAACTCACCAGCTTTAAAGCTGATAAACTCTTTTAAAATAACTTGTATTCTCAGGTCATCAATAGACAGGTACTGATGCCAGGTTTGAGAAGATGGAGCTCGTTCAAGATTCATCTCTTATTTTGATTTACATTTTTGTATCTTATAAACTTCACAGAACACACTTGTATTAAATTATTTTATTAATGCAAAGGATGATGTTGTTGCTTGTTTACTATTATTTTGTGTTGTGATACTATACACGACGTCCTCCACCCCAGAACGTTCCCGCTGTTCCGGTTTTGGGGTGTGACAGATTGGTATCTGTAACATCCTATTTAATTAATAAATAAATAGATAAAATTTGATGAACGAATAGTCGCCCTAATCCGTAATATTTAATGGGGAGGGGGTTTTAGGAATCCAAATGTTATAAATCGGATCATACGGGGGTTAAAAAGTAATTTTTGAATGTATTTTGAAAAGATTTCCAAGGGACTATTTGGTAAGTATTAGACTTAATTTGTAAAGGATTTATTGGATCAGGGTTAAAAAGGTAAATTTTGGACTCATTGTGAAAGAATAGGGAAAGGGAGGGACCAAAGGTGTTGTTATGGTGAAAGGTTTGATTGGATACGAGACCATAAACCCGTCATCTCCTTCCAACCCTAACCCTAAGGTGCACAGCCGCTACTCAAGTTCATCAGCCACCACCACCGGTTTCTCTCTTGTGTTCCGACCAGATAAAACTCCGACGACGCCACTTGCTGCCTCGACATCGAGTCCAACAGCAAGGTGTGACGGCATCTCGATAGTGCGGAAGCCTATACTACAAAGGTTTCATCCTAAATAGCATATTATGAAGCACCTATACTACAAAGTTCTAGTTAGATGACATACCTTTTGATGTAGCTTGATGTCTTCTTGCTTGAAGAGCTTAGCCCCAATAGTGTGGAAGCCTCAACTGGAATCACAAATCACCAAAACACATTGGAAAACCTTTAGAGAATATGGATACTGTAACAACCCAAAATTTCCATTCGGTCAAACCCTAAAAGTCAATAGAAGTTAGAACAGTTGCAGTAAATTTTCATACTTTTGGAATAAGTTTGGAGTATTTCAGGATTTACACTTAAGGAGATATCAGGAGAATGGATGCACTAGGGTTTTGTACAACTCCGTTATTCCAAAGCTCATTGATATTAGAATTCAATGCCTGAATAAAAATATTTTCTGCCAAAAATCCCAAGACTATATATAGGATTCTGAACCATATTTATTCATTAGTTATATTTCCAACTAGAGAAAAGCCATTTTCTCTCTCGCGGATCTTCGGGTTTTCAACCCAAATCGTGAGTACTTCTATCTAATTGTATTATATAGCTTAGATTGTGTTTAATAACATCAAAATCATATCAAAACAGCAAGATTTGAGAGTTTACCACCCAAGAACACCTTGGGGAGTAAACTCTTTTATAAGGGTCAAATGGTGCCTAGTCCCTTCCTTAAGCCATGAAACTAGTTGGACTTGTACCCTAATGACTTTAGGGCTAGAAATCAACCTCAAAACACCAAGGAAATGGTGTTCACAACCCAAGATCTTCTTGGACCGTGAACACTAAATTTAGGGCTAAATTGTGCCCAATGTCCCTCCAAACTTTGGAACCGAACCTAGAGACTACCCATGGCTTGTTTAGACATCAAAAACATTAAGAATCAAGGGCTAAAAGTGAGTTCATGCCCAAGGATGTTCTTGGGCCGTGAACTCCATTTTAAGTTTCCAAAATGCCCTAAATGCCTTCATTCAGCCAAGAGACTAGCATAACACATTACCTTGATGTGTCTAGGACCCAAAACAATCAAAATACCAACACCCATAGGTGTTCACGGCCGCAAACACATGACCAAATGGTCCATGGGCTGTAAACTCAAGTTAGGGGTGTTTTGATGCCACAAACACTTTCTAAGGCTCCGGCTTGAATTTAGAATGCTTCCTTATGACCTTTAGGACCCTCATAAACATAAATGGCCATGAGTTTACGGCAGTAAAGTCATAAGGGCTGTGAACTCCTCAAAGGAGTTAAAAAGAAGCCCTATCACTCTTGTAAGCCTTGAAGCACTTCACCACTTAATTTGTAATAGCTTTAAGCTTCATTTTGTGCCCTAATAGAGAGTTTACGGCCATGATTTTACTCCCCTGGTCCGTAAACTCTGTCACACATGGTCTTTGGACCATATACTCCCGTAAGAGGTCTTGCACTCCTTTGTTGCAACCCATTAGCCTCCTAGCACTTGAACAAAGTGTTTTCCTCGCATTAGGATGTTTATACATGTTTAATTAGTGTTATAATCATTAATTGTTTATATACATATGTCTTCATATGTAATTAGGACCATTGTGTGTGTCTAAAGTCTTCACTTGTAACGCCCCGGGTTTTCTCGGTACGTTTGGTTATTTTAATTTAATTATCCTTGTAACCTTGGGTTGATTTATTTAACCAATGTCTGATTTCTTATGTTATTGGACTCTTTTGATCATCTTGTAAACTCCTTTTATTGAAGTCCATGGGCTATGGGCCTATTTGCAAAGTCCATCTAGTTAATAGTACTTAATGTGTAAATTGAATCATTTGGAACACACACAAGGAAAACACTCTAAACCCTCCCTCTCTCTCAAAAATCGTCCCTCTCTCTCTCTTTGGGATCAAGAGCAGCCAAGGGGCTGTTTGGAGCTTAATTCTTGTTCATTTCCAGCCTTGATTCGTATTGGTATGAACCTCCTTATCCTTTCTTACAACTTGATTCATAACCTTGTTCTAGTTTTATGATTTCATCTTCACCTCTTCTCCTTCTTATTTTATTTGTAATTGTATGTTATAAATCATCTCAAGATCCTATCTTCATCCCATATATGGTGGATGATGGATCTAGGGGATTACATGTGGCAAAAGATCATGGAAACCCTAAAAGGGAGAACGATGATTTTATGTGCTTATGTTTATTTTCATGTTGATCAGTATTACATCCTTGTGGATAAATGAAATCCTAATGATCCCTAACCCTTTTTAGTACCACCATTATCATGGGTACTGAATTGGAATGATGAACACATCTTAAAATGTGTTTCAAAAGGAGAAGGATGGATAAGCCAAAAAGGAATCACGGGTGGCTACGATTCTGTTTTCCATCAGATCTGTAGTCATTTTGTAAAAATCATATCTGGAGCTCTAGAACTCCAAAGGACCCCAAACCAGTTACCAAAGTTCAAAAATTGAGTTGGCTAACTTTCTTAAGAAGGCCAACCTCACTGATAAGGGCTTTATCTATGTGAAAGAATGGCATCTTTGCTGTTAGGTCTGATCCGGGTCTGTTCTGATATGTCATTTTGTTTTCATCATTTATAAGGCTTGGAAAAGGATCCAGAGTGATTCCAAGTTTCTATATGTTCCTTATATTATGAATTTAAGATCTGGAGAATATGGGGTGTTATTTCCAATTATAAATTGGTTAGAATGGATCCACACTCCAGGTCAGTGGGCAGTCACCAGCTTTTTCTAGTGCTGTGATTGTCCACAATGTGAATTTTATATCTGGAGTTTGAAAGATGATTTTCATTCAATTCCAACTCTGAGACTTTCACTTGTATGTTCTTTACTTCTCTTAATTTTATTTTGGACGAATTCTACACACAAGCTGGGTAGAATTGGCCAACATCACTTGACTGTATTGTTGGAGACAGAAGTGATACACCATTTTGTAAAATTCATATTTAATTCATCTTTTGGAGTTAGAATGAGTTCTTTATAGTTGTGGAATCCAGAGCAATCATAGTTTCCTATGAAATTTAGTTAAATCTATGTTTCTGTTTTAGATTTTGGAGTAAATCCGTTTTGAACAGCAGGTCTATTTCAGAGACCTTGCTGTGATTACTCTTTTCTCAACTCATAGCTTCATTACTTCTCCTTTCTAACCTTTAGTCCTTCTTAGGTGAGGTTTTGAAGTTTGCTCAAGTTTGGTAGCATTATTTGATTGTTAGCCATCCTTAATACTCACTCAAGGTGAGTTCTCTCACACCGTTGTATTGATGATTGTGTTTGCTAGTTAGCTCGTGTGTGATTATTTGAATTTATTATAAAAGTATGCTATATAAGTGTTGTTTTAATTCGTACATGTGCACTGTATGTAACTAATTATGGATTTGGGGACACCACCAAAGGATACGGATTTACCGGTGCGGTGGGTAGGTAAGATCACAAAAGTAATACTCTTCGTGAGGTGCGGTGATTAGGGCCAAATGATACGGGATCTTCCTGGTGCAGTTCAAACCTACAAGTCCTTCTCGTAATATAGACATTGATTCTTTCTTTGCCTTTATCATTATAATTGGAAAATGGATTAGGGCTAGTAAATATGAATGTTAGTACAATGTCTGTGTTTGAATTCACTAAGCTTCGTGCTTACGTTTTTCCCTTATAACTTTTCAGGTGTTAAGATTAAAGACGCTAAGGCTTGACATGGAGCATCGGGACATCGCTACTAGTTATTTTGTTGGGACCTTATTATTATTATTACTTCCGCACTTATTTTATATGATTATTAAGTTGATGGATTATGTTATGACTATTTCAGTTGTTTTAATTTAATTTAAGATGGGTTTTAAAAGTTTAAAATTTTTGCAAAAAAAAAAAAATTGGGTGTCACATCACTTGACGCCTAGCAAACCTACCTCTTCAGTTCATCAGTACCACTCATAACAGGTGAGTTCATACCCCTTAATCAATGTTTTAAATGTTTTATGGGGTGGGATACAAGTAGAATCATTCTAGTTATTATATCAATCACATGTGATTAATAAGCAGCATTCAAATGATTGGCTACACAGTAGCTGTTTTACCAAACAGTTTCCTTCAAATGTTTTTCATAAACACTTTATATGTTTAAAACTCCTTATTAAACTGTAGATTTTACTATGTATGTTTCATTTCAAACTCATTTACAATTGTGTTTCAAACAAATGTTTCTTTATACTTAATCCGTTTTATCAAATCCATGCCTTCAAACTGTTTTATAGATTGACATCAAGTCGATCTTTTCTTAGATAATAATTATGTTCAAAGGTTTTACAAAACTTATTTTATACTTTTATATTATCAATTGCATGCCTATATATGTATAGATATATAAGAAATGTTTAAAAGACTTAGGAAGGCTATCCACCCTATTTCCTTTTCGCGCTTGAGATGTGTTCTGGTGGGACATCGGGTATCCGTCCGAAGGTCTGTTAAATATTAGTTATATATCATATGTACATATATAGTCATAAAGGTCCTTCCAGTTCATCCAATGCCCTTGGGTAGCAAGGGTATACATCCATGTTCATCCGTACCAGTTAAATTACTATTAAGCTACCATATGGGTAGTTTAGGAAGATACTAGAACTATTACTAGAACGCGATATCATACGATGAGTCAGTTCATTCATGAGTCAATAGTTGCTAGATAGAGAGAACATACATTATAGCTAGTACACACAGTATATTACTATACATGCTAGATAGAGAGAGAACACACATCACAGCTAGCACACGTAGAACATTACAGTACATTACTATGCTATTACATAGATATCTTTACATGATTACATTTACATATACAACTATACTAGAAAGAGAACATATACAACTATACTAGAAAGAGAACATATGCGACTATACTAGAAAGAGAACCTATACAACTATACTAGAACGAGTATCAATACATTACATATACATGAATACGTTAACAAAATTGTGATCTACTGTATCGGAGCATGCCTTCAATGTCATGGCCCGAGTTGTAGCCAGAGTCTCTTGGAGGAGAGCTTGAGTTTACATATAGATCTATACTGGATTGACTATCCTACACCTTGCTGCTAGCTACAGACGGACCTGCAGGTCTGTGGGTGCCAAACGTCATACCTTTTTACGACCTACATTTGTCGTGTTACTTAGTCGATAGTATGGTATAATGAATCACATGATACCTTAATATAAATCCGGTTTAAGGTAGTTGGTACAGTAGTAGTTCCTATAATACAACACTACAATAGTACATTAATTTACCCTTTACATATAGTTAGTGATCATTTCACTTAAACATTAATGTACAAACTATATTTTGTTAATGATAGTTACACTTGGGGAAAATTACACACTATTACAAGAAAAGAACATACAAAACGGTTAAGTCTTTGTAGAAGACTACATTTAGAATAGTTGGGTCTTGGTAGAAGACTCCCTTTTAATATAGTAGAAATTATAGGGATTTCTAGAGTTTTTCAAACGTTTACAGTTGTTTTACAAACATTTTCATACTTACACGAACTTTCTTTCAAAACATTTTCCAGTCTTTCATTACATGTCAAACAAATACTTACATACAAATTAAGACACATTAATACTTATGATCTCACTAGCGTTAAAGTTGATACTCTCTTTCAAAATAACTTGTATCCTCAGGTCAACAGTAGACAGGTACCGATGCAAGGTTTAGAGAAGATGGAGCTCGTTCAAGACTCATCTTTCATTTTGTTTATACTTTAGTGTCTATTATAATTTGACAGAACACTTGTATTAAAATTATATTGTTAATGCAATGGATGATGTTGTTGCTTGTTTACTACTTTTCATTGTTGTGATACTGTATATGACGTCCTCCGCCCCAGAACGTTTCCGCCGTTCTTGGTTTTGGGGTGTGACAGATTGGTATCAAAGCATTGTTTATAGTGAATTAAGTATATCAACCCATAAAAGATATACCAACTATAAATACATAGGGATTAAAAATACTCTGACCAAGAGTTTATACTTTAAATAATAAAATATTAAATTAAGTATACGTGCCTGCATTCATACTAAAATCAGTGTCACTAGGACAGTACAAAAGAATTACGATTGTTGGGCAAAACAGGTGGACTTAGAGACATATGGTCAAAACTGGGAAGATATAGCTTGATCAACTATATTATCCGAGGGTTGACTAGCATGTGCCTAAGTGTAGTTGTGTGGTTGCAACAAGTCTAAAATCTTACCAACAATACCACAATGAGAACAGAAGAACATAACATTAAACTTAAAATACTATAGGAGTATTTGGTGTTACTATAAGTACTTTATACTTGAGAACTAAAACGGGATCTTCATTACTAAGTTGGTAGTTGCTAAGTGGACACACTAAGGATATATGTAATTAGGATGTTATAGACTTAGAATCTGTGAAAATTTTACTTTACCCCTATTCTGTGTGAATTTGGAGTTAAGGTCACTTATTCGAAGGCCTATCCTATTTCGATTACATATAACTAGTATGCACTTCACAAATAGTGATGTAACTAATGAAGATTTTCTAAATAATTATCTAGATAGTTCGTCTAATAATCATTTTCTTACCCTAATTCTCGCATAGATAACATGGCTGGACTCCATCCCCACGGCAACCAGTACCTTCCAAACGAAGTAATTGCTGGATGGTTTTGAGAAGAACCAGAGAATGATCATCCTATCCCGGTAAATGATCACCATGATGAAAACCTTTCGAACGGTGCTAACTCCGAACCCGAGGTTGAGAACCTACCCCAGGCAGCTCCCGTTCCAATTCGTAACCCTCGTCCGGCTTTTCATGGCCCGACGCCTCCATGGGTGGAATGCTTGGAAACATGGAGCCAAGGACAAGATCAACCCATGCCATTTGATGGTGACCGAAGCTTTTATGACCTGAGCAATGGGGGCTCAGCAGATAGAATCTTGCCAATCTTGGTCCGTAAAGTGGCCCGAAACGAGATTCAAGGCAGGACAGCCCTACATCAGATCACCGAAGTTGTCGCAGATGCAAGAATGCATACCCTCCGCACCATTCGTCAAGAAGATGCTCGTGAGAGATCTGAGAGAAACTATGAATCCCTGCTTCAAGCTCTGGCTAAATCACGAGCTGAAGTCATGGAACTCCGCGTATGCCAGAGGGTGTACGAAAGACACCTACTTGATGTGAAACGTCAACTGGCTGAACTGAGAGTTCACCAGAGGGATGAACGTCGCCAGTAGTAGATGCCTTACTTTATTTTCCTTGTTATGAAGAAATCGTTTTTCTGTCTATGCCCAATGTGACATTTTCTATGAAACTATCTTGTACTGTAAGTACTATTGGTTAGGTCTTTATGCTGTCAAGGACTATCTTCTCTGGATATGATGTAAGACCTTTTACAAGGTCATTTTCCTGAACTTTTACATCATGAATATCAAAGAAATTGACAGTCGGCTAACTTATGTGTCATTCTTTATCCATGTAATCTTATCATACTTTCATTGGAGCCTATCTGAAACATGCTTTAGTCAAGTCATTGGACTATAGTAATTTAACTCCGGAGACATTTCCAAGTCTCTTTTAGTGGTTGGATCCTGTTATTCACCAACCATCGATACCTCGGCTTGAACGACGAACGTCTTGAGACCATTCTACGAACTTACTTCCACTCATTGCTAGGACTGCATCATAGGGATGTAGGTCAACCCTTCACCAAATCACTTTCACTCAGTACTAGGACTGCATCATGGGGATGTAGGTCAAACCTTCGCGAACATACTTCCAATTCATATTAGGACTGCATCATAGGGATGTAGGTCAACCCTTCGTAGAACATACTCTTACTCTTTGATTGAGCAATCGAAGTACACCTAGGATAAACCAGAATCGCTCACAAAATGTTTATCTTTCGTGTTACGGAATCATGTCGTCATCCGGAAGCAATCAACCGAGCAACGAATCCCCTGCCTTTCCTATGGACGCCGCTACCTTCCAAACCGCAGTTACAGCTGTCGGGATGGCTGCCGTAACCGTTGTCCTTGCGCACCGTAGCGCAATCAGCACAATCAATGTTGAGCAGGGGGTTGAAGTTCCCAATCTTTGTATCCATCCAAGAAGTTGTCAAATGGTAACAGTCACAGGCTCGCAAAGCCAAAAAGCAGAGAACAAGAAATGAAAGCGCCAAGCCTAGAAAGAACGCAAGAAATCCCAAAAACTTGCGATGCAGCAACAACAAGTGGAAACCCCTGCCATCCCCGTACCGAGCAGGCCATAAGAAGGAAAACTCCCGAAGTGTGATAAGTGTAGTTTCCATTATCATGGGGCTTGCCGTGAGATGCAATTTTGCAATTGCCTAGAAATAAGGCACCATGCTCGTCACTGTGGAGCACCAGCACGACCCATCACTCAAGTCCCTGGCATCGAGACCAACCCTACACACAAAAGTAGTCATAAAGTCGAATGCTTTAGGAAGAAATTTCCAAGGTGGAGTAATGAGGAAGGCACTCGTGTCCACATAACACTGGCTAAACACCTCACTTCCACCACCAACGTTGGTGCTATCCAGATATGTCACCAATGTGGTGAAATTGGACACCTCAAGAAGGATTGCCCAATAGCTAAGAACTCGGGTGCTGATGGGAAGATTCTCAGGATCGCCGCTGCAGGAGAAACTACGTCGGAACCTCGTTAATGTAATTAAGGCGTTTTTTTGTAACAGACTTATTAACCATCCAAAACTAGTGCAACTAGAGTCTTATCTTTTGCGAGACCCCGTCAGTAAAGGGATGCTCGTGCTGCGTTTACTTGCCTTTTGTAGTATACCTCATTCGCAACAATGGTCTCGTAGTAGTCTAAAGTACTGTAACTCTGTTGATGGTTGCACGGTTGTGTTTTGTCTGTAAACACCTTATGTTCAAATCTAATGTCTTTAAGTTTCCGTATGATTCCGACATTATCATACGACTCGATTCAATTTGATCCTCACAAAAACAGCTTCATTCGTACATCTCTTTGTCAGTAAACGTATTTTAGCGAAACCGTCATTTCAGAACACTGAAGTACTCATGCGAGTACCTCATAGTTCTTTTCTTTTCCGAAGAAATCCCCGAAGTACCACTCGTGCAGTACGTCAAGTTCAATTCAAGGATTCATACGGTTGATCTATCACTGAGAATGTATACATAAGAGTGATATATAATCAAGGTTCTATAGGTTTAGAATTGATGATTCCACTTTAACTTCTTTTTCCTCGATAGGCTGTGAGCTTAAAGAGGAATCAGTTATTCGACTACCTTTTCAATCTTAATTATATACGCCTCGTATACACGAGATTGTCATTGTGAAACCATGTATGAATTCTAATATGAACTTCAGGACGGAGACTGCCCAAGACTACGAGTAATCGCATCGTTATGTGAACAAACTTAGAACCCAGTATGACTACTGTAAACAGATCGCCCTATAGTCTAAACACCTACGGAGATACAAGAAAAGCCCGGACAACTTAGAAAACTACACAAAAAAATAGAATTAGATGACTAGGCTTCTCACCCTGAATAACTCCGGTCTTATTCTTCCAGAGGTCAATAGATTGCATCGTATGTACCTCAGATATCAAGGACTCCGTCAAGATTTTCCATTAGAAATCGTTGTCTCTGCCTCGCCTAGATGAATTGGTTGAGCAAACGCAAGGAAAGAATTACTTTCAGAAATGGACCTGAGATCCGAATATCACCAGTTTGAGTGTGAAGGAAGGATTTCCGGAAGACTACCTTCCAAACGCAATGCGGACACTTCGAGTCCGTAGTGATACCCCTCGGATAGGACCAATACGCCCATAGTATTCATGAGCTAAATGAGTAGGGTACGTCTTTCTTACTTGGATCAGTTCGTCATTTCTCCATGTAATGACTTACTTATCTACCCTCATAGTAAGAAGGAACCCATGGAAACATTTCCCTCGGAAATACTTTTCGCAAAGTTCTCTGAACACGAGTTTTGGAATTGAAGAGTCAAAATTTCCTAAGACACACTATTAGTGATGTGGAAATTCTTGAGTACTCTGTCAATTTATCAAAATCGTTGAGAATTGGTCGACACCAGAGCCGCCGACAGAAATTCGCCAAATTCTAGGTCTTACAGACCTACTGTCATAGATCATCCAGAACTCCTCGCAAATCACAGAAACCTTTACGACTTTGACCCAGCAGGTGGTGGCCCCTAACTGGGAAGTTAAACAAGAAAAAGAAACCTTGGAGATTCCAAGTGAGAGACCAAGTCCTTTAGGAAAACTCACTCTGGGAATGGCTTAATACACTTCGCTTCACGTGGAAAGCTAAATCCAAGTTAGTCAGGACCTCCGAGATTCTTACCAGAATCGGTCCTGTATCCCACAAACTAGACCTACTCCACGAACTTAGTAACGTACATTTTACTCTTCGCGTCTCTTTCTTGAAATCGTACCTTTCTGTTAGGACTCTCGTAAGCCCACTCAACGAGATCGAGATTAACGAGATCCTCGCCTTCGTATTAGAACCGTAGTGACCCTCGATTGAGTGGTCAAGCGGACGAAGCAGCGTCGCCTCCCTATAGTGAAGGTTCGTTGGGATATCAACCAAGGACCCGATTTCACTTAGGAGCATGAGAACCAATCGATTAGGAAGTTTCCCCACCTCTCGACTCGATCATTCATACCTACTTCCTAACCTAAATTCTAATTTCGGGACAAATTCCCTTTAACAGGGGGATGATGTGACAACCCAAAATTTCCATTCGATCAAACCCTAAAAGTCAATAGAAGTTAGAACAGTTGCAGTAAATTTTCAGACTTTTGGAATAAGTTTGGAGTATTTCAGGATTTACACTTATGGAGATATCAGGAGACTGGATGCACTAGGGTTTTGTACAACTCCGTTATTCCAAAGCTCGTTGATATTAGAATTCAATGCCTGAATAAAAATATTTTTTGCTAAAAATCCCAAGACTATATATAGGATTCTGAACCATATTTATTCATTAGTTACATTTCAAACTAGAGAAAAGCCATTTTCTCTCTCGCGGATCTTCGGGTTTTCATCCCAAATCGTGAGTACTTCTATCTAGTTGTATTATATAGCTTAGTTTATGTTTAATAACATCAAAATCATATCAAAACAGCAAGATTTGAGAGTTTACCGCCCAAGAACACCTTGGGGAGTAAACTCTTTTATAAGGGTCAAATGGTGCCTAGTCCCTTCCTTAAGCCATGAAAATAGTTGGACATGTACCCTAATGAGTTTAGGGCTAGAAATCAACCTCAAAACACCAAGGAAATGGTGTTCACGACCCAAGATCTTCTTGGACCATGAACACTAAATTTAGGGCCAAAGTGTGCCCAATGTCCCTCCAAACTTTGGAACTGAACCTAGAGACTACCCATGGCTTGTTTAGACATCAAAAACATTAAGAATCAAGGGCTAAAAGTGAGTTCATGGCCAAGGATGTTCTTGGGCTGTGAACTCCATTTTAAGTTGCCAAAATGCCCTAAATGCCTTCATTCAGCCAAGAAACTAGCATAACACATTACCTTGATGTGTCTAGGACCCAAAACAATCAAAATACCAACACCCATAGGTGTTCACGGCCGCAAACACATGACCAAATGGTCCATGGGCTGTAAACTCAAGCTAGGGGTGTTTTGATGCCACAAACACTTTCTAAGGCTCCGGCTTGAATTTAGAATGCTTCCTTATGACCTTTAGGACCCTCATAAACATAAATGGCCATGAGTTTATGGCAGTAAAGTCATAAGGGCTGTGAACTCCTCAAAGGAGTTAAAAAGAAGCCCTATCACTCTTGTAAGCCTTGAAGCACTTCACCACTTAATTTGTAATAGCTTTAAGCTTCATTTTGTGCCCTAATAGAGAGTTTACGGCCATGATTTTACTCCCCTGGTCCGTAAACTCTGTCACACATGGTCTTTGGACCATATACTCCCGTAAGAGGTCTTGCACTCCTTTGTTGCAACCCATTAGCCTCCTAGCACTCGACCAAAGTGTTTTCCTCGCATTAGGATGTTAATACATGTTTAATTAGTGTTATAATCACTAATTGTTTATATACATATGTCTTTATATGTAATTAGGACCATTGTGTGTGTCTAGAGTCTTCACTTGATGCCTAGCAGTCCTACCTCTTCAGTTCATCAGTACCGCTCACAACAGGTGAGTTCATACCCCTTAATCAATGTTTTAACTGTTTTTAAATGTTTTATGGGGGGGATACAAGTAGAATCATGCTAGTTATAATATCAATCACATGTGATTAATAAGCAACATTCAAATGATTGGCTACTCATTAGCCGTTTTATCAAACAATTTCCTTCGAATGTTTTTCATAAACACTTTATATGTTTAAAACTCCTTATTAAACTGTACATTTTACTATGTATGTTTCATTTCAAACTCATTTATAATTGTGTTTCAAACAAATGTTTCTTTATACTTAATCTGTTTTATCAAACCCATGCCTTCAAACCGTTTTATAGATTGACATCAAGTCGATCTTTTCTTAGATAATAATTATGTTCAAAGGTTTTACAAAACTTCTTTTATACTTTTATATTATCAATTGCATGCCTATATATGTATAGATATATAAGAAATGTTTAAAAGACTTAGGAAGGCTATCCACCCTATTTCCTTTTTGCGCTTGAGATGTGGTCTGGTGGGACATCGGGTATCCGTCCGAAGGTCGGTTAAATATTGGTTATATATCATATGTAGATATATAGTCATAAAGGTCCTTCCAGTTCATCCAATGCCCTTGGTTAGCAAGGGTATACATCCATGTTCATCCGTACCAGTTAAATTACTAGTAACCTACCATATGGGTATTTTAGGAAGATACTAAAACTATTACTAGAACGCGATATCATACAATGAGTCAGTTCATTCATGAGTCAATACTTGCTAGATAAAGAGAACATACATTACAAGTAGTACACACTGTATATTACTATACATGCTAGATAGAGAGAGAACACACATTACAGCTAGCACACGTAGAACATTACAGTACATTACTATACTATTACACATATATGTTTACATGATTACATTTACATATACAACTATACTAGAAAGAGAACATATACAACTATACTACAAAGAGAACATATGCAACTATACTAGAAAGATAACATATACAACTATACTAGAACGAGTATCAATACATTACATATACATGAATACGTTAACAAAATTATGATCCACTATATCAGAGCATGCCTTCAATGTCATGGCCCGAGTTGTAGCTAGAGTCTCTTGGAGGGAGAGCGTGATATTGCATATAGATCTATATTGGATTGACTATCCTACACCTTGTTGCTAGCTATAGCCGGACCTGCAGGTCTGCGGGTGCCAAAACGTCATACCTTTTTACGACCTACATTTGTCGTGTTACTTAGTCGATAGTATGGTACAATTAATCACATGATACCTTAATATAAATTCGGTTTAAGGCAGTTAGTACAGCAGTAGTTCCTATAATACAACACTACAGTACTACATTAATTTACCCTTTACGTATAGTTAGTGATCATTTCACTTAAACATTAATGTACAAACTACATTTTGTTAATGATAGTTACACTTGGGGAAAATTACACACTTTTACAAGAAAAGAACATACAAAACAGTTAAGTCTTGGTAGAAGACTACATTTAGAACAGTTGGGTCTTGGTAGAAGACTCCCTTTTAATATAGTAGAAATTATAGGGATTTCTAGAGTTTTTCAAACGTTTACAGTTGTTTTACAAAAATTTTCATACTTACACGAACTTTCTTTCAAAACATTTTCCAGTCTTTCATTACATGTCAAACAAATACTTACATACAAATTAAGACACATTAATACTTATGATCTCACCAGCTTTAAAGCTAATACTCTCTTTCAAAATAACTTGTATCCTCAGGTCAACAGTAGACATGTACTGATGCAAGGTTTAGAGAAGATGGAGCTCGTTCAAGACTCATCTTTCATTTTGTTTATACTTTAGTGTCTATTATAATTTGACAGAACACTTATAATAAAATTATATGGTTAATGCAATGGATGATGCTGTTGCTTGTTTACTAGTTTTCATTGTTGTGATACTGTACATGACGTCCTCCGCCCCATAACGTTTCCGCCGTTCTTGGTTTTGGGGTGTGACAGATACTTGGCTCACACTTATGAAATTGCTTATTGCCCTCTTTAGCGTATCCACACTAGCCACTAGCACCATATCATGAACCATAAGACCCTTTATATAGTGTGGAGGATTAGGGTTAAACCCTAATACTCATGACCTTTCATTTCCAAGGATCAATGGGTTAAAGCACCATGGACTATCCATGATAGCTTAGCCCAACCTAAATGAACTTGGCCCACTACACACACACACATACACACACACACACACACATATATATATATATATATATATATATATATATATATAAGAGTCCATATTTAATTAGTTCCTTTTGTTCACTTGATTAATTATAAATTAATTCTTGATCAATACTAATTAAATAATATGATTCCATATTAATATATTAGAACTTATAATATATTAATATAAACCATAATTATAATATTCTCAAAAGACTAACCATATAAATTGTGTCGGTGAAGTGCAACCTAAATGGACCATGCCAAGTCGGGTCAAGTACATACCCAATATAGTTATGGACTTAGACATTAATCCAAGAGTCTCCCACTTGGATAAGTCTAAAACTATTACTGAGTATGACTTCAAAACCTAATTGGCAATCGTAGCTCTTAAAGTCGATGTCGAACTCTGACCTTGTCAATGAATTATGACCTTTGTCAATGACTTGTCCATTAGATAAGCGATCATATATTCCTCCATTCTAGATATCATATGCACTGAGACATGGATTATAAATAATTCTCTCTATCCATTTGTTGTTTCTCGATTTCCGATTTATGATGATTGACTGATTGAACAAATCAAATCAGTCCTGGCTTGGCCAAGCACTCTTATGTTTCATCGATGGGCCCACATATATCGCTTTTATCCTGAAGGTAAAAGGAATGGATAAACTTCGACTCATATGGCTTGTTCTACTACTTGTTGAATCATACACAAAAGCACGTTTTATAACATCGAGTCACCGAATGTGATTTCGTGCAATCAATGTACAACCAACTCATAGTAACAACTCATATCTCTAGGTTTGAAGAATATAAGATATTATTGTCTATGAGATCACTCGTGATAAAATCCATGAAGTGATTCAAATGAGCACGGGTTGAATCCAATACTCAAAACTTATGATCACTCATGAGTGTTGTAGCACAACTTTTTCAACCAACTTGGACCTCTATAAGCCAACCCATGACAGTCTGGATTCATATCTACTTCCAACATATGACCGATTGTGGATGATTTGAATAACTTAGTCATTCCGGAAGAATAACCGATTTATTATGGAATTCAAAACATGCAAAGTGAAACACAAGAATAAATGAATCTAATATGGTATCAAAACCTATGAATATAAATAAAACACTTTCTATTTATCACCATACTGATTACTCATTATTCATTGTTTTGGTTTTATTAACTTTATACTTGAATTAAAAACACTAGGTGTCCCATGCTCCAAGCATGTACAATATGTTTTCTAAACAATAGATTTTCCATACACCAAGTATGAACTCTATGTTTGTCTATGATCCTTTTCTTTGTGAACATAGATCAATTGAACATAATTTCAATGATTCTCTTTTCACACTCCCAAATCCTTGTCTTAAATGTAAGAATTCCAAATTCCTATCATTTATCAAAATCTGCTTAGATTTTATACTTACATGCATTGTTCCTCTTGTAATGATTGTGCACAAAGCCGCAAAGGCTTCGCAATAATCATTACAGAGTATCCCAATGGAGAGCAATTCCAAGGAAATGATGTCTCAGATTGAAAGCGCATTGCTATGAACATGCTTCTTGCATTAAGTTTCTTTAACCTTACACACATTGCTTCCACCTATGAACACAACTCTAGATTCCTATTTTTGACTACCACTTCTGAACAAGAGTTTCCTCTTTTCAGACAATGTCAATATGGTCCTTCCAATATTAACAGTATACTTCCAATTGTCCTTGAGGAACCAATCTTTGGTAAACCTTAGATTTTCCTCGACAATTGCTTAATCACTTTAGTCATATCCAATTCTAGACATTGTTCCCCTTAGTGCCCCAAGGCATTTGGAAACCTAAGAAAGCATAAATATTATAGCACATGTAATCGATGTTGTACCCAAAGTAAATGGGACACGATTCATGATGTTTCACATAAAGACATGGATCTAGACCAGTCTTTTACCATAATAATTTTTGTTTGCCATATTCTCAAAATTTGACTATGAAAAGGGATGTCGTAATCATAATCGAATTTTGAGAACGCAATATATAGAATTTTCTTAAGTTGAACCAATCCAACATGAAATTCATATATATATATATATATATATATATATATATATATATATATATATATACATACATACATATATATATATATATATATATACATACATATATATATATATATATATATATATATATATATATTCTTAACTAAAGGTGATTAAAACCTCAATATAAGCTCTTTAGAATGATTATAAACTCAATCTAAGCTTTTTAGAATTGAAATGAAGTATAATTTCCTCTCCCTTAATTATAGCAAAACAACTTTTTCAAACCCTGCAACCTCACAAATTGAAACTTTTGTTTTCTATAATTAACATTGCTGACTTGAAATACTTATCATAATTATCATGCTCCCACTAACATGATGATTATTAGCATAACACTTATGCTCCCACTAGCTTTGACATGTATCCAGAAAATAGTTGGACCTCTAGAAGTCAATACTTTATTGACATTCTTACCAAAGTTCAGATTTCTGATACTAGATTGCCTTGATAAGACTTTATCAAAATCATACACCTTATCTTAGATAGCTCACAGGTTTATCTAAACAATTTTAGAACTATGAAAAGGGATGCCGTCATCATAGTCTCAGTTGTTTAGATCTTTGATATCTGCTTCAAATCTACATGGTAGAAGAGTTTCCTCACCATCATTTTCATGAATCGGAGAAAAACCTTATAACCCTTAGATTTTATGGTGTATGTCTTCTTATAAATGTGAATTTGTCAAAACCATAATCACAAGACACGTTAATGACAAATCCAAACCTATATGGATTGAACTTGTGCAGTCTTAACTTCTTGCCACCTGGCAGCACAAGGGTCTGCCATAGCTTCCAAGTTGTTATCCAACCAATTGAGAACTCTAAGAACTCATATGAAAAGCCAACTTTAACTGGAATGGGCATAGAAATAGAAATATGTCAACACGATAGGTTATAAACCTCACGTCGTGTGCTAGTGTTAAACTACAGGTTTTTATTCTTGATTAGATCTTGAAATTCTTTTCAGGATCTTTAAGACTCCCACTGTCCTCTTGACATATTATACTATCTTTTCAAATGTTTAAGAGATAGTTTGGATTCTTTATCAAGACAAATACTTCACACAATTGGTCTTAGTTGGTCTTTGTTTTATCCAAAACATCACAACTTACCAATTTCAAATGTACAAGAGTATGATACTTTTACTCTTACATTTGACTAGTGTTAAGAAACCTTCCTTTAAGATATGTCACTCAAGTTACAATCACAGAGTATGAATCTAAGATTTGTTTTTGGAACGAGGTATGAATCATCTTCTTGATTTGACCACTTCAACAATTCATAGCTCCTCTTCTTAGCTATCAGAATGCTCTTAGAGGATGAGTTGTGATAGAGTCTCTTAATCATTAAGATGATCATATAACATGATACTAAAGTACTCTCCCATCTTTTCAGATTTGAGAAACTTTTATCGTTCTGCCTAATTTGATTCTTCTCATTCGTTCTGCCATACATTGAAATTTTTCAATGTATCAGAATTATACTTAAACTTGTAAGTGCAACCATATTTACTAAACTTTATTAAAATATGACGAATAGTTTTATCGATCTTTTGTGGTGGACTTTTACTAGTGCAAAAAAATATGTACTTGATCCCTAAGTCCTTCACTTGACTCACATATACATGTGAACAAGGAATTAGTCTTAATTTTCCAAAGCTAAAAGTTCTCATTCATCATACTATACAACTGGTATGATTCCAAGTTTCTATCCAACTGAAAACTTGGGTGATGAGAAGCTTTCCTTATTTGGTAAATTTAGACACTACCACAAAAGAAATAATCAAATTCATATTTCCAATATTGCTAGAAACATACAAACATCAAGTTTTCATAAATGTCATTGCAAGGAGATATAAAATAAAACAAAACAAACTTTTATTTATCTATAAAATGCGGAAAAAAACTTTTCCTTACAATGCAACTTTAAATGAAAACTATAATATTACAAGTTTCCTAGCAATCTATCATAACTCCTAAGAGTAGCTCAAAAATCGTATCTTTAATCAAGCGATAGAAATCCATCTTCGCGATCAAATTCAACATACTCTTTCTTTAAGTTTCCTTCACTTTTCCTTTGATTCTTAAAACATCAACATGTGACCCAGTCACATCATGTAATAAGAATCTCATAATTGAAACTTAATCGAGTTAGATAGTGGACTTTACCTGAAGTAGAGTCAAACTTATTGACCTTACCAGCCTTATGATCTTTCAGGTAAATTTGGCAGCTTCGCAACCAATGCCCCTAACCATGTACCATTTTCAATGTCCATGGAAGCTTAGGAAGTTGATCTTCTAATCAAATTTGCTTTTCTAGTCCTCCTAATCAAGGCTTATTTAGAAGCACCAAGCAAATATATAAGATCATTAAGGTTCGTGTCATAGTCTGTTCCATAGTAGTCCCAAAGGAACTCACTATGTGACATAGAAAGTGATTGAACATCCAACTTTCTCAAGACTTTGACACCCAACTCTCCTGGCTTGTCAATATGTGACTTTATCTCCAAGATGTGAGCACACATAGACTTTTCTTGCCAATAGGATTTGTTTGACCTTGAACTTGTGGGTTAGGGAGAATAATTGGAGGAGATGGAGGATGTGAAGTTCCAAGAGATTTGGGAAGATCATAGATGTCTGAACTAGACATCTTTTGGGAGATATTAAAGATAGTTGATTTAAAGTCCTTAATACAACACCCAATATGAAATATTAAGGCTAGGACCTAACACAATACTTTTATAACTTGGAAGAGGGATGCCGTAATCCAAGCTATAAAATAGTTGAAGGTAGGCGAATGACGATTCACCAATTTCCACCATGAAAATGAAATAATTTAATTAGGTTTTACTTGGATTTGAAACTCCTGGATCTTTTGAGATTCATTGAATTGTTAAATGGCATGTTTCAATCTCGAGTGTGCCCTTCAGGTTTTGTGACTGGGATGCCAAGGATCACAAAATAAGGCGTGAAGTAACCAGGCAAATCACTTGGTACTCTTAAGTGTTTACCCCTCAATCGATTTGTCGGTTAACCACTCACGCTCCATCGATACTATGATAAACATCAAGTTACCCTTTGCCTACCTTGTTAAATACGAGTTAGTGTGCCGGTTAACCACACACGCTCCACTAACTGACTTAAACAAAGTGAAAAGTGTAATTTCATGGATTAGCACCTTATTCACATTTTCCTAAAGTAACTAAGATTGGGATTTATAGAAAAACATTTAGTTACTTTATATTTATCATTAATACTTTTAATGAAGGGAGAATTATAGTCATTGTCCAACCTGTTCGGCTAACGACCCTCCACCAGTCAAGGAAGCGGTGGGTGAGAGTGCACACCCATTAAACTGCCATTTTATAGGAAGTAACCTTATACCTCCCTTATAGACTGGCTTTGTGAATGAGACCTACTAATGGTAAGACGACTTGCTCTTATACATACATATATACATATATATATATATATATATATATATATATTATTAACTTATAATATTTTAAAGTATAAGGGTTGAATTTTAACTTTTAAAATTCTAAGGGCTTAACATGGAATTAAAGTATTCATGGGAAAACTTTACAAATTCCAAAACTTGAGGGCAAGTTTTTGAAACTATTCAAAACTTTTCATTTCATAACTTATGAGTTTAATGGTTCATTAAAATGAAGACTCTTCATTTTTTATGTAACCTCTTATTCTTTAATAACACTTTTAAAGAAGTGGCTCTTAAACATCCGTAACTTGAGGACAAGTTATTGAGTCATAATACTATTTAATGACACTCTTCATTTTTTATGTAAGCTATGACACTTTTATGAGTTTTAAGATTCATAAATGTGACCTTTTATGTAGCTTGAGGAGACGTTACAAAAACACATTTTATGAACTACCTCTAGATTAATTAGGATTGAAAACAACTAAAACACAATTTTTTTTCATTAATCTAAACTAACTCATAAATCAAGGAAACATAAAACTTTTGGTAATCCATAACTTATGGAGTTAAATGTTTGTTTTATGATGAAACTTTTCATGTTACATAACTTAAGAATAATTTATGGAATTCTTTTAAAACATTAACACCAAATTGTGTAACTCCATAAAAACTTTGAATCAATTTTTTTAAAATCTTTTCATATCCATAACTTATGGAGGTTCCAAAGAAAACTCTTTAGATCAAACTTTTAAAACTAATAAAATAATCATATCATTTTATCTTTTGCTAAATTTGACCTAATTCAACTCATATAACAAATGATTCGAATTTTACAAATAATTAGTTTTTCACAAAAACAAGTAATTATCTTAAAATTTGACAAACGTCATGTTTTTTTTCTTTTTTTTTTCAACTTTGAAAATAAAACATTTGCATCAAGTATATAGGTAAACAAGCCTAGGTTCTGATACCACTGTTGGGTTTTGAGCATTCTAACACTCCTATGGTGTACATGCAACCCTATAAACCTTGGATCTATGTTTTCTCTATTATACATGCAAATATTAAATATGGATACTTGGCTCACACTTATGAAATTGGTTATTTCCCTCTTTTGTGTATCCACACTAGCCACTAGCACCATTTCATGAACCATAAGACCATTTATATAGTGTGGAGGAATCTCTCAACACGAGCCTGCATCATTCAGACCATCTCAGGCTCATATTGTTGTCCCATAATTACATTTCTGATGCAACCGATACCTCCCTAGTCTCGTACCTACCTTCCAATTAACCGATATACCGAAACTCCAACCGCTTGTTGAGGCTAATAAACTCACACAATCGCACCGTGCGACTCCTAAATGAAGGTCCACTTGGCAAGAGTTGCCAAGCTCGCTTTCCATAACGGCTCTAATAGCCCTCCTGGTCCAACCAAGGATAACATTATTGGATTTCTTGTCTAAGATTATAACTATAACTGGGATGTACTTGACCCGATTATATCATGGGCCTTTTTGGGTTGCCTTCATCAGTGCAATTTGATAGGATAGATTTTGAGAATAAGGTTATTTATGGTTTATTAATATATTACAAGTATAATATATTAAATTTAAATCATAATATTAAATTAGCATTGATCAAGAATTAATTTGGAAATAATTTTGTGGTCAAAAAAGACTAATTACATATATAGGGATTGATTGTGTAAATCAATGATTTTTGTAGTATGGGCCAATGATCCATGATCATGTAGATGTGCTAAACTAATCCATGAATAGTCCATGGAGGTTAAATCCATGGAGCATGAGAATGTGGAAAGTCATGGGTCATTAGGGTTTACAAAATGTAACCTAGCATGTGCAACATTATAAATAGAACCCTCATGAGCCAAAATCGGTTACACCATCTTATTGAGATAAGTAACTTATTCTCTCAAACCTCCTCTTGCATTTCGGTGTTTGTGAACCAACAGAGGCATCACACTTGAGGTGCTAAAGCTTTCAAAGGTCAAGAACTCTACCCTACTCAAGAGGTAAGCATCCAAACTAATTTTATATTGTATAGCTTCAATTGTATGCTAGCTAGGGAGAATGCTTTGGAAAAAATGAAAAATGCATATATAGTTAGAGAAAACATAGATCCAAAGCATTTAGGGTTGCATGTGCACCATAGGAGTGTTATCATGCTCAAAACCCAACTATGGTATCAAAGCCTAGGATTGTTTTCTATTATATTTGATGCTTACTACTTTTTCAAAGTTGAAAAAGTCGAAATTTTGGGCTCTAAAAGGTGAACTCGCCAAATCCATGAACAGACTCGATGAGTCCACTCAATAACAGAGCAACTCGCAAGAGTCTAGTTCATGCACTCGACGAGTTGAAGGCTCTGTTTGCAGAATTTTAAGTTTCTTGGCTTGGTTTGGATTGGGAACACTACCACAAACAGTTTTGGATCATTGGAAATCTTTTTTATGATATGGTAGTGCTTGTACTCATCCAACCAGAAGATAATTTTCAAAGTTTTAACATAATTGTTGTTTTGATATGATAAACAAAATTGCTTTCAAATTGTTGACTTGAAATTATCTTGATTATGATTTTAGTTAGATCTTAGATTATTTTATAATTTTAGTTGTTAGAAAAATGATCTAGATGAATTTTAATGACCTCCATAACTTGTCCTCAAGTTATGGAAAATGAAAGATCCCATACATTAAAATCTAATTAAACTCATAAGTTATTAATATGAAGAGTTTTGACAAGCTTCAAAATTTGCCCTCAAGTTTTGGAATTTGCAAAGTCACATTAATGAAACATTAACTCCAAACCCTAGAGTTTTAAAAGTTGAAATTCAACCGTTATACTTTATAATATTATAAGTTAAATATATATATATATATATATATATATATATATATATATATATATATATATGTGTGTGTGTGTGTGTGTGTATGTGTATCATACTAGTCAGTCTTACCGTTAGTAGGCGTCGTTCACAAAGCCAATCTATAAGGGGGGCGGGGTGGGTGGTTATAAGGTTACTGGCTATAAAATGGTGGTTTAATGGGTGTCCACTCTCACCTACCTCTTTCTTGACTGGTGGAGGGTCGTTAGCTGAACGGGTAGGATAGGACATTAGTTCTCCCTCATTAAAATTATAATGAAAAATATAAAGTAACTTAATTTTTATTAACTTCCCAATCTTAGTTACTATAGGAAAAATGCGAAACTGGTGCTAATCCATGAAAGTACAATTTGCACCTTGTTAAGTCGTTAGTGGAGTGTGTGTGATTAACCGACACACTAATTTAGGACTAACAATGTGTGGCAAAGGGTAGCTTTATGTTAGTCATAGATCAATGGAGCGTGTGTGGTTAACCGACACATTGATTAGGTGATTTGTAACATTGGGTGTACCAAGTTAATTTACATGGTTATTCACACCTTGTTTGTGATCCTCGGAATCCCAGTCACAAACTTATAGGGCACAATCGAGATTTAAACATGTCATTGAAAAGTTCAATTAATCTCAAAGATCTAGGAATTTCAAACCAATTAAAACTTAATAATCTATTTCGTTTTTCATGGTGGAAATTGGTAAATCGTCATTTACCTACCTTCAAATATTTTATAATTGGATTATGGCATCCCACTTCGCAATTATAGAATATTGTGTTGGGTCCTAGCCTTCATATTTCATATTGGGTGTAATATTAAGGTTTATCATCTAACCTAAACTTTGTTCTTCTTTCATTTAAGATGTTTGTCCCAAACAATGCTTCCAACCCTATCCATTCAGGGTCTTTCTCCCTCAAGAACCTATATGGGAGGGTCATTTTCGATGTCTCGAACTTCAATGAATGGATTCGTAAAAAAATAATGGCTATTCACTATAAGGACAGAGAATATGTCCTGGATAAAGAGCTTAAGGAGATTGCTGTAA
Source organism: Lactuca serriola (assembly GCF_051521515.1). NCBI lineage: Eukaryota > Viridiplantae > Streptophyta > Magnoliopsida > Asterales > Asteraceae > Lactuca > Lactuca serriola. Next base: position 44,026,262 of record NC_136412.1, on the reverse strand, counting down.
CCACTGCCACTCCTAAGAAAATCGTTGAACACACTACCCATGAGACGGATGCGACAAAGGTGTCGTGTCTAATGATTACTACCATTACTGTTGAGCTACAAAATTCCTATCAGGACTACTATCCTTTTGAAATGTATCAATATTTGATGGAAAGATACCATCAAAGTGCTCGGCAGGACATGTATTAGATCATTTCCTCCATGATCACAACCAAAACGAAGGATGGTGAACCCATCACAACCCACTTGCAAAAGATGTAGAGATTCGTGGACCGCTTGCTTAAACTGATTGTCAATTTTGATGAAGAGTTGGCCATAGATATAATTCTACACTCTTTACCTTCTTGTTATGATCAGTTTTGAATGATCTATCATATGAACAAGGAGGAGATCACCCTTATCAAGCTACAAGGCCTTTTAAGGACTGCAGAAAGCAACCTGGAAGGAAAATCGGTTGTGTTTAATCCTACTACTACTTATGCCCCTGTTCTGGGAATCAGACATGGGAAGCGAAAGAAGAAGAAGAAGGCTCTCTCCAAGAGCCGCAAGGGAAAGTCTCTTGATGGATCCTCTTCTAGTGGGACCAAACCTAGTTCTGCTAATTCCTCTTCTAATCCGAAGGATGCAGAGTGCTTCCATTGTCATGAAAAAGGGCACTGGAAATGAAGTTGCCCCAAGTACTTGCAGGACATAAAGAATGGGAAGATAAAACCCTCCTTTGTAGGTATTTACACTATTCAATCTAATAACTCATCACATGATAATTCTTGGGTCCTTGATACAGGTTGTGGTTTTCACATTTGCTTTGATTTGCAGGGACTAAAAAGAAGTAGGGATGTGGAGCACGGGTAGCTAAACTTAATCTTGGGAAATAGGAAAATCTCGTATGTGACCAAGATTGGAGTTTATTCTTTATTTCTTAGTAATGGTTTAAATTTAGATTTGAATAATTGTTGTTATGTGGACGATATGGTGTGAAATATTATTTCCTTTCATAGTTTGTACAAACAAGGTTTTACCTTTCCTTTCAATAATGAAGTTGGTACTGTTTATGCTTATTATAATGGTGTATTTTATTTTGAAGCATTACCTTGCAATGGTGTATATGAAATATGAGTATTGTAGATAAACTAGGAAATAATGTGTTACACATTGATTCTTCCAATGATTTGGATAAGGCATGCTTGTGGCATTGTCGTCTTGGACATGTCAACAAGAAGCGCATAGCCTAACTCCAAAATGATGGAGTTTTGGAGTCATTCGAATTAAAGTCGGATGACATTTGCGAATCTTGTTTACTTATAAAGATGACCAAGTCACCCTTCATTAGTACTTGTGAAAGGGGTGAAGGTCTGTTGGATCTCATACACATAGATGTGTGTGCACCATTAAGAACTGCCACAAGGGATGCTAACCGCTTCTATGTGACTTTTACTGATGATTGCAGCAGGTATGGCTATATCTACTAATTCAAGCATAAGTCAGAAATCTTTGAAAAGTTCAAAGAGTTTAAGCAACAAGTGGAGAATCAATTGGGCAGGAAGATAAAGATGCTACGATCCAATTGAGGAGGAGAGTATTTGAGTATCGAGTTCCTTGACTATCTTCAGGAATGTGGAATTGTTTCACAATTAACGCCATCTACAACACCATAGCTTAATGTTGTAGCTGAGAGGCGCAATAGAACCTTGCTAGACATGGTTTGTTCCATGATGAGTCGAGCTTCATTAGCGATCTCATTCTAGGGGTATGCCTTAGAGACTGCCGCCTATATCCTTAATCTAGTCTCTACCAAAAAGGTTTCCAAAACACCTCACGAGATGTGGACAAAGAAGGTTCCCTCGTTAGACCACATCAAAGTTTAGGTTTTTAAGGCTTTCGTGAGACGCGAGACTCATGACAAGCTCGAACCTTGGAGTGAGCGATGAATTTTCATCTGCTACTCACAAAAGTCCTTTGGATATCTCCTCTATAGGCCGAGTGACAATGATGTCATCGTTGTGAGGAAATGAGTCTTTCGTGAGAGAGAGCTCATATGCCAAGGGGAAAGTGGGAGGAAAATTGACCTTGAAGAGCTTCAAGAGTCAAGCGGTGAAGGAACCTCAAACACTAGCAATCAACCTGAGGAGGAAACTCCGATTGAGCCAATTGATGAGTCTGTACCTCTCAAGCGTTCTAGTAGAGTTGGTGTTCCACCTGTGTTATATGGTTTTCATATAACAGCTGAAGGTGATACATTTATTAGTGATAGCACACTGGTGAATTTGGATGAACCTAATAACTACAGGGAAGCCATGGCATGCCCCGAGTCTACAAAATGGAAAGAGGCTATGGACAGCGAGATTTAGTCCATGTATGACATTCAAGTTTGGAACTTGGTTGACAATGTACCGGGTCGTAAGACAGTCGGGTGATAATGGATATCAAGAAGAAAACTGACATGGATGGGAAAGTACACACATATAAGGCCCGACTGGCTGCGAAGGACTTTACTGAAACTCCAGGAGTTGACTTTGATGAGACCTACTCACCAGTAATGAAGATTAAATGTATAAGGGTTATGCTAGCCATAGTTGCATTTCATGACTATGAAATATGGCAAATGGATGTCAAAACCGCTTTCCTTAATGGAAAGTTGGCTGAAGATGTTTACATGAGTCAGCCAGAGGGTTTTCTCAATGAAAATTACCCTAATAGAGTGTGTAAGCTTGAGAAATCCATTTATGGATTAAAACAAGCATCTCGTAGATGAAATCTTTCTTTTGATGAGAAAGTCAAAGAGTTTGGATTTCCGAGAAGTGAGGATGAGTCCTGCGTATATGTTAAAGCTAGTGGAGTATAGTGAGCTTTCTGGTATTGTATGTAGATGACATACTGGTCATAGGAAATGACATCCAAACATTGCAGGGGGTTAAGTCCTGGCTTGGGAAGTGTTTCACTATGAAGGACCTTGGAGAAGCTGCCTATATTCTAGGGATAAGGATATTGAGAGACAGTAGTAAAAGACTAATAGGAATTAGTCAAAGTACCTACTTGGACAAGGTGTTGAAGCGTATCAGCATGCAGAACTCAAAGAAAGGTAACCTACCTATCCTAAACAATAACAAACTGAGTAAGACTCATAGTTCGAGACAGAGGCTGAGATAGCAGAGATGAGTCGAAATCCATATGCTTCTGCAGTTGGCTCGATCATGTATGTTATGACTTGTACTCTCCCTGATGTGGCCTTTGCTTTGAGCATGGTTAGCAGATACCAAGGGAATGTTGTTAAAGCTCATTGGACTGTGGTTAAGAACATTGTCAAGTACGTACGGAGGACTGATGACTAGGTCCTTACCCTAGGTGGGAGTGAAGACCTGAGAGTGACAGGATATGTAACACTGTAAAAATTTAACACAATTTTTCGCATTTTCCAAACACATTTTTACAACTCATTCATTCATAAAATGTCATAGTATCATGTCTTTGTTTCACAAAACATCTCCCAAGATAGAAATACATAAAATCCCATGTGTGTGTACGAATCAAGCCGGCGCCTTTCCGCGGTCATCACTGGTACCTAAAAACATAACATGTAACACTGTAAGCATAAGCTTAGTTAGTTCCAAAAAATACCCTTAGCCACTCGAGGCCATAACTCTGTTGACCCTCTGGTCAATGTGTCTCAGTGGGACCCTCCAGCCCCAACTCTCTGTGGGCCCTCTGGCCCTAACTCTATGGACCCGAAGGTCCTAACTCTATGGACCCACTGGTCCTACTATGTAATCTCTGAATCATGCATATCACATACAGTAAATCACAACACATAAATAACATGCAAATACACTAGCACATAACTCTAAAATACACTGTCACATAACTCTGTTACCACACTAGGTAAAGTATAGTGAGAAGACTCACCTCAGGCGTCTCGGTAAATCTCTGACTCGGTAGAAATATTGCCTAGTCTCTGCCTATTCACATAAAGTAAATACGCTTATAAATATAACACTTGAGACTAGACTCAACCTGCTATTGGCAACCTCAGAAGGGTAAAAGACTATTTTACCCCCCTCTTGACACAAGTACTCCATTGCTGACCAAACCCTAAAAGTCAATAAAAGTCAATGGTCACCCTTTGACCCTACTCGGCGAGTGCACCCTGGTGACTCGGCGAGTTCACACATGTTCTCTAACACTTTGTCGCGCTTGACACGCCGAGTCCCTCCCTATGCTCGACGAATCATATCAGGCATGAATCGCGGGGCCACCCCGACTCAACTCGTCGAGTCTCAAGAACAACTCAACGAGTACCACCTTGAACTCCAGTCCTCTAACCCCCTTCTGACTCACTGAGTCATCCCCCAACTCGGCAAGTCTACTCACTGAGCAATTTACGTGAAACCCTAACCCTACTCGCCGAGTCCCAAGAACAACTCAGCGAGTTCATGCCATGCACAAACTCTCCTGGCCTCTTGAGGTCAGATCTGTTTCCCTAAACCATAGATCTGGCCTTCCCAATCATGAATGTCACGTAAAGTTCGAAACTTGATGCTTGTATAACAACAACAAGGCATCAAAAGGAGATTTAGCCCCAAAAATGGCAACCTAAGTCCAATAACCCCAAACTGATCCATAAAGCTCCAAGGTTTAAGGTCTCTGGACCTCTTTGAGTCCAGATCCAAGGCACAAACTCGAAGAGGGACCATTTGCTCCACATAATCACTCTCCAAAGGGGTTAGAAAACCACAACTCTAATGATCAACACCAAAACTGAAGGAGGTTCGAACTATTACCTCAAAATGAAGTCTCTGAACTCTGGAACTGCTAGAATCGCACCTCCTCTTGCTCTTGGTCACCTTCTTCTTGCTAAACCAAAGGTACAAGGATCAAAAGTGACTTCTTCTTCCTCACAGCGATTTGGCTCACTTAGGGTTCTCTCAAGGGACTGATAGCCGCAATGGGAGGCTATAAGTGCCCTTAAATAGGCTCCAAACCCGGCGGGTTAGGGTTTCATTAAATAGCGTGGACTCGCCGAGTCCATAAATGGACTCGCCGAGTCCGGATGTGAACCCGGATGAACATCCGCGACCCTACTCGGCGAGTCTTGGCTCTAACTCGCCGAGTTCCTCCACAAACTCCAAAATAAATAAATAAAATAAAATACCTGGAAATCTGGATGTTACAATTCTCCCCCACTTGAATCAGACTTCTCCCTCGAAGTCTCATTCTGGAAACAACTCTGGATGCTGCTCACGCATCTCCGACTCTGACTCCCAAGTCATCTCGGACCCCTTCCGATGTTGCCACTGAACCAAAACCAGAGGCACTTCCTTGTTCCTCAAAACCTTGATCTTCCGATCCCTGATTGCCACTGGTCTCTCAGCATAATTCAGGCTCGCATCCACCTAAATATCCTCTAATGGCACCACTGCCGACTCAGCTGCTATACATTTCCACAACTGTGACACGTGGAGAGTGTCATGAATCTGTCCCAACTCCTCAGGTAGCTCCAAACGATATGCTACCCTGCCCACCCTCGCGATCACTCTAAACGGAACAATATATTGGGGCCCTAGCTTGCCCCTCTTCCTGAACCGGATCACTCCTTTCCAAGGAGATACCTTCAGGAGCACAAAATCTCCGACCTGAAACTCAAGCTCGGACCGACGCCTATCTACATAACTCTTCTGGCGACTCTGAGCGGTCAACAACCTCTGTCTGACCAGTTGAATCTGCTCCGACGTCTGAAGTACTATCTCCGTACTACCCATCACACGTTGCCCTACCTCTCCCCAGCAGATGGGAGTCCGACACCTCCTCCCATACAACAACTCAAAAGGCGGCATACCGATGCTCGAATGATGGCTGTTGTTATAGGAAAATTCTGCCAGAGGTAGGTACGTGTCCCAACTCCCTCCGAAGTCCAATACACATGCCCTAAGCATGTCCTCGAGCGTCTGAATCGTCCACTCGCTCTGCCCGTCAGTCTGTGGGTGGTATGCGGTACTAAAATGCAGCCTCGTACCCAATTCCTCATGAAATTTCTTCTAGAATCTGGAAGTGAAACGCACATCTCGGTCTGAGACGATCGAGATCGGTACTCCATGCCACGATACCACCTCTCTCACGTACAACTCTGCCAACCTCTCAGCGGAAGAGGTCTCACTGATAACAAGGAAATGGGCGCTCTTCGTCAACCTGTCCACAATCACCCAAATTGCATCGACTCCCCTAGGAGTCCTTGGCAATTTGCTGATAAAATCCATGGTAATCTGTTCCCACTTCCACTCAGGAACCTCCCACGGCTGCAACTTACCATGCGGTCTCTGGTGCTCGACCTTAACCTTACGATAGGTTAAGCACCTCTCAACAACCACGTGACATCCCTCTTCATACAGGGCCACCAATACTCTCTCTTTAGGTCCAAATACATCTTAGTGGCCCCATGATGGATCGAGAACTTCGATCGATGAGCCTCTTCCATCAAAATGGTACGCGTCCCGCCCACAAACGGTACCCAGATACGACCCTGGAATGTCATAAGCCCCCGAATATCGGTAACGAACTCCAATACCAACCCGACAACTCGTTCCCTCTTCTGGTTTTCTGATCTCACGGCCTCTGCCTGGTCCCCACGAATGGTGTCCAACACCGGAGCCATCACAGTCAATCTCAAACAAACATCTCACATCAGGGCGCTCTCCGCCCTTCGACTCGGTGCATCGGCTACAACATTAGCCTTACCCGGGTGGTAAAGGATCTCGCAGTCATAATCTTTTACCACATCCAACCATCTCCTCTAGTGCATATTCAGGTTGGGCTGATCCATCAAGTACTTCAAGCTCTTGTGGTCCGTGTATATGGTACACCAAACCCCATACAGATAATGACGCTAGATCTTGAGGGTGAACACCACTACCCCCAACTCTAGATTGTGGGTGGGATATCTCGTCTCATGAGGCTTCAACTACCTCGATGCATATGCTATCACATGCCCTCTCTACATCAGCACCGCTCCCAACCCCGAGATCGACGCGTCCCAATACACTACAAAGTCCTCCACCCCCTCCAGAAGGGCTAAAACTGGGGCTTCACACAGTCTCTAGCGAAGTGTCTCAAAGGAGGCCTGCTGCTTTGGGCCCCATGAAAAAGCAACACCCTTCCGGGTCAACCTGGTGAGTGGCACGACGATCTTGGAGAAATCCCTGATAAATCTCCGATAATAGCTTGCCAGCCCTAAGAAACTCCTGATCTCGGTGGGTGACCTCGGCACCTCCCAACTCATCAATGCCTCAATCTTGGTCGGGTCGACCAATATCCCTTTCTGGTTAACGAGGTGCCCTAGGAACTGGACCTCTCGCAACCAGAAATCACACTTGGAGAATTTGGCATAAAGCCTCTCCGATCTCAGGACTCCGAAGATCTCCCTCAAATGCTTCTCATGCTGCTCTCTAGATCTCGAATACACCAAAATATCATCAATTAACACGATCACCGAGCGATCCAGCATTGGCCTGCACACTTTATTCATGAGATCCATGAACACCGCCGGTGCATTGGTGAGTGCGAAAGGCATATCCACAAACTCGTAATGCCCATAACGAGTCATGAACGCTGTCTTCTGGATGTCCTCGTCTCGCACTCTCACCTAATGATACCTAGACCTCAAATTGATCTTGGAGAACTAAGCTGCTCCCTGCAACTGATCGAACAAATCGTCGATCCTCAGCAACGGGTAATGGTTCTTAACCGTCAGCTTGTTCAACTCCCGATAACCAATGCACATTCGGTGTGAACCATCCTTTTCTTGACAAAAAGAATAGGCGCTCCCCACGGCGAGCTGCTCGGCCGAATAAACCCCTTCCCCAGCAATTCCTGAAGTTGCGTGGATAACTCCTGCATCTCTGGAGGTGCAAGGCGATATGGCACCTTGGCGATAGGCGCGGCCCCCGGAACCAAATCGATACTGAACTCCATCTGCCTCACGGGAGGCACACCCGGCAACTCCTCCGGGAATACGTCCGGGAACTCACGCACTATCGGAACCTCATCAACTGACATCGGTCTCTCTGAGTCAACCCTCATATCCATCACATATGCTACAAAGCCCCTACAGCCCTGCTGTATACACTATCTCGCTCTAGCGGGCGAACAAAATGCTGACCCAGAACGTGTACCCTCGCCGTACACCGTAAGAACTCCCCCACTAGGGTCTCGTATGGTCACCAGCTGTTGCTTGCAGTCGATAGCTGCTCCGAATCTGCTCAACCAATCCATGCCCACGATGACACAGACATCCCCCATCGTAATAGGAACTAAATCAATCGGGAATTCAACACCAAAAATCTCGAGTACACACCCTCGAATCACCTCTGTGGCATACACCGCCCTCTCGTCAGCTATGGAAACTCTCAGAGATCGAGTCAACGCCTCACGACTAACATTGGTGTGCTGACTAAAAGCCAAAGATACAAAAGACCGACTCGCACCCGAGTCAAATAACACCAAGGCAGGTACAGAACTCAACAGAAAAGTACCTACACATAACATAATATAAGCACAATATATCAACGTCAAAATAAATACACGAAAGAACACATACCAGCCACGACATCGGGCGCTGATACAATACCAAAAATCTCGAGTACACACCCTCGGATCACCTCTATGGCATACACCGCCCTCTCGTCAGCTATGGAAACTCTCAGAGATCGAGTCAACGCCTCACGACTAACATTGATGTGCTGACTAAAAGCCAAAGATACAAAAGACCGACTCGCACCCGAGTCAAATAACACCAAGGCAGGTACAGAACTCAACAGAAAAGTACCTACACATAACATAATATAAGCACAATATATCAACGTCAAAATAAATACACGAAAGAACACATACCAGCCACGACATTGGGCGCTGCGCGGACCTCCTCCGCGGCCAACTGAAAGGCTCTCTCTCGTGCCTTCGGTGCTTCGACCTTCACTGGCCGGCTCTCAGTAGCTCTGATAGCAGCACAGGCAGATCCCTGAGATACTCCCTATGCTGATCCCCGCAGCTGTGGACACTCTGCCTTCCGGTGTCCGGTCTGGTTGCAGTGAAAACATACTGCAAACCCCTTGGGGCACTCCTTGGCCATATGCCCCTCCTTGCCACATTTGTAGCAAGACCCTAATCTGCACACCCCATCGTGGCTCTTGCCGCACTTGCCACAAGTGCGGCCCCTTTGACTCCCTGGTCTCGGATTAGCGGGCTTGGCCCGCTTGGCTACCAGCTGAGACTGCACCGGTCGCTGATCCCTCCCCTAAGACTCAGCCTCCTCCCTAGCCTGGGTCTCCAGCTCTATCTCCCTCTTCCGGGCATTTGCCTGAAGCTCGGCAAATGTACGATACGTCGGGTTCTCCACGAACTCTCGTATATCCCTCCTCAAAATGCTCAAATATTGGCTCATATGTGCCTGCTCGGAGGACACGTGCTCTGGGCAGCACATCGCCCGCTCATGGAACATCCTCGTAATCATTGTAACCGACTCAGTACCCTGCTTGAGGGTCAGAAACTCCTGTGCCAAATGCTCCCTCTCCACCTAGGGAACGTACTCATCTCGAAACATAACAGTGAACCTCTCCCAGGTCACTGCAGCAAGCTCAGTAGGCGTGTAGCGTGTCGTCACAAACTTCCACCAATCCTTCGCTCCCAAGCGAAGCTGGTTCAGCGTGAACAGAACTCTCAAATGCTCTGGAGATGAGCAAGTAAAGAAACACCCCTCTATGTCTGAAATCCACCTCATCACCACAATCGGATCCTGGGTCCCGTCAAACTCCGGTGGTTTTGTGTTGCTGAACTCTCGGAACAGCAACGCATCATCACCCTGCGGCCTAGTCGTAGCTATAGCTGCAGTGGCCGCAACAACAGCAGCCTCAGAAAGAGAAGTGTACTTCTCGTCAAATGTCTCTATCAGCATGGTCTTGATAGACCCGAACATCTCTGGTATCTCTACCCTGATGGCTGAAGCCACCGCCTCCTGGATGATCCTACGGATCTCCTCATCACTCGTACCGCTGCCCCCTGGTGTGTGGCGTGTCCCAACCATGATCTCCCTCTCTCTGAAATACAACACAAGAATAAATAACAGGGACTCGCTCAAGTATGCTCAAACTCGAATACTTCACCCTACTTATCCCTTGGTACTCTAAGGATTCTTACTCGAGCTGTGCACTGACCCGGTGTCTTCGGTAGTACGGGCCCAATACTACCGTTCACACCGCGGCAGCATCCATCCCAAGTCCTCCTCCCAGAGTCCCAAATCCCAAGTACTCTACTCTCTCTAATCATATGATACTCGCTAGCAGATCTCTCATAATCTCCTCAGGCATCACATATCAGGCCACTCTAGTCCTACTAAGAATACCTAGTCTACTCTAGCATGCATAGCATGGCTCATCATCTAACATATCATATCATATCTCATAACACTTATTGTAATGGTATTTTGGGAAATCACCGTTCGGGCGCTGGCTGTTCGTACACACGATTATGCTCTGTTTATCTCGAAAGTTCTTCTTCTGAAAACTTATTTTATTATCGAAATTTCCTCAAATCTTCAGTTTGAGTTCAGATACTCTCGAAGGTGCACCCGAATCCCTCAAACCAAGGCTCTGATACCAACTTGCAACACCATAAAAATTTAAAACAATTTTTCGCATTTTCCAAACACATTTTTACAACTCATTCATTCATAAAATGTCATAGTATCATGTCTTTGTTTCACAAAACATTTCCCAAGATCGAAATACATAAAATCCCATGTGTGTGTACAAATCAAGCCGACGCCTTTCCGCAGTCATCACTGGTACCTGAAACACATAACGCGTAACACTGTAAGAATAAGGTTAGTCAGTTCCCCAAAATACCACTCTAACATATATTAGCCACTCGAGGCCATAACTTTGTTGACCCTCTGGTCAATGTGTCTCAGTGGGACCCTCCATCCCCAACTCTCTGTGGGCCCTATGGCCCTAACTCTATGGACCTGCAGGTCCTAACTCTATGGACCCACTGGTCCTACTCTGTAATCTCTGAATCATGCATATCACATACAGTAAATCACAGCACATAAATAACATGCAAATACACTAGTACATAACTCTAAAATACACTGTCACATAACTCTGTTACCACACTAGGTAAAGTATAGTGAGAAGACTCACCTCAGGCGTCTCGGTAAATCTCTGACTCGGTAGAAATATTGCCTAGTCTCCGCCTATTTACATAAAGTAAATACTCTTATAAATATAACTCTCGAGACTAGACTCAACCTACCATTGGCACCCTCAGAAGGGTAAAAGACTATTTTACCCCCCTCTCGACACAAGTACTCCATTGCTGACCAAACCCTAAAAGTCAATAAAAGTCAACGGTCACCCTTTGACCCTACTCGCCGAGTACACCCTGGTGACTCAGCGAGTTCACACATGTTCTCTAACACTTTGTCCCGCTTCACACACCGAGTCCCTCCCTATGCTCGACGAGTCATACCAGGATGAATCGCGAGGCCACCCCGACTCAACTCGTCGAGTCTCAAGAACATCTCAGTGAGTACCGCCTTGAACTCCAGTCCTCTAACCCCCTTCTGACTCACTGAGTCATCCCCCAACTCGGCAAGTCTACTCACTGAGCAATTTACGTGAAACCCTAACCCTACTCGCCGAGTCCCAAGAACAACTCAGCGAGTTTATGCCATGCATAAACTCTCCTGGCCTCCTGAGGTCAGATCTGTTTCCCTAAACCATAGATCTGGCCTTCCCAACCATGAATGTCACGTAAAGTTCGAAACTTGATGCTTGTATAACAACAACAAGGCATCAAAAGGAGATTTAGCCCCAAAAATGGCAACCTAAGTCCAATAACTCCAAACTGATCCATAAAGCTCCAAGGGTTAAGGTCTCTGGACCTCTTTGAGTCCAGATCCAAGGCACAAACTCGAAGAGGGACCATTTGCTCCACATAATCATTTTCCAAAGGGGTTAGAAAACCCTAACTCTAATGATCAACACCAAAACTGAAGGAGGTTCGAACTATTACCTCAAAATGAAGTCTCTGAACTCTGGAACTACTAGAATCACACCTCCTCTTGCTCTTGGTGACCTTGTTCTTGCTAAACCAAAGGTACAAGGATCAAAAGTGACTTCTTCTTCCTCACATCGATTTGGCTCACTTAGGGTTTTCTCAAGGGACTGGTAGCCACAATGGGAGGCTATAAGTGCCCTTAAATAGGCTCCAAACCCAGGGGATTAGGGTTTCATTAAACAGCGTGGACTCGTCGAGTCCGGACGTGAACCCGGATGAACATCCGCGACCCTACTCGGCGAGTCTTGGCTCCAACTCGCCGAGTTCCTCCACCAACTCCAAAATAAATAAATAAAATAATATACCTGGAAATCCGGATGTTACAGGGTATAGCAATGCCAACTTTCGAAACTGACCGAGATAATTTCCACTCTCAGTTGGGCTTGATATTTACCATGAATGGAGGAGCAGTGACAAGGAAAAGTTCCAAGCAAGAGACTGTAGTTGATTCAACGTGCAAAATCAGAGTACATAGCAGCAAGCGAAGCATCGAAGGAGGCAATATGGTTGATAAACTTCATCGGAGACCTTGGGCTAATTCCATCCATAAAGGAGCCTATGGAGATTTTCTACGATAATGAAGGGGTGGTTACCTTAACCATGGAACCGAGAGATCATGGTCGATCGATACATATCAACAGAAAAATCCACTTCATAAGAAATCAAGTAGAAGAAGGACACCTCGTGGTGAAGGGGATATCGTCAGAGGAGAACGCAGCAGATCCTCTTACAAAGGGACTTACTTGGTTTAAGCACTTGTGTCAATCATTTACTGTTGTTTCACTTTGCGTGTTTTGACTTCCGGAATAATAAGATTTGTTCAAACTATCAACAGTCGATCATACGTTGGAAGTAAGTATGAAAGAAGATTGTCATGAGTTGGCTTGTAGATTGTCTAAGGCGTTAAGCATAGAAACAGTTCATGGAATTTATCATGAGTGATCGTGAGACGATAATATCATATAAGTCTTCAAACCTAGATATATGAGTTGTTGACTATCAATTAGTGGGCCAATGATCCATGATCATGTAGATGGGCTAAACTAATCCATGGATAGTGCATGAAGGTTAAATCCAAGGAGCATGAGAATGTGGAAAGTCATGGGTCATTAGGGTTTACTAAGTGTAACCCTAGCATGTGGAACATTATAAATAGAACCCTCATGAGCCAAAATCGGTTACACCATCTTCTTGAGATAAGTAACTTATTCTCTCAAACCTTCTCTTTCATTTTGGTGTTTGTGAACCAGCAGAGGCATCACACTTGAGGTGCTAAAGCTTTCAAAGGTCAAGAACTCTACCCTACTCAAGAGGTAAGCATCCAAACTATGTTTATATTGTATAGCTTCAATTGTATGGTAGCTAGGGAGAATGCTTTGGAAAAATGAAAAATTCATGTATAATTAGAGAAAACATAGATCCAAAGCATTTAGGGTTGAATGTGCACCATAGGAGTGTTACAGTGCTCAAAACTCAACAATAGTGACACCAGCTTTCAGACCGACAGAGATAATTTCCGCTCTTAGTCAGGCTAGGTTTTTACCCTGAATGGAGGAGCAATAACTTGGAAAAGTTCCAAACAGGAGACTGTAGCTGATTCAACGTGTGAATCATAGTACATAGCAGCAAGCGAAGCCTTGAAGGAGGCGATATGGCTGAAGAACTTCATCGGTGACCTTGGACTTTTACCAGCTATAAAGGAGCCTATGTAGATTTTATGTGACAATGAGGGTACGGTTGCCTTAACAAAGGAACCAAAGGATCATGGCAGATCTACGCACATCGATAGGAAATATCACTTCATAAGACATCGGGTGGAAGAAGGACTCCTCGTAGTAAAGAGGGTATCATCAAATGAGAACCCATCAGATCCCCTCACGAAGGGACTGAGTAGGGTTAAGCATTTGCAGCATGCGAGGATCATTAGGCTGAAGGATGATATTAGTTTTAATGATTAGATAGCTATTTTGAAACTTGTAATAGATAAAATGTAATTGACATTTGATGATTAAATAAAATGTGCTTTATTTATGAGTAAAGTTACTAACTTGTGTCAATTGTTTACTATTGTTTCATTATCGCATGTTTTGACTTCCAGAATAATTATATTATTCAAACTATCCACAGTCGATCATACTTTGGAAGTAGGTATTGAGGCAAGACTGTCATGAGTTTGTCTTGCAGATTGTATTAAGTGTTTTAGACATAGAAAGTGATTGCTAACACATTCATGATTGCTCATAAGGTTTGAGTATTGGATTAAACCCATGCTCACTTGACTTACTTCATGGAATTTATCACGAGTGATCGTGAGACGATAATATCATATAAGTCTTCAAACCAAGATATATGAGATGTTGACTATGAGTTGGTTGTACATTGATAGTGCGAAAACGCATCACTAACTTGATGTTATAAAACGCATTGTTGTGTATGATTAAACAAATAGTTGGTACAAGCATATAATGTCGAAGTTCATTTGTTCCTTTTAATTCTTGAAGGATTAAAAGTGATATCTTGGTCCCCCTCGATGATTTTGTTTTGACTTATATGTCGGGCTCGGTCAGGACTAAATTGATGTGTTCAATTAAATTCTCTGTCAAAGAAACCGGAAATCGAGAAACAAATTGATGGACAATAAGTACGACATTGTTCCATGTATTTGTCTGGCTGATATCTTGAAGAACAAAAGATTATATGAACCCTTATCTAAAGGACATGTCACTGACTGGGTCAGAGTTCAACATTGGCTTTTTAAGAGCTACAATTGCTAGTCATTTGTAAGTCATACTTGTAGTTGTAGTTATTCGACTTATCCAAGTGGGAGACTATTGGAATAGGTGTCTAATCCCATAACTATAATTGGTATGTACTTGACCCGAGAGTAGCATGGTCCTTTTAGGTTGCCTTCACCAATGCAACGCGATAGAATGGACTTTTGAGAATAAGGTTATTTGTGATTTGTTAATATATTACAAGTATAATATATTAATATGAAATCATATTATTTAGTTAGTATTGATCAAGAATTAATTTGGAATTAATTTAGTGATCAAAAGAGTCTAATTAAATATACGAGGACTGATTTGGTAAATCAATGATTCTTATAGTGTGGGCCAATGATCCATGGTTATTTAGCATGGGCTAAACCAAGATGAATAGTTCATGGCGGTTTAACCCATGGAGCCTAAGTAATATGAAGAATCATGTTGCATTAGGGTTGCATGGATGTAACCCTAGCACTTGTCACGCTATAAAAGGAACTACCAAGAGCTAAAATTGGTTGCCACATACATTCTTGGAGAGTGTGAATTGATTTTGTGCTAAGCAACTTACTCTCATAACCCTCCTTTTGCACTTGGTATTTGTGACACATTATAGGCATCACATTTGAGGTGCTAAAGCTTTTGAAGGCCAAGAACTACAAGTCCTATTAAGAGGTAAGTTATCTAACTAGTTATATTGTTCAATTATTAAATTGTATGCTAGTTAGGATGTATGCTTTGGAAAATCAAATTACGTGTATAATTAGAGAAAACATAGATCCAAAGCATCTAGGGTTGCATGTGCACCGTAAGGTTGTTAGAGTGCTCAAAAACCCTTCATAATCATCCTCTTGCCCTAGTGTATTTGTGAGCCATTAGAGGTACTACACTTGTGGTACTTGTTCTCAAAGCTCAAGATCTCCAAGGAATCATTGTTATTACTTTATAACAATAAATGTATGTGATCTAATCTTTCTTATGTTGATTTCAA
Organism: Lactuca serriola; assembly: GCF_051521515.1. Classification (NCBI taxonomy): domain Eukaryota; kingdom Viridiplantae; phylum Streptophyta; class Magnoliopsida; order Asterales; family Asteraceae; genus Lactuca; species Lactuca serriola. The sequence goes on along the minus strand of NC_136412.1, from coordinate 44,010,405 downwards.
AATTATTATATGCATGCTAGGTTTTCTAGTTTCTTGTGTTCAATGCTTGTATGTCTAATAGTGAAAACATAAATCCTCAAACTAGGGTTGCATGCACATATAGGATTGTTTGATATGTAGAAACCCCATCAAGAGCCGCCAAAAGAGTTATGCGGATCGGCGACGCTCTAAGTTAGAGATTCAGGTGGGGGATTTTGTGCTCTTGAAGGTGTCACCCTTATCCACTTCAGGAAGTGGGGTAAGTTGGGCCCCAAATTCATTGGCCCTTTTCGATTACTGGCCTATGTGGGCAAGGTGGCTTACTGGTTGGAGCTACCAGAAGAGCTGATTCATATCCATGATACCTTCCATGTATCCCAACTGAGGAAGTGTATAACTAATGAGGCAACTGTGGTTACCTTAGAGGACATTCAGGTCGATGATCACCTGAATTATGTGGAAAATCCTATAGCCAATTTGGATCGGAAAGTGAAGGCCTTAAGCAACAAGGTCATGAACTTAGTCAAAGTTCAATGGCAACATTATAGAGGATCAGAGTGGACATGGGAACCGGAGTTCGAGATACGTGATCAGTATCCAGAGTTGTTTTCAGAGGATGACTTCGAGGGTGAAATATGATTTTAGTGGGGGAGAAATCTAACATCCCGAAATAAGGTACATTTATCATTCTTGAATTTTCCTTAAAATGTCAGAATTAGTCCCTAAAAGAGAAAAGTTGGCTTGAGTAGTACGTGGGGCATATACATGAGTACGGGCAGTGTACTCATCCACCATGCATAGTCGCGGAGAACTACCTAGTACGCTGGGCGTACTATGTTCAAATGATGTCACACCCCGGCCGTCGGTGGAAACACCGGGTGATGTAACGTCATACTTTGTATCACAGTTATATAACATACATTGAATAGTACTACCAAAAATACAAACCTTTATTGATGATTGAAAGTTACATTATTTTTTTTCTAGAACCTATTACATAATATCCGACTGTTGTATACTTCTTAATGAACAGGAAGGTAATAGTAAAACTTCTCCGGTTCGAATACATACCAACTTTTCAAGTTCCTGAAAACACATGCATTTTAAAATACATCAACATAAAGTAGGTGAGTTCACAGGTTTTGACTCCATATAAAAATAATACGTTTTCCAAGTTCAAAAATATAGTTTTGAAAGTATCATTTTGACTCTCCAACGTTTAGTATATATATTAGGTATAATATTCTACTTATCAAATAAGTGTTTTACCTAAACGTTTCTTGAACCTAGGGTATAAGTAGGGGGAAAGTTATACTTAACATTAATAATTTTATGCGACAAAGTATAATGTTTCTAACAATTTGCTACCATGAGCCTGTAACCGCTGCTATGACACATTATCTCAGATAAAAGACACTCATGATTTCCATGAGAAACAATACACTCATGATTTCCATGATAAACAATACCGCGCACTTCATCGACGCCAGGACACCAACAAGTAAAAGGATAATTCGTCACTCGCTTATGGTTAACTATAGCTAACAATCACAAGTGGGGTTGTCAACCGATATACTAATTATACACGACTTCCTCACTCACAAGGGATTAACGGTTAGAATTCAGAGGATTTCCACTAAGATCCCTAATCTTAGTTGACGAATACAATTATTCATGTAGACTTCAACGGCTTCCTATAGCTCTAACAACAAAAGCATATTCATGTCTAAAACCCTAAGTTACTAGACTACGCTTTTAAACATTACTCCTAATTTTATAACATTTAGGCAGTATAACAGCTACAACTTGAAGTAAAACCAGGTTTTATCTTGACATAAAACCAATAACAACAACAACATATAACATAACAAGTTTTATATTGACATAAAACCAACAATAACAACGTACATACTTTTTAACATATTGAACTTCCGAATATAACTTCGGAACTATATCGCACACAACATATATCAAATCTTAAATATAACTCAAGATCTACATTAATATATTTCTATAACAGATGTATGCTAACAAGTTGACAATAGTTGTATATATTCAAAATATTATATTTAGAACAAGTATATCCCGATTAATATAACTATCTACGTTGATACTAATATACCATCATATAGACATAATTAGTAAAGTATATACAATATTTAGCATGCGTTTTCCCTGAAAATATTAGAAAGTGGGGCCCTGAAACTCACCCTAGTAGCGTGATTTTATGTAATTTAAGCAGAAACGGTTAGCGGTTCGCGATCACCGGGCTCGGGATGCAAGATGGCTTCAGCAAAGGAGAGAGAAGAAAGAAGTTCAGGTGTAAGATTGGCTGAGGTCAAACCTACTACTTATAGGAAGGATTTTGCCCTCTCACGTCGTGAGCAATGGCTAGTCTCCTTGTAGACTTGCCATTTGCGTTCCTAGCTTCAGAAGGTGACCAAATGACTCCTCACGCTGTAAGATATCCTTGCTCACGTCATGAGCTTAGAACTTCTCCCTTCGTAGCCTCGTCATGCACCTTCTAGGTCCAAAATGTGGCAATATGACTCCTCATGTCATGAGTTTCTATGCTCACATCGTGAGCTCGGTCAGATTAGGGTTTTTGACAGCTGAATCTTCAGAAGGTCGTAACATTCACATACGAACTCCATTTTTGATGTTCTTTATATCCACGCATAGGTAATTACGAGTACTAAAACTCTCTTTTAGACTCCCATAGCTAATTCTATATCTATTTTAAATTCCTCTTATTATAGAGATTTATAGTGTTCGGTTTATCATAACTTCTTCACACGAAGACAGATTTAGACGTTCTCTATATCTTTGGAATCGTATCGACATATACTTTGAGTTGTATCATAAAGAGAGTTCATGTTTGTATTAGAATTTATCATGAACTACATAGTGCATTTATCACATTACTAGTTTTAACAAAATCATATCACATGATTGGCATAATCACATGTGATTGTTATTGACCTATTTTGACTTGTGTTACAAATGAAAAACCCTATTATTCATTTAAACCCTATATAAAGAACATTATGGTCACATTTCTAGCCACCCTTATCATCCTCCAACCTTCAATTAAACTCCAATATCATGTGTGTGGCTTTTGTGGGTGTTTTTGCAAAGTGTTGAGTGTTTTTGGCCCTTGTAGCTGAAGAAGGAGGTTAGAGAAGAAGAAGAAGGTGCTATCAAGCTTAGAGATCCAGGAACTTTCTGTTGGATTAGATGTCTAAGCCTATAACTATTATTGGTATGTACTCGACTCGAGAGTAGCATGGTCCATTTGGGTCGCATATCATCAGAAAAATTTGTTAGGATGGATTCTTGAGAGAAGGTTATATATATGATTTATTAATATATTATAAGTTATAATATATTAATATGAAATCAGATGTTTTAATTAGTATTGATTGAGAATTAATTTGGAATTAATATAGTGATCAAAAGAGACTAATTAAATCTATGGGGACTAATTATGGTAATTAGTGATATTTATATGTGTTGGGCTTATGATCCATGTTGGACTAAGTTTATGTATGGATACATAAAGAGTTCGGTCACATGAACTAAGGATCATAAAACCCATGGGTATGGGTTTGGATTAACCCATGAGCTTTGGAATCCCACATATAAATATGTTACTTCATAGCCAAAATCACGACTAATGTATTCTTGGAGGATATGGACGGTTTGGTGAGGCTAGGATTCTCTTGCAAGTTCGACCTTTGTCCATGATGTGTTGTGATTCCATTTGAGGCTTCCACACTATTGGGGCTAAGCATTTAAATGCCAAATTCATCAAGTTCTACAAGCTACAAAAAGAGGTAAACTTCTAACTAGTATTTTATGTAGTTTATATCATTTGTATGCTAGTTATAGGCTTAAAGCTTTTGAAACAATATTGCATGTATAATTAGAGAAAACATAGATCTAAAGCTTTTAGGGTTGTATGTGCACCATAGGATGTTGTAGTATACTAAAACCCAACAGTGGTATCAGAGCCATGGGTTGCTTTCTATTATACTTGATGCTACATGTTTTTCCAATGTTAAAATTCTGCCACTTTTTCATATGACTGCTCACCACGACATGGCAGTCCTTACCAAGACATGGTGAGGCACCTGTGTGTAGAGTTTTGGTTTTTTGCTAGCTATTGGATGAGGATCATTACCTAAACTGTTTTTTTTAAACTTTGAAATATGTTTCCCAAGATGGTAATGTTCTTGCTTTTCCAAATAAAATATAATTATCATAATTTCAACATTTGTATTAGTTTATATGTTTATGCTAATTTCTTGAAGATTGATGATATGAATTATTTTGCTCTTATGAGTTAGTTTAGATTGATAGAAAAGTTATTGGATAATTGTTTTTAATCCAAATTGATCTAAAAGTTGTTCATAATATGTGTTTTTGTAACTTGTCCTCAAGTTATATGAAAAGTCTCATTTATGAATTTTAAAACTCATAAAATTTCCATAAGTTATCAAAATGAAGAGTCTCATTTTTTAATGTATTAAAGTCTTCCATAACATGTCCTCAAGTTATGGAACTTGAAGAGTTTTTCCATTAAACTACTTTAAACTAATAAGTTATGGAAACCAAAAGTTTTTTGAATTGTTCAAAACATGCACTCAAGTTTTGGAATTTGTAAAGTTTCCCCCCATGAATACTTTAATTCCAAATTAAACCCTTAGAATTTTAAAAGTTAAAATTCAACCCTCATACCATTATAATATTATAGGTTTAATATGTATGAATATATATATATATATATATATATATATATATATATATATATATATATATATATATATATAAGAACAAGGTCAGTCTTACCATTAGTAGGCCTCATCCACGAAGCCGATCTATAAGGGGGGTATAAGGTTACTGCCTATAAAATGGCAGTTTAATGGGTGTCCACTCTCACCCACTACTTCCTTGACTGGTGGAGGGTCATTAGCCGAACGGGTAGGACATGACATTAATTCTCCTTTCATTAAAAGTATAATGATAAATACTATGTAACTAAACACTTATAAATTCCCTATCTTAGTTACTTAGGAAAATGTGAATCTGGTTCTAACCCATGTAATTACACTTTGTACCTTACCAAGTCGTTGGTGGAGCGTGTGTGGTTGACCGGAACACTAACATGGACTAGTAAGAGTGGAAAAGGGTGACATAATGTTTATCATAGATCGGTGGAGCGCATGTGGTTGTACCTTACCAAGTCCTTGAATCTACGTTTTCTCTATTATACATGCAAATAAGAACTTTCTAAGGCTTTAATCCTAACTGGCATACTATGAGGCAACTATACTACAAAGTCTGACAACCCGATATTTCGAGACAATGTAATGTAACACCAGTCAAATTTAGGTCAAAATATAACTTTCCTAAAATCTTATTTGGGTTAATTAAAGTTGTAGGAATCATAACAAGGTTTTCATACATATAAAGAACACAGAAATCCGAGTTATAACGAAGAAGTTATAAGCATTCTAAGATTTCCGACAAAACCGAAAACACCGATTAAACGAAAAACGCAAAGTTTCAATACTATAGTTTTTAGCCTTAAGTATCTAAATGAAAGTTGTAGATAAAATTAAACCGTAAACGTACGTAAAAAGAACATCCAAATCTGAATTCGTATGAGGAAGTTATGATTTTTCCAAGATCCGGATATAACAGTAGACAGCTAAAAACTCAAAATAGAGATCGAGAGACTTTTGGCCACAACAACCTAAATGAGAATCGAAGGTCTCAACCAAAGTAGTGCAACGGTAAAAAGTCTGGCAAAAACGGACGCCAGATGATGAAGTTATGGATTTTTAACGTGCTTTTCCAGTCTCGACCTGTTAAAAATAAATAATTAAAAATAAACTCAAAATTAGCCGACGAAGTCTAAACGAGAGTTGTAGAGTATATTCTCACCTACGCGTGCATATAAAGTATGTTGAAAACGGAGCTCGTACACGAAAGTTACGGATTTTACAAGTTTAAGGCTCAAAATCCGAGGCTGTCAGGTCTGCCACGACGTGGCACAGTTGGCCGCGACCCCGCCAGTGACTGAGGGCGTCCAATCACTGGAAGAGGATAAGATGACTCACCACGACGTGGCACACCCTTTGCCACGACGTGGCACCCAAAAAATGGCCCTATAAATAGATTTCAAGAGCTCCGGGTTTCATTGCTCAGTTCCCTTCTTTCTCGTTCCGAAACTCTACGATTAAGCTCCTGAAGCCCTCCCGAAGCCCCGGTTTTCACACTCAAGTTCCGAAGGAAGGTTCTACACTCCCGAGATTCTCGAGATTCCCGAGAATCCCGAGAAAATCAACTCTTCCAAGTCGAAGTTCTGCTCGATTATCATCTCGCTTTCTCCCAACCAATCAAGTGAGTTCATACCCCTTTAATTAACCTTTTAAATGTTTTTAAATGTTTATAAATGCTTTATGGGGGGATACAAGTTGAATCATGTTTAGTTATTATATCAATCACATGTGATTAATAACTAGCATGCAAATGGATTTGCTATACGTTAACTGTTTTACCAAACAGATTTCTTCAAATGACTTTCTTAAATGCTTTTACATGTTTAAAACTCTTAAACTGTCTTACACACTGTAAGTTTCCTTTCAAACTCTGTTACAAAGGTGTTTTCAAACAAAGGTTTTCCTTACACTTAAATTGTCTTATTAAGCAAAATACTTTCAATCGTTTTATAAACTGACATCAGGTCATCGTTTCTTAGTATTAAACTTTTCAAAGGTTTTACAAAACTTCTTTTACGCTTTTATATTTTCAAATGCATGCCTACATATGTATAGTTATATAAATAATGTTTAAAGGGCTTAGGACGATTAGCTCGCTTTATTTCCTTTTCCTCGTTGGGATGTGGCCTTAGGGCATCGGTTGCTCGTCTGAATGTCGTCTAAATATTATTTATATATCATGTATACATATATAGGTATAAAGGTTCCATTAGTCAGTTCAACACCTTTGGGTAGCGAAGGTATACTTCCGGTTATACTCGTACATTACTAGTAACTATAATAGGTATAGTTAGGAGATACTACTTACAATTCCAAGTACAAGGAATCACACAAGAGTCAGTTCATTCATGAGTCTATACTAATACATTACATGTTACATCAACACGTTTACATATATACGTTTACATGAATATGTTTACATAGATAGCTTCCATGAATACGTTTACATAGATACGCTTACAGAGATACGTTTACAGAGATACGCTTACATGAACACGTCTACATTAATACGTTTAATATATACTATTACATAGGATCTGTTACAAAGGTTTCGGGACTTACCATTCCACACCCAAAGCTGTTAGCTACAGCAGGGAAAAGGAGCGTCGACGGGTGTCCACGGTTGTACTGTTCGGCGAGTTTCCACGCCGTGAATATCCTACTGCAAAAGGATACATCTTTAGTTATTATATTATTCTCCTTCCTTTATTTTGTGACACATTCACATGAACGACGAGGTAGGATATATGTGACATCCCCAAAATCACGGCCAGAAAAGACCGATTTTGTTTATGCTTTATGAAAATCAGAGTACTTCGTTTTATAAAAAGGTTGTGGAATGTGTTCCCAGAAAAACATGGTAAATACGTTATTAAAACATTTTCGAGGAAACGTATTTATTTCATTTTAAAACGTTTGGGATGTCATCGTTAATACCGAAACATAAGCATAAACAGAACTTACAATGATTTACACTAGTGATCTACATCTCTTTAAATCTCTCAGTGTAATGTCACTTCACTTCGTCACCTGTGATATACATAAACTGAGTGGGTCAGGTTGGGAAACCTGGTGAGTACATAGGGTTTTCAACCCACAATAATATAATTGTTATGTTTAATCATCAAACAATTAACCCCATTACCCATCCCCGTTATCTTCTTTACTCTTAAGGATTTAACCTAAGAGTCGTCTATCCTGCATTCGTTTATTCCGAAGTCCCTTACTTCCAGGGTTATAGGACTGGCACTAAATCCATAGCTGCCAATGTTCGTTCATAAAGCACTAATTCCATAGCTGCTATAGTCTATTCATCGGGTACTAAATCCATAGCTACCAGTCTTTATCTAATAGGTACTAAGTCCATAGCTACCAATGTTCAACAGGTACTAAATCCTTAGCTACCAGCGTCTAACTAATAGGTACTAAGTCCATAGCTACCAATTCCCAACAGGCACTAAATCCATAGCTACCAACGTCTAAAAGGTACTAAGTCCATAGCTACCGGTGTTTGTCCCATAGGCACTAAGTCTATAGCTACCAATGTATACTCACGTCATCTTCTATCTCTCATCATTCATCTACCCATCTCATACCCAACATTTTTGTATATATAAAATACGTATACAGTTTAAGTCCTTTAAAACATGTATAAAACGTTCAACCAACATAGACAACAAGTATTCAGATAATGTGCACACATAGCACGTAGTTTATATAAAATACTTCATATCTATGTGTAAGATGAAAGGGACTATGCACTCACTTGAAAGGTGGTGAGTCGGCACTCGGACAACACTTCGTTACTCTTAAAACAATTATCCCTTGACGAAACCTAGTATCATTACCACTAGAGTTTAGTCTAACGCTTGACGAGACTAATTTAATAGTCTAGCTATTATTACTATTATATAAGCGTTAAATAACACTCAATATAACTCATAATAATAGCCTAAATAATTATTTTAAGGTCCTAACAATGTTACTATAATTAAATAAAATCTATATTAAATATACTATAGGCGTAGCTCACTTACAGCGGGTTTTTATTAAAAACCGGGCTTCGTTGGAGCAGCGTTTCCGAGCCGAAAGCTTTTCTTCTCGGAGCCGTCGGGCGCTCCGGGGCTCTCTTCTCGTGCTAGGGAGGTTCCGTAGACTTGGGAGGGGTTTAGGGAGGCTAGAGAGAAGTTAGAGAGAGAAAGAAAGGCTTATGGTGTGAAGAAAATATGAGGAGTTCACCCTTGTATTTATAGGAAGTGTATAGTAAAGTAGTCTCCAAGCTTCGTCCGTAACTTTTGCATACGAGCTCCGTTTTTGTCTGTCTTTTTACTGTTGAGTTCCTATTAATGAGATCTTCAACTTTCATTTAGACCTCGTTAGCTAATTCTCATTCTATCTCGGATTTACAAAACTGTATCAAATTCGTCGCGCTCGAAAAGTAGGGACTAAGCTTCGTCCATAACTTTCGCATACGAGCTCCATTTTTGTCTGTCTTTTTACCGTTGAGTTCCTATTAATGAGATCTTCAACTTTCATTTAGACCTCGTTGGCTAATTCTCATTCTATCTCGGATTTACAAAACTGTATCGAATTCGCCGCGCTCGAAAAGTAGGGACTAAGCTTCGTCCATAACTTTTGCATACGAGCTCTATTATCGAAGTTCTTTATATCCACGCGTTGGTATTTACGAGTACTATAACTTTCATTTAGATCCCGTCGGCTAAAAATCGACCGATCTAAAATTCAGATTTCGGGCTGTGCACTGCTATGCTAAATCTTAGAAAAATCATAACTTCCTCATACGAAGTCAGATTTGGGCGTTCTTTTTATCGATTTTCTTAGTTTAACATATTCTACGACTTTCGTTTAGATCGTTAAGGCTAAATCTCGCTCTATCGTAAATTCACTATTTACGCTTCCCGGTATCGTGCCGGTTCCGTCGCGAAGCTTCAATGGGTCATAACTTCTTCGTTATAACTCGGTTTTCGGCGTTCTTTATATGTACGAAAACCTTGTAACATACTATACAACTTGGTTAAGATTATTTATTCTAAATAATCTTTTGTCGAAAAGTCGTTTTCGACCCCTATTGCCTCTAAATTGACTAGCCCGGATTTGCGGGCGTTACAATTATCTCCCCCTTAGGATGATTACGTCCCGGAATCATCAATGAAACATGGTCGTATAATGACTCCATATGTCGTCTCTTCATCCTAGGTAATAATTATAACTTCTACATTCCTTCAAGTCTATCTCTCAGACTTCTTGACTGTATGTAGTACTCGATCGTGCACCTGCTCTCTTCCTCAGGCTAGACTCTAAATTATGATCTTCAAGTCAAAATCTCGATCCTTACTGGATACGAATTTGAGATGACTTCTTTTATTACTACTATGGATCGATGTGTCATATTCTAATGACCTATCATCGTATGTTGCAACACTTAGACTTAGGTCTCTTAGAGTTAAATTCTAAAACAGACTATGCCTTCCTTCATGTTCTAATATGATATAATCACACTTTAAAATTAGGCATTTCTAGCCACCAACTTCTTTAACAACGAGTGCGATACTTCTATTGATCGCTTTGATTTCAACCGTTTGGTTTAAGTCGGACGCTACATCAAACTTGGTCCTCTGAACCACACAACATACTCATCGTAGTCGGACTCAATTCGATATGACCACTAGGGTCGGAATATCAACAATCTTCTTAGTCATTACCGAAACGATGGTAACAACACACTTGAATAAAACGAAATCAATTACTAGCTTCTTGGTAACCTTGTGACTTTCCCTGATCCAAGTGTGAGTCCTGTGCTTCCGGTAGTATAGGCCTCTACTACCATTCACACCTACTCATACTCGTCCCAAGTATTGTCTCGCAGTTTCCCAAGTCACCATGCAGCGAATCAACTTAACACATCAGATAACGAAACAAAGGTTTTATATTATTTCTTGAAATGATTACATAGGTGTTCAAGTTCACCCTAGGCTATGCCTCTAATAGGCTACATCATATAATACTATGGCTACTGCATAACTTGATCTTCGGATATGAAGTCCTCATCCTTGATTCCTCGCACGGTTTTCTGCTTCGTCGAGGATCATGTGAAATGCCCTTGGTTTCGGCGGTGCATTTGGTCTTGCAGCTTCGTTTTTCTTTGGACAGTTCTTTGAAATATGCCCATCATTTCCACATTCGTAGCACTTCTTGTTTTCGAATGTACAATCTCTGGAATAGTGACCGGTCCTACCACACTTATAGCACGTCACTTCACCATCGCATCTTCCGAAGTGTTTCTTCTTGCACTTCTCACACCACTTGGCTTCATTCCTTCGGTCGTCCAGGTTAGACTTCGAGAACTTTCCCTTATTATCAGGTCTTGAGGATTCTTCCGACTTCCTCTTCTCACCAACTTCAACTTTCTCCAGACCCTTTTCCCTTATTTGGGTCTCAACATTCTTGGCTGCCCAGATGGCGGCTTTCAAAGTGGTTGCTTGTTTGACCATTGGACCAAAGTCTGCTGGTAATCCATGGGCAAACTTATTGACCTTGGAGAGTTCAGTTGGAACTAGATAAGGAACAAGCTTCATTTTCTCCGTAAAACTTGCAGCATACTCGATGACACTCATCTTTCCCTTCTTTAGATTCTGAAACTCGTTGTTGATTTCCAGAAGATCCTGTTCAGAGCAGTACTGCATTTTTAGCTGCACCAGAAAATCCTCCCATGACATCTTGTTCGCTTCTCCTTTGGGCATCGAATCAGCTAGTAGCTTCCACCAGCTTAGTACTCCAGATTTCAACAGAGGAACCGCGAGAGCGGTCTTTTGCCTGTTGCTACACTCACAACTCTCAAACATCATCTCCATCTCGGAGATCCAGTTTATGACTTCCACCGGCGTCGGGCTTCCAGATAGACTCGGTGGTTTGGACGCCATGAAATCCTTGTATTTGCATCCACATCCATCATTCCCTCCATCCTGGTGGTTTTGCTTAACCATTGGTGGGTTGGCTTGACCAATAGTCCCACTGTAGTTTCCCTCCTCAGTCTGCCCCTCGTTCAACTCGGGCCGTTCGATGGTCGCTTCCTCTTGATTTTGCTGGAGCAAACGCCTGGTTTCCTCCATTTGACGATCCAACATCGCTTGGATCATCACTTGCACTCCGGCCATTGTGACTGGCTCAACAGTGGCTTCCATCACCGGTATTTGCTCAATCACTGGGGGTTGGTTTCTGTTCCCATTTGCATTTACGTTTCCACTACGGGTTCTTACCATCTTGATCTATACACCTAATGAGGTGAATCTAGACCTTTACTTAGGATTGACGTTTAAATCATCCTTATCACTCCGAAACGTTTACATGCTAGTTCTAATATCGTAGTCGTACGTTTAGAATCCTAAACACATAAGGATTCCAGATCCGGTCGGCAACAGACCATAGATCCGATCAAACTATAGCATAACAAATCATTTAGCACATAAAAGCAATTTAGGCATCATTCCTAAAATAAGCTAGTGCTCACACCTCACAATCATCGCTTAGCTTTCTAAGTTTAAGTCTAGAAATAAATCCATATTCCTAGTTCGCTTAAACTAATGCTCTGATACCAACTGTGACATCCCCAAAATCACGGCCAGAAAAGACCGATTTTGTTTATGCTTTATGAAAATCAGAGTACTTCGTTTTATAAAAAAGTTGCGGAATGTGTTCCCAGAAAAACATGGTAAATACGTTATTAAAACATTTTCGAGGAAACGTATTTATTTCATTTTAAAACGTTTGGGATGTCATCGTTAATACCGAAACATAAGCATAAACAGAACTTACAATGATTTACACTAGTGATCTACATCTCTTTAAATCTCTCAGTGTAATGTCACTTCACTTCGTCACCTGTGATATACATAAACTGAGTGGGTCAGGTTGGGAAACCTGGTGAGTACATAGGGTTTTCAACCCACAATAATATAATTGTTATGTTTAATCATCAAACAATTAACCCCATTACCCATCCCCGTTATCTTCTTTACTCTTAAGGATTTAACCTAAGAGTCGTCTATCCTACATTCGTTTATTCCGAAGTCCCTTACTTCCAGGGTTATAGGACTGGCACTAAATCCATAGCTGCCAATGTTCGTTCATAAAGCACTAATTCCATAGCTGCTATAGTCTATTCATCGGGTACTAAATCCATAGCTACCAGTCTTTATCTAATAGGTACTAAGTCCATAGCTACCAATGTTCAACAGGTACTAAATCCTTAGCTACCAGCGTCTAACTAATAGGTACTAAGTCCATAGCTACCAATTCCCAACAGGCACTAAATCCATAGCTACCAACGTCTAAAAGGTACTAAGTCCATAGCTACCGGTGTTTGTCCCATAGGCACTAAGTCTATAGCTGCCAATGTATACTCACGTCATCTTCTATCTCTCATCATTCATCTACCCATCTCATACCCAACATTTTTGTATATATAAAATACGTATACAGTTTAAGTCCTTTAAAACATGTATAAAACGTTCAACCAACATAGACAACAAGTATTCAGATAATGTGCACACATAGCACGTAGTTTATATAAAATACTTCATATCTATGTGTAAGATGAAAGGGACTATGCACTCACTTGAAAGGTGGTGAGTCGGCACTCGGACAGCACTTCGTTACTCTTAAAACAATTATCCCTTGACGAAACCTAGTATCATTACCACTAGAGTTTAGTCTAACGCTTGACGAGACAAATTTAATAGTCTAGCTATTATTACTATTATATAAGCGTTAAATAACACTCAATATAACTCATAATAATAGCCTAAATAATTATTTTAAGGTCCTAACAATGTTACTATAATTAAATAAAATCTATATTAAATATACTATAGGCGTAGCTCACTTACAGCGGGTTTTTATTAAAAATCGGGCTTCGTTGGAGCAGCGTTTCCGAGCCGAAAGCTTTTCTTCTCGGAGCCGTCGGGCGCTCCGGGGCTCTCTTCTCGTGCTAGGGAGGTTCCGTAGACTTGGGAGGGGTTTAGGGAGGCTAGAGAGAAGTTAGAGAGAGAAAGAAAGGCTTATGGTGTGAAAAAAATATGAGGAGTTCACCCTTGTATTTATAGGAAGTGTATAGTAAAGTAGTCTCCAAGCTTCGTCCGTAACTTTTGCATACGAGCTCCGTTTTTGTCTGTCTTCTAACTGTTGAGTTCCTATTAATGAGATCTTCAACTTTCATTTAGACCTCGTTGGCTAATTCTCATTCTATCTCGGATTTACAAAACTGTATCAAATTCGCCGCGCTCGAAAAGTAGGGACTAAGCTTCGTCCATAACTTTTGCATACGAGCTCCATTTTTGTCTGTCTTTTTACCGTTGAGTTCCTATTAATGAGATCTTCAACTTTCATTTAGACCTCGTTGGCTAATTCTCATTCTATCTCGGATTTACAAAACTGTATCGAATTCGCCGCGCTCGAAAAGTAGGGACTAAGCTTCGTCCATAACTTTTGCATACGAGCTCTATTATCGAAGTTCTTTATATCCACGCGTTGGTATTTACGAGTACTATAACTTTCATTTAGATCCCGTCGGCTAAAAATCGACCGATCTAAAATTCAGATTTCGGGCTGTGCACTGCTATGCTAAATCTTAGAAAAATCATAACTTCCTCATACGAAGTCAGATTTGGGCGTTCTTTTTATCGATTTTCTTATTTTAACATATTCTATGACTTTCGTTTAGATCGCTAAGGCTAAATCTCGCTCTATCGTAAATTCACTATTTACGCTTCCCGGTATCGTGCCGGTTCCGTCGCGAAACTTCAATGGGTCATAACTTCTTCGTTATAACTCGGTTTTCGGCGTTCTTTATATGTACGAAAACCTTGTAACATACTATACAACTTGGTTAAGATTATTTATTCTAAATAATCTTTTGTCGAAAAGTCGTTTTCGACCCCTATTGCCTCTAAATTGACTAGCCCGGATTTGCGGGCGTTACAATATATTTGATATAGATAAACTATTTTTCCTTATTATCTTTATATTGTGACTCATACACATAATCGATGAGGTAGACTATAACTTTTATAATAATAGTTAAACAGCGAAAAACCGTCACATCTACAGTGATGCTTACTTACAAAACAATCGGGTCTTGGTAGAAGACTACTTTCAAAATAGTTGAGTCTTGGTAGAAGACTACTTTTATACTAGTAGGAAATATAGGTTTTCTAGGGTTTTCAAACGTTTACAATTACTTACAAACATTTTCATACTTTTCTCCAAATGTTTACAAGTCTTTAGTTTACAGTATATACAAATCAAAGACACATTAATACTTATGAATTCACCAGCTTTATTGTTGATACTTGCTTTCAAAATAACTTGTATTCTTAGGTCACAAATAGACAGGTACGACAACCAGGTTTTGTGAAGACGGAGAAATCAAGACTCCTCTTTTATTTTGATTATTCATTATGTTGTTTTATACTATGAAAGAACACACTTGTAATTAAAATTATAATATTAATGCAATGGATGATGTTGTTGCTTGTTTACTACTTTACATTGTTGTGATACATTACATGACGTCCTCCGCCCCAGAACGTTTCCGCCGTTCTCGGTTTTAGGGTGTGACAGATTGGTATCAAAGCATTGTTTATAGTGAATTGAGTGTATCAACCCATAAAAGATACACGAACTATAAAAATAGTGGGATTAAAATACTCTGACCAAGAGTTTATACTTTTAAATAATAAAATATTTAACTAAGTATACGTGCCTGCATTCATAATAAAATCTGTTTCACAATGACAAGAACAAAAGTGTTACGATTGTTGAATATCATAGGTAAGCTCGGGGATGTATGGTCAGTCTTGGGAGTGGCATAGCCTGATTACCTATGCTGGTCTGAGGAGTGATTAGCACGTGCCCAAGAATGGTTGTAATGTGGAAACAAGTCAAAAAACTTACCACCACTACCACAATGAGAACACTAGAACAGAACATAAGTCTAAAATACTATAGGAGTATTCCGTGTTACTATGATTACTTACGTAAGAACTAAAAAGATCTTCATTACTGGGTCAATAGTTGCTAAGTGGATGCACTAAGGTTATATGTAACTAGGATGTCATAGACTTAGAATCTGTGAAATTTTGCTTTACCTCTGTTCCTTGTGAATTTGGAGTTAAGGTCACTTATTCGAAGGCCTATCATGTTTTGATTACATATAACTTGTATGAACTTTACAAATTGTGATGTAAATAATGAAGATCGTTTAATAATTCTCTAGTTAGTTCGTCTAATAACTATTTCCTAACCCCAATTCTCGCATAGATAACATGGTTGGACTCCATCCCCACGGCAACTCGTACCTTCCGAACGAAGGAAATGTTGGATGGTTTGGAGAAGAACCCGAGAATGATCATCCAATCCCTTTGAATGATCACCATGCTAAAGACCTTTCGGATGGTGATAACTCCGAACCCGAGGTTGAGAACCTACCCCTGGTAGCTCCATGTCTAAATCCTAACCCTCGTCCCACTTTTCTTGGCCCGAAGCCTCCTTGGGTAGGATGCTTGGAAACATGGAGTGAAGAGGAAGATCAACCTATGTCGTTTAATGGAGACAAAAGCTACTACAACATAAACGAAAGGAGCTCAGCAGACAGAGTTCTACCAATCCTGATCAATAGAGTTGCCCGAAACGATATTCAGGGCAGGACGGCTCTCCAACGTATCGAAGAAGTTAATGCCAATGCAAGAATGCATACCATTCGCACCAATCGCCTTGATCACACAAGTGAGAGATCTGAGAGAAACCATGAGACCCTGCTGCAAGCACTAGCTTAAACATGAGCCGAAGTCATAGAGCTCTATGTATGCCAGAGGGTGTACGAAAGATACCTGCTTGATATGGAACTTCAACTAGTTGAACTAAGGGTTCACCATAGGGGTGACCGTCTCCAGTAGGAGATACGTTACTTCCTTATTTGTTTTAAAGAACCGTCTTCCTGTCTATGTTATGTGTAGTACTTTCTATGTGACTACCTTGTACTATAAGTACTTTTAGTTAAGTCTTTATGCTATCAAAGACTAAGGCTTCAGTACCTTGACAGTAGTAATCTTCTGTGAGCACCAGGTCAAGTACTGTGGCTGAGCGAACTCCAAATAAAATTCCAACAGATCCTGATCCACCTTCAGGTCCGGAGAGGGGATAGCAGCAGTTGAGTTGAAGCAATGAAAGATAAATGCCTTTCAAGTGATTGGCATGTCAAATTGTGCATCCTTGGAGTTTTCAAGGCCAAACGACATGACAGGTTCGAGCCATAAAGTACTTGGTTCATCAATAGCACTTCTTTGAAGCGAGTCAATGGTCCATTCTGGAAAAATAGACTTCTTTTTCTCCAAGAGCTCCTTTTCTTTTTGCTTCTTCTCCAGCTCAACCATTTGTTTCTTGATCTTTTCTGCAAACTCTTTCTCAGAAAGTTTTCTTTTCTGATAAGGCTTAGAGGGAATTTCACCCAGAGTATCTTCATAATCATCTTCATCATTTGTATCATCTTCACCAATTTTCTTTGATCTTTTGCTGACCGAAGCTTCATTAACCTTCGGTTCAGCTATTGGCTTAGGTTCGGGAGGAGGTTGAGTTTTCAACTTTTCTCCCCCTTGTTTTGGCTGGACACTAGTCACTGAAACACCCTCAATATGACTAAGGATGTTCAATACAGGTCTGAGTTTTTCAGCCAAATGACGTCTGATGGTGATAGTCATAATAGGATCCTAGGCATCAAGAAGATGAACTAGAATAGAATAAACGTCACCGACAAATCTTCGAATGACCTCCCTTTCAGATTTCAAATCATTAAGCTCGTTTGTTGCAGTTCAAAGCTTGAGATTTTGCATTTTCAGCTGAGAGGTACATTTGTCTAGCTCATCCATGATGTGATTTTCGACAGCCAACTCTGCTTCCAGTTGTTTCAGATGATCATTGACATTATTGTGTAGGGTGGCATTGGCATCTTCAATGGCCTGACGAGCAGCTTCAAGATTAGACCTTTCAGCTTGAAGAGAACGCTGAAGGTTATCAACCAAAGCATTAACCGTCTGAAAGTTCTTTTGAGCAGCCGCCTGCAAAGAATCTAAAAGCAGATGAGCCTCAGAAATTAGTTTATCAACTTTTGTGGTCGCTTCTTTGCATTCCTTTGTGGAGGCCTCAACAGCAAGAGAGGCCTTTTGGCACTGGGAAGTAGAGGCATCAATGGCCTTTGCTGCAGCAAAGAGAGAAGCATCATGTTCCTTGACAACCGAAGAGAACAAGGCTTTGAGAGCAGCGTTAGAATAAGCACCAGTGGAAGAGAAGGAAAGCAGCTGATCAAGTTTGTCAGTAACGGCCTTGAAATGGCGCTTGGTTATAGGAGCATCTTCGTCGTCATCACTTTGGACACAGTAGGGACTGAAGTAAGTGTAGTCAAACTCCAAGTCCTCATCGCCAAGAACAGTGTTGGTTTTAGTGGATTGGGTAGGAGATAAGGGTTTGGTAGTTACAGGAGGTTCGGTAGTGACAGGTGGTTCAGTTATAACTGGAGGTTCGGTTGTGACTGGAGGTGGGGGGTGCTGAAGTATGAGCCCCCATATCAGATACGTTGGTTCGAACTCCAGTAGTGGTGGTTTTTTTCGCTTCAGTAAAGATTGGATCAGGGATGGGAAAAGTAGTCGATGGTTGAGATGAAGTGATGGGAATAAATTAAGGGATAAAGACAGGTAGGGAAACGGGTGGAGGAGAATGAGGTTGGGAGCGAACCGGTACCTCTGGGGTAGGCAAGCGAGGCAGTGTATCACCACGACCCGAAGCCTCCTCGTCAGAGCTTTCGCTCTCTGAGTCTGAGTGAGTAGAAGGTTTGGTAATAGGGGGAACATACTCAGAGTCCGAATCGCTTGAGGATTGAAGAATGAGTCTCCGAGCTGGCTTCTTCTGCTTCTTCTGTTTAGGCTATGAAGGAGCATCCTTGTCGGACTTTCGCTTCTTGGGGGTTTGACCCTTGGTTGGTCTAGTGACTTTCGCCTCCTTTTGTGTCTCTAGTTTCTTTCCCCTCTTGGCTGGCTTGTCAGCTTCGTCAATAGAGCAAATCATGTCTGGAGTGAGTTCCCTAGGGCCATAAGAAGGATGCTTCTTGTATTCTTGAAGAGCATTGTTTGCGTCAGATACGCAGGCATACATGGCTTCTGGGATCGATCCAATGAAGGAATACTTTGTAGGATCTGTGACGATGATCTTTGTGGTGTGAAAGGTTGCGATAGATGAAAGAAGAGAATCCGCCATGAATGGAACGTGGAGACGATCCATCGCCTACTTTGTAATAATAGACCAGTACCTGCCACATGAAATTTCTGAATGTCGTGATGAAGAATACAAGCTTTGAGCCAGTTGTTGCCATATGACTGTCCCATAGTCCAAAGTAATCCAATGATACAACCCATAAAGCACAGTCATAAACGACTTGCTTGCTCCGTCTGAGTCGGCGCTTTATTCTGATAGACCTTTGAAAAGAAGAGTGAAAAGGTCGTTCCATTGAGGAGGAAGGCAAGACTTCTTGAATTTGGTAACTGTGGTTAGGGTTTCGGTGTACACCATTTGATAGAACATGGAGAACAGTTGACCAGTAGTAATCGAGTCGGGGTTTACCAGAGTTGGTTCTTGAGAAAGACCAATTAGGGCACAGAAACGAGTCTTGGAGATGGAGGTCTTCTCGTTGTGAATATCAAAGTGAATCCTTTCAGCAACCTTGTCATAGTAAGCGGTTGAATAGATGTGTGAGATGCAGGCCATTGGAACAACTTCGAATTTTGTAAGAGCATCAATGAGAGGTGAGTACTTGAGACATTCGACGACATATAGCATGTAGGGTTCATAGATGAAAGGTGTAATATCAATGATGAGGCTTTGCTGAGGTTTGATGGTGAGAAGGTTGGAGTGAGCAAATGTATTGTGAACATAAGATCAGTCTGCCATTGAAGAAGCTTGAGAAGAAGAAGATGAACAGTGAGAGAAATCGCCCTTTTTCTTTGAGAGAAGTTGTAAGTGATCAAAGGGTAAAGAGGAGCTTCCCAAATGCTTTTATACGTACAAGTAGGAGAGAGAAATATCCGGCTGAAATCTTGGATTAATTAGAAATTGTGCCTGATGTGATGGAGCGAACAGTTGGCATGCCTGATGATGACGTAGGAAAGAGAAAGGACGTTTCCCTTTTACACGCCTTTCCATAAAAAGAGCCTTTTTCAATTCGTCAAAACGATTGGATAACTGCTGACTTAGCCTTAACTTTATCCCAAACGTCACCCACATATTTTACATGATCAGTCATCTCCTTTTAACTTTTTCGAGCATTAGAATACTTATAGAAACGAAGTTGTAACAAGTAGGTCATCATTAAGAGAACCAGATTTTGGAAAATCAAAGATTTTCGTGCATAGAGTGTTAAAGATAAAGAAATAAAACAAACTTGTTGTGGGTATTTGTGATGTCTTGTTGAGACATAAAGCTACTGATTATCGGCACGAATCTCTTCCTTCAGAGTCAAGAGAGACTTCAAAGTGCTTGTGTGGCTTCCCATTAAATACCGATCAAGTACTTGTTAAGAAGTATTAATTGGCATCTTTTTAATTAAAGCTATGAAGGTTGGCTTTCGCTTCAATTCATGATTTTGATACTTGATATAAGACCGAAACTGAACGAAGTACTTGTGAGACCAATGTGGTCTGTTAAGCAAGTAGGTAAGGAAGATATTCATTGACTTGTAGACAAACAAGAAATCTCAAAAAAAAAAAATAAAAAAAAAATAACTTAACTGGATCCTTGCGGAAGAAAAAAACTTGGTAATAGAAATTTTCAGAAGGATCACTCAAAATAAAAAGAGATTTCATCTAAGAACTTTAACATAGTGATGTTGTACCATTAATTCATTAATGGTGTTGAATTGTGGGTTTCACTTAGTACGTAGTGACACGAAATTAAGATCATTAACACAGATTTTTGTATAACCATAAACCTCAGTGGTAAATGCTGAGAGTCTCAAGAGTTAAATTGGTGAGATGAAGTGTAATGAAGAAAAATGATATAGGTGGTATAAGAAGTGAGTGTACCTCTGCTATAAAAGAAGGACCAAGCAGAAAACTCTAAGCTCAATATGAGAAGAGTAAGGTAGCTCATGATTAGAGTGAATGTAACAGCCTAGTTTGGGAAAACATCATTTGTATATATCATGTTATTAAGGCTTCACTCAAAACCTGTAGAGTCTTTAGTCAACTAGCAGCAGCATGCATCTAGGGACACTTAAGAAGTTTATAGAAAAGAGGTTATACCTGCTGGAGCTTCACCATCGAGAGTAACACTTATACAAAGGAAAGCATTAGATAAAAATAAAATAAAAGATATTTTTGTATTTTGTGAAAAATTTTAATTAAACGAAAAAGAAAAATATTTTTGGATTTTATGAAAATAAAAAAAATTGAAACAGAGAAATAATTTTGGAGTTTATGAAAATTAAAAAAAGAAAAAAGAAAAGAAAAGAAACATAAAAAGGAATATTTAAAAGAGTGTACAAATGAATACAATCAAAATGCCTTGATATGAAAAAGAAGCGAACGAGTCCAGACGGACCGAACCCGAAATAGACCGAGCGTTCGGTTCATTTCGGTTCGCTCTATTTCGCTTCTTATGTTTATTGAAGCGAAGACGATTTTGGTACAGATTCTGCTTCCATCATTCCTAGGCCTTGCAAGATTTTGTTGAAACTTACTTCAGGTAAAGCCTTAGTGAATATATATGCCAGTTGATTAGTTGTCCTTACGAAGTGAATTTCCACGTTGCCATCTTCCACGTGCTCTTTGATGAAGTGATACCTCAGTGCTATGTGTTTTTTCTTCGAGTGTTGCACTGGGTTATGACAAATCCTAATTGCACTTTCAAAGTCGCAATATAGTGGGATTTTCTTCATGTTTAGCCCGTAATCTCTAAGCTGACTTTGTATCCATACAACCTGAGATGTGCATGAGGCAGCAGCGAGCCAGCGATGTATTCAGCTTCTACTGTGGAAAGAGAAACACAGGTTTGTTTCTTTGATTACCATCTAACCAATTTACCATCGAGAAATTGGCATCCTCCAGTGGTGCTTTTACGATCCAGTCCACAGCCACATAAGTCAGCATCTGAGAAAGCTTGGACAAAGAAACCTGAGTTGGCTGGATACCATAGATCGAGAGAGGAGGTTCGCTTCAGATAGCGAAACATGTTTTTCACAGCTTACATATGAGGTTCACGTGGGTTAGCTTGGAATCGGGCACAATAGCAAACTGAGAACATAATGTCGAGTTTGCTGGCTGTGAGATACATTAGTGACCCAATCCTTTGACGATAAAGCATCATGTCAGCGGCTGGATTCTCCAACGAAGGTGTAAGCTTTGTCCCAAAAGCTATTGGAACTTTAACTCTGGAGTCTCCCATCATGCCAAACTTAGCAAGCAATGTCTTTGTATATGCCTCCTGATTGATAAAAATGCCTTCAGGTCCCTGTCTAATGTTTAATCCAAGGAAAAAGTTAATTGGACCTATTGAGCTCATCTCAAATTTAGTTTCCATCAACTTCCTGAATTCAGCTGTTAAGTTAGGATTCGTGGAGATGATGTCATCAACATAAATTTGGACTATCATAAGGTGGTTACCCTCTCTCTTACGAAAGAAGGTTGGGTCAACCGAACCTTGTTTGAATTTAGACATTTTTAAGAATCGAGTGAGAGTTTCATACCATGCTCTGGGAGCCTGCTTCAGGCCATATACCGCTTTGTCTAGGATGTAACAGTGATCTGGATGCTTTTCGTTCACGAAACCTGGCGGTTGCTCAACGTACATAGTTTCCTCAAGTTCTCCGTTGTGAAAGGCACACTTGACGTCCATCTAATAGACTTCAAAGTTTTTGTGTGCAGCATAGGCAAGAAATATTTGAAATGACTCTAATCTTGCAACTGGAGTGAAGGTCTCTTCATAATCAATACCTTCCTCTTGGCAGTATCCTTTTACAACCAACCGAGCTTTGTTATGAATCACATTCCCCTCCTTATCCATCTTATTTCTGAATACCCACTTGAGACCGACAACTGAAGCATCCTTTGGAGTTGGAATTAGACGCCATACTTTGTTTCGTTCAAACTCATTTAACTCGTCTTGCATGGCTTGGACCCAATCAGAATGGTCAAGAGCCGAATTAACAATCTTCGGTTCAACTTTGGAGACAAAAGAGTTGAACACGCAAAATTCTACTTGAGAGAATAGTGCAGCTTGTTTCGCTTTGATCTGTGATCGAGTTAATACCTTTTCTAAAGATTCCCCAATAATTTGACTTTGAGGATGGTCTTTGGTCCATTTAATAAGAGGTGGGTAATTTGGATCACAAGAGGGATCCAATTTTGGATTGATCTCTACTTCTAATTCAGATAGTGTATCATCATCATTGACATGCATATTCTCCCCCCTCGAATGATGACACGAGTTCAATATCTGGATCAGAATGTTCCCCTTCGTTTGGACTTTTGGTACAGCTAGATGATTGTGACGTTGAATTCTCCCCCTAGAATGAAGAACCTTGATCCTTTGGCGGAGACGAACCCTCCCCCTGGACAGAAGGACGGTCACCAGAAGGTTCGCTAAAGCCAGGCCTTTCGATTGCTTTTGATTGATCATCAGCCATCTTTCGTGCAGCAGCGTCAATGACTTGCTTTAGACTGTCAACTTTGTTATCTTTCGCCTTGGATTCAGAATCGATAGCCTTTTCAGGTTCATCAAAAAGAAGCTTATATTGCTCAAAAAGATTTGAGATAGGAGCTGTAACGTGACTGGTCTTTGGAAACATTTCCTGCGGTGCACCTTCAGTGGTCTTCATCTTCTTGACATAGCTATCGTCAAAAGTGACATAGTATGTTTCTTCAATCTTCTTAGAGCGCTTGTTCAGAACTCTATATGCCTTCGAGTGCAAGGAGTAGCCCAGAAATATTCCTTCATCAGCCTTAGCATCAAATTTGTTTCGATTCTCTTTGGAGTTGAAGATGAAGCATCTTGAGCCGAACACATCAAAGAATTTCACATTCGGCTTACGATTGTTCAAGTTCTCATAAGGAGTAATGGAGAATCTCTTGTTTAGATACGATCTATTTTGTGTGTAACAAGCAGCAGCAACAGCATCAGCCCGGAAATACAACGGCAAGGAAGCGAAGCTTAGCATAGTACGAGCTGCTTCGCACAGAGATCGATTTTGCCTTTCGACGATTACATTTTGCTGTGGAGTGTATGGGGACGAGAAATTATGAGTCGTTCCCATGCCATTGTCACTTCTTATGTTATGAAACACTTTCCTCAGTTGAACTTCTACTTGCTTTATGAAGAGCTTGAGCTTAGGAGTAGCCTCTGATTTTTGTTTCAAGAAGAACACCCATGTAAAGCGAGAGAAGTCGTCGACGATGACTAGAATGTACTTGTTCCCACCAATGCTTTCAATAGAGGTGGGACCATATAGATCGATATGCAACAGCTCCAGTGGTTCTATCACCTTTGTGTTGACAATGGAAGGATGAATTTGTCGACTTTGCTTTCCTATTTCACAAGCAGCACATTGATGTTCTTTGTTGAATTTGAGAACTGGAAGACCTCGAACATGATCTCCTAAAACCAGCTTGTTGATATCCTTGAAATTAAGATGAGAGAGTCTTCGATGCAATAACCAGCTTTCGTCTGAGTAAGTCTTCGTTAGTAAGTAGACTGTTGGTTTCCCTCGAATTGGATTGAGGTTTAAAGGGTACATTTCCCCCTTTCGCTTCGATTTCAACATAATGTTCTTTTACTTCTTTTCTATTATCTCGGATCCTTCATCATCAAATGATACCTTCAATCCGGTCCCAACTACCAGTTGTGATACACTGATAAGGTTGTGTTGCAATCCTTCAACATATGCGACCTTTCTTATTGAGAAATCACCATTCGTAATCATTCCATAGCCTTTGATAGTTCCATATGAATTGTTGCTGTACTTCACAATACCACCATCCTTGAGAGACCAAAACTCTCTCAGTTCTTCCTTTCTTCCTGTCATGTGACGCGAGCAGCCACTATCAGTATACCATTCTTCGTCAAACTGGTCGTCACATATAACTTGCAAAATATTAAGCAGATTTAGGAACCCAAAGTTTCTTGGGTCCTTGTGAGCCTTTTATACAAGGAATAGTAAGAGAAATATCAACCAAATAAGTTCTTTTAATTAAAGTTGTTTCATCTTTTCTTTTTATTGTGAAAACATTAATTTTGTTTGGCTTTGATTCATTAGATGTAGGGTTTGAGATTTTGACGTCTGCTTTCTTTTGGATCCCTTTCATGCATCTGTTGTCTTTTGGAAAGAGCTTTCCTTTTCCCTTTAAATCTTTTGAAGGATAAGAATTAGAATGAGAATGAGAAGAATAGGGTTTAGAAGAGATATTGGATCGTTGAGTATTACTCCTCCTTGGTTGAGAACGGGAACACTCTTCTCTTCTGTTCTTCTGATTGAACTTAGGACCGAACCTATTCTTTCGGTTGCTATTGTGTTGAGGACCGATACAGTTCTTTCGGTTGCTAACGCTCGGAGGACTGAAGCTCTCCTTTCGGTTGCTTACTTGCTGTGGACCGAAACTATCCTTTCGGTTCCTTACCTGTTGTGGACCGAAACTACCCTTTCGGTTCCTTACATGCTATGGACCGAAACTATCCTTTCGGTTCCTTTCATTCCAAGGACCGAAACCCTCCTGTCGGTCGCTTCATGATTCTCCTGCAGACTTATGCGTCCTTTCATACCTGACATAATGAGGGTTTTGGGATCTGCGAAACTGTTTTATTTCTGAGAGATTCTTCTTGTATCTCAGATTTTGTTGGTGTTTTCGTTTTGCCACCTGTTTTGGATTTTTGTGAATGTTGGCCTTTTTCTTGGGAACTCGAGCATGGATTTCGCTCTTTAACGAAGATGTCTCATTGGTAGTTAGCACTGGTTCACCCAAAGATGTTTTGGTGCCACTTGTGCTTGGCACATCATATCTTGCAAGCTCATTAAGTGGTTCCGGCACGTACCTACCCTTCACTCTCCATGAGGTTTTCTGAGATAGGTCTTTTGTTTCGTCAGCGTTATCTATTGGTGCTGCCCAGAAGAACTTTTCACATCCAGCTGCATTATCTTCTTCTACCATAGCTGTCAGTTATGTTGTTTGTTGAGGAGTGACTCCTTGAACTGTGTAGACCTGATTGGGAGTGGTTTGAAATTTTTGATACACAACAGCCTTTGCCTTGAGAATTTTGGTCGTGTCTATCGACGAGCGAGCGAACTCGACGGACTTTTCAGAAATGAGATTTTTGTGAGTTTCAGGTTCGCTTTTGACAAATTCAGAACAGTCCACCACATCCTCTATAGAGATTTCACTCAGATCATCATCCTCATTAAGTTCAGATGCATTTTCAACATCAATTTTATTTTCTGAACTTAGTTTGGCATTCAATGAGTCAAATTTCTGTACAGTTTCGGTTCTTAACTTCAATCTATCATTTTCATCTAATAGATTTTTGAGCATGTCCTTATGGTCTTTAGACTTTATGTAGGACTCTATTTTGTCCAGACCAATTTTGTATGCAGGAGAGACTTCATCAGAAGATACAACATTTTCACAGTTGTAAGCTTCGGCATCGACTTCATCCTCCTTTAACTCAAGGAAGGGTAAAATCATGCGATGTATCTTCTTTCCTATTTCACAATCGAGATGCAATTGAGTGGTATTAAAATAAAGTATTTTAGCAACTAAACAAAAAAACATTTCGCTGTTTTAAAAGCTTAAGGTTGTCTCATTGCAAATAGATTGATTCATCCTTAGATCTAATTAACTCTTTCTCCTTCTGCTCAATCCACATCCTCTTTTCCTCACTCTTCGAAGATTTCCTGCTAATTTGATCAGTCAGGTTAGAGTTTGTGACATGGGTTTGGGTAAGACTACTACTTATACTAGAAAATTTAGATTTTACGCTATTCAGTTCCTTTTCATAGTTAGTAACATGTATTTTTAGAGAAGCAAGAATATTTTGTACCTTCTTGATCAACTCATCACATTCGTTGATCTGTGCACTGACAGGCTTTGCAGCAAAACACATGTCCACTCGCTCCTTCTCATCTTCTAGCCTACCATCAGTAGTATATCCTCTTATCTGAGATACTCCTTCTGTCACCATCAAACATCTTCCTGCAGCATATTCTTCTTTCACCAGCGAGTGGGTTTTCTAACTTCTTTGTCCTCTGAATCCGTGGACCACACTTCCACTCCACCGAATTCATCACTGTTACCTGTATCCTGTACAACCAAAGCATTCATGGTTTTATTGTTAGCTGTTGATTTTCTTTTCTTGATCTCCTCCAATCGTCTCAGGAGGCTCGCTTCCTCATCATCCTCATCTATCTTTTCTGCCTTTTTCTTCAGCATACAATCCTTGACGAAGTGATTCTTCCCTCCACAATAATGGCAATCAAATCCCGAGTCACCACCAATCTTCGTCTTTTTCTTGGATTCTTCTGACTTCAAACATATCTTCGGTTCCTCCTTCACATTTTCCGAACTGTAACTTCCCTGCCAGTTTCGGTTCTTGTTGGCTGGGAATTTTTTTTAATGAACTTTCTAGGGTTGGAAACCATCAGGGCATACTCTTCACCGGTTAGATCATAGTCAGCAAGATCCAGTTCTTCTTCTTCTTCAACAGCACTTTTCCCTTTTGAAACAAGGGCTAATGAACCCAAACTGGAAACCACGTTCGTTTCCTTTGACAGTGCACTTTCATGGGACATCAGAATTCCCACCAGTTTCACTAGAGAATATGATTTAAAATGTCTGTGTGCCTTTACTGTGGACACGACTACCATCCATTCGGGTCTAAGACCGTTCATGAAGGTAACCTTCTGTTAAATAACCTTCCTTTCGATCCAGTGCTTTATCATCTTACTTAAAAGATGATTAAACCGATCAAAAGCCTGAACAAGTTTCTCTTCGGGCTTCTGTTTGAAATCACCAAATTTAGAAAGCAGCAAAGTCTGTATCGAATGTTCCAGATCTTCATCAGTGGAATACAATTCTTTCAACCTGTCCCATATCTCTTTAGCTGTAGCGCAAGAACTCACCAAACGAAACGTATCTGACTGCAAAGCATACCTAATCATTCTTAAGGCCTTGATGTTGCATTGAAACTTCTCTTTCTCGTCTTGAGGAATGTTTTTCACATCGTTCACAAGCTGATTGTACTCCTTTTGAGTTTTGACAATCTTTGAGGTGCTTGAATGAGCAAACACCCAGATCAAGTACCCATTATCTTCTGAGCCGATCATATAATCTTCGAAGTGGTGTGTCCAAATCTCATAATCATGAGTGTGTAAGATTGGAACCCTTATCGTTGATCCGATACTATTGGAGATGTTGATTGGATTGGTTTGCGAATCATCCATGGATATTGTGATGAAGTTTGATCGATAACCTGTTTAAGATCAGACTTGTAATTTATCGTTAGAGTAAGATCAACAATTAATGAGATACGCCAATATGGAATGACGGCTCAATTAATATCAATCAATACGGAAAAACCCTAATAACTTCTTCAACAGAAGAGATGTGTATGAATTACACAGTCTCCTGCTCTAATACCAATTGATGAGAATACATCTCAGATCGTTTAGATCTTTCACAGGTATAAAGATGAAGAACAAACAATTCAAACACAATATGATTATAAACACAGTATGGAATCAATGTAAAGCTTATGATTTAAATATAGTCACGCCGAGTAAAATAAAGCACGGTTGGAAAGGCCCAAACCGGCAACCAAAACTAAGCTAAGGACCGAGCCCATGACGCAATACAATAAGCTCAACAGTTTTCAAAATACTAAAGGAGAATGTGAGAGTACGATCAGCCGGAGCCAGTAAGTAGACCCCAAAATACCTTACCGATTATTTGATTTTGTGATATGTTAGAACAGCATGCTAGTACTAGGCTAGGGATCTTCTGGAATTGCATGATAGAATTGCCTGACTACATGCTGCCTGATAGCCTAGGGTTTGTCCTTATATGAAATTGACATCATTACTGTAGTAGCTTAGTGTATGCATCACAACCGTACATAATTAAGATCTTATATCCTGAGAATGTTTGGTTTGGCCTTATTTCCTATTCCTATTTGATGAAGGGCTTAGGGTAGGAGCAGGTATTCGAAAGTCTATAGGGTCCAGCGTTATGTATGGCTAGCATACACGAGTGCTGCAGGGTTGGTGGAAGTTTCATGGGTGGGTAGTGCGAGGTCAGTAGGCTAGTTATGAGATATTTAGCCTTCCTCTAGGAGTGAGGATTGAGCATTGTCTATGTTTATGTATATTGTTAGGGCGTTGTGATGATACTTGAGACAAATATGGGTAGGTGTGGAAAGTAGTATGGGCCCATACTACTGAAAGCACAGGACCCATATGCATAGCAAGGAAGTCACAACCCCCAGGGTTTAGTTGGGAGTTGGCTCCCCGTTATTGATGCGGATTATCTGATATCTTCTTGGTGTATTTTCAGTATGGTGGTTATGAGACGCTTTGTGACTGGATCTGGATCAGGATCAGAAGGTGGTGGTCAGGAGGGGTTGGCAATGCCCGAGGTTGTTGGTCAAATGAGGTCGGATGAGCTGGACGCAAAGATTCGAGAGATCCTGCACGATGAGGTTGCTACTCTGTTCCGGGCATAGTTGTAGGAGATTTCCTAGTCTATTAAGACCGCCATGGTCGAGTATTTTTGACAAGCACTATGCAGCCATTGTTGAGATGATTGCCGTAGCAGCTACCGCAGCTGTAACGGCGGCAGGGGGAGAATCTAGTCGGGCTTTTTATTACTGGCACTTCGATAAAACGAATCCCCCAACGTTTGATAGGATACAGGACCCGATTGTAGCCATGATGTGGCTATCCGACGTGGAGGGGTGTTTCTGCATGTGCTTATGTCCTGCTGACCAGAAGGTCAGATGCGCCCTGAACCTGCTGAGGTCCAGGGCAAAGGGCTGGTGGAGGTTGATGTTGGGTCTTATACTGATGATCAAAGAAATGCAGTTAGTTGGGAGCAGTTCAGGGATATGTTCCATGCTTGCTACATTCCGCGAGATGAGTGGGAGCGGTTAGCTTAAGATTTTCTAGATTTGAGACAGGGGACGAAGAAGGTGATGGAGATCACCCGTATGTTCACAGATAGGGCGATGTCCTGCCCGGAATTTGCGTCTCAGCAGGTTGATATAACACATTATCTAAGCATGCTCAAGACTCACATACGTCAGTTTGTTGCTACCAAACGTTGTGATACACTGCTCGAGTTACTGGAGGCCGCTAGGTGGCGTGAGCTGGAGATCGAGTTATAGTTATGGGAGCAAAGGAAGGACCTAGCGCAGTCACAGCCGGCGCCAAAGCAGTCGAAGACCGCTGATTCTAGGATGGGAGGACAGCAGGGCCACACTTGTGGCAAGTGCGGGAAGGGTCACTTGGGGGTTTGTAGATCAAGCAGTGTGTGCTACAAATGCGGAAAAGAGGTGCATTTTGTGAGGGATTGTCTCCAGACATCCACGGTTCAGGATATGAGGATCTGCTACCACTTCCATCAGGTTGGTCACGTGAAGACTAACTGTCCACAGCTCGCTGTCAGGCCGGCACAGGCTCCAGCACTAGCTACACTGAGGATTACTAATAGGAGTCAGGGTAGAGCAGCGTCCCCGAGGGCTCGGGGACGTGCCTTCCAGCTTATAGCAAAGGAGGCCAGGGCAGCACCAGACGTGGTTGTTGGTATGTTTCTATCCCTTATCTTACTAATTATATATGTTTTATGATTATATATTTGTACCTGTGATTAGGTACGTTTTTAGTGAACTCTTTACCTGCTTTAGTATTATTTGACTCGGGGGCGAGTCGGTCGTTTTTCTCTCAATCATTCAGTAGGGAGTTCCTTTTTCCAGTAAGAGAGCTAGAGTGTCCGTTGTGAGTCTCTATCACCAATCATTCGGGGTATCTTTTCTGATAGACTTGATTTCAATTCCCATTGTGGATGTGTGTGTGATTGTGGGTATGGATTGGCTTAGTCGCTTCAATGCCATGATCGACCACGAGGGTCAGCGAGTGGAAGTTAGAACCCCAAGTGGGGGAGAACTGATTGTCTACAGCGAGGGCACCAAATTAGGATCAGGGTTTCGTTCAGCTGCCTGGGCTCGGCAGTACATTCAGCACGGTTGTGCGGGTTACTTAGCATATGTGGTGGATACGCAGGCCAGGGATCAGATTTCAGTTTCATAGGTTCCAATAGTCATGCAATTTGTTGGCGTGTTCTCGGAGGAGTTACCTGGAGTGCCTCCGGAGAGGCAGGTCAAGTTTAGGATCGACCGAGTGCCATGTGTGGCCCCTATTGCCAAGGCGTCGTACCGATGGCATCACCAGAGATGTAGGAGCTATCATCACAGTTGTAGAAATTTCTAGGCAAGTAGTTCATTCATCTGAATAGTTTACCGTGGGGAGCGCCAATTCTCTTCGTCGGGAAGAAGGATGGTTCATACCGGATGTGCATTCACTACCGGGAATTGAATAAATTGACAGTGAAGAACCGTTATCCACACCTGAGGATAGATGATCTTTTCGATCAGTTGTAGGGAGCATCTAATGGGTTATGAGCATTCTAACACCCCTAAGTGTACATGCAACCCTAGAAAACCTTGGATCTATGTTTGTCTAAAATACATGCAAAATATGATTTCCAAGGTTCATAATCCTATCTAGCATACATGGGGAATTTAAACATAAAAGATGGCTAGAATTTCATACCTTATAGTTGATTTGATTCCTTGAAAACCTTGAGAGCCTAGCACCCCAAGTGTGATGCCTCAAATGTTTCACACAACACCAAATGCTTTGGAATCACTTTGAGAGAATATGTAACACTTATATCGGCCTAGCCCTCTTCTTTTCTTAGTGTAGTCGATTTTGGATGACAACATGTTCTTTATATAGTGTGTCACATCTAGGGTTACACCATGTAAACCCTAATATGACATGACTCTTCATTTCCATGACCCATGGGTTTGTAACTCCCATGGAGCATCCTATGGATTTTAACCCAACTTGATAATCCATGGAGCATTAGCCCACTATACAAGTTATGGATGATTTACATAATCAACCCATATATTTAATTAGTCATCTCTTGATCACTTAATTAATTCCAAATTAATTCTTGATCAATACTAATTAAATAATACTATTAATATATTAGAACTTATAATATATTAATAAACCACAAGTGTTATTTCTCTCATTTAGTCTATCCAAATACATGATGCCATGCAACCCAAATGGACCATGTCGGGTCAGGTCAAGTACATACCAAATATAGTTATGGACTTAGACACCTTATCCAACAGCATATTGGTTCTCCAAGATACACCTGAGGTCCAGGTACCATCAGGTCAGTTTTAGGGAGGAGGACATGGAGTAGACCGCATTCCAGACACGTTATGGACATTACGAGTTCGTGGTGATGTCGTTTGGGCTCACCAATGCGCTGATAGTGTTTATGGACCTGATAAATCGGGTCTGCAGACCGATGCTCGACTGCTCGGTCATCGTATTCATAAATGATATCTTGGTATACTGCAAGACCCGAGAGCAACATGAGGAGCATCTTCGGGAGCTATTGGGAGTCTTGAGGTGACAACGGCTATATGCCAAATTATCAAAGTGTGAGTTTTGGTTACGATATGTTCATGTATTTGGACATCTCGTTAACCAGGAGGGGATTTTTGTCGATTCGGCCAAAATCGAGGCCGTTATGCAGTGGGAGGTTCCGAAATCTCCCTCGGATATCAGGAGCTTCTTAGGGTTGGTTGGGTACTACCGGAGATTCATACAGGATTTCTACAAGATTGTAGTACCCTTCACTCATCTGATTAGCAAGGGGGCGGATTTCCGGTGGGGCCCCGAGTAGCAGAGGGCGTTTAAGACCCTCAGACAGCGACTTTGCGAGGCTCTAGTCTTGACTCTCCTGGAGGGAGTTCAGGATTTTGTAGTGTTCTGTGATACATCCATCACGGGACTGGGAGTGCTCCTCATGCAGAGAGGACGGGTGATAGCCTATGCATCGAGGCAGTTGAAGCTGCACGAGATGAGATACCCTATTCATGATCTGGAATTGGGAGCGGTGGTATTCACTCTCAAGATTTGGAGACATTACCTCTATAGGGTCCACTGTACCATATACACAGACCACAAGAGCCTGAGACACATCCTGGATCAGCTGAACCTGAACATGAGGCAACGGAGGTTACTTGACGTGGTCAAGGATTACGACTGCGAGATCCTTTACCATCTTGATAAAGCGAACATGGTTGTGGACGCTCTGAGCCGCACGTCAGCTGGATCTTCTACTCCAGCGACGTGTATGAGGATATCAGTGGATTCTCCATTTGTGAGCTTGATCAGGGAAGCTCAGGCTGAGGGTATGCGACAGGAGAATTTGATGCTTGAGAGGATTAGGGGTGAGAACACCTGGTTTGTGTAGAATAGCCGGGAATTATTGACCTGTTGTGGTCGGGTCTGGGTTCTGATGTCTGGTGGGGTCAGACAGATTGTTCTGGAGGAGGCTCATAAGTCTCGCTTCTCTATTCACCCAGGGACTAATATTGCAATTATATGATAGTTGCAAGTTGGGCTTGAGAAACCTAGGAAGGGATGGACGAAATCCTATGTGTAGCCCACATAGATTTCGTCCAAAGGGGGATTCTGGAAGGATCTAATGGGTTGCTTAAGGCCTAAGCAGAGAATTAGATTTCTAGTCAGAAACCCTAGTAGCTCAGCTATATAAGAAACCCCTAGGGAGCCTAAAATCGCCTACTTGGTATTTGTGACCACTGGAGGTGCAAAAATTGAGGCACTAAGCTCTTGAAGGTCAAGATTTACAAGCTACAAGGAGAAGGTATTCATCTAACTTTGTTTTATGTTACAAATCTCGAAAATTGAATACTAGTTAGGGTCCATGCTTTGGATGATTAGAATTGCATGCATGACTTGAGAAAAACCTAGATCCAAAGCATTAGGGTTGCATTTGCACCATAGGAATGTTGTAGTGCTCAAAACCCATCAGTGGTATCAGAGCTTATGGTGTTTTTCTGTTATATTTGATGTCATGGTTAATTCTTCAAAGCTGAAAGTTGTCAAAATTGGGGATCTGGCATATGAACTCGATGAGTCCATCATGGGACTCGACGAGTCCAAAGCCTGACTCGACGAGTTGACTCATCTAACTGTAGGATTTTCGGACCTTAAGCCAAAATTAGATAAGGATAATTACCATAAGTTGTTTTAACTAATAAAATTTGAATTTTTTTTACTATGGTAATGATTATCCTCATCTATTTAGAAGATAATGGTCAAATTTTAAGATAATTACAAGATTATAAGATATAATAATTATTTGTAAAATTTGATTTGTATTTATTTTACCAAGTTAATTAGATTAGGCCCAAATTTGATAAGGATAAAATTATATGAATAATTTAATTGTTTTAAATTTGATCTAAAAAGTTTTGAAAAGTTTTATAACTTGCCCTCAAGTTTTGAAATTTAAAATTTGATTAAAACGTTTTAATTTTGAAATATTAAATTCTAAAACCCTAGTGTTTTAAAAAAGTTTAAAATACAACCCTTATACTATTATAATATTAAAAGCTTAATACTTATATATATATATATATATATATATATATATATATATATATATATATATATATATATGAGATAAGTCAGTCTTATCGTTAGTAGGCCTCATTCATGAAGCTGGTCTATAGGGGGTGTTTAACGAAGCGGCCTATAAAATCACCGTCATTGGGTATCCACTCTTACCCACCGCACTCTTGACTAGTAAAGGGTCGTTAGCCGAACGGGTAGGATAGGACATTAATTCCTAATTAATAAGCATAATGATTATTACAAAGTAACTAAACGTTTTTACAAA
The DNA here is from genome assembly GCF_051521515.1 of Lactuca serriola. Taxonomy (NCBI): domain Eukaryota; kingdom Viridiplantae; phylum Streptophyta; class Magnoliopsida; order Asterales; family Asteraceae; genus Lactuca; species Lactuca serriola. Next base: position 43,975,532 of record NC_136412.1, on the reverse strand, counting down.
TTCTCGATCTTAGTTACTTTAGGAAAAATGTGAAAATGATGCTATTCCATGAAATTGCACTTTGCACCTTGTCAAAGTCGTTAGTGGACCGATTGTGGTTAACCGACACACTAACTTGGACTAACAAGGGTGGCGACGGGTAGCTCAGGAATTATCATAGATCGATGGAGTGTGTGTGGCTAACCGACACATTGATTAGGTGGTAAATGACTCGACAGTACCAAGCTAATTTGCATGGCTATTCACACCTTGTTTGTGATCCTCGGTATCCCAGTCAAAAATTTGAAGGGCATAATCGAGATTAAGTATGCCATTGAAAATTTCAATGAATCTCAAAATAATCTAGGAATTTAAATTCATTTAAAACCTAAGTATCAATTTCCTTTTTGATGGTGGAAATTGGTAAATCGTCATTTACCTACCTTCATATAATTTGCAATTCGATTACGGCATCCCTCTTCCGAATTGTGAACTATAGTTTTGGGTCCTAGCCTTAATATTTCATTTTGGTTGTTATATTAAGGATTCTTATCTAATCTAAACATTGTCTCTTTTCTTTTTCATATGTCTGGATCAAACAACGCTTCAAGATCAAACCCCTCAAGCTCCTTCTCTCTTATGAACATTTGTGGGAGGGTCACCTTCGATGGGTCCAATTTCAGCGATTGGATCTGCAACATCCGCATGGCCCTCCGCTACGAGGAAAAAGAATACGTCCTCGACTAAAAGCTCAAAGAGATATACAAAACTACTGCTTTTACTGAAGAAATAGTTGAGTATAGGGCTCACGAGAAAGATGCGACAAAGGTGTCGTGAATAATGGTAGCCACTATGACTTCTGAGCTACAATGGATCTACGAGGACTATGGGTCGTACAAGATGTGCCAAGATTTGATGGAGAAGTACCATCAAATCGCACATCAAGAAAGGTACGAGATCGTTGCCTCATTGGTCAGAACCAAGATGATAGATGGAGAGTCCAGCACAAACCACTTGCAAAGAATGCAAAGATATGTGGACCATTTGCTCAAGTTGAATGTCAACTTTGATGAGAGTTGGCGATTAATATCATTCTCCACTATTTACCTACTTGTTATAATCAATTCAAGATGACTTATCATATGAACAAGGAGGAAGTCACATTGAGCAAGCTTTAGGGGTTGCTGAGGACTGCTGAAAGTGGGTTGAAAGGCAAAGCTGTCACAACCACTCCTACTACTATTGCTGCCCCAGTCTTGGCTATTAGACAAGGGAAAGGAAAGACAAGGAAAGCTCCCTCTAATAATCACAAGGGAAAGTCTCATGATGGATCTTCTTCAAATGGGACCAAAGGAAAAGGTGGTTTTGTTGTTCCCTCATCCGTTCCAAAAGATGTAGAGTGCTTCCATTGTCATGACAAAGATCATTGGAAACGAAGATGCCTGAAGTATTTGCAAGATATCAAGGATGGGAAGATAAAGCCCACCTTCGCATGTATTTATGATATTCAATCTAATAACTCATCGCATGCTAGTTCTTGGGTCCTTGATACAAGATGTGGTTTCACATTTGTTTTGATTTGCAGGGTCTAAAAAGAAGTGGGGATGTGGAGCATGGGAAGATGAACTTGATCATGGTGAATAGGAGAGTGTCACCTATCACCAAGATTGGAGTTTATTCTTTAGTGATTAGTAGTGGGTTAGGATTAGATTTAAAAGATTGTTGCTACTCGTCCGAAATGACAAGGAATATTATTTCTTTTCATGGTTTATATAGACAAGGTTTTATATTTTCATTCAATAATGAAATTGGCTCTATTAGTGCTTCCTATAATAGTATTTTTTTTTTTTTTGAAGCATTGCCTTGTAATGGTATGTATGAAACTGTGATGGTTGTAGACAACTTAGGAAATAATGTGTTGCATATTGATTCGTCCAATGGTTTGGACAAGGCATGCTTGTGGCATTGTTGTCTTAGACATGTCAATAAGAAACATATATCTCAACTCCAAAAGGATGGAGTTTTAGAGTCATTCGACCTAAAATCGGATGACACGTGTGAATCTTGTCTGCTTGGAAAGATGACTAAATCACCTTTCACTGGTACTTGTGAAAGAGGTGAGGGATTGCTGGATCCCATACGTACCGATGTGTGTTGGCCCTTCAGATCCACAACAAGGGATGCTAACCGCTTCTATGTTACTTTCACTGACGATTATAGCATATATGGGTATATCTACTTAATCAAGCACAAGTCGGAAACTTTTGAAAAGTTCAAAGAGTTTAAACAAGAAGTGGTGAATTCATTGGGCAGGACGATAAAGATGCTTAGATCGGATAGCGGTGGTGAGTATCTTAGTATCGAGTTCCACGACTATCTTAAAGAATGTGGAATTGTTTCATAATGACGCCGCCTAGCACACCGCAACTTAATGGTATAGTTGAGAGGCGCAATCGAACCTTGTTGAACATGGTTCATTCCATGATAAGTCGACCTTCGATACCTATCTCATTATGCGCGTATTCCTTAGAGACTGCTGCCCATGTCCTTAATCTAGTCCCAAATAAGAAGGTTGCAAAAACACCTCACGAGATGTGGACAGGGAAGGTTCCCTCGTTGGCACATATCAAGGTTTGGGATTGTGATGAGAATCAAACTCTAGATCGATTAGATCTTTCACAAGTATGAATATGAAAATCAAACAAGACAAATGCAGTAAGAGAATCAACACATAATAGAATCAAATATGTGCTTATGATTCAATAAAGTAACGCCTCATCAGAGCTCGATGAAGAACTTCCACTGTAGAGGCGAGCTAGGGTTTACAAAACTCAAAGAGAAAAATTATAAAAAAACGTTAACTTCTAAGACTGCATGCATGCAGCTTATATACTAAACCCTAGAACAAAAACATGCACGGTTGGATAGGCCCAATACCGGCAATCAAAACTGGGCTAAGGACCGAGCCCATGACGCAACATAATAATCCCAACAATCTCCCCCTTTGCGTCAAATGAGGCGAGAGATTATTTCTTCTGTATTGGCTTCACGGTCTTTATTACTTTGAACAGCCGAGGAATTATTGCAAGAAGTGTCTGCCGAAACTGGATATACCACCTTAGCATATCAGTGAACAACTTCTTGTTAGCTGCACTGTTCTGATCACACATCTGAATGATCTCCACGATGTGCTCCAGGCAAGACGTTGAGAAGAGGTGTTTGTCAACGAGAGCGAAGAGGCATTTCTGAACTTCACCTCTGATGAACATAAAGTGTGGTACTTTGAATCAATCTTCCCTTTGACCATAGTGTTGACATTGCCTGCTCTGCCCATAGTTTTGATTGTGATTCTCTTGTGAATGGCAGAGGCAATCTCCTAGTCCATCTTCACTACCTCGTGAATGTAGCACACAAGCATTCGTTTGACATGATCAATTATTGGCTGGTACTCCTGTGGATTTGACAGAAGAATGTTTCTGAGGAGTATCTAGTCATGGGGATTAAGGTTCAGTAGATCAGTAAGGGTGAAGTTGTGAACTGAGCCTTCAGTTCCTCAAGTCACTTTGAATTTGACATTAATAAACTTCCCCGCTGACTAGGGCTTCAAAACCTTGACAATAGTAATCTTCTTCGAACTCCAGGTCAAGTACTGGGGTTGAGCAAACTCCAAGTAGAACTCCAGCAGATCCCTATCTACCTTCGGGTCTGGGGAAGGAATAGCAGCAGTCGAATTAAAGCAGTGAAAGCTGAATGCCTTTCGTGTGATCGGCATGTCGAACTGTGCATCCTTAGAGTTCTCAAGACCAAATGACATTACTGGCTCAAGCCAAAGTATGCTTGGCTCATCGATTGTGTATCTTTGAAGCTATTCTATAGTCGAGACAGGAAACATGGACTTCTTTTTTTCTAGGAGCTCCGCCTCCTTTCGCTTTTGCTCGAGCTCAGCTTTTTGTTTCTTGTAGTTTTCTTCCATTTCTTTTTCAGAGGGCTTTACCTTCTGAAAAGGGTTTTTAGGATTCTCAGCATAGACATCATCCTCATTGTATATTTCATCCTCCCCAATCTTCTTCTTCTTTTTCTCCTTCTTACTAACTGAAGCTTCATTAACCTTCGGTTCAGTAGATGGTTTTGGTCCAGGAGGAGGTTGAGTTGTTACCTTCTCTCGCCCTTGTTTCGGCTGGACACCAGTCACTAGAACACCCTCGATATGAATAAGGATGTCCAATGCTGGCCTGAGCTTGTCATCCAAGTGCCGCCAAATTGTAATGGTGATGATTGGATCATGCGCTTCAATGAGATGAAGGAGGATGGAATGAACATCAGCAGCAGAACTCCGAATGACCTCCCTTTCTGACTTTAGGTCGTTGACCTCAGCAGTAGCTATATGCAGCTTGTAATTTTGCATTTTCAGCTGTGAGGTTCGCATGTCTAGCTCATCCATGATACGATTCTCTACAACTAACTCAGCTTCCAGTTGAGTCAATCGCTCATTGACGTTAGCATGTAAAGTTTTGTTTGCAGCTTCAATTGCATGGCGTGCAGCTTCAAGGTTGGAACGTTCAAATTGAAGAGAACGTTGAAGATTATCCACCGAAGCATTGACTGTTTTGAGCATTCTTCTTAGCTGCTGCCTGCAAGGAATCTAGAAAAACATGTGCTTCAGAAACTAGTTTATCGACTTTTGCGGTCGCTTCCATGCACTCTTTGGTAGAAGCCTCAACAGCAAGAGAGGCTTGCTGGCATTGAGAAGTGGATGCTTCAATGGCCTTGGCTGCAGCAGAGAGTGAGGCACTGTGTTCTTGAACAACAATTGAGAATAAAGCCTTTAATGCCGCTTCAGAGTAAGCTCCATAGGATGAGGATGAGAGCAGTTGATCAAGTTTTTCGTTCACTGCCTTGAGATGACGCTTTGTAACAGGCTCATCATCATCATCGTCACTCTGTACACGGTAAGGATTGAAATATGTGGAATCAAATTCCAAGTCCTCACCGCCTAGAATAGGGGTTGTTTATGTGGATGGAGTGGGAGATAAGGGTTTGGTAGTGGCTGGAGGTTCGGTTATGACAGGGGGTTCGGTTGTTACTAGTGGAGTGGGAGGGGTAGAGTGAGCTCTTGTGGTAGTAGTAGTGTCTGTGAATATGGGAGTAGGGATGGGAATTGTAGTGAATGGTTGAGTGGTTGGAATGGGAAATATTGGAGGGATAGATACTGGGATGGTTATAGGTGGAGGCGTAGGAGGTTGAGAGCGAACTAGAATTTCTAGGGTAGGGGAGCGAGGCGGAGTATCACCTCGGCCCGAAGCCTCATCATCAGAACTTTCGCTCTCAGATTCTGAAGGAGGAGCATTCTTATGCTTAGGAGGAACATACTCTGAATCTGAATCACTTGATGATTGTAGTATAAGCCTCCTAGCGGGCTTCTTCTGCTTCTTCGATTGAGCCTGTGAGGTAGCAGCCTTGTCAGAATTTCGCTTCTTGGGGGTTTGCCCCTCTGTTGGTTTGGAAACAGGTGCCTCGTTCTGATTCTCAGTCTTCTTGCCCCTTTTAGCTGGCTTGTCAGCCTCATCAATGGAGCGAACCATGGCTGGCGTAAGCTCCCTTGGACCTAAAGATGGATGCTTCTTGTATTGTTGTAGAACGTTACTTGATGACGAGATACAAGCGAGCATGGCTTCAGGAATAGATCCAATAAAGGAGTACTTGGTGGGATCTGTGATAATGATTTTGGTTGTGTAAAAGGTAGCAATGGAAGAGAGAAGATAATCCACCATGATTGGAACATGAAGGCGGTCCATTGCCTAGTTGGTGATGATTGACCAAAATCGCCCACACGAGATCTCAGAGTGCCTGGATGAAGAGACCAAGCTTTGTACCAACTGCTGCCAGATAATAGTTCCTAATCCAAGTCGATCCCATGGTACAGTCCATATAGCACAGTTATAAAAGACTTGCTCACACCATCGGAACCGGTGCTTTGCTCAGAGAGTCCTTTGAACAGCAACATGAAAAGGTCATTCCGTTGAGGCGGAAGGCAGGACTTCTTGGACTTGGTGATTGTGGTGAGGGTTTCAGTACACCCCATCTGATAAAACATGGAAAACAATTTACCAGTGGTGATGGATTCAGGGTTTACCAGAGATTGTTCTTGAGAAACACCAATTAGGGCACGGAAGCGGTGCTTGGAGATTGAGGTCTTCTCATTGTGGATTTCGAAGTGAATCCTTTCATGAACCTTGTCGTAGTAGGTAGTGGAGTAGACAAGAGAAAGGCATGACATTGGTACGACTTCGACATTGGTCAGCGCTTCGATGAGAGGTGAGTATTTGAGACACTCAACAACATATAACATGTAGGTTTCATAGATAAACGGAGTGAGATTGATGACCAGGTTCTGTTGGGGTTTGATTGTGAGAAGTGGTTGACGAACAGAAGTATCATGAACGGACGAAGAGTCTGCCATTGTAGAAGCTTGGAGAAGATGATGAACAGTAAGAGAAATCGCCTTTGTTCTTTGAGAGAGTTTGGTAAGTGATAAAAGGTTAGAGAATACCGTTTCAATTCCTTTTATACGTATAAGGAAGAGAGAGAAAAATCCAGCTGAGATCTTGGATTATCTCAAAAATAGCTCCTGACTTGACGGATGAACAGTTGGCATGCCGAAGATGACGCAGGAAAGAGAAAGGATGTTTCCTTTTTGCACGCCATTCCATAAAATTCACTTTTTCAAATCGCCAAACCATTTGGATAACCGCTGAGTCAGCTTTCACTTTATCCCAATCGTCACTCCAAAATACATTTGAATCGTTGTTGCCTCTTATGCTTTATTGAATAGCCTTAAAAGAACCAGAGTGTGGAAAATTAAAAAATTTCGTGCATAGGGTGTAAAAGATAAAGAAATAAAGAAAACGTTTTGGGATAATCTGTGATGCCTTAAATAGACATAAAACAATGGATTCTGGGCATGAATCACTTCCTTCAAAGTCAAGAGTGACATTAAAGTGCTTTCTTGGTTTCCCATTAAATAACGATCAATAACTTGTTGAGAAGTATTGAAAGGCATCTTTTTGAAGGTTATAAAGGGTCGCTTTCGCTTCAATTCATAATTTCAATACTTGACATAAGACCGAAACTGAATGAAGTACTTGCGAGATCATTGTGATCTGTTGAACAAGTAGGTAGGATAAATTTTATAGTGACAAAAGGAAGTAAAGAAATCTCAAAAAAAAATTAAACTGGATCTTTAGGGTAAGAAAAGCCTTGGTGTAAGACAAATTCATAAAGATCACTCAAAAGTAAAAAGAGATTTCATTAGGTAACAAGTAAGATCTTGAATATGAGAATTCACCGTCAATTCATTAGTGGTGTTGAACTTTATATTTCACTTAGTACATAGTGGCATGAAACTAAGATCATGAACATAGATTTTGTATAACCATAAACCTCAGTGGTTAATACTGAGAGTCACAGGGGTTATATTGGTGAAACGAATTATAATGGAGAAAATTGATGCAGATGGTATAAGAAGCGAATGTACCTCTACTCTAAAGAAAAAGAGTGACCAAGCTGAAAACTCTAAACTCAATGTGAGTAGAGTAAGGTAGCTCATGATTAGAGTGAATATTACAGCCTGGATTGGGAAAACAAGATTTGTATATATCATGTTATTAAGGCTTCACTCAAAATCTTTCGAGGCTTTAGTCAACATACAGCATCATGCTTCTAGGGACTCCTTACTAATAAACGCATTTACCTGCCTTAGCTTCACCATCGAGAATCACACTTAGACAAAAAGAAAAACTTTAGATAAAAAGAAAAATAAAAAATATATATATTTTTGTATTTTGTGAGAATTGACCAATTGTACGAAAGAGAAAAATATTTTTGGATTTTATAAGTAGAATAAAGACAAAATGCCTTCATAAGAAAAAGTAGTGAACGAGTTCAGAAGGACCGAACCCGAAATAGACCAAACATTCGGTTCATGGTAGAACTTCACCCAAAATAGACCGAACCCGATATAGACCGAACGTTCGGTTCATTTCGGTTCACTGTATTTTGTTTGTTACCTTTATTGAAGCGAAGGCGATTTTGGTACGGATTCGGCTTGCATCATTCCTAGGCCTTGTAGAATCTTATTGAAGCTCGCTTCAGGTAAAGCCTTAGTAAATATATATGCCAGTTGATCGGTCGTTCTGACGAAGTGAATTTCTACGTTACCATCTTCGACGTGATCCTTGATGAAGTGGTACCTCAGTGCTATATGTTTAGTCTTTGAGTGTTGCACTGGGTTGTGACAAATCCTAATTGCGCTTTCAGAGTTGCAATATAGTGGGATTTTCTTCATGTTTAGCCTGTAATCCCTAAACTGACTTTGTATCCATACGACTTGAGATGTGGATGATGTTGCAGGAATGTATTCAGCTTCTGCAGTGGAGAGAGAAACACAAGTTTGTTTCTTCGATTGCCAACTAACCAATTTACCATCCAGAAATTGGCATCCTCTAGTGGTGCTTTTACGATCTAATCCACAGCCACCTAAGTCAGCATCTGAGAATGCCTGAACAAAGAATCCTGAGTTTGCTGGATACCACAGACCGAGAGAGGAGGTTCGCTTCAAATAGCGAAAGATGTTTTTCACAGCTTGCAGATGAGGTTCGCGTGGGTTGGCTTGAAATCTTGCACAGTAATAGACTGAGAACATGATGTCAGGTCTACTAGCTGTGAGATACATCAGAGATCCAATCATTTAACGATAGAGCGTCATATCAGCTGCTGGTTTCTCCAATGAGGGTGTAAGATTTGTTCCAAAGGCCATAGGCACTTTCACTTTGGAGTCTCCCATCATCCCAAACTTAGCCAATAGTGTCTTGGTGTATGCCTCCTGATTAATAAATATGCCTTCGGGTCCCTGTCTAATGTTTAATCCAAGGAAAAAGTTAATTGGACCCATTGAGCTCATCTCAAATTTAGTTTCCATCAACTTCCTGAATTCAGCTGTTAAACTAGGATTCGTGGAGCCAATGATGATGTCATCAACATAAATTTAGACTATCATAAGGTGGTTACCTTCTCTCTTGCGAAAGAAGGTTGGGTCAACCGAACCTTGTTTGAATTTAGACATTTTTAAGAAAATGAGTGAGAGTTTCATACCATGCTTTGGGAGCCTGTTTTAGGCCATATAGAGCTTTGTCAAGGACATAACAGTGATCTGGATACTTCTCATTCCTGAAGCCTGGCGGTTGCTCAACATACACAGTTTCTTCAAGTTCCCCATTGAGAAAGGCACATTTGATGTCCATCTGATAGACTTCAAAGTTCTTGTGAGCTGCATAGGCAAGAAAGATACGAACAGACTCTAATCTTGCAACTGGAGTGAAGGTCTCTTCATAATCAATGCCTTCTTCCTGACAGTATCCTTTGACCACAAGTCGTGCTTTGTTACGAATGCATTCCCCTCCTTGTCCATCTTGTTTCTAAATACCCATTTGAGACCGACAACCGAAGCATCCTTTGGAGTTGGAATAAGACGCCATACTTTGTTTCTTTCAAACTCATTTAACTCATCTCGCATGGCTTGAACCCATTCTGAATGATCAAGTGCAGAGTTAACGGTCTTCGGTTCAACTTTGGAGACAAAGGAGTTGAACATGAAAAACTCTACTTGAGACAAGAGTGCAGCTTGTTTCGCTTTGATTTGAGATCGGGTTAACACCTTTTCTGAAGATTCCCCGATAATTTGACTTTGGGGGTGATCTTTGGTCCATTTGACAAGCGGTGGGTAATTTGGATCATAAATGGGATCAAATTCAGCATTAACCTCTTCTTCTAATTCTGATAATATGTCGTAATCATTGACAATGATGTTCTCCCCCTCGAAGAATGACGTATGTTCAGTACCTGTATTGGTATTCCCTCCTTTGATTGGATTCTCAAAAGAGCTTGAAGAATGAGACGATAAGCTCTCCCCCTGGAACGATGAACCTTGATCATGATGAAGAGATGGACCCTCCCCCTGGATATTAGGAGGGTCACTTGAAGGTTCGCTTGCTTCTAGCCTTTCGTTTTCTTTGGATTGTTCATCAGCCATCTTTTGAACAGCATCGTCGATAATTTGTTTTTGATTATCAACTTTGTTGTCTTTTGCAGTTGATTCAGATTCAATCGCCTTTTGAGGCTCATCAAACAGAAGCAAATATTGCTCGAAAATATTTGAAATAGAGGTCGTAACTTGACCATTCTTAGGAAACATTTCCTGCGTTGCATCTTCTGTTGATTTCATCTTCTTAACATAACTATCGTCAAAGGTGACATAGTATGTTTCTTCAATCTTCTTTGAGTGCTTATTGAGAACTTTATACGCCTTGGAGATCAGGGAGTAGCTTAAGAATATTCCATCATCAGCCTTAGCATCAAACTTATTTCGATTCTCTCTGGAGTTGAAGATGAATTATCTTGAATCGAACACATGAAAGAATTTCACATTTGGTTTACGATTATTCAAAATCTCGTAAGGTGTAATGGAGAATCGCTTGTTCAAATATGATTTGTTTTGAGTATAACAAGCAGCGGCAATTGCATCAGCCCAGAAATCCAGAGGTAAGGACACGAAGCATCGCATTGTTCGAGCTGCTTCACACAGAGATCGGTTTCGTCTTTCAACGATACTATTTTGCTATGGAGTATATGGGACTGAGAAATTGTGATTCGTTCCCTTTTTAGCAAGAAAGTCTTCAAAATCTTTGTTCTTGAATTCCAAGGCATTTTCGCTTCTCACATTATGAACGACTTTTCTTAGTTGTGTCTCTGTCTGTTTTATAAAGAGCATAAGCTTTGGAGTGGCTTCAAACTTTTGCTTCGGGAAGAACACCCATGTAAATCGAGAGAAATCGTCCACTATAACCAGAATGTGTTTGTTTCCCCCAATGCTTTCAATGGACGAGGGACCACACAAGTCAATATGTAACAGCTCCAATGGTTCTATCACCTTAGTATTGATAATAGAAGGATGAATTTGCCTACTCTGCTTTCCCATTTCACATGCTGCACAAAGCTGTTCTTTATCAAATTTTAGAACTGGAAGACCTCGAACATGATCACCCAAAACCAACTTGTTGATATCCTTGAAATTCAGATGAGAGAGTCTTCGATGCCATAACCAGCTTTCATCAGAGTGAGCCTTTGTGAATAAGCAAACTGTTGGTTTACCTCGAATTGGGTTGAGGTTCAAAGGATACATTTTCCCTTTTCGCTTTGACTTCATCAGAACGTTATTAGATTTCATCTCGAAAATCTCTGAGCCTTCATCGTCAAATGATACTTTCAATCCAGTGCCAACTACCAGCTGTGATACACTGATAAGGTTGTGTTGGAGCCCTTCAACATAAGCCATTTTTCTTATAGAGAACTCACCATTAGTGATCATTCCATAGCCTTTGATAGTACTATATGAGTTGTTGCTGTACTTCACAATACCACCATCCTTGAGAGACCGAAACTCCCTCAGTTCTTCCTTCCTTCCTGTCATGTGACGTGAGCAGCCACTATCAATGTACCATTCTTCGTCAAACTACTCGTCATGTATAACCTGCAAAATATTAAGCAGATTTAAGAACCCAAAGTTTCTTGGGTCCTTTTGAGCCTTTTACAGAACAGGCAATAGTAAGAGAGATATCAACCATGTAAGTACGTTTAACTAAAGTTGTTTCATCTTTTCTATTTATGGTGAAAACTTTAATTTTGGTTGATTTAGTAGGATTCGAATTTGTGGTGTTGACGTCAGCATTCTTTTGGATCTCTTTTGGAAGTCTGTTATCTTCAGGAAAGAGTTTTCCTTTCCCTTTAAATCAATTGAAGGATGAGAATTGGAATGTGAAGTGTTGGATTCAGAAATGGCTTTGGATCCCCCGTGTTTCTGATTGGACTTGTATGGATGGGGACCGAAACTGCTCTCTCGGTTGCAGTTGGGTGGAGAGCAGAGATAACTCTTTCGGTTGATACTGCTTCAAGGACCGAAACTCTCCTTTCGGTTCCTTTCGGTTGAGGGACCAAACCTCTCCTTTCGGTAGAGGGACCGAAACCATCCTTTCGGTGGTCGAAGGACCGAACCTCTCCTTTCATTTTCTTTCGGTAGAGGGATCGAAACCATCCATTCGGTTCCTTTCAGTCGAGGGACCCAAACTACCCTTTCAATTGGTGTTGTTCTGAGGACCGAAACTACTCTTTCAGTGCATTTCGGTCGTGGGACCGAAACTCCCCTTTCGGTTCCTTGATTTCTCTTGCGATTAGTGCTTCCTGTCTATCCTTATAAAGTGAGGATTTTTTGATTTCCAAAACTATTTTCTTTCTGAGAGATTTTTCTTGTATCTCAGATTTCTTTGGTGTTTCCGATCAGCCACCTGTTTTGGATTTCTGTGGGTGTTGGCCTTTCTCTTTGAAGCATGAGCACAGCATTCACTTTTTGCTGAGGATGTTTCACTAGTGGTTTGCGCAGGTTCGCCCAATGAGGTTTTGGTTCCACTTATGCTTGGCACATCATATCTTGCAGGTTCATTTTGTGGTTCGGGTATATATCTATCTTTCACTCTCCATGAGGTTTTCTGAAATAGGCCCTTAGTCTCATCAGCGTTGTCTATTGGTGCTGACCAGAAAAACTCGTCACATCCACCAGCATTATCTTCTTCCACCATAGCTGTCAATTCTGCAGTTTGTTGTGGAGTGACACCCGGTACCGTGTAGACTTGATTTGGAGTGGTTTGTACCTTTTGGTACACAATAGCTTTTGCTTTGAGAACTTTGGTCTTTTCAGTAGACGAGCGAGCAAACTCAACAGAGTTTTCAAAAATCAGGTTTTTGCGTGACTTAGGTTCGCTTTTGACAAATTCTGAACAGTCCACCACATCCTCTACAGAGATTTCACTCAGATCATAATCCTCATTAAGTTCAGATGCATTTTCAACATCAATTTTATTTTCTAAACTTAATTTGGTATTCAAAGAGTCAAATTTTTGTATGGTTTCGGCTCTTAATTTCAATCTATCATTTTCGTCTAACAGATTTTTAAGCATGTCCTTGTGGTCTTTGGACTTTATGTAGGATTCAATTTTGTCCAGACCGATTTTATATGCTGGAGAAACCACGTCAGAAGATACAATGCTTTCACAGTTGTAGGCTTCAGCATCGATTTCATCCTCCTTTAACTCAAGAAAGGGTAAAGTCATGCGATGTATCTTCTTTCCTATTTCACAATCAAGATGCAACTGAGTGATGTTAAAATAAAGTCTTTTATCAATTAAACAAAACACATTTTGCTGTTCAAGAAGTTTAAGATTCTCTCTTTGCAAATAAATTGAATCATCCTTAGACCTAATCAACTCCTTGTCCTTCTGCTCGATCCACATCCTCCTTTCCTCACTCTTTGATGAAATCCTGCTAATTTGATCAGTTAGGTTAGAATTTGTGACACGGGTTTGGGTGAGACTGCTACTTATGCTTGAAAATTTAGATTTTAATTTATTTAATTCCTTTTCATAGTTAGTAACAGGTATATTTAGAGAAGCAAGAATATTTTGTACCTTCTTGATCAACTCATCACATTTGTTGATCTGTGCACTGACAGGTTTCGCAGCAAAACACCTGTCCTCTCGCTCCTTCTCGCCTTCTATTCCCCCATCGGTTATATACCCTATCATTTGAGACACTCCTTCGGTCACCACAAAGCACCTTCCTGTTATAGGTTCTTCTTTCACCAGCATAGCCTTCCCATGAGTGGGCTTCCTGACTTCTTCATCCTCTGAATCTGTGGACCAAACTTCCACACCACCAAATTCATCAGGCTGTCTGTATCATGCACAGTTAAAGCATTCATAGTAGTATTGTTAGCAGCAGACTTTCTTTTCTTGATTTCCTCCAGTCTTCTCAGGAGGCTCGCTCCCTCATCTTCATCATTTATCTTTTCTTTCTTTTTCAACATACAATCTTTTGCAAAATGGTTCTTGCCTCCATAGTAATGGCAATCAAATCCTGAGTCTCCTCCAACTTCCCTTCTTTCTTTGACTCTTCATACTTTGACACCATCTTCGGTTCCTCCTTGATCTTTTCGGCGCTGTAACTACCCAGCCAGTTTCGGCTCTTGTTGGCTAGGAATTTCTTCTTAATGAATTTTCTGGGATTAGAAACCATCATGGCATATTCTTCACCGGTTAGATCATAATTGGCAAGATCCAATTCTTCTTCTTCTTCAACCGAGCTTTTTGCTTTAGAGACAAAAGTTAAAGAACCCAGACTAGAAACCACATTCGTTTCCTTAGACAGTGCACTTTCATGGGATTTCAAAATACCCACTAGTTTCGCCAGAGAATGACTTGAACTGTTCATGAGCTTTAACTGTAGATACAACAGCCATCCATTCGGATCTTAGACCGTTCATGAAAGTAACCTTTTGTTCGATGACTTTCCTTTCAATCCCATGCTTTATCATCTTACTGAAAAGATGATTAAAGCGATCAAAAGCTTGAACGAGTTTTTCTTTGGGCTTCTGCTTGAAATCACCAAATTCAGAGAGCAAGAGATTTTGAATTGAATGTCCCAAGTCTTCGTCAGTGGAATACAACTCTTTTAATCTGTCCCAAATCTCTTTAGCAGTAGCACAAGAACTTACCAAACGAAACGTATCTGACTGCAAGGCAAACCTTATCATCCTCAATGCCTTGATGTTGCATTGAAACCTTTCCTTCTCATCTTGAGGAATATCTTTGACATCGTTAACAAGCTGATTGTACTCCTTCTGAGTTTTGACGAACTTAGAGGTGCTTGAGTGAGAAAATGGGCCAACAGTGATCGCTTCCCAGATCATGTATCCATTATCCTCTAATTCAATCACATAATCTTCAAAGTGATGCATCCAAACTTCATATTTTTGTGTATACAAGATTGGTATCCTTGTCGTAGAACCAATGCTGTTAGAGATGTTGATTGGATTGGTTTGTGAATCATCCATGGACATTGTAATGACTTTTGATCGATTACCTGTAAAAGATCAGACTTGTAATATATCGTTAGGGTAAGATCAACGATTAATGAGATACGTCAATATGGAATGACGGATCAATTAATATCAATCAAAGCGGAATTAAAAACCCTAATAACTTCTTCGACAGAAGAGATGTGTACGAATTACACAGTCTCCTGCTCTGATACCAATTGATGAGAATCAAACTCTAGATCGATTGGAACTTTCACACGTATGAATATGAAAATCAAACAAGACAAATACAGTAAGAGAATGAACACAAAATAGAATCTAATATGTGCTTATGAATTAATCAAGTCACACCTCAGCAGAGCTCGATGAAGAACTTCTACTGTAGTGGCAAGCTAGGGTTTACAAAACTCAAAGAGAAAAATTATAAAAAAACGTTAACTTCTAAGACTGCATGCATGCAGCTTATATACTAAACTCTAGAACAAAAACATGCACGGTTGGACAAGCCCAATACCGGCACTCAAAACTGGGCTAAGGACCGAGCCCATGACGCAACATAATAATCCCAACATGTTGCAAGGCTTCCGTAAGACGAGAGACTCACGACAAGCTTGAACCTTGCAGTGAGCGGTGTATGTTCATTGGCTATCCGCATAAATCCTTTGGATATCTCTTCTATAGACCGAGTGACAATGTTGTCTTCGTTGCGAGGAGAGGAGTTTTCTGAGAGAGGGAGGGAGAGAGAGAGAGAGAGAGAAAGAGAGAGAGAGAACTCATATGCCAACAGGACAGTGGGAGGCAAATTGATCTTGAAGAGCTTGAAGAGTCAAGCGATGAAGGAACCTCTAACTCTAGCGCTCAACATGAGGAAGAGATTCCTTTTGAACAAGTTGACGAGTCCCTACCTCTAAGACGTTCCAGTAGAGTTAGTGTTCTACCTGTGTTGTATGGTTTCCATATAACAGATGAAGGTGATCCGTTTATCAGTGATAGCACACTGATAAATTTGGATGAACCTAACAACTACAAGGAAGCCATGGCAGGCCTGGAGTCTGCAAAATGGAAAGAGGCAATGGACAACGAGATTCAATCCATGTATGAAAATCAAGTTTGGAACATGGAATGTACCGGGTCGTAAGACATTCGGGTGCAAGTGGATCTTCAAGAAGAAGATCCACATGGATGGTAAATTGCATACGTTTAAGGCACGATTGGTTGTGCAGGGCTTTACTCAAACCCTAGGGGTTGACCAAGATCAAGTCTATTAGGATTATGTTGGCTATCGCTGCATTTCATGATTATGAAGTTTGGTAGATGGATGTCAAAACTGCTTTCCTTAATGAGAAGCTGGCTAAGGATGTTTACATTTGTCATCTAAAAGGTTTTGTGGATGCCAAATACCCTAATAGAGTGTGCAAGATTGAGAAATCCATTTATGGATTGAAACAAGCGTCTCGCATATGGAATCTTTATTTCGATGAGAAAGTAAAAGAGTTTAGTTTTTCGAGAAGCGAGGATGAGTCTTGTGTGTATGTCAAGGCTAGTGGGAGTATAGTTAGCTTTCTAGTTTTGTATGTTGATGACATACTGCTCATACGAAACAACATCCCGACCTTGCAGGAGGTAAAGTCCTGGCTTGAGAAGTGTTTCACTATGAAGGATCTAGGAGAAGTTGCTTATATTCTAGGGATAAGGATGTTGAGAAACAGAAGTAGAAGACTAATTGGACTTAGTCAAAGTATTTACTTGGACAAGGTGCTAAAACGTTTTAGCATGAAGAACTCCAAGAAAGGGGAACCACTGATTCAAAACAACACCAAGCTGAGTAAGACTCAGAGCCCGGGTACCGATGTCCAGATAGTGGAAATGAGTCGAGTGTCATATGCTTCCGCATTTGGATCCATCATGTATGCTATGACATGTACTCGTCCTGATGTGGCTTTCGCATTGAGCATGGTTAGCTGATATCAAGGGAACCTGGGTAGAGCTCATTGGACCACAGTGAAGAACATTCTTAAGTACCTGCGAAGGAATAAGGACTGGGTCTTTACCGTTGGTGGGAGTGATGACTTGAGAGTGACAGGGTATAGTGACACCAGCTTTCAAACTGACAGAGATAACTTCTGCTCTCATTCGGGCTGGGTATTTACCCTGAATGGAGGGGCAATCACTTGGAAAAGTTTCAAGTAGGAAATTGTGGCTAATTCAATGTGTGAATCAGAGTACATAGCAGCGAGCGAAGCATCGAAGGAGGCAATATGGTTGAAGAACTTCATTGGAGACCTCGGAGTTGTACCAGGCATAAAGGAGCCTATGGAGATTTTTTGTGATAATGAAGGAGCGGTTGCCTTAACCAAGGAACCAAGGGATCATGGTAGATCCAGACACATCGAAAAAAAATATCACTTCATCAGACATCGGGTAGAAGAAGGACTCCTCATAGTAAAGAGGGTTTCATCAGAGGAGAACCCAGCAGATCGCCTCATAAAGGGTCTGAGCAGGGTTTGGCATTTGCAGCATGCTAGGAGCATTAGTCTGAAGGACGGTATTAGTTTCAATGATTAGATAGTTGTTTAAAAACTTGTAATAGATAAAACTTAACTGACATTTGATGATTAAATAAAGGAGCTTTATTTATGAGTAAAGTTTACTATCTTGTGCCAATTGTTTACTATTGTTTCATTTTTGCATGTTTTGACTTCCTAAATAATAGGATTATTCGAATTATCCGCAGTCAATCATACTTTGGAAGTAGGCTATGAGGTTAGACTGTCATGGATTGGTTTGTAGACTGTCTAAGTGTTTAGACATAGCAAAGGTTTGTTGCAACGTTCATGAGTGCTCTTGAAATAAGATTTGTGTATTGGATTAAACCCACGCTCATTTGAATCACTTCATGGAATTTATCACGAGTGATTTTGAGACGATAATATCATATAATCTTTAAACAGAGATATATGAGTTGTTGTTTACTAGTTGGTTGTGCATTGATAATGTGTAAACGCATCAGTAACTTGATGTTATAAAACGTATTGTTGTGTATGATTTGATGACTAAATAGTACAAGCATATAAGTCAAAGTTTATCTGTTCCATTTACCCTAAGAGGGTAAAAGTGATATCTTGAGCCCCTCGATGATTTAATGTTGAAATATGTGTCGGGCCCGGTCAGGACTGAATCGATGTGTCCAATTAAGTTCTATGTCAAAGAAATTAGAAGTCGGGAAACAAACTGGTGGACATTGAGAATGATTATGTTCCATGTCATTGTCCACACGATATCTTGTAGAACAAAGGATTATATGATCCCTTATCTAAAGGACGCATCATTGACTAGGTCAAAGTTCGACGGTGGATTTTGAGAGCTACAATTCCTAATCGGATTTTGAAGTGGCATTGGCAGTTATAGTTATTAGATTTATCCAAGTGGGAGACTGTTGGATTAGGTGTCTAAGACCATAACTATAATTGGGTTGTACTTGACCCGATAGTAGCATGGTCCTTTTGGGTTGCCTTCACCATAGCAATTTGATAGGATGAATTATGGAGAAAGAGGTTAATTAGGATTTATTAACATATTATAAGAATAATATATTAATTGAGAAATCATATTAGTTAATTAGTATTGATCAGAAATTAATTTGGAATTAAGTTTGTGATCAAAAGAGACTGATTAAATTATGGGGACTGATATTGCAATTATATGATAGTTTCAAGTTGGGCTTGATAATCCCTAGCAAGAGATGGACGAAATTCTATGTGTAGCCCACATAGATTTCGTCCAAAGGGGGATTCAAGAAGGATCTAATGGGTTGCTTAAGTCCTAAGCATATAATTAGATTTCCATTCAAAACCCTAGTAGCTCAGCTATATAAGGAACCCCTAGGGAGCCTAAAATCGACCACTACATTGTAAGAGGAACCCTAGCCGAAATTTAGAGCCTTCCCACCTCTTTCATATTCTTCCAATTACTACTTGGTATTTGTGACTCACTAAAGGTGCAACAATTGAGGCACTAAGCTCTTGAAGGTCAAGATTTACAAGCTACAAGGAAAAGGTATTCATCTAACTTTATTTTATGTTACAAATCTCGAAAATTGTATGCTAGTTCTCAAAACCCATTAGAATTGCATGTATAACTTGACAAAAACCTAGATCCAAAGCATTAGGGTTGCATGTACACCATAGGAATGTTGTAGTTCTCAAAACCCATCAGGATCTCCATCAGATTCATAGCACTTTCCACGTTTCGCAGCAACGGAAGTGCATATTGGACGAGGATTCGGTAGTGTAGTTAGATGACATTCAGGTTGTCGATCTCCTGAATTATGTGGAGCAGTCGATGGCTGTATTGGAGAGGAAAATGAAGGTTCTACGTAACAAGGAGATACCTATGGTAAAGGTATAGTGGAGGCATCGGAAAGGATCCAAGTGTACTTGGGAACCAGAGTCCGAGATGCGGGAGCATTAGCCGTACTAGGTCAAGTGGGGGAGAGTTGTAACATCCCGCTATTTGCTACAGCAGACTTCGAAGACGAAGTCTAGGTCAAGTAGGGGAGAGTTGTAACATCCCGAGATTTGGCAAGCATTTCTAAATCCTCTCTTCTATTATTTAATTGTCATTTGTAGTCCCTGGGGTTGGAAGAGTCGATCCATGTGAAGCCTAAGGGCTAAAGTTGCAACTTTGGGATCAAGCAAAGTACGCTAAGCATACATAAGGTACACTAAGCGTACTAGGCCCCCCTAGTATGCTAGGCGTACACTTGTGTATGCTAAGCGTATTCATGTCAGATGGAAACCCTGATATTTAGGGTTTATGTGCTATATAAACAACCTTACGAGCTCAAAACCCTCCATCATTTCAGCCTCCATAACTTTGAGTTGTTTTCCCCAAACCCTAACCCTTTTCTTGAGTGTGTGAGCAAAATGTGTGTGTTTTGAGTAGTTGGAGATCAAAGTGTTGCATCAAGAAGTTGGAGAAGGAAGACAAGATTGTAGATTTGAGGTTTCTTTGTGCTCTAGAAGCTCCAGGAGGTAAAAAGCTCCAACCTTTAAGCTTGTATGATGTAGATCTTGCCATGCTAGCTTTATGAAACCATTTCTTGTCCCAAAAGTCCCAAATCGGTGCATGTTATGTTTTGAACGAGATAAGTTGTCCTTTTAGACCCTAGAAAGGGTCCTAAGTGATAAAAATGATGTCCCGATGGCTGAAAATGTCCCATGCATGTAGTTGAAAGGTCTTAATAGGTTAAGGCCATGCATTAGGAACTTTCTGGACATCTAAACTGTTAAAGTTCAATACTTTATGGTTCTAAGGCACATTTGGTCGATGGATCTGGAATTTGGGCTTAAGTGCTTAAGCCATTAAGCACTTATTATGGTTTTGGTGAAACCTTGCGTACGCCCCATGTAATTTATGTACGCCCAATGTACCGAGTCAACTACCCTGATGGTGGTCAACGCAAAACAAAAGTACGCCCACCGTACCAGATGAGTACGCCCTATGTATGCCCTCTGTTGGGCTTTTGACGGTTTGGGTTTCGGTATTGGACGCCTTTTTGGGCCAGTTTGACATGGGCCTTGTTGGGCTTTCTGAATAAATGTGTTTTGGTCCATAAGTGGTAATAGATCTTAAAATGAGGCCCGATTTGGGAGTTGGGGCCCAATTGGGAAAATTAGGCCAATAATGGGCCTTATATATATGGACTTTTAGATAGTGAATTCGATATTGGGCCTTGGCACAAATTAGAGAAAAGGGAAAATGGACTATGTGGACCCTTAGTCAAGATTGATATCCCATGTGTTGACTTAGTATTCGTTATTTTGGATAGTTCAAAATTTTCGGAGACAGCGGTCGAAGACCTTTAGTCTAGTTCATCACTACTTGTAAGGTGAGTTGTCCCCACAATACTAACAGGGTCGAAGGCACCAATGCTGGCCCTTTTCGGATTTGTATCCAGGTTTATTGCATGATATGCTTATTCATATGCATCCTGGTAGTTAGAATGGTGATATGCTTAGTGACGTGGTAGGTCAGTATCCTGGTGTAAAGGATAATGTGTTGTTAGTGACTGATTAGGTTTGTATCCTGGTTATAGGATGTTGCTATGATTAGTGATTTGTTAGATCAGTTTGATTGTTATATATGCTAGTGTATGATATTCATGTGCACATGATTGTTTGATTTGGGGGTTAGGTTAAGGTGGACCTAATTTGTGCTGAAGGACAGAAAACCCTAGGCGGACCGAATAGACTGCAGACCCGGGAGGGCATACTAATCAGGCCGAAGGCCCGAATAGCGGTCCGGATAGGATGAAGGCCTTGAGAGGTGGTCCAAACGTACCGATGGCTCGGATAGCGGTCCAGATAGACTGATGAACCTGCGAGGGGTCCAGTCAGGCCGATGGCTCATTATGCATGATGTTTGTTTATATGATATGATTATGATTGTATGCCATTGGATTTTGGGGGAACTCACTAAGCTTCGGGCTTATAGTTGTTGATTATGTTTCAGGTACTTCTGATGATCACGGGAAGGTGAAGGCATGATCGTCAGCTCCTTATGTTTTCATGATTTGATTCTGGGATACTCTGACACTAAACTATTTTGAAAACAAATTTTGTAATAATCATTGGTTTTGAATTTTTTAAAAAGTTTAAATTTGGCATGATTTTTATGGGTGTTATTTATACATAGTACGAGACTCGATAGACATTCAAATAAATGATCCTACCTCAAATCCACAACCAAAAACGGAATATGAAGAAAGGCTAAATCAGGCATTCTAAGGCTATAAAATCCTCACTATGTACAAGTATAAGGCATACACCAAACAAATAATAAAGACAGACTCAATCCCATAAGGAATAAACCCCTAGGCTAAGGCATCATAAATCAGGCAAAATGCCATACTGTTTCAACAAGATTCCTTAGCCTATCCCTAGCTAGCATGCAATTCTATTTGCTTATAATATAACCTGTTTGTTCTGCACCACTAAAATTGTAAACTAAGGTATTTTGGGAATCTGTCGCTCGAGCGCTGGTTGATTGTATACACTGCTTCTCTAGGTTTTTCCTTCTGTAGAAAGTCTTCATTTCTTATTAAGTTCTTAAAAATTTTCAAACCCTCAGTTTAACTTTGGAAGCACCCAGAGGTTCTTCCAAATCCCTCAAACCAAGGCTCTGATACAAAATTCTAACACCTCAAATTTTACACCAAATTTTTCGTTTTTAAAACATCCAAAAACATAGTTTCACAACCAAATATCAAGTACAAGTCATCCCAAAACCACGAGTATCAAAGTTATTAGAGTACATAAAAGATCATATCCTAGTAGTAAATTCCCATTGCATTTGTACAATCATACCTTTGCTTTCTCGTGGTCATGCGAAGTACCTGGCACATATAAATCAACAACTGTAAGCACAAAGCTTAGTGAGTTCCCAAGATACCACATGCAATACAACATAAATAACATCTATGGGTTATCAGCAACCCTGGGACTCTCAGTAGTCCCAGTGGACTCACAGCATGCCCTATGGGTTATCAGTAACCCTGGAGACTATCCGCAATCTCAATCCCATAATAAAAGCATAGTATAATAACATCTAGACCCAGCAGGTCGCTTCAGATACAACTATTCTACCACACAGGTAAGGATAAATGAGGAGACTCACCTGATACTGATGACACGAAAAAAAAACCTAGCACACGAACTGTCGGATCTAGACTCTGCCTAGTCAACAAAATAATTAACCTTAATTAATAATTAAGGTCCAGAACAACTCACGAGTCCAAAGTCCATGGCTAAATCTAATAAGGTCAAAAGGACCATTTTTCCCTTCCCTTGGTCCCAAAACCATAAACTTTGACCAAAGGTCAAAGTCAACACCCAGCGAGTATGTTGGGCATACTACACCTAATGTTGGGCATACAACTGACCAAGCATGCAATGGGGTGAATTTTGGCTACGTTGCGCATAGCTAGGAGTACGCACGACATACTCCACAAACTTCCATTTCCACTCTTTTGTTATCTTAATCCATTAAGACAACCATTCCAACTACATATCCGACTTATTTAAAATCTCTTAATCCTTAAAGTTGCGGTCTTTAAGCCTTTGCAATTCTATGAGAGGCTAAAACATCATTTCATCAATTCCAAGCCACTTTACTCATTCATGAGTCAAAAGGGAAGATCAAGCAAGATTTTTATCAATCTAGAAGCCTTAAGATGCATGAAAGGACAACTTAAACTCTCTGGAGAGTCCCAAACTCAAAAGCTCCAAACTTGGGGACTTAAGCTCATAAATCTTAAACTAAAGAGATATAGAAGAATGCTAGCCAAGGTATAAGCTATATACCTGAAAATTATGAACAAAGGCGGAAAGTTCCTGGATCTCTAAGCTTTATAGCATCTTCTTCTTCTTCTCTAACCTCCTTCTTCAACTACAATGGCCAAGAACACTCAAAATTTTGCAAAAACACCCACGCAAGCCACACACACGATATTAGGATTTAATTAATGCTTGGAGGCTGATAAGGGTGGCTAGAAATGAGAATATAATGTTCTTTATATAGGGTTCAAATGAATATTAGGGTTTTGCATCTAAGCCTAATACGCCCAGCATACTAGGTGGTTCTCCGTGACTATGCATGGTGAATGAGTACGCTGCGCGTACTCATGTGTACACCTTGCGTATTGCTTAAGGCAACTTTTCTCTTTTAGGAACTAATTCTGACATTTTAAGGAAAGATTCAAGAATGATAAACATATGTTATTTAGGGGTGTTACATTATAAGTCAAAAGTAATTAGATAGGGTTGTAAAGCTCCTAAATACCTTTCCGTTGATATAAAGATCGTCAAAATCGGAGTTGAGACGAAGAAGTTACGACCGTTTGAAGTTTAGACGGTTTTGGGTTAAGTCGCCTACGTTGGGCATGCAGGGAGTACGTTGGGCTTACTAGGGAATCCTGAGTATGTTGGGTGTACACGATCAGTGCCCAAGCCCTATTTTCATGGTTTAATCCCCATTTAAGCTCCCTAACTTCCCCAAACCCATTTCATTTTCATCCTCTACCTCTCTAACACCCTCCCATGAAAACCCTAACCCTAGTTTGAGCCTTTTGAGAAAAAGAAGGTGTTTTGAGTGCTTTGAAGTGTTCTTGGTGCATCTTGGAGAAGAAGGAGCTCATTGGAGAAGTGTTGTTTCCATTGGATATTGTAGATCCGGACTTTGTTCACCTTAATCTCTCTTCTAGAGGTATAAAGTTTGAATCTTGATGGTGAATTTGTTAGATCTAGTAGTTGTAGATGTTATGAGCTTTTGGTCATTTTAGCGCACAAATTTTAGATCTTGAAAGTTTGAGACCGTGTTATAGATAAAGTTGGAAACTTTATCCATCTAAACATCATTGTGATACAGATATAAAGGTTGTAGATGTCACACCCGCGAGCCGAGGAAACGGCGGAAACGTCTGGGGATGTGGGTGATTTCATCTTGTAATATCATCACAGTGAATATAATTGAAACAGAGCAAGCATCATCATCACACATACAATAATACAACAATATTGGGTTTTCATCATTGTAATTGTTTACAAAAGTTACATTCTCAAAATATAAGTGTACGATGATAGCAAAATACATCCAAGTCCATGAGTTCTTGAAGGCCAACCTGCTTAACGATTTCCTGAGAATACAAGTTATTTTGAAAATGGTCAACATATATAATGTTGGTGAGTTCATAAGCATATTTGTATGAAAAGTTTGTATCACTTGTAAACACCAGAAAATCTGATATTTTCTGTAAAAGAAATAAACGGTTTGAACGTTTTGTATCAAATCTTGTATTAAAGTATGTGTGTTTTCTGTTTGGAAAATGTATAAAGAGAGTATTCAAGAAAAATCCTATGTTTTCTATTGTAAATAGAAGGTGATGTATAATGTAAGTTTTCCCAGAAAATCCGATATTTTCTGCTTGTCTTTGTTGTAGTATTAAACTCAAAGACCGTAAATTGATGTTTGTATAGAACTGTAATTGTAGAATCGTTTATGTATTTCGTAAATTTTACAGTGGACTTAATTTCTTTGTGAGTCGTTATAACCATACTTGATATGACTGATCTGCCTGTCATGATGTTTTTCAGACGTCGACTTGTTTAAGGTAAGATATTTGTCACCCTAGACTGGCCTAGTCTAGCTGTAGCGAACAGCTCAGGTGCGGGGTTGTCAACCCCATATAAATCTATACACAAACTCCCGCTCTCACTCCAGGAGACTCTGGTTATAACTACATGACTAAAGGTTGTATACTAGGTAGGTACGAATGAAAGAGCGTGTCTCACAAGAACCTTAACTATATTTACACGAATATTGTAACACACTATTTAATGTCTTTAAATAATGATTTCGTGTATGTAATTTAGTTACAAAGCCCAATGTATATGTTCATGAATGAATGAGGCCTAATAAGCATGAAATGAGTATACAAGGTCCATCGGGCATGTAGAAGGGTTAACAAGGCCCAATAAACATGTAAACAGTATACAGGACCTATAAAGCATGTAAATGGGTCACTAAGGCCCTGTAATCAAGGTATAAGGCCCAATAAGCATGCGAATTGACCACTAAGGCCCAATAAACATGTAAGGTATATTCCAGGCCCAATAAAAGTGAAAATGACGTATTTAGTCCGTTTGTTATTACGTTGGTTGTTTAAGCATAGTTGTTTACCAAAATGACATAAAACGCCCACTTTTGTAGAAATGACATTTTTGGTCCATAAAACTAAAAATTTACAATTTAGACACATTTTTGGTAAACCATGACACTTTAGGTCCATTAAGACCAAAAGTTTATATTTAAGGTCTTATTTTAAATAAAATAACATTTTTAGCCAACTTTTGTTGAAAAATAACATTTTCGGCCCAATCTTTGATCAAAATTGACATTTGCGGCCCAAATGTATAGAATTTTACCTTTTCGGGCCAAGTTTAAAAAGATTGACATTTTCAACCCCTTTTTAACCAAAATTTACATTTTTTGCTCAAATTTGTTTATAATGACAATTTAATCCACCAGAGTAAAAAATTTACAATTTAAGCCCATGAACCGTGTAGGCCCAACTTTGAACCCATTTAGTGAAAATTTACATTTTTGTCCCTTTTAAAACCGAAAATATCTTTAAGACCCATTTTTATATAAAAATGACTCTTTGGTCCTTGAAAAACCATGAACGCCCTAAAGGCTTCATCTTTGTTGTTTATTTGTCAAAAATAGCCCCTTAAACAATTTGGTTTAGTTTTCTTGTGTTCCACAACATGTTTACTCCTTTCAGTTCATAGTAAGTTGTATAATGTGTGTTAGATTACAAACACCACCAAGTTTTGGTAGAGTTTTCGATATTTATGTAGTTTCAACACATAATCACAACATATAACATGGAGAACACACATAAACATGCATAAACACATAGATCTAACACAAAGCAACTTGTATCCTCCCCCAAAACATAGTAAAAACCGAAAATAGGGGGTATGAACTCACTTTGAGGTTGATGGGTCAGTTTTTGACGAAGAAATGAGAGAGAGTAAAGATGTTTCCGGCCTTAAGTGCTTCCCTGAGATGAGTTTTCGAGTTTAGGGAATTCTATGAGCATAAATCACGAAATGGAGCGTTAAGAGAAGTAAGTTTAACATAAACATGAAGTTAAACTACTTGAGTGGGGGTAGCTTACCAAGATGAATGGATTTTGATGGAGTATCCTTGGACTTACACACAAACACACACGATTTTCTTGGAAGGAAATGTGAGGGTTCTTGAGAGTTATTAGAGTAGTTTAAAGATTGAAATGGATGAAGTGGGAAGGGTGTGGGATCCCTCGGCCGTAAGTAAAGAGGAAGGAGAGAGAGAGAGAGAGAGAGAAAAAGAGAGAAAGAGAGAGAGAGAGAGAGAGATTTAGTGGTTATTTCATGAGAGTTAATTTGCTTGGATTACCACTAAATATTAGTGAGGTGTCATGCCTTAATTAACCCTATATTATCTTTCATTGTTATTTTTATTTTTATTTTTTTTTACAATATATATATATATATATATATATATATATATATATATATATATATATAACCGAGAATGAGAAAAGGAAAAGAGAAGAGAAATGTTTGGGCTATTATTGATTATACTCGAAATTATAAGGCCCAATAAAGAAGTTTTCGGCCCATTTGGCCCTCTTATGATTTGAAGACCCAAAAGGGGTAAAAACAATGGGTTTTCGGCCCATTACAATTATTTATGTGGGTTTTGGCCCAATAAGGCCAATGAAAATGAGGTGAGACATTTTAGGCCCAATATGGCCCATCGTGCTATAGTTTAATAATGTGGGTCCAACTAGAGCCCAAATGGGTTTCCTTGGCCCAAAGTAATCAATTTGAAGGTTTATTGGCCCAACAGGCCCAATAAAACGATCCTGGTCCAATCTGAGTTTGAACCGTGACATTAGGGTTACAAATCCACAGTTGAGTTTATGAAATGTGTTGAAGTACATTTAGGGCTTCACGAATGAGTTTTGATTCGAATAGATATTTTCGAATGAGTATTATGTATAACTTCAACTTAGAGTTACAAGCTACAACGAGAGTTGATTACATATAGACAGAATTTTCCTAGCCAAAATGCTAGTTGTGACAGTAGACTTGGATTTGATGGATTATGTTGAAAAAGATGCACTTTTGGTCTCATTGATACTTAAAGGATAGATCTTAGTGGTTTGGACCATTCTAATGGATAATGTTGGAAACTTTATCCATTATGGAGCTTTTAGGATCCATAAAAATGTGACCATGATCCTTCTATTCCTTCCATGAAAATGCCATGATGTCACACATAATTACCACTCTAGGTAAGGTATAGTGATAAGACTTACCTCGGATGATGAACAGCCCCTACAAATTCTGCAGCTACACATCGGCTGCTAACTCTATACCAACCCACAATTAACCCAATTAGGAACTAAGTCCAACTCTCAATCAGAAGGTCCAAGACAGACCACTGATCATCCCATCAATAACCTAAAACCCATTGGGCTCACCAAGGCCCAATGATAAGTGGTTTCTCCAGAGGCCCAAATCTCAAATCTTGAAGGTAAGCCCAACACTAGATAAACTCCTCAAGCCCACTAATGGCCCAATTTGCTAAACTGGGCCCAATCCCTCCAATGGCACTTGCACCAAGCCTAAAAATATCTTGGCGCATAATATCTGACTTATGATGCCCTAAAAGGCCCAAAGACCCAAGTCGTGGGCCAAACATGGCCCAAGGACACAAAGCCCATACTTACAGAGTATGCGGGGCGTACTTCTACGTATGCTAAGCGTACAGGCAAGATGGTGAGTACGTTGGGCATACATGCACGTACGCTCAGCGTAATTCCCCTGATAAGTCCTTTTTCCATTAAGCACTTATTACACCACTCTAGAGGCTACAAATTCAGATCCAGGTCCTTTTCCATGACTTAATCCATAAAGTCACTGACTTGGTGACTTCACATGGACTAAACCCATCCAAACTTCCAAGAATGATATTCCACTTCCATAAAAGGACTAGATCTCATGCATGAATACAAATGGGGCATCAAGATGGCAGCTTTACTGCATACGGGATCCTTTTAGCTCTGAGGGTGGCAACCCTAAGCTCAAATACGAGATTCCAACATAAAGGTCCAAAACTTGGGACCAAAACAACTCCAAAAATTCACTTCACAAGATCTATGCATTCTTAAGTAAAGTTATGAAATTTATACCTCAGAAGAGCTCTAAATGATAATGATATTCCAGATCTATGAGCTCCAAGCTCCCAAGTTCTTCCTTGCCAACTTCTTCTTTTGAAAAATTCAAGCTTACATCATCAAAATAACCCTCTTGAAGACCAAATCACTCAAGGTTGAAGATATGAGACGTTCTAGGGTTTATCTGAGGTTAGGGAACAAACATGGAGGCTAGGGTTTTCACTATAATGTTCTATAAATAGTGGCACACCCTAAATTTAGGGATTCTGAACTCTGGACATACGATGGGCGTACGCAAAGGAGCACCCGCGACCATTTCCCTTATACGTTGGGCATACCCACGCGCTTCCATTTCACATGCATGGCCTTCCATGCGACTTTTCTCCCTAAGGGACCATTTATGTCCAAAAACTTCCAAGTGCTATATCTTCCTCACCCGATGTCCATTTCCAACGAATGTTAAATCCACGAAAAGGTAACGAGAAGCTCTACACTTGTATCAACTTTATTTCCCCTAAAAACCACTCGAATTCAGATCCAAAATTCATGAAAAGTCCAAGCTGACACTTGTCGATACCCTTGGGAACTAAAACACAACCCGAACCCTTTTCTCACACAATACACCCTATCCATATCCAAGAAGGCCTAAACATTTCTCCTTCAAAATCTCGAAACCTTCTCATATTCAGATTACGGCCCACGAGTCTTGAATCATAAACAATCTGAAACAGGATGTTACAATTCTCCCCCACTTAATTTAGATTTCGCCCTCGAAATCGTTCCTTTTCTTCGCTTAGATCGAAACAAATAACCCGAGAAGCAGAAACGGAAAATCTCTTGACATTCAACGAACCTCCTCCCAGGACATCCGAAACCAAATAGAAATTCCCAATCCGAAGAAGGACGGACCCCTTTTTCCATGAAGGTGCCTGCTCTGACTCTCCAGTACTGGTAACTATAATGGACTGTCTCCCCGACAGACTGCCCATGCCAAATATTACCCTGATAACCGCTCATCGAATAACAGACTCGGATAAAACACTCCCAACTTAGAGTACCAGGTCAGCTCCCGACCCAATGGTTGAACCTCCAAGGGCTACCCCTTGCACACCCAATAAAATGACTTTACAACTCTCCTGCTCATAATAGCTACCTCAGCTCATCGTGACGCACAAGTCACGTAGTTCGCTTTACCCCAAGCGAATACTACAATTTATCTAACATCATCTCACCTCCGACCTCTGCCATCTACCAACCATTGTTTCCATACGTTTCGCGGTTCTTCCCATACCAATGAGCTAACTTACTCTAGTTTAATACATCTGATGGAGAACAATACTTCTCAAACTGAACCCATCTACGAATTCCAAAACCTTATCTTGCCGACTAAACACACAAACGAATCCAGACTCAAGCTCTAGAGTCGGATTCAACAACAGAATTGGGTCCACAAGATTCCAATCTAGTACTCAACTCATGACCCAAGATTCGCAGTCCACGCGTACACCACTTCTCTAATTCCCTTTGGTTGCGATACCCATGACCCAACTCAAAATATACCGATTCCTGATAAATATGGAGACCTCGGCCTCGCCCCTGGTCTAACCACCAGGCTCCCAAAACTCAATCATTCGGGCTACCCAAGCCTAAAACCCTTTTGCGTCATGCTCTGACTAGTGAGTACTACGGCTCCCCGTAGCATCACAACAACCTTTCACTGAATAGTGAGTACTACGGCTCCCTGTAGCATCACCACAACCTCTCACTGAATAGTGATTACTACGGCTCCCCATAGCATCACCACAACCTCTCACTAAATAATGAATACTATGGTTCCCCGTAGCATCACCGCACATGCTCTTACCACTTCACAATCTCATCCTTAGGTCGACGCCACACTGCGATCATTAACTTGTACCCTGCGGACCAACCATAGATAGGTGTACACACTTACCCAAATTATGCATTGCTATATCTGACGATAACCGCCATAACAAAATACTTTTCCCTGCTGCAATCCACATTCTTGGATAATCTCGCTTGATGTCAATTGGCCGAAGGGCTCCGACTGGAATAGAAGATACTTGATACACCACTTGCCATCTCAAACTCAAAACTCAAAATAATCTGAGATTCAGGACATTCAACTCGGATACCCCGATACACCGTCACAGCGCCTCGCAGTGTATTGACTCTACCACTAATCTTATACTCATGGCATCATACTCAGATATTGCATTGCTTCCTCGGAATCCCGCAACCGATCTTCCTCTCGTGCTACTTGTAACCCCGGAATACTCCATCCCCCAATTGAAACATGAAGAGATCGCCAACGACTCAGAACATGAAGATGACCCTCCGAACTCTTTCCTCTATTGCTCAAAACCGAGCGAGATTACGCATGCCAACCCAGAAACAGGCTGGCTGATCATCTCCTACCCTCTCCAAAGATCATTGAATAATCCATTCATTGAACCGAAATTTACCAACTGCCGAAGTATCCCCGCGAACCAACCACCTCGGAACTTTTTATCTACCACAAGGCCTCTGCCCAACGGCCACCTGCAGTGCAGACACTCAACCCTTCATGAACACGTACAACATGCATTAACTCCCTCGGCAACTCACCTTGACCACCAATAACCCTGGTCTCATAGTGCATGTCTCTATCCAGCTCCCTAATCGTTCTTGAACAAATCTCTGATCCTCTCAATAAAATACCTGGTTCTCCCCCACTCAGGGTTCGAACCATCACCAATTGACGCACCAATAATCTATTCCACATACTGTTTCCCTCAGGAACATAACACTTACCCTTGGAAGGTACTACGCAATGCTCGATGGTCTCCCCGATAGAGACCCCGCAACTCCAGATATCTCGAATCTTAGATGAAATCCTTAGAAACTTCTCATGATGATTGTCTCTAATCATACAGAATCTCATACCATCCCATTACTGGACACCCCAACTGTCCAGTAGTAACTCTGACTCTTAATCTGAAAATAATGAACTATCATACCCCTCATCCTCGATTTCTCAACCAACGTTCCATCACGTGCATTGTATTAAGAGCGGAGACTTCATTAACGCACTCGATACTCATCATAGACAATAAGAGCCACCGCCCCAATATCCTCTTCTTGAGCATCCGCCGCTACAGCTAATGCATGACCTATTATGCTCAAATAGGGTGTATCATTGTCCTTAACCATCTCCGTCCCCATTGACAACCTGCACATGCTCTATCATTACCTCTCGACAGACATACTGCCCAAATTTTCTGATGGAAGGTCGCCATCAATGCTAACCCGCAGGGTTTTACCCCCAATCTCAAAAACCAAAATCTCAACATCTCTTATATTTCCCACAGGAACGGAAATAACACCACTCAGGTCACAGAAGGTGACATCTCCACTATTGGCTGATTGCTCAACTCATGCTGCAATCCTCCATAAATGCCATCTCTACTCGTCCTTGAGTCTTGCAACTTCATTTGACATCTCACCAAAAATACCTTGGAATCACCTCGACTTCCCTCACAAGGGCTACTTTTTGGAACTTGTTCCACACGGCCTTCTAACCTCATACTCTATCGCATCTGATCTCGGTCTATCCAATAATGACGTAATAACTGGTAGAACCAGTAACACTAACCACCACGGGTCATGGTACTCGAACCATGTGGTCACCTCTCGATCTGCCATAAACCATGGTACTCGATCCATGTTATCTCCTCTGCTATGGATCATGGTACTCGAACCACGACATCCCCAATCAATCTGTCACTTAGCATGGTACTCGAACAATGAAATCACCAATCAATCTGCCACTTAGAATCTCCAGAATACTCACCTGCACAGCCAAAAAATGGTTATTTATGGTTTTTAATTCGACGTGGGTGGGTGGATTCGGAGGTAATGAGTACACACTTATTTTATGTTGAAGATGCTATTTTCATTGGAAAATGGTGGCAATTGATGCTACCATTTTTTGCACAGCAGGAATATACTTGATGGGCCTCTTATACTAAATGAGGTAATCACGTGGATCAAGAAAGCAAAGAGGAAAGCGTTTTCATTCAAGGTCGATTTTGAAAAGGCATTTGATAGTCTTGGTTGGGAGTACTTAGATTCTGTGTTGCAACAAATGGAGTTTGGGACTAAGTTCAAAAGATGGATTCTAGGGTGCCTATCCTCTACAAGAATTTCAGTGCTCGTTAATGGTTTTGCAACCGCAGAATTTGGCATGGAACGAGGGATTAGACAGGGAGACCCCCTATCTCCATTTCTGTTTATTATTGCAGCAGAGGGACTACACATGGCGATGGAAATGGCAAAAGAAAAGGGGCTATTCCAGGGTGTTAAACTACCGCATGATGGTCCATTTATATCACACCTACAACATGCAGACGATGTTATTTTTATGGGCTCTTGGTCGATTGAGAATGCAAAGAACCTGATAAGAATACTAAGATGCTTCGAACTATCATCAGGGCTCAAGGTGAACATGTTGAAAAGCAAGATATTTGGTTTTGGGGTCCAAAGTTGTGAATTGAATTTGGTGGCTAGAAGTTTCAACTGTTCTAT
Source organism: Lactuca serriola (assembly GCF_051521515.1). Classification (NCBI taxonomy): domain Eukaryota; kingdom Viridiplantae; phylum Streptophyta; class Magnoliopsida; order Asterales; family Asteraceae; genus Lactuca; species Lactuca serriola. The sequence goes on along the minus strand of NC_136412.1, from coordinate 43,942,197 downwards.
TGGTTCACTCCCTTTCATCTATCTTGGACTCCCAGTGGGGGCGTCTATGGCAAGATCTACAAACTGGAATCCAGTTGTAGAAAAATTCCAGGCGAAATTATCAAAGTGGAAGGCAAAAACTTTGTCGTTTGGAGGCCGATTAACGTTGTGCAAATCTGTTTTAAGTAGTATTGGATCTTACTATTTCTCTTTATTCAAAGCTCCAGTTAAAGTCATCAAGCAGCTTGAGAAAATCAAAATGAGATTTTCTGGGGAGGAGATATGGTGTCAAAGAAGAAGGTATGGATTGCATGGGAAAAGACACTTGTAGCTAAAGACAAAGGAGGCTTGGGGATTGGAAGCCTAAAGGCACAAAATATATCCTTAATGGGTAAATGGTGGTGGAGATTCAAGAATTCTGGTAATAGTATGTGGGCCGAAGTGCTCAAATCCATTTTTGGGCCTAATGGTGGTTTACATAGGCCCTCGGTTACAAAGAGAAAGAGCGGGTGCTAGGGATCAATTGCTAACATCCCAAAGATTTGCAAAAAGAAAATGTGCTCTTCCTGGAACATTTCAAACTGGTACCCACTAATGATGGGTCAATTAGATGGGGCTGGATGCTAGACCCTTCTGGTATTTACACGGTTTCCTCACTCAGGAGATACATAGATAGTTCAATACTCCCGCAAAGTGATGGTAAATGGGCTTGGAACCCGTTAGTCCCGGGGAAACTTAATATCTTAGCCTGGCGGATAAGTCATGGGAAACTCCCAACCATGGCTAATTTATTCAAATTCGGTATCAGCCAAACTAGTGCATGCAGATCATGTAACGTTGCCCCAGAAACGGGAGATCATATTATAGTGGGATGTTCGATCTCAAAAGGTGTATGGCAGCAGGTAAGCAAATGGTGGCGGCTATTGGACTGCTCTTTCAACTCCGATGGTAATCTGATGAACTGCAAAGAAAAAATAAAAGGGCATCAGCGGCTATCTATAATTCATGAAGCTATAATGTTGGTGTACCTATGGGTGATATGGAATTATCAAAACCAATTACTTCATGCTCCAAGTATAGGTTCAAAATCTACCTCGGCGTTGGCATTCGAAGTAAAATCGCTGGCTCATTTATGGATAAATGCACGGAATCGGAAAGGGACTTTAAACTGGCTGGAGTGGTGCTGTGACCCAATCCTAGAATGCTACAGTAGGATTAAGTAGTTATGTTCTTAGTTGTTTTGGTTTTTTTCTTTTGTCTTGTTTTCCTTTGTCCTCAACATACTCTGTTATGATTTTGTCTCCTTTAGTCCCCCTGCCTGTTCAAAAAAAAAACCATGTACAGCCAAATGCAAACATATCATAGTTAAGACAAAGGAGAACGTAGAATTAGTGAGATTAACCGGTAGTTTTCTTTAATTTTGACTCATTTCTAGTTTTTTATTTATTCCATTTATGATGGCATATTGCGTGAATTCCATGATTTCCATTTTTCCAAGATTGTTTAGGAGGCTAATTAGTGAGATTAACCATGATTGTTTCATTTTTTTAACAGAAAGTGACCAAAAAAACCAGTAACTGTTTACGAAAAAAAACCAAAACTAACAATCTTTTATGCATACGAGATTTTAACCACTAATCTTTAAAAAATTCCCTATAATCTGAGCTCCTTAATGATAAAGCCATAGACTCATGGCCCCTTTTCTAACAAAAAGACCTTGAAAGCATTACCAGCTAAAGTCATAAATGTGTAACCTACTGTTGATTTCTTATCATTTTCTGTAAACAATTTCCACCTTTTCGTTCTATTTTTTATTTTTTTTTAAATCCATGACTTTATCGTTAATAAGCCCATTATATGTGGACTTTTCTAAGGATTCCTCATACTCAAAAATAGGTTGTTCATACTTCATACTGCATATATGTACTATCAGGTCTACTTTTAGAAAATTAAGTTTATCTTCAATTTATTTTTATTTTTCATCATCAATTTATGAAAAACGGAGATAAAAATACAGATAAAGATATAGATATGTACTCGTGTAATTTACACCCCTACTCAAGAGTACATTATTCTTGGGACTTTCAGAGTATATAAAGAATTCTTTTTATATTATTAAATCTTGCAAGAAACTATAAATCTCTCTAGCAACTAAATGAGGGTATTCTTCATGTGGAAGTAGAGCTCCTTGAACCTCAACAAACTTAGCAACACCTTTAACTTCTCTAAGAGCTTCCATTTCTGCTTTCGACCTCTTTGGTGCACCAGAGGTCGACACAACTAAAACCGGTACTTCACCCTCTAACCCTTCAAACAATTGAACAAACTCTTCACGGGTCTTCACCGGGTCAAGTTGACCCGTTAAGAAAGCAGCCGGGACATAGCGGGCCCCTTTCCGTTTCGTGAGCTCGTATCTGCTTTCGATTATGACAGGTGTCACGTTTGCTGAGTCAGCATACACGTGGGATTTATATTGGGATTGGATGGATTTCTTGTTGCTTACTAGTATATTATACATCATCCAACCTACAGCCGGGGCCCTTAACGTCTCTCTAAGAAGTTCATATCTGTAAAATAGTTGAATGATATCACTTTAACCCTCGAATAAGGACCAAAATTGAAAAAAGATTATTTTGGGGGACGAAATTTGTAGAATTGTAAAAGATATACGTGCCTTGTTTCTGTCTTGGAATCACGACCAAATACAATGGGAAGAGGACCAGACCATGTGGGAGCAACAGCAGCAATGGCGGTTGGTTTGACCAAACCCTTTTTAGCAGCACGGATTGCTATAGTCGCAGCATGTCCTCCTCCAATTATCACTAAATCTTTCCCTGTATTCATTCAGAGTACAAAATTTATGAAAAATAGTTTTTGTAAAAAAGTTATTCTTCAAGATAAATGTAACACCTATTGGACTATTTTGGTGAAGGATGAAGTCAACAAGAAAAGATTCCATGACATCAGCATTGTATTCCAGCTTTGGGCGATCGGAATAACCAAGACCAGGCCAATCAACAATGGTGGCTCGCCAATTAACATTTCCAGATTGTTGAAGGATGTCTTTAGCCACCAATCTCCATTCTTCCACTGTGCTCACATCTGAAATAGTTGGCATCATCAGAATATTTTTGGTTGCTGCGTTACTCTCGTCTCCATGCTCCTCGTAATGTATTTTGATAGAATTATCCTTGAATTTCCATTGCCAGCTGCTAGTCTGAAAAATCAATCTTAAGAACAAATTAGACCCAAACATGATCACTAGACAACAATAGTAATACTACCAAATGTGCAATTTCTGTGACACCAAATGGGAGTTTCACATTCACCATGAACAGCTAGGAATTATATGTACATAACGCAAACGAATCGTACATGCGTTATGCAGGTTTTTTAAAATAAGATCAAATGTAGAAACCTGTTATGCCCTTTTGATAAAGAGTTTATACATTATTTGTGTATCTGAAATTGTTGAGGAACTAGTGAAGAAATCAATATGTATGTGAAATTGGGTTTGATATCAAAGATACTTTCCCAATTTTATGTGCAAAGGGGGATACACGAAGTAAAAGGGAAATGCTCTAGAAACTACAAGCGCCAAGTAAAAGAACATTAACATCTTTGTGATTCACCTACAAAATAGGACATAATTGGTTCAGAGAAGATCAATTTAACACTTGATACAATTCAGATTTTCAAAATTGGTCGTAAATTGTCGTTGTTTACTCGATTTTCCAGAGAAATTGAAACCATTTGATAACTGTAAATTTCAAAATCCAGGCACTACTCACAGAGACAGGAACATCAATGAGAAATTTAATGGCGGGAAGTAGATTACCTACTAACCTTTGATGAGATAGATGATTTATCGGTTGAATAATCCAAAGAGGCTGAAGCTTTAACAGTGAAAGACTTCGAATACAGATTGCGATACCGAGAGAAAACGGCGGGACGAGGGATTTTAGTGGAGAAACCCAAGCTTAATGATGAATAAAAGTGAGGGATGGCAGAGGAAACCATTGACATTTGCAAGATTGTAGAAGAAATTGTTTAAAATTTTGGGGGAAATTTGATACCTAAAAAGTAGTTGATTATTTTTGTTTGATGACCACACGAAACAACACAGACGTGTCCGTATTTGGAATACAAGCAATGAGGGGAACGGTCGATGAAAAAATCATGCATTTTTATGCCAAAGGTAACAATCACGAAAAGGGAATCTTTAGGTGTTAGATCCACAATAAAAAGTTAAACTTGGAACTTTTTTTAGGTTAAAGTTTTTCCAGGTAGATTTAAACATAAATAAACAAAATCTACTAAGACTATCATAAAAAAAAAAATTAAAAAGTATCATATTATAGATATAAAATGAGTTTTTTGGGTTGAAAATTTTTCTTAAAGAGCTCCAAAAAAAATTTTGTTCTATCATGAATGCTTTTAGAACATTTAGAATCCATTATTTTGCAATTTAAAGGTTTTTAATCATTTTTTCTTTTTTGAACTTTCAACATTTAGATGTTAGTATTTAATTAAATAATCAAACATATTCAAAGTGATGATTTTTTCTCGATAATACGACATCAATATCAATATTATATTTTTAAGATAAAAAATTATTTAATAATAATGTCACTTAAACTCATTCAATTGGAACATTTTTTTGTCTTAAAAACATAATAATAATTTTTTATTTTAAAAAATAAAAATTCTTGATTTTGATATGTTCTTAGATAATAAATATGTTAATAAATGAAAAAATGTATGATTATTCAACTCTCAAAATGATCGGTTCCCGCGTTTTTTAATATTTGTGTGGTTCTATATATTGTATTTATTAATAAGTTATATGTTGAATAAATTTTAATCTTTTTTAATATTGTATTTATTAATAAGTTATATGTTGAATAAATTTTAGTGTTTTTTAATAGTTATTTGAATTTTATATGTGTAATAAATGATTTAAACTAAAATATGCATATTTATATTGCTTATAGAAAGACTAGCTTGACAAATGCTTATATAAGACTAGCTTGACAAAGGACATGAGGGTAGATAGAAAAGAGGACATGAGCGTAGATAGAAAACTATGGAAGCTTATAGGGTAGCAAGTAGAGTTGTCTAGTATAGGTCTTGTTTTTTTTCCTTATTAGTTAAGAGTTTAATCTCATTAAACTTAAAATCTTTACGATGAAAAAAATGATTATGATTTAATAGAACCAGGAGTTTAATCTCCAATGAATTCTATACTTTTTCTCCTCACACACACATATATATATATATATATATATATAATATTAAATTATTTTTTATTTTAAGTTTTTATTTAATGTTAATTTTAATTGTAGTTTTTAGTTTATATTTCCATGCTAATTAATTTTTTAAAAAATAACAATAAATAAAAAGAAAATGATAAATGATAATGCATTGGCAATGGTCTTAACGTTCATGGGCTAGTTTCATTTTCTTATACTTGTTTCTTATTTACTTCCGCCATGTGTACTCGACTACTAGTATTTTCTTTCAATTCACTTCTTATATTTTCTTTATCTTCTTTCAATTCACTTCTTATATTTTCTTTCACTACTTGCATATTTATCCATGTTTTACTTGCTGGCATTGCTGCTCCTCATGTGCATAATTTCTTTTTAATTTGTTGGTCTAGCTCTTCTTTAGTCATATGCCACTTTAATTTATATTTTATCTCATACCAATATATATATATATATATATATATATATATATATATATATATATATATTAAACAAAAGATACAAATTAATATAGATAAGGTATGGAATTATTGAACTTACATCGATCCCTGATCAAGATGTGACTACATTGTTCGAAAATGTTCCTTTATATTATATTTTGCAAGAAGCTGTAAAGCTCTCTTGCAACTAAATAAGGGTATTCTTCTTGTGGAAGGAGGGCTCCAGGAACCTCCACAAACTTGCTCACACCTTTGGCTTCTCTAAGAGCTTCCATTTCTGCTTTCGACTTCTTTCTTGCACTAGAGGTGGATACAACCAAGACTGGTACTTTATCCTCTAACCCTTCAAACAGTTCAAGAAACTCTTCACGGGTCTTCACAGGGTCAAATAGACCCGTCAAGAAAGAAGCTGGAGCATAACGAGCACCTTTCATTTTTGTCAGCTCATGTCTACTATCGATGATGGCTGACGTGACATTCGCATAATCAGCATAGATATGAGATTTATACTGATGTCGCATGAATTCCTTGTTACTGACTGTTAGTTTGTACATCATCCAACCTACAACTGGGGACCTTAAGGTATCTCTAAGCAATTTGTATCTGTAAATTGTTGAATAATTAATATCAGAAGTTTGAATATATATCATGATATGTTGCAATTGTATAAATATTTCTCTTATTGTGTAAAGAGATATGTACCTTGATTCTGTCTTGGAATCACGGCCAAAATGGATGGGAAGAGGACCAGACCAGGTGGGAGCAACAGCAACAATGGCGGTTGGTTTGACCAAACCCTTTTTAGCAGCACGGATGGCTAGAGTCGCACCATGGCCTCCTCCAATGATCACCAAATCTTCGGCTGCATGCATTCGAGTACACAAAATATGAAAACAAAGCATAGAGTTTTATAAAAGTTTCCTTTAAATCAAAACCATGCATGCAATATATAAACATATATGTAACACCTACTGAGGCTGCTAACTGGAGTATTTTGATCGAGGATGAAGTCAACAAGAAACGACTCCATGACGTCAGCATTATAATCTATTTTTGGCCGCTCAGAATAACCAAGACCAGGCCAATCGACGATGGTAGCTCGCCAGTTAGCATTCCCAGATCGTTGGATGATGTCTTTAGCCACTAATCTCCATTCTTCCACGCTGCTAATATCTGAAATAGCTGGTATCATGAGAATGTTTTTCCTTGGTCCATCACTCTCATTTCCATGCTCCTCATAATAAATTTTGATAGATTTATCCTTAAACTTCCATTGCCAGTTGCTAGTCTGAAAAATAAATCACGAGATTAACATTTGGTAAATAGACATTATTACAACAAATTGAATTGTAGGTGCCATATTATGAAATGACCAGAACCATCGTTGAATACTTAACCATCTATATGAATACGTTTTCATTTGTGAATTTTCTATATGAATAGTTCACATTATATATAAAAACTTTTGATTTGCTATGTTTATTTTGCATAGAAATAGGTAGTTTCAAATAAGTATGATCAAGAATTTCGCTAAAGATACCTTTTTATGCTTAAAAAAAAAGTAAGTTCACAGAGATCACTTCAGTGATTTTACAAAGTGATAATTTCGTGATATTTTTGAAAAAGATGGTCCTTAAGCTAGAGAGATGACACGTTCCATTTATGTCATTTTAGTTATCATATAAACATCTGGTTACGAGAAGTGGTGTGTAGGGATGAGCAGTTTGTCCCAAATCCCGATCTCGTACCGGTACCGTACCGGAACCGGTACCGAACCGTACCGAATTTAAAAATACGGAACGGTACTTGGTACCCCAAATACATGAAATTCGGGAATCGGTACCGCTGGTACCGGTACCATTCCCGGTACCGGTACCGGTAATGTTAATTCGGTTCGGTACTCGAGATTAACTTTTGATCAAATTCGGTATTCGGGAAATCGGGAACGGGACGGATCGGTGTAGAAACCCTATGGTGTAAGACTTTGTTTCTTTCTTTCTTTTTTGTCCTCTACCATCTCTTTAGTGGGCCACTGAATATTATTGCTTGTTGCTAAAAAAAAAAAGTTATAGTCTAAATATCAAATATATGTTGAACATCAATAACATTATAACAAACATTCAAGCGTTTAATACTTTGATTCCCTATCAATAGGAGGAGATAGATTAATTACGTTCTAACCTTTAACGAGACTGTGGATTTATCGGTTGAATAATCCAAAGAAGCAGAAGTTGTGATGGTGAAAGATTTAGTATATCGTGAAAAAGTGGTGTGATGGGGGATTTTAGTGGGGAAATTGAAGCTCAATGTGGAAGAAAAGTGAGACATAGCGAAGGAAACCATTGACATTGCAAGATTGGAGAAGAAAATGTTTAGGTTATGGAGGAAATAAAGCCTAAAAGTAGATGAATATTTTGGTTTTCGTGACCACGATAAATACATTGTTCTTAGGAAACACCTTAATTATTAATTAGTTTGATTTGATGATAATCTTGGGGTGTATGCAAAGCCAACTTGCAAGGTGGGACTCTCAATTAATACATCCAAATGATTATAATATTAGCATTTATCTCAAATTGGACCCTAAAATACATGAAATGATTTGACAGTACTATTATTAAAATTTATATGGATACTACACCGACTTACTAAATGACTATAATAATAACTTTTATGATAATATTACACTAATTTATCAAGTTGCTTTTAAATATTAAAATTTTACTTTTTTGAAATAAGATAAAAAAAAATGATAACGAAACATCAATATTAATGTAATCATACCTACAATATATATATATATATATATATATATATATATATATATATATATATATATATATATATATATATATATATATATGATGGGGGAACTCACTAAGCTTTGTGCTTACGGTTTCAGTTTTTGGTTTCAGGTACCTCTTCGTCTAAGGGGAAGGAGTCGGCGGCGTAGCATGGTATCACACACACACTTTTGATTTTCCGCACGGTGTTTTCTGGGATTATACTCTGATATATTATTTGCTTATGATGTGGGTTGAAACATGATACTTGATTTTATGAGATGACGTGTTGATTCAATATTTTCTAGTGAACGTTTTATGAACAATTTAATTAAAAATGAAATTTTTGGACTTGAATTTTGGGATGTTACAAGTTGGTATCAGAGCCCTGGTTTGAGGAATTCGGACACGCCCTCGAGGGGTGTCTGGACTCAAACTATGGGGCTAAAAGATTTTTACAATAAAATGGTTTTCTAAAGATCTAAACGGAAGGATTTTAAGAAAGACAAGGTGTGTGATGCGTGCGACCGTCCGGGCTCAAGTAAGTTTTCCCCAAGATACCCATACATGTTATGTTATGCTATATGGATTTGATTCAGAATTGCATACTAGAATAGGACTAAGGATCTAGGAAGATGCCTTGTGTGCCTGATATATGATTCTGATAATTGCATGCTAGTTAGGGCTAAGGATCTAGGAGGATGCCTTATATGCCTGTTGTATGAGCTATACGCTAGGACTATTTGGTCAGCAGTAGGATGGCCTGTGCAGGTTACGCCTGATTTAGTTACTCGATGCACGAATGCTGCTTGCTTTGTGCTATGGGGGTTCTGCCTATTTCCAACTAACTAAGGAGCGGATATGTAACAGTACCTGCAAGTTAGTTAGGGGGAAATGGTAGGGGCTCCTAGTGCAGCTGATGGCAGAGGGTAGGTCGGAGAGTGCCCTAGGGGAGCCTAGGATGAGGTCAGTGGAAAGGGTATCGGAAAAAGGGACTTGGTGAGGTCGAAGCAATCGTTGAGGAAAGTACAGGTAGATGTGGAAGGTAGTATGGGCCCGTACTACTGAAAGCAGAGGACCTGTACTCGAATCAAGGAGGGCCTAGATGGAACCAGAGACCTTGGAGAGTGAGTTAGATCTCTCGAGTATATGTATGATCCTGACGTTTATGCGTGTATTTTCAGCATGGTGACCACACATCATGGGACAAGGGGTTCCGGATCAGGATCAGGATCAGGCTCGGGTGCGGGATCCGAGCAGGTTGATGACGGGCTACGCGAGTTTATCGCGTCTGAGATTACAAGAGGCATCCTTGAGTCGACCCCTATCATGTTCGGGTCGATCAAGGAGGGGATTGTTGAGCTGATGGAGGATCGGCTCCGATCATTCAGGAGTGACATGGCATCTGGCCAGTCGGGATCTCGCACACTGTCCTTTAAGGACTTCAGGGGCAATGGTGCTCTGGATTTCCATGGGGCAAAGGACCCCATTGCTTCCAGACGATGGATTGCGGACATTGAGTCCGCACAGCTGACCAGCTTCTGCCCCGAGGGGTCGAAGGTGAGATATGCAGCAGGATGCTTGCGAGACAGGGCCAGAGATTGGTGGGAGTCTGTTGGTGACTCATTGGGAGCCTCGGCTATTGAGGCTATGACTTGGTCGGACTTTGTGACCAGATTCAGGGCAAAGTTTGCGCCAGATGTGGAGCTTCAGCGGCTGGCCAGGGAGATTTTGGATATGAGACAGACTACGAAGACTGTGGTGGAGATCACCGCCAAGTACCGGGAGAGGACATTGTTGGTGCTCCAGTATGCGGGTGATGAGGATATGAGGAGGACCCGCTACCATGACATGCTACGAGCAGACATTCGGGAGCATGTTAGTTTTTCAGCTTGCCCTACCTTGGATTCTATGATTTCCAGGGCTAGGGAGAGGGAGATTGATCTGGAGCACGTCTAGAAGAGGAAGGTGGTGGAGGGGCTGACGACCGGGGCTTCGGGGAAGAAGCCCAATGGATCTGATGGTAGGCCGAAAGGCCAGGCAGGATGGGACCGCTGTGGGAAATGCAGTCGGTCACACGAGGGAGCTTGTCGCACTGGGCTGGGTTCGGGCTGCTATAAGTGTGGCAAGGTGGGGCATTTTGGTAGGGATTGTACTGCCCCCACCCCTGCGGTATAGATGACAAACCTGATTTGCTTCCATTGCAATCAGAGGGGCCACAAAAGGACCAATTTCCCGAGATTGACAACAGCGTCAGCTGCAGTGCCAGTGGTGGCGCCAGTCTCAGCGACAGTGCGGGTTACAGATGGCCGGAAGGTCAAGGCAGAGGTTCCAGTGGTGTGGAGCCGAGCATTTCAGCTGACAGCCGAGGAGGCACGCGCTGCACCTGATGTGGTGACGAGTATGATTCTGTCTCTCTGATCTTTTTCTTGTTGTGATTATGTTATTGATATGTGCTCGGTTTAGGATCGTTCCATGTGAACGGCATCCCGGTTCTAGTATTGTTTGACTCGGGTGCTACCCGATCATTTGTGTCTCTTGCGCTTAGCAAGAGATTTTCCGAGTCTTCGGGCATGTTGGATTGCCCTCTAGAGGTAGAGATTGCCGACGGCCGTTCGATGCGGGCATCGACGGTATTTCGAGATTTTGTGCTGAGGTTATTTGAGGAGCACTACTTGGTAGACCTGGTTCCCATACCATTGCGTGGGAACAAGGTGATTATAGGCATGGATTGGCTCAGCCCTAATGGGACAGTGATCGACTGCGCGCAACAGTTGGTGCGGATCAGGACCCCAAGCGGGGGAGAGCTGGTGATCCAGGGCGAGAGGCCACAGCAAGGACCAGCTTTATGTTCAGCAGCGAGAGTTAGACGTTACCTCCAACAGGGTTGCGCAGGTTATGTCGCGTATGTTATGGATACCCGGGAAACTGGTAGGGCAACGGTGGACGATGTACCTGTGGTACGGGGGTTTGCGGACGTATTCCCCAAGGAGTTGCTTGGGATACCTCCGGAACGATAGGTGGAGTTCAGGATCGACCTAGTTCCTGGTGCGGCTCCGATAGCCAAGGCACCGTATCGGTTGGCTCTTCCTGAGATGCAGGAGTTGTCTACACAGCTGCAGGAGCTATTAGACAAGGGTTTCATTAGACCGAGCAGTTCACCCTGGGGAGCCCCGATTCTGTTTGTGAGGAAGAAAGACGGGTCGCATCGGATGTGTATAGATTATCGGGAGCTGAACAAGGTAACGGTGAAGAACCGCTACCCACTCCCGAGGATTGATGACCTCTTTGACCAGCTACAGGGAGCATCTTGGTTCTCCAAGATTGATTTGCGTTCAGAGTATCATCAGATGAGGTTCAGAGAGGAGGATGTGCAAAAGACTGCGTTTCGGACACGTTATGGCCACTATGAGTTTATGGTGATGCCCTTCGGGCTCACCAATGCTCCTGCCGCGTTCATGGACCTCATGAACCGCGTATGTAGACCGATGTTAGACCGGTCTGTGATAGTGTTTATCGACGATATCTTGGTTTACTCCAAGACGTGAGAACAGCATGAGGAGCATCTGCGGGAGGTTCTGGAGACTTTGAGGAGGGAGAACTTGTATGCTAAGTTCTCCAAGTGTGAGTTCTGGTTACGCGAGGTGCAGTTTCTTGGGCACCTTGTCAACCAGAACGGGATTTCGGTAGATCTAGCCAAGGTAGAGGCCGTGATGAGTTGGGAGGTTCCGAGGTCTCCATCTGAGATTCGAAGCTTTCTAGGATTGGCAGGCTACTATCGGAGATTCATTCAGGACTTCGCCATGATAGCAGTTCCGCTCACCTGGCTAACTAAGAAGTCGGTGGTGTATCGCTGGGGGCCTGAGCAGCAGGCCGCATTCGAGGCATTGAGACAGAAATTGTGCGAGGCGACAATTTTAGCCCTGCTAGAGGGCATGGAGGATTTTCTTGTGTACTGCGATGCATCAATCGCAGGTTTGGGTACGGTATTGATGCAGAGGGGGCATGTTATCGCCTATGCGTTGAGGCAGTTGAAGCCTCATGAGGCGAACTACCCGACGCATGATTTGGAGTTGGGGGCTGTTGTTTTCTCCCTCAATATTTGGCATCATTACCTCTATGGGGTTTGTTGTATGATTTACACGGACAACAAAAGTTTGAGGTATCTCATGGACCAGCCAAATCTGAATATGAGACAGCGTCGGTGGCTTGATGTGGTAAAGGATTATGATTGTGAGATCCTTTACCATCCGGGGAAGGCCAATGTCGTAGCCGATGCACTTAGCCGCAAGGCAGCGCCGATCAGGGATATCTGTCTGAGGATGACAGTGGTGACTCCGCTTCTGGAGTGGACCCGGGAGGCTCAGCAGGAGGCTATGAAGGAGGAACATCGGAAGAGTGAGCGGATTGTGGGGCAGGTTTCCTCTTTCGACTATGATAGCCTAGGGTTATTGACTCTTCACCATAGGGTGTGGGTCCCTTATCATGAAGGCGTGCGCCAGGTCCTGATGGAGGAGGCGCACAAATCCCGATTCTCCATTCATCCCGGGGCGACGAAGATGTATAGGGATCTTCGTCTGGACTATTGGTGGCCCTACATGAAGCGGGATGTGGCATGGTACGTGGAGCGGTGCTTGACCTGCAGGAAGGTCAAGGCCGAGCATCAGAGACCTCACGGCAAGATGCAGCCGTTGGATATTCCGTTGTGGAAATGGGAAGACATCACGATGGATTTTATCACCAAGCTTCCCAGGACCGTGCGGGGAGTGGATTCGATCTGGGTCATTTTCGATCGATTGACCAAGAGCGACCACTTTATCCCGATTCAGGAGAGCATCTCGGCCGAGAAATTGGCCGATATCTATATCAAGGAGGTGGTGGTGCGGCACGGAGTGCCAGTTTCGGTGATTTCAGACAGAGACATGCGGTTTACATCCAGGTTTTGGAAGAAGTTTCATGACGAGCTGGGTACTCGTCTGCATTTTAGCACCGCTTTTCACCCGCAGACGGATGGCCAGAGCGAGCGGACCATCCAGACTCTGGAGGATATGCTGCGGGCATGCGTTTTAGATTTTGGAGGTAGTTGGGATACCTACCTCCCGTTGGCGGAGTTCTCATATAATAATAGCTATCATGCGAGTATCGACCGTCCTCCCTTCGAGATGTTGTATGGGAGGAGATGCAGGACCCCGATATGCTGGGGCGAGGTTGGCCAGAGGGTAATGGGGAGCACCAAAGTAGTGCTCAAGATGACAAGAAAGATTCAGCAGGTCTGGAGCAGGCTTCAGACTGCTCAGAGTCGGCAGAAAATTTATGCCAACAAGCACCGATCAGACCTGGAATTCCAGGTCGGGGATATGGTTCTCCTGAAGGTGTCGCCATGGAAGGGCGTCATCCGATTCAGGAAGCGGGGCAAGTTGGGCCCCAGGTACATTGGACCCTTCAGGGTTGTAGCCCGGGTGGGCAAGGTGGCGTACCAGCTGGATCTGCCAGCCGAACTCAGTCAGATCCACAGCACTTTCCATGTCTCTCAGTTGTGGAAGTGCCTAGTGGACGGTGCGGCGGTGGTACCCTTGGAGGACATTCAGGTTGATGGCAGCCTAAATTACATCGAGCGGCCTATAGTGATCCTTGACCGGAAGCCGAAGGATCTGAGGAACAAAAGAGTAGAACTCGTGAAGGTGCAATGGCAGCACCGGAAGGGGTCGGAGTGGACTTAGGAGCCGGTGAGTGAGATGATGGAGCACTACCCCGAGCTGTTTCAGGATCGAGCGGCAGACTTCGAGGACGAAGTCTAAAATAAGTGGGGGAGATTTGTAGCACCTGGTTCTTGATATGTATTCTGTTATTAAATCTTCATTTATTTTTTTCATTTTAGCCTTGGACTCGGCGAGTCGAAGGACTGACTCGCCAAGTAGAAGCGGGATGAGGCGTGGGGTTTAAGCTGCGGACTCGGCGAGTAGCCGCTGTTTGGACAAAAACCCTGATCCATGGGTTTGCACCCTATTTAAACGACCTTATGTAGCCTCCTTTCCCCCTTTATGCTCCCAAACACTTCTCATAGCAAACCCTAGCCGTTTTTGAGGAAATCCAAGGCTTTTTGAGTGATTCTTGTGAGTTTTGACCTCAAAGAAGAAGGAAGAGCATAAGAGGATCAAGAGGAGACTGAAGGATTCGAGTTTGGTTCACCATTTGCAATCTACAGAAGGTATAAAGTCTGAACCTTGCTCATTTATTTGTTAGATCCCTCTTTGGGGTGATTTAGGGCTTTTATAATCCATTTTTGGTGGCCAACCATGTTTGCAAACATGTTTGGGTGTTTGAGCTTCTGGGTCATGTCATTTTTGGAGTCACAAGTCAGATTTGGGATGCTTTTGCACTCAAGGAAGGCCCCATGCAACAAAACAACCATCTTAGATCCTTTTAAGCTCAAAAGTCCCATGCATGCACGTAAAGTTTGTAACTTTACATGCTAGATCGAGTTTAGGGGCCTGGATCTATCTTTTGGTTAAGTGTTGTACATCAGAAATCGAAGTTCTTAGTAAGGGATGTGACCGACTCGGTGAGTCCAAGGGTTTTGGTCCCATATCAGTGAGGATCATAAGGACCAGAGGAAAGTGGAAGGGTTTTAGGGAGTCCCGGGGAGTGGCCCAACGTTTTGGACTAAGCAAATTGTTCTGGAAATTCATGGTACTCGGTGAGTGCATGAACGGACTCGGCGAGTCCAAGGCAATCTTCATAGAACTCAGCGAGTTGTTCATCAACACGACGAGTCAAGGACAGAACGTGTTCATAGGATGAAGATTAACTCGACGAGTTGTTCATACAACTCGGCGAGTCAAGGGAGTACATGAGTATCAGTTGATAATGAACTCGACGAGTTGTTCATACAACTCGGCGAGTCGGATGAGGATTTAGTCGGTGTTCAATTAGAAGGAAAACTCGTCAAATCATCGCCTAACTCGACGAGTAGAGACGGGTATGAGGTCTAATGGAAGGATAAGGACTCGGCGAGTCGGCGAGCCAACTCGGCGAGTCAGGTCAACTAGAAGTTAAATTTGACTTTGATATGGTCAAGGGGTAAAATGGTCATTTTACCCTAAGAGTGGATGTCAGTTCTGTAGGGTTTTGAGCATTCTAACACTTCCTAAGTGTACATGCAACCCTAAATACCTTGGATCTATGTTTTCTCTATTATACATGCAAATAAGAACTTCCAAGGTATTATCCTAATCTAGCATACAAATCAATGAATGTAACAAGATAGAATACATACCTTTTGATGTAGCTTGATGTCTTCAAGCTTCAAGAGCTTAGCCCTAATAGTGTGGAAGCCTCAAGTGGAATCACAATCACCAAAACACTTAGAATAGCTTGAGAGAATTCTACAACTCATGAAATCGGCTAGCCCTTTTACACCACACACTAGTTGCCCATTTTGGTCAAGAATAAGATGCTTATATAGTTAGGGTTACACCATGTAAACCCTAATTGACATGGCCTTTCATTTCCATGATCCATGGGTACAAATACACCATGGAGCATCCATGGACCATCCTATGGGTTTTAGCCCAACTTGATTATCCATGGAGCATTAGCCCACTATACAAGTATGGATGATTTACACAATCAACCCATATATTTAATTAGTCTTCTTTTGATCACTTAATTAATCCTAGATTAATTCTTGATCAATACTAATTAAATAATCTTATTATTCTTATTATTAATATACTAGAACTTATAATATATTAATAACCATAAGTGTCTTATTTCTCTCATTATAGTCTATCCAAGTGCATGATGGTATGCAACCCAAATGGACCATGCCGGATCGGGTCAAGTCTCACCAATTATAGTTATGGACTTAGACATTAATCCAACAGTCTCCCACTTGGATAAGTCTAAAACTATTATTGCGTATGACTTCAGGAACCAACCGGCAATCGTAGCTCTCAAAAGCTTCTGTCGAACTCTGACCTTGTAGATGAACTCTGACCTTTGTCAATGACTTGTCCATTAGATAAGGGATCATATATTCCTCCATTCTAGATATCATATGGACTGAGACATGGATTATAATCATTCTCTCTGTCCATTTGTTGTTTCCCGATTTCCGATTTATGACGACTGACTAATTGAACAAATCAAATCAGTCCTGGCCCGGACGAGCACTTCCATTTGTCATCATCAAATCATCGAGGGGCCTACAGATATCGCTTTTATCCCGAAGGTAAAAGGAACGGATAAACTTCGACTCATATGGCTTGTTCTACTACTTGTTGAATCATACACAAAGGCACGTTTTATAGCACCGAGTTACCAAATGCGTTTTCGTGCAATCAATGTACTATCAACTCATAGTAACAACTCATATCTCTAGGTTTGAAGAATATAAGATATTATCGTCTCATGATCACTCGTGATAAAATCCATGAAGTGATTCTAATGAGTGCGGGTTGAATCCAATACTCAGAACTTATGAGCACTCATGAGTGTTGTAGCCCTTTGTCCAACACCTTAGACCTCTACAAGCCAACCCATGACAGTCTTAATTCATATCTACTTCCAACATATGACCGACTGTGGATGGTTTGAATAACTTAGTTATTCCGGAAGAATAACCTAGTTTATTCGGGAAGTCAAAACATGCAAAGTGAAACACAATAATAATTGAATCCAATATGGTATCAACCCTTTGAACATAAATAAAACACCTTTTATTTATCACCATATGATTACACATTATTCATTGTATACTGTTTCAGCTATCAACTTTATTCTTGAATTTAAAACAATAGTTGTCTCATGCTCCAAGCATGTACACTATGTTTTTCTAAACACTAGTCATGCCACACACCAAGTATGCATACTATGTTTGTCTATGATCTTTAATTTGTGATATAAATCAATTGAACATAACTCCAATGATTCTCTTTTCACACCCCCAAATCCTTACTGCAAATGCAAGAATTCCAAATTCATGCCATTTACTGAAATCTGTTAGATTCTAAACTTATATGCATTGATCCTCTTGTAATGATTACGCACAAAGTCATAAAGACTTGACAACAAACATTACAGAGCATTCCAAAGGAGATCAGTTCCTTGGAAACATCCTTCTACATTAAGTTTCCTTAATCTTACACAGATTGAAAATTCTAACTTTGAAACTTCCATTTTTTGACTATCACTTCTGACCAAGAGTTGCCTCCTTACAGACTATGTCAATATGGTCCTTCCAGAATTATCACTACACTTCCAACTATCCTTGAGCAACCAATCTTTGGTAAACCTTAGATTGTTCTCGACAATTGTTTAATCCTTTTAGTCATATCCAGTTCTAAACCTTTTCCCTTCTTAATGCCCTAGGCATTTGGAAAATTTAGAAAGGATGAATATAGCACATGTAATCGATCCTATATCCGAAGCATATGGGACACGATTCATGATGTCTCACATAAAGACTAAACCAGTCTTTTGCTATAATATTTCCATTTCTATTTGCCAAGTTCTCATAATTCAGATTATGAAAAGGGATGTCGTAATCATAATCGAATTTTAGAACGCAAATAATGGACTCATATACAGAATTTCCTTATGTTGAGCCATTCCAACATGAAATTCATATATATCCTTGACTAAATGATTAAAACCTCACGATCTAAGCTTATAGATTTGAGATGAAGTATAATTTCCTCTCCCTTAATTATAGCAAAACAACTTTTTCCCAATTGAAACCTTTTGTTTTCTATAATTAACATTGCTAACTTGCAATACTTTTCATAATTATCATGCTCCCACTAGCATGATGATTATTAGCATAATACTTATGCTCCCACTAGCTTTGACATGTACTCAGAAAGCTCGACTTCTAGAAATCAATACTTCATTGACTTTCTTACCAAAGTTTAGATTTCTGATACTAGATTGTTCTGATAAAACTTTATCAAAATCATACACCTTCCCTTAGATAGCACACTTGGGTGTCTAGACAATTATGAAGAGGTATGTCGTAATCATAATGGTTAGACCTTTTTGCTACTTCTCACAAGTCCAGGTTAGTGTGCCGGTAAACCACACACGCTCCACTAACGACTTTGATAATGCAAATATCACAATTGCTATCTAGCGAAAATCTACTTAGTGAAAGAGTTTCCTCACCATCATTTTCATGAATCGGAGAGAAACCTTATGACACTTAGATTTACTGGTGTATGTGTTCTTATCCATGTGAATGGTCAAAATCATAGTCACAAGACAAGGATAATGACAAACCCAAACTCATATGGACTGAACTCAATCTTAATTTCTTGCCACCTGGCAGCTCAAGGGCCTACCATTGCTTCCAAGTTGTTGCGCAACAAATTGAGAACTCTAAGAACTCATATGCATAGCCAACTTACTGGAATGGGCACAGAATATGTCGACACGATAGATTGTAAACCTCAAGTCGTGTGCTAGTGAAGAACTTCAGGTTTTATTCTTGATTAGTTCTTGAGACTTTCAAGACCTTTAAGACTCCCACTGTCCTCTTGACCTATAAGACTCCCTTGTCAAACATCCAAGAGATAGTGCGGATTCTAATCAAGACAAACACTTCACAACATTGGCCTTAGTTGGTCTTTGTTTTATCCAAAACATCACAACTTACCAATTTCAAATGTACAAGAGTAGAAAACTTTTACTCTTACATTTGACAAGTGTTTTAAACCTTCTTTAAGACATGTCACTCAAGTTACAATCTTGGAGTATGACTCTAAGACTTGTATTGGAACAAAGTATGACTCATCTTCTTGATTTAACCATTTCAACAATTCAAGATCCCTCTTCTTAGTCATAAGAATGCACTAAGACTTCCTTAGAGAACTAATTTTGATATGGTTTCTTAATCATTAAGATGATCACAAAACTGATACTAAAGTACTCTCCCATCTTTTCAGATTTGAGAAACTTTTACCTTTCTGCCTAATTTGATTCTTCTTATTCGCTCTGTCATACATTGGAACCTTTTTCCAATGTCTCAGAGTTATACTTAAGCATGTAAGTATAATCATATTTACTGAGCTTTAGTAAACTATGACGAATAGTCTTATCAGACTTTTGTGGTGGACTTGACCAGTGCACAAGAATGTGTACTCGATCCCTTAGTCCTTCACTTAACTCACACATCCATGTGAGCAAGTAATTAGTCTTAATTTTCCAAAACTTGAAAGTTCTCATTCATCATGCTATACAACTTGCATGATTCCAAGTTCCGGTCCAATTGAAACTAGGGTGATGAGAATCTTTCCCTATTTGGTAAATCTAGACATTACCATAAATGAAAGAACCAATTTCATATTTCCACTCTTGCTCTTAATGGAATCATATAAGCAACAATTTTTCCTCAAATGCCATTGTAAGGATATTTTAAAATAAATAAAATCAAAAATTTTCCTTTATTTTAAAACTTTGCGGAAAACCTATCCTTACAATCCATATGAAAACTTGTTGTTATCTATTCCTAAGCAATATCTCATAACTCCTAAGAAGTAGCTCAAGAATCCGACCTTCTACACGATAGAAATCCATCTACGCGATCAGATTCAGCATATTCTTTCTTTAAGTTTCTTCACTTTTCTTTGATTCTTAAAACATCACCATGTGACCCAGTCACATCATGTATCAAGAATCTCAGAATAGAAACTTAGCAGAGTTAGATAGTGGACTTTACCTGAAGTAGAGTCAAACTTATTGACTTTAACATCCTTAGGTAAATCTGGCAGCTTCGCAACCAATGCCCCTTCCTTTGGCAATATAAACATATGGACCCTTTGATAATGGTACACGAGACTATCACATACTTAGTTTTTCTCTTTACCATTTGGTCAACCGAGTTGACTATGGCCGATCCCTTTCCATTGGGAAGAGAATGCTTTACTAGATATCCAATGTCATCATTGTCAATGTCCATAAAGTTTTAGGAAGTTGATCTTAGCAAATAGATAAGATCATTAAGGGTCTTGTCATAGTCTGTTTCATAGGTGTCTCAAAGGAACTCACTATGTGACTTAGAAAGTGATTGAACCACCAACTTTCTCAAGAATTTGACACCCAACTCTCCCGCTTGTCAATATGTGACTACATCTCAAAGATGTGATCACACCTAGACCTTGCCTTGCCAATAGGGCTTGAGTGACCTTAAACTTTTCAAGAACTTGTGGGTTAGGGAGAATAAACGGAGGAGGTGAAAGAAGTATGATATCCATGGGACATCATCTTCATTAGGAAAGCTTGTTTCAAGAGATTTGGGGAGATCATAAATGTCTAAACCAGACATCTTTTGGGAGATATTCAGAATAGTTGATTTTAATGTCCTTAATATGACACCCAATATGAAATATTAAGGCTAGGACCCAACAAACTATTTTATAACTTAGAAGAGGTATGCCGTAATCCAAGCTATAAAATATTTGAAGGTAGGTGAATGACGATTCACCAATTTCCACCAAGATAAACGAAATGTATTATTAGGTTTTAATTGGTTTTGAAACTCCTAGATCTTTGAGATTCATTGAACTGTTCAATGGCATGTTTCAATCTCGAGTGTGCCCTTCAGGTTTTGTGACTGGGATGCCGAGGATCACAAAACAAGGTGTGAAGTAACCATGCAAATTACTTGGCACCCTTAAGTGTTTACCCCTTAATAGATGTGACGGTTAACCACACACGCTCCATCGATACTATGATAAACATTAAGTCACCCTTTACCTACCTTGTTAAGTCCAAGTTAGTGTGCTGGTTAACCACACACGCTCCACTAGCGACTTTGACAAAGTGTAAAGTGTAATTTCATGGATTAGCACCTTATTCACATTTTCCTAAGTAACTAAGATTGGGAATTATTAAGAGTTTAGTTACTTAGTATTTATCATTAATACTTTTAATTAAGGGAGAATTATAGTCCTGTCAAACCCGTTCGGCTAACGACCCTCCACCAGTCAAGCAAGCGGTGGGTGAGAGTGGACACCCATTAAGTTGCCATTTTATAGGCAACAACCTTATACCCACCTTATAGACCGACTTCGTGAATGAGGCGTACTAGCGGTAAGACTGACTTTACTCTTATACATATATATATTATTAACTTATAATATTATAAAGTATAAGGGTTGAATTTTAACTCTTTAAAATTCTAAGGGCTAACTTGAAATTAAAGTATTCATACTTGAAAACTTTTCAAATTCCAAAACTTGAGGGCAAGTTTTGAAACTATTCAAAACTAATTAATTCCATAACTTATGTGTTTAAAGTAGTTTTAATCCAAAAACTCTTCAAGTTCCATAACTTGAGGACAAGTTATGGAAGACTTTAAACTAATAAAAGAATTAACTTTTCTTTATTTTATAACTTATGGATTTAATTATGGTTACATATTTTATTACTTAATGAAGTGACTCTTGAACCTCCATAACTTAAGGACAAGACTCTTCATCTTTTGTAACCATTGCCAACTTTTATGAGTTTTATGAAACTTAAATGTGACTTTTCAAATAACTTGAGGACAAGTTACAAAAACACATTTTAGAATCAACTCTTAGATTAATTTGGATTGAAAACAACTATTTCACTTAACTTTTCTATTAATCTAAGCAACTCATAAGAACAAGATAATTCAAATCAAACTTTTTCATGTAATTAGTCTAAACCTTAAACTAATACAAAACATGAATCTATTGACAATTATCTTTGAAAATGGATTAGCATGAACATTACCACATCAAAAACAAGTTTATAAGTTCAAAAACAACTTAGGGTAATGTTCCTAGTCCATTTCTAGCCAAAAACCTCAAAAATATGCTGTCTGGGGCTCCTACTTGGCGAGTAGGATGATTTTACTCATGGACTCGGCGAGTCCAGTGCCCAGAAAGCTAGAAAATCGAGTTTTTCAGCATTTTTCAGCAATTTGCATCATGAATAATAGAAAACAAGCCTAGGCTCTGATACCACTGTACGGTTTTGAGCATTCTAACACTTCCTAAGTGTACATGCAACCCTAAATACCTTGGATCTATGTTTTCTCTATTATACATGCAAATAAGAACTTCCAAGGTATTATCCTAATCTAGCATACAAATCAATGAATGTAACAAGATAGAATACATACCTTTTGATGTAGCTTGATGTCTTCAAGCTTCAAGAGCTTAGCCCCAATAGTGTGGAAGCCTCAAGTGGAATCACAATCACCAAAACACTTAGAATAGCTTGAGAGAATTCTACAACTCATGAAATCGGCTAGCCCTTTTACACCACACACTAGTTGCCCATTTTGGTCAAGAATAAGATGCTTATATAGTTAGGGTTACACCATGTAAACCCTAATTGACATGGCCTTTCATTTCCATGATCCATGGGTACAAATACATCATGGAACATCCATGGACCATCCTATGGGTTTTAGCCCAACTTGATTATCCATGGAGCATTAGCCCACTATACAAGTATGGATGATTTACACAATCAACCCATATATTTAATTAGTCTTCTTTTGATCACTTAATTAATCCAAGATTAATTCTTGATCAATACTAATTAAATAATCTTATTATTCTTATTATTAATATACTAGAACTTATAATATATTAATAACCATAAGTGTCTTATTTCTCTCATTATAGTCTATCCAAGTGCATGATGGTATGCAACCCAAATGGACCATGCCGGGTCGGGTCAAGTCTCACCAATTATAGTTATGGACTTAGACATTAATCCAACAAGTTCCTGACTAAGTGTTTTGTGGAAATTATAGCCGGAGGAATTCCGGAGTAGCAGCGGCAGCGGTCAGAGGATTCCCGTACAGTTCAGCAGCTACGAGGTGAGTTACCTTCCAGTAGGGGTGGGTCTAAGGCCACAATGCTGGCCCACCAATGAGGAGTATTTAGAAGATAATTGTCTTTGTGATAATTTATCTTGGTCTGGTATGCATATTGGTTATGAGTTATATCTGTATGATATGTTACATGATAGGGATAGTTTCCTTGATAGTGGTCCTTAGGACCAAGGGGTAGGTCAGTACCCAGATATTCCTAACTGTGTTCTTATATCTTGCTATTATATGCTAGTGGTAGGGGTGGAATAGTCCCCAGTTACCGGTTGAAAGATACCGATGACGGTTACCGGTTGAAAGATACCGATGACGATTACTGGTTGAAAGATACCGATGGTATTGTATGGTGTGTGGTATGATGGGGGAACTCACTAAGCTTTGTGCTTACGGTTTTAGTTTTTGGTTTCAGGTACCTCTTCGTCTAAGGGGAAGGAGTCGGCGGTGTAGCATGGTATCACACACACACATTTGATTTTCCGCACAGTGTTTTCTGGGATTGTACTCTGATATGTTATTTTGCTTATGATGTGGGTTGAAACATGATACTTGATTTTATGAGATGACGTGTTGATTCAATATTTTCTAGTGAACGTTTTATGAACAATTTAATTAAAAATGAAATTTTTAGACTTGAATTTTGGGTTGTTACACCTTTGAAGATTGCCTGGAACTCGACGAGTTGTTCTTCAAACTCGGCGAGTCATATGAATTGTTACTGAGTTAAGACGGGCTTAAGTGTAGAAGGTCCATCCCTTCGTAGCTGCACGCGGAATTAGCAATTTAACGTGTAGCAATTGTCCCAGAAACCCAAATCCTCAAGATGGATGCTCTGGTGAGGATTTGGAAGCAATTAGGAGATCTGCTCGTGGGACTCGGCGAGTTGTTCTCGGACTCGGCGGGTCGGATCGCGAGTTGGTCTAATCGTCCCAGGTAGTAAGTTAAGGGCGACTCAGTGAGTGGAAGAGGGACTTGATGAGTTAGTGTTGGGATAGTAGGAGAGGGACTCGGCGATTCTGTGCCATGACTCGGCAAGTCCTGTCAACTGGAAGTTGACTTTGACCAAGGAGTTGACCTTGGACCAGGGGTAGGTCAGTCATTTGACCTAAGGGTATTTAGGAGTGACTAATCTATGTTTATGGATTTATAGCTGGAGGATTACCGGTGCAGCAGTCAGTCGTCTAGCAAGCAGACTTTCAACAGCTACTTTTCGAGGTGAGTTACCTTCCAGTAGCGGTGGGTCTACGGCCACAATGTCGGCCCACCAGTAGGAGTTGTATGTTAGATGATTGTCTTTGTGATATTCATCTAGGTTTGCTACTACTTGATATGTTTATGTGCTAGCATGTTATGATGTTATGTGATAGTGGTAGTAGCAGGGGTGAAATGGTCCCCGGTTACCGGTCGATAGGACCGAAGGGGTAGTTTAGTACCCAACCATGCTAGCCAAATTATGATATGTGTGATATGATATTATGTGGTAGTAGTAGGGGTGAAATAGTCCCCGGTATCCAGTCGAAAGGACCGAAGGGGAGGCCAGCACCCATATATGCTTGGCAGTATCCAGTCGAAAGGACCGAAGGGGAGGCCAGCACCCAGATATGCTAGGCAGTGTCCGGTCGAAAGGACCGAAGGGGAGGCCAGCACCCAGATATGCTAGGCAATATCCGGTCGAAAGGACCGAAGGGGTAGGTCGGGCACCCAGATATGCCTGACAGTATTTGTATGTTATGTGATTGTATGGTATGTGGTACGATGGGGGGACTCACTAAGCTTCGTGCTTATAATTTATAGTTTTGTTTTCAGGTAGCTCTTCTTCGAAGGTGAAGGAGTTGGCGCGGTAGCGGCACATCATACACGCACATTGTTTTCCGCACCATGAGTTATTCTGGGATTTGTACTCTGACATTATGGTTGTTTTTATGTTTTGGTTTTCAGAAACGAAATATGTTTATGAAATGATAGGATCAAACGATGTTTATTCACAAATGTTTTCCAAAGTATTGATTTAAAAATGAAATTATTGGACGTGAAAATTGGGTCGTTACAGAAACCCTAAGCGATCTAGAGCGTTTGTGGGGGAGGAGAGTCCATTTTTAATCCTTGTGTGGGTGTTTTTGCAAGAAGAAGGTGACCAAGGCAAGAGGAAGCTGAAGAAGGCACTATTCTGTGGATTTCAGAGCCTAAGAGCTTCAAATTGAGGTATATTTTCGATCCTTCTTCAGTTTTGGGTGTTAATCCTTGAGAGTTAGGGTTTCTAGCCCATTTAGAGTGTGATTGATAGTACAATTGGTCCCTTCTTGTGATGAGGCTGCGGATCTGGATCCAAAGAGGTCCAGAGACCTAAGCCCCTTGATCTTTATGGGGTATCATTGGGTAATATGAGCTTAGGGTGGCATATTGTGGCCATTTCTTCAAATAGAGCCATTGGGTCTTTGCATGGGCATCAAGATCCAAACTTTACGTGTTTATATTGCTTAAGGAGGACAGATCTATGAGTTAGAGGAACGGATCTGACTTCAGGAGGTCATTTGAGCTCAAGCATGGCATGAACTCGCCGAGTACCAAGAGTAGACTCGGCGAGTAGGGTTAGGGTTTACCCATAGTTCACTCAGTGAGTTCTTGCCGAGTTGAGGGAATGACTCAGTGAGTCAGAGGGAATTAGAGGACTAGAGTACAAGGCAGAACTCACCGAGTTCATATTGGGACTCGGCAAGTTGAGTCGGGTTGGCCCCGTGATTCATGTCAGGTGTAACCCGTCGAGCAGGGGAAAGACTCGACGTGTCATGAGAGACTAGAGGGATAGTGGACACGCGTAGACTCGCCGAGTCACCCAAGTGTACTCGGCGAGTCGGGTCAAAGTTTGACCGTGACTTTGTTGACTTTGAGGGTTTGGTCAACAATGGGGTCTTTGTGTCTAGAGAGGGGTAAAATGGTCTTCTACCCTTCTGAGGATGCCAAGAGAGGGTTGAGTCTAGTTTCGATAGTTATATTTATAAGAGTATTTACTTTATGTGATTAGGCGGAGACTAGACCATATTTCTACCGAGTCAGAGATTTACCGAGACATCCGAGGTGAGTCTTCTCACTATACTTACCTAGAGTAGTTACAGAGTTGTGTGCTAGTATACTGCTGAGTTATGTGCTAGTGTATTTGTATGCTACTTATGTGTGCTATTGTGATATGTGATATGCATGATTTAGAGTTATCAGATATAGGACCAGTGGGTCCATAGAGTTAGGGCTAGAGAGCCCAAAAAGAGTTGGGACTGGAGGGTCCCACTGAGACATACTGACCAGAGGGTCAGTAGAGCTATAGCCTTGAGTGGCTAATATGTGTTAGAGTGGTATTTTGGGGAACTCACTAAGCTTCGTGCTTACAGTGTTTTGTGTTATGTGTTTCAGGTACTAGTGAGGAGCGCGGGAAGGCGCCGGCATGATTCGTACACACACCTGGAGTTTTTATGTATTTCGATCTTGGGAAATGTTTTGTGGAGCATAGATATGATACAATGATATTTTATGAATAATTTATGAATGAAAAATGTGTTTTGAAAATGAGAAAAATTGTTTTAATTTTTACAGTGTACGATCAGCCAGCGCCCGAACGGTGATTTCCCAAAATACCCTTGCAATAAGTGTTAAGAGTATATTATGTTATGTATATGATGAGTTATATTATGCATGCTAGAATAGACTAGGTATTCTTATTAGGACTAGAGTGTCCTGATATGTGATTCCTTAGTCTAGAAGTTTTGCTGCTAGGGATGCTTGAGAGTGTTTAGATAGCAACGAGGAGCTTATGAGGGATCTGCTAGTGAGTAGCATATGATTAAAGAGAGTAGAGTACTTGGGATTTGGGACTCTGGGAGGAGGACTCAGGAAGAATGCTGATGCGGTGTGGACGGTAGTATTAGGCCCGTACTACCGAAGGCACCGGGTCAGTGCGCAGCCCAAGTAAGAATCCTTAGGGTACCAGAGATCAAGTAGGATTGGGATATCGAGTGTGTGTACACCCAGCAAGTCTCTGATATCTTGTGTTGTATTTCAGAGATACGTCATGGTGGGGACACGCCACAGGTCAGGGACTAGTGAGGGGGTGTGAGTGACGAGGAGCTCCGCCAGATGATTCACGATGAGGTGGCTGTTGCCATCCGCGCTGAGATTCCAGAGATGTTCGGGTCTATCAAGACCACCCTAATAGAGACATTTGACGAGAGATACGCTGCTCTTTCTGATGTTGTTGTTGCTGCAGCCACTGCAGCTGTAGCTGCGGCTAGACCGCTGGGTGGTGATGCGTTGATGTTCCGGGAATTCAGCAACACAAAACCACCAGAGTTTGATGGGACCCAGGAACCGATTGCAGCGATGAGGTGGATCTCAGACATTGAGGGGTGTTTCTTCAATTGCTTATCTCCTGAGCATTTGAGAGTCCGGTTCGCGTTGAACCAGCTTCGCTTGGGAGCGAAGGACTGGTGGAAGTTTGTGACGGCGCATTATTCGCCTGTTGAGCTTGCCGCAGTGACCTGGGAGAGGTTCACTGCTATGTTCCGAGATGAGTACATTCCCCAGGTGGAGAGGGAGCGTTTGGCCTAGGAGTTTCTGACCCTCAAGCAGGGTACTGAGTCTGTTATAGTGATTACGAGGATGTTCCATGAGCGGGCGATGTTCTGCCCAGAGCACGTGTCCTCCGAGCAGGCACGTATGAGCCGATATCTGAGCATTTTGAGGAGGCATATATAGGAGTTTGTGGCGAACTCGATGTAACGGACATTTGCTGAGCTTCAGGCAAATGCCCCGGAAAAGGGAGATAGAGCTGGAGACCCAGGCTAGGGAGGAGGCTGAGGGGAGGGATCGGCGACTGGCGCAGTCTCAGCCGGCAGCCAAGCGGGCCAAGCCCGCTGATTCGAGATCTGGGAGTCAGAGGAGCCGCACTTGCGGCAAGTGAGGCAAGAGCCACAATGGGGTGTGTAGAGCAGGGTCTTGCTACAAATGTGGCAAGGAGGGGCATATGGCCAAGGATTTCCCCAAGGGGTTTGCAGTATGTTTTCACTGCAACCAGACCGGACACCAGAAGGCAGAGTGTCCACAGCTGCGGGGATCAACACAGGGAGCATCTCAGGAATTTGCCCATGCTGCTATCAGAGCTACTGAGAGCTGGCCAGTGAAGGCCGAGGCACCGAAGGCACGAGGGAGAGCCTTACAGTTGACCGCGGAGGAGGTCCGCGCAGCGCCCGGTGTCGTGGCTGGTATGTATTCTTTTATGTATTTATTTTGATGTTTGAGATATTGTGTTTATATTATGTTATGCGTAGGTACTTTTCTTGTGAGTTATGTACCTGCTTTGGTGTTATTTGACTCGGGTGCGAGTCGGTCTTTAGTATATGTGGCTTTCAGTCAGCACATCAGTATTAGTCGAGAGGCGTTGAGTCGACCTCTGAGAGTTTCCATAGCTGACGAGAGGGCAGTGTATGCCACTGAGGTGATCTGAGGGTGTGTACTCGAGATTTTCGGCGTTGAGTTTCCGATTGATTTAGTTCTTATTACGATGGGAGATGTTTGTGTCATCGTGGGCATGGACTGGCTGAGCAAATTTGGAGCGGTGATCGACTGCGAGAGACAGCTGGTGACCATACGAGACCCTAGTGGGGAAGTTCTTACGGTGTACGGCGAGGGTACACGATCTGGGTCAGCATTTTGTTCGGCCGCTAGAGCGAGACAGAGTCTACAGCAGGGCTGTAGTGGGTTTGTGGCGTATGTGTTGGATACGAGGGTTGATTCAGGGAGGCCGAGGGCAGTTGACGAGGTTCCAATAGTGCGTGAGTTCCCGGACGTTTTCCTGGAGGAGTTGTCGGGCATGCCTCCTGAGAGGCAGGTAGAGTTTCGTATCGATTTGGTTCCGGGGGCGGCACCTATCGCCAAGGCGCCCTATCGTCTTGCACCTCCAGAGATGCAGGAGTTATCCTCGCAGCTTTAGGAGCTGCTAGGGAAGGGGTTTATTCGGCGAGCATTTCGCCGTGGGGAGTGCCTATCCTCTTTGTCAAGAAAAAGGATGGTTCACACCAGATGTGCATTGATTACCGGGAGTTGAACAAGTTAACAATCAAGAACCGCTACCCGTTGCCGAGGATCGACAATTTGTTCGATCAATTGCAGGGAGCATCTTGGTTCTCCAAGATTGACTTGAGGTCTGGATATCATCAGATGAGGGTGCGAGATGAGGATATCCAGAAGACAGCATTCAGGACTCGTTACAGACATTACGAGTTCGTGGTGATGCCTTTTGGGCTCACCAATGCACCGCCGGCGTTCATGGATCTCATGAACAGAGTGTGCAGGCCAATGTTGGACCGCTCGGTGGTCGTGTTCATCGACGATATATTGGTGTATTCGAAATCCAAAAAGCAGCATGAGGAGCATTTGAGGGAGATCCTTGGAGTTTTAAGATCAGAAAGACTTTACGCCAAATTCTCCAAGTGTGATTTCTGGTTACGAGAGGTCCAATTCCTTGGGCACCTCGTTAACCAGAATGGGATATTGGTCGATCCGGCCAAGATTGAGGCAGTGATGAGTTGGGAGGTGCCGAGATCCCCCACCGAGATCAGGAGTTTCTTAGGATTGGCAGGCTATTACCAGAGATTTATCATGGATTTCTCCAAGATCGCTATGCCACTCACCAAGTTGCCCCGGAAGGGTGTTGCTTTTTCATGGGGCCCAAGCAGCAGGCCTCCTTCGAGACACTTCGCCAGAGACTGTGCGAAGCCCCGGTGTTAGCCCTTCCGGAGGGGATGGAGGACTTTGTGGTGTATTGTAACGCGTCGATATAGGGGTTGGGAGCGATGCTTATGCAGAGGGGGCATGTGATGGCATACGCATCGAGGCAGCTGAAGCCTCATGAGATGAGGTATCCCACCCACGATCTGGAGTTGGGGACAGTGGTGTTCGCCTTCAAGATCTGGCATCACTATCTGTATGGGGTTCGGTGTACCATATACACGGACCATAAGAGCCTGAAGTATTTGATGGATCGGCCCAACCTGAACATGTGTCAGAGGAGATGGTTGGATGTGGTGAAGGATTACGATTGTGAAATCCTATACCACCCGGGCAAGGCTAACGTTTTAGCCGACGCCCTGAGTCGTAGGTCGGAGGGCGCCCCGATACGAGATCTTTGTATGAGGCTGATAGTGATGACCCCAGTGTTTGATGCCATTCGAGGGGCCCAGGCTGAGGCCGTGAGACCAGAGAACCGTAAGAGGGAGCAGGTTATCGAGCAGGAATCGGAGTTCGTCACCGATAGCCGAGGGCTTATGACCTTTCAGGTTCGAATTTGGGTGCCGTTTGTGGGCGGAACGCGTACCATCTTGATGGAGGACACGCATAGATCGAAGTTTTCGATCCATGTTAGGGCCACTAAGATGTATTTGGACCTGAAGAAAGAGTATTGGTGGCCCTGTATGAAGAGGGATGTTGCATGGTTCCTTGAGAGGTGTTTGACCTGTCGCAGGGTTAAGGCCGAGCACCAGAGACCGCATGGTAAGTTGCAGCCGTTGGAGGTTCCCAATTGGAAGTGGGAACAGATTACCATGGATTTTATCACCAAATTGCCAAGGACTGCTAGGGGTGTCGATGCAATTTGGGTGATTGTAGACAGGTTGACGAAGAGCGCTCTTTTCCTTGCTATCAGTGAGAGCTCTTCCGCAGAGAGGTTGGCAGAGTTGTACGTGAAATAGGTGGTATCACCGCATGGGGTGCCGATCTCGATTGTCTCAGATCGAGATGTGCGTTTCACTTCCACGTTCTGGAAGAAGTTTCATGAGGAGTTGGGCACGAGGCTACATTTTAGCACCGCATACCACCCTCAGACCGACGGGCAGAGCGAGCGGACGATTCAGACGCTCGAGGACATGCTTCGGGCATGTGTACTGGACTTTGGAGGGAGTTGGGACACATTTTTTCCTTTGGCTGAGTTTCCTATAACAACGGCCATCATTCGAGCATCGGTATGCCACCCTTTGAGCTGTTGTATGGGAGGAGGTGTCGGACTCCCATTTGCTGGGGTGAGGTCGGTCAGCATGTGATGGGTAGTATAGAGATAGTTGTTGGATTAATGTCTAAGTCCATAACTATAATTGGTAAGACTTGACCCGACCCGACATGGTCCATTTGGGTTGCATGGCATTATGCACTTGGATAGACTATAATGAGAGAAATAACACTTAAGGTTGATTAATATATTATAAGTTCTAATATATTAATAGGATTATTTAATTAGTATTGATCAAGAATTAATCTATAATTAATTAAGTGATCAAAAGAAGACTAATTAAATATATGGGTTGATTGTGTAAATCATCCATACTTGTATAGTGGGCTAATGCTCCATGGATAATCAAGTTGGGCTAAAACCCATAGGATGGTCCATGGATGCTCCATGGTGTATTTGAACCCATGGATCCAAGGAAATGGAAGGCCATGACAATTAGGGTTTACCCTAATTGTAACAACTATATAAGATCATATTCTTTGGGAAAAATCGGCCACTATGAATAATAAGAAAAGGCTAGTAGATTTTAGGAGCGTTCAAGTTTCTCTCAAGTTATTCCAAGTGTATTTGGTGTTGTGTGAACCATTTGAGGTGTCACACTTGAGGCACTAGGCACTCAAGCTTCATGAAGACATTCTACATCAAAGAGGTATGTATTCTATCTTGTTATGTTCATTATTTTGTATGCTAGATTAGGATAATACCTTGGATGTTCATAATTGTTGTATAATAGAGAAAACATAGATCCAAGGTATTTAGGGTTGCATGTACACTTAGGAGTGTTAGAATGCTCAAAACCCAACAGTGGTATCAGAGCCTAGGCTTGTTTTCTTGTTATACTTGCAAAAGTAGCTGAAAAATCGAGTTTTGATGTTGTCTGCACAGCAGACTCACCGAGTCCAAGGCAAAATGCATCCAAGTCGCCGAGTTGGTTCATGCACTCGACGAGTTGGACCCCCTGACAGCATATATTCGATTGTTTTGGCTGGAATTGGACTAGGAACATTACCCTAAGATGTTTTTGGACTTATAAACTTGTTTTTGATGTGGTAATGTTCATGCTAATCCAATTTCTAAGATAATTGTCATAATTTCAAGATTTGTATTAGTTTGTATGTTCATGCTAATTTCTTGAAGATTGATGATTTGAATTATCTTGTTCTTAGATTAATAGAAAAGTTGTGTGAAATAGTTGATTTGAATCAATTTTAATCTAAGAGTGGATTCCAAAGTGTGTTTTTGTAACTTGTCCTCAAGTTATATGAAAAGTCACATTTAAGAATCATAAAACTCATAAAAGTTGGCAAAAGTTACAAAATGAAGAGTCTAGTTCCAATTAAATGGTTTTATGACTCCATAACTTGTCCTCAAGTTATGGAGGTTCAAGAGTCTCTTCATTAAATAATAAATAAATAAAAACGTGTAACCTTAATTAGTTCCATAAGTTACAATAAAAAAAGTTATTTTTTTTATTAATTAATTAGTTTAAAGTCTTCCATAACTTGTCCTCAAGTTATGGAACTTGAAGAGTTTTTTTTTAATTAAAACTACTTTAAACTCATAGGTTATGGAATTAATTAGTTTTGAATAGTTTCGAAACTTGCCCTCAAGTTTTGGAATTTGAAAAAGTTTTCTCTTATGAATAATTTAATTCAAAGTTAAGCCCTTAGAATTTTAAAGAGTTAAAATTCAACCCTTATACTTTATAATATTATAAGTTAATGATATTTATATATGTATAAGAGCAAGTCAGCCGTACCGTTAGTAGGCCTCATTCACGAAGTCGGTCTATAAGGGGGGGTATAAGGTTACTGCCTATAAAATGACAGTTTAATGGGTGTCCACTCTCACCCATCGCTTCCTTGACCAGTGGAGGGTCGTTAGCCAAACGGGTAGGACAAGGACTAGAATTCTCCCTTCATTAAAAGTATTAATGATAAATACTAAGTAACTAAACCATTTATAAATACCCAATCTTAGTTACTTAGGAAAATGTGAATAAGGTGCTAATCCATGAAATTACACTTTTCACTTTGTTTAAGTCGGTTAGTGGAGCGTGTGTGGTTAACCGGCACACTAACTCATATTTAACAAGGTAGGAAAAGGGTAACTTAATGTTTATCATAGTATCGATGGAGCGTGTGTGGTTAATCGGCACATCGATTGAGGGGTAAATATTAAGGGTACCAAGTATATTTGCATGGTTATTCACACCTTGTTTTGTGATCCTCGGCATCCCAGTCACAAAACCTGAAGGGCACACTCGAGATTGAAACATGCCATTGAACAGTTCAATGAATCTCAAAAGATCTAGGAGTTTCAAATCCAATTAAAAACCTAATAATTTATTTCGTTTTTCATGGTGGAAATTGGTGAATCGTCATTCACCTACCTTCAAATATTTTATAGCTTGGATTACGGCATCCCTCTTCTAAGTTATAAAATAGTTTGTTGGGTCCTAGCCTTAATATTTCATATTGGGTGTCATATTAAGGACTTTAGATCAACTATCTTGAATATCTCCCAAAAGATGTCTGGTTTAGACATTTATGATCTTCCCAAATCTCTTGAAACAAGCTTTCCTAAATGAAGATGATGTCCCATGGAAATCATACCTCTTTCACCTCCTCCAATTATTCTCCCTAACCCACAAGTTATTGAAAAGTTTAAGGTCATTCAAGCCCTATTGGCAAGTAAAGGTCTATGTGTGGTCACATCTTGGAGATGTAGTCACATATTGACAAGCCGGGAGAGTTGGGTGTCAAAGTCTTGAGAAAGTTGGTGGCTCAATCACTTTCTAAGTCACATAGTGAGTTCCTTTGGGACACCTATGAAATAGACTATGACAAGACCCTTAATGATCTTATCTATTTGCTAAGATCAACTTCCTAAAACTTTATGGACATTGACAATGATGACATTGGATATCCAGTAAAGCTCTCCCTTCCCAATGGAAAGGGATCGGCCATAGTCAACTCGGTTGACCAAATGGTAAAGAGAGAGGCTAAGTCTGAGATAGTTTCATTATCAAGGGTCCATTGCCAAAGGAAGGGGCATTGGTTGCGAAGCTGCCAAATTTACCTGAAAGATCATAAGGTTGGTAAAGTCAATAAGTTTGACTCTACTTCAGGTAAAGTCCACTATCTAACTCTGTTAAGTTTCTATTCTGAGATTCTTGATACATGATGTGACTGGGTCACATGTTGATGTTTTAAGAATCAAAGAAAAGTGAAGAAACTTAAAGAAAGAATATGTTGAATCTGATCGCGTAGATGGATTTCTATCGCATAGTTTGAAGATCGGATTCTTGAGCTACTTCTTAGGAGTTATGATATATTGCTTAGGAATAGATAACAACAAATTTTTCATGCTCTTTTGCATTGTAAGGATAACTTTTCCGCAAAGTTTTTAAAATAAAAGGAAAAATGATGATTTTATTTATTTTAAAATATCCTTACAATGGCATTTGAGGGGAAAAAAATTGTTGCTTATATGATCCCATTAATAGAAAGAGTGGAAATATGAAATTGATTCTTTCATTTGTGGTAGTGTCTAAATTTACCAAATAAGGAAAGATACTCATCACCCAAGTTTCAGTTGGATAGAAACTTGGAATCATGCAAGTTGTATAGCATGATGAATGAGAACTTTTAAGCATTTGAAAATTAAGACTAACTACTTGTTCACATGAATGTGTGAGTCAAGTGAAGGAATAAGGGATCAAGTAAACTTTCTTGTGCACTTATCAAAGTCCACCACAAAATATGGATAAGACTATTCGTCATGATTTACTAAGGTTTAGTAAATATGATTATACTTACAAGCCTAAGTGTAATTCTGAGACATTGGAAAAGGTTCCAATGTATGGCAGAGCGAATAAGAAGAATCAAATTAGGCAGAAGGATAAAAGTTTCTCAAATATGAAAAGATGGGAGAGTACTTTAGTATCATGTCATATGATCATCTTAACGATTAAGAGACCTTATCGCAATTCATCCTCTAAGTACATTCTGATAGCTAAGAAGAGGAGCTATGAATTGTTGAAGTGGTTAAATCAAGAAGATGAGTCATATTTCATTCCAAAACAATTCTTAGAGTCATACTCCAAGATTATAACTTGAGTGACATGTCTTAAAGAAAGGTTTCAAACACTTTTCAAATGTAAGAGTAAAAGTATCCTACTCTTGTACATTTGAAATTGGTAAGTTGTGATGTTTTGGATAAAACAAAGACCAACTAAGGCTAATTGTGTTAAGTGTCTGTCTTGATTAGAATCCACACTATCTATTAAATATTTTGCAAGATAGTCTTATATGTCAAGAGGACAGTGGGAGTCTTAAAGATCCTGAAAAGAAGTTCAAGATCTAATCAAGAATAAAAACCTGTAGTTTAACACTAACACACGACGTGAAGTTTATAACCTATCGTTTTGACATTTATGTGCCCATTCCAGTTAAGTTGGCTATACATATGAGTTCTACATGTTCTCAATTGTTTGCATAGCTACTTGGAAGCAATGGCAGGCCCTTGAGCTGCCAGGTGGCAAGAAGTAAAGATTGCACAAGTTCAATCCATATGAGTTAGGATTTGTCACTAACCTAGTCTTGTTGATTATGGTTTTGACAAATTCACATGAATAGGAACACTTACACCATAAAATCTAAGTGTCATAAGGTTTATCTTCGATTCATGAAAATGATGGTAATGAAACTCTTTCACTAAGTAGATTTTGAGTAGATAGCAGTTGTGGGAATGACAAAAGGTCTAAACATTATGATTACGGCATCCCTTTTCATAACTGTTTAGACACACCTGTGAGCTATCTAAGGCAAGGTGTATGATTTTGATAAAGTTTTATCAAAGCAATCTAGTATCAGAAATCTGAACTTTGGTAAGAAAGTCAATAAAGTATTGTTTTTTCTAGAAGTTCAGCTGATTTCTGAGTACATGTCAAAGCTAGTGGGAGCATAAGTGTTATGCTAATAATCATCATGTTAGTGGGAGCATGATAATTATGATAAATGTTGCAAGTTAGCAATGTTAATTATAGAAAACAAAAGTTTTTAATTGGGAAAAAGTTGTTTTGCTATAATTAAGGGAGAGGAAATTATACTCCATTTCAATTCTAGAAGCATAGATTGAGATTTTAATCAAATTTATTCAAGAATATATATGAATTTCATGTTGGAATGACTCAACATAAGGAAATTCTATATATGGGTTCATTATTTGCGTTCTAAAATTCGATTATGATTACGGCATCCCTTTTCATAATCTGAATTATGAGAACTTGGCAAATAGAAATGAAAATATTATAGCAAAAGACTGGTTTAGACTTTTAGGAGAGACATCATGAATCGTGTCCCATATGCTTCGGATATAGGATCGACTACATGTGCTATATTCATCCTGTCTAAAATTTTCCAGATGCCTGGGGCATTAAGAATGGAAAAGGTCTAGAATTAGATATGACTAAAAGGATTAAGCAATTGTTCAGGACAATCTAAGGTTTACCAAAGATTGGTTGCTCAGGGACAGTTGGAAGTATAGTGCTAATTGTTGGAAGGACCATATTGACATATTCTGAAAAGAGGCAACTCTTGTTCAGAAGTGATAGTCAAAAGGGGAATATGGAAATGATCCCATAGGTGGAAGTTGTTCAATAAATATGTATAAGATTAGGAAAATTAACGCAAGAAGGATGTTTCCAAGGAGTTGATCTCCTTTTGAATGCTCTGTAATGTTTGTTGTAAAATCTTTGTGACTTTGTGCATAATCATTACAAGAGAATCATTGCATATAAGTTGAGAATCTAACAGATTTAGGTAAAATGGCATGAATTTGGAATTCCTGCATTTGCTATAAGAATTCGGGAGTGTGAAATTAGAATCATTGAAAGTTTGGTCAATTGGTTTATTTCATAAAGTAAGGGTCATAGACAAACATAGTATTCATACTTGGTGTATGGCATGACTAGTGTTTAGAAAACATAGTGTACATGCTTGGAGCATGGGACAACTATTGTTTTAAATTCAAGAATAAAGTTGATAGCTGAAACAGTATACAATGAATAATGTGCAATCATATGGTGATAAATAAAAGGTGTTTTATTTATATTCATAAGTTCTGAGACCATATTAGATTCATTTATTCTTGTGTTTCACTTTGCATGTTTTGACTTCCATAATAACTAGGTTATTCTTCCGGAATGACAAAGTTATTCAAACCATCCACAGTTGGTCATATGTTGGAAGTAGATATGAATCAAGACTGTCATGGGTTGGCTTGTAGAGGTCCAAGTTGGTGGACAAAGTTGTGCTACAACACTCATGAGTGCTCATAAGTTCTGAGTATTGGATTCAACCCACGCTCATTTGAATCACTTCATGGATTTTATCACGAGTGATCATGAGACGATAATATCTTATATTCTTCAAACCTAGAGATATGAGTTGTTACTATGAGTTGATAGTACATTGATTGCACGAAAACGCATTGGTAACTCGATGTTATAAAATGTGCCTTTGTGTATGATTCAACAAGTAGCAGAACAAGCCATATGAGTCGAAGTTTATCTATTCCTTTTACCTTCGGGATAAAAGCGATATATGTGGGCCCCTCGATGATTTAATGATGACACATGTGAGTGCTTGGCCAAGCCAGGACTGATTTGATTTGTTCAATCAGTCAGTCATCATGAATCAGAAATCAGGAAACAACAAATGGATAGAGAGAATGATTGATAATCCATGTCTCAGTCCATACGATATCCAAAATGGAGGAATATATGATCACTTATCTAATGGACAAGTCATTGACAAAGGTCAGAGTTCATCGGCAAGGTCAAAGTTCGACGGAAGCTTTTGAGAGCTACGATTGCCAGTTGGTTCTTGAAGTCATACTTGCAATAATAGTTTTAGACTTATCCAAGTGGGAGACTGTTGGATTAATGTCTAAGTCCATAACTATAATTGGTAAGACTTGACCCGACCCGACATGGTCCATTTGGGTTGCATGGCATCATGCACTTGGATAGACTATAATGAGAGAAATAACACTTAAGGTTGATTAATATATTATAAGTTCTAATATATTAATAGGATTATTTAATTAGTATTGATCAAGAATTAATCTATAATTAATTAAGTGATCAAAAGAAGACTAATTAAATATATGGGTTGATTGTGTAAATCATCCATACTTGTATAGTGGGCTAATGCTCCATGGATAATCAGGTTGGGCTAAAACCCATAGGATGGTCCATGGATGCTCCATGGTGTATTTGAACCCATGGATCCAAGGAAATGGAAGGCCATGACAATTAGGGTTTACCCTAATTGTAACAACTATATAAGATCATATTCTTTGGGAAAAATCGGCCACTATGAATAATAAGAAAAGGCTAGTAGATTTTAGGAGCGTTCAAGTTTCTCTCAAGTTATTCCAAGTGTATTTGGTGTTGTGTGAACCATTTGAGGTGTCACACTTGAGGCACTAGGCACTCAAGCTTCATGAAGACATTCTACATCAAAGAGGTATGTATTTTATCTTGTTATGTTCATTATTTTGTATGCTAGATTAGGATAATACCTTGGATGTTCATAATTGCATGTATAATAGAGAAAACAAATATACAAGGTATTTAGGGTTTCATGTACACTTAGGATTGTTAGAATGCTCAAAACCCAACAATAGTACTTCAGACGACTGAGCAGATTCAGCAGGTCCGGCAGAGGTTACTGACGGCTCAGAGTCATCAGAAGAGCTACGCAGACAGGCGTCGCTCGGAGCTCGAGTTCCAAGTTGGTGACTTCGTACTCCTGAAAGTATCTCCTTGGAAAGGAGTGATCCGATTCAGGAAGAGAGGCAAGTTGGGGCCTCAGTATATTGGTCCTTTCAGGGTGATCGCCAGGGTGGGCAGGGTAGCGTACCGCTTAGAGCTACCTGCGGAGTTGAGTCAGATTCACGATACCTTCCACATGTCTCAACTGAGGAAGTGCATCGCTGATGAGTCGGGAGTGGTTCCATTAGAGGACAATCAGGTGGATGCGAGCTTGAACTATGTTGAGAGGCCGATCGCGATTC
Source organism: Lactuca serriola (assembly GCF_051521515.1). Taxonomy (NCBI): domain Eukaryota; kingdom Viridiplantae; phylum Streptophyta; class Magnoliopsida; order Asterales; family Asteraceae; genus Lactuca; species Lactuca serriola. The sequence goes on along the minus strand of NC_136412.1, from coordinate 43,902,727 downwards.
GTGATAGGAGGATCAAGACTTTGAGAAACAAGGAGGTGCCATTGGTTCAGGTCTAGTGGCAACATCGGAAGGGTTCCGAGATGACCTGGGAGCCGAGTTTGAGATGCGCGAGCAGTATCCAGAGTTATTTGTGGAAAGAGACTTCGAGGGCGAAGTATGATTCTAGTGGGGGAGAATTGTAACATTCGGATTTCCAAGTACATTAATTATTCATTTATTTTTGGAGATTTTAGGAGGGACTCGGCGAGTTGACGCTTAGACTCGCCGAGTAGTGTCACGATTTTCCATCTGGGTTAATGACCGGACTCGACGATTCGACTTGTGGACTCGGCGAGTACACGTTGTTTAATGAAATCCTAATCCTCGGGGTTTGAGGCCTATTTAAAGGGGCTTATAGCCACCAATTGCGGCTACCAGACCCCTGAGTGAAACCCTAAGCGATCTAGAGCGTTTGTGAGGGATGAGAGGCCATTTTTGATCCTTGTGTGGGTGTTTTTGCAAGAAGAAGGTGACCAAGGCAAGAGGAAGCTGAAGAAGGCACTATTCTATGGATTTCAGAGCCTAAGAACTTCATATTGAGGTATATTTTCGATCCTTCTTCAGTTTTGGGTGTTAATCCTTGAGAGTTAGGGTTTCTAGCCCATTTAGAGTGTGATTGTTAGTGCAATTGGTCCCTTCTTGTGTTGAGGCTGGGGATTTGGATCCAAAGAGGTCCAGAGACCTAAGCCCCTTGATCTTTATGGGGTATCATTGGGTAGTATGAGCTTAGGGTGGCATATTGTGGCCATTTCTTCAAATAGAGCCATTGGGTCTTTGCATGGGCATCAAGATCCAAACTTTATGTGTTTATATTGCTTAAGGAGGACAGATTTATGAGTTAGAGGAACGGATCTAACCTCAGGAGGTCATTTGAGCTCAAGCATGGCATGAACTCGCCGAGTACCAAGAGCAGACTCGGCGAGTAGGGTTAGGGCTTCCCCATAGTTCACTCAGTGAGTTCTTGCTGAGTTGAGGGAATGACTCAGTGAGTCAGAGGGAATTAGAGGACTGGTGTGCAAGGAGGAACTCGCCAAGTTCATATTGGGACTCAGCGAGTTGAGTTGGGGTGGCCCCGCGATTCATGTCAGCTGTAACCCGTCGAGCAGGGGAAAGACTCGACCTGTCATGCGAGACTAGAGGGATAGTGGACACGCGTAGACTCGCCGAGTCACCCAAGTGTACTCGGCGAGTCGGGTCAAAGTTTGACCATTGACTTTGTTGACTTTGAGGGTTTGGTCAACAATGGGGTCTTTGTGTCTAGAGAGGGGTTAAATGGTCTTCTACCCTTCTGAGGATGCCAAGAGAGGGTTGAGTCTAGTCTCGAGAGTTATATTTATAAGAGTATTTACTTTATGTGATTAGGCGGAGGCTAGACCATATTTCTACCGAGTCAGAGATTTAGCGAGACATTCGAGGTGAGTCTTCTCACTATACTTACCTAGAGTGGTAACAGAGTTATGTGCTAGTATACTGCTGAGTTATGTGCTAGTGTATTTTTATGCTACTTATGTGTGCTATTGTGATATGTGATATGCATGATTTAGAATTACCAGAGATAGGACCAGTTGGTCCATAGAGTTAGGGCTAGAGAGCCCACACAGAGTTGGGACTGGAGGGTCCCACTGAGACACACTAACTAGAGGGTCAGCAGAGTTGTAGCCTTGAGTGGCTAATATGTGTTAGAGTGGTATTTTGGGGGAACTTACTAAGCTTCGTGCTTACAGTGTTTTGATTTATGTGTTTCAGGTACTAGTGAGGAGCGCGGGAAGGTGCCGGCATGATTCGTACACACACCTGGAGTCTTTATGTATTTCGAACTTGGGAAATGTTTTGTGGAGCAAAGATATGATACAATGAGATTTTATTAATAATTTGTGAATGAAAAATGTGTTTTGAAAATGAGAAAATTTGTTTTAATTTTTACGGTGTTACATTTATAGCTTTCTTTTCTTTGACCCAACAAACTCCCCCTAAAAATGTAGCTGGATTTTCTTGTCAATCTTCATTTGGAGCTTGGCTTCAGCTTTTTGTCTTCTATTTTTTCACAACTTCAAGATGAACAAATGAATCTTCTATGTGAGTGACTTCATCTTGAAAATTTGGGCTTCTTTAAAGTTTGACATTGAACGTACGTTGGGTGTGGAGGCTTCATGTAGGGATTCTTGAAAATTGGCGCTTTCAACTTGAGAATCTTCAGAGAGAATATCAGAGAGAACGAATCTTTTGGATCACTTCAGCAGGTACATATATAGTAGCAAATTGATTGATGAGGCTTCAATGCAATCTGTCACATAATCTTCAAGTATAACTTCACCTTGCTTCTGGGGTTGAGAGATTAAATGTTCAAAGAATAATCTTCATTTCTTGTTCCTTCGAATGTGAATTCTTCAATGATCACGGATGAAGCCTTGGCTAAAAAATTCTCGATACAATCTCCATGAGTCTCATCTACATCTGAATTCACTTTTCAAGACAAAGAAATTTGAGATAAAAACAAAACTAAAAGAAAACTTAACACACAATATTTTTGGATTTTTCATATTTTTTCTGAAAAATGAAATAAAAAATAAAAACAACACTATTTTTGGATTTTTATAATTTTCTAATTTTTTTTCTTTGATTTTTTTTTTAATTTTTAATTCTCCCCCTAAATATGTGCATAGAGGAAAACTATGAACAAATTTAACAAAAACAAAGAATATTTGGGATCAAAGTTGTCAGGCAATTCAATATCGTTTATCAGCACACGCCTGCATGTCTAGATCTGGTCAATCACCGGTATTGTGGTCCATTTAAACACAAAGGATATTGACAAATTCGACAGATTACAAGTGACAAGTCATTGTGATCTTATTCCTAAATGGACGTACCATTTAGCTGACGACGACCAAAAATATTGTTGTCCACTTAAATTAAGCAGCGAGATCTACATACAACCTATTAAATGGTTCAAATTTAGATGTATTAGAACATGTTCCCCGCTTTCCGACATACCCCGGTAATCAAGAACTTCCAAAGAACTCCTTACTTTAGGTGAGTATTCAATCATTAACATAGATAGAGGGTTACAGAGATAGTAGGGTGCATATGTTGTATCCCAAGTCGTATCTTCCGATCACACAGAAGGGGCAGCATATGGCTAACAGACATAAATAATTGCATAAATAAGGAGATGCATAGAGATAGAATTGCATATGTTGCATTCCAGGTCGGATATGTTCTAATCACACAAAGGAGGCAACATATGACTAACAGATAGAAAGCAAGAAAATAATTTCCTATAGACCTACTTTATCAGAACCCCCCAGTTGTCCTATCAGTATCGGAATTAAGGACATAAGTCCATACATCGCTGAAATGTTGAACCACACTTCTAGATACATATGACTTTTAGTGTATCCTGCATGTTCCCATGTTTATCTCACTACTCAATCTACCCGAGCTTCGTATTGTCACTCCAAATGAAACTATCTAAGTTCATATTCTCAAGTCCTTTCATTTGTCAATAAATGTCTAGTCCTTTTGTATCCTTTGTGTCTACCAGCACATTGAACACAAAGTCTTGACAATTCGGCTTCAGTGCATTACACGAATCATAAATTTCCCTTTAGACTATACTTCATATCACTTCCCAAACAATACCTACAAACAAAAAACTATAAGAAAATAAAAGATTGTCTTCAAAATGAATCAATTTAAGATAAACTCATGAGAATCGAGAAGAAAATTCAAACTGTAAGTCACCGATTGAATTTGCATCCAGAAGGTCTGAGAACAGCACACATATTTCGATCTCTATAACAGATCCAAAAATTCTTCAAATCGTTAAGCACAAACCTCATGTGTGATCCTTTCCTTTCTTCCTTTCCTGCAAAGGACACATATTCTTAAACAAAGTTTTGAATGTTGTACAGTTAAGAGATGTCCCCTATTATGTGCCTGGAACAGCCACTACCAACAAACCGAAGTATGATAATATGCCTCCATAGCTGATCCAACACAGAGCGGGATCAGTTGGTCTTTGGAACCCAGTCCATTTTGAAACTGGGTCGACCTTTGTCATATTTCCAAGGTACTCTCTCATGACATATCATGCTTATCACATATAGAAGATGAAGAAATGTTAGTGTAACACCCATAAAATTCAAACCAATTTAAAAGTTTCTCGAACATTTAAAACCAGTAGTTATTACAAATTTGTTTTCAAAATAGTCTAATATCACAGTTTTCCTAGAAACATAAATAAAACATGAGGAGTTGTACGATCACGCCTTCGCCTTGTCGCGATCCCCTGATGTACCTGAAACAATAAACTGAAACTGTAAGCCCGAAAGCTTAGTGAGTTCCCCCAAAATACCCATACCCACGACAATATACATATAATCAAAAACAACATACTATGGGTCCAGTCAACCATCGGGTTGGAATACCTTAGGCCCTCAACCAACTGGTTGGAATGCCCACATACTATGAGTCCAATCATCCTCGTGATGGAATACTCACGGCCCACAACCAACAGGTTGGAATGTCCAGGTCTATTGGCTTTCACACAAAGCAGATAAGCCTCAACCGCCAAACAAACATGTACACATATAACAGATAATCACGTAATAGTCTATAGACAACGAACTGATCAAACAAACCATACCACAGAATACCATCCTATCTATCAGGATACCAATCTAACATATCATACTAGCATATCACATAATACCATCCTATAACCAGGACACCGACCTAATCAGGTCACTAAGCATAAACATAACCTCATCCTAACTACCAGGATGCAAACCAATAACATATCATGCCATAATTGGATACAATCCATAAAGTTCTGACCTTGGTGCCTTAGAACCTAGTGATATAGTGAGGATGACTCACCTCGCAAGTAGTGCCAAAATATTGTAAATCTATGACTGCTGCCTCACCGGGAATCCCAAACTATTACACAATAAATACTAAGTTAGCATCCAAAATAACCTTCTTGACTAAAAGTCCACACCATTCATTATCTCCATTCTCTTTATTGGGCCAAGTCCCAACTACCCAGTCCTTGACCTGAAAGTCCAAATATAAAGCCCATTATTGGCCCAATTTACTAAATTGGGCCCAACCACCTAATTGGGCCTAACCTCATGATCCACTATCACTACTAGGCCCAAAAGATCTTATTTACAAAGTCCAGCAAAGGCCCAATTCCATTTAGCCCATAACATCCCAAAATCCAAAGTCCATTTGTCAAAGGCCCAATAAAGGACGTAGCGGGGCGTACTCCTCTAGTACGCGGGGGGTACTCGTCCAGTCATTGACCACCATCGGGGTGGTTGACCCTGTACATTGGGCGTACTTGATTTACATTAGGTGTACTCTATAGTTTTCCAAAACCTTATTAAGTGCTTAATGGCTTAAGCACGTAAGCCCAAACTTCAGATCCAGAGACTTAACATGCCTAAGATCCATAAAGTCATGAACTTTATCACTTTGGACATCCATAAAGTTCTTGATGCTTGATCTTAATCCATTAAGACCTTACTTCTCCATGCATGGGACACATTCAGCTAATGGGACCTCATTTTTATCACTTAAGGTCCCTCAAGAGTCTAGAATGACAACCTTTTTCGTCCAAATCACATCATACACCACCTTATGGTTTTTGGGACAAGAAATGATTCTCTAAAAGTAAAATGGTGAGATCTATGCATATATACATAAATTTTGGAACTTTATACCTTCTGGAGCTTCTTGAGAACAAGCTAACTTCAGATGTACAAGCTTGATCTTCTTCTCCAACTATTTGATGTAATACCTTCCTCTTAAAGCACTCAAGAACACACCAAAAAAAATCTTAAACACACAAGGGAAAGGCTAGGGTTTGGGGAGGACGAATGTAATATGTGGAGGCTGAGGTAAGGGAGGTTTTAATGCTCATAATGTTGCCTATATAGGCCCCAAACCCTAAATATTAAGGTTTCACCCTGACATTAGTACGCCCAACTTACACAAGTGTATGCCCAATGTACTAAGGTAGACCCTAGTACGCTTAGCGTACTCTTCTGTACGCGCACCATACTCCCCCTAGCCCAAGTTTGCAAACTTGGCCCTTAAGCTTATCTTGGCTCTTCACTTCCAACCCCAAAGGACTAAAAATGACAAGGTAATCATAGAAGAGGGTTCGGGAATACCTGCCAAATCTTGGGATGTTACAGTTAGAATCATTAGACAATTTGGGAGATTGAACCATTGGTACCCATCTGTAGTTGGGTTTAACCCATTTCTTGTTCGAGCGGATGGGTGCCTTGGCACTTGATTTTGAACTTAAAGCTGATCTTCGAGATGACTTTGATCTAACTGATCTTAGTTTCACTGGAGCATCTTTTGGATTGGACTTCTTGGTCGGCATTCACTTCTTGACTTAGGGATTTTGATTTTTGGCCTTCTGCGCGTTCCAGTCACCATTGTTTGAACGTAGCCTCGAAGGGTTTCTTTTGGAAAATCTCTCTCTTTGTGCATTCTGCCAGCCTTGTGCATAGTAGGTAACGTATGTGCGATTTGGACAATTTCTGGAAATGTGTCCAGGTGTTCCACAGTGAAAACATGTCTTTTTCTTCACGTAGGAATTGTTTCTTTCTGCCCCTGGTGGTGTGCCCTTGCCTTGTCTCTGATTGTTCCCACAAGCACAGTTGCAGCATGCACTTTGTTTCGCTTGTTTTGGTGGCCTGTATTTACCAAAAACATGTTTAGAAGTAACTGGGTTAGAAGCAACGGATTCAAAGTACAAGGAGACATTGGTTTGTTCAATAGTGTCCTCCTTGTTCTCATCTTCTGCTACTATACTTGCACAATAAGTAGAATCATTAAAAACGTTCACCTTAATATTCTCATTAGGCCCAGATTGTTCATTATTAACTGAAGCTTGTTCAGGGAATGAGCCAAACTGAGCATGAATTTCTTCCTCATTAGTCTCCAGGGATGGGTTATATTTGTCATTGGAGGGAGGTGGTACACTGTGATACCCTAGGCCTTTTGTTTGATTATCTTTAAATGTTAATTGTTTTTCTTTCATGGATGCAACTACCTCACTTGACACATCAAATTTCTTAAAGTTGAATTCAGCATCTTTATATTTAGCTTTCAATGCATCAAGTTTGGTAGTCAAGTTAGCAAGTTGTTCCTTAACATAATCATAATCCACACATTTATTATTGTATTCTTCTTGAAGTTTTCTAAAATCCTTGGTTTTGGCATCTAGTTGTGCTTTTAAAGGTTTTCGGGCCTTCCTGAGTGTATATCTTTCATATTTAAGGTGATCATTTTCCCTTTTTAGCAAATTATTTTGTTCACAAAGAAATTTAATCGTAGCTTCACAAGATTGAGAGCATGAAACTTCATTGACTGGGATGTTTGCGGAACTCATTGTTTACCAAAAATTCCCTTTGACTATAAACCTCAAAAGTCAACCTTAAAATTCAAATTTAAAAAGTCAAACCGAAAAGCTAAAAGTGAAATTTGAAAGTTAAACGAGAAATTCAGAGTTTAAAGTCAAAGGTCAAACTTGAAAGTCAAAGTCATTTTTTTGAGGTCAAAAGTCAATTTAGAAAGTCAAAAATTAAAAGTCAAAACCTTATGTTCCTTCCACTGATGTTGATGCTGATGCTGCAAACGAACTTACTTCCGAACTACGTCCCATTACCACCCATCATAACATTTTCCACACCAATCTGGATGAAGAGATCTCCGAAGAAGTCATGCTGGATGATGATGCAAACACTGTTCCGAAAACAGATTTCATGCCTTCTCTTCATTTTCAATCAAAGGCATTCATATCCAAGTCAGCCTGTGACTTTGTATCCTCTTCCTCAGCCACTCCGGATGATGAACTCAACTCCAAACTAAATGAAGACGATGCTGCAACCAAGCCGGGTCCCTCCAATACTTCTTCATGCCAAGTTCCTCTACAACCTTCCGATTCTGATTCGGAATCCTCTGCTGGTGACTACATTGACCCCTTTTCTCTCCTCGAGATCCAGACAAATGTCTCGGACACTATGAAGAAAGTGTCCTCCATCGAAACTTCTATCACTGAGATCAATACGAAGATGGATCACAAAGTCTCTGGACTTGATTCCAAGCTTGATGTCATTCTTCAATCTCTATCTCAACAGTCTGGACCATCTGTTGTTGAACGAGAAACTCAAATGGATCAGTTAATCTCTCCACCGGCTCAAGCACACAATGGAAGAAGTTGACGCCAAGTACGATAATCTGGTTGATCACTATCTCAACACTATTACTTCAATGCTCAAAGTCCATGACGACTTGGTGGCTGCTACCAACGACCTGATTAAGCAGACCCACGATCATTATGAGAAACAAATCCAAAGAATGGAGAAGGAGATCAAGAAAAAGGATGAAATGAACATGATCCTTCAACAAGTCCTCATCAAGCTTCTCCGCTCAACTTGGAACATTGTTGATGTTCCGAATCGGAAGTTTGATGAGATGTTAGCCATCCTAGGGCATCTACTCGATCACCTTGTTGCGCAAGCTCCCACATTCAAAGCCTATGATTCCATCACTATTCAACTCAATACAGGGCTTCAGAAGGTCTTCACCAAATTCAATGATCTCCATAACACTTTGGTACTTTCACCGGTTCCGAAGTCCACCGACGCAAGAAGGCGAGAAGGCCCAAGCAAACCTCGGAAACCTGCCTCGGAATTTACATTCCAAGATGAAGACCTAGATTCGGAAGATGAAGTTCAAATCATCTCCGGAATTCTAAGGATCTTTGAAAAAGAAGGAAGTGAAGAAGAAGATGAATATGTTTCGGATATGGCTCCTAAGGGAGTTCTTGGTCTTCAAGCTCCCAAGTTAACCATTCCGAAGGAAATGACAACAAAACAAAATAAAATATGGTCTGCTACTTCCTGGCCTTCCTCTCTCCCTAATTCTCTCCGGATGGACATTCAAATGGCTAAGGAAAAATCTTTCCTAACCGCTCAAGACTTCCGAGTCACGCCTTCCATGCAGCCTCCCATTCCGAAACCAAAGATTGCTCCAATCGACCAGGGCTCTCCTCTCCGGATCCCTGAAGAAATTCCGGAAGAACCTCTTCCAAATCCTACTTCGGAATTTGTGATTGATGAAAATATGAAGCTTGTCATAACTGCACTTCAGAGAGACAAAGGGAAGAAGCCTATAACTACCAAGCAATAAGCCCTTCATTCCGGACCTCCTCTCAAGCAAAAACTTGGATGGTCACAGGAAGAAATCAACCAGGCATTAGAGGATAGCATTCGGATCCAAGCCCTAAAGGATAATCCTGACCCAATGCGGGGAATCTCTCCTCTTTGACGAGAAGGCGTTCTCAAGGCTGAAGAAAGAATTTCATGCATGTAGTATGACATTTCTCCCAATGACTCCGATCAGCTGGATTTTCCTCTCTCCCCCTTCAGCAAGTTCTACACTAAGTTTCCACCTCTTCACCCATCTGACGATCCGCACGTGATCATCTGGACCGAGCGAGAGAGACTCAAAACCTTCTACTCCAAACACGCTCAACCTCTCAAGGAAGTATGTTCAAGGAAAAGGATTACCAAAGTGGAAGGTTTCGGAAGAAAAATTCTTGTGAAATTTGAGCTCAACTGTCCTCTCTTTCGTTTTCACATCCTCCAGAAAAAGTCGACACCCCGGACTGTTAATGATGTGGAATTTCCCTCCATGAATCCGAATGACATCCTCACCTTAGCTTCCTACTTCAGAGAAAATCAGAAGGACGACATAATTATAGGAGCTTACCATGCCACTCTAAGCTTCCTGAAGGATTACATAGCGGAATTTTGCCGACGTGATTATGAACTTGCACACCTCTACTGTAATGCCCCAATTCTGGTATGTTGTGTAAATGTTATCTTTTTCGAGTTTTCAAGAGGGACTCGACAAGTCAGTAGCCCGGCTCGTTGAGTAGGGACGAGATTCCGAGCACGTGTAAGTAGGCGAATAAACGAGTCCATATTCGGGACTCGGCGAGTCCGCCGGTCTGGAAGAAACCCTAAATCCACGGGTTTTGCACCCTAGTTAAACCATGTTAAGAGCCCAAAACTCGCCTCCTTCACCCTCAGAGTGTCATTTAGCAAACCCTAACCATTCCTTGAGTATTTTGAGCATTTCTTATGTGAATCTTGAAGTTTTGAAGAGAAGAAGAAAGCTAGATCCAAAGGAGAAGAAGGAGATCCAAGATCTTGCATCCACTACAGAGTTTATTGAGGTATTAATCGGATCCCTTCTGTTTATGTGATTGATTCTCCATCAGAAATCCCATTTAGACCATTCTTACCCATTTCTTGGCTTGATTATAGTAGAGAGAGATCTCATTGGGTTGAATAGCCTTCAGATCTAGCCATGTTTTAGTCCCAAAAACTTAGATCTAACACCTTTATGGAGCCATTTTGCATGAAGCCCTAGATCTACTCTTTTAAGTGCCTTTAAACCTTTATGGATGTCTATGTACCCGTAAAGATAGAATCTTTACATGTTAATCAAGCCTTAGGAACCCAGATCTATAAGTTGTATGCATTGGCTTTGAGCAGAATCAACTTATAGTAGTTGCATGCAACCGACTCGGTGAGTCGTTCTTCGGACTCGGCGAGTCGAGTCGCGAGTCCCCGTTTTCCCCTTCATGAGTTATGCCGAGTGGAACCAGTGAGTGATGGGTGGACTCAGTGAGTCGGAGATCAGACTCATTCATGGAGGGACTCGGCGAGTCAGTGCCCTGACTCGGCGAGTCCAAGGCAATCTTCATATCCCAAGAACAGACTCGGCGAGTTGTTCATACAACTCGGCAAGTCACAGTTAGAGTGTTCATATGTTGAAGGAGAACTCGACGAGTTGTTCATACAACTCGACGAGTCGGATGCAGATTAACTGAGTGTTAGTATCGAAGAGGAACTCGTCGAGTCTATGCCAAACTCGACGAGTAGTAGCGAGCAGATATGAGAAATGAGAGTAGGGACTCGGCGAGTTGGCGACCCAATTCGACGAGTCAGGTCAACTGTATGTTGACTTTGACCAAGAGGTTGATTTTGACCAGGGGTGAAATAGCCATTTTACCCTCAGTATAGTTATCAGTATTTGATTGAGTGTACTTATGGAAATTGTAGCCGGGGAGATACCGGAGCAGCAGCAGACAGTTTCCAGAGCAGTTCATTCAGCAGCCAGACTACGAGGTGAGTTTCCTTCCAGCAGGAACGGGTCTATGGCCACAATGTCGGCCCGTTTAGTTAGCAGTTAGTTCCGGACTTCGGTCTGATGCAGTAGTTCAGGGTGTTTGATGTCTTTGTGATTCAAGCATGTCTATGTGTTATGTTTTCCAGACTTCGGTCCGATGCAGTCTACAATATATGTGTTTATGCTAGTTGATATGTGTTTATGCTATGCTATGTTCAGTCAGTTTCGAACTTCAGTCCGATGCAGGGGACAAGGTCCCAGACAGCTCCGGACTTCGGTCCGATGCAGTTAGTTCCGGACTTCGGTCCAATGCAGGGGACAAGGTCCCAGTTAGTTCCGGACTTCGGTCCGATGTAGTTTCCGGACTTCGTTCTGATGCAGAGGGCAAGGCCCTGGTCAGTTCCAGACTCCGGTCCGATGCAGTTTCCGGACTTCGGTCTGATGCAGTGGGCAAGGCCCAGTATGTGCTATATATGTTATTGTATGGTATGTGGTAGTTTGGGGGAGCTCACTAAGCTTCGTGCTTACAGTTTCAGTTTTGCTTTCAGGTACTTCCGCAACTAAAGGAAAGAGCTCGGGATGATGGCATCGCACACACCACAGTTTCAGTTTGTCCTGGGAGTTGATTTAGCTTTTCATAGATATGATTTGATACAGTTTTCTCGTGATACCTTGTTATGGTTTTGAGATATTGACGTATGGGTTTTTAGTTTATGATATTGATATAATGATTTTAGTAATTATTAAACAAAAATTGTTGGGTCGTATTTTAGGTCGTTTCAAGTTGGTATCAGAGCCTTGGTTTGAGGGATTCGGATACACTTCCGGGCATGTCTGAGCTCAAACTAAGGACACGATAAAAGAATTTCAAAAGAAAAAAAATAAAAAAAACATTTTTAAAAATGGATTTTTGAAAAAGAACTTAGAAATAAAAGAATTTTGAAAACAAGAAAAGGGTGTGGTGCATGCGATCAGACGAGCTCAAGTAAGTACTCCCAAATTTCCCATACAAGTTTATATTATGATTATCTATTTCAGTTTCAGTAGAACAACATGCTAGTATAGGACTGAGGATCTAGGAGGATGCCTTATGTGCCTGCTATATGTGTTCCAACTTTATGAGAATTGCATGCTAGTATTGAGTAGACAGCAGTAGGATAGCATGTTTAGGTTATGCCTGATAGCATGAGCTTAGCATTGTATGCTAGTGCAATTTCTCGTTATGAGGATAGAATTTCTTGAGTAGTTTCCTGTGTCCGAATGCTACTTGCTATGTGCTTTGTGGTACTTCGAGTAATGGGAGTTAGCCATTAGGTGAATACGTTACATCACATGTGATCAGGGTTGAATAATCTTAGAGTGTTGGATTTGGCCCTACTGCGCAGCTCTTGTTTGAGTCTAACCGTTGTAGGGACGAGTCTTTTACTCGAAGGACTATCCGAGCCTCGTCATATGTGATGGTATTCAAGTGATGACTAATTGGTATTACAAGGAAGCCTTCAGCGGCTGAGGACAGGTTTTGGTTGAGTCAGAGGTTTCCCTAGGGCAATCCTAGGATGAGAGTAATAGAGATCAGCAGTAGTAGCAGTGGCTTGGTGGAGTCGAGGCGGTCCTTGAGGTAGGTACGGATAGATATGGAAGGTAGTAGGGGCCCATACTATTGGAAGCAGAGGATCCATACTTGAACCAAGGAAGGCTGAGGCAAGACCGGAAAGCCTGCAGTAGTAGTGATCCCTCGAGATATATCAGTGCTCTGGTGTTTATCGTAATGTGTTTTCAGCATGGTGGTTTTACGCCCTAGACCAGCAGTCGGTAGTTCAGGTGCCGGGGAGGGATCAGGATTAGGCTTGGGGGTCGGGCAGTTGGATGAGCAGACTAGGGAGTTTTTCACTTCAGAGGTGACCCGTATCATTCTGGAGCAGACACCATTGATTTTTGGTTCGATCAAGGAGGGCATACTAGAGTTGATGGAGGAGAAGCTAGGCACATTTCGTGCAGAGGTGGCAGCCATGATGGGGTCGCACACACTTACTATCAAGGAGTTCCGGGCATGTGGAGCTCCAGATTATCACGGGGCGCGGGACCCTATAGCGAGAACCAGATAGTTGGCGGATGTGGCCAACGCATTCCGCACTAGCAGGTGTCCCGAGGGGGACAAGGTCAAATTAGTGTCCTGTCTCCTGAAGGACATGGCACGAGATTGGTGGGAGGAGGTTGGACATGTCATTGGAGATGACGCAACTTTGGATGCTATGACCTGGGCTGACTTTACTGCCAGGTTCAAAGCTAAGTTCGCATCGGTTATTGAGGTGCAACAGTTAGCCAGGGAGTTTCAGGATCTCACCCAGACTACAGAGACAGTGGTGGAGATTACCGCCAAGTTCAGGGAGAGGGCGCTTCTCGTTCCTCAGTACGCAACTGATGAGGAAATGAAGAAGGCCCGTTATCATGAGATGCTGCGGAGTGACATCCGCCAGTTTGTGAGCCGGTCCAGCTGTAAAACGTTGGATGATATGATTGCTAGGGCTCGGGAGAGAGAGATTAACCTTGAGAAGGAGAGGAAGAGGAAGCCGGAGGCGGCTTCGGGTACAAGGAGTTCGGGCAAAAGCCCAGAGTTTCAGATCATAGATCCAGGAGTCAGTAGAACCACGGTCGATGTGGCAAGTGTGGGAGATTGCACGATGGGGCGTGCAAGGCAGGGGTGTCGGCTGCTATAAGTACGGTCGGACTGGGCATATGAGCAGAGATTGTACAACTACTACTACCGCCACCGCGGCGACTGATCTGATTTGCTTCCATTGCAATCAGAGGGGACATAAGGAGTCCTAGTGTCCGAGTTTAGCTGCAGCAGGGAAGGTGTCAGCACCTACCCCTGCTACCTTGAGGATCACAGATGGCCGCCAGGGCCGAGCTGAGATGCCAGTGGCGAAGAGTAGGGCTTTTCAGCTGACAACAGAGGAGGCACGAGCGACTCCTGATGTGGTGACGGGTATGTATTTTTCTCTTATCTCTGCATTTATTATTGATTGTTTCTTATGGTTATATGTTTTGTATAGGGTCGTTCTCAGAAAAAAAAATGGCATATCAGCCACGGTATTGTTTGATTCGGGTGCTACCCGATCATTCGTCTCTCTTGCACTTAGCAAGAGGTTTAGCAGATCTCCAGGGGAGCTAGATTTTCCACTTGAGGTAGAGATAGCAGCTGACAGGACCGTTAGGGTTGCGAGAGTACACAGAGGATGTGCCCTTTAGTTGTTCGATGAGCAGTTTCTGGTAGACTTAGTCCCTATTCCCCTGCGAGGGAATAAGGTCATAGTAGGCATGGATTAGCTGAGCCCCAATGGGGCGGTGATAGATTGTGAGCTACAGTTAGTGAGGGTTCGCACTCCCAGTGGGGGAGAGTTAGTGATTCAGGGCGAGTGGCCACAACGCGGACCAGTTTTGTGTTCAGCAGCGAGAGCGATGCGCTATTTCCAGCAAGGTTGCGTCGGTTATATTGCTTATGTTTTAGATGCTCGGGAGAAGGGAAAGGCTACGGTTGACGATGTTCCGGTAGTGCGATACTACTCGGATGTATTTCCAGAGGATTTGCCTGGAATACCTCCCGAGAGACAGGTTGAGTTCAGGATTGACCTGATCCCTGGTGCGGCTCCGATAGCCAAGGCACCGTATCGGTTGGCTCCCCCAGAGATGCACGAGTTGTCTATGCAGCTGCAAGAGCTGATGGACAAGGGTTTTATCAGGCCGAGCATTTCGCCCTGGGGAGCACCGATTTTGTTCGTAAAGAAGAAGGACGGGTCGCATTGTATGTGTATAGACTACCGGGAGTTGAATAAGGTGATGGTGAAGAACCATTACCCACTCCCGAGGATAGATGATTTGTTTGATCAGCTTCAAGGAACATCTTGGTTCTCCAAGATTGATTTGCGCTCCAGGTATCATCAGATGCGGGTTAGGGATGAGGATGTGCAGAAGACTGCTTTCAGGACCCGCTATGGCCATTATGAGTTCGTGGTGATGCCGTTTGGGCTCACCAACGCTTCAGGCGCGTTAATGGACCTCATGAACCGCGTATGCAGGCCGATGCTGGATCGGTCTGTGATAGTATTCATAGATGGAATCTTGGTTTATTCCAAGACGTAGGAGCAGCATGAAGAGCACCTGGGGGAGGTGCTAGAGACCTTGAGGATAGAGAGGCTTTTCGCGAAGTTCTCCAAGTGCGAGTTCTGGTTGCGCGAGGTGCAGTTTCTTGGGCATCTCATCAACCAGAAGGGTATACTAGTAGATCTAGCTAAGATAGAGGCCATGATGCAGTGGGAGATCCCGAAGTCTCCATCAGAGATTCGGAGTTTCCTAGGTTTGGCAGGGTATTACAGGAGATTCATCCAGGATTTCTCCAAGATAGTTGTGTCGCACACCCGACTGACTAAAAAGTCGATAGTTTTTTGCTGGGGGCCTGAGCAGCAGGCAACATTCAAGACCCTCAGATAGAGATTGTGCGAGGAACCGATTCTTACCCTATTAGAGGGAGTAGAGGATTTCTTAATTTACTGTGATGCTTCGATCACAGGTATGGGAGCAGTGTTGATACAGCGAGGCCGTGTGATAGCTTACGCCTCGAGACAGTTGAAGCCTCACGAGGCTAACTATCCTACGCATGATTTAGAGCTGGGGGCAGTAGTATTTGCCCTCAAGATTTGGAGACATTACCTTTATGGGGTTCGTTGTACCATCTACACTGATCACAAGAGCTTGAGATACCTCATGGATCAGCCGAATCTTAACATGAGGCAGCGTTGGTGGTTAGATGTGGTGAAGGATTACGATTGTGAGATCCTTTATCATCCAGGGAAGGTCAACGTGGTGGCCGACACCTTGATCCACAAGGCGACAATAGCCCCGATCAGGGATATATGTCTGAGGATGACAATGATTACTCCATTGTTGGAGTAGATCAGAGAGGCATAGGTCGAGGGCCTCAAGGAGGAGAGGCAGAAGTGTGAGAGGATTGTGGGCCGAGTAGCTTCCTTTGACTATGACAGTCGAGGTTTTTTGACCCTTCATGGGAGAGTTTGGGTACCATACTGGGGCGGTGTGTGGTAGGTATTAATGGAGGAGGCCCATAAGTCTCGATTTTTCCATCCATCTAGGGGCGACGAAGATGTATAGAGATCTTCGACCCTATTATTGGTGGCCCTGCATGAAGCGGGATGTCGCTTGGTATGTGGAGAGGTGCTTGACGTGCAGGAAGGTCAAGGCAGAGCACCAGAGGCCCCACGGCAAGATGCAGCCGTTAGACATTCCAGTGTGGAAATGGGAAGATATCACCATGGATTTCATCACTAAGCTTCCTAGGACCGCACGTGGAGTGGATTCGATTTGGGTTATTGTGGATCGGTTGACGAAGAGTGCTCATTTTATACCGATCCAGGAGAGCATATCGATGGAGAAGCTAGCCAATATTTATGTGCGAGAGGTTGTGGCACAGCATGAAGTGCCTGTTTCGGTGGTGTCAGACCGAGACGTCCATTTTACTTCCAGATTCTGGAAGCGGTTTCACGACGAGATGGGTAATCGTCTCCATTTCAGCACCGCTTTCCACCCTCAGACGGACGGGCAGAGTGAGAGGACGATTCAACTCTTGAGGACATGCTCCGGGCATGTTTCCTAGACTTCGGTGGCAGTTGGGATACATATCTTCCATTAGCGGAATTTTCATATAACAACAGTTACCATGCGAGTATTGATCGTCCTCTTTTCGAGATGCTCTACGGGAGGAAGTGTAGGACCCCAATTTGCTGGGGCGAGGTTGGTCAGCGTGTCATTGGGAGCACCGAAGTGGTGCTCAAGACGACAGAGTTGATCCAGTGGGTTCGTAGTAGACTGCAGACAGCACAGAGTCGGCAGAAGAGGGGCAATTAGGCCCCAGGTTCATCGGTCCTTTTAGGGTTTTGGCTCGGGTGGGTCATGTTGCTTACCGGTTGGATCTTCCGGCAGAGCTTGGCCAGATCCACAACACTTTCCATGTTTCCCAGTTGAGGAAGTGTTTGGTGGACGAGTCAACAATTGTGCCCTTGGAGGATATTTAGGTTGATAGCAGCCTGAATTATATTGAGAGACCGGTTGCGATCTTGGATCCAAAGACGAAGACCTTGAGGAACAAGGTGGTTCAGTTGGTAAAGGTGCAGTGGCAGCACCGGAAAGGGTCTGAGTGGACGTGGGAGGCAGAGGAGGAGATGAGGGAGCACTACCCAGAGTTGTTTCCAGATGCAGTAGCAATAGACTTCGAGGATGAAGTCTGAGACAAGTGGGGGAGAGTTGTAACGCCCTAATTATGGTATGTTGTGTAAATGTTATCTTTTTCAAGTTTCCAAGAGGGACTCAACGAGTCAGTAGCCCGACTCGTCGAGTAGGGACGAGATTTCGAGCATGTGTAAGTAGGCGACTCGATGAGTCCATATTCGGGACTCGGCGAGTCCGCCAGTCTGGAAGAAACCCTAAATCCACAGGTTTTGCACCCTATTTAAACCATGTTAAGAGCCCCAAACTCGCCTCCTTCACCCTCAGAGTGTCATTTAGCAAACCCTAACCATTCCTTGAGTATTTTGAGCATTTCTTGTGTGAATCTTGAAGTTTTGAAGAGAAGAAGAAAGCTAGATCCAAAGGAGAAGAAGGAGATCCAAGATCTTGCATCCACTATAGAGTTTATTAAGGTATTAATCAAATCCCTTCTGTTTCTATGATTGATTCTCCATTAGAAATCCCATTTAGACCATTCTTACCCATTTCTTGGCTTGATTATAGTAGAGAGATCTCATTGGGTTGAATAGCCTTCAGATCTAGCCATGTTTCAGTCCCAAAAACTTAGATCTAACACCTTTATGGAGCCATTTTGCATGAAGCCCTATATCTACTCTTTTAAGTGCCTTTAAAGTTTAAACCTTTATGGATGTCTATATACACGTAAAGATAGAATCTTTACGTGTTAATCAAGCCTTAGGAACCCAGATCTATAAGTTATATGCATTGGTTTTGAGCAAAATCAACTGTATAGTAGTTGCATGCAACCGACTCGGCGAGTCGTTCTTTGGACTCGGCGAGTCGATTCGCGAGTCCCCATTTTTCCCCTTCATGAGTTATGTCGAGTGGAACCTGTGAGTGATGGGTGGACTCAGTGAGCCAGAGATCAAACTCATTCATGGAGGGACTCGGCGAGTCAGTGCCCTGACTCGGCGAGTCCAAGGCAATCTTCATATCCCGAGAATAGACTCGGCGAGTTGTTCATACAACTCGGCAAGTCACAGTTAGAGTGTTCATATGTTGAAGGAGAACTCGACGAGTTGTTCATACAACTCGGCGAGTCGGATGCAGATTAACTGAGTGTTAGTATCGAAGAAGAACTCGTCAAGTCTATGCCAAACTCAACGAGTAGTAGCGAGCAGAAATGAGAAATGAGAGTAGGGACTCGGTGAGTTGGCGGCCCAACTCGACGATTCAGGTCAACTATATGTTGACTTTGACCAAGAGGTTGATTTTGACCAGGGGTGAAATAGTCATTTAACCCTCAGTATAGTTATCAGTATTTGATTGAGTGTACTTATGGAAATTGTAGCCAGGGAGATACCGGAGCAGCAGCAGACAGTTTCTAGAGCAGTTCATTCAGCAGCCAAACTACGAGGTGAGTTTCCTTCCAGCAAGAATGGGTCTACGACCACAATGCCGGCCCGTTTAGTTAGCAGTTAGTTCCGGACTTCGGTCTGATGCAGTAGTTCAGGGTGCTTGATGTCTTTGTGATTCAAGCATGTCTATGTGTTATGTTTTCCGGACTTCGGTCCGATGCATTCTGCAGTATATGTGTTTATGTTAGTTGATATGTGTTTATGCTATGTTATGTTCAGTCAGTTCCGGACTTCGGTCCGATGCAGGGGACAAGGTCCCAGACAGTTCCAGACTTCGGTCCGATGCAGTTAGTTCCGGAATTCGGTCCGATGCAGTTTCCGGACTTCGGTCCGATGCAGAGGGCAAGGCCCTGGTCAGTTCTGGACTCCGGTCCGATGCAGTATCCGGACTTCGGTCCGATGCAGTGTCCGGTCCGATGTAGTGGGCAAGACCCAATATGCGCTTTATATGTTATTGTATGGTATGTGGTAGTTTGGGGGAGCTCACTAAGCTTCGTGCTTACAGTTTCAGTTTTGGTTTTAGGTACTTCCGCAACTAAAGGAAAGAGCTCGGGATGATGGCATCGCACACACCACAGCTTCAGTTTGTCCTGGGAGTTGATTTAGCTTTTCATAGATATGATTTGATATAGTCTTGATATAGTTTTCTCATGATACCTTGTTATGGTTTTGAGATATTGACGTATGGGTTTTTAGTTTATGATATTGATATAATGATTTTAGTAATTATTAAACAAAAATTACTAAATTTTTTGCCAAGATTGACTTTGTTCTTCCGGAAGCTGAAGTCCTTGCTGATGGTCCCATTAAAGAACCGGTTCTAGGGTTTCTCTACACCACAAGGAAAACAAACAAGAAGGACTGTTTCCGATTCCTTGACAAACATCTAGTTCCAACCAAAGCTCTTAAGAAGTTCATATCTCGGGCATCCAAGTCTGATGCTCCGGAATAGGTCAAGGCAAAGTTTGTAAGTCAGTTGGCATGGTACATAGAAGTCTGAGAGTGGTTATTCAGAGCATACACCTTCATCAAGGAAGAAATGAACTAAGCTTGCTGGATTTCTAAGTTTACTTAGGGGGGGATTGTTGGAACCTGAAAGTGAACCTCTAGCAATCCTATCTACTCATTCCGAAGTGTGCATGTTCTAACTGGGGAGTGATCCGGAACACTGTCCGGACCAGGAAAGAAGGCGAAGCGAAGACTGAAGACATTCCGAAATGACTCTCATGTCCGGAATGGATGCTGATCCAGAATAACTTTATTTTGTCTTAGTGCATTTATTGTAATTGTCCTTGTATTGATGTAACGTTTCATAGGACTTAGTCTTTGCTTTATTTGGATAATCAGAATGTCAGAATTATTTCTATTGTCCGATCCTATGTAAACATTCTAGTTAATTCGCTGTAACTCTCACTCCTATTTAAAGGAGAATTCAATACAAGTCAAAAAACGGATCTTTTCACTTAACTTTTGGCTCTTTGAAACTTCTTTCAAGGATTCTTCTTGTTCTTCATTTATTAACTTTACTTTGATCATTTACTCTTATTCTTCATTTAATGACTTGATCATTCGTTGAATATATTATCTAAGACTTGACTGGTATTTTTAGGCTTGACTTGAACATTTATTAGCAAGCAGACATTGATCTTAAACATTCACTAAAGGTTTGAGTTTTCAAACCTTGTCCCTACACATCGATCTTGTTCTCATAGTTTTGTCGATCATAATGAAGAAGATTGAAGAGGATATAAAGTGCTTTTGTGACCTGAATGAAATAGAAAGTAAAATATCCTTATTGCCCATCCGCGCCCTTATTCTAATCTTGAAGTTCCATTTAATTGCAAAAATGTCACCGCCTCCTTGTGGTGTAATCTGATTTAATTCTAGCCTTAAATTATTCAAGATGAGTGGTCAAGATTTGGTCCCCTTGTGTCATAAAATACTATTGTCTCATATGGACCTAACCATATATATATATATATATATATATATATATATATATATATATATATATATAGGAAAAGTGAATATGTGGTTGTTATGTACTGAAGCTTAGGTATAAAACATTTTAAACGAGGTAGTTTTAAACAAAACAAATCCAATTTCATTTTCTCTTAGTTTTGTTATAATAAAATACCATTGAATTAAGTTCAATTATGGAATGAAAAAGATCAATTATATATATTCTTATTGTAAATAATCAATGCGTACAAATAGACAGAACAGATTGAATTTCCCTTAACGAGTTACGAATCTAATATGGTTACGGGCTTCCTGCTCTAAGAGTGGGTTCCTTGCCCCTGTCTCCCATAAAAGAAGAAGAAGCCAAGACCTGGACAAGGAGGGAATAAAGGCAAGCTTTGAAGAGTGGATTTCATTAAAAACAAGGCCTTACCAGCTTGACCTAAGAGGGCGGGCACTTTTCCAACCCGAAAGCTTCTTGCTGAATTTCTCTGTAACTGAATTCTAAAGTTCATCTCTTCATCTTCCCAGCATACCAAAATGAACCGAAATGGAATTGGCTATTGAACAGCCAAACATATTCCGGCCGGCCCGTAGTTTGGCGACCTAAGGGGCGGACACTTTTTGTTATCTAAAGGCGAAGACTCTGAAGTGGGCGAACACTCGGCCCAGCGGGCGAACATGCCGGGCTCCGGCTCTGCGCACCTGCTGACACCTTTCGAAGCACTTTCTAGTGTGCGCTTTAGTTTTCGAATGTCTCGTTCAGCGTCACGAGTCTACAAGCCTTTCTCAGTTAAGTGCTAGCCCTTTGAATCTTCAGTAGGGGCCTTTTTGCAGCCTCAACCATAGAGATCAACCTGCGCCTTTGATGTTAGGCCCCGACGGAAAGTTTTCCGAAACCGAACTGAATGGAAGTTTATAAAGAAAATAAAAAACCAATATTTTTAACGAATATAACTCAAGCGTTTTGTCTTTCAATTGAAAAACTATATCCAATGATTTTATGAGAAGCTTGATTGAGTTATGACATGTCCTTCTTTTATCTTTTATTCTATTAGTTTTTATTTAGAATTTAGCAAGGTTGATTAAATGGTCACGACTTTTAATGCTTTAAGTTCTTAGACAGAATGAAGAAAAAGAACATAAACTTGATCAATTTAATAAGTCACATGATTAATGAAGAATAGTAAAAGAGATATAATGATTAGTTTGGATATAAATGGATCAAAACTACATTGTTTGGAGGGTTCTATATATAAGC
Source organism: Lactuca serriola (assembly GCF_051521515.1). Classification (NCBI taxonomy): domain Eukaryota; kingdom Viridiplantae; phylum Streptophyta; class Magnoliopsida; order Asterales; family Asteraceae; genus Lactuca; species Lactuca serriola. The sequence goes on along the minus strand of NC_136412.1, from coordinate 43,880,560 downwards.
TTAGGTACATGACAACCACATATTCCTTAAGCCATATATATATATATATATATAAGTTCAATGGAGAACCATTATTAATCAATGAACCACAGAACCAATCGAAAACATCGAAATTTAAAGCGATCAACGGCAAGATGAAGGGTTGTGGACTTTTACAATGGACACACATGGACCGGATTATAACAAAACTCAATTCCTTTTTTTTAGTTTATTTTGTTAAGCCATGTCTTTTATAAAAAAAACCAAATATACCATTGTTCGTGATTTTTCATCATCTTTCCATAGAGATCCATATTGATATATAAAAAATGAATTTTTTTTTCAAGAAACCCACTTCATTTTCTTTGTTTGTTGAAAAGTTAAGGTCTATTTTTTTGTAGAAAAAAATTAATAGATATATCAAAATTCATATTTTTTGGTACTATGTAAACAAAGACTCATATTGATGTTTAAAAAAATCGAAATTTCAGATCAAATTCACATTGTGAACCTGTTCAGATTCACATTGTGAACTTGTTCAGATTCACATTGTGGACCTGTTTAGATTCATGGTGTGAATAATAGTAAGTCAGATTCACAATGTGGATAAATTCATTTGTTGAATTTACAAAACTAATTTATGAGTAATTAAAACGTTAAAATATTATAAAACTACATGGAAAATATTTCGATTCATATGTAAATTCCACTAAGTTAATTTGCGAATGATTAAAGAGTTGAAATAGTAAGTCAAATTCACATTGTGAATGTTACAAATTAAATATTTACAATTTAGATTCACAATATGAATCTGAACTGATCGAGTTTTTTTTTTTTTTTTTTTTTTTTTATTTAATCGGTGTTGATGTTTATTAATAAAGTATAAAAAATTAAATTTTTTTTGGTATAATTAGTTTTTTATTTGATAAAAATAAACTTAAATATTGAAAAAAATAACAAAATGAAGTGAGTTTTATTCGAAAAAATAGTTTGTTTTTTATATATCAACATGAATCTCTATGGAAAGATGACGAAAAATCGTGAACAACGGTATATTTTGTTTGTTTGTTTCAATAAAAAATGTGGCCTAAAAAATTTAAAAGAAAAAAGATGTGAGTTTTTTGGTAAGGAGGTGAATTTTTTCGTATAATCCGGTGTGTGCGCGTCCAACGTACAAATGTACGTCTATTTCCTTGATCATTGATCATTATGATTTCCGACGCTCTCGATTGGTTCATTGATTCCTTGTTATTTATGGTTCTATATTGAACCTCACTATATATATATATATATATATATATATATATATATATATATATATATATATATATATATATATATATATATATATATGAAAAGTGAATATTTATTACAGCCCTACCTAAATTTAGATAGTAAACCTTATAAAACTACGTCGTTTTATTATCTAAAGATTACAATTAAAGGATTTATGAATAACACTTTGACGTTGCAGATTCAATATTGAACTAATAATTTTGATAAGGAAGCAAATATATTAATTATCTTTGACCTTTGTGATTGTGGAAAACAGTAATGTTCACTGACGTTAAGTAATAAACGATAATGGAGGAAAGAGAACATGGATGGTTAAATGATAATATAGGAAAGAAACGCACTGAGGAATTGTATATTTACTAAATGAAAAGTGAATATGTTATATTTACTAAGATAAAACTGCATAATTTAGAGGTTTAATACATAAGCATAATTTAGGTTGTTAGTTTATTGTTTTTTCAAAAAGATAATAAACTAAAAAAATGTTTGGGTTCAAAAATGTTTTTCAAACAGTTTTTTGGATAGACAAAATAAAAAAGTTTCAAAAAGCTACAAAATCCTAGTTTTTTTTTATGGCCTTTTAGCTTTTTCTACTTCTTTTTACCTCTAAAACACAAAGTCAAACACTTTTTAAAACTAATTTATTGATTTTTTAGTTTTTCCCACCATAAAAACTAAATCAAAACACTTTTAAAAACTTATTTTTTAAAAATATATAAATCAATAAACACTTTTAAAAAAAAAACACTTTTAAAATAAAAAAGCACTACCAAACACACCTTTAGTTTTAACATAACAAATGATAATAAAATAAAGGTTTAAGCTATGCTTTGCGGCAAGAGTGTTAATTCTATATATGAAATTTTTTATTTTCGACTAAACAAACTAATCCAAAGGTTAAAAGGTTAGTTTCGATTGAAAAAATTAATCCAAAATGTTATTTCTTGCAAAATGTTTGGAGAAATGAAGCATTTCTCTAATTTTACTAGTACATGTGTACTACTTTTGTAAATTTGCTTTACACTGTTACACATGATATAAAAAAAATTTAGAGATATCTGTCAAGAAAATGATACAAGAGTATCGCCAATATCATTCCACCGCATCGTTTGTGTTTTGTTTGTATGCATATTTCTTGATTTTTTTTTGTTTGGTTGGAGACAATGAAGAAAGATATAATTTGATTCTAGCTTTTGATAAGTAGACTTTATGATGGAATCTTCATGGATTATCATTGTCGATATCTCTTTTGCTTCATCACTTATCTCGAAATCTTCCAAAAAAAACAAATGACATTGAATAATATTGAATAGACTCTTCCTGGATTGTCGACTTGTTGTTGTCGACATGGCCTCTACTGCCTATTTTTTGTGCATGTGGTGTTTTACAACATGATTGGCTCCACAACACTGCTACCAAAGAACAACCTGATGAATAAGTGATTAAGCGGGTGGGTGGGCTTGAGGATAAGATCATCACGACGAGAAAGCATGTTAGTGTTCAAGGAAACATGATTGGTGAACTAATTAGACCAAAGAGAAACACGATTTACGTTAAGAAAACCAAAACTTTATCAAGAAGGTTGCATATTCTTTGGTTACCTCATGTGGTTTTTGTAAGCAAAGTGTTTGGGGTGTATTATTCTATGTTGATGTAGGGCTTTTAGCGATACGAGCATAAGACTTGTAAGAAATAACTATAACATGTATTAACCGGTGATGTTTTGTATTGATTAGTTTTATTTTAGTTCATAAATCGTTTTTAAATATTATTAATTGGTGAGGTTTTGTATTTCATAGTTATATTTTAGTTCATGAATCATTTTTAAATATTATATGATGTCTTACGTAAAAATTATAAACACTTATGGGGCGTGTTTGACAAAAGTAACTGTTAACTGGAAGCGGGTAGCGGATAACTGGTAGCTGGTAGCGGGTAGCGTGTAGCAGGTAGTTGGTAGCGGGAAACTGGTAGCAGAAAGCTGTAATTTTTATTTGTTATATTAGTGTTTAACAAAAGTAGCTGAAAACTTTTGAAATATATAAAATTATCATAAAATGACAATTGATTAAAAATAAATAAATATATAAATATATTTTTAAGGGTAATTATGGAAATTGATTTCAAAAGCTCAGTAGCGTTTTGTTAAACGCTACATGAAGTAGCTTTTAGATTTGAAGTGTTTTGTTTAAACTAAAAGTTAAACGCTCGTACTACCAAACAAAGTTTTTTCTTTAAACTATAGCGTTTTGTCAAAAGCTAAAAGCTAGAAGCTCGCAAACGCTACGTGCCAAATACTCCTAAGGTGTTTGGGATTACTTATTTAAACAACTTATCTTAAGCAATTTACTTTTATTTACCTTATTTCAAACATCTCACGAAATTTAGTAATTTGGCTACAAAACTAATTTGTTATTTTTTGACCAAAACAATATATATAAACAATATATATATATATATATATATATATATATATATATATATATATATATATATATATATTAGTTTTATAATTTTATAAAAACAAATGTGTAAAAAAATGAGTTTTTACAACGTTACGTTCATTAAAATGAATAATAAAAAAGGTTAGAAAATATATTTGTAAAAACAATTTCTTTTAAAAAAATACTAATTTTGGTATGAAAAAAATTCAAAGAGGAACATTGATAAAAACAAATATGGAAGAAGATGTAGTGAATAAATATCAAATATTATACAAACTGTAAAAGAAATTCTTTGGCAATATTTGACATTAATGTAAAATTAATTGGTAAAATATGTACACAAAAAAATAGAGATGTATATAGATGGGTTTTGACTTAAAACCAAACCCAAACTGATAGCATCGGTTTGAAATATAATATAGACAAAATTGCAAAAATGGTCCCTGTGGTATGTATTTTTTTGGGTTTTAGTCTAAACTCCGACTTTTTTGGCTTCGTGGTCCTTTTAAGTTAGTTTGGTTGCGGATTTGGTCCATCAGTAAACTGAAATGACTGTAATGCCCTTGGACATTTATTTTCTATTTCAAAATTCATTTTTTTTAAGTTTTAATAATTATTTATTCATTTTAATAATTAAAAAATAAAAGAGCTCTCTATTTATCTCTCTCTCTCTCTCTCTCTCTCCCTCTCTCTCCCTCTCTCCTTTTTCACAAAACAAGAAATTAAAAATCAAATAAGAAGCATTCACCCCTTTTTATCTTTTCGGTCTTCAAGAAAGAATCAAACTAAAACCAAAAAGGTATCTAGAATCATGTCCATCAACAACAAGCATCTGATTTCATTTTTGAAAATAATCGTTCCTAGCATCATAAATTTGATTTCTCACTTCTCAAACACTCGATTCATACAACATAGATTAACTCACACTTCAAAATCATGTCATCGGGATAAACCCACCAGGCAAATCGATTATGCATCAAAAATTAAAACCAAATATCTCAAACTTATAGGGTACACCCAAAACCTGCGACTAAGTATGTGTGTGTGTGAGTGAGTTTGATGTGAAGACAATCAGGCAAAGATTCTGATTATCAAGCTTACTGAACCTTTGATCTTGATCTCGGTCTCCCCTACCCCCTTTCTCTCTCAATTATAGTAAATTAAGAAAATTGAATCGGAGCACCATTCTATCTATATTTTCTTATAGATAGAACTGGGAGAGAAGTGGAAATGGTAGTTTGATTGAGAACCGATCGCCACCATGGTTGATTGATGTTTAAGCATATCCATCCAGATCGCCACCATCTTCATAAAAATACCGAAGAAGACGAACCAGATCTTCAGTTCCATCATCGTCGTTGCCACCACCACCGGAGAAGAAAAAGCCTTAAGCTCATCACCGCTACCAGATCTGCAAACGAGATACTCGGATCTGAAAACGAGGTTCTCAGATCTAAAAGTCATCATCTCCTTGAGCTCGTCTCTGCTAAAAGAGAAGACCTACCAGGCGGCGACGTTAGGGCTTGCTTTAACAGGAGGAGCTCGTCATCTGAGGAGGAGATCGGAGACCCACGCACTAGATCTGATTTTTTCTTCTTGAAGGTGTTCATCTTAAAATCATTCATCAGATTTGATTTTATGTGTGTGGAGAAGAAGGAGACGATGGAGGTTACCAGAAAAATCAATTTACAGAAAAAGGAGGTGAAGGACACGGTGGTAGTGGCGTACAGTAGTTGAAGTGTGTATGTGTTCTTGAGTCTATGTTCATGAATATGAACATGTGTTCTTTAGTTTGTATTTGCACACACACACAAAGAGAGAGAGAGAGAGAGAGAGAGAGAGAGAGATGTGGACCCATTTTTTCACTATTAAAATAATTATTAAAATAAATAAATAACTATTAAATTTTAGAAATGTGAAAGAAAAATGAAAAATAAATACCCCAAGGGTATTAAAGTCCTTTTAGTTTATCGAGAGATCAAATCCGCAATGAAACTAGCTCAAAAGAACTACGAAACCAAAAAAAGTTAGAGTTTGAACTAAAACCCAAAAAATATGCATTACCACATGGATCATTTTTGCAATTCTGGCTATAATATAACAAATGAAATCCAAAAACAAGGAGGGTTTCATTGCTTCTGACTATGTGGGATAGATTCAATCTATCTATTTGGAAAAATAAAACTAGTAGATGTAGATGGTGGGTTTCGAACTTTAATCTCAAAGATAGGGGTGTTAACCACTTGATCAACACGCTATATGTGTTATAATTATGTAGAGCTTATTTATAATATAAACATAAAATATATATTTTAATAAACATTTTATAAAATTGGTTTGGTTCGGTTTCTTTCAACTTTACTATATGTGAAAACCAAATCCAATCTGAAATTTTCGGTTTTTGAAAAATTCAAACCCAAATCTTCGGGTTTTTTTTATGGTTTCTATTTTATCAAATTCCATGTTCGATTTTGCTCACTCTTGCAAAAAAAAAAAAAAAAAAAAAAAAAAAAAAAAAAAAAAATACTAAACATATACAATTGTAAAACACTAAAATTTTATTATCCTTTCAAGGTTAACGATCGTTAGAAAGACGTTAGAAACCAAACAACTTTTGATTACCAGTCATAATAATATTTATTGAACATTTTAAGTAAATCTAATGATCAAATCGTATAAAAAAAAACGACTATGAACAAAAAGTTAATAACGATCTTAAGTTCTTAACTCATTTTCCCTAATAATAAACTAAACAAATCCAAGCCGTTGAGGAGAAAAATAGAGAGCCGTCAGATCTAGGTCACTGGTGAATGATAGGTTTAAATTCTTCCGCTTGCAAACCCTAAAACCCCTTTCGTTCCGCCAGAGAGAATTCGTTCGGCAGTCGAAGATGGTGCAACGTCTCACCTACCGCAAACGCCATAGCTATGCTACCAAATCCAATCAGCACAGGGTCGTGAAAACCCCTGGTACACCATCCATTCAATTTGCAACTCGATCATAGTTTACGCAAATGTATATAGTTTTTGATTTCTTTCGTTAATGGTAATAGGTGGAAAGTTGGTTTACCAGACTACAAAGAAGAGAGCCAGTGGCCCTAAGTGCCCTGTAACTGGCAAGAGAATCCAAGGGGTAATGCATATTCTATCTACATCTTTCTTTGAAATGTTTGAATCATACACCTGCAACTCTCTTCATCCTGTTTCATTTCGAATCCGCACTCAGTAATTGTAGTTTACGATACGCGAATGCTAGTAGTAGATTTAAATCTCTGGTAAACTTGATAACTTCTTCTTCGGCAACGTTTAATGGTGGAATTATTCGAAACTTTATAGAGTATATGAAATTTCCAATCGCAGGGCTGATAGTATTCAGTCCATGATTTACAAACACCATTCAATCTGGCATTTGCATCCAAAATTGCACCTTTCTGATACATTAGGTCGACTGCAAATCTTAATTTTGCTTCTTCAAACTGAATGTTCAGCTTAGTGTTTGAATTGTCTTTCAACAGATTCCTCATTTGAGGCCTACCGAATACAAAAGGTCTAGGCTATCAAGGAACAGGAGAACAGTAAACCGTGCCTATGGCGGTGTGCTATCTGCTGGTGCAGTGCGTGAGAGGTTTGTGCAAAATCATATCTTGAAAAACATATAAAATTTGTGATTTTTTGTTCAAAATTGTTGAATTTTGTTGCAGGATCATTCGAGCTTTCTTAGTTGAAGAGCAGAAGATTGTGAAGAAGGTTTTGAAGATTCAAAAGACCAAAGAAAAGCAAGCTGGAAAGAGCTGAATCAGGTTCGGAAACAAAGATATTTTGAGTAGTAGTGTGCTTTAAAGAAATTTTGATATGACACATTGGTTATAAGATGTGAACAAAGATTCTTGTTGAAGGTATTGAATGAATTTGAATTTGAATTTGAATGAGGTGGTTCTGTTGTTATTACATTGTCATGGTTTTGTTAAGTTGCTGTTTGTTGATTCTTGTGTTCATTGTTTTTTGTAGTTTTGATGAGAAAATCAAAACTAGCAATCATCAGCCTTCCTTTACTTATCATTAACCAAAATATCAACAAGTGAACTTACTGAATATAACATATTCCATCCTGCAAATGTGAGAAACATTGTGGTTGGAACTAGAAATGCATTGTAAATTTGTAATGTTCAAAAGAAATCAGTTACAAATATGTTTAAAATGAATGTGAAATTATGAACTTTGTATGTTTGTAGAAGTTCAAGTGCGAAGTTCCAATTGTGAAATCAGTTTGCAAATCATATTGATGCTGGAATTATGAACTATGTATGCTGAAGTCTTGGAATTGTATGCTAAAATCTAATTTTTTTCAACTTATATGCTGAAATCAACTACTTTAGTAAGATATTTTTATTAAATAACTATATTTATCCAACACAAGATAGAACATAAGTGTAATAATTATCAAACATTATGTTTTTAGTTTAGAACGGTTTCGTTCATGAGTATTTGATTCGGTCAAACCTCTAACTTAATCAATCAACTATCAAACAATCTTTTAGATTAATTAGTTAAATGAATGACTATGTGATAATAATAAAAAGCTAAAAAGAGTTTTAAAATCTCTTTTTTGAAGGTAATTCAAAAGTTGTTTTGTAAAATCATTTTGAATTTGTCAAACATATTTTTAGATTTATTGGTTTTTGAAAAAGTCAAAAAAATCAATGAAATTGTTTCCAGAAACAATCTCAAACACCCCTCTATTGTTGGTCAAAATTAGATTTTGATTTATTCTTATTTCTAACTATATTAGTGTTAATGATTATTATTATTTTTAAATAGTTTGAGAATTTCACAATTAAAAAATAGTTTTAAACCTCTCCAATAACAAATAAAGTTGTTGAACTTGTTATTAACACATAACGATGACAAATAATGGTGTTTTAACATTTTAATTTACAAGTAATGATGTTTAATATAATCCAAATATATTATTAGTATGTTGGTAAAATAATTAAAAAAGATTATCAAGTAATAAAAGAAATTTACATTATTTATAAAAGTCGACGAATAAAAAAAACTAAATTAATTTGATTAAAGATGAGTCATTTATTTGAACCATATTTATCTCTATTATAAAATAATATAAATATTGATATGAATTTGCCAAGCATTATACACCAAAAGAAAAAAAAAAAAAAAAATATCCACAGCATTTGACGAAGTATTGGACATGAGGTTTGGCTTGATTAGGAACCAAAACAGATCATATGATAGAAAACTTTCATGACATGTTAGAAGTTTAAAAGAAAATAACAATAATTTACTTAGTAATTCCCTACATTTATCAAAGAGTTTCTAACTCAACGATATTACACACACTAAATGTGTGAGACCCGTATATTATATGGATTGATTTACGAAAAGATTAAATATTAAAATGTAAACATAAAATATTTTTTTAATGTATAATTTTAAAATAAGAAAGGAAGAAATATATTTATTACAATTTAATATTATATATATATATATATATATATATATATATATATATATATATATATATATATATATATATATATATATATATATATATATATGATATTTAATACTTTACATATATAAATATATGAATTTAATTTTAAACATTAAAACAAACTAAAAATTAACAAGTAGATAATATTTATTTAAAAAAAAAATCACAAAATGAAAAGTATCAAAACTCATGAGAGATTAACATGTGGCAAAAAAAAAATTTATTTATTAAAGAGGATATTTAATAATGATTAGCAAGTTAAATGAGAATGAGTTTGAAATAACTGACACTACTAATAAAAATAAATTTAGAAGATATATTAGAGTGTTGCATCAAGTATTTATGTGTGTCATCCTTGATCCTTTTGAACCCAACAATAAACGTTGTTGTTGTTGAACTTTTAATAAGTTGAGTAGCACATGGCTTAGGCCTAACTTATGGTGACCACACATATTTGACATGTTTTTATTTTAGTTTCACTCTTTATAAAAAAAATAATAATAATAATAAAAATGTTATGTCAAGAATGGGATTCGAACCCATGCCCTTTCGGACCAGTACCTGAAACTGGCGCCTTAGACCAACTCGGCCATCTTGACATGTTTGTACGACTATCTTTATTATAATATACAAATATAAATATCTTATTTATTATATAAAAATGTAGCAAAGCATCCATGCATTCCTCATTATGTTTTTTTTTATTAGTTGAATTCTCTTCCCCTTTCTGATTACTTTATTCCCCACAATCATATATCATAACTCATAACCATAATCGCAGGAACTTCCCCTTCCTCCGTCGATGTTCTAATTTCTCCAACCAATCATGCTTTGATCAAACGAAAACCCCCATAGATTTCCATATATTTCTCTTCAAGATCAGTAAGATTTTCATCTTTATCGTATTTTTTATGATGATTCTTTTGGCGAAGCAGAATTTTATTATAACTCAACTTGGCTTTTAACGACTGTTCCCAAAAATAATTCCATGAATCCAAAATTTTCCCTTTATTTGATTCTGAAATATACCCTTTGTTCACTGTGTTTATAATGCCCAGTCCACCTAAGATACGCGAAAGCTCAAATTCTTGGTAACCACGAATCCAACGATCTTGCTTTTCTGTAAGTTTTGTTACACTCAAAAACAAAAAAAAAATCATCACATTTCTAGAAGAGACCTTGTTTTTTTCAACTTCTTTTTATATAAACAGGATAAGGCTTGTTAGAGATGTAACAGGGCACTGTAATGCATGTATGATTCATAGCTATCAAGTGTTCGATCAAATTACTCAGTGATGGATACTGGATAGGGTTTTAACTTGAGAGTATTTAAGAAACTTTGTGTATCGATATTTTGATTTTGTCAACGAATTTTGCAGATCAATCATGGCAACCAAAGGGAATACAGGAGACAACAGGACTCGTAGATCTTTTTCTATCTTCGTACTATTTGGTTTATGTTGCTTCTTCTATCTCTTGGGTGCTTGGCAAAGAAGCGGTTTCGGAAAAGGAGACAGCATAGCTCATGAAATAACAAGAAGAGCCGATTGCAGTGTCATTTCAAATCTAAACATCGAGACTCACCATGGCGTCGGAGTAAAAAACCCTAATGATTTACGATCAAAAAGCGAAGTTTTTAAACCATGTGATGATCGATTCATTGATTACACACCTTGTCATGATCCAATGAGAACTATAAACTATAAAGAACGACATTGTCCTCCCACTGCTGAAAAGCTACTCTGTCTTATTCCAGCTCCAAAAGGGTATGCGACACCATTTCCATGGCCCAAAAGTCGTGATTATATCCCATTTGCTAATGCACCCCATAAGAGCTTAATAGAAAAAGATACTCAAAGTTGGATTCGACATGAAGGAAAAGTTTTTAGGTTCCCTGGTGGAGGACCTCAGTTTCCTCATGGGGTTGATGCATATATTGATCAAATGGCATCTGTTATCCCATTAGGGAATGGACTAATTAGAACTGCTTTAGACATTGGATGTGGGGTGAGTATATCATTACCTTAAGTTGATATTCCAATTCATTTTCTCATTTGATGATTTCACATAGGTTGCAAGTTTTGGTGCGTATATGTTCAAGAAAAATGTTATAACCATGTCGTTTTCACCAAGAGATTCTCATGAAGCACAAGTGCAATTTGCTCTTGAAAGAGGTGTCCCTGCTTTTATTGGTGTTCTTGATACTATAAAGCTTCCATTTCCTTCAAGATCCTTTGACATGGCTCATTGTTCTAGGTGCTCGATTCCATGGTCCCAAAATGGTATATGCCAAAAAAACAATATTTAATTTACTATACTCTTGAAAAATCTTGTATAATATAATTCATCATATGAGCACAGATGGAAGCTACATGATGGAAATTGACCGAGTTCTGAGACCTGGTGGCTATTTTGTGCTTTCGGGCCATTTGGAAGAAGAGCAAAAGAAAATTGAGGAGATAGCTAAACTTGTTTGTTGGGAGAAGAAACACGAGAAGGGCGAAATGGTCATTTGGAGAAAGCGAGTCAATAACGATCATTGTCAAGAAAGAGAGTCTCGTTTTAAAACGTGCGAATCCACAAGTGTAAATGATATCTGGTATATAACCTCCACAACTTTTCAACTTCTAATATTCAAATCAGACAGTGGGCCACTGTGTACCTGATTTACATATCTGACATGTAGGTACAAGAAGATAGAAGCTTGTGTAACCCCTTACCCAAAAACCAACAATTCAAATGAAGTTACACCATTCCCACAAAGACTTTATGATGTTCCTCCAAGAATTTCAAGTGGCTCCTTACATGGAATCTCTAACGAGTCATTCAAAGAAGACACAAAGTTATGGCAAAAACATTTGAATGGTTACAAGAGGGTAAACAAGATAATCGCCTCAGGGCGTTATCGTAATATTATGGATATGAATGCTGGTGTTGGAAGTTTTGCTGCAGCACTTGAATCTCCTAAATCTTGGGTTATGAATGTGGTCCCCACAATATCCAAAAAAGACACTCTTGGTGTCATTTATGAGAGAGGTTTGATTGGCATATATCATGACTGGTAATATATATAAAAATTGTTATTATTATTATTTTTAATTTAATTTAACATGGCATCTATAAAAAAAATGAAGTTGGTTTTCTATTTTTGTTTGTTTTTAGGCGTGAAGCGTTCTCCACATACCCAAGGTCATATGACCTAATTCATGCTCATGGTCTTTTCAGCTTGTATAAAGACAAGTAAGTTGTAGGAAATAGCAACATACTTTATTCTTTTTTACTTTTCTTTTTATATATAATGTAAGTAGGTTGTTATTTTGGTGTAATCTTTTGGAGTTTTTAATGGTGAGACATACTCTTGTAGGTGTAGCTATGAAGAGATTCTTCTAGAAATGGATAGGATTTTAAGACCTGAAGGAAGTGTGATAATTCGTGATGATGAGATTGAAGTGATGAAGGTGAAAAAAATTGTTTCAGGAATGAGATGGAATACAAAAATGGTGGATCATGAAGATGGCCCACTTGTTTCAGAAAAGATGCTGTTTGTAGTCAAACAATATTGGGTTGTGGGTGAAAATAACTCACCATCTTCTAGATGATAATAATGATTATTTTTGAGGGTATTGAGAAATTCATGAATATTAGGGAGGGTGGTCAACTATGATTATTATCAGTTGACTTTCATGTAGTAGGGATTTAGATTGACTTTTTAATACTATACACATTGGGTTTTAAGTATTTTCTTAGTTTGGGCTTCGAAACTAACATAATGTACAAGGGTAAACAACAATTTTTGATGCTATTTATGTATGGGTAGTTTTACATATAGTCGGATATATATATTTATTGATAATTGGATTATAATTAGACATATTTAATCGGATATATCCAATTGAATGATAACTAGATATTCAGTTGGATAACAACCGGATTGGATCGGTTTTTTTATTTAAACCCTAAATTCCATCTTTTATACATAGATAAGATAAGATCTCACTCGTAAAATAGACCGATAACAAAAAAAAAAGTTAGGAAATCAAATCTACACATAACATATTACATATTAGGCAACAGAATCATAGAATCGGTGAATAATTATAAAACCCAACGCAATTATACATATACTATGAATTCAAGAAGTCAAAAAGTCAAAACAATCGTACTTCTCTTTATGGCGACTGAAGCCAATTCTAAATCTACAGATCTCCGTGTACCCTCGTTTTCTTGTTATCTTAAACCCCATCAACATAAACTTAATGGCGACGATTTTCAGCAGAAGAGAAATTCTAGTAAGCCAAAACAGAGAGGTAAAGTTAAAGCCTTTATTAAATGGTTTTTCTGTTGTGCGACTCCTTGTTTGACCAAGAAAGCAGTGTCTGTTAAAGTTAAAGATTATGGAACAGAAAGAGACCCCTTTGCGTTCCCAATTCTAAATCCACCCAGAGTTTTTGATTACAGGGGAGACATGATTATGGACAAGAAAATTACGATTTTGACCTTGGATGCTATTGAAAAGGACGACGTGAATAATGCAGTTTGTGAAGGTGATGATATTACAAGTGAGGGTAGCTCAGATTTATTCGAGATAGAATCTGTCATGTATATAGATAGGACTACTAACAAGTCGAAGCATTAGTTACACATGTAAGTAAGTGTCTTTTATAGGGGATCAAATTCTAATTCTGCTTAATTTTCTTATGTTTATGACTCGTGTTTGGAGAATCTTTTCATTTCTTGAGAGAACTGCATTAAGTAACACGTTTTATACAGTTATATTCTGCTATTACATCTTTACATTTAGAGTACTTGGAGAATATTATGTCATGGTGTTTTTAATGTGTCCCATCATGTTCCATGTGTTTAATGGATTACAAAATTATAATTGTTGAGTGTTGACATCGGTCTCAATTCTAACCTACAACGTGAATTCGTAGTCAATAATTCGCAGGGTTGAAGATCATTTTGTCATGTCTTTAAAAAGGTATGGTTATGTGGAATGAAAAAAAAAATTGTAATAAATGGTCATTTTAATGAATAACTCTATTAAATTTTTTACGATAAATCATTTATAGGTACCAAGAGTGATGTTATGCCATTTTAAAGTTTTTTAAGCATACTTGATAGAAATTTAAATACCATGTTAACATGCACTTATAAAGATTAGAGATTGGAGATATATAACAATTTCCAGATGTGAAATTAAACACCACGCGAAAGTCTAGCACAAAAATGTCCTTAGGAGAACATAACGTGTTCTTGGTCTTAATTTTCTTCGATGTTAACATTGTGTTTGTGGCACTGGGGTATGATTTTCCTAAAACGTCATTTGTAGTTTTATGACTTTTAAACAATCAAAATTCAAAAAAATAATATAAGTTATAAACCGACACTTTTGTAGAGTTTTCTACCTAAGGATGGTGTTTTTACCAAAATCTAGTTGTAGACTCAATTGACACTACCATTGAGCAAGACACTTGTGAAGAAAATAGTAAAGATCCAAAATTGATTCTTTATTTCTGAATGAATGTTAAAAACGAGATACAAGATAACATAGAAGAGAACACCTCAAGATAAGGAAACAATATGCACAGATCGGTGCACCAAAATAAAGAGGTTAAAATAGGAAACCAAATAAAATAAAATACTAATCCCAATACTCCCCTTCAAGTTGGAGTATGTAGGTTTGGAATGCCCAACTTGTCGAGTAAGAACTTCAGTTGATACCCGCCTAACGGTTTTGTTAACAAATCAGTGATCTGGTTACTCGATTCAATGTGCACAGGTTTTATTTCATTGGATTCAACACGTTCCCGGACAAAATGGCAATCCATTTCCACATGTTTTGTACGTTCATGAAATACTGGATTGTTAGCAATATGACGAGCAACTTCATTGTCACAGAATAGTGGAGTCGCTCCAGATTGAGCAGCATCAAGTTCAGTGAGCAACCAATGAAACCACAAGATTTCGCTAACGGTGGTGGCCATTGCCCGATATACAGCCTCGGCGGAGGATCGAGAAACCACTGATTGTATCTTTGACTTCCAAGAGACGGGAGCCCCACCTAACAGAAGAAGATAACCCGTACGAGAACGTCTAGAAAATGGACAACCCATCCAGTCGGAATCACAATAAGTCACCAGACCCATGCCCCTAGATTTAGGCAAAAGAATTCCTTGGCCCAATGTGGTCTTAAGATAACGGACCACCCGAATGGTTGCATCAAGGTGTGGTTGTCTTGGATCAGCCACAAATTGGCTAAGTAAGTTAACTGAGTAGGCGATATCGGGTCTCGTAGCTTGTAAGTATAAGAGACGACCTATCAATCTCCTGTATTACCCAGCATCAACACGAGGTTCTTCGTCCCCTTTATCTAGTTTTAAGCATTGTTCCATAGGCAAGGAACTGGGTTGACAGCCTTCTAGACCCATGTCACGTAATATATCCAAGGTGTATTTTCTTTGGCTAAGCACAAGACCGTCTTTTGTCCTGGCGACTTCAATGCCGAGAAAATATTTTAAACAACCAAGATCTTTAATCGTGAATTGCTCATGAAGGACCGACTTGGTGGCTTGGATCTTCGTCATATTATTTCCAACTATTATGACATCATCGACATAGATGAGAGCAACTACCTGATTTGCACCGTGTTTGTAAATGAACAACGAAGGATCCGCTATCGATTGTTTGTATCCCATATCAATCAGTGAACGAGTAAATTTGTGATACCAATTCCTTGATGCTTGCTTAAGGCCATACATATATTTGCGAAGACGATAGACACGTCTGTCATCCTCTTTCGTGAATCCTTGCGGTATCTTCATATAAACTTCCTCGTCGAGATCTCCATGCAAGAACGCGTTGTTAACGTCTAATTGGTGTATGATCCAGTCTTGCTTTACCGCCAAAGTAAGGAGGGTGCGCATAGTTACCAATTTGGCAACCGGTGCAAAAGTATCATGATAATCCACACCTTCTAGTTGAGTGTATCCTTTGGCGACAAGACGCACCTTGTATCGTTCGATTTCGCCATTTGGTTTAAACTTGACTTTGTAAACCCATTTCGAACCGATTGCTTTCTTTCCTGCGGGCAAATTTTCAAGAGTCCATGTGTCATTTTCTTGAAAGGCTTTAATTTCCTTTTTCATAGCCTCACGCAATTTAGGATTCTGTGAAGCTTGTTTGAAATTCTTTGGCTCATGATAAGAATCAATAGCCGAAAGGAAAGCTTTGTGATTAGTGCTAAAATTCTTATATGAAACAAAGTGAGCTAAGGGATGTACCGTAGAGGTCGCTTGATTAGATGACGGGTCTGTATGGTTTACCAAGGGAGGAAGCTCGACTGAATAGTCCTTGAAACGTTGCGGCTGGGTTTGAACCCGTGTGCTTCGAGTGTTCGTTGTGGGTTCGGGTGGCTGATTAATAGGTGATTGGTTGCCCTCTACCACAGGTTGATGTTGAGTTGTCTCATCAACTTGATTAGAAAGAGAAATTGCTTCTTGCATGCAGTTAGTTTCCCCATTGTTTTGTAGGCCCATTGAGTCTAAGTTATTAGGATCATCTTCATGTGTGCACGTGTTTGTTTCTGTATCTGCATGTGCTCCTTCTTTCCACCAATTTTCATGCACTTGTTCTCCTTCTTTATAATTGGGTGCTACAAGATTTATATCGTCTTCTTTATTGGAAAAAGGGAAGCATGTTTCAATGAATTTTACATGCCTAGACATGATCACCCTTTTTAAATCCAAATCATAAATCTTATATCCCTTTGTCCCACAAGGGTAACCAACAAAAATTCCCCGTCTACCCCGTGGTTCGAACTTGTCACCCTTGGTATCATAGTTCCAGTAATAACTCAAACATCCAAAAATTCTCATATGATCATATCTAGGACTTTTCCCGAGTAATACTTCGTAAGGCGTTTTGTTGTTTAACGCCTTGGTGGGTATCCGGTTGATGACATACGTTGCTGTTAAAATGAATTCACCCCAGAATTTAATAGGTAAATTTGCTTCAAAGCGAATGACACGAGTTATTTCAAGGATGTGTCTATGCTTTCGTTCTGCCACACCATTTTTTTGTGGGGTGTGTGGACACATAGTCTCAAGGATTATACCCTTTTCGGCATAAAAATCCTTCATTTGGTTTGAAGTGAATTCACCTCTGTTGTCGCTATGAAAACGTTTAATTTTCTTTCCATGTCGTCTTTCTACCATATTGTTAAAGTTAATCAAACATGTGCTCGCCTCATTTTTCTGTTTTATTAGATAAACCCAAACCGATCGGCTATAATCATCTACTAAGGTAAGAAAATAGCTTGCTCGTAATAATGATGGGGTTCGGTAACTCCCCAAATATCACAGTGAATCAAGTCAAAAAAATCATTCGTTTTTATGGAACTATTTGGAAAGGGAACTTTTGTAAATTTAGCTCGAATGCAAGAATCACAAACATCGTGTTCTAAATCAAAATGCTTAAAAAAACTTATATGGGACAACTTAACATTAGGGGTATGGCCAAGTATTTTGTGCCACGTACAAGAGGTAACCGCTAATGCTTTTCTTTCCTTTCGCATCACTCCCATTCGATAAAGTCGACCCTTCATGCAATTACCCGTTCCAATCAAGCTCCTCGTTTTCAAGTCCTGTATCACAAAGAAATCTGGAAAGAAAGTGATTGCACAATGCAAATCCTTTGTTGGTCGTCGAACAGATAACAAATTATATTTAAAATTTGGAACAAACAAAGCCCCTTTTATTTTAATTCCTCCCTTGAGGAGGACATCACCATTGCCTTTGACAGGTGCGTCCTCCCCGTTAGCTACTGTAACAGGTCCTTCATTTGATTCATTGACAACATTATCGAGCACCTCTTGTTGAGAGATCATGTGCTCAGTTTCCCCTAAATCCATAACACCCCATTCAAGATCGTTATCGTGTGTACCTGCCATGTTTGCTTGTGGTGTCTGGTCTTGGACTTGCTCCTTGTTGCCACCAAAGAGTTTCAGGAACATACTGTATTGCTCATTAGTCAAACCCGCCACAGGACTCGTAACTGATTCAACATAGGCTGCTTTTGGTTTGTTGCCTTCTTTCTTCGTCTTTCCCAGCCACCATTCTGGGTAACCGATCCTCTTAAAACAACCTTCGTTATTGTGACCGTCACGACCACAAAAGGTACAATGCTCATTTTTGGTTGCAAGGGTTACCTTGTCGTTTTTCTATCACTGTTTCTTTTGTGACTAGTTACCTTTTTGGTTTGGTTGACTCACCTGAAAGGCTGCTACTTCATTTGTCATTTTTCTGCCCATAGCCACGCTTCTTTGTTGCTTATCCTCTGCCACCATGTGATAAGCATTGCTCAATGTAGGTGTTGGTTTCATTGCAAGGATTTGAGTTCGTATAACCGCAAACTCATTATTGATGGGTTTTGGTCATAAGAACATCCTATGTGCTCATACAAACCCTAATGCTTGGATCTAGGTTTCTCTATTGTACATGCAAGTTATCCAAGACTATAAACCCTAATTCTAGCATACAAGTAATCATATTAACATAAGAATGGGTTTAGATCATACCTTGATTGTTATGTAGCAATGACAATCTCAAATCCTCCTTGTATTGACTTTAGAAAGCTTAGAGTCACAAATGTCACTCCTCTAATGGTTCACAAACACCAAGAGCAAGAGGATGAGGAGGAGAGAGGATGGAGGCTGCCCTAAAACGTGTGAAACCCTAGAAGGATGCTTAGCCACGTTTTTGGGTCATAAGGGATGTATATATAGTTAGGCTATTAGGGTTATCTAACAAGGAAACCCTAATTTGGATGCTTAAGCCCTAAGTAACCCATATATTCCTTTCCTTAAGGCGTTGGACGATTTCCTCATGGGTTTCCCCATGGAATTCGTCCACTCCTTAATGTAAGGCAATCCATGGCCCAAATTGCAATTATATTATAATTACAATTCCAGTCCCTTAAGTTTAATTAATCTCTTTTAGTCACAAAACTAATTACCAATTAATTATTGACTAATATTAATTAAACAATATGATTTCTCCTTTAATATATTATTCTCATAATATATTAATAAATCATATTTAATCCTTTCTCTCCATAATTCATCCTATCAAGTTGCTTTGGTGAAGGCAACCCAAAAGGACCATGCACCATTGGGTCAAGTACATACCAAAATAGTTATGGACTTAGACACTAATCCAACAGTCTCCCACTTGGATAAGTCTAATAACTATTATGCGTATAACTTCAGATCCTGATCTGCAATCGTAGCTTTCCAAAGCCGCTGTCAACTCTGATCCTATCAGATACGCGTGTCCTTTAGATAAGGGATCATATATTCCTCCATTCTAGATATCGTATAAGACATGATTTCTAATCATTCTCTTTGTACTATTTCTCGATTTCCGATTCATGACGACTGACTAATTGAACAAATCAAATTAGCCCTAGCCCGGCCGAGCATTTACGTTTGTCATTACTAAATCATTAAGGGGCCCAAAGATATCGCTTTTATCCTTCTTTGGATAAAAGGAACAGATAAAATTTGATTCAATGCTTGCTTGCACTCACTCACCGAATCACACACAACAATATGTTTTATAACACCAAGTTACTAGTGCGTGGGTTTAATCCAATGCTCAAATCATATTCATAAGCACTCATAATCGTTGCAACAAACATTTGCTTATGTCTAATGCTCTTTAGACAATCCACACACCAATTCACGACAGTCTTTATTCATACATACTTCCAACATATGAACGACTGTGGCCTGTTCGAATAATTTGACTGTTCTCAACCAATTAAATTATCCATGAAGTCAAAACATGCAATGTGAAACACAAGAATAATACTAATCCCATATGGCCTCAAACCTTTGAGCATAAATAAAACACCTTTTATTTATCACCATATCGATTACTCATTATTTGTTGTTTCGGGTAATCAACTTCTTACTCGAATTATTACTACACTTGTCCCATGCTCCTAGCATGCACACAATGTTTACCTATGGTTCTTACTTTGTGAAATAGATCAAATTGAACACATTTCCAATCATACTCATTTCACAACTCCTAATCTTTTTCATAAGTGTAAGAATATCAAATTCTTGCCACTTATAGAATATGCTAGATTCTAACATTTTATGCAACGATCCATTTGTAATATCACTGCACCAAAGTCACAAAGACTATTGCCAATGAAATTACAAAGTCCTCTATCGGAGATTGTTACAATACAATTCCTTAGATATGATGTCTCTCACTCAAAGAACATTCCTTTGAACATCCTTTTGCATAAAAGTTTCTAATCTAGACATAGATTTTCAATATTCAATTCCCAATATGGACACATTTCCATATTTTCCATATGACAACTCATTCTTAATAGAATCTTATCTGTTCATAATAATGTCAATATGGTCCATCCAATATGGAAACATTTCCATATCTACCAATACTATACTTCCAACTACTCACAAGCGACCAATCATCGGCGAACTTTGGATTGTCCTTTGATAGTTGTTTAATCATCTTAGTCAAAACCGATTCTTGTCCTTTTCCCTCTAAATGCTCTAGTCATTTGGAAAATTTTAGAATAGTCAAATAGTATAGCAATTGCAATCGATCCTATACCCGAAGCGTATGGGACACAATGCATAATGTCTTACATAAAGATTTGATACTTCATCAATCTTCTGCAATAATATTTTATTTGCTATGTTCTCAAAATTCGAACTGTGAAGAGGAATGCCGTAATCATAATCGAGATTTTGAGAACACACTATGTACCTTTGACTTTCTCAACCTAAGCCTTTAGATTTGAAATGAAGCATAATATTCTCTCCCTTAATTATAGCAAAACAACTTTACAACTCTTGCGACTTTGCAAAGTATAACTCTTGTTTTCTATAATTAATATTGCCAACTTGCAATACTTTCCTTAATAATCATACAATCATAACATTTATGCTCCCACTATCATGATGATTATTATAAACATAACACTTATGCTCCCACTAGCTTTGACATGCATTCAGAAACAGCCTAACTTTCAGAAAAACAAGACTTATTGAATTTCTTAAGTTCATGTTTCCAATACCTAATGCTTTGATAATCTTTTATCAAGGCTTCTTGAACTTATACACCTTTGCCTTAGATAGTTTATATGTGTGTCTAAACAATTAAGACTAATTGCCAGACCTCACAATTCAAATCATGAAAAGGGATACCGTAACCATAATTGAATTTGAGAATGCAATTTTACTATCACTATCTTCTTAAAATCTCTATTAGTGAAATCATTTCCTCATAGTCATTTTCATGAAGGAGGGAATCTTATGACACTTAGATTTTAATGGTGTATATGTTCCTATCCATGTGAACTTGTCAAAGCCAAAGTTTACGACAAATTCAAACTCATATGGACCGAACTTTCTTAATATTGATTTCTTGCCTTATGGTAGCACAGCTGCCCACCATGTCTTCCAAGTAGTTAAGTAGTTCACCCTTTCCTATCAAGGTCCTTGCCTTTTATGCATTTAAACGAGAACTCATAGGACTCACATGCATAATTAACTTAACTGGAATGGCACAGAAACAAAACAATGTCAACACGATAGGTTGTAAACCTCAACTCGTGTGCTAGTGATGATCGATAAGGTTTATTTGATTTGTTCTTGAAACCTTTCAAGACCATTAAGACTCCCACTGACTCCTTGACATATAAGCTTCTCTTGTCAATAAACATTTCTTGACAAACAAATATTCAAGAGTTAGTGTAGTTTTTATCAAAACACTTCATAAATAGGTTCTAGTTGGTCTTTGTCTTATCCAAGACATCACAGCTTACCAATTTCAAATGTGCGAGAACAAGAAAACCTTTTTCCATATTCTACATTTGATGAATGTTATAAACCTTCTTGATACTTGTCACTCATTGTCACAATCTTAACTTTAAGAGTTGTTATTGGAACGAAGTATGATTGACTTCTTGATTTAACCATTTCTTCAATCCTTGATTCCTATTCTTAAACATACAATTGTACTAAGACTCACTTAGAGGATCAATTGAGATATAGTTCTTAATCATTAAGACCTATCATAAAGCATAAAAGCTACTCTCCCTTCTTCTTAGAATGGAGAAACTTTTATCTTTCTGCCTACATGATTCTTCTTATTCGTTTTGCTATTGATTTAAACCTTTTTAATCAATTCCGAATTACACTTAATCTTATAAGTATAATCATATTTACTAAAATTTTAGTAAACCATGACGAATATCTTGTTACTCTTATGGTGGACTTTGACCAACACACAACTTTGTGTACTCGATCTCCTAGTCCTTCACTTGACACTTTGTCAATGAATTAGTCTAATTTCCAAAAATGAAATTTCTCATTCTTCGTGCAACCAAGTTGCATGATTCCAAATTTCTATCCAATTGAAACTTAGGCGATGAGAAACTCTCCTTATTTGGTAAATTCTCGACTTTTCCATAAACACCATAAATAAGAATCATATCCATTTGTTGTAGAAATATGCAAACACCAATTTTCATAACGATTTCATTGCAAGGAAATAAACAAATAAATAAATAAGTCAAACCAAAATTTATTTTATTTATAAAAGCAGCGGAAAACATTTGTCCTTACAATGCAAAATCCATTGAAAACTATGTATTTCAAAAGGAAAATTTCTAACAACTCTATCATAACTATCTAAGCTCAAAATCTAATCTTCAAGTCCATGCGATCAAGATCCATTCCTTGTGATTAGATTCATCTTGCTCTTTCACCAAGCTTCCTTTCTTTTCACCGATCCTGCAAAACATTCAAATGCAATCTTATCACATCATGTATTAAGAATCAATGAATAGGAACTTAACGGAGTTAGATAGTGGATTTTACCTGAAGTGTAGCCATACTCTTTGACTCTCCCATCTTCTGGACTCTTCAGGCTCTTTGGGCGGACTTGTATCCAACGCCCTTTCTTTTGGCAGCAAACGCAGGTCGGTTCTCCTAGAACGTCCTCGGAAGCATGGTCGGTTGACTTTCCCAACAAATACGCTCCATTGCTTCGCCAAATCATTTTTGATTCAGCAGCAATGAGCATGTAAGTTAGGTCAATGAGGTTGTCGTCATGATCCATCATATAACACTTTCTTTTGAACTCATTATATGATTCAGGAAGTGACTGCAAAACCCAATTCACAGCCAACTTATCCGGGAATGACACACCCAACATTATCAACCTATCAATGTGTGATTTCATTCCTAGAACGTGGGCACACACGGGCTTACCATCTTCATGTTTCATTTCCAATAGGGCTTTAGTGATATTGAACCTTTCAATTCTTTGATCTTGTGGGTTAGGGAGAACAATTGGAGGAGGTGGAGGAAGTGAAGCATGATTTCTTGTTCCTTGATCGAATCGTGGAATACCATCTTCATGTGGAATGCTTGTTCCACGGGATTTGGAAAGACCATAGTTGTCGAACTTAGACATCTACAAAACGGGAGAAACAAATTCAAGTTAGTTGATTGATTGAGTCCTTAGTAAATCACCCAAATGAGATACTAAGGCTAGGACCCAACACAATATTCTACAACTTGGGAGAGGGATGCCGTAACCCAAATTGCAGAACATTTGAAGGTAAGTGAATGACGATTCACTAATTTCCACCATGAAAAACGAAAAAGGAAATTTAAGTTTTAAATCTATGAAAACTCCTAGATCCTATGAGATTCATTGAACATTTCAATGGCATGTTTGAATCTCGATATGCCGCTCTTGTTTGTAACTGGGATGCCGAGGATCACAAAGCGGGTGTGAATAACCATGCACACTACATGGTGCCCCCACATGTTACAGTCACCTATTCGATGTGCCGGTAAACCACACACGCTCCACCGAACTATGACAAACATTGAGTCACCCTTTGCTACCTTTTCTTAGAACCATTTAGTGTGCCGGTAAACCACACACGCTCCACTAACGTCTTCGCAAGGGCACAAAGTGTAATTTCATGGAATTGCATCAATTCACTTTTGCCTAAGTAACTAAGATTGGGAATTTGTAAAACATTTAGTTACTTTTGTAATTCATTATACTTATATTGGAAGGGTTCGTCATATCCTACCCGTTCGGCTAACGACCCTCCACTAGTCAAGAGTGCGGTAGGTAAGAGTGGATACCCAATCAATCGCCATTTTATAGGCAATTTCCTTAAACACCCCTTATAGATCAGCTTCGTGAATGAGGCCTACTAACGGTAAGACTGACTTTTACTTATATATATATATATATATATATATATATATATATATATATATATATATATATATATAATGTTAGACTTTTAATGTTATATATAGTATAGGGTGTATTTTACACTTTTAAAATACTAGGTGGTCTAATTTAACAATTATACTCTTAATTCAATTAAATTGTAAACCTAAACTTTTATGGATTTATTAAACCTTTTTTAATTATACACCTTAATTAATTAATAAAACCAAAAGGATGTGATTTGAACTTCTCAAAACATTACTAGGGTTTTAGAATTTAACATTCCTAATTAAACCTTTTAATCAACTTTTAAATTCCATAACTTGAGGGCAAGTTTTGAAACATTTCAAACATTAGGGTTTAGAATTTAAATATACATCAAAATTAAACTATTAATCAAAATTTAAATTCCAAAACTTGAGGGCAAGTTTTGAAACATTTCAAAACATCAGGGGTTTAACTATTTAAATTTCAAAAACTAAACTTTTGAGTTCAAATTTAAACTATAAAACCTAAAGGGAAAATATGAAACTTTTCATAACACAAGGATCAAATAACAAATAATCTTAATCACATAATTATCCATATTTGATTTATTTAATGATTTCTTGCAAAACAGTTTACCAATTTAATCAAAATAATTAATCAATTATCACATAAGGAAACAAATATTTTATTAATTGATAAATATCTTCAATTAGATCAAGAATATAGTCATATATATAAAAAATCGGATTTATATTGATCTAATATGATAAGGCAAGTATCCTCAAGCAAAAACAGCAAGAAATCCCGGTTTTCCCTCATTCTGACCAGCCGACTCGTCGAGTCAGGCATGGACTCGTCGAGTCAACATGAACTCGGCGAGTTCATCTATGGACTCGGCGAGTTCATCTATGGACTCGGCGAGTTCAGCAAGCAGAACCACAAAAAACGAATTTTTTCAACATACAAGGCATCAATACAATAGAAACCAATCTAGGCTTTGATACCACTGATGGGTTTTGGTCATAAGAACATCCTATGTGCTCATACAAACCCTAATGCTTGGATCTAGGTTTCTCTATTGTATATGCAAGTTATCCAAGACTATAAACCCTAATTCTAGCATACAAGTAATCATATTAACATAAGAATGGGTTTAGATCATACCTTGAATGTTATGTAGCAATAACAATCTCAAATCCTCCTTGTATTGACTTTAGAAAGCTTAGAGTCACAAATGTCACTCCTCTAATGGTTCACAAACACCAAGAGCAAGAGGATGAGGAGGAGAGAGGATGGAGGCTGCCCTAAAATGTGTGAAACCCTAGAAGGATGCTTAGCCACG
Source organism: Lactuca serriola (assembly GCF_051521515.1). Classification (NCBI taxonomy): domain Eukaryota; kingdom Viridiplantae; phylum Streptophyta; class Magnoliopsida; order Asterales; family Asteraceae; genus Lactuca; species Lactuca serriola. The sequence goes on along the minus strand of NC_136412.1, from coordinate 43,854,692 downwards.
TTTTTGGTTCATAAGGGATGTATATATAGTTAGGCTATTAGGGTTATCTAACAAGGAAACCCTAATTTGGATGCTTAAGCCCTAAGCAACCCATAGATTCCTTTCCTTAAGGCGTTGGACGATTTCCTCATGGGTTTCCCCATGGAATTCGTCCACTCCTTAATGTAAGGCAATCCATGGCCCAAATTGCAATTATCTTATAATTACAATTCCAGTCCCTTAAGTTTAATTAATCTCTTTTAGTCACAAAACTAATTACCAATTAATTATTGACTAATATTAATTAAACAATATGATTTCTCCTTTAATATATTATTCTCATAATATATTAATAAATCATATTTAATCCTTTCTCTCCATAATTCATCCTATCAAGTTGCTTTGGTGAAGGCAACCCAATAGGACCATGCACCATCGGGTCAAGTACATACCAAAATAGTTATGGACTTAGACACTAATCCAACAATTATCTAGTCCCAACAAAAACTCATACAAGCGTTCTTTCTCCTTTAACTTAACCAACCTTTTTCCCACTTCACACTTATTGCCATTGCATGAACATCGTGGTGTCGGCAAGACAACATTGATCTCGTCCCAAATTTTCTTGAGCTACGTATAATATGCCGAGACCGAAGCCCCATCTTGCCAGGTGACATTCAACGATTGTGTGACAGCCGCCAAATTTGGTTTATCCAAAGTCAAATAAAGTCAACAATTCAAACCGGTCAACTTAGTTAACCTTAGTATATTAGGGTTTTCCTTATGTTTAAAGTTGTACAACTCGCCATGTCAATACAAAGTAATCACTTGAAAGTTTCATGTGTTCAGAAATTTTAAACCCTAATCAGGGTAAGTGATGGAACTACTCAATAAAAACACTATTACATGCCCTTCGGGGACATATAACACTCATAAAGAGGCTTAACGGGGTTTACAAACCTTGCGAAGCTAAACATCCAAAAAGGTCACGAACGAAGTCTCTCTCAATCTCTCTTTATCAATCTCTCTCTCTCCCAAATCTCTCTCATAACCTCCCTCAGCTTTCTTTAATTATTTGGGGGCATCCCGACCCTTAACTTAGCCAAAAACTGCACAAAACAGGAAGTTTACTTGAAAAACAGCCTTATAGGGCCGAAACCCTAAGAAGCGAAACCAAAGGACCAAAGCCGAAGACCAGGGAGCCGAAACCTGAAGAACCGAAACAACAGGACCAAAACCCAGAAGAACCGAAATACCGAAGAGCCGAAGCCAAAACTACCAAAACCAAAACCTAAAGAACCGAACCTCACATAGACCAAAATCGTAGGACCGAACCCGAACCTTGGAGGACCGAACCTGACCTTCGCCTTCGCCTCGCTACTTCGCTTTCGGTTCCCTCTAACACTTTGCCTGCGAGATTCCTCGGCCGAACCACCTTTCGGTTCTCATTACAACTGAAACCCACTTTCGGTCCTCAACATCAAGGACCGAACCCTCAGCCCTGAATCCAAATTTTCGCTGAATTCGCACCAATTCCCGGTTTTCGACCATTTTCGCGTTTTAAGCCCGTTTTTCATGATTTTGACGTGAGATTTTCACCCAAACTCATATTTTGACATATAAGACCCTATATTCATAATTTAAACCCATTTTAAGGGAAATATTTGTTTAATAATAAAATCTAGTGGGTAAGATATTGAGGTGGAGTGTTGACTTTACCCTTAAGTTATGACACAAGCAATCCTCCACACCCACTCCAGGGCCATACTCAGTCACTATTCATCCATACTTAGTCAACTATTTGTCCTTTCACCCTTTTTCTCCAGCTCATAATCTTGATCAAAGTCTGGAAGTTCTTATCTCTCCTCCCACCTTATTCACTCTTTCTCAAAGAAGAACAAACACACCTCTCTCACTTTCTCTCTCTCTCTCTCTCTCTCTCTCTCTCTCTCAAACTCGAGACTCCAAGGCTATGATTGAGCTTCTTACTCACTTTTCGTAAGTATTTCCATCCTACACTTGATTATCTTACATCCTTTCACTCAAAACATGGATACCTTACACAAATATCATCATATTTGTTCATAGAACCTTCAAATATTCAAGCACCTACCAAGTGTTCTTGACTTGGAAAGTTCTTTTCTTCATCATCCATCTACTGAAAGCACTCAAGGCGAGTTCATACCCCCACATTTTCATGTTTTCTTCAAGTTTTAGGGGGAGAATACATGTTTAAACACCAACAACATGACTAAACTCAAACCTCAGCTTTCAATAGAAAAGTTAATGTTCATTCACGAGTTGTTTTGAACATCTTAAACTTTTTAGTTTTCAAAAATGTATTAGATGAAAATAGTTCAGGTTTATACCTTTAAAATTACTACTTGCACATGTCCATACAATTTTTCTACAATTTATGGTGATTTTTACAAAACTGTCTATCACTGTAGCTACGAATTTGGCCCAGTCTGTGAATATGAGCGTTTTCACACTAGTTAGAGGCTTCTAAAAATCATAATAAAATTTATGAACAAACTAGACAAATTTTCTAAACTCTCAGAGTTTACAGATTTAGTTTTTGATTCCGTATGATTTTTCTGTGATTTTTTCTAAATCAGTGCAAAAATGGTAAAAATGAATTTACAGATTCAACTTCCATAACACTTTGTAACATGTTGAGCAAAGTGTTAATCCTTGATGACTTCATATTTTTTGCATGTGCTTTTTGTTGGAATATAAATATATAACAGAAAAATGTTCAATAAATTGTAAGAGCTCTTTATTATTACAATTAATGCATGATGAGTCATAGTAAACATAGTTATGTTTTGCTACATATTCTACTTACACAGAAGAGGTTACAATACATAACAAACATTTTGATAAACTATAATAGGTATAGTTTATGTTTCATATACATTATGAAAGAGTACATTTCTACAAAAAAGAGTTTTCAGTTTCACACTACGTAAATCTGTTAATAAATAAATTTGTGAGACATTCGTTTCACGTTACTTCCAAAATAGCGCAACAAAAGTCTTGTGATTATAACCAGAATCTCTTGTAGGGAGAGTGTGATAGTTGTGTATAGATCTATATTGGATCTGACAAACCCACACCTTAGTTGCATGCAACAGCTAGACCGCAGGTCTGGAGTGACAAATGTCATTAACATTCGGATGCCTGAAGAACGTCGTATACAAGGCCGAGTAAGTCATAGTATGGTTATAATAACTCACATGGGGTATTAGCAAAACATAAGATTTACGGGATTTCCATTTAAATAAACGAGTTTATATCGATTTAAACTTGCATGATTTACAATTTATATTGAAAAATACTAGGATGTTATTAGTCTTGGCATTTAAGACTACGATACATTTTAAAAGGAAAATATTGGATTTTCTGGGACAAACATTACTTTTATAAAGTAAGGATTTCAACATTTCATTCAAAAGCTTATGAACTCACCAAATTAATTTTTGACACTCTTTCAAAACTAATTGTATTCTCAAGAAATCAGTAAAACAGGTATTCTCAGTAAATCTTAGTAACAAACAATCATTGCATTAATATTAAAGTTTTTACAAGTAGTGATCCACCAAAGATTGAATCAAAAGGTAAATGACAAAGTAATACATGAAGCTACTAAACTTCATCTTTTGAATCCCAGTGCACGTACCTATCTGCTAGAATACAAGTTATTTTGAAAGAGAGTATCAGCATAAAATGCTGGTGAGTTCATAAGTATTTTAGTGATGTAAAGTAAGTTGAAAGGTTTTTTTAGAAAAGTTCGCGTGTTCCTCCAGAAGATCCTATGTCTTCTGAAATCATGAAAGTTAGGTAAAAATGGCTCTACAGTCCTTTCTATGCGTGCTAAAGGGATACTAGTTCTATAAAACCTAGAGTAAACAAATAATCAGTTGTGTAGTCTTCCTTAATTCCATAACCAGACAAGGAACAAGAAATGAGGCGGGAGTCATACATCCCATTATTTGTTAGATCGTCGTTGTATAAAACCCTTAGCGTATTCCTTTAGTACTCATAGAGTTAACTGTAATAGTCCTTTATGTTTGAAGAAAACATTCTTTTAAGAATAACTCTTATTTACTTTAATAAAAATGGTAACCACAATGGTTTCTTCAATAATCACTTAGTTTACACTAGCTATATATAATCTAATATCTAACGGATAGTTAGTTGTGTGAATATGTCCTAAGCCCACAACCAAACAAGGAATAGGAAGTAAGGCGGAAATCACACATCCAACTACCTATCGGATATTAATGATATGTATAACCCTCAGGTATAAAATACGGTATTATAGAACTAACCACTTAAGGTCCTTTAAGTTATATTGGTTTAATAAAATGGATTAAACCCCTTTATTGATGAGTTTCTAGTTTAGTTTACTCAATGTTCTATTGTTTGGATGACTGCTAGAAGTAATGAAACTTTGTACTTCGACGCCTCAGTCGATAGTGATGTGAGTTTTGTATATAATTGTGTGTTTTATTTAATACTGTCAGGCACTTTATAGATGTACTCTATATAATTAATTTCGATTCAATATATTGCTATCACCTCGTGCCTGCTAACCCTGATACGTGTAATCGTACTAGTGTTAACGCAAACCCGGAAAGATATATTATTATATTTTATCACCTCGTGCCTGCTAACCCAGGTATGTGTAATCGTACTGGTGTTAATGCAAACCCGGAAAGATATATTACTATATTTTATCACCTCGTGCCTGCTAACCCAGGTATGTGTAATCGTACTGGTGTTAACGCAAACCCGGAAAGATATAATATTATGTTTTATCACCCTGTGCCTACTAACCCAGGTACGTGTAATCGTATTGGTGTTAACGCAAACCCGGAAAGATATATTATTATGTTTTATCACCTTGTTCCTACTAACCCAGGTACGTGTAATCGTACTGGTGTTAACGCAAACCCGGAAATATATATTAACACTTTAATTTGTTACAAACAATGATTTAAGGATACAATGTCTTCCTAGAGTACTAGGAACATCGTATAAGTGTGTAATTCTTGAATTGTTCGTCTATCATTGTTATAGTATGTTCCTCCCTGTACTTGTTATAGTATGTTCATCTCTGTACTTGTTATAATATGATCCTCCCTGTACTTGTTATAGTACGTTCCTCCATGTACTTGTTATAGTATGTTCTTCTCTGTACTAGTTATTGTATGAACTGAACCCCTAAACTATACATATTATAGTTTACTAGTATGTTTACTTGAACTGATACTGACTTGAAGAAACGACTCATTTTATCTACTAAGTTATGATTATACTTTAAAAAAACAGAGTTTTGTAAACTATAAAGTAACATAGCTTTAAAAGAGTTTTTGAAATGTTTTGATCACCTAATAATACATAAGCAATCCTTTAAAAGATGTTTATAACAAAACATTTATACAATTAACATTGTGTTCAACTTGTATCCCCCCTAAAACCATTAAAAACAGTTAAAAGATTGGTTATAGGGGTATGAACTCACCTTATGTGGGTGATTCAATACGAATATGCGCGTAAGGATGAGAAGTTCAACGAATAAAATCCCGAGACACAAACGAGTCCTATATGACATATAAAGGCATATATGTATACAATTAATGTAATAAAAAAACAAATATGCAAGGAAACAACCTTAGGGACTAGGAAACACTTGAAATGAAGTGTTGAATCACATGTGATTGTATGAAAGAGGGTTCACGACCACACACTTGGTGTCTACGGCCAAGGTAGATGAGTTTACAGCCAAGAAAGGAGTTTATGGCCGTAAACTGAAGAAGATTATGCAAAAGATAGTGGTTTAAGGTCCTATCTATCATCCATTAGGGTTCAAGGTCTAGTGCTTGGATATGAGAAGGGTTTGCGGCCAAAATTTGTCCAAACCATGGGTTTACGGCCAAAGGAGATTCCATGGCCGTAAACTCATGATGTTTATAGTAAATTGGTTGTTTCAATGAAGAAATAAAGAGCTTATGATAGAGATCAAGTATATGGAAAGGATACTTACAATTTGGAAGCTAAAAGAGGTTAATATGGCCCAAAGAACTAGTGTGTGTTCTTGGTGAAAGATGATGATTATGGAGATCTAGAAAAAAGAGTCTATATTTATGGATGGAATCAAAGGATGATACATGATTAAGAAGAATAACACTCAAAGATGGAAGAAATACTTACGTTTTTTAAGATCTAGGATGAAAGGCTTGATGATACTTGAGAGAGAATGGGTGCTCTTGACTTGAAAGTGGAAGATATGAAGAAAAATGAAGTATAAAGATACTTATGGGAAGGATTTTACGGCCCAAATAGAGTTTACGGCCGTAAACTCTATTTTGTGTCCGTGAACTCCTTGTGATGGAGTTTCTGGCTCGACTGCAACTCCACGAACTTTAGTAGATACTTCCTAATACTCATTCCTTGGATGTACTAGGCTTAAAATTCATTAGAATGACCCTTAACAAGGCTAGACGGCAATGAACTTAAGCTTGACTTTTGGTTGGATTGGATGGCTTTACAAGATAGAAATTTCGGGTTGTCACATCATCCCCCCGTTAAAGGGAATTTTGTCCCGAAATTAGAGCTTCAGCAATATACATGAATGAGATGGAAGGTATAGGCACTCATGATTCATTTGATTCATCTTATCTCTAGGGATATCAGGTCCTCAGAATACGCGGTAGAAGGATTTTGCTACAAGGTACGGTTTTGTTTTCGTTTGCTGGATTCCACTGACTAGGGTTTCCTAGGGTTTCCTTCACTGAATTGGATTTTTACAGATTTCTTTACCAAGACGAGGCTTTTGCTAACATCGATCTAATCGATTGGAATAATAAAAAGTCCCGACAGACAATCGCTTGTTCAAATCTCTATAGACTTGGTAGGATAGGGTGAAATGTATCAAATTCCCTAAGTAGATGGGACCTGCACGCTATTAGGCCGATTCTATTGAGAACCTCACATGGTCCTGAGTACTTTGGATTTAGCATTCCATGCATCTGAAGCACACGATGCCCTCTTAATGTGTGATCCCCATTTGACTTAATCATCATACCAGAGTTCCAAAGGTTTATCTCTTATGGAAGGTGTATTTTTCTTGGTTGGTTCTAGAAGTTCTAGGTTGTTTGTAGATTCGCACATTCTGCTTGGCAGTTTCCTCGAATGGTTTCTGGATCGGCGAATATGTTGTCTGATATTTTTCAACTAACTAGTTGCGTGACACCTACCTTGGTCCAGTGTAGAGAGGTTCTGCGCTTACAACCAATGGAGGTTTTCGAACGGAGTAACTCCAAATGCCAGTATGGTAAAGGACCTGACTAGTTGGCAACTGGGTATCCCAAGCTTTACCAAGGTCAGTCAAATGCATTTTCCCGCACAATCCCTAATGTTTGAATCGTCCTATTATTCCGTCTGTCGCTTCATGGATGGTAGGTTGTGCTCATGACTAGCCTAGCCCTCAGAGATTTTCTAAATTGTCTGCCAAATTCGAAAAGGTGCTTCTATTATCTCGAATAGAGATAACAACCACTTTAACACCGAGCAGTCCAAATAATCCCTCAGACACACATCCCATTAACTTAACTATTGTGTCCGTTTTCTTCAATTTGCAAGGAGCGTGTAGATTTAATCCATCAACGGTCACTCAAAATGATATCGTGTCTACCTGTTGTCTTGGGAAGCTTGACTATGAAGCTCAATGCAATCTGCTGCCTCTGATTGGCAGAATACCCACTCGTAGACCCAGGCAACTTTGCCCTTACAATCCTGATAGGATTCATACCTAGTCCATCTATCATTACCTCGTGTATACAAGTCGTATATAATTAAAATTAGTAAGACAAGCGGATGTGTGGCTCTGCTCCAGGTCCACAACCAAACAAGGAACAAGAGATAGGGCGGAAACGCGCATACTAAATCTGCATAATCATAATTATATACTACTCTTGCGTACACACTTATTAGTGATAGGTGGGTTGTATTCTTCCTTAGCCTCTGTGCTTGAACTTGATCTGCTGGATGAGTCGTAGTTCGGAAAGGTTTGCTGGATATATGGTGGTAAGGTTTCGGAGGGCAAGGTACTCCTTGCATGAGTACTTTGGGGTTTGGAATATGAGCGAGATGATTCTGAGGTCTAAATCGGGTTGACGTTACGAATGACGAGGGTTTCGTGAATTTGACTGTCAAGGCGATGGAAACATATGAACTTAGTATGGCGAGGACCACACCAACTCATAACGAATGATGAGAACGGAGTCTTTACCGAAACAAAGGTTAGGTCAATTTGAAAGAAACGTTTGTTATACGATGGTGTGTTCTGAGTGTGTTCGAAAATGTACTCGGTGAAAATGTTCTAGTGCTTTCTGTTTTCTCCCTGATGCTACCACTGTCACAATGTCGTATCGCGATGAGTGAGTACTAATAGTGCAGTGTTTTGATACCTAGTGTTGATACTCTATATTATGATCCTTCTCGGTACCTCTATGATCGCTCTGCATATACTAGTTATGTATAATTAAGATGAATAAGACGGACGATTGAGTGGCTCTGCCCTAAATCCACAACCAAACAAGGAACATGAATTAAGGCGGAATCACTAACTCGAAGTCTTCAACCTCTCAGCTATACACAACCCTGATGTATAAACTAAGCCATCATAGCTTCCCTGAACGGATTTTTAGTTCCTTGTGAATGTTGTGACTTGTTCATATAAGTGAGTTATCATAATTACTTTTAAATTTTTCTCCAAGTTTTGATCTTATATAATTATAAATTAAGTTTTAAATAAATAATTAATTCTAAGAAGTACCAAAATCTCAAAGCGGGATTCTTCACTGCTCCTTTATGTCTTGTTGTTAGTTTCCTCCTTCTCCTCCGTCACATCTCTCTGTTGGACAGTCTCTCTTAGCATGTCCCATTTCACCACATGCATGGCATACCTGAACTATACTTGTATCGGTGGTTGAAGTGATGTGCTGAGTTGGATTTTCGCAGAAACGAGCTTCCGTGTCTTCCCTCTCTGTTGGAAAATTCCTCTTAAAGTGTCCCGCTTTGCCGCACTTGAAACAAGCCAAGTTTACTTGGGGAGTTGGCTGTGTCGGCTCCCTGCATAAATGGACAGTGTGCCCCTTTCTGCTGCAATTGGTACATTGCATCTCTCGAAAAGCTCCATTGTGTTGGTAAGTGCATCTGTCGCACTTTGGGAGATTTCCAGCATATTGTTTGACGAGGGTTGTAGTGGTAGCTGAAGAGCTAGATGTCGTGACTGCTGTTGTGGCCACAGGGGTAGCCATAGGCTGTTGTCTCCTGTTAGAACCTTGAGCTGACCTTTTTTCCTTGTTATCCCAGGACTTTCACTTCTTGTTCTTAAGTTTGTGGTCTGGGGTGTCCTTGTCAACCGACATCCGATGGTTCCCTTGATTGTTACTGCGATTAGCACTATCGGTACTGCTGGCGACATTAGCATTGAAATTTGCCATGACGGCTGTGACCGCAGCTATGACCGCAGCCTAAAAAGTAGCAGAGTCTATCTGCAGAATTAGTGCCTCGCCTGCTGGTTGGTTTCTTCCTGGTGAAGACACGATTCTGTTGCATGGCGAAGAATGATCTCATGAGTAATGATGTTCATCGCTAGTAGTATTCCAACATTTAAATGTAATAAATAGTTTCATGCTTTGCTGGACTATTCTCAATGTTTCTGACAACATTCCTGAGATGTGCCCATGGTAGTGGGTAGAAGTAGGTATGGTACGAGTGATATTTAAACTAAGTTAACCCTGGTCTTAGTGTATCTGGTTTAAACTTTCATAGGGTTCCGGAAACAATTCATAAAGGGAGTCAGTCTAAAATAAACCCTATGAATAAGAAATGGCTATCTCGAATGAATTTCTGTGAATCGAATGACTGATACTGGTTTCATGCAAAGGAATAATTCTAACACATAGTGTGAGTAGTGTATTCACTAGCTCACAAAGTCAAGTAAGGTAATTATTTATTCATTAGTGTGACGCGTAATACATTTTTGTTTTTCTGGATGATCACTTCTTGGAAATCTCTCATTGTTTCTCCATGTCTCCGCTACTGACTGCTATGATGGAGTGGTTACACCTATCTGGGTTTGTCATGCGAGAATGGAAGTGTCTAAAGAATCTATGAGATTAAGGGTAACATTATGGGGAGATCCTTACTGGGTCCTCCTATAATTGCGCAATGTATACAAGTTGTATATGAAGTTAAGATTAAATAGACCTGCGAATAAGTGATCCTACTCCAAAACCACAACCAAACAAGGAACAGGTAGTGAAGCATAGATCACAAATTCTAAGTCTATAAAATCTTAATTATATAGAACCTTGGAAGTATACACTCCGGAATCATAGACCTACCAGAAGGGTCTTTTAAGTTCTCACATAAGTTATTTATAGTGCCTATAATACTCCTATAGTATTTTTTAATATAGTGAACTTGGTATGTTTTAAACTTTTTGCTTGTTTTATAGTATCATAAAATACTCCCATAGTATTCTAACTTTTTGTTCTGATCTAGAAGTCCCTTGAATAGAGTTAGGTAAGTTTTAAGACTGTTGCAACCTCACATCACTCCCAGACACATTTTGGTCATATCTCAAATGAATATAGTTGATCAGGCTATATTGATCCCAGATATGATTACATAACTGTCCAGGTTCGACCGTAGTGTTCAATCTTTAAATACTTATGTTTTGTTCTTCTTGTGATACTTGTTCTAGTATGTATATATGTATAAGCATTTATGTATACTATTATAAAGTATTGTTATATTCTTAAAATATATTATTATTCATAGCACTTCGGCCCCATTGCATTTATAGTTGTATATATTTTATAGGTTGATACACTTAGTTCACTATAAACAATGCTCAAATACCAATCTGTCACACCCCCAAACCAGAACGGCAGAAACGTTCGGGGGCAGAGGACGTCATGTTTAGTATCACAACACATGTATCATACCAATCATAGTAACAAACAACTATTGGATTAATATTAAAGTGTTTACAAGTAGTGATCCACCAAAGATTGAATCAAAAGGTAAATGACAAAGTAAGACATGAAGCTACTAAACTTCATCTTCTTAATCCCAGTGCGCGTACCTGTCTGCTAGTTTCCTGAGAATAAAAGTTATTTTGAAAGAGAGTATCAGCATAAAATGTTGGTGAGTTCATAAGTATTTTAGTGATGTAAAGTAAGTTGAAAGTTTTTTTAGAAAAGTTCGCCTGTTCCTCCAGAAGATCCTATGTCTTCTAAAATCATGAAAGTTAGGTAAAAATGGCTCTACAGTCCTTTCTATGCGTGCTAAATGGATACTAGTTCTATAAAACCTAGAGTAAACAAATAATCAGTTGTGTGAGTCTGACTTAATTCCACAACCAGACAAGGAACAGGAAATGAGGCGTATTCCTTTAGTACTCATAGAGTTAACTGTAATAGTCCTTTATGTTTGAAGAAAACATTCTTATAAGAATAACTCTTATTTCCTTTAATAAAAATGGTAACCACAATGGTTTCTTCTATAATCACTTATTTTACACTAGCTATATATAATCTAATATCTAACGGATAGTTAGTTGTGTGAATCTGCCCTAAGCCCACAACCAAACAAGGAACAGGAAGTAAGGCGGAAATCACACATCCAACTACCTATCGGATATTAATGATATGTATAACCCTCAGGTATAAAATACGGTATTATAGAACTAACCACTTAAGGTCCTTTAAGTTATACTGGTTTAATAAAATGGATTAAACCCCTTTACTGATGAGTTTCTAGTTTAGTTAACTCAATGTTCTATTGTTTGGACAAATACTAGAAGTAATGAAACTTTGTACTTCGACGCCTCAGTCGATAGTGATGTGAGTTTTGTATATAATTGTGTGTTTTATTTAATACTATCAGGTACTTTATAGATGTACTCTGTATAATTAATTTCGATTCAGTATATTGCTATCACCTCGTGCATGCTAACCCTGATACGTGTAATCGTACTAGTGTTAACACAAACCCGGAAAGATATATTATTATATTTTATCACCTCGTGCCTGCTAACCCAGGTATGTGTAATCGTACTGGTGTTAACGCAAACCCGGAAAGATATATTATTATATTTTATCACCTCGTGCCTGCTAACCTAGGTACGTGTAATCGTACTTGTGTTAACGCAAACCCGGAAAGATATAATATTATGTTTTATCACCTCTTGCCTTCTAACCCAGGTACGTGTAATCGTATTGGTGTTAACGCAAACCCGGAAAGATATATTATTATGTTTTATCACCTTGTTCCTGCTAACCCAGGTACGTGTAATCGTACTGGTGTTAACGCAAACCCGGAAATATATATTAACACTTAAATGTGTTACAAACAATGAGTTAAGGATACGATGTCTTCCTAGAGTACTAGGAACATCGTATAAGTGTGTAATACTTGAATTGTTCGTCTGTCATTGTTATAGTATGTTCCTCCCTGTACTTTTTATAGTATGTTCATCTCTGTACTTGTTATAGTATGATCCTCCCTGTACTTGTTATAGTATGTTCCTCCCTGTACTTGTTATAGTATGTTCTTCTCCGTACTAGTTATTGTATGAACTGAACCCCTAAACTATACCTATTATAGTTTACTAGTATGTTTACTTGAACCGATACTGACTTGAAGAAAAGACTCATTTTATCTACTAATTTATGATTATACTTTAAAAAAACAGAGTTTTGTAAACTATAAAGTAACATAGCTTTAAAAGAGTTTTTGAAATGTTTTGATCACCTAATAATACATAAGCAATCCTTTAAAAGATGTTTATAACAAAACATTTATACAATTAACATTGTGTTCAACTTGTATTCCCCCCCCCCCCTAAAACCATTAAAAACAGTTAAAAGATTGGTTATAGGGGGTATGAACTCACCTTATGTGGGTGATTCAATACGAATATGCGCGTAAGGATGAGAAGTTCAACGAATAAAGTCCTGAGACACAAACAAGTCCTATATGACATATAAAGGCATATATGTATACAATTAATGTAATAAACAACTAATATGCAAGGAAACAACCTTAGGGACTAGGAAACACTTGAAATGAAGTGTTGAATCACATGTGATTGTATGAAAGAGGGTTCACGACCACACGCTTGGTGTCTACGGCCAAGGTAGATGAGTTTACGGCCAAGCAAGGAGTTTATGGCCGTAAACTGAAGAAGATTATGCAAAAGATAGTGGTTTAAGGTCCTATCTATCATCCATTAGGGTTCAAGGTCTAGTGCTTGGATATGAGAAGGGTTAGCAGCCAAAATGTGTCCAAACCATGGGTTTACGGCCAAGGGAGATTCCATGGCTGTAAACTCATGATGTTTATAGTAAGTTGGTTGTTTCAATGAAGAAATCAAGACCTTATGATAGAGATCAAGTATATGGAAAGGATACTTACAATTTGGAAGCTAAAAGAGGTTAGTATGGCCCAAAGAACTAGTGTGTGTTCTTGGTGTTCTTGGTGAAAGATGATGATTCTGGAGATCTAGACAAAAGAGTTGATTTTTGTGGATAGAATCAAAGGATGATACATGATTAAGAAGAATAACACTCAAAGATGGAAGAAATACTTACATTTTTGAAGATCTAGGATGAAAGGGTTGATCATACTTTAGAGAGAATGGGTGCCCTTGACTTGAAAGTGGAGGAAATGAAGAAAAATGAAGTATAAAGATACTTATGGGAAGGATTTTAAGACCGTAAACTCTATTTTGTGGCCGTGAACTCTTTGTGATGGAGTTTCTGGCTCGACTGCAACTCCACGAACTTTAGCAGATACTTCCTAATACTCATTCCTTGGATGTACTAGGCTTAATATTCATTAGAATGACCCTTAACAAGGCTAGAAGGCAATGAACTTAAGTCTAAATTTTGGTTGGATCGGATGGCTTTACAAGATAGAAATTTCAGGTTGTCACACACACACACACACACACCTCTCCATACTTTCCTCAAGAATCATCATGAGTCCTCTAAGTCATCTACTCATAATAAGATCATTAAAACCTGCTGAACAGCGTATCATGCATACTACAACACTTCCTAGGCTATCCTAGGATCCACACCTCACCCTGCCATCAATTGCATGGATACATTCACATGCAACATAACTTAAATAATATTAGATTAAAAGATTCAACCCTACAACGATTGGACTCAGGCAAGAGTTGTGCAATAGGACCAAATCCTTCACTCTAAAATTATTTAACCTATGTAGCATGTGATTTAACGTATACGATTAATAGTTAATTCACATCCGAAAGAGTCCTACAAACAATAAAACAATTCTATCATGCAATTCTTGAAGATCCATACCCTACAACTAGCATGTTGTTCTACTATAAACATCATATCAAATAACAATGTGGGTAACTTGGGGTATACTTTCTTGCTCTGGTTGATCTTACACATCACATCCTTCCTTGGTTACTTTTGAAAACAATTATTTTTGAAACCCATTTTAAAAACCTTGTTGCAGTTCCTTAGTTTGAGGATGGATTCAAATGAATATTCATCCAATTGTCTCAAACCAATGCTCTGATACCAACTTGTAACATACCAAAACTCAGAGTAAATTTTTATTTTTCAAAAACAACCCAATAACCATAATTGTTTACAAAACCATTGTGTCAAAGTGTTAATCAATAATCAGAGTATCGTAAAATCCAAATAACATAAATCGGAAGGATGTGCACGATCACGCCTTCGCATTGCCATGGTTATCTGAAGTACCTAAAATAATAAACCAAAATTGTAAGCCAAAGATTAGTGAGTTCTCCCAAAGTACCACCACACAACATAACATATACAAACATGCATATATGAGCCGTCAGCCTGACTGAACCGCCAAACAGGGCCAACAACCTATCTCGACCGCTCTCCGAACCTTCAGCCTGACTGGACCATGTTGTAGGGCCTACAACCTATCTAGACCGCTCTCCGGGCCTTCGTCCTAACTAGACCGCCTCGTAGAGCCTACAGCCTATCCAGACCTCCCCAAGTATCTTGGCCTTCAACACAAAGCAGGACCGCCTCAACCCAACAAATCATAACATGTCGACATATACAATAGCAATCAATAACCAGCAAGTACATGTAATCATACATAATTACCAATCTAACACGTACTCAGTGAACACATGTAATCATACAGATCTACAGATCACTACCACAATGCAACATCCTATATACCAGGATACAGATCTAACAGATCTCTACAACATGGCAACATCCTATATACCAGGATACAGATCTAACAGATCACTACAGCATAGAAAAATCTTATATATCGGGATATCTAATCTAACGGGCCTGCATTGGTGCCTTCGACCCATAAGTACAGTGAGGAAAACTCACCTGAATCGAAGAACTATGAAACATTGCAATACAATCCCTTTTTCTCCACTGCTTGCAACCACGAAACCACTAACACTATAACCAGATGAAATCTTAATCAATAGTCCAAAATCCTCAAGTTTGACCCAAAGTGTAGCACCCATAACAATCAAGCCAATTTAAAACTTTTTCAACCATTCAAAACCATTAAGTTATTACAGAGTGTTTTCAAATAGTTTAGACATCAGAGTATCCCATAAATCAAGATCATAAAAAAACGAGGAGGTGCACAATCATGCCTTCTCCTTCTCGTCATCATCTGAAGTACCTGAAAAAAATCCAAAACTGTAAGCGTGAAGCTTAGTGAGTTCCCCCAAAATACTCATACACACAACAATATACATATAATCACAAACATCATACTATGGGTCCAATCAACCATCGGGTTGGAATACCCCCGACCCTCAACCATCAGGTTGGAATGCCAACATACTATGGGTCCAATCAACCATCGGGTTAGAATTCCAACATACTATGGGTCCAATCAACCATCGGGTTGGAATACCCCTGGCCCTCAACCATCAGGTTGGAATGTCAACATACTATGGGTCCAATCAACCATTGGGTTGGAATACCCTTGGCCCTTAACCATCGAGTTGGAATGCCAACATACTATGAGTTTGTAACATCCCAAAATTTAATGCCAAAAACTTCATTTTTAATATAAGGAAACCTTTAATAACTTTGTTTTAGACATTGAAAACATTTCACTTAAAAACAAATATTAGAGTCAAATCCCAAAGATTACATAATGCAGAATAACATGGGTGAATGTGTTGCGATCGTCCCAAGCTCCTTTTCTTGATCTTGGTCCACAAGCCAACCATACACCAAACCATTGTACCCAAACATAGATCTAGACCCAAACATCTCATAACCATGCAAAGCTCCTACCTTTTCCCTTCCATCCATGGCCTTTTGAGCTAAAAACGCCAAAAGATTACTTTATTTCTTGCATGGGGGCTCCTATGGCATAAAGTTTGCACCTTTATTCCATAATAGCCCTTAATGGTGTTGGATAAGGTGTCTAAGTCCATAACTATTTATGGTATGTACTTGACCCGGTTTGGCATGGTCCATTTGGGTTGCATGGCATCATGCATTTGGATAGACTAAAATGAGAGAATTAACACTTGTAGTTTATTAATATGTTATAAGTTATAATATATTAATAATAATCTTATTTAATTAGTATTGATCAATAATTAATCTAGAATTAATTAAGTGGTCAAAAGGTGACTAATTAAATATATGGGTTGATTATGTAAATCACTTATACTTGTATAGTGGGCTTAATGCTCCATGGATTATCAAGTTGGGCTAAGGTTCATAAGATGCTCCATGGGAGTTACAAACCCATGGGTCATGGAAATGAATAGTCATGTCACATTAGGTTTTACATGGTGTAACCCTAGATGTAACACACTATATAAAGAATATGATGCACACCAAAATCGGCCACTAGAAGAACAAGTGAGGGCTAGCCGATTTTGAAGTGTTATACATTCTATCTAAGTCTTTCCAAGTGTACTTGGTGTTGTGTGAGACATTTGAGGAATCACACTTGGGGTGCTAGGCTCACAAGGTTTCTAAGTAATCAAATCAACTACAAGGTATGTAATTCTAGCCATCTTTTATATTTAAAGTTCTCCATGCATGCTAGATAGGATTATGAAACTTGGAAAAGTATTTTGCATGTATATAGACAAACATAGATCCAAGGTTTTATAGGGTTGAATGTACACCTTAGGAGTGTTAGAATGCTCAAAACCCAACAGTGGTATCAGAGCCTAGGTTTGTTTGTTTGATACTTGATGCAAAATAGAGAAAAAGGTCGATTTTCTTGCTCTCTGCACATGGGACTCGCCGAGTCCATGGGGGGACTCAACGAGTCCAAGTGTTTCTTCAACCAACTCGGAGAGTTAGTTATTGCACTTGACGAGTTGGGCATGCAGAGTGTAGATTTTCAACTTGTGGTGCTGGAAATGGACTAGAAACATTACCCTAAAATGTTTTGATGTTTTAGAACTTGTTTTAGATGGTGTAATGTTAGTTCTAATCCATTTACAAGGGCTAATATCAAAGCTACATGATTATATGTGTTCATATTTTCTTGAAATTTTGATTTGACTATTCATGTTCTTATGAGTTCTTGATAGATCAAAGGAATTACTTGTTTAATGCTTAATTCATGATCTTTATGTGTTTTAATGAAGTCCATAACTTGTCCTCAAGTTATGGATAACCAAGAGTCATTGTGTATTAAATCCATTAAAAGAACACATAAGTTACAAAAATGAAGAGTCTTCATTTTAATAACTCATAAGTTATGAATTGAAAGGTTTTGTAAAGTTACAAAACTTGCCCTCAAGTTTTGGAACATGTAAAGTAATCTAATAAACTTTAGTTCCAATCCCTAGAATTTTGAAATTTAAAATTCAACCCTTATACTTTATAATATTATAAGTTAATAATATATATATATATATATATATATATATATATATATATATATATATATATATATATATATATATGTATGTATAAGATCAAGTCGTTATACCGTTAGTACGCCTCATTCACGAAGCCTGTCTATAAGGGGGGTATAAGGTTGTTGCCTATAAAATGGCAGCTTAATGGGTGTCCACTCTCACCCACCGCATCCTTGACTGGTGGAGGGTCGTTAGCCGAACGGGTAGGACAATGACTTAAAATTCTCATTAAAACTATAATGAATATTATAAAGTAACTAAATGCTTTTTTTAAATTCCCAATCTTAGTTACTTTAGGAAAATTTGAATAAGGTGTTAATCCATGAAATTACACTTTGCACCTTGATTAAGTCGTTGGTGGAGCGTGTGTGGTTAACCGGCACACTAACTTGGACTTAACAAGGTAGGCAAAGGGTGACTTAAAGTTTTTCATATGTCGGTGGAGCGTGTGTGGTTAACCGGCACATCGATTAAGTGAAAAACATTAAGGGTACCAAGTAATTTGCATGGTTACTTCACACCTTGTTTTGTGATCCTCGACATCCCAATCATAAAACATGAAGGGCGCACTCGAGATTGAAACATGCCATTGAAAAGTTCAATGAATCTCAAAAGAATCTAGGAATTTCTAAAAACCAATAAAAACCTAATAATTCATATTTTGTTTTCATGGTGGAAATTGGTGAATTGTCATTCACCTACCTTTCAAATATGTTACAGCTTAGATTACGGTGTCCCTCTTCTAAGTTATAATATATTGTGATTGGATCCTAGCTTTAATATTACATTTGGGTGTTTTATTAAGGACTATCTCTATATCTAATCTAAACTTGTTCTTTTTTAGATGTCTTCAAACAATACTGCTTCTGGCTTAAACCCTACCGGCTCCTTCTCTCTCATGAAACTTTGTGGGAGTGTCATCTTTGATGGTTCCAACTTTATGGATTGGATCCGGAACATCAGGCTGGTCACACGCTATGAGGACAAGGAATATGTCCTCGACAAGGAGCTAAAGGATTTTGATGAGTCAACTGCTAGTCCTGAGGAGATCGTTGAATTCCAGACTCATGAGAGAGATGCCACGAAAGTGGCTTGTATCATGATTTCCACAATGACACCTGAGCTCCGAAAGTCCTATGAGGACTATTACCCTTTTGAGATGCACCAAGACTTGATGGACTGCTACCATCAGAGTGCTCGCCAAGAGAGGTATGACATCATCTGCTCCATGATAACAACCCGAATGAAGGACGGTGAACCCATCACCAGTCATTTGCAGAAAATGCAATGGTATGTGGACCGGTTGCTGAAACTTAATGTGAACTTCCCCAAGGAGTTGGCAATAGATATCATTTTGCACTGCTTACCCTCGTGTTATGTGACATCCCCAATTTCACGGCCAGAAAAAACCGATTTGTTTATGCTTTGTTTTATAAATCAGAGTGATCGTTTAAAGAAAACGGTTGCGGAATTTGTTCCCAAAATAAAATATGATAACCATTTATCAAAACATTTCTCGAAAAGAATGTATTTTTCATTAAATAATAAAACCTCGGGATGTCATGTTCGTTACAGACCAAAAGCATAAACAATATAAAATAGATCTTACAATAGTTATTTATAACTACTGATCTATATTCCCAAAATCTCTCGTCAAGTCCACCAACTTATACCCTTGTGCCATTACCTGTAATGAAAAGAAAACTGAGTGGGTCAGGCTTGGGAGCCTGGTGAGCATATAGGGTTTTCAACCCACAATAATATAATCATTATATTTAATCAGCAAACAATCAACCCAATTACCCATCGCCATTATCTTCTTAAGGTTTTACCCTAAGAACCAACTATCCTTCATTCATTTATTCGTAAGAAATTTGGCATGAATTCCATTACTGCCAAAGCTTACTTATCAAGTACTAAATCCATAGTTATCTGGTGCTAACTCCATAGTCACCAAGGTTCACTTAACAAGCGCTAACTCCATAGTCGCCAAGGTTTACTCCACAAGCGCTAACTCTATAGTCGCCAAAGTTTACTCAACGTGCGCTAACTCCATAGTCGCCAAGGTTCATCAAATAGGCACGAAGTCACATCGTCGCCAAGGTTTATACAATAGGCGCTAACTCCATAGTCACCAACAATTTCCATCTACCTATGTTCTACCCAACAATTTTGTAGATATAAATACTTACACGGTTTAAATCATTTAACACCTGTATAAAACTCCAATTTCCATGCCCATCTCAAATAGACAAATAACATATAAACACATAGCACGTATTTCATAGCAAATACTTCATATTTATGTGTTAGAAGAAAGTAACTACACACCCACACATATAAACAACAATATACTTAATACACTCAAACCATACTTGTATTATTATCGTGTTTATGAAAGGTAGTATACACTCACTTGATCAGAAGATGATCGGACAACACTACGACTTGCAGAAGTAGTAATCCTCAGCAGATCTGGAAGATCTTCACAAAAATCGAACTTCTCGCGGGCAGAGCTTCGACTCGGGAACCGCACTTCTCGGGATATTTGGGATCTCGGGACTTGCCTCGGGGCTCGAGAATAATATCGGGGCTTCGGGGTATTTCTGGCACGCAAAACGATGCAAAACGGGAGAGAGAAGAGAGGAAATTAGCAAAATAGCCGGCTGCCCTCGCATCCTATTTATAGGAGGCTGGAGCCTCGGAGTACGCGGGGCGTACTGGCCTCCGAAGTCATCACTGCATGCGTCATCCGAAGTGTCGACACTCTTCGGAGTACGCGGGGCGTATGTCGGATCGGACCAGTGACTCGTCTTCGGATAATGCCGGATTAAAAGATTAAAAATAAATAAAATTTATTTAATAAACTTCAGAAATTCATATCTTCTTCATACGAACTCCGTTTTCGACGTTCTTTGTATCCACGCGAAGGTGAGACTACGCTATACAACTTTCGTTTAGACTCCGTCGGCTAATTTCGACTTTATTTTTATTATTTACTTTTAATAGGCCGCGACAGAAAAACTTCGTTATAAATTCATAACTTCTTCGTTTGACGTCCGTTCTCGCCTAACTTTTCGTCGTTTCGCTACTAACAACAAGATCTTCGATTCTCGTTTAGATTGCTAAGGCTAAATATCGCTCCAACGTAAATTCACTTTTTACGTCGCGCTGTGTCGTGCCGGTTCTGTCGCGAAACTTCGACAGGTCATAACTTCTTCGTTATAACTCGGATTTTGGCGTTCTTTATATGCACGGAAACCTTCTGACATATACTACAACTTGGTTAAGACTAATGCTTCTAGATAATCTTCCTTCAAAAAGTCATTTTTGACACCTATTGCCTCTAAATTGACTAGCCCTGATCTACGGGCGTTACATGTTATGATCAATTCCGCATGACATACCACATAAACAAGGAGGAAGTTACCCTCAGCAAGCTTCAAAGATTCCTTAAGACCGCTGAAACAAGTCTTAAAGGTAATTCGGTTGTTACCACTCCTACTCCTACTCCAAACTCCGCCCCTGTCCTGGCAATCGGGAAAGGAAAAGGGAAAAAGAGGAAGAACCCTTCGAAGGGTACCAAGGGTAAGAACCTTGAAGGCTCCTCTTCAAGTGGAACCAAGAAAGGTTTCGTCACTCCTTCTTCCGACCCAAAAGAGGCTGATTACTTCTATTGCCATGAAAAGTCACATTGGAAGCGGAACTGCCCAAAGTACCAACAAGGTATTAAGGATGTGAAAGTAAAACCCACTCATGCAGGTATTTACACAATATTGTCTAATAACTCACCTTATTCTAACTCTTGGGTCCTTGATACAGGTTGTGGAATTCACATATGTTCTAATTTACAGGGACTAAGAAGAAGTGAGAATGTGGAGCATGGAAAGATAAACTTGATCATGGGGAATAGGAAAGCTTCACCTGTCACCAAGATTGGAGTTTATTCTTTGTTGCTAAGTAGTGGGTTTACATTAGATTTGAATAAATGTTGTTACTCGCCTGAAATGGAAAGAAATATTATGTCCTTTCATGCATTGTACAAACAAGGTTTTACCTTTTCTTTTGATAATGAAGTTGGTGGAATAAACGCTTTCTTTAATAATGTTCTTTATTTTAAAGCATTACCTTTTGATGGTGTGTATGAAGCTGTGTCTGTTGTAGATAACCTAGGAAATAATGTGTTGTGTATTGATTCTTCTTATAATAATAACTTGGATAAAACATCATTATGGCATTGTCGTCTTGGACATGTAAGCAAGAAAAGCATAGGCCAACTCCAAAAAGATGGAGTCTTGGAGTCATTTAACCTAAATTCAGATGATGGTTGTGAATCATGCTTACTTGGAAAAATGACAAAGTCACCCTTTACTGGTTCTTGTGCAAGGGGTGAAGGTTTGTTGGATCTAGTGCACACAAATGTGTGTGGACCCTTCAAAACTGCCACAACGGATGCTAATCGTATTATATGACTTTTACAGATGATTATAGTAGATATGGTTATGTCTACTTAATCACGCATAAGTCAGAGACTTTTGAAAGGTTTAAAGAGTTTAAACAAGAAGTCAAGAATCAATTGGGCAGGAACATTAAGTTGATTCGATCTGATCGAGGTGGTGAGTAACTTAGTACAGAGTTCCTCGACTATCTTAAGGAATGTGGGATTGTCTCACAATTGACACCTCCCAGGACACCACAGTTGAATGGTGTGGCTGAGAGGCGTAATCGAACCTTGTTGGACATGGTTCGTTCCATGATGAGTCGAGCTTCGCTACCAATCTCATTCTGGTGGTATGCCTTAGAGACTGCCGCCCATATCCTTAATCCAGTCCCTACAAAGAAAGTTGCCAAAAATCCTCATGAGATGTGGACTGGAAAAGTTTCTAATCTAGACCACATCAAGATTTTGGGTTGCGAGGCTTTCGTGAGGCGTGAGACTCACAATAAGCTCGAACCTCAAAGTAAGAGGTGTATTTTCATTGGCTACCCACAGAAATCCTTTGGTTACCTCTTATACAGACCCAGTGAGAATGTGGTCTTTGTAGAAAGGAGGGGTGTCTTTTGAGAGGGAGAGAGTTCATAAGCCAAGGAGACAGTGGGAGGCAGATTGACCTTGAAGAAATTCAAGAGTCAAGTGATAAAGGAACTTCAAATCCTAGAAGTCAACCTGAGGAAGAAACTCCTATTGATTTAATTGACGAATATGTACCTCTGAGGCATTCCACAAGGGTTAGGAATGCACCCGAGCACTACTATGGGTTCAATATTACTGCAGAAGGTGAGACACTTATCAGTGATGAGACACTGGTAAGTCTGGATGAACCTAACAGCTATGTGGAAGCCATGGCAGGCCCCGAGTCTGCTAAATGGAAAGAGGCAATGGACAGCGAGATACAATCTATGTATGACAATCAAGTTTGGAACTTGGTTGACAATGTACCAGGTCGTAAAACAATTGGGTGCAAATGGATATTCAAGAAGAAGACCGACATGGATGGTATTGTACACACTTATAAGGCACGGTTGGTTGCAAAGGGCTTTTCTCAAACTCCAGGAGTTGATTATGATGAGACCTTTTCACTAGTAGCAAAGATCAAGTCTATTAGAGTTCTGTTAGCCATTGTTGCATTCATGATTATGAAATATGGCAAATGGATGTCAAAACCGCCTTCCTTAATGGAAGTTTGGCTGAAGATGTTTACATGTGTCATCCAGAAGGTTTTGTCAGTACAAAATACCCTAATAAAGTGTGTAAGCTTGAGAAATCCATCTATGGATTGAAACAAGCACCTCGCAGGTGGAATCTTTGTTTCAATGAGAAAGCCAAAGAGTTTGGCTTTTCGAGGAGTGAAGATGAATCTTGTGTATATGTCAAGGCTAGTGGGAGTATAGTTAGCTTTTTGGTACTGTATGTGGATGACATACTACTCATAGGAAATGACATCCCAACCTTACAGGAAGTGAATTACTGGCTTGGGAAGTGTTTCATTATGAAAGACCTAGGAGAAGCTGCCTATATTCTAGGGATAAGGATTCTGAGAGACCGGAGAAAAAGACTAATTGGACTTATTCAGAGTACCTACTTGGATAGGGTGCTGAAGAGGTTCGGCATGCAGGATTCCAAGAAAGGGGAGTTACCTATCCAGAGTAACGCCAAATTGAGTAAGACTCAAAGCCCGAGTATCGAGGCTCAGATAGCAGAAATGAGTCGAGTACCTTATGCTTCCGATGTAGGCTCGATCATGTATGCTATGACTTGTACTCGTTCTGATGTGGCCTTTGCCTTGAGCATGGTCAGCAAATATCAGGGGAACCCTGGCAAGGCTTACTGGACTGCGGTGAAGAATATTCTCAAGTACCTTCGGAGGACTAAGGACTAGGTCCTTACCCTCGGTGGGAGTGATGACCTGATAATTGTAAGGTATAGTAATGCTAGCTTTTAGACTGATATGGATAATTTCCGCTCTCAGTCGGGCTGGGTCTTTACCTTAAACGGAGGAGCAATTACTTGGAAAAGTTCCAAGCAGGAGACAGTGGCTGGTTAAACTTGTTTATCAGAGTATATAGTAGCAAGCAAAGCACCAAAGGAGGCGATATGGCTGAAGAACTTCATTGGATACCTTGGAGTTGTACCAGCTATAAAGGATCTCAAGGAAATTTTCTGTGATAGTGAAAGTGCAGTTTCATTAGCGAAAGAACCGAGGGATAATGGAAGATCCAGACACATCGATTGAAAATACCATTTCATCAGACATCGAATAGAAGAAGGACTCCTCGTGGTAAAGAGGGTATCATCGGATGAAAACCCAGCAGATCCCTCATGAAGGGACTGGGTAGGGTTAAGCATCTCCAGCATGCGAGGCACATAGGGCTGAAGGATGATATTAGTTTTTAGTTAGATAGCTCAGAAATTTGTAAAGTGTAATTGACATTTGAAAATGAATTAAATTTGTGTTTATTTATGAGTAAAGTGTTGCTATCTTTGTCAATCGTTTACTATAATTTCTTTTGCATGTTTTGACTTCCAGAATATTTATGTTGTGTAGTACATAGTACTCAAATTTTCCACAGTTGGTCATGTGTTGGAAGTAGATATGAATTAAGACTGTCATGAGTTGGTTGTAGAGGTCTAAGATGTTGGACATGGCCTCAACACTCATGAGTGCTCATAAGTTCTGAGATATGTCTTGTTGGCTATGAGTTGGTTATACATTGGTCGTACGAAACCGCATTGGTAACTCGGTGCTATAAAACGTGGTTTTGTGTGTGATTCAACAAATAGTAGAACAAGCATATGAGTCGAAGTTTATCTGTTCCTTCTTGGATTTGAATTGATATTTGGGCCCCTCGATGATTTTGTTTTGACCTATGTACCAGGCTCGGTCAGAACTAAATTGATGTGTTCGATTAAGTTCTTTGTCAAACAAATCGGAAATTGAGAAACAAACTGCCGGATAATAAGTAAGACATTGTTCCATGTATTTGTCCGGCTGATATCTAGAACAGAGGATTATATGATCACTTATATTAAATGGCGTATCATCATCATCTCGGTTCCGCGAAACCTTGAAAGAGCTACGATTGTTGATCGATTCCTGAATTCATAGTTGTAGATATAGTTATTAGACTTATCCAAGTGGGAGACTGTTGGATAAGGTGTCTAAGTCCATAACTATTTCTGGTATGTACTTGACCCGGTTTGGCATGTTCCATTTGGGTAGCATCGCATCATGCATTTGGATAGACTAAAATGAGAGAATTAACACTTGTGGTTTATTAATATGTTATAAGTTATAATATATTAATAATAATCTTATTTAATTAGTATTGATCAAGAATTAATCAAGAATTAATTAAGTGATCAAAAGGTGACTAATTAAATATATGGGTTGATTATGTAAATCACTCATACTTGTATAGTGGGCTTAATGCTCCATGGATTATCAAGTTGGGCTAAGGTTCATAAGATGCTCCATGGGTGCTACAAACCCATGGGTCATGGAAATGAATAGTCATGTCACATTAGGGTTTACATGGTGTAACCCTAGATGT
Organism: Lactuca serriola; assembly: GCF_051521515.1. Lineage (NCBI taxonomy): Eukaryota > Viridiplantae > Streptophyta > Magnoliopsida > Asterales > Asteraceae > Lactuca > Lactuca serriola. The sequence goes on along the minus strand of NC_136412.1, from coordinate 43,828,672 downwards.
AACACACTATATAAAGAATATGATGCACACCAAAATCGGCCACTAGAAGAACAAGTGAGGGCTAGCCGATTTTAGAAGTGTTATACATTCTCTCTAAGTCTTTCCAAGTGTACTTGGTGTTGTGTGAGACATTTGAGGCTTCACACTTGGGGTGCTAGGCTCACAAGGTTTCTAAGTAATCAAATCAACTACAAGGTATGTAATTCTAGCCATCTTTTATATTTAAAGTTCCCCATGCATGCTAGATAGGATTATGAACCTTGGAAAAGTATTTTGCATATATTTAGACAAACATAGATCCAAGGTTTTCTAGGGTTGCATGTACACCTTAGGAGTGTTAGAATGCTCAAAACCCAACAAATGGTTCTAGATCTGAAAGCATAAGCCTTTCGGACGTCCATTTCTCACATGCTAGGGTTCTTGGACCAAAAACCCTCAAAAGTGACAAAGAAGAGATCAATCAAGTTAAAGGTCAAGGTGGAAACTTGATTACCAAAAAATGATGAGGATAGGGTGTTGCTTCAGGATCCACACTTCCTCTCTTGAATACCCAAGGTTTCTCCTTCTTCAAGCTTCAAGGCACTCAAGAACACTCATAAATGGCTCACAAGCTCATGGAAAGAAATAGGGTTTCGTGGACTAGGGTTTAGGCAGTGGGGGCTGAGAATGGGGTTGAAAGATGGAGAATGAGATGCTTAAATAGGAGGCACAACCTAAATTTAGGGTTTTCCCAAACCCAGACCAACTCGCTGAGTTGGTCCTCCAAATCGCCGAGTAGGTCACTTAACCCGCGTCACAAAAACTCTCTCCTACTTGACGAGTCATCCCTCTGGACTCATCGAGTAGACTTCTTGAATTGAGGTTTTCCTTTGTTTTCTAGGTCTTCTGAATTCGGGGTGTTACAACTCTCCTCCACTTAAACTAGACTTCGTCCTCTAAGTCCGCTTTCAGCTAACTACCCCACAACCACTCACGGCATCCCTAAACATCGCATACTTGTCTATTCGGTCCACTCTTGAAGGTATCCTCTTGAGAACAATCCAATCGCTACACCCTCGAGTACGACACCCTTATTCCAGCGGTAATCCTTTCGGTACTTCCCGAGCGCTTACGCCTAACACCCAAAGGGTTCAATCCTTTACCCTGCGCTTTAACTGGCCTTCCCAAGGCAACTTTCATAAGTGACAAACCTTTCTACCCTTGCACAAAACAAACCCTTTTCTGTAACTAAATTCCCAGCCACTCCCAGTGTTGGTTCCTTCGCTTGTAACACCCGGTCTCAGGTACACATTTAATTTCAAGTCAAATATCATATTTTACTCTTGGACTCGGTGAGTTGGGGGCTCAACTCGTCGAGTAGGATCGACTCCGGGTCGGGGATTATGTGACCTACTCGACGAGTCGGAAGACAGACTCGACGAGTAGGAGCTGTCTGGGTGAAACCCTAAATTGGAGTGTTTGTACCCTATTTAAACATCTTATGGGGCTTCCACCCCAACCTCCATCACCTCCAGAACATTACACCCGAAACCCTAATCCTCCATAAGTGAGATTGAGCTTTCTTGGTTGTTTTGAGTGTTTCTTGGTGTGTTTTGAAGCTAGAGCAAGAAGTGGAAGATAGAAGACCCAAGGGGGAAGGAATAGATCCAGGATCAACAACATTTTCTCCTCACTTTCTGGTAATCAAGCTTCATACTTGACTTGTAGTTTTTTAGATCTCCTTGTTCCAGACATTGAAAACATTTCAATTAAAAACATATATCAGATTCAAATCCCAAAGACCACATAATGCAGAATAACATGGGTAAATGCGTTGCGATTGTCCCGAGCTCATTTTCTTGAAAAATGAAGATACCTGAAACCAAAATTATAAACCCTAAGCACGAAGCTTAGTGAGTTCCCCAATTACCACATACCATACATATCAACTAGGCCATACATGCCATACATACTGTGAGCCATACATATCAAACATATCCATAATCAAGTAAGGTGCTATGTCCCAAACATATTCTTGTCGTTATGCCATGGGCCGCACGTGGTCTTTCTTGCCATGCCTGGGGCCACCCCCCTCGGTCTTACAGACAAGTGCCAAGCGCCGCCTCCTGGTCTTCCATGAAAGCATCACAAAGACAACTAGCATACATACTATTCAATTTAGCTAATCATCATATAGTGTGCCAAGAGCCACCTACTGATCTTTCATACATACTAGCATACAGTGTGTCAGGAACCACCTCCTGGTCTTTCATGCATATTGCCTAGGGCTAACCCCTAGGTCTTCCTACCATACAAAATAATATACTGTGTGCTAGGAGTCGCCTCCTGGTCTTTCATGCATAGTGCCTAGGGCTAACCTCCGAGTCTTCCTTTTATACATAAACTAAATGGGCCGACATTGGTGCCTTAGACCCATACAAACAGTGAGGAGACTCACCTTGCACTGCTGAAGTCCTGCTGATACTTTTATGGCTGCTAACTGACAATTCCTCGAACCTTTGCTCCTTAGGTTCCCTGAACTATCAGTAACAACACGCCACTTAGTCCCAAAATGTCCACAAAGTCAAACTAGGTCAACCTTGGTCAAAGTCAAAGTCCATCCCCCACATGGTTGCCTTAAGGACATTTATTGCTGAGGAATCCCCTTAGCAGTAGTGTCCATCCCGATGATAGTCCTTAGACTGGGTCCCTTGTGTTAAATGTTTTAGGGACGTAAAGTGAGGATAACGGGAACGGGTAATTGGGTTTGTTTGGTTTGATAAAGTTAATAAACTTATTTATTGTGGGTTGAAAACCCTATGTGCTCACCAGGCTCCCAATCCTGACCCACTAAGTTTCTTGTATTATAGGTAGTGGCGCATGAGCATAGATGTGATGTCCTGGGATGAGAGATTAAGGGATTTTAGGCTTGTAAATACGGAATACTGTACTAAGGCCTATTATGTATTGTTTATGCTTATGATATGTATCGAACATGACATCCCGAGTCTTTTTAATGAAACACATTTCTACGGAAATGCTTTTGATAAATCTTTATCATATTTTGTTTTGGGACAAATTCCGCAACACTTTTATTTAAAATATTACTCTGATTTTTAAACAAAGCATAAACAAAATCGGTCTTTTCTGGCCGTGAAAATGGGGATGTCACATTTGGTATCAGAGCATTAGTTTAAGCGAACTAGGAATTTGTAGGATTTCTAGACTTAAACTTAGAATGCTAAGCGATGATTGTGAGATGTGAGCACTAGCTTATTTTAGGAATTATGCCTAAAATGCTTTTATGTGCTAAATGCTTTGTGCTTGATATGCTATTATTTATTCGGATCTATGGTCTGTTGCCGACCGGATATGGAAACCTTATCTGTTTAGGATTCTAAACGTACGGCTACGATATTAGAATTAGCATGTAAACGTTTCGGAGAGATAAGGATGATTTGAACATTAGTCCTAAATAAAGATCTAAATTCACCTTATTCGATGTATAGATCAAGATGGCAAGGACCCGTAGCGGAAACGTGAATGCAAATGGGAATAGAAACCAACCCCTAGTGATTAAGCAAATACTGGTTGTGGTAGCCGCTGCTGAACCAATAACGATGGCCGGAGTGCAAACGATGATCCAGACGATGTTGGATCGTAAAATGGTGGAAACCAGATGTTTGGTCCAACAAAATCGAGAGGAAGCGACCATACAGATCGAACAACCTGAGTTAAACGAAGGGCAGACTGAGGAGGGGAACTTCAGTGGAACCGTTGGTCACGTCAACCCACCAATAGTTCGACAAAACAACCAAGATGACGGAGTCGAGAAGAATGGATGCAAGTACAAGGATTTTCTGACTTGAAAGCCATCAAATTTCACTGGAAAGGAGGATCCGATCAAGGTCATAGATTGGATCTCAGAAATGGAGTTAGCATTTATGACGTACGGTTGCAGAGGCAAGTTGCAAACCACCTTTGCGGTGCGTCAGTTTCAAGGAGCCGTTGTACGTTGGTGGAATACCTTAGGGAAGACTCTGAGCCCCAATGAGCCCCTGCAACTGACATGGGCAGAATTTCTGGTGCAATTCAAACGAAAGTATTGCTCAGCTCAAAACATGCTCGAGCTAGAGAACCAATTCCTAACGCTGAAGAAAGGAAGCATGTCAATCGATGAATACACAAACAACTTCACAGAAAAGATGGAGTTTGCCTTGCGTCTTGTTCCGGGTGAGATGACAAAAATTGATAAATACGCAAAGGGACTTCCATGGGAGTACGCGGTGCCAATGCGTCAGACACATACTCTGGAGGCAGCTATCTGGGCTGCCAAGTCTATGGAGGATATGATTAAGGGAAGAGCTGCCAGCAAGGTTGAGGTTGGCGAGAAGAGGAAATTTGAAGGGTCTGCTAAACCCAACAAAAAGAAGAGCAAGTTCGGTTCAAAGAAGCTCGGGGGAGGAAGATATGAATCGAAATGGTGTGAGAAGTGCAAGAAGAAGCACTCAGGAAAATGTAGCGAGGAAGTAACCTGCTACAAGTGTGGGAAAACAGAGCACTATGCCAATGAGTGCACCATCAACAAGAGGGCGTGCTACGAGTGCCGTGAAGAAGGTCATATTGCTAAGGATTGCCCAAAGAAGAAAGATGCGGGAAGGCCCAACATTCCACCGAAGCCGAAGGTGAGAGCCTTCCAGATGACGCTCGAGGCTGCAAAGGAGGCAGCAGATGTCGCTTCAGGTACCTTTCTTGTAAATGGTTTGCCTGCCAATATACTATTTGATTCCGGAGCAAACTACTCCTTTGTGTCGTGTAAATTTGGTGGGAAACTAGCATTACCTGTAGAAAAACTTGATAATGCCCTGATTGTAGAAGTTGTCAGTGGCAAGTTCGTACCTGTTAGTAATCGTATTAAGAACGTAGTCATCGACCTAAACGGAAACGAATTCCACGAAGTGCTATTACCTATAGAGTTAAACGGTTTCGACATCGTTTTGGGTATTGATTGGCTTAGCGCCAACGATGCCGAGATATTATGCCGAAAGAAGATAGTTAGGGTAAATCCCCCTGGAAAGGAGTCATTTATGGTGTACAAGGACAAACGTAGAGTGAATTCTGGAATCATCTCCCTGATGAAAGTCAAAAAACTGTTTATCCAAAGGATGTGCATCATATTTGGCATTTGTGATTGATGCTAAGAAGGAAAAGAAGGAGGTGCACAATATACCGGTCGTATGTGATTATCCGGAAGTCTTTCCCAAAGATCTTTCCGGATTACCAGTTGATAGGCAAGTGGAGTTACGTATAGACTTGTTACCAGGAACTACATCGATAGCAAGATGTAACACCCCAAAATACGGGCCAAAAATTTCATTTTAAATTAAACACTTTACAAAACATTTGAAAATAAACAACATTCGATCCTATCATTTCTTAAAACATGTTACGTGTCTGAAAGCCAAAATATGAAATCAACCATAGTGACAAAGTACAAATCCCAGAACAATATCATAGTGCGGAAAACAAGATGTGTGTATGATGTGCCGCTACCGCGCCAGCTCCTTCCCCTTCGCCAAAGAGGTACCTGAAACCAAAACTATAAACCGTAAGCACAAAGCTTAGTAAGTTCCCCCAACGTACCACATACCAAACAATCACATGACATACATACTGCCAGGCAATTCTGGGGTGCCCGACTCACCCGGTACGACCATTCTGGGGTGCCGACATACCCGTGCGGCCATTCTAGGGTGCCGTCCTACCCGTGTCAAGCCATTCTGGGGTGCTGACCTACCCATGTCAAGCCATTCTGGGGTGCTGACCTACCCGTCGGTCCTAACAACCGAACTTGGGGACTATTCCCCTCATGCTACCACTATCTCATATATCACATCAAGCCAGCATATAAACATATAATCATGTACTATCAGACAAATCTGGGGTACCTGACCTACCCTTCGGTCCTGACAACCGATCTATACTACTATCGTATATAATGCTAGCATACAACATATCAGGTAGTAGCAAACCTAGATGATATCACGAAGACAATCATCTAACATACAACTCCTACTGGTGGGTCGACATTGTGGCCGTAGACCCACCGCTACTAGAAGGTAACTTACCTCGAAGTAGCTGCTGATCTCCGTGGGAACTGTCTGTCTGCTGCTACTGCTCTGAAAATCCTCCGGTTGCAATTCTCACGAAACACTCAATCAAACATTGCTAACCGCCCTTAGGGTAAAATGACCATTTTACCCCTAACCATGTCAAAAGTCAAAGTCAAAGTCAACTTCCAGTTAATCCGACTCGCCGAGTTGGCTCGCTAACTCGTCGAGTCCCTATCCAGTCGATTGTCCTCACTCCCGTCCCTACTCGTCGAGTTAGGCATGACTCGACGAGTTCTCCTTCCATATAGATATCCAATATTCCTTCATTCGACTCGCCGAGTTGTATGAACAACTCGTCGAGTTCATATTCATCCGATGAACACTCTGGTCTGTGACTTGCCGAGTTGTATGAACGACTCGTCGAGTCTGTTCTTGAGGCAAGAAGGTTGCCTTGGACTCACCGAGTCAGGGCATTGACTCGCCGAGTCCCTCCATTACCGAGTCTGGCTTCCGATTCACTGAGTCCACTTCTAGCTCACTGATCCCACTCGGCATAACTCAAAAGGGGAAAAAGTCGGGGACTCGCGACTCGACTCGCCGAGTCCGAAGAACGACTCGCCGAGTCGCATGCATGTAATTACTATATACTCGATTCTGCTTGAATCCAGTGCATTCCATTAATGGATCTGGGTTCTTAAGGCTTGATTATCATGTAAAGTTTCCAACTGTACGTGTAAATAAACACCAATGAAGGTTTTAGGGCTCAAAATGCACTAAAAGAGTAGATCTAGGGCTTCCATGCAATATGGCTCCATAAAGGCAGTAGATCCGAGCTCCTAGAGCCCAATCATGCCTAGATCTGAAGTCCCTTAACACTATAAGCTCATTACTCAAAGATCAAGACTAGAAGAGGCCTTAAAATGACTATCATAAGCTCTTAATGAGATAATAATGAAGGAACAAAGAGGATTTCGAGTCTAATACCTCTAGAAGCTCTGAAATGGCACAAAGATTCTGGATCTTCTAGCTCTCCTCTTGATCTACCTTCTTCTTCTCTCCAAAACTTCAAGGAATTGCACCAAAAGCACTCAAATTACTAAAAGAAGGGTTAGTGATTCGAGAGGGGGTATTCTGGACGCAATGGGGGCCGTTATGAGGCACAAAACGATGTTTAAATAGGGTGCAACCCTTTGAAATTAGGGTTTCTTCCAGACTGGCGGACTCGCCGAGTCCAGGATATGGACTTGTCGAGTCGCCAACTTAAACGTGCTCGATATCCTGACCCTACTCGGCGAGTCAGGCCTATAACTCGCCGAGTTCCAGCTAAAAATGCAAAAATACTTAGTTTAAATTACATACCAGGAACCATGTGCTACACAAAAGCACCTTACCGATTAGCACCGACGGAGATGAAGGAGCTTATGATGCAACTTCAGGAGCTGTTGGACAATGGTTTCGTTTGACCTAGTTCATCACCCTGGGGAGCTCTGGTGTTATTCGTAAAGAATAAGGACGGAAGCATGAGGATGTGCATAGACTACCGAGAGCTGAAAAAGGCAACGGTGAAGAACAAGTATCCATTGCCGAGGATTGATGACCTATTCGATCAGTTGCAAGGTTCGAGCTACTTCTAAAAGATAGATCTTAGGTCAGGATATCATCAGCTGAAGGTAAGAGAGCAGGATATTGAGAAGACTGCATTCAGAACGAGATATGGACACTACGAGTTCTTGGTTATGTCATTTGGACTAACCAATGCTCCAGCAGCATTCATGGATTTGATGAATAGGGTTTGTAAACCATTCCTCAATAAATCTGTGATAGTGTTCATCGACGACATTCTGATCTACTCGAAAATCCAAGAGGAGCATGGCAATCATCTACGGGAAGTGTTGGAAGTGTTAAAGAAGGAGAAGCTTTACGCTAAGTTCTCCAAGTGTGATTTTTGGATCTGGGAAATCCAATTCTTGGGTCATGTGGTTAACCAAGAAGGGATAATGGTTGACCCAGCAAAAATCGAAGCGGTAATGAAGTGGGAACGTCCAAAGAGTCCGACGGATATTCGAAGCTTTCTAGGATTAGCCGGATATTACCGACGATTTATCCAAGGCTTTTCTTCGATAGCTGCTCCATTGATAGCTTTGACTCATAAATGAGCCACATATACATGGAGTGAGAAACACGAAGAGGCATTCGAGAAGCTAAAGAAGAAGTTATGCGAAGCACCAATACTTTCTCTACTCGATGGAGTTCAAGATTTCGCAGTTTACAGTGACGCATCTGGAGTCGGGTTGGGTTGTGTTCTGACCCAAAGAGAAAAGGTGATAGCATATACCTCTCGACAATTGAAAGATCACGAAAAGAACTACCCCACTCACGATCTGGAGTTGGCAGCGGTAGTTTTCGCTCTAAAGATATGGAGGCATTACCTCTACGACACGAAGTGCAAGCTTTTCACTGATCATAAGAGTCTCCAGTATCTCTTTAATCAGAAAGAATTAAACATGAGGCAACGACGCTAGCTAGGGTTACTCAAGGACTACGACTGTGAGATACTTTACCACCCCGGTAAAGCAAATGTTGTTGCTGATGCTCTCTGTCGGAAAGTCAACCTTAAAAGGAAAAGGCCAAGAGCGTTGAGAATTGAAGTCGTCTCGACGATTGTGGAAAGCATCAGGAAAGCTCAAGAAGAAGCCTTAGAAAAGAATGTCTGAAAAGAAGAACGTTTGAGCAAAATGTTAGTGTTCGATATAAACAGTCAATGACTGAAGGTATTCCAAGATCGGATTTGGGTACATAATACGGGAGGAATAAGAGATCTTCTGATGGAAGAAGCACACAAGACCATGTACTCGATTCATCCCGGTAGCACTAAAATGTATAGGGACCTAAAAACCTATTACTGGTGGCCGACGATGAAGCTCGATGTTGCAAAGTATGTGGCCGAGTGTGTAACATGTGCAAGAGTTAAGGCACAACATCAGAAACCGTATGGGAGCTTAGAACCTTTACCTGTACTCCATGGGTAAATGGGAAGACATCACCATGGATTCTGTGACTAAACTGCCCAGGACGAAGAACGATCACGACATGATTTGGGTAGTTGTGGATCATTTCACTAAGAGTGCACACTTCATAGCAGCCAACGAGAGGTGGTCTATGTATAAGCTCGCAAATGCTTACATGAAAGAGATAGCAAGACTTCACGGTGTTGCTCTTACAATCGTATCAGATCATGATAGTCGTTTCACGTCGAGGTTTTGGAGGAGTCTGCAAGAAGAATTGGGTACGAAATTATGTTTGAGTACGGCTTACCATCCACAAACTGATGGTCAGAGCGAAAGAATGATTCAAACACTAGAAGATATGCTGAGAGCATGTACCCTTGAGTTCTAAGGGAATTGGGACGAGCACTTACCTCTGGTAGAATTTTCGTACAACAACAGTTTTCACTCGAGCATCAAGATGGCATCTTATCAAGATTTGTACGGACAGAAGTGTCGTACGCTGTCTTGTTGGCTTGAAGCCGGAGAGAAGCAGTTTATGGGCCCCTAGATAGTCCATGAGACTGCTGAGAAACTAAAGGTGATTAGGGAAAGGATGTTAGCAGCTCAGGATCGTCAGAAGAGCTATGCTGACAAGAAAAGACGACCAATGACTTTTGAAGTTGGGGATTCCGTTTTGCTTTAAGTCTCACCGTGGAAAGGACTTATACGATTCGAGAAACGAGGAAAGCTGAGTCCAAGGTTTATTAGACCATTTAAAGTTCTTCAGAAGATAGGGAACCAAGCTTACAAGTTGGAATTTCCTGAAGAACTCGATGGTATTCATAACACCTTCCATGTGTGTTATCTGAGGAAGTTCACGGGAGAAGTTCCCGACATAATTCCAATCTCAGAGTTAAGAATGGATGAGAATAAAAGGCTGATCGAAGAGCCTGAGGCAATTGTTGACCGTAAGACTAAGAAGTTACGATGCAAGATGGTCGACTTAGTGCTAGTCCGATGGAAACATTCGAATGGGCCAAATATCACTTGGGAAACAGAAAGTGACATGATGAGTCGCTATCCACATCTATTTGCTGATGCATGATTCCAAGACGGAATCATCCTAAGGGGGAGAGAATTGTAACGCCCGGGTTTCGGGTCTAAGCATTTTTTAGACAATGTAATAGTCTAGGTCAACTATTGTAACTCTTTTTGAAGTAATAAAGATGAAATATTTGAATTCTATGTGAATTATGTGAATTATGTGTATTTGTGTGCTTATTACTTAATTATAAAGATATAAATTAATAAAGAATAAAAATAAACGTCAAAATTAAAGTGTGAGATAAGCCCGATATCTTTACGTAAAGTTATAGTGGTCGAAACAAGGATTTCGGGGATATAAAGAACGCCGAAATCCGAGTTATAATGACGAAGTTATGACCCGTCGAAGTTTCGCGACGGAACCGGCACAATACCGGGAAGCGTAAATAGTGAATTTACAATAGAGAGAGATTTAGCCTTAGCGGTCTAAACAAAAGTCGTATAATACGTTAAACCGAGAGTGTCCATAAAAAGAACGCCCAAATCTGACTTCGTATGAAGAAGTTATGATTTTTCGAAGTTTCGGCTTAGCAGTGTACAACCCGAAATTCGAATATTAGAACAAGTGGTTTTTAGCCGACACAACCTAAACGAGAATTTAAGATCTCGTTAATTTTAGCATAACGATAAAAAGACGGACGAAAACGGACGTCGGATGAAGAAGTTATGAATTTTTAAAGGACCAATCGTGTCATGGTCTGTTAATAATATAACTTTTAAAATAAAGTCAAAATTAGCCGACGGAGTGTAAATGAAAGTTGTAGAGTACGTTCCCTCCTTCGCGTGGATATAAATAACGTCAAAACGGAGTTCATACACGAGAGTTATGATTTTTAGAAGTCGAGAAGGAAAATTGTGAAACTGAGATGACGTGGCAACATCCGGACCGTCAATCGTTGTTCAGACCTCGCTTCAGATCACGCCACATAGCCCCTCGCATTACGCCCCGCGTACCTTCGGTCTTATCCGGGTCCTGTCCGAGTGCGAGCCAGCTAGAACACGCCTGGCAACCTTATCCGAACTACGCCCAGCGTAGTTGAGTGGTACGCGCATCGTAGGTCCGAAGTTCGACCCTATAAATAGGCTGCGAAGGGTCTCAGATTTTTCACTCATTTCTTCAACTTTTTCTCTCTCTACTTTCTCTCACTACCCCTCCAACCCCCTAAACCCTAGGAAAAACCCCTAGCACCCGAGGGAAGCCCCGAGGCTCCCGGAGTCCCGAGAAAAAAGGGTCTTTCGGTTTCAGAAACGCTGCTCCAAGCAAAGCCCGATTTTCTTTAAAATCCGCTGTAAGTGAGCTACGTTTACGCAATTTTTAATATAGCTTTCAAATAATTATAGTAATGTTATTAGATCCTTAAAATAATTATTTGGGTTATTATGAGTTATATTGAGTGTTATTTAACGCTTATATAATAGTCAGACTATTAATTTGTCGCGGTTATCGTTAGACTAAACCCTAGTGGTATTGGTACTAGGTTTTATCGAAGGAAAATTGTTTTGAGAGTATCGAAGCGATGTCCGAGTGCTGAGTCACCACCTTTCAGGTGAGTGCATAGTTACTTTCAGCTTACACATAGATATGAAGTATTTTATATAAATTACGTGTTGTGTGTGCATATTATCTGTATACTTGCTATCTATGCTGGATGAACAATTTTATACACGTTTTAAATGATTTAAACTATATATGTATTTTATATCTACAAAATATGTTGGGTAAAACATGGGTAGATGTAATAAACGTTGTGTGATAAAATAAAATAATGATAGGCCTCGTTATAGATGATCCAGTCACCTAGGGAGTATAGATGACAACCACAGACTATTCTAGACAGTCCAGTGGAACACTAGCAGACTCGCAACCTGTAGGTGTTTATTTAACTGTGTGTTTATTTGAACTGTGTGCTCACCAGGTGTAGTCCACCCCCCACATGGTTGCCTTAAGGACATTTATTGCTGAGGAATCCCCTTAGCAGTAGTGTCCATCCCGATGATAATCCTTAGACTGGGTCCCTTGTGTTAAATGTTTTAGGGACGTAAAGTGAGGATAACGGGAACGAGTAATTGGGTTTGTTTGGTTTGATAAAGTTAATAAACTTATTTATTGTGGGTTGAAAACCCTATGTGCTCACCTGGCTCCCAAGCCTGACCCACTCAGTTTCTTGTATTACAGGTAGTGGCGCATGAGCATAGATGTCATGTCTTGGGATGAGAGATTAAGGTATTTTAGGCCTGTAAATACGAAATATTGTAGTAAGGCCTATGTTGTATTGTTTATGCTTATGATCTGTATCGAACATAACATCCCGAGTCTTTTTAATGAAACTGTAACATCCCAAAATTCAAGTCCAAAAATTTCATTTTTAATTAATTAACTCATAAAACATTCACTAGAAAATATTGTATAAACACGTCATCTCATAAAATCAAGTATCATGTTTGAAACCCACAACATAAACAAATATCATATCAGAGTACAATCCCAGAAAACACCGTGCAGAAAATCAGATGTGTGTGTGATGACATGCGACGCCGCCGACTCTTTCCCCTTAGACGAAGAGGTACCTGAAACCAAAAACTGAAACCGTAAGCACAAAGCTTAGTGAGTTCCCCCGTCATACCACATACCATACAATACCATCGGTATCTTTCAACCGGTAATCATCATCAGTATCTTTCAACCGGTAATCATCATCGGTATCTTTCAACCGGTAACGGGGGACTATTCCACCCCTTACCACTAGCATACAATAACAAGATATAAGCATACAGTCAGGCATATCCGGGTACTGACCTACCCCTTGGTCCTAAGGACCACTATCAGGGAAACTATCCCTATCATGCACGTAACATATCATACATATATAACTCATATCCAAACACATACCAGACCAAGATAATTATCACAAATACAATCATCTTCTAAATACTCCTCATTGGTGGGCCGGCATTGTGGCCTTAGACCCACCCCTACTGGAAGGTAACTCACCTCGTACAGGTAGCTGCTGATAATTAGTGCGGGAAACCTCCGTCCGTTGCTGCTCCGGAAATCCTCCGGCTACAAACCCCACAAAACTCGGTTAGAAATTGATTTCTATACTCTTAGGGTAAAATGACCATTTTACCCGTAACCAAGTCAAGTCAAAGTCAACTTCCAGTTGACCCGACTCGCCGAGTTGGGACCACAACTCACCGAGTCCCTCACTCTCTACTCGTCCTCATCCGCGACCCTACTCGTCGAGTTGGTACGTCAACTCGACGAGTTCTTCTCTCATCCGAACGCCCCATGAAAACCTATCCGACTTGCCGAGTTGATGAACAACTCGTCGAGTTGGCCTTCATCTAATGAACTAGATCTGTCCTCAACTCACCGAGTTGATGAACAGCTCGCCGAGTTCTAAGGAGATTGCCTTGGACTCGCTGAGTCCGTTAATGCACTCGCCGTGTGCCATGAATTTCCAGAACAATTTGCTTAGTCCAGAACGTTGGGTCACTCCCCGGGACTCCCTAAAACCTTTCCACACTTAACTGGTCCTTTTGACCCTCACTGATATGGGACATAACCCTTGGACTCGCCGAGTCCAAGAATGGACTCGTCGAGTTGGTCACATCCCCTCCTTAAAACTTCGATTTCTGATGTACAACACTTGTCCAAAAGATAGATCCAAGCCTCTAAACTCGATCTAGCATGTAAAGTTACAAACTTTACGTGCATGCATGGGACTTTTGAGCTTAAAAGGCTCTAAAATGGTTCTTTTGTTGCATGGGGCCTTCCTTGGTTGCAAAAGCAACCCAAATCTGTCTTGTGACTCTAATAATGACATGATCCAGAAGCTCAAATCCCCAACCATGTTTGCAAACATGGTTGGCCACCAACAATGGCTTATAAAAGCCCTAAATCACCTCAAAAGCCTTAGATTTTGAATGAGCAAGGTTCAGACTTTATACCTTCTATAGACTGCAAATGATGAACCAAACTCGAATCCTTTAGTCTCCTCTTGATCCTTCTATGCTCTTCCTTTTTCCTTGAGGTCAAAACTCACAAGAATCACTCAAAAGCCTTAGATTTTCTCAAGAACGGCTAGGGTTTGCTATGAGAAGTGTTTAGGAGCATAAAGGGGGAATGGAGGCTGCATAAGGTTGTTTAAATAGGGTGCAAACCCTGGATTAGGGTTTTAGTGCAGACAGCAGCTACTCGCCGAGTCCGGGACCCGACTCGGCAAGTCCATGACTTAAACTCCGCGCCTCATCCCACTTCTACTTGGCGAGTTGGTCCTTCAACTCGCCGAGTCCAAGACCAAAAATGCAAAATAATTAAAGTTTTAATAACAGAATATGTACCAAGAACCAGGTGCTACAGAAACACATTTCTACGGAAATGCTTTTGATAAATTTTTATCATATTTTGTTTTAGGACAAATTCTACAACACTTTTATTTAAAATATTACTCTGATTTTTAAACAAAGCATAAACAAAATCGGTCTTTTCTGGCCGTGAAAATGGGGATGTCACATTGAAGGATTTCACTCAAACCCTTAACTCCTAAGGACCTAGATCTTGGTCCACAAGCCAACCATACACCAAACCATTGCACCCAAACATGGATCTGGACCCAAACATCTCATAACCATGCAAAGCTCCTGCCTTTGTCCTTCCATCCATGGCCTTTTGAGCTAAAAAGGCTAACAGATTACTCTATTGCTTGCATGGGGACTCCTATGGCATAAATATTGCACCTTTATGCCATAATATCCCTTAATGGTTCTAGATCTGAAAGCATAAGCCTTTAGGATGTCCATTTCTCACATGCTAGGGTTCTTGGACCAAAAACCCTCAAAAGTGACAAAGAAGAGATCAGTCAAGTTAAAGGTCAAGTTGGAAACTTGATTACCAGAAAATGATGAGGATAGGGTGTTGCTTTAGGATCTATGATCTGTGTGAAACAAACTAGTTTTAATCCTACTAACTTAGACACAAAATAAACACACGAAAGGCAGTGTACCTATCGATTAGCAGTTTAGTTCAGGTAAGTAGGGTATCGAACATAGGGAACGGTAAACAATTAAAATAAATGCTAATATTATCTAAATAAAACAAGTAATATAAAGGGGGCTTTCTCTAGTTTTGCAAGACTAGAAACTTAAACAATTAACTAAAACTTAAACTAAGAAACTAAGAGCTAAGCAAATAAAAATCAACTAAATTCAATAATAAAGAGGACTTTTGTTTAGTTCGACTCATTTGTTCCCATGGATGATTTCAATGTATCAGATTAATTCTTCATTGGCTACCAACTAAGATGATTAGTTTCATGTTCGCTATTACTAATCCTTAGGAAACAAATTAACTCAAGCAGTGGTCAGTTGTCTAAATTAACGGATTTCCTAGTTATTAATTCGGGTTAAATAAGACTTGTAATGGTTAATTAAATTGGCCCTTCAATTAACCTCTTGCTAATGTTCATCAAACAAGCTCACACATTAACTTACCTATCTTCTAGTTAATTCTAGTTTCACATTCGTTATTCCTAGACATACAACTATGTGGTCACAATAAATCATATGAAATTAATAACTAAGAGATGTTCATACAACTTAATTACTAATTTATTAACAGAAGAATAGTTATTGTTAACACATAAGGTTCTTTAACAAGCTTAATAAAACATAATCACCAATTAAAATTAATCCTAATCAAATAATCAATCCATGTTCACAAATTCATCTACCTAAACATAAGTTATGAGTTTTTAGCTCATGATTACAGCAGAAACAAGCACAAAAATGAAATCAATTGATAAAAACATAGTTCAAAAAAGAGATTAGGTAAAGAGTAAACTTGATTTTGCCTTGATTCTCCTTAAAATTGAATGTAGGGTTGATTCCCTTGCTTCCCACGCTCCAGCAGCACCTTTAGTCGACAATTGGCCTCCAAGGGTTCATCTATATGCTAGGGTATCGATCTGAAAGTCCCTTTATATATATTTTCACAAAACAGAGGCTACTCGGCGAGTCCAGTGACCTACTCGCCGAGTACATCACTTAAAACCCGTGTACGACAAGTCAGCGCGTCCAGAATTGTGAAAGTTCGATACAACTCGCCGAGTAATCGAACCTACTCGCCGAGTACGTTTCGAATTAGCATTTTCTCAAAACACTAAAGTCGTCCGAAATTGTGTCTACTTTTCAGAACATTTTGAATCTCGTCAATCAGAGTTACGGTTCATGAGATATGGCCAAAACACTGACGAGTGGTCAAGCTGTCCAGCAACGTCCTTCTTTCTTCAAATTCCAAGATCCAAGCTTCCAATCGCTAGTTCCGCTTCCTTTTCCATCCGAGCATGTAATTGTTGCTGAAAAATGAAATTATAAACTAATTAAGAACCTTTTTATCATTAAATGAGATAAAATCAACATAAAGTATTAAGATAATGCATGAATTTTATAACTAGATATGCTCATATCAATCTACACTTCCTCTCTTGAATCCCTAAGGTTTCTCCTTCTTCTTCAAGCTTCAAGGCACTTAATAGCACTCATAAATGGATTACAAGCTCATGGAAAGCAATAGGGTTTCGTGGATTAGTGTTTGGACAGTGGGGGCTGAGAATGGGGATGAAAAATGGAGAATAAGATGCTTAAATAGGAGACACAACCCAAATTTAGGGTTTTCCCAAACCCATACCAACTCGTCGAGTTGGTCCTCCAACTAGCAGAGTAGATCACTTAACCCGCGTCACAAAAACTCACTCCTACTCGTCGAGTTATCCATCTGGACTCGACGAGTGGACTTCTTGACTTGAGGTTTTCCTTTCTTTTCTAGGTCTTCTGAATTCGGGGTGTTACAGAATCCAATCATCCTCGGGATGGAATAATCTTGCTACCAATCAAACATGTGCACCTATATCATATCATATAACGGTCTACAGAGATAACATACTAGGGTCCAATCATCCACATGATGGAATATTCTTAACTACCAATCAAACATGTGCACATATAACAGGTAATCACATAACAATCTACAGACAGTCAAATCGATTTACAAATCTCTATTCATAGCAACATCCTATCTTCTAGCATACCGGTCTAACCGATCTCACTAATAAAAAAAGCATGATAACAATCAAAGGGTCGGCCTTGGTGCCTTCGACCCTTGAGTATAGTGAGGAAAAATCACCTCACAATGTCGAACTGTAGCAATAAGATCAAGCTCTCGAATCACAACCACGAACTCCACCACCTATAAACACTATAGGACCAAGTCCATCAAAATCTCAAATTACCAAAATACCCTCAGGAGTTAAACTTGGTTAAAGTCAAAGTCAACAGTCAAGGTCAACAGTCCACGTTAACCCAACTCGTCGAGTGCACCTAGCAACTTGTTGAGTTCCTCCAGAACTCAGAAACCGCAAAAACCTGAGTCAACTCACCGAGTTGCCAAGCAATTCGTCGAGTCCTTGTAGTGTCCAAAAGATCGGGAAAACCCTATCTACTCGTCGAGTTTTCATACTAACTTGTAGAGTTCATGCCGAATCTAGAAAACAGGGAAACCCGTCTCGACTCGTCGAGTTGGCTTATCCAACTCGTCAAGTTCATGCGTTCCACTTCTTATCTAGACGATTTCAAGCTACTCTAAAGCTCCAAATGGTAGATCTAGCCTCCTAGGGCATAGTTACCACGTAAAGTTTACTTTATGTGCATGCAAGGTCTTAAAGGCCAAAACCAAGCTAAAGAAGAAGTTTTAGGTAAGAAGAAGGCCATAACTTGCTAAAGACTAGAACTTTATGACTATAAGGGGCTAGAGGAGTCCAGATCTGAAGTTACAACTTCAGATCATGCCCAAAACCAAAATAACTCCACAACAAACTAGAAATAGCCCTAAACCTTTGCATGAAGAGATCTAGCTAGAGAGAAGTCAAGGTAACAACTTCTTACCTTTAAGATGATGCTAAGATGAAGTAGAAATAAGATCCACAAGCTTCTCATTGCTCCAAGCTCCTTAGATTTCAAGCTCTCTTCACAAAATCCACATTCCAAGCTTCTTAACACACAAAAATTGAGAGTAGACGCGATTAGGGTTTTCTGAGATCAAGGGGATGGTAAGGGAGGCAGAGGAAGGCTAATGACCCTTTAAATAGGGTGTAAAAACCTGAAAATTAGGGTTTCATTTCCCAGCTCCTACTCGTCGAGTTGGGGTCCTCCAACTCGTCGAGTAGACCTCATAAATCACGCGGGTTGGCCACTCTCTACACGATGAGTTGGGGCCTCCAAATCGTCGAGTAGGCTTCCTTATTTGCAATAAAATCCATAAAATCACACTCGTGGAAATCAGGATGTTACACAAAGTCAAACTTGGTCAAAAAGTTAACGGTCAACAAAAATCAACGAAAGTCAAAGCCCAAGACTGTTTGCGTACGCCCAACATACTCCATGTATGCCTAACATACTCGATTCAAGTCTAGTACGTCAAACATACTCCTGGGTACGCCCAACGTATGCTGGTTGATCCCAACATTCCATTAAGCACTTTATCCCTTAGGACCTTTTGTCCAGAGCTCAGATCTAGACTCAAAACATCGACTTAATTCATAAAGTTTCCACCTTCATGACTTTCCATGGCTAAAAAAGGTCCAAAAGCTAAAATCTAACTTATTAATCCATTAAGACATCATAACTCTTGCATGGAAGGGATGGAAGGACCAAGATCACATTTTTATGGTTCCTACTAGCTCCATAATGGATAAAGTTTCCAACTTTATCAATTAGAATGGTCCAAACGACCAAGATCTAGTCTTTTAAGTTTCAAAGGGACCAAAAGTGTATCCTTCTTACTTAATGATGAGATTTAAAACCTTTAAATCTATGAAGATCGATTAGATCTCAAACAGGCAAATAAATATAAAACTGTAAGAACACGAAAATATGAACGAGACAAGTGTGAATCAAACGAGTCGAATGATTAAAACAAAATCCTCAGAAGAGCTCGATTAAGAACATCAACTGTAGAGGATTGGTAGGTTACAAGAACGATTAAAGAAATCTGTAATACTATCGTTAAGCTCTAGAATTATCGTATCAAACGTTAACCTAATATGCATGCAAGCATATACTTATATATTAAATATAAAGGGCTCTCGGTTGGACAGGCCCAAACCGGAATACAAAATAAATAAATAAACATTCGAGCCCAATGACGCAACACTTCAAAATAATCTTCAGCCCAACAATCTCCCCCTTTGCGTCACTTGGAGCGAGACCTTCACTTGTTACTTGGGCCAGCAGCTGAAGCAGGTACCTTCTTCTTCACAGTGTTAAACAGACATTTGGTGAGCGAGAGAATCGTCTGTCTAAACCAGATGTACCATTGGATCATATCGTTGAAGTACTTGATGTCATCAGCTGAATTCTCTTTACACCTCTTGATGATTGATAACACATGCTCCAGACAAGCAGTGGTGTAAAGGTGTTTGTCAGCTAAAGCAAAGAGACATTTCTGTCCTTCTGCTCTAGTGAACATAACCGAGTTGCATCTCAGATCGATCTTGCCCATTTGCATTTGGTTGAGATCACTGGCCGATCCCACAGGAGCTATCTTCGGTTTCTTCTTGAAGACTGTGGCAACCTCCTGATCCATTAGGGCAACCTCCATGATGTAGCAGGCTAACATCCTTTTGATATGGTCTATAATGGGACCATATTCGGCTTCATTAGACAAAAGGATATTATACAGGACAATCCAATCATGAGGATTTAAGTTCGGTAGATCTGCCAGGGAGATAAGATGAGCAGTTCTTGCAGATCCCCGAATCACCTTGAACCGAACGTTTATAAAACTACCTTCGGTGTAAGGCTTTAGTACCCGAACGTTCACAATCTTCTGGGCGCTCCAAGTTAGGTACTGAGGACGAGCAGCCGCCAGATAGAAGTCGATGAGCTCCCTGTCAAGCTCAGCGTTCGGATGAGGGACTTCAAAGATGTTTGAGAAGGCGTGGAAGATAAGCGCCTTTCGAGTTAGCGGCATGTCGAACTGCGAGTCGACAGTATTATTGCAGTCGAACGAGATAACCGGCTCGAGCCATAATATGCTGGGAGTGTCTATGGCCTCTTTAAACATTCTCTCCCGAGTCCATGCAGGGAATAGAGTCTTCCTGCTCTCGAGGAGATCGTGGGCTTCCTTTTGCTTGCGTTCAGCTTCTTCAGCCTCTCACGCCACATGATTTACATCTTCATCCACATTGCGACTGTTCTTTCGTTTCAACATGTCCGCAATGGTTTCATCGTCTTCATCTTCATCTTCCTCAGCTATGTTTTTCCCTTTGTTCTTCACACCCGAAACCGAAGCTTGACCAGTCTGAGGTGGTTCGGTTGTGTGATTAGCTTTGGAGGAAGGAGGTGGTTTCGATCCGGTCTGCTTATCTTCTCCCCCTTGTTTCGGAATGGACACGAAACTCGGTAAGCCTTCTATTTTGCTGAGAAGGGCCAAGGCAGGAGCAAGTTTTTTAGCAAGGGTTCTCCTCACCGAATAGTTTAGGATCGAATCATGTGCTTCCAGGATGTTGGATAAGACAGCGTGTACATTCGAAACACATGTCTTAATGACCTCCCTTTCGGATCGAAGAGCTTCAAGTTGTTGTTGTGAGTTTGAAAGCTGCGTACTCTTGATCTTGAGGGCGGTGGTTTTGCTCGCCAGAACGTCCATCAAAGAGTTTTCAGCCGCAAGATCCTCCAAAGTTGTCTTGGTGGCGTCGGCGCTTTCCTGTAAGGACTTCAACAGGATAGAAGCGTTGGAGAATAGTTTATCGACTTTTTCGGTCGCGGCCTCACAGGCTCTGGTTGAGGCGTCAATAGTAGCAGTTGCGGAGGCCACCGAATCATGTTGAGCCCTGGAGAAGGCATCAACAATTTTCTGAAGCGCAGCTTCAGAGAGAGAGGACTGCTGGTTGGAAGAGGAGGCGAGAAGTAGATCAACCTTCTCGTTAAGCTCTTTAAGATGCTTCTTTGTTACTGGAGCATCATCCTCCTCGTCACTCTGAACCTGAAACGGACTATAGTAGACCGAATCAAAGTTCATGTGTTCACCACCAAGGTAAGGGTTGTCTCCACCAGAGGCATTTTCTGGAGATGGAGGGGGTGGTGAAGCTGGGGGTGTTGTGGTTGGGGTATTTTGAGGTTGAGTATTGGGTGGGGTAGTTTTGGGTGGTGGTTGAGAATGGGTAGGTTCGGTTGTATGTGTTTCGGTTTGTGGTGGTTCGGTTACGGGTGGAGTTTCGGTTACTGGTGGTGTTTCGGTTGCAGTTGTGAAAATGGGTGGTGGTACAGGGAGAGAGGTTGGTGGAATAGTGGTAGTGGGGATTATGGTCGGAATGGAAGTAGGAATGGTTTGAGGAGGTGAAGGAACTGGTGAATTATGAATATCCATCTCTGGGGTAGGAGACAGTGGTGGTGTGTTGCCTCGTTGTGGGGTTTCGCCTCCTTGAGAGCCGTCCGAACCCGAACTCTCATGCTCTGAGTCACTCGAAGAAGAGGGAATAACAAGCTTTCGTTTCTGTTGAGTCTTCCTCCTCTTCGGTTGTGGGGACTGTGCGACCTTTGTCTGTTTCCTCTTCTTGGGAGAAGGACCCTTCGGAGCTTTGGTCGCTTGCTTCCCTTTGTCAGCCTTTTTGCCCCTGTTCACCGGTTTGTCTGCATCGTGGATAGACCTGAGCATATCCGGTGTCAGTTCCCTAGGACCAGTTGGCCTGAATTCCTTGATCGTCCGAATCAACCTGCTGTCAGAGGGCACGCCGCCATACATTGTCTCCGGGATGGAGCCAATGAACGAAAATTTAGATGCATCTGAGACGATGATCTTTTTGGTATGAAACGTACCAACAGAAGACATCGATGCATCGGCAGCAGTGGGAATGTCGAACTTGTCCATCGCCCATTTTGTAATCAAAATCCAGAACCGGGCCAACGACACCTCAGAGTGTCGTGATGATGAAGAAAGGCTCTGGACGAGCTTTTGCCAGAGGACCAACCCAAAGTCCAAGTTAATCCCGTTGTAGACCGCATACATGATCGACAGGAAGAGGCGACTGGCACCGTCGGATCCTGAACTCCGTTCCGACAAGCCCTTGAATAGGAGTGTAAACAAGCCGTTCCACTGTGGCGGCAGGCAGGACTTTTTGAACTTAGCGACGGAGGTGAGGACCTCCGTGTACCCCATATTATAGAACATGCTGTAAAGATGCCCAACCGGAATCGTTTCCGGATTTATTCTTGATGGGTCAACAGCCAACCCTAGCATTGTGCTGAAACGTTGTCGAGATATGGAGGTCTTGTGTTCAGCAATCTCGAAGAATACCCGCCCAACTGCTTTGTCGTAATAAGCAGTCGCATAAACTTGCGAGAGAGATGCCATGGGCACAGACTCGATCCTGGATAGAGCCGGTGCGATTTGTGAGTATTTCAGGCACTCGATGATTGGCGACATGTAGGAGTCATACGCCAAGGGGTTGAGATCGATCACCAGGCATTGTTGCGGACGAATAGGAAGTATTTGTGAGGTAGCATGCACTGAGGATGATTCCGCCATTGTTGAATGAAGTAGAAGAAGAAGATGAACAGTGAAGCTTTTGGGAGTTTTTGCTCTGTAGAAAATCCGGAAGCAGTAAAAAGGTAAATGAGAGTGTATACTGCCTTTTATAGTGAGGGATTGGAGAGAGAAAAATCGTTTCGTATCTTCTATGCGATGATCACGTAGGAGAGAGAGTGTCAGAATCCTAGGATCACGCTACCCAACAAGCGCCGTTTCAGAAGAAAACTGGTTCAAATCCTCACGCGCCTTTAAATGCCAGAAGGATGTCGCTTGGATTTCGCACACGCGTCCATAATGTCAGTAAAAGTATGGGCGTTTCAAATTCACACGCGCCCCCTTTTTACCGTCGTTTGAATTTTAATCCGTTTAACTCCCGCCGAGTCAGCAACCTTTCGTCTTATCTTTTTAAATGGCATCTTTTGAATTAAATACCCACGTGGATTGTTTTTTACCACAGCTTCATAATTAACCACCAAGTAATAATACAACCTATAAAAGTTAGTAACGAAATTTTGGAAAATCAAAGATTTTCGTGCAAAGAGTGTAAAGGAAAAAGAAATAAAGCAACTCTTTTAAGGATATTCTGTGATGTCAATAATGACACGAAACTGATGATCCCGGGCACGAATCTCTTCCTTCAAGGTCAAGAGAGACCTTAAAGTGTTAGTGTGGATTCCCGTTGAATTACGATCAAACACTTATTAATAAATGTTGAAAGGCTTCTTTTAATTAGGCTAATTAAGGGTGGCTTTCGCTTTGATTCAGCAATTCTATTCTTGAAATAAGAAAGAAAGGGATCAAAGTACTTGTGAGACCAGTGTAGTCTGTTGAACAAGTAGGTAGTAATTTATTTTAAAATGGCGTGGAAAAATATAAAATCTCAAAAAAAATAAAAACTGGATCCCAAGGGTAGAAAAGTTATGGTGTTTAACAATTTCATAGGAGTCACACAAAAGAAAATTTGAGATTTCATTAGGGTACATTCGTCAATCCTTAGGTGAAAACTTGAGCAAATTAATTGTTCACCGTTAATTCATTTGGTATTGAATTTTGGGTTTCACTTAGCTCGTAGTTGCACGAAACGAAGATCATAAACACAGATGTTGTGTAACCATAAACCTCAGTGGTAATTTCTGAGAGTCTCAAGGGTTACGATGATGAAACGAATGTAATGGAGAAATAAAATGGAGATGGTGTAAGAAAACATAGTACCTCTGCTGCGAAACTAAGGACCAAGCAGAAAACTCTCAACTCATGTGAGAAGAGAGTGAGGTAGCTCACGATTAGAATAAATGAGTTAGCCTTATTGGGAAGACAAGGTTTGTGTATACCATGTCATGAAGGCTATTATTCAAAATTTTATGAGGCTTGGGACACATACAACAGCATGCTTCTAGGGACACTTAAGTAATTCATCAATTATATCCCTATAAACGAACGAACACACAAAAAAATAAAAGAGAAAAATATTTTTGGTGTTTTTGAGTTTTATGTCAAGGAATAAAATAAAATAAAAAAAATAAGTAAGAAAAAAAAATAAGACTTAAAAAAAACTTTGGGAAAGAAAAAAATGAAAAACCGAACCCGAACGTTCGGTTGGTTTCGGTTGGAAAAAGTTGAAAAACCGAACCCGAGCGTTCGGTTGGTTTCGGTTCAACAAAATTTTGAAAAACCGAACCCGAACCTTCGGTTGGTTTCGGTTCAACAAAATTTTGAAAAACCGAACCCGAACCCTCGGTTGGTTTCGGTTTTGGAAAATTTTGAGAAACCTAGGAATTTAGAGATGCAATTTGGAAAATACTTTTAACACAAAGAAACACAATTTTGTACAGGAAATATACAACCAAGAAAAGCTACCTTTGAAGTAATGAGCGAGTCAGATGGTTTAACCGAACCCGAGCGTTCGGTTGGTTTCGCTTCTTACGTTTGAGGTTGAGAGGTAGAGTGAGGTACTGACTCTGATTCCATCATACCTAGCCCTTGCAGTATTCTGTTGAATGATGCTTCAGGAAGAGCTTTGGTAAAGACGTCAGCCAGTTGATCAGTGGTCCTTATGAAGTGAACTTCGACGTTTCCATCTTCCACATGATCTTTGATAAAGTGATACCTCAGTGCTATGTGTTTGGTTTTAGAGTGTTGCACTGGGTTATGACAGATCCTAATTGCACTTTCAGAGTCACAATATAGTGGGATCTTCTTCATATTGAGTCCATAGTCTCGAAGTTGACTCTGGATCCAAATCACTTGAGATGTGCAGGATGCATCGGCAATGTATTCCGCTTCGGCAGTAGACAACGACACACACGTTTGTTTCTTGGATTGCCAGCTGACCAACTTCCCGTCAAGGAATTGACAACCACCAGTTGTGCTTTTTCGGTCGAGTCCACATCCTCCAAGGTCAGCATCAGAATAGGCTTGAACGAAGAAGCCTGAGTTGGATGGATACCATAGACCTAAGGAGGTGGTTCGCTTCAGATAGCGTAAGATGTTCTTCACTGCAAGCATGTGAGGTTCGCATGGGTTTGCCTGAAATCGAGCACAATAACACACAGAAAACATGATATCAGGCCTGCTAGCAGTAAGATACATTAGTGAGCCTATCATTTGACGATAGAGCATGATATCGACAGCTGGTTTGTCTAGGGATGGAGTTAGCTTGGTGCCGAATGCCATTGGGACTTTGACTTTGGAGTCTCCCATCATGCCAAATTTTGCTAGGAGAGTCTTCGTGTAAGCTTCCTGATTGATAAAGATGCCTTCGGGTCCCTGTCTAATATTTGAACCAAGGAAAAAGTTAATAGGACCCATTGAGCTCATTTCAAATTTAGTCTCCATCAACTTTCTGAATTCAACTGTTAAGTTGGGATTCATAGAGCCAAAGATGATGTCATCGACATAAATTTGAACTATCATAAGGTGGTTACCTTCCTTTTTGCGAAAGAAGGTTGGGTCAACCGAACCTTGTTTGAACTTAGACATCTTTAAAAATTTTGTTAGCGTTTCATACCAGGCTCTCGGAGCTTGTTTAAGGCCATACACAGCTTTATCTAGAATGTAGCAATGATTTGGATATTTTTCGTTCACGAACCCAGGAGGTTGCTCCACATACACCGTTTCTTCGAGTTCTCCATTAAGAAATGCACACTTGACGTCCATTTGGAAAACTTCAAAGTTTTTGTGAGCAGCATAAGCCAGAAATATTCTAACAGATTCTAGCCTTGCTACAGGAGCGAAAGTCTCTTCATAATCTATCCCTTCCTCCTAACAGTATCCCTTTACCACCAGACGAGCCTTGTTCCTTATAACATTACCTTCCTTGTCCAATTTGTTCCTAAAGACCCATTTGAGACCAACAACCGAAGCATCTGGAGGAGTTGGAATGAGGCGCCAGACTTTGTTCCTTTCAAATTCGTTCAGTTCGTCTTGCATTGCTTGAACCCAATCAGAGTGATCGAGGGCAGTGTTAACTGTCTTCGGTTCAACTTTTGATACGAATGAGTTAAACATACAAAATTCAACCTTTGAAAATAAGGATGTCTGTTTTGCCTTCAGTTGTGATCGGGTCAGAACCTTTTCAGTTACATCACCAACTACTTGAGAGATAGGATGATCTCTGGTCCATTTGGTAAGAGGAGGGTAATTCGGATCAAAGGTTGGGTCTAGTTCAGCATTGATCATTTCTTCTGGCTCAGATTGGCTATCATAATCAAGCGTCATATCATCATGCTCCACCTCAATTGATGAGCTTTGAGAAACTTGAGGTTCAGGGGTTTCTTGTGGTGCTGGACTTTCAGGCGTTGAAGCGCCTTCGGTTGGAGAGGCACCTTCGGTTGCATTTGTAGAGCTTGGCTCCCCCTCGACTTGCGAGCTTGGCTCCCCCTCGACTGAAGCATTGTTAGATGGAGGTTCATCAGAAGTCGATCCTCCTTCGTTCATCCTCTTGGCAGCTTCTTCGACAATTTGTTTCATGTGGTCGACTTTGTTGTCAGCTGCACCTGCTTCTGAGAGAGAAGCTTTCTCTGGTTCGTCAAAGAGCTCCAGAAATTTGTCGTATAAATTAGCGATCGAGACTGTGACTTGGCCAGTTTGAGGAAAGATTTCCCCAGCGGTATCTTCTTTGGCCTGCAGCTTTTTGACATAGCTGTCGTCAAAGGTCACATAGTATGTCTCTTCAATTTTTCTTGAACGCTTGTTTAGGACCCTGTATGCCTTGGATGTGAGAGAATAGCCCAGAAAGATTCCCTCGTCGGCTTTGACATCGAACTTGTTGCGGTGTTCTTTAGAGTTAAAGATGAAACACCGTGAGCCGAACACGTGGAAAAACTTCACATTGGGCTTTCTGTTGTTTAGTATCTCATAAGGTGTGAACGTGAATCGTTTGTTGAGAAAAGACCTGTTCTGTGTAAAACAAGCAGCAGAAATAGCATCAGCCCAAAAATAAAGAGGTAAGGAAGCAAAACTTAGCATAGTTCGGGCAGCTTCGCACAAAGATCGGTTTCGTCTTTCGACAATTCCGTTCTGTTGTGGTGTGTAGGGAGATGAGAAGTTGTGACTAATTCCCTTTTCTGCAAGAAATTCTTCAAACTCCCTGTTCTTGAATTCAAGACCATTGTCGCTTCTGATGTTGCGAACGACCTTTTTGAGCTGTACTTCAATTTGCCTGATGAACACTTTCAGCTTCTGAGTCGCTTCGGATTTGAGCTTTAGAAACAACACCCATGTAAATCGTGAAAAGTCATCAACAATAACAAGAATGTACTTGCTACCACCAATGCTTTCGATAGATGAAGGACCACACAGATCGATATGAAGTAATTCGAGTGGTTCAACAACTTTTGTGTTAATTATGGATGGGTGACTTTGACGACTCTGCTTCCCCATTTCGCACGCAGCACACAAATGATCTTTGTCGAACTTGAGCAATGGAAGACCTCCAGTGACAAGTCGGTTGATATCTTTGAAGTTGAGATGAGAGAGTCTTCGGTGCCACAACCAGCTTTCGTCGGATTGAGCTTTTGATAACAAGCATATAGCTGGGTTTCCTTTGATAGGTTTAAGGTTTAGAGGAAACATTTCACCCTTTCGCTCGGACTTGAGAATTACCTTCTTTGTCTTTTTCTCAATAATTTCAGAACCTTCATCATCGAATGAGACTTTGAGACCTGTACCTCCAACAAGATGAGATACACTGATGAGGTTGTGTTGAAGTCCTTCCACATAAGCCACCTTCCGTATAGTAAAATCACCATTTGTTATCATCCCGTATCCCTTTATGGTGCCGAAAGAGTTATTTCCAAACTTGACGTTGCCACCATTTGCAAGAGATCTGTATTCCCTGAGCTCCTCTTTCCTCCCTGTCATGTGACGTGAGCAGCCACTATCGATGTACCATTCTTCGTCGAACTGCTCGTCACTTATAACCTGCAAAAATTAAGCAGATTTAGGAACCCAAAGTTTCTTGGGTCCACGTGAGCTTTTCATGGGAACAGGAACAGTAAGAGAGATGTCAACAAGATATGTTCGTTTTATAAGTGTTGTTTCATCTTTCTTTTTAATGGTAAATACTTTTATCTTATTAGGGTTGGGTGCGTTCGGTTTGGACTCTGGTTTGGATTCATTGACCTTCTGATTGCTCTTTTGTTCAGCTGACGGATGAGATTTTTGAGAACGAACAGAATTAACTTTAGAGTAAGATGGAGATGAATTGGTGGAAGTTGAAGAATTAGAAGAAGTAGAAGAAGTGGAATGAGTGGGTTTGGAATGAGAGGACTTCCTGGCTGGAGACTCTAGGTGACCCTTTTGCTTTTGATCATTGGAGGGACATACCTTGGAGTTTTGTTCTCTTTTGACTTCAGAACCGAACCTTTGCTTTCGGTTGGAATCGTCTTTCTTAGAACCGAACCTTTGCTTTCGGTTGTTGTGACTTTCAGACTTTTCGACAGGATTGTTTTCATACTTTAGATTCTTGTCTTGATGTGAGAAGTATGCATTCTGAGATTGCCAAAATTGTCTCCTTTCAGAGAGATTCTTCCTGTATCTTTGGTTCCTTTCTCTCTTCTTATTCCTCATCTGCTTTGGTTGATGATGAACATTAGCTTTCGTTTTCGGTTTCTCCTTGGCTGGTTCCTTTTGAACTGAGGAAGTTTCACTTTGAGCTGAGGGAGTAGAGGGAACGTCTTCTTTTGCCGAACTTTCATCCTCCTTAGGAATGTCTTTCGTACCACTGGTGCTTGGCTTGTCGAAATTATCTGGCTTATTCAAGGGTTCAGGTATGTATCTACCTTTACTCATCCAGGAAGTTCTTTCTGACAGGCCTACTGTTTCATCAGCATTATCGATTGGAGCCGTCCAGAAGAACTCGTCACAACCATCAATATTGTCTTCGTTCACAATAGCCGTGAGTTCAGTTGTCTGATGTTCGGTTACTCCAGTCACCTTGTATACTTGATTCGGAGTGGTCCTGACCTTTTGATACACAACTGCTTTCTCTGCTAATATCGGGGACTTTTGTTGGGACAATCGAGCGAACTCTACTGAATTTTCAGAGATAAGATTCTTGTGGTTTTTAGGTTCGCTTTTAACAAATTCTGAGCAGTCAACCGTGTCTTCCACAGAAATTTCACTCATGTTGTCGTCCTCGTTAAGCTCAGATGCATTTTCAACATCAATTTTGTTTTCTAAGCTTACGTTGGCGTTTAAAGAGTCAAATTTTTGTATGGTTTCGGTTCTTAGTTTAAGTCTATCATTTTCATCCAAAAGATTTTTAAGCATGTCCTTGTGGTCCTTGGATTTAATGAAGGACGCAATTTTGTCCAGTCCATACATGTAGGTCGGATTGACATCATCAGACGATATCACACTCTCACAGTTATAAGCCTCGGCATCAATTTCATCCTCCTTAAACTCCAGGAAGGGCAAAATCATGCGATGGATTTTTTGGCCTATTTCACAATCTAAGTGAAGCTGAGTAATATTAGAATAAAGACGTTTTGCAATTAAACAAAAAACATTCCGCTGTTTTAACAATTTTAAATTATCTCTTTGTAAATAAATGTTTTCGTCTTTAATTTTAACTATTTCAGACTCCTTCAACTCGATCCACATACGCCGCTCCTCACTCTTCGACGCCGCCCTGCTTAATTGATCAGTTAGGTTAGAATTGGTGACTCGAGTTTGAGTTAAGCTACTATCTAGATGAGAAATTCTTGTATTAACATTTTTAAGTTCTTTCTCATATGAGGATTGGGGTACTTTAAATGAAACAAAAACCGATTGTACCTTCTTTATCAGTTCATCAAGCTCATTGAACTGCTGACTGAGTGGTTTGGCCGTAAATCACATGTCCTCCTGCACTTTCGGTTCATTGCTTCCACTATCGGTGTTGTATCCCCTCATCTGAGATACATCAGTCACCATGAAGCATCTCCCTCCACTGCTCTCCTCCTTTGCCACATAAGCCTTTCCATGAGTAGGCTTCCTTACTTCATCGTCTTCTGAGTCAGTAGACCAAACTTCAATGCTACCGAACTCGTCATCAGCAACCGAACCCTGCACAATAAGAGCATTCATAGAAGGGTTAGCGGTAGACTTCTTCTTTCTCATCTCATCCAACCTTTTCTGCAACACATCTTCCTCATCCATTCCATCATTCTTTTCGGCCATCTTCTTAAGGACACAATCTTTAGCATAATGGTTTTTCCCACCACAGTAGTAACAGCTTACTCCAGAATCACCATCAGCCTTCGGTTCCTTCTTGGGCTCTTCAACCTTCGGTTCATTGATACCTTTTTCTGAACTGTAACTCCCCTGCCAGTTTCGGTTTTTATTGCTGGGGAATCTTTTCTTTATGAACCTCTTGGGGTTAGACACCATCATAGCATAATCCTCAGACGTGAGGTCATACTCCTCCAGGTTAAGTTCTTCATCCTCCATCACAACTTTACTTTTTGATAGGAGGGCCAACGAACCAAGGCTTGAGACAACATTTTTCTCCTGCAGTACAATCTTCTCCTGGGACTTGAGAATACCCACCAGTTTCGCCAAAGAGTATGATTTAAACTGCTCATGGGCTTTGACTGTAGACACCACTGCTCTCCATTCAAAACACATACCATTTAAGAAAGTAACCTTCTGCTCGATAAGCTTCTTTTCAATGTCATGTTTGATCATCTTGCTGAGAAGATGATTGAAGCGATCGAACGTCTGGGTCACTGTTTCTTCGGCTCCTTGCCTGAATTCTCCAAACTCAGATAAGAGCAAGGTTTGGATAGAATGTTCAAGATCCTCGTCTGTCGAATACAGTTCGCGAAGTCTATCCCAAACTTCCTTTGCCGTCGTGCATGAGCTGACCAACCTAAAGGTGTCAGACTGAAGGGCGAATCTGATTAACCTTAACGCCTTGATATTGCACTGGAATTTGTCCTTTTCGTCTTGTGCAATATCCTTAACATCCTTCAGCAGATCATTGTACTCCTTTTGTGTCTTAATAATCCTGGACGTTGCAGAATGAGAAAATGGTCCATTAATGATAGCTTCCCATATGAGGTATCCATTATCCTCAGATCCAATCACGTAGTCTTCAAAGTGATGCGCCCAGACTTCATAGTCATGGGTATATAGGATTGGAATCTTTGTCGTCGAACCGATGCTGTTGGAAATATTAATAGGATTTGATTGCGACTCGTCCATTATGATCGAAAAAACCTGTTTTAAAGATCAGACTTGTAATAACTCAGATTAGGGCAAAACAATAAATATCAAGATACGTCAATAATGAGATGACGGCTCAATAAATATTACTAATTACGGAAAAACCCTAACTGTAACCTTTTCACAGAAAAGATGTGTATCGATTACACAGCCTCCCGCTCTGATACCAATTGATGAGATTTAAAACCTTTAAATCTATGAAGATCGATTAGATCTCAAACAGGCAAATAAATATAAAACTGTAAGAACACGAAAATATGAACGAGACAAGTGTGAATCAAACGAGTCGAATGATTAAAACAAAATCCTCAGAAGAGCTCGATTAAGAACATCAACTGTAGAGGATTGGTAGGTTACAAGAACGATTAAAGAAATCTGTAATACTATCGTTAAGCTCTAGAATTATCATATCAATCGTTAACCTAATATGCATGCAAGCATATACTTATATATTAAATATAAAGGGCTCTCGGTTGGACAGGCCCAAACCGGAATACAAAATAAATAAATAAACATTCGAGCCCAATGACGCAGCACTTCAAAATAATCTTCAGCCCAACACTTAATCCATTAAGTCCAAGTTACCAACCTTTAGATCCGAATCAGAATGATGTTTAGATGGATAAAGTTTCCAACTGTATCCATAACAAGGTCACAAACTTTCAATATCTAAACTTTATGCACTAAAGCGACCAAAAGCTCATAACATCCAAAACTAGCTAGATCTAACAAATGTATCATCAAGATTCGAGCTTTATACCTCTAGAAGAAAGATAAAGGTGACCAAAGTTTATATCTACAAGCTCCAAAACAACCAACACTTATCCCATGAGCTCCTTCTTCTCCAAGATGCACCAAGAACACTCCAAAACACTCAAGAACACCTTCTTTTGCTTACAATGCTCAAACTAGGGTTAGGGTTTCAAGGAAGGGTTTTGGAGAGGTGGAGGTAAGAATGAAACGAGTTTGGGGAAGTTAAGTAGCTTAAATAGGACTAAAACCATGAAAATACGGTTTAGGTTCTGATCGCATACGCCTAACGTGTTCCAGGTACGCTCATCATACCAGGGATGCCTAGTACGCCTAGCGTACATCCTGTACGCCCAATGTACCTGACTAAGCCCAAAACCTTCTTAACTTCAAAAGGTCATACCTTCTTCGTTCCAACTTTGTTTTTGAAAATCTTTATATCTACAGAACGGTATTGAAGAGCCCCACAATGTTATCTAGATATCTTGGACTAAAAACTTACCGAAGAAAAATCCATATTTCATGTAAGAAGTCTGAAACATCACTTTTCGTGTTTTACTCTTTGACTCCAACAGAAACCAAGGTCTTGGATCGCATAACCAATATTATCAACATTCAATAGGGTCTAAACCTCATTCCCTTGAAACCCAAGGCCTTTACTTGATCCATTTATTGTCCATAATCTCGAAATAAGAAATTTTTTGAAACAAGATGTTACAACTCTCGCCCACTTAAATTGGATTTCATCCTGATGGAACTGGACGTCACACAAAAAGCATATGATAAGATTCCAACACACGAATAATCGTTTCCAACACTTTAAAGATGGACATAAAAAATTAAAACCACACAATATTCTTTGATCAACATAAGACAACCACTAATGGGAAACATTTTAACTTTCTATTTAGACAATTTTTCATGAAATGATCTATAATGATATTACAACCTTGAATCCTTCTCATATTAGGCCTAACCGAAAGGCTAATATAATTAAAAGGAAGTGAAGCAGGTGCACATTAAGTAACGTTCACCGTATCTTGAACCTTGTTCAAGGCTATACACACTCCATATAAGTTAATTTTTTGAAGATTAATCATCAACCCTGAAACTAGAGAAAAAAAAGCATCTTAATACTCGAACAATGTTACTAATATTATCTTCATCACCGACATAAAAAAAATAAGACAAACCAATACCTTCATTTCCAACCGTTGGAACCACATCCTTACCACCATGACATGTAACCGTTCATAACCAGAATAAACATGAAAAAGACAAAAGATCACATTGTCTAAGACCTCTTTTCATCAGAAACTTTAAAATTGTGGTTTTATTAATCATCATAGAAGCTTTGTCTGAATGCAAACAATTCATAACCTAAAGGATCCATATTTTATTGAAACCATAAACTCCATCATTTGTTTCAAATAATTTCAATTTAAAGATTCATAAGTATTGGGAATGGGGTCAACACTCAATTTTGGCATGATGTATGGACCGACGATCAAAAGCTCAGCTCTCGGTTTCCTCGTTTTTTTATTTACGGAAGGAGAAAAATTGTTTTATTCTGGATATAATCTTGAATAATGAGTGGAGTTGGAGTTGGCGTCGGCCTGTTAGAGGAGGTGATGAAGCCTCTCAACTTGAGGAGTTGATGAATGTTATCTCGTTAGTTCATTTGATAGATAAATAAGATAGCTGGTCTTGGAGTATGGAAAGTAATGATATTTATACTGTAGCAGAGACGAGAAGATGGATTGAT
The DNA here is from genome assembly GCF_051521515.1 of Lactuca serriola. NCBI lineage: Eukaryota > Viridiplantae > Streptophyta > Magnoliopsida > Asterales > Asteraceae > Lactuca > Lactuca serriola. The sequence continues at coordinate 43,794,679 of NC_136412.1, read as the reverse complement.
AAAAAGATTTTGTTGAGTGGGTCCATTATTACTAAATGGAATGATATTGTCCTTCGGAAAGTGAATATTTTAGTGTGGAGAATTAGATTGGATAGATTACCTAAGAGAAAAAACCTTGATCAGCGAGGTATTGATATTCCAAAACATCTTATATCCTATTTGTAATTTGGAAGAAGAGCAATTGGATCACTTGTTCGTTAGACGTGAGGTGGTTGTCGGAACTTAGAATGCAATTTTCAAATGGTTAGAAATCCATCTCAATCAGTTTGATTGTGTGAACGAGTTATTTGATCAAATGGAAGCGTTGAGAGGTAGTGTCATTAAAAAATGGTTATAGATCTGGTAGTCAACACTACTCTTTGGTATCTTTGGAAGTTTTGTAATGATGTGGTTTTTGAGGGCCATAAATATAATTTTTTTTTTTGTTAATCGGAATTGTTGGCGCAATTCCCTCTTCAAAACTTGTAAACTGTTTTTGTATTTCTCTAATGTTTTGCTAGAGTTTTTTTTTTCCTTATAACATATGTGGCTGGCTGTTTCTAAAAAAAATTCATAAGTTTCTTGAAGTCAACCTTAAAAACCATCAACTATTTTTTCTTTTTTCTTGTACCAATTTATGATCTTATTAACCATCAACGAGACAACGAATTGTTCAATGCCGTAGTCAATACCAATAATCTTAAGCTGTTTGTTCGATGAATTTTTTACAATAATTTTATATTGCATACCAATAGAAGTTAAGTTATTTATGGTTTACTAATGGTTTTGATTATATATTATCCTAAATATCTTTTTAAGATATTCCATTAAAAACAATTGATGACTGCCATTTAAATTTTTAAAAAATAATCGTATGCCACTTATATTTAAATGTAATTATAACATTACCTTATTTGTCTGTGACAAAATATATGAAACAAGGAATTTACATGTAAAATGTTAGTTGTTTTTTCTTTATTCTAAGGTTAATATGATTACGAAAATATCTAATGTCTTCTTACAAATATATAATTAATATATATATATATATATATATATATATAATATTTATTTAACATAAAAATCAACTTATGGTAACTAAATTATTATTTGATATCCCGTATTTAATTATAACTTATATAAAATTTATATTATAAAGTTAATAAATGATTTATCCAAATAAGAAGACAACGGTCACGATGATGAGTTTGGGCAGCGATGCTACACCCTCGAAGTAGGTAATATTTTACTCCACAAAACCCTAATTCGTTTGTTCTTAAACTCCTTAAAACCCTAACCAACACAAACCATTGATCCCTCTTCCTCTACTCCCAAAACTATCCCTCTCATACACAACCTCTCTCTGAAGAGAGCAAGAAGTACTGTACTCCAGGTCAAGCCAATTTAGGTTTTCTATAATGGTGGCTGACAAGGGTAAGAAGCCGAAGATCGGAGAGAAAATAGCGGAGGAGGGCGCCGAGGAAATCGACCTTGAGCTTGTTAAATCCATTGAAAAGTTGCAGGAGGCCCAAGATGAGCTCGAAAAGGTACACTTTTACAACGAACATCGATTTGATTTGCCCAATTCAGTACGTATGTAATAGATTTGCTATTCCACATCAATTTGGTGTGTTTAATGACGGAAGCCTGGTTATCAGTTGTTGTTCGTAACTCTTTTATGAACCGTTGGTATGCTATTTTACCGCCAAACTTGAATTCGATGCTTATTTTGTGTTTTGTTTGCGTATTCTATTCGGATATGCTACTTGATTGAGAAAATCTGGTTGCGACATAACCAGATATGCAATGCATTTGTGTATATTTTTATGGTATGATATCCAATGAATCTTCTTACATTGCAAAAGCCATATAATTCGTATATATTATTTTGGCTCTAGATCAACGAGGAAGCAAGCGATAAAGTTTTGGAAGTCGAACAAAAATACAACGAAGTTAGGAAACCAGTGTATGGTAAACGGAATGACATCATCAAATCAATTCCTGATTTTTGGCTAACTGCTGTGAGTGATGAATTCTAAATTTCTAATCCGCTTTTACTTTAATCTTATTCTTCTCCTCCTTCGTTCAAATCTAATGTATACTTGCTTCCACAGTTCTTGAGTCACCCTGCTCTCTCTGATCTCCTGAACGAAGAAGACCAAAAGGTTTGTTTTCCCTTCACACAAACAAAGGTTTCTAGTTAATTCATATGTTAACACGCATCGTTTCTTTAGATATTCAAGCATCTAACCTCTCTTGAAGTTGAAGACAACAAAGATGTGAAGTCAGGCTACTCAATCACATTTGTAAGTTATTCATATCTATTGAAAAGGAAAATACATTGTAAATTATGTTGATTGAGTTTATCTGTTTATGTTTATGGCTAAAAGTTATATGATTTTACACTTGTTTACAGAACTTCAGTGCTAACCCTTACTTTGAGGATACAAAGCTCACAAAAACTATCACCTTTCTTGATGAGGGAACAACAAAAATCACAGCTACACCAATCAAGTGGAAAGAGGGCATGGTAACAATTTATTAATTTACTTTTTATATTATTTATCAATATATCTTTCTTTAGCAATCTAATATTGTGTCTTTATTTACTTTTTTTTGAAGGGACTTTCAAATGGAGTTACACATGAGAAGAATGGAAATAAGCGGCCCCACGAGGACGACAGGTCATCAAAACTTTCTTTTTGTATTAAGTTAAAAAAAATAGAAACACTCAGATATAAATACATATAGCTTATAAAACTAAAAGGTGTATATTTTGTTTCTTGATTGATTTGATGCAGCAGCTTCTTTAGCTGGTTCAGTGGGACCCAACGTGAAGATGACATGGATGAAATTCAAGATGGAGTATGTTCATATTAATTAATCATAAAAAAAGAAAAAAATAATAATAATAAGCCTCTTCTTAATGTGTTTGTATTTGTAGGTTGCGGAAATGATTAAAGAAGATTTATGGGTTAACCCTCTTACATATTTCAACAATGTAAGTCTTTTCTTTTTCTTCTTTAAAATCTCCACCTTTTACATATAATGTATTGATTTTGTTTTTGAATTTTTTTTAAAGGATGCTGATGAAGAGGACTTTGGTGATGAGGATGATGAAGAGGTAAGCAATTATAACAAGTAACAACTCTTTTTTTTTTTTTTTTGGCTGACATTATTTAATATAATATAATTTTTTATTAGGACATTGGCACAGATGACTCTGAAGAAGATGAAGAGTGAATGATTTGAAAGTTTTTGAAGGGAAATGAGTGGGTAGATCTATAGTTAATTTTTGCGGTTTGTTGTTTTAAAAAAAATGTAAGCGGTTGGTATACAGGTTATGCAATTTCTTTATTTAAACAAACCAAGAAATGGAATTTCCTGAAATATGAATCTTGTTTCTTTATATTTCGATTTAATGAAAAAAAAAACTTGTTGCATAAACATACAAAAACATAATATTAAAGTAATGCTAAAAAATTACTATATTTTCAATTGATTCAAAACTCGATTAATGGTTGATATATTCTTTATTACAACTCTATTTATAAAAGTTAGTGGAAAGTTTTCAACATATTTTATAAAAATGTTAGTTGTTTAACAAATAATAACCTCATCACCAAAGATCGATTTAGACCCTCAAGGGGATGTATTCGAAATCTAATAAGACCGATCATGGTGAGACTTTCCTAAACCATGATTGGGCCAACTATAAATGGGCCTTGTAAGTTGTAAATGTAATAATATAAATGGGCCAACAAGCAGCCCAACACCATCCCAATTGAAATTTTGCTTCATTAGGTTGGTTTTACAAAATCCCGAACCAATTAATCCGAATGTTTATATGAGTAATATGATTTTATGCCTTAAGTCCAAATGGGGAAATTGACTAGCCTCTCGGGTTAAGATTAGGAAAATGACTAGATCACCTTATCCATAATGAGACCAGTCATAATATGCCACATAAGCATGTTAGATATCAATTTTACACTATTTCTGATATCATCCCTCACTTTTTTTTTTTTTTTTCATTATTATAAAAATAGTGCCGACATCCTTTTTAGTTTCCCAAAAAAACAAAACGATAAAGAACACGAACATTTGCATAATTAACGCGAACACCCTTTTCACACAATAACGTTGAATTTTAGATCGAATTTTATCAAGAAAATCATTTTTTTAATTAAAATAAGCCATTAATGTCTTTGTAGGTGTGAAGCTAAGGTTAGTCTTAAAATTGATGATCACTAAATCATTATATCTTACATTAAAAAAGTATGGTATATATTTTAAATGATTTTAGCCTAAATATGTTTTTACGTGGGGTTATGAGTTTTTTTGCTCTCAAATAAAAGTTTTAGGCGTATCAAAGAGTAGGATAACATGTACGATTACCCTACTTAATCTCAAATTTGTAACATTTTTCGGATTTTTATGATAGTCGTCAATTAAAGAGTCATTTACTCAATTTTTGTTATAGTTATTGGAGTTGCTGAAGCTGCTATTGGACTTGCTATTGTTTCATCAATTTGTCGTAACCAGTGTTGAAAAACTCGCCGAGTTGACTGATTACTCCTCCGAGTACTCGCTACTCCCCCCTTGCCGAGGCGAGTTATATAATCTCGAGTACACCCCGAACGGCCCCTTACGAACTGAGTAGTGTTGTGAAATTCGGTCAACTCGGTGATTAATATGTATAATATACTTAATGATTTATTATTTAACACACACACACACATCATTATTACTACATGTATATCTTAAATTTTTAGTAATTATTCACGAAGTGAGACCATTATGTGTTTTTCATTTTTTGTGTATTCACATGTATCCAGTTTTGTTATATATTTCATTCAACTTATGATTTTATCTTATGATTTTGACATATATAATTTTCCTAAAAATATTTCTACACAAATATCCAAATCCGAGTACTTCCGAGTACTCCCGAGTACTCGCTACTCGGTAGTCGGCCGAACAGGTACCGAGTAACGAGTTTTACAACCTTGGTCGTAACATAAAATCAACTCGTATAAATCAATCGAATTTGTTGAATAAGTAATATTATCATATAAACTAGAATTTTCATAAATTAATAATTAATTCAAATTAGCATGTCTGCCATGTAAGGTATCATCATGTTATCCCAAAAATATGAAATCAAAATATTTTGGCGATGTCAATCCAGAAGTAGATTAATAAAAAAAAACTCGGAGAACTCATGGATTCATCTAATATTTAAATATATAATTCATTTATCAATTTACTAGACTGAAACCTTATCATGTTCAAAAATGGATAGATCCAATGTCACATTTAGTAAATATTTATGATACACGTATCGGGTGTGGCCTTCAAATTTTCGGGACCAATTTTTATGTATCTACTTATATTATTTTAGAAATAAAAAAGCTTTTGATATTAAGTCATCGGTGGAAAAGGAAAAAAATGGTCTTCTTTTTTTATTTTGTTCGGAATCTCAAATCGACTTGAGTCGACCATGTGTACAAACCTTGATATTGGTGACCCAAAACCATTTAAGTCACTGGATAAAATACAATATATTAAAATAAAGGAAACTAAGAGTTAAAAAGATAAATAAAAAAACAAAAAAACAAATGCGATTGTCAACAAGCCAATAATTAGAACTTGTCCATAACTGAGGAGCATATGGCATCACCTCATTGGCGATTTAAGTTTCTTAAAATAAACTTATTTAGTTATTAATTGTAGTATATAATCATTAAAAATGGAAAAAAAAAAAAAACAAATTTTTTTTTTGTGTTTTCTCTACAAATAATATCAAATTTTTTTGAATGATATGTTTGAGATTGAATCCAATACCTCATTGCTAGAAACACGAATCACGAATCACCATGTTAGCCAAATAGGCTAACTTCAACTTGTCAAATAATATCGACATTGATATATCCTTGTTACTTTTTATTATTTTGTAATTTTAAAATATTGGAGTGGATTTACAAAATTGATATATATATATATATATATATATATATATATATATATATATATATATATATATATATATATATATATATATATATATATATATATATATATATATATTTGGTGGGATATGTATAAAATAACTCCTCGTAAAATATGCCTAAAACACTTGTTTTGAGATAGAAAAGCTTTGGATACTATCATACTACAATATAATATATTTTAAAAATAAAAAGTTGATAAGTTGATACACGAATCAGAAGACAACGGTCACAAAATCACTGTGAAAAATAAAATAATGATAAAAAAATAATTATTTTTCCAAATGATTTTGTAATTGATGTTAGATTGATTATCGACTTGATAGATGATATGTTATTCAAGTCGTGTGTTGTGCGTAGGCCGCTGGGTTCTAGACTAATCATTGGCAATAGATTAAGTAGATGCTCATGCATGGGCCTAAAGCTAATAAGACAAGTTCGTGTATTTTTCCTAAACTGTGATACATGGTAAAGTATGATATTTTTTAGTTATATGTTATACAAAACATGTGTTATGGTTTATCATGAAAGTGACATTGCATGAGAAACATGTGTAGTTTTTACATTTTACATTTTAAAAACACAAGATATTGTTTTATGGCATGAATATATATTATCTATGTTTATGTAGATGTATAAAAGCATATAATATGGTCAAAACTATGTGTAATACTACACTAGTAATGTAAAGATACACATTTGTACTTGGTGTCCATAAGGTACTAAAACACTATATATATATATATATATATATATATATATATATATATATATATATATATATATATATATATATATATATATATATATGTGAACCAATGAAAACATGACAACACATCACTTCCACAATAACTTCCACAATACATTACTTGTAAAGAAAGAAATGGACACATGTCATTTGATTATTGGTTCCGGTAGATGTTGCTCTAGTTATTTGTTTTCCATAGAACTCATTCCTATATATATATATATATATATATATATATATATATATATATATATATATATATATATATATATATATATATATATATATATATATATATATATATATATATATGCATGTTACATTTTTACTCCTAATTATTGCATCAATTTTATTTTCATCTTCTTTATTTTTACCATGTGATAATGTTGTTCGGTGATTTCACGATGTAACATACTCCAAACTTGTACACCACTCTGTTGAATCACAAATATAACAAGTACTACACAAAACTTGTTCATCAAAATGTAAAAAAGGAAGAAAAAAGAGTGATCCAAAGAAGTTGTGAAGTTCGTATATGGAGTGTTTTATTTCTAATTTCTTAATTGGGAAAATGACTTAAAAAGCCCAATGAAGCTTTTAAACCGTTCAAAAAACCCCAATCATGTTTTGTCTGTTCAAAAAAACCAAAAAAACTTAACATTTTGTCTAAAAAGCCCAACTAAGTAACACTTTCTTAAAAGTCAAATAAGATAAACAGATGACATGACTTATTACCGTATCGATAAAATGACTTGTTAGACCAACGAAGTTTCCAAAACGTTTAAAAAACTCCAATCATGTTTTGAAAACAAAATTGGAATTTTCTGAACGGTTTGGAACTTTATTGGACTTTTTAGACAAAAAGTTAAGTTCGTTGGGTTTTTTTGAACAGACAAAACATGATTGAGGTTTTTTGAATGGTTTAAAAACTTCGCCGAGCTTTTAAGTCATTTTCCCTTCTTAATTTGCATATTGAAGAAGCAAAACCTTCACTGTTTGCCAAGAAACAACATGTTTCTAGGAGTCCTAATGTATATAAAATTAAAGTGTCCAGGACACTAGAATTATAATTTGTTACTATTAATGCCCATCATGCAAAATATGATTATGGAAAGTGAAGACATTTTATATCTTGGTCAATTTGCAAGCGGATATGATCGACGAATTTGGAGAGAAAAAATGATAATCAATATAATGCTTACTTTTTAGTGATTAAAATACATTAAAATATATTGTAATCTTTACTTTACTTTCTATAGATTAAAATATTATTTATTTGGTAATGTTTACTTTATATATGTCCATTTAAAGTTATACTAGTATTAAATTATATAGTATTATGATTATTATTATTAACTTTATGTTTTAAAAACTATTCTTTAAAAAATAAGAAATTATTATACTACTTATAAAATATGAACTATTATGAAGAATTGTTATAAATTAAAAAGAATTAAAAAAAATATGTATACATCATAGAGCGTCCCAAATATACAGTTATTTATTTATTTATTTTTTTTATCGTATTATCTTCCATTAACTTATTAAATTAAATATTATTAACTTAAATCATTTTGAATCAGGATCATTTTCAAAAGTTTGTTTTTATGAAACACACTTAATTACCCTCTTCTTTATATAATATTAAAAAGAAACCATATAATTTGTTGGTTTGATGAAGATGTATTATTTATAAAATTAAAAAATATTTGACAATAACATTAACAAATAAAATTAAATGAATATATATATATATATATATATATATATATATATATATATATATATAATCAAAATAAATGTTATTAAAGCTAGAGTACATATTTTGCTTTTATCTCGTCGCACAACATTTGATGATACACTACCTATTCGTTGGTTATATCTTGTAAATTTTTATATAGTTTTTTTTTATTTAATTTATTCTCTTCGAAGACTTGATTGTTTTGTTTACCTTTTTTATTTTGTTTTTTTCACATAAAATAACATCACAATATTTTTTTTATAAACATACCAAAGAGACAAAAACTAAATAAGATAAATATCTCAGAAATTTTTAAAAATAAAACTGATAAAGTTACTACGTTTGTAGTTGTAAAACTAAAGCAATAAAACTATCATATAACTATTTATGAATTTAATATTTATTATTATAGATTAAAATAATAAAAACATAATCAATATAATAAAACTTTAAAGCTTCAAATTAGAAACATAAAATGGGACATTATCAATTAAAAAGATAGATTGCGCTAAATCCATTCTAATAAATGAGTAAGTTTATTTTCTTATTAACAAGTATCACAATATTAGAAATCATCATCAATATTATATGCTACCTATTATGCCACATGTCAACCTATTAATTCTTCATTTTAAATTTTAAAATTTAAATTTTCTACTATAACTACATTAAATTAATAATTGATACTTGATTTAAATTTTAAATTTTACATTCTAATTATATTAAACTAATAAAATTAGAATAAAAAATAAAATAAAATTAATATATATATTATAAGGTGATATAATTTCATATATTTATTTAAATCAACAATTATAATTTTATATAATTAAAAAATATCTATTAATTAATAATTTATTTAAAACAATTTATTTGAAATAGTTGATTAATCATTTTAAGTTTTTACTATAAAATTTTAACTAGTTTTATAATCATGATTCTCACGGGTTATAAACTAATACTCAAATATATAGCTAAGAAAAAACACTTCGATCCGAAAACAATTATTAACATTTATTCTACTAAAAAAATTGTCTAAATGAATAATTGAAGGTATACATAAAGTAAAAAAAAACATATTATTATAAAAATGATCATAATATTACATTATTTATTATTACATTCAGTCAATTCACACACACATACATTCAATATTCGTTGAGGTGACGCCAGCCCAAAAGTTTCATAGAGTCCAAAGATTCCAACTGTCTCCCTATAGGCTCTCCCCCACTATATTCATTTTTCATTATTAATCTTATCCATGTCATCTTTATTTTATTTTAGAATTTATCGTTTATTAATTATTTTAATAATGCTCTCATGTTTGATATCTAAGAAACATATAAACATCTTTTTGAAAATACATATATAATCAGTCTAATGTTAATTATAATCCAACAAAACATTCCCCATAGCATGTGTATAGATGCTACCATTGCGATTTCAATTATAATCATCTTTGAATATATATATATATATATATATATATATATATATATATATATATATATATATATATATATATATATATATATATATAAAGACAAGTGGCTTAAAAAGCTTGTTTAACAATGGGGAGCAAAATAGTTAATTTGTTGGAAATTTAGGCATAACTCATTTGGATTTAATGGATAGTGGGGCTTTTAGTTGGGATAAGTACCTTATGTACGTTTACTTGCTTATTTAAATATTTGATTAGGACAAATTTTATTGATAATCAAGATTTTTAAATTCAACAAAAATTATATTCTTTGTTAAATATATTTAAGGGACAATTACTAACATAGCCAAATTAAAAAAGTGATTAACAATTTTTAGCCAAAAATTAGGATTTGTCCCAAACTAGCCCACGAAACCGTAGGTGGTTAAAATAGTCTATTGTTTCGCCAATTTACCTATTGTTTTGATTTTAGTGTATATATATATATATATATATATATATATATATATATATATATATTCATTTTTCACTACGAAACCGTAGACGAAAAAATGGTCTACTGTATACTCTGAGAAGTCTACTGTTTCCCAAATAGTAGATTAAAAATGATCTAATGTTTTGCCCAAAACCTAGGGTTTTATGGTTTTTTTTAATTGAAAAAAAACATTAACTTTTATTGTAAAAGAGAATTTTCTTTTAATATATAGTAGGTAGGAAATAGTTAGTGTTTTTTTTTTCATTTAAAAAAAACCTAAAACCGTAGGCTTTTAGACGAAACAGTAGATCATTTTTAATCTATTATTTGGGAAACAATAAACTTCTCAGAGGAAACAATAGACCATTTTTTCGTCTACGGTTTCATAGTAAAAAAAAAAAAAAACTTTATATACTAAAATCAAAACAGTAGGTAAATGGGCGAAACAGTAGACCATTTTAACCACTTACGGTTTCGTGGGCTAGCTTGGGACAAATCCTAATTTTTGGCTAAAAAGTGAGAAGTCATTAATGAATTTGGTTAGATTAGTAATTTTCCCTATATTTAATACAACTGTTAATATATATATATATATATATATATATATATATATATATATATATATATATATATATATATATAACAAGGAACTATTTTAAACCATAGAACCAAGGAACCATTATTTTTTCAAGTTTTAGATCTTATTATTTATTGACAAAAAATTCTTAAAATATAGAAATTCATAACTTTTTATCTTCTTTCCATTGATATCAAATTTGATAATTAAATTTTTTTTTATCTTTTCAGATTCACATTGTGAATCTACACTATAAATCATAAATTTTGTATAAATTTACTGTATGAATCTGCACAAATTCACAGTGTAAATCTGCAAAGATTCACAGTGTGAATATGTACATATTTACAGTGTGAATCTGAACAATTCTTTTTTTTTTTTTTTTTTTTTTTTTTTTTTTTTACAAATTTGATATTAGTGGATGGAAAATAAAAAGTTATGAATATTTATATTTTTAGTTTTTCTTTTTTTATAAAAGATTTGCTCAAAAAATAAAAAAAAAAAAATTAGTTATTTGGTTCTAAGGTTTAAAATGATTTCTTTTTTAAACCTAGAGAATCACATGCACAAACCATGGGTTAATTGCAATAACAAGTCAACTTCTAAATTTATATCATTTTAATAACTAAGGTTACATACATACATAATATATGCGTATATAAAGTGTTTTTTCTTCTTCGATATTCCCGTGTGTTTATACCACTTGAAGAGAAATAAAGTTTCAACTAGATGAAACAAGTAGGGTAGCAAAATGTCAGAAAATGTTTTTTGATTAAATTTAAATATTTTGTACCCAACAACAATAATTTATTATATTTATTACATTATTTAAGTCCTTCATGTGTTATGTTGTACATGAACGATATATATCTTATTCCAATTGTAACATTCATGTGTAAATTTTGATTGTGTCGAATCTTGTTTATTGTTACAGCTTTCTTTCTATTTGTCCTAAAATATACAAAAAAGAAAAAGAAAATGGTTTTCGTTTTTCAATTTACATGGAATTTGAAAGCATTAAAAAATATTAAAAAATACTTTTAAATTAAAGTCATAAATTTGTTTCACGTAATATATAAATCGTAAGGGTGCACGGAGTGGAAGACTGGTCGTGGCCGGTGGACAATGATGAGGGCGTTATCAGCGGTCCGGTCGTTCCGCTTCAAGGGGCTCGCATTGGTAAGGTTTTGGACACATCACCGCTATTCTCAAACCAAACCAAAGAGGAGTTCATAGGCTATATTTAAAAGAATATATTCTCAATAAATACCAATCTAATCCACTTCAAAAATTACACCAACATTCTATACTATATTACATTCCGTCTATATCTCGTTACATTCCAACTTTTTTTTTGTCTACCATTTGAAATGGATTCCAATCATAGGAAATCCAAAAAGCGGGTTCAACCCCAACAAGAAACCGTTGAGGCGAAGACAGTTCACAAGATTATTCACAATCAATTACCAAAACCCAAATGCCAAATTTTCTCAATACCGACAATAACAACACCACCAACAACAAATGTGAGTGCAACAAACCTAGCTATAACCAATTTGGACTCTCTCAAGAGTCCCCCCAAATATAGTCCAAGAGTACTTGCCACCATGGCCACAAACTCATTTCGTTGCGAGTATATCAGACTTTCTAAGGTAAGAAGTGTAACACCCGTAAATTCAGCCTACACATAATAAGTAATAATTATTAAAATTAAATCCTTGTTATGATAATCTATATTCGTGCGCGCTCCAAAGTATATAATACAAGTTTCGTATAAAGGAAAAATAATAAAAAAAATCGGTCGAATCGTCTGTAAGTCGCAAAAATAAGTGCGCCAAAGTGCGTGCACACACACACACACACACACACACATATATATATATATATATATATATATATATATATATATATATATATATATATATACCCTATTAAATAAGAATAATTTTGACACATGTCCTCTTCTCCTTCATTTTGACACTTGTTCTTTTCTAGATTTTTTTTGAATTATTTAACTAGGTGTACAACCCATGTATTACATGGGTTCATTTTAAAGAAAAAAAATATGAAATTCTAAACATTTGAGTAAGTTTGAATTTATAAGAAAAAAATAGAAAAATAATGAATTATTAAAATTAAATTTTTGTTTTTCTGTTTAAATTAAACAAATAATTTAGATAAATAAACAAATGAAACTAATCAAACTTTAATTTAGAAAATTTGAAATTAGAAGTAAGTCAATTAATGAAATTGATATGCATTTATTATTACATTTATTGTAATTATTACATTTAGATATTATGTGGAAATTAATAAAATGAAAAAACCACAAAATGACAGGTGGAAAAAAATTAATTAAAAATAACCACAAAATGACATGTGGTTAAATCAATGAAAGTGTGACATATGGCAAAAAGTTCTTTATTTATTAGGGAGGATATGCACTTGTTGTTTTTATAGTTTTTTTTTCTTTTTTATTTAAATCTGAGCTGTTAAATGCCACCTCATATTAATTAATTTTATAAATATATTCATTAATGTACATAATAACTTTCAATTTTTGAATTCCTCTTTCTATCAATATATTAATTAATGTAGATACATTCCATTTGTGAATTCATATTAACTAATTTTATTAGTATAAATTAATTAAGACCAAATTACATAAATAGTCCATGCGGTTTACCAAAAGGTCACAAACTCAATTGTTACTTATTTTTTTTATGAAGATGGTTTTTGTGGTTATCAAAACTTTCTTTTAATAAACCCGTGTAATACACGGGTTTCACACCTACTATATATATATATATATATATATATATATATATATATATATATATATATATATATATAGAGAGAGAGAGAGAGAGAGAGAGAGAGAGTTAGGTTCATATATGAATCCTAATTATTGTGTGATTCTGTGACCAAACTTCAACCATTGATCTCAAAAGGGTATGATCGACAATTTATTTTTTATTACCTAAATAAAAATAGCTATATATATATGGAATCGATCCGAACGTTTCAAATGATAATATATTTTCCATTGTTTAATTAGGTTTCAGATCGCCATCTTTATATCATGCCTCTTTTATTAATTAGGTTTTGTTGTAGTTTGTTTGAAGCTATCATACTCACAAATTTCGAATGGGTCTAGTAGATGATGAAATCAACACCTGAATAAGTGAGGGATCTATTTGGAACAAAGGTATGATTTTTTTTCTGTTTATATTTTTTACATTCTGTGAATTTAAATGGGTAATTTTTCCTAGTTATTGGATTGTGCCATCGTCATATGAAATTCTTAAAGAATGGTCTATTTTATCATTCATAAATCATCTTGGTTTATAACTTTATTAAAGATATGCAACGTACAGCTACGTTAAAAGCATATTGATAAAGACTTTTTTTTATGATTTGTGAATAGGAAAATATATTCTTACGGAATCATATATTCTTTGAGAATTTTGAAAACAATTTTGAATGTTTTTACATTCTACAATATTTTACATAATTAACTTAAATAGTTGTGTTCAATTGAACATAATTGAATCTGTTTTGTAGTAGTTTCAGTTTGAACAGAACATTCTATTACAGTCATGATCCATTGAAGTTGCATGAGTACTTAGAGGAGTTGAATAAGTTGAAAATGAAGTTCTGCCTTTCATCTTTTTCTAATTATTTGGTTTACATAAATCATTTTGAACAGATTATAAGTGTTACTCTTCTAAAGGAACGTGAAATTGAGAATCCTTCTCTCATCAACAACAAAGGTTCTAGTAGTCATGGAAAAAGACTTAAAAGTAAACAATATATGTTGACAAATCAACGTCAAAAGCCAAAGAGAAAGTGTAACTTAAGCAAACAGAAGGTTAATCATAATAAGAGAAACTCTCTCATGAAGGCTAAAGTAGTATAGTCTTATTTTTTCCTATTCATGCAACAAATCATTTAAATGACTTTATGTTTTTCAATTAACTCCTTTTCAAAAAAGATTATGTGTTATTTACCTTGTTATAAATATCTAAGTAATCTATTGTTTGTTTTGCTATTTAGCCTTCGCATGTTCTCGTTTATTATTCAATACATAATCATTTTTAAAACAATATGTTATAACTAATTTTTTCAGAATATATACGATTATTACATGTAAAAGTAACATACTTGGGAACCATCAGTTACAAGTAATACCAAACTAAATTTCTTTAAGAATCTATTATGGCTAACAACATTTTTACATTCATGTATTTCTTACTTAATAGCATAATATTACAAACAATTCTAAAATACTTAATACCATGATAATACACAATATTCTTACAAATTACAAACTATTATTAGAGACTGTCCATGAAAATGGTAAATCCTGGGAACTACTAATTTCAATTATTGCTTACTCATATTCCTAATGAATCTGTAATATATAAAAAAATCACATTCCACAATTATCTGTTAGAATTACCAAAAAAAAATCATTTCTTTGTGATATACGAGTTAAAAAGAAAAGTCACAACCCAAAAACTTTAATTTTTATTTCAGCCATAACTTCCAAAAACCATCATTTTTTGTTCATATCATAACTTCAAAATAGTAAAAGGTTCCATCAACTAAAGAATGACATAAACTAAAAAAAAACGACATACATAAACTTAAACCAAGCCAAATAAAATAAAAACTACTTTTTTGCAAACCAGACATTCAAAAGACTAACATTCTTCTGTTTCCTCATTGTTTGTGTCTTTTAAACTCCTATAAACCCCTCGTTGTAATCTCCAACATCAGTAACCATCTTCTCACTTTATGTTCTATCCATCATATCCAATACTTCATCTACAACTCCATGCAGTTTAAAGAATTGTGAACTACTCAATTGTTTTATATTACCCCATTCTTTGTTATTTTCACCCATAGGCGTCATGTAGGCATATGCAATGTATTTCCTTTCCTTATGTTGTCCAATGTCTTCTACATTCTCTTTTATCCCAGATAGTGTAACAAGACTTTTATTTGACCCTGAAACTTGTCCAAAATTTTCATGTTGTGTATTTTTATGCAGCATGTTTTCATCTGTGTATGTGTCCTCATCAATGCCATCACTCTCATTTTGAATTGCATCTTCATTACTCGCCACATCCTTAAACAACATTCTCATCAATGTCATCCTTTCTCTCAATAGTTCACAAATTCATGATCAGGAAACTTTTCAGACCTCCAATTAATGCTTTTTCCATGCTGCCTTTTAGTCACTATTTTATTGTACCCCATGTCAAATATCGCACAATACTCCTACATGTAGCAAATAATTAAGCTGTCATAAACAAATAATAATACATATTCATTCATTCTGAATAATTTATACCAAGAAAATGTTATATTAATCCATTTAGATGTAACAACAATAAAATTCGAACCAAATTAAAACATTTTAATTCATTCAAAAACCATTAAGTTCATAAATTTATTTTCAAAATAGTTTAAACATCAGAGTATTTCCCCAGAACCATATCACATAAATCATAAATCATGAGGAGCAGTACGATCACGCCTTCGCCTTGTCACGATCTCCTGAAGTACCTGAAACAAAACACTGAACTGTAAGCCCGAAAGCTTAGTGAGCTACCCCCAAAATACCAACCACATATAACCATACTCATATCATATCACAATACAGAACATCAATGCACATCAGGTCTACTGTGTGACTGGTCCGCCCGCACCAGGCCTTCAGTCCACCTGGTCTCACCTCCGAGTCTAGCCATGTACATCGAGTCTACAATATGACTGGTCTGCCCATATTGGGCCTTTAGTCGGCTTGGTCCACTCTCCAAGCCTCGGCACGTCTGGTCCACCCTCTTGGGGCCTTCAGCCTATCCGGAACGCTCACTGGGCCTTCAGATTATCCGGTCCGCCCTGGGTATGTCGGCCTACAGCACAAAGCAGGACCCGCCTCAACCCAACCCCCATCAAAAAACCATGTGCACATAAAACAATTAATCACATAACAAATCCTTAACCAGACAAACAGTCTAACAGATCACATAAGATATCAACATCCTAACCAGGATTCCGACCTAACCGGTCACTAGCATAACATTACCCTATATACCGGGTACCGACCTTAACCAGGTCACTAACATAACATTACCCTAAATACCGGGTACCGACCTTAACCAGGTCACCAACATGACATTACCCTAAATACCGGGTACTGACCTTAACCAGGTCACTAACATAAAACCATCCTAAATACTAGGATGCAGATCTAGCAAAGCAATAGATAACAAACAATACCCAGATTCCCATCCGATAAAGGGCCGGCCTTGGTGCCGTAGACCCTGTCGATATAGTGAGGATGACTCACCTGAATTTGCTGACTAAAAAGATAAGACCAAGCTGCTCAGACCTCCGACATGATCGCCGCCACTGATCACTACCAAAGAACCAATTCCATAAATACCAATATTACCAAAGTACCCTTGTAAGTCAAACTGTTCAAATCTTGGTTAAGTTCAAAGTCCTCAGTCAAAGTCAACCTTCCTGGTTGACTCTACTCGCCGAGTCACCCCATCGACTCGCCGAGTTCCCTTACCCAGAAAACTCTCATAACACAACTTAACTCGCCAAGTCGCCCCAAGACTCGCCGAGTCCAAAGATCTTTGAGTCCCATGCTGTCCAACTCACTGAGCTGCCAACCGACTCACTAATCCAAGGCTTTAACCAAAAGAGGTTGGGGCTCTGCGACCTGACTCGCCGAATCCAAGAACAGACTCGCCGAGTCCAAGGCAATCTTCAACAGACTCGCTGAGTTGTTCTTCCAACTCGTCGATTCCATGCACGTGTTCATACAACTCGTCGAGTACACCCATGTGACTCGCCAAGTCTCTCCAGTTCTCAATCCATTCAGAAGATTTTCGAGCCATGCTGAGGCTCCAATCCGTAGATCCACCCTTCTACAATCTATCCCTTACATAAAGTTGCAAAATTTACGTGAAACCAAAGAGATATAGGTCCAAAACACACTAGGGCTTGGGTTTTAGACAAAAGGGCTTCACCAACAATTCAATAACTGATGCTTTATGACTTTCTGGACCAATACAAGTTTAGATCTAAAGTAGCAACCTCAGATCTGGACTCCAAACCCGAAGTGGATCCCAATCATACTAAAATGGTCCCAAATCTCATTCAAGAATAAATCTAGAAGCAACAAAGGAAAGGTAACAACTCATTACCTCCAAGATGTGCCCAAAACTGCAGTAGATTCTGGATCTACACTACTTTTTGATGCAAACCCTTTTGATCTTCAAGTTTCTTCCACTAGAACACCTCTCAAAGCTTCAATCTCCCTCCAATGGCCTTATACACACGAGCTAGGGTTTACTGGATCTCAAAGGGGGCTAAGGGAGCTGAGGGGAGGACATTAAGTCCTTTAAATAGGGTGCAAACCCTAATATTAGGGTTTTTCTCATCCCAACACCAACTCGTCGAGTCCAGCTTCTGACTCAGCGACTTGGTTACTTAATTCGTGACCCAAACCCGCTTCGACTCGGTGAGTAAGCGTACCTACTTGTCGAGTCCCTTCTTCGAAATTACACTTTAAACTCTTAAATCGTACTTCTGAAATTCGGGATGTTACATTAGATTTACATAAGTGTATAACTCATTACATGCTCATATACCTCATACCATGTCATCATTCTAAAGGAATCATATAACATAAACAAGTCAATCTGATAGAATGTGTAATTCAAAATTAAAAAATTCATTGTCATATGCCCATTATTAAATAAAGTCCGTTTACATCAACGCCAAATGCAAACTTAAGAGCATTATATGTCAGATAGAAAATAACAATGTTTACCTCCTCATCTGCAAATTCTCTCTCAAATGTTTCCAACACCATATCTATATCACTACTAACATCTTCATGTTCATCATCTTCCCTTCTGATGAACTTCCACATCCCAAGAGAATCTGCATTCACCTCAAACTACTCGATCTTTTCCAACTTATCTCCGGTAACATGTGTTATGAAAGGAGTCCTTTTTTTCAATTTAATGCTTTTACTTATGAGAACATTAGACACATAAACAAGCTGCATACATATTACTAATTTGTTAGAAAATATAATAATATAAACACCATAGACTAATAATCATTTGTATTTAAAAATATATTTATGACATTCATACCAACAATACGGTAATAGGCCCCGATTAATAGCATAATCGGTCGTCTCGATTTCACAATCGCATCCTGATCAAGTTGTCAACCATGTACTGACACAAATTATAGTAGCAATGGTTCATTTGAACGTCAAAGGAATTGCAATAAACCACTAATTCTTAAACCATTACGTGTACAAGAACATGAAAATATTAACAGAACAATTACTAATAAGCTACAACACTAGCAAACCCAAAAAAAAACATAATAATAAAACTTTTTCAATACGTTACCTGTTCAAACCCTACATTCTTTTAAACTTAAATTCATACCAAATTCTACAAGAATAACGCTTCTTTAATAACGCTTCATTCTTACAAAATGAACCATATTAGACAAATTGAATTAGAATTCTTGAAGAATAAATCGCAAATTTGTTTTTAAGTAAACTAACATGTGTAAACCCAAACTTGTTTTGAACTACACTTCATAAAAAAATTCTTCTACATTACGTTTTCATTCTTATGGAATGAACACTATTTTGCAAAATAACACTTCAATTCTTGAAGAATATATCGAAAAACATAATAAAACATTACTAGACAGTGGTGGATCAACAAAATCATCGTCTTCATCAATCTGAAGTGGCGCAGGTGTTGTGTTTGTGAACTTTGTTTTGAAGTTCTCTCGTAATCTTGAGCTTGAACAGCTTATAATTTTCGATTCTTAAGTCGGTGGCTGCGTCTTTGCTTTGAATGTAAACCCTCTATCACTCTTCTTATAGGTCTAATGTATTTTTAGAATTGTGGATATGATATCTTTTAGAGTGGATGATTGATTTGTTTTCAGGAAATTGTCTATTCATTTGTTAATATCATTAACAGTTTGGCTTAATAATATGAGATGATATTAAACGGTGGAACGAAAGAATCAGGTAACATGTCGACTTCCTTTTTTTAAATCCAACAAAAATACTCAATTACCCTTCTAATAATATTATCATTCATTTAATTTAAAAATTAAATAAAAATTAATAAAATCAACATTCATTCTTAATCACATGATTTTTCTCATCCGATGGTCCAAATTCAGTCTTACATTCACACTATATTTACCATTCACAATTAATCATATATATATATATATATATATATATATATATATATATATATATATATATATATATATATATATATATAGAAAGTACATGTCGTCCCGATCCCGAAAATATAAATTTCATAGAAATCTGACTCCGTGTGAATTATATATAACTTTTTTAAAGATATAAAAGCTAGTCACGCACAAAGAATGTGTGATGTTAAAATGTACGAAGAGAATAGTTGACTTTTGGAAAAAATAACCAAAAGGAAAGTCATAGTACTCTTTAAGATATGAATTGTGGTAAAAAAACACCAAAATCAGAGTCCGTATGAGAGAGATAAGATTTTTGCAAAATCATTAAATCATATAAACATAACGGCTAATAATAAATTCAGAATTAGCTAATTGAGCATAAATGAAAGTTGTAGCACTCGTAGAGAGCTACACGTGGAAAAAAGAACGTTTAAAACAGAGTTTGTATGAAAAAATTATGGAAATTACAGAATCTGCGATTTGCATCCCGTGCTGTACGCGCCGGGTGCGCGACGTGCTTCTAGAAGGTGAAAACGTGGACCACGGAAAGGCCGACATGTGGCACAAAGTGGTTGGGTAGACGTAGCCTTAAAATGTGCGACGTGCACCCCCACAATGGCTATAAATAGGCTGCAATGCCCCATTTAATTCCTCACACCTCTTCCATTCATTCCTCTCGAGTTGGTTTTGGTTTTAGCCCATTTTCCCTTAGTTTTAGCCTTTGGCAAAGCCCTCCGACCCCTGAAGTAGTAGTAGTTAGCGAGTAGAAGCTCTGCGAGTACAATTTCCAGACTTTTGTCCAAAAAAATCTCTGTAAGGTAAGATACACTCGATCTCTTTCAGTGTAACTTATATTTATAATCATAAGTTGTTATTATGAATGTAACATCCAATTTTCAGGTATTTCATTTTAGCCCTTAGCCTATTTAAAGTTGAATATTTGGTCCCTTTTTGTTAAAAGGCTCGCATTTCAACCTGTACGTTGGGCGTACGAGAGGTACGCGTAACGTACATATGTGAATCCTAGATCGCGGAAGCCATGTTGGCACGTTGGGCATACCTGTGTTATGCGGGGCATACTAGCTCAGTGTCCAAACCCTAACTTTAAGGGTTTTCTCCCTATTTAATCCACC
The DNA here is from genome assembly GCF_051521515.1 of Lactuca serriola. Classification (NCBI taxonomy): domain Eukaryota; kingdom Viridiplantae; phylum Streptophyta; class Magnoliopsida; order Asterales; family Asteraceae; genus Lactuca; species Lactuca serriola. Next base: position 43,773,277 of record NC_136412.1, on the reverse strand, counting down.
TTATGCATCCCTTGGACATTTCTTATCAGCTACCATTCCCTCATAAACCCTAATATTGAGTCTAAGCTTTGTGTGTGAGAGTTTGGAGCTTATTAGTGATTTTGGTGCTCATTTTGAGACATCCCAAAAATACAGTATAAAAATTTTTGTTTGAAAACATTACTAAACCATAATATCAAATATCAAAAGATAAAAACCATGAATCATGTATCTCAATTGTCATAATAAATTATCAAATCAAAACTAGTGTCAAGATCATATCAAAATATCAGAGTCAAACTCCCAGGATAAACTGTGGTGTGTGTCATGCCATCATCCCGAGCCCTTCCCTTTGCTAGTTGAAGTACCTGAAACCAAAACTGAAACTGTAAGCACGAAACTTAGTGAGCTCCCCCAAACTACCACATACCATACAATAACATATAAAGCACATACTGGGCCTTGCTCACTGCATCAGACCGAAGTCCGGAACTAACTAGGGCCTCGCCCACTGCATCGGACCGAAGTCCGGAACTAACTAGGGCCTTGCCCACTGCATCGGACCGAAGTCCGGATCTGCATCGGACCGAAGTACGAAACTGACTAGGGCCTTGCTCACTGCATCGGACCGAAGTCCGGAACTGACTAAACATAGCATAACATAATCATAACATATAATATGAACACATATACTGCATACTGCATCGGGCCATAGTCCGGAACACATAACACATACCATGCCTGTATCACAAAGACACCAAGCATACTGAACTACTGCATCAGACTGTAGTCCAAAACTACTGCTAACTAAATGGGCTGGTATTGTAGCCGTAGACCCGTTCCTACTGGAAGGAAAAACTCACCACATAAGCCTGGCTGCTGAAATGCTGCTCGGGAACTGTCTGACTACTGCTCCGGTAACTCCCCGGCTACAATTCCCAAAAGACACTTAATCAAACACTGATAACTAATATTAGGGTAAAATGACTATTTTACCCCCTGGTCAAAGTCAACAATCCGTTGACCTGACTCACCGAGTTGGGCCGCCAACTCGTCGAGTCCCTATCTTTCCTTCTACTCCCCTTCCCGAATCTACCCGTCGAGTTTAACCAAAACCCGATGAGTTCACCTTCTTTACTGATATCCTACCAACCTTCATCCGACTCGCCGAGTTGTATGATCAACTCATCGAGTTCACCTTCAACATAAGAACATGTCCAGTCTGTGACTCGCCGAGTTGTATGAACAACTTGTCGAGTCTGTTCTTACGGGTAAGGAGATTGCCTTGGACTCGCCGAGTCAGGGCGTAGACTCGCCGACTCCCTCTACACTTAGATCCATGTCTTAACTCACTGAGTCTTTACTCCACTCACTAAACAGACTCGCTACTACCGAACAAGGAATCTAAGACTCGTGACCTGACTCGCTGAGTCAAAAGAACGACTCGCCGAGTCCTTTGCATGCAGTTTCTATTCAGTCCATTCTAATCAGTTTTAGTGCATCCAATTCATAGATCTGGGTTTCTGGGACTATCTGAACACGTAAAATTGCTAACTTTACGTGTATCAATGATGCAATGAAGCAATAACACTCAAACTTGGCTATTATGGGGGTTACTTGACTAGAACAAAGCCATGGATGCCAAAAGGTAGCCTTCTTGAGCTCCTGGAACTCAAGAGAGGCTAGATCCAAGATATAGCTTGATTACAAAACTTCACGTGTTGACCCGCTGCTACTCGACGAGTTAGGGCCACTGATTCGTCGAGTAGCTTCTAAAATAAGAAGGAAAATAATGTTTTAAATGGGTACCAGGAACGGGGCGTTACAACTTTCCCCCACTTATCTTAGACTTCGTCCTCAAAGTTTGCTGCTACTGAATCTGAAAATAACTCCGGGTAATGCTCCCTTATCTCCTCCTCGGTCTCCCATGTCCACTCCGAACCCTTCTGGTGCCGCCACTGCACCTTCACTAGCTGAACCACCTTGTTCCTCATGGTCTTCGTCTTTCGATCCAAGATCGTAACGGGTCTCTCAATGTAATTCAGGCTGCTGTCAACCTGAATATCCTCCAACGGTATAACTGCTGAATCATCCACCAAACACTTCCATAACTTAGACACATGGAAAGTTTTGTGGATCTGGCTAAGCTCTGCTGGAAGATCGTGATACACAACCCGACCTACCCGGGCCAAAACCCTAAAGGGTCCATTGAACCTGGGGCCTAGCTTGCCCTCTTCTGTAACCTGATGAAACCTTTCTAGGGTGACACTTTCAGGAGGACCATATCGCCCACCTGAAACTCCAAGTCAGAATGCCTCCTATCGGCGTAACTCTTTTGCCGACTCTGAGCAGTCTGGAGCTGGCTACGAACCTACTGTATCAACTTTGTGGTTTGAAGCACCACCTTTGTGCTCCCCATGACTCTCTGACTGACCTCGCCCCAACAGATTGGAGACCTACACTTCCTCCCGTAGAGCATCTCAAAGGGAGGCCGGTTTATACTGGAGTGGTAACTGTTGTTATACGAAAATTCCGCTAATGGAAGGTGCGTATCCCAACTGCCACCAAAATCTAGGACACATTATCGAAGCATGTCCTCGAGAGTCTGAATCGTCCTCTCGCTCTGTCCGTCCGTATGAGGGTGGAAAGCGCTGTTGAAAAGGAGACGAGTCCCCATCTCGTCATGGAACCGCTTCCAAAACCTGGAAGTGAACCGGATGTCTCGATCTGATACTACCGAAATAGGCACTCCATGACGTGCCACAACCTCTCACACATAAATATCGGCTAACTTCTCGGCCGATATACTCTCCTGGATCGGTACGAAATGCGCGCTCTTGGTCAACCGATCCACTATGACCCAAATCGAGTCAACTCCACATGCAGTCCTGGGAAGCTTAGTAACGAAATCCATGGTGATATCCTCCAATTTCCACACGAGAATGTCTAATGGCTGCATCCTACCGTGGGGTCTCTGGTGCTCTGCCTTGACCTTCCTGCAGGTCAGGCATATTTCTACGTACCAAGCTACGTCCCGCTTCATGCAGAACCACCAATAATCGGGTCGAAGATCTCTGTACATCTTCGTCGCCACTGGGTGGATGGAGAACCGAGACTTGTGGGCCTCATCCATCAACACCTGCCGCACTCCTCCCCAGTACAGCACCCAAACTCTCCCATGAAGGGTCAATGTCACAACTAGGAATTTTGATGCTTTGTAACAAAAACAATGATAACAAATGTGAACCAAAAATGTGAAAGCATGTACGATGCTTATTCAATAACAACAAAACACCCATTAAACACTTTATACAAGCACATCAAATAGTCACCAAAGAATTGGAAACCCTAGAAATCCCGGTTTAACTCCATTTTAAATTAGGACTTACTTATTGGGCCTAATGGGTCAATAAGTTTCCAATTTGACTATCTTGGGCTTAGAACTCTTAAATGGGCTCTAATTGGACCCACTTCCATTTATTTTAATATTTTGGGCCATATTGGGCCTAGAATGAAATACCTTAATGGACCTTAATTGAGCCATAACTAACCTAATTAGCCCTAATGGGCCATAAAAACTTATACCTGATTTATTTGGGCCGTGAACCCTCTCCCAAGACCAATTGGGCCAAAAATAATCTAATTGGATCATGATATGGGCTTAAGCATGCAAGGCCCAAAATCTTCTTCTCTCTTTTCTCTTTTCTCGGACCAAGAAGAAAAAAAAAGAAAAACTAGTGAAATAAGGAGGGTTAGCCACCTCCTTATTACCTTGTGGATTCCTATGCAACATCCCATACATCCATGCAACTCTCTCTCTCTTCTTCTCCTCTTTATATTACTCTCGGCCAAGGGGAAAAACACACACACACACACTCACAAAATTCACTCCAACTCTTTCTAAATCCTCTCAAGAACACTTGCACTCATTCTTAAAAGTTTTTGAGACTTAGAGCTTTTCAAGGAGTTTCTTCCACAAAAATCATCATCTTAGGTAAGTTGATGCTTGGATCCATGATCTAGATTCTTTGTTTCATCAAAAATCTCTTCTCAACTCATTTAAACTCATGATCACCATCTTAGAAACCTCTAAGTTCGAGATCTTCCAAGAAGGCTTGCTAGGACCAAATTTTCTTCATCTCTTCCTTCTAAATCGAAAACAACAAGCAAAGGTAAGTTCATACACCTCTTTTTTTGGTTTTTACAAGTTTTATGTGGGAGAATACAAGTAAAATGTGTAGATCTATGTGTATGTGTGTACTATGTATGATTTTATGCATGTATGTGTGATTGTAAGTGTTTATATGGTAAATATGCATCAAAAAGAGAAGAAATCTCGAGATCTATGACATAAGAAGGAAAACAAACATGATCTAAGGTATACCACACTAAACAAGTCAAGAACAATACCCTCTAAGATTTAAAATAGACATATTGTAACATAAAACAAATTTTGGGGCCTAAATTGTCAAATAAAAAAAAGTTGGGTGAAAAGTTGCTATTCACGGTTTTCTTGAGGGCCAAAATAGTCAAAATAGTTAAAATAAATGTTTTTGTGACAATTATGCTCTTCAAAGGACTTGAAATGTAAATAATAGCTCAATGGGCCAATTTTTGGGCTTTTCGGCCCATTAAGCCCAAGGTTGCGAAAAATCTAATTTTTAAAGGGCTAAAATGAAAATTTTCTCAAAACAGGGGATAAAAAGGGTAAACAAAATCATTTCAGGGGTTAAAATGCTTTTCTTTACCAAAAAGGATAAAAAATGTAAAGTTTTTGGATTTTGGGCCAAAATTGTAAAAGTTGCAAAAAGTTTGTACTTCAGCCGAAAAATACTTTTCTGGAAGGGCTGAAACTGATAAAAGTAAATTGTGAGCTAAAACCACCAGTTAAACAAAGTCTATGGGTCAAAAATGACAAGAAAATGGTTTTTAGGGCCTAAAATGTCTTTTTATATTTATAAGGGGCTAAAATTGTCATTTTTTACCAAAGAAGGGCTGAAATGGTCAAACCAATATTTTGATTCAATTATTTTAATATTAAGATATTTTGGTCAAAAATACGAAACCACAACTTATGAAAAATGGCTAGATGAAAATACATAAATTTCCAAATATCGTTATAAATGACCAACCGGTCTCGTATCGATACAAATTTAACAATTGTTTAATTAAACATTCCGACAACTATACTATACCTAAAACAAGTAAGCATTAAATTCTTTGGGCTTGAAAGTTCCAAACATACTTAATGGGCCTTTGTGACCCATTAACATGATCTTTGGGCCCAAGGGGTAATTATAAATGTTATTGGGCCTTTTATGACCCAATTTCATATTTAAGGGACCCTCAATGGCTTTTAAGTGCTATTGGGCCTTAGTGGCCCATTATCATTGCTAGTAAGGTCCAAGTAATCAAATGTGAAATGGGCCAACGTGTCCTTCGTATACCCAACAACCTAAAATAACTCACGAAAGTAGTAGGGCTTTGTATTCCTCTTCTCCTCGTTTGTTAGGCTTACGCGTAATCAAAGTAAACAAATACAGGTCGATAATCAATAGTAATCAAAGTCAATTGGGATTTAGTTTGTAATAACGGGTGGCACCAACGTGTGCCGGTCGTAGTCTGTAGTTATAATCAAAGTCTCCTGGAGGGAGAGCGAGAGTTTGTGTATAGATCTATACGGGGGTGACTCCCCCACACCTCAGCTGTTCGCTACAGTTAGACTCGGCCTGTCTAGGGTGACAAAATCTTAAGATCAATTCTGGCGTTCACCAGAGTGTCAAGACAGACGAACTAGTCATTATCATGCATGGTTATAACGACTCACATAAATAAATCCAATATAAATCAAGTAATCAAGGTAATTCAAAATCATTCACGTGATGGATAACCATTCAAACCGTTATATGCTATTTTTATTTTGGAAAACATCGGGTTTTTCGGGGAAGTTCAACATTTTCACTTGTACGTTTAATACTAAGTTTTTCAATTACACATGTTTTGAAATCATCATGCATATATTTACGGATCTTCACACCTTTTTATAAACAATGGTCTTTTCAGAAAATATCGTATTTTCTGGGTTGTTTTCGTTCAAACTACACAAAACATTTTCATATCAAACCTGCTTATGAACTCACCAACATTCCATATGTTGACCCGTTTTCAAAATAACTTGTATTCTTAGGTAACAGGTAAGTTGAGGAATAAGTACCAAGTATGTTAGTATGTTTTGATTTTGAAAACTATCAAACAATTTATGTATGGATTTGTAACGTTAAAACAATGTACTTGATGTGAACATTGTCAGTTTGTAATATATTGATGCATGGTGATGTTTATGTTATGATTCATGTATATTCATTGTGATGATATTCAACTTAAGTCACACGAGCCCTCAGACGTTTCCGCCGTCTGGTTCGGGGGTGTGACAGGTTGGTATTTGAGCTCTGTTTATAGTGAACTAGCATATCTAACCACACATTGATATGCAACTATAAACTAAAGAGGGACAAAACAACTCTGAACAAAACAAAAGAAATAAACACAACGATAAAACACCCCTACTCATAAGACACATGAAAAATAACATAACACCAAATCAAACAAGATAATGCTAGCATATCGGTTAAGTCGGGATTGTTCATAGTCGTATTAAGGAGTGAATGTAGCCTGATCAACTACATTTCCTCTGAGGTACAACTATCACATGCCCTGAGGAAATCGCGATGGTAGGTAAACCTAAAAACATACCCCTTTATTACCAAGAAGCGAACATTATATATATATATATATATATATATATATATATATATATATATATATATATATACATACACACACAATAGTTAAAACATCTTAGGAATAATATTAGCATATTTATACGCTCTCGTAGACAGCATGGACCGTTTCCATCACCCCAGAGATCTTTATTTCCCTAATCAGGGGAATAACGGATGGTTGGAAGAATCCGAAGAGGAACCTGAAGAGGTCCCTGAGGAGGAGTCTAAAGAGGAACCCGAGGAAGACCCCGAGGAGGAATCCGAAGGGGAACCTGAGGCGGAAGCGAAGGATGGACCTGCTGAACCAGTGGTGGACCAGGAAGAAGAGGAAGACGAAGGAGGTCTCGAGGAGGAACCCAGCGATGAAGAAGATGGTGATTCGGACGCGGAGTCCGAAGTCATCAACCCCCTTATCCGATTAGGGTGCCCACTTATCAAATAGGCCCTACTGGTCCTACACCCCCATGGGGTATTAACCTTTGGAGGTGGAGCAGACAGTAGGGACAGCGACCCCCGTTCGGCGTGTCACGCGAGTTCTATGACTTGAGGGAAGGAGGACCGGCCGATCGCGCACTTCCGGTCATGGTGAGACGATTACGGAACACTGGCGACCTAGCTCAGGGCACCGTCGATCAGATGCACCAGATGCGGACTAGGGTTGAGCGTGCAGAGCAGGAAACGCGAGAGGTTATCCGATAGTTTCACATGAGGCAGGAGAGGTGGGAGGCTCGACTCCGAGATGCGGAACGACAGGTGGCTCTCCTTCAAGGAGCGTCCGCTTCCTCGACACCACCCCCTGGCACATCCCACCATGACTAGGACTAGTTGTATCCGTCTTTAGTATTATGTTACTATGATCTATGCTATGTACCATCGACTCTATGTTTAAGTGATTACACTACTCATAGACTCGTTACACTGCTGAACTTGCACCACTTATGTATGCTCTTTTGAGCAAATTTTCATGTATCAAAGTGCGGATAATATTAACGGAAAATTTTATGTGTTCTACTGTGATGTTGTAATTGCTATGTGTTATATATCCATGATTGTATGCTAATTTGTAAAATTACTTAATTTTGTGCCACACACCTAGTTTATAGGACCACAATCTCACAAAAACCATAGGCACTCAACATCTTTCCGTTCCATGACAGAAAGATGCCTCGACGACCAACCCGTGGAAACCCTGCGAACCGAAAGGTTATACGCGAAACTCTCTAAGTGTGAGTTCTGGCTCCATAGTGTGAACTTTTTGGGTCATGTTGTTAGTCAAGAAGGGATACACGTGGATCCTTCTATGGTCAAGGCCATCAAAGGATGGGCAATCCCAACGACACCCACATAAATTCGCTAATTTTTAGGCCTCGCAGGCTATTACAGAAGATTCATCCAGAACTTCTCTAAGACGGCCAATCCACTTACCATGCTTACACAAAAGGGTGTTCCCTTCGAATGGACAGATAAGCAAGAGGTTGCATTTCGAACTCTGAAACAAGCACTCTGCAGTGCACCAATACTATCACTACCAGAAGGAACAGAGGACTTCGTGGTTTACTGTGATGCGTCGAATCAGGGTCTAGGTTACGTACTGATGCAGCGTGGGAAGGTGATAGCTTATGCATCCCGATAACTAAAGACACATGAGGTGAATTATACAACCCACAATCTGGAATTGGGAGCTGTGGTCTTCGCCTTGAAAATATGGAGGCACTATCTCTATGGTACAAAGTGCACCATTTTCACAGACCACAAGAGCCTCCAACACATCCTAAATCAAAAAGAGTTGAACATGAGGCAACGAAGATGGGTTGAGCTACTAAACGATAATGAGTGTGAAATCAAGTACCACCCAGGCAAGGCTAACGTGGTAGCTGATGCCTTGAGTAGGAAAGAATACCCGAATCGTCGAGTGAAAACTCTCTCGATAACCATCCAATCCCACCTGACCTAGCAAATCAGAACAACCCAGTCAGATGCTATGAAGGCGGAAAACAGAACGAGCGAAGCGTTACGTGGAATGGAAAAGAATCTCGAAGAGAAAGAGGACGGAGAATATTATTTCATGAACCGCATTTGGGTCCCTAAACTTGGGGGATTCAGAGAGGTAGTCATGAATGAAGCCCACAAGACACGATACTCCATCCATCCGGGTTCAGACAAAATGTACTTGGATATTAAGCAACACTATTGGTGGCCCAACATGAAAGCAGAGATTGCCACCTATGTTAGCAAATGCCTTACTTGCGCTAAAGTGAAGGTGGAATATCAGAAGCCCTCAGGATTATTACAGCAACCAGTAATTCCCGAGTGGAAATGGGAAAGGATTACTATGGACTTTGTGACCAAGTTACCCAAGTCGATAGATGGGTTGGACACCATATGGGTAATAGTCGACAGATTGACAAAATCCGCTCATTTCCTGCCAATAAAAGAATCCTACAAGATGGAGAGGTTGACGAGAATATACATCAAGGAAATCGTGAGACTTCACGGAGTACCAGCATCTATCGTATCGGATAGAGATAGTAGAATCACTTCATGCTTTTGGCAATCACTTCAAAAAGCACTGGGAACACATCTCGACATGAGCACTGCTTATCATCTGCAAACGGATGGACAAAGCGAGCGAACCATTCAAACGCTTGAAGACATGCTTCGCGCATGTGTGATAGACTTTGGAAAGTCGTGGGATACCCACTTACCCTTAATCGAATTCTTGTACAACAACAGTTATCACACGAGCATCATAGTTGCTCCTTTCGAGGCATTGTATGGATGTAAATATAGATCACCGTTATGTTGGGCTGAGGTAGGTGACACCTAGCTAGTGAGAGGACCGACTTCAGACAAGGTGTTAATGGGACCGGAGATCATACGTGAAACAATAGAGAAGATAGTTCAAATCAGAGCTCGACTACAAGCATCACACGACCGACAGAAGAGCTACACTGATAAACGACGAAAGCCCTTGGAGTTTCAAGTCAGGGATCGGGTATTGTTAAAAGTCTCTCCCTGGAAAGGGGTTATTCGTTTTGGAAAATGAGGGAAGCTGAACCCACGATATATCAGAACTTTCGAGATTCTTGCCCGAATCGGTCCAGTGGCGTATAGACTGCAGCTACCCGCTGAGCTCAGCAGTGTACACCCTGTATTCCATGTTTCCAATTTGAAAAAGTGTTTATCCGATGAAACCCTCGTCATTCCCCTTGAAGAAATCAAAATCAAATAGAATCTCCTGTTCGTCGAAGAACCAGTCGAAATCATAGACAGGGAGGTGAAGTGTACTAAGCAAAGTCGCATTCTGATTGTGAAGGTACGGTGGAACACGAAGCGTGGGCCAGAATTCACATGGGAACGCGAAGACCAGATGAAGCAGAAGTACCCTTACCTATTCTCGCATTCTCAAATCTAGCTTTCAAAAGAATTTCAGGACGAAATTCCCTCTAACGGGGGAATGAGTCACAACTAGGAATTTTGATGCTTTGTAACAACAACAATGATAACAAATATGAACCAAAAATGTGAAAGCATGTACGATGCTTATTCAATAACAACAAAACACCCATCATACACTTTATACAAGCACATCAAATAGTCAACAAAGAATTGGAAACCTTAGAAATCCCGGTTTAAGTCCATTTTAAACTAGGACTTCCTTATTGGGCCTAATGGGTCAATAAGTTTCCAATTTGACTATCTTGGGCTTAGAACTCTTAAATGGGCTCTAATTGGACCCACTTCCATTTATTTTAATATTTTGGGCCATATTGGTCCTAGAATGAAATACCTTAATGGACCTTATTGGGCCATAACTAACCTAATTAGCCCTAATGGGCCATAAAAACTTATACCTGATTTATTTGGGCCGTGAACCCTCTCCCAAGACCAATTGGGCCAAAAATAATCTAATTGGATCATGATATGGGCTTAAGCATGCAAGGCCCAAAATCTTCTTCTCTCTTTTCTCTTTTCTCGGACCAAGAAGAAAAAAAAAAGAAAAACTAGTGAAATAAGGAGGGTTAGCCACCTCCTTATTACCTTGTGGATTCCTATGCAACATCCCATACATCCATGCAACTCTCTCTCTCTTCTTCTCCTCTTCATATTACTCTCGGCCAAGGGGAAAAACACACACACACACACACACACTCACAAAATTCACTCCAACTCTTTCTAAATCCTCTCAAGAACACTTGCACTCATTCTTAAAAGTTTTTGAGACTTAGAGCTTTTCAAGGAGTTTCTTCCACAAAAATCATCATCTTAGGTAAGTTGATGCTTGGATCCATGATCTAGATTCTTTGTTTCATCAAAAATCTCTTCTCAACTCATTTAAACTCATGATCACCATCTTAGAAACCTCTAAGTTCGAGATCTTCCAAGAAGGCTTGCTAGGACCAAATTTTCTTCATCTCTTCCTTCTAAATCGAAAACAACAAGCAAAGGTAAGTTCATACACCTCTTTTTTTGGTTTTTACAAGTTTTATGTGGGAGAATACAAGTAAAATGTGTAGATCTATATGTATGTGTGTACTATGTATGATTTTATGCATGTATGTGTGATTGTAAGTGTTTATATGGTAAATATGCATCAAAAAGAGAAGAAATCTCGAGATCTATGACATAAGAAGGAAAACAAACATGATCTAAGGTATACCACACTAAACAAGTCAAGAACAATACCCTCTAAGATTTAAAATAGACATATTGTAACATAAAACAAATTTTGGGGCCTAAATTGTCAAATAAAAAAAAGTTGGGTGAAAAGTTGCTATTCACGGTTTTCTTGAGGGCCAAAACAGTCAAAACAGTTAAAATAAATGTTTTTGTGACAATTATGCTCTTCAAAGGACTTGAAATGTAAATAATAGCTCAATGGGCCAATTTTTGGGCTTTTCGGCCCATTAAGCCAAAGGTTGCGAAAAATCTGATTTTTAAAGGGCTAAAATGAAAAATTTCTCAAAACAGGGGATAAAAAGGGTAAGCAAAATTATTTCAGGGGTTAAAATGCTTTTCTTTACCAAAAAGGATAAAAAATGTAAAGTTTTTGGATTTTGGGCCAAAATTGTAAAAGTTGCAAAAAGTATGTACTTCAGCCGAAAAATACTTTTTTGGAAGGGCTGAAACTGATAAAAGTAAATTTTGAGCTAAAACCACCAGTTAAACAAAGTCTATGGGTCAAAAATGACAAGAAAATGGTTTTTAGGGCCTAAAATGTCTTTTTACATTTATAAGGGGCTAAAATTGTCATTTTTTTACCAAAGAAGGGCTGAAATGGTCAAACCAATATTTTGAGTCAATTATTTTAATATTAAGATATTTGGGTCAAAAATACCAAACCACAACTTATGAAAAATGGCTAGATGAAAATACATAAATTTCTAAATATCGTTATAAATGACCAACCGGTCTCGTATCGATACAAATTTAACAATTGTTCAATTAAACATTCCGACAACTATACTATACCTAAAACAAGTAAGCATTAAATTCTTTGGGCTTGAAAGTTCCAAACATACTTAATGGGCCTTTGTGACCCATTAACATGATCTTTGGGCCCAAGGGGTAATTATAAATGTTATTGGGCCTTTTATGACCCAATTTCATATTTAAGGGACCCTTAATGGCTTTTAAGTGCTATTGGGCCTTAGTGGCCCATTAGCATTGCTAGTAAGGTCCAAGTAATCAAATGCGAAATGGGCCAACGTGTCCTTCGTATACCCAACAACCTAAAATAACTCACGAAAGTAGCAGGGCTTTGTATTCCTCTTCTCCTCGTTTGTTAGGTTTACGTGTAATCAAAGTAAACAAATACAGGTCGATAATCAATAGTAATCAAAGTCAATTGGGATTTAGTTTGTAATAACGGGTGGCACCAACGTGTGCCGGTCGTAGTCTGTAGTTATAATCAAAGTCTCCTGGAGGGAGAGCGAGAGTTTGTGTATAGATCTATACGGGGGTGACTCTCCCACACCTCAGCTGTTCGCTACAGTTAGACTCGGCCAATCTAGGGTGACAAAATCTTAAGATCAATTCCGGCATTCACCAGAGTGTCAAGACAGAGGAACTAGTCATTATCATGCATGGTTATAATGACTCACATAAATAAATCCAATATAAATCAAGTAATCAAGGTAATTCAAAATCATTCACGTGATGGATAACCATTCAAACCGTTATATGCTATTTTTATTTTGGAAAACATCGGGTTTTCCTGGGAAGTTCAACATTTTCACTTGTACGTTTAATACTAAGTTTTTCAATTACACATGTTTTGAAATCATCATGCATATATTTACGGATCTTCACACCTTTTTATAAACAATGGTCTTTTCAGAAAATATCGTATTTTCTGTGTTGTTTTCGTTCAAACTACACAAAACATTTTCATATCAAACCTACTTATGAACTCACCAACATTGCATATGTTGACCCGTTTTCAAAATAACTTGTATTCTTAGGTAACAGGTAAGTTGAGGAATAAGTACCAAGTATGTTAGTGTGTTTTGATCTTGAAAACTATCAAACAATTTATGTGTGGATTTGTAACGTTAAAACAATGTACTTGATGTGAACAATGTCAGTTGTAATATATTGATGCATGGTGATGTTTATGTTATGATTCATGTATATGTGCTTGTTATCTGTGTTCCTGATATATATATATATATATATATATATATATATATATATATATATTAGATGAACAATATATACATGTTTTATTTAATATTAAACTGTGTATGTATGTATATTACCTATAAATATATTGGGAAAAGATAGGTAGATGTAAAATGATATAGATGTTGATATGTAACGCCCCGACTCTCATGTGATAATTTTATGATTTTAATTTTCATGAATTTCAAGGTCTATTCGACGAGTTGGATGCCCTGACTTCTCGAGTATAAGCGAATTGGGCCACGTGTTTAAGTGACCTACGCGCCGAGTACAAGATAGGACTCGACGAGTAGGAGCTGGAGGATGAAACCCTAATTTCCGGGGTTTTGCACCATATTTAAAGGATCATAAGCCTCCTCTAGCCCCCTTACAGCCTCTTGAGAGTTTAGCAAAACCCTAATCTGTGTGTGTGCATCATCCTTGTGTGATTCAAGTTTTGGAAGGTGGATATTAGTAAGAAGAGCTTAGAGAGCAAGTGGCTAGAAGCAAGGAACGTGTGGGGATCTGAAATCTTCCTTAGTTATCATCTTTTGGAAGGTATCAAGTCGTTTCCTTGACCTCATTTCATTCTAGATCTCATTGGGTTAAAGATTTGGGCTTTTCTAGCATATTAAAAAGCTATTCTTGGGTATAAGCTAAGATCTGAAGTTGTAACTTCAAATCTGAATTCTATTTGGTCTCTAAGTCCATAAAGCTTTCAGCTTTAGCAAATATGAGCCTCTCCTTAAGTGTAAAACTCCATTGTAAGCTTGGTTTTGACATTATGAGCCTTGCATGCACGTAAAGTTTGCAACTTTACATGATAAACATGCCTTGGGAAGCTGGATCTGCAATATGGGACCTTAACATGGCTTAAAAAGCATCTAAATGGATAATGGACTGAAGGGACTCGACAAGTTGCATGGTCAACTCGACGATTCCGAAGAAGATTGTCGTGCAAGGACTTCTGCATGGACTCGGCGAGTTAGAGGGATGACTTGGCGAGTCTGCTAGGGTTTTCCCTACATTTGGACACTCGTGAACTCGGCGAGTTGCGGGAAACTCGACAAGTTAGTGGGGGGATTTCAAGACTACTTGAGTTGTGGAAGGACTCGACGAGTCAGTGACTGCACTCGACATGTTAGGTCAACATGGACTGTTGACCTTGACCATTGACTTTGACCTTGTCCATTGACTTTGACCTTGACCAAGGGTTGGCTATTTGACTTTTGGGGCATTTTGGGAGATTGGAAATTTATGAGTATGGTTCTATGGTGAGTATAGGTGGTGGAGTTTGTGGCGGTGATCCAAGAGTTTGAGCTTATCCTTCGAATCGACAGTTGCAAGGTGAGTTATCCTCACTGTACTCAAGGGTCTAAGGCACCAAGGTCGACCCTTTGATTTGTTATTGGGATTATTACTGTTGTGATATGTTAGCTCGACATCCTGATAGATAGGATGGTTATATGCTAGTTTGATCTGTTAGATCGGTATCCTGGTAGATCGGAGGCGGTTATGCTTAGTGACCTATGGTGTGGTATAACTGTCTATATGCTGGTAGGCGATTACTTGTTATGAGTGCACATGGTTGATTGGTAGTTGAGGGTATTCCATCCCGAGGATGATAGGACTCTAGTATGTTGTCTTTATAGACTGTTATATGATTATCTGATATAGGTGCACATGTTTGATTGGTAGTAGGTGGGCATTCCAACAGAATGGTTGAGGGCCTGGGGTATTCCAACCCGATGGTTGATTGGACCCATAGTATGTTGGCATTCCAACCCGATGGTTGAGGGCCTGGGTATTCCAACCCAATGGTTGATTGGACCCATAGTATGTTGGCATTCTGACCCGATGGTTGATGGCCTGGGGTATTCCATCCCGATGGATGATTGGACCCATAGTATCTGTTATATATGTATTGTGTGTGGGCATTCCAACCCGATGGTTATGGGCCGAGAGTATTCCATCCTGATGATGATTGGACTCATAATATGTGGGCATTCCTACATGATGGTTGAGCGCCTAGGGTATTCCATCCCGATGGATGATTGGACCCATAGTATGCTGTTTGTATGTGTATTGTTGTATGTATGGGTATTTTGAGGTAACTCACTAAACCTTCGAGCTTACTGATATTTCCATATTTATACATATTTTTAGGCAATAATTATTTACATTTTTACTAATAATTTGGTTATTTTCATAGAATAATTGTACTTATAAGCTTAGATTATATTTTGCAGCCAAATAGAAGCATTTTCGAAGATAGGGACTGAAATTGACAAAACATGGAATTTTGGAGGCTTGAAGGAAAGAAGAATGGAAAATTCAGCAAATGACGTACTCACGACGTGAATAGTTCACGACTCACGACATGAGTGGAGAATTCTAGAAGATATACACCGGATGGAAGAAGAGTCCTTGTCGAATACGCTTATCTCATTTTCACAACGTGAGACTTATCGGTTCACGACATGAACGGGGAAAATCAGAAACTATATAAACTCTTGGCCATTAAGAATTGGGGACTTTTTGGTGGATAGAAGGAAGAACCGGAGTCGATTTTTAGAGGAGAAGAAGTTCTAAAATAGGGTTTCAACACCAAGGGAGAAGAAGTTCATAGTTTGATTCATAGTTTGGTACACTTTTATTATGTTTTTTTATTATGGATGTTAATTGCTTAGTTGCTAGGATGTCCAACTAAATCTAGCTGATTTTGTTAGCTAGATGAAGCTAGAACTCATGGAGTAATTACTTTAGCTTTGAATTGCTAGTTGATTAAGACTTGTGTTGGATTGATTTTACCTAGCATGTTTGTTTTAGTAGTTGATTGCTTTGATATCGTATTTTGTGTAGTTGATGACCATCTGTAACATCCGGAATTTCAGGTATTATATTTATTCATTTTATTTTGAGTTTTGTGGAAGAACTCGGCGAGTTGGTGCGTAGACTCGCCGAGTAGAGACGCGATTTCTCACCCGGATTAATGACCGGACTCGACGAGTCGCATTGGTGGACTCGGCGAGTCCGCACTGTTTAAATGAAACCCTAATTTCTCGGGTTTGGGGCCTATTTAAAGGGGCCTTATGGCCGTCATTTGTGCTCACTAGTCCCCAGAGCGAAACCCTAGTGAGGTTGAGCGTTTGGAGTGAGAGAAGGAGCCATTATCGACCTTGGAGGTGTTGTTTAGCAAGGGAAAGGAAGCTATAGCCAAGAGGAAGCAAGAGGGTTAACTTCCTGAAGATTTGAGTTCCAGAACATCACGTTTGAGGTACTATTTTCGAACCATTTTCTGTTGAGGTGATGTTCATGTTGATTTAGGGCTTATTAAGCCCTTTTGTGACTAGATCTAGTGCTTCCATGGTCCCTTAAGCGAGTTAGGTTCTGGATCTGGACCCTTGGAGGTCCAGAGTGTCTCTTTGTCCAAGCTTTATATGAGTTTATGGAGGTTTTGGTTTGGGATCTTTGTGTTTGAGGTTAAAACACCATTTATGAGTCAATAGGTGTGATATGAGCGCCAAGACATAAACTTTACGTGATAAATAAGCATGGAAAGACTGGATCTATGAGTTAGTGGAACAGATCTGACCTCAGAAGGTCGTTTGGGGTTGTGCATGGAATGCGCTCATCGAGTCCATTGGCAAACTCGACGAGTTGGAGCGAGTAGTTCTGTGTTTTCGAACCAGGGGTTGAGTAACCGAGTTGGGTGAGTGACTCGGTGAGTCGGAAGGGATTCAGAGGAATCGGGTCCCCGTAGGGACTCGGCGAGTCCACGCCAGACTCGGCGAGTTGGGGTGACCGTTGACCATTGACCAGAGTTGATCGGTGTTGACTTGATAGAGTTAGTCAACCCTAGTTGGGAAAGTGTTAATTAGAGTTACATTTGTGTTATAGGAGGACTATAGCTCGGGAGATCGAGCACTAGTGATTTCAGGGATTTACGAGTTACCGAGATACACGAGGTGAGTCTTCTCACTATACTTTACCTTGAGTAAGTAACCAGAGTTATGTGACAGAGTATTTGGATGTTGTGTATGTTATGTGTTGTACTGCATTATTTCTATGTGATTTATGTTGTGCATGTTTACAGAGTCAGAACTGGAAGGTTCACAGAGTTAGAACCGGAAGGTTCACAGAGTAGGGTCCACGGACCTACAGAGTTGTAGCCTCGAGTGGCTAATATTTGTTATGTGTGGTATTTTGGGGAACTCACTAAGCCTCGTGCTTACGGTGTTTTGTGTTATGTGTTTCAGGTTTCTCTCGGGATCACGGGACGGCACCGGCTCGATTGTACACACCAGAGAAAGAGTCATGTTTTGAGGGTCCTGGTTTATTATGCAAGTGAAAAATGGAGTTATGTTTTGTAATTCGATTATGAATAAGATTTTAAGCAAAGTGTTTTTTTTTAAGAATTAAACGATTATTTTTAAATGAAAAAAATTGTTTGAAATTTTTGGTGTTACAAGTTGGTATCAGAGCCTTGGTTTGAGGGATTCGGATGCGCCTTCGGATAAATCTGGACTCAAACTGAGGAAGTAAGAAAAGTTTTCAAAGAAATAATTTTCTAAAGCGAGTAAGAGTTCAAAGAGAAAGCGAGAAAAAGCAGTGTGTACTATCAGCCAGAGCCCGAACGGTGATTTTCCCAAAATACCCCTTACTTTTGTGTTATGAGATATTTATGATGCACTCTATGAGATATTATTGCATGCTAGAGACAGGCTAGGTATTCCATATCTTAGGACTAGAGTGGCCTGATTTGTGATGCCTTAGCCTAGGAATTGCTGCTATATGCGATGTGCTTTTTGAGTATGTGATGAGTGAGAATATTTAGTTGGAATCCTTTAGGTGATTTGAGTAGAGGAGTAACCTAGGGGAGATACCTAGATAAGTACCGTGGTACTTAGCGAAAGAATAGTTAGAACCCGCGAGGGGAAGAGTTGCAGAGTTCGGTGGTACTTTCGAGAATGAGCAGAGCAAGCGGAGTTATCACCCACAGTGAGTCATATATATTCTTCGATGCTCGAATGTTGCTTGCTTCGTGCTTTGTGGAACTCTCGATGGTGGGAGTTAGCTACCAAGCGAATATGACGATATTCAGGAGGTAGATGGCTGGCATCATTAGGAGCTCTTCAGCAGCTGATGGCAGAGAAGTGTGGGAATCTAGGAAGAGCCTAGGGAGTAACCGTAGCCAGATGAGTGCACTGGCAGAGTAGAGAATTTCGCTGGGGAGCGAGCGCGCGACCGAATTGGTGAACGAGAAGGTCGAGCAGCTACTTAGGAGCTCCGGGATAGTCCGTGTGGAAAGTATGGGTAGATGTGGCAGGTAGTATGGGCTCGTACTACTGAAAGCAGAGGAACCATACTTGATACATGGAGTATTCTGAAGGTTCTAATGAGCGGATTGAGGAGTGATGTTATGGTTCGAGTACCATACATCGGAGCGTATTGAGGAGTGATGTTATGGTTCGAGTACCATACATCAGAGCGTATTGAGGAGTGATGTTATGGTTCGAGTACCATACATCGGAGCGTATTGAGGAGTGATGTTATGGTTCGAGTACCGTACATCGGAGTGTATTGAGGAGTGATGTTATGGTTCGAGTACCATATATCGGAGCGGATTGAGGAGTGATGTTATGGTTCGAGTACCATACATCGGAGCGTATTGAGGAGTGATGTTATGGTTCGAGTACCATACATCGGAGCGTATTGAGGAGTGATGTTATGGTTCGAGTACCATACATCGGAGCGTATTGAGAAGTGATGTTATGGTTCGAGTACCATACATCGGAGTAGATGGAGAAGTGATGCTATGGTTCGGGTACCATACACCGGAGCATATTGAGAAGAGATGTCATGGGATGAGTACCATGGTTCGTAGTGAATGATGCTTGTGGTTCTCCGGTTATTCACTACTAGAAAAACAGCCTTTTACGACGCTCATTGCGTGTCGTAAAACGCTCAGACGACGCACAAATGCGCGTCAAGGAAGGCCCTGTCATAAAAGAGAGACGACGCGCATTTACGGCGCGCATTTACGGCGCGCATTTACGACGCGCGGTTATGACACGCAATGCGTATCAAGGAAGGCCCTGTCATAAAGGAAGGCGACACACATTTCCGTGTCGTAACATTATGACAGGTGTGTTTATGACACGCAATGCGTATCTAGGAAGCCCTTGTCAAGAAAGGCCATGTCATAAATGAAGACGACACACATTTTTGCATATCATAATTTTAAATATTAAAAAAAAAATTATTTACAGATTTACTAATTTTCAAATTAAATTTGCATTTAATGTCTCATAACATAAAATAAAATGCTATATACAAAAAATACAATCCATTGCATAAAATTTATTGTCATACAAATAACAAACTTTATTTCATATTCATACATATGATTACATTATTCATTAAAAAAACATATACCTACATCTTCCCCTAAATGTTATTACATGATGTTGGCCACTTCATTGATGGATCACCAAGAGGAAAACCAACAACTGCCCTAAAATGTTCCATGATGTGCAACATTTAATAAAGTATAATACCTCCTAAAAACAAAATTGCACAAGAAACAACACATCATAATGAGAAATTACTAACATGAATGGAAGAAGTACACTATAAATTTGTTTTACCAAGAATGCCATGGACGATCAGGTGCTACAAAGTTTGTCCAAGCTGCCAAACAAAGACTGCATGCAAACCAAAACAAACATATGTACAATTGAAATGAAGAATGCAACACTTGTATATCTGCAAAAAACTTGAAAACAACAACAAAGATTTAATGTTTATATATAGCAAGACCATATATATATATATATATATATATATATATATATATATATATACACACACACATACACACACACACACAATTCCAACAGCTAATTCAAGAAGCTTAATTCTCCAATCAAGAGTGTCTCTTTGGAATTATTTTGGTCATTGCCTATGTGAAGTAAATTCAAGAATGAAAGTGGAAGTTATTTGAAGGGCTTTTTGGTAAATTTTATTAGTTGAAGGTGATGTTTACAAAAATAAGTGGTATATCTTGAGTAAGATTGCCAATCAATTGCCCAAAAGAAGGTAAATGGTTTGGACCACTAGTGTTAACCATTGCCATCTTTACCAAATCACCTGAAAGAAAATTGTAAAGTAAATAATTCAAGCATTATAATTATATTCATATATGTCATTTAGTTTTATGTTGTATTTCCCAAGTTTTACCAAAGAAAAGAAAAAAAAAAGGAGAGAAAAGAAGATTATATTTTCATGTTTCCAGGCTTGAAAAAATAAAAGGTAAATAAACATTTTAATAATTTATGTGTTCCCGAGTTTGAAGAAAAAGAAAAGAAATTAAATTCACGTCTTATTTTAAGGAACCAAATCCTTCCAAATTGGAAGGGAAGATTATCCTTTCTCTTCTTTCCATTATAAAAACTCAGGAACATCAAAAAACATTTCTTGTCTTCTAAGTTTCATTCACTTGTCTCTTTAAGTGGGACTCAGGAAGTAAACATTTAATAGAGTTGGAAGAAGAGTATAGTTTAATTTAGTTTTTGTACCACTTTCACCATCTGAGATATCTGCAAGCCTTGCAATGCCATCAGTCAGTTCTTGTTCATGTTCCTGCGTTATATATCATTATTATTATTATTATTATTATTTCAATCATAAATCATACATTACATGTTTTCAAAATTAACTAACCTTGAGCATTTTCTTAGT
This sequence comes from Lactuca serriola, assembly GCF_051521515.1. Lineage (NCBI taxonomy): Eukaryota > Viridiplantae > Streptophyta > Magnoliopsida > Asterales > Asteraceae > Lactuca > Lactuca serriola. Next base: position 43,752,110 of record NC_136412.1, on the reverse strand, counting down.
TTTCTGTATTTCAACAGGATCTGGATGACTAGACCCAAATACCCTTTCAACCTGTGGCATGAATGTTAAAATTCCTTTCCCTTCTCGTAAATAAAATATACAATATACATATATGATATATCTGCAATTATCATGTATGTACCTCTTTTATAAGAGTATCAGTGTGAAGTGACTGAATATTGTCTCGACCCTTCTTTCCAATGCCATTCTGTGATCGTGGAAAATCTTTTCTTGATGCTGCTGCTGCTTGACTTTTGGGCAACCCTCTACCTCTCCCTGCACCTCCACCTCCACCAGGACCATTATCACGTCCGACGGGTCTACTCATTCCATGAACTGAATACCTGATCCACCATTGTATATCCTCTGGTGATATCTGCATCAAGTATCAAGCAATATTTTATTTAAGACATGGTATATCACCCATGATTTTAACTTTCTACACATACCTATGCAAGATTAACCCATTCCCATGTCTCATTTGCTGTACTAATATCATAAACTAATGCACGCCGACCCTGAAAGTATATTTTTTCCAGCATAAAATTTGGAGGTGGAGCTACAAGCAATATCAAATTACCTCAACGGGGTTGTGATCTGTTATAACTGCTTCATAAAAATTGTTGTCATCAGGCCATCTGGTTCTCACTTCTCTTCCAATCAATGGGGAGAATGCTGATGTTTCAGTAGACTCATTTGCAACTAGCCCAGAAGTCACATGATTACCAAGCTGGCCCCACCCACTTGGCCCTGATGGAGGGTATTGCATTTTCAGGGAAGATCCTCCCCCCAGTATCTGACCACCACCACCACACTGCCAATTGCGATTTACAAATTACAAACATATCATAATAAAAAACAAAATACCAATGTGGTATGGAATGGGCTTACATATTTCTTGTTTTTCCCTTTTGTCCCCGAGACAGGTGCTCTTCTAGCAGATGAAGAAGCAGCTTTCCTTTGATGATTCTTCCAACACGATCATATTTAACTTCTCCTTCACTTGAGATTTCAGCTTCTCTTTGTTCACTTTATAATTCTTATATAACAATTCAGTTTGTGAAGGAGCAGCTTGCATATGGACATCATTGCCCTTCTCAAATACTTCTCATGCATGTATGTTCAGTTGCTTGAACTCCATTGCTTGTCCACTTACTCTATTCTAGTTATCCCCCTGCAATTCAACAAAATATAATAATATTAACTTTTGAGAAAATATTTATTAAAAATAAATAAATAAATAAAGATAAATCAATAAAGGTTATTACTCACAGCATAGAACTTCTCATTTTTTTATAATTCTCATTTATAAAAAATTAACTATTTCATCAAACTATTAATTATTATGCTTTCAGCTACACAAAGTCATTGACTCCACATCCGCTTCTCCCGACGACAGCTTCGCCTCTGGTCTCCTGTCGACGACACCAACAAAGTTTCCTCCTCCGGCCTCCAGCCGCTTCCGCCTCCCCCCATTTCACATTGTTTATAGGTACAATCGACTTTTTGGGTGTAGTTGATTAATTCGTTGATTAATTGTTGTGTTGATGCCAGTGTCTGTCATGTAACAGACCTGATTACGCGAGTGTTGTTTAAGTGCAATTTCTTTGGAATTTTGATGATTGATGCAAAATTTTATGATTAAAGTAGTTATTCTAGATCAATAATATCAATTCAATATCCTGGTTCTTGTAGTTTCCTTTGATCCTAATTTTCTAGGTTTTTGATTTATTATTGTTTATAGTGTTAGCTTTCGTTATCAATGGTTATATAGTAATCAGCAATTGGATCCATAGTTTTAAACAACCAATTTACTTGTGAAAGTTGAAAAAAAAACACTTTCACCAATTGTAGTATTCTTTGGTTTTTTTATGTCAACCTTATTGAACTGTTTGTTTGGCAAAGTTTCATTTACATTTGGTTGTTTATGAATGAAGTGATTGCTCAAAATGCTAATTCACACCATGATTATACATGTTTTGGCTTTCCTGTTCCCAGAATGATCTTCATTAGCTTTGTTTTATTTAGGAAATCCAATAAAACAAAATCTTCATTGACTTTGTTTTATAACTTGAGGCATAGCATTCTACTGAAGAATATGTACTTTTGAATAATTAAATATTAAAATTGCTTATGGTTAGTAATATAAAATATAAAGTTTGTCTCTTAAAAACTAATTTATAAGCTTAGTGCAATCTAACCATTTTTTAAAACAACTTTTGCTATTCATCTTTCAAGTTTCAATCAAGCATCGGTTACTTCAATAGAACTTCCTGTTTCTGATATATCAAAATCTATATATAATCCCTTCATCCTTAGTTCTTTTGTCATATCAATTTTTTAGTCTGATGCTAGATTGTTTCTAGTCTGGAGTTTGAGTCACAATAAATCAATACTCATAAAATAAATAAATAAATAACAAGTAAACCGGGGTAGGGGCATATAAGTAATTAAGAAGTTGAGTTACCTACACCATAAGACTTTCAAACTATGTAACTAAAAATTGAGATTGTTCTTATTTTAGGATTTTACATATGGAGGAGGTAGTAGTGCAAACAACCAAGGTTAGGTGAAGAAGAAAAAAGATTTTGTAAACCCAAAACAAAATATCTTGAAGTAAGTTACTGGTTTGGAACTACAAAACACTTGTATAAAATATACAAGTTATTTAATTTATAGTTAGATCACTTAAATTCCAAAAAACAAAATTATTATAGTATTGTAGTTTCACTTCTCATTAAAATATTTTACTTCCAATGTATATCTTATTAGGACATTGTATTTTGAAATTGAACCATTCGTTTCAGTTGGAATGGTGATCTATGTGTTTCGCAACAACATCCATGGAGTGGAATTGGGTGATGAATAAGGCTGGAATGCAAAGCCGGAATGGGCTGGAATGCAATCAGGAATGAATTGCAGGAATGGGGGATGTGACATCAAGTACAGTTGTTTATGGTGTATTAGATGCTATAATATGGTGTATTGGATTCTTTTATGCGATGGTTGTAAATAGATAGGATACATATAGAGTACGGTTAAATAGCCGTACTCTATTAGGCATGGAATCTAATACACCCCTCTACTAATACGCCCTCTATGTATGTACTATATTCATACTTTCAACCGTATTATATTATACTTTTTCTAGTAGTGAAATTATACCTTTTATAATGCCATCAATATTTTTTTGTGTCATTCGTTCATGAACCTGTAACATAAACAATAAGTTTAGATTTTTTTTCCAAATATATTTGACAGATAACAAACCTTCTTAATGATGCAAATAATTCTTATGAAAGTTTTCTAGCCTCTTCAATTGAAGTTTCATTAGCTCTAACTTCATGTTCGACCATGTAAATGATAACTTTAAGGATACTCCACAAAAAATATGTGAAGAAAGAGATTTACTGTTAGATTCCTATGATCCATTCGTACGTGTTTCTCTTAATCTTGCAATATAAGTTTGAATCAAATGATTTAACAATGACCAAAACAAAACTGACATTTCAACAAACACTTTTAGGGCAGAATTCATATCAATCATAACCAAAGAATTTAATAACTTACCGTATCTGAGGAGACCCAGAACACCATGAACACCTTCAAGAAACCAAACCCAAACAAATATCCAACCTAAAAAAGTGTTAGTGGTGGTGGCTGGCAGATATCTTGATGTACATTGGTGGCGAGGGTGTGAGGTTGTGGTCTTGATACGTTGGGGATGATGTTGTGGTGGTTTTTTCCCAGAGGGAGGAAGGGACGTCAGCTGTCCCGCACCACCGTGGATGCCAATTGGCCCGACATTAGTGATCTGAGCAGATCGGAAAAATGTAAAGAGGGAATGATCCTAGGACAGGTTTCATTGAGCAATTTGATGCATGTGAATGAGAAATGAAGAACTCACAGAATATAAGATAAAAAAAAATATTACTTGTAAGAAATCAATTTTTCAATATTAGGGCTCAAACCTACCTGAATAGTAACTTGGTATGACGGAGGGTCTTTCAAGAAGAAAGAAGCGAGCATCAGGTGGTTAAAAATTGAGGTCCATGGTGGAGGCGTGAATAAGAAGAAGAGACCTACAGGATAGTCGACAAAATAGATAAGTAAAACGGATTACATGGGAGGTGTCCACTGGAGATGGAGTAGCATCCGAAGAGACCAAGAGGCTCCCACTGTTTTCATCGATTAGACCTCCACCCAAACCTTTCCTCCCTCTGTTTATTTCAGCGAAATCAGACAAGAAACCGACTCACTTACCCCGATTTCTACCGATGACGGAGTCTAAGAAGCCAAGGAAAGCTCACCAAGAACCGATAATTACCTCCTCCTCCTCACGAATAGATCGATCATCCCGATCTACTAGTCGCTACTTGACCTGCTCCATCGGACTAGTTGAGTCCCCTCCCTACGTGTAATCTGATGGCGACAAGGAAGAACGACCAAGGAGACCATCGGAGCGCCTTCCCCCTAGCTGCGGCAGACAAGGGAAGCATCGCTGCTTCTCCCTTCTCCTTTTGTCAAATCGATCCCGCACTAGAGGTGTTTCCCCTTTCTCGATTGATTGCATCATCGAGCCACCATGGTTGCTTGCGTTCCCATCTTCCTTGCTCGATAGATGAACCACGACCACCAGACCAAACCTCCCGCTACCTTCGTTATTCTAATTCCCCTTTTTCGGTTTATCTGTGGGGAATAAGAAACAAACAAGAATCAAGATTTGCATTCTTAATATTGAGACTTGAGAGTATAATACCGAATTAGGGCTTTTTCTGACAATTTCAACATCGAGTGGGAGATATGGTGGTTCCAGTGGGTAGAAGTAAATGAGCCTTGATCGATGTCAACGAACGGGGTAGAATCGGTGGCGGCGGTCGGAGTGCAAGGGAAAGATGCAAGCAACACTTGACGTAGGAGGCGGAGGATGACCGGAGAAGATTTTTGTGGTCAAAGAAAATACCCAGAGCTAAAGAGGGGAAACAAGGAAGGAAGGCGGGTTTTCTATTTTTTTATTTCCTTTTTCCTGCAGTTAGTTGTTGAAGAGCGCGTTTGTAAAATTATAAAGCGACATTTCAAGACGATACGCCTTTAACATAAGCGCCCTCTGTGTTTTTTTGTGAGACACTAATTCTAGGGCACGCAAAAATGCGCGTCCAAAATTCTTTAAATTTCTAAAGATTTGACATTATTTTTAGGGCACGCCCTTTTGCGTATCATTAATCAGTGCGTGTCGTAAAAAGCGTGTCATTAAAGGTCTGTTTTCTAGTATTGATTCGGTCACGATTGATGAGGTAGAGATTGGACGCTATGGATTTTAGGCCTGTGGGCCATGATTGAGTTCGGAGAGGCGTCCCTTGAGAGGGAGGCCGAGAGCCTTTCAGAGTATTTTGGCAAGGAGTCAGAGGGAGGGGAGAATTTCGGTCTGAGTTGAGCAATTAGTCGATAGAGCAGATGTCACCTTCTATGACCTGGGTGGTGCTATTTATGTTCGTGTGCGCAACATGAGAGGCATGATGTTAGGTTTTGGGTTTGCGGGTAAACCCTGCAGGTTGTCATTGATGATGATTTCCCATCAGAGTATCAGATAGCATGTGTGCCGCGGGGCAGTGATTTATCGTGACCAGATAGTCAGTTGGGACTGAGATAGTCGAGGACCACGTTACACCTATTTGAGTATAGTAGGGCATATTGTAGAGGTATCAGTGGGGAGTCCAATCCAGTTAATCAGTGAAATGGTTTTTCTATCTATGTTGGGTATTGAATATGGGAGTGGGTCCCTGTTCTTGGGATAATCCATGTGTTGGAACGTTGGTTGATGAGTCGAGGAGGGGGAGTATGATAATTTCGTGGTCCAGTCTATGAGTCAGTGATGTTATTAGACAGTTGAGTTGTTTGGTATTGGAATGGTACGAGACTTGGAATGACTAGAGGCAGTTGTGACGAGAAGTTCTTGAGGATTTCATCTAAGGTTCAGAGTTATGAGATCGATTGATTTCCTTAAAGGGGATTATCGGGCATTGCGTATTGCGGGTGAAAATAGTTTGTGAGGTTGTTGATGTGTCAGATAGTGATGGTTCAAACCTTAAGTGGGGGAGAACCGGGTAGTTTATTGAGAGAACCAAAGATTTGTGCAAGAGCGGTTAGGGGTTGGATACAGAAACCTGCGGCTTAAATTCATGAGATCAGGGTCATTGGTGATCAAGGAAAGGTGCAGGGGGAGATAATGCATGTGGTATATGTCTGAGAGAAGGATGGGTGTCTCCACGACGGGTGGTCAATGGTCAGGAATCTGGTGGTGGTCAGAGTCGTTTCAAGTGGAAGAATCGTAATGATGGTATGGGCAGTTGAGAACTTCTGGGTTGAAATATGGGTGGAAGATTTTCGAGTAGCCAACTCCCGAGCTGGGATGTGTATTCTTGCTTGGATTTTGAGTAGTAGTGGAAAGGGTTCGGAGGATCATCAGTGTGTTCTGAAGAGTTAGCGCCTTCCTTGTATTCCAATTGAGTGTTTGGATGCACTGAAGTTGTGCATTGAGTGAAAGAGGAAATGTATTGTTGTATGTGTATGGTGCTGGGAGTAAGGGAATCAGTGGTAGAGATAGGACATTGTGATGCTCCGTTAGGGTGTTTCGTAGTTTCCACGTATATCGTCCCGATTTCGGAGTTATTTAGAGTTTTGGGTTTAAGATGACTAGTGATGTATCATGTATCCACGGTTCCAGTGGGAGCCCTTCGTGTATTGTCATCAAGAGGGATTATTCAAGGAAGTGGATCTCCGCAGAGGTAGGTTCTGTGTTATGGCGGTTGCCGCCATACTCTGTAATGCATATCGGGGCAAGTGTGTGTGTAGCTATCTATGATAGTCCTCGGTGCATGAGTTAGTGAACATAGTGTGGCGTTGTAATGAGAATGAGAGTATAGGGTGAAGCTACGGGGAGCCGTAATATTCACCAGTCAGGGGTGTTGTGATGCTACGGGGAGCCGTAGTACTCACAAGTCAGAGTGAGAGAGAGAGAGAGTGGTGATGGTACGGGAAGCCGTAGTATTCGCCAGTAAGAGGGTGTTGTGATGCTACGGGGAGCCGTAGTACTCACAAGTCAGAGGGAGGGAGTCGTGGTACTATGGGGAGCCGTAGTACTCACTAGTTAGTTGGCGTTGTGATACTACGGGGAGCCGTAGTACTCACTAGTCAGAAGCTGTCGTAATATTGCGGGAAGCCATAGTACCCACTAGACGGCAAGAGAGTGTGATGATGGAGTGTTCTCCGATAAGTGCATGATGCAGAAGAGTATTAGGCTTGAGTAGCCCTAGTGTTGAGTTTTTGGAGCCTAGTGGTTAAACCGGGGCAAGACTAGGGTCTCCGTCTCTGTCAGGATGATCGGCGAGGCGCGCGGGAGAATATGCGCAGCAGATGCCAGAGGTTAGAGCTGAGTCGATCTTCGATTGGATTGTATTTTTATAAGGAAAAAGGGAATTTCGTGACTTGCATGTTACTGGGCAGTGATAGTGGTCACGGGGAGGAAGTTAGTAAGATATTTTGGATCATGTTATGTGTGACCTTTGGGGGTTTAGCTGTGGGGCCAAAAGCTGACCTGGTGCTCGATATCGAAGATAAATATGAGAAATGAGCTAGAGTTTACCATGGTGATGTCTGTGGACACTTCAGAGTGAGCAAATGATTCAGACGCCCAAGGATATGTTTCGGGGATGTGTATTAGATTTCGGGGGGAAATTGTGGCCCGTATTTGCCCTTGGAAGAGTTTACCTACAACAACAACCATCTGTAGTGCATCAGTATGCCACCCTTTGAGCTGTTGTAGGGAAGGGGGTATCGGACCGCATTTGCTGGGGAGAGGTAGAGCAACGTGTGATGGGAAGTATAGATATTGGTCCTTTTCGGGTGATCGCGAGGGTAGGTAGGTTAGCCTACCGGTTGAAGCTACCTACAGAGCTAGGTCAGATCCATGACACTTTACATGTGTCGCAGTTGAGAAAGTGTATAGCCGAGGAGTCGGCAGTAGTGTCATTAAAGGATATTCTGATGGATGTGGGCCTGACCCCGGTATATTGGGCCGTTCAGAGTGATCGCGAGGGTGGGCAGGGTAGCGTATCGCTTGGAGCTACCTGCGGAGTTGGAGCGGATTCATAATACCTTCCATGTGTCTCAGTTGAGGATGTGTATAGCCGACGAGTCGGCGGTAGTGCCGCTAGAGGACATTCGGGTGGATGCGAGCCTGAACTACGCGGAGAGACCAGTTGCGATTGTGGATTGGAAGATCAAGGTTCTGAGGAACAAGGAGGTGCCTCTGGTACAGGTTCAGTGGCAACGTCGGATAGGATCTGAGTTGACCTGGGAGCCAGAGCGTGAGATGCGGGAGCAACATTTGGAGCTATTTCATGGATGAGACTTTGAGGGTGAAGTCAGATTCAAGTGGGTGAGAATTGTCACATCCGAAATTTCAGGTATTATATTTATTCATTTTATTTTGAGTTTTGTGGAAGAACTCGGCGAGTTGGTGCGTAGACTCGCCGAGTAGAGACGCGATTTCTCACCCGGATTAATGACCGGACTCGACGAGTCGCATTGGTGGACTCGGCGAGTCCGCACTGTTTAAATGAAACCCTAATTTCTCGGGTTTGGGGCCTATTTAAAGGGGCCTTATGGCCGTCATTTGTGCTCACTAGTCCCCAGAGCGAAACCCTAGTGAGGTTGAGCGTTTGGAGTGAGAGAAGGAGCCATTATCGACCTTGGAGGTGTTGTTTAGCAAGGGAAAGGAAGCTATAGCCAAGAGGAAGCAAGAGGGTTAACTTCCTGAAGATTTGAGTTCCAGAACATCACGTTTGAGGTACTATTTTCGAACCATTTTCTGTTGAGGTGATGTTCATGTTGATTTAGGGCTTATTAAGCCCTTTTGTGACTAGATCTAGTGCTTCCATGGTCCCTTAAGCGAGTTAGGTTCTGGATCTGGACCCTTGGAGGTCCAGAGTGTCTCTTTGTCCAAGCTTTATATGAGTTTATGGAGGTTTTGGTTTGGGATCTTTGTGTTTGAGGTTAAAACACCATTTATGAGTCAATAGGTGTGATATGAGCGCCAAGACATAAACTTTACGTGATAAATAAGCATGGAAAGACTGGATCTATGAGTTAGTGGAACAGATCTGACCTCAGAAGGTCGTTTGGGGTTGTGCATGGAATGCGCTCATCGAGTCCATTGGCAAACTCGACGAGTTGGAGCGAGTAGTTCTGTGTTTTCGAACCAGGGGTTGAGTAACCGAGTTGGGTGAGTGACTCGGTGATTCGGAAGGGATTCAGAGGAATCGGGTCCCCGTAGGGACTCGGCGAGTCCACGCCAGACTCGGCGAGTTGGGTTGACCGTTGACCATTGACCAGAGTTGACCGGTGTTGACTTGATAGAGTTAGTCAACCCTAGTTGGGAAAGTGTTAATTAGAGTTACATTTGTGTTATAGGAGGACTATAGCTCGGGAGATCGAGCACTAGTGATTTCAGGGATTTACGAGTTACCGAGATACACGAGGTGAGTCTTCTCACTATACTTTACCTTGAGTAGGTAACCAGAGTTATGTGACAGAGTATTTGTATGCTGTGTATGTTATGTGTTGTACTGCATTATTTCTATGTGATTTATGTTGTGCATGTTTACAAAGTTAGAACCGGAAGGTTCACAGAGTTAGAACCGGAAGGTTCACAGAGTAGGGTCCACGGGCCCACAGAGTTATAGCCTCGAGTGGCTAATATGTGTTATGTGTGGTATTTTGGGGAACTCACTAAGCCTCGTGCTTACAGTGTTTTGTGTTATGTGTTTCAGGTTTCTCTCGGGATCACGGGACGGCACCGGCTCGATTGTACACACCAGAAAAAGAGTCATGTTTTGAGGGTCCTGGTTTATTATGCAAGTTAAAAATGGAGTTATGTTTTGTAATTCGATTATGAATAAGATTTTAAGCAAAGTGTTTTTTTAAGAATTAAACGATTATTTTTAAATGAAAAAAATTGTTTGAAATTTTTGGTGTTACAAGTTGGTATCAGAGCCTTGGTTTGAGGGATTCGGATGCGCCTTCGGATAAATCTGGACTCAAACTGAGGAAGTAAGAAAAGTTTTCAAAGAAATAATTTTCTAAAGCGAGTAAGAGTTCAAAGAGAAAGCGAGAAAAAGCAGTGTGTACTATCAGCCAGAGCCCGAACGGTGATTTTCCCAAAATACCCCTTACTTTTGTGTTAAGAGATATTTATGATGCACTCTATGAGATATTATTGCATGCTAGAGACAGGCTAGGTATTCCATATCTTAGGACTAGAGTGGCCTGATTTGTGATGCCTTAGCCAAGGAATTGCTGATATATGCGATGTACTTTTTGAGTATATGGTGAGTGAGAATATTTAGTTGGAATCCTTTAGGGGATTTGAGTAGAGGAGTAACCTAGGGGAGATACCTAGATAAGTACCATGGTACTTAGCGAAAGAATAGTTAGAACCCGCGAGGGGAAGAGTTGCAGAGTTCGGTGGTACTTTCGAGGATGAGCAGAGCAAGCGGAGTTATCACCCAGAGTGAGTCATATATATTCTTCGATGCTCGAATGTTGCTTGCTTCGTGCTTTGTGGAACTCTCGATGGTGGGAGTCAGCTACCAAGCGAATATGACGATATTCAGGAGGTAGATGGTTGGCATCATTATGAGCTCTTCAGTAGCTGATGGCAGAGAAGTGTGGGAATCTAGGAAGAGCCTAAGGAGTAACCTTAGCCAGATGAGTGCGCTGGCAGAGTAGAGAATTTTGCTGGGGAGCGAGCGCGCGATGGAATTGGTGAACGAGAAGGTCGAGCAGCTACTTAGGAGCTCCGGGATAGTCCGTGTGGAAAGTATGGGTAGATGTGTGTGACAACCCAATTTTGTTCCGTTACCTTTTCCCGTTATCGTTAATGGAATATTCCACTGTATAAAAGTTCCATTAATTAGAGGTCGCCAATTTAATAAATATTTCATTTATTTATGTCGTTAAGTCATGATAAGAGAAATAGAAACTCATAATGCACATTTCCATTTAGATGGAAAAGTTAGTTTTTATTATTATGACCACTAAATCGGGTGCGACCAAAAGCCCCGTTAAACGACAGTAGCGGGTAGAATATCACTGTGCTCCAACTCCCACCCATATATAAGGGGGAGTAAACTCCATTGGAGCCTTTTCCACCCTCTCTCTCTATACTCTCTCTCTAGACTCTTTTTCGACCCGAATCCGCAACCAAACGCTTCCAAATCGTAAGTCCACTTACTGTAGCTTGTTCTAAACATTATGACTCGTGATTATAGCTTAAAATTTGACCATTTAAGCTGTTGAAAAGGAGTTCACGGCCTAAGATCCTCCTTAGGCCGTAAACACCTTATTTGAGGCCAAAAAGACCCAAACTTGTCCCTAAAAGCTTGGAAATAAAAGGAGGAATTAGCCCAGGAGTGTTTGCTCATTTAAAACAACCAATTTAGGGCATAAAAGAGAGTTTACGGCCCAAGCACATGCTTAGGCCGTAAACTCCTCTAAACCTTGTCAAAATGTCCCAAAAACACTCCCAAACTACCCTTAGGCTTAATACATGAATTAGGGGCTTGCTATTTCGGGTTTAGAACATTTAAAATCAATAAAATGAAGGGATAAAAGTAGTTTACGACCCAGACATGTGTCAAGGCCGTAAACACACTTAATGATGCCAAAGTGTTGGTTTTTATTCCCCAAATGGCCTTAGACTATTACTATAAAATGCTAGGAAGGTATTAAGGGCTTACAACTTCAATAATCTCATGGCATAGGAGTTCACGGCCGTGAACTCCCTTAGGGATGGTTCATGGGCCGTAAACTCCCTAATGATGCCTTTAAAAGCCCTAAACTCATTCATGCCTCTTGGATTTAGACCTAGCAAAATTCCACTAACAAGATAGAGCCTTAATAACACACTAGAACCCCTCAACATGAGTTTACGGCCGTAAACTCATGGGAGTTGTCCCAGGGCCGTAAACTCTAAGTTTAGAGTTTACGTTTGGAAAGTAAACTCCATTCCTAAGCCATTTGAGCCCTTAGTTGCTACCCGGGACACCCCAAACACTTAACCAAAGTGTTTTCCGCTCTTTAGGGTGCGTATACTTGTTTAATTAGTATTATATGTACTAGTTGTATGTAAACATATGTTATCATATGTTAAATAGGTCACTAGGTGTGTCCAAGTCTTTACTTGACACCGAGCACCCACCCGGCGCCTTTGTCGGATCCACTTACACCAGGTGAGTTCATACCCCTGAATGAACCTTTTAAATGTTTTTATAAGTTTTATAGGGGGGATACAAGTTAAACATGCCAGTTATCATGTCAATCATATGTGATTGATAACCCGCATGCACAAGATTTTACCACACTGTACACTGTTTTACCGAGTAGGACACTATGATGGATTCAAAAAGGTTTTCTTTTGTTTCAAAACTCTTACTTATACTATTTTATCTAAATTCATTTAAACTGGTTTATAAAGGTTCCAAGGATTTATAAAGTTTTTCAAACGTATTTTACCAAAGAATACCAAATGTGATTTTCCTGGAGTATAAAGGTTTTTCCAAGGTTTTCATCAAAGTTCCCTTTCACGACGTATACTTTTACTTGTTAGTTATTGCTGCTTCGCTTTTACTTATTTAAAAATCCTACTTAATAACGCATTTCCTTCGTGATACGCTTATACCGGTTATTGTCTCTATATTGCTTATACTTGTAGCCACTTATACTTGATAGACGCTTTTACTTCATCAGTTGTCGTTTCCACTTCGTGATACACTTATACTTGGTACACTTATACTTCACGAATCTATTATCCCACACTGTACGCCTATACTTCACGACTCGGATATTCCACTGTACGCTTATACGTCACGACTCGGATATTCCACTGTACGCTTATACTTCACGACTCGGATATTCCACTGTACGCTTATACTTCACAAGTCGGTTATTCCACACTGTACACTTATACTTCTCGATATGATTCCACTTGATACACACTCAAGCGTAGTTAGATGTATGTCTGTGCTTGTATAGATGCATATAAATAATGATTGAAGGACTTAGGAAGGCTTGTCCGCCCTATTTCCTTTTCTTCGTTGAGATGTGGTCTGTGGGATCGGATGTCCATCCGAAGGTCGTTTGATTCATTAGTTACATACTATGTACACAAGCATAGACATATGGGTTTACTTCAGTCAGTTCAGTTATGAGTCTCTACCTCTAGTTCAGCACTTACATTAGAAACCCACTACCCACTATTTGGAAGTCTCTACCCACTATTTGGGATGCATCTTCAGGACACGACCTTCTCCGTCGTCTAGTTGGTAACCAGAGTCTCCTGTAGGGAGAGCGGACATTGTGTGTATAGATCTATACGGGATTGACACCCCCGCACCCTGACTGCTAGCTAATGTCCACGACCTACCAAGCCAAGGGGTGACAAATGTCATATTCTCTAGACGCTTGTAGGGCGTCTGGTACTATGGTTACGAGTATCCCGGGTTACCTTATAATTCATGGTCTTAAGGTAACGGTATTCACCGACAATTTACACTGTATGCTGGTAACTCATTTTCAGAGTCACACTGTTTTGACCTTGCAAGTTGTATCTTTTATTTGATACTGTCTGCGGTCTGTATCCTCTGTTTTGACCTTGCAAGATGTATCTTTCATTTGATACTGTCTGCAGTCTGTATTCTCTGTTTTGACCTTGCAAGATGTATCTTTCATTTGATACTGTCTGCGGTCTGTATCCTCTATTTTGACCTTGCAAGATGTATCTTTCATTTGATACTGTCTGTGGTCTGTAATCACTGTTTTAGACCTTACCAGTTGTACCTTTCATTTGGTACCTTCTGGGGTCTGTGTCTTCTTTTGTTAGACTAAACCAGGCGTGTCGTTCGTTCGATACTCTCTTGGAGTCTATGACTCATTTGCCTTAGCCAACAGTCCTCACTGCTGAGGCATATGTTATTTCCCTGACTTCTCTTGCTTTCTTTAATAATCAAATTCAGTATTTTGATAATGATAGCGATTAAGGGAAAACTACTTTTTACCACATAACTCTGTCCAGTCTTGGTAGAAGGCTGCTTTCATTAAACAAAATATAGGATTTTCTGGAAAGAACTCTAATACACTGAAATCTCTTAAACTACTTCATTATAAGGTTATTTGAATAAAATGTCACTAAATGCTTATGAACTCACCAGCATTTGTAAAAATGTTGATACTCGCTTTTCAAATAACTTGTATTCTCAGGTTAGCATTAGACAGGTACATCCCAGGAGTTGTTGATGAAGATAGCTTAGTACCACTCCGTATTTATTCTATTACTTGTATTACTTTGATACCTTGTAATGTAAACCATGTAAAACTATTACCATTAATGCAATGTTTTGTTGTACTTTGAATACTATAATGCATGTGTTGTGATACTTGACATGACGTCATCCACCCCAGAACGTTTCCGCCATTCCGGTTTTGGGGTGTGACAGATTGGTATCAGAGCATTGTTTATAGTGAGCTAAGTATATCAATTCATAAAAGATATACAGCCTATAAATACAAAGGGATAAAACACTCTGACCAAGAATTATACTTTAAAATATAACCATATTTTACCAAAGTATAAGAACATCCAAAACCTAAACACTCGAACAAAAGTATCACAAGAAGAACAATAATAAAAGTCTTCGGATGTTGAGCACTACAGTCAAACCTGGGCAGTTATGTAATTGTAAGCTGGAATAAATGTAACTTGATCCACTACATTTATTCGAGATGCGATGAACGTGTGCTTGGGAGTGATAATGGTGTTGCAATAGGTCTGAAACTTACTAACTAGGAATGCTAGAGCCAAACATAAAGTCAAAATACTATAGGAGTATTTTGTAACACTAAAAGATTCACACTAATCCCAAAATCATAATCAGAAAATAAGAATCAAACAAGAATTAAAATACCATAGGGGTATTTTAGGATCCATAACTAACCTTGTGTGAAGAACTAAAAAGATCCTTATTGATATACCTACAACTACAGAGGGTATACTCCCAAGGTTATATATAATAAGGATCCCATAGGCTAAGAATGTGTGGTTTCGCTCTACTTCCTTTTCCTTGTTTGGATGTGGATACCGAGTAGTATCACATATTCGAAGGTCTATCAGATCTAAGTTACATATGATTTGTATACCTTGTGTAATCATAGCAGGTCTCGATATGGATCATCTAGTGAAATGTTAATAATCTCTTAGGATTCTTTAGACATTTCCATTCTCGCACGAACCCCATAGAAAACCCTATCCACTTCAGTGCTTGACAGCAGAGTTTATTTAGACCCAGAAGAGGTTCATTGAGAAGATTCCCTGATCAGAAATAAATGAACTGGGTTGGGACTATTGAATTCACCAAGTGCCTATATCTTCTAGGGACATCGGTGAGAAATTCGCCTAAACTTCGAAGATTCCCAGTCATCCATCATGAAGTGATGACACCCAGAGTAGGAATCAGAAGGAAGGCGGATTAGAAATTCAATATGTCTTCACAAGAGAAGAACCCTAGATAACTACCCGAAGGAAACCAACGCCGATTCCAGTCAAATACACGAGGCAGACCGAGGGAGCCAGTACATGGAACCTGGGAAGTGTCTTTTCCTCGTATTCGTCACGCTAATACACCCATAAAATAATACAATTTTGTGAGTTAGAGGTTACACTACTCACGCTATGTGTTAGGTAAATCGTCGTTTCCCATTGCCAGATACACGATTAGGGCGGATCCCCGCACCTTTATTGAGAGTGTTTAGCCATGAGCTTTCATGAGCCTCTCTTTCTGTGATTTTCGTTCCGAATCGTTCTCAAATCTCTCCAGACCGGAGAGTGAAACCTTTCCCAGTATAAAGGTAACTTAGTGGGAACGACTCGCATCTTATAGCCTTTTTCCGATACTCATACTCCTACCTTGATTACCAGGACTACATCATAGGGATGTAGGTCGACACTCAGACAACTAGTACCCGAGGCACGGGAAAAATCTATGCCTAATACATTCAGGACAGATATGTCCGGGGCTAGACATCGTCTCTCATTATCCCGTATTCCTTTCCGTGTAGGAAAAACCATGCCACCGAAGAAGCGTAACCAGTCCACAAGCAAGAAACCTACTCTTTTATTCGATGAAGCTACGTTCCAAGATGCAGTCTCAGCAGCCGTAACAGCTGTCATGACTCAACTTAATGCTAACAACTCCAATGTTAGTAAGAGCCCTATTGTAAATTCCGATCCTAGCAATGGACAACAACAACCAACCCCTGCATACCCAGCCACCCAAGAACCTCACTCAAATCCACTGAAGAGAAAGATCAAGATCGAGGAGGGAAGTACCTCGGCTCAAGGACCTTCCGAAGGGCAATGAGCTGAGACAGTCAGTATCCCTGCCAACCCTCCCATCTCTACACCTAGGAGACCATACTTAGGAAACCTTCCCCATTGCAGCAAGTGCAACTACCATCATCATGGTGTCTGCCGGGAGCTCTATTGTGCTAGGTGCCACATGTTGGGGCATACTGCTCGCGTTTGCAGAACCCCGGTTGAGTTCATTACATCAACTACCAATGTGGCGACCCGTACGGTTTGCCACCTACGTGGTGAAATGGGACACTTCAAGAAGGACTGCCCAACCGAAGGGAAAGACAAGGACACAGGAGGAGTCTAACCCTACTGCTTAGCAAGAAGCATCAAGGAACTTGGTAGATTTTTGGTACGTCTCTCGATCCCAGATAACTAACCGAGAACATTAAAAGACTAATTCAAAATGTAAATACTTCCCTACTAAGGCGAAAGTCGCAACACTGTTATAAAATTTAAAATTCATTAGGTAAAACTATAATGGCTAAACGTATGCGTTACGGCCATGCATAGTTAAGATGGATAGACCTAGAGTGAGTGAATGTCGCCTCATTTCCCGTTCCTCGTTTGGTTGTGGATTTAGGGCAGAGTCGCTCAGTCAACAATCCTCCCCACCTTAACTCTACATGACTAGTATATGTTAGGCGATTATAGAAATGCCTCGTGAGAATCCATTCATGAAAAGGTACTCTACTAAGAAACACTTAGGACTCTCTATAGTTCCGCGTCGACTCTATCGGTCCAAGTATCCGCAGTAGTGATACCCTGGACGAAACCTTAGATGCCTAGAACTTGTGTGCCTGTTCGGCGCATGACTCTATCGATCTTCATTATATATCATGTCGAGGTATGCCAACTTCGACAACTCTACTGATCATGGTTCGACTTCATGCAACCATGTGTACATCCTTAGTGCTGTGTAAAAAGAACTTTCTCCGTGGCCATGTCAGCAAATAAAGGTTCTTCTGAACCTAAACATAATGCAAATAATCAAACCTAATGCGGTCCGTCAATCGTCCCTCTTATCTCAAACCTTCCGAAGTACCCAAGAGAGGGTACCATACACTGTTGACCGACCCCTAGCAATCAGATGGACACCGAAGTGAACGACACTGCAGATACTCCAGAAGACGATAACCTCCCGAAGCATACTTAGTAGATTCCTTAGAAAGAACCTTCATCCTATCCCATGGAACGGGAGCTAGAGTCAAGAGAACCACTGCGGGTTGAGCTACTATAATGACCACGAATCCGAAATTTGTTGTCATTCTGCTTGAGCCAACATAGTAGCTAACACCCTCGATTGATAAAGAAACCTGACTCGTAAGAGTCAAAGACACTGACTACGACCATCCATTCACGCTTAATCTCCCGAATTAAGCATCGCGGCGAATATCCCGGAAATCCGAGGGCTGCGATAAAGTAAACTCTAAGAAGAATGGCTGAAAAGATTAAAGTTCCGAGTGATGGGAACCTATACTCACTAGATTTGACCTAGACCGAGAAAACTCAGAACCTTCGAAAGAGTAGTTGCAGTAGATGCTCGCACTACTCAGGTACTTCGTCCATCCTGTTATAGACAAGTAGTGCCTATCATCCTCCACCCTCTCGCATGGAGGAAATCGTCGTCGCCCTGTAGACGATAAACTGCATTCTACGAAAGGAAACACTAGAATACCGAGAACCACAAGATAACCTTCACAGCCAAAAATCCTTGATCAAGTGCAAGCGTAGTTGCATTCAGCCTCATGACCCAAATCCCGAAGAGATTATAGACTTGACACCAGCCGTGGTGTTAGTCGAGGGGTTAAGCAGGAGCATGCGCTTTCCGCCCTAGAATAAACCAAAGACCTAGAGATTCATTGGACTATTAGGTGTTCCATGAATACTATCTCACGCAGAAATAGTAGAACCACCTCCCGGGATAGTCCAACACTCGTCTGGTGAAACCCTATCTCCCCGACCCCGAGGGTTTCCGTATCTCAAGATTCTTTAGTGCAAGTTCGTTTTGCACAAGCTTGAGATAGACACTCTATAGCAAATAGATAAACATAGTCACGCAACCCATTCGACGATCTAGAAAGCCTCTAACAACCAAATGACGGGAAAACGCAAAACCAAAGACAACCCGAGCTTCCTAAGAACCAACCTGAAGGACTACACTACCAGTACGGGAGAGAACATTAGGAACTTCGGAATGGCGATCGCACCAGTGATGATCTTGCCATAGAAGTACACTATGTTCTAAGTACTAAAAGGCTCTACCCTTCCGAGAGCCTAGGACCATCTGAGAATCCTCATGGAGATTTGGTCCAACCTTCGTCAGACCACTACTACTTTCGGATATTCCACAAGATTCACACCCGAGCGACCCACTTCTTAGACTTGATATGCGATTACCCGACGTCACTCTTCGTACCCCACTCATCTTGATAGAAACCATTGAGAACCCTAACCTTGTAGATACACCAGTCGGAACCTACTAACTACGCGAGACGAAATCCGCATCCCGTATGTGAAGGTCTGTTGGGATGACAAACACAGACCAGAGATCACTTGGGAATGCGAGGACAAACAGAATAGGAAGTACTCTCTTACTCTACTTGGCCATTCATACCTACTTCCTTGTCTAGACCTGAATTTCGGGACGAAATTCCCTCTAACGGGGGGATGATGTGACAACCCAATTTTGTTCCGTTACCTTTTCCCGTTACCGTTAACGGAATATTCCACTGTATAAAAGTTCCGTTAATTAGAGGTCGCCAATTTAATAAATATTTCATTTATTTATGTCATTAAGTCGTGATAAGAGAAATAGAAATTCATAATGCACATTTCCATTTAGATGGAAAAGTTTGTTTTTATTATTACGACCACTAAATCGGGTGCGAACAAAAGCCCCGTTAAACGACAGTATCGGGTAGAATATCACTGAGCTCCAACTCCCACCCATATATAAGGGGGATTAAACTCCATTGGAGCCTTTTCCACCCTCTCTCTCTATAGTCTCTCTCTAGACTCGTTTTCGACCCGAATCCGCAACCAAACGCTTCCAAATCGTAAGTCCACTTACCCTAGCTTGTTCTAAACATTATGACTCATGATTATAGCTTAAAATTCAACCATTTAAGCTGTTGAAAAGGAGTTCACGGCCTAAGATCCTCCTTAGGCCGTAAACACCTTATTTGAGGCCAAAAAGACCCAAACTTGTCCCTAAAAGCTTGGAAATAAAAGGAGGAATTAGCCCAGGAGTGTTTGCTCATTTAAAACAATCAATTTAGGGCATAAAAGAGAGTTTACGGCCCAAGCACATGCTTAGGCCGTAAACTCCTCTAAACCTTGTCAAAATGTCCCAAAAACACTCCCAAACTACCCTTAGGCTTAATACATGAATTAGGGGCTTGCTATTTCGGGTTTAGAACATTTAAACTCAATAAAATGAAGGGATAAAAGGATTTTACGGCCCAGACATATGTCAAGGCCGTAAACACACTTAATAATGATTGAAGGACTTAGGAAGGCTTGTCCGCCCTATTTCCTTTTCTTCGTTGAGATGTGGTCTGGTGGGATCGGATGTCCATCCGAAGGTCGTTTGATTCATTAGTTATATACTATGTACACAAGCATAGACATATGGGTTTACTTCAGTCAGTTCAGTTATGAGTCTCTACCTCTAATTCAGCACTTACATTAGAAACCCACTACCCACTATTTGGAAGTCTCTACCCACTATTTGGGATGCATCTTCAGGACATGACCTTCTCCGTCGTCTAGTTGGTAACCAGAGTCTCCTGTAGGGAGAGTGGACATTGTGTGTATAGATCTATACGGGATTGACACCCCCGCACCCTGACTGCTAGCTACTGTCCACGACCTACCAAGCCAAGGGGTGACAAATGTCATATTCTCTAGACGCTTGTAGGGCGTCTGGTACTCTAGTGTCGGTTAGTATGGTTACGAGTATCCCGGGTTACCTTATAATTCATGGTCTTAAGGTAACGGTATTCACCGGTAATTTACACTGTATGCTGGTAACTCATTTTCAGAGTCACACTGTTTTGACCTTGCAAGTTGTATCTTTTATTTGATACTGTCTACGGTCTGTATCCTCTGTTTTGACCTTGCAAGATGTATCTTTCATTTGATACTGTCTGCAGTCTGTATTCTCTGTTTTGACCTTGCAAGATGTATCTTTCATTTGATACTGTCTGCGGTCTGTATCCTCTATTTTGACCTTGCAAGATGTATCTTTCATTTGATACTGTCTGTGGTCTGTAATCACTGTTTTAGACCTTACCAGTTGTACCTTTCATTTGGTACCTTCTGGGGTCTGTGTCTTCTTTTGTTAGACTGAACCAGGCGTGTCGTTCGTTCGATACTCTCTTGGAGTCTATGACTCATTTGCCTTAGCCAACAGTCCTCACTGCTGAGGCATATGTTATTTCCCTGACTTCTCTTGCTTTCTTTAATAATCAAATTCAGTATTTTGATAATGATAGCGATTAAGGGAAAACTACTTTTTACCACATAACTCTGTCCAGTCTTGGTAGAAGGCTGCTTTTATTAAAGAAAATATAGGATTTTCTGGAAAGAACTCTAATACACTGAAATCTCTTAAACTACTTCATTATAAGGTTATTTAAATAAAATGTCACTAAATGCTTATGAACTCACCAGCATTTGTAAAAATGTTGATACTCGCTTTTCAAATAACTTGTATTCTCAGGTTAGCATTAGACAGGTACATCCCAGGAGTTGTTGATGAAGATAGCTTAGTACCACGCCGTATTTATTCTATTACTTGTATTACTTTGATACCTTGTAATGTAAACCATGTAAAACTATTACCATTAATGCAATGTTTTGTTGTACTTTGAATACTATAATGCATGTGTTGTGATACTTGACATGACGTCATCCACCCCAGAACGTTTCCACCATTCCGGTTTTGGGGTGTGACAATGTGGCAGGTAGTATGGGACCGTACTACTGAAAGCAGAGGACCCATACTTGATACAGGGAGTATTCTGAAGGTTCTAATGAGCGGATTGAGGAGTGATGTTATGGTTCGAGTACCATACATTGGAGCGTATTGAGGAGTGATGTTATGGTTCGAGTACCATACATCGGAGCGTATTGAGGAGTGATGTTATGGTTCGAGTACCATACATCAGAGCGTATTGAGGAGTGATGTTATGGTTCGAGTACCATACATCGGAGCGTATTGAGGAGTGATGTTATGGTTCGAGTACCATATATCGGAGCGGATTGAGGAGTGATGTTATGGTTCGAGTACCATACATCGGAGCGTATTGAGGAGTGATGTTATGGTTCGAGTACCATACATCGGATCGTATTGAGGAGTGATGTTATGGTTCGAGTACCATACATCGGAGCGTATTGAGAAGCGATGTTATGGTTCGAGTACCATACATCGGAGCAGATGGAGAAGTGATGCTATGGTTCGGGTACCATACACCAGAGCATATTGAGAAGAGATGTCATGGGATGATTACCATGGTTCGTAGTGAATGATGCTTGTGGTTCTCCGGTTATTCGATCACGATTGATGAGGTAGAGATTAGACGCTATGGATTTTAGGCATGTGGGCCATGATTGAGTTCGGAGAGGCGTCCCTTGAGAGGGAGGTCGAGAGCCTTTCAGAGTATTTTGGCAAGGAGTCAAAGGGAGGGGAGAATTTTGGTCTGAGTTGAGCAATCAGTCGATAGTGGAGATGTCACCTTCTATGACCTGGGTGGTGCTATTTATGTTCGTGTGCGGAACATGAGAGGCATGATGTTAGGTTTTGGGTTTGCGGGTAAACCCTGCAGGTTGTCATTGATGATGATTTCCCATCAGAGTATCAGATAGCATGTGTGCTGCGGGGCAGTGATTTACCGTGACCAGATAGTCAGTTGGGACTGAGATAGTCGAGGACCACGTTACACCTATTTGAGTATAATAGGGCATATTATAGAGGTATCAGTGGGGAGTCCAATCGAGTTAATCAGTGCAATGGTTTTTCTATCTATGTTGGGTATTGAATATGGGAGTGGGTCCCTGTTCTTGGGATAATGCATGTGTTGGAACGTTGGTTGATGAGTCGAGGAGGGGGAGTATGATGATTTCGTGGTCCAGTCTATGAGTCAGTGATGTTATTGGACAGTTGAGTTGTTTGGTATTGGAATGGTATGAGACTCGGAACGACTAGAGGCAGTTGTGACGAGAAGTTCTTGAGGATTTCATCTAAGGTTCAGAGTTATGAGATCGATTGATTTCCTTAAAGGGGATTATCGGGCGTTTTCCAGGGGCAGGTGCGTTATTGCGGGTGAAAATAGTTTGTGAGGTTGTTGATGTGTTAGATAGTGATGGTTCGAACCCTAAGTGGGGGAGAACCGGGTAGTTTATTGAGAGAACCAAAGATTTGTGCAAGAGCGGTTAAGGGTTGGATAAAGAAACCTGCGACTTAAATTCATGAGATCAGGGTCATTGGTGATCAAGGAAAGGTGCATGGGGAGATAATGCATGTGGTATATGCATGAGAGAAGGATGGGTGTCTCCACGGCGGGTGGTCAATGGTCAGGAATCTGGTGGTCGTCAGAGTCGTTTCAAGTGGAAGACTCGTAATGATGGTATGGGCAGTTGAGAACTTATGGGTTGAAATATGGGTGGAGGATTGTCGAGTAGCCAACTCCCGAGCTGGGATGTGTATTCTTTCTTGGATTTTGAGCAGTAGTGGAAAGGGCTCGGAGGATCATTAGTGTGTTCTGAAGAGTTAGCGCCTTCCTTGTATTCCAATTGAGTGTTTGGATGCACTGAAGTTGTGCATTGAGTGAAAGAGGAAATGTATTGTTGTATGTGTATGGTGCTGGGAGTAAGGGAATCAGTGGTAGAGGTAGGACATTGTGATGCTCCGTTAGGGTGTTCCGTGGTTTCCACGTATAGCATCCCGATTTCGGAGTTATTTAGAGTCTTGGGTTTAAGATGACTAGTGATGTATCATGTATCCACGGTTCCAGTGGGAGCCCTTCGTGTATTGTCATCAAGAGGGATTATTGAAGGAATTGGATCTCCACAGAGGTAGAGTCTGTGTTATGGCGGTTGCCGCCAGAGTCTGTAATGCATATCGGGGCAAGTGTGTGTAGCTATCTATGATAGTCCTCGGTGCATGAGTTAGTGAACATAGTGTGGCGTTGTAATGAGAATGAGAGTATAGGGTGAAGCTACGGGGAGCCGTAGTATTCACCAGTCAGAGGGTGTTGTGATGCTACGGGGAGCCGTAGTACTCACAAGTCAGAGAGAGAGAGAGTCGTGATGCTACGGGAAGCCGTAGTATTCGCCAGTTAGAGGGTGTTGTGATGCTACGGGGAGCCGTAGTACTCACAAGTCAGAGGGAGGGAGTCGTGGTACTATGGGGAGCCGTAGTACTCACTAGTTAGTTGGTGTTGTGATACTACGGGGAGCCATAGTACTCACTAGTCAGAAGCTGTCGTAATATTGCGGGAAGCCATAGTACCCACTAGACGGCAAGAGAGTGTGATGATGGAGGTTTCTCCGATAAGTGCATGATGCAGAAGAGTTTTAGGCTTGAGTAGCTCTAGTGTTGAGTTTTTGGAGCCTAGTGGTTAAACCGGGGCGAGACTGGGGTCTCTGTCTCTGTCAGGAGGGTCAACGAGGCGCGCGGGAGAATATGCGCAGCAGATGCCAGAGGTTAGAGCTGAGTTGATCTTCTATTGGATTGTATTTTTATGAGGAAAAAGGGAATTTCGTGACTTGTGCATCACTGGGCAGTGATAGTGGTCACGGGGAGGAAGTTAGTGAGATATTTTGGATCATGTTATGTGTGACCTTTGGGGGTTCAGTTGTGGGGCCAAAAGCTGACCTGGTGCTCGGTATCGAAGATGAATATGAGAAATGAGCTAGAGTTTACCATGGTGATGTTTGTGGACACTTCAGAGTGAGCGAATGATTCAGACGCTCGAGGATATGTTTCGGGCATGTGTATTAGATTTCGGGGGGAAATTGTGGCCCTTATTTGCCCTTGGCAGAGTTTACCTACAACAATAGCCATCTTTAGTGCATCAGTATGCCACCCTTTGAGCTGTTGTAGGGAAGGGGGTATCGGACCCCATTTTCTGGGGAGAGGTAGAGCAACGTGTGATGGGAAGTACAGAGATCGTGCCTTAGACGTCAGGGCAGATACAACAGGTCAGGAAGAGGTCGTTGACGACTCAGAGTCGCCAGAAGAGTTCCGAGCTCGAATTTTGGTCGGTGACTGTGTACTCCTGAAGGTCTCTCCTTGGAAAGGAGTGATCCGATTTAAGAAGAGGGGAAAGTTGGGGCCCCGATATATCGGTCCTTTTCGGGTGATCGCGAGGGTAGGTAGGGTAGCCTACCGGTTGAAGCTACCTGCAGAGCTAGGTCAGATCCATGACACTTTCCATGTGTCGCAGTTGAGAAAGTGTATAGCCGAGGAGTCGGCAGTAGTGTCATTAAAGGATATTTCGATGGATGTGGGCCTGACCCCGGTATATTGGGCTGTTCAGAGCGATCGCGAGGGTGGGCAGGGTAGCGTATCGCTTGGATCTACCTGCGGAGTTGGAGCGGATTCATAATACCTTCCACGTGTCTCAGTTGAGGATGTGTATAGCCGACGAGTCGGCGGTAGTGCCGCTAGAGGACATTCGGGTGGATGCGAGCCTGAACTACGCGAAGAGACCAGTTGCGATTGTGGATCGGAAGATCAAGGTTCTGAGGAACAAGGAGGTGCCTCTGGTACAGGTTTAGTGGCAACGTCGGATAGGATCCGAGTTGACTTGGGAGCCAAAGCGTGAGATGCGGGAGCAACATCTGGAGCTATTTCAGGGATGAGACTTCGAGGGCGAAGTCAGATTCAAGTGGGGGAGAATTGTAACATCCAGAATTTCAGGTATTATATTTATTCATTTTATTTTGAGTTTTGTGGAAGAACTCGGCGAGTTGGTGCGTAGACTCGCCGAGTAGAGACGCGATTTCTCACCCGGATTAATGACCGGACTCGACGAGTCGCATTGGTGGACTCGGCGAGTCCGTGCTGTTTAAATGAAACCCTAATTTCTCGGGTTTGGGGCCTATTTAAAGGGGCCTTATGGCCGTCATTTGTGCTCACCAGTCCCCATAGCGAAAGCCTAGTGAGCTTGAGCGTTTAGAGTGAGAGAAGGAGCCATTGTCGACCTTGGAGGTGTTGTTTAGAAAGGGAAAGGAAGTTGTAGCCAAGAGGAAGCAAGAGGGTTAACTTCCTGAAGATCTGAGGTCCAGAACATCACGTTTGAGGTACTATTTTTGAACCATTTTTTGTTGAGGTGATGTTCATGTTGATTTAGGGCTTATTAAGCCCTTTTGTGACTAGATCTAGTGCTTCCATGGTCCCTTAAGCGAGTTAGGTTCTGGATCTGGACCCTTGGAGGTCCAGAGTGTCTCTTTGTCCAAGCTTTATATGAGTTTATGGAGGTTTTGGTTTGGGATCTTTGTGTTTGAGGTTAAAACACCATTTATGAGTCAGTAGGTGTGATATGAGCGCCAAGACATAAACTTTACGTGATAAATAAGTTTGGAAAGACTGGATCTATGAGTTAGTGGAACAGATCTGAACTCAGAAGGTCGTTTGGGGTTGTGCATGGAATGCACTCGTCGAGTCCATTGGCAGACTCGACGAGTTGGAGCGAGTTGTTCTGTGTTTTCGAACCAGGGGTTGAGTAACCGAGTTGGGTGAGTGACTCGGTGAGTCGGAAGGGATTCAGAGGAATCGGGTCCCCGTAGGGACTCGGCGAGTTGGGTTGACCGTTGACCATTGACCAGAGTTGACCGGTGTTGACTTGATAGAGTTAGTCAACCCTAGTTGGGAAAGTGTTAATTAGAGTTACATTTGTGTTATAGGAGGACTATAGCTCGGGAGATCGAGCACTAGTGATTTCAGGGATTTACGAGTTACCGAGATACACGAGGTGAGTCTTCTCACTATACTTTACCTTGAGTAGGTAACCAGAGTTATGTGACAGAGTATTTGTATGATGTGTATGTTATGTGTTGTACTGCATTATTTCTATGTGATTTATGTTGTGCATGTTTACAAAGTTAGAACCGGAAGGTTCACAGAGTTGGAACCGGAAGGTTCACAGAGTAGGGTCCACGGACCCACAGAGTTATAGCCTCGAGTGGCTAATATGTGTTATGTGTGGTATTTTGGGGAACTTACTAAGCCTCGTGCTTACAGTGTTTTGTGTTATGTGTTTCAGGTTTCTCTCGGGATCACGGGACGGCACCGGCTCGATTGTACACACCAGAGAAAGAGTCATGTTTTGAGGGTCCTGGTTTATTATGCAAGTGAAAATGGAGTTATGTTTTGTAATTTGATTATGAATAATATTTTAAGCAAAGTGTTTTTTAAGAATTGAACGATTATTTTTATATGAAAAAAATTGTTTGAAATTTTTGGTGTTACACCATCAAATTGCATGAATTAGAATACTTGGTAATTTAGTGAATATTAAATTATTGGAGCTAGGATTAATCCAATCTTAGTTAAGCAATTAATTATGAAGTTAGGCGGTTCTAGAGAACTCAAATTATGACTGTAATTATGTTTTGTCAAATCAATCTTACATAGCTCCAAATTCATATAATAATTGATTCTGTGTTAACTATTGTGTGACCATACATAGAGTTACATGAATTGATTAATGTTAATAGATTTAGAACTAAATTGCTAATAATGACTTAATTGGTAACCAATAGTAATTGTCATAGCTAATTTATAATCCATTGAGTGAAAGCGGATTCGAACTAACAGAAGTGTTTGTTTATTGATTGAATTTGTGTTAAAGAATTAAGTTCATCTAAACTTGCAAAATTAGATTAAAACCCTTCTTTTGTTAGTAATTAGGTTAATTTAGTAGTAGATAAATTAATTAGTCAACACCGTTCCCTGTGATCGACAACCGACTTACCCAACTATTCTATAATTTAGACTAGGTACACTGTCTAGGTGCAATTTAGTTAGTAAGGAAGTTAGGTTATAAATATTAAAATTAGGTGTAACTATTTGTACGCATCACTTACAATTTCAGTTTATTGTTTCAGGTTAAGCGGATGACCGCGGAAAGACGAAGGCATGACCGTACACTTCCACGATTGATGATTATGATTTCTGGGAACTCTGATGTTTAAACTATTTTGAAAACAAATTGTAATAATTGAATGGTTTTGAATGATTTAAAAAGTTTTAAATTGGCTCGAATTTTTTGGATATTACATAATAGATGAAAGATGATATAGTCGATGAGAGGCTTATCAAATATATACGGGTAGCTATGGAATTAGTTCCTATTAGATAGATACTAGCAACTATGGAGTTAGTGCCCATGAGATAAGCACCGACAACGATGGACTTCGTGCTTATTCCTTAGGACAAATCCTTAGGAATAAAAATAGAAAGAAACTTACTGACATGTATTGCGTATAAATCCATGTAACAGTACTGTCAACAAAGTTGATCAAGATGACCCTGAGGATAAATCCTTAGGGAATAATAAATTGTAAAACAAGGATGGGTAATGTAACACCTCAAATTTTAGACCAAAATTTTCATTTTTAATTTACCAAAATCAGATTTTCACAACCAAGCTATCAATTACATAATTATCCCAAAACAACCAGCATCATAATTATCAGAGTTTATAAACATGTCCTAGTAGGAAATCTCCCAACGTGTGTGTACAATAAGACATTCGTCTGATTGCGGTCCTGTGAAGTACCTGTCATATATAAATCAACAACTGTAGGCATTAAGCTTAGTGAGTTCCCCAAGATACCACATACAACACATCATAAATAAACAACTATGGGTTATCATCAACCCTGGAGACTATCATTAGTCCCAATGAGCTAACAACACACCCTGTGGGTTATCAGCAACCCTCCTTGGCTATCAGTAGCCTCAGTCACATATAAATAGCATAACATAATCATAACAACTAGACCTAGCTGGTCATCATAAATACAACCAAACCACACAAGTAAGAATAAGAGAGGAGACTCACCTGATACTGACGACACGTAAATCTAGCACCCAAACTGCTAGATCTAGACTCCGCCTAGTCAACAAAATAATTAACCCTAATTAATAATTAAGGTCCACAACTCACTCACGAGTCCAAATCCCACATCTAAGCCTTCTAAGGGCAAAAGGACCATTTTTCCCTTCTTATAGTCTAAAACCCTAAATCTTTACCAAGGGTCAAAGTCAACAAAAGTCAACAGCCCAACGAGCACGCTGGGTGTACCACAACCTACGTGGGGCGTACAACTCGAATATCGAAATGACGGGGCTAGAATAGGCTACGCGGGGCGTAGCCATGAGTACACCCAACGTACTTCGTTTGTTCCCATTTCTACCAACTTGTGTCTTAATCTCTTAAGACAATTACCCCAAACACAGATCTGGCCATTCTAAGATGTCTAAAACCATAAAGTTATCAACTTTAAGCCTTTGCATGGCTAGAAAAGTCCCAAAGCAACATTCATAAACTCCCAACGCATTCTAAGCTATTTTTCTCATGCATGAACCAAAGGAAGTGATCAATCTACCATTTTTATGAATCCATAAGTTCTATAATACATGAACGGACATGTACAAACCCCTGGAGTGACCCAAACTCATCAAGGTCCAATCTTTAGGGATAAAACTCTTAAAACTTCAAACATGGAGATCTAATGAAAGACTTGCCAATATACAAACTTTATACCTGAAAATGATGCACAATGAGGGAAGTTTTCTAGATCTACAAGCTTGCTAACACCCACTCCTTCTTCTCTAGTTTCATTCTTCAACTAAATGCACCAAAAACACCCAATGAACTTGCAAGGCTCATACAATCACTCAAACTCGGGATTAGGGTTTAGGGAAGGTTTGGAGGTTGATAAGGGTGACCAAAAGAGGACTTAATGTTATTTATATAAGGAGCAACCCATGAAATTAGGGTTTAGAGTCTGGGCTAGTACACCCGACGTACCACACATACGCCCAACGTACTAGCTGGCCACTCGCGATCCTTATATTGCATGGGTATGCTACGCGTACCCTTACATACACCTAACGTACGACCAAAATAGTGAAACTTTTCTCCAATGGACCAAAAGTGCCATTAATGATAAAGATACAAGAAATATTAAAATACCTGAAAATCGGGATAGTAGACACATTTATCGTGTGTTGAAAACCCTATGTACTCAACAAGTTTTCCAACCCGACCCACTCAGCTTCTGTGTATCAGAGGAACTAATGCAAAGTTACATGCATGCTGAGAGATTGAAGGAGATATAGACTGTTAGATTATTGTGAAAATGTAAATCTTCGTTTATACTTATGTTTTTGTTTTGACGATGACCTCTCGAGTTCTATAAATAAAATACATTTCTTAGAAATGTCTTGATAATACTATTATCATATTCTTGGGACAAATTCCACATAATATATATATATATATATATATATATATATATATATATATATATATATATATATATATATATATATATATATATGACAAAACTTCAAAAATGGTCCCTGTGGTTTCCGAAAATATCAAGTTTAGTCCCTAAGTTCAAAAAACCTCACAGATGGTCCCTGTGGTTTCAAAACTTTTAACAAATGGTCCTTCCGCCTAACTCCGTCAGCTTTCTACCGTTAAGTGAGGGGCATTTTTGTCATTTCAATACACAGGGACCATTTATGAAGTTTTCTCTATTTAAAAAAAATTAAAAAATATATATAATTATTTAATTAAAGGGCCCCACCCTCTCTCTCTCTCTCTCTCGTTAATGCCCATTTATTTCTTCATTATATTTCATATACTATAACTCTTTAATTGTTTCTTCCCCAAAAATTCATCAAAAAATGACTGAAGAACATCAAATTAGATATAGGAAACCCAAAAATTACACAGGTCCATGCTAAAATCCATCACAAAACTTGATGATCGAAAGGATGATGACGAAACATATGAGTCAAAGCACACCCAGTTAGTAGCACCAGAAAAGGTGGTGATTACGACCGTCAAATTCCAACCACCAATGATCACAAGATCTAGCCATCATGTTTCTCATTGCCGCCACCACCATCTCTGATCTATTTTGAAAGTCACTTTTACAAAACCCTAGCTTCGTCACCATTCTCATCAGGATATGGGGTTTTCGTCTTTAAGATCTGATGAGCATCATGGGTTTTAATTTGGATCCTAAGGAACTTGAAGAACATGACAACGATCTGCAAGTCAACGGACATGATGTAGATCTGAGAAAAGGGGCATAATCATTGAAGAAGGAGAGAGACTAAGTTAGGGTTTACAGATGTGATGATGACGATCGTTAAGATTGTTGTCGTGTTCGTCGAGATGCAGTTATAGATCAGAGCTTCTTCTTCGTCAATAATTGTCTTCATGGAGTTGCAGATCAGAGATTCGTCAAGGGTTTGCTATGACGACGATGATGAGGGTTTGCTATGACCGGTTGCTCAGATTGTTTTTATCCTTCTTCCCAGATCTTGAATCGAACCTGCCTTTCGCCTTCTTTTCAGAGCATATATTAATCTTCATGTAAATTTGGTAAGTATTTTGTATATGAGAAGATTTCCATATCAATGTTAGATTTTACAAATTTGATAGTTTTGTCTTTGTTGGACATCTCAAGAGAAGATAAGGTAGAGGTGGTCGTGCTCGGGCGAATGAAGATCATTGGAGATAGTCTTCAGTCGTATTTTCTCTTTTAAGAATAGTTTTTTTCTTCCTGAGAGAGAGAGAGAGAGAGAGAGAGAGAGAGGGTGGGGCCCTTTAATTAAATAATTATATATATTTTTATTTTTTTTAAATAGAGAAAACTTCATAAATGGTCCCTGTGTATTGAAATGACAAAAATGCCCCTCACTTAACGGTAGAAAGCTGACGGAGTTAGGCGGAAGGACCATTTGTTAAAAGTTTTGAAACCACAGGGACCATCTGTGAGGTTTTTTGAACTTAGGGACTAAACTTGATATTTTCGGAAACCACAGGGACCATTTTTGAAGTTTTGTCTATATATATATATATATATATATATATATATATATATATATATATATATATATATATATATATATATATATATGGTTAGGTTATTTTGTTTTTTACATTTATTGTGTGTTAGAATGCACCAATAGAAATTTAGTAATTAAATAATTATTTAATTAAATAAATGTAGATATTAAATGATTTCCATAATTATAAGTATATTAAATGATATCCATCATTATAATTCTCTTTTTATGGAAACTAATTAAATCTGTCATTAATGTCAGCAATAACATTCTTTCAGAATGAATTCACATCTAGGTTTTTATATACGAGTTCGTATTTTGTTTAAGGACTCACTCACTTAAAATACAATGAAGTTATATGGAATATGAAGAACGAGTATGTATTCTACTAGAATACACTCTAATTTTGCAAAAATACACTCTAATTCTGCTGGAATGCACTCTCATTCTTCTAGATATGAATTCATTCTAAAAGAATATTATTGTTGACATTAATAACGAATTTAATTGGTTTCCATAAAAATAAGTTATAAGTATGGATAGCATTTAGTATACATATAATTAATACTAAAATCCTATTGGTGCATTCTAGCATACAATATATGTGAGAAACATTTGAATCTACCTCTCTCTCTCTCTCTCTCTCTCTCTCTCTATATATATATATATATATATATATATATATATATATATATATATATATATATATATATATATATAAGCATAAGCAAATCGATATTTTCTGATCGTAAAAATGAGAATGCTACAAGAAGGAAGTCTTAAAAACTCATATATATATATATATATATATATATATATATATATATATATATATATATATATATATATATATATATATATATATATATATATATATATATATGAATACTCTAATTTAATAAACATAAGCAAATCGGTATTTTCTGATCGTAAAAATGAGAATGTTACAAGAAGGAAGTCTTAAAAACTCATTTTGAATTCCTAAAATTTTTAAATACTATTTTTTTTTTTTTATATTTCGATTTCAAAGAATAAACATCTCCAATGTTTTTATATAACTTTTTGGTATCTCGTTAACATAATAAACAAATTTCATATATCTTTAAATTTCATAAGAAATTAATGTCTATATATTTTTATAAGTTTGAGAATTCGAAATATTGTATCAAAACATAAGTTATGAAAATCAAAATATATGTTCTTGAATCATATCACCCACATCTGTTATGATTCCATATCCTATATGTTATTCAATCATAATCAAACAATATCAAAACCGGTCTTTATTTATTGCAGAAATACCAATAATAAATTATTTAACCAAATATTATAAAATGAAATAAACCTTACACAACTTTGTGAAGAAGAGGATTATATTCTAGATATAAGCTAGGTTTACATGTAAATATGTTTTATATATAATTATATAATATATACAATTGGAAAGATAGTTGAGGTGTCATAATCAAAAAAGGCAGTGCTCTGAAAACATGCAGGCAAACTGATTGGGGTTATGTTTATGAGTGACTCACCACCACCACCTGCTGGGTCTGGGTCTGGTCACTGGTGGGGTTGGATCCACTGCTCAACTGGACCTCTATCTGTCCCTTTGTTCCACACAACACACCACATGTTTTCCACCTTTACACTTTTCTTCTTTCCATTTTCTCCAACTATCACATTCCAATTCCATCTTCAACTTATGAATCTCATAACTTCTAAATCTACAACTAGATATGCTTAAGATTTAACCAAAATTTTTAGAATAAAAGAGCTTAAAAAATATAGCTTTTAAAATAAGAAAGGCAATGGACGTATAAGGGGTTTACGTATAATAAGATTTACCTGGTTGTGGACTTGTAGTCCGATTCGAACATATGGATTAAGAGACGTTTTATTTTTTAAAACAAGCACAATTGATTATCTAATTGTTAGATAAGGTTTGTTTTTCGCTGTTTTTTGATTGATTTGTAGTAAACTACGTACGTAATTAACTTAGAAACAATGTTTTATACGGATTATTTCGTTGTTGTGTTGAAAACTAATGAATTTTACATTTGGTAATAAAATATGAATATACATAATATATGATTATTTATCATTGATACTCATTGGTTGTGATCTCTAGTAGACACCCCCACCTATGGCCGTCACCCACAACTGTTTGGTTATGCTTTTAGTCATCTTGATCATTTGTTTGGGGCCATAAACAGTGATGAAAAGATTTTACAGATTATTATTATTATTATTCATCATCGATTTTAGCATAACTACCTTTTGCCCAAA
This sequence comes from Lactuca serriola, assembly GCF_051521515.1. Taxonomy (NCBI): domain Eukaryota; kingdom Viridiplantae; phylum Streptophyta; class Magnoliopsida; order Asterales; family Asteraceae; genus Lactuca; species Lactuca serriola. The sequence goes on along the minus strand of NC_136412.1, from coordinate 43,718,253 downwards.
TAACTGACGTCTTCTTTGCCAACCTAATAAATCGTTCTTGAATTTTTCAATCATAGAGTTCCATTTTTAAATCCAATTTAGGTTGCTACACATGGGACCTCTTTGAGTATATGTTATTTGACTTCGTATAAAACTATTTTTGATCGGCCTGAATATAATAAGTCTATTGATCAAGAAACTAGAGAATATCAACTACCATTTCATATATACCATTTGTAGCTTGTGAATGATGGACTTCATTTGAAATTGTCTTACTTAGATCCTGAATTCCAAACAAGATTACTCATAATTAGATATTCATTTCTATGCATAACTAAGTTTTGATATTCTTTCATAATTAAATATATGAAACAATAAATAAATACATCGATCATATAATTTGTTGCATGTAGCCAAAGATGTCAAGGGAAACATAACGACTGTAAAAGAGTTGACTATTTGTACTGTAGGATATCTTTTTTTACTAAGTTAAAATGCTACTTTTTATTTACAAAAAAGTAATTTCACAAAAATCTATGATCTTACTATTAGACATAGTGTGCAAATAGAAACACTGTACTTTCGAGTTAATTATTATATGTAAACATGTGGAGTCGTACATAAATACATTAAAAGATGTCAAATAAATAATATATATATATAAATTATAAACATATTAATTATCCATCAGAATAAATAAATAAATAACTGGTTATTTATTATCTATTAAATAAATAAAATGATTTGTTTTTTATTTAAATAAAATGATTTATTTGATATAGCCAATTGAGTAAGAGAAATTAAATACCCTCCTACTTTTTATTTGATATATCAAATTAATAAAATGATTTATTCTTTAGGAAAGTCTTTTAGTTAAAAAAAAAAGACTTTCCTAAAGTGTGGCTACTAGTGCATGTATACCAAAAAAAAAAGGCAACTTAGGGTTTATACTTTATAGTAACTATCACATAAAACCCTAGTTAATCCTTCCTCCCCTCTCCATATTGGTCTTGCCTGTATCTCCATCCCCACTCTTGGTTTGCCAATGGAATGCAAAAAACAAAAACCAAAAAGGCATGTTTTATTGGTTGGTTTCTAATAGCAATTTATATCACTAAAATGGATATAACACTTTTCAAAATTTATAACTCGATCCTTTTTCATAGGGTTAAACGAATGCATACATATCGGATAATCTAAGAAATCAAACCTGATCAGATGACTGATCTGTTTCACAAACACAATACATTGCTTGTGTTATGTGTTCTTTGAGACAGTTTGATGCAAAGAGAAAAAATCAGTTTCAGTTATTCTATCTTGTAACCTCCTCATGCAACGTCCATCTTTCTCTTGTACATTGAAGATGGTGTTTGATGGTGGTTACAATGTGAAAATTGCCACACATTATTAATGTTAAGGGTGCTGCCCCTTGAAGCCCTGTACCTAGGGGCTTTGCCTTTGGACTCCCATATTCCTAAGTTCATATTTATTAATCTGAGTGTGCACCTCATACCTCCAATCTCGAAAAGTATATTGAACTCAACATGTCTCGATAGTAATACTAACTACAAAAATATATGCCGATAACATTAAAATCACCAATAAATCAGTCCATTCAGATTTGCTTTGAACTTTCTAGTCCAATTTTTTCTTTCCCTTTTATTTCGGCTCGATTCCCGATTCCAATTGTGTTTCAAGTACTGCCGTATCTTCACAATATTGTGTTTGCAATAAGGGTGACAATATATATGACACTTGGGGTTGTAATAGGAAAAGCATTTGGAAAATATCTTGTGGTGACAAGTAAATTGGTATACCCCATGGTGATAAACATATTCATGCCATGATTCCATACTTTGGTAATATGGTTGTGGTTAGGTTTAAAAGATATAGTAAAATGGTGCAATAGGATTAGATGGCGTGTTTACTAAGGGGTCCATTTGTAGTTGAATTTGAGAAAGTTTTGATGTTTCTTTTTATGTAGAGAGAAGAAAGACTTGGTGTGTTTTTAGAAAAAATAAAGGTTGGACGTGGTGGTCGGGGATTAGTGTAGGCTAATAACTAATAAGCGGCATAGCCTTATTTCGATTTTTCTTTTCAGTGCAAATTTTCTTTTCTCAAAATTTAAAAGTTAACAGAACTACAAACAATCAGTATCACTGAAATCGTTAAGTCAAGACGGGTGGGACCCAGACCATGTAGCGTGGGAGCCACCACTGTTTTATGGATTGAATGATAAAAAAGAGCACCTCACGTGGACTCTGAACCAAAGGCCTCTGTCCAACCACAATTAAAGGAACCAACTCCCCTTCTTCATTTTTATTTTTCTTTTATAAGTTTTATTTATACATAAAAACTACATATTACATATGGGTATATACTAAATACTGAAAAAAATCAACAGTGTTGAAAATATGGCTATATTAATAAGTTCTAAGTTTTCTTATGGTTAAAGTCTTCAACTTTACAGTTTTATTTTGTACGTACAAAATTTTATAAAGATTAAAGTGTATTTAATATAAACGTACATATGTATAAATGTAAGTAAAAAAAAGGCTCAAATTAGTATTTAAGATACTGTAAATAAAAGTGCGTACAATATTATACAACGGTTTATAGTGTCCCGAAAGAAAAACCTTTTGAAGATACCACCACCAAACAAAGTCATTCCATGTACTTTTGAATATGTTTAAATTTCACCCACTAGATATTTCCCAACCTACATAATGGTCCTTATATATGTCATGAGTTTGATCCATAAGTGTGTGTTTCTATTTCCTAACATAAAAAACTATATGTTTGTTTTTTGACATTTATTTATATATGCGCCTGTTGTTCCAAAAGGCATGCAATGGCAAAACGATCTTAGATTGTATGTTTGGTAAAAAAAATCGATCGCAGATTGTTTTGATGTATGTCGTTTTTATGGCCTTATATTCCACCATGTTGACTGTTTCTCTTGCATGCATGTATATGTTTCTAGCATTTCATAACATTACAAGTTACGTTTAGTAAATGGAACCGATAATTTGGGAGAATAAAAAAACCTAGCAAGAACAATGTCATTTAATATTTCAATTACTCGTTCTTTATTGGTCTTGTTATCCAATTTGAACCCCATACATGTATTTCATGTTATATCTGGGTAGGAAACATGACTGATTTGGTAATCAACAAATTTCTAAATTTTTGATCGATCGTAAGAGTTCGTTATCCCTTGTATTGACTGAGTTAGGTGAAATTTAATCTTGTGATAATCCAATATACACTTTCAATTTGACACAAAAAGAGAGTAATGTTACCGTAAAGTATTGAACATTAAGGATCATCAAAGAGTTCCAAAACTAGTAAAATATGAGTATATCTACTCATTCATCTAAAATTCAGATAAGATCAGTGTTTTAAAACCCGGGTTTTTAGTTGACCCGGTGTGATGACCGGTTCACGGTTCAACCAGTTGAACCGTCGGGTCAACCCGGTTTATGGTCTTTTTCTATTTTCATATATTTTTACTTTCATATATAATGTATAAACATATAAAACCAATAATTTGATGTCCTCAAAGTTTAATCATTGAAAAAATATCAAAACATGTTATAGATTGTGCTTGTAATGATTCTTCTTTCTTTGATTCCATATTTAATTGTATTGAAAAACAATGTTATAATCAATAACATCAGGGTCGGCCCAACACATGGGCGAGTTGGGCGAAGGCCCATGGCATCAAAGAGGAGAGGGCATCAGTTTAGCTCATCGTTTATTATGGCGGCCCAAATAAGTTCAGCATCCCCTGCTATCGGTTGCGTCGCCTTCAAGACTGTGAGTAGGAGTCTGGTTCTCGTCTTTCCTGTCGCTGCCTAGAAAGACGAAAGGTCAAGTTGAAGAAGACGATGAGTCGATTGGTTTTTCCGATCATCGATTTGTCAAGAGGCACTTATGTGGATAGGTAATAACTATATACTCTCTCCATGTGTACTGTTTATGTCAAGAACACAAGAAGAACAATAATTTTCTTAAACTCTCCTCTCTCGTCTCCCGATTTCTGAATACACCTCCCTGTCCCTATTTCTATGACTTTGCTAATGTCTCTGCTATCTAAACTCATCAGACCTCACTCATCACTCACCCCCTCATAATCTGATTTCTACTTTCTCTAATTTCTCTATTTTCTAATTTCTAGATATCGAATTGGTTGTGGATTCTCCAATTCCTGATTTCTAGGACTGCAATCTAAAGAGTCCTAAGAGAAAAGAGGGGATTTCTAAATTTCTGATTGGTTGATAATTAGACTCAAGGTATAATTTTTATGCCCAACTTATAATTTCTTATTTTCTAGACTTATGATTTTCGGATTTCTAGAGTTCGTGTATTTATTTTCATATTTTTGTGTTTTGATTCAGGACTAAGGAGTTTTTTTTTAGTTTAGAGTTTGGTGGAGCTATATACTTTGCAAGTATTTAGAAAAATGGATTCTAATTTCTGATTAGTTTTTTTGATTCGTTAGTTTTTCTGATTCATTTGTTCAGGTTGTAATTCATACTCCGTTCTTTCCTTAAATAAGAAATCAAAAATCTTTTAGCTGTTAGAAAGAACTCCCCAATTATTTGAACTTGCTGTGATTTTGAAACTGCTGTGATTTAGAAACCTGTTGTCCACTTGATTACTTGACCATTTGGATATTTGGATAGGAGATTTGGAGTTCAAAGCAACTTCCTTAATTTTGTAGACTACTCATCCTTTTTGGCTAACATATAAGTATTACCACGTATATATGTAGTCCTTCAAAATTTTAAACTTGATTAAGGATTCGTCATTATTTAATCAATTATTAATATCTTGTTTTAATTTTCAGAAATAGGACATGCATAGTTTGGTTTTGGCTTAGTTATTGTAGATAGTGTGAGATATATTCTCAATGGGTAAAAATGTTCTGATAATGTATTTACTTTTGAAGGGTACAAATGTAAAGTTATACTTATATAGAATTTAATTAAATAATTTTTTTTACTGTAATTCTGCCTAATATAAAAGATTTTATATAAACGATATCGTTCAGTACAAACATATGGGCAACATCTATTCTTCTCGCCCTGGGCATGAAAAACCATTGGACCGACCATGAATAACATATGTTAATTGGATCCTAATTACATAATCTACACAATTAGAAACCTTGAAAGAGTGATCAATTAACAATAAATAATTAGTAAGCTAACCAAAACGGTCACCTTCATAGTCGATAGGAGAAGAAATGATCAATTAATCGATCAAAGCCCTATCAAAACGGGTCAATCTGGTTTTAACCAGTTCGACATAAACGGTTCGACCGCGATTCAGGGGAAACCCGGCCAGTTCGATCCGATCCGTATGTTTACAAAAAACCTTTCTCAATTGACCCACCTTTTACCCCGGGCCACGGTCCAACCGGTTGAACTGGCCGGGTCGACCCGGTTTTAAAACATTGGATAAGATGAACGAAAAATATATAGTTTATCGTTAAAAGCGATTTTAGGAAAAACAACAAACTACTTGATTTGTTTGCCAAAACTAAGGAAGACATAAAACATGACTCCAAATTGCCTATGCAACATCGTCTGTTAATAGCTTTGCAGCTTGAGTTGTCCCTAAGTAAACCTAAAATCTGTTTATTTTTTCTATGTCATGGTTAGGTGTTCTACCCCTTGGACCATACTAGTGAGTTTTCTCATTAACCACTGCAAGGCAACCCCTTGACTTGTGCATTTCATTGTATTCGGTATCTACCTCGACTTGTATGCAAGTGTGCTCTCTGCAGTCCGCACCACTTATCTTATATTAAATCATAATTTAAATTTCGATTGACACTGATGTTAATTCAAATTACATTAAATGGCCAAGACACTAAAAGCATACATATCTCATTGTGTAATTGTAAAAAAAATGGGTTTTTTTTTTTTTGTGAATCGTAAATGGTGTTTATTAATGTCAAGTTATTGGCTCACCCTAGTACTTTGAGATCAAAATGTTAATTAGAATTACAGAGAAGTTATCCTTCAAGATATAGTATGTTAAACTCATGCTTTTCTTATGAATATCGAGTATAACTTATATGTAACATCAATTATCAGGTAATATTTTCTTATTAAACTAATTAAAATTTTGGGGGTTTTCATTAGTAGCGCCGTGGCGATATCTGTGTCGCGACGTGAGTTGGTAGCGACACGACCTTTAATGAGGTTCGTGGCATGAAGGGCCTAATGGGCCAACCTCTAGAAGCCTCAAGATTTGGGCCTATTTAAGGGCAAAAAAGCCCTAGAATTTCGTCATTTCCTTAGCCTCCACCCTTCAAAGCATCATCTCTCCCAAACCTTAGCCTCTTGAATTGTTTTGGTGCTCTAGTTTTGACTCTTGGTGTGATTTTGGCGAAAGAATGTGCATTGTTGTATTCAAGGAAGCAATCTACAAAATTTGTCTACATTCTTTTTGCCTCTCCTAGATTTGTAAGTATTCAAGATCCTATCTTTTTGTCTCTTGCATGTTCGATCAAACTTTTGGTTAGTATTAAGAGCTCCTTTGTCCTAGATCTTAATGTTATTGAAGTTTAAGGAACTTTAGAGCATGTTGATAAGGTTTTGTGCTTTTAGATCTTTCTTGATGTATAATGAGACCATGCATGTGCTTTCTTTGAGCCGTGCACTTGGTTTTAGCATTATAAGTAAATATTTAGACATAGGGGTTGAGATCTTGGTGTATTAAGCCCTTTGTGACAATAGTCAATTTCGGGTCAAGTCAAAGTCGAACAAAGTCATTGAGTCAAACCGGTCAACTCAATTAAACCTTGTATATTAGGGTTTGTGTTATGTAATTACTGTATAACTCACTATTTTAATGAGAAAATATCACTTGGAAAATTCGTGTGTTTAATTTTCCTTAGCCTTAGTGCTAAACAATGAACCAAACCGATAAACCAATGTTGCATACTCATCTGGAGTGTGTAAGATCCTAAAACATGGCTGAATGAGGTTTGCGGAACTTGCATTGCGAAGCCGGACACTCAAAAATGTCACAAACGAAACCTCTCTCAATCGTATTCACTCTATCTCTCCCAAATCTCTCCAAGAATGTCAAATCTCTCCCAAATCTCTCTCCATATGTGAAATCTCTCCAAGAATGTCAAATCTCTCCAAGAATGTCAAATCTCTCCCAAATCTCTCTCCGCGTGTGAAATCTCTCCAAGAATGTCAAATTTCTCCCAAATTTCTCCAAGAATGTCAAATCTCTCCCAAATCTCTCCAAGAATGTCAAATCTCTCCCAAATCTCTCTCCGTATGTGAAATCTCTCCAAGAATGTCAAATCTCTCCCAAATCTCTCCAAGAATGTCAAATCTCTCCCAAATCTCTCTCCGTATGTGAAATCTCTCCAAGAATGTCAAATCTCTCCAAGAATGTCAAATCTCTCCAAGAATGTTAAATCCCTACCAAATCTCTCTAAAAACACTCGGGGCATCCCGACCCTTAATTTAGTCAAAAACCGCTCGAAAAAGGAAGTCTACGCGAAAAACAACCTTAAGGAACCGAACCCTCCCCTTTCGGACCGAACCTCGCATAAGGAACCAAACCCGAAGCCTTCGGGCCGAAGTCACCTTCTCTCCATTTTGCTCCTTGCTGCTTTCGCTCCATTTTGCGTTCGGGCCTAGCATCAGGAGGACCGAACCTCGGCCAGGACCGAGAGGCCTCGCAGAAAACTAAGTTTTTCCCGGTTTTCGACTACGACTTTATTTTAGCTTCGTTTTTCATCGTTTTAACGCGGGATTTTCACCCAAAACTTTATTTTAACATATAAGGCCCCCTAAATATTGATTAATCATGTTTTTAATATAAATATTATCCAAGAAATGAGTGGGTGAAGTACAAAGGTTGAGTGTTGACTTTGTCTTACCTTATGACACAAGCAACCACCCCCACACCCACTCTATGACTAGCCACACCTCCCCACCTTACCTAGGTCACTTCAATGTCCTTTCCACTCATTTACCAGCCCTCCCCACGTCCTTAAGGCTGGAACATCCATCCTCTCTCCTAACTTCTCTCATTTTCTCTCATTCTTCCATTAAGATCAAACTTCATTTTCTCTCATTTTCTCTCTCTAAAATTCGAGATTCAAGGCCATTCTCCAAGATTTTCTTCTACCTTTGGTAAGTATTAACATCCTCCATGAGATTATTACACTTCATTCTACTCCAATCATCGATTGCTTACACAAACTCCATCACTTTAATGTTAGATTCTCGAAAATCTTCAAGGCATCTTCAAGTGTTCTTGAGTTGAACACTTCCATTCTTCAACAATCATCTACTGAAATCACTCAAGGTGAGTTCATACCCCTACATTTTCATGTTTTCTAAAGTTTTAGGGGGGGGGGGGGGGGAATACAAGTTAAAACACCATGAACACAACTAAACTTTTCTAACAGCCTTTATCAGAAACGTTGGACTCCATTCACGAACTGTTTTGGACAACTTAAACATTTTAGTTTTCAAAACTATATTAGGTGCAAATATTTCAAGTTCTTACCTTTAAAATGACTACTTTCACATCTCCATACGAATTTTCTACAATTTATGATGATTTTTACAAAACTGCCTATCATTTCAAACATCAATCCGGACCAGTCTGTGATTATGGACTTGTTCACACATGTTAGAGGTCAATAAAAATCATGAGCAAAATTATGGAGAAACTAGACTCATTTTCCAAACTCTCAGAATTTTTGGATTATGATTTGGACCTTTGATGATTTTTCTACAAATTTTCTAAGAATAGGGATAGAAAATGTTATCAACAAAAAAATACTAGTAATTTCATTTCACCTTGTAATATGTTGAGCAAGGTGTATATCTTTATGTGATTATATGTTATTTCAATATATGACAATATTGTCTTAGTATGTATACATACATCAGTTAACAAATGGATTTTTCTAGATAAAGCATAGAAATAACAATTTGTTATAATCAAAGTACATCTATTACATACAAACATTCGAATACACTATGTTAAGTATAGTTTATGTACATTACCACTTTTACCCTTGTTTTGATAAACTATAATAGGTATAGTTTATGATACACCACATAACACACTCATACAAAAAGGGTACATTTATACGAAAAGGGTCTACACTCACGCACACCACACGTAAACTTGTTAACTCAGGTTGTGAGACATTCTCTCCCCGTACATCCGAGTACGGGATCCAAATTCCTGTAAGTTATAACCAAAATCTCTTGTAGGGAGAGCGTGATAATTATGTATAGATCTATATTGGGGTTGACATCCCACACCTCGCTGCTAGCTACAGCCAGACCGGCAGGTCTGCGGGTGACAAGAGTCATAGGATCAGGGCGTCTGAAAGACGTTGTGCAGGTTACCTCTAGTCATAGTATGGTTATAGCGACTCACATAGGGAGCTAACAATACATAAAGTTTACGGGACTTTTTATAAATCAAAAAGGGTTTTATGCCGATTTAAAACCACTTTTATATCTTTAAGTATGTCAAATACTTGTTATTTCTCGGTCCTGGGATTTAGGACTACATATACATATTAAAGAAAATATTGGATTTTCTGGATACATACTCTATCGCTTTTATAAGGAAAACGGTTTACTTCTCTAACGAAATCTCTTATGAACTCACCAACCTTTGTGTTGACACTTTTTCAAATAACTTGTATTCTCAGGAAATCACTAAACAGGAAATCAAGTGCATTTTGAGGATGGGACGTTAAGGCGTCAAACATTTCATATTTTGTCAACATATTGTAATTGATTTTGAAACATGTAATTCCTACAATGATGTAACTCTTTCAATTATATATATGTTGATTTGTGTTTACTTTCATCACTATTGCCATTGTTGTTATCATACTATACATGAAGTCCTCCACCCCCGGACGTTTCCTCCATGCTTGGTTTGGGGGTGTGACACCCTTGGAATGGATAAAGTTGGAAACTTTATCCATTAAGACATTGTGGAGGCTCAGATTTAAAACTTGGAACATATGTATTTATGGATTTAGCACTTTAAGAAATTTGGTTCTTTTACTAGGTTCCCAACGCGACACTTTGAAGGATCACAACGCGACTGGTCCGAAGTCTCGGTGCGACCGTTAACCATTAAATATTTTAGGTACTTCCTATGATCGAGGAAAGGCTTCAGCTTGACTACACCACACACGCATCGTCAGTAATAACTCTTTCTTAAATTTGTCCATGATTATGTTAAACATTGGTTTTTGGATACATTGGATTTTGGTTTTGCAAATTATGGTTTTGTGATGTGAATTTTAAAAAGGATGAATGTTATTATTATTCTCTTTTAAAAACAAAAGATTTGGCTTAAGTTTTTGGGATGTTATATTATAAACCTATTTATGCGTATTGAGCAAGGTTTATGAGGACTTTTTGAAATTTAAAATGAATGATACTTCATCCCATAGATCCCCTTATAACTACTTTATTCTAGAGGCATTAGATATATTCCCTTATAACTACTTTAGGTTTGAAGCATTAGATATATTGTGTAATGACATGGAAATTTGAGAATCAATTTACTCTACGTAGGAGTAATGATAATAAGTTATAGTTCACATTGAGACAATTTCGTGGATATAAAGTTTGTCAAAACAGAGATTTTATAAGAAAGTTATGGCCATTTGAAAAGTATGTTGCCATTCTAAAAAGTCAGAAGAATATCAGAAAGATGTGGAGCGCCTCTTTAAAGGCATGGCGCGCCCAACGTACTCATGGAGAAACACATGTCGAAAGAGTGTAACATGTGGAAGAATGAGAGCACACGACGTGTGTAGAATTGACAAGTATCCTTAGGAGCAACGCATCCTTAGAAAGGCACGACATGTCCTCAAAAAGGTGCGGTGCATCCACCGACTTCTCGGCTACTTTAAATAGATCGAAGTGTCATTTATTGAATAATTTTTTCGAGAGAGCTCCGAACGGTTACACAATATTGTTTATCCTTCTGATAGACATTTTAATGTTAATATACATGAATTAAGACCAGAGTCGATGAGCGATAATTATGGCTTAAAGACGGAGATCGTGAGGGTGTTTAGCACTGGTATGACTTCCGTTGGGCTAAGGTATCCTTTCGATTGTTAATACATAATTTTATTTATGTAAGTATTGATTTATGAAGGATTGATAAACCCGATATAGGATTAATGTTCGTAATACGGTGTTATTATGAACTAATTGGTAAATTTGATAAAGAGTTTTCGTGTTGGAACTCTCGATTGGATACAAGGGTTGTAAACCTAGTTTATAGGATTTTCCAACGATAAGATAGGACTATCTGCTTATGAAGTTAATCCATTGGGTATTGTTTTTGAGGGGCTTAGTGATTTGGTAACAAATGGTTACCCAGTTGTGTTAGTGATTAGACAAATGTCACTTTAATAGATATGATAAATAAGCTCATAAGTGTATTGAGACAAGTTCTGAGGAGCTTGGTATTTATCTATATAGGTTGGACCATTGTTTAAGCTAAGAGATAGCGTAAGGCTAGAAGCTATGTTGGAAGTTATTCTTCACTAACTAGCCATGTGAGTACATGTGGATTTTTCCTTTGGGGTACATGACATATTAATACAGTTTTTCTATGAAATATCTAGGAATGGTTCTTGCTTGAAAAGTAATAATCCAAGATAGCAACTAAATGGAATCTTTTTCTAAAGATCCAGTTAAATGTTTTGAATGGCAAATATTTCGAACAAAGAAGATCTTTTATGAGCAATAGTTAGCTACATACGATTTGTAATATGGATTATTGAAAAAAAAAATTTGTATTTAAAGTTATATTATGTTTGAAAATTTTACTATGAAATGTTATTATTACAATTACATGATCATAACATCAATTATTTTTGTGTGATTGAGTCAGTAAAAGAACAATGGTGATCATGCATCATATGAGTGAATTGCATAGTTTTGTGATAGTGTCGGCTAGATCCAAGGGTCTGCATAGGGACAACTTTGTCACTGCAATGATCATCCCAATTAGGGATGTATATTATCATCATTTTATATGACCAATGTTGTCACTTATGTGACTAGCCCAATCTGGGGTGGACTTTATAGACATCTGATTCAACAAGATAGTTAAAACTCGGGAAGGCCCGGGAAAATTGCATTTAGTGAGGACATCCATAACATGCTTTGCATTTTGTTTATAAATACATGTCAAATAATAGTTTTATCAAATGTTTTTGATACTGATTTTGTGTTTAAACCCATGTAGATCACGAGACAATGATTGTCTTACGTAATTGTTTAAATGTCAAGTATTCCAGGTATTTAGATATAGCCTAGAGTGCTTAGTTGAGATTGATAGCAGAGAGCCTATGGATAGAAATTAGGTATAGCTTCCCTATTGTAAGCAACCTTGCAGCTTTACTATGGTTTATTTATATCGTTTGTAATACCCAAAATAATGTTTTTAAAAATGAATTTGTAAATGAAAAAAAAAATTTAGGGACCATATTTTATAAATAGGACGCATTAACAACAAATGTTTTATAAACCATAATATTTTAATATATAAAAGATCGGGTGTTACATATTAGATTTTAGTCTTTTATAAAAAGGGTGTGTACTTGATTTGTTTTTATATAGTTATTGCAACTTTTTTTAATATGTGTGTGATGTGACATCCCCAATTTCACGGCCAGAAAAGAACGATTTGTTTATGCTTTGTTTTATAAATCAGAGTAATCGTTTAAAAAAACGGTTGCGGAATTTGTTCCCAAAACAAAATGTGATAAGAATTTATCAAAACATATCTTTAAAGAAATGTATTTTCATTAAATAACAAAATCTTGGGATGCCATGTTCCGATACAGACCAAAAGCATAAACAGTATAAAATAGACCTTACAACAGTTATTTATAACTACTTATCTATAATCTAAAATCTCTCGTAAAGTCCACCAACTTATACTCTTGTGCCATTACCTGTAATGCAAAGAAAACTGAGTGGGTCAGGCTTGGGAGCCTGGTAAGCATATAGTGTTTTCAACCCACAATAATATATTTATTATATTTAATCATCAAACAATCAACCCAATTACCCATCCCTATTATCTCCATTTATCTTAAGGATCTACCCTAAGAATCATCTATCCTTCATTCTTAAGGATTGACCTGAGGTATAGGCACGAAGTCACATCGTTGCCAGGGCTTACTCAATAGGCGCTAACTCCATAGTCACCAAGGTTTATACAATAGGCGCTAACTCCATAGTCACCAAGGTTTATACAATAGGCGCTAACTCCATAATCACCAAGGTTTATACAATAGGCGCTAACTCCATAGTTACCAAGGGTTACTTAACAGTAGGCGCTAACTCCATAGTCACCAAGGCTTATACAATAGGCGCTAACTCCATAGTCACCAACGTTTATACAAAAGGCGCTAACTCCATAGTCACCAAGGTTTACTTAACAGTAGGCGCTAACTCCATAGTCACCAAGGTTTATACAATAGGCGCTAACTCCATAGTCACCAACTATCCCATCTACCCATGTTCTACCCAACATTTTCGTAGATATAAATATACACTTTTATACATAGTTTAAAAACTGTATAACATGTTCATCCAATACACATTCCAAATAATAGATGAGACACATACACATAACACGTATCTCATAGAGAATAACTCCTATCTATGAGTTAGAAGAAAGTAACTACACACTCACACAAAACATATACTTAAGACATTCAAACAATACTTGTATTAAAAACGTGTTTGTGAAAGGGACTATACACTCACACAAAACATATACTTAATACATTCAAACAATACTTGTATTAAAAACGTGTTTGTGAAAGGGACTATACACTCACTTGATCAGAAGATGATCAGACAGCACTACGACTTGCAGAAGTAGTATTCTTCGGTAGATCTGGAAGATCTTCACAAAAACCGGGCTCCTCGCGGGCAGAGCTTCAGCTCGGGAATAATGCTCTTCGGGGTCTTCGGGACTTGCTTCGGGTCTCGGGATGATAACGGGGCTTCGGGGGTACTTCTTTGCACATAAATCAATTCAATACAGGTGAGAGATGAGAGAATGAGCAAACAAACTTGATTGGCCCTTCAAATCTATTTATAGGGAAAAACTGGCCCTTGCCTCGTCGTGACATCTTTTTCCACGTCGTGGGCTTGGTCGTCACTACATGCATCATCGCAAGTTGCATCTGGGGGACTCCCGGAGGTGTCAGAAGACTGGCCACGTCGTGGCACTGCTTGCCACGTCGTGGTATCTGACAGTTTTGGGGTTTCGCGCCCCGAACTTCAGAAATTCATAACTTTCGTATACGAACTCCGTTTTCGACGTTCTTTATATCGACGCGAAGGTGAGATTATGCTCTACAACTCTCGTTTAGACTGCATTGGCTAATTTTGAGTTTATTATTAATATTTTATAATTATATTACTTATATATTATTTTTAGTAGGCCGGGATAGGAAAACTCCGTTATAAACTCATAACTCCTTCGTCTGACGTCCGTTTTCGTCCGTCTTTCCGTCGTTGCACTACTATCGATGAGATCTTCAATTCTCATTTAGATTGTTTTGGATAAATATCTCTCTAACGTAAATTCACTATTTACGTCGCGCTGTGTCGTGCCGGTTCTGTCGCGAAACTTCGACAGGTCATAACTTCTTCGTTATAACTCGGATTTAGACGTTCTTTATATATTCGGAAACCTTGTAACATATACTATAACTTATTTAAGATTAATCCTACTAAATAATATTCCATAAAAAAGTCATTTTTGACGCTTATCGTCTCTAAATTGACTAGCCCTGATCTACGGGCGTTACATGTGACATCCCCAATTTCACAGCCAGAAAAAGACCGATTTATTTATGTTTATTTAAAATCAGAATTTGTTCCCAAAAACATGATAATCATATTATCAAAACATTTCCAAAGAAATATATTTTAATTATATTATAAACGTTGGGATGTCATCGTCAATACAACACATAAGCATAAACGAAATAATACAGACCTTACAAACTTCTATTATTCTACTGGCCTATAATCCATAAATCTCTCATCAATCATAACACATGTGCTCTTAATTATGCCACTACCTTACAAACTTATGTTATTCTACTGGCCTATAATCCATAAATCTCCCATCAATCATCACACATGTGCTCTTATGCCACTACCTGTGATACAATAAACTGAGTGGGTCAAACGTTGAAGCCTGGTAAGCACATAGGGTTTTCAACCGACAATAATTATATTCTTTTATTTATATATTTGATGTGTTTTCTAGGTAATAAAAATTAACATGTGACAGAAAAACACATAAACTCTTAAGTTCACATGCAACCTAGAAATGATAAATGTTTTCTCTATTGATAATAACTAACTATGAATATCAAGAAACCGTAGGAGAGAGGCTATGAAATCGAAATTCATATTAGATTAGGGTTACATACCTTTTGATTATTTTTTCAAATAATCAACGTAGAATCCTTCTTCTAGATCTTGGAAAGCTAGCACCAAAGGAATGAATCTCTCTAATAGCTTGTACCCAAAACACTAGTGTAACGCCCGCAAATCTAGGCTAATCAAATTAGAGGCAATAGGGGTCGAAAACAACTTTTTGACAAAAGATTATTTAGAATAAATAATCTTAACCAAGTTGTAGAGTATGTTACAAGGTTTTCGTACATATAAAGAACGCCGAAAACCGAGTTATAACGAAGAAGTTATAACCCGTTGAAGTTTCGCGACGGAACCGGCACGATACCGGGAAGCGTAAATAGTGAATTTACGATAGAGCGAGATTTAGCCTTAGCGATCTAAAAGAAAGTCGTAGAATATGTTAAACTAATAACATCAATAAAAAGAACGCCCAAATCTGACTTCGTATGAGGAAGTTATGATTTTTCTAAGATTTAGCATAGCAGTGCACAGCCCGAAATCTGAATTTTAGATCGGTCGATTTTTAGCCGACGGGATCTAAATGAAAGTTGTAGTACTCGTAAATACCAACGCGTGGATATAAAGAACGTCGATAATAGAGCTCGTATGCAAAAGTTATGGACGAAGCTTAGTCCCTACTTTTCGAGCGCGGCGAATTCGATACAGTTTCGTAAATACGAGATAGAATGAGAATTAGCCAACGAGGTCTAAATGAGAGTTGAAGATCTCATTAATAGGAACTCAACGGTAAAAAGACAGACAAAAATGGAGCTCGTATGCGAAAGTTATGGACGAAGCTTAGTCCCTACTTTTCGAGCGCGGCGAATTCGATACAGTTTTGTAAATCCGAGATAGAATGAGAATTAGCCAACGAGGTCTAAATGAAAGTTGAAGATCTCATTAATAGGAACTCAACGGTAAAAAGACAGACAAAAACGGAGCTCGTATGCAAAAGTTACGGACGAAGCTTAGAGACTACTTTACTATAAAACTCCTATAAATACAAGGGTGAACTCCTCATATTTTCTTCACACCATAAGCCTTTCTTTCTCTCTCTAACTTCTCTCTAACCTCCCTAAACCCCTCCCAAGTCTAGGGAACCTCCCTATCACGAGAAGAAAGCCCCGGAGCGCCCGACGGCTCCGAGAAGAAAAGCTTTCGGCTCGGAAACGCTGCTCCAGCGAAGCCCGGTTTTTTATAAAAACCCGCTGTAAGTGAGCTACGCCTATAGTATATTTAATATAGATTTTATTTAATTATAGTAACATTGTTAGGACCTTAAAATAATTATTTAGGCTATTATTATGAGTTATATTGGGTGTTATTTAACACTTATATAATAGTAATAATAGCTAGACTATTAAGTTAGTCTCGTCAAGCGTTAGACTAAACTCTAGTGGTAATGATACTAGGTTTCGTCAAGGGATAATTGTTTTAAGAGTAACGAAGTGCTGTCCGAGTGCCGACTCACCACCTTTCAAGTGAGTGCATAGTTACTTTCATCTTACACATAGATATGAAGTATTTTATTATAAATTTACGTGCTATGTGTGCATATTGTCTAAATACTTGATGTCTATGCTGGTGAAAGATTTTTATACATGTTTTAAATGATGTAAACTGTATAAAGTATTTTATATCTACAAGATATGTTGGGTAAAACATGGGTAGATGAATGATGATGGATAAAAGCTGAAATAGAGGAACATTAGTAGTACGGACCTAGTGCCCTATAGGTATACATTGGCAGCAGTGGACCTAGTACCCTATAGATGAGCACTGGCAGCTGCGCCACAACCCGTAGATGATTTAGATCTACGGTAAATGTCCTAGCAGCTGCGCTCCAAGGATAGTATCGGCAGCTGCGCCTAATAAGGAGCCTTATGACCATGACAGTAGTGTTTAAAGGTCAATACCGGCAGAAGCGCCTCATAGAAAATGTCCTAATTCTGGCAGCTGAGCCTAAGTGACAATATTAGCAGCTGCGCTTGACCAATGTGTCATTGGCAACAATGGACTTCATGTTGTTTCCTTAGGATGATCCTTAGGAATGAATGAATGAGAAATAGCTGATTCTTAGGGTAGATCCTTAAGAATAAAGAAGATAATGGGGATGGGTAATTGGGTTGATTGTTTGATTGTTTAAACATAATAATTATATTATTGTGGGTTGAAAACCCTGTGTACTCACCAGGTTTCCCAACCTGACCCACTCAGTTTATTTATATCACAGGTGTTGATATGAAGTGACATTACATTGAGAGATTTAAAGAGATGTAGATCACTAGTGTAAATAATTGTAAGTTCTGTTTATGCTTATGTTTCTGTATTAACGATGACATCCCAAACGTTTTAAAATGAAATAAATACGTTTCTTCGAAAATGTTTTAATAACGTATTTACCATGTTTTTCTGAGAACAAATTCCGCAACATTTTTATAAAATGAAGTACTCTGATTTTTATAAAGCATAAACAACATCGGTCTTTTCTGGCCGTGAAAATGGGGATGTCACAGTTGGTATCAGAGCATTAGTTTAAGCGAACTAGGAATATGAATTTATTTCTAGACTTAAACTTAGAATGCTAAACGATGATTGTGAGGTGTGAGCACTAGCTTATTTTAGGAATTATGCCTAAAATGTTTTTATGTGCTAAATGCTTTATGCCTTATATGCTGTTATTTATTCGGATCTATGGTCTGTTGCCGATCGGATCTGGAAACCTTATATGTTTAGGATTCTAAACGTACGACTACGATATTAGAACTAGCATGTAAACGTTTCGGAGTGATAAGGATGATTTAAACGTCAATCCTAAGTAAAGGTCTAGATTCACCTTATTCGGTGTATAGATCAAGATGGCAAGGACCCGTAGCGGAAACATGAATGCAAATGAGAATAGGAACCAACCCCTAGTGGTTCAGCAAATACCCGTTGTAGAAGAAGTTGCACCTAAGCCAGTCACGATGGCTAGAGTTCAAGCCATGATTTGGGCTATGCGAACTGAATAAAGGGAAGAAATGAGGAGGATGTCGAATAGGGACGAACCTACTATGCCCAATGAGCAACCCGAGCTGATTCCCGAGCAATCGGAGGAAGGGAACTACAGTCGCCAAGTGAGTCAAGTGGGGACTCAAGATGGCCTGGAGAGGAGAAACGACAAGGATGGGCGAATGTACAAGAATTTCTTGGGTGCGAAACCACCAAGTCTCTCAGGAAGCCCAAAGCCTGTTGAGATTATGGATTGGATCTCCGAGATGGAAATGGTGTTTGAGAGCTGCGACTGTAGCGAGAAACAGAAGAATGTCTTCGCCGTAAGACAACTGAAAACTGGAGTCTTGAGCTGGTGGAAGCTATTGGCAGATACGATGCCATGAGGAGAAGCCTTAAGGATGTCATGGGAAGAGTTCTTGGAACAGTTGAAAATGCAGTACTGCTCGGAGATAGATCTGATAGACCTAAACAACGAGTTTCAGAACCTGAAGAAAGGGAAGATGAGTGTTGATGAGTATGCCACCGCATTCACCAAGAGGATGAAGCTATTCCCCTACTTGGTGCCTTCTAAACTCTCCAAGATTGATAGGTTTGCTAACGGACTGCCCACTGACTTTGGCCCAATGGTCAAAATGGCAACTACCTTGAAAACAGTTGTTAGGGCAGCTAAGAACGTAGAGGCCCAGGTAAGAGAAAATGGTCTAGAAAAAGATAAGTCAGTAGAGAAGCGGAAGTTTGAAGGATCTTCAAGGTCCAAAAAGGAAAGCAAGACTACCCAAAGAGAGAGGGGGCTACAAAGCCATATGTGCCGCCAAAGCAAAAGGCGAGAACATTTCAAATGATTCTTGACGAAGCAGATGACAATGCGAAGATTCAGGAGTTAACGCTTGACATCCAAGGATCGAGTTATGGAGTCATCGTGTAGATAGTACCTCGCGATGTAGCCTGTTAGGGGCATAGTTTAGGATGAACTTGAACACCTATGTAAACATTTTAAGGAATAATATAAAACCTTCGTTTTGATATTTTGTGTTAAACTGTTATGTGATTTTCTTGTATGGTGACTTGGAAAACTGCGAGACAATACTTGGGACGGGTATAAGTAGGTGTGGATGGTAGTAGAGGCCTATACTACCGGAAGCACATGACTCACACTTGGATCAGGGAAAGTCACAAGGTTACCAAGAAGCTAGTAATTGATTTCGTTTTATTCAAGTGTGTTGTTACCATCGTTTCGGTAATGACTAAGAAGATTGTTGATATTCCGACCCTAGTGGTCATATCGAATCAAGTCCGACTACGATGAGTATGTTGTGTGGTTCAGAGAACCAAGTTTGATGTAGCGTCCGACTTAAACCAAACGGTTGAAATCAAAGCGATCAATAGAAGTATCGCACTCGTTGTTAAAGAAGTTGGTGGCTAGAAATGCCTAATGTTAAAGTGTGATTATATCACATTAGAACATGAAGGAAGGCATAGTCTGTTTTAGAATTTAACTCTAAGAGACCTAAGTCTAAGTGTTGCAACATACGATGATAGGTCATTAGAATATGATACATCGATCTATATTAGTAATAAAAGAACTTATCTCAAGTCCCTATCCAGCAGGGATCGAGATTGTGACTTGAAGGTCATAATTTGGAGTCTAACCTGAGGTAGAGAGCAGGTGCACGATCGAGTACACTTACAGTCAATGAGTTTAAAAGATAGAATTGAAGGAATGTAGAAGTTATAATTATTATCTAGGATGAAGAGATGACGTATGGAGTCATTATACGACCCTGTTTTGTTGATGATTCCGGGACGTAATCATCCTAAGGGGGAGATAATTGTAACGCCCGCAAATCTGGGCTAGTCAAATTAGAGGCAATAGGGGTCGAAAACAACTTTTCTACAAAAGATTATTTAGAATAAATAATCTTAACCAAGTTGTAGAGTATGTTACAAGGTTTTCGTACATATAAAGAACGCCGAAAACCGAGTTATAACGAAGAAGTTATGACCCGTTGAAGTTTCGCGACGGAACCGGCACGATACCGGGAAGTGTAAATAGTGAATTTACGATAGAGCGAGATTTAGCCTTAGCGATCTAAAAGAAAGTCGTAGAATATGTTAAACTAAGAACATCAATAAAAAGAACGCCCAAATCTGACTTCGTATGAGGAAGTTATGATTTTTCTAAGATTTAGCATAGCAGTGCACAGCCCGAAATCTGAATTTTAGATCGGTCGATTTTTAGCCGACGGGATCTAAATGAAAGTTGTAGTACTCGTAAATACCAACGCGTGGATATAAAGAACGTCGATAATAGAGCTCGTATGCAAAAGTTATGGACAAAGCTTAGTCCCTACTTTTCGAGCGCGGCGAATTCGATACAGTTTCGTAAATACGAGATAGAATGAGAATTAGCCAACGAGGTCTAAATGAGAGTTGAAGATCTCATTAATAGGAACTCAACGGTAAAAAGACAGACAAAAATGGAGCTCGTATGCGAAAGTTATGGACGAAGCTTAGTCCCTACTTTTCGAGCGCGGCGAATTCGATACAGTTTTGTAAATCCGAGATAGAATGAGAATTAGCCAACGAGGTCTAAATGAAAGTTGAAGATCTCATTAATAGGAACTCAACGGTAAAAAGACAGACAAAAACGGAGCTCGTATGCAAAAGTTACGGACGAAGCTTAGAGACTACTTTACTATAAAACTCCTATAAATACAAGGGTGAACTCCTCATATTTTCTTCACACCATAAGCCTTTCTTTCTCTCTCTAACTTCTCTCTAACCTCCCTAAACCCCTCCCAAGTCTAGGGAACCTCCCTATCACGAGAAGAAAGCCACGGAGCGCCCGACGGCTCCGAGAAGAAAAGCTTTCGGCTCGGAAACGCTGCTCCAGCGAAGCCCGGTTTTTAATAAAAACCCGCTGTAAGTGAGCTACGCCTATAGTATATTTAATATAGATTTTATTTAATTATAGTAACATTGTTAGGACCTTAAAATAATTATTTAGGCTATTATTATGAGTTATATTGGGTGTTATTTAACGCTTATATAATAGTAATAATAGCTAGACTATTAAGTTAGTCTCGTCAAGCGTTAGACTAAACTCTAGTGGTAATGATACTAGGTTTCGTCAAGGGATAATTGTTTTAAGAGTAACGAAGTGTTGTCCGAGTGCCGACTCACCACCTTTCAAGTGAGTGCATAGTTACTTTCATCTTACACATAGATATGAAGTATTTTATTATAAATTTACGTGCTATGTGTGCATATTGTCTAAATACTTGATGTCTATGCTGGTGAAAGATTTTTATACATGTTTTAAATGATGTAAACTGTATAAAGTATTTTATATCTACAAGATATGTTGGGTAAAACATGGGTAGATGAATGATGATGGATAAAAGCTGAAATAGAGGAACATTAGTAGTACGGACCTAGTGCCCTATAGGTATACATTGGCAGCAGTGGACCTAGTACCCTATAGATGAGCACTGGCAGCTGCGCCACAACCCGTAGATGATTTAGATCTACGGTAAATGTCCTAGCAGCTGCGCTCCAAGGATAGTATCGGCAGCTGCGCCTAATAAGGAGCCTTATGACCATGACAGTAGTGTTTAAAGGTCAATACCGGCAGAAGCGCCTCATAGAAAATGTCCTAATTCTGGCAGCTGAGCCTAAGTGACAATATTAGCAGCTGCGCTTGACCAATGTGTCATTGGCAACAATGGACTTCATGTTGTTTCCTTAGGATGATCCTTAGGAATGAATGAATGAGAAATAGCTGATTCTTAGGGTAGATCCTTAAGAATAAAGAAGATAATGGGGATGGGTAATTGGGTTGATTGTTTGATTGTTTAAACATAATAATTATATTATTGTGGGTTGAAAACCCTATGTACTCACCAGGTTTCCCAACCTGACCCACTCAGTTTATTTATATCACAGGTGTTGATATGAAGTGACATTACATTGAGAGATTTAAAGAGATGTAGATCACTAGTGTAAATAATTGTAAGTTCTGTTTATGCTTATGTTTCTGTATTAACGATGACATCCCAAACGTTTTAAAATGAAATAAATACGTTTCTTCGAAAATGTTTTAATAACGTATTTACCATGTTTTTCTGGGAACAAATTCCACAACATTTTTATAAAATGAAGTACTCTGATTTTTATAAAGCATAAACAACATCGGTCTTTTCTGGCCGTGAAAATGGGGATGTCACAACTAGTAGCAAGAAGACTTAAGGAGAGAGGATGCTTGAGAAAAATTTCGGCTCCTGTAAAAGTGTATGTGGTTGAATAAAATAGGATCCCAAGGGGTCCTATTTATAGGTTGTAGGATAACCTTAGAAACCCGAATCTTGAATTAAATAATAATATTTCAAATTCATGATAATTATCAAGTATCATTATCCAATAGGATTATCCTAAAACCCTAAAAGATAAGCTAAAATTCGGCCCTATCTAGAAGGTTCTAGAAACCCTATTTTGTTCAACTATTGAACAATTACAGCTCAGTCCATGTGCTTCCAATTAATTCTAATTAATCCCAAATTATTTCCAATTATATTCTGATTAATTCCAAATTAATTTTTACTATTTCCAATTAATATATTAATCATATTATATATTAATAAATCATTAATCATATAATAAATTAACAATCCAACATCTTCCTCCAAAAGTCATTCTATTCAAATACTAGTTTTAAGGGCAACCTAAAAAGGACTTTGCTTCAAATTCAAGAATATACCAATTTTAGTTATTGGCTTAGACACCTTAATCCAGGGGACCTATCCTAATGATCATCTTCAGGATAGACAATAATGCTTAGGGGATTCCTTAGCAGTATATGTCAATAAGGCAACCAGGGAGGATAGAGTACACCTAGTGAATACTTAGTTCAAAAACACATACAAGCAGCGAGCCTGCTAGCGTTCCAGTGAACTGTCTAAAATAGTCTGTTTTTGTCCTCTATATTCCGCTAGACGACTAAATCATCTTTAAAGTCAAGGCCTCCCATCGTCTATTTCATCTTTCATCTCTTATCATCTTTCATCTACCCATCTCTACCCAATATATGTATAGGTATAAAATACATATACAATTTAAATCAAATATAATATGTATAGATCGTTCATCTAGCATAGATATCATGAACACATATAATAGGCACATATAACATATGTTTATCTTAAATACTTTATATCTATTTGTAAAATGAAAGTACCTATGTACTTACTTGATAAAAGTAGATAATTGGAAAGTTGGACAGTGCTTTGCTTCGACACTTGGCTTTTCCTTTGATATGACCTAGGTTCAATTTTCTCTAAGTCTTTATTTTATTATCTCTTATGAATAATTAATAGTCTAGATTTCTCAACAATCCCAATGTCTACTAATCTATGGCTGATAAGAGACAACCAGGTAGGATCATATCAGAGGTAGTGTCCGTTTGGTATACAGAGTATTCTGTTTGGAAATCTCACTTTAAACACCTCACTAAATCCATCCTAGAGATCATCCTTGTAAGTAGATCAATCAGTAATATGAAATTGGAACCACTCACAAACCTTATTTATAAATTCATAACAACGACTATGAATTTAAATAAAAATTACACTAAAATAGAATAGAATGTAATTTAACTTACAGAGATTCCCTAGAAAAAAGTATGGAAATTGTACTGGCATAGTTCCTATTCGATGAATACTACTTGTCGGACACTCAGGGATCGCAGGGCTTCATCTGGATACTAATTTTAAGGAAATGTTGGGGTTAAAACCGGAAGAAATAGAGAGAGAAATGTATAGAGGGTGTGAGGAATGATCAGGAGTAACCAACTATTTATACGGCCAAATTGTCATATGCGCTCCACACTCAAACCAAATGCGCGCCACGTACTAGCCTGGTCGGCCCTCTCTGCAGCTAAAACGTGTCCGTTTTTTGTTGGAGCCACGGCGCCCCCTTCTAGAAGGTATGTGTGTCAGGTACGTGCGCGTGACGAATTTTAGATATTCAAAATTACATAACTTCTTCATACGGACTCCGTTTTTGATGCACTTTATATCCACAAATAGTTATCAACGAGATCTACAACTTTCATTTAGACAATGTCGGCTAGTTTTGACTTTATTTATTTTACACATGCTTAGACTGTTAAAACCCGTATAAAATGCTTAACTTTGTCATCCGACATTCGTTTTCGACTGTCGTAATATCGTTGAACTCCTATCAATGAGATCTTCAACTCTCGTTTAGATTATTTCGGCTAAAAATCGACCGATCTAAAATTCGATTTTTGAATTGTATACTACTACGCTAAATCTTAGAAAAATCATAACTTCCTCTAATGAAATTAGATTTAGACGTTCTCTATATGCACGGTATCGGTTTAACGACTACTATAACTTTTGTTTAGATCACTAAGGCTAAAAAGTAATCTAACAAAAATTTACTTTTTACGACGCACGTTGTCGTATTTGAATCGCGAAACTTCGACGGATCATAACTCCTTCGTCGTACGTCTGATTTAAGCGTTCCTTATATCTTCGGAGTCCTTGTCAGGACTTCTTCAACTTTTGGCAAGGATCTGTCCTAATTATTTTTTTTTATTTAGACGTATGTTTTATTCTTATTTATTATATTACTATAAGCACATATACTACAAATAACTACACATGGAACATATAATATTCACAAAATTTTCCTTTATTATACCAAATATGTTATAATTGTTGACCCTGATTATTACATCATCTTATTAAGTGTCTAGCGAAAATACGAATGTTACAAAGTGTGTGAGTTATGTTTTGATGCATCACATAATTATACAAGCTATACTTTAATGCACAACAGTATACTACTAAATTTAATAATCTCATAATTTTACTTAATAAGAAAGATTTTTTTATAATATTTTTTCTGTACAGTCTATACCGTTATTTTTTAAAATACTACGAATGATTTTTTTTATCATTTGGTCAATGATCACTCACATGAAAGATTAGTCGTCGACATACATTCACTTTAGTAATCATCAAATCAAGAGATATGTAAACAATACCGATTTTCCAATATAATATCTTCCGAAATATTGGAAAAGTGCTCTTTATTCTGTAAATGAGTAGCACGATGACTGATATATCATTCACTCAATGAATAACAATAATCTTGTATTGAAGATTAGTAAAAAGGACACATCTTTATTTTCAAACATGTTATTCATCTTGGGAATATTTTCCTGATTCTCAAACATGTTATTGCCAATGATTTTCGAACAAGTTCAAGATTTTGAACATTGTTCGTGATTTCCGATCATGAAAAAAATTGTACTACCAAAAATTGGATAGATAGGAGAATAGTTTATAGCTCAAACAAAAACAAAATCAATAGACATTTCCAAGTTTTGAACTTGTTATTTACAAAGAAATTTCGAAAAAGATTTTCAAAGTAGTGTTAGTTTTTGAAAATCACATAACTTTAAGTAGAGGGAACCACAACTATTGTGTTCGAAAGTAATAATTGAGTTCAAAACTCTTAATTTTTTTAACGAAACTAAATAGTCATGTTATTTTTTTAATAATATAAAATATGGTTATTGTGTGATTAGGCTTGCAAAATGTGCATGTTATGTTGTATCCTTATAGATACCACCACCAAGGTGAAGGTTTACAACCTCTATAACGTTTTTCCCTGCTCTAGCAACTTGCTAATGGCTTAATGCTATTAGTGATTATTATTTCTGGATTAAGTCTTTTAAAATAAAAAAATATACGCACTAGTGCACTACGCTTAATCCCACAAACTTTACTTGTGAAGTTACCCGTAGTTGTAATTAAAAACAAGACCTATATATAGATATGTTACCAATAATGGACATATGTATGCAAACATTTTAATAGTACCATTCTAGAAGTTCTCATAAGTCATAACTAAGTACGTACGTATGTCATTAACCATTTGTGTGTTTCTATGATAAGAGCAATCGTTTTCAAGTCGAAGGACTAAAATTGTAGGTTGACTGATACTTTATACACCAAATAGATACTTTTTTCATTTCCATTTCAATTTGTATTTGTTTTTGCTTTTTAAAGCTCACCCATATAATTCCCACTCATTGTCTTTGTTGCTTAAAGCTTGCCCTCCTTCCTTATCTTCCCACGTATCTCTACAAAAATCAAATGCGAAACAATTTTCAATATTCAACATTTCAAGAGAGAGACTGTTCGTGTTTTTGAAAGAGAAAGAATTTAAGACCCACAAAACCCTAATTCAGTTCACATAAGTGAAGACACACACAGTGTGTTTGTGTGTGTGTGTGTTTCTTGTGGGTTTTAGTGCGTGTATTGTGTAAGTTCATGCGATCATGGATGGTGGTGATGATCACTTCCACCATCGCCCAAATTTCCCTTTTAAACTACTTGAAAAGAAAGACGATGAAGCTGCCAGCTGCTCCTCCTCCGGCACTGCTGCATACCCTTCTCTTGCCATCTCCGCCGACACTAATCTAAACCCTGGGCTTAGATCCAACACCTCTAATATGCAAATTATAACCACCGCCACCACTTCCTCCGCCGAGCCTTCAAAGAAACAACCCCCCAAGAGAACTTCCACCAAAGATCGGCATACAAAGGTCGATGGCCGCGGCCGCCGTATCCGTATGCCGGCTTTATGTGCCGCAAGGGTTTTCCAGCTTACCCGTGAGCTTGGACACAAGTCTGACGGTGAAACCATTGAGTGGCTCCTGCAACAGGCTGAGCCTTCCGTCATCGCAGCCACCGGAACTGGTACTATCCCGGCGAACTTTACTTCACTCAATATCTCACTCCGGAGTTCTGGGTCAAGTATGTCGGTTCCGTCGCAGCTACGATCCACTTATTTCAAGCCGAATTTCACTCTCCCACAAAGGAGGAATCTTTTTCCCGGAATTGGGTTATCTCCATCGGAGAATTCTTCATCTAATCTTTTGAGTTTTGGGTCGACGATGAATCTGAATCAGATGTTACAAGCGAAGCAAGAAATGAGGGATAATACGGTCGAGTTATCAGAGATGGAGGAGGGAATGGGAAGGAAACGACGGCCTCCGATGGAGCTGGATTTATCGTCACAACACCAACAACAGATGGGAAACTATTTGATGCAGTCAAGCGCCGGAGCGATGGCGGCTAGTCACCCATCGATTCCGGCGAACTTTTGGATGGTCTCTAATCCTAACCAACACCAAGTCATGAACGGCGACCCTATCTGGACTTTTCCGAACGTAAATAACAGTGCTGCTGTGTATAGAGGAACGGTTTCTAGTGGCTTACATTTTATGAATTTTCCGACACCCGTCGCGCTTCTGCCTAGTCAACAACTAGGAGCGGGAATCGGCGGTAACAATGGTGGTGGTGGTGGTGGTGGTTGTTATAGTGAAGGGCAATTGAACATGCTTGCTGGATTAAATCCTTATCGGCCAATATTCGGTCCAGGGTTATCTGAACCTACGGCGAGTGGGTCTGAGTCTCAGTCTCACCACCGCAGCGGCGGTGGCGGTGATGATCGGCATGATACAACCAGCCACAACTCGTAGACGATTCCCGCCTCCACAATCGTGTTGTTAAATTTGATGTGTAAAACACACACGTGAGGTTTGATTTTCTCCATTTTTTTGAAAAATTTCAAAAACAATTCTTATATATTCTGATTTTTAATATTTTATTTAATTTTTCCATTTCATCTGTGTGATTAATATAATGAAAATTTTCAAAGGGTTTGGGGACGAAAATGTGGTCTTAATATTAGAAAAAAAAAGTCCCATTGTAGTTTTTCAGTATGAATTTTATATACTATCTTTTGGTCTTTAATTTAATTACTTATACAAACAATTAATTGAAAATTTTCAAATTAACGATATGAAATTACGATGCTTGGTTAAGGTAATTTACTTATATATTACTATCGTAATTTGTAATTAATTCACAAAGAAACTAAATTGCTGAATTGATATATCAGTTAAATTAAATTGTTGATTGTTAGATGATCAGTTAAATTACTTATATATTAAGGTAATTTACTTATATATTACTATCGTAATTTGTAATTAATTCACAAAGGAACTAAAATGCTGAATTGATATATCAGTTGAATTAAACTGTTGATTGTTAGGTGATCATATTAGTCAACCATTTTTTTTAATTATGTATTTTTATAGATGTTTGACCATATTAGTCAACCATTTTTTAAAATTATGTTGCCGGTGTGTGTTCATAATGGATGTTATTACATATTTATGCAGATGTGTCTATTATTTCTTATAATAACTTAAACATAATGTTTATTAATAAGAAGCCTTTTTTAGAATATTTTGGATTAACTTCTAATTACATCATATTAAGTGATAGGTAAAAGTACATTTTTAACCCTATGTACTTGGTAAAACAATGTTGATCAATTTACAATGATAATTTTGTAATTTGATCGTTATGACTAAAAATAACTTGAAGTTAAGAACAAGTTACGACTCATTCGTTGTTGTCATGACTTACAAACGTTATAAAAAGCAACTCACTAAACTAAATTTCATGGACACCTTTTTTCATATGATTGATCTTTTGATCTGTTAATTGTGTCATATACTAGTATATTAATTTAAGGTAATCAAATTATATTGAAGAAGGTTGTAGAGTAGTGGCGAGGGGGACATATGTCCTTTCACTTTACAAATGAAGGATTGTTGGGGTACGTAACTTAATCAAATCAA
The DNA here is from genome assembly GCF_051521515.1 of Lactuca serriola. Lineage (NCBI taxonomy): Eukaryota > Viridiplantae > Streptophyta > Magnoliopsida > Asterales > Asteraceae > Lactuca > Lactuca serriola. The sequence continues at coordinate 43,689,027 of NC_136412.1, read as the reverse complement.
GTGATTTGGCATGTGATGTTCATTTCTTTAACTAACTAAGCTAGGTGTGTTCAATCATATGATAGATTGATAATGTCAAATGATTAAAAAAAAAAGTAAATTGCATTCTCCAATGATCACCACTAATATTTTAAACATTATGTTTGAATTTTGCATCTTATGTATATAATATCATATTTCAATCGCTACACTACTATTACAGAGGCTATCAAATGATGTATACATTGTTGGTGAAACATCTTTTGTATATTTCCAAAAGATAAATAAGTTGTAGCAAACTAAAAAATATACCACATTGATATGATTTAAGATAATTATATATAAATTTGACCGCAATACTTTGATTTTTTTTTGCTAATAAGAAGTATAAATTGACGAATACCAACCAAATTTTAGCAAAAGTGGTCTAATAACCAAAATCGACATTTCTTCAAATATTAAAATCAATACCAAAATTGATCAATATGGTCATTTGGATTTTATAATTAGCCATAGGACCAACGAGATCGGTCCTAATAACAATTGCCTATTTTTTAAATTTTGAACTAAATTTTTATTAAACATTGTAAAGAAACCCAATATATACATCATGATCAATGATAATTTGGTCAAAATAAATGATAGCTAGAAGCTGCAAGCTAAAAGCTATAATTTTTATTTGCGTAAAAGTGTTCTAAGAAGATAAATGTAGACTTTTTAAAGGTATAAAATAACATAAAACATAAAATATAAAAGTTGAAAGTTCCTAATAGCTATCATAAGTTACTTAGCAAAGCTTTTGTATTATGATTTTTTTTTATTGTTTAAAATAAAAGTATTAAGCTGAATTGATATATCAGTTAAATTAAATTGTTGATTGTTTAAAATAAAAGTATCAAGTCAAATCTAAAAAAAAACAAAAAAAAACATATTTATAAATATTTGAAATCTATATCGGTAATGCACCCCTGCAAGTTGAATGCTTAAACTTGATTGAAATATTGTAAACACATTGTAGGGAAGTCTTTATGCTGATATTTTTTTAAGAACGATGAAGAACCTTAAAAATTCGTACTCAAACATTTTCAAATATAAAATGAATATCAATATAATATGAAGATGTTAGGTGCGTTGATGTTAAATGATTTCAATAAAGGGTAATATGCACGGACATTGTCAAAATATACAACATTGTATTGTGTAAATGGTACGTAAACTTTGAGTAGTATATTAAGCGATGTTGATACTCAACTTGAGTAGGGGTGTTCGTTTGGATGGATCGGTTTGATCCAATCCAATCAAATGAATCCAAATTGATTTCGGTTTTCAAAACATGAATCCGAATAGTCCAAACTAAATTTAAATTCAATCCAATCCGATCCGATCCAATTACAATTCGGTTGGATAGGTTTTTATAATTTGGTTTTCAAAAACCGAAACATTTTAACACAAAAAATAATTATAAGATTACTAAACTTTACACAAGAATCAAAAACAAATTACTTAGTTGTGATTTGAAATTAATAAACAACTAATAAGAAGATATATTATATTTAAATATTTTGTAGATATAAACTTTTGAATGAAAATGCATATTAATGTTTTTTTATTGGGTGAAACGTTCCTATTTAAAAAAATAAATTACAAAATTAATAAAAAACTATAGATATATATTATAAATAGATAAATAAGGAATGTTTATTCGGTTTTTTTGGACTATTCGATTCTTATTTTATAAACCAAAACCAATCTGAAATCCAAAATAATAATTTGGTTTTGTTGAAAACCAATCCAAAAATCCGAATATCCGATCCAAATTGTCCAATTGGATAATTCGGTTTTATCCGAATAGTGAACAGTCCTAAACTTGAGCACATGATCTAAAGATCGTTGTTTGATGTTTGAAAGATGAGGATGTCAAGTAATAACCTGAAAATACACAATACTCGGTTTTAATGGCATGATTATGAAGACTCCTTAAAGAACATTAGAATATGTAGTGATGGGAAGTAATAGTGGTGGCGAGAAACGAAGGAACGTTGCCAAAGGCAAATAATTTTGGCATTCAACAGCAATGACAATTTTAAGTTACGAGAAGTTTTAAGTTTTGCTTCGATATACCATAGAAGATATCAATTATAATTAGAATAAAATATGTGACAATCATATATGTAGATAAATAGCAAGATCAAATCATATATATATATATATATATATATATATATATATATATATATATATATATATATATATATATATATATATATATATATATATATATATATATATATATATATATATATATATATATATATATATATAGGAGTAAGATCAAATGAGAACACCAAAAAGGTTGAGAACACGATAACAAAGTATATTTTTTTGTGATTCCATGTATTCATTTGTGGAGAAATGATAAATTTTTTCGCCTTTAATTTCAATTGAAGAGAAAAAACATATTCATGTTGATTGTGCGTAAAAAAAATTATTATTTATCAACAAATGAATACATAGAATCACAAATGAATATATTTGTTCTCACGTTCTCAACCTTTTTGGTGTTCTTATTTGATCTTTTCCATATATATATATATATATATATATATATATATATATATATATATATATATATATATATATATATATTATCGCTAATAAATGGTCATTTAAAGTTTACCATGGATAAAATCGGGTATACGAGTCTAAATATGAGGTCCTCAATGAATAAGATGGTAGAGATGGGAGTCGTGGAGATGAGTCTGAAGGGATGGGGTATAGTGTTGAGGATGACTGAGAGCTTTAGAAAGTTGTTAAGAGGTACAAAGTGTTATTGTTGGTGGGGGTGTCCAAAGGTTATCGAGACTTATTGAGAGGTCCTAAGAATTGTTGATGGTTGTCGAGGGTTACTACGGAAGCCAAATGGGGCCAAGGGGGTGGTTGAAGTTGGTAAAGGCTATTGAGGGTGGTAAACGGTAATGTATGGTGGTGAATGACAATTGTGAGTTTATGTTACAAAATTTAATGAACTATAAGTAAAAATACAAAAGGGAGATGAAGATAGACTAACTGTAATCTTATAATCTTTTAAAATTATGTAGTATTTTAAGTAGCAAAATGCTAATAAAAAAAAAAAAATATTACATAATTAGTTAAGGCTAGAATTGGATTTTGAAGTACACCGATTAACTTAACTAATTTTGAATTTCTTACTTCTATTGTAAATCCAAAACTTGTGTTTTAAAATAATTTTTTTGGTTTGTTTTGTTGGAAAAGAACAAAATTAGGAAACCTCCACAAATTATGTCTTAAAAAAATGTTGTGGAACAACGACCTCGAAAATGTTTCTTTGAATATCATGTAATATTATATTGATCCCTTTAAGTAAACAACTTATTCAACGTATAAAATAGGAAAATCAGAACTCCAATATGGTGCACCTTGCTTCTAAACCATGATAGCCATATCAAAACCATAATCTTATAAATACCAAGACTAAGTACAACAAAACTATTGTATATGTTAACATCGATAAAATCCATATTATTTATTTTGATATGACAATTCAAAAGATAAGTTACATTGACTAATAGAATTTGTACATAATCTTTATATTTTCATATGTCCTTAAACCATTATATAGTGTTTTTAATAACCTTTTACGTACTTATGTTGGTGAAAGTACCAATGAGAAAAGACACAGGCATGTCTTCCTTTTATAGTTAATATTATTTAAAATCCCATCATATGGTACCATATGTATACTAGCATATGAACAAGGGTCTAATAACATATTTTGTGTGAAACGCCAAGGTTTGGTTCTGGATTGGTGTGTCCATATAAAATGGTCACCCTATTCTCTAGAAAGGTGGGGATTTGTCTAGTTAAGGAGGGTTTTTGTATAAAGTTTAAATATTAAGATGACATATGTCTAAATCAACACATAAATAAATATCAAATTAAAATCTGAAGGTAATATGCACAATGAATGGTGAAAAACGTTACATCCCGCAGTTTTTTTTCCCTTTCTTCTTATGGATAATATAATATTTTCCCTTAATGATATTTTTATTAATTAGAAATATATAGGTAAATTACACGTGTGATATAATGGGCCAGACTATACACTATAGGCCAAATCCAAAAGAAATATAATCCAAATATAATGTAATAATAACATCCCTTTCTTTTTTATCGTGATTATTGTTGCGAACGTTCAAACTAGATTGAAAGCACAAAAAAAAAATAATAAATAAAATTAAAAAAAAAAAAAAAAAAAAAAAAAAGGTAGACGGTGTAATTGGAATAATCCACGATGTTGATTTCATTCTATATAAAGAGAATTAATACATGATAGATACAATTGGGCTAATACATGGACTAACGAGATAACACAATAAGTTAATACACAATACACCAATATAATACACTAATACACCACCACAATTTGGTTGGTAGGTCAAGAACAGACATTCAAACTAATATGGAAATCCGATAAGAGAGAAGTAGGGAGACTTTTTGTGAAAATGACAGTGTACCAAAGTCCCAATGAGACATGAAGAACTCAAAGTTGGCCCTGGCTACCTTTCCACAAATAAAGTGGATGTTGATCTCAATGTATTTCGTCCGTTGATATTGAACCAAATTGTTAGAAATGTATATTGCCCAGATGTTGTCACTTTAGACTATAGTAATTTTCAAAAGAGGGGAATGAAGCTCCCTATAGAGATTACAAATCCAACATGTTTATAAAATGACATTAGCAAGCCTTCGATATTACGACACTAGAGTTGGAGACAATGTCTTGATTCTTAGAGGACCACGACATGGGATTGTCTCCAAGAATACGCAGCAGCCACTAGTAGACATGTTGTGTAGAGGGATATCCCCCTAAGGGAGGAGGAATTCGTTCCCTCTCAACCCACTGAACACATTGTCACATCAATTTTTGTCTTTTCTTTTTCTTCATCTTTCCCAACACACAACACACGGAAATTCTATCTTTCTCAACCCACTCAATTAAAAAAATACAAAACAATTGAGGTACAAGTTTAAAACACATGGTACAAGAGAAAATGAGAATGAGAAAATAGAGAGAGATGATGAAGTGAATTGGTGAAACCAATTAACCAACCTGTTTGAAGCGGGAGTGGTACCGCCGGTAACTCTATTGATAATTAAGATTTTACATTTGATTGTTTTGTATTTTTTTTTTAATTGAGTGAGTTCAAAAAGATAGGGTTTCCGTGTGTTGTGGGTTGGGAAAGATGAAAAAAAAATAAAAGAGAAAAAATGATGTGGCAGTGGGTTCAGTGGGTTGGGAGGAAATGAATCCCTCCTCCATAATCAACATCAAAATATGAAATCAAGTTGGTAGTGTTAGACATTTGTACCTAAAGGCCGAAGTCAAGGAAAATCAAGTTAGAAACTTGCTAAGAATGAAGTTGATGCTAGTGATTAAAGTGGAAAAGCGTTGAAATCAAATGTTTGGTGATTGTTTAAGACCATATAATGATTTCATGTAGGAGACAAACAAAGTTACCATGAGTTTTTGTCATAAAAATCAGATTGTTGGTGCATATAGTCTGTTTCACTAAGAATGTCATATAGGAACACATTCTTTTACACCAAGTTGGTGTGTAGGCCATTTGCATGAGACAACAAGATTGAGGATTATGTATATAGTTGTCAATTTGACAAACATAACGAATTTCATCATAGTCAATCTTAGATCTTTGACTTTTGTATTTTTTTCATAAGTCAAGAATTGTAAAGCTCGGGAGCATGATCCATCTTTAGCCTTTTCCTGAAAAAAAAACACCGTTGGGGCTTAGGAATGAGTTCTCAATATCGTTAGCAATTAGAGCATTAAATTCATTTTCCATGACATTGATCCATTTGGGGTCATTAAGAGAACTAAGATAAGATTTATGCATGGGTAATGTAGTATTTGTGTATAGGTTTAGTCGTTTTGTTATACTAATTTTGGCATGGATCTTCATGGAATACCTTTAGAAAAAATGTTTTTAATTTAGATTCCTCAATTCAATGGTCGCTTACAACTTTTCATCGCATCTCTTTTAAATGTATAAGTTGGATGATGCATTTATAATGTAATTTATTTATTTATTATTTTTTTTTTGTTTTTTTGCAAAACTTAGTTCACCGCAATTTGTTTCTATTTCTTTTACTCGAGTTGATAAGCTATTTATGTGTAAATTAATCTTGACAAAAAATTTGTTAAAGTTGAAATTATTAATGAGTTTTCAAGCAACCTAGATGTACTAGTTAGGCAATAGAAACATCAAAATAATGTTATGTATACATGCACCCTAATAAATATATGTTTAATCTGTTAGAACAATTTACTCTGAAAAAACAATAAATTACTAACCTCTTTAGGATCTTGATCTTCTTATTGATTCCTTGAGTGAAATCTTGTAACATCCACCTTTGCTTAGATGAGAGAACCCGAAATAGAAATCCCTCTTTTTGTATCACACCCAAAACACCAAGAGAGCAAGGAGGAAACCTTAGGAGAGAGGTTATTTCAAAATTTCTATAATCATTGGAGAGAGGTTATAATTTCGTAGAAAACAAGTGGAAGGAGAGAGTGGTCAGTTCTGAGAGAGCCAAAAAGAAAAAATGGGTTTGATCTGTAACATCCTATTTATATATAGGTTGTTGCTTAATCCTTAATCAATTCAAAAACTTAAGGATAATCAGGGGCGGAACCACATAATAGCCAGGGGTAGCCTGTGCTACCCCTTAAAAATCATCCGAGAAACATGAAAAAATAATGACATTGCAAATTTGTTACTCTTGAGGTGCACTCCTTTCTAAGGAAGATGAAGTATCAGATGGCAACATTGGCTTCTTTGGCGGTAATAGCTGAAAAATAAACATTGTGTTTCTGCTCTAAGAGTTTAACAATTACAAATTATAGAATAAATCTAATTTCATTTTAAATTGGATCTAATTTAGACCCAATTCGTTTGTTCTCTTTCATTGTGTTTGCGCTTTTTTGAAGGAGGGAGATCTCAAGCGTAGGTGATAAACTATAACTTCGATATTAACCATCAATTTCATCCAAATCGCAGGAAATCATCAAAAAAAAATTGCAAGGTTAACATTGCTTTACACTTAAATTTACTTGTCTCAAGTTCAAGTTTCGCATCTTAGTTGATGGATTGCAATTAGAAATTTTGATTTCAATTTCAAGTTTAGCATTTAATTTGACCTAACCATTTTTTTGTATCTTTGATGAATTGGGATTTGAATAACCCATTTATACAAAATCTAATTAGGATTATCAATGGTATATTTTCCTTACAACTAAAGAACATTACTTAAGATTCTAATTGACTAATCTTATTCCGTGTGATCCCCATTGAGAACAGAGGAGATTGTTATGCCACATTAAATAGATTTTTTGGGATAAAAGACATAGAAGATTGTTGAATTTCTTTAGTTTCAAACTTTGTGTGGGTTTAGTTTTTTATTGTTGAGTTCAAAGTAATGACCATATATAGTCTATTTGTTTAATGTTATCAATGCCATCTTTCATTAAATTACTTTGATTTGAAGTCAAATTTGTTGTTATTGTGTTTCTTTAATTTCAAGTCATCTGGTGGGCTTTGGCTTTCGAATTTCACCAGGATTAAATCATATATTCGAGTAAATGTATAATAATGATGAAATTATATTAGCCTTTAACTTGTAAAGTGTAAATGTTGTTATTGTAACACCCCAAAGTTTGGAAAGCCAAGAAAAGAAAGTAAAGGAAACCCTAAATTTAAGAGGGACTCGACGAGTCAAAGGACGGACTCGGCGAGTCGGAGCGGGATCCGGGTCGATAAGAAAGAGACCAACTCGACGAGTCGGCCAAGTGGACTCGGCGAGTCTGGTCTGTGCGAGGAAAACCCTAAATCTGGGGCTTGGAGCCTATTTAAGCATCTTAATCTTCTTCCTAGGGCTCCTTTACAGCCTCTTGCACCCAGAACGCCGCACTTTAAGCCCCCATTGTGTTCATTCAAGCTTTTAGCCATTTTGAGTGGTTTTAAGGAAGAAGAAGGAGTGGGAATCTTGGAGGCATCAAGGAGTGGCCTTGGATCTGAAGTTTGGGAAGCATTTCAGAGCATTGGAAGGTATCAATTCGTTTCCTTCCTTTAGATCTTCTTTGGTTATGAGTTTTGGGGCTTTTAAGCCATGTTTAAGACCAATCTTGAGCTTGAGGTCCAGATCTGAGGTTGCTACCTCAGATCCATGTTTATTTTGGTATGTAATCCCATAAAGTATCAGCCATTGAGTGGAAATTGGAGTCTCTTGGTCCAAAACCCTAGCTAGGGGTGTATTTTTGCCTAGATCTCATTCTCTACACGTAAAGTTTGCAACTTTACGTGGGAAATAGGCTTGGGGAGGGTAGATCTATAGTTTGGAGCTCATGCATGACTCGGAAGTCCTCTGCATGTAAGTGGATCTTAGTGGACTCGACGAGTCCTTCGAGTGGACTCGGCGAGTAGCTTGAAGATGAGGAGGAACTCGACGAGTGGGATGAACAGCTCGTCGAGTCGGATGAAGATGGGCATGAACTCGGCGAGTTGGATGAACAACTCGTCGAGTTGGATGAAGTTTGTCGTGTGCTCGGCGAGTCTGTTCTTAGACTCGGCGAGTCAGGTCGAGTGGTCCCAAACCCTTCGAGTTAAGACTCGAGTCAGCGAGTCGAGCCAGGACTCAGTGAGTTGGTCAGGACAGGAATCGGGAATCGGTAAACTCGGCGAGTCAGGGGCTGACTCGGCGAGTAGAGTCGCGAGTGGAAGGACTCTGGGTTTATGAACTCGGCGAGTCAGTGGGGTGACTCGGCGAGTAGGGTTGACCTGGAAGGTTGACTTTGACCAGAGTTGACTTAGTTGGCTGTCAGACTAAGTGTTATATGTATATTGATAGCTCGGAGAGCTAGAGGAGCAGCGGTTCAGGGGTTTGTCGAGTAGCAGCCAGAGGTTTATCAGCAGGGCTCAGCAGTTCAGGTGAGTTTCCTTCCAGTAGGAACGGGTCTAAGGCCACAATGCCGGCCCGTTTAGCTAGCAGTAGTTTCGGATGTTGATCTGATACAGCAGTTAGTATGTTTGATGCCTTCGTGGCTCAGACAGGAACTATGTGTTATGTGTTCCGGGCTACGGCCCGATGTAGTATGCAGTATATGTGAGTTTATGCCAGTTGATATGCTATGATATGCTGTAGTCGGTTAGCTTCGGACTTCGGTCCGATGTCAGCTTCGGACTTCGGTCCGATGGAGGGGACAAGGTCCCAGATAGTCAGCTTCGGACTCCGGTCCGATGGAGGGGGCAAGGCCCCAGTCAGTTAGCTTCGGACTTCGGTCCGATGTCAGCTTCGGACTTCGGTCCGATGGAGGGGACAAGGTCCCGGATAGTCAGCTTCGGACTTCGGTCCGATGGAGGGGGCAAGGCCCCAGTCAGTTAGCTTCGGACTTCGGTCCGATGCCAGCTTCGGACTTCGGTTCGATGTAGGGGGCAAGGCCCCGTTAGTCCGGACTTCGGTCCGATGCAGTGGGCAAGGCCCAATATGTGTTTATATGTTTTGTGTGTTATGTGGTAGATTGGGGGAGCTCACTAAGCTTCGTGCTTACGGTTTTCAGTTTTGGTTTCAGGTACTCGGTTTTCAAAAGAGGAGCTCGGGAAGATTGCAGAGCACACACCATAGTCAGTTAGCCTGAGAATGTTTGACTCTGATAATAATATTATGTTTTGAATTTAATACTCGAAAGTTATGTTTGACTTATGATACGTTTTATAAATCCAGTTTTAGTAATGTTTTAAAAGAAATTTTTAGTCGTGATTTTTGGGTCGTTTCAGTTGTAACCATACAGGTTTTTGTTGTTGACAATGGAGTGATAAGTAAAGAACATAAATTGACAAAACCAATTGTAACTCATTTTCTTTTCAAACTTCATATTCTTTTGGTATAGTATTGTTTCCAAATTCATGATTGAAGTGTAAAAAATAAAGTGACAAAATCACATGTCCTTAACTCTAAAATTTTGTTCAAAATCCATAACCTAGATAGTAGGTGGTTCTAAGGTGTAAATTGACCCAATCCTATATGCTAAAAGTTACATATTTGTATAAGATCACTTGTACAAATAGAATGTCAAAAAAAATTGTGCTACCCCTGGCAAAAAAAATTGGTTCCGCCACTTAGGATTATCCTTTTCCCTGTTTCTTTAAATTGTACATATCATTCCGTAAGGGATTTAGAACATTCTAATTAATTAAAAATTAATTAATATTCAACCCTTTAATTAATTCAATTTTAATTTCCAACTACATTATTAATTCATAATAAATTAATAAACTTATTTATCTTAATTCCTTATTGCTCAAATGGGTTATGGAGCAAACCCCTAATGATCTTGCTATTATTAAAATATTACCAATAGTTAATAATTTTAAACATTCATTTTCAACAATTATATATATATATATATATATATATATATATATATATATATATATATATATATTAAAAACCATATTTTAAAATAGACAATAGTTGTAATTTAGTTGGTCGGGGATAATATTTTAATTTAGTTTGAATTATTCAAATCTATATTTGAACATCGAACTCAGTTGTACTTCACTTACTTAGATTGAATTGAATCAATGCATTGAAACACAAAGCCTATGGATTACAATAATATTAAGACAAAATTGCAAAAATGAACCCTGTGGTATGCATTATTTTTGTCTTAGTACAAACCATGACTTTTTTGGATTGGTGGTCCATTTGAGGTAGTTTCGTTGCGTTTTTTGTCCCTCGGTAAATTGAAATGACTGTAATGCCCTTGGGGTATTTATTTTCTATTTTTCTTTCATTTTTCTATCTTATATTCATTTATTTATTTAAAAATTAAAAAATAAGTGGGCCTTCTCTCTCTCACCTATATTTATGGGTTTTCAAGAACTCAAGAACAAATACTTATTTTCATTTCTAGAGCAACCCACCACACTCCTTCTTAACACTTTTATTTATTTCCTCTTTTTTAGATTTCTTTCCACCGAGTCATTACTGAATATTTGTATGATAATCTTCGGTTTGGGGACCTGAGAGGGATTCGATGACATATTTAGGGGTATTTACATCTCCTACCAAATCCGCCCACCCCAACCTCGAATTCGAAGTCATGAATCGTATTGTTAAGCAAACCGACCCAAACATCACATATGTTGTCAATCTTAGTGGAAAGAAAGAATTTGTGCCTGATCCAAAAAAAATGAGGAACATCGATCGATAATATGATGTTGAACAAGTTGAGAAATGATCTGGAAAGGTTTCAGGAGGATAAAAAGAACAGAACCTGATGTAAGTAAGGGAGAAAAATCGGGGGATGTATAATCTTCATGGATTGAATTGTGAATTCCTTAAAGTCCAGAACAATGAAATTGAAAAGGATGGGAGGAAAAAAGAACAGAACCCTAAAGTTTAAAACCCAATTAATTTTGTTATCGGACTTCAAAATCTCTGTAACAATAACTTTAAAGATGAAGAGCAATCAACAACAATGAATTTCGCAAATCAATGAAGAAGGAAGCATCCATCAGAGAAAAGGGAAAAGAGATAACATACAAAAAAAAAGATGAACAAAAAAGAGGGAAGAATTAAATCGAAAAGGATTTAACTAAAGGGGTTAAGGGAGGAGGGTTTTGATCGGACCTTGTGGGGGTTCGATTGCCTTCACGATCTCCAATCGCCTTCTGAAACTCACCGATTCAAAGCCCATGAAATCATTCGTGGGGTGAGATACATGGAGCGAGAAACAGAGAGGGAGAGAACTTCCGAGTCATAAATGAATTTGAATTCACTATCTTCTACCTATGTTTTGTATGGAATTTTTTATTCTAAGTGAGTTCTGATGTAAAACAACGAAGAGAGAGAGAGAGAGAGAGAGAGAGAGAGAGAGAGAGAGAGCCTTTTCATTTTTTTAGTTATTAAAATGAAAAAATAATTATTAAAACTTTAAAAAATGAATTTAGAAATAGAAAATAAATACCCAAGGGTATTAAAGTCATTTTAGTTTACGGATGGACCAAATCCACAATGAAACTAGCTTAAAAGGACTACGAACCCAAAAGAAAGTCGGGGTTTGGACTAAAACTCCAAAAAAAAAAATATACCACAGGGACCATTTTTGCAATTTTGTCTAATATTAATTATTCAGAAAGACTAAAATTCACTTATTACTTTTCAAGTTCAAAAACAAGTTTTCTATGTACAAAGCAAAAATTCTTTCAATCAAGGGAAGACTTATGTTATTAAAATCGGTAATGGAAATTCTAGGCATTTACTACATGTTTGTTTAAAGTTCCAAAACAGTATTAAAAGTTATGGAGGCTTTGCGAAACGGTTTTTTGGGTGGTGAGTTGGGAGATAGAAACTTAGCATGAGTTTCTTGAAAGAAAAGTATTAGTTGGTAAAAAAATAGGTGGCTATGGGGTTTGACTTCATTTAATCGTGCTTTATATTTAAAATGGCTTTGGTGATTTCTCTAAAGCAAGAATTATTTTTGGGGTTTAGAGTATAAAAGCAACTTGTTGTGACAACGATGTGATGACTACAACCGTGAATTCCCACTTGGTTATTGGATTTACATCGTTTGATCTTCCACTCTCTCAACAGACATGGTATTTATTTGTTGGAGTTTTGTATGGGCAGTAAGAAAAGTTCTAAAACCATGAAGATCATTGGTTGGGATATGAGGTTTTCAAGGATCGATTTCCTAAAAATTTTGTTGTTGGATAATATAATTCGTGTATGGTCCGTGATCGAATTTGGTGTATTCACTAGACCCTTTTTTTTACATTTTCTCCTAAATGGTGGTTGATAAAGAGAAACGAGACACTATATTGATTTTGATGCAATAGTGTGTTATCTCTCATCAAAGGGATATGTGTACTTGGAGCTAGGATTCAATGGTTTCTGATTTGGTGTTCTTACTAAAAGGTTTTCTTTATGATGCCACTTTGGTTACAAGAAACTCTCCCACGAGTGGAACAATTTTATTCTCATCAAACTCAATTTTATAACATGGAAGATGCATCTTACTAGGATACCGACCAAAGTATTTTGGTTGACAAAGGGATATATTTGGATTCGGTGTTAGAGTCTCATTTGTTCTAGCTTATACTGCTCAGTTGAGAGCTTATTTATCCCATGATTACTTGTCCTTTTTCCAAACAAATGTTGTCTCAAGTCGGTTAATAATGGAATGTCTTATTTCCTTCCCATAACTCAATAGGCTTTTGTGGTTAACTCGAATTACTCTTAATATAGTATCATGTAAGTGCTTCGACATAGTTATCATTATGACTTTATGGGCCATTTGGTTTTTTTCGGAGCAATCCCCTATTTGGAACGACAAAACTTAAAAACTAAGATATCTTTGAAAATTTGGTCACAAAATCTTATTTATAAATTGTTAACAGGAGCAAAATAATATGTTAAATTGATTTGTATTAATTATAATTTTTATATTTAGATACTGTGTGAAATTTAATAAAATAAAAGAAAATAATAAATAATATGTTAAAAAATTAATTTAAAATATCATATGAGGGACAAAAAAAATATTTATTTATTAGAGTGTATTTATTTATTTTTTAAATTTATAAATAATCAAAGAAACCACTAGAAGTGAAATTGCCGTGATTTCCCTTTCATGATTTTTATGAGAGTACATTAAATCATGATAGCTACCAAATTCAATCGAAACCCTGATAGTGATGATACGATTGATCTCAGTTCTTAACACGATTTTAAATTAGCGAATGGCTAGGGTTAGGAACTGGTACAATCAATCAAAACCAGCTACTTTGATTTGGTTCATCTCCTTAATCACCTTCTACGCTGTCTTCCGTATGGCTTCTAAAGTTTCTCCTCTCTCAAGAGGTAATCAATGCATCGCTTTCTCCCTTTAATTCTCTTCATTTCATTTCTTAACCCAAACTGATAAGATCCAGTAGGAATTCCGCAGTGTAATTCTTACTGTAATTGATTTGGATAATACTCGTCTGAATGTCGATTTGCTAGAAGATTTGTTCTCCTAAAACGATCCAGTAGGAATCCTGTAGTGTAATTCTTGCATATATAATTATGATGGAGCTTAGCTGAAAAAAGTAGTAACAAGTTACAATTTTTAAGTTATGGAACTTTTTTTCTGTACATTACTCCAATGGAATCAGATTAGCATGAAAATCAAGTCTACGATTTTTTATGTAAGAAAAGAAATTGCAAGATGGATATCCTTTGTTTGGTTATTTGAAGAAATATTGAAGTTATGTTAGTCCTTAATGTCAATGTTCCTAATATGAAATTGCATAAGTAGATAAGAAGCCAAAGTTTAGCTTTTGTATACACACTGACTAGTGACAAAAGGTTCAAATAAATGTGTAGCAGAGCTTCAAGTTTCAAATGCAGAGAGGAATCGAATGTATGACAAAATGTCCAGGGATTTGGATGAGCATGGTGCGCTTTTTCTTAAACAGGGAGAGACTTCACAGTCATTGTTACTTTCTGATCTCTTTGATTATAAGAATGGATCTGTGACTCCTGTTTTAAAGGTAATTATGTGAGTATAACAAGTTAACAATATCATATTTTCAGTTTTTAACACTATCATTAATGGCTAATATTCTAATATTCTTACCTTTACAGGCTGCTAATCCTCCTGTTCGAGCTAATGTCTTATATATGAGTCCTGAATATTCACTTCCTATCTCGTAAGAAAACTGCAATCATTCATAACCTTTTACAAGTCTGTAATGTATGACCAAAATTGACCAATGATCTTTTCAGTTATGTATCTTTGTTGTTTCTTACTTCAGGAAAGCAGTAAGGGACATATTTGCTCCAACCCTCGATAAAGGTAAGGGCAGATTCGTAAATTTACCAATGATCATTTTTGTCTCTCTTGTAATGCTTAATCATTTTTGGGTTAGTAATTTGGTTTCAGAATCCCAAGCTCTACCATTTTAGTATGTTCCATGCATCACACCACATTTCACCGGTTTCTGCCTCCGAAGAGGAAGTAAGCATCTTTCTATTATTGCCTTTATACCAGACAAGACAGGACAGGACAAGACAGTACAGTACAGTACAGGACGGCCTTGTACTGTATTTGGTGTGGATTGGACTGAGATTGATGTCAGCGGGACAAAAAGACGAAAAAAAGTGCGTCAGGGACTCGCTGGTGAAAAGGCGTTAATGCCCTTACGAATACAGTACTAAACATAAAATTGACAGATTGAGGCTGAAGCAAATGCTGTAAAAGGAGTTGCAGAGAAGCTATGTCGAATGAGAATTGTGTTGGATAGGGTTGTTTTGACTTCAACAGGTGTGCTTTTGGGATTGTGGCAGGTGTTTCTTCCTCTTATTTTTTTTTTTCCTTTTTTCTTTTTGAAACAAAAAAAATCATTTTAAAGATTCGATTGAGTTTTTTTTTTTTAGGTGATCTCGGGGTCGGATCCTGTTACTATCCGTTCTGAATTGAGAAATGCTCTTCCACATGCTCCAGTAAAGCAACTTGTAAGAACCTTTACCAAATTACCTACTTTACCCTTCGAATCTAAAGGGGAAATGAAATTTAACTGTTATTGATTTGTATGATGTAGTATGCTCCTGCCATACTTCATACATCACTTGCAAGAATTATTGGTCACCCTTATAATTCATCCCAGGTTGGTTTTTTTCTTTTTCTTTTTTCTTTTTTTTTTTTAAAAAAAAAATTTTGTGATGGCATTCTTACAATATAGGAAGGAGGCAGTGCTTTAGAACTACAATACATTCATGAACTGGTAGTTGGTTTAAACAAAGGCATCCGTGGAACTGAGGTATCTTATTTATTTATTTATTTATTTATTTATTTATTTATTTAGTTAGTTTTCTATAATGAATGATTACTAAGTGTGTGATTGTTTTAGGCTACAATCTCGGAGCTATGGTATGTGGAAGAGTATGATGTGTTGGCTTTGGCCTTAGATGGAAAAATGAAACTACGTCGTTTCAAATTTGGGTGTTGGAAAGGATAAACAACATACATACATGTATCAACATATTATATGAAAAACATAATATGTAATTTTCTAAGTTGATAGATTCACATATTTATGTTCATACAGTTCAGTTGACAATCAAAAATCAGAATTAAGATGATAATTCATAAATGTGATGACATAGTAACATAACATATAAGAAATCCACTATCATTGAATACCAAAAAAAAAGTTATAATAAGATGACAAGTTATAAGGAATCCAGTATCATTGAGTTTTTGCTATTGAATACCAACAAAAAAAAGAGTTATAATAAGATGACAATTTATTTATAAGGGAACAACTATATAAATAAGAAATCCACTATTTAAACAAATAGTCTGTTGATATTTTTTTGTTGCAAGAAAGGACGCACAACAAAGGAAAATATAAGGAAATAGGAGCCGAAGGAAAATAGAGGAAAAATAACTTAGTTACTTGATGACAAAGGTTTCACCACAACTTTGGTTCTTGCTTAACTAAAAAGGCAAACTATTACATCTATATGTACTCTAATTGGAATAGAAACCTAATCAAACTCTAGTGTTAGATATCAAACTGATGATAGCTTGATTCCTAAGGAAGAAATCAGTGAACAAGAAAAGATACAGGGGAGATTACTTGGTAAACAAAACTTTTATCGTGGAAAACTTAACTTAAAATTAACCTAAAGATAATGTTTATTTAGTTATTTATACTAACAAAAGGTAACAAAAGGTAGGAGGATATTTAATTTCTCTTCCTCCCTAATAAATGAAAATAATTTTGTCACATGTCTCTCTCTCTCTCGTTAACTTGGACACATGTCATTTTTTTGGTATTTTTGAATAAATGTTTTTTTTATTTGTCATTTTTTCATTTTTTTTTATTTTTTCTTAATTAACACATCATATTTACACCCCAATTAATAATTGCTTTAATTTAAATTTAAAATAACAAATAAATTACAATATTACTACTCATATAGTATTTAATATGCTTCCTTTTAAATTCAAACTTTAAATTTTAAATTTTAAATCTAAAATTACAAATTTAAATAAATTTTTGTTTAAACTTTATATTTAATTTTTTTGTTTTATCTAACCCGTATAACATACGGGTTTTACAACTGGCATATCAATAAAAAAACAAATTCTAAACAAAAACAAAAATTTCATAAAAGAAATGTTTCCTAAAATACCCCACCACCATCATCTAACTTAGGACTTTCTTGTTTTCAATTTTAGTAGTTTAAATCCACAAATCAACAATGTTTTATCATTCCAAATCACTTGTATTATTTACAATTACAAATAACGAACCACAAGATCTTAAATCCGTGAAATTATTATATATTTGACTACTTATCTCTTTGAGTTTGATGCATGGTTTTAGAAACTAATCGCTTCAGGACGAGAACATTGCCAAAAACCTTGCGTCGTGGTGTAGGTCGCTTGTATATTTATAACTTTTGCCCATTGCTTTTTGGTCGGGCGTCCCAACAAGTTCAAATTGTTTTAAAGTTTTTTTTGGTAAGGCCACTATTTTTATTTTCATTTTACTTATTTCATTAAATTATTGAAATAGTCTCTGTAGTTTGACAAAATTGCACGTTTGGTTCCTAATTTTTTTTTGTACTCGGACAATCCATGTGATATGATTTTGTTGCGTTTTTCGTCCGTCATAGATTTGAAAAGACTATAATTGTCTTTTATATTTCTTTTTATGCTTTTATATTTTATTATTATTATTTTTTTTATTTATTAATTAAAAAGAAGAATATTCTTTATAAATGGTATATATGGTTTCTAGAAATACATCACTTGAATTATTATAGGTTGGGGTATTTATTTATTTATTTAGGGAAAACTACAATAAAGTCCCTATATATTGGCCTCATAATCGATTTAGTCCTTATATATTTTTTTTATTCAATTAAATCCCAAATACCGGTAATCGTATTCAATTTAACTCTTTGACCCGGTCAACAGGTCATCCAACTTTCAAAAATTACATTTTCGGTCCAGATTTCAAAATTTTTTACAAATTTGGTCCAAATTTTACATTTTTGGCCCAGATTTTAAATTTTTTTACAAATTTGGTCCAAAATTTACACTTTTTGCCCAAATTTTAGAATTTTATTATGAGTTCATCCTAACTTTAGTCTTTTTTACAACTTTTTTTTCTCAAAAGTTTGTTTCTAATATGTTTTTTCTTTAAAACTCATATTTATCCAAAAAAAAACATATTTTCACATAAAAATCTTATTTTTTCTATATAAAAACTTTTTGTATAGGAAATACCTAACTATAAAAATAGGTTTGGATTATTTATGTGAATTCTCTTAAAAAATCAATTAAGAAATTAAAAGTAACCCTAAATTATATTATTAAATTATAGTTTGTCAAAGACTAGTTACACTAGTTACCATAAATTAAAAGTAACCCTAAATTATACAATTAATATAGAGATTTTAATATGTGTTCTATTTAGTGTATATTCTTTTTTCTATGAGATTTTAATATAGTTGTTTATATGTATTTTTCAATCTGTTGCATCTTCGTAAATTAAATGATACCTTTGATCACATATATATGACAAAAGGTATGTAAAGTTGTTCTAATCTCATATATGACAATCCATATTGATTTCAGTAGGAGTTGTAACTATCAATGTTTGTAATACTTTTTTACATTTGTTAAACGCCATTTTCTGCCAAAAACCTCCTTATCGACAAATGACAATTGCTCCTTTTTAGATAGTTATTTTTTGTTATTACAACAAACAAAATTGACACATGAATCAGATTTTACAAAGAAGTTTAAATAAAGAAATCTAAATTGATGATGAACTATATGTATGAACATGTATTCAGCGAGAAACAAAAAATATGAAGTTTTCAATATGTAGCATCTTCTATTATTTAAACTTTTCCTATAAATGTGATTAAAGAACAAATAAATAATATTAAAATGAGTGTAACTAGTTTTTGACAAACTATAATTTAATAGTATAATTTAGGGTTACTTTTAATTTCTTAATTGATTTTTTAAGAGAAATCACACAAATAATCCAAACCTATTTTTATAATTAGATATTTCATATACAAAAAAGTTTTTATATAGAAAAAATAAGATTTTTATGTGAAAATATGTTTTTTTTTGTATAAATATGAGTTTTAAAGAAAAAACATATTAGAAACAAACTTTTGAGAAAAAAAGTTGTACAGAAAACTAAAGTTAGGATGAATTTATAATAAAAATCCTAAAATTTGGGCAAAAAGGGTAAATTTTGGACCAAATTTGTAAAAAAAAATTAAAATTTGGGCCAAAAGTGTAAATTTTGGACCAAATTTGTAATAAATTTTAAAATCTGGGCCGAAAATGTAATTTTTGAAAGTTGGATGACCTGTTGACCGGGTCAAAGGGTTAAATTGAATACGATTACCGGTATTTGGGACTTAATTGAATAAAAAAATATATAAGGGCTAAATCGATTATGAGGCCAATATGTAGGGACTTTATTGCAGTTTTCCCATTTATTTACTAGGTTATTGTCAGTGATAACCACGATTGTTTTTTATAATTAAAATTTTATAATGAAAGCTCGTAATTGTTAATAAATTATTTTAAATAAAATATTAATTAAGAGATTTATTTTTTTTTATTCATATAAAATTATAATTGTTGATTCAAATAAATATGTGAAATTACTTTTCAAGATATATGAGATAACTTTTTTTGTGAATATATTAAAAAGAAATGATATTGCATTATGAAATGCTAAATTAATTATATAAATAAAATAATCACGATAAGTGAAGTAAATTAAAAATGATATATGACAAATAAAAAAAAATAAGTTGTTTGAAATAAACACATATGAAAAAATATAACAAATTACAAATAAAATTAACAATAAAATAATAAAAAAAAGATGTTATAGGAAATAATATTCCACAAACTATTTATAAATTTCTAAAAACTTTTTTATACACAAAATTAGAAGTTTTATTTGTAGGTCTATCATATTTATCTAAATTTAATAATTTTAATCATTCTCTACTTGTAACTCTGGATAAGACAACATAAAATTTACCATGTGTAAAAATTGGATCTTTGGGAATATCCTGGAAAGTTGCTATTTTTTAAAAATATCCTAGAATGTTGGAATCTTCAAGAATTGAAGGATATATAAACTCAATTAATGAACCTATAGGATCACACAAATCATTAATGAGAAGATCCTCAAGAAGATCCTCAAGAAAATCAATAATCACTTCACGTCATTAGAACCACTAAGTTTGTCTTCTCTTAAATCCAAAAGTCATTTTGCAAAATATTTTGTTTGCTAAGCAGCAGATGTATCAATTCATTTTGATGTTCTTTCCATAAATCAGATCAAATTGATGTCACATGAGATATTTGGAACTTGAGAAGATAGATAATGGGTACCAAGTAAACTTCTTCACCCATATTATTTCCTCATAATAAAAATAATATCAAGGACCATATACAATCGATTGCAATAAATAAATAAATAAATAACATTATTTCCTCATGATAAAAGAAAATAATATCAAAGAAGTCTACATCCCTGTAAAACATATTTAATTTCCCAAGATGATTTTTGGGGGTTTTTCTAATATACTTGCTTTTTATTATGAGAAATTTTATTAAAAAGCATTATATTTATTTCAATTTTAAAGTATATTGTAGTTGTATTTGTAGTTTGAACAAATAACTTGGCAAATTGGGGTTATTTTATTTTTTTGGTGAAGAGTGAAAACTTATGATATATTTGTTAACATCTTGAAGTTTATATTTTATTAATTTGTTTTTTGACTTACATATATGAACATGTGCATAAATAATCATAAATTTTAAATTACAATATTTCTAAACTAACCCTATTTAGCCATCTTCTATATTACATAGGCCCTTGTAAACAAAACAAATATGAATCGTAGGCGTCATAATGAAAAAAATACTACCCCCCCCCTCCATTGACACAACGAATGGGTATAATGTCAGCGCACGACACATACATACAACCTAATTTCTTGCACTAACCTTATAACCCCCAATTCCTTGCACTAACCGCATAGCAGTTAGCCTTTCGGAAAATCACTTGTTTGGCATCACCGCATGCCATTGTTCATTCATTACTTTTCAAAGCAAAAGCAGAGAAATTAATGGAATCTATTTCAAAAACATTAAATTAAACAGGTTTTGTAGACAATTCACGTCGATTACAAATCAGGACCAAGTTTTCGAAATGAAAAGTTGTACCAGCCCAAAACCAGATAAAATTTTCATTTTTAAAAGGGGAATTTCATTCATAATTCATTTTAACAGAAATCCTATACATCAATCATGACAAAAGATCAGAGTATCCATAACAATAAATGCAGAAAATGTTGGAGAGTGAATTTTACGCCATCAAGCCAGACCCTTCCCCTAAGTACCGAAAGTACCTGAAACACCCAAATAAAATGTAAGCAAAAATATTAGTGAGTTTCCCAAATAAAACATACCAATCATACAATGGGCCCAACCTTAGGGTTCATTTCCAACCCAATACAAACATGGGCTCCCGCCCTGGGGTGTATTTCAACCCAACATATCACAGGGGGATGTTTGTGGTGGTGCTCAACGAAGTAAATGAAGGACGGGGAGGATCTTTATGGGTTAGTTCAACAATAAAATAAGGTGGGGGGCAGTCGGTACCTCCGACTGTTCTTCGTGGGTTCTTTCTCACATGCTTCCGGCAGCAAAACCACAAAGAGGAGGGTAGCGGAGGGAAGCCATTGATTTTCAATGAGCTCCTCTTGAATCACTAGTTCCGTCACTGACAACATCAGATTGGATAAAAAAAAGGAACAACAACAGTCAATGTCACACCCCAAAACCAAGAACAACGGAAACGTTCTGGGCGGAGGACGTCATGTAAAGTATCACAACAATGTAAAGTAGTAAACAAGCAACAACATCATCCATTGCATTAATAGTATAATTTTAATACACGTGTGTTCTTTCATAGAATAAAACACCACAATAAATAATCAAAATAAAAGATGAGTCTTGACTGCTCCGTCTTCTCAAAACCTAGTCATCGTACCTGTCTACTAGTGACCTGAGAATACAAGTTATTTTGAAAGAGTTTATTAGCATAAAGCTGGTGTAACATCCCGAGTTCAGGAGTGCAAGTTCAGGGTTCAAAGTGTAAATGTGAAAGGGCAACTCGACGAGTCCAGGGGTGGACTCATCGAGTAGGGTCGCGACTCTGGTAGCGTGTTAAGTGGCCAACTCGACGAGTCGGCGGCTGGACTCGGTGAGTTGGTGCTGAGTGGAGAAAACCCTAATTTCGGAGGATGAGCCCTATTTAAAGGACATTATACCCTCTCCCCAGCCTCTTTACCCTTTCTTGAAGTCTAGAAAACCCTAAGACGCATTTGTGAGTGGTTTATGAGCTTTTGAACCTTGGAGAAGAGATTTTGGAAAGCTAAGAGGCTTGGAGCAAGGGGCTTTGCAAGGATTTGGGTTTCACTTCTGTTGGAGCTTTCCTTTGAGGTATTATTTCGTTGCTTGGGCTATTATTCTTCATTTTGGAGTTTTTAGAAAAGATAGCATGTGGTATTTTGAGTTTGGAGGTTAGATCTGAGGTTGCTACCTCAGATCTGGAATGGAGAAGGTCTAGAGTGCATTAAAGTCCCTGTTCTTGAGTGATTGGTGAAGCCATCTTGTCCCAAACCCTAACCCTAGAGTGTAAAATGCCTAGATCTCTTTGGATTCACGTAAAGTTTTTCGCTTTACGTGATGGATGGGTTGTAGAAGGGTAGATCTATGGCTTGGATCGTCTGCATGGCCTGGAAAGCTTCTATATGGATTAAGATCCAGGGGTACTCGGCGAGTCACAATGGTGTACTCGGCGAGTCGCTTGAAGATGGGCAGGAACTCGACGAGTTGGAAGAACAACTCGGCGAGTTGGTTGAAGATAGCCTTGGACTCGGCGAGTTTGCTCTCGGACTCGGCGATTCTGGTCGTGAGGTCCTAACTTTCTTCTGGTTGAGCCGTGAATCGGTGAGTCAAGGGAGGACTCGATGAGTTGAGTGCGAGGGGACTCAGAGTTGTTGGACTCAGCGAGTCTCGGGGTGACCCGGCGAGTTGAGTCGCAGATTGGGGAAGTTCTGAGCATGGGGACTCGACAAGTCATCGGGTTGACTCAACGAGTAGAGTTAGTCAGGAGGTTGACTTTGACTTTGAATTTAACCAAGGGTTGACCAGTTGACTTCCAGGGGCATTTTGGTAATTGTTGGCTTTTGTTTTGAGTTCAGTGTTGGTGTCGGCTAGTGGTGGAGATCGTGTCAGTGGTCGGAGCATCTTGGTCTTAGCTTTTCAGTCGACAGTTGCGAGGTGAGTTATCCTCACTATATCGACAGGGTCTACGGCACTAAGGCCGACCCTTTATCGGATTGTAATCTGGGTATCGTTGTTATGTTATTGGTTTGCTATGTTTGCATCTTGGTAGTTAGGATGATATATGTCAGAGACCTGGCTAAGGTCGGTATCCTGGTATATAGGATGATGCTATGTTAGTGACCAGTTAGGTCGGTATCCTGGTTAGGATGATGTTATGTTATATGATCTGCTAGATCGGTTTGTTTGGATGTGAATTGTTATATGATTGAATGTTTATGTGCACATGGTTGTTGGACTGGGGTTGGGTTGAGGCGGGTCTTGCTTTGTGCTGTAGGCCAACATACCTAGGGAGGACCGGTTATCCCGAAGGCCCAACGAGTAGTCCAAATAGGCTGTATGCCCCAAGAGGGCGGACCAGACGTGCCGAGGCTCGGAGAGTGGACCAGGCCGACTGAAGGCCCAGTGCGGGCGGACCAGTCATACTGTAGACTCAGAGAGTGGACCAGGTGGATTGAAGGCCCGGTGTGGGCGAACCAATCACACTGTAGACTCGATGTATGTGGCTAGACTCAGAGGGTGGACCAGGTGGACTGAAGGCCGGTGCGGTGGACCAGTCACACAGTAGACCCGAAGTGCATGGCTGTTCTGTGTTCTGTTATGATATGGCATGTTGTGCGTGTATGGTATATGTGGTTGGTATTTTGGGGGTATCTCACTAAGCTTTCGGGCTTACAGTTGTGGTTTAATGTTTTTCAGGTTCTTCAGGAGACCGTGGCAAGGCAAAGGCGTGAACGTACCGCTCCTCATGATTTTGTTTTATGATGTGGTTCTGGGAAAACTCTGATAATAATTGTATTGAAAACCTTTTTGTAATAACTTTGTGAAACTGGGTTGTTTTCGAAAAGTTTAAATTGGTTGAAAATTTTAAAGTGTTACAAGTTGGTATCAGACCCTTGGTTTGAGTGAATTGGAGGAACATTCGTGTGAATCTAGTCTCAAATCAAGGAGAGTTTTCAAAAGAGAATTTAAAATGGTTTTCAAAATGAGTAAAGGAGGACGCGGAGTTACGATCAGCCGGAGCCAGTAAGTAACCCCAAAATACCATACATGATATTTGTTTTTGAGCTTTGATAGAACAACATGCTAGTACTAGGCTAGGGATCTTCAGGATTTCATGATAATGTTGCCTGATTTATGATGCCTGCTAGTCTAGGGTTTCTTCTGTGGGAGATTTCCAGTGTTCCTCTAGGAGTGAGGGTTGAGTGCTTGTTATGTATGTTCTTCACTAGGGTGTTGTGGTGATAATTGATACAAATATGGGTAGGTGTGGAAGGTAGTATGGGCCCGTACTACTGAAAGCATAGGACCCATACGCGTATCAAAGAAACCACAACCTCTAGGGTTGGGTTGGGGGTTGGTTCCCAGGATAGTGGGAAGTATCTGAGATCTCGCGATGTTTTTCAGTATGGTGGTTACGAGGCATGCTGGGAGTGGATCCGGGTCAGGATCGGGAGCAGGAGAGGGCGGTCAGGGTGGGTCAGTACTGCCCAAGGTTATTGGTCCGATGAGCACAGGTGAGTTGGACATTAGGATTCGTGAGATCCTGCATGATGAGGTTGTTGCGTTGTTCTGGGCTGAGTTGCCGGAACTGTTTGGGTCGATCAAGACCCCCATGGTTGAGTATTTTGATGAGCGTTATGCGGCTCTCACAGAGACGGCTGCCGCGGCGGCTACAACGTCTGTAGCAACGACATGGGGAGGAGCCGGTCGAGGTTTTCAGTATCGGGACTTCGATAATACGAAGCCCCCTACCTTCGATGGGGTTCAGGACCCGATTGTTGCTATGAGATGGTTGTCGGACGTGGAGGGGTGTTTCTTCACGTGTTCATGTCCTGCTGATCAGAGGGTGAGGTGTGCTCTGAACCTGTTGAGGCTCGGGGCGAAGGATTGGTGGAGATTGACCACGGGGTCATATTCGGATGCGCAGAGGGCTGCGGTTTCTTAGGATCAGTTCCGGGAGATTTTTAGCACTCGTTATGTTCCGCGGGTTGAGAGAGAGAGGTTGGCTCAGGAGTTCCTGGAGCTGAAGCAGGATTCAGAGTCGGTGACGGAGATCACCAGGATGTTCACTGAGAGGGCAATGTTTTTCACTGAGTTCGCTTCGGAGCAGGCTCAGATGTCCCGATATCTGAGTTTGCTCAAGAGGGATATCAGGCAGTTTGTGTCTACGCAGAGGTGCGAGACCTTGTTGGAGTTGCAAGAGGCCACCAGGCGGCGTGAGTTGGAGATTGAGTTGCAGTTGCAAGAGCAGAGGCAGGCTCCGGTGCAGTCGCAGCCAGCGCCGAAACGGTCCAAGACTGTTGATTCTAGATCGGGAGATTAGAGCAGCCACACTTGTGGGAAGTGTGGGAAGGGTCACACCGGAGTTTGTAGGTCCGGTGGTGCATGCCGCAAGTGCGGAAAAGAGGGACACTATGCGAGGGATTGTCGGCAGATAGCCTCGGTTCGGGATTTGAGGATTTGTTATCATTGCCATCAGGTTGGACACTTGAGGGTCAACTGTCCATAGCTTGCTGCAAGACCGGTGCAGGTTCCAGCACCGACCACTTTGAGGATTTCGGGTGGTGGTCAGGGTGGAGCGGAGCCCCCAAGGGCTCAGGGTCGTGCTTTTCAGCTTACAGCGGAGGAGGTCAGGGTAGTGCCGGATGCAGCTGCGGGTATGTTTCTTTCTTGATGTCTTGTTATTTGGTGATTATTGTGGAGTATTGTTTATCTGCTAGTCTCGCTGTGTGATTTTTGGTGTTGGGAATTTCGTTGGTTATCATTCATGAGGATTATTAGTAGGAATCTGGCTTTTGGTCTGAATGTCGGGTAGCATCTGCAGTCTGAGGAGTGGTTAGCTGAAGATCGGGTTTCTTTTGAGCCCGGTATGATCAGTGTTGTTATGTAAATTTGTGAAGATTGCTCGCTCTGGTGGGAATCAGTTCGAGTGTAAGGGTTTGTGTTGTGTAGGGTTATTAAGGGAGGTCGGTGATGGCGACCGATGGTTGGTAGTCAGTGCTCTAAGTGGGGGAGAATTGGAGAATTCTCCGGAAGATCGATAAGCATGAGAGGTTGTTTAGCTGTTGGGATTCAACAGTGGTTCTGTTAACCGAGCGTAGGCTGGTATGAGCAAGTGTCAGACAAGCGGGGCGGGATGCAGACCAAGGGTGATTGATTGTGGAAGGCTTGGGATCAGGCCAGGTTTGAGTATATAGGGTGGAGATAGAGTTCGGAACCCCTATAGGGCTAGAACAGTATGCATGGGAGAGTGTTCTGGAGGGATAACGCGGGATGATGAATGCTAGTTGAGCGGTCCGGATAGACTGAAGGCCGGTGGGCGTACCAGTCAGGCTGGAGGCTCGGAGAACGGTCCAGATAGGCTGAAGGCCCTGGAGGGCGGTCCAGACCTGTTGAAGGTTCTGAGAGTGGTCCAGATGGGCTGAAGGCCTGGTAAGGCGGTCCAGTCATGCTGAAGACTTTGCATGTGTTGATAGATCTGTATGAGGATATGGAATGAGTATGTCGCGATGTTAGCATCAGAAGGTCTGGCCCCGAATATTGATCATGATTAGTGGAGGTAGTGCATGGACTCGAGAGTCCCTGCGAGTGGATTCAGAGTATGTGTGGTGCATGGGATAGCGGTTATGCTATAAGGAAATGGTGTAGTATTGGGTAAGCACCGTGGCACTTGTGGTAGTGTCAAGGCAGCCAAGTGGTTTTCCTTGGAAAGGAAAGGGAAAAGAATGTAGCTCCGAGAGGGAGTGTAAGTTCACGGAAGTGAAAGCAGTAGTGCGGAGTTATGATTGGGGTGTTCCAATTATGGTCGTTGAGAAGCGTGTTTGCGGCAGTGGTATGGAATCACATCCAGATTGGATGTCTGCTGAGGTCACGGAAGGAATTCCGAGTGTGTAGAGCCAAGAGGCTCAGAAGGGATGCAAGGATGGAGTCTTGGATTCCCAGCTTGATTTTGATCAAGGAATCGTGTATGTAGTAGTAATTCATCATGGGGGATGTTTGGAGGTGTCGTCAGTGTGTCGGGTCTTCCTAACCCGAGGATGCTAGAGCCAGTTCAGCATGTGTATGTGATTGCGGAGGAGAACTCATGGGAGTTGCTCTGAAGCTGAAGGATGTGTCATCCTGTCAGCATGGAGTGGATAAAGTTGGGTTCAGATCAGGATTCCGGTGGTTCAGGGTTATTCCTAGCTCGTATGAGTCAAGTGAATGTTGTGATCTGGAACGAGTGAAGTATCATGGAGTGGTACTTGGCTGTTAAGTGTGGTTATCTGAGGATGAGTCCGGTGGCCGGCTTGAGGCGGTGGTCAGAACGCCGCAGGGGAAGAGTTGGGTTTCGGTGGTTGTGTTTCGAGGAACCTGGTCTGGTTAATGCCAGGAGGTGTATTGCGAGAGTAATTCAGAGATGTGTTGCCACAGGCTTCGAGGACGAAGCCTAATTTAAGTGGGGGAGAATTGTAACATCCCGAGTTCATGAGTGCAAGTTCAAGGTTCAAAGTGTAAATGTGAAAGGGCAACTCGGCGAGTCTAGGGGTGGACTCGGCAAGTAGGGTCGCGACTCTGCTTGCGTGTTAAGTGGCCAATTCGGCGAGTCGGCGGCTGGACTCGGCGAGTTGGTGCTAAGTGGAGAAAACCCTAATTTTGGAGGATGAGCCCTATTTAAAGGACATTATACCCTCTCCCCCAACCTCTTTACCCTCTCTTGAAGTCCAGAAAACCCTCAGACGTGTTTGTGAGTGGTTTATGAGCTTTTGAACCTTGGAGAAGAGATTTTGGAAAGCTAAGAGGCTTGGAGCAAGGGGATTTGCAAGGATTTGGATTTCACTTCTGTTGGAGCTTTCCTTTGAGGTATTATTTCGTTGTTTGGGCTATTATTCTTCATTTTGGAGTTTTTGGAAAAGATAGCATGTGGTGTTTTGAGTTTGGAGGTTAGATCTAAGGTTGCTACCTCAGATCTGGAATGGAGAAGGTCTAGAGTGCATTAAAGTCCCTGTTCTTGAGTGATTGGTGAAGCCATCTTGTCCCAAACCCTAATCCTAGAGTGTAAAATGCCTAGATCTCTTTGGATTCACGTAAAGTTTGCCACTTTACGTGATGAATGGGTTGTAGAAGGGTAGATCTATGGTTTGGATCATCTGCATGGCCTGGAAAGCTTCTGTATGGATTAAGATTTAGGGGTACTTGGCGAGTCACAAAGGTGTACTCGGCGAGTCGCTTGAAGATGGGCAGGAACTCGACGAGTTAGAAGAACAACTCGGCAAGTTGGTTGAAGATAGCCTTGGACTCGGCAAGTCTTTTCTTGGACTCGGCGAGTCTGGTCGTGAGGTCCTAACTTTCTTCTGGTTGAGCCGTGAATCGGTGAGTCAAGGGAGGACTCGGTGAGTTGAGTGCGAGGGGACTCAGAGTTGTTGGACTCGGCGAGTTGAGTCGCGGATTGGGGAAGTTCTGAGCATGGGGACTCGACGAGTCATCGGGTTGACTCGGTGAGTAGAGTTAGTCAGGAGGTTGACTTTGACTTTGACTTTGACCAAGGGTTGACCAGTTGACTTCCAGGGGCATTTTGGTAATTGTTGGCTTTTGTTTTGAGTTCAGTGTTGGTGTCGACTAGTAGTGGAGATCGTGTCAGTGGTCGGAGCATCTTGGTCTTATCTTTTCAGTCGGCAGTTGTGAGGTTAGTTATCCTCACTATATCGACAGGGTCTACGGCACCAAGGCCGGCCCTTTTATCAGATTGTAATCCGGGTATCGTTGTTATGTTATTGCTTTGCTATGTTTGCATCCTGGTAGTTAGGATGGTATAATTTTAGAGACCTAGCTAAGGTCAGTATCCTGGTATATATGATGATGCTATGTTAGTGACCGGTTAGGTCGGTATCCTGGTATATAGGATGATGCTATGTTAGTGACCGGTTAGGTCGGTATCCTGGTTAGGATGATGTTACGCTATGTGATCTGCTAGATCGGTTTGTTTGGATGTGAATTTTTATATGATTGAATGTTTATGTGCACATGGTTGTTGGACTGGGGTTGGGTTGAGGCGGGTCCTGCTTTGTGCTATAGGCCAACATACCCAGGGCGGACCGGTTATCCCGAAGGCCCAGCAAGCGGTCCGGATAGGCTGTAGGCCCCAAGAGGGCGGACCAGACGTGTCGAGGCTCGGAGAGTGGACCAGGGCGACTGAAGGCCCAGTGCGGGTGGACCGGTCATACTGTAGACTCAAAGAGTGGACCAGGTGGATTGAAGGCCCGGTGTGGGCGGACCAATCACACTGTAGACTCGATGTATGTGGCTAGACTCGGAGGGTGGACCAGGTGGACTAAAGGCCGGTGCGGCGGACCAGTCACACAGTAGACCCGAAGTGCATGGCTGTTCTGTGTTCTGTTATGATATGGCATGTTGTGCGTGTATGGTATATGTGGTTGGTATTTTGGGGGTATCTCACTAAGCTTTCGGGCTTACAGTTGTGGTTTAATGTTTTTCAGGTTCTTCAGGAGACCGTGGCAAGGCAAAGGCGTGATCGTACCGCTCCTCATGATTTTGTTTTATGATGTGGTTCTGGGAAGACTATGATAATAATTGTATTTAAAACCTTTTTGTAATAAATTTATGAAACTAGGTTGTTTTCGAAAAGTTTAAATTGGTTGAAATTTTTAGAGTGTTAAACTGGTGAGTTCATAAGTATTTTAGTTTCATTGATTTGTAAAACTGTAAAGAACAGACTTGTAAATGTTTGATGAAAAGTGTGTATAAGTATGAAAACCCTAAAAAATCCTATATTTCCTATTAGTAGTAAATGTTGTCTTCTACCAAGACTCGACTGTTTTGAAGGTATGCTTCTTTGTAAAAATGACGGTTTTTCCCATGTATAACTATTATTATAAAAATATAGTCTTCCTCATCTTTTATGTGAATGTATCACAAAATAAAGGTAATAAGGAAAATAATATATTCATTTGAAATTGTATCAATATATATATTCTACCTCATCGTTTATGTGAACGTGTCACAAAGTAAAGGTAATAAGGAAAATTTTATAATCCTTAAAAATGTATCCATTTGTCTAGGATAAACACGGCGCGGTAAATAGCTGAACAGTACAACCAAGAACATCCGTAGATGAACACACTTGCTGTAGCGAGCAGCCATGTGTAGGATGATCACTCCAGGAGTGTGTAGTAGTATCTCTTCATATAGTATGTAGTAGTGTCTCTTCATATAGTATGTAATAGTGTCTCTTCATATAGTATGTATTAGTGCCTCTTCATATAGTATGTATTAGTGTCTCTTCATATAGTATGTATTAGTGTCTCTTTATTTAGTGTGTATTAGTGTCTCTTCATTTAGTGTGTATTTGAGTAGTGTATGTATTAGTGTAGTGTATGTATTGTTTATAGTATGCATTGACACATGTATGAACTGACTCTTAGTGTGATTCCTTGTACTAGGAATAGTAAATAGTATCTGCTAACTATACCTATTATAGTTACTAGTAATATACGTGTATAACCGAAAGTATGTCTTTGCTACCCAAAGGTACTGAATTGACTGATAGAACTTTTATGTCTATATATGTATACATAATATATAACTAATATTTAGATGACATTCGGACAAATAACCGATACTCTAAGGCCACATCCAAACAAGGAAAAGGAATTAAAGCGAGCTAGCAGTCCTAAGTCCTTTAAACATTACTTATATAACTATACATATATAGGCATGCATTTGACAATATAAAAGTATAAAAGAAGTTTTGTAAAACCTTTTAAAAGTTTAATAAATAAGAATTGATGACTTGATGTCAGTTTATAAAACGATTTAAAAGCAAATTGTTTGATAAGAATAGTTTAAAGTATAAGAAATCCTTTGTTTGAAACACAGCTTGAAGTACATGAAAACCATTGTTTGAAACATAGTTATAACAAAGTTTGAAAGGAAAGATATAGTATGTAAGACAGTTTGATAAAGAGTTTAACATGTAAAAACGTTTTGAGAATCATTTTGAAGTAGTATGCTTAGTAACACAGCTAAAAGTGTAGTAAATCCATAGTTTGATAGTTATTAATCACATGTGATTGATATAATAACTATCATGATTCAACTTGTATTCCCCCCCCCCCATAAAAGCATTTAAAAACATTTAAAAAGTTAATTAAGGGGTATGAACTCACCTGTAGTGAGTGGATTGTACGGTAGTGTTGGACAAGGTACTAGGTGTCAAGTGAAGACTTGAACACACACAATGATCCTATTTAGCATATAAAGACACACACACACACACACACACATATATATATATATATATATATGTATCTAATTAGTGATTAACACACTAATTAAGCAAGTATAAACACCCTAAAACATGGAAAACACTTTGATCTAAGTGTTAGAAGGCCATTAGGTTGCACCAAAGGAGTGTAAGGCATTGCATTTGAGTTTACGGCCCAATGACCACTCCTTAAGGAGTTTACGGCCTAGGGTTTATGGTCGTAAACCCATGGCAAACTCCACAAAGTCGAATTTTTAGGTCCTTAGTTCAATGGTGGTTGGTTCTAGTCTAGTTTCTAAGCATTGGGAAGGAAAATAGGGCATCATTGCACACTTATAGGGAGTTTACGGCCTTGGGAGATCATTAGCCGTAAACTCTCTTCCAACCCATAATTCTTGATGTTTCTAAGGCCTAAACAAGTTAAATCTAGTACACCACAAGCTAGGGCAAGAGTACTTACAATGTAGAAGCTTGTTTGGGTATTTTAAGGTCCAAAACACACAAGTGTTCTTAAGGATCTTGAAGATCTAAGCATAAAAGATGGAATTGTAGGTGGATTCAAGTAGAAAGGATGTAATCAACACAAAGATGGAAGAGATGACTTACATATGTGAAGGTTTGAAGAGAAACTTGAAGATCATTGGGAGAGAAATCAGATTTCTCTAGCTAGAAATGGTAGAAATGAGGAAAAATGACTAAGGGCTATATATATATATATATATATATATATATATATATATATATATATACTAAGGGGTTTACGACCACCTTGAGTTTACGTCCGTAAACTCCAAGGTCTTGGCTGTAAACTTCTCTTTTGAGGGCTTAAGGTTTGTTTGACAGATTCTAAGTTCATCTGACGCACTTATTCACTAAATCCTTTGATGTATAATAGCTCAGAATGCTCCAACGGAATCTAAACTGTGCTAAATGATAGCAAGAATGAGTCTAACACTAAGTTGAGTTGATTGAATGAGCTTTCAAAGCAATAGAAAATTTCGGGTTGTCACAGTCAATGGTAAGGGTTGATTGTCTTGTTGTTTTTCTCAGTATTTCAGGGGTGTTTGGTAGTTGGGATTTGCAAAATTACAGGTAGAGAAGGAGCAGAGGTAGCAGCGAACAAGGATGTTAGGCTTGCTAACCTCGACAATTGTAGGTGGAAGAAAACTGGATCAAAATGAGGGTAGCAGCCTCCTTCTTGGATCTCTGTTTTGGCTTTAAATAGGAGAACCAGGGAATTAGAGATCGAGATGAGTGGGGAGGAAGATTGAGTGAATTTTGTGTGACCAAAAACATATTTTTAGAAGACTTTTTGATGATTGTGGTGGTACTTAGAAATCTTGGAAAGATTTTGAGAGTAGATTGCACTTACTGATTCATGTGTGTGTGAGAAAGTAACGAGATTAAAAGTCTTTGAGGGGGTTAAAAGTTGGACACAAGTGCTTGGCATATTTTTATAATTTACCATATGTATTGTTGTTTTTCTAAAGTTATATATATATATATATATATATATATATATATATATATATATATATAATTCTATAGAAAATTATCATGTACATACATAACTCATGTATTTTCACATTATTAGTTGGTTTTATATGCATAGTTCTAATATGTGGAAAATTTGAGTATTGTATGTATAAGGAAGTCAAACTTATAACACATGCTTGAAATTGGTAATTGGAAATCATACATGGCCTTATAACTAACCATGTATATACTAGCATTGTTACTTCATATTATACATACATTGTAGTTATTTGATTTCCATTTGATAAATATAATACATTTTATAGAAATTACAGCAATTACACTTTTCATCTGACCAATAAACATGTCTCATACCCCTATATAAATAGTTGCATGGTTCATAACACACCCTTGAACAATCGGATGACTTGAGAGAGATTTATAGGCACACAAAATCGGCTATGCTTCTCCAAGAACACACCATCTAACCGAACTTGGACATGGGGTCTAGTATACATATGTAGGAATCCAAGAGTCATGGATTAAACCCTAATCCATACTCTTGGGTTCTGATCCATGTTTCATGCGGGCTAACTCTTTATGGAACTTACATAAACTTAGTCCATCATGGATCAATAGCCCAAACTGTAACGCCCATAGATAAGGGCTAGTCAATTTAGAGACGATAAGTGTCAAAAATGACTTTTTTATAGAATATTATTTAGAATTAATAATCTTAACTAAGTTTTAATATATGTTACAAGGATTCCGTACATATAAAGAACGCCGAAATCCGAGTTATAACGAAGAAGTTATGACCTATCGATGTTTCGCGACAGAACCGTCACGACGCTGAATGACGTAAAATATGAATTTAAGATAGAGATATATCTAGGCTTTGTGATCTAAACGAAATTCGTAGAATATGTTAAACCGAGAGCGTGCATAAAAAGAACGCCCAAATCTGACTTCGTATGAGGAAGTTATGATTTTCCGAAGTTTCGACTTAGCGGCATGCAGACTGAATACTCGAATATGATATCGATTGATTTTTAGCCGAAACAATCTAAACGAGAATCTAAGATCTCGTCGATATTAGTCCAACGGTAAAAAGACAGATGAAAACAGACGTCAGATGAAGAAGTTATGAATTTCTAATGGAGTTTTCTTGTCCCGGCCTACTAAAAATAATATAAAAGTAATATATTTATAATATATTAAAAATAAAGTCAAAATTAGGCAACGGAGTCTAAACGAGAGTTGTATAGCATCTTCTCACCTACGCGTCGATATAAAGAACGCCGAAAACGGAGTTCGTATGCGAAAGTTATGACTTTCTGAAGTTCGGGGCGCGAACCCCAAAGCTGTGTCAGTGGCCACGACGTGGAAACGGTGCCCATGACGTGGCATGTTTTCTGAAGCCTCCTGGAGTCTGCTAGACCCAACTTGCGATGACGCATGCAGTGACAACCAAGCCCACGACGTGGAAAATGAGAAATTAGCCCTATAAATAGGTTTGAAGGGGCAGCCGACCAAGGTTGCTAATTCACCCTTCTCTCACCCATATTACCTGGATTTTCGTGCAAATAAGTACCCCCGAAGCCCCGGTATCATCCTGAGACCCGAAGCAAGTCCCGAAGCCTCGAACATCCGAGAAGAAAAGAGTTTCCGAGCCAAAGCTCTGCCCGCGAAAAGTCCGGTGTGTGAAGTGACCCCGATTTCACCGAAGAATACTATTTGAAGAGCCGTAGTGTTGTCTGATCATCTTTTGATCAAGTGAGTGTATAGTCCCTTTCATAAACACGATTTTAATACAAGTATTGTTCGAATGTATTGAGTATATGTTTGGGTGAGTGTATAGTTACTTTCTTCTAACACATAAGTATGAAGTATTTGATATGAAATACGTGCTATGTGTTTATATATTGTGGTTTATTTGAGATGTTAGTGGAATGGATGAATTATATAGGTTTTAATGAGTGAAACTGTATATGTATTTTGTAACTACAAATATGTTGGGTAGGACATGGGTAGATGAGATCCGTGAGTAGATCAAGAGATTAGTTTAGATCTGTGAGTAGGGATCAGATCAAGAGGCTAGTTTTAGATCCGTGAGTATGGATTAGACCAAGAGGTTAGTTTTAGATTCGGGAGTATGGATCAGGTAAAGAGATAAAACTTGTTATTAGTCCGGGAGTATGGATTAAGACTAAGTTAATTGTCCCTAGTCCAGGAGTATGGATTGGGCACAGTTATTGATCCGTGAGTATGGATCAGATCAGGATTAATGTATAGTTAATTGTCCCTATCCCGGGAGTATGGATTGGGTACAATTATTGATCCGGGAGTATGGATCAGATCAGGAGGTTAGTTTTAGATCCGTGAGTATGGATCAAGTCGTTTTAGATCCGGGAGTATGGATTAGGGGAAAAGGTTAGTTTTAGATCTATGAGTATGGATCAGGTGAAAATGTTAGTTTTAGATCTGTGAGTATGGACCGGGTGAAGAGGATAGTTTTAGATCCGTGAGTAGGGATCTAGTAAAGAGGAAAATTTTAGATACGAGAGTTTAGATCGTGTCGTTGTGAGGATCGATGGGGTGGGATAAGAGTTGCTTGTATATAGTGAAATTGTATATGTTTGTGAGCTCTAATATATATATATATATATATATATATATATATATATATATATATATATATATATATATATATATATATATATATATATTATAACATTGTGGGTTGAAAACCCTATATGCTCACCAGGCTCCCAAGTCTGACCCTCTCAGCTTTTCTTTGTATTACAGGTAATGGCACAAAAGTATAAGTTGGTGAACTTGACGAGAGATTTTGGATAATAGACCAGTAGTTGTAAATAACTGTTGTAAGGTCTATTTTGTTCTGTTTATGCTTTTGGTCTGTATTGAACATGACATATCGAGATTTTGTAATATAATGAAAATACATTTCTTTAAAGAAATGCTTTGAAAAATTCTTATCATATTTTGTTTTGGGAACAAATTCCGCAACTGTTTTTCTTTAAAAGATTATTCTGATTTAAAAAAAAACAAAGCATAAACAAATCGGTCTTTTCTGGCCGTGAAATTGGGGATGTCACCCAAACCATATATATATATATATATATATATATATATATATATATATATATATCATTGATTTACATAATCAGTCATCGTTAATTTAATTAGTCTCTTTTGATCACTAAATTAATTCTTGATCAATACTAATTAAATAATATGATTTCATACTAATATATTAGAACTTATAATATATTAATAAATCATAAATAACCTCTTACTCAAATATTCATCCACAAATTGTCCTGGTGATATGCAACCCGAATGCACCATGCTACTCTCGGTCAAGTACATACTAATTATAGCTATGGGCTTAGACACCTAATCCAACAATAAATGCATACCATTATAAGGAAGGGAGAGACCATGGAAGTAATGGAGATCACAAATATTTTTTAAAGCAACGTGAAGGTCTTTCATTGCAATAATAAGGAGAAAAGGTGATAATAGGTCACCTTGCTTAACATCCCGTCTAATATTGAGTTCTTTTGTAAGAGCATCGTTGACTAAGATAGATGCCCTACTTGTGGATAAACAACCTTTGATACATATTCTCCATTTCCACCTAAAATCCATTTGATACATGACCGAGTTAAGAAATTCCCAACTTAAGGATCAAAGTCAACTTTGAAAAATAAAGTCTTTTTCTTTGTTAGTAATCGTTTAATTGATTAAATTCTAATCGAAATTACACATCTTATATATATATATATATATATATATATATATATATATATATATATATATATATATATATAAGCTTTTAACTTGACTTCATCCGCAACTAATTCCTAGTATCAAAGCCTTGTTATGGATTTATCCTTAAAAAATAAAGGTAAAAGAGATTCTGAAGAACAACTTTCAGATCTTTCAGATCATACGTTAAGCATCATTGAAAATGAATATAGTTTTCAAGGAAGCCTAATGATTAAACAATAACTTCTTTCAAAAATTAAGAAAATAGATCTTAAAATAAAGAAATAAAATATATTCAGAAATTTTCCCTTAAGATTTAATATTCTGAATAAGTTAAAAAGAAAAAACGAAATATTTTACTTCGTTAGTATAAAAGAAATGTCTGTCGACATAAAAGATACTACAAGATTTGTTTATCTACCACTATTAACCAAAGAACAGATAAACAATAATCTAAAAAATATTCCCATAAAAATAAGATCTAAAATTAGAATGGTCATCGGAGCAGTAAAAATTCTAATCAAATCTCAATTTCAAGAAGGAATTAATTCTCCAATAAAAATGACATTGATTGATGATAGAATCAATCATCGACAAGATTGTATTCTTGGTGCAACCAAAGGAAATCTAGCTTACCAAAAATTCATGTTTTCCGTTTTATCTTAAATTTGTCTTAGATCTAAAATCAGCAAACTTAAATAAGGTTTTATTGTTTATTCATCACTTTGAAATAAGTGATCTCATGAATCCAGGAGATAAACCCTTCACAATAACCTACCTCATAGGATATGCATTGACAAACAGTGGTCATAACATACACTATAAAAAAGAAGAACACATAGAACTTGAAGATGTATTCTCAGAAATAGGACATGTCAAAGATAAACAATTTTATGACATAGATCCTCAAGATAGCTCTTGGGCTTTAAACATAGTCAGCAACAAAAAAGCTTTAAGAGAAAGGCTACCACCTAGAATCTTAATAGTTTCTCTTCATATAGGTGAAATGTCGAAATCTCTGGAACCTACTCCAAGAGATATACTCAAAAGCATAAGAAGTATGTCTTCTAGAGTTGATAATTTAAATCAAACGATCAGCCAACTAAACGAAGTAATAAATGAGTAATATATATATATATATATATATATATATATATATATATATATATATATATATATTAGAAAAGAGGGGTAAAAACACTTGAAAATTCTGATAATTGTGTATAACACTTTCAGCTTAAAATATTTGGATGGTACTCCTAATCTTTAATCGGATGAGACTCAGAAAACGAGAGAAACATGAGAGAGAATGTTAAAGATGTTATGAAGAAAAAGAGTACCAAAACTTATTTCGAAAATGATCATATAACAAGAAAAACTTTCTATCTTTAAACTGCCACATGATAGTTTTGTGTTCTAAAACTGTCCAAAAACAATCATATACCAACTTAAATTCGGGTATAGAATATGGATCATAAAAACGGTCATAAACCAACTTAAACCTAGGTTTAGAATATGGTCATGTTATTTTGGGAAAATTAAAGATTTTGTTCATGCTAAATATGTTAAAAAAATTTAAAGTGAATAAATTAACCGATTTCTTTGGTTTTTCCATTCAAAATATTAAATAATTGAGACTTTTCTGTTAAAAAAAAACTAATACTTTATAAAAAAAAAAAGTCAAAATAATTAGACTTTAATATGCAAAAATAAAAATTAGCTATTGTTGCCAAAAATAATATCTTTAGACTGGACTTTTGCATCAACTTGTATTCTTGTAACATGTGCATTTCCAAAAAGTAACAATCACATATTTTTGACATAAATATTCACCGATTTATATATGAATGTTGTAGTGGAAAATGTAAATATAACTCTAAGCCTCGTTGAAATTGTTTTTGTACCCAAAAACATCGAATGTTGTGTGTTAGTTGAAAAAGCGGTTGTAAAAACGTGCTCGCATGGAAGGAGTGTGTGATTGTAAAGTAGCAAATGAGCTCAGTGTGCATCCACACGCTGTGACATCCTACGCGGCAATTTAAACTAATATTTGTGATAGATGTTTCTCGTAGGCAGGTGTTGGCCACGCTCCTCCCTTCCCTCTATAATAACTATTCTATTCTCCGCCACACGCCTCCCTTTCTCCTCGACGGCGCGTCACGGTCGACCTCTCCAATATTTTCCAAGGTATGTTCGTCTTCTGCCGTAGTTCTTAGATCGGTGGAGTTACAAGGTTCTTCGTGTGTTTAATCTGTATTTCATCGCCTACGATTCTTCAGCTGCGGTTGTGTTTGTGAGTTTTTAATCTGGTTTGAACGATTCATTATTGTTTACTATCAGATTCTATGTGTGGATTTTGTAAGTTGAATTGAATTTGGATATGTAGTTTCGGTTTTCAATATGTTTAACCTGAAATCTAGGGTTTATGTTTGCTTTTTTTATATGTGTAATTACGATTTGACTTAATCGATTATTTATCTGTGTGTCTTAGTTCTTTGATCGGTTGACATACGATTATATGTAGTATTGTGTTCTTCAGTTTTTGATTTGTTTTTTGAAGAATTTTATACCTCGTTTTACTATCGGATTCTGAGTTTGGCTTATTAGATTGATTTCAGACATCTAAGTTAGGTTTTCGATTGTGTTTGCGTTTAAGATGTGTAATTTCGATTGGAATTTTATCAATTAAACGATTATAATGAATCGGATTAGCTACTTGCTGTGATTCTTTTCTTCTTTTGGGAAAAATAACTATGAATTTGTCTGTTCTTTGTTCTCAAGATGATCTGAGATTTGAAACTGAATTTGAAGATTTCTTAAATTCTTTTTTTCATTTCTGTTTTCTGTTTATAGCACAGGAATTCTGTTGTTACCAAATTAAGAACAACAATCTGAACATAGATTTTGAAGATTCAGTGTGTATACATCTAGCAATATTACAATGGGAGCAGAAAAATCACCTACTTGGTACATGAACTCAATATTCACTTTTTATTTCTTCATCTTTTAACCTAAAAATATGAAAAATAATAACTATAAATTTCTTTTTCTTTTTATTAGCTTGCACACTACAAAGAAGAATCCAGGTAAAGTACCCAAAAGAATTCACAAGGCTGAAAGGGAGAAAATGAAACGTGAACATTTAAATGATCTCTTTCTTGAATTAGCTGGTGCACTTGGTAATTTTTCCACAACTCTTATCAATTTATATCTTTTTAACATTTTTTTTATTGTTTAATTTAATTTTATTATTATTATTATTACATTACAGAACTCACAGAGCAAAACAGTGGTAAAGCGTGTATATTGAGTGAAACTACTCGTGTTGTGAAGGACATGATTGATCAGATTAAGTCCCTCAAAAAGGAAAATGCAACTTTACTCTCTGAATCACAATATGTAAGGCTTATTTTATTATATATTTTTTTAATACGAAAAAATATATTATGTTTTTTATTTTATTGATTTTTATTTTTTATTTTTGGTTTTGGTGGGCAGGTGATGGTGGAAAGGAATGAACTTGAAGATGAGGCTTGTGGTCTACAGAAGCAAATCAGTGAACTAAAAAACATCATAAAAGAAAGAAGTCAAACAGTCAATGTCCAAACAAATCTTGACCTAAATGCCCCTGCGATAGAAATAGAATCCCACGAACCACAACAGTATTTAAATCCTGTTTTTGTTATCCCTGCTTGTCACCCACAACTAGATCCGGGTTTGGTTATTGACAATAATGCCCCTGTGTCAAATGTTAGTAAACCATATCCTAGGTATCCTACTCCATCCGATTCTTGGCCTTTACAGCTTCTTGAAAAGCCATCTCGAGTGTAAAATTTGTATAACTTGTTGTAGCTCATTTTAGTTTGTAATATGTTGTGTGTGTGTGTGTGTGTTGTCTTTTGAAGAAATGGCAAATTGTTGTGTTAGTGTTGATATAACCATATTGACTTGATAATAGTCACACAGGGGTTACATTGAAGAACCCAAGTATCATTGGAAATGAGAGCATAATACTACTCGTATGTTTTTTAAAATGTTAAGAGAGCTTTCTTTATTCATGCCATTTTGAAACTAGCAGATTCACAACGTTTATTTTTCTGTTTTTTTTTTTCTAGAAATGCTTGTTACTTTACTTTTGTATGATTACATAAAAACATTTATTGGTCGTTTGGTCTAGTGGTAAAAATAAAACACAAAATCACACATTTAATGCAGAGTTTTAGTATCGATTATAGGTAATCTTCGACTTTAAATCCTCTTTATGTTTACATAAGCATTAATGACGTAACAGTTATCGTGGTATTAGTGAATTAATTTAGCTAATTTGGTGAAAAGAAAAAGGTCAATGCATATGAACGGAAGAAATTGTATTTTACTTTTTAAATAATCAATCATATTTATTAAATATCGAAATTTATCTAATTATTTTAAGTATAAAAAGCGAATATATATATATATATATATATATATATATATATATATATATATATATACTAGTTTATAATCCGTGGAAACCACGGTTACAAAATTAATTAAATATTCATAGTAAAAAATTTAAAATTATTAATCAATTATTTTATATAAAATTTTAAATAAATTATTAATTAAGAGATTTTTTTATTAGTTATGTAAAATTATAATTATTGATTCAAATAAATATGTGGAATTAATTTATCATATATATTAGACTCTTTTTATTTGTGAACTAATGAAAACAATAATATAAAATTTAAAATAAAAAATAAATAGATTGACAAATAACATCACATTAATTAGGAGGTTTAATGAATTTAAAATAGAAAATTAATAGAATGACAAGTGACATCATATTAATTAGGAGTTTTAATATTGTGACACTCGGCAACTCGTCAAAGAACTAGTCTTTCAAGTTTTAAATTAACATTATCCTGTACGTTAAAATAAGTATTTCTGATTCCAATAAATAATGATGTAAGCATAATTGAAAATCTGGAATACGAATGCTGACTACCCCATCAGCGCCTCATAGGGTGGTGACAAACACTCGTTTCCTCTCTACACCTGTCCCTCCACCGAGCCCCCTCACTCGTATAAACCCTAATCAATTCACCACCATTCTTCCAATCTTCATCTTCTTCGACCCATTTATCAATTAGTTTGATTCGTGATGGGCAAATCCGGAGCTGCAGCCGGAGATTTATTACTACTCATCGCTCAAAATTTTGATGTTCTTGCCGGGTACTCTGTACTCTCTCTTTCTATTCAAATTTCATATCGTTGTTCATAATTAATTATTGATCTGGAGAAACAGAGAAATCCATTAGATTTTATTTTCGATTCCCAAATGGTTTGTTTATTCATGGCTAATTTGGTGTAAATGAAATTGAATTTTGCAGGCCCGTTGTTAGTTTGGCATATCCTCTGTAAGTCCCTACCTCCACTTTCCATCGGTTTCTGTTGAATTACTGCAATCTTCTTCTTTTACTATACTGTTTTTTGTGCATGATTAATGGGAACCGAATTCCGATTTGCGTATTTTGTTCCGAAAATGATAACATGTTGTCGATTTCAGACACTCTAATGCTCAAGTGTATTTGGACTTCATTTTTATTTCGGCATATGGACGAATGCTATGCAAAATGTCAATGTAGTTTTTATTATATTTTATACTATCCTAAATCTTTCTCGACTTTTATTTGTGTTTCACATGATCAGGTATGCCTCGATCAGAGCAATCGAGACTAAAAATGTTGTTGGTGATGATCGACAATGGCTTACTTATTGGGTCTTGTACTCCATGATTACTCTCTTTGAGCTCACTTTTGACAAGCTTATTGAATGGTAATTATCTCTAATTAATTCCCATCCCTTCTTGGGTCAATTACTCATTAATTTATGTGATAAGTAGCAAGGTTTATTAATTTGGGTTGTATTTTATTGTTAATTAATATATGGTGAAATGGCAGGATCCCGTTTTGGTCATATGTTAAGCTGATTGTGACATGTTGGTTAGTGATACCTCAATTTAGTGGTGCTGCATACGTATACGAGCACTACGTTCGACCTTTCTATACCGGAAACCAAACCGTCAACGTCTGGTATGTCCCACGGAAAAAAGACGCTTTTACCCCTCATCAGGATGAAACCCTAGTTTCTGCAAACAAGTACATTCACGAATACACCACCCCAGATGCTTTTCAGTTTCAGGAATACATTCAACCTGCTGTACGTATATATCTTTCAATTCTCATGACCTACAAATATACATACATAGTTATAGTTTTGCCTTTGAACATATCATATATATTGACATGCATAGCATTACGTGTTTTGCAGTTCGATGACCATGAGGAAATCAAGTATTATGGAGGTGGTGGTTTCTTCCCTGAATATGACTATGTATACGACTGAGGTGGTTTAATTCTTGCTGTTTGCTCGATCGATATCAGAAACTTGCTGGTCAACGTTGACCAATGTATATGTATATACTATATAGTATAGTATGATGTTGGTTTTTATTATGTATGCATACCTTATTGTAATAATGTGTAATTAATTTCAGTTCATCACGTTAATTACGATCTTCCATGTGGGTGTACTGGATGAAAAAGGGAAGCAAAGTAACATATATAGAGTTTCAGCTGCTCCATATTATTATTAGTAAAAGTTTTAGAAGTTAACTTATATTTGGTTGTTTTTATTCATGAGATGATGATATTGATCTAATTGTTGGTTTTGGTATGAAGTTCTTAGTTGTTACTTGTTAAAATTTGCATTTTGTTCTTTTACAAAAAAAAAAAAAAAAAAAAAAAAAAAAAAAAAAAAAACCGCATGTCTAGTCAATCTACATTATTGATTATATTGATATTGATTTTATTATTATTTTTTTGGTGTAGATGACACGGATAAGGAGAATTGACTTGTTATCTTTTGGAAATAAGAACCTTTTAAACATAAAAACTTCTATTATTCTATAATTTATTAAAAGCAGTGTTGATTTTTTGGTAATTTTACGAGGGAAGTTAACGACCGGTGTTCTCTCACCGTATCCTCGATTGAATTTCTTTTTGTTGATCGATCATCGGATTTGATTTTCGCACAGAAATGTCGACAGATTTACAGTGCTTCATAGCTTTTACGAATATTCTGGAGTTTCAGATCGTCAAGATATAGCGATTTGCGGACGAAACATTTCAATATCTGAACCGAAGGTGACCACCGCTGAATTTCTTTTTATATTATGTTTTATATGTTTTCTAATGATTTCTTAAAGTAGTTAGTTGTGCATTTACGATTATATGTTTGGAATTCGAAAATACCGATGCTAATTGTTTCACATTGTACTGGAAACCTGGAATTTGTTTCCGTTTTTCGTCCAGTTAGGTTTTGTTTTGTTAAGCATGCTGCTTTTGCTTAGGCTAATGGCTACTATGTGAGTGTTGGTTGAATCTTATTAATGCTCTCAGACGTCTAACTTAGGGTTATGATTTGTATTATCAATCTTCAACGTCCTGCTGATCATTCTCTTAAGTTGATTTCTCTTCGGAAAGTTTCTGATGTTTTTTTGTTGTTTTGAACAGGTTTTAAATGTTGGAACGGAAGTGTGGATGAATGACTGACCTACAGAAGATTAGCCTTGAGGAGCAGAATGTCGAGGAGGTATTTGTCATTGCCACTTCCTTACTCTTCACTTTGGACTTTGGTGAATTAGGTTAATAACACACACACACACATTTCCTCCTGTGTTGATTTTGTATCTTCTTCCA
Organism: Lactuca serriola; assembly: GCF_051521515.1. NCBI lineage: Eukaryota > Viridiplantae > Streptophyta > Magnoliopsida > Asterales > Asteraceae > Lactuca > Lactuca serriola. The sequence continues at coordinate 43,644,209 of NC_136412.1, read as the reverse complement.
TTTTAGGCCTGTTCAATATTTGGTAGAAGATGTTAGGTTGAAACGATGCATGTTTGGTTTGGATTTCAATGACAATACTTTCAATGGAACATACATAAAGCCTTTAGGTTTTTTAAACTTTGAAAGCCTTTTACTAACCTACCATGGATTCATGCTCTAATTGTGTTGCAATAATTTCAGGCTATCGCTTCTTTGAAGAACTGGTCATATTTACTGAGATATGGGCGCATGGGGAAGCCAAGGTTCTGCCCCTTTCGAATTTCTGATGTAAGTCATCAATCTGATGTATCATAAACATGAATAGGCTTTCTAACACAACTGTTTTGCATTAAGAATTATGTTTTTGTACACCTTTCTGTGTTACCTATCTTGTGATTTTGAGCTCTGTATTTTACTTTGATACTTAGAGCTCATTTTAAAGATGCTTATTTTGTACTACTAAGTAGCTTATAAGATCTTATTATCCAGGATGAAACAACCCTAATGTGGTGTATTAAAAGGGAGGAGAAACAGCTTCCATTGAGCCAGGTTTACAAGTTTATGCCTGGACAACAAACGGTAAACTTATACTCATTTCATCTCCATGTTAATACAACACCTGAAAATAAGTACACTATGAAAGTTTTAACTTACTTTTAGAAGTTAAAAACATTCATGATGTTTCCTTTTCCTGATATAATAGGCAGCATTCCAAAGGTACCCTCAACCTGAGAAGGAAAATCAATCATTTTCCCTTCTGTATAACAACTACTCCCTGGATGTGGTAGGTAACTTAACTTCTTGATCTTATTCAATAGAACCATTCTTATTTCACCAAGTATTTGAACACTATGGACAGATATGCAAAGATAAAGGTGAAGCTGAAACTTGGCTTATTGCCCTTCAAACCCTAATTTCAAGAAATAGTGACCATATATCAAAAAATACAGTTAAAGCTGATAGTATATCTTCAGATGGATCAACCGCCCTTTCTCAAAGGAATAGCAGCAGCGACATATTTGAGGTCTCAACTTATTTGTTATAAAACACAACCTAAATCTGGTACTAAATCTAGTTTTCTTTTTACAAAATGACAGGATTCAGGGAGAAATGAAACATTTACGTTTCCAATCAACAGAGCATTCTCAGATGCAATACTGTGTACTGAATCCGTAAAACCTTTCCCACAAAAACAAAATATTCCCAAATCATACACCTCACAATCTTCCACAATTCACGGACCACGTCTCGATGACGTGGAATCTCTACACGATGTATTCATTTGGGGTGAAGGAACAGGGGACGGGTTGTTAGGTGGTGGCATGAACGGAATCGGAATGTCCAATTCCACCAAAATGGATTCACTTTTACCAAAGGCTTTAAAGCGAAGTGTCGCTTTCGATGCCCGAAAAGTTTCATGTGGAAGTAAACACGCGGTGTTAGTCACCAAACAAGGGGAAGTTTACAGTTGGGGAGAGGGTTTCGGTGGTCGACTCGGGCACGGAATGGAATCCGATATTCCAACCCCAAAGCTCATCGATGACCTCAGCAGATCAAATGTCGAAATGGTAGCCTGTGGTGAACATCACACTTGTGCTTTGACACAATCCGGTGATCTTTACACATGGGGTGAAATCGGTGACGAGGCCGGAATCGGAATCGGAATCAGTCATTGGATTCCAAGAAAAGTAGGAGGTCAGATCGAGAGTATGAATGTAAAATTCATCTCTTGTGGACCATGGCATTCTGCAGCTGTTACATCAGAAGGTCTTTTATTCACATTTGGTGATGGAAGTTTCGGTGCGTTAGGACACGGGGATAACACTAGCATATATTATCCTAAACCGGTTGAATCTCTAAAAGGACTAAAAACCATTAGAGTCTCATGTGGTGTTTGGCATACAGCCGCCATTGTAGAAGTTGACAGCTCATCTTCTAGAAAACTTTTCGCATGGGGAAACGGGGACAACGGTCAACTCGGTCACGAAGACCGGGACCCACGGTTTCTCCCCTCTCGTGTAGTTTTGCTGGACAATAAAAACTTTTGTCAAGTCGCATGTGGTCATAGTATGACCATAGCTTTGACCAACTCAGGACACGTGTACACAATTGGGACACACGGTATTCATCCAGTCAAAGGTAAACTTACAGACAACTACGTACAGGAAATCTCATGTGGGTCCCACCATATTGCGATTTTAACTTCAAAATCCGAGGTTTACACGTGGGGGAAGGGAACAAAAGGGCAGTTAGGGCATGGGGACAATAAAGATAGGGAGACGCCTACTTTAGTTGAAGCTTTGAGTGAAAGGAGAGTGAAAAGTGTGGTATGTGGATTGAATGCGACAGTTGCGATTTGTTTACGTAAAGAAGTGCGTACTTCTGAACTTCCGATGTGTTCATCTTGTAATGCGGTGTTTAATTTTAAAAGAAAGCGACATAATTGTTATAATTGTGGGCTTGTGTTTTGTAAAGCGTGTAGTAGTAAAAAATCGTTAAGGGCATCGTTAGCTCCAAATGCGGATAAGTATTATCGTGTGTGTGAAGATTGTTATAGTTGTCTTCATAAAGAGGAAACAAATGGGAAAACGACATCAAGTTATCTACCTCCCAAAAGTAGGAATAGTAATAACGAACGTAATCACAAGCTTTGGGATCTTAAATCACAAGGCTTACTTTCACGGATTTCCGCTTTTGATTCATTTAGACGCGTTGGTAGCCAGTTAGTGAAACCAGAAAGCTCACAGGAGTCAAGTAATAATTATGTGGTTTCTCCATTAAATTCATCTCCATCTTTATTTGAAAACCCAACGTTTGGTACTTCTCAATCTCAAGCAGCATCTCCTGTGAGATCGAGTTTTAGTTACTCCAATTCGATTTCTTCTGCTATTGCTTCTCTTGCGTTTCCTGAAACAAAAGGAGATGATTCCAAGAGAAAGGAGGAGAATCTTATGAAAGAAATATCGACACTGAGAGAACAGGTGGAGTATCTAACACAAAAGGCTCAGATTGTAGAAGCTGATCTCAAAAAAACATCAATACAATTGAAAGAAGCAACCAAACAAGTTAAAGATGAAGAAGAGAAAAACAAAGCTGCAAATGTAGAAATAACATCTCTCACCACACAGGTGGAGAATTTGACCACAAGGATAGGTCACGGATGTTGTTGGAGATGCAGAGTGTCAGGAAAACCTTGTATCCAAAGGCAATTGAGCCTTTAAGGTATTTGCATACCTTTATTCAGTTCTGATTCTGATTATCAACTAAGAGAAATATGTGTAGATTTCATTTCATTTAAATTGTATCAATTTAAATAAACAAGATTGTACATACAAATACAAGTTCCATGTCCTTTTTGTGGTGAAAAATGGCCAGGTCATGTGATAACTTAATTTTACAATGTGAATGAAATGAAATGATACAATAGTTTGGTTTGGTTTTGTTTATCCAGCTGGTGATTATTTACTGATTGGCAGTGGCAGATAGGATTTGTTGAGCTTCGGCAAGTGCAGAGTCTTCATCTGCAGCGTAGAGCACCTTTTTAACTGCCACAACCATCTGTTGCAGTAAAATCCATGAGAAAGTATCTGGAAAATACAATTTTAGGTTAAAATTCAGAAAAATATTAAAGATCTAGAAAATGTTACCGGAATATTTTCCAATTCCGGTCCCTGACAAAGTATCTCAATATCCCGTAACTTTGCAAAGTAGTAATCCCGTTCTTTCTCCAAAAGATCCACAGATATCTTCAGCTCCGTAATCTGAAATCATATTATATTATATCAATCAATACTTCAAATCTATGAGTCACGCACTTGGTCAATATGTGATCCATACCTCATTCGACAAAGCCTTAATCTTCTCTGAAGAATCAGACTCCACTTCTACTACTCCACTTGGTTTTTGCTTACTCCCTGAACCAAAACAATCAACATTACATTTTTTTATTTTATTTGGGTTTTGCAAATGCCACATCAGCACTCATGACCTCACCATTTATCTTGTGGTCCCCTGATCCAGGATTCTGGGAGTTGTTTGTTTGTAAAGACTTGGAACTCTTCTGGGATTGGGATGCCATTGCTTTCACATGACGTTCCTTACATATCTTACTCCTGCGTTCCAGAGGATTATAATTCCTGAAACAAGAATACCAAACATACATATATAACTAACACTTCCAATACCAAAATAAATAATATCACAAAAAATTTGGTTATATACTCATTCATGATGCCACCATTTACAGAGTCACAATAGCGTTTCAACCACTGTAGAAACTCCAAGTTGTCCAATGGCCGACCCTTCACTAGTCTATTTACTTCAATATGCTGCAACCAATGGTTATATAAATGTAAACATACATGAAGAAGGAATTTATGATTGTTAATTTGTTAGTAATACTAATAGTCTAATACTACCTACCTTATCGATTTTAAGTTTGTTAAATACATCTTGTAGTACTTTGTAGTTTTGGATCATATCATATTCTGTTCTTGCATCGAAGTTAACCTGTAGTTAAAAAAAAAAATCATGTCAACAATCTAGAGTCTAGGCTTAGGGATTGAAGATGGAATTACAAGATGAATTGTGGTCACCTTACCTTGTGCATTGGAACGGCTCCTGGATAGGTCATGTCCATCATCTGACACTGTACAGCACCTGAAGCAGCCTACATAGATAGAATGTCCGCAGTTCATAAATTAACAAGCTAAATTTAATTTAATTAATCACAAGCATAGGGAGGGGGGATCTATGTTATCCAGTCGTTTATGGAGTATGAAGATCAAATTTCCCTCTGACAACCAACAATTCGCATATGATAATTTACATCGAGGGGAGGGGTTATGAATAAAAAAGGAGAATGATTTATGGAGTATGAAGATCAAATTTTATATTTGAATTGGTTCGTTTCTACTATACTCGTAACACTAGTTTTGTGGATCAAGTCTCCATTTCAAATCCTCGTTTCAGTAATGAGCAAAACGAAATTATGAGAGAGATGAAGTGGTTGTGGTTACCTCTTCAATACGAGAAAGATTGAGTTGAAGGTTGGCATTGATCCATGAGAGAAGCTCATTCCTCCCAACGAAATACGCACTGTCCATCATCCCAATATTGCTCGCCATCCCCTCTCTCTCTCTCTCTCTCTCTCTCTCTCTCTCTCTCTCTCACACACACACACACACACTACTCGGTTTAAAATTCAAATCACGAGATTAAATTTGGAACAGGAAAGGCAGAGATTCTGAAACAGTGAAAAATCGAAGAACAATTAAGATAGAGAGAGAAAGAGAGAGAGAATTGAAGAAGTAGGGTTGTGGTGTTTGGGGTTGGAGGAAGTTTTGATTGTTTGTATAAATGGTGAAAAAGCAAAACTCGAGGGAGAAGGAGGAAAAAGGGGGAAAAGCTGGCAATGGCGTCAGCCGTCAGGCACGAGAGGCATCCCCTACCGGCCACCCAAACCAAAAAGATGGCGCTAATTTAATTTTCCTTTTCTTTTTTAATTTAATCAAAACCAAAAATAAAATGTTAAAATGAGTAAAATCTGATATATTATATTAAATAAGAAGATGTTGTCACGTATATGTCAATCGACATGATATATTTCATAGAAAAGTATCAAATCTGATAAGTCAAAAGATAAAAAGACAGTTATTTATTCTTGAAAAAAAAACAGAATTAAATTACAGGATTGAAGCGGCATTTGGAAATGTAGGAGGGTGTTTAATGAAAATAGAGTTGGTAAATAGTAATGGCCTCCAAGTGTAAGGATGTCATGTGTATTCATTCAATCTTTAAAAAAGGGGTGAGGGGGGAAGGGGTGGTGGGACCATGGACTCGGTCATGTGCAGGGTTCGGCCGGGCCCTCGGTTGCGACAAGGCTCGTAGACGGTATCCTCGTGAATCATGCTTTTGATGGTGACGGGTTCACCGCTCACATGGAGTTTAATGTTCGTCTCTTGTAAACAAATGCATCAACCACTTGTCTCATATGCTTGTCGTGTAGTACTTGTATATCTTCATTTATCTACTAATTTCTAAAAATGATATTGGACAATGTGTTACTTAAAAAGAACCCTATCACAATAAATTTAATTAAGAAATGTCAGCTTGCAAAATCGAAGCATAGCGACAATATGTACAACCAACGTGTGTACTATTAGTAAAAGAAATTTTAAAAAATGTACTACCATAAAAGAAAATGTTTACTGTATTTTCTAAATTTTAAACCAAGACTTTTCGATCCTCAAGCATGCATATAGCATATAGTATTTTTTTAGAAATGATATATTATATTATACATGATAAAAAAAAAAGTGAAAAATTAAATCTTCGTCTAGCTTTTGCTCCTTTTCATAACATAATGATGCGTAATTTTCTTAAATCTTTTTTTTTTTTTTTTAAGTTTTTTTTTTAGTTATGACATTTATCTATATCTACAAAATAAGAAGATGGGTAAAAACATAATGCAGGAGGATATTGACTTTCTTTAAAAAAGTTTAACCCATAATGTACATAGGGTAATCAAAAATAACAAATGTATCACATCTTGCAGTGAGATTACATGGACCGCGGTATACGGTAATGATGTGGTTGAAAAAAAAAACCATAATTTTTTTTTTCCATCCTTCTATACTTAACCAAGCATAACTCCTCCAAGATTAGTACTTCTTTTCCACGATACACAATTTATTCTTCGATGTTGTTTTTTGTCATTCACATCTTTTTTTTCCCCCTAAAGCCAAATATAAAATAACAAGCAAAAAACTAGAGCAAAAACCAATTACAAATTGTTTAGGGGATGTTGAAGCCAACTAACCCAATTTAAAGAACAATTGATATTTCTATCACAAAACCAAAAAAGAAAATTTCTCTGATCGAATCAAAATAGCGTCGGGACATCTTACCACCTACAAAAAGTTTATCATTTCTGAATCTCCATATGTATCGAATAGTGGTACACACAATAGCCTCAACAACCACTTTTTTCTTACCACTATATCGAAGTTCATGGATCTTTTCAAATAGAGAATTCATTGAATTGAATACAACTGCTCTAATGTCCATCCATTTAAATATTGCATCTCACGTTCTAGCCGCCACATCACAACTGATGAACAAATGACCAGTGGCGCAGCCAGGAATTTTAATACGGGGGTACAAACATAATCGGAATTTAAAATAACATTTGAACAATTAGAATCTAGGTAGAACAATGAAGCCTCTTGAAATTGTATTTTTTTAACAAAAGTTTCCGAATGGATGGTGGAATATCGATCTTACCATTGTCTATAAACTATCGGCAGTAATCACTTGGATTCATGAGAAGAAAAACAACAGGCAGCAAAATTTAATGTTTTGAGTGGGGGTGCAAGGTAGTTAAGCTTACTTACATATAGAAAATTAATATGTAAAGTTTAATATATAAATTTTATTTTGGGGTATAATTGTACCCCTAACACCCTATCTAACTCCACCACTGCATATGATTCAACTGTTCTGCCTCCAAGTTACATATAGGACATAAAATAGATGGAATGTCAAATTCTTTTAGGTCTAAATTAGTCCTAGTTGGAATCCTATCCAAATACAGCCTCCAAATAAGAATATTAACCTTTCACGAGACAAAGCGATTCTACATGGTCTGAATATCAACGTTTGGTAAGATCTGGTCATCAATCCATCTCTATGTATCTAAAACTATAAAGACCTCTGATGTAACACCCATAAAAATCAAGTCAATTTAAAACTTTTTCAAACATTCAAAAGTCATTAGTTATTACAAAATGTTTTCAAAATAGTTTAATATCAGAGTCTCCCAGAAACATAGTCATAAAATGTGAAGAGCTGTACGATCACGCCTTTGCCTTCCCGCGATCATCTGAGGTACCTGAAACCAAAACTGAAACTATAAGCCCAAAGCTTAGTGAGTTCCCCCAAAATACCGATACACAACAATTAGCACATATACAAATAACAACATGTACTGGATCCACATCTTTACAGACTGGATTACCCCTAGGCCAACAGTGTGAGTCTGGCTTGCCTTCCGGGCCCACGACTTGATGGGTTTAGAGCAAAGAACAATCCTATGTGCTCATGCAAAACCCTAAAGTTTGGATCTAGGTTTCTCTATTGTACATGCAATACATCCAAGACTTGAAAACCCTAATATAGCATACATTGAAATCGAAATCTATAACAAAACAAGTTTAGATGATACCTTTCATTAGTTGCAAGAATCCTTGGTCTTCAAGAAGCTTAGTGTCACAAGTGTAACACCTCTAATGGCTCATAAACACCACAAGCAAGAGGATGATGTTTAGGAGAGAGGATGAGAGGCTAGAAATCGGCTCCAAGCTTCCAAGGGATCAAGTGGCCGATTTTTCTAGCCGTAGGGGTCCTTATATACTTGTGCTGCTAGGGTTTCAGTCAAAACCCTAATTGGATAACTTAGGCCTTAAGCAGTCCAAAGAACCTTCCAAAATAAGGCCCCCTTGGACGAATTCAAGATGGACTCCACCCTAAAATTCGTCCATGCCCTAATCCTTATGGATTCTCAGCCCAAAATCAATTATCTTGTAATTGCAGTTCCAGTCCCCTTTAATTAATTAATCTCTTTTAGCCACAAAATTAATTCATAATTAATTCTTGACTAATATTAATTAAACTATATGATTTCTCCTTTAATATATTATTCATATAATATATTAACAAACCATAATAACCTCTCTCTATATAAATCATCCTGTCAATTTGCTTTGGTGAAGGCAACCCAAAAGGACCATGCACAACCAGGTCAAGTGTATACCAAATATAGTTACGGGCTTAGACACTAATCCAAAAGTCTCCCACTTGGATAAGTCTAGTAACTATAAATGCTAGTACGACTTCAGGATCCGATTAGCAATCGTAACTCTCAAAGACGTTGTCGAACTCTGATCTTATCAATAACATGTCCTTTAGATAAGGGATCGTATAATCCTCTGTTCAAGATATTGTGCGGACAATTACATGGAACATAGTCATACTTATTGTCCAGCAGTTTGTTTCTCGATCTCTGATTTGTCTGACATAGAACTTTATTGAACACATCAATTCAGTCCTGACCGGGCTCGACACATAAGTCGAACCAAATCATCGAGGGGCCCATATATCGCTTTTACCCTCTTAGGATAAAAGAAAAAGATAAACTTCGACTTATATGCATTTACCATTCACTCATCAAATCATGCACAACAATGTGTTTTATAACATCAAGTTATTGATGCATTTACGCATTATCAATGCACAACCAACTTGAAAATAATAAATCATATATCTAGGTTTAAAGACCATATGATATTATCTTCTTGCGATCACTCGTGATAAATTCCATGAAGTGATACCAGCAAGCATGGGTTTAATCCAATGCTCAAATCTTATTCATAAGCACTCATGAACGTTGCAACAAACTTTTGCTATGTCTAATACACTTCAAACAGTCTACAAACCAATTCATGACAGTCTTCTTTCATACCTACTTCCAAAGTATGAGCGACTGTGGACTGTTCGAATAATCTTATTATTCAGGAAGTCAAAACATGCAAACTGAAACAATAGGTAAACAATTAACATAAGATAGTAACTTTACTCATAAATAATACTCCTTTATTTAATCATCAAATGTTAATTACATTTATCTATTACACATTTCGAAAACTATCTAATCTAAACTAATATCGTCCTTCAGCCCGATGCTCCTAGCGTGCTGCAAGTGCTTAACCCTACTCAGTCCCTTCGTAAGAGAATATGTTGGGTTATCCTCAGACGATACCCTCTTTACTACAAGGAGTCCCTCTTCCACCCTATGTCGAATAAAATGATATTTCCTGTCGATATGTCGAGATCTGCCATGATCCCTCGGTTCCTTGGTCAAGGCAATCGCTCCTTCATTATCACAGAAAATTTCCATGGGCTTCTTTATGGCTAGCATAACTCCAAGGTCTCCAATGAAGTTCTTCAACCATATCGCCTCCTTTGATGCTTCGCTCGCCGCTATGTACTCTGATTCGCACATTGAATTAGCTACGATCTCCTGCTTGGAACTACCATTTAGGGTAAAGACCCCGCCCGACTGTGAACAGTAGTTGTCCCTATCGGTCTGAAAATTGGCGTCACTATACCCTCGCACCCTTAATTTATCACTCCCACCGAGGACTAGAAACCATTCCTTGGTCCTCTGAAGGTACTTAAGAATATTCTTGGCTGCGGTCCAATGTGCTTTACCAGGGTTCCCTTGATATCTACTGACCATGCTCAAAGCGAAGGCCACATCAGGGTGAGTGCAAGTCATATCATACATGATCGAGCCAACTGCGAAAGCGTAAGGTACTCGGCTCATCTCTGTTATCTCGACTTCGGTACTCGGACTTTGAGTCTTACTCAACTTGCCATTACTTTGGATTGGTAACTCCCCTTTCTTGGAATTCTCCATACTAAAACGCTTTAGTACCTTGTCCAAGTAAGTATTCTGACTAAGTCCTATTAATCTTTTACTCATATTTCTCACTATCCTTATTCCCAAAATATAGGCAGCCTCTCCAAGGTCCTTCATAACGAAACGCTTCCCAAGCCAGTACTTGACTTCTTGCAGGGTCGGGATGTCGTTTCCTATAAGCAGTATGTCATCGACATACAATACGAGGAAGCTAACTGTACTCCCACTGGCTTTGACATATACACATGATTCATCTTCGCTTCGCAGAAAGCCAAACTCTTTGACTTTCTCGTCAAAACAAAGATTCCATCTGCGAGATGCTTATTTCAACCCATAAATGGATTTCTCAAGATTACACACTCTATTAGGATGCTTCGCATCGACAAAACCCTCTGGCTGATTCATGTAAACATCCTCAGCCAACTTCCCATTAAGGAAAGCGGTTTTGACGTCCATCTACCATATTTCATAATCATGAAATGCAACAATGGCTAGCATCACCCTAATAGACTTTATCTTCGCAACCGGTGAGAAGGTCTCATCATAGTCAACTCTGGGAGTATGAGTAAAGCCCTTTGCAACTAATCGCGCCTTATAAGTGTGTACCTTCCCATCCATGACGGTCTTCTTCTTGAAGATCCACTTGCACCCGACCGTCTTACGACCTTGCACATTGTTAACCAAATTCCAAACTTGGTTGTCATACATGGACTGAATCTCGTTGTCCATAGCCTCTTTCCATTTCGCAAACTCCGGGCCTGCCATGGCTTCCTTGTAGCTGTTAGGTTCATCCAAATTTATTAGTGTTATATGAAAACCATACAACACAGGTGGAAGACTAACTCTACTAGAACATCTAAGAGGTAGGGACTCATCAATCGGTTCAACAAGAGTTTCCTCCTCAAGTTGAGTGTCAGCATTAGAGGTTCCTTCATCGTTCGACTCTTAAAGATCTTGAAGATCGATTTGCCTCCCACCATCCCCTTGGCTTATGAGTTCTTGCTCTCAGAAAACCCCTCTCCTCGCAAACATTGTCACTCTATCTATAGAAGAGATATCCAAAGGACTTTTGCGGGTAGCCGATGAAAATATATCGCTCACTACGAGGTTAGAGCTTGTCGTGAGTCTCTCGTCTTACGAAAGCCTCGCAACCCCAAACCTTGATATGTGCCAACGAGAGAGCTTTCCCTATCCACATCTTGTGAGGTGTTTTGGCAACCTTCTTTGTAGGGACTAAGTTAAGGATATGGGTGGCATTCTCTAAGGCATACCCCCAGAATGAGATAGGTAGCGAAGCACGACTCATCATGGAACGAACCATGTCTAGCAAGGTTCGATTACGCCTCTCAGCTACACCATTCAACTGCGGTGTACTAGGTTGTGTCAATTGCGAAACGATTCCACATACATTGAGGTAGTCATTGAATTCAAGACTAAGGTACTCTCCACCTCGATCGGATCGAAGCATCCTGATTTTCCTGCCCAACTAATTCTCCACTTCCTGCTTAAACTCCTTGAATTTTTCAAAGGTTTCTGAATTGTGCTTGATTAAGTAGATATACCCATATCTGCTATAATCATCAGTGAAATTCACATAGAAGCGGCTCACATCACTTGTGGTGGATCTAAAGGGCCCACAGACATCACTATGTATGGGATTCAATAAACCATCACCCTTTCACAAGTACCAGTGAAGGGTGAATTGGTCATCTTTCCAAGTAAGCAAGACTCGCACACATCATCGTCCCTAAGGTCGAATGACTCCAACACTCCATCCTTTTGGAGTTGGATTATGTGTTTCTTGTTGACATGTCCAAGACGACAATGCCACAAGTATGCTGAAACATTCCAATAATATGACCCAAAATTTTTTGTTTTCAAATCATTATTAAAATCATAATCCATCCAAAGTCATAAATAAAAACATAAATCATGTATCATAAAACATCATAGTGTCTGTCTCGAATCAAAATCTCATAACAAAATATCAGAGTAAACTCCCAGGCTGTGACTGTGGTGTGTGCCATGCAATCATCCCGAGCCATTCCATTTTCTAGTGGAAGTACCTGAAACCAAAACAGAAAACCGTAAGCATGGAGCTTTTTGAGCTCCCATAAACTACCACATACCATATAATAACACATATTGGGTCTTGCCCACTGCATCGGGCCCCGCCCGGCATCGGACCGAAGTCCAGAATAAACTGAGCTTAACATAAGCATGAACACATAAAATAATCACATATACTGCATCAGGCTTACCCCGACATGCTACTACTACATAAACGGGCCATCATTGGTGCCTTAGACCCGTTCCTATTGAAGGGAAACTCACATCGAATGACTGACTGCTGAAAAGCTGGGTGAGGGATCCCTATCTGCTGCTCCGGCGACTCTCCGGCTATAAATTCCATAACAACACTTAATCAAAAACTGATAATCCTTCTTAGGTTAAAATGACCATTTTACCCCTAGTCAAAGTCAACGTCCTGGCTAAAGTCAACCTTCTAGGTTGACCTACTCATCGAATCAGCCTATTGACTCGTCGACTTTTAGAACTCAGAAACCCTAAAAATCACGACTCGACTCGACAGGTCACCCTATGACTCGCCGAGTCCCCATGCTAACTGTCATTGTGACTGGACGAACTGACTCGTCGAGTCATCCTTAGACTCGTCGAGTCCTAGCGTAATCCAAAAAGGGACAAAATCATACTACTTGCCGAGTCCTCAATCAACTCGTCGAGTCCTATAAACATCATCGGGGTTTCTTCATCGGACTCGTCGTGTTCCCTCGTGAACTCGTCGAGTCCCTTGCAGATCTACCCTAAATAACTGATTTCTCACTTCTACAGCTCCACATTACAAATCTATGTCATTTCCAAGGCCCTTTTATATAAATTTGGAGACTTGATGGCTTTGCATACCTCAAATGAACCCAAACTCAAGTTATAGCAATCTACTTCCATAAATGTGACCATGGCTCGGATGAAAACGGATTCAAGCCTCCTTTTATGATTTTAGAAGCAAAATACTATAGGAATAAGGGATTATTTTGCATACAACCCAAAAAGACTAACTCATTCTTCTCAAAAGGGCTAAAAGACCCAAAAACTCATCATATAAGAGATCTAGACTATAGTTCATCAAGCTATGAACTTTTTACCCCAGAAAGCTGCCAAAGATGAGTGTGTTCCTAGATCTTTTCTCTTTCCCCAATATTGCTATCTCCAAGCTTTTGCAACTACCTTCAATGGCACCAAAATACACTCAAAAGCTCAAGAAAGTGGCTCTATAACGATTTAGGGTTTCTAGAGGACAGGGAGGATGATAAGGGAGGCCCAAGGGGGGCGTAGGTTGTTTAAATAGGGTGCAAAACCCCGACAATAGGGTTTCCCTATGGCATACCTACTCGTCGAGTCCATGCTTGGATTCGTCGAGTAGATCCTTTAAACTCCGCGCCCATTTTGCCATCTACTCGACGAGTTAGGGCTACCAACTCGTCGAGTAGCTCAACTAATTTCATGAATAATTTTAAATAATTACGTACCAGGAATGGGGCGTTACACATGCTTTATCCAAGCTATTGGAAGAATCGATACACAACACATCATTTCCTAAATTGTCTAAAATCATCACAGTTTCATATAGTCCATTACAAGGCAACGCTTCAAAATAGAAAACACCATTAAGATAAGCATGAATAGAACCCTTTTCATTATCAAATGAATATCTAAATCCATGTTTATATAAACCATGAAAAGAAATGGTGTTTCTTGTCATATCTGGCGAATAGAAATAATTATTCAAATATAGTCCTAATCCATTACTAAGCACTAAAGAGTAAACTCCAATCTTGGTGACAGACGACGATCTTCTATTCCCCATGATCAAGTTTATCTTCCCGTGATCCACATCCTTATTTCTTCCTAGGCCCTGCAAATCAGAACAAATGTGAAAACCATGTATCAAGTACCCAAGAAATAGCATGTGATGAATCATTAGATTGAATAGTATAAATACCCGCAAAGGACGGCTTGATCTTTCCATCCTTGATGTCTTGCAGATATTTCGGGCAGCTTCGTTTCCAATGCCCCTTCTCATGGCAGTAGTACTCTGTATCCTTTGGGTTGGAGGTGGGTGCAGCGGGACTAGCCTTGGTTCCACTAGAAGAGGAGCCATCGTGGGACTTTCCCTTATGGTGGCTCTTGGAAGGAGCCTTCCTCTTCTTACCCTTCCCTGCCCAATAGCCAAGACAGGGGCAGCTGTAGCGGGATTTGATGCAACAGATTTATCCTTGAGGTTGCTCTCAGCAGTCCTTAACAACCCTTGAAGCTTGCTCAACATGACCTCCTCTTTGTTCATGTGGTAGGTCACACGGAATTGGTTGTAGCACGAAGGTAAGGAGTGAAGAATTATGTCAATTTCCAACTCCTCATTGAAGTCTGCATTTAACTTCTACAGGTGATCAACATATCTTTGCATCTTCTAGAGATGAGCAGTGACAGACTCACCATCCCTCATCTTGGTAGTGATCATCGAAGTGATGATCTCGTACCTCTCCTGCCTCGCGTTTTGATGGTACCTGTCCATCAAATCTTGATGCATCTCGTAGGAGTAGAAGTCCTCGTAGTACTTTTGGAGTTCTGCGGTCATGGTAGCAAGCATGATGCAATCGAATTTCGTAGCATCATGCTCGTGGGTTTCATAAACAACAATCTCCACGGGAGTAGCAGTTTCAAGGTTTATCTCCTACAGCTCCTTGTCGAGGACATATTCCTTGTCCTCGTAGCGGGTAACCATCCTTATGTTGCAGATCCAATCATTGAAATTGTTTCCATCGCAAATTACCCTCCCAAAAAAATTCATGAGTGAGAACGAGCCCGAAGAGTTTGAGCCTTAACCGTTGTTTGAGTTCGACATCTGAAAAGGAAAAGAGACAAAGTTTGATTAGATAGGAATCCCCAATTAAACACCCAAATGAGAAATTAGGGTTAGGATCAAACAACATATTTACAACTTAAAAGAGGGATGTCGTAATTTAAATTGCAAATAATTTGAAGGTAAGTGTATGACGATTCGTTAATTTCCACCATGAAAAACGAAAGCAATTAAGTTTTAAATGTATTGAAACTCCTAGATCTATTTGAGATTCATTGAACTGTTCAATGACATGTTTAAATCTCGATATGCCCCTCAAGTTTGTGACTGGGATACCGAGGATCACAAGCAGGGTGTGAATAACCATGCAAATGTACATGGTGCCCTCAATGTTACAGTCACCTAATCGATGTGCCGATTAACCGCACATGCTCCATCGATCTATGACAAACATTGAGTCACCCTTTGCCACCTTTGCTTAGAGCCAAATTAGTGTGCCAGTTAACCACACACGCTTCACTAATGTCTTAGCAAGGGTACAAAGTGTAATTTCATGGAATAGCATCAAATTCATATTTTTCCTAAAAGTAACTACGATTGGGAATTTTGTAAAAACATTTAGTTACTTTATTAATCATTATACTTTTAATGTTGAATTAGGTTGCCCTATCCTACCCGTTCGGCTAACGATCCTCCGCCAATCAAGGAAGCGGTGGGTGAGAGTGGACACCCATTAAACGACCATTTTATAGGCCATAACCTTATACCCCCCCTATAGACCGACTTCGTGAATGAGGCCTACTAACGGTAAGACTAGCATTTATGTTATACATATATAATAATTATTCTTATATTATTATAATAGTATAGGGTGAATTTTAAACTTGTAAAACTCTAGGGTTTGGAATTTAATTATTTGAAAATTAAACTTTTAATTAAAAATTTTAAATCCCAAAACTTAAGGGCAAGTTTTGAAACATTTCAAAACTATCTAGATCAAAATTCAAATAACAATTAAACAATCAAATTTCATGCAAGATAATTGATCAAATAATTCAAATAACTAGCATTTATCATATAAGGAAATAATTATTCAATTAATTTGACATTATCTTTTATTTTGGCAAGGATAGTCATACAATATCAATAAAATTCATATTTTATCAATCAAAAACGATTTGGTAATTATCCCATAGCAAAATAGGCATGAAATCCCGAAATTCCATCTGTCTGACTGCCCGACTCACCGAGTCCCTTACTGGACTCGTCGAGTTCATCCGACTTGACGAGTCCTCTTTGGGACTCGGCGAGTCTGTCAGACAGAAAGCCAAAAAATCGAATTCAAGCAATGAACATTCATACAATGCATCAAATACAATAGAAACCAAGCAAGTCTCTGATACCACTGATGGGTTTAGAGCAAAAGAACAATCCTATGTGCTTATGCAAAACTCTAAAGCTTGGATCTAGGTTTCTCTAATGTACATACAATACATCCAAGACTTGAAAACCCTAATCTAGCATACATTGAAATCGAAATCTATAACATAACAAGTTTAGATGATACCTTTGAATAGTTTCAAGAATCCTTGGTCTTCAAGAAACTTAGTGTCACAAGTGTAACACCTCTAATGGCTCACAAACCCCACAAGTAAGAGGATGATGTTTAGGAGAGAGGATGAGAGGCTAGAAATCGGCTCCAATCTTCCAAGGGATCAAGTGGCCAATTTTGCTAGCCATAGGGGTCCTTATATACTTGTGCTGCTAGGGTTTCAGTCAAAACCCTAATTGGATAGCTTAGGCCTTAAGCAATCCAAAGAACCTTCCAGAATAAGGCCCCCTTGGACGAATTCAAGATGGACTTCACCCTAAAATTCGTCTATGCCCTAATCCTTATGGATTCTCCGCCCAAAATCAATTATCTTATAATTGCAGTTCCAATCCCCTTTAATTAATTAATCTATTTTAGCCACAAAATTAATTTGTAATTAATTCTTGACTAATATTAATTAAACTATATGATTTCTCCGTTAATATATTATTCATATAATATATTAATAAACCATAATAACCTCTCTCTCTCTCTCTATAAATCATCTTGTCAAGTTGTTTTGGTGAAGGCAACCCAAAAGGACCTTGCACAACCGGGTCAAGTGTATACCAAATATAGTTACGGGCTTAGACACTAATCCAACACAGCTCACATCTGGCTTGCCACTGAGCCCATAGTACGAGTCTGGTATGCCCTACCCGACCCTCAGCTCGTATATGGAATGCTCTTGAGCCTACAGTACGAGTCTGGCATGCCCTACCCGGCCCTCAGCTCGTATCTGGAATGCTCATGAGCCCTCAATATGAGTTTGGCATGCCCTGCCGGACCCTCAGCTCATATCTGGAATACTCCAGAGTCCTCAGTATGATTCTGGCATGCCCCGCCCGGCCCTCAGCTCATATCTGGAATACTCTAGGGTTTGTTGGCTACCGCACGGAGCAGTACAACCTCAACCCATCCCATATAACATGTCGACATATAACATAACTAATGTACATACATATAATCAGGTAATAACACAAGTAATCCTACTAGTCTACCAAACTAACATAGCAACTAGCATGCATAACTAACTCATACTCAACATACTACCAACTGCCAGGATATCATATCTAATGGGCCGGTATTGGTGCCTTCGACCCCTTAGTATAGTGAGGATAATTCACCTCACACTGATGTAGTCCCATGGATAACTCCAGCTGCTGGTTGACAAATTCCCAAGCTGTAAATCATCAAAATAACACCCAATTAATAATTGGGTTCCAATACATAACCATAAGTCCATGCTTGGGGTAAAAGGCTACTTTACCCCCAACCTATCTTGATTTAGCCCAAGGCCCAACTCATACTCCAAGGCCCAAAAGTCAATTAATGGGCCAAATCCCAACATATGGCCCAATTTTCCAAATTGGGCCCAGACCTCTACATGGTCTTTCCTTGAGGCCCATCCATTTATTCTAGTCCAAACTCTTGGTACTCCAATGGCCCAATGTCTCATAATCATCAAGGCCCAATTATGGCCCACCTATGGCCCAATTTTCCAAATTGGGCCCAATTCCTTCACATGGGCCGTATCCTAAAACTCATCCAAATATTTTTGTCCATTTACTTGTTCTTGGATAGACCATCGATAGTCCAATCTCCAAAGCCCAATAGGAAGGCCCAACTCAAGGCCCAAGTGAAATTAGGGTTTTCACATGAAATGACGATTAGGGTTAAGTGTTCCTACTTAACCCATTAAGGAATTAATCCATTAAGTCCAATATTTCCTTAGGTTAATTTGCAAATGATTATTAATTAACATTTCAGTTTAGTAATTAATTCAAGAACGGGTCCCGATAAATCCCAAAATTAGGGTTTTATGACATTAGGGTTTTCCGAACCGTAATTAGGGTTTACAGCCCAATACTAGCCCATTAGTAACATGATTGGGTTTTTAGGTCAATTAGGGCTTCATTGGGCCTATTAGGGTTTCATTAGGTGTAACATACCAAGTCCAGGTATACTTTGTACACCTTGATCTTTTAAGCATTTGTCCATTTTGGCTATTTTTAGAAAAAGGTGGTAAATGAGTACACGGGGCATATTAGAGTGTACGCTCAGCGTACTCATATGCGTGTATTTGACACGGAGACCACCTAGTACGCTGGGCATACCAGAGAGTACGTTGGGCTTACTAGGCCCAGAATAAAAACCCTAATTTTTGGTGAGTCCCCTATATAAAGGATATGATGGCCTTATTCCTGGCCACCATTCCCAGACACCAAACCCTCCTAACGCTAAATCATCATCCTTATAGCTAGTTGAGTGCATTTAAGAGATTGTGAGTGTAATCTTGTGCTCTTGAAGTGGAGAAGAAGCCTTGGTGAAGAAGGAGTGAGAGTCCACGCTTTTGGATCTGAGCTTAGCTGTGTGGAAAGCTTCACATAGTGGTATAAAGCTTCAAGCTTTCTCACTCTTTTGATTTGTGCATTTATATGGAGTATTTTAGGGTTTTGTCCCAAAATATGGAGACTTTATGAGATAATGAGCTCCAGAGACCTTGATCAACCCCCTTTTAGTGTATTTTGTGGAGTAAAGTCATAAAAATCCAATCTTGGACGTTAGAAGCAAGCCATGCATGAGTTATGAGCTTTATGAGGAAATGGGATGGGTGTTTTGAGTGTTTGCGACCTAATTAGCCATGCAAAGGCTTAAAGTCACTAACTTTATGGATTAAGAGATATTAGGGAGTCCAGATATGTGATATGAGCTAAGGTTTTAACTGATTAAGACCAAATATGTGAGGAGAGTGAAATTGGGATTTATGCTGGGCGTAATCCTAGTACGCGCAACGTAGGGGTCGAGCATCCCCGATATATGCATGACAGCTGAGTACGCCTAGCGTAGAAAGCTGGTACACGCAGCGTACTCTCTGCCATTGACTTTTGGTTGAGTTTTAGGGTTTTGGTCAACGTGTGGTCTATTGAGCCCATGGAGGGGTAAAATGGTCTTTTACCCTTGTGTGACTTTTTGGAAGGGTTAGTCTAGCTTCATGAGAGTAGCTATTAATTAGAGATAATTATTGTGTGTGTTAGGTGGAGGCTAGACTCGTGAATCGTGTTTGAGGTTGTCCAATTCTTACGCGGTGAGTCTTCTCACTATACTTTACCTAGAGTGGTATTTATGTGTGACCAGAGGGTTGTATGTGCTTACTTGAGTTATGCATTTGTTTGTGTGATATATATGCTATATTATGTGTTACTGAGACCGGACCAGAGGGTCCAACGAGCTATGAGACCAGAGGATCCTCACTAAGACCGGACCAGAGGGTCCAACGAGCCTTGGGACTGGAGGGTCCCACTGAGACACATAGACCGGAGGGTCTTACAGAGTTATAGCCTCGAGTGGCTACTGTGTTGTATGTGGTATTTTTGGGAACTCATAAGCTTCATGCTTACCATGTTATATTTTATGTGTTTCAGGTACTTCTCTGGATCTCGGGAGGGTGCCAGCATGATTGTACACATACACACACATCAAAGTTTGAGTTATGATTTAGAGGATCCTGGAGTTTGATATATATACAGTCTTTGCTTATGAGATTTGATGATTTACATTGTGACATTTTGAGAATTTATTACTATGATAAATGTTTTCTTTTAAATTGAAAATTTACGTCATTACAAGTTGGTATCAGAGCCTTGGTTTGAGGGATTAGGATGCACCTCCGGGTGTGTTTAGACTTAAACTGAGGATTTGAGAAAAAAAATTTAAAAAGAAGTAATTTTTCAAAAATGGGAAAGAGTTTAAGAGTAAACGAGTTGGAGCAGCATGTACAATCGGCCAGAGCCCGAACGGTGATTTCCCAAAATACTCTTACTTTTGTGTTATGAGATTTACGTGAGATATTTTATGAGATATTATGCATGCTAGAGAGTAGGCTAGGTATTTCATATGTTAGGACTAGAGTGGCCTGATTTGTGATGCCTTAGCCTAGGAGTTGCTACTATCTGTGATTTGCTTTGAGTATGAGTATTTAGCAGGGATCACCTAGATGAGCTTGTGCGAGGTCTACTTCGAGAGTAGTGTTCGCTTTGTGAGATATAGAGTACTTGTGAAATCGGGATCCTAGGAGGAGGACATGGGGTAAATATAGATGTGGTGTGGAAGGTAGTATTGGGCCCGTACTATTGAAAGCACCAGATATGTAAGTAGTCCGAGTAAGAATCCTTATGATGCTAAGGAACGAGTAGGGGGTGAGTGATCGAGTGTGAGTATACCCAAGCGACTCTCTGATTATTTTGTGTTGTGTTTCAGAGACATCATGGTGGGTACGCGCAACAACCCCGAGAGCAGTGGAGATAGCCATGATGAGATTCGCAGGATGATTCACGATGAGGTGGCCGCAACCATCCGGGAGGCTATCCCAGAGATGCTTGGGTCTGTTAAGACCACCTTAATTGAGACGTTTGATGAGCGTTATACTGCTGTTACCAAGGAGGCTGTCGCTGCTTCCAGGCCACAAGGGGGGGTGACTCGTTGCAGTACCGGGAGTTCAGCAACACGAAGCCAACAGAGTTTGATGGGACTCGGGATCCGATTGTTGCGATGAGATAGATCTATCATATTGAGGGGTGTTTTGACACTTGTTCATGTCCGGAGCACTTGAGGGTACGGTTTGCTTTGAACCAGCTTCACTTGGGAGCGAAGGACTGGTGGAAGTTTGTGACAGTGAGTTACACTCCTATAGAGCACACTTCAATGACATGGGAGAGATTTACTGCGATGTTTCGAGATGAGTATGTTCCCCCGGTGGAGAGGGAACGATCGGCCCAGGAGTCTCTGTCCCTTAAGCAGAGGATAGAGTCAGTGACAGTGATTACGAGGATGTTCCATGAGAGGGCGTTGTTCTGCCCTGAGCATGTGTCTACCGAACAGGCACGTATGAGCCGATAATTGAGCATTCTGAGGAGGGATATTAGCGAGTTCATGGAGAACTCGTCCTATCGGTCATTTGCTGAGCTTCAGGAAAATGCCCGAAAGAGGGAGATTGACCTGGAGACTTAGGTCAGAGAGAAGGCAGAGTCTCAGGGGAGGGATCGATGACCAACATAGTCTCAGACGACAGCCAAGCGGGCTAAGCCCGCTGATTCGAGATCTGGAGGCCAGAAGGGCCACACTTATGGGAAGTGCGGGAAGAGTCATGAGGGGACACGTAGAGCGGGTGTTTGCTACAAGTGTGGCAAGGAGGGGCATATCGTGAGGGATTGCCGCAAGGGGTTTGTAGTTTGCTTTCACCGCAACCAGACTGGCCATCGGAAGACGAGTGCCCCCAACTGCTACAGGGATCAGTGCATGTATCTGCACCCGCTACTGTACGAGCTACTGATAGTCGGCTCGTGATGGCCGAGGCACCGAAGGTTAATAGGAAAGCTTTCTAGCTGACAACGAAGGAGGTTCACGCAACACCTGATGTCGTGGCCGGTATGTATTCCTTTATTTATTCTATTTTGAGTTATTTGTGCTTATATTGTGATATGATTAGGTACTTTTCTTGTGAGTTTTGTATCTGCCTTAGTGTTATTTGACTCGGGTGCGAGTCGATCCTTTGCATCATTAGCGTTTAGTCGCCACATCAGTATTTGACGTGAGTCGTTGAGTCGACCTCTGAGAGTTTCTATAGCCGATGAGCATGCGGTGTTTGCCACTGATGTGATCCGGGGATGTGTGCTCAAGATTTTTGGTGTTGAGTTTCCGATAGATTTGGTATTGATCGCGATGTGTGATGTCCGTGTCATTGTGGGCATGGACTGGTTGAGCCGGTATGGAGCTGTAATTGACTTCGAGCGTTAGTTGGTGACCATACGAGACCCTAATGGGGGAGTGCTTACACTATATGGAAAGGGTACCCGATTTGGGTCAGCATTTTGTTCGGCTGCCAGAGCAAGGCAGAGTCTACAACAGGGTTGTAGAGGCTTTTTAGTGTATGTGATGGATACACGAGCTGCTACTGAGAGACTAAGTTCTATCGCTGAGGTTCCAATAGTGAGTGAGTTCTCGGATGTCTTTCTCGAGGAGTTACCGAGTGTGCCTCCCGAGAGGCAAGTGGGGTTCTAGATTGATTTGGTTCCGGGAGCGGTATTTATCGCCAAGGAACCTTATCGCCTTGCGCCACCAGAGATGCAGGAGTTATCCTCACAGCTCCAGGAGCTGTAGGGGAAAGGATTTATTAGACCGAGTAGCTCGCCGTGGAGGAGCACTGATCCTTTTTTCAAGAAAAAGGATGGTTCGCACCGGATGTGCATTGACTACCGGGAGTTGAACAAGCGGTCAAGAACCGTTATCCACTTCTAAGGATCGACGATTTGTTCGATCAGCTGCAGGGTGTGTCTTGGTTTTCCAAGATCGATTTGAGGTTTGGATATCATCAGATGAGAGTCCATGAGGAGGATATCCAGAAGACGGCCTTTAGGACTCGTTATAGGCATTACGAGTTCGTGGTGATGCCTTTTGGGGTCACTAATGCACCGGCAACATTCATGGATCTCATGAACCGAGTGTGTAGGCCTATGTTGGATCTATCGGTGATCGTGTTCATCGAAGATATCTTGGTGTATTCGAGATCCAGAGAGCAGCACGAGGAGCGTCTGAGAGAGATTCTTGGAGTTTTGAGATCGGAGAGGTTGTATGCCAAATTCTCCAAGTGTGAATTCTGGTTATGAGAGGTCCAGTTCCTAGGACATCTCGTTAATCGGAATGTGATATTGGTCGACCCGACCAAGATTTAGGCAGTTATGCGATGGGAGGTGGTGAGATCCCCATCCGAGATCAGGAGTTTTCTGGGATTGGCCGGCTATTATCGGAGATTTATCAGAGATTTCTCCAAGATTGTCGTCCCCCTCACCAGTTTGACCAGGAAGGGCGTTACTTTTACTTGGGGTCCTGAGCAGTAGACCTCATTTGAGACTCTTCGCCAAAGATTATGCGAAGCCCCAGTGTTAGCCCTTCCCGAAGGAGTGGAGGACTTTGTGGTTTTATGTGATGTATCTATATCCGGGTTGGGTGTGGTGCTGATGCAGAGAGGGCACATGATAGCATACACATCGATGCAATTGAAGCCTCATGAGACGATATATCCCACCCATGATCTGGAGCTGGGGGTGGTGGTGTTCGCCCTCAAGATCTGGTGCCACTATTTGTATGGGGTTCTGTGTATCATATACACGGACCACAAGAGCCTGAATTATCTCATGGATCAACCCAACCTAAACATGAGACAGAGGAGATGGTTGGATGTGGTAAAAGACTATGAATGCGAGATCCTGTATCATCCGGGCAAGGCTAATGTGGTAGCCGACGCCCTGAGCCGCAGAGCAGAGAGTGCTCCGATCCGAGATATGTGTATAGGGATGATGGTGATGACTCCAATCTTAGATACCATTCAAGAGGCTCGGGTGGATGTAGTGAGACCGGAGAACCGCAAGAGGGAGCGGGTGATTGGACAGGTGTCCGAGTTTGCGACGGATAGCCGAGGGCTTATGACTTTCCGAGGGTGGATTTGGGTGCCCTTTATGGGCGGAGCTAGGCATATACTGATGGAGGAGGTGCATAGGTCGAGATTCTCGATCCATCTCGGGGCTACTAGATGTATTTGGACTTGAAGAGAGATTACTGGTGGCCCTGTATGAAGCGGGATGTTGCTTGGGTAGTTGAGAGGTTCTTGACCTACCGTCGGGTCAAGGCAGAGCACCAACGTCCACATGGTCCATTGAAGCCTCTGGAGATTCCCCAGTGGAAGTGGGATCAAATCTTTATGGACTTTATCACCAAGTTACTGAGGACTACGTGTGGAGTTGACGCGATTTGGGTGACCGTAGACCAACTGACGAAGAATGCTCACTTCCTTGATATTAGTGAGAGATCTTTTGCAGAGAGATTGGCCGAGATTTATGTGAGAGAGGTGGTATCTCGGCATGGAGTGCTGATATTGATTGTGTCAGATCGAGACATGCGCTTTACTTCCAGATTCTGGAAGAAATTTCATGAGGAGTTGGGCACGCACTTGCACTTCAATACTACGTACCACCTGCAGACGGACGGGCAGAGCGAGCGGACAATTCAGACGCTTGAGGACATGCTGTGTGCCTGTGTCATGGAGTTCAGAGGAGTTTGGGACACTTACTTACCCATGGCTGAGTTTTACTACAACAACAACCACCATTCGAGTATTGGTATGCCTCCCTTTGAGCTTTTCTATGGGAGGAGGTGTCGGACTCCTATTTGTTGGGGAGAGGTGGGTCAGAGAGTGATGGGTAGCATTGAGATAGTGCTAAAGACAACTGATCAGATTCATCAAGTTAGACAGAGATTACTGACGGCCCAGAGTCACCAGAAAAGTTATGCGGACATGCGGCGATCCGAGCTAGAATTCCAGGTCGGAGATTTTGTCCTCCTGAAGGTATCCCCATGGAAAGGGGTGATCTGATTCAGGAAGCGGGGCAAGTTGGGTCCCCGATACATCGGTCCTTTTAGAGTGACTGCTAGAGTAGGCAGAGTAGCCTACCAGTTGGAGCTACCGGCGAAGTTGAGTCAGATTCATAAGACCTTCCATGTATCTCAGCTAAGAAAGTGTGTAGCTGATGAGACGACAGTGGTACCCCTAGAGGACATTCAAGTGGATGTGATCTTGAATAACATTGAGATATCGATCGCAATTTTAGATTTAAAGGTGAAGGTTCTGAGAAACAAGGAGGTGCCCCTGGTTCAGGTTCAGTGGCAGCATCGAAAAGGGTCCGAGTCGACTTGGGAGCCAGAGTCGGAGATGCGGGAGCAGCATCCGGAGTTATTTGCGGAAGATGACTTCGAGGGTGAAGTATGATTCTAGTCCGGGAGAATTGTAACATCCTAAGTCCAGGTTTACCTTTTAAACCTTGATCTTTTGAGCATTTGTCCATTTTGGCCCTTTTTAGAAAAAGGTGGTTAATGAGTACGCGGGGCGTACTAGAGTGTACGCTTAGCATACTCATATGCATGCATTTGATGCATAGACCACTTAGTATGCTGGGCATACTAGGCCCAGAATGAAAACCCTAATTGTTGTTGAGTCCCCTATATAAAGGATATGATGACCTCATTCCTGGCCACCATTCCCAGACACCAAACCCTCCTAACCCTAAATCATCGTTCTTAGAGCTTGTGAGTGCATTTGAGAGCTTGTGAGTGTAATCTTGTGTTCTTGAAGTGGAGAAGAAGCCTTAGTGAATAAGGAGTGAGAGTCCACGCTTTTGGATCTGAGCTTAGCTGTGTGGAAAGCTTCACATAGAGGTATAAAGCTTCAAGATTTCTCACTCTTTAGATTTGTGCATTTATATGGAGTATTTTAGGGTTTTGTCCCAAAATATGGAGACTTTATGAGATAATGAGCTTCAGAGACCTTGATCAACCCCTTTTTAGTGTATTTTATGGAGTAAAGTCATAAAAATCCAATCTTGGACGTTAGAAGCAAGCCATGCATGATTTATGAGCTTTATGAGGAAAGAGGATGGGTGTTTTGAGTGTTTGTGACCTAATCAGCCATGCAAAGGCTTAAAGTCACTGAATTTATGGATTAAGAGATATTAGGGAGTCCAGATCTGTATATGAGCCAAGGTCTTAACTGATTAAGACCAAATAGGTGAGGAGAGTGAAATTGGGACTTACGTTGGGCGTAATCCTAGTACGCGCAATGTAGGGGTCGAGTATCCTCGATATCTGCATGGCAGCTGAGTCGCCCATCGTAGAGAGCTAGTACGCGCAGCCTACTCTCTGCCGTTGACTTTTAGGGTTTTGGTCAACATGTGGTCTATTGAGCCTATGGAGGGGTAAAATGGTCTTTTACCCTTGCGTGAGTATTCAGAAGGGTTAGTCTAGCTTCATGAGAGTAGTTATTAATTAGTGATAATTATTGTGTGTGTTAGGTGGATGCTAGACTGGACCGGAGGGTCCAACGAGCTGTGAGACCGGAAGGTCCTCGCTGAGACCGGACCAGAGGGTCCAACGAGCCATGGGAATGGAGGGTCCCACTGAGACACACAGACCGGAGGGTCTTACAGATTTATAGCCTCGAGTGGCTAATGTGTTGTATGTGGTATTTTGGGGAACTCACCAAGCTTTGTGCTTACCGTGTTATGTGTTATGTGTTTCAGGTACTTCTCAGGATCATGAGAGGGTGCCGACATGATTGTACACACACACATCAGAGTTTGAGTTATGATTTAGAGGATCTTGGAGTTTGATATATATACAGTCTTTGATTATGAGATTTGATGATTGATGTTGTGACATTTTGAGATTTTGTTACTATGATAAATGTTTTTTTTTTTTAAATAGAAAATTTTGGTTTGAAAATTTACATCATTACATTAGGCCTACTAGGGTTTCACTAGGCCCATTCTGTCCAAGCATCCCAAACGAGTCAAAATGCAAATGATGCACACCCCCACCCAACATTGCGGCTGGTGGCGGCAGCCACCCCCCTACGGTGGTAGTTTTGAGTTTTATTTTGATTATTCCTTTACGGATTACAACATACAACACAAAAACCCAATTAAACACACACATGTACTAAGATAAACACACACACACACACACATAGCCGCCCTGTGGCGGCAGGCGGTGGTCGGAGGAGCTAACCACCACATCACGGTGGTGGTGGTGGTTTTTCTGTCAATTTCGGTTACACAACAAACAAACACGCTTAACGCAATGCGGCAATAGTACCCACACACACCTAAGTACATAGCAAAACACACACATACATAGCCACCTTCCACGGTGGCGACGAAAAGAATATCAGCAGGCGGCAGTCGGTCGGAAACTTAACGTCATCAGCGGCAACCACCATGGTGGTTCTTCGTGACTCCCTTTCGATAGAAAACACACGCACATGCAACTTCATCACAAACCATGAACCACAGTGGTATCCATGATTGTCGGCCTTTGATCCTTACGATTGAAACACGACAAGTGGCAGCATTTTCGTCTTCGTCGGCGGTTGGAGCAGCGGCAACAACCCGTCTTCAACAGAAATGGTGCAATGACGGGTGGAGATACGAATCCGGCAACACCCAAAGGTCGCCTGTTGTCCGTCGTTGGTCTCGGGTCCTGGAAGCTCCTCCCTAACAGCGCTAGCACATGTCCGGTCGTAGGTTAGCAGCGGTGGTTGGCCTCGGTAGTTGACGATGGCGCTCCAGTGTTCTCCGGCAGCGACAAGAGTGGTGGCTGGAATGAGTGAAGGTGTGGAAGGTAGTGGTTGCAACGTATTATTAGGGTTCGGGTTTGAATGTGAGCAGCGACGGGTTATATATCTGGCTCATAAACTTCATTCCATAATAATGCATTTGGCCCTCCTCCTCCCTTTTCTTTCAATTTCGATCCAACATTTACCATTTCTGCCCTGACTCTAGAAACCCCTTTCAAATTAAATCCGTAATTTACCCAACAACCCCTCCTTCTACAAAACCTTTCCAACATAGGTCCAAAATTTATTCTTTGGCCCCTGCTTCCATAAATTCTTTCATACTAAGTCGAAATGATACCAAACACCCCTTGAATTCAAAAATCATTTTCAAAATAAATCTCGAAATTACACTTTAACCCCCGAAGATTCAAATCTTGTCATTTGGCTTCCCGAAACCTACACTCCACTAATTATTATTTGATTTTGGACTATAATAATATAAAATAATAATAAAATTATTTTTCGGGGTTCCGAGTTTATTATTTAATTATTCTATTTTAAACGGGATGTTACACCCGAATCACCAATATCCCACCATCACGAATCATTCCTATCAGAAAAAACAACATGCCAAATCATATTTTCTTTCTTTGTATCATTAAATCGGTAATTTTAGCACCATGTGTTATTGAAACATCCAGAAAATATAGTCCAAAAATTTCGTTTTTAAATCATTAAAGAAAAACCCGTAACTCATAAAATATCATCATAAAATCACATGTCATGTATCTGAAACATCACAACCAGAAAACTGTATCAAATCTTGTATCAAATATCAGAGTCAAAAACATCCCATGCTGAAGACTGTGGTGTGTACCATGCAATCATCCCGAGCCCTTCCCTTTGCTAGTTGAAGTACCTGAAACCAAACTGAAAATTGTAAGCATGAAACTTAGTGAGCTCCCCCAAAATACCACATACAATACAATAACACATAATAAAACATATTGGGCCTTGCCCACTGCATCGGGCCCCACCCGACATCAGACTAATCTGGCATCGGACCCCGCCCGGCATCGGACCGAAGTCCTGAATACATATCATAGCAACAAGCACACAACACATAAGCATATAACATATAAACATAATAAACTTCCTTGGGCTTGCCCCTGCATCGGACCAAAGCCCGGTACACATGACACATAACATATAAGCTAATTCTTCATCGGGCTTGCCGCAGAACACATAACACATAACATGCATGAATCACAAATACATCAAGCATACATATACTCTCCTCGGGACTGCCCCGACATCAAACCAAAGTTCGGAACATATCAGCTGCATCGGGCTAACCCCGACATCGAACCGAAGTTCGGCATACTCTAAATACATAAACGAGACGACATTGGTGCCTTCGACCCGTTCCTACTGGAGGAAAACTCACCTCACAAGACTAAAAACTGAAATTTTCGGTAAATAATCTCTAACAGCTGCTTCTGCGACTCCCCGGCTATCATTATCATAATTAATGCTTAGTGAAAATCCAATAATCCTTCTTAGGGTAAAATTACCATTTTGTCTCTGGTCTAGTTTGGTCCATGACCTAGGCCCAAGTCCATAGCATCAAGCCCAATACTTAATGGCTCGACCCAATCCCACTAACATCCTACTTATGGCCCAATTTTCTAAATTAGGCCAAACTCCTAGAATGGACCCTTCTTCAAGCCCAACAAGTGATTTAGTCCAACACCAGCCCAAAAGAGTAGTCCAATAAGTCCATAGTAGCATAGTCCAAGGAAATGGCCCATCCTTCCTTATTCTTCTTTCCTCACGTCGTGAGCTTCATCGTGTCACGTCGTGAGAGTCAAATCGGCTTGGTTCGACATAGCGATTCAACCCGGTTCACTCGTCTCAGGGTCTCAGACTAGGAAATCGTCATGCTCAAGTCGTGAGGCTATACCCCTCACGTCGTGAGAACTGTTATGTGAGCATTAAGCTCTTAATCCATTAATATAAGCGTTGAGACTTTCCAGAATACCTTATTTAGTCTAAAACACCATAAAATTCATAACTTTTCAGCCATGCATGGCCAATGCATGACTTAATCACTAACTACCTTTAAAGTTGATATAATCATAAAGATTCAAGCTTGGGGGCATAACTTGTGCCAAAGTCCAGATCCAGGGGTTCTAGTACAGTAAATGACTCAATGGTTCATACAATTGCTAACTTTATGAACCTCATGCTTGGTAAGCCAATATCTCATGCAAAGAAGGTAGCCAAAAGCTAGATCTAGCAACCTTAAGTGAAAAAGGTAGGATCTTTATACCTTACTGGAGCTCACAAGTTCAGCTAGTCCATAAAGATGAGCTGCACCTGCCAAAATGAGTCACCACAAGAGCTTCTTATTCTTCTCCTTCAAGGAAAACAAAACACCTTTAACACCAACAGCTCTAACAAAGCTCAAGGGCTCAAAAGGATCAAATTTAGGGTTTTCAGTGACTTGAGAGTGAAAGAGGCTAAGGATGGGTGACCCTAGCCTCCTCATTCTGTTTTTATACCCGATATTTAGGGTTTGGGAGCATCAGGCATGTCTCACGTCGTGAGAAATAATGCCTTACGTTGTGAGGTTTGAGGACGTGGGTCAAAGAGTCAATTGCCCTACTCACGACGTGACCACTATGGCTCACGTCGCGAGCCTATTCCAAGTGCAAAAACTAACATTTTATACCTCATGATTCGGATGTTACAATTCTCCCCCACTTGTCTTAGAATTCATCCTCGAAGTCTGCGGTGTCTAAAAACAACTCTAGGTAGTGCTCCCTCATCTCCTCCTCGGGCTCCCAAGTCCACTCCGAGCCCTGACGGTGTTGCCATTGCACATTTACTATCTCAACCCTCTTGTTCCTCAGCTCCTTCGTCTTGTGATCCAAAATCGCCACCGGTCTCTCAATGGAATTCAGGCTGTCATCAACCTAAATGACCTCTTTAGGGTACAACCACCGTTTCGTACACTAAGCACTTATGTAGCTGGGAAACATGGAAAGTGATGTGGATCTGGTTGAGCTCGGTGGGAAGATCCAGTCTATAAGCAACCTTGCCCACACGGGCTATAACTCTAAAGGGGCCGATATACCTGGCGCCCAGCTTGCCCTGTTTCCGAAACCGTATGCCACCCTTCCATGGTGACACCTTGAAGAGGACCATGTCGCCCTCCCGAAACTCCAAGTCTGAACACCGCTTGTCGACGTAACTCTTCTGCCGACTTTGAACAGTCTGGAGCCTGCTCTGGACCTATTGGATTTGATATGTGGTCTTGAGTACTACTTTCGTACTTCCCATGGCCCTCTTACCGATCTCACCCCAACATATTGGGGTCCTACACTTCCTCCCGTAGAGCCTCTCGAAGGGAGGCAGGTCTATACTGGCGTGGTAGCTGTTGTTATATGAAAATTCCGCTAACGGAAGATACGTATCCCAACTGCCACTGAAATCCAAAACGCACGCTAGAAGCATGTCCTCGAGATTCTGAATCGTCCTCTCGCTCTGTCCGTCCGTCCGGGGGTAGAAAGCAGTGCTGAAATGGAGACGAGTACCCATCTCGTCGTGAAAATGCTTCCAAAATCTGGAAGTAAAACGGACATCTCAGTCTGACACCAATAAGACAGACACTCCATGTCGTGCCACTACCTCTTGCACTTAAACCTCGACCAGCTTCTCGGCCGAGATGCTCTCCTGGATCGGTATGAAGTGAGCGCTTTTTGTCAACTGATCCACAATAATCCAAATCGCATCAACCCCACGTGCGGTCCTGGGAAGCTTAGTGATAAAATCCATAGTAATGTCCTCCCATTTCTACACGGAGATGTCTAACAGCTGCATCTGGTCGGGAGACCTCTGGTTCTCTGCCTTGACCTTCCTGTAGGTCAGGCATCTTTCTACATACCAGGCTACATCCCTCTTCATGCAGGGCCACTAGTAATTTGGTCGAAGATCTATGTACATCTTTTTCGCCCAGGGATCGATAGAGAACCTGGACTTGTGAGCCTCATCCATCAGTATCTGCCGTACTCTGCCCCAGTATGGTACCCAGACCCTCCCATGTAGGGTCAACAACCCACGACTGTTATAATCAAAGGAGGCCACTTGGCCTATAATCTTCTCACATTTCCGACGCTCCTCCTTTAGACCCTCGACCTGCGCCTCTCGGGTCTGCTCCAACAATGGAGTAATCACTGTCATCCTCAGACAGATGTCTCGGATCGGGGCCGATACCACCTTGTAGCTCAGGGCGTCGGCCACTACGTTGGCCTTGCCTGAGTCGTAAAGGATCTCACAGTCGTAGTCCTTCACCACATCTAACCACTGACGCTGCCTCATGTTCAGATTTGGCGGATCCATGAGGTACCTGAAACTCTTGTGGTCCATGTAAATGGTACAACGGACCCTATAGAGGTAGTGTCGCCAAATCTTGAGGGAGAATACCACAACCCCCAACTCTAAATCGAGTGTTGGATAGTTAGCCTTGTGAGGCTTGGACTGTCTCGAGGCGTAAGCTATCACATGAACCCGCTGCATCAACACTGCTCCCATGCCTATGATCGAAGCATCACAATAGACTACGAAGTCATCAACTCCCTCTGGCAGAGTGAGAAACGTTGCCTCGTACAACTGCTGCCTGAGCGTCTCAAAGGCTGCCTGTTGCTCAGGTCCCCAGCAAAAAACCACCGACTTCTTGGTCAGTCGGGTCAACGGAATTTCAATCTTAGAGAGGTCCTGAATAAATCTCCTGTAATACCCTGCCAGACCCAGGAAACTCCGAATCTTAATTGGAGGCCTCGTTATCTCCCACTGCATCACGACCTCTATCTTGGCCCGATCGACCAAAATACCCTTCTGGTTGACGAGATGTCCAAGGAACTGCACCTCGCGCAACTAGAACTCACACTTGTAGAACTTCGCAAAAAGACTCTCCCACCTCAGTGTCTCCGGCACCTCTCTCAGGTGCTCCTCATGCTGCTCCTGAGTCTTGGAGTTAACCAAGATGTCATCAATGAATTCTATTACAGACCGATCCAGCATCGGCCTGCACACGCAGTTCATGAGGTCCATGAACACGGTTGGAGCACTGATGAGCCCAAAGGCATCACCACAAACTCATAATGACCATAGCGAGTCCTGAAGGCGGTCTTCTGCACGTCGTCATCCCTAACTCGCATCTGGTGATACTCTGACCGTAAATCAATCTTGGAGAACCAAGATGCTCCCTGAAGTTGGTCAAACAAATCATCTATCCTCGGAAGTGGGTAACGGTTCTTCACCGTTACCTTGTTCAGCTCCCGGTAGTCGATGCACATGCGGTGTGACCCGTCCTTCTTCTTCACAAACAGGATCAGGGCTCCCCATGGTGAATTGCTCGGCCTGATAAAACCCTTGTCTAGCAGCTCTTGTAGCTTTGTAGACAACTCCTGCATCTTGGAAGGAGCCAATTGATATGGTGCCTTGGCTATCGGAGCCGCACTAGGGACCAGGTCAATCCTAAACTCAACCTGTCTCTCTGGAGGTATCCCAGGTAAATCCGCTGGGAATACGTCCAAGTACTATCGCACTGCCGGTACATCATCAACTGTCGCCTTACCCTTATCCTGGGTATCCATGACATAGGCGACGTATCCTATGCAACCCTGCTAAAGGTGGTGCCTTGCCCTCGCTGCTGAACAGAGAACTGGTCCACATTGTGGCCTCTTGCCCTGGATCACTAACCCTCCCCATTAGGAGTGCGAACCCTCACTAGTTTTTGCTCACAATCAATCACTACCCCATTGGGGCTCAACCAATCCATGCCCACTATAACCTTATTACCACGCAGGGGAATAGGAACCAGGTCTACTGAAAACTACTGATCGAATAGTCGTAGGGTACATCCTCTGTGAACACTCGTGACCCTGATGGTACTTTCATCTGCTATCTCCACGCATCCAGTGGACAAACCAGCTCCCCCGGAGCTCCTACAAATCACTTGTTGAGCGCGAGCGACACAAAAGATCGGGTGACACCTGAATCAAATAGTACCAAAGCTGATATACCATTCATTAAGTACGATCCTATAACAAAACATATAAACATAAGTAACAGTCAATATCAAATAAGAGATAAAAGAAAAATACATACCAGTCACAACGTCGAGAGCTGCTTGCGCCTCTTCAGTTGTCAACTGAAAAGCCCTACTCTTCGCCACATGCATCTCACCCTGACCCTGACGGTCTTCCGTAATGCTCAATGTTGCAGGGGCGGGTGCTTCCACCTGCCCTGAAACTGCTAAACTCGGGCAGTGGGACCACTTGTGTCCCCTCTGATTGCATTGAAAGCAAATCAGACCTGATGTTGTCATGGTGGTGGTAGTAGCTTTACAATCCTTGCTCATATGCCCAGTTCGGCCGCACTTGAAGCAGCCTGAACTCCCTGCCTTGCACGTCCCATCGTGCAACTTGCCGCATTTTCCACAACGTTTGCGGCTCTGCTGGCTCCTAAGTCTGTGGTCTAATACCTTGGGCTTCTTTCCAGAGCTCCCTGATTGAACCCCCTCGGTTTTCCTCTTCCTCTCCATCTCTTAATCCAAATCCCTCTCGCGACCCTAGCAATCATATCCTCCAGCGTCTTGCAGCTGGAGCGGCTCACACACTGGCGGATATCACTCCACAACATCTCACGATATCGGGCCTTCTTCATATCCTCGTCCTCCACGTACTGTGGAACGAGAAGGGCCCTCTCCCTGAACATCACAGTGATCTTCGCCACTGTCTCAGTCGTCTGCTGGGGATCGTGGAACTCCTTGGCCAGGTGATGCACCTCTATCACAGGTGCAAACTCGACCCTAAACCTGGTGGTAAAGCCAATCCAGGTCATCGCGTCAAGAGCTGCATGCCACCAATGGCATGTCCGACCTCCTCCCACCAGTCACGTGCCGTGTCCTTCAAGAGATAGGACGCAAGTCTAACCTTGTCCCCCTCAGGACATCTGCTGGTGCGGAATGCGTTGGCGACATCCGCCAACCATATGGTACTCGTGATGGGGTCCCTAGCCCCATGGTAATCGGAAGCTCCACAAGCTCTAAACTCCTTGAAAGTCAATGTACGCGACCCCATCATGGCCACTACCTCAGTGCGGAAAGCAATCAATCTCTCATCTAAAAGCTGAAGAATGCCCTCCTTGATCGTGCCAAAGATCACAGGAGTCTGGTCTAGTATGCTGTGCGCAATCTATGAGGAGATGAACTCCCTAGTCTGCTCGTCTAGCTGCTCAGCCTCAGAGCCTGAGCCTGATCCCTCACCTGAACTGCCAACTGTTGGTCTAGGGCGTAAAACCACCATTCTGAAAAAACTCATCATAACAAACATCAGGATACTAACATAACACAAAGGATTACATCCACTACAAGTTCCCTAGATTGATCCCAGCCTTCCTTGAATCGTGTATGAATCCTCTACTTTCAGTAGTACGGGCCCATACTACCTTCCACATCTATCCGTACTTTCCTCAAGATCTGCCTTGACTTCACCTAGTCCCTTCAACTACTAATGCTTCACGCGCTACTCTCATCCTAGGCTTGCCCTAGGGTAATCACCATCCCACTCTCCGCCATCAGCTGCATAATAAGGCCCTGCTATCTTCCCCTAGCTAGCTCGCGAATACTATTACATATCAATCACACTATATAATCCTTCGAATGAGAGATCCTACCCTACAACGGTTGGACTCAAACAAGAGCTGCGAAATAGAGCTAGACCTAACCTTCTGAAATTATTTAGTCCTTGCAATATGTAACTTAACATATTCGTTTACTTGTTAATGCAAGATAGCTAGAACTTCTAAAAGCACAAAGCATGCAGCATTCGAGCATTGAGTACACATAATCGAGCATATACTAATCAGGCTATCATACTGATTAATCTGTACTACCATGCAATTCTCATATAGATCGTACACATATAATAGGCACATAAGGCATCCTTCTTAGATCCCTAGTCCTAATCTAGCATGCCATTCTCATATAACTGATAAACATATAATAGCATAAAATTGTATGGGTAATTTAGGAGTACTTAATTGAGCTCGGATGATTGCATGCACCACACCCTTTTCTCTTTTCAAAGTTCTTTTCTAGAATTCTTTTCTTTTCTCAAAAATCCTTTTATAAAAATGGTTTTTATTTTGAAATTTTTATACCACTTCCTTAGTTTGAGTTCAGACATACCAGAAAGTGTGCCCGAATCCCTCAAACCAAGGCTCTGATACCAACTTGAAACATCCCAAAAATATAGTCCAAAAATTTCATTTTAAATCATTAAAGAAAAACCCGTAACTCATAAAACATCATCATAAAATTGATGGGTTTTATACAAAAGAACATCCTATGTGCTCATGCAAAACCCTAAAGCTTGGGTCTAGGCTTCTCTATTGTACATGTAATTCATCCAAGACTTGTAACCCTAGATCTAGCATACATAATTCAAAATTAACACAATAAGAACATATCTTAATGATTACCTCTTTCAATTGGATTGAAATCTTTTGATTCTTCTTGGTTCTTGAGCTTAGAGTCACAAGTGTAACTCCTCTAATGGCTTACAAACACCACACAGGCAAGAAGGAAATTATGAGAGAGGAGGGATGATGCTAAAATCGGCCCTAGGATTTCTCTTGGAATCAAGTGGCCGAAAATTGCAAGTAGGGGTCTCTATTTATACTGCAGGCTGCTAGGGTTTCAGGTAAAACCCTAATGGACAACTTAATCACCAAGAAACCGATGGAACCTTCTGGAATAGGGCTTATGGACGAATATATGATGGATCCTCATCATAATTTCGTTCCACCATTAATCCATTAGGTTTCCTAGCCCAAAAACTTAACTATCATACATTTGACAGTTTAAGCCCCTTTATTCAATTAATCTCTTTTAGTCACCAAATTAAATCCTAATTAATTTATGACTAAAATTAATCAAATAATATGATTTATCCTTTAATATATTATTCTTATAATATATTAATAAATCATAATATCTTCTCTCTCTCCTAAATTACCTTGTCAAGTTGCTTTGGTGAAGGCAACCCAAAAGGACCATGCACGACCGGGTCAAGTACATACTGAATATAGTTATGGGGTTAGACACTAATCCAACAGTCTCCCACTTGGATAAGTCTAGTAACTATATCTCACATATGACTTCAGGATCCGATTAGCAATCATAGCTCTTATACGTCGTTGTCAACTCTGATAAGTAACTTGTCCTTCAGATAAGGGATCGTAGAATCCTCTATTCTAGATATCATGCTTACAATACTTATTGTTCAACACTTTGTTTCTCGATCTCTGATTCGTTTGTCATAGAATTTAGTTGAACACATCAACCTTGTTCTGACCGGGCCTGACACATAACTCAAACCAAATCATCCAGTGGCCAAGATATCACCTTTATCCTCTTAGAATAAAAGGAACAAATTAACTTCGACTCATATGCTTTTACTATTTACTAATTAAATCATGCACAACAATGTGTTTCATAACATCAAGTTACTAATGCGTTTACACATCATCACTGCATAACCAACCAGCAAACAATAACCATATCTCTAAGTTTTAAGACTATAAGATATTATCGCTTTGCAATCACTCGAGATAAAATTCCATGAAGTGATACCAGCAAACGCGGGTTTATTCCAATGCTCAAATCACATTTCATAAGCACTCATGAACTTTGCAGCAAACCATTGCTATGTCTAAAACCTTTTAGACAATCCACAAACAAATTCATGACAGTCTTCTTTCATATATACTTCAAACATATGAGCGAATGTGGACTGTTTGAATAATCTTATTATTCAGGAAGTCAAAACATGCAAAAGTGAAACAATAGATAAATAACCAACACAAGATAGTAACTTTACTCTTAAATAAAACACCTTTATTTGTATCAAATGCCAAGTACAAATTATCTATTACACGTTTCCTATCTATCTAATCTAAACTCATATCGTCCTTTAGCCCAATGCTCCTAGCATGCTGCAAGTGCTTAACCCTGCTTAGTCCCTTTGTAAGGGGATCTTTTGGGTTATCTTTGACGATACCCTCTTCACTATGAGGAGTCCCTCTTCTACCCGATGTCTAATGAAATGGTATTTTCTGTCGATATGCCTGGATCTACCGTGATCCCTTGGTTCCTTGGTTAAGGCAATCGCTCCTTCATTATCACAGAAAATCTCCATGGGCTCCTTTATGGATGGCACAACTCCAAGGTTTCCAATGAAGTTCTTCAACCATATTGCCTCTTTTGACGCTTCACTCGCTGCAATGTACTCTGATTCACAAGTTGAATCAGCCATAGTCTCCTGCTTGGAACTTTTCCAAGTCACCGCTCCTCCGTTAAGGGTAAAGACCCAGCCTAACTGCGAACGGTAATTATCCCGATCCGTCTGGAAACTAGTGTCATTGTACCCTCGTACCCTTAATTCATCACTCCCCCGAGGACTAGAAACCATTCCTTGGTCCTCCGAAGGTACTTAAGAATATCCTTAACTGCAGTCCAATGGGCTCTACCTAATTGGTTTGAGCCATAAGAACATTCCTATGTGCACATGCAAACTCTAATGCTTGGATCTAGGTTTCTCTGATGAAAATGCTTTTCATCCAAGACTTGAAAACCCTAGATCTATGATATACAATTCTAAATTGACAAGACAAAGTAGATCTAGATGATTACCTCTTTCTTGGAAGCTTGAATCTTGTTATCCTTGGAGCTTTGAGTTACAATTGTCACTCCTCTAATGGCTTACAAACACCAAGAAGCAAGAGGATGATATGGAGAGAGGTTGAGGGCATAAAATCGGATCTAGGAACTCCTTAGGGTTTCTGGTAGCCAATTTTTGTAGCCCCTGGGTCCTTTAAATACATGAGCTTCTAGGGTTACAGCCTGAAACCCTAATTAGATTACTTAGGCCTTAAGTAGTCCCAGGATCCTTCTAGATTAGGGCTTGGACGATTTCAAGGAGCCCATGCACCTTATTTTCGTCCACCCCATGATCCATAAGGATCCACAACCCAAAACCAATTATCACACAATTGACAGTTCTAGTCCCCTTTATTTAATTAATCTCTTTTAGCCACAAAATTAATTCTTAATTAATTATTGTCTAATAGTAATTAAACTATATGATTTCTCGTTTAATATATTAATCATATAATATATTAATAAATCATAATAACCTCTTTATTCATAAATCATCCTATCATGTTGCTCTGGTGAAGGCAACCCAAAAGGACCATGCACAACCGGGTCAATTGCTTACCAAACATAGTTACGGGCTTAGACACTAATCCAACAATCTCCCACTTGGATAAGTCTAGTAACTATAATGTAAGTATATTACGATTAGCAATCGTTGCTCTCAAAGACGTTGTCGAAATCTAATCTTATCAGTAACCTGTCCTATAGATAAGGGATCGTACAGTCCTCTGTTCTAGATATCATGCGAACAATCACATGGAACATAGTCATACTTATTGTCCAGCAGTTTATTTTTGTCGATCTCAGATTCATTTGACATAGAACTTAATTGAACACATCAATTCAGTCCTGACCGGGCCCGACACATAAGTCAAATCAAATCATCGAGGGGCCCTGATATCGCTTTTACCCTCTTAGGATAAAAGGAACAGATAAGCTTCGACTGATATGCATTTACTATTCACTAATCAAATCATACACAACAATGCGTTTTATAACATCAAGTTACTGATGCGTTATTCGCATTATCAATGCACAACCATTCAGCAAACAATAAACCATATATCTAGGTTTTAATACCATATGATATTATCGTCTTGTGATCACTCGTGATAAATTCCATGAAGTGATTCCAGCAAGCGCGGGTTTATTCCAATGCTCAAAACTTGTTCATAAGCACTCATGAATGTTGTAGCAAACCTTTGCTATGTCTAATACGTTTTAGACAATCTACACACCTATTCATGACAGTCTTCATTCATACCTACTTCCAACATATGAACGAATGTGGACCGTTCGAATGATTCGATTATTCTTTATAACTCAATTATTCAGGAAGTCAAAACATGCAAAGTGAAACAATAGTTAAACAATTAATATAAGACAATAGCTTTACTTATAAATAATACTTCTTTATTTAATCATCAAATGTCAATTACATTTATCTATTACACGTTTCTAAACTATCTAATCTAAACTAATATCGTCCTTCAGCCTAATGCTCCAAGCGTGCTGCAAGTGCTTACCCCTACTCAGTCCCTTCGTAAGCGGATCTGCTAGGTTATCCTCTGACGATACTCTCTTTACTACGAGGAGTCCTTCTACCCGATGTCGAATAAAGTGATATTTTCTGTCGATATGTCGATATCTACCATGATCCCTCGGTTCCTTGGTCAAGGCAACCGCTCCTTCATTATCACAGAAAATTTCCATAGGCTCCTTTATCGCACATTGAATTAGCTACAGTTTCTTGCTTGGAACTTTTCCAAGTCACTGCTCCTCCATTAAGGGTAAAGACCCAGCCCGACTGCAAACGGTAGTTGTCCCTGTCGGTCTGAAAGCTGGCGTCACTATACCCTCGCACCTTTAAGTCATCACTCCCTCCGAGGACTAGAAACCATTCCTTGGTCCTCCGAAGGTACTTAAGAATGTTCTTGACTATGGTCCAATGTGCTCTGCCAGGGTTCCCTTGATATCTACTGGCCATGCTCAAAGCGAAGGCCGCATCAGGGCGAGTACAAGTCATAGCATACATAATCGAGCCAACTGCGGAAGCGTATGGTACTTGGCTCATTTCTGCTATCTCGACTTCGGTACTCGGGCATTGAGTCTTACTCAACTTGGCATTACTTTGGATTGTAACTCTCCCTTCTTTGAGTTTTCCATACTAAAATGTTTTAGTACTTTGTCCAGGTAAGTATTCTGACTAAGTCCTATTAGTCTCTTACTTCGGTCTCTCACTATCCTTATTCCCAAAATATAGGAAGCCTCTCCGAGGTCCTTCATAGCAAAGCACTTCCCGAGCCAGGACTTAACTTCCTGCAGTGTCGGGGTGTCGTTTCCTATGAGTAGTATGTCATCGACATACAATATGAGGAAGCTAACTATACTCCCACTGGCTTTGAAATATACACATCATTCATCTTCGCTTCGTACAAACCCAAACTCTTTGAATTTCTCATCGAAGCAAAGATTCCATCTGCGAGATGTTTGCTTAAGTCCATAAATGGACTTCTCAAGCTTGCACACTGTATTAGGATGCTTCACATTGACAAAACCCTCTGGCTGAGCCATGTAAACATCCTCAGCCAACTTCCCATTAAGGAAAGCGGTTTTGACATCCATTTGCCATATTTCATAATCATGAAATGCAACAATGGCCAACATCACCCTAATAGACTTTATTTTGGCAACTTGTGAGAAAGTATCATCATAGCCAATTCCAGGATTTTGAGTAAAACCCTTCGCAACCAATCGTGCCTTATATGTGTGCACCTTCCCATCCATGTCGGTCTTATTCTTGAAGATCCACTTGCACCCAACCGTCTTACGTCCGGGCACATGGTCAACCAAATTCCAAACTTGGTTGTCATACATGGACTGAATCTCGTTGTCCATCGCCTCTTTCCATTTTGCAGACTCCGGACCTGCCATGGTTTCCTTATAGCTGTTAGGTTCATCTAAATTTATTAGTGTACTATCACTGATATACGTGTCCCCTTCTGTAGAAATATGAAAACCATATAACTCGGGTTGAATTCTAACTCTTTCGGAACGTCTAAGAGGCAAGGACTCGTCAATCGGTTCAACTGGAGTTTCCTTCTTGGGATGAGCGCCAGCATTAGAGGTTCCTTCATTGCTCGACTCTTGAATCTCTTCAAGATCGATTTTCCTCCCACTGTCCCCTTGGCTTATGATTTCTTGCTCTCGGAAAACCCCTCTCCTTGCAACGAAGACAACATTGTCACTCGGTCTATAGAAGAGATATCCAAAGGATTTCTGCAGGTAGCCGATGAAAACACTACGAGGTTCGAGCTTGTCCTGGGTCTCTCGTCTTACGAAAGCCTCGCAGCCCCAAACCTTGATATGTGCCAACGAGGGAGCTTTCCCTGTCTACATCTCGTGAGGAGTTTTGGCAACCTTCTTTGTAGGGACCAAGTTAAGGATATGGGCGAAAGTCTCTAAGGCATACCCCCAGAATGAGATAGGTAGGGAAGCACGACTCATCATGGAACGAACCATGTCCAACAAGGTTCGATTATGCCTCTCACCCACACTGTTCAATTGTGGTGTCCTAGGTGGCGTCAATTGCAAAACTTTTCTGCATTCCTTGAGGTAGTTGTGGAATTGAAGACTTAGGTACTCTCCTCCTCGATCGAATCGAAGTATCTTGATTTTCCTGCCCAATTGATTCTCTACTTCTTCTTTAAACTCTTTCAACTTTTTAAAGGTTTCTGACTTATGCTTGATTAAATAGGTATACCCATATCTACTATAGTCATCAGTGAAAGTCACATAGAAGCGGTTCGCATCCCTTGTGGTGGATCTAAAGGGCCCACACACATCGGTATGTATGAGATCCAATAGACCCTCACCCCTTGCACAAGTGCCAGTGAAGGGTGACTTGGTCATCTTTCCAAGTAAACAAGATCCGCACACGTCATCATCCCTAAGGTCGAATAACTCCAACACTCCACCCTTTTGGAGTTGGGCTATGCGTTTCTTGTTGACATGTCCAAGACGACAATACCACAAGCATGCTTTATCCATACTATTGGAAGAATCCACACACAATACATCATTTCCTAGGTTATCTACAACCATAAGAGTTTCATAAATTCCATTACAAGGAAATGCTTCAAAATATAAAACACCATTTAGATAAGCATAAATCGAGCCTTTCTCATTATCAAACAAATATCTAAATCCTTATCTAAACAAACCACGAAATGAAATGACGTTTCTTGCCATATCTGGCGAATAGCAACAATTATTTAAATCTAAACCTAATCCATTACTAAGCGCTAAAGAATACACTCCAATCTTGGTGACAGGCGACGATCTTCTGTTCCTCATGATTAGATTTATTCTTCCACACTCCACATCCCTATCTCTTCTGAGTCCCTGCAAATCATAACATATGTGAAAACCACATCCTGTATCAAGAACCCAAAAAATAGCATGTGATGAATCATTAGATTTAATTGTGTAAATACCTGCGAAAGATGACTTGATCTTCCCATCCTTGATGGCTTCCAGATATTCCGGGCAGCTTCTCTTCCAATGCCCTATTTTGTGGCAGTGGTGGCACTCTGCCTCCTTTAGGTTAGAGTTGGGCTTAGCAGAACCAACTTTGGTTCCACTAGAAGAGGTACCATCTTGGGATTTACCCTTGTTGTGGCTCTTGGACCCTTGCCCTATGGCCAAAACAGGAGAAACGGTTGGAGTGGGAGTTGATGCAGCAGACTTGTCTTTAAGATTGCTCTCAGCAGTTCTAAGCAATCCTTGGAGCTTGCTCAAGGTGACCTGTTCCTTATTCATGTGATAGGTCATGACTGGTTGTAGCAGGGAGGCAAGGAGTGAAGGATAATGTCAATTGCCGGCTCTTCATCAAAGTTAACATTCCACTTCAGCAGACGATCGACATATCTCTGCATCTTTTGCAGATGAGCGGTAAGGGAATCTCCACTGCCCATTTTGGCAGTGATCATTGAAGTGATGAT
This sequence comes from Lactuca serriola, assembly GCF_051521515.1. Taxonomy (NCBI): domain Eukaryota; kingdom Viridiplantae; phylum Streptophyta; class Magnoliopsida; order Asterales; family Asteraceae; genus Lactuca; species Lactuca serriola. The sequence goes on along the minus strand of NC_136412.1, from coordinate 43,600,330 downwards.
CTCATTCCTCTCTTGCCTCGCACTTTGGTGGTAACGGTCCACCAAGTCTTGATGCATCTCATAGGGATAGTAGTCCTCATAGGACTTTTGTAGTTCAGCAGTCATGGTCGCTAGCATGATGCAATGGACTTTTGTAGCATCACGCTCATGGGCCTCAAAGGCAGCGATCTCTTCGGGAATAGCAGTGTTGATGTTCACCTCCTTCAGCTCCTTATCGAGGACATACTCTTTGTCCTCGTAACGAGTGATCATTCGGATGTTACAGATCCAATCATTGAAATTGGACCCGTCGAATATCACTCTCCCACACAAATTCATGAGTGAGAATGAGCCGGATGAGTTCGAGCCGGAAGCATTGTTGTTGTTTGAGTTCAACATCTGAAATAGAAAAGAACAAAGTTTGATTAGAAATGAATCCCTAATTAAACACCCAAAAAGAGAAATTAGGGCTGGGACCCAACAACATTATTTACACATTAGAAAAGGGATGCCGTAATCTAACACGCAGATAATTTGAAGGTAAGTGAATGACGATTCACTAATTCTTCACCATTAAAAACAAAAAATTAAGTTTTAAATGTGTTGAAAAACTCCTAGATTCCTTTGAGATTCATTGAACTTTTCAATGGCATGTTTAAATCTCGATATGCCCCTCCAGTTTGTGACTAGAATGCCGAGGATCACAAAGCGGGTGTGAATAACCATGCAAATATGCATGGTGCCCTCATTGTTACAGTCACCTATTCGATGTGCCGGTTAACCACACACGCTCCAACGAAGCATGACAAACAATGAGTCACCATTTGCCACCTTTGCTTAGAACCAATTAGTGTGCCGGTTAACCACACACGCTCCACTAACTTCTTAGCAAGGGTACAAAGTATAATTTCATGGGATTACATCGATTCACTTTGCCTAAAGTAACTAAGATTGGGAATTTAAAAAAATGTTTAGTTACTTTATATAGATTCATTATACTTATTAATGAGGAGAGGATTGCCCTATCCTACCCGATCGGCTAACGACCCTCCACCAGTCAAGCAAGCGGTGGGTGTGAGTGTACACCCATTAAGCGCCATTTTATAGGTAGCATCCTTATACCCACCTTATAGACCGGCTTCGTGAATGAGGTCTACTAACGGTAAGACTAGCATTTTAAATTATATATATATATATATATATATATATATATATATATATATATATATATATATTAAGCTTGTAAAAATACTAGGGTTTGAAATTTAAATTATTCAAAATTAAACTTTTAATCACAAAATGTACATTTCAAAACTTGAGGGCAAGTTTTGAACTTTTCAAAAGCACAAGGGATCAAATAACAAATAATTTAGATTAAACAATTAATTTCATAATTATCTATATTTGACCTAGTCAATATTTCTAGTAAGATAATTCAACAATTAATTTAAATAATCAATTATAATCAAATAAGGAAATTATTATTTAAACAATTGGTAATTATCTTTTGTTTTGATGAGTATATTGATAAAAAGGTAATAAATTCGGATTTTATTAGACTAAAACAATTTAGGTAATTATCCTTAAGCAAAACAGCAAGAAATCCCGAAATTCCCTCTGTCTAACGCTCCGACTCGCTGAGTCCCCATATGGACTCATAGAGTTCATCCTACTCGTCGAGTCCACAATGAACTCGCCGAGTTCATCAGGCAGAGAGCAAGAAAAGTCGATTTTATGCAAGAATCAAAATACAAAGCATCAAATTCAAGAAAAGCCAATCAAGGCTCTGATACCACTGATGGGTTTGAGCAATAAGAACATTCCTATGTGCACATGCAAACCCTAATGCTTGGATCTAGGTTTCTCTAATGAACATGCTTTTCATCCAAGACTTGCAAACCCTAGATCTATGATATACAATTCGAAATTGACAAGACAAAGTAGATCTAGATGATTACCTCTTTCTTGGAAGCTTGAATCTTGTTATCCTTGGAGCTTAGAGTCACAATTGTCACTCCTCTAATGGCTTACAAACACCAAGAAGCAAGAGGATGATATGGAGAGAGGTTGAGGGCATAAAACCGGATCTAGCAACTCCTTAGGGTTTCTAGTAGCCGATTTCTGTAGCCCCTGGGTCCTTTAAATACATGAGCTGCTAGGGTTACAGCCTAAAACCCTAATTAGATTACTTAGGCCTTAAGTAGTCCCAGGATCCTTCTAGATTAGGGCTTGGACGATTTCAAGGAGCCCATGCACCTTATTTTCGTCCACCCCATGATCCATAAGGATCCACAACCCAAAACCAATTATCACACAATTGACAGTTCTAGTCCCCTTTATTTAATTAATCTCTTTTAGCCACAAAATTAATTCTTAATTAATTCTTGTATAATATTAATTAAACTATATGATTTCTCTTTTAATATATTAATCATATAATATATATTAATAAATCATAATAACCTCTTTATTCATAAATCATCCTATCATGTTGCTCTGGTGAAGGCAACCCAAAAGGACCATGCACAACCGGGTCAATTGCTTACCAAATATAGTTACAGGCTTAGACACTAATCCAACACTACCAGGGTTTCCCTGATATCTGCTGACCATGCTCAAATTGAAGGCCACATCAGGGTGAGTACAAGTCATAAGATAGATGATCGATCCAACTGCGGAAGCGTAAGGTACTCGGCTCATATCAGCTATCTCTGCCTCTGTACTCGGGATTTGAGTCTTATTCAACTTGGTATTGCTTTGGATTGGTAACTCCCCTTTATTGGAATTTTCATACTAAAACACTTTAGTACCTTATCCAAGTATGTATCCTGACTGATTCCTATCAGTCTCTTACTTCTGTTTCTTACTATCCTTATTCCCATAATATAGGCAGCCTCTCTAAGGTCCTTCATAGCGAAACACTTCCCAAGCCAGGATTTAACTTCCCGCAGTGTCGGGATGTCGTTTCCTTTGAGTAGTATGTCATCGACATACAATACGAGGAAGCTCACTATACTCCCACTGGCCTTGACATATACACAAGATTCATCTTCGCTTCGCAAAAAAACCAAACTCTTTGACCTTCTCGTCAAAACAAAGATTCCATCTGTGAGACGCTTGCTTTAATCCTTTAATGGACTTCTCAAGCTTGCACACTTTATTTGGATGCTTCGCATCGACAAAACCCTCTGGCTTATTCATGTAAACATCCTCAGCCAACTTTCCATTAAGAAAAGTGGTTTTCACATCCATCTGCCATATTTCATAATCATGAAATGCAACTATTGCGAGCATTACCCTAATATATTTTATCTTCGCAACTGGTGAGAAGGTCTCATCATAGTCAACTCCAGGAGTTTGAGTAAAGCCCTTTGCAACCAATCGTGCTTTATAAATGTGCACATTCCCATCCATTTCTGTCTTCTTCTTGAAGATCCACTTGCACCCAACTGTCTTACGACCCGACACATTGTCAACCAAATTCCAACTTGGTTGTCGTACATGGACTGCATCTCGCTGTCCATTGCCTATTTCCATTTAGCAGATTCTGGGCCTGCCATGGCTTCCTTGTAGCTGCTAGGTTCGTCCAAATTTATTAGTGTTTCATCACTAATAAATATATCCCCTTCAGTAGAAATATGAAAACCATAAAACTGGGGTTGAACACTAACCCTACTAGAAACGTCTAAGAGGTAAGGACTCGTCAATTGGTTCAACAGGAGTTTCCTCCTCGGGTTGAGTGCCAGTGCTAGAAGTTCCTTTATTACTTTGCTCTTGAATCTCTTCAAGATCAATTTGCCTCCCACTGTCCTCTTGGATTATTAGTTTTCTTTCTTGGAAAACCCCTCTTCTCGCAACGAAGACAACATTGTCACTCGGTCTGTAGAAGAGACAGCCAAAAGATTTATGTGAATAGCCGATCAAGTAACACTTCTCACTACGAGGTTCGAGCTTGTCGTGAGTCTCTCGTCTTACAAAAGCCTCACAACAGCAAACCTTGATATGTGCCAACAAGGGAGCTTTCCCTGTCCACATCTCGTGAGGTGTTTCGGCAACCTTCTTGGTGGGAACTAGATTAAGGATATGGGCGGAAGTCTCTAAGGCATACCACCAGAAAGCTATTGGTAACGAAGCCCAACTCATCATAGAACGAACCATGACCAACAAGGTCCGATTACGTCTCTCAGCCACACCATTCAATTGTGGCGTTCTCGTGTAACATCCTAAAAATTAGGTACTCTTTATCGACCCTAATCTTTGGGAGATTGTCAATTTTGTCCCCAAAAAGAAGAAAGTGGATGACGGGTACGCGGGGCGTACTGGGGTGTACGCTCAGCGTACTCGTGTACATATTGAACATGGAGGATTGCCCGACACATGGGGCATACCAATGTGTACGCGGGGCATACCCGGACCAGTCATGAAACCCTAATCTTTTGAGAGCCACCTTTTTAAAGACCATTATGGCCTCTTTTCTGGCCACCATTTCCAGAGACTTAACCCCCAAAACCCTAAATCTCGTTCATATAGCAAGAGAGTGACTTTGTGACAACCCGAAATTTCCATTCTGTACAAACTATATCACTTCAATAGAAGTTATAGTAGTCACAGTTAATTTTCAAACTTTTTCGTGTAAGTTTGAGTAATTTAGGGTTTACACTTCAGGAAATATCAGGAGAGTGGGTGCACTAGGGTTTTGTGCAACACTGTTATTCCAACACTCTATTATATTAGAGATCATTTCAGGAATAAAAATATTTTCTGCTAAAAATATCTCAGGACTATAAATAGAATTCTGAACCAAATTCATTCATTATTCGCATTTCCAACTAGAGGAAAGCCATTTCTCTCTCACGGATCTTCAGGTTTTTATCCCAAATCGTGATTACCTCTTTCTAGTAGTGTTAGAAAGCTTAATATGTGTTGATTACATGATTTAGAAGGCTAAATCACTAGATTTAGGAGTTTACTCCCCAAGGTGTTCTTGGGCGGTAAACTCCCGAAACAAAGCCTAGACCGACCCTTGTGTTATGCTACTGCCTTAGACTCATTTATATGTGTATTAGGGACAAGAAAATAACCAAGAAACACAAACACATGGGATTTCACGGCCCAAGAGGATCTTGGACCGTGAACTCTAATAAAATGGATCAAAGGGTGCTTTTAAGCCCCCTAAAGCCTTAGACAATTACTAGAAATTGTTCCCCACTTAAATGAAGGACTAACACACACCAAAAGCAACCCTTCAAATGAGTTCACGACCCTAATAAGGTTCTTGGGCCGTGAACATCAAACAAAGGCACCAAAGTGTGCCTAAGGCCTTCATATGCTTGGAATAAAAGTCTAGAACCTATACCACATGTGCAAGAGACTTGAAAGCATCAAAAACACCCATACTTAAGAGTTTACGGCTGCAAAAACTAAGGGAAATGGCCTTAGGGCTGTAAACTCCTAAATGGAGTGTTTCTATACCTTAAACCCTTCCAAGAATTTAGCCACCAAGTTGGAATAATTCTAGGAATCATTTGGAACTTTAAAACACACAATACACCCATGGTTGGGAGTTTACGGCCGTAAACTCAAGAGTTTACAACCGTAAACTCCATGTGTGATGGTATATGAGGAGTAAACTCATATATGGGGTCCTTTGGAACCCTAAACACAAGTGCCTTGTCCCACAATAGCTTAGATGCAATCCTTAGGGCTTAAAACACTTATATAAAGTGTTTATTATGTCTAGGATGTCTTAACATTATCAATTAGTAATTTGAGACTAATTGAGTGTATATATGTGTGATTATATGTTCATTAGGATCGTAGTGTGTGTACAAGTCCTCACTTGACACCTAGCAATCCTACACCGTCCAGTTCATCCGAACCACCATCTACAGGTGAGTTCATACCCTTAATCAATGTTTTAAATGATTTTAAACGTTTTAATGGGGGGGGGGGGAATACAAGTAGAAAATAGTATGTTATTAAATCAATCTTATGTATTTTATAACTGTGTTTTCACTCAGTAGATTTCACATATTTCAAAAGGTGACACATGAAGTGGGTTTCTATCTTAAAATGCCTTGATAACAAAAGTATTAGTTTTGAATTGTTTATTAAAATGACATCAATTCATTCTTAATTATTGTTCAAAACTCCTAGATATCTTGCAAAACCATTATTTTACCTTCTTGAATCAAACTATATTTATGCGCATATGTTCATATATGTTAGAGATTATAGTTTTCACCCTTCATTTAGTTTCCAATACTCTTGGGTAGCAAGAGTGCATAAGCCTACGTAAACAACCAATTACCTTTCAGTTAACTATCATAGGGATAGTTAGAGGATATCAAACATTATTACTACTACAAGGGATCACACAAGAGTCAGTTCATTCATGAGTCTATACCAATACCTTACATGATACATGAGTACACTTACTTAGGATTACATGATACATGAATATGTTTACATATACTTACCTGTTACATGAACACACTTACATGAATACCATACAGGAACACTGTTACATAGGTGCATTATCATGTATTTACTTACCTAGATACTTGTACTTAGAACTACGAGGATGATTTATTAGTACTTACTATGTAAATTATCTTTCCTATCCCGGTTCAATGGGATATCTAGGCGGGACTTACCATTCTGAACCCCACTGATTAGCACCAGTGGTCGATAAATGTCTATGAATGTTTAAGGTTGTTACTTATTAAGTAGTCTGTGACGGGACTAACCATCCCTCCGTCCAACTGTTGCAACAGTGGATGAGATGTGAATCTTCGGAGGATCATTAGGTTAACGATCTGTATTAGGAGATCGATATCGGGACTAACCCTCCCTCCACCCTACTGCCGCTACAGAGGATGAGGGGACACTCTTCGGATGTTCATAGGGTCTATCTTTCGCTTCGGCGATGTCGTGTTTGTCCTGGTAACCCAAGATAATAACACTTACATGATTATATTTTTCCTGTTTACTTTATTTTGTGATACTTTCACATAAACGAGGAGTTAGACTAAGTACTCTAGTACTAGTCAATAGAAAGGAAAAGCTATCATATTACTTACAAAACATTCGGGTCTTGGTAGAAGACTACATTGTCATAACAAAACATTCGGGTCTTGGTAGAAGACTACATTTCATACTTATAGAAAATAAGGGATTTTCTAGGGTTTTTCATACTTACATCAACATTTTCATTTAAAGGTTTACATGGCCTTCATAATAGATTTTCATAAGCAAGACAATGACACTTAATTACTTATGAATTCACCAGCTTTAAAGCTGATACTCTCTTTCAAAATAACTTGTATTCTCAGGTCATCAGTAGACAGGTACGGTGGCAAGGTTTTGAGAAGACGGAGCAGACAAGTCTCGTCTTTTATTTTGATTGTATATTTTTGGTGTCTTATTACAATGAAAGAACACACATGTATGAAAACTCTACTTATAATGCAATGGATGATGTTGTTGCTTGTTTATTATATTACACTGTTATGATACTGTCCATGACGTCCTCCACCCCTGAACGTTTCTGCCGTTCGTGGTTTTGGGGTGTGACAGATTGGTATCAGAGCATTGTTTATAGTGAATATAGTATATCAACCCATAAAAGATATACTAACTATAAATACATGGGGATTAAAACACTCTGTCTAAGAGTTTTACTTTTTAATAATAAAATATTTAAGTAAGTATACGTGCCTACATTAATACTAAAATCAGTGTCACAATGACAAGAACAAAAGTATTACGATTGTTGAATATCACAATTAAGTCTGGGGATATATGGTCAGTCTTGGGAATGGCATAGCTTGATCAACTATGCTGGTCCGAGGGGTGATTAGCATATGCCCAAGAATGGTTGTGATATGGCAACAAGTCTAAAAACTTACCAACACAACCATAAAGAAATACCATAGGGGTATTTGGTCTTACTGTAATTATCTTAGTTAGTTCATCTATTTTAGCTATATCTTATATCCCTTTTCTCGCGTAGATTAAAATGGCTGGATTTCACCATGGCGATCCGTACTTCCCGAACCAAGGCAATGCTGGTTGGCTAGAGGCAGAACCAGAAGATGATCACCAAATCCCTTTGGATGATTACCTTGCTGAAGGTTTCTCCGATGGTTCTGACTCGGAGCCTGAAGTCAACAACCTACCCCCAGATGTTCAAAACCCAAACCTGAACCCCCATCCCTCATTTCAAGGACCCACGCCTTTGTGGGCCACTAACTTGGCTAGATGGAGCCAGGAACAAGGTTAGCCCATTCCCTACAATGGAGACCGAAGTTTCTACAACCTCACTGAAGGAGGTTCTGCTGACAGGGTCCTACCCATCATGGTTCGTAGAATTTCCAGAAACACGATACTGGGTCAAGCAACTATTGACCGGGTCGTGGAGATTGAAGCCAATTCTGGCGTTAACACTGTCCACATTCGCCAACTAGAGTCTGCTCATGAAAGGACTCTGGTCCGCAATGCAAATCTGCAGAGGGAACTTGCCGAAACTCAGGATGAAGTTAGGGAACTTCGAGCTCAGCAAGTGAGAGCTGACAGGCGTATGAGGGACATGGAACGTCTACTGTCGGGATCGAGAACTCATACTAGCAGTTCTCGTCGCCGATAGAACCTCGTCGACTCATCTTTTGGATATAACCTAGTTTATGTAAAACTTTGGTCTAATTTCCTATCTGTATAAATCTTAGACCTGTTAGGTCTTGATCTAGTCTTAATTCTGTCAAAATTTTCCATCTTGGTTGATGTAAAGCCTACTTCTAGGCCATTTTTCTCGAACTTGTTACATCTGTAATTCCAGTATTATTGACAGATATCTAATCATATGGAAATTATTATCCAAATACTGTTATCTTCATTTAGTCATACTATTCCTTCTGTTGTTGGGCTATGGGGAGTTAGTCCATGTGACACAGTCATTAATCATTTATTCTCATCCATGTTGTCATCTTTTAAACGTATAGTTAAAGATGCCGCCACGCAGAAATACAAGGCGTAACCCAAACAACGAAGCACCGATACCACCACCTGAACCTCTTCAACCACCTAACTCTTTCGATGCCAACATGTTCCAGGCAGCTTTCACAGCGGCAGTTGCAGCTGTTGTGTCAGCAATCAACGCTCCTGCCCCTAGTGGATCAGGAACAGGTGCACCTCCCTTGAACCATGGCGAAAGCCATGGACACCCTCGGGGATGCACCTACAAGGACTTCACGAACGCCAAACCCCGCAGCTTCAATGGAACTGGGGGTGTTATGGTGTTGAGACAATGGATTGAAAAGATGGAATCTGTCTTTGAAATCTGTGCTTGTCAGGAGGGCAACAAGGTCAAGTTTGCAGCTTGTACCTTCTCTGACAGAGCACTAACATGGTGGAACAACCATGTTAACTATCTTACTTTGGTGGTGTATTCCATCAGCTGGGAAAAGTTGAAGGACATGCTGATGAAAGAATACTGTCCTCGAGGTGAAGTTCAGAAACTCGAGCAGGAATTCTGGGTCTAAAAATGGTTGGATCTGACATCACGACCTACACAAATAGGTTCTATGATCTGGCAAACCTATGCCCTGATATGGTTTCTCTTGAGAGCAAAAAGATAGAGAGATATATCTGGGGACTGTCGCCCCAGATCCAGTCAAGTGTGATCGCTTCCAGGCCTATTACCTTCGATAGCGCCAAGGAACTGGCACAGTCTCTCATCGGTCACCGGAAACCTCAGAACCCAACAATCCCTACACCCGTACCACAAAAGTCCAACCCCGACCATAACAGGAAGGGGTGGAATAAGAGGAAAAGAGGGGCTTCGCAAGGATCCTCCAAGAAACAACAACTTGTGGCGATCAATGCTGCCACAGTTACTCCCATTGTCCCTGCGAACCCCTTACCAGCAAAAACATATGCTGGAACTCTCCCGAAGTGCACCAAGTGCAACTTCCACCACCACGGACCTTGCAAGGAGATGCAGTGCTCTAACTACAACAGGAAGGGACACACAGTCCGTTTCTGCAACACTCCAACAACTCAAGCTGCCCAGGTTCCTAACGCCGGTATGGGCCAAACTTGCTACGGTCGTGGCGAGGTGGGCCACTACAAGAGGAACTGCCCTAAAGCAGGAATGGCTGGAGGAGTAGGAAGAGTTATGGACCTAGGCCACAAGGAAGCAGTAGTTGATCCTACAATAGTTACTGGTACGTTTCTCCTCGATAACTCATATGCTTGCATACTTTTCGATAGTGGAGCAGAGAAAAGTTTTCTAAGTCACAAATTTGCACACCTTCTTAAACAAAAACCATGTGCATTAGATAGTTCATTCACGGTAGAAATGGATAACGGGAAAACAGAGGGTACTAACTGCATATACATAGGTTGTACCTTAACTTTAGATGGCCATACTTTCAACATAGATCTCATGCCAGTCCCAATTAAATGTTTCGACGTTATCATCGGTATGGATTGGTTGAGTCTTCTTCGCGCCGACATCTTGTGCTTTGAAAAAGCAGTTCGTCTTAACCTTCCTAACAACGAAACCTTAATTATCTACGACGACAAACCTAGTACAAGCCTTCGCATCATTTCGTGCATTCAAGCTCAGAAGTGCTTGCGAAAGGAGTACATTGCATTCCTCGCACACGTCGTTGATACAAGTCAAGAAACGAAAAACATTCAGAACATCCCTGAAGTACGCGACTTCCCCGACATATTCCCAGAAGAACTTCCCGGTTTACTACCGCAACGCCAAGTCGAGTTCAGAATCGACTTAGTGCCAGGGGCTACCCCCGTAGCCAAATATCCTTATCGTCCGGCACCGGCCGAAATGCAGGAACTTTCCAGTCAACTTAACGAACTTCTCAAGAAGGGATTCATTCGACCAAGCTTCTCACCATGGGGAGCACCGGTCTTGTTCGTCAAGAAGAAAGATGGATCGTTTCGCATGTGCATCGACTATAGAGAACTCAACAAACTTACCATTAAAAATCATTATCCCTTGCCCCGCATTGACGATTTATTTGATCAACTCCAAGGAGCCAACTACTTCTCGAAGATAGATCTACGATCCGGATATCACCAACTACGAGTGTTAGAGGAGGATGTTCCCAAGACAGCCTTCCGAACTCGTTATGGGCACTACGAGTTTGTAGTGATGCCGTCCGGATTAACTAACGCGCCCGCAGTATTCATGGATCTGATGAATAGGGTGTGTCGTCCTTACTTGGATCAGTTCATTGTCGTCTTCATTGATGACATACTCATCTACTCTCGAAGTAAGGAGGAACATAGCCAACATCTTCGTAAAATCTTAGAGACATTGCGATCGGAGAAGCTCTACGCGAAGTTCTCCAAGTGCGAATTTTGGATTCGGCGAGTCGAATTTTTGGGCCATGTTGTTAGCAAAGAAGGTATACACGTGGACCCTTCCAAAATTAAGGCCATCGAGAACTGGTCAGCACCAAACACACCTACTGAAATTCGTCAATTTCTAGGTCGAGCTGGCTACTATCGCACGTTCATTCAGAACTTCTCCCGCATAGCAAAACCTCTTACAACACTTACCCAGAAGGGCGTGGCCTTTGACTGGGAAGAGAAACAAGAAAGAGCGTTCCAAACGCTCAAGCGAGCCTTGTGCACCACACCAATACTGTCCCTCCCCGAAGGGATAGAAGACTTCGTGGTCTATTGCGACGCATCAAACCAAGGGCTCGGGTATGTTCTGATGCAGCGAGGTAAAGTCATAGCCTATGCCTCGAGACAGCTAAAGACACATGAGGTTAACTACACCACCCACGATCTTGAACTAGGAGCAGTTGTGTTTGCTCTGAAGATCTGGCGACATTACCTGTACGGTACAAAAAGCACGATCTTTACAGACCATAAGAGTCTGCAACACATTTTCGACCAGAAGGAGCTCAACATGAGACAACGACGGTGGGTCGAGCTGCTCAGTGATTACGAGTGCGATATTCGTTATCATCCGGGTAAAGCCAATGTAGTAGTCGACGCCCTAAGTCGGAAAGAATATTCTGGTCGTAGGGTCAAATCTTTGACTCTAACCATCCATTCACACTTGTCCACGCAAATAAAGCAGGCTCAGCTCGACGCTTTGAAACCTAGAAACGTGGCTGGTGAATCCCGTAGAGGGATGGATAAGAACTTGGAAGTCAAGGGTGGCGGAGCCTTGTACCTCATGGATCGGATCTGGACACCGAAACACGGTGGCTTCAGAGACTTGGTCATGATGGAAGCTCACAACACTCGTTATTCCGTCCACCCGGGTTCAGATAGGATGTATCTGGATCTTAAAAAGTTATACTGGTGGCCTAACATGAAAGCAGATATTGCTACCTTCGTGAGTAAATGCCTTACTTGCGCAAAGGTCAAGGTCGAATACCAGAAACCCTCTGGTCTTCTACAACAACCGGAGATACCAGAATGGAAGTGGGAGCGGATCACTATGGACTTCATAACCAATTTGCCCAAGACGACGGGTGGACTTGATTCCATATGGGTCATCGTCGATAGACTGACCAAGTCTGCACACTTCTTGCCAATCAAAGAAACAGACAAGATGGAGAAACTCACACGAACTTACATTAGGGAGATTGTAAGGTTGCACGGTGTTCCTTTATCTATCATCTCGGACAGAGATAGTAGATTCACTTTGAGGTTCTGGCAGTCATTACAAAGTTCCCTAGGAACTAGGTTGGACATGAGTATAGCCTACCATCCACAGACCGACGGGCAAAGTGAGAGGACTATCCAAACCTTAGAAGAGATGTTGCGTGCCTGTGTGATTGACTTTGGAAAAGCTTGGGATACCCATTTACCCCCTCGTCGAATTTTCCTACAACAACAGTTATCATACGAGCATAAAGGCAGCTCCATTCGAGGCCCTCTATGGCTAAAAGTGCAGATCCCCTCTGTGTTGGGCTGAAGTGGGTGATACCCAGCTAGCTAAGGGACGAGTTCCCGAAAGAACTCTCACGGGTCCGGAGATCATACGGGAAACGATAGAGAAGATCGTTCAAATTCGTGAATGGTTGAAAGCCTCTAGAGACCGACAGAAAAGCTACGCTGACAAGCGTAGGAAACCATTGGAGTTACAGGTGGGCGACCGAGTCCTACTGAAGGTCTCACCCTGGAAGGGCTTGATACGCTTTGGAAAGTGTGGGAAGATCAATCCAAGATACATAGGGCCTTTCGAGATTCTCGCGAGAATCGGCCCTGTAGCTTACAAACTCAATCTACCACATGAACTCAGTAACGTACATCCTACCTTCCACGTCTCGAACTTGAAAAAGTGTCTATCCGAAGAGACTCTTGTTATTCCACTTGACGAGATCGAGATCAACGAGAGCCTCAACTTCGTGGAGGAACCAGTAGAGATCATGGACCGAGAGGTCAAGCAAACAAAGGAGAGCCATATCCCGATAGTGAAGGTGCACTGGAACGCAAAGCGTGGACCGGAATTCACTTGGGAACGTGAGGATCAGATGAAACTGAAATACCCTCACCTTTTCGCTTAGTTATTTGTAACTTCTTAATTGCTTAAATTCTAATTTCGGGAGGAAATTCCTTCTAACGGGGGGATGATGTGACAACCCGAAATTTCCATTCTGTACAAACTATATCACTTCAATAGAAGTTATAGCAGTCACAGTTAATTTTCAGACTTTTTCGTGTAAGTTTGAGTAATTCAGGGTTTACACTTCAGGAAATATCAGGAGAGTGGGTGCACTAGGGTTTTGTGCAACACTGTTATTCCAACACTCTATTATATTAGAGATCATTTCAGGAATAAAAATATTTTCTGCTAAAAATATCTTAGGACTATAAATAGAATTCTGAACCAAATTCATTCATTATTCGCATTTCCAACTAGAGAAAAGCCATTTTCTCTCTCACGGATCTTCAGGTTTTTATCCCAAATCGTGATTACCTCTTTCTAGTAGTGTTAGAAAGCTTAATATGTGTTGATTACATGATTTAGAAGGCTAAATCACTAGATTTAGGAGTTTACTCCCCAAGGTGTTCTTGGGCGGTAAACTCCCGAAACAAAGCCTAGACCGACCCTTGTGTTATGCTACTGCCTTAGACTCATTTATATGTGTATTAGGGACAAGAAAACAACCAAGAAACACAAACACATGGGATTTCACGGCCCAAGAGGATCTTGGACCGTGAACTCTAATAAAATGGATCAAAGGGTGCTTTTAAGGCCCCTAAAGCCTTAGACAGTTACTAGAAATTGTTCCCCACTTAAATGAAGGAATAACACACACCAAAAGCACCCCTTCAAACGAGTTCACGGCCCTAATAAGGTTCTTGGTCCGTGAACATCAAACAAAGGCACCAAAGTGTGCCTAAGGCCTTCATATGCTTGGAATAAAAGTCTAGAACCTATACCACATGTGCAAGAGACTTGAAAGCATCAAAAACACCCATACTTAAGAGTTTACGGCTGCAAACTCTAAGGGAAATGGCCTTAGGGCCGTAAACTCCTAAATGGAGTGTTTCTATACCTTAAACCCTTCCAAGAATTTAGCCACCAAGTTGGAATAATTCTAGGAATCATTTGGAACTTCAAAACACACAATACACCCATGGTTGGGAGTTTACGGCCGTAAACTCAAGAGTTTACAACCGTAAACTCCATGTGTGATGGTATATGAGGAGTAAACTCATATATGGGGTCCTTTGGAACCCTAAACACAAGTGCCTTGTCCCACAATAGCTTAGATGCAATCCTTAGGGCTTAAAACACTTATATAAAGTGTTTATTATGTCTAGGATGTCTTAACATTATCAATTAGTAATTTGAGACTAATTGAGTGCATATATGTGTGATTATATGTTCATTAGGATCGTAGTGTGTGTACAAGTCCTCACTTGACACCTAGCAATCCTACACCGTCCAGTTCATTCGAACCACCATCTACAGGTGAGTTCATACCCCTTAATCTATGTTTTAAATGATTTTAAACGTTTTAACGGGGGGGGGGGGGGGGGGGGGGGATACAAGTAGAAAATAGTATGTTATTAAATCAATCTTATGTATTTTATAACTGTGTTTTCACTCAGTAGATTTCACATATTTCAAAAGGTGACACATGAAGTGGTTTTCTATCTTAAAATACCTTGATAACAAAAGTATTAGTTTTGAATTGTTTATTAAAATGACATCAAGTCATTCTTAATTATTGTTCAAAACTCCTAGATATCTTGCAAAACCATTATTTTACCTTCTTGAATCAAACTATATTTATGTGCATATGTTCATATATATGTTAGAGAATATAGTTTTCACCCTTCATTTAGTTTCCAATACTCTTGGGTAGCAAGAGTGGATAAGCCTACGTAAACAATCAATTACCTTTCAGTTAACTATCATAGGGATAGTTAGAAGATATCAAACATTATTACTACTACAAGGGATCACACAAGAGTCAGTTCATTCATGAGTCTATACCAATACCTTACATGATACATGAGTACACTTACTTAGGATTACATGATACATGAATATGTTTACATATACTTACCTATTACATGAACACACTTACATGAATACCATACAGGAACACTGTTACATAGATACATTATCCTGTATTTACTTACCTGGATACTTGTACTTAGAACTACGAGGATGATTTATTAGTACTTACTGTGTAAATTATCTTTCCTATCCCGGTTCAATGGGATATCTAGGCGGGACTTACCATTCCGAACCCCATTAATTAGCACCAGTGGTCGATAAATGTCTACGGATGTCTAAGGTTGTTACTTATTAAGTAGTCTGTGACGGGACTAACCATCCCTCCGTCCAACTGTTGCAACAGTGGATGAGATGTGAATCTTCGGAGGATCATTAGGTTAACGATCTGTATTAGGATATCAATATCGGGACTAACCCTCCCTCCACCCTGCTGCCGCTACAGAGGATGAGGGGACACTCTTCGGATGTTCACAGGGTCTATCTTTCGCTTTGGCGAGTTATCCTTGCAGCTTCAGGAGCTGCTGGGAAAGGGGTTTATTCGGACGAGTAGTTCGTCGTGGGGGGCACCGATCCTTTTTTTCAGGAAAAAGGATGGTTCACACTGGATGTGCATTGATTATCGGGAGTTGAACAAGTTGACGGTCAAGAACCGTTACCCCTTACTAAAGATCGATGATCTGTTCGATCAGTTGCAGGGAGCGTCTTGGTTCTCCAAGATTGATTTGAGGTATGGATATCATCAGATGAGAGTGCGTGACGAGGATATCCAGAAGACGGCGTTCAGTACTCATTATGGTCATTACGAGTTCGTGGTGATACCCTTTGGGCTTACCAACACCTCGACAGCAATCATGGATCTCATGAACAGGGTGTGCAGGCCGATGTTGGATCGATCGGTGATCTTGTTCATCGACGATATATTAGTGTATTTGAGGTCCAAAGAGCAGCACGAGGAGCATTTGAGGGAGATTCTCGGAGTTTTGAGATCGGAGAGGCTTTATGCCAAATTCTCCAAGTGCGATTTCTGGTTGTGAGAGGTCCAGTTCTTGGGGCATCTCGCTAACCAGGAAGGGATATTGGTTGATCTGGCCAAGATTGAGGCGGTTATGAGGTGGGAGGTGCCGAGATCCCCCACCGAGGTTAGGAGCTTTCTGGGGTTTGCCGGCTATTATCAGAGATTTATCAGGGATTTCTCCAAGATTGTTGTACCTCTTACCAAGTTGACCCGGAAGGGAGTGACTTTCAGTTGGGGTCCTGAGCAGCAGAACTCCTTTGAGACGCTTCGCCAGAGATTATGTGAAGCCCCGGTGTTAGCCCTTCCGGAAGGGATGGAGGATTTTGTGGTGTATTGTGGCGCATCGATATTGGGGTTGGGTGTGGTGCTTATGCAGAGAGGGCACGCGATAGCATATGCATCGAGGCAGCCGAAGCCTCGTGAGATGAGGTATCCCACCCACGATTTAGAGTTTAGGGCAGTGGTGTTCGCCCTCAAGATATGGCGTCATTATTTGTATGGGGTTCAGTGTACCATATACACGGACCATAAGAGTTTGAAGTATCTGATGGATCAGCCCAACTTGAACATGCGCCAGAGGAGATGGTTGGACATGGTAAAGGATTATGATAGTGAGATCATGTACCATCCGGGCAAGGCTAACATTATAGCCGATGCCATGAGCTGGAGGGTGAAGAGTGCCCCGATACGAGACATTTGTATGAGGATGACGGTGATGACTCCGGTGTTGGATGCTATACGAGAGGCCCAGGCAGAGTCCATGAGGCCGGAGAACCGCAAGAAAGAGCGGGTGATCGGGCAGATATCTGAGTTTGTTACCGATAGCCGAGGGCTTATGACCTTCCAGAGGCGGATTTGGGTGCCGTTTGTGGGCGGGGCACGTACCATACTGATGGAGGAGGTGCATAGATCGAAATTCTCGATCCATCCCAGGGCCACTAAGATGTATTTGGACCTGAAAAGAGAGTATTGGTGGCCCTGTATAAAGAGGAATGTAGCATGGTTCGTTGAGAGGTGCTTGACCTGTCGCAGAGTTAAGGCCGAGAACCAGCGTCCGCATGGCAAGTTGCAGCCACTTGAGGTTCCCTAGTGGAAGTGGGAACAAATTTCTATGGATTTCATCACCAAATTTCCAAGGACCGCAAGGGGTGTCGATACAATTTGGGTGATCGTTGACCGGTTGATGAAGAGTGCTCATTTCCTTGCCATTAATGAGAGCTTTTCCGCAGAGAGATTGGCAGAGATTTATGTGAGAGAGGTGGTATCGCGACATGGAGTACCGATATCGATTGTGTCCGATCGATATGTACGTTTCACTTCCAGATTCTGGAAGAAGTTCCATGAGGAGTTGGGTATGAGGTTGCATTTCAGCACCGCTTACCACCCGCAGACGGACGGATAGAGTGAGTGGACGATTCAGACACTTGAGGACATGCTTCGAGCATGTGTATTGAACTTCGAGGGAAATTGGGACACATACCTACCGTTGGCTGAGTTTTCCTACAACAACAACCATCATTCGACCAATGGTATGCCTCCCTTTGAGCTTTTATATGGGAGGAGGTGTCGGACTCCCATCTGCTGGGGAGAGGTAGGGCAGCAAGTGATGGGTAGCACTGAGATAGTGTCACACCCCGAAACCGATGGCGGAACCGTTCCGGGGCAGAGGACGTCATGTAAAGTATCACAACCAATGTACATAGTAAGCGTAGTAAACACAACCATTACATTACATAGAAGTATTTACATTTGTTTGAAAGTAAAGTTATACATGATTATAGTTATATACATCCAAAATGAACAAAAGTAAAGACGAGACTGCTAAAATGCTCCGTCTTCTCCAAAAGATCGCGGTGTGCCTGTCTAATGTGGACCTGAGAATACAAGCAGTTTTGAAAATATCAGCCTAAAGCTGGTGAGTTCATAAGTGGGTTGTTTCTGTAAATGAACAAGTCTCCTTTGGTTTTCTGAAAAAGTTGCTATCCAAGAAAATCCCATATTTTATTACAAGAAAAGTCTAGTCATCCATTGGTTACACAACCTGGTTAAGAAAGTCAAGTTATCCCAGGAAAAACCCTTATTTTCCTTAAAAGTTGGTTGGTTATTCATACACGAATATCGAATATCTACTATACTTAATAAGAATTTTATTTTCGAATCTCTAATTTCGCTCAGAGGAGTATATATTAATAGACGTATTTTTGAAACTCTGGTTTTACTCAGAGGAGGATATTAGACGAAATTTCGAAGCTCTGGTGACACTCAAAGACGTACATTAGTTGTATTTTCGAAGTTCTGGTGCCATCCAAAGGCGTATTTTAGATGTATTTTTCGAAGCTCTGATGACACTCAAAGACGTACATTAGCTGTATTTTCGAAGTTCTAGTGCCATCCAAAGGCGTATTTTAGACGTATTTTTCGAAGCTCTGATGACACCCAAAGACGTACACTAACTGTATTTTCGAAGTTCTGGTGTCATCCAAAGGCGTATAATATTAGTAATAATCCTAATTTATGATTTGCATGAATCCTTCGTAAATTATAAAATATAACATAAATTATATCATTTTATAATTTGATCTACAATAAATCTGAAAGCTAACTCTGCAAGTTAAACGGTTGGTCAATACGGTCTCAGTGTTAAAAGCATACGGAATATGAAACATTTCAAAAGAAATAATAAGTTTGAGTACAAGATTTCCTTGTACTTTTGCTTGTATCCCCCCCCCCTGAAAACATTGAAAAACATGGAAAAAGGTGTAGGGGTATGACCTCACCAGTTGAGAAATGTGCCGATAGGATGCTAAGTGTCAGTTCGGGGCTTGAAAACACGCGAGGTTACTATGTAATATGAAGAGATACATAAATTGTATCTAATTAGACTTTGAACTACCAAATAAGTAAGACAATACACTCCGAGACGCGAAAACACTTTATTTCAAGTGTTAGGAGTGATCCGAGTAGCATCTAAGGGTGTGTAGGGCTTAGATATGGAGTTTGCTCTTCAAGAGTAAACCCCTAAGGGAGATTACGGCCCTATGACCATATCCCCATGAGTTTACGGCCATAAAATCATGGGTAGAGTGTTCTTGGTTGCTTAATGGTCTTACAACACTTGAAGGATGATGCTAGGTTTAGTTCTAAGGCAAGGGAAGTGAATTGACCAACCCATGGACCATTTCAAGGAGTTTACGACTGTAAACAAGGAGTTTACGGCCGTAAACTCTCATGTACCCTTTCCTTATGTGTTTTGGTGGTCCTAGGTTAAGCACAAGTGGGTCTAGTCCAAAGTAAAACCTATGGAAGGAAGTTAGGGCACCATTTGACCACTATAGAGGAGTTTACGGCCCAGGAACCATTCCTTGGGGGGTTTACGGCCGTAATCTACTAAGGGGTGGTTTCTTTCATGATTAAGGTCCTTAACACAATGGTGGTTGATTCTAGACATTGCTCCAAGGTTTAGGAGGTGTTTAAGGGGCATCTTAACACCTTAAATGGTGTTTACGGCCTTAGAAGGGGTGTTTACGGTCCAAGCATGTTCTTGGGCCGTAAACTCATGTTTACTCCCCAAATGTAAAGATTTTGGTGATCTAAGTCCATTTATGAAAGCCCCTAAGTCATATCTAAGCTCCAGAAGTGGTTTGGAAGGGTTTTGGGGCTCTAAAACCCCATTTAAGGGTGTTTACGGTTTGGGATTGCTCCTGAACCATAAAAACATGTTCTTAGTCCTTTTAAGTGAATTAAACAAGAATTTGAAAGCTAAACATGCTACACTATCAACTAGGAAGGATTACTTACCAAATTGGAGCTTGAAAGGGGGTGATTTTGGATCAAAACTTGGATTTGTAGAGAGAGAGAGAGTAGTGAGAGGAAGTGAAAAAGCTTCAAATGAGGTCCTCTGAACTTTATATATGGTTTGAGTTTGAGACCCGGTGGAAATCTACCCGATCTTGACGTTAAATGAGGCTTATGGTCGTACCCGATTTAGTTGTCGTAACCCAATGTGGTCGAAATTAAAAATTCTCCAATTAAAAATTGGGATGTTTTAACGTGTTTTTAAATGGGTTTGGACACTCATGAGATCATAATAAAGGTCTCAATTTAATTAACTTAACCCGAAAGTTAACGGAAAAATTGGAATACAAACGGGTTTTATTAACGGAAACGGGTTACAGTGACGGAAAAATTTTCGGATTGTCACATTATCCCCCCATTAGAGGGAATTTCGTCCCGAAATTTAGAATTAAGATATAAATCATGGATTTGGAAAGAGATGCGGATATTTCTGCTTCATCGAGTCTTCGCGCTCCCAAATGAATTCGGGTTCCCGCTTGGCATTCCAGCGAACCTTCACTATCGGGATACGGCTTTGCTTCGTACGTTTGATCTCTCGATCCATGATTTCGATTGGTTCTTCTACGAAGTTTTGACTTTCGTTGATTTCGATCTCATCAAGAGGGCTTCACGAGGGTTTCATCGGATAGACGCTTTTTAAGATTTAAGACGTAGAAGACAGAGTGGATGTTGCTAAACTCTTGAAGTAGTCGAAGTTTGTAGTCTACGGCACCGATTCTAGCGAGGATTTCGAAAGGTCCTATGTACCTCGGGTTAATTTTTCCGCGCTTTCCAGAGCATATCATGTTTTTCCAGGGTAAGACCTTCAACAGGACACAATTTCCAACAAAAGGGGTACACCTTTCTGTGTCAGAGTGGTTAAGGGTTTGGCGATTTTTAGAAAAATTCTGGATGAACCTGCGATAGTAGCCAGCGAGACCCAATAATTGATGGATTTCTGTGGGTGTCTTCGGTGCCGACCAATTCTCTATCGCCTTGATTTTGGACGGTTCCACGTGTATACCCTCCTCGATTACCACGTGACCAAGGAGAGCTACCTTCCGAATATAGAATTCGCACTTGGAGAATTTCGCGTACAACTTCTTTGATCTAAGGTCTATCTTTGAGAAATAACTGGCTTCCTGAAGTTGATCGAAAAAGTTCGTCTATTCAAGGAAGAGGATATCGGTTTTTGACGGTCAACTTATTCAACTCCCGGTAGTCTATACACATTCGAAAGGAACAAACAATACCGGGGATCCTCAGGGTGAGGAACTTGGTCTGATGAACCCTTTGTCGAGTAGCTCATTGAGCTAACTAGATAACTCCTGCATTTCTGCTGGAGTTAAGAGATAGGAAGATTTGGCTACAGGATTTGCTCCAGGAATTAGGTCGATGTGAAACTCGACTTGACGTTCGGGATGAATTACCGGGAGCTCTTCGGGAAAGACATCAAGAAAGTTACAGACTTCGGGGATGCTCTCGAGGTCTTTAACTTCCTATTTTTCGTTGATTACATGAGCTAGTAATGCGTGACACTCCTTTCGCAGAAGCTTCTGGGCTTTGATGCATGAAATGATGCGAAGGTTGGAACTGAGTTTATCGCCGTAGATCATAAGAGTCTGGCCAGAGGGGAGATTGAGACGGATGGCTTTTTCATAAAAAAAAGAATATCGGCATGATTGGGGCTCAACCAATCCATGTCAATGATAACATCAAAGCTCTAATGGAGCTAGCATTAGGTCGATGGGAAAGGAATGATCGTTCAGGGTAAGGGTACAGCCTATGAATATATCGCTAGCCTTCTCTTTCTCCCCGTTAGCCAT
Source organism: Lactuca serriola (assembly GCF_051521515.1). Lineage (NCBI taxonomy): Eukaryota > Viridiplantae > Streptophyta > Magnoliopsida > Asterales > Asteraceae > Lactuca > Lactuca serriola. The sequence continues at coordinate 43,578,150 of NC_136412.1, read as the reverse complement.
TTCGACGGTAAACGTTTCGGTTACTAGTTGAGGACTATGTTTAAGAAGATGTTTGAATGAATAGCTAACAAATTTTCTTTCAGCACCAGAATCGAAAAGGATTGCAAGCATAAGATTCGTCGAGGAGGAACATACCTGTGGCAATGGTGGGCTCGGCGACTGCCTCATCTCGTCCCATAGCTAGGACTCTTCCAGTGTTTCCAGTTGTTACTGTCTTGGGGCACTTTTGCTTGAAATGCCCGACTTCACCGCAACCGTAGCAGGCCTGACTGACACCCGCTCCGGAAGCTTCATTGGTTGATTGGGTTGGGGTTCTGCAGTTTCGCACAAGGTGACCCTCCTAGCCACAGTTTTTGAAAAACTTCTCATGACATGGGTCAGGGATACGATGGTGGTAACTGCACTTGTTGCACCATGGGAGGGTACCAGTATATCCACTGGTAGGTGCTTGAGCTGAGGAACTGACGACAAAAACAGCAGCAGGGGTAGTAGCAGCGTGGACTACCACTGTTTGCTATTTCTTCGAGGACTCCTGTGAAGACTGACTCTTCTTCTTCTTCCAAAATTTTCTTTTCTCACTACTCCTCTCTGTCGGTTCAGGAGTGGTGGCTGCTTCCTCAAGGTCATCACTATGGTCAATCAGAGTTTGCGCTAGGCATTTGGCGCTGTCGTAGGTGTCTAGCTTCGCAGCCAAGACATTTCCCTTGGTTAGCTGGGTCAACTCCCAGATGAACCTCTCAATCTTTTTACTTTATGAGGTAACCATACCCGGACAGAGAAGTGCCAAGTCATCAAATCTAGAAGTGTAAGCGGCGATATCGGAACCCTTCATCTTTAGGTTCCATAGTTCATGCTCCAACTTCTGCATTTCGCCCCGAGGGCAGTACTCCGCAAGTAGAAGTTCTTTCATGATTTCCCAACCCATAGCATTTGCTACAGGTAAGGTTAAGGATTTGACTTGGCCATTCCACCAAGTCAGGGCTTTATCGGTGAACATGCAGGCGGCGAACTTCACCTTATCAGTTTCAGAGCAGGCACAAATTTCGAAAATAGATTCGATTTTCTCAAACCATCGAGTTAGGGCAATGACACCTCCAGTGACATTGAACGGTGTGGGTTTTGCGTTCATAAAGTCTTTGTAGGAACACTCCTTCCGGTGTCCCTGGTTACCTTCCTGGTTTTGGGGCTGAGTACCACCTCCTTGCCCGCCTGAACCACCGGGGTTCATTTGCGACATGGCAGCTGCCACAACAGTAGTAACAGCTGCTTGGAACATGGCTGGATCAAATGGAGAGGTAGGTGGTGGCGGAGGAGGATTGTTATTCTTTGAGCTGGGTCTTTTCCTTAGAGGCATCTTGATCCAAAATGATCAGGAAAGAGAGAATTATAAGTCCTCTGAATTGAATCAAGAGATATGGAACAAGAGATATCTCATTATGACAGATATAGAGTTCTTTTAAGCGATAAAACAGGAAAGAGTTATCAAAGCAGATAAACTATCGCTAAGGAAGGAATGAGTAGCGACACTCGGGATGGATTTCTACAACGTATTCGGCTTTGGCTAAAATACTCCCATAGTATTTTATGTTTAGCTGCGACGACGACTCATTGTTTGGGTATTAGGTAAGTTTTAGGCATGCTTCACACCACGGTCACTCCCAAGCACATGTTGGCCGTGTCTCGAAAGAATATAGTTGATCAGGCTATATTGACCCTAGACACGAATACATAACTGCCCAGGTTTAACCGCAGCCTACAACACCCAATTACTTATGTTTTGTTCTACTCGAGGTTACGGTATTTGACGTTTAGGTATACTTGTATACTTTTGAAAAATACATATATTTTAAGGTATACATTAAGTTCAGAGCACTTCGGCCCCTTAGTGTTTATAGTCTTATACCATGTAAGGTTCGGTATACTTAGTTCACTATAAACAAGGGCTCTGATACCAATCTGTCACACCCCGAAACCGATGGCGGAAACGTTCCGGGGCGGAGGACATCATGTAAAGTATCACAACCAATGTACATAGTAAGCATAGTAAACACAACCATTACATTACATAGAAGTATTTACATTTGTTTGAAAGTAAAGTTATACATGATTATAGTTATATACATCCAAAATGAACAAAAGTAAAGACGAGACTACTAAAATGCTCCGTCTTCTCCAAAAGATCGCGGTGTACCTGTCTAATGTGGACCTGAGAATACAAGCAGTTTTGAAAATATCAGCATAAATCTGGTGAGTTCATAAGTGGTTTGTTTTTGTAAATGAACAAGTTGATGGGTTTTGGTCAAAAGAACATCCTATGTGCTCATACAAACCCTAATGCTTAGATCTAGGTTTCTCTATTGTACATGCAATTCATCCAAGACTTTAAACCCTAGATCTAGCATATGATAATCAATATAACATATAATTAGGGTTTAGATCATACCTTGATTGTTATACAGCAATAACAATCTCAAATCCTTCTTGTATTGACTTTAGAAAGCTTAGAGTCACAAATGTCACTCCTCTAATGGTTCACAAACACCAAGAGCAAGAGGATGAAGAAGAGAAGAGAAGGAGGCTGCCCAAAACGAGTGGAAACCCTAGAAGGAAGCTTGTTCACGTTTTGGGGTATAAGGGCTCTATATATAGTGAGGCTATTAGGGTTATCTAACAAGGAAACCTTAATTTGGATGCTTAAGCCCTAAGCAACCCATGGACTCCTTTCCTTAAAGGCCTTGGACGATTTCTAATGGGTTTCCCCATAGAATTCGTCCACTCCTTAATATAAGGCAATCCATAGCCCAAATTGCAATTATCTTAGAATTACAATTCCAGTCCCTTAAGTTTAATTAATCTTTTTTAGTCACAAACTTAATTCTTATTAATTCTTGACTAATATTAATTAAACAATATGATTTCTCCTTTAATATATTATTCCCATAATATATTAATAAATCATATTTAATCCTTTCTCTCCATAATTCATCCTATCAAGTTGCTTTGGTGTAGGCAACCCAAAAGGACCATGCACCATCGGGTCAAGTACATACCAAAATAGTTATGGACTTAGACACTAATCCAACAGTCTCCCACTTGGATAAGTCTAATAACTATTATGCGTATGACTTCAGATCCTGATCTGCAATCGTAGCTTTCCAAAGCCGCTGTCAACTCTGATCCAATCAGATACGCGTGTCCTTTAGATAAGGGATCATATATTCCTTCATTCTAGATATCGTATGAGACATGATTTCTAATCATTCTCTCTGTACTATTTCTCAACTTCCAATTTATGACGACTAACTAATTGAACAAATCAAATTAGCCCTATCCCGGCCGAGCATTTACGTTTGCCATCACTAAATCATCGAGGGGACCAAAGATATCACTTTTTATCCTACTTTGAATAAAAGGAACGGATAAACTTTGATTCAATGCTCACTTGCACTTACTCACCGAATCACACACAACAATATGTTTTATAACACCAAGTTACTGGTGCGTTTACATATTATCAATGTGCAACCGATTTGCAAGATACAAATCACACATCTCGGTTTCAAGAATATAAGATGTTATTGTCTCACCAATCACTCGTGATACAATTCATGGAGTGATCTAAGTGAGCGTGGTTTCAATCCAATGCTCAAATCATATTCATAAGCACTCATGAACGTTGCAGCAAACATTTGCTTATGTCTAATACTCTTTAGACAATCCACACACCAATTCATGACAGTCTTTATTCATACCTACTTCCAACATATGAACGACTGTGGCCCTTTCGAATAATTTGACTGTTCTAAACCAATTAAATTATACAGGAAGTCAAAACATGCAAAGTGAAACACAAGAATAATACTAATCCCATATGGCCTCAAACCTTTGAGCATAAGTAAAACACCTTTTATTTATCACCATATCGATTACTCATTATTTGTTGTTTCGGGTAATCAACTTCTTACTTTGAATTATTACACTTGTCCCATGCTCTTATCATGCACACAATGTTTACCTATGGTTCTTACTTTGTGAAATAGATCAAATGAACACATTTTCAATCATACTCATTTCACAACTTCCAATCCTTTTCACAAGTGAAAGAATATCAAATTCTTGCCACTTATGGAATATTCTAGATTCTAACATTTTATGCAATGATCCTTTCGTAATGTCATAGCACAAAGTTACAATAACTATTGCTAATGATATTACAGAGTCCTCTATCGGAGATTGTTACAAGACAATTCCTTAGATGTGATCTCTCTCACTCAAAGTACATTCCTTTGAACATCCTTTTGCATAAAATTTCTAATCTAGACATGGATTTTCAATATTCAATTCCCAATATGGACACGTTTCCATATTTTTCCATATGACAACTCATTCTTAATAGAATCTTTTCTATTCATAATAATGTCGATATGGTCCATCCAATACTATACTTCCAACTACTCACAAGCGACCAATCCTAGGCGAACTTTGGATTGTCCTTTGATAGTTGTTTAATTATCTTAGTCAAAACTGATTCTTGTCCTTTTTCTCTCTAAATGCGCTAGACATTTGGAAAATTTTAGAATGGTTAAATATTATAGCATTTGCAATCGATCCTACACCCGAAGCGTATGGGACACGATGCATAATGTCTAACATAAAGATTTATCAATCTTCTGCCATAACATTTTATGTGCTACGTTCTCAAAATTCGAACTATGAAGAGGAATTTCGTAATCATAATCGAAATTTGAGAACACACTTTGTACCCTTGACTAAATTATTAACATTCCACAACCTAAGCCTTTAGATTTGAAATGAAGCATAATATCCTCTCCCTTAATTATAGCAAAACAACTTTACAACCTTACAACTTTGCAAAGTATGACTCTTGTTTTCTATAATTAATATTGCTAACTTGCAATACTTTCCTTAATAATTATACAATCATGACATTTATGCTCCCACTATCATGATGATTATTATAAACATAACACTTATGCTCCCACTAGCTTTGACATGTATTCAGAAACCAACTTAACTTCCAGAAAAACAATACTTATTGAATTTCTTAAGTCCATGTTTCTAATACCTAATGTTTTGATAATCTTTTATCAAGGCTTCTTAAACCTATACACCTTTGCCTTAGATAGTTCATGTGTGTGTCTAAACAATTCAGACTAATTGTCAAATCTCACAATTCGAATCATGGAAAGGGGTACCATAACCATAATTGAATTCGAGAATACAATTTCCATAATCACTATCTTTTTAAAATCTCTCTTAGTGAAAGTATTGTTGGGTTTTGGTCCTAAGAACATCCTATGTGCTCATACAAACCCTAATGCTTGGATCTAGGTTTCTCTATTGTACATGCAAGTTATCCAAGACTATAAACCCTAATTCTAGCATTCAAGTAATCATATTAACATAAGAATAGGTTTAAGATGTTACCTTTATTGTTATGTAGCAATAACAATCCAATTCCTCCTTGTATTGACTTTAGAAAGCATAGAGTCACAATTGTCACTCCTCTAATGGTTCACAAACACCATAAGCAAGAGGATGAAGAGGAGAGAGGATGGAGGCTGCCCAAAACCATCTACAAACCCTAGAGAAGTCTTAGCCGCGTTTTTGGGTCATAAGGGATCCATATATATAGGAGGCAATTAGGGTTATCTAACAAGGAACCCCTAATTTGGTTGCTTAAGCCCTAAGCAACCCATGGAGCCCTTTCCTTAAGGCCTTGGACGATTTCATATGGGCTTCCCCCATAGAACTCGTCCACCTTATAATAAAAGGCAATCCATGGCCCAAATTGCAATTATCTTATAATTACAATTCCAGTCCCTTAAGTTTAATTAATCTCTTTTAGTCACAAAACTAATTACCAATTAATTATTGACTAATATTAATTAAAAAATATGATTTCTCCTTTAATATATTATTCTCATAATATATTAATAAATCATATTTAATCCTTTCTCTCCATAATTCATCCTATCAAGTTGCTTTGGTGAAGGCAACCCAAAAGGACCATGCACCATCGGGTCAAGTACATACCAAAATAGTTATGGACTTAGACACTAATCCAACAGTCTCCCACTTGGATAAGTCTAATAACTATTATGCGTATGACTTCAGATCCCGATCTGCAATCGTAGCTTTCCAAAGCCGCTATCAACTCTGATCCTATCAGATACGCGTGTCCTTAGATAAGGGATCATATATTCATTCATTCTAGATATCGTATGAGATATGATTTCAAATCATTCTCTTTGTACTATATCTCGATTCCCGATTTATGACGACTGACTAATTGAACAAATCAAATTAGCCCTAGCCCGGCCGAGCATTTACGTTTGTCATCACTAAATCATCGAGGGGCCCAAAGATATCGCTTTTATCCTACTTTGGATAAAAGGAACGAATAAACTTTGATACAATGCTTGCTTGCACTCACTCACCGAATCACACACAACAATATGTTTTATAACACCAAGTTACTAGTGCGTTTACATATTATCAATGTGCAACCGATTTGCAAGATACAACTCACACATCTCGGTTTCGAGAATATAAGATGTTATCGTCTCACCAATCACTCGTGATACAATTCATGGAGTGATCCAAGTGAGTGTCGGTTTAATCCAATGCTCAAATCATATTCATAAGCACTTATGAACGTTGCAGCAAACATTTTCTTATGTCTAATACTCTTTTAGACAATCCACACACCAATTCATGACAGTCTTCATTCATATCTACTTCCAACATATGAACGACTGTGGCCCGTTCGAATAATTCGATTATTCTTAATAAATTCAATTATTCTGGAAGTCAAAACATGCAAATGTGAAACACAAGAATAATACTAATCCCATATGGCCTCAAACCTTTGAGTATAAATAAAACTCATTTTATTTATCACCATATCGATTACTCATTATTTGTTGTTTCGGGTAATCAACTCCTTACTTAAATTATTACACTTGTCCCATGCTCTTAGCATGCACACAATGTTTACCTATGGTTCTTAGTTTTGTGAAATAGATCAAATTGAACACATTTCCAATCATTCTCATTTCACAACTCCAAATCCTTTTTCATAAGTGTGAAAATATCAAATTCTTGTTACTTATAAAATATGCTAGATTCTAACATTCTATGCAATGATCCTTTTGTAATGTCACTGCACCAAAGTCACAAAGACTATTGCCAATGATATTACAAAGTCCTCTATCGGACATTGTTACAAGACAATTCCTCAAAGTACATTCCTTTGAACATCCTTTTGCATAAAAGTTTCTAATCTAGACATAAATTTTCAATATCCAATTCTCAATATGGACACGTTTCCATATTATCCATATGACAACTCATTCTTAATAGAATCTTATCTATTCGTAATGACATTTCCATAATTTCCATATGACAACTCATTCTTAATAAAATCTTTTCTATTCATAATAATGTCGATATGGTCCATCCAATACCATGCCTCCAACTACTCACAAGCGACCAATCCTCGTCAAACTTTGGATTGTCCTTTGATAGTTGTTTAATTATTTTAGTCAAAACCAATTCTAGTCCCTTTTCCCTCTAAATGCGCTCAACATTTGGAAAATTTTAGAATGGTCAAACATTAAAGCATTTGCAATCGATCCTATACCCGAAGCGTATGGGACACAACGCATAATGTTTTATTTGCTATGTTCTCAAAATTCGAATTGTGAAGAGGAATGTCGTAATCATAATCGAAATTTTAAGAACACACTATGTACCCTTGACTAAATTTATTAACATTTCTCAACCTAATCCTTTAGATTTGAAATGAAGCATAATATTCTCTCCCTTAATTATAGCAAAACAACTATTCCATCCTTGCGACTTTGCAAAAGATGACTCTTGTTTTCTATAATTAATATTGCCACCTTTCAATACTTTCCATAATAATCATACAATCATAACTTGTATGCTCCCACTATCATGATGATTATTATAAACATAACACTTATGCTCCCACTAGCTTCGACATGTATTCATAAACATCTTAACTCTCAGAAAAACAATACCTATTGAATTTCTTAAATCCATGTTTCTAATACTTAATGCTTTGATAAACTTTTATCAAGGCTTTTTGAACATATAAACCTTTGCCTTAGATAGTTCATATGTGTGTCTAAACAATTAAGACTAATTGCCAGACCTCACAGTTCAAATTATGGAAAGGGATACCATAACCATAATCGAATTCGAGAATGCAATTTTTACAATTAATATCTTCTTAAAAACTTTCTTAGTGAAAGTATTTCCACACAATCATTTTCATGAAGGAGGAAATCTTATGACACTTAGATTTTACTGGTGTATGCGTTCCTATCCATGTGGATTTGTCAAAACCAAAGTTTACGACAAATTCAAACTCATATGGACCGAACTTTCTTAATCTTGATTTCTTGCCTTATGGTAGCACAGCTGCCCACCATGTCTTCCAAGTAGTTAAGCAGCTCACCTTTTCCTATCAATATACTTTCCATTGATCAAGGTCCTTGCCTTTTATGCATTCAAATAAGAACTCATAGGACTCACATGCATAATTAACTTAATTGGATTGGCACAGAAACAAAATAATGTCAACACGATGGGTTGTAAACCGCAACTCGTGCGCTAGTGATGATTGATAAGGTTTATTTGATTTGTTCTTGAAACCTTTCAAGACCATTAAGACTCCCACTGAATCCTTGACATATAAGATTCTCTTGTCAAAACATTTCTTGACAAACAAATATTCAAGAGTTCGTGTAGCTTTTATCAAAACTCTTCATAAATTGGTCCTAGTTGGTCTTTGTCTTATCCAAGACATCACAACTTTCCACATTTGATGAATGTTACAAACCTTTTTAATACTTTTCACTCAATGTCACAATCTTAACTTTAAGACTTGTTATTGGAACAAAGTATGATTGACTTCTTGATTTAACCATTTCTTCAATCCTTGATTCCTCTTCTTAAACATACAATTGTACTAAGACTCACTTAGAGGATCAATTGAGATATGGTTCTTAATCATTAAGACATATCATAAAGCATAAAAGCTACTCTCCCTTCTTCTTAGAATGGAGAAACTCTTATCTTTCTGCCTACTTGTTTCTTCTTATTTGTTTTGCTATTGATTTAAACTTTTTCAATCAATTCATAATTACACTTAATCTTGTAAGTATAATCATATTTACTAAACCTTTAGTGAATCATGACGAATATCATTGTTACTCTTATGGTGGACTTGATCAACACGCAACTTTGTGTGCTCGATCTCCTAGTCCTTCACTTGACACTTTGTCAATGAATTAGCCTAATTTCCAAATATGAAATTTCTCATTCATCGTGCAACCAAGTTGCATGATTCCAAGTTTCTGTCCAATTGAAACTTGGGCGATGAGAAACTCTCCCTATTTGGTAAATTCTCGACTTTCCATAAATAACATAATAAGAACCAAATCCATTATTGCTAATATTCAAACATCAATTTTGCATATACGCCATTGCAAGGATAAATAAATAATATAAAATCAAAATTTATTTTATTGCGGAAAAATTTGTCCTTACAATGCAATTCATTGAAAAACTATGCTAATACATCTTTCTTAGCAATCTAGTTCTAACTCTAAGTAGTAGCTCAAGAATCTAATCTTCGAGAAATGCGATCGAAATCCATTCCTTCACGGTTAGATTCTGCTCACTTCTTCCCTTAAGCTTCCTTTCTCTTCTTCGATCCTACAAAACATCAATTACAATCTTATCACATTATGTATTAAGAATCTAGAATAGAAGCTTAAAAGAGTTAGTTAATGGATTTTACCTATATTAGAGCCATACGTTTCGACTCTCCCATCTCTTAGATTTCTTAGGTAAATGGGGCAGCTTCGTCTCCAATGCCCTTTCTCTTGGCAATAAAAGCAAATTGACTCTTTTGGAACATGACATGGAACTACTTCAGACGTTGCCTTTCTCTTATGATCAAACTTTTCGACCATAGCATGTCTTTCATTGCCATTGTCTATATCCATAGAGGTCTCGAAGGCAGATTCACCAATCAACTTTGCTTTTCTATTGCGCCAAACCATTGCCGATTCAGCAGCAATAAGCATATAGGTGAGATCTATAAGGGTCACGTCGCGGTTCATCATATAGTACTCTCTTACGAACTCACTATATGAGTTAGGAAGTGACTGAAGAACCCAATCAACAGCCATCTCCCCACAGACAACGGATCCCAACATTCTTAACCTATCAATGTGTGACTTCATCCTTAGGACGTGTGCACACACCGGCTTTCCTTCTTTATGTTTACTTGCCAAAAGGGCTTGAGTGATCTTGAACTTTTCAATCCTTCGAACTTGTGGGTTAGGGAGAATAATTGGAGGAGGAGGAGGAGGAAGTGAAGTATGATCTCTTGTTCCTTGATCGAATCGTGGAATATCATCTTCATGTGGAATGTTTGTTCCACGAGATTTGAGAAGACCATAGTTGTCAAACTTTGACATCTACAAAACGGGAGAAAACGAATTCAAGTTAGTTGATAGATTGAGTCCTTAGTAAATCACCCAAATGAGATACTAAGGCTAGGACCCAACACAATATTCTACAACTCGGGAGAGGGATGCCGTAACCCAAATTGCAGAACATTTGAAGGTAAGTGAATGACGATTCACTAATTTCCACCATGAAAAACGAAAAAGAAATTTAAGTTTTAAATCTATGAAAACTCCTAGATCCTTTGAGATTCATTGAACATTTCAATGGCATGTTTGAATCTCGATATGCCCCTCTAGTTTGTGACTGGGATGCCGAGGATCACAAAGCGGGTGTGAATAACCATGCAAACTTACATTGTGCCCTCACATGTTACAGTCACCTATTCGATGTGCCGGTAAACCACACACGCTCCACCGAAATATGACAAACATTGAGTCACCCTTTGCTACCTTTTCTTAGAACCATTTAGTGTGCCGGTTAACCACACACGCTCCACTAATGTCTTCGCAAGGGCACAAAGTGTAATTTCATGGAATTGCATCAATTCACTTTTTCCTAAGTAACTAAGATTGGGAATTTGTAAAACATTTAGTTACTTTTATACTTCACTATACTTATAATGGAAGGTTTCGTCCTATCCTACCCGTTCGGCTAACGACCCTCCACTAGTCAAGAGTGTGGTGGGTAAGAGTGGATACCCATTCAATCGCCATTTTATAGGCAATTTCCTTAAACACTCCTTATAGACCAGCTTCGTGAATGAGGCCTACTAACGGTAAGATTGACTTTTACTCATACATATATATAATGTTAGACTTTTAATGTTATATATATAGTATAGGGTGTATTTTACACTTTTAAAATACTAGGTGGTTTAATTTAACAATTATACTTTTAATTCAATTAAATTGTTAACCTAAACTTTTATGGATTTATTAAAACTCTTTTAATTATACACCTTAATTAATTAATAAAACCATAAGGGTGTGATTTGAACTTTTCAAAACAATACTAGGGTTTTAGAATTTAACATTCCTAAATTAAACCTTTTTAATCAACTTTTAAATTCCAAAACTTGAGGGCAAGTTTTGAAACATTTCAAAACATTTGGGTTTAGAATTTAAATATACATCAAAATTAAACTATTAATTCAAAATTTAAATTCCAAAACTTGAGGGCAAGTTTTGAAACCTTTTTCAAAACATTAGGGTTTCAACTATTTAAATTTCAAAACAACAAAACTTTTGGGTTCAAATTTAAACTATAAAACCTAAAGGGGAAAATATGAAACTTTTCATAACAACAAGGATCGCATAACAAATAATCTAAATTAACAATTAATAACATAATTATCCATATTTGATTTATTTAATGATTTCTTGCAAAACAATTTATCAATTTAATCAAAATAAATAATCAATTATCACATAAGGAAACAAATATTTTATTAATTGATAAATATCTTCAATTAGATCAAGAATATAGTCATATATATCAAAAAATCGGATTTATATTGATCTAATATGATAAGGCAAGTATCCTCAAGCAAAAACAGCAAGAAATCCCGGTTTTCCCTCACTCTGACCAGCCGACTCGTCGAGTCAGGAATGGACTCGTCGAGTTCATCATGAAATCGGCGAGTTCATCTAAAAACTCGACGAGTTCTGACCCCAGAAGCACAAAAATCGAATTTTTTCAACATACAAAGCATCAATACAATAGAAACCAATCTAGTCTCTGATACCACTGTTGGGTTTTGGTCCTAAGAACATCCTATGTGCTCATACAAACCCTAATGCTTGGATCTAGGTTTCTCTATTGTACATGCAAGTTATCCAAGACTATAAACCCTAATTCTAGCATTCAAGTAATCATATTAACATAAGAATAGGTTTAAGATGTTACCTTGATTGTTATGTAGCAATAACAATCCAATTCCTCCTTGTATTGACTTTAGAAAGCATAGAGTCACAATTGTCACTCCTCTAATGGTTCACAAACACCATAAGCAAGAGGATGAAGAGGAGAGAGGATGGAGGCTGCCCAAAACCGTCTACAAACCCTAGAGAAGTCTTAGCCGTGTTTTTGGGTCACAAGGGATCCATATATATAGGGGGCAATTAGGGTTATCTAACAAGGAAACCCTAATTTGGTTGCTTAAGCCCTAAGCAACCCATAGAGCCCTTTCCTTAAGGCCTTGGACGATTTCATATAGGCTTCCCCCATAGAACTCGTCCACCTTATAATAAAAGGCAATCCATGGCCCAAATTGCAATTATCTTATAATTACAATTCCAGTCCCTTAAGTTTAATTAATCTCTTTTAGTCACAAAACTAATTACCAATTAATTATTGACTAATATTAATTAAACAATATGATTTCTCCTTTAATATATTATTCTCATAATATATTAATAAATCATATTTAATCATTTCTCTCCATAATTCATCCTATCAAGTTGCTTTGGTGAAGGCAACCCAAAAGGACCATGCACCATCGGGTCAAGTACATACCAAAATAGTTATGGACTTAGACACTAATCCAACAAGTGTTTCCTCACAGTCATTTTCATGAAGGAGGGAATCTTATGACACTTACATTTTAATGGTGTATATGTTCCTATGCATGTGAATTTGTCAAAACCAAAGTTTACGACAAATTCAAACTCATATGGACCGAACTTTCTTAATCTTGACTTCTTGCCTTATGGTAACACAGCTGCCCACCATGTCTTCCAAGTAGTTAAGCGGCTCACCCTTTACTATCAATTTACTTTCCATTGATCAAGGTGCCTGCCTTTTATGCGTTCAAATGAGAACTCATAGGGCTCACATGCATAATTAACTCAATTGGAACGGCACAAAAACAAAATAATGTCAACACGATAGGTTGTGAACCTCAACTCGTGTGCTAGTGATGATCGATAAGGTTTATTTTGATTTGTTCTTGAAACCTTTCAAGACCATTAAGACTCCCACTGACTCCTTGACATATAAGATTCTCTTGTCAATAAACATTTCTTGACAAACAAATATTCAAGTGTTAGTGTAGTTTTTATCAAAACACTTCATAAATTGGTCCTAGTTGGTCTTTGTCTTATCCAAGACATCACAACTTTACACATTTGATGAGTGCTATAAACCTTCTTAATACTTTTCACTCAATGTCACAATCTTAACTCTAAGACTTGTCTTGGAACGAAGTATGATTGACTTCTTGATTTAACCATTTCTTTAATTCTTGATTCCTCTTCTTAGACATACAATTGTACTAAGACTCACTTAGAGGATCGATTGAGATATGGTTCTTAATCATTAAGACCTATCATAAAGCATAAAAGGTACTCTCCCTTCTTCTTAGAATGGAGAAACTTTTATCTTTCTGCCTACTTGATTCTTCTTATTCATTCTGCTATTGATTTAAACTTTTTCAGTCAATTCAGAATTATACTTAATCTTATAAGTATAATCATACTTACTAAACCTTTAGTAAATCATGACGAATATCTTTGTTATTCTTGTGGTGGACTTGATCAGCACACAACTTTGTGTATTCGTTCTCTTAGTCCTTCACTTGACACTTTGTCAATGAATTAGTCTAATTTCCAAATATGAAATTTCTCATTCATCATGCAACTAAGTTGCATGATTCCAAGTTTCTGTCCAATTGAAACTTGGGTGATGAGAAACTCTCCCTATTTGGTAAATTTTCTACATTTCCATAATTAAGAATCAAATCCATTATTGCTAATAATAGAAACATTCAAACATCAATTTTTCATACACGCCATTGCAAGGATAAATAAATAAATAAAATCAAAATTTATTTTATTGTGGAAAAAATATGTCCTTACAATGCAATTCATTGAAAAACTATGCTAATACATATTTCTTAGCAACCTAATTCTAACTCTAAGTAGCAGCTCGAGAATCTAATCTTCAAGTAATGCGATCGAAATCCATTCCTTCTCGGTTAGATTCTGCTCACTTCTTCCCTTAAGCTTCCTCTCTTTTCTTTGATCCTACAAAACATCAATTGTAATATTATCACATTATGTATCTAGAATAGGAGCTTAAAAGAGTTAGTCAATGGATTTTACCTAAAGCAGAGCCATACGTTTTGACTCTCCCATCTCTTAGATCTCTTAGGTAAATAGGGCAGCTTCGTCTCCAATGCCCATTCTCTTGGCAATAAAAGCAAATTGACTCTTTTGGAACAAGACATGGAACTACTTCAGACATTGCCTTTCTCTTATGATCAAACTTTTCGATCATAGCATGTCTTTCGTTGCCATTGTCTATATCCATAGAGGTTTTGAAGGCAGATTCACCAATCAACTTTGCTTTTCTATTGCGCCAAACCATTGCTGATTCAGCAACAATAAGCATATAGGTGAGATCTATAAGGGTCACGTCGCAATTCATCATATAGTACTCTCTTACGAACTCACTATATGAGTTAGGAAGTGACTGAAGAACCCAATCAACAGCCATCTCCCCACAGACAACGGATCCCAACATTCTTAACCTATCAATGTGTGACTTCATCCTTAGGACGTGTGCACACACCGGCTTTCCTTCTTTATGTTTACTTGCCAAAAGGGCTTGAGTGATCTTGAACTTTTCAATCCTTCGAACTTGTGGGTTAGGGAGAATAATTGGAGGAGGAGGAGGAGGAAGTGAAGTATGATCTCTTGTTCCTTGATCGAATCGTGGAATATCATCTTCATGCGGAAAGCTTGTTCCACGGGATTTAGGAAGACCATAGTTGTCGAACTTTGACATCTACAAAACGGGAGAAAACGAATTCAAGTTTGTTGATTGATTGAGTCCTTAGTAAATCACTCAAATGAGATACTAAGGCTAGGACCCAACACAATACACTACAACCTAGAAAAGGGATGCCGTAATCTAGTTGCAGAATATTTGAAGGTAAGTGAATGACGATTCACTAATTTCCACCATTCAAAAAAAAAAAACGAAACGAAAATTAAGTTTTAAATCTATGAAAACTCCTAGATCCTTTGAGATTCATTGAACATTTCAATGGCATATTTAAATCTCGATATTCCCCTCTAGTTTGTGACTGGGATGCCGAGGATCACAAAACGGGTGTGAATAACCATGCAAAATTACATGGTGCCTTCACATGTTACAATCACCTATTCGATGTGCCGGTAAACCACACACGCTCCACCGAACTATGACAAACATTGAGTCACCCTTTGCTACCTTTGCTTAGAACCATTTAGTGTGCCGGTTAACCACACACGCTCCACTAACGTCTTCGCAAGGGCACAAAGTGTAATTTCATGGAATTGCATCAATTCACTTTTGCCTAAGTAACTAAGATTGGGAATTTGTAAAACATTTAGTTACTTTTGTACTTCGTTATACTTATAATGGAAGGTTTTGTCCTATCCTACCCGTTCGGCTAACGACCCTCCACTAGTCAAGAGTGCGGTGGGTAAGAGTGGATACCCATTCAATCGCCATTTTATAGGCAATTTCCTTAAACACCCCTTATAGACCAGCTTCGTGAATGAAGCCTACTAACGGTAAGACTGACTTTTACTCATACATATATATAATGTTAGACTTTTAATGTTATATATAGTATAGGGTGTATTTTACACTTTTAAAATACTAGGAGGTCAAATTTAACAATTATACTTTTAATTCAGTTAAATTGTAAACCTAAACTTTTATGTATTTATTAAACCTCTTTTAATTATACACCTTAATTAATTAATAAAACCATAAGGGTGTGATTTGAACTTTTTCAAAACAATACTAGGGTTTTAAAATTTAACATTCCTAGATTAAACTTTTAATCAACTTTTAAATTCCAAAACTTGAGGGCAAGTTTTGAAACATTTCAAAACATTGGGGATCAAATAACAAATAATCTAAATTAACATTTAATCACATAATTATCCATATTTGATTTATTTAATAATTTCTTGCAAAACAATTTACCAATTTAATCAAAATAATTAATCAATTATCACATAAGGAAATAAATATTTTATTAATTGATAAATATCTTCAATTAGATCAAGAATATACTCATATATATCATAAAATCCGATTTATATTGATCTAATATGATAAAGGCAAGTATCTCAAAGATAAACAGCAATAAATCCCAATATTTTCTCTTTCTGACGCTTGGACTCGCCGAGTACCCCAATGGACTCGCCGAGTAGGGGCCTACTCGCCGAGTCCACAATGGGACTCGCCGAGTCCTTCAGGTAGGCTCACAAAAAACGAATTTTTCAAGCATGAACATATCAACAAGTCATCAATACAATAGAAACCAATCAAGGCTCTGATACCACTGATGAGTTTTGGTCAAAAGAACATCATATGTGCTCATACAAACCCTAATGCTTGGATCTAGGTTTCTCTATTGTATATGCAATTCATCCAAGACTTTAAACCCTAGATCTAGCATATGATAATCAATATAACATATAATTAGGGTTTATATCATACCTTGATTGTTATACAACAATAACAATCTCAAATCCTTCTTGTATTGACTTTAGAAAGCTTAGAGTCACAAATGTCACTCCTCTAATGGTTCATAAACACCAAGAGCAAGATGATGAAGAAGAGAAGAGAAGGAGGCTGCCCAAAACGTGTGGAAACCCTAGAAGGAAGCTTGTTCACGTTTTGGGGTATAAGGGCTCTATATATAGTGAGGCTATTAGGGTTATCTAACAAGGAAACCCTAATTTGGATGCTTAAGCCCTAAGCAACCCATGGACTCCTTTACTTAAAGGCCTTGGACGATTTCTAATGGGTTTCCCCATAGAATTCGTCCACTCCTTAATATAAGGCAATCCATAGCCCAAATTGCAATTATCTTATAATTACAATTCCAGTCCCTTAAGTTTAATTAATCTCTTTTAGTCACAAACTTAATTCTTATTAATTCTTGACTAATATTAATTAAACAATATGATTTCTCCTTTAATATATTATTCCCATAATATATTAATAAATCATATTTAATCCATTCTCTCCATAATTCATCCTATCAAGTTGCTTTGGTGAAGGCAACCCAAAAGGACCATGCACCATCGGGTCAAGTACATACCAAAATAGTTATGGACTTAGACACTAATCCAACACAAGTTTCCTTTGGTTTTCTGAAAAAGTTGCTATCCAAGAAAATCCCATATTTTCTTACAAGAAAAGTCTAGTCATCCATTGGTTACACAGCTTGGTTAAGAAAGTCAAGTTATCCCAGGAAAAACCCTTATTTTCCTTAAAAGTTGGTTGGTTATTCATACACGAATATCGAATATCTACTATACTTAACAAGAATTTTATTTTCGAATCTCTAATGTCGCTCAGAGGAGTATATATTAATAGATGTATTTTTGAAACTTTGGTTTTACTCAGAGGAGGATATTAGACGAAATTTCGAAGCTCTGGTGACACTCAAAGACGTACATTAGCTGTATTTTCGAAGTTCTGGTCCCATCCAAAGGCGTATTTTAGACGTATTTTTCAAAGCTCTGATGACAATCAAAGACGTACATTAGCTGTATTTTCGAATTTCTAGTGCCATCCAAAGGCGTATTTTAGACGTATTTTTCGAAGCTCTGATGACACCCAAAGACGTACACTAGCTGTATTTTCGAAGTTCTGGTGCCATCCAAAGGCGTATAATATTAGTAATAATCCTAATTTATGATTAGCATATAAGTAGCAGTGTCTGGGTGGATCTTTTCAAGCTTTTCATCAAGGACATATTCTTTGTCCTCGTAGCGAGTGATCATACGAATGTATCTCATCCACTCATTGAAATTCGAACCATCAAATGTCACTTTCGTGAAAAAGTTTATCAGCAAGAATGACCCAGAAGCGTTGTTGTTGTTGTTAGCAGACATCTGGAAATAGAAAGGAACAAAGTTTGATTGGAAATGAATCCCCAATTAAACACCCAAATGAAAAATTAGGGCTAGGATCCAACAACATTATTCACAACTTAGAAAAGGGATGTCGTAATCTAAATGTGAATAATTTGAAGCTAAGTGAATGACGATTTACTAATTTCCACCATTAAAAATGAAAGGAAATTAAGTTTTAAATGTATTTGAAAACTCCTAGATTCTTTTGAGATTCATTGAACTTTTCAATGGCATGTTTAAATCTCGATATGCCCTTTATGTTTGTAACTGGGATACCGAGGATCACAAACAAGGTGTGAATAACCATGCGAATCAACATGGTGCATTCAATGTCTCTATCACCTAATCAATGTGTCGGTAAACCACACACGCTCCATTGATCTATGACAAACATCGAGCCACCCTTCGCTACCAATGTCAATCCCAAATTAGTGTGTCGGTTAACCACACACGCTCCACTAACGTTTGACAAGGGTACAAAGTGTAATTCCATGGAGTAACATCATTTTCACATTTTACCCTATAGTAATTAAGATTGGGAATTTGTAAAAACAATATAGTTACTTTGTATCATTCATTATACTTTTAAAGAGGTGAGGATTGCCCTATCCTACTCGTTCGACTAACGACCCTCCACCAATCAAGGAAGCGGTGGGTAAGAGTGGATACCCATTAAACGGGCATTTTATAGGTCATAACCTTATACCCCCCTTATAGATCGGCTTCGTGAATGAGGCCTACTAACGGTAAGACTAGCACTTTAAGTTATACATATATATTAATTCATCATGTAATAATATAATAGTATAAGGTTGAATTTTAAACTTGTAAAATTCTAAGGGTTTAAAATTTAAATCATTCAAAATTAAACTTTTAATCAAAATTTAAAATTCAAAACTTGAGGGCAAGTTTTGAACTTTTCAAACCACAAAGGATCAAATAACAAATAATATAAATTAAACAATTAATTTTTTGTGATTATCTATATTTGACCTCTTTCAATCTAATTCACAAAATAATTACCAAATAATTTAAACAATCAACATTTATCATATAAAGAAACTATTATTCAAATGATTTGAAATTATCTTTTGTTTTGGTAAGGATAATCATTTATATACAATAAAATTTGGATTTTATCATTAAAAAACGATTTTGGCATTTATCCTTTAGCAAAACAGCAAGAAATACCGAGATATCCTCTGTCTGACTTCCGGACTCGCCGAGTCACTACCTCGACTCGCCGAGTTGGGCAGACTCGTCGAGTCCTGATACTGACTTGCCGAGTCGGGTCGGGCAGAGGCCAAGAAAACGATTTTCAGCAAAACTCGACAATTACATCACATACAACAAAAACCAATCAAGTCTCTGATACCACTGATGGGTTTATACAAAAGAACATTCTATGTGCTCATGAAAAAACCTAAAGCTTGGATCTAGGCTTCTCTATTGTACATGTAATTCATCCAATACTTGTAACCCTAGATCTAGCATACACAATTTGAAATTAACACAATAAGAACATATCTAAATGATTACCTCTTTCAATTGGCTTGAAATCTTTTGATTTTTCTTGGTTCTTGAGCTTAGAGTCACAAGTGTAACTCCTCTAATGGCTTAAAAACACCACACAGGCAAGAAGGAAATTATGAGAGAGGATGGATGATGCTAAAATCGGCCCTAGGGTTTCTCTTGGAATCAAGTGGCCGAAAATTGCAAGTAGGGGTCTCAATTTATACTGTAGGCTGCTAGGGTTTCAGGTAAAACCCTAATGGACAACTTAATTACCAAGCAGCCCATGGAACCTTCTGGAATAGGGCCTATGGACGAAAATATGATGGATCCCCATCATAATTTCGTTCCCCCATTAATCCATTAGGTTTCTTAGCCCAAAAACTTAACTATCATACATTTGACAGTTTAAGCCCCTTTATTCAATTAATTCTTTTAGTCACCAAATTAATTCCTAATTAATTTATGACTAATATTAATCAAATAATATGATTTCTCCTTTAATATATTATTCTTATAATATATTAATAAATCATAATATCTTCTCTCTCTCCTAAATTACCTTGTCAAGTTGCTTTGGTGAAGGCAACCCAAAAAGATCATGCACAACCGGGTCAAGTACATACCAAATATAGTTACGGGCTTAGACACTAATCCAACAAAAATAACATGTCATGTATCTTAAACATCATAACCAGAAAACTATATCAAATAATGTATCAAATATCAAAGTCTAAAACATCCCAGGCTGAAGACTGTGGTGTGTGCCATGCGATTATCGCGAGCCCTTCCCTTTGCTAATTGAAGTACCTGAAACCAAACTGAAAACTGTAAGCATGAAGCTTAGTGAGATCCCCAAACTACCACATACCATACAATAACACATAATAACATATACTGGGCCTTGCCCACTGCATCGGGCCCCGCCCGACATTAGACTAATCCGACATCAGGCCCCGCCCGACATCGGCCTGTCCGGAATACATATCATAGCAACAAGCATGTAACATATAAACATAATAAACTTCCTCGGGCTTGCCCCGGCATCAGACCAAAGTCCGGTACACATGAAACATAACATATAAGCTAATTCTTCATCGGGATTGCCCCGGAACACATAACACATAACATGCATGAATCACAAAGACATCAAGCATACATATACTCTCCTTAGGACCGCCCCGAAATCGAACCGAAGTCCGGAACATATATGTAATATCCTATTCCGGATCGTCCATGATTAGGGTTCGTGGGCTGCAACCCGGGCATGAAGAAGCCTCGGGGTTGCAACGAGTTACTAGAAGCGTAGGGCATCTCGTCACTGTTCCATGGATAAGAGGTTTATTGGAAACGGAGTTATATCAAGGAAGCTATGGAAGTTTGAAGTTTTGGATAGATAATTCCCTTATTAGGGAAAGGTGGCAGTTGAGTACGTTGGGCGTACGTGTATGTACGCTTAGCGTACTCATGTGCGTGACTTTTAAGTGGATCCACCTAGTATGATGGGCATACCAGAGGGAACGCTTGGCATACTAGGCACAAAATGAAAACCCTAAATAAGGGGTGTCCTTATATAAAGAATGAGATGACCTCATTCCTGGCCACCATCCTCAGACAACAAACCCTCTTAAACCCTAAACCTTCGTTCGTAGAGCTTGTGAGTGCATTTTAGAGCCTTAGAGTGATTTTGTATGTTCTTGGAGTGAAGAAGAAGCTTTGTAGAAGAAGGAGTGAGAGTCCATGCCTTTGGATCTGAGCATATCTGTGTTGGGAGCTTCATATAGAGGTATAAAGCTTCAAGCTTTCTCACTCTTTTGATTTGTGCACCATAGTAGAGTATTTAGCGTTTTTGTCCCAAAAGTGGAGACTTTATGGGATATTGAGCTCCAAAGACTATTATTAACCCCCTTTGAGTGTATTCAGTGGTGTAGTGTCATAAAAATCAAGACTTGGACGTTGGAATCAAGCCATGCATGAGATATGGGCACTTTGAGATAAGAGAGTGAGAGTTTTGTGTGTTTGTGACCTTATCAGCCATGTAAAGGCTTAAAGTCACTGAATTTATGGAGTAAGAGATATTAGGGAGTCCAGATCTGTGATATGAGCCAAGGTCTTAACTAATTAAGACCAAATGAGTAGAAAGAGTGAAGATGGGACATACGTTGAGCGTAATCCAAGTACGCCCCGCGTACTGACCAAGTGTCCCCGATGGCCAATATGGATTCGTGAGTACGCTGAGCGTACCAAGGGAGGTACGCCCCGCGTAACCTCACTGTGGACTTTTGGGCTAAGTCTCATTTTTGGGCCTTGACTGTTGGGCCTGGAGTTTGGGCTTGTTGCTATAGAGTTTTGGACCAGAGGAATATATATATATATATATATATATATATATATATATATATATATATATATATATATATGTGTGTGTGTGTGTGTGTGCGCGCGCGCTTTGGGCACTTGAGTTGGGCTTGCCATTTAGATTTGAGAGTTGGGCCTCGGGAGAGCCCATTTATTATTGGGCCTTGGTGGGCCTAATGGGTTTTAGGTTATTGATGGGCTGGTTAGTGGACTACCTTTAGACTTAATGAGTGAGAGTTTGGATTTAGTTCCTAATTGGGTTAATTGTGCATTTGGCTCAGAGATAGAGGCCGGTGCGCAACAGCAGCATTTATAGGGGTTGTCTATCGTTCGAGGTGGGTCTTCTCACTATACTTACCATGATTGGTATCTTTGTCTAACAGAGATGTCTTATGTGCTTACCTGTGTGTTGTGATATTCTGCATTATGTCTTTGTAATTTATGTTGAGAATTATTATTATGAGCTTATTGAGTTACGACCGAAGGGTCCACCCGAGTTTTGGTACCGGAGGGTCCCACTGAGACACATTGACCGGAGGGTCTTATCTGAGTATAGCCATGAGAGGCTATTGAGATATGTGTGTTATTTTGGAGAACTCACTAAGCTTCGTGCTTACCGTGTTATGTGATATGTGTTTCAAGTTTTTCTCAGGATCGCGGGAAGGTACCGGCTTGATTGTACACGCCAGAGAAAGAGTTATGTTTTGAGGATCCTGGATTATTAATCAAACAATTGTGGAGTTGCATTTCGTAAATTAAATAAATGTGATTTTTGTGAAAACATGTTATGAGAATTATGTGATTTTAAAATGAAAATTTTGTTTGAAAATTTACGGTGTTACAATATAAGCTGCATCGGGCTAACCCCAGCATCGGACCAAAGTCCGACATACTCTAAATACATAAATGGGCCGACATTGGTGCCTTCGACCCGTTCCTACTGGAGGAAAACTCACCTTGCAAGACTGAAAACTGAAACTCTCGGTAAGGAATGTCTAACACAAGCTTCCACGACTCCCCGACTATCATTATCATAATTAATACTTAGTAAAAATCCAATAACCCTTCTTAGGGTAAAATTACCATTTTGTCCATGATCTAGTTTGGTCCATGACCTAGGCCCAAGTCCATAACATGAAGCCCAATTCTTAATGGCTCGGCCCAATCCCACTAACAGCCTACTTATGGCCCAATTTTCTAAATTGGGCCCAACTCCTAGAATGGACCCTTCTTCAAGCCCAACAAGTGATTTAGTTTAATATCATCCCAAAAGAGTAGTCCAATAAGTCCATAGTAGCATGGTCCAAGGAAATGGCCCATCCTTCCTTATTCTTATTTCCTCACGTCGTAAGCTTCATCGTCTTACGTCGTGAGAGTCAGCTCGACTTGGTTCGACATAGCGAGTCAACCCGGTTCACTCGTCTCAGGGTCTTAGACTAGGAAATCGTCATGCTCACGTCGTGAGGCTATACCCCTCACATCGTGAGAACTGTTCTGTGAGCATTAAGCTCTTAATCCTTTAAGATAAGCGTTGAGACTTTCCAGAATACCTTATTTAGTCTAAAATGCCATAAAACTCATAACTTTTCAGCCATGCATGGCCAATGCATGACTTAATCACTAGCTAGGTTTAAAGTTGATATAATCATAAAGATTCAAGCTTGGGGGCCATAACTTGCACCAAAGTCCAGATCCAGGGGTTCTAGTACAGTAAATGACTCAATGGTTCATAAAGTTGCTAACTTTATGAACCTCATGCTTGGTAAGCCAAGATCTCATGCAAAGAAGGTAGCCAAAACCTAGATCTAGCAACCTTAAGTGAAAAAGGTAGGATCTTTATACCTTACTGGAGCTCACAAGTTCATCTAGTCCATAAAGATGAGTTGGTCCTGCCAAAATGAGTCACAACAAGAGCTTTTTCTTCTTCTCCTTCAAGGAAAACAAAACACCTTTAACACCAACAGCTCTAACAAAGCTCAAGGGCTCAAAAGGATCAAATTCAGGGTTTTCAGTGACTTGAGAGTGAAAGAGGCTAAGGATGGGCGACCCTAGCCTCCTCATTCTGTTTTTATACCCGATATTTAGGGTTTGTGAGCATCAGGCATGTCTCACATCGTGAGAACTAATGCCTCACGTCGTGAGGTTTGAGGACGTGGGTCAAAGAGTCAATTGCCCTACTCACGACGTGACCACTATGGCTCACGTCGCGAGCCTATTCCAAGTGCAAAAACTAACATTTTATACCTCATGATTCGGATGTTAAAATTTTGATATCATCATGATGTGTATACGAGGATGACGATACCACTTTCTTTCTTTTTCGTTGTGCCCATTGTGATTCTTTAACCAGAAACCCTTTATACTCTACACTGAATCCTAAGGGAATTTGGGCATCCGAGGAAGTTATGTACGTGTTGCAGTCATATGTTTTGGTCTTTTTCGATGAAAAATGAGATTATCACCCATTAAAATCCACAATAGCTATTTTGATGTGTCTTTTTATAATATAATGTCTCTTAGTGTGGAAAGACTTTCATTTTGTAGCTTTCAAAACTCATTGTATTGTCTTTAAAATATCGATTTCCGATCTTCCACTTGCTCGTGAGTTTGTCTTGTTGTTAAAGATGCAATTGAATTTGTTTACTTTTACCCGAAAGGGTCTATTTTCTTGGTACCTGCCTAGCAACAATGGTATTCCCAGTGGTACCTCCATTATTGAGTCTAACCTAAGTCTCCACCCTTAATCAATGGAACTAACCATGATAAATAGAGTAGTTTTAGTTAAATTTAATTAGCAGTTGAAAAGAATTGATAAATCTTGTGATAGAAATAATAGCGAGAGAAATATTTTAGAGAGATTGTCATTGTAGTCTATTCATTATCATTCTAAAATTCAAACAACTCGACACGTTCGACGACACCAATTGGTTTGCAATTGTCATTTTATTTTTGGTAATTTCAATTGGTGTCAAAGCTAAACTTTAAAAATTCTCAATCAGAGTCGGATCAAGAAAAGACATTCAAATTTATCTATCTTATCTCGGTGGGATCGAAATTAAAAGTTTGTTAAAGAAAATACAAGGTGCAAATCGGATCTGGTTTTAAAGGCCCAATCCAAGATCTATTCATGTTGTTGTAGAACAATTAAAGCCCAAAGTTTAGTCCAAGATCTAATCAAAAAGCTCTGCGTATTATATTATATTTCTTTGTTCTAAAATAAATGAAATAATTCAATGTTTAAGCTATTTCATAATACATAACATTTACAACTTGTCACAAGATTAATTTTGGTCTACTTAAGTTTTCTACTTTCCTCTTCTTATATGACATGAAAACATAAATCCTAAAATGCTAGTATAAAATAAGTATACAATTTAAAAGTATCGTAAAATATGTAATTCTATACAATCCGTCATATACTAAAGGGTAATTACTAAATAAATACAAAAACGGATAGATAGTGTCACAATATAATCAACAAAGAATAACAATAATAATACCTCAGTCCCATATAAATGGAGTAAGGAAAACATAGGATAGCAAACAACATGAACAAGTGATAATATCAATTTACAATTAACAAAATTCCACTAAGTTTGATATTTTAGTGATTAACCCCTTTTAAAGGACATGTTATATTTATCTTAAAACAAAAACAATAATAGTTTACGACTTATATAACTGCAACAAAAAATATAGTTTTAAATGGCTAGTTACAAAATTTTAGTATATGAACTAAAAATAGCCAAAGTCTACAAATAACTCATCTGCTCATGACATATCTGTCAAGAAAAAATGAAAAACATGTTTCATGTGAAAACTCCATTAAAAACATCTCATAATTATCATGATATACATAGTGGAAATCGTGTTATCATAATTACCGAATATTCCAAAATGACAATTTATAAAATTAATATTTTGAATTTATATAATATTAAGCATTCTAAAATGACAAGTATAACATCTAGATAACAAAAATTTTATAACATACAAATTGATCAAACGGTCCAAAAACTATAATGGTAATTCTAAATTGCACCCATAATATAACTTTTTTGGAAATTTCTCAAAAGTTTTATAACGAAGAAACTCTTAAAATTTGAAAAAGGCTATTGGAAGAATTTATTCATAACAAATTTCTTTTCATCGAACTTTTTAATTAACAAGATAGAACTTTTTAACAAATTAACACTGTTTTGTTCATTTATCTAGTACGTAAACTTTTATAGAGCTTGTAACTTGTTTATGTGAATTTGAGACCCATAAAAAAAAGAAAATAATAAAAAATAAATAAATAAATAAATACTATGTAAAAAAGCTCTCAGTGGCGTTTGTAAAAAAAAAAAAAATCGGTGATTCGGCGATAACACGACACACACACACACACAAAAAAAAAAAAAAAAAAAAAAAAAAAAAAAAAAAAAAAAGCTTTGTGAATTGTTTTTTCTATTGGATAGTTTTAGAAAGCAACAAAATAAAACAAGAAAATGATTAATCTAGCTAATGTTCTTAACGTCTTTTTATTTTTAGTCAAAAATTAAGAAATAATCCACAATGGCCATCAAAACCGTAAGTTTTAAAAATCGTCCACTCTTTCACCGGAAACTTTTGGTTTGGGGATTGTATATTTAAGGGGTAAAAACTCAAAATTTATTATGAAATAGTAGGTTTTCCAAAACTTACAGTTTCTTCTTAGTAAACTACGATATGTCAAATAATAGGCTTCAAGAAACCTACGGGTTTTAATTTTATTTTATTATTATTTTTTTTTTGTAAATTGACTACTATTTCATATTGTTTGAGGTATATTTTATAAAAGTACCTATTATGCTTATACTTGATTTTTAAGAGAAACCAATTAAAGAAAAACAAAACACTATGGGTGCGTTTAGTTGCGGAAAAATGAGCTGTTTTCCAGAAAAATTTTCCAAGAAAAATAATAATTTTGAAAATGCGTTTAGCTCGTTTATTTTTCTAAATTTTTTCACGGAAAATGAAAATTTTCCGTTTTCGAAAATTACAAAGAAGTTGAAAATTTTTGGAAAAAAAACGATAATCATTGTTTTTCATATTTTTCATTTTCCAATTTTTTTTTAATATAAACACCCACTCTCATCTCATTCCACATCTACCTACCCTCACCTTAATACCCCCAACCCACCACACCTCTACCTACTTATACTGACTCCAAAACCCACCCCCACCCCCACAAACAAACACACACACACACACACCAACCCCCATAGACTAACACATATACACACACATTAACAAACACACCCACCCACACACCCACAAACATACACACTCACACATGAACCCCCACAAACACACACACACACACTGACCCCCACAAACACACACAAACCCACACACACCCACACCCCTACCCTCACCCACACCCCCACAAACACATACACACACACCTACAAACACACACACACACACACCCACACCCGCCCCCACAAACACACACACACCCACACCCGCCCCCACAAACACACACCCACACCCACCCCACCCACACAAACATACACCCACACCCCCACAAACACACACATACAAACTCACACCCATACCCCACCCCACACCCACCCACCCACACACACCCAACACCACTACCACAATCACCGACCTACCATCACCATCACCATCACCATTACCACCACCACTACCCCATCACCACCACCACCATCGTCGCCATCACTACCACTGCCATAATTATCGCCGTCTGTCATCACCACCACTACCGCCACCCTGCTGCCACTGCCACCACCACCGTCGCCATCATCGACACCACCACTGCCCTCCGCCCAGTGTTGTAAAACTTGCCGAGTTGACCGATTACTCCTCCGAGTACTCGCTACTCGGCCCCTTACTGAGGCGAGTTACATAATCCCGAGCAGTCCTCGATCGACCCTTACTGAACTGAGTAGTGTTGTAAAATCCGGTCAACTCGGTGATTAATATGTATAATGTGATTATTACTACATATGTATCATAAATTTTCAGTTATTATTCACAAAGTGAGACCATTATGTGTTTTTCAGTTTTTGTGTATTCACATGTATCTAATTTTGTTATATATTTCAATCAATTTATGATTTAAACTTATGATTTTGACATATATAATTTCCCTAAAAATATTTCTACACGAATTACCGAATCCGAGTACTTCCCGAGTATTCTCGAGTACTCACTACTCGGTAGTCGGCCGAACAGGTACCGTGTAACGAGTTCTACAACCTTGCCTCCGCCGCTACACATCTAAACACGTTTTCTAATTTTCTAAAACTGAAAATAAAAAATGAATAAGTTTTAACTAAACGCGTTTTTTAAATTTTCCAATAAAATCCAAAAACGGAAAATGAAAGTTGAAAAGGGAAATCGAAAAACAGAAAATAAAAATTGTTTTTCCGTAACTAAACGCAACCTATATTTTTATCTAAAAACTAAAGATTGTGCTATAGATACTCCATTCATTTACATAGAGTATCACATGAGGACATTAGGAGAGATGCACAAACAATATATACATATAGAAATTGCCGAAAATAATCTTGTACTATATCAAATAGTAGTCAAACAAGAACTAGTAGTCAAACTTCTATTAAACAGTAGTCAACTTACTAAAAAAAATTAAAAATAAAAAATAAAAAAAATTTAAAACCATTGTTTATTTAGAGGAAACAACATGTTTTGGAAAACCTACTCTTTCATAATGAATTTTGAAAAAAAAAATACTGAAATATACAAGCTCCAAATTATAGATTTCCGGTGAAAGAGTAGGCTATTTTTAAAACCTAGGCTTTCTATGGTTATTGTAGGATATTTCTTAATTTTTTTTAAATAAATGAGAAGTCATTAAAAAAATTTGCTAGATTAGCATTTTCTCAAATAAAAATCAATAAGCTAAAATAATCACTCCTAAATAACTAACACGTACCAACATATTCACAAAAATGACCATTAGAAATAAAAAAAATAGTATGAAATCCCAATTGTTTTTGGTTTTATCAAAATGACCATTATGTCTAAAAACGGAGGGTATGTCACTCTAACTTTATGTCGCACTTAAAATATTATTTTCAAACAAAAAAAATATTTCGGATTTTGAACATGAAAAAAACTATAACGAAATGTTATTCGAAATCAATGTTTTAAAAGTTAGTTCAAATAGATCGATCGAACTGGGAACTAGAGACGAGAGCAGTTCAATAAAGACCAATTTTATGCCAGTCTTTAGACCGGATCAAGCTAAACGGTTTTTCAAAAACTGAATGAATCGGTGTGACAGAATCAGTAAAAAAATGTTTTAACCGGTTTATTAGACTTTGATAATTAGATTTCACTTAGCCTTTTAAAACAACTCATTTCCAAAACAAATTAAACAGCTCGATCGACCAAGTTATCCGTAGTGTACATAACTCGAAGGCAATTGGCAAACGACACACGAACACTACCAGCGCTCGAACCGGTTGAAACAAGAACTGAGCACTAGATCGGTTCAATTAAAAAACCGTTTTTTTAAAACATTGGTCGAAATCCGATTAACAAATCCAAATTTCTAAAAATTGATTTGCTTTTTCTTAAATTTAACCCAAAAATATGATTACACAATGACATTAAATGTGACAATTTTATGAAAATTGATGATATTACACATGTTGACTTTTAAAAAAAAATGATATAGACAGTTTAACAAAATATGTTTTTGGAAATAAGAAAAGAAAATACATATTATTTGTTTATTGGATTTCGAAATAATCATTTCGAAAATTTATGGTTATTTTTTTTGTAAATACCCAAACTTTTTTTCCTTATATTTTTAAAGATCATGTGGTCATTTTATAAATGTTTCGTTCAAAATGCGGTTAAAACAAAAAGGCATAAACACCTTTAAGTTTAAAACTTTTTACCGTTTTTATTTTATTTTATTTTATTTACATCCATTAATGTTTGCCTAGTATTTGAACATTTTTGTTTATATTTGTCATTTACCCGGTTTCCAGATATATTTTATGTTTAGGTATCGATGACAAAATCTATCTAAAAACATTTTTAAGGGTTTGGGGAAGGTCATGTGTTGATGTTTAGGTATATTTCATGGAAAAAAAAACATTTTTATGTATAATAATACATATTTTAGTTGCCTTATTAAATTATATATTAATTGCAAAGGTATCATAACCAAAGATTGGTTGTAGCTCAAAGGAAGAGGTGTTGGTTGGGTTCGGGGAAGGTCATGTGTTCGATGCCTACATGGCGCCAAGTAAACTAGCGAGATGGGTTGATGATAGGAAAACTTGGTAGAAGTATAAAAAAAATGACAAAACCTATCTAAATTTGGGCATTAATGAAACTAAAATCCAACTCTGAATACAACCGACAAAAACTTGTAAATTTAAGAGTTTTTATGGCATTTGCCCAAACAAAAACTCATAAAATGCATTGATCTAATTAGTATGTGGCAAAAATAAAAAGTCATAACTAGCAAGGACTAGTTAGTATTTTTCATATCAATGTCGAGTCTAGTAACATCTCCTATAATAAATGAAAGTTTTTTGCCACATGTCCTCTTCTCATTCATTTGGACATATGACATTTTCTAAAATTTTTAAATTTTCTATTTTCCACTTGTCATTTTATTGTATTTTTTATTTTATTAAATTAAAATTCCACATTTAATGTCTAAGGTAATATATATGTCAAGTATTTATTAGAAAAAGTTTATATATATAATGTATTCGATACATTAAAGTCTCATTAATTTTAATAATTCAAAATTTTCTCATTTTTCTTATAAATTCAAACTTTTCAAATTGTTAAAATTTTATATTTATTTTTTTTTAATTAAACCAATGTAATACATGGGTCCCACACCTTGTTTTATATATTCATTGGAAAGTGGAAACTTATATAAGTAACATGGGCCAATAACTCTATAAGCCGCATACATTTTTGTAAATTCTAGAAAGTCCAAATTTTAACTTGTGGCATGAACAGTATCTCGAAACTCTTGAAACTGATTTTGTGGAGCCATAGCCCATACAAATACAAGACACTGAGATATAATTTCATTGTTATATATTCATATTTTGTGGAGCCATAGCCCATACAAGACACTAAGAATATTCACATTTAATATTTAAGATTTAAGAGATGATTGTTCTAAAAAGAAAGAAAATTTTATATTTAAAGATTTAAGATTTAAGAGATGATTGTTCTAAAAAGAAAGAAAATTTTATATTTAAGATTTAAGATTTAAGATTTAAGAGATGATTGTTCTAAAAAGAAAGAAAATTTTATATTTAAGATTTAAGATTTAAGAAATGATTGTTCTAAAAAGAAAGAAAATTTTATATTGAAAGACAAACGGACATTAAGTTGCACTACTATTTTTTTTCTAGATTAAAAAACTAAACTTTTTAAAAACTACATTAGCATTGATATACATGAATCATTGGACTCTATTTGAGAGATCCACAACATCTAGTGCAAAAAACCAAATGCATCAAATGTGTATCGTATAAACGTGTATTGATTTTCCATTCACGTTTTGTGAGAGAGAAAATCTTGCTAGATCCGCACATGCTTATTTCTTTATTATGGTCAGTCAAGCAGTTCGCAAATGTCTTTTTCTTGGCTGAAACATCGAAATATATTAAAGAAACATCTCTAACAATATCAGTGTCATTAATTGAATCTTAAAAGCTCTCTACAATGTTTTACATATTTTCTTAAAAGAGTTCATATATGTCTTCCGATAAACTAAACATATATCGTCAGAAATAACGGTTTCATAACGTGAATTTAAAGATAGTATACTAATAAGATAGACAAATATTATGGTAAGAAATGTCCTCCACCACTGCTACTATTCAAGGGTGACATGATGGTTTAACTATTTTATTTCACTTTTTTTTTTTTTTTTACTAAAAAGTTAAAAAAAAAAAATTTCTGTATTACTATTTTGACCTGCTATGCAAAGTTTAGTTTCATAAGTTTAATTTTAACCATTAAATTTTAACAAAAAAGAAATATTATAACCACTTTCATCACGAAAGTTAAAGCACAAAAAACTCAAAATATACGTTTAAATGCTGCAATCAATAGTCGTTTTCTGTACGAATAAAATCATTTTCAAAACAACCACTATCGTATATCTTGAGCCCATACCACAAGTCACTAAGTCATTATGGAAAAATGGGACTTCTCATCTAACCCCTTCGTATTTTAAAATTCTATAAATACAAAACAAATCACATTTTACCCCAAAATTAACATTGTTCTTCCATTTTACTCAACACATGATGTTTTTTTTTCCTCTCTTTTGCACTGCTCTACATATTTTTTTTTACTTGATTGTTTGTTAATTAATATTCTGAATTTTACATTTTAAATAAAAATAAAAATAAAAAATACATTAGAGAAGGGCCCAACTTTCTATATATTCCCGTTGTAATTTGCTTTTAAAGTGGGGCCAAAATCCTGATGCTAAACTTTATCTTTTATTTTTATTTTTATATTTTATATTTTATTTTACGACGAACTACGTCTAATAAATAAAAGAAAATAATAAACCCTATATAGTTTCTTTTCGTAGAAAAGTAAATATAATAAAATAACAAAAGTCACCTAATCCTAGATATAAAGTCGCCATAAACCTCCATTTTAATGCTACACGACACTCTGAAAAACTCTTACTCATGGAAGAATCTGTCAATTTCGTCAAAGGATACGGCAAAGTTAACCCCTCCGACGACGAAACAACTGCCGTTCCATGCCAATCTCCCTCACCGAAACGCCGTAAAACCGTCGCTGCCGTCATTACTCTAGGCCTCTTCGCAATCATTGTCGGATCAATAGTTGGAGCTGCGGAGGTTCATCATCGGCGCACCAAATCACCGGAGCCCCAATCTTCTTCAGTCAAGGCGGTAGCTTCCATCAAAGCCGTGTGCGCGGTAACGCAACATCCGGAGTCATGTTTCACCGACGTTTCCACTATCGATTCCGGTAACTTTTTCGATCCGGAGGTGATTTTCAACTTCACGCTCCGGCTCGCGATCAACGAGCTCACGAACATCTCGTCGTTGCCTAAAACCCTAATTTCGAAGTCGCACGATCTACGAACCGGTTCTGCGTTGCGAGACTGTGCGACTCTGTTCGATGACGCGTTGAGTCAACTCAGTCGGTCGGTGGAGGCTATGCGTGTGGGGCCTGTCGGCGGGGAGAAGTTGTTGACGGAGGAGAAAGTGGCGGATATGAAGACGTGGATTAGCGCTGCGATGACGGATCAGGAGACGTGTGTGGATGGATTGGAGGAGATGGGATCGACGGCGGTGGATGAAGTGAAGTCGAGGATGCAGAGATCGAACGAGTACATGAGCAACAGCTTAGCAATACTCGCTAATATTGAAACCATACTTGACCAGTTTGGGCTTCGTCTGCATTGATATTCACGATATTGCCATTGAATGTAATTTTGTGTTTGTAATTATTTTTTCTTTTTAATATTTTGAGTAACGTTGTTGTAAAACAAAAGTAAAATATACAAAAATACAAGTGTTCTGAAGTTTCTTTATATTACTATTAGTTTATTGAGTTTCTTTTCACCAAAAACCGCAAAAACTTTACCTCGGTTAAAAATATTAAATATGCACACCAACTGAATTAATGTTGCATAAATTATACATATCAAAGTGGTTGTGTTTAAATGAAAAAAAAAAAAAAAAAAAAAAAAAAAAAAAAAAAAAAAAAAAAAAAACTTATATTAAATTATCAATAATAAATGATAAATTTCAAAATATAGTTACTGCATATACTATTCATAACATTATATATAGTACTATTAGTTAGCGTGGATTTAAGCGTTTTGGTGTAGATTTTAGTATAAAAACGAATATTTAGTGTAGATTTTAGTATAAAATTTAATATAGTATATGGTTGGAAATGCCTTTTTTTTTTTACAATTTATTTTTTGCCAATATATATTTTTTTCTTTGTAAAAACATATCTGAGAAAAAAACAATTTTTCTTAAATTACAAAATAAACATAGTAATACTTGAGTCCACAAAAATGCTTATATAGATTCTCCCATTCTCCATTCATTCTGTGAACTAGTCAAAATTCTTCTACAGACTCCTCAAAATTAACCGCCGCCCGTTTGTTGATCATAGTTTTTTTTTTCTTTGTAAAATTGATTTTAAAAAACTAAAGTTCTTAAAATTTTATTCTATATAAAATAAATAAAGTTATAAAATTAAAAGAATATATATTTTTTATTTTTTATTTTATATAAACCAGAAAATTTCATTATCCAGATTTAAATCATAACAAATTAAATATTATAAATATATTAAATCATAACATTTTACTTTACATAACTTAATTATGAGTATAGTGCATAGTGTTACAGAACTTATTAGTGTATAGTGTTCATTAGGGGTGAGAATTATTTGGTCCGGAACCAAAAACGCAAAAACCAAATCGAACCGAAATCGATTTCAGACCGAACTATATTCAAATTCGGTTTTTAGTTTGGTTTGAGACCAAACCGAATTGTGAATTAGGTTTTTGGTTTGAGTTTCGGTCTCATGAAGTTTAAACCAAACCGAACCGAAAACCCGAATTTCATAAATCAATTAATTAAAAAATCTATTTTATATTTTTTATTAAATAATGGTATTAATTATAAAGTAAAAATTATTTTAACCCATTTACTCTTTGGATCATTTTGTATGAAACTTTAAATCTTTTTATTTACAACTTTAGGTTTTTATGTTAAAAACATTTTAATTTATGTTCGAAAATGTTTAAAGTTAATATTTGATTTCCTCGGTTTTCAAACTGAACCAAACCGAATTAGAATTCGGTTTTCGGTTTGGTCTAGAGAATTTGAAATCGATTTGGTTTGGTTTTCGAATTGGATAAAAAAAAATTAAAACCGAAAAAACCGATTTGAGTAAACCGAAAAACCGAACCAATTCCGACCCCTAGTGTCCATATATTCTCATAGTGTTAACCTGATAGTACTGAGGTGGAGATGTCTATGGGTGTTATTCGGTCGGGGTTTTTTTGGTTTTCGGTTTATACGGTTCGGTTTTATCAGTTTTTTTACAACTTAAAACTAATCATAACCAAACCAAATAATGTTCGGTTTAATCGATTTTGGTTAATGCGGTTACAGTTTATTCAGTTGGGTTACCGCTTAAACCAAATAAAACTTGGCATGTAATAATAAATATTAAGTTAAAAGAAAAAAACATACTTAACTTTTACCAAATGAAAAAAAAACTAATAAATAATATATTATATTCAATCTTTCATGATATGTTATTTTAAAGTATCGATGTATTGTGATTGTGGGTTAATATAACTTTAGTCGTATATAAAAAAGACAAAGTGATCAACGGTTAATTGATATTTGGCTAATTAGTTGTATTTTATTACAATCTATAAACAATTATAAATTTATAGTGGTTAATAATTAAATAATGAGTTATGAAAATATTTTTTAGTGACTATATATCTATTTAAATACAAAATGTTAAATTATTTGATTGTTTGGTTAACTGAATAATGATATTTTATTTGGTTTGATTTTGGTTAAGTTTTTAACCAAACGGAATACCAGATAACCAAATAACCGAACCAAATAAACCAAAAATCATTTGCTTCAATTTGAATATTCGATTTTGGTATTTTATCCCACTCTAGAGATATACTTCACGGTTTACTAAAAAATACTTTTAGAAAAGAGTCAATAATATTCCAATAAAAATCAGCAAATGAAATAGAAAGGAAGTGGATATCACGTCTTTTAAGATCGTGGAAGATTTTCATTTGTTGATAAAAGTTATTTAAAGTGTCATGAAAATGGACTTTATATTAAATAACAATTTTCTCACGCATGCTCAATTATTTAATGGAAAATTGACTTATCATGTAATTATTTTTTAGTTTTGTTTATTTATGAATAATTTTGTTTGTTTTTTTATTAGACATATAGGTAAAGAACTTTTTGACAGTGTTTACATATGATCATTATTATCGGATAGTAGCAAGTTATAACCGGTCATAAAGATTGTATGTCAACACTTCCAACAAGTTCGTTATCTATATGTGTATACAAAAAACGAAGTTACCAAAATATGAATAAAACCAAGAGGTAGTTACCCTGATAAGTTAATTTCCTTTTTTATTAAAGCGGGTGATCATAATGTTTGCAATATTAATATATTCAGTTAAATTTTCTTAAAACAATATTTATGACCCTTTAAATTGGTCACGATATGTTGGGAGCCGTTTTTTATAGCATCTTTTTTTTTGGAACCGGCAAATATCATTAAATAAAGCCACACACCTAGCAAGATGCTAGTAGGGGCAAAAGAGTACAAGGAGAAAAAAAGAAATTACATGCAGATAAAAGGATTGATGTAACGTCCCGATTCTCAGGTATGGATTTAAATAAAGAATTTCTTTAGTTTTAAGTCCTACTCGACGAGTTAAGGTTGCCCTACTCATCGAGTAGCAGCGAGGTGGGATCGCGAATTTAGTGATCTACTCGCCAAGTCCACAAAGGGACTTGACGAGTAGGAGCTGGTGGATGAAACCCTAAATTTCGAGGCATTTCACCCTATTTAAAGGATCATTGGCCACCCTCTGGCCTCCCCTTCACTGCCTCTTGTCCCTCTAAAGTCTCAATCGTGTGTGTGAGCTCATCTTGTGCATTTTTAAGCTTGAAGGAGAAATTCTTTGAGAGAAAAGAGCTTGGAGACCAAGCATTCAGAAGCAAGGAGCTTGGAGGACCTAAGATCTTTTGTGGTTAGCAGCTTCTGGAAGGTATAAATCGTTACCCTAACCTCATTCATTCTATGGGGCAACTTCTAGGGTTTCATAGTGTGTTTGGAAGCTACCCTTCTTTGCAACCTCAGATCTGAAGTTGTAACTTCAGAACTGAGCTCCTTTGGGCTTCTTAGTACATAAAGTTCCCATCTTGTGCTAGAATGAGACTCTCCCAAGGTGTAGAACTCCATTGGAAGCATATATTGGTTGTTTAGAGCCTTTAGAACCTTGCATGTGCGTAAAGTTTGCAACTTTAGACGATAATCATGCCTTAGAGGCTTGGATTTGTAATTTGGAGCATTGCCATGGCTTAAAAAGCGTCTGCATGGATGGAGGTCTGCGAGGACTCGGCGAGTTGGATGAATAACTTGGCGAGCCCGATGAATTTGGCCATGAACTCGGCGAGTTGGATGAACACCTCGGTGAGCCCGATGAATTGGGCCGTGAACTCGACGAGTTGATGAACAACTCGACGAGTCCGTTGAAGTTAGCCTTGAACGCGACGAGTTGTTAGAAAACTTGGCAAGTCGACTAAAGTCTCCCGATTCTTGGACACGTATGAACTCGGCGAGTTAAAGGAGGACTCGACGAGCCAATCAAGGATTTCACGACTTCTCGAGTTCAGGAAGGACTCGACGAGTCGAGTCAACATGGACTGTTGACTTTGACTGTGAGCGTTGACTTTGACCAAGAGTTGACCAGATGACTTCTGAGGGTGTTCTGATAATTTGGAAAACTTATGAAAAAGGATTGTATGGTAATCGTAGGTAGTGGAGTTCGTGTTGGTGATCCGGGAGATGAAGCTTTCTAGTTTTCCGACGTCAGTTGCGAGGTGAGTTATCCTCACTATACTAAGGGGTCTAAGGCACCAAGGCCGGCCCATTGGAATTGATATCCTAGTAGTTATTGAGATGTTGAGTTGAGTTAGTAATGTATGCCAGTTGATATGCTAGTCGGGTAGGTCGTTAGGACTACCTGTGATACTGATTGATTACCTGTATGTGCATTTATTTGTTACATGTCGACATGTTATGTGGGGTGGGTTGAGGTTGTACTGCTCCGTGCGGTAGCCAAAAAACCCAAGAGTATTCCAGATATGAGCTGAGGGCCCGATAGGCATTCCAGACTCATACTGAGGACTCGAGAGCATTCCAGATACGAGCTGAGGGTCCGGTAGGCATTCCAGACTCGTACTGAGGGCTCGATGGCATTCCAGATACGAGCTGAGGGCCCGGTAGGCATTCCAGACTCGTACTGAGGGCCCAGGGGTAGTCCAGCTTGTAAAGCTGTGGACCAAGTGCATGTTGTTCTGTTTGATTGGTATGATATGTTAATGTTGATATCGCTATGTGGACTGTATGCGTATCGGTATTTTTGGGGGTAACTCACTAAGTTTTCGGGCTTACAATTTCAGTTTATTGTTTCAGGTGCATCAGGGGATCGAGGCAAGGCCAAGGCGTGATCGTACAACTCCTCCTATTGTGTTTATGTTTCTGGGAAAAACTCTAATAATCAATATTTTGAAAACAAAGTTGTAATGTTTGATGAACTTGATATGTTTTAAAATGTTTAAACTGGTTTGAAATTTTGGATGTTTCAAGTTGGTATCATAGCCTTGGTTTGAGTGAATTGGAGGAACATTCGTGTGAATCCAGTCTCAAATCAAGGAAAGGTTTTCAATATATATATATATATATATATATATATATATATATATATATATAGAAATTGGTTTTCAAGATAAATAAAGGAGGATGCAGGGTGTACGATCAGCCGGAGTCAATTAGCAAACCCCAAAATACCATACAGTTATTTGATTATGTGATATGTTAGAACAACATGCTAGTGCTAGGCTAGAGATCTTCAGAAATTGCATGATAGAATTGCCTGATACATGATGCCTACTAGCCTAGGGTTTTCCTTATATGAAATTGACATCATTACTGTAGTTATCTAGCGTAGGCATCACGGTTGTACATAATTAAGATCTTATAGCCTGAGAATGTTTGATTTAGCCTTATGTTCTGTTATTGTTTGATTTGGAGCTTAGGGTAGAATTGAATATTCGAAAGTCTATAGGGTCCAACGTTATGTATGGCTAGCGTACGCTAGTGCTGCAGGGTTGGTGGAAGTTTCGTGGGTAGATAGGTTATTTGGGAGGAGTCTGCCGACTTCGAGGCATTTAGCCTTCCTTTAGCAGTGAGGCTTTAGTGCTCGATATGATTATGTGTATTGTTAGGGCCTTGTGATGATACTTGGGACAAATATGGGTAGGCGTGGAAGGTAGTATGGGCCCGTACTACTGAAAGCACAGGACCCATATGCGTAACAAGGAAGTCACGACCCATAGGGTTTTGTCGGGGGTTGGTCCCCAATTATTCGTATGAGTTATCTGATGCCTTGTGTTGGGTTTCAGAATGGTGATGACCAGGCGCTTTGTGACCGGATCTGGTTCAGGATCAGGATCAGGATCAGGAGAGGGCGGACAGGGGGAGCTGACAGCACCCGAAACTATCGGGCAGATGAGGCCAGATGAGATGGATGACAGGATCCGAGCGATCCTGCATGATGAGGTTGTTGCGTTGTTCTGGGCCGAGTTGTCGGAGATGTTCGGGTCGATTAAGACCGCAATGGTGGAGTATTTTGATGAGCGTTACGCAGCCCTTGCAGAGACAGTCGCTGCAGCAGCTGCATCAACTGTATCTACGGCCGGGGGAGGAGTTGGTAGGGGTTTTCAGTACAGGGACTTCGATAACACGAAGCCCTTACTTTTGATGGGATGAAGGATCCCATCGAGGCTATGAGATGGGTTTCAGATGTGGAGGAGTGTTTCTTCACCTGCTCGTGTCCTGCTGACCAAAAGGTCAGGTGTGCTCTGAACCTGCTTAGTTTCGGGGCCAAGAACTGGTGGAGACTTACGACTGGGGCTTACACTGATGATCAGAGAGCTGCTGTTACTTGGGAGCAGTTCAGGGATATGTTCCGCGCCCGTTACATTCCGAGGGTTGAGCGGGAACGTTTGGCATAGGAGTTTCTGAGTTTGAGACATGATGAAGAGTTGGTGATGGAGATCACCCGTATGTTCACCGAGCGGGCGATGTTTTGCCCAGAGTTTGCTTCCGAGCAGTCTCAGATGACCCGTTATCTAATTATGCTCAAGACTGATATCCGACAGTTTGTATCCCAGCGATGTGATACTCTTCTGGAGTTGCAGGAGGGCGCCAGACAGCGGGAGTTAGAGATTGAGCTGCAGCTAAGGGAGCAACGGTCGACCCCGACACTATCACAGCCGGCGCCGAAGCGGTCTAAGACCGCTGATACTAGGACCGGGGGTCAGTAGGGCCGCACTTGTGGAAAGTGCGGCAAGGGTCATTCTGGTGTATGTTGGGCTGGTACTGGGTGCCACAAGTGTGGCAAGGAGGGGCATTACGCGAAGGATTGTCGCCAGGCCGCCCCAGTTCAGGGTATGAGGTTATGTTATCACTGCAACCAGGTTGGTCACATGAGGGCCAACTGTCCACTACTTGCCACCCAGCCAGTGCAGGCTGCACCGCCAGCTACTTTGAGGATCACGGATGGGAGACCAGTCAAGACAGAGCCTCCGAAGGCTCAGGGTCGTGCTTTCCAACTTACGGCGGAGGAGGCCAGAGCAACACCAGATGTGGTTGCTGGCACGTTTCTATCCTCATCTCGTTTTATTTATCTATTGTATGCTTATCTGTTGTACCTGTAATTAGGTACGTTTTTGGTGAACTCTTTGCCTGCTTTGGTCTTATTTGACTCGGGGGCGAGTTGCTCCTTTGTGTCTCAGTCTTTTAGTAGAGAATTTAGTGTGCTAGTGGGCAAGTTAGAGTGTCCGTTGCGATTGTCTATCGCCAACGAACACGGGGTTTCTACTTCTTCAGTTTATCGAGGATGTAACTTGGAGATTTTCGAGGTGTCTTTTCCGATAGATCTGAATTCGATCCCCATGGGGGAGGTGTGTGTGATTGTGGGCATGGATTGGCTCAATCGGTTCGGTGCTATGATTGATTGCGAGGGCCAGCGAGTGGTAGTTCGGACCCCAAGTGGGGGAGAACTAGTTATATATGGTAAGGGCACCAGAGTAGGATCATGATTTTGTTCAGCTGCCAGGGCTCGGCAGTACATTCAGCATGGGTGTATGGGTTATCTAGCATATGTGGTAGATACGCGAGTCAGGGCCAGACCTCGGTTTCCGATGTACCAGTGGTCAGGGAGTTTGCAGATGTACTTCCGGAGGAATTGCTAGGGATACCTCCGGAGAGGCAGGTCGAGTTCAGGATCGACCTAGTGCCAGGTGCGGCCCCTATCGCTAAGGCGTCATACCGATTGGCGCCGCCAGAGATGCAGGAGTTGTCGTCGCAGCTACAGGAACTGTTGGGCAAGCAGTTCATTCGACCTAGCAGTTCTCCATGGGGAGCGCCGATTCTTTTTGTCCGGAAGAAAGACGGTTCGCACCGGATGTGTATCGATTACCAGGAGTTGAACAAGCTAATGGTGAAGAACTGTAACCCACTCCCGAGGATAGACGATCTCTTCGATCAGTTGTAGGGCGCATCTTGGTTTTCCAAGATAGATTTGAGGTCTGGGTATCATCAGGTCAGGGTCAGAGAGGAGGACGTGGAGAAGACCGCATTCCGAACTCGTTATGGACATTACGAGTTTGTGGTGATGTCGTTTGGGCTCACGAACGCGCCAACAGTATTTATGGACTTGATGAATCGAGTCTGCAGACCGATGCTAGACCACTCGGTCATAGTATTCATAGATGATATTTTGGTGTATTCCAAGACCCAAGAGCAGCATGAGGAGCACTTGCGAGAGCTGTTGGGAGTCCTGAGGCGGAAACGACTGTACGCCAAGTTCTCAAAGTGTGAGTTTTGGTTACGAGAGGTCCAGTTCCTCAGACATCTCGTTAACCAGGAGGGGATTTTGGTTGATCCGGCCAAAATCGAGGCGGTTATGCAGTAGGAGGTTCCGAAAACTCCCTCAGATATTAGGAGCTTTTTGGGATTGGCAGGATACTACCGGAGATTCATACGGGATTTCTCCAAGATTACAGTACCTCTCACTCGTCTGATGAGGAAAGGCGTGGACTTCCAGTGGGGCCCCGAGCAGCAGAGGGCATTTGAGACCCTCCGTCAGCGTTTGTGTGAGGCACCAGTCTTGACACTCCCGGAGGGGGTTGAGGATTTCGTGGTGTTCTGTGATGCATCCATCACAGGTTTAGGGGCGGTCCTCATACATAGAGGGCGAGTGATAGCCTACACATCGCGGCAGCTGAAGTCGCATGAGACAAGATACCCTACGCATGACTTGGAGCTGGGGGCGGTGGTGTTCTCCCTCAAGATATGGAGACATTACCTTTATGGGGTCCGCTGTACCATTTATACGGATCATAAGAGCTTGAGACATATCATGGATCAGCCGAACCTGAACATGAGGCAACGCAGGTGGCTGGATGTAGTCACAGACTACGATTGCAAGATCCTTTATCACCCGGGTAAAGCGAATGTGGTTGTGGATGCTTTGAGCTGCAAGTCGGCTGGGTCCTCCACCCCCGCTATATGTATGAGGATAGCAGTGGACTCCCCGCTTGTGAGTTTGATCAGAGATGCCCAGA
Organism: Lactuca serriola; assembly: GCF_051521515.1. Classification (NCBI taxonomy): domain Eukaryota; kingdom Viridiplantae; phylum Streptophyta; class Magnoliopsida; order Asterales; family Asteraceae; genus Lactuca; species Lactuca serriola. The sequence goes on along the minus strand of NC_136412.1, from coordinate 43,535,327 downwards.
TAGAGGGCATGCGACCGGAGAATTTAAAGTTGAAGAAGATCAAGGGTGAGAACACTAGGTTCGTGCAGGATAGTCGGGGGTTACTGAACTGATGTGGTCGGGTTTGGGTTCGGATGTCTGGTGGGGTTAGGCAGATGGTTATGGAGGAGGCTCATAAGTCCCACTTCTCCATTCACCCGGGGCCCACCAAGATGTACCGGGATTTGATTTTGAGCTACTAGTGGCCATGTATGAAGCGCGAGATCGCCTGGTATGTCGAGAGGTGTTTGACCTGTAGGATGGTCAAGGCCGAGCATCAGCGGCCGCAGGGCAAGTTGCAGCTTCTGGAGATTCCCATGTGGAAATGGGAACATATCACGATGGATTTTATCACAAAGCTACCAAGGACGACGAAGGGGTTTGACGCCATTTGGGTCATCGTGGATCGATTGACCAAGAGCGCCCATTTCTTGGCCATCCGGGAGAGTTCGTCGACCGAGAAGTTGGCCGAGGTGTACGTTCACGAGATCGTGTCTCGCCATGGGATTCCCGTTTCCATTGTCTATGATCGGGATGTCAGGTTTACCTCCCGCTTCTGGAAAAAGTTTCACGAGGAGCTGGGCACACGATTGCATTTCAGCAAAGCATTTCACCCACAGACAGACGGCCAGAGTGAGCGGACTATTCAGAACCTCGAGGATATGTTGAGGGCGTGTGTCATCGACTTCGGTGGGAGTTAGGACTCTCACCTACCGCTTGCGTAGTTCTCCTACAACAACAATTATCATTCTAGTCTTGGCGCCCCGCCATTCGAGCTATTGTACGGGCGTAGGTGTCGCACCCCGGTTTGTTGGGGCAAGGTGGGTCACAAGGTAATGGGTCGGACGGAGGTGGTCTTGTAGACTACCGAGAAGATTCAGCAGATCAGGCAGCAACTGCAGACAGCTCAGAGTCGGCAGAAGAGTTACGCTGAAAGACGCCGATCTGAGTTGGAATTCCAGGTAGGTGACTTGGTACTTCTAAAAGTCTCGCCCTAGAAGGGTGTGATCCGCTTTAGGAAGAGGGGAAAATTGGGCCCTCGATATATTGGGCCATTCAGGATCATCGCCCGGGTTGGCAAAGTGGCCTATAGGCTTGAGCTTCCGGAGGAGCTTAGCTGGATTCACAGCATGTTCCATTTTCGCAATTACGGAAGTGCATCACGGACCAAGAGGCGATAGTATCACTGGATGACATTCAGGTTGATGAGCGCCTGAATTACGTGGAGAGGCCTGTGGCCATCTTGGAAAGGAAGAAGAAGATTTTGCGGAACAAGGAAATACCTTTGGTGAAGGTGCAGTGGGAACATCGGAGGGGATCCGAGTGGACATGGGAGCCGGAGGCAGAGATGCGCGAGCACTACCCATCGTTGTTTATGCCAGAGGACTTCGAGGGAGAAGTCTAGTTCAAGCGGGGGAGAATTGTAACGCCTCGATTCTCAGGTATGGATTTAAATAAAGAATTTCTTTAGTTTTAAGTCCTACTCGACAAGTTAAGGCTGCCCTACTCGTTGAGTAGCAACGAGGTGGGATCGCGAATTTAGTGATCTACTCGCCAAGTCCACAAAGGGACTTGACGAGTAGGAGCTGGCGGATGAAACCCTAAATTTCGGGGCATTTCACCCTATTTAAAGGATCATTGGCTACCCTCTGGCCTCCCCTTCACTACCTCTTGTCCCTCTAAAGTCCCAATCGTGTGTGTGAGCTCATCTTGTGCATTATTAAGCTTGAAGGAGAAATTCTTGGAGAGAAAAGAGCTTGGAGACCAAGCATTCAGAAGCAAGGATCTTGGAGGACCTACGATCTTTTGTGGTTAGCAGCTTCTGGAAGGTATAAATCGTTACCCTAACCTCATTCATTCTATGGGGCAACTTCTAGGGTTTCATAGTGTGTTTGGAAGCTACCCTTCTTTGCAACCTCAGATCTGAAGTTGTAACTTCAGAACTGAGCTCCTTTGGGCTTCTTAGTACATAAAGTTTCCATCTTGTGCTAGAATGAGACTCTCCCAAGGTGTAGAACTCCATTGGAAGCATAGATTGGTCGTTTAGAGCCTTTAGAACCTTGCATGTGCGTAAATTTTGCAACTTTACGCGATAATCATGCCTTAGAGGCTTGGATCTGTAATCTGGAGCCTTGCCATGGCTTAAAAAGCGTCTGCATGGATGGAGGTCTGCGAGGACTCGACGAGTTGGATGAACAACTCGGCGAGCCTGATGAATTTGGCCATGAACTCGGCGAGTTGGATGAACAACTCGGCGAGCCCGATGAATTAGGCCGTGAACTCGAAGAGTTGATGAACAACTTGACGAGTCCGTTGAAGTTAGCCTTGAACGCAACGAGTTGTTAGAAAACTCGGCGAGTCGACTAAAGTCTCCCGATTCTTGGACACGTATGAACTCAGCGAGTTAAAAAGGAGGACTCGACGATCCAATCAAGGATTTCACGACTTCTCGAGTTCAGGAAGGACTCGACAAGTCGGTGAACTGCACTCGACGAGTCGAGTCAACAGGGACTGTTGACTTTGACTGTGAGTGTTGACTTTGACCAAGAGTTGACCAGATGACTTCTGAGGGTGTTATGATAATTTGGAAAACTTATGAAAAAGGATTGTATGCTAAACGTAGGTAGTGGAGTTCGTGTTGGTGATCCGGGAGATGAGGCTTTCTAGTTTTCTGACGTCAGTTGCGAGGTGAGTTATCCTCACTATACTAAGGGGTCTAAGGCACCAAGGTCGACCCATTGGATTTGATATCCTATTAGTTATTGAGATGTTGAGTTGAGTTAGTAATGTATGCCAGTTGATATGCTAATCGGGTAGGTCGTTAGGACTGCCTGTGATACTAATTGATTACCTGTATGTGCATTTATCTGTTACATGTCGACATGTTATGTGGGGTGGGTTGAGTTTGTATGTAACACCCGGATTTCCCAGGTATTATTTTTATTCTTTTATTTTTGGGTGATGTGAGGAGACTCGCCGAGTTTGAGTCTAAACCCGCCGAGTAGGATCGCGGTTTTGCACGCGGGTTCGCGTCTGGACTCGGCGAGTCCACGCTGTTTAATGAAACCCTAATTTCCACGGTTTGAGACCTATTAAAAGGGGCTTATGGCTGCCATTTGCGGCCACCAAACCCAGAGAGAAACCCTAAAGAGATCTTGAGCGTTTTGGGAGAGAGAGGAGGCCATTGTTAACATTTGAAGCTTTGTTTGGCAAGGCAAAGGAGATTCTAGCCAAGAGGAGGCAAGGGAGGTGGACATCCTTCGAATTTGAAGCTCAGAGCATCATTTTGGAGGTATATTTTGGCTCCCTTTTCTGTTATTATGATGAACATGGGGGTTTAGGGTTTCTTGACCCCTTTGTTGGTTAGATTTGATGTCCATTTCGTCCCTATTTGTGATGAGGCTTGAAATGGGATCCATAGAGGTCCAGAGAAGCTTTATTCCTTAATCTTTATGAGGATGCATGGGAGTTTTGACCAAGGGTTATGAGATATGGGGCTAAAACATCATATAGGAGCAAATAGATGTTGTTTGAGCACCAAGGTTTGGACTTTACATGATTATCATGCTTGGGGAGGCCAGATCTATGATTGTATGGAACAGATCTAACCTCAGAAGTGAGTTTGAGTTTATGCATGGCATGAACTCGCCGAGTCTGAAGAACAGACTCGGCGAGTAGCATGAAGTTTTCCCGTAACCACTCAACGAGTGGTCTTGTCAAGTTGAGGGGACGAATCAGTGAGTCAGGGAGAGTCGGGGGGACTGAGTCAAGCCGGAACTCGCCAAGTTGTTCTTGAGACTCGGTGAGTTAAGTCGTGGTGGCCCCGCGATTCATGCCAGGTGGAACTCGTCGAGTCAGAGAAGTACTCGGCGTGTCAAGAGAGGATCCAAGAGAGTCAGTGGACACGTATAGACTCACCGAGTCGCCCTAGTGCACTCGCCGAGTCCGGTCAAAGTTGACCGTTGACCTTGTTGACCTTTAGGGTTGAGTGCAGTTGTATTTATGAGTGTATTACTTTGTGTGATTAGGCGGAGGCTAGATCACATTTATTTCGAGATAGATATTTACCGAGACATCGAGGTGAGTCTTCTCTCTATACTTACCTAGAGTGGTATATTGTGTAGACCGGAGGGTCTTATGTGTTATGTATGAGATTATGTGCTATGTTCTATGTGTATGTTGTATGTTGTTATAGACCGGACCGAAGGGTCCAACGATACAGACCGGGCCGGAGGGCCCAACGAGCTATGACCGGACCAGAGGGTCCAACGAGCTACGGGACTGGAGGGTCCCGCTGACACACATCGACCGGAGGGTCGTATTATTGCCTTGAGTGGCGTATGTGTTGTATGTGGTATTTTGGGGAACTCACTAAGCATTTATGTTTACAGTTGTTGTGTGATGTGTTTCAGGTACTAGTGATGAGCGCAGGAAGGCGTCGGCATGATCCGTACACACTTGAGGAGTTTATGTTTTGGATTCTGGGGAGATGTCCTTGTGATAAATACATTTGAAACAATATGTTGATGTTATTTTGTGAAAAATGATGGTTTTAAAAATGAAAATTTACGTTGTTACAAGTTGGTATCAGAGCCTTGGTTTGAGGGATTCGGATGCATCTTCGGGCGTATCTGAACTCAAACTGAGGAATTGAGGAGAATTTTTATAATAAAATAAATTTTTTGAAAAGAGTAACAGAGTTTTGAGACAAATAGAGCAGATCTGTGTGTACGATCAGCCAGCGCCCGAGCGACGAATTCCCCAAAAGTACCCTTACTTTATGTGTTATGAGATATGTTATATTCTGCATGCTAGAGTAGGCTAAGTATACATATTAGGACTAGAGTGGCCTGATTTGTGATGCCTTAGCCTAGGAGTTTTCTACTGCTGAGATGCTTTGAGGGTGAGTGATAGCAGTTAGGAGCTCATGAGAATAGAGTAATTGTAATCCAAGATCTAAGGAGGAGGACTTGAAGTGAATGCTGGTGCGGTGTGGTCAGTAGTATTGGGCCCGTACTACTGAAGACACCGGATCAGTGGGCATTTCAAGTAAGAATCTTTTGGATGAAGGAGGATAAGTAGGGTTGCGTCATCGAGTATGAGCATGTTCGATCGAATCTCTGATAATTTTTGTTGTATTTCAGAGACATCATGGTTGGGACTCGACACACACCTAAGACCAGTGGTGTCAGCGACGAGGAGATCCGTCGGATGATTCATGAGGAGGTGGATGCTGCCATCCGAGCTGAGATCCCTGAGATGTTTGGAGACATCAAGACCATATTGATCGAGACTTTTGATGAGCGGTACGCCACGTTGACTGAGGCTGCTGCAGCTGCAGCTACTGCTGCTGCCAGACCTCAGGGAGGTGACTCGTTGTTGTTCCGGGAGTTTAGCAACACGAAGCCACCAGAGTTCGACGGGACACAGGACCCGATTGCCGCTATGAGGTGGATCTCTAACATCGAGGGATGTTTCTATACGTGCTCTTGTCCAGAGAACTTGAGGGTTCGGTTCGCCTTGAACCAGCTCCGCCTGGGGGCGAAGGATTGGTGGAAGTTCGTGACAGCAAACTTTACTTTGGCTGAGATTTCTGAGGTGACCTAGGAGAGGTTCACCGCTATGTTCCAAGAGGAGTATGTTCCCCCGGTAGAGAGGGGACGGTTGATCCAGGAGTTCTTGACCCTCACGAAGGGTACTGATTCAGTGACTGTCATCACCAGGAAGTTCCATGAGAGGGCGATGTTTTGCCCTGAGCAGGTGTCGACTGAGCAGGCTCGTATGAGCCGTTATCTAGGTGTTCTGAGGAGAGATATATGGGAGTTCGTGGCGAACTCGACTTACCGGACATTTGCTGAGCTCCAGGCAAATGCCCGGAAGAGGAAGATCGAGCTGGAGACTCAGGACAAGGAGGAGGCCGAGCCTTAGAGGATGGATCGGCGGCCGACCCAGTCTCAGCCGGTAGCCAAGCGGGCTAGACCCGCTGATTCGAGACCTGGGGGCGCGAAGGGCCGCACTTGTGGGAAGTGCGGTAAGAGTCATGAGGGTTCTTGCAGGGCTGGAGTATGTTACAAGTGTGGGAAGGAGGGGCATATCGCGAGGGAATGCCCTAAGGGATTTTCGGTTTGCTTTCATTGCAACCAGACCGGCCATCGGAAGGACGAGTGCCCGCAACTTCTTCAGGGATTAGCGCAGGGATCTGCGCCTGCAGCTAGGGTTACCGAGGCTCGGCCGGTGAAGGCCGAGGCCCCGAGGGCTCGTGGGAGAGCGTTTCAGTTGACCGCGGAGGAGGTCCGCGCAGTGCCTGATGTTGTGGTTGGTATGTATTTTCTTTTCATCTTTTATTTGAGTTGAGATTTTATGCTTATATGAGGCGTAGGTACTTTTCTTGTGAATTCTGTGCCTGCATTGGTGTTATTTGACTCGGGTGCGAGTCGGTCGTTTGTTTCCATAGCATTTAGTCAGCATATTAGTACCTGTCGAGAAGCATTGGATCGGCCTCTGCGAGTTTCCATAGCTGATGAGCGAGCTGTGTATGCTTCGGATGTGATTAGAGGATGTGTCCTTGAGATCTTCGGTGTGGAGTTTCCGATAGATCTAGTCCTGATCGTGATGGGGGACGTGTGTGTGATAGTGGGTATGGATTGGCTGAGCCATTATGGAGCTGTGATAAACTGCAAGCGTCAATTGGTGTCGATTCGAGACCCTAGTGGGGGAGTTCTTTCGGTGTACGGCGAGGGTACACGTTCAGGGTCAGCATTTTGTTCGGCCGCCAGAGCGAGACAGAGTCTACAGCAGGGTTGTAGGGGTTTTGTGGCATATGTGATGGATGTGAGGGCTGATATTGAGAGACCGAAGTCAGTTGATGAGGTTCCGATAGTGCGTCCGGATGTGTCTCTAGAGGACTTGTCGGGTGTGCCTCCGGAGAGGCAGGTAGAGTTCGGTATTGAGTTGGTTCCAGGAGCTGCGCCTATCGCTAAGGCGCCGTATCGCCTTGCGCCTCCGGAGATGCAGGAGTGGTCCTCGCAGCTTCAAGAACTGCTGGGGAAGGGGTTTATCAGGCCGAGCAGTTCGCCTTGGGGAGCGCCTATCCTTTTTGTCAAGAAGAAGGATGGCTCGCTCCGGATGTGCATCAATTATCGTGAGATGAATAAGCTAACGGTCAAGAACCGTTACCCGTTGCCAAGGATCGATGATTTGTTTGATCAGCTGCAGGGAGCATCTTGGTTCTCCAAGATCGATTTGAGGTCTGGGTATCATCAGGTGAGGGTGCGGGAGGAGGACATACAGAAGACAGCCTTCCGGAATTGTTATGGGCATTACGAATTCGTGGTGATGCCTTTCGGACTCACCAATGCACCGGCGGTGTTCATGGATCTCATGAACAGGGTGTGCAGACCAATGTTGGATCGCTCGGTGATCGTGTTCATCGACGACATTTTGGTGTATTCGAGATCCAGAGAGCAGCATGAGGAGCATTTGAGGGAGATCCTCGAAGTTTTGAGATCGGAGAGGCTTTATGCCAAGTTCTCCAAATGTGAGTTCTGGTTACGAGAGGTCCAGTTTTTGGGGCATCTCGTTAACCAGAAAGGGATTTTAGTCGACCCGGCCAAGATTGAGGCGGTTATGAGGTGGGAGGTGCCGAGATCACCCACCGAGATCAGGAGTTTTCTGGGATTGGCCGGCTATTATCGGAGATTTATTAAGGATTTCTCCAAGATCGTTGTGCCCCTCACCAAGTTGACCCGGAAGGGTGTTGCGTTTTCTTGGGGTCCGGAGCAGCAGACCTCGTTCGAGACACTTCGCAGGAAGTTATGCGAAGCCCCAGTGTTAGCCCTTCCGGAAGGGATGGAGGATTTTGTGGTTTATTGTGACGCATCGATATCCAGATTAGGAGTGGTGCTTATGCAGAGGGGGCATGTGATAGCTTATGCATCGAGGCAGCTTAAGCCTCACGAGTCGAGATATCTCACGCATGATTTGGAGCTGGGAGCGGTAGTGTTAGCTCTCAAGATCTGGCGACACTACCTGTACGGGGTTCGATGTACGATATACACGGACCACAAGAGCTTGAAGTATTTGATGGATCAGCCCAACCTAAATATGCGTCAGAGGAGGTGGTTGGACGTGGTCAAGGATTATAATTGTGAGATCCTGTACCACCCGGGCAAGGCTAACGTTGTAGCCGATGCACTGAGTCGTAGGGCGGAGAGCGCCCCATTGCGAGATGTATGTTTGAGATTGACGGTGATGACCCCGGTTTTGGATGCTATTCGAGGGGCCCAGGCTGAGGCTGTGCAGCCTGAGAGCCAGAAGAGGGAAAGAGTTGTCGGGCTGGTTTCGGAGTTCGTTACCGATAGCCGGGTGCTTATGACATTTCAGGGTCGGATTTGGGTACCGTCCGTGGGCGGGATGCGTACCATTTTGATGGAGGAGGCTCATCGATCGAAATTCTCGATCCATCCCGGGGCCACTAAGATGTTTTTGGACCTGAAAAAGGATTATTGGTGGCCCTGTATGAAAAGGGATGTCGCATGGTTTGTAGAGAGATTCTTGACCTGTCGCAGGGTTAAGGCCGAGCATCAGCGTCCGCATGGTAAGTTGCAGCCTTTAGAGATTCCCGAGTGGAAATAGGAAGATATTACCATGGATTTCATCACCAAATTGCCAAGAACCGCGAGGGGTGTCGATGCAATTTGGGTGATTGTGGATAGGTTGACAAAGAGTGCTCACTTCCTGGCCATCAGTGAGAGCTCTTCTACGGAGAAGTTGGCAGAGATGTACGTGAGAGAGGTGGTATCGCGGCATGGAGTGCCGATTTCAATTGTCTCAGATCGAGATGTACGTTTCACTTCCAGATTCTGGAAGAATTTTCATGAGGAATTGGGAACGAAACTACATTTTAGTACTGCGTACCACCCCCAGACCGACGGGCAGAGTGAGCGGATGATTCAGACGCTTGAGGACATGCTCCGAGCATGTGTGTTGGATTTCGGCGGAAGTTGGGACACGTATTTGCCCTTAGCATAGCTCTCTTACAACAACAGCCATCATTCGAGCATTGGCATGCCGCCCTTTGAGCTGTTGTATGGGAGGAGGTGTCGGACCCTTATCTGCTGGAGAGAAGTAGGGTAGCGCGTGATGGGTAGTACCGAGATCGTGCTTCAGACGACAGAGCAGATCCAGCAGGTCAGATAGAGATTGTTGACCGCTCAGAGTCGTCAGAAGAGTTATGCGGACAGACGCCGATCCGAGCTTGAGTTTCAGGTCGGCGACTTTGTGCTCCTAAAGGTCTCTACTTGGAAAGGAGTGATTCGATTCAGGAAGAGGGGCAAGTTGGGGCCCCGATATATTGGTCCTTTCAGGGTGGTCGCGAGGGTAGGCAGGGTAGCCTATCGTTTGGAGTTGAGATGCGTAAGCAGCATCCAGAGTTATTTGCAGAGTGAGACTTCGAGGGCGAAGTCTGATTCTAGTGGGGGAGAATTGTAACACCCGGATTTCCCAGGTATTATTTTTATTCTTTTATTTTTGGGTGATGTGAGGAGACTCGGCGAGTTGGAGTCTAAACCCGCCGAGTAGGATCGCGGTTTTGCACGCGGGTTCGCGTCTGGACTCGGCGAGTCCATGCTGTTTAATGAAACCCTAATTTCCACGATTTGAGACCTATTTAAAGGGGCTTATGGCCGTCATTTGCGGCCACCAACCCCAGAGAGAAACCCTAAAGAGATCTTGAGCGTTTTGGGAGAGAGAGGAGGCCATTGTTAACATTTGAAGCTTTTTTTGGCAAGGCAAAGGAGATTTTAGCCAAGAGGAGGCAAGGGAGGTGGACATCCTTCGAATTTGGAGCTCAGAGCATCATTTTGGAGGTATATTTTGGCTCCCTTTTCTGTTATTATGATGAACATGGGGGTTTAGGGTTTCTTGACCCCTTTGTTGGTTAGATTTGATGTCCATTTTGTCCCTATTTGTGATGAGGCTTGAAATGGGATCCATAGAGGTCCAGAGAAGCTTTATTCCTTAATCTTTATGAGGATTCATGGGAGTTTTGACCAAGGGTTATGAGATATGGGGCTAAAACATCATATAAGAGCAAATAGATGTTGTTTGAGCACCAAGGTTTTGACTTTACGTGATTATCATGCTTGGGGAGGCCAGATCTATGATTGTATGGAACAGATCTGACCTCAGAAGTGAGTTTGAGTTTATGCATGGCATGAACTCGCCGAGTCTGAAGAACAGACTCGGCGAGTAGCATGAAGTTTGCCCGTAACCACTCAGCGAGTGGTCTTGTCGAGTTGAGGGGACGAATCAGTGAGTCAGGGAGAGTCGGGGGGACTGAGTCAAGCCGGAACTCGCCGAGTTGTTCTTGAGACTCGGCGAGTTAAGTCGTGGTGGCCCCGCGATTCAAGCCAGGTGGAACTCATCGAGTCAGAGAAGTACTCGGCGTGTCAAGAGAGGATCCAAGAGAGTCAGTAGACACGTATAGACTCGCCGAGTAGCCCTAGTGCACTCGCCGAGTCCGGTCAAAGTTGACCGTTGACCTTGTTGACCTTTAGGGTTGAGTGCAGTTGTATTTATGAGTGTATTACTTTGTGTGATTAGGCGGAGGCTAGATCACATTTATTTCGAGACAGATATTTACCGAGACATCGAGGTGAGTCTTCTCTCTATACTTACCTAGAGTGGTATATTGTGTAGACCGGAGGGTCTTATGTGTTATGTATGAGATTATGTGCTATGTGCTATATGTATGTTGTATGTTGTTATAGACCGGACCTAAGGGTCCAACGATACAGACCGGGCCGGAGGGCCCAACGAGCTATGACCGGACCAGAGGGTCCAACGAGCTACGGGACTGGAGGGTCCCGCTGAGACACATCGACCGGAGGGTCGTATTATTGCCTTGAGTGGCGTATGTGTTGTATGTGGTATTTTGGGGAACTCACTAAGCATTTATGTTTACAGTTGTTGTGTGATGTGTTTCAGGTGCTAGTGATGAGCGCGGGAAGGCGTCGGCATGATCCGTACACACTTGAGGAGTTTATGTTTTGGATTCTGGGGAGATGTCCTTGTGATAAATACATTTGAAACAATATGTTGATGTTATTTTGTGAAAATGATGGTTTTAAAAATGAAAAATTTGTTTTGAAAATTTACGTTGTTACATTGTACTGCTCCGTGCGGTAGCCAAAAAACCCAAGAGTATTCCAGATATGAGCTGAGGGTCCGGTAGGCATTCCAGACTCATACTGAGGACTCGGGAACATTCCAGATACGAGCTGAGGGTCCAGTAGGCATTCCAGACTCGTACTGAGGGCTTGATGACATTCCAGATATGAGCTGAGGGCCTGGTAGGCATATCAGACTCGTACTGAGGGCCTAGGGGTAGTCCAGCTTGTAAAGTTGTGGACCAAGTGCATGTCGTTCTGTTTGATTGGTATGATATGTTAATGTTGATATCACTATGTGGACTGTATGAGTATCGGTATTTTTGGGGGTAACTCACTAAGCTTTTGGGCTTACAATTTCAATTTATTGTTTCAGGTGCATCAGGGGATCGAGGCAAGGCTAAGGCGTGATCGTACAGCTCCTCCTATTGTGTTTATGTTTCTGGGAAAAACTCTGATAATCAATATTTTGAAAACAAAGTTGTAATGTTTGACGAACTTGATATGTTTTAAAAAGTTTAAATTGGTTTGAAATTTTGGATGTTTCAATTGTAACACCGTTCAATCCATTGAAAATTAAACTGCTCTCTCCTATATTTAATCCATGAGAACACAGTGGATTTCACCAAATCAGCCACTTTAGCAGGTGTAATTCTTGTTTTTTTTGAACACCCATTCACACCTTGCTTTCCAAATAAGCCACGCCGTCCCGTAACAGATACGAATTAAGTTTTTTTTTTTTGTAGCATCTACTCTAATAAATAAAAATCATTTTTGCCACTTGTTATTCTCTTATTTATTATGCCACGTGTCATTTTGGATTAAATTATATTTATATATATATATATATATATATATATATATATATATATATATATATATATATATATATATATATATATATCATTTTATGGTTTTTGATATTTTCTTAAATTTCATATAACATTTAAATGTAATAATAAATGCATATCAAATTCATTAATGCAAATTTTATTATAATTTCTAAATTTCTAAATTGAATCAAATTATTTTAGTTGTTTATTTTTTTTTTTAAATTTGAAAGAAAAATAAGCACTTCAATTTTAATAATTAAAATTTTTTTTTCTTTCCTTATAAATTCAAAGTTTCTAAATTTTTAAATATTCATATTTATTATTTTTCATTTTTTTTAATAAACCTAAGTAGTACAGGGGTCCTCATATTTATTTATTTTTATCAAATAGATATGTATATATGAGACAAGAGCAATATTATTGATGTAGGTAAAAACTACTTTTATTTTTATATTTTAAATTCATGTAATAAATGGAACAAAACTTCATTGAAGATGATGTTTTATTTCACGTTATTAGTCTCTATCTCTAGTACTTTTAGCCTCTAGTAAATTTTAATTTTTATATTTACTATCTTAAACAATAAAATTTTATAAAATGATGATATGTTTTTTCCTTGTTAAAAATGAAGGGTTTTTTATTTTATTTTATTTTATTTTATATTACCGAAGTAGTGTAAGTTAAAAATATAATTACCAAAATGATGTTTTTTTCCCTATCAAATATATTTACCATTTAGGTTAAATTTAGAAGGTAAAATAAAATGAAAACAAATCGGATTATCAAGGTAATTACTTTTTCGTTTTGTTCATATATAGGTAACTTCGTTTTTTTTGTACGTATCTAGATAACAAACTTGTTGGAAATGTTCATATATGAACCATTATGATCAAATGTAACTTGCTACAGTCGGTCATAACGATTATATATGAACACTTTTATCAAGTTCGTTACCTAGATGTTACCTAGATGTGTACAAAAAAACGAAGTTACCTAGATGTGAACAAAACGAAAAGATAATTACCCTGATAAGTCAATTTTCCTTATTCAATCATCTATTATTGTCCAAAATTCATTCTAAGTGCTTTTTTTTTTAGTGTTTTCCATGAATTTACAACCAAACAATATTTATGAATTAGAAGTAGACACTAAAGGGTTAAACAACAAGATGAATTATCAAATAAATAACTTCTATTAATCTTTTGCCTTTTATCTATTTCACCCATTAGCGAAATGGTGTTGTCAACGAATGAAATGCCAAAGAGGATGCCAACCTCGTCACAAAATGTCACACCCCCGAACCAGGCGGCGGAAACGTTCGGGGGCTGTCGTGACTCAATTGAATACCATAACATTGAATATATATGAAACGTAACAACATTCGTCACCATGCATTAATATAGTACAACCAGTAGAGTTTACACGGAGTATATGGTTTAAACATTACATTCCCAAAAATAAATTGTTCGATTCGTACATAAATAAACTGCAAGCCATCACTGAATATGATTTCCTTTGATTCACTGGTTCCCTGAGAATACAAGTATTTTGAAAAACGTCAACATGTGAAATGTTGGTGAGTTCATAAGCGGTATTTGAAAAAAAACAATGTTTCGTATCGTTTGAAAACCACCAGAAAATCCGATATTTTCTGAAAAGTAAAGCTTTTGAAAACGTTTGTGAAGATCCATAGGTATGCTTGTTTGTTTCTATACTTGTAAAACAATTGTTCGTTAAAGTTGTATGCATTTCGAATCTGTATGTATTGAAAAACCCTAGGAAAACCCGATGTTTTCCAAATTCCTTGAATTCCATGAAGTCACATTGAAACCATTGCATAGCGTGTAGTGTCAGTCCCAGGCGACGTTGAATTATTTTTGAACATGATTAATTGCTACAAACACACATTACACAAACGACCAGTTTATAGCTATACTAACGATCCCGTAGGCGTCGTCCGTACTAATCACGTTATCCAACCGCCCTGACTACGTGTAGTCCCACATCCGAAGAGAAAGAGGACACGAAGGCCTCGATGACTCCATTAACCGGTTGGGGATAAAAAAAATGTACGAGGGGTCCCAGACCCGCCTCGCATGAAATGTCGACTTTACTAGCAATACCAAAGGACCCTTGGGGACCAATAGTATACAAGCCATTGAAAGTCCTTTTACGTTGTGTTAGATCGGTAAAACCCAACACTTCGTAAGATAGAGGTCTTCGGGCCTTAAGATCAGGCCATTGGGCTAGCTAGGCCCAACAAACAAGATTTTACACTTTTGGGGCCCAAAGATGGTGCGTAGACGTCTGTGCACACTCGCATGTATATTGAATTCCCAAACGTTACTTGTATGAATCGTAGTGTCGTCGTGTTAGTAGTTTCGGATTTTTATTGGTTCGAGACCGAACCAATTCGTTTAACGACTTTTGGTATTGTTGTGTATTGTATTTCGTCGATAGTCGCGGTGCCATCATTTGATCAAATTGCGTGTATTGAATTAGCCTTGGAAGTTTTCTGTTTTCAGCCCCTCATTGTTTGTAAAATTTACTTTTTCAACCCTTTAATTAAATAACTTTCCGGTTTGATCCTTAAATCATTTTTCTTGACATTTTAACACCAAAAATTATTGAAATTGATATTTTTCAGCATATTTTTCAATGAAAACAGTTTTAGTCCCTGAAATTGTAGTTTTCTCGGTAATAGCCCTTCTTTTTCGCAACTTTGACAATTTTGGCCCAAATTGTAAAATTTTTGCAACTTTGGTCCTTTTTAAATTTAAAAAGCATTTTAAACCTTTGAAAAGGACTTGGAACACTTATAGTCCACTGTTTTACAGAAAAATATAGTTTTGGCCCTCCAAAACAGAAAATCTCGCATAATGGGCCTCATTGGGCCGAAAATGTCATTTTTAGCCCATTAAGCTTGAAATTTATGTTTTTAATCCTCCAAATGAGTATATTTCCAGAAATTGTTTTATTGAAACTGTTTTAACACACCTCATCCATCAGAATTCGTGATATGTCAATTTGGGCCCTTAACTTTGTATTTTTCACATTTTAGGTCCAAAAATTGTGTTTTTAACCCAAAAAAAAATGTTACTAAGCCATTTAGCTATTTTTCTAGGAACACTTTGTATGTAGAAATATATTTGATGCTAGAATCATTTAACATAAAGTATATCTCGGTTTTGAGGGGTTTTATGGCTAGATCCAACATTATAACACACAACAACACACATATAAGCATGGAAATCATACAAGGCATACAAAACACATATAGATCTACACTTTCACTTGTATCCCCCCCACAAAACTCATAAAAACAGAAAATAAGGGGTATGAAGCTCACCTTGGGTGTGGTTTCGGTTTTGAAGAGAAGATGGAAGAAAACTTGGTGATTTTTGGCCTTAGCACCCTTTTCTTGAAGATCTCGAGTTTGGTATGCTTCTAAGAGGTAAGATCACGATTTTGGCATGGATTAGGAAAAGATTTTGATGACAAAAAGAATCTAAGTCATAGATCCAACATAATCTTACCTTAGATGAAGAATTTGTGGAAATTTCCTCTTGAATGCTTCCTAAATTTCGAGATCTTTGAGTGGAGAGGGAGGAGTGTTCTTGAGAGAGTTGAGAGATTTTTGTGAATGTGTGTGTGTTTGAGTATGGCCGAGAGTGAGAGAGAGAGGAAGAAGAAATGATATTTGAGGTGATGTTTGCATGGAGATATGAGTTTCTTACATGGAAGTCCTTTGGTTAATAGTGAGGTGGCATGAGAAAGTCAAACCTTCCTCTTGGGCTTGATTTTGGCCGAAAACATGGAAGGAAAAAGGAAAATTTGGGCTTTTTGCTCCTAAGCCCAATATTAGAGTTAGTTTGGGTGAGTTTTAACATAAAAGAATATAGTATGATTTTTCCATTTTCTTGTTGGACTAGTTTAGGGTATTCATGGATCAAAGCTTTAATTCATTTCATTCTAGGCCCAACATGGCCCAAAATGTTTGAAATAAATTAATGTGGGTCCAATTAGAGCCCAATTAAGGTTCTAAGCCCATGATAGTCTAACTGGAAGCTTATTGGTCCATTTGGATCCAATAAGGAAGTCCTATTCCAAAGTGGACTTAAACAAGGACTTCTAGGGTCTCCAATTGTTTGATGACTATTTGTAGTACTTGTATGATGTATTTGATTGAAGTTTTTTTTTTTGATGTCATAATAGTAGGTGTCAATCAGGTTCTTAAGTTTTTGATTCACATTAACTTGAGTGTATAGATTACAGGACACAAAATTTCCAGTTGTGACATCATCCCCCCGTTAGAGGGAATTTCGTCCTGAAATTCTGTTTGAAAGCTAGATTTGAGAATGCTAGAATAGGTGAGGGTACTTTTGCTTCATTTGATCTTCGCGTTCCCACGTGAATTCTGGCCCACGCTTTGCGTTCCACCGTACCTTCACGATCGGGATGCGACTCTGCTTAGTACGCTTCACCTCCCTGTCCATGATTTCGATTGGTTCTTCGACGAACAGGAGATTCTCATTGATTTCGATTTCGTCAAGAGGAATGACAAGGGTTTCATCTGATAGGCACTTCTTCAGATTAGAGAAATGAAACACGGGGTGTACACCGTTTAGCTCTGCGGGTAGTTGTAGTCTGTATGCTACCGGACCTATTCGGGCGACGATTTCGAAAGGTCCAATGTATCTTGGGTTCAGCTTTCCCCGTTTTCCGAAACGTATAACCCCTTTCCAAGGTGAGACTTTCAACAGTACTCGATCACCGACCTGGAATTCTAAGGGCTTTCGCCGTTTATCGGCGTAGCTCTTTTGTCGGTCACGCGATGCTTGTAATCGAGCTCTGATCTGGACGATCTTTTCTGTGGTTTCGCGAATGATCTCCGGTCCCGTTAGTGCCCTGTCCGACGTATGCGTTCTTGCTAGCTGGGTGTCGCCTACTTCAGCCCAACATAACGGTGATCTACATTTACGCCCGTACAGTGATTCGAAAGGAGCCACCTTGATGCTCGAATGGTAACTATTGTTATATGAGAACTCGATCAACGGTAGGTGGGTATCCCAAGACTTTCCAAAGTCTATCACACATGCACGAAGCATGTCTTCAAGCGTTTGAATGGTTCGTTCACTTTGACCGTCCGTTTGTGGGTGATATGCGGTGCTCATATCGAGATGAGTTCCCATTGCCTTGTGGAGTGATTGCCAAAAGCGCGATGTGAACCTACTGTCCCTATCCGAGATGATAAATTTTGGCACTCCATGGAGTCTCACAATTTCTCGTAGGTACAAACGCGTTAATCTCTCCATCTTGTAGGATTCTTTGATTGGCAGAAAATGGGCAGATTTCGTCAGTCGGTCGATTATTACCCATATGGTGTCCAGTCCGTCCGACGTCTTGGGCAGCTTGGTCACGAAATCCATAGAAATCCCCTCCCATTTCCACTCAGGGATTGCCGGTTGCTGTAACAATCCTGAAGGTTTCTGGTATTCCACCTTTACTTTGGCGCACGTAAGGCGCTTACTAACATAGGTCGCGATTTCCGCCTTCATGTTAGGCCACCAATAGTGTTGTTTAATGTCCAAATACATCTTGTCCGAACCGGGATGAATGGAGTATCGTGTCTTGTGGGCTTCCTTCATAACGGCCTCCCTAAATCCTCCGATTTTTGGGACCCAAATACGGTTCATGAAGTAGTATACCCCATTCTCTCTTGCTTCTAGGTTCTTTTCCATCCCGCGCAATGCCTCTCTAGTTCTATTTTCCGCTTTCATAGCCTCTGACTGGACTGATGCAATTTGAGTGGCCAGCTGAGATTGAATGGTTATCGAGTGTGTTTTCGTACGGCAATTTGAGTACTCCTTCCGACTTAATGCATCAGCTACCACATTGGCCTTGCCTGGGTGGTACTTGATCTCGCATTCGTAGTCGTTTAGCAATTCCACCCATCTTCGTTGTCTCATGTTTAGCTCCTTCTGATTCAAGATGTGCTGGAGGCTCTTGTGGTCCGTGAAGATGGTGCACTTTGTACCGTACAGGTAGTGCCTCCAAATTTTCAGAGCGAAGACCACGGCTCCCAGTTCTAGGTCATGGGTCGTGTAATTTACTTCGTGCGTCTTTAGTTGGCGGGACGCATATGTTATCACTCTTCCACGTTGCATGAGAACGCAACCTAAGCCCTGATTCGACGCGTCACAGTAGACCACAAAATCTTCCGTTCCTTCAGGTAGAGATAGTACAGGAGCGCTACAGAGGGCTTGCTTCAAAGTTCGAAACGCAATCTCTTGTCGATCTGTCCACTTGAATGACACGCCCTTTTGCGTAAGCAAGGTAAGCGGCTTGGCGATCTTAGAGAAGTTTTGGATGAATCTCCTATAGTAGCCTGCTAGGCCTAAGAACTGACGAATTTCTGTGGGCGTGGTCGGAGTTGCCCACCCTTCCACAGCTTTGACCTTAGAAGGATCCACATGAATTCCGTCTTGGCTAACTACGTGGCCTAGGAAATTCACACTCCGGAGCCAGAACTCACACTTAGAGAGTTTGGCGTAAAGCTTTTCCGTTCGCAGAGTTTCTAGGACTTGTCGGAGATGTTGGCCATGCTCCTCTTTGCTTCGAAAATAGACGAGGATGTCATCGATAAACACAATGACGAAGTTGTCAAGGAACGGTCGACAGATTCGATTCATTAGGTCCATAAATGCGGCAGGTGCATTTGTTAGACCGAAGGGCATTACGACAAATTCATAATGTCCGTAGCGGGTTCGGAAAGCGGTTTTTGGAATATCCTCTTCCCGGACTTTGAGTTGGTGGTATCCGGACCGTAGATCTATTTTAGAAAAATAACTAGCTCCTTGGAGCTGGTCGAATAGATCATCGATTCGTGGGAGTGGGTAGCAGTTTTTAACAGTGAGTTTATTTAACTCTCTGTAATCGATGCACATTCTGAAAGATCCGTCCTTGTTTTTGACAAAGAGCATCGGAGCTCCCCATGGCGAGTAGCTAGGTCGGATAAATCCCTTGTCCAGAAGCTCACTGAGTTGGCTGGACAATTCCTGCATTTCAGCAGGAGCCAACCGATATGGTGATTTAGCGAGAGGAGTTGCTCCTGGAACGAGGTCGATTCGGAATTCAACCTGTCTCTCTGGGGGTACTCCTGGAAGATCTTCAGGAAACACGTCTGGAAATTCACACGCTACCGTAATATCTTGGACGTTAGTTTCTTCTTTGGTCTTGTCCATTATGTGAGCCAAGAACGCCAAATTGTTCTTTCGCAGATGTTTTTGTGCTTTGATGCACGAGATGAGACGAAAATTCGTACTGGGTTTGTCTCCGTAAACTA
Organism: Lactuca serriola; assembly: GCF_051521515.1. Lineage (NCBI taxonomy): Eukaryota > Viridiplantae > Streptophyta > Magnoliopsida > Asterales > Asteraceae > Lactuca > Lactuca serriola. The sequence continues at coordinate 43,515,963 of NC_136412.1, read as the reverse complement.
CTAGGGTTTCGTGATTTGGGAGACGAAGGCGAACGGCCTTCTCGTGGCACATAATGTCAGCATGGTGGGGGCTTAACCAATCCATGCCGATAATCACATCGAAACTCCTAATTGATACTGGCATTAGGTCTATTCGAAAGACGTGTTGGTAAGGGTTAGGGTACATCCGATGTAGATCTACCCAGTGGATTCGGTTTTCCCATTGGCCAATTCTACCGTATAGGTTTCATTTAGCTTCTGGGGTTGTTGTTTTAGTAAATGTCTAAACTTCTCGCTTACGAAACTTCGCTCCGCTCCGGTGTCAAATAAGATGCATGCATAAGTGTGGTTTAGGAGAAACGTACCGGTCACAACTGCGGGGTCCTGAACTGCATCACTCTGACCCATAGTCAGCATCCTTCCTGCTCCTCTGTTTCCTGAATTGTTGTTGTTAGGGCAATCTCGACGGAAGTGCCCCGTCCTCCCACACCTGAAGCAGGTGTGGCTAGGCCCTGCATTATTGCCGCCGGCATTGGCGTTGTTGTTATTGCGGTGGTTGTTGTTTTTGTGGTTGTTTCCCTGATTTTGATTCTAGGGAGGATAAGTCCTGCAGAACCTTGCAGTGTGTCCCCTTCGGTTGCAACTGGTGCAATGGAACTCCTTGCATTCTCCATGGTGATGGAAACCGCACTTGTTGCACTTGGGAAAATTACCGGAATAGGGTCTTGAAGCATTTGAAGCAGCTGAGGCTGGAGCAGGTGGTGTGGCTGGAACCGGTGCGGTGACAGCGTTAACTGCCACTGTTTGCTGCTTTTTAGAGGTCTCGGGGCCCTGACGCCCCTTTCTCTTGTTGTTCCTCCCTTTCTTGCCATCACCCTCCTTTTTCTTCTCAGCCTCCACTGGCTTCTCGCCCTTTTTGTTGTTATGATCATACAACCTCTTCGCCAATCTCTTTGCACTGTCAAACGTTGCAGGGTTCGCAGCTATCACATTCCCTTGAATGGGAGGTGTCAGTCCCCAGATGAATCGCTCAATCTTCTTTCCTTCGGATGTGATCATACTCGGGCACAACAGAGATAGTTCGCTAAATCTCGATATATAGGCATCGATGTTCGCATTCTGCACAGTGAGATTCCATAACTCTTGCTCCATCTTCTGTATTTCGCCTCGGGGGCAGTACTCAGCCATTAACATTTCTTTCATTTCTGCCCATGGGATAGAGTTGGCTACATGGAGCGTCATAGCTTCCACGTGTCCGTTCCACCAAGTGAGTGCTTGGTCCTCAAAAGTACAGGCCGCGAACTTCACCTTCATCTGCTCTGGGCAATCGCATATCTCGAATACCGACTCTACCTTCTCGATCCATCGCTTCAGAGTGATCACTCCTCCAGTGCCGTTGAAAGTTCGTGGTTTAGCGTTTGTGAAGTCCTTGTAGGTGCACGTTTTAGTGGGTCCTTGATTCGTCCCGTTGTTCGAACTTCCGGATCCTTGCCCGTTGCCTCCTCCGTTGTTCCCTCGGTGAAGTTGTGCCATAGCTGCTGTGACCGCAGCAGACACGGCTGCCTGGAAAGCAGTGGTGTCAACTTCGGGCGGGGTTGGTTCGGGATTTCCGCGAGTAGCTCGGCGAGGCATCTTTCTGTCATGAAACGGAAAGATGTTGAGTGTATGTGGTTTCTGTGAGGTTGTGATCCTACTAACTAGGTGTATGGTACGAACTTAGACATTGCTACCATCGGACCTACAATCCTAACGTCTCAACACATAACAACTTGTAATATCATAGCAAAACACACAAAAGTTCATTAATATTATCCGCATTTAATACAAGAAAATTTGCTCGTAAGAGCATACATAAGTGACACTAATCCGACAGCATAACGGATCTATGAGTAGTGTAGTCACTTAAACATAGAGCCGGAGTACATAGCATAGTTCCTAATGACCTACTATGATAAGTCTATCCCTAACCGCGATGAGCTGCGTCAGGAGGTGGTGCCGAAGTCACATGCCGAAATGTTGCGCCAATAACTACGTCATCTCTGCCATGTCCCCAATAACCTCATCCCTCTCATGCTCTGCTCGCATTGCCCGAGGTTCCATAGCATACAACTGTTGTCGTAGTGCGGCGATCTCAGCTTCGAGGGAACGGTTCTCTCTTGGGGGGTTCACTGGTGGAGCGGGGTGATCGGGTTGTGTCACGTCCTCATACGGCGGGACGGGGTCCTGGTCCCCGACCTGACCTTCCTCGTCGTCGTCGTCGATCTCTCCAAATTCATAGTCAGTGTTTACGTATTCGTCGGGTCCGACGTCGTGTGCTTCCCCTGGATTCTCTCCCGGTTCACCCTCAAGCATCCCGTGAGCCACTAGGGCCTGATGAAACTGGATACCCTGCTGCTCTCCCTCAGGCTCCTCCTCCTCTAGCCACCCGTTGTTTCCCTGATTAGGGAAATAGGGGTCTCCAGGGTGATGAAAACCAGCCATGCTGTCTGCGCGAGTATGCTAACATTATTCCTAGGATGCTATGACTATTGTACGGACTAAACAAGCGTTCTCTTTTTAGTGATAAAGGGTATTGTTTTAGGTTCCCTAGCTATCCCGATCTCATCAAGACGTGTGTTAGTTTTACTTTGGAGAGAATGTAGTTGATCAGGCTACATTCACTCCTTGGTATTACTAAGAACAGTCCCAAATTAACCGAGATACTAGTATTATTTTTGTTTGGTTCGACGTTATGTTCTTGTTCCTAATGCAAGCAAGCGTGTTTTATTTACTTGTTTTGTTCAGAGTTATGTTAGTCCCTCTTTTTGGTTTATAGTTGCATATCAATGTGTGGCTCGACATGCTAGTTCACTATAAACAAAGCTCTGATACCAACCTGTCACACCCCTGAACCAGGCGGCGGAAACGTTCGGGGGCTGTCGTGACTCAATTGAATACCATAACATTGAATATATATGAAACGTAACAACATTCGTCACCATGCATTAATATAGTACAACCAGTAGAGTTTACACGGAGTATATGGTTTAAACATTACATTCCCAAAAATAAATTGTTCGATTCGTACATAAATAAACTGCAAGCCATCACTGAATATGATTTCCTTTGATTCACTGGTTCCCTGAGAATACAAGTATTTTGAAAAACGTCAACATGTGAAATGTTGGTGAGTTCATAAGCGGTATTTGAAAAAAAAAACAATGATTCGTATCGTTTGAAAACCACCAGAAAATCCGATATTTTCTGAAAAGTAAAGCTTTTGAAAACGTTTGTGAAGATCCATAGGTATGCTTGTTTGTTTCTATACTTGTAAAACAATTGTTCGTTAAAGTTGTATGCATTTCGAATCTGTATGTATTGAAAAACCCTAGGAAAACCCGATGTTTTCCAAATTCCTTGAATTCCATGAAGTCACATTGAAACCATTGCATAGCGTGTAGTGTCAGTCCCAGGCGACGTTGGATTATTTTTGAGCATGATTAATTGCTACAAACACACATTACACAAACGACCAGTTTATAGCTATACTAACGATCCCGTAGGCGTCGTCCGTACTAATCACGTTATCCAACCGCCCTGACTACGTGTAGTCCCACATCCGAAGAGAAAGAGGACACGAAGGCCTCGATGACTCCATTAACCGGTTGGGGATAAAAAAAATGTACGAGGGGTCCCAGACCCGCCTCGCATGAAATGTCGACTTTACTAGCAATACCAAAGGACCCTTGGGGACCAATAGTATACAAGCCATTGAAAGTCCTTTTACGTTGTGTTAGATCGGTAAAACCCAACACTTCGTAAGATAGAGGTCTTCGGGCCTTAAGATCAGGTCATTGGGCTAGCTAGGCCCAACAAACAAGATTTTACACTTTTGGGGCCCAAAGATGGTGCGTAGACGTCTGTGCACACTCGCATGTATATTGAATTCCCAAACGTTACTTGTATGAATCGTAGTGTCGTCGTGTTAGTAGTTTCGGATTTTTATTGGTTCGAGACCGAACCAATTCGTTTAACAACGACTTTTGGTATTGTTGTGTATTGTATTTCGTCGATAGTCGCGGTGCCATCATTTGATCAAATTGCGTGTATTGAATTAGCCTTGGAAGTTTTCTGTTTTCAGCCCCTCATTGTTTGTAAAATTTACTTTTTCAACCCTTTAATTAAATAACTTTCCGGTTTGATCCTTAAATCATTTTTCTTGACATTTTAACACCAAAAATTATTGAAATTGATATTTTTCAGCATATTTTTCAATGAAAACAGTTTTAGTCCCTGAAATTGTAGTTTTATCGGTAATAGCCCTTCTTTTTCGCAACTTTGACAATTTTGGCCCAAATTGTAAAATTTTTGCAACTTTGGTCCTTTTTAAATTTAAAAAGCATTTTAAACCTTTGAAAAGGACTTGGAACACTTATAGTCCACTGTTTTACAGAAAAATATAGTTTTGGCCCTCCAAAACAGAAAATCTCGCATAATGGGCCTCATTGGGCCGAAAATGTCATTTTTAGCCCATTAAGCTTGAAATTTATGTTTTTAATCCTCCAAATGAGTATATTTCCAGAAATTGTTTTATTGAAACTGTTTTAACACACCTCATCCATCAGAATTCGTGATATGTCAATTTGGGCCCTTAACTTTGTATTTTTCACATTTTAGGTCCAAAAATTGTGTTTTTAACCCAAAAAAAAATGTTACTAAGCCATTTAGCTATTTTTCTAGGAACACTTTGTATGTAGAAATATATTTGATACTAGAATCATTTAACATAAAGTATATCTCGGTTTTGAGGGGTTTTATGGCTAGATCCAACATTATAACACACAACAACACACATATAAGCATGGAAATCATACAAGGCATACAAAACACATATAGATCTACACTTTCACTTGTCTTCCCCCCCCCCCACAAAACTCATAAAAACAAAAAATAAGGGGTATGAAGCTCACCTTGGGTGTGGCATCGGTTTTGAAGAGAAGATGGAAGAAAACTTGGTGATTTTTGGCCTTAGCACCCTTTTCTTGAAGATCTCGAGTTTGGTATGCTTCTAAGAGGTAAGATCACGATTTTGGCATGGATTAGGAAAAGATTTTGATGACAAAAAGAATCTAAGTCATAGATCCAACATAATCTTACCTTAGATGAAGAATTTGTGGAAATTTCCTCTTGAATGCTTCCTAAATTTCGAGATCTTTGAGTGGAGAGGGAGGAGTGTTCTTGAGAGAGTTGAGAGATTTTTGTGAATGTGTGTGTGTTTGAGTATGGCCGAGAGTGAGAGAGAGAGGAAGAAGAAATGATATTTGAGGTGATGTTTGCATGGAGATATGAGTTTCTTACATGGAAGTCCTTTGGTTAATAGTGAGGTGGCATGAGAAAGTCAAACCTTCCTCTTGGGCTTGATTTGGGCCGAAAACATGGAAGGAAAAAGGAAAATTTGGGCTTTTTGCTCCTAAGCCCAATATTAGAGTTAGTTTGGGTGAGTTTTAACATAAAAGAATATAGTATGATTTTTCCATTTTCTTGTTGGACTAGTTTAGGGTATTCATGGATCAAAGCTTTAATTCATTTCATTCTAGGCCCAACATGGCCCAAAATGTTTGAAATAAATTAATGTGGGTCCAATTAGAGCCCAATTAAGGTTCTAAGCCCATGATAGTCTAACTGGAAGCTTATTGGTCCATTTGGATCCCATAAGGAAGTTCTATTCCAAAGTGGACTTAAACAAGGACTTCTAGGGTCTCCAATTGTTTGATGACTATTTGTAGTACTTGTATGATGTATTTGATTGAAGTTTTTTTTTTTTTGATGTCATAATAGTAGGTGTCAATCAGGTTCTTAAGTTTTTGATTCACATTAACTTGAGTGTATAGATTACAGGACACAAAATTTCCAGTTGTGACATCATCCCCCCGTTAGAGGGAATTTCGTCCTGAAATTCTGTTTGAAAGCTAGATTTGAGAATGCTAGAATAGGTGAGGGTACTTTTGCTTCATTTGATCTTCGCGTTCCCACGTGAATTCTGGCCCACGCTTTGCGTTCCACCGTACCTTCACGATCGGGATACGACTCTGCTTAGTACGCTTCACCTCCCTGTCCATGATTTCGATTGGTTCTTCGACGAACAGGAGATTCTCATTGATTTCGATTTCGTCAAGAGGAATGACAAGGGTTTCATCTGATAGGCACTTCTTCAGATTAGAGAAATGAAACACGGGGTGTACACCGTTTAGCTCTGCGGGTAGTTGTAGTCTGTATGCTACCGGACCTATTCGGGCGACGATTTCGAAAGGTCCAATGTATCTTGGGTTCAGCTTTCCCCGTTTTCCGAAACGTATAACCCCTTTCCAAGGTGAGACTTTCAACAGTACTCGATCACCGACCTGGAATTCTAAGGGCTTTCGCCGTTTATCGGCGTAGCTCTTTTGTCGGTCACGCGATGCTTGTAATCGAGCTCTGATCTGGACGATCTTTTCTGTGGTTTCGCGAATGATCTCCGGTCCCGTTAGTGCCCTGTCCGACGTATGCGTTCTTGCTAGCTGGGTGTCGCCTACTTCAGCCCAACATAACGGTGATCTACATTTACGCCCGTACAGTGATTCGAAAGGAGCCACCTTGATGCTCGAATGGTAACTATTGTTATATGAGAACTCGATCAACGGTAGGTGGGTATCCCAAGACTTTCCAAAGTCTATCACACATGCACGAAGCATGTCTTCAAGCGTTTGAATGGTTCGTTCACTTTGACCGTCCGTTTGTGGGTGATATGCGGTGCTCATATCGAGATGAGTTCCCATTGCCTTGTGGAGTGATTGCCAAAAGCGCGATGTGAACCTACTGTCCCTATCCGAGATGATAAATTTTGGCACTCCATGGAGTCTCACAATTTCTCGTAGGTACAAACGCGTTAATCTCTCCATCTTGTAGGATTCTTTGATTGGCAGAAAATGGGCAGATTTCGTCAGTCGGTCGATTATTACCCATATGGTGTCCAGTCCGTCCGACGTCTTGGGCAGCTTGGTCACGAAATCCATAGAAATCCCCTCCCATTTCCACTCAGGGATTGCCGGTTGCTGTAACAATCCTGAAGGTTTCTGGTATTCCACCTTTACTTTGGCGCACGTAAGGCGCTTACTAACATAGGTCGCGATTTCCGCCTTCATGTTAGGCCACCAATAGTGTTGTTTAATGTCCAAATACATCTTGTCCGAACCGGGATGAATGGAGTATCGTGTCTTGTGGGCTTCCTTCATAACGGCCTCCCTAAATCCTCCGATTTTTGGGACCCAAATACGGTTCATGAAGTAGTATACCCCATTCTCTCTTGCTTCTAGGTTCTTTTCCATCCCGCGCAATGCCTCTCTAGTTCTATTTTCCGCTTTCATAGCCTCTGACTGGACTGATGCAATTTGAGTGGCCAGCTGAGATTGAATGGTTATCGAGTGTGTTTTCGTACGGCAATTTGAGTACTCCTTCCGACTTAATGCATCAGCTACCACATTGGCCTTGCCTGGGTGGTACTTGATCTCGCATTCGTAGTCGTTTAGCAATTCCACCCATCTTCGTTGTCTCATGTTTAGCTCCTTCTGATTCAAGATGTGCTGGAGGCTCTTGTGGTCCGTGAAGATGGTGCACTTTGTACCGTACAGGTAGTGCCTCCAAATTTTCAGAGCGAAGACCACGGCTCCCAGTTCTAGGTCATGGGTCGTGTAATTTACTTCGTGCGTCTTTAGTTGGCGGGACGCATATGTTATCACTCTTCCACGTTGCATGAGAACGCAACCTAAGCCCTGATTCGACGCGTCACAGTAGACCACAAAATCTTCCGTTCCTTCAGGTAGAGATAGTACAGGAGCGCTACAGAGGGCTTGCTTCAAAGTTCGAAACGCAATCTCTTGTCGGTCTGTCCACTTGAATGACACGCCCTTTTGCGTAAGCAAGGTAAGCGGCTTGGCGATCTTAGAGAAGTTTTGGATGAATCTCCTATAGTAGCCTGCTAGGCCTAAGAACTGACGAATTTCTGTGGGCGTGGTCGGAGTTGCCCATCCTTCCACAACTTTGACCTTAGAAGGATCCACATGAATTCCGTCTTGGCTAACTACGTGGCCTAGGAAATTCACACTCCGGAGCCAGAACTCACACTTAGAGAGTTTGGCGTAAAGCTTTTCCGTTCGCAGAGTTTCTAGGACTTGTCGGAGATGTTGGCCATGCTCCTCTTTGCTTCGATCCCAATGGCCCAAAGATGGGTCCAATAAGTCTAAGGCCCAATTACTCACAATTAGGGTTTTCTAAACCCTAATTAGGGTTTCCATTCAAACATGGCCCAATAGGCCCAAAATCAATATCTAAGCCCATTAGGGTTTGCTAGCGGGGCACCACCCACTACCACCTCGGGTAGTGGTGGTCGATGGCGGCTCACGGCGGCGACCTCTTATGACCGGAGATGAGAGAGTAGGAGGGGTGGCGGCTGGAGGCATATCCCTTAGGGTTAGGGTTTTGAGTGATTTAAGATGCATATATACATGGATCAAGGGAGGGTGACGGGAGTTGTCCCGTGTCCATGCTCCAACTTTGCCCATTTAACCATTCTAGTCCCTCCCCATGATATCTTTTTCAAAATAAAACACATACTTACCTTTTTAACCCTATCTTCTGAAATTGTTTACAATTAAAGTCTGAAATTTACCAATCAACCCCTACTCTACAAAAATCTCTTTCATAATAGATCCTTAAAGTACTAATAAGCCCTTAAGCCTTCAATCTTTTCAATATAAGTCTCGAACATACACTTTTAACCCTCGACTTCTAATATTCTTCACAAATCATCCCGGGACTTACATTTATTAATTTATTTAAATAAACGGGGCGTTACATCTGAGTTACATATTACTATGTCAAATCTTAGAAAATTCATAACTTCCTCATACAAAGTCAGATTGGGCGTTCTTTTTATGCACACTCTCAGTTTAACGTATACTACGACTTTCGTTTAGATCGCTAAGGCTAAAAAGTACTTTATCGTAAACTCACTTTTTACGTCACATAACGTTGTGCCGGTTTTGTCGCGAAACTTCGACATGTCATAATTTCTTCGTTATAACTTGGATTTCGGCGTTCTTTATATCTCTGGAATCCTTGTCATGACCACTATAACTTTCTTCATAGATATTGGGTCTACCTATTATTTTATTTTTGACGCTTATTTTTTATTCTTAACTTATTATATTTTATAAATAAGTATAATGCACATAAAATCACATAATATTCAAATAATTCCTCTTTATTACTTCAAAGTAGGTTACAACTGTTGACCCTAACTATTATATTATCATACTAATATTTAGCCTAGAAACACGAGTGTTACACATCTACCCTTATAACACTAAAAAGTCATAAACACGTTAAAAGTCAAAACTCCTCACCGCATGTCCAAATTGCAACGTGTATCTTCCAGCTTGAAACCGCAACACACCATCGTCATGTTCATAATGTATCATTAAAATCAACAATGTACAAATGAGCAAAGGGTCTTCATTCATGCTACATAACTCCAACCACAAACTCAAAGCATGAATTTCTAAATAGCATAATTTGAGCTGGAGTTGGAGATATTTTAGACAACTTAAACCACGACCTAACACATGGACCTATATCTGAAGGCAATTGATTTCTACAATAATTCCTAATCCAAATGTTATTATCTTATCTTTACAAATAACACGTAACAAAGATAATGTGAGCAACATTTATTATATGGATATTTTTAAGTTAAGATTATGTTCCTGATAATAACTACGCACTCACTTGACAAAGTGTCTAGTGATTGGTGAATTGGGCAAGCTTTGTCTTACATCTTTCTCGAAAGACCTAGATGTATATAACGCTACGTCTTAGTCTAGTTTCATACTAAGTGGAATTATTATCTTAAGAGTTTAGATTCCTCAACAATTCCAAAGTCTATTTCAAGATCAAACAAGTAAGGATCGGCTAGGTAGGACAGTCGGGAGGCAGGATCACTTCGACATATAGTATTTCTGAAATCTATCAACTACGTCGACGTGACCATTCTAGACACATCTCCTATAGTAGATCAATCAACATAACAACTTGGAATCATTGATAAATCTTAATTATAAGATCCTAGTAACGACCTACAACTATAATTATAAATTATACAAGGGTCGAGTAAGTGTAGCTCACTTACAGAGTACAATAGACGAGAATCGGGATCTAAACGGGTAGAATACTGACTTAGGTCCTTCTTACACGAAGATTATGGCAATCTGAGCACACAAGAGTGTCGCAGGGCTTCACCACATGCTAGAATGAAGAAAAATGGGTTTACAGGAGGGATAATCAAGAGAGAGTGGCTGTAAGAGTGTGTGGAATGAATGAGAGACTGTTGGCTATTTATAGGGCCAAAAATGCATATGCGTGCCACATCTAAAGGGTATGTGTAATCTTATTTTATTTTATTTACATTTCAAATTTTAAATTTGTCTATACGGATTCAACTCATTTGTTTAACTAGGTAGGTTTAAAAGCACATTTTAACCCGATGTTAACCCATTTATATAACAAGTCAAGTTTGAGTTAGAAATATTAAACTATTTAGTTAAAAATATTGGATTTGGTCGAGATTTTCAACCGATTTAGTAGACGGGTTAAAGATTTGAATCCGAACCCATGTCAAATCAGATCAACCGATTGTCGATTGCCACCTCTACGTACGTTTTTAGTATGCAAATATATTCATCAATTTATAAGTATATTAACTATTTAATATAGCAAATTTATAATTTTCGTGAAATTTTTATAAAATGACTGTTAGTGAATATGATTTAGGCCAAAGCCCATTAGGATTTAGGCATTAGGGTTTGCATTTATATATTTCTATATAATTATCGTTTGAGTAATTAAAATAATCTATTATCTATTATGGTATCAAAGTTATAGGTTAAAACTCTACTATTGACAACAACCTGCAACCACCGCCTTCCGCCTCCAACGACCTTCTAGTAGTTGTCGGAGCCTCGGAGGTGCCTTCATTATGCTTAATGTTTTTTCCTTTTATTCTTCCTCCCCCTAAATAGTAATACAGCCGCCGAAACCAAATAAGAGTTCATTCATTGGCTTTTTCTACTGTCTCGTACGCTTCTACCTCCTCATCGGATATATATATCTCAACCTTTCTACAAACTTCTGTGCCGCCGACTCCATGATTACTTTTGTCGCCGTCGGCTCTTTTCTTCTTCTATAATGGAACCTGCGCCACCGCTTTTTCTCTCTTCTTCTCCGACAAATAGTCACTACTAGTCGTCATCGTCAGAGCTTTTCCGCTATCTACATCTATGTTTTTTTTTCTAGTTTAATCGTCTCCTCCTTATCAAACTGGCGCTCGGGGTGGGGGTGGGGGTAGTGATTAGGGTTTAGGCACAAACCCCTTAGAATTTAGTCGTTAACGTTTATGTATTATCTCTATATATTACTATGTAATTATCTTTTGAGTAATCAAACCAATCTATTATATATCGATACATAAAATGTTATACCTTTTGTGTAAAGTTGCATAAAATGACACACATGTGGAAGATCTTAGATATTTTGCATAATTTTCACGGTTAACCTTTTCCTTTTCCACTTTCTTGCTTCATTTACTACATGGTATTCGACTATCAAAATTCCAAAATCTACTTAGAACCAAGTTGACTTGAGATAACTAGTGGAGTAACACTGTGCCAGTGGTATTTGCTAAAGAAAAAGGAGATGACAGTTGGCAGTGGTGGGTGGAGGAGCAGAAATGGTGGAGGTTGGTTGGCTGAGGCCTGAGTGGAGGTGGTTGTTGTAGGTGGGTGGAAGTGGAACAACGGCAGATGGTGGATAACAGACTTTAAGCGAGCGGAGGCAGACGTTGAGATGAACACAATTCTATTTCAGGTACGTTTTTTTTTTTTCTTCATTTTTTAGAATGAGAGTGTGTTCAGATTATTAAAGTTGTAAACCGACGAAATCATCAAATCATCAAACCGTTTATTGTTTCGGGTTTTCTTTATGGGTCAAAACTATTTTGGACTGTTATTGGTATATATGTTGGCCCGATAATCTATAAATATATTGAAAACCATTATAAGAAGTCATTAGAAATAGAATGGTTCGTGCTATACTTATCTGATAGAATAAAATGATCAATAGATAATCTTATTTCTTTCGTTTCCTTAATTTTCATAAGGTGTGCTTTTTCGTTTCGTTAATTTTCAACCATGATCCCGCCGTTCAAAAAATAGAATCTTAATTGGGTTTTAAAATAATGAAATTGAAATGACTCATTCAAACAAATTTGTTATATGAAATTCGAAAAGTAAGTTAATCAGATTAATAAATAAATGTAAATCCTTTATAAAAGCAAAATTATTTGAGCTATATAAATCAGTCTCCTAATTGATTATGTTCATCAATCTCAAAGAATGCGTCCCAAACATTTCCTTCAAGCAGACGATAAGTTACAAATCTGAATCGCAGATTCCTCCCTCACATGCATTTACTATATGTTTCACTAAATTGCATACAAAACATATCTTATTTACGTTTGAAAAAAATATAATAACATGTATTTCAGTAACCCAAAAAAGTTTCCTTATCCCTTAAAAAGAAATTGCTAAAGAAAAACTAAATACCTTTAAATCTTAAAATAGATTTATAATAAAGAATATTTTTAGTTATTTTAGAAAAGAAGAAAATAGTTAAATTTAAGTAGTAGAATCTTTATTGTTAATAAAAAATTTATAAATAAAAGTAACTTACTATTATAATACATTATTCAATCCCATCAAGTAACGAAAAGAACCTCGTAGAAAACGAAAATCAGGCTATAAAAAAATATTTCTATACCATTTCTACATGGCAAACAAACATTTTAATTAATTAACGTACATGAGACACTACCAAACTCAATAACCAATGTGGAATGGGTAATCACAACAAATTCAAAGCATGTGTGATGCCGAAAATCATGTAAAGAGGAATAGATTATTATATGAAAATTGCTCTCGTATGAACATCAATTTCGTTGTTTAATGGTAAATTGGAATATACCTAAAGCCCACCTTCTTACAAGACATGAGTAGACAAGAAGTGGGCTAATGAGTAATGAAGCCAAGTATCTTCTAGGTAGTACTCAAACATCTCAGTTACCCACGATGGACCCTCAATCTAACAATTGACACGTGTCAAAAACAAGGTTAAACATATCAGGATTGACTGAACCAAAGAGGGTCCTATAGACCTTAATTGGAAAGACCCATAAATGTTGTGGGCCCATAAAAGGCAGTAGAATGAAACATTCGGACCCATGACAAGATTATATAATCAGCAGCAGACAAGACTGCTGGTATTTTTCTAACTAAATTTGTCTTTTACCTACGAAATTCATTGCCTTTTAAAGCAACTCACTTTTGCAACTTCAACAAATTCCCTAATCGATTCCAAGAGAGCCATAATGTCTACCCGAAGAACAAGAGCTACTAGGAACAAAAAAGACGATGAGCTCCATGACCTTGTGTCAAAATTACAAGCATTGCTACCATCTTCCAGTTCTAGTTGCAATAACACAAGGGTATGTTTGTAATTTAGTAATTTACTTACCAGAAAATTAATCATTACATTAGGAACACAAGAAAAAAGGCATAAGCATATGTGATATATTACTAGGAAACTATGATACACTTGGGAGTTACAATTACTATTTGCACTTGTTATGATTCCTTTATTTTGTTAATCTATATAATTGACAAGTATTCACCGTTTTTTATTTTATGGGTATATATATTTATAATGAAATAGGTATCAGCATCAAAGGTTCTTGAAGAGACATGCAATTACATAAAGAGCCTGAGAAGAAAGGGGGATAAGCTAGGGGAAAGGCTATCTGAACTACTGGATTCTATGGAAAACAATGGTGTCGATGTTGATATTCTCAGAGAATTTCTGCAACAATAGTGTGTGTGTGTGTGTGTGTGTGTGTGAGAGTGTGAGGGTGTTCACAAAGGCAAGCAGATGCATATGTTATTTGTCTTATTATCTGATTGTCCCATGTATGTACACTTTCTGTGTAGGTTGTTGGACTCAATCAGACAGATAATAGCTATTTAAATAATACATGTATTAATCTAATAGTGTCTATTTTGGTGTTTCTCAATGGGAAAAAGCGCATCAACATGAGTAAACTATATTGAAATTGAGTATTGGAAGGAAGTCAAATATATGGCTATAAATGACTTGCACAAATTAATTATCTCGTTTTGATGACCAAAAAATCAACATAGTATCATTGAATTGAACTTTTCATTTTAATGATTGAAAGGATAGTTAAATAACGTAGATTGATTTGGGAAACATATAATCATATTCATACCAAAAAAAAAAAAAAAAAAAAAAAAAAAAAAAAAAACTTGGTGTTGCCCTTGTTACGATTCCTTTTTTTTTTTTTTTTTGATATCTTATATTCTACTCTTCACGACTCTTTCGACCTCAGTCAAAGTCAAATGTCTTATCCCATTCAGCTTCAGCCATCTTTCTCCTCCTTCAAAACTTCCATGAAGCAATCTATCCTCCATTTTCAACAACTTCAACCCCTCACTCAATTTCCCAAAAAACCCTTCAGGCCTCAAACACCAATTTTTAAAAACCCCATACAAAACCATCAAATCATTCCCAAGTCTCTCCACACCACCATCAGAAAACTTCACATAACCCATAAAAACACCATTAAAAACAAACAAATCTATCGCACTTGCCACCTGTCTCCACACTCCAACAAAATCCATCTTATTTAAATTCATTTCCAATATCGACATTTTACCCTGAAGATAATCAAGTGCAACAATAAAAGATTTCGAAACCCCCCAACCTTCTTCACTTTTTTCCATCCATTGTTTTTTGTTTTTTATATATTCACGTGAACACGCATCAAAACCCCGAAAAACAACCTTTGATAACTTCTCAACCCATTCGATTCTAAATTCCTCTAATTTACATATTTCATCATCAAATACACCACCATCTGATCCCATTTCAAGGAAAAAAACTTCTTCACACCACTCTTTTAAAACAGATTCAAAATAACGGGACCCGTTTATACATTTTGTCACTTTAATCAGAGCATCATCATCGGTCAAAGCGGTCAACCCTTCTGCTTCTTGACATTTGAGAAATAAAAACTCCAATAACCTGTGTACAATTGGCGCACCTGCTAACCTAATAAACCTTGCTCTCATTGTGACAGCTGGCAGTGATCTACACCGTTCGATTATAGACGATAACCGTCTTAAAAAGGCACTTGAAATTGCGGGTGATTTGTAACCTTCTGAACCTAAAATGTTGACTGATTCTTCAACTTCTGTTGACCATTTTTTCTCGTCTTCAAGTACAGGTGTCAGTTTCTCAATGGCATCACTGAACTCGATTTCAGCCCATAAATCAAGCCAATCAGGTCGATCACAAAACACAGATAAAGAAGAAATGTTTTGCATGTTCACATCTTCCTCCAACATGATTCCTGATTGTGCTACAAGAGCTTTGATTTTTTTATCAAAAGAAATCATTAAATCGATAAAATGAAGCCAAGATATTCGGTTTTCAGTGATGTTTTCCATATATATTGGGAAAATCTCCTTTGCCATGTAGGTTGATAATGATGTCACCATGGCTGAAATCCACTCTTCCCTACAAGAATAACCTGAAAGATTCGCTTTATCAACTAAAGGCTGCAATAATTCATCCATTGAATCGACATAATCCCGAGTTATTTTATGAACTAAAGCAAAAATAAGCTCGGGTTTGTCACCCCATTTTGAAAAATGGCGTTGTGATGCGATTGAAATAGGGTTCACAAGCTCTTCAATGGCCCAAAGTGGCTGATGAGTGATTTCAAGATTACCATTATGCCCTTGAAGTTGTCGAATTTTTCTTTGTGTTTGTAGCTCTTGTAGTTTACATAGTGCAAGAAAACTGTCACAATATTGGGTTTTGAGGTCGCCTTTCATTGTGAAAAGGGGATTTGTGGATTCGGGTGATTTTTTTGGTTCTAAATTGGAAGGATTTAAAGTGGAGAGAGGTGGTGGCCAATGAAGAGAGGTGAGAAGGGAACGATAGTCTGCAATTGCTTGAGGTCTTAAAATGGCTAATGCTCGGTCAACTCTGTGGTCAACAGCTGAAACAAGGCGTGACCATTGAGGGCGTGTTCTTGATACTTTTGTTAGAACATCTTCTGCTAGTTTGAGGGCATTAATGGCAATAAATCGCGCTTCCTGTAAACAAGTTTTATAAAACATTACTTCATAATAAAGAAGCAGCAGTTTAACCATTTTTTTATTTTATTTTATTACCTCCGAATTGTGGGGAGATGTTTGCTTTCTTAAATTTTTGTTTACACTGGAAGAGACAGCATCTTCAATGTCCCCAACTAATGTATCAAGTTTTAATGCTGTTTCTGAAATACATAATGATCGAAAAAGAAAATGGAAGTGGTATAAGATTTTTTTCTATTGTGATTTCTATATTGATAAAGAGAGTAAAGTGCATTACTATAACTCACCAGCATAGACTCGAACTGCTTCAACCCTAGCCACTTCACGAGCAAGAGCTGGCAACTCTTTCCCCAAAAAAGTTTCTGACTTTTCCCTTTTCTCCCCTTTCTCTCCATCTGAACACACATTCCAGGTAAGTAAACAACAAAATAATTATTAAAAAAAAAAAAAAGATGTTTATCTTGTTAATAGAACATTGAATATGTATATACATGGAAAACTGACCTGAGATAGAAGGTTGGAAACTGGTTAATTTGATGTTTATGTCTTTAAAGAGGAGACCCACTTGATCTGAGTGTGTAGAGTAAGCAAGCAAATAGGTACCGAGGTTTTGGTTCAAATCTGTGAGGCTCTGATCCAAGACATGACAATCATTCTGCAACTCAGAAACTAGTCTAGAAGCTTCTTGAAGATCATCAGTAGTGTGTAGTTGGGTGTCAAGGAAAGAGAGAACCGCAGGAGAAAGAGAGGAGACTAAAGGGAGAGGTTCGATCATGGTGCCCTCTGTTAGGGTTGATGACTATCGGACGTCAAAAGCTGGATTTCATTACAGTATAACCTGCTACAAGACTGGAACAACAAAATTGTGAAAAGGTGATCTTGCTATGTTGATGTTTAGAAAGTAAAGTCTATGGTAAAACAAAAGACCCAATTGTGAGAGCTTCAATCTATTGACAATTGGTAACAATCGAGAATTCAGGCACATAAAGCACTCATATATGATATTTTTCATACCTGAGTCTCATATCTAGGTTTCTTGTTACATTGGATTTGGATCTATGATGCAGATTGAGATTGTAAATCGACGATAAAAAAAAAGAAAAACAAAAAAACAAAAAATAACAAGAAATTAGGGCTTAATTGACTAAAAGTAAGGGAATTGGGACTTACTTGTTGGTTGAGGGAAGCAGCTTCGGTGGCTTTGTTCGCTCCTGATCTCTCTCTCTCTCCGGTGTCCGGTGAGCCGGTGAAGTTCTGCCGCCTTCGACTTGGTTCGAGCGTGTTAATGGATTGTTGAGCCCACGTTTGTTTGTTAATCACAGCCCATTTCTAATGTTAATTAATCGGCTCTCAAAGTTAGATGTTAGAGGGCGAGCTACTTGTTTTGTTTTGTGATAGTATGAATTTGGGCCCAATTCTTTTTTATTAGATATACCGTATACGTATACCTTTGGTCGAAGTTCAACACAGGGCATGGCCGCATTGGCTTGAAGGAAGGCGGCAAAAGAAAATCATTACACCTCCGGTGTAGAAGAGACAGGAGATGACACGCCTTCATGATATTTCAGAAAACGAGGAGTAGGCTCTTAAAGCCTTGAAATCCCAAATGTATTGTAGCAAGGTCGCAGTAGACTTGATTTCGATTGTATTTCTTATTTGTCATCTCACTCGTTGTACGATGATAATTAAGATATATTAGGTCAAACGGTGTTCTGTCGACGGGATCGGTCGTGGTCTATGTGGCAACGGCCGTGCACACCACCCCGGCCGGTCGTTGTTCGTCGTTGTCGTGCTAATTCCTTGTGCTGAGGATGATGCATAACGACCAATGAAATTTAGGACTGTTCACTATTCGGATAAAACCGAATTATCCAATTGGAAAATTTGGATTGAACTATTTGGTTCGGATATTCGGATTTTTGGATTGGTTTTTAACAATACCGAATTATTATTTTGGATTTCAGATTGGTTTTGGTTTATAAAATAAGAACCGAATAGTCCAAAAAAACCGAATAAACATTATTATTTATATAGTTTTAATATATATCCATAGTTATTTATTCATTTGGTAATTTATTTTTTCAAATATGTTCAAAACGTTTCACCCGATAAAAAAACATTAATATGCATTTTCTATCAAAAGTTTTCTGTCTATAAAATATCTAACTATAATGACAAAACTGCAATTTTAGTCCTTGTGGTTTGCAAAAAACTTTGGATAGGGTCCAAAAAGTTTTCGACTTGCATGGAAGGTCTAAAATCAAGGTTTTTCTGAGTTTTTGGTCCAAAAAAACTTGAAAATGACGGTTATACCCTTTTAATGTCTTTTTTATATATTTTTAAAAAAAATTTCAAATACTATTTTAATTTACAAATAAAAAGAAAAGAAAATAATTATCCCCAACTCTCTCTCTCTCTCTCTCTCTCTCTCTGCACCAAGGTTTTGTCGTTCTTTGTTTCCCTTCTTCAACATCTTTTTCCCCTTCTGTATTCAACTTGACAATCAGGAAAAGAAAAAGGGGAAACATGAATGTGATTGTTTTTCAATCTGAGAATTGATATTGATTTGAAGTTTTTAAGAAACAAGATGTGCCCCCTTTCTTTCCCCTCCACGCAGATCCAATAACAATGCTTGTTCTCCAAGAAAAGTGAAGAACCAATGAATTGGGTCTTCTCCACCTGCAATTTGTGTTCATGGTGAAGGTGGGTGAAGATCTGTTATGTTTGTTGGAAAAACCCTAGCATCCGACGCCACCAACCTTTGATCTGTAATGAATCGGGTCTTCTTCATCGTTCTTCCTTTAGGGCTTTCTGGTTTAGATTTGTCTATCAAACGATTTAAGGCACCTAAACACGTTGTCCTTACTAGTGAACATACACTATGGATCTCCAACCTCCAGAGAATCGACGAGCACCACCAACGACACATCAACAACTTCAGATCCAAGCTTCGGTGATCTTGGTGGTGGAGGAGCATCAACCGCCCATCAAACTATCCTCAAAGCATTCATCGGAGCAACCTATATATGTGTGAATTCGTTGAATGTGGATTGATGTCGATTTCTGGATTTAATGTATTTTTTTGTCTTCATTCTTGTTGTTGTTCATACATATTGATCATCCTTTTCTTTTTCCGGATCAAAAGAAATTCGATTTAAATACATCATCGCTATATCTATATGTATAATTTTGGTTTGAGATGAAGATATGAAAAGCATTTCATCTAGTTAGTCGTATATATACATAGATCGATTTTAGGTTTAGGGTTCGCATCAGAAATCGATTCATATTAATCGATTCAAAAGATGTTTGTTAAGAAGGAAATATGAAGATACATGTGTGAATTCGTTGAAGAAGAAGATGGAGGATGAATGAAGAACTAAGAAGCATGTCCCCTTTCACTTTGTGTTTCTGTGTGTGTGTGTGAGAGAGAGAGAGAGAGAGTTATTTTTTTTAACTTAAAATAGTATTTAAAAAATTAAAAAAATAAATAAAAAAGAAAGTAAAAGGGTATAATCGTCATTTCAAGTTTTTTTGGACTAAAAACATAGAAAAACTTTGATTTTGGACCTTCAATGCAAGTCAAAAACTTTTTGGACCCTATCCAAAATTTTTTGCAAACCACAAGGACTAAATTTGCAGTTTTGTCAACTATAATATATCTTCTTAGTAGTTGTTTATAAATTTCAAAACACAACTAAATAATTTACTTTTGGTTTTTGTGTAAAGTTAGGTAATTATTAAAATGTTTTGTTTTTTGAAAACCAAATTATAAAAAACCAATCCAACCGAATTGTAATTGGATCGGATCGGATCGGATTTGAATTTAGATTGGACTATTTGGATCCATGTTTTGAAAACTGAAATTAATTTGGATTCACTTGATTGGACCGGATCAAACTGATCCATCCAAACGAACACCCTTAATGAAATTGTTTTACTCCCTTTGACCTCTTTGACTACCATGTAATGGCTACTTTCATTTTTTTTTAATTCATCTAATTTTACCTATATAAATACCACCTCACACATTCTATATTTCACCCAATTCCTCTCTACTTTTATTCACTTTCACACATTTGTATTGTTTGATTCAAAAACCATGGCTCCCAAAATGTATAACTGGTTAGAAGAGGAAGAAGAGAAGTTAGCATTGGCATGGGTGACGGTTACGGAAGACCTAGATAGTTGAACTTCCAGGGATTTTTTGTAACGCCCGCGGATCTGGGCTAGTCAATTTAGAGATAATAGGGGTCGGAAACGACTTTTCGACAAAAGATTATTTAAAATAAATAATCTTAACCAAGTTGTAGAATATGTCTCAAGGGTTCCGTACATATAAAGAACGTCAGAATCCGAGTTATAACGAAAAGTTATGGTCCATCGATGTTTTACGGCAAAACCTGCACCGGGAGACGTAAATAGTGAATTTACGATAGAGGACTTTTTAGCCTTAGTGATCCAAACAAAAGTTGTAGTATACGGTAAACCGAGAACATACAAAAAAAGAACGCCCAAATCTGACTTCGTATGAGGAAGTTATGAATTTTCTAAGATTTGGCATAACAGTGCACGACCTGAAACTCAAATTTTAGTTCGAGCGGTTTTTGGCTTACGCGACCTAAATGAGAGTTGAATATCTCATTAATAGGAACTCAACGATAAAAAGACAGACGAAAACGGAGTCTGTATGACGGAGTTACGAATTCTTCGCGGTCATTTAACAGTCTAATCTCATTAATAGGAACTCAACGATAAAAAGACAGACGAAAACGGAGTCTGTATGACGGAGTTACGAATTCTTCGCGGTCATTTAACAGTCTAATCTCCTCCTACTATTAAATTTAAGATCGGTCGAGAATTAGCCGACAGAGTCTAAATGAAAGTTCTAGATCTTGTTTTTACCTATGTGTGGATATAAAGAACGTCAAAAACGGAGTTCGTATGCGACAATTATGAATTTTTGAAAATTGGCTGATTTCCACCCTGTGTGCGATGCCACATGTCAGCACCAGGCTGTGTCTGGCTGTAGCCAACCTGGCTCACGATGTGAGCACCTTAAAACTCACGACGTGAGTGACCCTCCAACCTCCTATAAATAAGAGGTGAAGCCCTCTTCATTCCTCACACCTCCCTTCACTTCCCTCTCTCTCTAGAACTTCTTTCTAGCCCCGAAACCCCTCGAAAAGCCTAGGGAACCTCCCTAGCACGAGGCAGAAACCCCGAAGTGCCCGACGGCTTCGAGAAAAAGAGTCTTTCGGCTCGGGAACGCTGCTCTAGCGGCACCTGGTTTTGAGAAAAACCCGCTGTAAGTGAGCTACGCCTACACTATTTTTAATATGACTTTTATTTAATTATGGTAACGTTATTAGGAACTTATAATAAATATTTGGGCTATAATTATGGGTTATATAAGTATTGTTTAACGCTTATATAATAGTAATAATAGCTAGACTATTAATTAGTCTCGGTGAATATTAAACTAAACTCTAGTGGTAATGATACTAGGTTTTGTCGAGGGAAATTGTTTTAAGAGTAACGAAGCGCTGTCTGAATTCAGAGTCATCACCTTATCAGGTGAGTGCATAGTTACTTTCATCTTACACATAGATATGAAGTATTTTATATAAACTACGTGCTATGTGTGCATATTACTTGAATACTTGTTGTTTATGCTGGATGAATGAATTTATATATGTTTTAAATGATTTAAACTATATACGTATTTTATATCTACAAAATGTGTTGGATAGAACATGGGTAGATTAAAGATGAGATAAATGATGAGCGATGAGAGATCAGATGAATGATGAGCGGTGATATATAAGTGGTAAAATGTGGTGAGAAGCGATAAGCCAAAGCGATGAGCCAAAACGATGACCTAAGCGATGGCCCCGTCATCTAGCAGAGTATGGATGACAACCATGGACTATTCTAGACAGTCCATTGGAACACTAGCAGGCTCGCAACCTATAGGTGTTGTGAACGATGCGTTCGCCGGTGTACTCTAAAAACCCATTGACATGTATTGCGAGTGGACTCTCGAAAACGATATTGTCAATAAACGAGATAACCCTAGCAACTGTGCTCGAAGGACAATACTGGCAGTTGCGCCTCATAGAGAATGTCACAATTCTAGCAGCTGCGCTTAAGTGATATAAGTAGCAGCTGTGCTTGACAGTTGTGTCATTGATAACGATGAACTTCTTACCTATTCCTTAGGATAATCCTTAGGAATGAATGAATGAGAAATAGTTGATTCTTAGGGTAGATCCTTAAGAGTAAAGAAGATAATGGAGATGGGTAATTGGGTTAATTGTTTGATGATTAAACATAATAATTATATTATTGTGGGTTGAAAACCTTATGTACTCACCAGGTTTCCCAACCCGACCCACTCAGTTTATTTGTATCACAGGTGTTGATATGAAGCCACATTACACTGAGAGATTAAGGAGATATAAATCACTAGTGATAATGAATGTAAGTTCTATTTATGCTTATGTCTCTGTATTGACGATGACATCCCAAATGTTTTAAAATGAATAAAAATATTTTTCTTTGGAATTGCTTTGATAACGTATTTATCATGTTTTACTGGGAACAAATTCCGCAACATTTTTATTAAAAGATGTACTCTGATTTTTATAAAGGATAAACAAAAAAACAGTATTTTCTGGCCGTGAAATGGGGATGACACAGTTGGTATCAGGGCATTAGTGTAAGCGAACTAGGAATAAGGATTTATTTCTAGACTTAAACTTAGAATGCTAAGCGATAATCGTGAGGAGTGTGTCCAATATATTTTAGGTAGTACACCTGAATAGACACAAGCACTGGCTTAATTAGGGAAGCTGCCTAAAATGCTTTTATGTGCTAAATGATTTGTGATGCTTCATGCTATTGTTTGATCAGATCTATGGTCTGTTGACGACCAGATATGGAAATTTTATGTGTTTAGATTTCTAAACGTTTAATTACGGTGTTAGAACTGACATGTAACTTTTCAGAGTAATAAGGAGGAATAAGCATCTAAATCTTCCTCTATCTATATTCTCATCTCGATACACCGAACGCCTGCTTTGGTGTGCAGAACACCATGGTGAAGACTCGTAGTGAATTGAGTGGATGGAGGAAATGAAAAGGCTTACGATACTGAATGGTACCTATCAAAAGATATCGTAAGAGTGATATCATGCCTTTAGAACGTGTCTAATAAATAATACGTCTAGTACGGGAGAAGTACACCTTCGATTAGCAGAAAGAAATTTTTTTGGTATAATCCATGAAGTCATCCCATCGTCTGACGTTTCCATCACCAACCGAGTGAAGCAAAATTGATGATTGAAGATACGCATAGAAGAAGTCCTAGTAGAGTTTAGGGAAAATTATATGATTGTTTGGACACATTTGTATGTGTTAAAATTATTTATGTGATAATAACTTGGAGAACTGTGAGACAATACTTGGGACGAGTATGAGTAGGTGTGAATGGTAGTAGAGGCATATACTACCAGAAGTACAGGACTCGCTCTTGGATCAGGTAAAGTCACAAGGTTACCAAGAAGCTAGTAATTGATACCATTTTATTCAAATATGGCGTTACCATCATTTCGGTAATGATTAAGAAGATGATTGTTATTCTGAATTTGGGCCCAATTCTTTTTTATTAGATATACCGTATATGTATACCTTTGGTCGAAGTTCAACACAGGGCATGGCCGCATTGGCTTGAAGGAAGGCGGCAAAAGAAAATCATTACACCTCCGGTGTAGAAGAGACCAGGAGATGACACGCCTTCATGATATTTCAGAAAACGAGGAGTCGACTCTTAAAGCCTTGAAATCCCAAATGTGTTGTAGCAAGGTAAAACTAGACTTGATTTCAATTGTATTTCTCATTTGTCATCTCACTCGTCGTACGATGATAACTAAGGTATATTAGATCGAACGATATACTGTTGATGGGACCGGTCGTGGTCTATGTGGCAACGGTTAACGGCTGTGACCATCCGGTTGGTTGTTGTTCGTCGTTGCCGTGCTAATTCGTTGTGCTGAGAACGATACACAACGACCAATGAAATGAATTTACTCCCTTTGACCTCCCTCTTTGACCACCATGTAACGACTACTTTCATTTTTTTTAATTTGTCTAATTGTTACCTATATAAATATTACCACACGCCTTCTATATTTCACCCAATTCCTCTTTACTTTTATTCACTTTCACACATTCGTATTGTTTGATTCAAAAACCATGGCTCCCAAAATGTATAATTTGTTAGAAGAGGAAGAAGAGAAGTTAGCATCGGCATGGGTGACGGTTACGGAAGACCCAGATAGTCGAACTTTCAAGGATTTTTGGGCAAAGGTTAAAAATGTTTTGACAAAACTGCAAAAAATGGTCTCTGTGGTATGCATTTTTTTGGGGTTTTAGTCCAAACCACGACTTTTTTGGATTGATGGTCCTTTTGGCCATGTTTCTATGTGGAAATGGTCCCTCCGAAAATTGAAATTACTAAATTGCCCTCTTGACATATTTTTTATGTGTTTTTCTATTTAATTTAATGTTTTATTCTTATAATAAAATGGGGCCCACACCCTACTCTCTCTCTGTGTGTGTGTGTGTGTATACTTTTTCTTACCAAGAAAGAACAATTCTTCTTCTTCTTATTTCTTCTTCTCTTTCTCTGAACTTGATTGAAACCAGGAGCTCCACCGGTAACCATCTGTACAGTTTTTCTTTTTAATACCATGATCATGTATAGTAGAAGAAGGGAGGCCATCTAGAACCATTTTAAATTGAAACCCAGGAGCTCTATCGACCACCGACAATCACTTCTGATTAGTTTTAGAGCTCCATACCTCCGAACCAGCTTTCATCTCTCTTTATCTCTCTGTCACACACACTCACACAAACCAGAAATATGATCGAGACTCATATGCAAAATGGTCAAGAACACCCCAGTGAAAGATCATCAATAGCCGATTTCTAGAAAATTAGTTCTATAATCAATCTTCTTGTTATATATTAAATCACCCATAACAATCAATTAACAGATTTATCCCACAATCCAGCTTCAATATGTAACAACGTAAAATTTCAAACAAAATTTCACATTTTAAAAACACTTTATTTCACGATATTATAAAACTCATTGTTTCATATATTCGAACATAAGTCAAAATCCCAAGATCATAACATATAAATAAAACTCTGCGTGTGTGTACTGATCATGCCGGCGCCTTCCCGCGATCCTCACTAGTACCTGAAACACATAGCACAAAACACTGTAAGCACGAAGCTTAGTGA
Organism: Lactuca serriola; assembly: GCF_051521515.1. Classification (NCBI taxonomy): domain Eukaryota; kingdom Viridiplantae; phylum Streptophyta; class Magnoliopsida; order Asterales; family Asteraceae; genus Lactuca; species Lactuca serriola. The sequence goes on along the minus strand of NC_136412.1, from coordinate 43,490,371 downwards.
GTTCCCCAAAATACCACACATAACACATACTAGTCACTCAAGGCTATAACTCTGTGGGCCCTTGTGCCCTAACTCTGTGGACCTTCTGGTCCTAACTCTGTGAACCTTCTGGTTGTAACTATGATATACTCTGATATACACACGACATAAATCACATAAAAATAATACAGTGCAACACATCACATAAATAACATACAATAAATCTGTCACATAACTCTAATTACCACTCAAGGTAAAGTATAGTGAGAAGACTCACCTCGGATGTCTCGGGTAATATCTCGCTCGTGTATACACTGATCTAGCATCTGCCTAAATGCATAAACAGTCATCTCAATCAATAACGGCTCTCCAGGCTAGACTAGACTCTCACATGTCCTCTAAGAAGGCTAAAAGACCATTTTACCCTTAAACAGTCCGCAAGTCCAATTGTTGATCAAACCCTAAAAGTCAACAAAAGTCAACGGTCAAACCTTGACCAGAATCGTCGAGTGCATAAATGTGACTCGACGAGTCCATGCGTGTCCTCCTCACCCCTGGTCCTCACTTGACTCACTGGGTCAACCTTCCACTCTTCGAAATCATCTCTGGTTGTGAATTGCGGGACAACCTGACCCAACTCGTCGAGTCATGCTCTTGACTCGACGAGTGCAGTCATGAACTCAGGTCCTCTAAATCCCCTCTGACTCACTGAGTCATTTCCCCAACTCAGCGAGTCACCAACTGTGTGATTCATGGGGAAAACTAATCCTACTTGTCGAGTCTGTTCTTGGACTCGGCGAGTTCATGCCATGCTCAAACTCAAATGACCTCCTGAGGTCCGATATGTTCCTCTAATCCATTGATCTGACCTTCCCAAGCATGATAATCATGTAAAGTTCAGAACTTGGTGCTCATGCAAAGGCCCAAATACTCTATTTGAAGAAATAACCTCAAATATGACATCCTAAGCTCATGCCTCCCAATATCAATCATAAAGATCAAAGGGTTAAGGTCTCTGGACCTCTTTGGATCCAGATCCAAAGCCTCAATACGAGAAGGGACCAAATGCTCATCAAATCAAGCCTCTAAAGGGTCTAGAAAACCCTAACTCTAAAGGTTAACACCAAAACTGAAGAAGGATCGAATATCTACCTCAAATATGAAGTCCCTGGGCTCTGAAATCTACAGAATAGCACCCTCTTCAGCTCCCTCTTGCCTTGGTCACCTTCATCTTGCAAGAATACCAACACAAGGATCAAAAATGGCCTCTCCTTCCTCACAAACACTATAGATCTCTTAGGGTTTCTCTCTAGGGTCTGGTAGCTGCAACTAAAGGCTATAAGAGCCTTTAAATATATCCCAAAACCGAGAAATTAGGGTTTCACTTAACAGCGTGGACTCGCCGAGTCCACGAGTCGACTCGTCGAGTCCGGTCACCAATCCGGATAAGAACCTGCGGTCCTACTCGGCGAGTCTAAGCATCAACTCACCGAGTTCCTCCCCACACTCAAAATAAATGAATAATATAATATACCTGGAAATCCGGATGTTACACAATATATATTGTGAATCATTAATTTGAGCAAAATCTGGAGTATGAGATCAAGATGAAGAACATCGAGAAAACCCTAGAATCATATTCCTCAACTATTTAATCCAGAAAAATTGTTGGTGTCTGAAATTGATAATGATATACGAACTTGAAGCACATACCCATGGATGAAATCGATGAGTGATGAGGATCTCCAAGAAATAGTGAAAAAACATTCACCAGAATGGGTTCATAGACTATGAATGACGGTGATGTAGAAAAGAAAATAGTGGTCATGATGTAGAGAAGAAAATAGTGGCAAAAGAGGGATTTGAATGGCGGTGAAACAAGGTGGGCAACTGGTGTTTTCGGTGGCCTCCTCTTGGCTGCAATGCCCTCGTCTAGGATGTTTTTGGCATCGAGTAGTAACAACACACATGGCGTTGTTTGGGGCTGCTATGTTTGAAGGAGGGGGCTAATACTGCTGGTGAAGGGGTAGCTGACTCTTATTTTAGCCGAGAGAGAGAGAGAGAGAGAGAGAGAGAGAGAGAGAGAGAGAGAGAGAGAATATGGGCCATTTTTTTATTATATATATAAAAATACTTATATGAAAAAAGAAAAATGGAAAATAAATATAATAAGGGCAATTTAGTCTTTTCAGTTAACCGGAGGACTAAAATCACAAGTAAACTACCTCAAAAGGACCGTCAATCCAAAAAAGTCGTAGTTTGGACTAAAACCCCAAAAAAGTGCATACCACAGGGACCATTTTGCAATTTTGTCTTTAAAGAATTCAAAAAACTTGCATATAAATAAACGGGTCATTTTCGAGTGATATTCGAGTTGAAATTCTCAACCCTACCTTACCCATTTAATTTTCGTGTCATGTCGTGTCAATCCGTTTATTTAAACAAGTTGAAATATCTTACCCAAACTAGTTTATTTCGTGTCGAGTTTGTGCCGTGTCAATTTTTTCCACCTCTACATTCAATGTTTCAATGGATTTTTTTCAACTTCTTATTCTCTTATTTCTGAAGCAAGAGACAAAGAAAGAAAGGGACAACCTGATTCCTGGTTCTCTTTTGATTTGGGTGAGTTATCTTCATCTTCAACTTATTTCGATTTTTCTTTCAATCTTTCTAAATCTGTTGCCATCAATTATCACTTTATAATATGATTTTTATGGTTTATAGTAGTTGGATTTTTTATGGTTTTCAACCTGAAGCAAGAGACAACGAAAGAAAGGATTGATGTATGATTTCTCTTCAACTGATTTAGGTGAGTTCTATGCAACTAATTTCGAATTTTGTTTCTTTCTAAATCTGTTTCCCTCGATTTATCACATCTTAATATGATTTTTATGGTTTGTTTAGGAGTTGGATTACACTAAAAATGAGTCTTTCTTTTTTGTTTGAGCGTCGATTACACTAAAATTTGCTACTTTGTATATGATATTTATGGTTTGTTTCAGGTAAAATTTACGACTACTTTGGTTTGCTTCTGATAGAAATTTCTAAAGTTCTCATTTCCATTTTTTTGTTTCTGTAATGTTAAGCAGGAGGCATATGATTCTATATTGAACTTCTGACATCTGTTTATTTTGAAATCTAACTATTGTGGTTTGCTCGAAATCTGCTATTGTGTGTTCTTGTTTCTAAAAAGGTATAAGTTTATTCCATTGTTGCTATTACTAGATAGTAGTTTTCAAAAATGGACTTCTATTTATGATTCCATGATTCATTTTTCAGATATATTAACATCTTGAAAGTGGAAACAAAAAGGAAAACTTTGGTCGGTTATATCTTTCTTTGTTTAGCTTTTATAAATAAATTTGTTGAGTTTTAAATATGTTTTTCCGAAAACAACCATAAGGTGCTCAAAATAGAAAATGTAATAGAAAAGGCCAATATTTTAATCACTTAAAGTGGTAAAGAATGGTGAAAAATATGATATTATTAGAAGTGATTTATTTTTTGAGTTACAAATTTTGCAGAAAATGTTGTCTGATGAAGTATATAGAGGTGAACGTCGTTGGACATTTATTCAAATAATGGAGTATGCAAGAGGAATAAATATGTTCCCTAATGTGTTGGTTGTGTATAGTATGATTAGTTGTTTTAAGTATCAAAAGTGATTTTTTTACAAAATATTGATTACTGCAAAATAATAGATGTTCGTTTCAAAAAATGCACAAAGACGTCGATTTAACATTTTAGGTGATTTTTGTAGGTTTTTTTTATTTGTTTGATTATAAAATTTAATGCATTTTTATTTTATAATTTTTTTTATGTATACGCTTTCTCTATTGTTGGTACATATATGAGGGCATAAAATTCTTATCTTACCCCGCGTAGTAAAAAACAATGGACCGACCTTGGTCACAGTCGTAATTTTGATGCATTATGTTGTAAATTTCACTTTATGAGGGCAACATGTCGCGAGTTCGATAGACTTTATAACTATGTTATAAACAATGCACACGAAGGTGATCTGGTTGTTTTGGATAGGGGTGAGCAAAAACCGAACCGACTAAAGAAAAACTGGTAAAACTGCAATAATCCGCAACCGAAAAACCGAAACCGATGCAAAAACCAATGGTGCGGATTTAATTTTTGCAAAAACCGAAGGTCAACGGTGCGGTGCGGTCTTTATCCAAAAAACCGGTCCACCAAAACCGAACCGCACCGCAAGCATGTATATTAATAAATCAATACATGCTATTTAAAATATTTAAAAAGGATAATATATTTATTATATGTTTACTTTGTTTTTGTGTAAGACTATATGGGGTGCAAAACAAATTTTCTATTGTTAACCAAACGTACTAATCGATATGTGTAATAAGATTGTAACAATTTAAGACAAAGTTAACCAACCTTCGATTATTAATTAGTTTGTGAGAGTAGTCACATGTTCTTACGCTTTAGAAAAACCGTACCAATAAATATAAAAAACTACATCAAAGTTTAGACATAGTTTAAAACCGAAACCGCACCGATACAAACCGAAACCGCATTTAAAAACAGTAAAACCGAACCGCTGCAAAACCGCACCCAACGGTTTTAAGAATGTAAAAACCGCACCATATGGTTTGCGGTTCGGTTTGGTTTTAAAACCGCACCAAACCGCACCATGCTCACCCCTAGTTTTGGACATGCATCAATATGAAGAAATAAACCAAAGACAATTTAAACACTTCAAAGCTTGACAAAAATTTAAGAAGGTCCGGTGGTGGAATAATTGAAAAATTGGGGTTTAGAAACTAGTTTAAGTTGTCTTTGTGCTTTTATTTTAATGTTTTTTTTTCTATTTTATTTTAGTTGTTTTTTAATATATATATATATATATATATATATATATATATATATATATATATATATATATATATATATATATATATGTAATGTTTTTTTTTAAAATTATGAAATGGTTTTTAGTTGAATAAAAATCTAGTTTAAAAAAATGTTTTTATTGTATTTGGATTTTGTAAGTATTTTTGAATTAAGTTTAATTAAAAAAATGAGGTGGAATGGTATGGTAGTGGTGGGTATCCCATAACTTTAGTGGTGGTTTAGTGATGATGATGTGGTACCTACCATTATAGTAGTTAGTGGTGAGTATAAGGGATGATCTTATTATTCACACATTGCATTCATTCTCTTGTTTTTGATTCTGGAAATTTCTTGCGTTTTCTAAGCTCATTTTATTTTGATTGTTGTTTGATCTTGTGACTAGCTTTGTGAAATTGTCAATGCCCCCATCTCCTGATGGACTACATTTTGAGATTTTGAATTCCATATTCCCTTAATTATGATAATATGCTTTTTATTGAATGTTTATTTAGTGATTTATGCCCTTTGAGAGTTCAAGCAGCCACCAACTAAGTGATTTATTCCATTTGTCGAGTTCTAATAGTCAACAAGTAAGTTTTTCTATTCCTGTCTCTAATCTTCTTATCAAATGCTTTTTGATTGAATGTATATTGTTATTTTTGTTTCCACAAATTGTTTTGTATGACTTAAAATAATTTGGTTTGAACTGTTGTGAAACCTTTAAAAATTAGGCAATTTTTTTAAAATTTGTATCATTGTTATAATAATATTTCTAATTAAGCAATATAAGTAACCACACTTGCTATAAAAATATAAGCTTATTGTAGCGTGAAGAAATGATTGAAGTATACAAGACAATATAATTGGATCATGAATCTCTTTTGAAAAAAAAAACAAAGGAAAATAAAGAACGCATTTTAACAAAGAAGTAAGAGAATAAACTCTTAGAGGAAGGATAATGTTTCTACCAAGAAACATGTTGATCACCATGGAGTCAAACAGCGGCCAAAGAATATGAGAACCAAGTATAGTTAATTAGTCATGTTAACTGCCTCTTTATATAATATTCACATTTAATTATCTATGTGTATGATTTGATTTTAAATTCAGTAAATAAAGTTGATTTAGTTAAAACGTGAAACAAGACTAGACAATAGATTCAATGTAAACCCAGAACCAATGAGTTGTTCATCGTTTGTCATTGTGGGTAGGTGTTCACATTACCATTAATTTATCAATCTTGAGTATTTAATTTTGGTTTTATTTATCGTTAACAATCATAAAGTAATAGATGTATTTGCTTCAGATAATGCACAAGTTGTTTAGGCCATTTTTGCAACTTATTACATGTATTGATATGAGTTTTAGTTAATTAAAATCAATACAATACTTTTGTTCTATAATTTTTTTTGTATGTATGTTATGTGTTAGATGACACAAACAAATGGGCATTATTAACAGAGTCGCCCATGGCATCGTGGACCAATGGACCGGTTCTAATTATACGTATTTATGTACATTTGTGTAAATATATAATATGTATTTGACTTTTATTATTTAAATAATTTAATAAGTTTAACACTATTAAAATAAAAAAATGCATACCATTAGCAACATGTATACTTTGTAACTTGTGGTCAATTCTCAACATAATGATACATTTCGTATTAAACATTTGACGTCCTCTAGTCATATTGTGTCAAATTTGTGGCTCACACGTTTTCATGACATGAATATACAAATTGTCAGGTTTAGTCGTCAGCTTCTTGCAAGCAATTATGAAGACTTGTATTCGAGTTATCTTTTTTTCACGGGCATTTTTCTCCTTCTTCTTAGACTTTTATCTCATTGCATACAACGAAAATCCTTGCAAATATCAAACATCATCTTTATTTCTTAACTGATTATTAATAAAATTAGTTATGAAAGTCTTAATTTTGTTGCCATTTAGTCACTGAACATCAAATTATGCTAATTTAAACCTTAAAGTTTTTAAATTGTCAAGATCTAGTCATTGAGGCATATTATAGCGGGTTCAAAAAGTCATCAGCCTACATAACATGCAATATAAGCAATTTATAATCACCTTCACTCGCATACCACATAGGACAATTACTTAATTAGTCTGTTTTGGCATGTTTCAATGGGTAACTTGTGATAGTTTTGGGACTTTAAGGTTTAAATTAACACGACTGGATGTCCAATGGCCAAATGGTAACAAAACCAACATTTCGTAGACAATTTATTAGAATGTCTTGTAATTCGTTGAGTTTTCAAATTATGAAAACAATATATAAATTGTTACCTATACTATCTTTCCAATATATGACACTATATAATCACTTTTCATCAGTCATATTATTACATAAAACGTTATTTATCAACTTCGTAAACATTTAGTATTGATTTCTATTTTATTTTATTCTCAGCCAATCTTTTGATCTTTTTAAATTTGGTTCGTTTTTCTTAAGTGTTATTTTATTGGTTTATCATAAAACAAATTTCTCATAACCATTAACAAAGTGTGCTCATCTAATAATATTATAATATAATCTTGAAAAAATCTGAAAAAATAAGATATGGCTATTTAAACATTTATTTGAGAGTAAACAACTATAATGCCTTTTTGTGGGCAATTCTGGCCAACTATGGTACGACTCAATATGTCTTTTTGTGAGCAAAAACTTCATAGTAAAAAATGTAGTTATTGTGATCAATATATTTTCTTTTTGACAATTTCAAAAGGATTATTAATTAGCATGCATTTTATAATCACAGATCTTTGGGTTCCTTTTTTTTTAATACTTATGTCACTTTACCTTACTAGAGGAATTCCAATTCAATATAATTCGTTACTTTCCTAATAGAAATGGGCATGTCATCTTTTCCTCATAGGCTACAATTTAAACAAAATATGATACTAGAATGTAACATCTCAAAAATTACAACAATTCTAAACTTTTCAAAACAACCCTAAATCATAAAATGTTTACAAAATCATTGTTTGCAAAATGTTTATCAATATCAAAGTATCCCAAAATCATAAGTACATGCAACGAGAGGATGTGTACGGTCACACCTTCACCTTCCCACGATCATCAGAAGTACTTGAAATAGTAAATTAACTGTAAACAACAACATGCATAACTAAGCCTTTAGCCAGACTGGACCGCCTCGCAGGGCCTACAGCCTATTTGGACCGCTCACGATCCTTCGACATGATTGGACCGATTCGCAGGTCCTATAGCCTATCTGGACCGCTTGTCGGGTCTTCAGCATGACTGGACCGCCTCGCAGGGCCTACAGTCTATCCGAACCGCCCTAGGTATCTTGGCCTTCATCACAAAGCAGGACCGCCTCAACCCAACCACCCACAACATGTCGACATACACATAACAAATTAACATATAACCAAGCATCAGGTAGATTAATAGTCACTACCGCATGCTAACATCCTATATACCAGGACGTCCAATCCACTGGGTTGGCCTTGGTGCCTTCGAACCATAAGTACAGTGAGGAAGACTCACCTCACAGTATGACGAAAAGTTGAACGATAACTGCTCCAAATACCAGCTCTACAAGTCACCTATTCAACAAATAGAGACCAAGGCTCAACTATTGCTCAAATACCCAAAATACCCCTAAGTTAAACTTGGTCAAAGTCAGCAAGTCAACAGAGTCAGCACAGCCGAGTCAACTCAGCTTTATGCACGGGGCGTACTCGAGACTTGACCGCAGTCGGGATGGTTGACCACATACGTGAAGGGTTTTTTGCCATATGAACATCCCTATGTGCACATGCAATCCTAATGCTTGGATCTAGGTTTCTCTAATTGATCATACATTGAATCCAAGACTTCTAATGGCTAATATACAATAACAACAATAAGAAATCAGAGATTAGAAGTTTACCTTGGATCACTTGTTTGATCTTGTTGTCCTTGAGGCTTTAGAGTCACAATTGTCACTCCTCTAATGGCTTACAAACACCAACTAGAAAGAGGATGATTTAGGAGAGAGGAGAGGGAATCAAATCGGCCAGGGTTTCTACTCAAAGCATAAGTCACGAATTCCCTTAGCCCTAGAGGTCTATTTATACTTGTAAGGCTCCTAGGGTTTCACCCTTAAACCCTAATTGGATAACTTAAGCCCTAAGCAATCCAAATCCTTTCCATGATAAGCCTTGGACGATTTTATGGCTATCCTTAGCCCTAGAAACCGTCCACCCCTTATCCATAAAGGATATATAGCCCAAAGTCCAACTATCAATCAATTGACAGTTTATACCCCTTTATTTAATTAATCTCTTTAAGTCACCAAATTAATTCCTAATTAATTTATGACTTATATTAATCAAATAATAATATTATTATTCCTTATATTATTCTTATAATATATTAATAATATTCCTTCTCTCATTATAAATCATCCTGTCAAGTTGCTATGGTGAAGGCAACCCAAAATGACCATGCTCAACCGGGTCAAATACTTGCCTAATATAGTTGTAGCCTTAGACACTATTCCAACAGTCTCCCACTTGGATAAGTCTAGTAACTATATATACAAGTATATTCCGATTAGCAATCGTAGCTCTCAAAGACGCTGTCAAACTCTGATCTAATCAATCTTGTCCTTTAGATAAGAGATCGTACAGTCCTCTGTTTAGACATCATGCTGACAATTCTATGGAACAATTTGTCTAGCATTTGGTTTCTCGATCTCCGATTCATTTGACATAGAACTTAATCGAACACATCAATTCAGTTCTGACCGGGCCCGACACATAAGTCAAATCAAATCATCGAGCGGCCGAGATATCGCTTTTACCCTCTTGGGATAAAAGTAACAGATAAACTTCGACTTATATGCATTTACTTATTCATTAATCAGCCATACACAACAATGCATTTTATAACATCAAGTTACTGATGCGGTTTCACATTATCAATGTACAACCAATCAACAAATAACAAACCATATATCTTGGTTTTAAGACTATATGATATTATCGTCTTGCGATCACCCCTTTTATCACATTCCATAAGGTGATTCCAGCAAGCGCGGGTTTGTTCCAATGCTCAAAACTAGTTCATAAGCACTCATGAATGTTGCAGCAAACTTTTGCTATGTCTAATACCATTTAGACAATCTACACACCAATTCATGACAATCTTCATTCATACCTACTTCCAACATATGAACGATTGTGGACAATTTGAACAATTCGATTATTCTTAATAAACTCAATTATTCTGGAAGTCAAAACATGCAAAATGAAACAATAGTTAAACAATTAACATAAGACAGTAACATTACTCATAAATAATACTCTTTTATTTAATCATCAAATGTTAATTACATTTATCTATTACACGTTTCTACTATTATCTAATCTATACTAATATCATCCTTCAGCCCAATACTCCTAGCATGCTGCAAGTGCTTAACCCTACTCAGTCCCTTCGTAAGTGGATCTGCTGGGTTATCTTCTGATGATATCCTCTTCACTACGAGTTGTCCTTCTTCTACACGATGTCTAATAAAGTGATATTTTCTGTCGATATGTCTAGATCTACCATGATCCCTCGGTTCCTTGGTCAAGGCAACTGCTCCTTCATTATCACAGAAAATCTCCATGGGCAATTTTATGGCGGGTACAACTCCAAGATCACCGATGAAGTTCTTTAACCATATTGCCTCCTTCGACGCTTCGCTCGCTGCAATGTACTCTGATTCGCACGTTGAATCAGCTACATTTTCCTGCTTGGAACTTTTCCAAGTTACTGCTCCTCCATTCAGGGTAAAGACCCAGCCCGACTGCGAACGGTAGTTGTCCTTGTCGTTCTGAAAGCTGGCATCACTATACCCTCACACCTTCAAGTCATCACTCCCTCTGAAGACTAAGAACCATTCCTTCGTCCTTCGAAGGTACTTAAGGATATTCTTGACCGCAATCCAATGGGCTCTGCTAGGGTTCCCTTGATATCTGCTAACCATGCTCAAAGCAAAGGCTACATCAGGGCGAGTACAAGTCATAGCATACATGATTGAGCCAACTGCGGAAGCGTATGGTACTCGGCTCATTTCTGCTATTTCAGCTTCGGTACTCGGACTTTGAGTCTTACTCAACTTGGCATTACTTTGTATCGGTAATTCTCCCTTCTTCGAGTTTTCCATACTAAAACATTTTAGTACCTTATCTAAGTAAGTGTTCTGACTAAGTCCTATTAGTCTCTTACTTCTCTCTCTCTCATTATCCTCATTCCCAAAATATAGGAAGCCTCTCCGAGGTCCTTCATAGCGAAGCACTTCCCGAGCCAGGACTTAACCTCCTGCAGAGTCGAGACGTCGTTTCCTATGAGTAGTATGTCGTCGACATACAGAACGAGGAAGCTTACTATACTCCCACTGGCTTTAACATATACACACGGTTCATCTTCGCTTCATACAAATCCAAACTCTTTGACTTTCTCATCGAAGCAAAGATTCCATCTACGAGACGCTTGCTTAAGTCCATAAATGGACTTCTCAAGCTTACACACTCTATTCGGATGCTTCGGATCAACAAAACCTTCTGGCTGAGCCATGTAAATATCCTCAGCCAACTTCTCATTAAGGAAAGCAGTTTTGACATCCATTTGCCAAATCTCATAATCATGAAATGCGGAAATAGATAGCATCACTCTAATAGACTTAATCTTTGCAACTGGTGAGAAGGTCTCATCATAGTCAACTCCGGGAGTTTGAGTAAAGCCCTTCGCAACCAATCGCTCCTTATATGTGTGTACGTTTCCATCCACGTCGGTCTTCTTCTTGAAGATCCATTTGCACCCAACGCTCTTACGTCCGGGCACATTATCAACCAAATTCCAAACTTGGTTGTCATACATGGACTGGATCTCGCTGTCCATTGCCTCTTTCCATTTAGCAGACTCCGGGCCTGCCATAGCTTCCTTATAGCTATTAGGTTCATCTAGATTTATTAGTGTACCATCACTAATATACGTATCCCCTTCGGTAGTAATATGAAAACCATAAAACTGGGGTTGAACTCTAACTCTTTCGGAACGTCTAAGAGGTAAGGATTCGTCAATCGGTTCAACCGGAGTTTCCTCCTCGGGTTGAGTGCCAGCGGTAGAGGTTCCTTCATCTATCGATTCTTGAATCTCTTCAAGCTCGATTTTCCTCCCACTGTCTCCTTGGCTTATGAGTTCTCGCTCTCGGAAAACTCCTCTCCTCGCAACAAAGACAACATTGTCCTTCGGTCTATAGAAGAGATATCCAAAGGATTTCTGCGGGTAGCCGATGAAAATACATCGCTCACTATGAGGTTCGAGCTTGTCATGAGTATCTCGTCTTACGAAAGCCTCGCAACCCCAAACCTTGATATGTGCCAACGAGGGAGCTTTCCCTGTCCACATCTCGTGAGGTGTTTAGGCAACCTTCTTAGTAGGGACTCGGTTAAGGATATGGGCGGCAGTCTCTAAGGCATACCCCCAAAAAGAGATAGGTAGTGAAGCACGACTCATCATAGAGCGAACCATGTCGAACAAGGTTCGCTTACGCCTTTCTGCCACACCATTCAACTGCGGTGTCCTAGGTGGCGTCACTTGTGAAACTATTCCACACTCCTTGAGATAATCGTGGAATTCAAGACTTAGGTACTCTCCTCCTCGATCGGATCGAAACATCTTGATTTTCCTGCCCAATTGATTCTCCACTTCATTTTTGAACTCTTTGAACTTTTCAAAAGTTTCCGACTTTTGCTTGATTAAGTAAATATACCCATATCTACTATAGTCATCGGTAAAAGTCACATAGAAGCGGTTTCCATCATTCGTGGTTGATCTAAACGGTTCACATACATCGATATGTATTAGGTCCAATAGACCCTCACCCCTTTCACATGTACTTGTGAAGGGTGAGTTAGTCATCTTTCCAAGTAAACAAGACTCGCATGTGTCATCTTCCCTAAGGTCGAATGTTTCCAACACTCCATCCTTTTGGATTTGGGCTATGCGCTTCTTGTTGACATGTCGAAGACCACAATGCCACAAGGATGCTCTATCCACACCATTGGAAGAATCCATGCATAAAACATCATTTCCTAAGTTATCTACAATCATAACAGTTTCATAAATTCCATTACATGGTATAACTTCAAAATATAAGACACCATTTAGATAAGCAAGAATAGAACCATTCTCATTATTAAAAGAAAATCTAAAACCTTGTCTAAACAAACCATGAAATGAAATGATGTTTCTAGCCATTTCTAGCGAATAGCAACAATTGTTCAAATCTAAAGATAAACCATTCCTAAGCACTAAAGAATACACTCCAATCTTGGTCACAGGCGACGATCTTCTGTTCCCCATGATTAGATTTGTTCTTCCATGCTCCACATCCCTATTTCTTCTTAGTCCTTGCAAATCGGAACAAATATGTTAACTACAACCGGTATCAAGGACTCAAGAATTAGCATGAGATGAATTATTAGATTTAATTATATAAATACCTGCGAAAGATGGCTTGATCTTTCCTTCCCTTATGGCTTGCAGGTAGTCTGGGCAGCTTCTCTTCCAATGCCCTATTTTATGGCAATGATGGCACTCTGCCTCCTTAGGGTTAGGACAGGGTTTAGCAGGATCAACTTTGGTCCCACTAGAAGAGGAACCATCTCGGGACTTTCCCTTGCGGTGGCTCTTAGACAGAGCCTTCCTCTTCTTGCCTCTTCCTTGCCCAATGCCCAAAATAGGGGCAGTGGGTGGATTGGGAGTGGGTGCAACAGACTTGTCCTTTAGGTTGCTTTCAGCAACCCTAAGGAGACCTTGGAGCTTGCTTAGGGTGACGTCTTCCTTGTTCATGTGGTAGGTCATCCTAAATTGATTGTAACACGGAGGCAAAGAGTGAAGCACCATGTCGATCGCCAAGTCTTCCCCAAAGTCAACATTCAACTTGCGAAGATGATCGACATACCTTTGCATCTTTTGCAGGTGCACGGTAAGAGATTCTCCATGACCCATTTTAGAGGAAATCATGTTATTGAAAATCTCGTAACGCTCTTGCCTCGCGTTCTGGTGGTATCTCTCCAACAAGTCTTGGTGCATTTCATAAGGGATACATGTCCTCATAGGACTTTTGGAATTCGCCATTCATGGTGGCTATCATGATGCAATGTACCTTCGTTGCATCACACTCATGAGTTTCAAAAGCGGTCATTTCAGTCGGAGTAGCGATTTTTGGGTTGATTTTCTCGAGCTTCTCATCTAGGACATACTCCTTGTCCTCAGAGCGAGCAATTGTGCGAATGTATCTTATCCATTCGCTAAAGTTCGTCCCATCGAAAGTAACCTTTTGACAAAGGCTCATCAATGTGAATGAACTAGAAGCAGCGTTGTTTGCGTTCAACATCTACAAATAGAAAGGACAAAGATAGATTAGAATATGAATCCCTAATTATCACCCAATAAGAAAAATCAGGGCTAGGATCCAACAACAATATTTACATATTAGAAAAGGGATGCCGTAATCTAACATGCAAACAATTTGAAGGTAAGTGAATGACGATTCACTAATTCTCCAGCACATAACTTTAAGTTCTAAATGTATTGAGAATTCCTAGGTTTGGATGAGATTCATTGAAAACTTTTTCAATGGCATGTTTAAATCTCGATATGCCCCTCTTGTTAATGACTGGGATACCGAGGATCACAAAGTGGGTGTGAATTACCATGCAAATTTACATGGTGCCTTCATTGTAACGATCACCTATTCGATGTGCCGGTAAACCACACACGCTCCATCGAACTATGATAAACAACGAATCACCCTTTGCCACCTTTGATTAGAACCAATTAGTGTGCCGGTAAACCACACACGCTCCACAAACTTCTTAGCAAGGGTGCAAAGTGTAATTTCATGGGATTGCATCAATTCACTTTTCCTAAAGTAACTAAGATTGGGAAATTTTTGAAAAAACATGTAGTTACTTTGTATTTTATATTATACTTTTAATGAAGAGATGAGGTTTCCCTATCCTACCCGTTCGGCTAACGACCCTCTACCGATCAAGCAAGCGGTGGGTGTGAGTGTACACCCATTAAGCGTCATTTTATAGGCAGCAACCTTATACCTACCTTATAGACCGGCTTCGTGAATGAGGCCTACTAACGGTAAGACTAGCATTTTAATTATACATATGTATATATATATATATATATATATATATATATATATATATATATATATATATATATTAATCTTGTAATATTATATTAGTATAGGGTTGGATTTTAAACTTGTAAAATTCTAGGGTTTGAAATTTAAATTGTCTAAATTAAACTTTTAATCACAAAACATGAATTTCAAAACTTGAGGGCAAGTTTTAAACTTTTAAAAACATAGAGGATCATATAACAAATAATCTTAATTAACAATTAATTCCATAATTATCCATATTTGATTTATTTAATGATTTCTTGCAAAATAATTTACCAATTTAATAAAATAATTAATCAATTATCACATAAAGAAACAAATATTTTATTAATTGATAAATATCTTCAATTAGGTCAAGAATATACTCATATATATATATATATATATATATATATATATATATATATATATATATATATATCATAAAATCGGATTTATATTGATCTAATATGATTAAGGCAAGTATCTCAAAGATAAACAACAAGAAATCCCGAAGTTTCCTTTTTCTGACGCCCGAACTCGCCGAGTACCCAGATGGACTCGCCGAGTTGAGCCTACTCGCCGAGTTCATCATCCAGAGGACAAAAAAACGATTTTTTTCAGCAACAAACAAGCAATCAAAGTATG
The DNA here is from genome assembly GCF_051521515.1 of Lactuca serriola. NCBI lineage: Eukaryota > Viridiplantae > Streptophyta > Magnoliopsida > Asterales > Asteraceae > Lactuca > Lactuca serriola. The sequence continues at coordinate 43,474,678 of NC_136412.1, read as the reverse complement.
AATTCAATAGAAACCAATCTAGGCTCTGATACCACTGAAGGGTTTTTTGTCATATGAACATCCCTACGTGAACATGCAACCCTAATGCTTGGATCTAGGTTTCTCTAATTGATCATACATTGAATCCAAGACTTCTAATGGCTAATATACAATAACAACAATATGAAATCAGAGATTAGAAGTTTACCTTGAATCACTTGTTTGATCTTGTTGTCCTTGAGGCTTTAGAGTCACAATTGTCACTCCTCTAATGGCTTACAAACACCAACTAGCAAGAGGATGATTTAGGAGAGAGGAGAGGGAATCAAATCGGCCAGGGTTTCTACTCAAAGCATAAGTCACGAATTCCCTTAGCCCTAGAGGTCTATTTATACTTGTAAGGCTCCTAGGGTTTCACCCTTAAACCCTAATTGGATAACTTAAGCCCTAAGCAATCCAAATCCTTTCCATGATAAGCCTTGGACGATTTTATGGCTATCCTTAGCCCTAGAAATCGTCCACCCCTTATCCATAAAGGATATATAGCCCAAAGTCCAACTATCAAACAATTGACAGTTTATACCCCTTTATTTAATTAATCTCTTTAAGTCACCAAATTAATTCCTAATTAATTTATGACTTATATTAATCAAATAATAATATTATTATTCCTTATATTATTCTTATAATATATTAATAATATTCCTTCTCTCATTATAAATCATCCTGTCAAGTTGCTACGGTGAAGGCAACCCAAAAGGACCATGGTCAACCGGGTCAAATACTTGCCTAATATAGTTGTAGCCTTAGACACTATTCCAACAATATGCGCTGTGTGCTCCAGGTTATGCAAGGTATACACCTTGATTTCCCAAATCTTCAATTAGAGCTTAATTCCTTAAGCTCTCACGTCTAACTTTCAGATCGAAGGCTAAATTACCCTCAAGATTCAGAAAGTTTCTAACTTATGACTTTGCATGTCCATTAAGTGCCCAATATCCTAAAGTATAACATCTTAATGCATTAAGACTTTCTAAAGAATGCATGGAGCAAAAATAAAAATCAAGACCAAATTTTATGACTTAAGACCCTTCCTAAGGTCTGAAAGGACGACTTATTGGGTCAAGAACATGTTGGGTTTTGAGCATTCTAACCCTCTTATGGTGTACATGCAACCCTAAATACCTTGGATCTATGTTTTCTCTATTATACATGCAAATATCCATTTCCAAGGTATTTATCCTAACTAGCATATTATGAAGTACAAGTAATATAGAAACTAGTAGAAATACATACCTCTTTGTTGGTGCTTGATTCCAAGTAGCTTGAGAGCCTAGTGCCCCATGTGTGACACCTCAAATGGTTCACACAACATCAAATGCATTTGGAATAACTTAGAGATAAATTAGAACACTTCAAAATCGGCTTTCCCTCACTTGTTTCACTAGTGGCCGATTTCTTTAATCATAAGATCATTATATAGTTAGTCACAATTAGGGTAAACCGTAATTGTCATGGCTTTCCATTTCCTTGGATCCATGGGTTCAAATACCCCATGGAGTATCCATGGAGCATCCTATGGGTTTTATCCCAACTTGATAATCCATGGAGCATTAGCCCACTATATAAGTATGGATGATTTACACAATCAACCCATATATTTAATTAGTCTTCTTTTGATCACTTAATTAATTCTAGATTAATTCTTGATTAATACTAATTAAATAATCTTCTTAATATATTAGAACTTATAATATATTAATAAACCTTAAGTGTTATTTCTCTCATTTTAGTCTATCCAAATGCATGATGCCATGCAACCCAAATGGACCATGCCGGGTCGGGTCAAGTATATACCAATTATAGTTATGGACTTAGACACTAATCCAACAGCCTCCCACTTGGATAAGTCTAACACTATTATTGCAAGTACGACTTCATAACCCGACTAGCAATCGTAGCTCTCAAAAGCCGTTGTCGAACTTTGAACAAATCAATGACGCGTCCATTAGATAAGTGATCATATATTCCTCCATTCTAGATATCATATGGACTGAGACATGGATTATAATCATTCTCTCTGTCCATTTGTTGTTTCCCGATTTCCGATTTATGACGACTGACTAATTGAACAAATGAAATCAGTCCATGCCCGGCCGAGCACTTACGTTTTGTCATCACTAAATCATCGAGAGTCCCACAGATATCACTTTTATCCCTTAGAGGGTAAAAGGAATGGATAAACTTCGACTCATATGCTTGTACTGACTACTTGTTGAATCATACACAAAGACACGTTTTATAACATCGAGTTACCAATGCATTTTCGTGCAATCAATGTATAACCAACTCATAGTCAACAACTCATATCTCTAGGTTTGAAGAATATAAGATATTATCGTCTCATGATTCACTCGTGATAAAATCCATGAAGTGATTCAAATGAGTGTGGGTTGAATCTAATACTCAGAACTTATGAGCACTCATGAATGTTGTAGCAACCATTGCTATGTCTAATGCACCTTAGACAAATCTTACAAGCCAGATTCACGACAGTCTTGATTCATATCTATTTGAAACATATGACCGACTGTGGATGGTTTGAATAACTTAGTCATTTAGGAAGAACGACCTAGTTATTCTGGAAATCAAAACATGCAAAGTGAAACACAAGAATAATACATAATCCTATATGGCCCCAAACTCTTGAGTGTAAATAAAAACCCTTTTATCTAAGCACCATATTGATTACTCATTATTCATGTTTCGATTAATCAACTTAACACTTGAATTAAAACAATAGTCATGCCATGCTCCAAGCATGCACACTATGTTTTTCCAAATAATAGCTATGCCATACTCCAAGTATGCACACTATGTTTACATATGGTCCTCTCTTTGTGAAACAGATCGATTGACAACATTTCAATGATGCTTATTTCAAAATTCCAATCCTTATTGTAAATGTAAGAATAACAAACTTTTGCCATTTACTATAATTTGTTAGATTCTAAACTTATATGCAATGATCCTCTTGTAATGAATGTGCACACAAGTCACAAAGACTTGGCAACAGACATTACAAAGTATTTCCAATGGAACGCAATTCCATGGAAATGAAGTCTCAAATTCTAAGTACATTCCTTTGAACATCCTTCTTTGCATTAAGTTCTTTAATCTTACACAGATTCAAAGAATAACTTCCACCTATGGAAACAATTCCATATTCCCATTTTGACCATCACTTTGAACAAGAGTTGCCTCTTTTCAAAATATGTCAATATGGTTCTTACTCTATACTTCCAATTGTCCATGAGCAACCAATATTTGGTAAACCTCACAATTTGCTTAATTATTTTAGTCATTTCCAGTTCTATTCTTTTCCATCTTAATGCCCTAGGAATTTGGAAAATTTAGACCAGATTATATCACATGTAATCGAACCTATATCCAAAGCATATGGGACACGATTCATGCTATAAAAATTTTATTTGCCATGTTTTCATAACTCGAACTATGAAGAGGTATGCCATAATCATAATCGAATTTTGAGAACGCAACATATATATGTATATATATATATATATATGTATATATATATATATATATATATATATATATATATAGTTTCCCTATGTTGAACCATTCCAACATAACATTCATATATTTCCTTGTAAGTTGATTAAAATCTCAATCTAAGCTTGTAGAATTGGAACAAAGTGTAAAATCCTCTCCCTTAATTATAGCAAAACAACTTTTCAAAGCAAATTGAAACTTTTGTTTTCTATAATTAACATTGCTTACTTGCAACACTTAACATAATAATCATGCTCCCACTAACATGATGATTATTAGCATAACACTTATGCTCCCACTAGCTCTGACATGTATTCAGAAATCAGTTGGACTTCTTGAAATCAATACTTTATTGACTTTCTTACCAAAGTTCAGATTTCTGATACAAGATGCTTTGATAAGACTTTATCAAAATCATACACCTTTCCTTAGATAGCTCAGATGTTTGTCTAGACCCTTTGACAATATTCAATAGTTAGTGTGCCGGTTAACCACACACGCTCCACTAACTATATGAGAATGCATATCACAACTGCTGTCTACTTAAAATCTTCTTAGTGAAAGCGTTTCCTCACCATCATTTTCATGAATCGAAGAGAAACCTTATGACACTTAGATTTTATGGTGTATGTGTTCCTATCCATGTGAATTTGTCATAACCATAATCACAAGACAAGGTTAGTGGCAAATCTAAACACATATGGACTGAACTTGTTCAATCTTAATTTCTTGCCACTTGGTAGCACAAGGGCCTACCGTTGCTTCCAGGTTGTTATGCAAACAATTGAGAACTCAGAGAACTCACATGCATAGTCAACTGTTACTGGAATGGGCATAAAACAAGAATAAGTCAACACGATAGGTTATAAACCTTAAGTCGTGGGCTAGTGATTAACAATACTCTTGATTAGTTCTCGAAACTATCTCAAGACTCCCACTGTCCTCTTGACATATAAGATTCTCTTGTCAAGAACCATTCCTTGACAAAACAAATATTCAAGAGTTAGTGAGGATTCTTATCAAGATATACACTTCTCACAATTGTTCTTAGTCTCTGTTTTATCCAAAACATCACAACTTACCAATTCCAAATGTACAAGAGTAAGAAACATGTTACTCTACATTTGATAAGTGTTATAAACCTTTCTTAAAATTATGTCACTCAAGTTACAATCTTAGAGTATGACTCTAAGACATGTTTTGGAAGTATGATTTATCTTTTGATTTAACCATTTCAACAATTCATGATTCCTCTTCTTAGCCAAACCAATGCACTAAGGTGTCTTTAGAGGATCAATTGTGATACAGTTTTATAATCACTATGATAGTCATAAAACAAGATACACAAATACTCTCCCATCTCTTCAGATTGGAGAAACTTTTATCTTTTTGCCTTATTTGATTCTTCTTATTCATTCTGCCATACATTGAAACTTTTCCAATGTTTCAGAATTACACTTAAACCTGTAAGCATAACCATATTTACTAAACTTTAGTAAATCATAATGAATAACCTTATTATTCTTTGTGGTGGATGTGACATCCCCAATTTCACGGCCAGAAAAGACCGATTTGTTTATGCTTTGTTTTATAAATCAGAGTGATCGTTTAAAGAAAACGGTTGCGGAATTTGTTCCCAAAATAAAATATGATAACCATTTATCAAAACATTTCTCAAAGAGAATGTATTTTCATTAAATAGTAAAACCTCGGGATGTCATGTTCCGATACAGACCAAAAGCATAAACAATATAAAATAGACCTTACAACAGTTATTTATAACTACTGATCTATAATCCAAAACCTCTCGTTAAGTCCACCAACTTATACTCTTGTGTCATTACCTGTAATGCAAAGAAAACTGAGTGGGTCAGGCTTGGGAGCCTGGTGAGCATATAGGGTTTTCAACCCACAATAATACAATTATTATATTCAATCATTAAACAAACAACCCAATTACCCATCCCCATTATATTCTTTACTCTTAAGGTTTTACCCTAAGAATCAACTATCCTTTATTCATTCATTCCTAAGGATTGACCTAAGGAATTGGCACGAAGTCCATTGCTGCCAAAGTTTATCTATCAAGTACTAAATCCATAGTTATCAGACGCTAACTCCATAGTCGTCGAGGTTTACTCAAGCGGCGCTAACTCTATAGTCACCAAGGTTCACTTAACAGTAGGCGCTAACTCCATAGTCACCAAGGTTTATACAATAGGCACGAAGTCACATCGTCACCAAGGTTTACTCGATAGGCACTAAGTCGCATAGTCGCCAGGGTTTACTTAATAGGCACGAAGTCACATCGTCACCAAGGTTTACTCGATAGGCACTAAGTCGCATAGTCGCCAGGATTTACTTAATAGGCACGAAGTCACATCGTCACCAAGGTTTACTCGATAGGCACTAAGTCACATAGTCGCTAGGGTTTACTTATTAGGCACGAAGTCACATCGTCACCAACTATTCCTATCTACCCATGTTCTACCCAACACTTTTGTAGATATAAATACAAACACAATTTAAATCATTTAACACCCGTATAAAAACATCAATTCCACACCCATCTCAAATAGACAAATAATATATAACACATAGCACGTATTTCATAGCTAATACTTTATATTTATGTGTTAAAAGAAAGTAACCACACACTGACACATATAAACAACAATATATATACACATAGCACGTATTTTATAAAATACTTCATATCTATGTGTAAGATGAAAGTGACTATACACTCACTTGATCAGAAGATGATCGGACATCACTACAGCTCTAAGAGTGGTATTCTTCGGTGAAACCAGGATACCTTCACACACCGGGTTTCTCGCGGGCAGAGCTTCGGATCGGAAACTCTTTTCTTCTCGGGATCTTCGGGGCTTCAGGGGGGTTAAAATAGGGCTTAGAGGGTGTATCGGGAGTGGGAGAGAAGGGATGGAGCAACCATAGTCGGCTGACCCTTCAAATCTATTTATAGGGCAAATTTGGCCCTTGCCACGTCGTGGGACCCTTTTTCCACGTTGTGGGCTTGGTCGTCACTGCATACGTCATTGCAAGTTGCATCTGGGGGACTACCGGAGGAGTCAGGAGACTTGCCACGTCGTGGCACTGCTTGCCACGTCGTGGTCTCTGACAGTTTTGGGGTTTCGCACCCCGAACTTCAGAAATTCATAACTTTCGCATACGAACTCCGTTTTCGATGTTCTTTATATCGCCGCGAAGGTGAGATTATGCTCTACAACTCTAGTTTAGACTCCGTTGGCTAGTTTTGAATTTATTTTTAATATATTATAATTATATTACTTATATATTATTTTTAGTAGGCCGGGACAGGAAACCTCCGTTATAAACTCATAACTCCTTCGTCTGACGTCCGTTTTCGTCTGTCTTTCCGTCGTTGCACTACTATCGACGAGATCTTCAATTCTCATTTAGATCACTAAGGATAGATATCTATCAAACTTAAATTCACTATTTACGTCGCGCTGGGTCGCGCTAGGTTGTGTCGGTTCTGTCGCAAAACTTCGACATGTCATAACTTCTTCGTTATAACTCGGATTTTGGAGTTCTTTATATGCACGGAATCCTTGTAACATGTACTATAACTTAGTTAAGATTAATCCTTCTAAATAATCTTCCATCAAAAAGTCATTTTTGATGCTTATCGTCTCTAAATTGACTAGCCCTGATCTACGGGCGTTACAGTGGACCTGACCAGCGCACAACCTAATGTACCTGATCCTTTAGTCCTTCGCTTGAATCACATGTGAATGTGAACAAGGAATTAGTCTTAATTTACCAAAGATGAAAATTCTCATTCATCACACAATACAACTTGCATGATTCGAAGTTTCTATCCAACTGAAACTTGGGTGATGAGAATCTTTCCTTATTTGATAAATTATGACACTACCACAAAAGATAGAATCAAATTCATTTTTCAATATTTCTTATCAATGGAAACATATAAACAACAATTTTTTCACAAATGCCTTTGTAAGGATACTTAAAATAAATAAAATCAAAACTTTTCTTTTATTTTAAAACTTGCGGAAAAACTTATCCTTACAATGCAAATGGAAAACTTGTTGTTATCTATTCCTAAGCAATATTTCATAACTCTTTCGCAGTGGCTCAAAATTCTGTTCATCGAACCATGCGATCAGAATCAACACACTCTTTCTTTAAGCTTCCTTTGATTCTTTCAAAACATCAAAATGCAATTACATTGCATTATGTGTTAAGAATCTCCAGACAAGATCTTAATAGAGTTAGATAATGGGCTTTACCTAAAGTAGAGTCAAACATTTGACTTTACTATCCTTATGGACTTTTAGGTAAATTCGGCAGCTTCGCAACTAATGCCCTTCCTTTGGCAAAAGAAACATATGGACTCTTTGGAAATGGTGCATGAGACTATCACAGACTTAGCCTTTCTCTCTAGCATTAGGTCAAACAAATTGACCATGGCCGATCCCTTTCCATTGGGAAGAGAAAGTTTTTCTGGACTTCTAGTGTTATCATTGTTAAAGTCCATGAGAGTTTGGGAAGTAGATCTTCCAATCTAATTTGCTTTACCAATGCTCCAAATCATTGCTGATTCAGCATCATCAAGCAAATAGGTAAGATCATTAAGGGTCATGTTGAGATCTGTCATCATGGAGTGACTGAAGAACCAAGTCAACAACCAGCTACCTCAAGACTTCGACACCCGACTCTCCCGGCCTGTCAATGTGTGACTTAATCTCCAAGACCTAAGCACATATAGACTTTGTTTGCCAATAGGGATTGAGTGACTTAGAACTTATCAAGTCTTAAAACTTGTGGGATAGGGAGAATTATTGGAGGAGGTGGAGGAAGTGAAGTATGATTTCTAGTCCCATTAGTGCCCACTAAAGGGATTAATCTTTCACCTTGATTGCCTTTTGGGATATCATCTTCATCAGGAAGCTTGTTCCTAAAGATTTGGGAAGACCATAGTTTTCTGAAGGAGACATCTATAAGGGAGAAATTCAAGTTAGTTGATTTAAAGTCCTTAATATAATACCCAATATGAAATATTAAGGCTAGGACCCAACAACCTATTTATAATTGGAAGAGGGATGCCGTAATCCAAGTTATAAAATAGTTGAAGGTAGGTAAATGACGATTTACCAATTTCCACCATAAAAAAAGAAATATAATTAAGTTTTAATTGGATTTGAAACTCCTAGATATTTTGAGATACATTGAACTTTCAATGACATGTTTAAATCTCGATTGTGCCCTCTCAAGATTGTTACTGGGATGCTGAGGATCACAAACAAAGTGTGAATAACCATGCAAATTGACTTGGTACCCTTAACTTTATCACCTAATCGATGTGCCGGTTAACACACGCTCCACCGATCTATAATAAAGCTAATTTACCCTTTGCCACTCTTACTAGTCCTTGTGAGCATGCCGGTTAGCCACACACGCTCTACTAATGACTTGGTAAGGTACAAAGTGTAATTTCATGGGTTAGAACCTATTTCACATTTTCCTAAGTAACTAAGATTGGGAATTTATAAGTGTTTAGTTACTTAGTATTTATCATTATACTTTTAATGAAGGGAGACTTATAGTCCTTTCCTACCCGTTCAGCTAACGACCCTCCACCAGTCAAGGAAGCGGTGGGTGAGAGGGGACACCCATTAAACTGTCATTTTATAGGCAATAACCTTATACCCTCTTATAGACCGGCTTCATGAATGAGGCCTACTAATGGTAAGATTGACTTTATCTTATACATATCTATATAATTAAAATTATGATAATAGTATAAGGGTGTATTTAAACACTTAAAATACTTGGTAGTTTAATTTATTAATTAAACTATACTATTAATTTAACTAAACTTAAATCATGTCTTTTTGGAATTATTAACTCTTTTAATTAAAAACTTTAATTAATTTAATGAAGTCCATAAAGTTTGAATTTTTAACCTTTTAAAATTCTAGGGTTTGGAATTAAAGTGTACATGGGGTGACTTTACAAATTCCAAAACTTGAGGGCAAGTTTTGAAACTATTCAAGACTTTACATTTCATAACTTATGAGTTTAATGTACTTTAAAGTGAAGACTCTTCATTTTTATGTAAGTCCTTATCTTTTAATAACAATTTTAAGGAAGTGACTTTTCAACATCCATAACTTGAGGACAAGTTATGGAGTCATAAAACCATTTAATGAAAAAGACTCTTCATCTTTTATGTAACCTATGACATATTTATGAGTTTTAAGATTCATAAATATGACTTTTCATATAACTTGAAGATAAGTTACAAAAACATATTTTATGAACTAACTCTAGATTAATTTGGATTGAAAACAACTAAACCCAATTTTTTTTCATTAATCTAAACTAACTCATAAATCAAGGAAACATAAAACTCTTGGTAATCCATAATTTGAGGACAAGTTATGGACTCCATATAACTTCATTGAGATCAAGAATTATACTAACAAACAATTTGCACATAATTCCTATGATCTACCAAAACTCATAAGCATGAACATTCATAATCAACATTTTTCAAGAATTACATAAAAACATATAAAACTTGAAACTTTGATTATAACATTGAAATTGGTTTAGCATAATGATTACCACTTAAAAAATAGGTTTTATAAAAACAGTCAAAGGTAATGATTCTAGACCAAATCCAACACCAAAACTCGAAGATATGCTGTTTGGGGTTCCAACTCGTCGAGTGCACGAACCAACTCGGTGAGTTGGATGAATTTTGCCTTGGACTCGTCGAGTCCCCTGTCCAGACAACACACAACTTTGAATTTTAAGCATTTTGCATCAAGTATAAGTGAAAACAATCTTAGGCTCTGATACCACTGTTGGGTTTTGAGCATTCTAACACTCCTATGGTGTACATGCAATCCTAAATACCTTAGATCTATGTTTTCTCTATTATACATGCAAATATCAATTTCCAAGGTATTTATCCTAACTAGCATATTATGAAGTACAAGTAATATAGAAACTAGTATAAATACATACCTCTTTGTTGGTGCTTGATTCCAAGTAGCTTGAAAGCCTAGTGACCTAAGTGTGACAGCTCAAATGGTTCACACAACATAAAATTCATTTGGAATAACTTAGAGATAAATTAGAACACTTCAAAATCGGCTTGCCCTCACTTGTTTCACTAGTGGCCGATTTCTTTAATTATAAGATCATTATATAGTTAGTCACAATTAGGGTAAACCGTAATTGTCATGGCTTTCCATTTCCTTGGATCCATGGGTTCAAATACCCCATGGAGTATCCATGGAGCATCCTATGGGTTTTAGCCCAACTTGCTAATCCATGGAGCATTAGCCCAATATATAAGTATGGATGATTTACACAATCAACCCATATATTTAATTAGTCTTCTTTTGATCACTTAATTAATTCTAATTCTTGATCAGTACTAATTAAATAATCTTATTAATATATTAGAACTTATAATATATTAACAAACCTTAAGTGTTATTTCTCTCATTTTAGTCTATCCAAATGCATGATGCCATGCAACCCAAATGGACCATGCTGGGTCGGGTCAAGTATATACCAATTATAGTTATGGACTTAGACACTAATCCAACAGAACATGCCATGCTCAAGAATCACCATTTTGGTACAAAAAGTAACTTAATGGAATGAAATGTCTAGATCTACAAGATGGAGTGATAAAGTTGCAAGCTTTATACCTCATGGAGGTTACAAACAAGGAGGGGATCTCAGATCCAAAATGCTTCCAAGCTCCAAGATCTTCTCACCACCTTCTTTTTCTTCAAACACACCTCCAAAATACTCCTATGAGCTCAAAAATGGACTCTTCTCACTTAGGGTTACTTGAAGACGTTTTTTCATAGAGGGAGGCTGAAGAAGAATGAGATATGAGGCTATAATGAGGTTTAAATATGAACCAAACCCTAAAAATTAGGGTTTTCCATTTCTCACGTATGCCATGCGTACGAGGTGTACGCCCAACGTACACAACGTATGCTCAACATACTCTACTTGGTTGAAATTACTGAAATTGCCACAATGGGTCAATCTAGCAACCTTACTCAACTCAAGGGTCAAAATTGTAATAATATACAAACATAGGGTTGAAATTGAAATGACCTTGACATCGGGATGTTAAAATTCTCCCCCACTTGAACTAGACTTCGTCCTCGAAGTCGGCCATCGCGAACAACTCAGGATAATGTTCCTGCATCTTAGGCTCCGAATCCTAGGTCCACTCGGAGCCTTTCCGATGCTGTCACTAAACCTTTACCAAAGGTATCTCCTTGTTGCGTAGGACCTTCATCTTTCTTTTCAAAATAGTCACTGGCCTCTTAATATAATTCAAGCGCTTATCAACCTAAATATCATCCAAAAGAACCACTGCCTCACCGTCCATCACACACTTTTTCAACTGAGAGACAGGGAAAGTGTTGTAAATCTGATTGAGCTCACTCGACAAGTCCAACCGGTAGGCCACCATGCCTACTCTGGCGATTACACAGAATGGTCCAATATACCGGGGACCCAACTTCCCGCTCTTCCTGAAGCATATCCCACCCTTCCAAGGTGAGACCTTCAACAATACCATATAGTTGTTAGGTGTGTCAAACCCAACAAATAAAGAGGTACAAAATGACTCAAATAACACTGTTACTTTGCACTAGAAACGTAATACAAGATAAGCAGGGTCGATCCATAGAGACATGGACAAATGCTTATACCCTTTTGCGTAATATGCACTGATTTAAACAAAAGACTAAAGTAATAAGTAAACGATTGATTAACTAAAATAAATTCAAGATTTGTAAGTACTCCACCTCTATGCAGAAAAATTAGCAATGTGATTCCATGAATGACATGATATTTGTTTAATTCTATTTAAGTTGGTACTTGGAAATGATAACAAGATCTAGCACCTTCCATTCACCACATTGAATAACGAAAATAAGCTCTTTGATTTATCCTAACCTTACCAATCTAATCTAAACAAGCACTTACAATTAGGTGGAAAGACTACATTATACTTAGTGTGAATATTCCCAGCAACATTCAATACTCCTCACAAGCTCGGAAGCGTAAGAATGTGTGAATTTGACTTACACTAGATTTATTCTAAAGAATTCAATTTAGTGCTTGTTACATGTTTTATTTTACAAAACTATTTGGGGTTTTGCATAATAGATAACTTGGATGATTTAACCCTAGCTCAAATGGCCAATAAGAACTATAATTGAAATCAAACATTCAATTTAAACAAAATCAAATGCACTAAATAGAAATTAAAAACAAACAACAAGTCACATGATTGAAATCACACTCAATAGTCAAGACATAAAGTTAGAGAGCCTAGGGTTCTTGTAACACCCAGAATCCAAAAGGCCAAGAAAGAAAAGGAAAACCCCAATGAAAGAAAGGCAACTCGTCGAGTCTGGGGGATGACTTGACGAGTAGGAGCATATTTTGGGTTGTGGGTTAAGTGACATACTCGACGAGTTGGAGGAAAAACTCGGCGAGTTGGTATGGGATTGGGAAACCCTAAATCTAGGTCTTGGTGCCCTATTTAAGCATCTTATTCTCCTCCCATCAGCCTCATTCTCAGCCTCCAGATCCAAAACCCTAGATCTTGAAACCCTAGTGCATCCTTGAGCTTGTGAGCTTGTTTTTGAGGTTTTTGTGTGTTCGTGAAGACTAGAAGAAGAAGAAGGACCTAGAAGGTTCAGGGAGAAGATTGTAGATCCAACATCACCATCTTATTTCCACCATTTTCTGGTAATCAAGTCTTCAACTTGGCTTATGGTTTTCTAAATCTCTTTATGTCCATTTTATGAGGATTTTGGTCCATGAAGTTTGATCTATGGGATTTAGACATGCCAAGCAAAGATCCTTTCAGATCTGGAGTCCCTAAATGTGGATAAGGCATAAGGGTGCAAATTTTATGCCATTGAAAACTGTTGGGTCTAAATTTTGGTTTATACTTTGATTTTCTAGGCAATTGGGTTTTCGGTCCATGTAGTGTGTACAGTTAAATATGTTCATGACCCAATGGGTGTTTACGACCGTGAATTGGTTCATGGTCGTGAACTTGTTCACGACCCATGTGCCTTATATGAATAGATGTAAGTGTGAGGAGCATATAAGTGAGTCCATATGGTTAGAAGAGAGTGAGAGTGGTGTTAAGTGTGTGTGAATCTCTTGTAAGGAGCATCATTGAAGATTCATCTTATACTTCTTCTCCTTGTTCTTCATTTGATCTTGAATCATCCAATTGATTGGGATTCCGCACCATCAATTGGATCTGATTGATACGTCAAGCAAATTTGGGACTTACAGTTGGTATCAGAGCTTTGATTGTATCAATCAATTTGGCCATATCTGGAGCGTTTTTGATCTTTTCTTGAAGAATTTTGCATTTTTGGATAGATCTTGGCAAAATAGTGGGGGTTTGTTCTTTGCATTTTCCATAAAAACGAGTTTTTGATTGAGTTTTGGAGCAAAAAAGGGTGAAAAATGTCGTTTTTTCGCGATACGAAGAAGGGTTCTCGGCGGATCCGAAGAAGGGTTCATGGTCGAGTCTGAAACAGCTTTCACGGTCCTCCGAAGAAGCTTTCACGACTGTTCCTCGACGGTTTGCGGTGCAAGGGTTTACGACCTGCAGTCTCGTTCACGGTCTTCGCTTGTTTACGGTCCTCGCCTTGGGTTCGTGGTTAGCCTCGCAGCGTGTTAGGTTCTAGATCATCGTCCTCACTTCAGCAATTATTCAAAAACATTTTGGGGGTTGCCAGGGATTGAATCCGGGTCCCCTGCTTTATCAACCAGCGCGTCTTACCAATTGGACTAGCTTGCCTCACGCTTCACTCTTTCCGAATTTAATTCATAAGGCCTCTCTATTTCGACCTACTTTCGCATTTTTAACACTCTTTGCCCAAAAATCAAATTTTCAAAATTTTCAAATTTCATTTTCAACCAAAAATTTTAGTTTTTAATTTTTGACTATCATTTGTGACTTTTGACTTGAAATGTTGACTTTGACTTTAAAGTTTGACCTTTGACTTTAAACTTTGACTTTCTCTTTTAACCTTCAAAATTTCAAATTTAGCTTTTTGATTTGACTTTTAAGTTTGACTTTTCAAGTTTAACTTTTAAGTTTGACTTTTCAAGTTTAACTTTTAAGTTTGACTTTTTAAATTTGACTTTTAAGGTTGAGTTTTGATTTTTTAGTCAAAGGGCATTTTTGGTAAACAATAAGTTCTTCAAGTATCCCGATCAATGAAGTTTCATGCACTCCATGTTGTGAAGCAACGATTAAATTTTTACGAGAGCAAATTGAATTAATAAAAAGGGAGAACGAGGACCTTAAATGAGAGGGGTACCAACTTAGGAAAGGCCCGAAACCATTGAAAGAACAACTAGAGGCCAAGACCAAGGACTTCCGAAAACTACAAGAAGAATATAGTAACAAGTGTGTCAATTATAGATATCTTCAGAAAGACCTTGGCACTGTGACTGCCGAACTTGATGCATTAAAAAACCAAATATAAAGATTTTGAATTCAACTTTAAGAAATTTGATGTGTCAAGTGAGGTAGTTGTGTCCATGATTGACAATTGTTTGAAATTTAAAGATAATCAAAATAAGGGTCTAGGGTATCATAGTGTACCAACTCCATTTAATGACAACTATAACCCACCCCTTGAGACCAAAGAGGAAGAGACACCTGCTCAGTTTGGCCCACTCCCTGAACCAACTCCAGCTTTAGTTAAGATTGAACAATTAGGGCCAACTGAGGGTGTTGAGGTGAAAAATATTGATGCTTCTACTTCGTGTGTAGGTAAAGTAGCGGAAGATGAGAACAAGGAGGACACTATTGAACAAACCAATGTCTCCTTAAACTCTGAATCTATTGCTTCTAACTCAGTTACTCCTAACAAACCTGCTGATAAGAAATATAGGCCACCAAAACAAGCGAAACTGACGGCTTGCTGTGTGTGTGCATGTGGGAACAACCAGAAGCGAGGCAAAAGCACGCCACTATGGGCAAGAAGAAACAACTTCCCAGTGAAGAAAAATACATGTTTTCACCATGGAACACCTGGACACATTGCCCGAAACTGTCCAAATCGCACATACGTTCCCTACTATGCATAAGGCTTTCAGAACGCGCCAAGAAGGAGATTTTCAAAAGGAAATCATTCGAGATCACAATCGCGAAATGGCGACTAGAATGCCAAGAAGAGAAAGAATTCAACTCCCAAGGCCAAGGATAAAAATCCCAAGGTCAAGAAGGGAATGCCGGCCAAAAAGGCCAATTCAAGAGATGCTCCAACAAAACCAAGACCAGCTAGGTCAAAGTCATCTCAACGGCCAACATCAAGCTCAAAAGCAAGTACCGAGGCACCCATCGGATCTAAAAAGAAATGAGTTAAACCCAACTACAGATGGGTACCAAAGGTTCAATCTCCCAAATCTTCTAATGACTCTAATATTTCTTCATCTTCTGTTTGTGATAAACAAGATATGTCATGGGAGAGAGTACATTGCAAGGATGATAAAGGTCGACCCAGTTTCAAAATGGACTGGGTTCCAAAGAACAACTGATCCCGCTCTGTGCTGGAGTAGCTATGGAGGCATATCATCAGAATTCAGTTTGTTGATAGTGGTTGTTCCTGGCACATGATAGGGAACATCTCTCAACTATACATCACTCAGAACTTAGTTTGAGAGTACGTGTCCTTTGTGGGAAAAAGGGAAGAAAGGAGAGGGTCACACATGAGGTTTTGTGCTTAACGGTGTGAAAAATTTTCGGATCTGTTCTGAGATTATGTGTGCTGTTCTCAGACCTTCTGGATGCAAATTCAGTCAGTGACTTACGATTTGAGTTTCCTTCTCGATACTCCTGAGTTTATCTTAAACTGATTCGTTTTGAAGACAATTTGTTATTTTTTTATATGTCTGTTGGGAAGTGATATCAAGAAAGTGATAACGGGCAGTCTAAACCAGTGTAAGGTACTGAATCTGAATTGTCTAGACTCTGTGTTCAATATGCTAGTAGGCACAATGGATTTGACATTGTAGATTTAGATAGGATTGTTTGGACTGACGATACGACGCTCGGGTAGATTGAGCAATGAGATAAACACAGGAACCCACAGGATACACTAAATTAATACGCATCTAGAATAGTGGTTTAACTTTTCCTTGATATACAGACTTATGTCCTTAATTCCGGTACTGATAAGGTGACTGGGGGGTTCTGATAAAGTAGGTCTGTAGGAAATTATTTTCTTACTTTCTATCTATCAGTCATATGTTGCTTCCTTTGCGTGATTGGAACATATCGGACCTGGAATGCAACATATGCAACTCTATCTCTATGTGTTTCATTATCTATGAAATTCCTTCTATTTGTTAGCCATATGTTGTCCCCTCTGCATGATTGGAAGATCTGACCTGGGACACAACATATGCACTCTACTATCTCTCTAACCCCTATCTATGTTAGTCATATGTTGTTCCCTCTATGTGATTGGAAGACATCCGACCTGGGATACAATACATGCACTTCTATATCTGACTCATTTCCGAATGATTGTCTACTCACCTAAAGTAAGGAGTTCTTTGGAAGTTCTTGATTATCGGGGTATATCGGGAAGTGGGAAACATGTTCTAGTGCATCTAAAATTGAACAATTTAAAAGGTTGTTTGTAGATCTCGCTGCTTAATTTAAGTGGACAACAATATCCTTGGTCGTCGTCAGCTAAATGTTCATTTAAGAATATAGATCACACTGTCTTGTCACTTATAACCTGTCCAATTTGTCAACATCCTTTGGGCTTAAGTTGACCACAATACCGGTGATTGACCAGATCTAGACATGCATGCGTGTGCTGATATACGATATTGGATTGCTTGACAACTTTGATCCCAAAATAGTCTTAAATTTAGCTTTTTTTCTTTTTTTTTTTTGTTAAATTTGTAAAAAGTTTTCCCCATGCACAAATTTAAGGGGGAGAATTAAAAATTTTTAAAAACCAAACAAAAATCAAAAAACCAAAAATCCAAAAATAGTGTTATTTCTATACTATTTTTTCAGAAAATATGAAAAATACAAAAATATTGTGTGTTAAGTTTGTGTTTTAGTTTTGTCTTGAAAAGTGAATTCAGATTGAGATGAGACTCATGGAGACTATATAGAGATTTTCTGAGCCAAAGCTTCATCTGTGATTATCGAAGAATTCTCATTCAAAGGAACAAGAAATGAAGATTATTCTTTCAACATACAATCTTCCAAACCCAAAAGCAAGGTGAAGCTGTACTTGAAGATTATGTGATAGATTGCACTGAAGCCTCCTCAATCAATTTGCTGCTATCTATGTACCTGCTGAAGTGATCCAGAAGATTAGCTCTCTCTGTTGTTCTCTCTGAAGAATCTCAAGCTGAAAGCGCCATTTTTTCAAAGAATCATTACAAGAAGCCTCCACACCCAACGTACATTCAAAGTCAAATCTTGAAGAAATACCCAACCGCTCAAGATGAAGTCATTTATTGAAAATTCATCAAGCTCATCTTGAAGTTGTGAAGAAATCAAAGGTTTACGCTGAAGCCAAGCTCAAACTAAAGATTGACAAGAAAAGTCAGTTACTTTTTAGGGGGAGTTTGTTGGGTCAATTAGAAAACAAAGCTATAAACCAAGGGGGAGATTGTTGGGTCTAAATTTTGGTTTATACTTTGCTTTTCTAGGCAATTGGGTTTTTGGTCCATGTAGTGTGTACAGTTAAACGTGTTCACGGCCCGATGGGTGTTTACAACCGTGAACTGGTTCACGGCCGTGAACCTGTTCACGGCCCATGTGCCTTATATAAATAGATGTAAGTGTGAGGAGTATCTAAGTGTGTCCATACGGTTAGAAGAGAGTGAGAGTGGTGCTAAGTGTGTGTGAATCTCTTGTAAGGAGCATCATTGATTATTCATCAATACACTGAAGATTCATCTTATTCTTCTTCTCCTTCTTCTTCATTTGATCTTGCATCATCCAATTGATTGGGATTCTGCACCATCAATTGGATCTGATTGATACGTCAAGCAAATTTGGGACTTACAGAAACCCCCATGCAAGCTTTAAGAGGTTATTATGGTCTTTTGATCCTAGAAGGCCATGCATGGATGAGAAGGCAGAGACTTTACGTGGTTAACTGATATCTAGGCCCTAGATCTTGGTCCTCATGCTTTAGTTTGAAGTAATAAGGATTTTGGACAAGGATTTGTGTCTTAAGGAGCTAGGGGTTGAGTTAAACCCATTAATAAGGATTAGGAGTGGGTAAAGTTGGAAACTTTACCTTTAAGAAGTCATTTCCAGCGTGCATACGAAGTTTGGGGTTTAGATCTGAAGTGTAAGGGCTTAATCTGTTAAGATGGACCAATCAAACTAAGGGACTAGGTGAGTCCAAGAAGGGAATGGACGAGTCGAAGAGAGTTGTCCTGTTTCTGTTCATGCGAGAAGTCGGCGAGTTTGAGGATTGACTCGACGAGTTGACATGATAAATCATGACCATGAGTAGCCAGGGAGCTCGACGAGTCAGGCACTGACTCGACGATTTGAATCGCGGTTTCAGGTTTTTGAGTTTTAGAATTCGGCGAGTTGATGGAGCAACTCGGCGAGTTGAGTTAACTCGGAGCCGAGGGAGCAGCAGCTCTAGGAATTGCCAGTTAGCAGCCAATGAAGTATCAGCAGGACTTCAGCAGTGCAAGGTGAGTCTCCTCACTATGTGCATGGGTCTAAGGACATAATGTCGGATCATTATGTTTGTATATAGTAGGAAGACCCGGGGGTTATCCCTAGGCATTGTATGTTATATGTTTCGGATTATGATCTGATGCCGGGCGAGGCCCGATGAATGTTATTATGCTAGAGGTCTTTGTAATTCTTGCATGTGCCGGTAGGATAGGTTCCGGACCAAGGTCCGATGCCGGGGCAAGCCCGAAGTATGTTTATATGGTAGTATGTTCCGGGATGGGGTCTGATGTCGGGGCAAGCCTGAGGAAGATTTATATGTGCATGTTAGATTATATTTGTTGTCTTTGTGATACTTGTATGTGTCTGGTAGGGAGGTGAGTGTGGGCGAGGTCCTGTATCTCATCATTAGCTGAGTATGCATGGGGTTCCATATCTTAATATTAGCAGAGTAGGGGCGAGGCTCGTGATAGGAGAGAAGTGAGTATGGATGGGGGCCCGTATCTCATTATCAGCAGGAGTCTGGACGGGGTTCCATAACTCATCAGTCATAGACCAGGGGCGGGGCCCAAGTTAGACGAGGCCTTAGATCAGGAGTACAGTAGAGTATGTTTCTTTATGTATTAGTATGTTTATATGATTGTATATGTATGGTGGGCGAGGTCCAGAGATAGGTGGGGCCTAAGAGAGAGAAATATGTATACCGAGCGGGGTTGAATGCCAGGCAGGGCCTGATGCCGGGCGGGGCCCGATGCTGGAGCAAGTCCGATGCCGGACAAGTCCCAATGCAGCGGTCGGGGGCCCAGTATGTGATTACGTGTATGGTATGTGGTAGTTTGGGGAACTCACTAAGCTTCGTGCTTATGATTTTCAGTTTTTGGTTTCAGGTACTTTCGGTATCGGAGGGAAGAGCTTGGGATGACTGCATCGCACACACCAAGAGGTTTATCCTGGGATGTTTTACTCTGATAAAATAAGCATGTTTTGAACTAATACTCTGTTTGAGAAAAAAACTTATCATTTATGGTTTTTGAACTAATACTCTGGAGTGGTAGTTGTTTTTGTAAGAAAACTCTGCAAGTGGTAGGTAGGAATCCCAACTCCCACTAAAATCAATGACATAAGCCTGTAACATATCCTCGAGTATCTGGATGGTCCGTTCACTTTGACTGTCAGTCTGCGGGTGATATGCAGTGCTGAAATGTAGCCTCATGCCCAGTTCCTCATGGATCTTCTACCAAAATCGGGAAGTGAACCGAACATATCGGTCTGAAACAATGGATATCAAAACCCCATGACGAGCAACAATCTCTCGGACATACGCATCGGCCAAATTTTCGGCCGAAGATCTCTCCCGGATGGCCAAAAAGTGGGCACTCTTGGTCAAGCGATCCACGATGATCCATATAACATCAAAGCTCTTAGCCGTCTTCGACAACTTGGTGACAAAATCCATCGTGATCTGTTCCCACTTACACATGCAGCTTCATTCCTGAGCAAACCACATGAAATTCCTTGAGGAATATATGTGGGTCTTCGTTTTCCAAACCTCCGAATGTGGGAAGAAGGTGAATCACCCCAAATTTGAGTTCGAACTTCTGGGCTTCTGGAAAAGTAATGCAAAGGGGATGCTGGTTGACCTCTTGAGTGACCTTCTCTCTAAGAGTCTTTTCTGCCTCGTCTCCACTCATATCTGATTCTTCAAATTCAGTTTCTAAAGAATCCGTGGGTTCACATTTAACGGAAGAGGGTGGGGAATATATTTTATAAGGGCTACTTTGAGGAGAAGATGGGGGTACTTTTGAAAAACACGCATCTGATTTGTAACACCGTAACTTTTCAAATAAATTTTCATTTAAAATAGCATAATTCTCATAACAAATTTCTCAAAGATCTCATTTATTTAATTTACAAATTGCAACTCCATAATTGTATGATTAAAATCCAAGATCCTTAAAACATAACTCTCTCACTGGTGTGTACAATCAAGCTGGTGCCTTCCCGTGATCCTGAGAAAAACCTGAAACACATAACACATAACACGGTAAGCACGAAGCTTACTGAGTTCCCCAAAATACCACACACAGCTCTTTAGCCACTCGAGGCTATAACATAGTAAGACCCTCCGGTTAACGTGTCTCAGTGGGACCCTCCGATCCCACTACTCTGATGGACCCTCCGGTCCTAACTCTGTAAGCTCAGAATAATACACATCATAAATCACAAAGAAATAATGTAGGATATCACAATACACAATATAAGCACATAAGATCCTCTGGTAATACAACTCGGACTACCACACTAGGTAAGTATAGTGAAAAGACTCAGCTCGAAAGCAAGTGAGCAAATAACCTCATACTCGAATCTCGAACTAGCCTCCGCCTAACATAAAGGATGAATATCTCTAATTAATACTCTTTTCACGAATCTAGTAAAACGAAGGCTATTCTTTCTCTCTCTAACTCTTGATGTGGATAAAATACCATTTTACCCCTCCATAGTCTCCATTACTCATGTTTGACCAAACCCTAAAGTCAACAAAACTCAAACTCGAGTCAACAGTCCATGTTTGACTTGACTCGCCAAGTGCACCTATGTGACTCGTCGAGTCCACTCGTTTCCTTAGATGTCTCGTTGAGGTCCAGCTCAGCTCATCGATTTGACCCCCAACTCGTCAAGTTATCGCATGATCAAGCTCATCGGGACAAACCCTTTCCGACTCGTCGAGTCAGGCCATGGACTCGGTGAGTCCCTTCGATCTGATTTCTCATTCAGACAATTTAAGGCAGACCTATCACATTAAACGCTAGATCTACCATCCTAAGGCTCGATTGTCACATAAAGCTTTGATCTTTACACT
This sequence comes from Lactuca serriola, assembly GCF_051521515.1. Lineage (NCBI taxonomy): Eukaryota > Viridiplantae > Streptophyta > Magnoliopsida > Asterales > Asteraceae > Lactuca > Lactuca serriola. The sequence goes on along the minus strand of NC_136412.1, from coordinate 43,452,491 downwards.
CATGCATGGTGGTTTTGCTCCAATCTACCAATACATGTTCTCATAAGGTGTTAAACACCATACTCCTCATATGGATGAATAAAGTTGGGACTTTTGGGCTCTAGGGACCTCACAAGGTCCAGATCTAAGGTTTAAACATCTAGATAACGTAGTATTCTCAAAGTCCCAAATAATATGTGATGAAAACCCTAACTTCTCAACTCGTGAGATCTAACCAAGAAAAGGGGAAAGATTCAAGCTTTTTACCTTCCTCTTGAAGCTCTGGATGAAATGGCCTGAACCCTAACAACTCTTTCTTGTTTCCTGCTGAATATACTCCTCTTCCTCCTCAAAGATGCACTAAAATCCTTCAAGGTTAGCTTGAAGACTCTCTTAGCTCACTACACTCGTTTAGGGTTTCATACAGAAGGGTTAGGCAGCTGGTGAGGCAGAAATGTGGGCATAAGTTCCCTTATACAGGCCCCAACCCCGAGAAATTAGGGTTTCTCTGCCAGCACGTACTCGGCGAGTCGGCTCTCTGACTCGTCGAATCCATTCATTAATCCCACGCAGAGAACTCGACTCTACTCGACCAATTGGACTCACAACTCGTCCTGTCACTCCATAATCTCAAAATTAAGCACACAACAATAATATACCTTAAAGTCTAGATGTTACATAATTTGTTCCACAAGAAAGTGCGTTGTGGTGTGGAGGCTTCTGGGGGTATGGAGGATGATGAACCAAAGAGACCAGCTGATCGTTTCTTTCTTGTTGCTTGTTTCTTCAGTATCCTTGCAATTCTTTTGATTTATAGATCAAAAGCTAAAGGTGTACCTGAACGAAAAATTATTGGCATAAACCTATTAGAAAGCACCGTGTCCCTGGTAACATTGGCAATTTGTTAACATGCTGTCGTGCACGTATTAAGCAAATAAATTTATCACCGTTGTTGCACTAAAAATATAGCATAGGGAAACAGGGTTGAATACTAAGGGATACAACCTAAAAATCATTGCCTTTTTGCATCAGGCACATCCTAGTCAGACAGAAATATAAGGGGGGATTTAAAATTTAACTAAAAACTAAAAATGCAGTGATATTAAAATTAAATGAAAAATCAACATTAAAAACGATTTCAGTCCTGCTATGACTTTCTTAATCGTGCAACTATCCCATATCTGATTATTTGAGATGTATTCTATCTAAGCTGGTACTGAGAAAAACTAACAAGCTCTAGTATAACCTCTTTTTACCTAAACCAGTTAATCAAAACAATCTCTTTGAATTAACCCTAACATTTTACTGTTCAATTAAATAAGATCTTAATTAAATCTGAAAAATTTCATTAAAATTTCATTAAGTTCTTTGTAAAATTCCCAGCAATACCCAATACTTCTCACAAGCTCGGAAGCGTAAAGATATGATTTTTACAGTTTATACTAGAGTTAAATCCAAAAACGGAACCAATCTGATACTTGTTACTTTTACCATTTGACAAGAACAATTACAGATTCTATTAACTGATTAACTGGAATGATAAAACCCTAGCTAGGTGGTCAGACTAAGAAAAATTAAAATCAAACATTAATTAAGCTCAAAACTGAAAAATCTAGATAGAAATACAAAACGAAAATCAGATCTGAAAGCTAATCACGTGAAACGTACTAGTTTATGCAGAACTGAAAACTAAAGTTTAACCAGACATGGCCAAAAACAAAATCAAACCAGATAAAAGAAACATTTACTGATTAATCTAGATAAACTAATTGGATGAGATGATTCGTAGCCTTCAGATCTCCGAAAGTCGCTGAAAGAATTCAAAAATCGTCTTCAGAAGTGGTTTTCTTCGTTTGGAATCGTCCAACCCTTACAACTGATTATGATGGTTGTATTTATACTCAAGATGGAAGCTTCCGAAACAAGAATATGCAAACGTATGATTGCATCTATTAGGTTGTGATCGCAAGCTTTCAATAAAACGCGTCACATGCCTTTTTAATGAAGTAGGATGCTTTTTTGCGCTTTTTTTTGGGAAAGTTGCGATCGCATATAGGTAAGTTGTGATCACATGTATATAGGTTGTGATCGCATGTTTTGAGTTTTTACTCCTAGATGAATTTTTGGCACTAAAAAGCCTCGAAGACAAGTTACGATCGCATAAAGGCTCCATGCGATCGCACGGACAAGATTTGTGATCACATGTTTTTCCTAAGAAGTCCGAAATTTCGTCTACTTTTCAAAACATTTTGAATAGCTTTGATCGGAGTTACGGTTCATGAGATATGGTTAAAGTATTGACAGGGGGTCAAAGCTGCCAGCAACATCCTTTAGCTTCACATTGCAGATTCTATCTTCGTGTGATCAATTCGATCAAATGTTTATTGACCAAAAAATATTCCAAACATTTCTCATAATCCTTCATAAGTTCCAAACTCCATTTTAATATCCAAACGCGCATCCAAGTGCTCCGAAAGCACCGCTCCACTCGAACTATTTGAAATTGACATAAAAACATGAACAGTACGGAAATTCTAACGAAATAAATGAGCTGGAGATTATTTAAATAAATGACATGTAAATGTACAAAATATGATGCTAAATGATACTAAAAAATACCCTATAAGATGCATGAAATGCCATCTAACGGTCATTTTTGAGTGATATTTGAGTTGAAATTCTCAACCCTAACCTTACCCATTAAATTTTCTTGTTGTGTCGTGTTAACCTATTTATTTAAACGGGTTGAAATATTTTACCCAAACCTGTTTATTTCATGTCGAGTTCGTTTCAATTCAAGTTTTTCCACCTCTACATATGAGTAGGGACCGCCTCTGGGGTGCACAATTTTGCTTTCATTACAATCAGACTGGCCATAAAAAGGCTAATTGTCCAAGATTGTCAGGAGGGGTAGTGGTGGCACCTGCACCAACCACCTTGAGGATTACCGATGGCCACAAGTGCAGGCAGAGATACATGTGGTGAAGAGAATGACATTTTAGTTGACTACTGATGAGGCTCGAGCAACACCAGATGTGGTTACCGGTACATGATTTTATCATATCTTTTATTGTTTTCTTTATTTATGCTTCTGTCATTTCTGATCTTGTATAGGGACTTTCTTAGTCAATGTTATGAATGCTCATGTTATGTTTGACTCGTGTGCTACCCGATACTTTGTATCTCTTGTGCCTAACAAGAAGTTTAATGATGCTCTTGGGATTCTAGATTATCTGTTGGAGTGCCTCCCGATGTTAAGTAAGGTGCACATTGTTTGGGAATTCCCCGATGTGTTTCCTTAGGACTTGCTAGGAGTGCCTCCTGAGAGGCAGGTGGAATTTTGGATTGATTTAGTTCCTGGTGCCGTCCCGATAGCCAAAGCACCGTATTGTTTAGCACCACTGGAGATGCAGGAGTTGTCTACATAGCTTCTGGAGCTGCTAGACAAACGGTTTATTTGAGTGAGTAGTTCACCATGGGGAGCATCGATCCTGTTCATGAAAAAGAAGGACGGTTCACACAAGATGTGTATTAACCATCGGGAGTTGAATAAGCTAACGGTGAAGAACCATTACCCACTTCCAAGGATCGAAGACTTATTCGACCAACTTTAGGGTGCATCTTGGTTTTCCAAGATTGATTTGTGATTAGGCTACCATCATATGAGGTCCATGGATGATGATGTGCAGAAGACGACCTTCAAGACTTGTTATGATCATTACAAGTTCGTGTTGATTCAATTTAGGCTCACCAACGCACTAGCAACGTTCATAGATCTCATGAACTGGGTTTGTAGACCGATGTTGGATCGGTCGGTGATCGTGTTTATTGGTGATACCTTGGTTTACTCCAACACGAAGGAACAACACAAAGATAATCTATGAGAGATATTAGAGACCCAAAGGAGAGAGAGGTGTATGCTAAATTCTCTAAATGTTAGTTTTGGTTGCACGAGGTGTAGTTCTTGGGGCACATTGTCAACCAAAAGGGTATATTTTTCGATCCATCCATGATCGAGGCTGTGATGCGATGGGAGGTTATGAGAACCCCATTTAAGATTTTCATTTTTCTAGGTCTCACAGGGTATTATCCAAGATTTATCCATCATTTCTCTAAGATTGTTGTGCCATTAACCTGCTTGAAGAAGAAGAATGTTACTTTTCGGTGGGGGCCCATTCAACAGTTGGCTTTTGAGACATTGAGGTAGAGATTATGCGAGGCCCCGATTCTCATGCTTCCCGAGGGCATGAATGATTTTGTGGTTTATTATGATGCCTCTATCTCGGGTTTTGGAGTCGCTCTCTTGCAGAGAGGACATGTGAATGCTTACGCTTTGAGGCAACTGAAGCCTCATGAGGCGAATTACCCTACGCATGATTTAGAGTTGGGGCAGGTAGTCTTTGCCCAATATTTGGAGGCACTATCTGTATGATTTTAGGTATACTATCTACACTAACCATAAGAGCTTGAGGTACCTGATGGATTAGCCGAATTTAAATATGAGGTAGCAGAGATGGGTTGAAGTGGTAAAGGATTACTATTGTGAGATCCTATACCACCCCATTAAGGCCAATTTTGTGGCCGATTCCCTGAGTCGTATATTTAGTAGTGAGTGCACCCATCGGTGATATGTGCATGAGGATGGTTATTATTCTGCCTCTGTTTTATATGATCAAGAAGGCTTAGGTGGAAAAATTGAAAAAGGAAAATTAGAATGCAGAGAGGATCAAGGGACAAATTCCTTTATTTGTCAAAGATGGTCGAGGCTTGTTGACTCAGTGTGGCAAAGTTTGGGTTCCGACTATTGGTGGGGTGAGATAAACAATGTTAGAAGAGGCTCATAAGTCAATTTTTTCGATCCACCCAGGGGCCACGAAAATGTAAGGGGGTATGAAGTCAAGCTATTGGCGGCCCTGTATGAAAAGATAGATAGCATGGTTTGTAGAACAGTTCCTGAATTGTCAGAAAATTATGGCCAAACACCAGAGGCCTCACGGCAAGATGCAACCGTTACCCATTCCCATGTGGAAATAGGAAGAGATCACCATGAATTTTATTACAAAGCTTCCAAGGACAACGTGTGGAGTTAATTCTATCTGGTTCATTGTTGATAGATTGACCAAGAGTGCTCACCTCATACCGATTTCTGAGAGTATATCCGCTGAGAAGTTGGCTGACATTTACATTCGGGAGTTAGTGGTTCGGCACGGGGTGACATTTTCAATGGTGTCGAACCGGGATGTTCAATTCACCTCTAGGTTTTGGAGGAAGTTTCATAAAGATTTGGGTACTCAGCTGCATTTCGGTACAAGATACCACCCCCAGAGTGATGGACAGAGTTAGCGGGATTCAGACGCTCGAAGATATGCTCCAGATGTACATGTTAGATTTTGGCGGGAGTTGGGATACATACCTTCCACCAGTTGAGTTCTCCTTCAACAACAGTTATCATGCCAGTATTGATCGACCACCCTTTGCTATGTTGTATGGAAGGAGGTATAGGACCCCAGTTTGTTAGGGTGAGGTCGGGCATCGGATCATGGGGAGTAATGAAGTGGTGCTCAGGACCACTGAACTGATACAACAAGTGTGTGACTGGTTACAAGTCGCGCAAAGCCGACAAAAGATTTATGCAGACCGGCGATGTTCAGACCTCGAGTTTCAGGTGGGGAATTTGGTGCTTTTGAAGATATCACCTTAGAAATGTGTTATCTGGTTTTGGAAGCGAGGTAAGTTGGGCCCCGAGTTTATTGGTCCCTTCAGGATTACCGCCCGGGTGTGAAATGTTGCATACCGGATGGATTTGCTTGATGAACTCAGTCAGATCCATAACTATTTCCATGTCTCTTAGTTGTGAAAGTGTGTAGCTAATGATTATGTGGTGATTCATTTGGATGATATTCAGGTCGATGAGCGCTTGAATTATATGGAGAGGCCGATTGCAATTCTGGACATAAAGACCAAGGCTCTGCGCAAAAAAGTGGTGAACCTGGTGAATGTGCAATGGCAACACCAGAAGGGGTCTGAGTGGACATGGGAGCCTGAGGATGAGATGGGGGAGCAATACCCTTTCTTGTTTGCAACAATAGACTTTGAGGATAAAGTCTGATTCAATTGGGGGAGAGTTGTAACACCCGTTTCTAGGTATTTTTCATTTTCAACCCAAAAGTTTATTTCCTTGAAAATTAGATCCTTACGCTGGGCATACGTGGAGTGTACGCCGGGGTAAGCCTTTTAATGGATCGCATGTTGTGATGAGTATGTTGAACATACACAAGGAGTACATCGGGCGTACTCGAGCATGTCCCAAAACCCTAAAAACTGAGGTTGTGACCCCTATTTAAGGTCATTAATTCCGCTTAGACCTCCTCATAATCAACCCCATCTCTCTTAGACCTCATCTCGAAACCCTAATTCTTGTGTGTGAGTTTTGAAGCTTTTTAGTGATATTTTGATGTTCTTGATGGTAGAGGAAGTTCTTTTCAGTTTTGGAGTTGCACTCAAACTCTTGGATCCAAAATTTACACACCCTTGTGATGGGTTTTGAGCACTACAATATTCCTATGGTGTACATGTAAACCTAATGCGCTGGATCTAGATTTTTCTCAAGTTATACATGCAAATTATTATCCAAAGCATGAACCCTAATCTAGCATACAAATTTCAAAATTTATAACTAAAACAAAGCTAGATGAATACCTTTTCCTTGTAGCTTGTAAATTTTGACCTTCCAGAGCTTAGTGCCTCAAATTTTGCACCTCTAATGAGTCACAAACACCAAGCAACAATTGGAAGAATATCAGAGAGAGAGATAGAGAGAGAGAGAGTGAGAGAGAGGGAGAGAGCGAGGGTGAGGCTCTAAAAATCGATTAGGGTTCTTTTTCTTAATACATAGGCCAATTTCAAGGAGCCAAGGGGTTCCGTATATAGCTGAGCTGCTAGGGTTCCATGTAAAACCCTAATCTGATTTCTTAAGCCTTAAGAAATCTAGTAGATCCTTCCAGAGGGCCCCCTTTGGAAGAAATCTATGTGGGCTACACATAGAATTTCGTCCACCCCTTCCTAGGGATCCATAAGCCCAACTTGCAACCATCATATAATTGTAATATCAGTCCCTGTAATTTAATTAGTTTTTTTTTTACCACCAAATTAATTCCAAATTAATTTCTGATCAATACTAATTAAATAATATGATTTCTAAATCAATATATTATTCTTATAATATATTAACAAATCACAATTAACCTCTTTCTCCATAATTCATCCTATCAAATTGCTATGGTGAAGGCGACCTAAAAGGACTGATATTGCCATATTAATACCTATTTTTAGGCAATATTTAAGTACATTTTTAATAATAAGTTGATAATATGTTTAAAATAATGGTACTTATGACTTTAAATTGTATTTTCAGTCAATTAAAAGGATTTTTGAAGAGAGGGACCAAAAGTGACAATATGTAGAACATGGGAGACTTGGAAGACAAGAAATGAATAAATCCACGAAAGATACTAAATCCACGAAGTGGCAAAGTCGGCCACGACGTGGCATGAGAATTCTAGAAGATAAAGATCGCGATTTGGAGGAATCCTTGCCCGGTACGGATAACTTGGAGCCCACGACGTGGCCTGGATAGCCATGACGTGGCGTGGGATTTTTGAGTCTATTTAAGTATTATTGATCATTACGAAAGAGCAACTTTTTGGCTGAAGAAAGGAGTTCCGGAAGGCGATTTGGAGCGAAAGAAAGGTTCTGGAAAAAGGTTTTCAACACCAAAAAGAGTAACGGTCTATATTTTAGTTAATTAAGAACATGTTTTCTATTACTTTAATTTGTGTTAGTTTGTTAGTTGCTATGATGAGCAGCTGAATCTAGCTACTCTTGTTTAGCTAGATGAAGCTTCTAACTTATAAATAGCTCAATTTTTATGGATTCAGTTTAGTTGGTAAAAGTGCTTGTGTTTGATTTGTATTACCTAGCATGCTTATGTTTGTTTCTCTAATTGCTTAATTGCATGTTTTGTGTAGCTTAGTGACCATTAACTGCATGAACTTGTTTACCTAATGATTTAGTGAACATTGAATTGTTAGAGCTAGGATTGACCAATCTTAGTTAGTAATTAGAGTAAATAAGCTTAGCTGTGCTAGAGAACGTGAATTGTGACTATAATTGCGTTTATATAACAAATCTTACATAGCATATTTACATTCATAATTTGTTCTGTGTTTAATTGTGTGTGAACATACATGGTTTGACATGAATTAGTTAATTATTGGTAAAGTTAGAACTAAATTACTAATATAACTAAAACCAACTAGATTATCCATAAACATTAGCTAGCCATAAGAAAGAATTGGATTCAACCTAAACAAGAGTGTGTTTTTACTTATTGAATTTGGATTAAAGTTCTTCTGATCTTGTAAAATCAGATAAAACCCCTTTTAAACTTGTTAATAATTAGGTTAATTTAATAGTAAGCAAATTAATTAGTAACACCGTTCCCTGTGATCGACACCCGAGTTACCCAAACTATATTGTTATCTGACTAGGTACACTGCCTATACGTGCATAGTTAGTTTAAGTTTGTTAGGTTATAAATATTAAAATTAGTGGGTACTTTTGTGCACATCAAGTTTTTGGTGCCGTTGCCGGGGAACGGCTTAGTTTTTAGCTTATTTATTTGCATTAAAATAATCGATCATTCTTGTGGAGTAAAAAACCACAAAAAGTTAATTTTTCAGCAAAGTATAATTTTTCTTTCAGTCACAGAGTCCACGACGTGGCTAGATACGTGCCACGACGTGGACATCTAGAACACTAGATTATTTAGTTGTTAGTTAGTTTTTCTTATTTTAGTTCAGTTTTACATTTTTTTTAGTTTAGCAAGTTGCAGGAGTTCATGACCAGAGGCTCAAACACACCCTTGGTGCCACCATTTGAAGATCCCGAGTCTGCAATTCACAAGAAAAAGACGCCCTTACAAGAATTGAAGTCAGCGTTTTCAAGGAAGTCAGGAAAGAAGACAGGAGAGTCAAGTTCATCCGCGAGGCACAAGAGCAATTTTGAGCACTTGGATCAAACACCCGTCCAAACCGAGTCCGAATACGATACTGAGCCGGAATTTGAAGAACACACAAGCGAACCCGAGAACGAGCCAAGGAACAAGATGGCAGCAATTGAAGAGATTTCCATGGGAGCTTACAAGAAGCGGATCCGAGAAGATATGGGTCCCGGTTTAGTCCAACCCGCAATACCTGCCACTGCGACATTCGAGTTGAAGGGGCACATATTGACTGCACTGAAGGATATCCCAGTTTTTGGGAAAGATCATGAGGATGCTTTTAAGCATCTAGATGAAGTCAACGACATTGCAGATTACTTCAATGTCCCAAATGTCAACAGAAACACAGTCTTGCTTAAGATGCTTCTCATCACTTTCAAAGGAGCTGCTAAGGAGTGTTTAAAAGCACTTCCACCGGGTACTATAACCACTTGGGCTCGAATGCGTGAGCAATTCCTGGACCAGTTTTGCCCGCCATCCAAGATAGCCAAACTCAAGAAGGCAATAGCCAACTTTGAGCAACAGCCGGGGGAGTCATTATACGAAGCATGGGAGCGGTACAAGGGCTTGCTCAGAAATTGCCCTCAGCATGATCTAAATGTGCAACAAGAGATGTCAATCTTATATGATGGGGTCAACGTTATGACGAGACAACTCCTTGATTCTCAAGAACCTTTGACAAAGAAAAATCCAAGGGAGGTTAAGGAGCTGATTGAAGAATTCGTGAAGCACTCTCGTGAATACCACAACCCTAGGCAAGATGGAGTCAAAGACGGTGGAGGAACCCAAACCGAAGAAATAGCAGCTGTAATGGCCATGCTGAATAATTTGGATCGAAGAATAACACAAATGGACCAGTCAATACATGCCATAAGAGTGGGTACTTTTGTGCACATCAAGTTTTTGGCGTCGTTGCCGGGGACTGCAATTTAGATGAGTTTGGGAATAGAAAAGCCCAAGTGTGCTACTCTAGTGGGGATAAGTTTGATGAGGACTGGAGGAAACCGAAGAAGGAGTGGCTGCCATATCAAGAGTATAAGAAGCAAAAAGAAGAGAAGTTTAGGCAGACAGGTCGAGGCTTTTATCAAAAGGAGCAGCCACCAGCCGAGAAGAAACCCGATCTAGAGACCATTTTGATGAAGTTTATGGAAGCTTCGTAAAAGAGACACAATGCCACTGATTCTGCTATTATGGAACAACAAACTTTAATAAAGAATCAACAAGCCTCCATCCATAACCTTGAAGTACAATTTGGTCAACTAGCCACTCTGGTTCATGAAAAATTGTCCCCGAAGAATCCCAAAGTAAAGACCCAATCTCATGTAATGGCCATCGATACTGAAGAAGAAGCAATCTATGAGTTCCTGGAGGCATTGGATGAAGAACCACAGCAGCCCGATCCAAAACCAAAGAAGCCAAAGTTCGAAAGTGAAAGGGTTGCTGAAACAGCTTCGCCACGATGTGGCACTCCTCTGGCCACGACGTGGCCCATGTCTGATCAAAAAGTCTTTGAACCCGTTTCGGTTTATTAGCCGCCTTTGCCATTTCCACCCCGAGCTGCACTTAGTCTACTGGAGAAGGAGCATATAGAATTTGTCAAGCATGTGAAGGGGATCCTGATCAATACTCCCTTTGTCGAGTCCTTATCCAAAATTCCCGAGCATCAGAAATTACTGCAAGATTTGATAGACACTCGCGAGCAATTAAAGAAGTAGTCTAAGGTGGTTCTACGTGAACAAAGCTCAAAAGCCAAGTTGGGAGAGACACCAGAGAAGATGGGGGATCCTGGACGCCTCACTCTTCCGTGTGAGTTTGGTAATAAAATGAAGGTTAATGCTTTAGCCAATTCGGGGGCTAGCATTAATTTGATGCCTTTTTCATTTTATAAAAAATTGGAAATTCAGAAGATGAAGGCTGCAAAAATGACGATTCACATGGCGAACCGTTCAGTGACACAACCTCGGGGCATAGTGGAGGATATTTTGGTGAAAATTGGAAAATTTGTTTTTCCAATAGATTTTGTAGTGATGGATATGAAGGAAGATCCCGATGTCCTAATTATCCTTGGTCGTCCATTTCTTAACACTGCTGGAGCTCTTGTTGATATTCATGAGTCTAAACTCACTTTGAGGGTTGGAGATGAACAAGAAGTTTTTGGAATACAAGATGACTTCCAAGAGGATCATGTTCAAGAAGAGGCGTTCACAATTAACAAAGACAATGAACTAGAAGAACTGGAAAAGCTTATGGAAGAAGAGATCAAGATAGTGCATCAAGTTAAAAGAACAAAACCCAGGGCATCTGTTGCATTTTTGGTTGAAGTCATAGCTTACAAGAGTCCGCCTTCTTGGGTGAGTAAAGAGGATGAGGAAATGACAAGTGATGAAGAGGAGGTCACTTCAAGAGTGACAAAGTCGGTGGTGAAAGAGGAGGAGGATGCTATAGAGTGCAAGGAAGAAGCTAAGGGCACAAAACGCAAGCTTGAAGAAGAGGTTAAAGCTAAAAAGCAGAATTCAAAGAAGGCAGATAAAAGGCGACTTCAAGCTTATAAGAGACGATTCAAGGAACAAAACATTTTAGTGGTGGACTCTTCAGAAGATTCAACGTAGAAGGCACGGAGTCCAGCTCAAGACTCCAAGAAAAAGAAGTGCTTCTCGGGAGGCAACCCGAGCTTGGTTTGCATTTTCTTTTCTTTTAATTTTTGAGTTTTTTTTTTTTTTTTTTTTTTTTTTTTTTTTTTTTTTTTTTAATAATTAGGAAAGATATCAACTCACCGTCTAATAACTGATACTTAGTAAAGAATTAGCTGTGGGGAGCTTTAATTAATAAATAAAATGCAAGGTAGTTAGTTAAAATGTGTGATTTTACAAAATTTTGCGATCAGGCATATGCCACGTCGTGGTCTGATAGAGCCACGTCGTGGTAAAAGGTATAATCACGGGATCAAATGAAAATTTCAAAGTCCATGACGTGGCAAAGCCAGCCACGACGTGGCATATAAAAAGTCACAGGGGGGACCATTTCTTTAAAACCCTTTGACCGCACACCCGACTTACCCAAACTATACTGTAATCTGACTAGGTACACTGCCTATAAGTGCATAGTTAGTTTCAGTTTGTTAGGTTATAAATATTAAAATTAGTGGGTACTTTTGTGCACATCAAGGACCGTGCTACTATCGGGTCAAGTACCTACCAATTATATTTATGGGCTTAGACACCTAATCCAATTGTCTCCCACTTGGATAAGTCTGATAACTATACCTGCAAGTACAAATTCAAAATCTGATTAGCAATAGTATCTCTCAAAAACCACTGTCGAACTCTAACCTAGTAAACGACGCGTCCTTTAGATAAGGGATCATATAATCCTCCGTTCTACAAGATATCGTGTGGACAATGACACGAAAGATAATCATTCTCAATGTCCAACAGTTTGTTTCCCGACTTCTGATTTGTTTGACATAGAACTTAATTGAACACATCAATTCAGTCTTGACCGGTCCCGACACATAAGTCAACACAAACTCATCGAGGGGCCCAAGATATCGCTTTTACCCTCTTAGGATAAAAGGAACACATAAACTTTGACTTATATGCTTCTACTATTTACTCATTAAATTGTACACAACAACACATTTTATAACATCAAGTTACTGATGCGTTTACGCATTATCAATGCACAACCAACTCGTAAACAACAACTTATATATCTCGGTTTGAAGATTATACAATATTATCGTATTACAATCACTTGTGATAAATTCCATGAAGTGATTCAAATGAGCTTGGATTTAATCCAACACTCAAATCTTCTTTTAAGAGCACTCATCAACGTTGCAGTAAACCTTTGCTATATCTAAACACTTAGACAATCTACAAACCAATTCATGACAGTCTGACCTCATAACTTACTCCCAAAGCATGACCGACTGTGGATAATTCGTCGCTTCGCTCGCTGCTATGTACTATGATTCGCACGTTGAGTCAGCCACGGTCTTCTGTTTGGAACTTTTCCAAGTAACTGCTCCTCCATTTAGGGTAAATATCTATCCCGATTGAGAGCGGAAGTTATCTCTGTCGGTCTGAAAGCTGGCATCACTAATTCACTATACCCTATTACTCTTAAGTAATCACTCCCACCAAGTGTAAGGAACCAATCCTTAGTCTTTTGCTGGTACTTAAGAATGTTCTTAACTGCTTTCCAATGAGCTCTACCCGGGTTCCCTTGATATCGGCTAACCATGCTCAACGCAAAAGCCACATCATGGTGAGTACATGTCACAGCCTACATGATCGAGCCAACAGCAAAAGCATATGGCGCTCGACTCATTTCCTCTATCTCGACATTGATACTCGGACTATGAGTCTTACTCAGCTTGGTATTGCTTTAGATTGGCAATTCCCCTTTCTTGGAATTCTCCATGCTAAAACGTTTCAGCATCTTGTCCAAGTAAATACTTTGACTAAGTCCTATTAGTCTCCTACTTCTATTTCTCAATATCCTTATCCATAGAATATAAGCAGCTTCTCCTAGATCCTTCATAGTGAAACACTTCCCAAACCAGGATTTAACCTCCTACAAGGTCAGGATGTCATTTCCTATAAGCAGTATGTCATCAACATACAAAACTAGAAAGCTAACTATACTCCCACTAGCCTTGACATACACACAAGACTCATCCTCGTTTCTCGAAAATCCCCTCTTTAACTTTCTCATCGAAACAAAGATTCCATCTATGAGATGCTTGTTTCAATCCATAAATGGATTTATCAAGCTTGCACACTCTATTGGGGTATTTGGCATCCAGAAAACCTTCTGGCTGACACATGTAAACATCTTCAGCCAACTTCCCATTAAGGAAAGAGGTTTTGACATCCATCTACCAAATTTCATAATCATGAAACGCAACGATGGCCAACATAACCCTAATAGACTTGATCTTGGCCACTGGTGAGAAGGTCTCATCATAGTCAACCCAGTGGTTTGAGTAAAGCCCTTCGCAACCAATCGTGCCTTGAACATATGCACTTTCCCGTCCATGTCGGTCTTCTTCTTGAAGATCCACTTGCAACCGACTGTCTTACGACCTGGCACATTGTCAACCAAGTTCCAAACTTGATTGTCATACATGGACTAGATCTCGCTGTCCATAGCCTTTTTCCATTTTGCAGACTCCGGGCCCACCATGGATTCCTTGTAGCTATTAGGTTCATCCAAATTTATCAGTTTACTATCGCTGATAAACGTATCACCTTCAGTTGTTATATGGAAACCATACAACATAGGTGGAACACTAACTCTACTAGAACGTCTTAGAGGTAAGGACTCGTCAACTGGTTCAACATTAATCTCTTCCTCAAGTTGAGTGCTAGTGTTAAAGGTTCCTTCATTGCTTGAGTCTTGAAGCTCTTCAAGATCAATTTGCCTCCCACTGTCCTTTTGGCATATTAGTTCTCTCTCTTGGAAAACCCATATCCTTGCAACGAAGACAACATTGTCACTCAGTCTGTAGAAGAGATATCCAAAAGATTTATGTGGATAGCTGATGAAAATACACCGCTCATACGAGGTTCAAGCTTGTTGTGAGTCTCTCGTTATACGAAAGCCTCGCAACCCCAAACCCTGATATGTGGCAACGAGGGAACCTTCCCTGTCCATATCTTGTGAGGTTTTTTGGCAACCTTCTTAGTTGGGACTAGATTAAGGATATGGGCGGCAGTCTCTAAGGCATACCCCCAAAATGAGATAGGTAACGAAGCTCGACTCATCATAGAACGAACCATGCCCAACAAGGTTCGATTGCGCCTCTCATCTACACCATTGAGTTGCGGTGTCCTAGGCGGCGTCAATTGTGAAATAGTTCCACATTCCTTAAGATAGTCGTGGAACTCAATACTAAGATACTCACTGCCCATATTGGATCTGAGCATCTTTATCTTCCTGCCCAGTTGATTCTCCACTTCTTGTTTAAACTCTTTGAATTTTTCAAAGGTTTCCGACTTGTGCTTGATTAAGTAGATATACCCATATCTGCTATAATCGTCGTTGAACATAACATAGAAACATTTAGCATCCCTTGTGGTGGATCTGAAGGGCCCACACACATCAGTATGTATGAAATTCAACAATCTCTCACCTCTTTCACAAGTACCAGTGAAAGGTGATTTAGTCATCTTTCCACAGATTTGCACGTGTCATCTAACTTTAGGTCAAACGACTCCAAGACTCCATCCTTTTGGAGTTGGGCTATGCGCTTCTTGTTGACATGTCCAAGACGATAATGCCATAAGCATGCCTTGTCCAAACCATTGGACGAATCAATATGCAACACATTATTTCCTAAGTTGTCTACAACCATCACAATTTCATATATACCATTACAAGGCAATGCTTCAAAATAAAAAGTATCATTATAGAAAGCATTAATAGAACCAACTTCATTATTAAATGAAAATCTAAAACCTTGTCTATATAAACCATGAAAGAAATAATATTCATCGTCATTTCTGACGAGTAGCAACAATCGTTCAAATCCAATCCTAACTCACTACTAAGCACTAAAGAATAAATTCCAATCTTGGTGACATGTGACGCTCTGTTATTCCCCATGATTAAGTTCATCTTCCCATGCTCCATATCCCTACTTCTTCTTATCCCCTGCAAATCAGAACAAATGTGAAAACCACATCCTGTATCAAGGACCCAAGAACTATGTAACATTCTGTTTAAAGATAAAATAAATAGAATAAAATAAATAAATAAGGATAATAATAATAAGTGAATAAAAATGAATAAATAAATAATAAGCCGTAAAATCCCGAGATACATTGTATATTTTATTTTATTTTAGCCCTAAATCCTTAGTAATTTATCAGTGTTAGCGATAAGGAGTTAAATGAGATAAATTCCAAAATTTGGGGTCCATATTGTAACATTAGGACTTGAAATGTAAAGGTTTTTGTGAACCAGGGGTTGTTTGGTAATTAATGGGCATAATTTGAAAAGAAAGGGTGATGGAGGGGCTGGAAGTGTCAAATGCACATCTAAGTTTGGAATTGGAGACGGGAGATCAAACCCGTCACCCATATCAGCCCTTCATCCGATATAGCACCCAATACCTTATCAAACCCTAACCCTAATCACTATTGCAACTGCCACCTTGTATCCCCAACGTCCAGCCGCCGCCACAATCCCCTTGACGTTGCCTTGAACGGCTGAGAGTTTGTGCCACTACACCACCATCGACGAAACTGACCCTGTACACTGTTGTTGCTGATGATAGAAAAGACCAGAATTTTGTGGATGATGTTGCTTCTTCTTCCCCGGTAATGTGCTCCTTCGCTTCTTCCACCATTACCCCGAGTCAAGTCGTCATCGTCGCTCCTGGCATCTGTCCCTCTCGCTGCGTTCCTCGACTTCTGTCTGCCACCACATGGGTGACAGTGTTGTGGGTGTCATTTTGTGTGTATGGTGTGTATGTGTCTAGTTAGGGTGACGAGGGAGTATATGTTCAATTGTTAGATGCGTGAGGATTGCCGAAAATCACGAAAAAAACCACCATGGCTGCCAACCATGGTGGTTGCCACCACTCTTTTTTTCCGCCACCAACAACCACCGTAGGTAGGTGGCTGTATGCGTGTATTATGGTGCTATTGCATGTATTTTGGGGTGTGATGTTATTTAGATGTAATGTTGGCCGAAAATTGAAGAAAACCACCACCACCACCGTGAGGTGGTGGCTGTTGCCTCCTACCGTCGTTCTACCACCACCAAGTCGCCACCTTGGGTGTTTTGTGTGTACCAGATTTGCTTTAATTATATTTTGGGTTAAAAAACATAAGCATTCACCACTAAAATGGGGGTTGCCACCTCCTGCCTCCATGGACCGCTGTTGACCACTACTGCTCGAGGTGGCAGTGGGTGGTGCTCGAATTATAAACACACATATATTTATTTAATTAACTAATTAACTAACTTATGAGATGTAAACCCTAATTAGGGTTTAGAAAACCCTAATTTCATGAAACCCCTAATTTCGAAATGGATTGGGACCCGCATTGAAACTATTTATTAGACTTAAAATATTAATTAATCATCCTTTGGAATTAACTTAACGTAATATTGGAATTAATAGATTAAGTCCTTAATGGGTTAAGTGTTTTTACTTAACCCTAATCGTCATTTTATGTGAAAATCCTAATTTTGTTTGGGCCTTTCTGTTGGGCTTTGGTGATTTGGCTATTGATGGGCTATCCAAGAACAAGAATATGGACAAGAATATTTTGATGGGCTCTAGGGTAAGTCCTATGTGAGGGGTTTGGGCCCAATTTAGAAAATTGGGCCAGAGATGGGCCATAACCAGGCCTTGATGATTATGAGATATTGGCCCATCAAAATGCCAAATGTTTGGACTAGAATAAACGGTTGGGCCATAAGGTAAGACCTTGTAGATGTTTGAGCCTAATTTGGAAAATTGGGCCATATATTGGGCCTTGATTTATTATTTGGCTTTTGGGCCTCCAGAGTTTGAGTTAGGCCTTTATTATGGTCCAAGCTAGGTTAGGTGTGAAATAATCTCTTTACCCCAAGTATGGAGTTATGGTTATGCGTTGGAACCCACTTATTAATTGAGTGTTGTTTTGATGTTGACAGTTTGGGGATCTGTTAGCCAGCAGCCAAAGATTTATTTGCAGATTTCAGTAGTGCGAGGTAAGTCTCCTCACTGTTTGTATGGGCGAAGGCACCAATGCTGGCCCATTTGTTTTATGTATTGTAGGAAGGCCCGGGGTTAGCCTTAGGCATTATGTATGAAAGACCAGGAGGTGGCTCCTGGCATGTTGTATGCTAATTGGCTAAGTAGAGTAATATATATGCGAGTTGTCTTTGTGATGCTTGCATGGAAGACTAGGAGGTGGCTCCTGGGACTTGTCTGTAAGACCGAGGAGGTGGACCTTGGCTTGGCAAAAAAGACCACGTGGCGGCCCGTGGCATAATGGCAAGACTACGTTCGGCACATAGCATCTTTATTGATTATAATATATGTATGGATCATGGTTATGTATGGTCGTATGTTATTTATGTGATTTTATGCTAGACAGTATCCGATTGAAAGAGATCGAAGGGGTAGGCCAGCACCCAGATATGTTAGGCAGTATGTTGATATGTATGGTATGTGGTATTTGGGGAACTCACTAAGCTTCATGCTTACGGTTTTCAGTTTTGGTTTCAGGTACTTTTTCTTCAAAAGGAAAGGAGCCGGTTTGATCGCAATGCATCACAGTATGATTTTCCGCATTACGAGATCCGTGGGGATTGTACTATGATATTGTTTACTATGACATGTTATGGTTTTGATTTTTAACACTTGGGTTTGAGTATGATTTGAATGATAGTGATGATGTTTCCAGACTACTGTTTTTATAACTTACCTAATTAAAAATGAAACTTTTTGGCTCTAAATTTTGGGATGTTACAAACTAGCATGCGGTGAGTTGTTAGATTGAATAGTATAAATACCTGCGAAGGTGGGCTTTATCTTCCCATCCTTGATATCTTGCAGATACTTCGGGCAGCTTCTTTTCTAATGCCCTTTGTCGTGACAGTGGAAGCACTCTGCATCTTTTGGATTGGATGAAGGAGCAGCATAACCACCTTTTCCTTTGGACCCATTTGAAGAGGATCCATCATGATATTTTCCCTTGTGATTCTTAGAGGGATCTTTCCTCTTATTCCCCTTCCCATGTCCAATAGCCAAGATCGGGGCATCATCGGTAGGAGTGGTTGCGACAGCTTTGCCTTTCAACCCACTTTCAGTAGTTCTTAACAACCTTTGAAGCTTGCTCAAGGTGACTTCCTCCTTTTTCATATGATAAGTCATCTTGAATTGATCATAACAAGGAGGTAAATAGTGGAGAATGATATCAATCGCCAACTCGTCATCAAAGTTGACATTCAACTTGAGAAAATTATCCAAATACCTTTGCATTCTCTGCAAGTGGCTCGTGATGGACTCTCCATCTTTCATTTTGGTCGTTATTAACGAGACGACAATCTCGTACCTTTCTTGATGCACACTTTGATGGTACTTTTCCATCAAGTCTTGGCACAACTCTTAAGGCCAGTAGTCCTCGTAGAACTGCTGCAGCTTAGGAGTCATAGTGGCTACCATTATACATGACACCTTTGCCGTGTCCTTTTCGTGAGCCCTATACTCAACTATTTCTTCAGCGGAAGCTTTATCATCTATCTCCTTGAGCTTTTCATCAAGGAAGTATTCTTTTTCCTCATATCGGAGGGCCATGCGGATATTGCGGATCCAATCATTGAAATTGGACCCATCAAAAGTGAACCTCCCACAAATGTTCAAAAGAGAAAAGGAGCTTGAGAGGTTTAAGCTAGAAGCGTTGTTTGAGCCAGACATCTAAAAAAGAAAAGAGACAAAGTTTTAATTAGATAAGAAACACTTAATATAACACCCAAATGAAATATTAAGGCTAGGACCCAACACTATAATTCACAATTCGGAAGAGGGATGTCGTAGTCCAATTGCAAATTATATGAAGGTAGGTAAATGACGTTTTACCAATTCCACTACGAAAAACGAAATGAAAAATTATGTTTTAAATGAAATAAAATTCCTAGATTCTTTTGAGATTCATTGAAATTTTCAATGGAATGTTTAATCTCGATTATTCCCTTCAAGTTTGTGACTAGGATACCGAGGATCACAAACAAGGTATGAATAACCATGTAAATTAGCTTGGTACTCTTGAGTCATTTACCACCTAATCAATGTGTCGGTTAACCACACATGCTCCATTGATCTATGATAATTCTCAAGCTACCCTTTGCCACCCTTTCTAGTCCGAGTTAGTGTGCTGGTTAACCACACACGCTCCACTAACGACTTTGACAAGGTGCAAAGTGCAATTTCATGGAATAGCATCATTTTCACATTTTTCCTAAAGTAGCTAAGATTAGGAATTTATAAAACACATTTAGTTACTTTCTAATAATCATTATAATTATTAATGAGGAATTAATGTCCTATCCTACCCGTTCAGCTAACGACCCTCCACTAGTCAAGAGTACGGTGGGTAAGAGTGGATACCTAATGGCGGTCATTTTATAGGCCGCTTCCTTAAACACCCTTTATAGACCAGCTTCGTGAATGAGGCCTACTAACGCTAAGACAGACTCATCTTATACATATATAAGTATTAAGATTTTAATATTATAATAGTATAAGAGTTGTATTTTAAACTTTTAAAACACTAGGGTTTTAGAATTTAATATTTCAAACTAAAAAACTTTTTAATCAAATTTTAAATTCCAAAACTTGAGGGCAAGTATTGAAACTTTTCAAAAAATTTAGATCAAATTTTAAAATAATTTAAATTAATTATATAATTTTATCTTTATCAAAATTTGACCTAATACAATTTATTTGGAAAGATAAACACAAATCAAAATTTACAAATAATTAATTTATCACATAATCTTGTAATTATCTTAAACTTTGACCATTATCTTTTAATTAGATGGGGATATTCATTACCATATCAGAAAAATCGAGTTTAATCAGTTAAAAAAACTTATGGTAATTATCATTATCTATTTTAGGCTTAAAATCTGAAAATTCTGGAATCAGACGAGTCAACTTGTCGAGTCAGGCTTTGGACTCGTCGAGTTTCCTCTACTCGTCGAGTTCCACATTGGATTCGTCGAGTTCATCTGGCAGAGTCCAGATTTCGAATGTTTTTAGTTTTGAACAATTAAACATAACATCAAATATAATAGAAAAACATCCTAAGCTCTGATACCACTGATGGGTTTCGAGCACTACAACATTCCTACGGTGTACATGCAACCCTAATGCTTTGGATCTCGGTTTTTCTCAAGTTATACATGCAAATTATTATCCAAAGCATGAATCCTAATTTAGCATACAATTTTCGAGATTAATAACTAAAACAAAGTTAGATGAATACCTTTTCCTTGTAGCTTGTAGATCTTGACCTTCAAGATCGTAGTGCCTCAATTGTTGCACCTCTAATGAGTTACAAACACCAAGTATCAACTGGAAGAATATGAGAGAGAGAGAGAGGGTGAGGCTCTACAAATCGGCTAGGGTTCTATTTCTTAATACATTGGCCGATTTCAAGGAGCCAAGGGGTTCCTTATATAGCTGAGTGGCTAGGGTTCCAGGTAAAACCCTAATCTGATTGCTGAAGCCTTAAGCAGTCCAACAGATCCTTCTAGAAGGCCCCCAATTTCGTCCACCCCTTCGTAGGGATCCATAAGCCCAACTTGCTGTTGGATTTGGTTTCTAAGCCCATAACTATAACCGGATGTACTTGACCCGATTGTAGCATGGTCCTTTTTGGGTTTCCTTCACCAGTGCAATTTGATAGGATGGATTTTGAGAATAGGGTTATTTATGGTTTATTAATATGTTACAAGTATAATATATTAATATGAAATCATTTTATTTAATTAGTATTGATCAAGAATTAATTTGGAATTAATTTTGTGGTGAAAAGAGACTAATTAAATAGGGATATATACAGTAAAATCCCAATATTTTCATCGATTTGACAAGAAAGTCTTAAACTTTATTTTTTTGACAGTAAAGTCCAAATTACCGGCAGTTTTTGACACTTTTATCCTTTTTTCCCGGTTAGCCGGTAATTAGGACTTTTTTGTCAACAAAATAAAGTTTAGGAATTTCTTGTCAAATCGTCAATTAGGACTTTACTGTCAAAAAAATAAAGTTTAGGACTTTTTTATCAAATCGTTGAAAATATTGGGACTTTAGTGTATATATAATTTTTTTGGTTAGAAATTTAATGGTATGATACTCTTTAAGCATAAGAGTTATTGAAACCTTCTCTAATCAGCTAGATCCTATTGAAATCCTTTACGTTTGCTTCTTGATAAATCGTTTTTTTAATCTCAACAAACAGACATTGAAAAAAATTGAGATAATCAAGAAAGAAAGAAAGAACCAGGGTTGTGTTGGCTTTTTGCAGTCTCAAAAATGGAGAAATTAGAAACCTAAAAAAACGAAATTGCCCTGGCTTTATACAAACACAAACAACACATGTCTAGTCAAAAGGGTGTGAATGTGGAGAAAGGAAAGAATGGCAATTTCGTTTTTTTTGGTTTCTTATTTCTCCATTTTTGGAATTGCAAAAAGTCAACACTACCCTGGTTCTTTCTTTCTTTCTTTCTTGATTATCTCAATTTTTTTCAATGTCGGTTTCTTGAGATTAAAAAAACGATTTAACAAGAAGCAAAACGTTAAGGATTTCAATACGATCTAGCAGATTAGTGAAGGTTTCAATAACTCTTATGCTTAAAGAGTATCATACCATTAAATTTCTAACCAAAAAAAGTTATATATACACTAAAGTCCCAATATTTTCAACGATTTGACAAAAAAGTCCTAAACTTTATTTTTTTGACAGTAAAGTCCTAATTGACGACTTGACAAGAAAGTCCTAAACTTTATTTTTTTGACAAAAAAATCCTAATTACCGGATAACCGGGAAAAAAGGGTAAAAGTGTCAAAAACTGCCGGTAATTTGGACTTTACTGTCAAAAAAATAAAGTTTAGGACTTTCTTGTCAAATCGATGAAAATATTGGGACTTTACTGTATATATCCCAATTAAATATATGGGGATTGATTATGTAAATCAACGATTCTTGTAGTGCGGGCCAATGATCCAAGATTATGTAGATGGGCTAAACTAATCCATGGATAGTCCATGGAGGTTAAATCCATGGAGCATGAGAATGTGGAAAGTCCTGGGTCATTAGGGTTTACAAAGTGTAACCCTAGCATGTGCAACACTATAAATAAGCCCCTCCTATAGCCAAAATCGGTTGCCACTTACTTTCCAAATGGGTGAAGTTGATTTTGTGCTAGTAACCTATTCTCTCAACCCTCCTCTTGCATATTGGTGTTTGTGAACCAATAGAGGCATCACACTTAAGGTGCTCAAGCTTTCAAGGGTCAAGAACTACAAGTCCTTCTAAGAGGTAAGTCATCTAACTAGTTGTATCATTCAAAATTTCAAATGTATGCTAGTTAGGACAATGCTTTGCAAAATTGAAAATATGCATGTATAATTAGAGAAAACATAGATCCAAAGCATTTAGGGTTGCATGTGCACCATAGAAGTGTTATAGTGCTCAAAACCCAACACTTGCAACCATCATATAATTGCAATATCAGTCCTCGTAATTTAATCAGTCTATTTTGACCACCAAATTAATTCCAAATATATTTATGATCAATACTAATTAAATAATATGATTTCTCAATTAATATATTATTCTTATAATATATTAATAAATCACTATTAACCTCTTTCTCCATAATCCATCCTATCAAATTGCTATGGTGAAGGCAACCGAAAAGGACCATGCTACTATCGGGTCAAGTACATACCATTTATAGTTATGGGCTTAAACACCTAATCCAACACTTTGTGCATATTCAGTAGGTATAAACTACAAATCTTGAGTCATGCTTTGATAGATCTTGTTAGGTTGCTAGTTGATAACCTTTTTGTCCCAAAAACCTTGGTATAATGAGTATGGCCTACTCCATACCATTTGAGTTGTCCTTTCAAACATTTTTGGATGTTTGGTGACATGAAAATGCTAGCTTGGTTCTTTTTATTCACCCATGCTAGAGTTATGGGATTTTAAATGGTAATATACGTTAAGGTTTTAGCTTTGAGCTCCTTGTAGCTATGCAAAGGCATAAAGGTTGTAACTTTATGATTTTAGAGGTTCATTAGGGTTAGAGCTGAAGTTTGGACGTTAAGTATTTAAGCATTGAGAGTTTAGACTTCAGGGGTTTACGCTGGGCTTAATCCTGAGTATGATGAGTGTAAATGGTTGCTACCTCGTAACCCTTCCAAGGATAGAGTGTATGTTGGGCGTAATGTGGAGTACGCACGGTGTACTCCCAAAAAAACCCTTTTGGGCCATTATTGGGCTTTGGGTTGTTAAGGGTTTTGTTCCTTGAATTTTGGGTCATGTATGGGAAGGGGAAAATGGTTTTTTTTACCCTTAATAAGATAAAAGATGTTTTTGGACCATTGACTAAGGGTTAAAACCCTGTTTATTAATTATGGTTGTCTTTGGTTTTTGATTAGTGTGAGGAGTCATGTTATTAGCAGCTCAAGTGTGTGATTCAGTCATCTTCAGTTAGAGGTGAGTCTTCTCACCGTGCTTGTAGGTCGAAGGCACGAATGTCAGCCCACCAAATTGTTTATGTAGAATGCTAATTATTATGTGGATTTTACATGTTTTTATGATTGGGTTGAAATAGACCCCATGGATGGGCTAATTATTGTATGACTAGGTTGAAATAAACCCCAGGGTTGGACCCACGAGTATATGATGGGTTGAAAGAAACCCCAAGGATAGGCCCATGATTGTATATTAGGTTGGAATATACCCAGGGCTAGGCCCACTTATATGTTTGGTATGTGGTACTTTGGAGAAATCACTAAGCTTTGTGCTTATAGTTTACGTTTATGGTTTCAGGTACTTCTGTTACGAAAGGGAAGGGCCCATCGTGATGGGACAACATCCTCCCCTCATGATTTCCATACTATTTGGATATTTATACTATGATGTTTTGGATATTGTGATTTGTGATTGACTTGGAGACATTTGATGTATGAAATTAATGGTTTTGAAAACAAAAAATTTATCATTGAATTTGGGTCGTTACAATCTAATTCTAGGAGCTTGTTTAGATTAGGTTACAGAGGTTAGGGTTAATTAAAGAGCTTGTTTTGGTTGATTAATATGGTGAATGAGAATTTCTAGAGCTTGTTAATAGTTCCAAGTACCAACTTAGATAGAGTGTATGTGATATCATTTCATAATTAATATAACATAACTATATAGAAAACACATAATTAGAGCCCTTCCCTTAATCGAATTCATTTACAAGTTTGTATGTGCTTAAGTTGTGTTTTAATTGAACACACAAATGTCCCGTTTTGTTACAACACGTCTTTTGAAAAAAGACAACCATTTTACAGTTAGTCACGTACCATGGGTATTTCTGTAATTATCCTTCATAAAGGGAAAATTAGTAATAAATTGTTGTAATTAGTTACAATCTGTTAAATTAGTTGTTGTGTTAGTTGTTATTACAATCTTATTAGTTGTATATATATATATATATATATATATATATATATATATATATATATATATATATATATATATATATATATATAGCAATATAATACATATATGAGAAGTTAATAAAAGATGATCTTTTCTCTCCATTGTTTACTTTATAAAATGGTATCAGAGCGAAGAATTATGCTTCCGATCAAACTTTCTGTTCACTTATTTTGACTTTCTGATCATCTTCTTCATATCTTCGATGAGCTATTCTACTAATCGTGTTTCGCTTTTCCGATCAATTTTCATTGATCTTTCTATTGATTTGTCAATTGTTCTTTTATGTTTGACGATTATCATGCCGACAAAGAATACGAATTCATCTGGTTCTTCTGGCTTAGCTATTGCTCAAATTGATGATCAAATGTATCCTTATTATCTGTATCATTCACAGTCCTGAATTTGTGCTTGTTTTTCAATTGCTCACCGGTGATAACTACAATTCATGGAGCCAAGCGATGAATATTGCTCTTTCTGTGAAGAACAAAACTAGATTCATCAATGATACTCTTTCTAAACCAAAGTCTTCTGATCCTAACTACAATGCACAGATGCGCAACAATAAACTTGTTATTTCTTGGAGTCTTAATTTTGTGTCCAAAGAAATTTCCACGAGTATCATGTTCACTGAGTATGCTTCTAAGATTTGGGATCATTTAAGGGATCATTTCCAACAAAGTAATGATCCTCGAATCTTCCAAATTCGGAAGGAACTTGTTAATGTTTCTCAAAATCAAGACTCAATTGGAGTTTATTTCACCAAATTGAAGTCCCTTACTGATGAACTTGTGAATTTCCGTCCTTACCGCACCTGTAAAAAGTGTGATGGCAATGGTGTTTAAGAAATCGAAAAGTACTTTCAAACAAATCACGTAGTGAAATTTCTTATGGGGTTGAATGATTCATTTGCTCAAATTAGAGGTCAGATCCTTCTTATGGATCCCCTTCCTTCTATCAATCAAGTGTTTTCTCTGCTCAATCAAGAAGAGAAACAGAAATCCATGACCAATGAGTCATCTTAATCAATGGCTTTCATGGCTAAAGCTAATGTAACAACGTAAATTTTCAAACAAAATTTTCATTTTAAAAATCTCATAATTCTCATTAACACATTTCACAAAAATCCCAAAGTATCAAATTATCCAAAAACATATATCTATAAATTATTTGAATGAAAATCCAGGATCCTCAAAACATAACTCCATCTCGTGTGTACAATCAAGCCGACGCCTTCATGCGATCCTGAGAAGTTCCTGAAACACATATCACATAACACGGTAAACACAAAGCTTAGTGAGTTCCCCAAAATACCACACATATCTCATTAGCCTTTTCATGGCTATATCTCGAATAAGACCCTTCGGTCAATGTGTCTCAGTGGAACCCACCGGTCCTACAACTCGGGTGGACCCTCCAATCCTAACTCAGTAAAGCTCAGCATAATTCACAACATAAATCACAAAGACATAATGTGGGATATCACAATACTCAATATAAGCACACAAGACCCTCCGATCACACAATATTACCACTCAAGGTAAGTATAGTGAGAAGACTCACCTTGAATGATGACCAACTCCTATAAATGTTGCTGTTGCACACTGGCCTCTAACACGGTGCCAAAACCAAAAATTAACCCAATTAAGATCTAAGACCAAACCCTCACTCATTAGGTCTAAAGGTAGCCCATTACCCGGCCCATAAATGACCCAAGCCTATTGGGCCCAGCAAGGCCCAATACTAAATGGGCTCTCCCACGGCCCAACTCTTAAACTTAAGTCCAAATGGCAAGCCCAACACATATACATATATTTCTCTGAACAAAATCTCCAGCACAACAAGCTCAAGATCTAGGCCCAACACTTAAGGCCTAATATGAGATTTAGCCTAAAAGCCCACAACGAGATTACACAGGGCGTACCTCCCTTGGTACGCTCAGTGTACACACCAACCCTGATCAGGGACACTTGATCAGTACGCGGGGCGTACTGGATTTACGCTTGGCGTATGTCCAGACTTGCTTTTCCCACTCTCTTGGTCTTAACCCGTTAATACCATAGCTATACTCTTATATCTGGACTTCCTAAAGGCTCATACTCCATATAGTTCATGACTTTAAGCCTTTGCATGGCTGATAAAGTCACAAACCCAAATACACTCACTCTTTACTCCAAAAAATGCTCATATCTCATGCATGGGGTGGTTTTAATGTCCAAGACGTCATTTTTATGAATCCTTTCCACTAGAAACACTTAAAAGGAAAAATATTAGGCTCTAGAGATGAACAACTCATAACACTTCAAGCTTTGGGACCAAAAACCCTAAAATGGACCCTAATATGCTCACATCAAAAAGGATGAGAAAGCTTTGAGCTTTATACCTTCAAATGATACTCCAACCATAGAAAAGCTCAGTTCTAAAGCCTGGACTCCAACTCCATTCTCTTCCATGCTCCTTCATCACTCCAAGGGCACCAAAAGAACACTTAGAAGCTCACAAATAGACACTCAAACTAAAGGAAATGAAATTAAGATTTTAAGAGGGTTGAAGGCTGGAAATGGTGGCCGAAAATGAGGCCATCATGTTCTTTAAATAGGGACACACCCCTCATTTAGGGTTTTCACCCTATGGCTAGTATGCCCAGCGTACCCTCTGGTACACCCAGCATAGTAGGTGGCTCCACTTCCAAATCACGCACATGAGTACGTTGAGCATACATACACGTACGCCCCGCGTACTCAGCTGCCACCTTTTTCTCAAATAAAGGACTAAACTTGCTAAAACTTCAAATCATAGCTTCTTCGTTATAAGTCCGTTTCCAATGAACCTCATATCCATGGAAAGGCGGCGAGAAGCCCTACGCTTCAAGTAACTCATTGCAGCCTCAAGGATTCCTCATACCCGGGTTGCAGCCCACAAACCCTAAATCACATACGATCCGAAATAGGATGTTACATCTAAAAATCCAAACAATCAACACAAACCTCCAAATAACTAAAAATCTTATGCTAATAGAGACAAACCTTATTGTACTCATTGTAAATTTCAAGGACACACATCAGGTAAATGTTACAAGTATTCATCTCAATCAATGGCTTTCATGGCTAAAGCTAACAATCAAAATAGTCAACACAAACCTCCAAATAACTACAAATCTTCTGCTAATAGAGACATACCTTATTGTACTCATTGTAAATTTCAAGGATACCTAGATATAAGCCAAAGAACAAGATCAATCATGTTGCTGCTTTGGATAATAATGACATAAGTTAATTGAACAATGTTTTTCAAAGTCTTTCTCAAGCTCAATGTCAAGATCTCATGCCAGCACTCTCTAATCACATGAATTCAATCAATCATAGTGAAGAAACCACTTCAGGTAAGTTTCTATTGTTGGATGTTCTTAATAGAAAGAATTCTCAAATTTGGATTATTGATTCAGGAGCTACACAACATGTGTCATGATATTAGTTTGTTACTAACAAACAAATTGTTCATCACTATACAGTCACTTTACCAAATAAAATGGTATTACCTGTTAGACAAATTGGTGATATCAAGATTGATCATCTTTTTACACTAAAAAATGTTCTATATGTGCCAAAATTTGATTTCAATCTCGTCTTAGTTAGTTCTCTTACTAAGGCACAAAAGCATATAAATAAATTTACATGTGATCATGCATTTATTCAGGATGCTCAACTCAAGAATGTGACAACCCGGAATTCTCATTTGTATAATTTCTACAGTCAAACACTTCAAATATTAGTCAAAAACATTCCAGTACATTTTTGGCCAGTTTTAAGCCCGTTTGGGTGTGTTATTTTAATTCCGTCAAACGATTTAAATAAAAGGGGGTGTTGTTATTAGTGAGGTATAACAAACAAATCAATCAACACCTTAGCTAGGTGTTTACGGCCAAACAAGGGGTGTTTGGGCTGTAAACACCATTTTACCAAGACTCATACATATAGCATTAGTTTACACTCTTTTTACTCACTTCCCACTTCCGACCTCAAGAACACAAACTTTTTTTCTCTCAAGTATCATCACACACTTCTTCCAAATCTGCCAAAAATGTAAGTTTTCCTTCCTAGATTCTTTCATACAACACTTAATCTAGTGTTTATACATCATTTCATCCTTGGATTTTCGATTTTTAACTAGATCTTCAAGTGTTCTTCAAAACACCAAGAACACACACTAGTGTTCTTGGGTCCTAAACACTGTTACAAGCTTCCTATAAGTAAGTATACTCTTCCTAACTAGTTATTTACTTAGTGTGCTTGCAAATCCATGGAATGGACACCAAAAATCCCCAAGAACAAGTGTTTACGGTTTGGGGATCTCCCAAAACCATAAACACCCCCAAAGGGTGTTTTGATGCCCCTAACACCTTCTAATGCTTGGACAAGAGGCTAGAACTTGCATGCATGAAATAAGAACCACAAAACACGAAAAGGATGAAGTGGCCAAGGTTTTACTACTGTAAACTCTAGGGTTTACGACCTTAAACTCCCAAGGAGTGGTCCAAGGACCGTAAACTCCAAGGGAGTGCCATATCCAGCCCTAACCGCTTCCTAAGCCTTTGATTCGAACCTAGAACCCTTCTTTGTGAAGCATAAGGCCTTGAAACACTCAAATGCACCATTCCCATGAGTTTACGGCCGTAAAATCATGGGGTAAATGGTCCCTCAATCGTAAACACATATAGGGTGACCATTTGAGGTGTAAACTCCATAGTGAGACCATACACTCCTTAGATGCAACCTGTAGCACTCCTAGCACTTGAAGAAAAGTGTTTTCATGCATTAGAGTATCTTTAGTTACTAAATTAGTGACTAAATAACTAATTAGATACATTTATGTATCACTACATGTTACATAGGATCCGTGTGTGTGTTCAAGTCCTCACTTGACACCTAGCATCCTACCCGGCACTTCCATCAAATCCACTCATTGTAGGTGAGTTCATACCCCTTAATCAACCTTATAAATGTTTTTGAATGCTTTTATGGGGGGGGGGGGAATACAAGTTGAATCAAACAAGTTATAGTATCAATCACATGTGATCTATAACTTGCAACCAAAAGAATTTTCTATATTTTTAACTGCTTGTTCAATAAATGTAACATCTAGAATAAAAAGGTATGTCATGAACCCCCCCTTAAAATTAGAATTGTTGCATTTTTGGCCCCTTAGTACGTTGGGCGTACTTAGGAGTACGCTTAGCCTTTTATTGTCACGGGTGTTTGGAGGTATGTTGGGCGTACCAGGGTTTACGCGGGGCGTACGCGCCAATGTCACACCCCCAAAACCGATGAACGGCGGAAACGTTCTGAGGTGGAGGACGTCATGTACAGTATCACAACAATGCAAAGTAGTAAACAAGCAACAAAATCATCCATTGCATTAATAATATAACTTCATACAAGTGTGTTTCTGACAAGTTATATAGACACCAAAAATCATATACATCAAAATAAAAGAGGAGTCTTGAACTAACTCCTTCTTCTCAAAAACCTGGCACCTATACTTGTCTACCGGTGACCTGAGAATACAAGTTATTTTGAAAGCGAGTATCAGCTTTAAAGCTGGTGAGATCATAAGTATATTAGTGTCTGTGTTTGTATGAAAGCATTTGTAAGATGTTTGTATAAGTTTTATGAAGTTTGTATTCGTTTGAACTCTCCTAGAAAACCCTATGTTTTCTACTAAAAGTAGCCTTCTACCAAGGCATCTAGTACCTCTGTGTGTGTCTCCTGTAAGAGTGTGTATTTTCCCAATCCGGCTATCATTAACCAAAAATATAATTTTTACATTACCGTGCATCATGTGCATGTTCAGGAAGTGAATGTAATGGGAAAATATTATAGTACTATTTCGGGCTTGTACTTGACCCGACCCGGTATGGTCCATTTGGGTTGCATGGCACCATGCAATTGGATAGACTAAATGAGAGAAATAACACTTGGAGATTATTAATATATTATAAGTTCTAATATATTAATAATATTATTTAATTAGTTGATCAAAGAATTAATTTGGAATTAATTAAGTGATCAAAGGATAACTAATTAAATATATGGGTTGATTATGTAAATCATCCATATCTTGTATAGTGGGCTAAGAGGCTCCATGGATTATCAAGTTGGGTTCTACCCATAGGATGCTCCATGGATGCTCCATGGGAGTTACAAACCCATGGGTCATGGAAATGAAGAGTCATGACACATTAGGGTTTACATGGTTTAACCCTAGATGTGTCAACACTATATAAGAATCATATTCTCCACCAAAATCGGCTAAGAAAAAGAAACTAGAGGGCTTGGCCGATTTTGAGAAGTGTGTGTTATCTCAAGAGTCTTTCCAAGAGCATTTGGTGTTGTGTGAAGCATTTGAGGCATCACACTTGGGGTGCTAGGCTCACAAGGTTTCAAGGAACACAAGCAACAAAAAGGTAAGTTATTCTATCTATGATTCAAGTTAAAATTGTTCCCCATGTATGCTAGATAGGAATATAACCTTGGAATTCAACTTTGCATGATAATTAGACAAACATAGATCCAAGGTTATTAGGGTTGCATGTACACTTAGGAAGTGTTAGAATGCTCAAAACCCATCAAAAACTTCCGCTTGGAGTCAGTGGTCCTTTCAGGTTCTAAGATAGCCAGGGTAGTTGTTGTTGCGGTCGGGGTACGAACCCCATGGTCTATGAGCCATTGTGCCAATCGCTTGGCACTATCAAATGTAGTGGGGTGTGATGCCAAGACATTTCCCTGGTACCCCATATGTATCTCTCAATCTTCTTTCCCTCTATATGAACCATGTTGGGACAGAGGGCCACCATCTCGCAGAACCTGGCTTTGATACCAATCTGTCACACCCCCAAAACCGATGAACGGCGGAAACGTTCTGGGGTGGAGGATGTCATGTACAGTATCACAACAATGCAAAGTAGTAAACAAGCAACAACACCATCCATTGCATTAATAATATAACTTCATACAAGTGTGTTTCTGACAAGTTATATAGACACCAAAAATCATATACATCAAAATAAAAGAGGAGTCTTGAACTAGCTCCTTCTTCTCAAAAACCTGGCACCTGTACCTGTCTACTGGTGACTTGAGAATACAAATTATTTTGAAAGCGAGTATCAACTTTAAAGCTGGTGAGATCATAAGTATATTAGTGTTTGTGTTTGTATGAAAGCATTTGTAAGATGTTTGTATAAGTTTTGTGAAGTTTGTATTCGTTTGAACTCTCCTAGAAAACCCTATGTTTTCTACTAAAAGTAGCCTTCTACCAAGGCATCTAGTACCTCTGTGTGTGTCTCCTGTAAGAGTGTGTATTTTCCTAATCCGACTATCATTAACCAAAAATATAGTTTTTACATTACCGTGCATCGTGTGCATGTTCAGGAAGTGAATGTAATGGGAAAATATTATAGTACTGTAGTGTTGTATTAAGTAACAACTGTTGTACTAGCTACCTTAAGCAATTGTAAATTTTAAGGTAACATGTGATCGGCCTGTATCTTGCTACTGACTCAATAGTAAAACGACAATGTAAGATGCCGTAGAAATGACGTTTGGCACCCGTAGACTTGCAAGTCCCACTGTAGCGAGCAGTAAGGTGTAGGATAGTCGATCCAGTATAGATCTATACACAAACTCATACACTCCCCAATTAAGGAGATTCTGATACAAAACCAGTCATGGCAGGTAGTGCCATGCCCTGTTTAATGGCTCACATAACTATGTTAATGTATATGTAATGCATATGTGTGCTAGCTGTATTGTGTGTTCTTTCTCTGTCTAGCCTGTATGTTTGTTTCTCGTCATAGTGTCTATTGTTTGTTTCTCATCATAGTGTTAACATGTTTGTATACCCTTGCTACCCAAGGGCATTGTATCTCTTGACTCATGTATGAACTGACTCATTATAGGTTTCATTGTTCTAGTAATAGTATTAGTATCTTCCTAAACTACTCCTATAGTAGTTTACTAGCAATGTATGATCATGTTTGTGTACCCTTGCTACCCAAAGGTATAGCGCTGATTGAAGGAACTTTCATGACTATATATGTATACATGATATACAACTAATATTTAAACAACCTTCAGACGGATAACCGATGCCCTAAAGCCACATCCAAACAAGGAAAAGGAATTAAAGCGAGCTGGCCTTCCTAAGTCTTTTAAACATTGCTTATATAACTATACATACATAGACATGAATTTGACAATATATAAGTATGAAAGAGTTTAAGTAAAAGTATTTGATAAGTAAAAGACTTCATAAAACAGTTTGAAGTATAGCAGTTTGGTAAACAGTTTGAACAATAAGGAAAACCACTGGTGTTGTAGTTATTAATCACATGTGATTAATGTAATAACTATAAGTACTTAACTTGTATCCCCCCATAAAAGCATTTAAAAACATTTAAACCATTGATTAAGGGTTATGAACTCACCTGTAGTGAGTGGTTTGGATGAAAGTGTCGGATAGGCTGCTAAGTGTCAAGCTGAGACTTGAACACACACACGGATCCTATTTAACATATAATGATACATATATGAATATAATTAGTGATTAAAACAACTAATTATTGAATTTGGACCACCTTAGGGACTAGTAAACACTTATATTGAAGTGTTACAACCATATATGATTGTATGAAGGGGGTATATGGCTTCGCAAAGGAGTGTATGGCCAAAATACACACTATATGTGTGTGTGCGGCCAGGTGTGCGGCCCTACATGGCGTGTGCGGTTGGGTGTGCGGCCCTACATGGTGTGTGCGGCCGTGCAGCTAGTGTTCTTGGTGTTCTTGGTGTTCTTGGTGTTCTTGGGTAAAGATGCTACCTTTAATGAAGATCCTTAAGGAGATTTGGATGATACTTGAGAGGATTTCGGGTCCTAACTTTCAAGAAGTGTAGAATGTGTTCAAAAATGACTAAGTGTGGAATATATAGGAGGGAGTGTGCGGTTGGGATGGGTGTGTGGCCGCACACTCTTGTGTGCGGCCGCACACACCTTGTGTTGGTGTGATTGGCTCAAATGCAAGGCGATACACCCACAATACTTATCCCACGACTCCTACCCTGCTTATACTAAGCTTAAAACACACTATTTGACTCGAAACAGTGTTATAAAAGAGCAAAAATGAGTTTAAATTTGATAAGAAATGAAGAATGTAAGCTAGAAATTTTCGGGTTGCCACAGCCAAGGACCAGAAAACCCTAATGGCGGACTTGAGGCCTATATAAATGACTTTAAGCCCTTGGGGCTAAACCCTAGAGAGCCTCCACTACCCTTGAATGTCATTTCACTGCTAGAAGCTTTGAGGAATCATTTGTGAGCTCTTAAAGTGTGCTTGTGTGATCTCTAGTGCTCATTCCAAAGAAAAGAGTTGGTCAAGCAAGCTTGGATCAAGAGGGAGCTTCGACATCTTGCATCATAATCATATTTCAGAGCTTTTAGAGGTAAAAAGCTTGCACCTTTCCTTTTTTTCTCTTTAGTTATAGCTAGGGTTTTTGTAGTTGGTCCTCTTGATAGATTTTGGGCCTCATTTGTTGGATAGATCGTCCCCATTCGTTAATAAGGTCAGATCTGGGGTCCTTAAACCAATTGAGGGTATAAAAATAGGATCTTGGTGAAAGTCTTAACCTTGTGCATGAATGAGAGGCTTGGGAAAGTTCTTAATGATGACTTTGGGTGCTTAATGGACATGCAAAGGCATAAAGTTAGCAACTTTATTCCCTAGGAGGTTTTAATGGGCTCAAATCTAGGTTTTGGTCGTAAAAGAATGAAGTAATAAGCACTTAATGGAGAAAGTGCTTAACTGAGACTTATGCTGGGCATACTCCAAGTACGCTATGCGTAACCCCTGAAAACCCGGTATGCTGCGCTGCGCTGGGTGTACGCGGGACAGTTTGGGCCGATCTTATTTTGGGCTGTCAAACTTTTGGGCCTCTTTTGGGTTTTTGGGCCTGATTGGATTCTGAGAGTAAAAGCCTTTTTATCAATTGGATCATGGACATATTAAGTGGGCCATTTGGGCCAAGGGGGCCCATTAAAGACATTGGACTTAGATCTTGGGCCTATTTGCAATGCAACGGTGATTGGGCCTTTGGGTTAGGGTTTAAAGGTTGGGCCATCCCTTGGGATAATTTATGGACCAATCATTGATGATATTATTATTGTTATTATCCAGTTTGGGAGGTTGCGGGTCATTAAGAGTGCAATATTCGTATTCTTCGGGCGAAGGTGAGTCTTCTCACCATACCCATGGGTCTACGGCACCAAGGCCGGCCCATTATGTGTTTATGATATGTGTAATTACTCTGCGTCTTGATATGTATTATGATCGTATGTTTTGCATGAAGACCCCGGGGGGAGCCCGTGGCCTTGTGTGTAAGACCATGTGGGGTAGCCCATGGCAGTCCAAGTAAAGACCATGTGGGATTGCCCATGGCCTTGGGTGTAAGACCATGTGGGGTAGCCCATGGTTGTCCAAGTAAAGACCACGTGGGGTAGCCCATGGCATTCTTGCTGATTCTTTGTATACGTGGCCTATATGACTTGTACTTGTGTTTACGTATGTGTGTTGTGTGGTATGCTCTGGGGAACTCACTAAGCATTTCGCTTACAGTTTGTTGATTTGTTTTAGGTACATCGGAGCCAAAAGGCAAGGGCAAGGCTTGATAGTGCGGCGTGCACTCTATCTATCCATCTGTATCTCTGATCCCCGATATGTTGGGGACCCACTCTGATATTTTATATATAATGTAAAAGACGATGTTTTTAACTAAACGTGTGCTTTATGGATTTCATGTCATTGTATTATTTAAATTAAATGAAAATTTTCGTCGTAAAAATTGGGTTGTTACAAGTTGGTATCAGAGCCTTGATTTGAGAGATTCAGGCACACTCTCGAGTGTGTTGGGACTCAAACTAAGCAAATGATAGAAATGTTTTCAAAATAATAACATAAAAACAAAAGATGAGAGTGCAACGCGCATGATCAGTCGAGCCAAGTAAGTAATTCCCCTATATGTTTGTCGTGTTATACTGAATTGAACCATGTTGCTTATGTGAAATTTGCTATGTGTGGCTTTTAAAATTGTATACGGTTAGGAGCTTATAGCCTCAGAATGATTGGTTTGGCCTTATTTCCTGTTCCTTGTTTGGTTGTGGCTTTAGGGTAGAATCTTTTATTCGAAAGTCTATTTGATCCCTTATATGTGTATAATTTGCATGCATAAGAGCAACCTGTTATGATGATGTGATTTCTATGAGTAGAGGAACCTTTGGGATGACCAGAGATGATAATGTGTGGTAAATGTGGGGTATGGTTCAGTCATGGGAAAATTTGGAGCTTTCGGATTGAGCAGTGGAGAAGGGTACATGTATGTGTGGAAGGTAGTATTGGGCCCATACTACTGGAAGCACAGGATCTATGCCCAAAGCACTAATGGATCCGACAACCCCAAGGAGGGCCGGTGTGGGATTGTCTCTGATACAGAAACCCTAATCTTTGTTACTTATGAAATTCCAGTTATCATGGTGGTGACACAATTTGGAGCAGGAGGGTCAGGATCGGGATCGGGATCCAGGTCATGATCGGGAGACACTATTGATGTCATTGATGAGAGGCTGTGAGAACTCATTGCAGCCGAGGTTACCAGGGGAATCTTTGACGCAACCCCAGTCATTTTTGGGACGGTCAAGGAGGGTATTATGGAGATTATGGAGGAGAGACTCAGATCTTTCAGGACGGAGATGGCAGCAGGATAGATTGGGACCCGAACTCCCTCCTTCCGGGAGTTCAAGGCGTGTGGGGTACCAAAATTCTTCGGGGTCAGGGAACCCATTGTCATCCGTCGCTGGGTAGCAGATATTGAGAATGGCCAGCGCACGAGTTCCTGCCCGAAAATGGCAAAGGTTGGGTTTGCTTCGTGTATGTTGAGAGACAAGGCTCGCGACTGGTGGGGCGAGGTTACTAGCCAGGTGGGGCCAGCTGGAGTGGCCGAGATGTCATGCGCCGAGTTCGTTCGACGGTTTGATTTGGAGTTTGCACCGCCTATTGAGGTGCAACGGCTAGTAAGGGGGTTTCATGATTTGCGGCAGACCACCGA
The DNA here is from genome assembly GCF_051521515.1 of Lactuca serriola. Classification (NCBI taxonomy): domain Eukaryota; kingdom Viridiplantae; phylum Streptophyta; class Magnoliopsida; order Asterales; family Asteraceae; genus Lactuca; species Lactuca serriola. The sequence goes on along the minus strand of NC_136412.1, from coordinate 43,415,079 downwards.
GACTGTGGTGGAAATCACCGCCAAGTTTCGAGAGTGAGCCTTATTGATTCCGCAATATGCTACCGATGAAGAAATGAGGCGGACCTGATATCATTCCATGCTGAGGGACGATATCCGGGAGTTTGTGAGTTTTACAGGGTGCAATACCCTAAACGAGATGGTGGAGAAGGCCCGTGAGAGGGAAATAGAGTTGGATACCCACACAAAGCGGAAGAATGATCAGGCACAAGCGGCGGGGGGTCAAGCTAAGAAGCCTAAGACCTCTGATTCTTTGGGTAAGGGCCAGCAAGGCCGAGGCCGGTGTGCCAAGTGTTGGAGATTCCATAACGTGGCGTGTAGGGCGAATGGGACGACAGGATGTTACTCTTGTGGTCAACAAGGCCACATGAGTGAAGATAGCCCCAAGAAGATCTTGATATGTTTCCACTGCAATCAGACATGCCATAAAAAGGCCAAATGCCCTAGGTTGCAGGGAGGAGGAGGAACGGTGGCGGTGCCCGCACCTGCCACCCTGAGGATCATTGATGGCCGCCCTGTCAAGGCGGATATTCCGGCGGTGAAGAGACGCGCGTTCCAGCTGACTACTGAGGAGGCTCGGGTTGCACTAGACGTCGTGAATGGTATGTATCTAATACTTTAGTGCTTATTGTAATCATATGGCTTATGTTTATATCGTGGTTGTTCAGGAACCTTTTTAGTCAATGGTATGACTGCTCATGTTTTGTTCGATTCGGGTGCTACCCGATCATTTGTGTCTCTTGCGCTTAGCAAGAAATTCCGAGATACGTCGGGTACCTTGGACTCCCCACTTGAGGTTGAGATTGCAGCTGATCGCACTGTTAGTGCAACGAGGGTGTATCGGGACTGTGTCCTGAATGTACTTGGGGAAAGATTTCGAGTCGACCTAGTTCTGATACTGTTGCGGGGAATGAAGGTGATTGTCGGGATGGATTGGCTGGGAGTCAATGGGGCCATGATCGATTGTGAGCAACAGTTGGTTCGGGTTCGAACTCCCAGTGGGGGAGAGCTGGTTATTCATGGTGAGGGGACCTCGCAGGGACCGGCCCTCTGTTCGGATGCGAGGGCAAGGAGGTTTCTTTAGCAGGGTTGCATGGGGTTTCTGGCTTATATCGCGGATACAAGGGTAGGGGCCACGACGGATGTGGGCAGTGTGCCAGTTGTTCAGGAATTTCGAGACGTTTTCCACGAAGAACTGTCGGGGGTGCCTCCGGAGAGGCAGGTGGAGTTTCGTATTGACTTGGTGTCGGGTGCCGCCCCAATAGCAAAGGCGCCATATCGGTTGGCACCACCCGATATGCAAGAGTTATCTGCGCAGCTTCAAGAACTGTTAGACCGTGGGTTCATTCGTCCAAGTAGCTCACCGTGGGGCGCACTGATCCTTTTCGTGAAAAAGAAAGGCGGGACGCACCGGATGTGCATTGATTATAGGGAGCTGAACAAGCTGACAGTGAAGAACCGCTATCCTTTGCCAAGGATCGACGATTTGTTTGATCAACTTCAAGGTGCATCTTGGTTCTCCAATATTGATCATAGGTCCGGGTATCATCAGATGAGGATTAGGGAAGATGATATACTGAAGACAGCTTTCAGAACTCGGTATGGGCATTATGAGTTTGTGGTGATGCCATTCGGACTCACCAATGCTCTGGCAGCATTCATGGACCTCGTGAATAGGGTATGCAGACCGATGTTGGATCGGTCAGTGATCATTTTTATCGATGATATCCTGGTTTACTCCAAAACCAGAGAGCAGAATAAACAGCATTTGAGGGAGGTACTGTAGACTTTGAGGGCAGAGAAACTTTATGCAAAGTTCTCCAAATGTGACTTCTGGCTGCAGGAAGTGTAGTTTTTGGGGCATGTCATCAATCAAAAAGGTATTTCGGTTGATCCAGCAAAGGTGGAGGCGGTGATGCGATGGGGGGTACCGAAAAACACCTCGGAAATCCGTAGCTTTTTAGGTTTAGCGGGTTACTAACGGAGATTCACACAGGATTTCTCCAAGATTGCTATGCCATTGACGTGTTTGACCAAGAAGAATGTGACTTTTCGGTGGGATGAGGGTCGGTAGGAGGCTTTTGAAACTCTGAGGCAGAGGTTAGGCGAGGCTCCAGTCCTCGTACTGCCTGAAGGATTGGACGATATGGTAGTATATTGTGATGCATCGACTTTAGGATTGGGTGCAGTATTGATGCAGCGAGGGCATGTGATTGCCTATGCCTCGAGGCAGTTAAAGCCTCACGAGGCAAATTACCCCACACATGACCTGGAACTGGGGGCGGTGGTGTTCGCCCTCAAGATTTGGAGGCACTATCTGTATGGGGTGCGGTTTACCATCTATACCGACCACAAGAGTCTAAAATATTTGATAGATCAGCAGAACCTTAATATGCGATAGAGGTGATGGATGGATGTACTTAAAGATTATGATTGTGAAATCCTGTATCACCCAGGGAAGGCCAGCGTGGTGGCTGATGCCTTGAGTCGCAAAGCGGCAGGGTCCCCGGTTAGGGACATTTGTATGAGGATGACGGTGATGTCACCTTTGTTGGATATGATTAGAGGGGCTCAGGTTGATGGGGCAAAGAAGGAAAACTGGAAATCAGAGAAAATACGGGGTCAGTATCCACTGTTTGTTAAGGATAGCTGCGGCCTTTTGACTCAATGTGGACGAGTGTGGGTACCTTTGACGGGGGGAGTGAGGCAAAGGATGTTGGAGGAGGCTCATAAGTCTAAGTTCTCTATACACCCGGGGGCAACAAAGATGTATAGAGACTTGAGGCTTAGTTACTGCTGGCCCTGCATGAAATGAGAAATCGCTTGGTTCATGGAGCGATGCTTGACCTGCAGGAAGGTCAAATCCGAGCACCAGCAACCTCATGGAAAGGTTTAGCCTTTACCCATACCCATGTGGAAGTGGGAAGAGATCACTATGGACTTCATTACAAAGCTACCGAGGACGGCGAGGGGGGTAGATGCCATATGGGTCATTGTTGACAGACTGACAAAGAGTGCCTACTTCATTCTAATCACCGAGAGCATATCCGCAGAAAAGTTAGCAAGCATCTATGTTCGAGAAGTGGTGGCCAGGCACGGAGTGTCGGTGTCGGTGGTTTCGGATAGGGATGTTCGGTTTACATCCAGATTTTGGAAAAAGTTTCACGAAGAACTGGGTACTCAACTGCATTTCAGTACAACATATCAACCTCAAACTGATGGTCAGAGTGAGAGAACGATCCAGACATTAGAAGACATGTTGTGTGCATGCGTGCTAGATTTTGGGGGAAGTTGGGATACATATCTCCCACTGGCAGAATTCTCATACAATAACAGTTATCATGCCAATATTGATCGAGTCCCATTCGAGATGTTATATGGTCGGAGGTGCAGGACCCCCGTATGTTGGGACGAGGTCGGTCATCGGGTCATGGGGAGCACGGAGGTGGTGCTCAAGACCACCGGGTTGATTCAGCAGGTGCGCGACCGACTGCGGGTCGCACAGAGCCGATAGAAGAGTTTTGCCCACCGATGGTGATCAGATCTTGAGTTTCAAGTGGGGGATTTTGTCTTATTAAAGGTGTCACCCTAGAAGGGGATTATCAGGTTCTGTAAGAAAGGCAAGTTGGGTCCTCGATTTATAGGCCCGTTTAGGATCCTAGCCCAAGTAGGCAAGGTGGCCTATCGATTGGAGCTCCCCGAGGAGCTTAGTCAGATTCACAACACCTTCCACGTATCTCAGCTTCGGAAGTGTATTGCTGACGAGTCCGCGGTTATACCTTTGGATGACATTCAGGTGGATGGGGGACTGAATTATGTCGAAAGGCCAATTTCCATACTAGACAGGATGACGAAGACACTTCGGAATAAGGAAGTAAAGATGGTAAAGGTGCAATGGCAACATCGAAGGGGCTCCGAGTGGACTTGGGAGCCCGAGGAGGAGATGCGGGAGCACTACCCTAATCTGTTTTCATCCACGGACTTCGAGGGCGAAGTCTAGTTCAAGTAGGGGAGAGTTGTAACATCCAGAATAAAAAGGTATGTCATGAACCCCCCCCCCCCTTAAAATTAGAATTGTTGCATTTTTGGTCCCTTAGTACACTGGGCATACTTAGGAGTAAGCGTACTAGGGCCTTTTATGGTCGTGGGTGTTTGGAGGTACGCTGGCCGTACCAGGGCTTACGCGGGGCGTATGCGTCAGGGACCAGAAAACCCTAATGGTGGACTTGAGGCCTATATAAACAAATTTAAGCCCTTGGGGCTAAACCCTGGAGAGCCTCCACTACCCTTGAACGTCATTTCACTACTGGAAGCTTTGATGAATCATTTGTGAGCTCTTAAAGTGTGGTTTAGTGATATCTAGTGTTCATTCCAAAGAGAAGAGTTGGTCAAGCAAGCTTGGATCAAGAGGGAGCTTCGAGATCTTGCATCATAATCATATTTCAGAGCTTTTAGAGGTAAAAAACTTGCACCTTTCCTTTTTGCTCTTTAGTTTTAGCTAGGGTTTTTGTAGTTGGTCCTCTTGATGGTTTTTGGGTCTCATTTGTTGGATAGATCGTCCCCATTCGTTAATAAGGTCAGATCTGGGGTCCTTAAACCAGTTGAGGGTATAAAAATAGGATCTTGGAGGAAGTCTTAACCTTGTGCATGAATGAGAGGCTTGAGAAAGGTCTTAATGATGACTTTGGGGGCTTAATGGACATGTAAAGGCATAAAGTTAGCAACTTTATGCCCTAGGAGGTTTTAATGGACTCATATCTAGGTTTTGGTCGTAAAAGAATGAAGTAATATGCACTTAATGGAGAAAGTGCTTAACTGAGACTTACGACAGGCGTACTCCAAGTACGCTACGCGTAACCCCTGAAGACCCATTACGCTGCGCGTACCTGGAGCGTACGCTGGGCGTACGCGGGACAGTTTGGGCCGATCTTATTTTGGGCTTTCAAACTTTTGGGCCTCTTTTGGGTTTTTGGGCCTGATTGGATTCTGAGAGTAAAATCCTTTTTATCAATTAGATCATGGACATATTAAGTGGGCCTTTTGGGCCAAGGGGCCCATTAAAGACATTGGACTTAGATCTTGGGCCCATTTGCAATGCAAGGGTGATTGGGCCTTTGGGGTTAGGGTTTAAAGGTTGGGCCCTCCCTTGGGATAATTTATGGACCAATCATTGATGATATTATTATTGTTATTATCCAGTTTGGGAGGTTGCGGGTCATTGAGAGTGCAGTATTCGTATTCTTCAGGCGAAGGTGAGTCTTCTCACCATACCCATGGGTCTACGGCATCAAGGCCGGCCCATTATGTGTTTATGATATGTGTAATTACTCTGCGTCTTGATATGTATTATGATCGTATGTTTTGCATGAAGACCCCGGGGGGAGCCCGTGGCCTTGGGTGTAAGACCATGTGGGGTAGCCTATGGCAGTCCAAGTAAAGACCATGTGGGTAGCCCATGGCCTTGGGTGTAAGACCATGTGGGGTAGCCCATGGCAGTCCAAGTAAAGACCATGTGGGGTAGCCCATGGCCTTGGGTGTAAGACCATGTGGCGTAGCCCATAGCAGTCCAAGTAAAAACCATGTGGGGTAGCCCATGGCATTCTTGCTGATTCTTTGTATATGTGGCCTATATGACTTGTACTTGTGTTTACGTATGTGTGGTGTGTGGTATGCTCTGGGGAACTCACTAAGCATTTCTCTTACAGTTTCTTGATTTGTTTCAGGTACATCGGAGCCGAAAGTCAAGGGCTAGGCTTGATGGCGCGGCGTGCACTCTATCTATCCATCTATATCTATGTTCCCCAATATGTTGGAGACCCACTCTGATATTTTATATATAATGTAAAAGACGATGTTTTTAACTAAACGTGTGCTTTATGGATTTCATTTCATTATATTATTTAAATTAAATGAAAATTTTCGTCGTAAAAATCGGGTTGTTACAATAAAACTGCTTTAAATGTTTCTCAAACTCATTTTCATGTTAAATTGTTATAAAACTATTTCCAAACTCTTTTAAACTTCTTTTGTTCCCAAACCATATCTACACTAATATATTTATATAAGTAAGACTTGAAGGACTTAGGACTAATAGCTCACCTTACTTCCTGTTCTTGATTGATTGTGGACTTAGGGTATATTGTTATCTGTCCGACTGTCGTGGAATTCTTAGTTATATATATATATATATATATATATATATATATATATATATATATATATATATATATATATATATGTGCTGGATATAAAAGTCTTCACTTCAGTTCAATACCTTTGTGTATCAAAGGCATGCAACCAACATTTCTATTTAACTATAATAAGTATAGTTAAGGATTATCGCTCATTACTACTATTACCATGACACTTACTATAGATAGTACAATTATGAGTCAATACATGTTAAATACTATGCAAGGAGAATATTATATACTATACAAGAGAACCCTCTATACATTATACCAAGAAATACATTATACTCTAATACAAGAGAATATACTAAAACAAAATGTGACATACTACTTCTCAATACGACACTTCACTGTGCTATCACCGTGTAACCAGAGTCTCCTGGAGGGAGAGCGGGATTTATGTGTATAGATATATACGAGACAGACACTCCCACATCCCGACTGCTAGCTACAGTCCGAGCCGACTAGGCCCAGGGGTGACAAAATGTCACCATACTATGTGTGACCTGGAGGGTCATTTGTTATTCGATCGTCAATCAGCATGGTTACATACGAATTCATATTCAGACCTTTAATTAACACATTAAGAATTAAAGGCAAAACAAACTCCCCGAGGTGTATTAAATACTACCTGGAGTCTGCATTTTATTACATTCAGCCGGCAGTGACACTGCTGGGGTAAAACATTATTTTCCCAATTACTTTACATGAATGAAGTCAAAAACTATATTTTCATACTGATAGTTTCACAGGGAAAACTTTTACATTTTCAAAGGATTAAACATGCAAACAACCGGGTCTTGGTAGAAGACTACTTTTACTGAAAAATGTAGGATTTTCTAGGGAGCACTCTAATTTCAAACATTGATATCAACTATTATACTATATGGTTGTAAACATTTTTATACAAGCAATGACACTAAATACTTATGAACTCACCAGCTTTATGCTGATACTCGCTTTCAAAATAACTTGTATTCTCAGGTCATCAGTAGACAGGTACAGATGCAGCTTTTGAGAAGATGGAGCACATACAAGACTCATCTTTTATTTTGATTATACTTTTGGTGTCTAACAAACTATATAGAACACGCTTGTATTACAATTATTATATTAATGCAATGGATGTTGTTGCTTGTCTTTACTATTATGCGTTGTTATGATATTGTACATGATGTCCTCCACCCCAAAACGTTTCCGCCGTTCACGGTTTTGGGGTGTGACAAAGAAGATGATTGGCAAGGCTAAAAGGATTGATGATATGTATGTGTTGAAGAGCAACATTATGCATAAAGACACAAAAATTTATATTGTTACTGTTGTTTCCTTATATGTTTGGCATAAAAGGTTGGGACATCCATCTAATGAAAGACTTATATCGATTAGAAATCATCTCAATGTTAGGATTTCTAAGAGTGATGTTAAAATTCCATGTTCTGGATGTCCTCTTGCTAAACAAAGGAAATTACCTTTTTATTCTATGAATATTATCCATAATGAACCATTTGGTTTAATACACTGTGATATTTGGGGTCCTTTTCATGTTCCTAACTATCAAGATCATCGATATTTTGTTACTATTGTCGATGACCATTATATATATACATTGGGTTTTCTTATAAAGAACAAGTATGATGTGCAACAAGTTATTCCAAGATTCTACAGTCTCATACTTAATCAATTTAATAAAAGCATTAAAGTTTTTCATTTAGACAATGCCAAAGAGCTTGAGTTTACAACATTTTTTCATGAAACAAGAATATTACATCAGAAATCATGACAATATGTTGTCATAGATTCATGACAAGATCTGGATTCATACAATCAAAATCCGTTTATTCTCTTTTTTCACAAAGGGCATGGTGACAAGTTTGTTGCGTACTTGTTTATGTGGATGATATAATTATCATAGGAGCTTCTTGTAACGCCCGTGTTTCTGGGCTTGCCATTTTTAGCAATGTAATAGTCTAGGTTAACCTTTGTAAACCAATTTGAAATAATAAAAATGTATTATTTGTGAATTTTGGGAATTATGTGAGTTATGTGTTTATTTGCTTAATTATGTGATATAATTGAATTAAGAATAAAATGAGCGTCAAAATTTAGGTGTGAAATAAACAGATAAGAGGCCTCGGTGTTATTGGTGTTATTCTAGTCATTTAGCAGAGTATGGATGACGACCACGGACTATTCTAGACTGTCCTGTGGAACACTAGCAGGCTCATTACCTGTAGGTGTTGTGAACGACATGTTCACCGGTGTACTCTATCCCCCACATGGTTGCATTTAGGGCACTTATTGTTGAGGAAGCCCCTCTGCAGTAATGTCCGTCCCGATGAAAATCCTGAATTAGGTTCCTTATAATAGAAGTTATTTTAGGGGCGTAAAGTGAGGATAACAGGAATGGGTAATCGGGTTTATTGTGGATTGTTGAAATTAAATATAATTATTGTGGGTTGAAAACCCTATATGCTCACCAGGCTCCCAAGCCTGACCCACTCAGTTTATTTGTATTACAGGAAGTGGCGCAAGAGCTTAAGATGGGCGAATCATCAAGTTGTTTTGTTTACAAGTCTGTATATGTATATATTTGTTGAATGACTTGTAATGTTATCGTTTATGCTTTATGATCTGTATCGGAACATGACATCCCGACTTTTGATTATGAAATGAAATCATATTTTTATATGAAATGTTTTGATAAATATCTATTTTATCATGTTTTGTTTTTTGGGAACAAATTCCGCATCTCTTTTAAAATTAAAAGGATTTACTCTGAAAATGTTTAAAAAGCATAAATGAAATCGGTCTTTTCTGGCCGAGATTTTGGGGATGTCACAGTTGGTATTAGAGCATTAGTTTAAGCGAACTAGGAATTTGTAGGATTTCTAGACTTAAACTTAGAATGCTAAGTGGAGATTGTGAGATGTGTGTCTGATATATTATAGACACGAGCACTAGTTTATTTTAGGAAAGTTGCCTAAAATGCTTTTACGTGCTAAATGTTATATGTTGCCATATATGATATTATTTGTTCGGATCTATGGTTTGTTGCCAACCGGATCTGAAGGTTTATGTGTTTAGGATTCTAAGCGTATGTATATGATATTAGAACTAGCATGTAATCGTTTGGAATAATAAGGATGAATTGAAATCTTATCGTGAAAGAAGATCTAATTTCACCTTATTCGGTGTATAGATAAAAATGGTGAGAACAAGAAGCGGAGTTGGAAATGCTGATGAAAACAGGAATCAACCGCCTATAAATCAACAAGTACCTGTTGTAGCTGCTGCACCTGAGCCGATAACAATGGCTGGTGTACAAATGATGATTCAAATGATGTTGGATCATCAGATGGAAGAAACAAGACGTTTGCTTCAACAGAATCGTGAAGAACCGTCAATTCAAGTAGAAGAGCCCGAGCAGAATGGAGGGCAATCTGAAGGAGAAAACTTTAGTGGGATCATTGGTCAAGACAACCCACCCGTGGTTAGGCGCAATAACCAGGATGGAGGAAATGATGGGCGTGGGTGCAAGTACAAGGATTTCATGGCGTCCAAACCACCATGTCTATCCGGAAGCCCGACGCCGGTGCAAGTTATGGATTGTGTCTCTGAAATGGAGACTATGTTTGAAAGTTGTGAATGTAGCAACAGGCAGAAGACCGCTCTTGCGATCCCTCTGCTAAAATCTGGTGTGTTGAGTTGGTGGAAGCTGTTAGCTGACTCTATGCCCAAGGGAGAAGCAAGCAAAATGTCTTGGGAAGACTTTGTGGAACAACTGAAACTGCAATACTGCTCCGGGCAGGACCTTCTGGAAATCAGTAATGAGTTTCAGAATTTGAAGAAAGGGAAATTGAGCGTTACTGAATACGCTGCAAGTTTCACAGAAAAGATGAAGTTTATCCCATATTTGGTGCCTACAAAACTCTCTAAGGTCAACAAGTTTGCCCTTGGACTACCAGCGGACTATGGTCCAATGGTTAAGCAAGCAACCACATTGAAAGCCGCCATCTGGGCTGCTAGAAATGTTGAGACCCAGATCAGGGAAAAAGGTCTGGAAAGGTCAGAGGTTGGTGAGAAGAGGAAAATCGATGGATTTTCAGGGTCCAGCAAGAAAAGTAAATTCTCGAAGTCTAGTTCGAGAGGAAGTGGAGGAAAGGTAGAGGCAAAATGGTGCGACAAGTTCAAGAAGAAGCATCATGGGAAGTGTGGCGGGGAAACCACATGCTTCAAATGTGGAAAGCCAGGGCATTATGCCAACGACTGCACCTTCACCAAGAATGTTTGTTATGGTTGTGGTGAGGAGGGGCACATCTCAAGGGATTGTCCGAAAAAGAAGGAAGTAGCAAGACCCAACATTCTGCCAAATCCAAAGGCGAGAGCATTCCAGATTACACTGGAAGCTGCTAAAGATGAAGCTGATGTCGCTTCATGTACCTTTCTCGTTAACAAATTGCCTGCCCAAATTTTATTTGATTCTGGAGCCAACTACTCCTTTATATCACATGAATTTGGTAGAAAACTAGCTTTGCCTGTTGATAGACTAGATAATGCCTTATTAGTCGAAGTTGCTAGTGGCAAGTTTGTACCTGTTAGCCATCGTATGAAAAACATCTTAATTGATCTGAATGGGAATAAGTTCCACGAGGAATTATTGCCTATCGAACTTAATGGTTTCGACATCGTTTTGGGAATGGATTGGCTTAGCGCCAATGCCGAAATTTTATGTAAGAAGAAAATAGTGAAAGTGAACCCGCCTAGGAAGGAATCATTTATGGTGTATGGAGATAAACGCAGAGTAAATTCTGGAATCATTTCTCTAATGAAAGCCAGAAAATGTTTGACCAAGGGGTGTACATCATATTTAGCATTCGTGATCGACGCTAAGAAGGAAAAGAAGGTGATGCAAAATATTCCCGTTGTGTGTGATTATCCGGAAGTATTTCCCGAAGATCTTCCTGGATTACCACCCGATCGGCAAGTAGAATTTTGTATCGATTTGTTGCCTGGAACAACGCCAATTGAAAAAGCACCTTATCGATTAGCACCGACGGAGATGAAGGAGCTGATGATGCAACTTCAGGAGTTATTGGACAAGGCTTTCATAAGACCTAGTTCATCACCCTGAGGAGCTCCGGTGTTATTCGTAAAGAAGAAAGATGGAAGCATGAGGATGTGCATTGATTACCGAGAGCTGAATAAGGCAACAATAAAGAATAGATATCCGTTGCCGAGGATTGATGACATATTCGATCAACTACAAGGTTCAAGTTATTTTTCAAAGATCGACCTAAGGTCAGGATATCATCAGCTGAAAGTAAGAGAGCAGGATATAGAGAAGACTGCATTCAGAACACGATATGGACACTACGAGTTTTTGGTTATGTCGTTTGGACTAACCAATGCTCCAGCAGCGTTCATGGATTTAATGAACAGAGTTTGTAATCCGTTCCTTGATAAATCTGTGATAGTGTTCATAGATGACATTCTGATTTATTCAAAAAGCCAAGAAGAGCATGGCAGACACTTGCGAGAAGTGTTGGAAGTCTTGAAGAAGGAGAAGTTGTATGCGAAGTTCTCCAAATGTGATTTTTGGATTCGTGAAGTCCAATTCTTAGGTCACGTTGTCAACCAAGAAGGGATAATGGTTGATCCAGCAAAGATCGAAGCTGTGATGAAGTGGGAACAACCGAAAAGTCCCACGAAGATCCGAAGCTTTTTAGGGTTAGCCGGATATTACCGAAGGTTTATCCAAGGATTTTATTCAATTGCTAGTCCATTAACAACTTTGACCCACAAAGGAGCTACTTATGCTTGGAGTGATAAGCATAAAGAAGCATTCGAGAAGCTAAAGAAGAAACTATGCGAGGCACCGATACTTTCTCTACCCGATGGAGTTGAAGACTTCGCTGTTTATAGCGATGCGTCTGGAGTTGGACTGGGTTGTGTTTTGACCCAAAGAGATAAGGTGATCGCATATGCGTCTCGACAATTGAAAGAGCATGAAAAGAACTACCCGACTCATGATTTGGAGTTGGCAGCGGTAGTTTTCGCTCTGAAAATATGGAGGCATTACCTCTATGGCACGAAGTGCAAACTTTTCACTGATCATAAGAGTCTCCAATATCTCTTTAGTCGGAAGGAATTGAATATGAGGCAACGACGCTGGCTGGAATTACTTAAAGACTACGACTGTGAGATACTTTACCACCCCGATAAAGCCAATGTTGTTGCTGATGCTCTCAGTCGGAAAGTCAATTTTGAAAGGAGAAGGCCAAGAGTGTTGAGAATTGAAGTTGTCTCAACTATTTTGGAAAGTATAAAGAAAGCTCAAAGCGAAGCTTCTGAGAAGAATGACCGGAAGGAGGAACATTTGGGCAAAACGTTGGTGTTCGGTGTAAACAGTCACGGACTGAAGGTGTTCCAAGATCGGATTTGGATACCTAAGACAGGAGGAGTCAGAGATCTTCTGATGGAAGAAGCTCACAAAACCATGTACTCGATTCATCCCGGTAGCACAAAAATGTATAGGGACCTGAAACCCTATTATTGGTGGGCGACGGTGAAGCTCGACATTGCGAAGTATGTGGCGGAGTGTGTGACTTGTGCAAGAGTCAAGGCACAACATCAGAAACCATACGGGAGTTTAGAACCATTACCTGTGCCTATGGGTAAGTGGGAAGACATTGCTATGGATTTTGTCACTAAACTGCCCAGAACGAAAAGTGGTCACGACATGATTTGGTTGGTCGTTGATCGATTCACTAAGAGTGCGCATTTCATAGCAGCCAACGAGAAATGGTCTATGGAGAAGCTTGCAAATTCTTACATGAAGGAAATTGTGAGGCTTCATAGTGTTCCGTTAACAATTGTGTCGGATCGTGATAGCCATTTCACCTCACGATTTTGGAAAAGTCTACAAGAGGAATTGGGTACCAAGTTGTGTTTAAGTACAGCTTACCATCCGCAGACTCATGGTCAGAGCGAAAGAACGATACAAACACTTGAAGATATGCTGAGAGCATGTACCCTGGAATTCCTAGGTAATTGGGATGAACATTTACCTTTGGTAGAATTTTCCTATAATAATAGTTTTCACTCGAGCATAAAGATGACACCTTATCAAGCATTGTATGGACAGAAGTGTCGTACGCCGTCTTGTTGGCTTGAGGCTGGGGAAAAGCAGTTTATGGGACCGGAGATAGTCCATCAAACTGCTGAAAAGTTGAAAATAATTAGGGAAAGAATGTTAGCAGCTCAGGACCGTCAAAAGAGCTATGCTGACAAAAAGCGAAGACCGATGACTTTTGAAGTTGGAGATTCGGTTTTGCTTAAAGTCTCACCGTGGAAGGGACTTATAGGATTTGGTAAAAGGGGAAAGTTAAGTCCAAGGTTTATTGGACCGTTTAAAGTTCTTCAGAGAATTGGGAACCAAGCTTACAAGCTCGAACTACCAGAAGAACTGAATGGAATTCATAACACTTTTCATGTGTGTTATTTGAGGAAGTTCACGGGAGAAGTTCCCGACATAATTCCACTTTTGGATTTGAGGATCGATGAGAACAAAAGGTTGATTGAGGAACCGGAGGCAATCGTTGACCGAAAGACTAAGAAATTGCGACGTAAGATGGTTGAGTTAGTGCTTGTCCGATGGAAACACATGAATGGGCCAAATCTCACCTGGGAGACGGAGAGTGACATGATGAGTCGCTATCCGCATTTGTTTGCTGGTGTGTGATTTCGGGGACGGAATCATTCTAAGGTGGGGAGAATTGTAACGCCCGTGTTTCTGGGCTTGCCATTTTTAGCAATGTAATAGTCTAGGTTAACCTTTGTAAACCAATTTGAAATAATAAAAATGTATTATTTGTGAATTTTGGGAATTATGTGAGTTATGTGTTTATTTGCTTAATTATGTGATATAATTAAATTAAGAATAAAATGAGCGTCAAAATTTAGGTGTGAAATAAACAGATAAGAGGCCTCGGTGTTATTGGTGTTATTCTAGTCATTCAGCAGAGTATGGATGACGACCAGGGACTATTCTAGACTGTCCTGTGGAACACTAGCAGGCTCATTACCTGTAGGTGTTGTGAACGACGTGTTCACCGGTGTACTCTATCCCCTACATGGTTGCATTTAGGGCACTTATTGTTGAGGAAGCCCCTCTGCAGTAATTTCCGTCCCGATGAAAATCCTGAATTAGGTTCCTTATAATAGAAGTTATTTTAGGGACATAAAGTGAGGATAACGGGAATGGGTAATCGGGTTTATTGTGGATTGTTGAAATTAAATATAATTATTGTGGGTTGAAAACCCTATATGCTCACCAGGCTCCCAAGCCTGACCCAGTCAGTTTATTTGTATTACAAGAAGTGGCGCAAGAGCTTAAGATGGGCGATTCATCAAGTTGTTTTGTTTACAAGTCTGTATATGTATATATTTGTTGAATGACTTGTAATGTTATCGTTTATGCTTTATGATCTGTATCGCAACATGACATCCCGACTTTTGATTATGAAATGAAATCATATTTTTATATGAAATGTTTTGATAAATATCTATTTTATCATGTTTTGTTTTTGGGAACAAATTCCGCATCTCTTTTAAAATTAAAAGGATTTACTCTGAAAATGTTTAAAAAGCATAAATGAAATCGGTCTTTTTTGGCCGAGATTTTGGGGATGTCACACTTCTTTTATTGTAATTACAATCTTGTAGTGATTTTTGGAGTATTGTATCCATATTATTTGTTGACTTTGACACCCTAACATTCCAGGTAAAGTCTCATCCTACATTATCATAATGGCTTTCCCGAGTGATGAGGCCCCACATCTTACAACCTCTGACCATTAATCCTGAACATCTACCCCAACAAACTATCAAAGCACTTGATTTCCCGAAAGAAGTTATTGAATTTATTACATATAAAACACTCACAAACCATTTTATTCTTAACTATAAAATATATATATCAAGAGAATCATGACACTTTATGAAACTACGGTTTATAATATGGGGTTATTTTGAAAATTGTATACATTGACTTTCCAATATAGAATATAAATAGATGGTTTGTGGTGGATTTAATTTTTTGGAAAACGGCTAATATTATAAAAACCACATCAAGGAGATGTGGAAAACAAACAAATAGTACAAAAAAGAAAAAACAAACAAAGAACAGAGGGAAAAATGAGAAAATTACAAACAGAGGAAAAGACTAATATTCCAAACTCTCCAATCCATTTTTTTGAATGAACCTCTATGCTTGCACCATATGAATGTTGTTGCTTTGATTCTTTCCACCGTGTTCGCCGAGACTATTGAGATTTTTTCGAAAATCCATTTGTTCCTTTCCATCCATATGAACCATAAAGCTCCACCGAAAATTACAAACAGAGGAAATGACTATTGAGATTTTTTCGAAAATCCAGTAGTTGCTTTGTTTCTTTCCACATAATATTGCATTGAACATTCTTCTTTTATATTTATACTTCGACCACCGTGAGATGAAAATAAGCATATTTTCCATCGAAATAAATCTGTCACATCTGATCTCACACCACACCAGGATCGAGTCCATTATTGCCTTCGCCGCATGACAAGTTAACAAAATATGATCACATGTCTCCTACTCCGTACTGCATACATCACATGTAGTATTTGGAATTATGATACCCCTGTTTTTTAATTCCACAGCAGATGGAATTCTACTGAGTTTTGCTCTCCATATGAAACATTGAGTTTTGCTCTCCATATGAAACATATAATCTTAAAGGGAATCAACTTATCCCAAGCAAATGGTCCGTTGTTAACGATATATCCTGCCAATTCAATTCGCTCCCGTAACAGACAGACCAAAAACCTGCCATCTCTCACAAAATCAGAAACCCAACATCAATATGTTGAATTCCATGACACAATTTCCTTAGGATCAACGTTATATTGTGTATAGTGATTTCGTGTTTTTATAATGTTTTTCCACACCCTAGTGTTGGATCTGTTAGCGAAAATAGACCAATGCCTCCCTTCTAGATTATGAATACTTCGAATTACTTTGGACCACATAGAGGATTCATCCGCTTTCAAGCACCACATCCATTTAGCCAACATAGAAATATTCATAGCTTTAATAGACCCAAGCCCGATGCCTCCAACCTTTTTTTGGTGCTATAATCTTAATCCTGTTTGACCCAATAAATACTTTTTTTGTCATACTCTCTGCACCAAATGAATTTCCTCCTAATTTTTTCAAGTGTGTCAAGAACACCATTTGGGACTACAAATATGGACATAAAATATGTATGGAGATTACCAAGCACTGCCTTTGCAAGAGTACTCTACCACCAAATCTCAATGCTTTCGCTTTCCACGTAGAGAGCTTGGAGTGAAACTTTTCGATGATCGGCCTCCATGCATTCTTTTTTATTCATATTCTCACCAACAGGGATACCCAAGTAAGTAAACGTGATCGACGATGGTTCACATCCAAAAGGGGCAGACCAATTTGAAATTTCCATAGGAAGAGCACCCACACCAAACACTTTTGACTTTTTGAAGTTCACTTTCAATCCAGATAAGATGTGAAAGCATCGTAAGATCCTTGCCGAATTAGCTATGTTTCGCCTAGACCATTCTACAATGAACAATGCATCATCTGCATAAAATAAGTGTGACACACACAAGCTAGAATTTTGGAATTTTATCCCGTCGAACACGCCTTTCTCCACTGTCGTCTTCATAGCAAAATTTAATCTTTCCATTGTAATAATAAAAAGGAAGGGGGATAATGGGTCCCCCTGCCTCACACCCTTTGTAGGGTTTCCATTGATGATCACTAAAGCTCTTCCGCATTCTAAATAGCTACGAATCCAAAGCCGCCATCTCACCCCAAAATTCATTTGTTCCATGATAGAATCAAGAAAAGCCCAATTGACCAAATCGAAGGCTTTGTTAAAATCCGCCTTGAACAATCATTCACTCTAAAAATTCTTTCTAATTGTATTTGCAATTATTTCGTTTACGACATTTTAAAAGTTTTCTCAAATTTTTATTTTTTAAATGTCTAATTAATCTAGCTATAACGGCGGTGAACGATGGTCAGTTTTTGTATCATCGTCCTATGAGTCCTATGGTAGGTTTTCATCACAAACATTATAAATAATCATATATTGTTAAGCTGGTTTTAAAATTATACAAGTCAAGAACGATCGAAATTATGAACAACTTTAGACAACTTGTTTATTTATATAGACACAAATTATATAGATGTTATGACATAAATAATGGATTATCTTTAATATTTTAAAATGGTGGAAACAACGTCAAGAAAATGGACCATTCTACGTTTTTGCCATCGTGTCATGCGAATACAATAAACTGGTATTGTAGCTTTGTAAAAAAAAAAGTAATATTTGATTTATATGTTAGAAAATTCAAGGAGAGCTTTATTGACAATGGATTCCCTTCATGTCGGTAAATTCAAATATATCGTCATATCATCCGGACGAGATGCAAAGTATTTCCGAAACTCAAGAACCATTCACAAACTCTACAAATCAAGTGCCGACCATATGCATAATATGACTAAAACTTATAATTTTATTTCGCTTACCAATCAAGTATTTGTAGTTTATAAGCTACCTGTATATTTCTCATTTTGTAAGTTTTTTATATTAATAAATAAAACCCATGGATTTTTATGATTTTTTTGTAATACAAATTATTTTATTATAAATAAACAAGTAAAAAGACTACGCTTTTTAGGCCCACAACAGGCCAGAATTTGCCCATGGAATTGGGTTGGGTTTTTATACTCTAAGACCGGGCCGGATCAAGCTATGTGCAATTTATCAAAAGAAAGTGTGTACTCTCACTCTAAAAAGCCTCTTTTTGTCACCAATAGGAGTCCAATCCCCATCTCTGCATACAAAATTACAAATAGAGGCCGACAACAATAATATCAATAGAGACATAGGCCAACAATATCATATGTGTTCCTTCACAACACCTTTCTTAACATGTTTATCTACATACGTCTCTTAATAATCAACCACAAAACCCACGTGTTGATGGTATTATTTCAACTAAATTGATTTCAAAGTAGTTATATTTGTCTTTGCCTAACAGCTTAAGTATCAGTATTCTGAATTAATTGATATATACCTTAACATATATACATACATAACTGAAACACATACGCATATATAATATATTTGTACACATTAATCCTCGACTCCCGTTGGTTCAAGTCTTCAAGTCACAGAATGCATTAGCTCAAATATATATTGCCCCAAATCTCACCGAGCCAAAGTAAACTGTCCTTTAAATATAGTGAAAAACAATTGAAAGAGTTACGGGTTAATTAACATATACGATATGTTATAGTTTCTATATATACATGAAAATATTGAGAATAAATAATAAATATTGACTTTGTAAGTTGTGCTGCCTTATAAGGTGGTATTTTTCTAAGTACTACAAAATGTCGGATCACAAGGGATCGTGTTCGATTGACAGTAAAAAACGACCATTCAACAACAGTTTTGGGCATTTAATGTTGTCTTTTCAGCATTTAATGGGATTCCGTCAACATGGCCAACAGACACATATGTTCACATGGGAGTCGATACTCGTCCAGTCATAAACATTTTTAAGAAAAACGAAAACCAAGTATCCGATATATTAACATACTGCTTTAAGTCATAAAAACTCTAGCAACATATTACATCATCATCTTTTCCCGAATCTCGCATAATTAAGGCTTTTATCGCTCATCATTAATCGACATTTGTGTCATATACGGTATAAGAAATTTATAACTGCACCAATATTCTTCACACTCTTTATTTTACTGATCATGCATGCATGGAAGACTAATAACATGTTCAGAAAACATGTTACCATCTATATTTATATATGTGTGTATATACATGGGAAGGGGTGTGTGTATGTATACGTACATATTGGAAGTACCGAAGTATAGTTATCTTAATGCCTAATAAGGGTAAGATATTGATTAATAAATACATGGACAAAAGGCATCCACCTCCCATCCCACCTCGATTGTT
Organism: Lactuca serriola; assembly: GCF_051521515.1. NCBI lineage: Eukaryota > Viridiplantae > Streptophyta > Magnoliopsida > Asterales > Asteraceae > Lactuca > Lactuca serriola. The sequence continues at coordinate 43,395,797 of NC_136412.1, read as the reverse complement.
GCTAAAACCCTTTGGAAAATATTTATATACATAGCGAAGAGAAGATGCTTGTGTATTAAATAATGATGTACACACGTGCATAGCTTTCCAACTCCTTTTGTCTGTCTAGGTTTTTTTTTAAAGTATATGATTTTTGCATGCATTTAGAAATCGGTCGGTCATCACTGTAACTAACATATAAATCAAATCCTAGCCGACGTAGAGTTACAGAGCTCACACTTGGTCGTATCTAACAGAATATAACTATTTAATATACATACATGTAATTAAATATTTTCCGGAGATAATTAAACTTGAAACAAAATATATGGAACACGTTCATGCATTAAACATCTGTGCATTGGGGAGATAAACAATATAATTAACAGATATATAATGTTTCTTAAGATCATAACAGGATTATTGTATCCGCTAAGCATATGCTAAGGCCTAAGAGAAGATCATAAATATATTGCCGTTCCAAAGAAAAAGATAAGATCATATATACAGTATCGTTTTATCAGTTTAGATATGCTAAGAGAAGATTATATATATATATATATATATATATATATATATATATATATATATATATATATATATATATATATATATATATATATATATATATATAAAATAGGGTTGCTCGTGAATTCTAGTACAGGGTCACTGTGCAATTGGATCAAACTCATGTGCCGCGTATTCCCCGCTGATTACCTCTCCGGTTTCCCAATCAGCTTCCATACCTCAAAACCTTAAATACATACACACAGATAACTGCGCTAGAACTTACCGATGACATGCTTATAAATTTGTAAAGAAACAAAAGGTCCAGTAATTTAAGTTAGTATAAACAAATTTGTTTTCGTTCATGATTCATTAACTCTACTTCATCCTAATATATCAAATACTAAGAGATGACAACCAACTTGTATTAACATATTATGATGATATAAAACTTTTTGGAATATTTGAATATGTTCTCGAATATCATTGCTAAATTTTGATAACTAAATTAGAAAAAAAAATAAAATTAATTAATGGTAACCACAGAATTAACTTTGGAGCGTATTATAAAAAAAGGTAATTATACATAAACATGAGCCATGGTTTACGCCATGTTAGATTGAAAATTTGACTTATAAATATGAAAAGTATATCTTTTATTTAAGTAAGAAATTAAATATATAATTTCTTCTGTCCATTTAAATAATGACATGTGTCGTGTTACCCGATTTAATTTTTGTCATAAACAATTTTGGAACTATGGATCAAGCGGGCTTGGTGATGTTAGGTTTAGTTGATTCTTCCTGTAGAAGGCTCGATCAAGCTTGGCTAGAGAAAGATTATGGCTCAACAAACAGAAAATCCGTTACAGTTAGTTCAAATGTTCAATCCAAAATTATTAATACATACAGGATGATCTCACTAATTGAATAAAAATCTACATGCATCAAGTACTCTTTAGCTTACGTCAACTTGTTGTATGTTTCGAGCTATTTTTTCGTACCAAAACTCCAAAATTTTGGATTGAAACGAGATCGAATCGATTTGCAATACCAATAATTTTATTATCTACGATTTTATCCAAACATTTTTTACTACAAATTTTTGATGGATCCAACACATTAATGACGATGAAATACATTTTCATTTATAATTAGTGATCAAGTTGTTTATGATTCTCCCTTGTGATCGAATCTCCCACCTTTTTGATCTCCGCAAGTGTCTCAATCATGTGTTATTCTATTTCACCAATTTTAAATATCTAATATCAAGATTCCTTTTTCCTATATTTAATAAGATGAGACAAATTTGATAGTTTTTATAAAGTATATTAGATTTGGTGATATATATATATATATATATATATATATATATATATATATATATATATATATATATATATATATATATATATATATATATATATATAGAGAGAGAGAGAGAGAGAGAGAGAGAGATACAAATGTTTTCTCACATCTATTATGTACTAGAATACACCAATAAAAATTTAATAAAAATTATATATATATATATATATATATATATATATATATATATATATATATATATATATATATATAATTCATTTTTATGGAAACTAATTAAATTCATCATTAATGTCAACAATAACATTCTATCATAATAAATTTGTATCTAGAAGAATGAGAGTGTATGTAGTAGAATACACTATCGTTTTTCACATTCCATTCAATTTTATTGTATTTTAAGTGAGTGAGTCCTGAAACAAACAACGAATTCATACATAAAAACCTATGTATGAATTCATTATGAAAGAATGTTATTGCTGACATTAATGACGAATTTAATTAGTTTTCATAAAAAGATAATTATAATTATGGATATCATTTAATATACATACAATTATGGAAATTATTTAATATCTATCTATATTTAATTAAATAATTATTTAATTTTACTAAATTCATATCGGTGCATTCTAGCGCACAATAAATATAAGAAACATACTAACCTAGGCATATATATATATATATATATATATATATATATATATATATATATATATATATATATATATTACATGTTAAAGATATAATGATATAATGAGTTAATGCATATTACATGTTAAAGATATAATGAACATTAATTAAACTTTCAGCATTTAATATGCATTAATTACTTTTTTAAAATAACTAAAATGATTGGTCCAGAATCAATCCTACCAGCATATAATAGATAGTAGAAAACATTTTAACCTAACTATATATATATATATATATATATATATATATATATATATATATATATATATATATATAAAATCGTTAATAAGTAAAATAAATAAAACTGGAAAATATAAATTGAAAAAGAAACTAATCGAGTATGTTAAAATACCTTAAATGAATATTATGTCATTGCATACATATGGATATATATGGTATCAGAAGTTCTAAAAAGCAAACAGGGATGTCAAATCGAGCAATCGTGTCGTATTTTTATCTGACACGACACGACACGATAAATTTTATGTAACATGAAAATGAAACGGCATGATGTTGTGTTTATTTTCATTAACATGAAAACTAGTCGATTAAAACACGACAAACGCGATAAGACATGAAAAATATAAAATAATATAATTATTAGTTTATTTAATTCATACTTAATCACATATAACAAGTCAAACACGAAAACACGACAAAAACATGCCAAATCGTGTTAATCCCATGTTGAATTTTAAACATGAATACGACACGACATAAAGTCGTGTTTTTTACACTTAACATGAACACGAATTCGAATTTCATTTTTGTCCCAAGTTCGTTTCGTGTCATGTATTTTTGTCCTTGTCTTGTTGTGTCATAAATTGACACCCCTAGAAGCGAGGTTAGATGATTTATGTGGAAAGGGGGGTGTATTTTTTTGAAATCCAAAAAACCTTGATGACATGGTTGGACTTTTTTAAGTAAAACATTGGTGGGATAATTGTTAATTTGACTATGTTTGTAGTAGTGATATGTGTTATCCAGACAACATTCTTTTCGTACGATACCCTTCGGTGTTTATGAATTGCACAGATAACGTTGTTATTTTTGAATATGAATGAGTGATTTCCAAGTTGAAGTATCATGCAATTTGTCATTGCTTTGAAGAGTGTGGTTCGTTTGCGAGAGGCTACAGTTCCTCTTTCATCATGTTGGTCCCCAAAATTAAAGGCCCTCGAACTCTTAACGACTATCGGCCAATCAATTTAATTGGCCGTATGTTAAAATTGTTACGAGACTCCTTGAAAACAAGATCAAACTGATAATTAGGAAGGTGGTGAACGAAGTACAATCCACATCTGTATCTGATGGAAGTATTCTCGAAGGACCATTAATAATCAATGAGATTTGTGTGTGGGCAAAAAAAAAGCAAAAAATAAGATTTCTTTTGTTTAAAGTAGACTTCAGTAAAGCTTTTGATTCAATGAATTTGGGGTATTTAGACTCGGTGATGACTCAAATGGGATTCAGGTCCAGATGGAGAAATTGAATAATGATTTGTTTATCTTCAAGTCACACTTTGGTTCTAGTGAATGATTCACCAACGAAAGAATTTCCTGTCTTAAAAGGGGCTTGTCAAGGTGACCCTTATCTCAATTCCTTTTTATTATAGTGTAACATCCCAAAATTTCAACCAATTAAAAACTTCCAAAACAACCCTTTGACTAATAAAAGTGTTTACAAAATTAGTGTTCTTCAAAACATTATTTAAAAATTAGTGCCTCCCACGATCAATGACAGAAAAATCAGGGTGTGTACGGTCACAACTTTGCCTTGCCACGATTCTGAAACACCTGAAACCATAATAAAAAACTGTAAGCACAAATCTTAGTGAGTTCCCCCAAAGTACCAACATACAACAAATAACATATACAACAACAACATACTGTGGGTCCAATCATTCGTGGGATGGAATACTCCAGGCCCCTCAACCATCGGGTTGGAATGCCAAGATACTATGGGTCCAATCAACCATCGGGTTGGAATATCCTAGGCCCCTTAACCACCAGGTTGGAATGTCAACATACTATGGGTCCAATCAACCATCAGGTTGGAATACCCCAGGCCCCTCAACCATCAGGTTGGAATGTCAACATACTATGGGTCCAATCAACATTGATATTGCCATGTTCATACATGTTTTTAGACAATATTTACTTGCATTTTTATTGATATTTTGGTTATTTGCATTGAATAATGGTACTTATGAGGATAAATTGTTCTTTGCAGCCAAATAGAAGCACTTTTTGAAGGATAGGGACTAAAAACAACAAAAAATGGAATTTTGGAGATTTAGAGAATAAAAGAAGAAGAAACCCACGAAATCAGCTACATTCACGACGTGAACTACATGTTCACGACGTGACATGAGAATTCTGGAAGATAAGTATACGCAAAGTAATAATCCTTGCCCGATAAGGATTTCTCCTAATTCACGACGTGAAGCGCAAATTTTGAGAAACTATATATACTCTTGCTTATTACGACTTTAGGGACTTTTTTGGTTGCATTGAGGGCTCCTGGAGACGATTTTCAGAAGGAGAAAAGTTCTGGAATTGGCTATTAGCATCTAAGGAGAGGAGAAGTTCATATTAGTTTAAGAATTTGGTACACTTTAATTATGTCTTTGAATATGAGCTCTTTGTGTTTGTTTGCTAGTATGTCCAGCTAAATCTAGTTGCTTCTGTTAGCTAGATGAAGCTGGAACTCATGGTGTAATATTTATCTTTGATTTACTTGTTGGTTAAGACTTGTGTTAGATTGATTGAACCTAGCATGTTTGATTTAGTATTTGATTGCTTTGATTTCTTATTCTGTGTAGTTGATGACCATTAGTCTGCATGAATTAGAATACCTAGTAATTTAGTGAATATTAAATTATTACAGCTAGGATCAAACCAATCTTAGTTAAGCAATTAACTATTGAATTAGGTTGTGCTAGAGAACTCATATTATGACCGTAAGTGTGTTTAATTAATCAATCTTACATAGCTCCAATCAATTAAATAATGATTATGTGTTAACTTAAATGTGAACATACTTTGATTTACATGAATTAATTAACGTTAGTAGATTCAGAACTAAATTGCTAATACTATCTTAATTGGTAACCAACAGTAATTGTCATAGCTAATTTATAAACCATTGAGGGAAAGTGGATTCGAACTAACAGAAGTGTTTTGTTTACTGATTGAATTTGTGTTAAAGAATTAAGTTTATCTAAACTTGCAAAATTAGATAAATTCCATTTCTTTGTTAGTAATTAGGTTAATTTATTAGTAGATAAATTAATTAGTCAAAACCGTTCCCTATGATGGATACCCAACTTACCCGACTATTCTATAATTTGACTAGGTACACTGTCTAGGTGCAATTTAGTTAGTTAAGTTAGTTAGGTTATAAATATAAAATTAGGTGCACCTATTTGCATGCATCAACCATCAGGTTGGATTACCCCAGGTCTATTGGCTTACGCAAAAAGCAGAGAAGCCTCAGTCACCAATCACACATGTGCACATATATCAGATAATTATATAACAGTGTACAACCAGTCAAACAGATTTAACAGATCACTAAGCATAACATCATCCTATATACCACGATACCGATCTAACAGATCATAACAACATATCAATATTCATAACGGGATATCAATCCATTGGGTCGACATTGGTGCCTTCGACATGCAAGTACAGTGAGGAAGACTCACCTCGAATACTGAAGTTCACTGCAAGAATTCTTAGTTGTTGCCCTGACGAAACCTCCGATCTATTAGATCAAACTAACACCCAATTAGAAATAGGGTTTCATTTACCCCTGACCCAACATGAACCAAAACTGAGGCCCAATTCCATTAACCAAAAGGTCTGAAACCAAAAGATCCACAAAGGCCCACTAGTGGCCTAATTTTCCAAATTAGGCCCAACCTCATATGAGTGTTATCCTAATCTCATAATTTCCTTTAGTACAATGCAGGTTACCTCAAGTACCCCCTTATGACAACTTGGTCAAAGATAAAAGTCAAAAAGTCAAGTTCAACGACCCGAGTTAACCCAACTCGCCGAGTTGTTCCTTCAAATCGCCGTGTTTTTTTCATTTAACTACAAAGTCGGGAAAAACCGATCCAAATCGCCATGTTTATCAATATACTCGCCGCGTCCTATTAAAAACGAACAACTTAATACAATAAGCACTTAATCCATAAGCACTTGACCCCAAAACCTAGATCTGACTGCCTTGAGCTGGAAAACCATGTAAAGTTGCCAACTTTACGTTCATGCATGTCTAAATGAAGCTCTTAAGCTTAAAATGGACATAAGAATTGACTTAATGCATGTATGACACTAAAATCCTCATAAAGCTTGCAACTTTAAGCCAAATAAGGCCACAAAATGGCCAGATCTAAAATGACAACCCATGAAACACTTAAATCCTTGGACAATCCATCAAAGAATCGAACAATCAATATAAAACCCCAAAAGAAGAGATCTAATCAATGAAGAAGCAAGGTACAAGCTTTATACCTCAAAGAAACTGCAATAAGTGGGGAAGTTTTGGATCTGAAGCCTTTCCACCAAGCTAGACACCTTCACTTCAAGGCTCCTTCAAAAAAGTACCAAAAATCAACACTCAAAGCTCTCCACAAGCTCACACACTCAATTATGGAAGATGATACTCTAATTTAGGGTTTCTGAATAGAGGAGGCTGGTAAAGAGGCCAACCAAGGGACTTAAGGCCGTTAAATAGGATGCAACACCCAAAAAATAGGGTTTCCTTCCCAACTGCCAACTTGCCGAGTTGCTTCATTAAATCTCGCGGCCAAAACATTCCTCAACACGCCGAGTTGAGGCTACCCAACTCGCTGATTTCGACTGGAAATCATACAAAAGATAACTGTTAAACCTGGAAGTTGGGATGTTACAACTCTCCCCCACTTAAATTAGATTTCATCCTTGGAATCGTTCCTTTCTAACACTTAGATCATATCAACATCTCGAGGAACGTAACTGCAAATTCTACACATAAAACGACCTTCCGAAAACAATCAAACCCAAACAGAAACTGCCAACCTAAAAAAGAACAACCCATAATCTGATGCAAAGACCCAACCTTATATATATATATATATATATATATATATATATATATATATATATATATATATATATCCAAACTTAGGTATCGAATTGGTCTGACTCCCTGACAGACCTCCCAAACTGAAGCAATTGCTAAAACCATGACACTCATCCATCGAACAATCTATTCAACCTGTGATGATAAAAATTCCATAAACACAATAAGATACAAAATACAGACTTCCTCAATTGTCGGGCCAATACATTGCTGCTAAGAATTCGAAACATCGTCACTTGCCCTTCATTCACAAGGTGGAACCATCCTGGAGCACAAACACATAAGCTAAATCCTAAACCCTCCAACTGATGCCTTTGACATACAGACAGTGTTCTAAAAGGCGCACCATGGCGGGCGCCAAGGCGCGCCATGGCGTGAGGTGCGGCGTCGCCGTTACGAAAAGCTTCATAACGTTGCTGTTAGGCGTGGCGCGTGGCAAGGCGTGATATGGCATGCCATGGCGCGTTATGGCGTGTTATGATGCGTGTTTTTTCGTTTGAGACACGTTTTTTTGCTCTTTTTTATACCTTTTTTAATCGGACATACAATTATTGTGTTTTTTATTAACTTTCTGTTATTAGTTGTTGATATAACACTTCTAAAAACTAGGTATATTTGATATAAATTTATATTTATGCGGTAATATAATTATAAATTAATACAAAATCGCCGCCTTACATCACACCTTGAAAAACGCCATGGCTCGCCATAACTCGTTAAACTTAAGGCTTGGCCTTGCCGCCACGCCACGCCTCACGCCTTTTAGAACCTTGCATACAGATTCCTTAACCCCAACCCCTCCCCCTCCATTTTGGATATAGACTTTGCATGGGCCTACTTGCGATTCCCAACACGAGTTTCCACCGAAATCCTGCTCGAAAATGGCTACCTATGATACCTTCTCACATAACCTTCCCTAAAACTGATGAATATCCATTTGAATCTGCCCCCAGTCCCTAACTGGGGCACTACCATAATCATGCAAAATGATCCTCGAAACACACCGACCATGAACTTAAACCACAACCAAACCGTATGATGAATCAAAATCTTAACAACCCTTGGCTCTTTGCTATTCCATTAACAACCACTGCTTCGACGAGCAACGACGATCAAACCATGAACTTCTACGATACATCCAACCCTTACCGGCTCCAGTGCACCCCCACCTGGGTGTCCACTCGAGACAATTACCAAGAACTTTATGACTTACGAATGCATAATCAATTTCCAACTTGAGAATCACAAATCTAACAATAACATGAGAACATATGGAGTTATAATGCATACAACTTGTCGAGACTTTATGATACTTGACTAATACGTCCCTCAATCCTTACTGCTTCCCTTATCCAACCAACAGATTTACGACTTGCCCGACCCCCATCAACGCGTCAACACTGAAAACACTACAAGCAGAAGAAATGAATCATCATGATCAATAGGCCCACAACCTATGACTAGAATACCCCTACAAAGTCCTCAACACAGATATGGATTGCCTCTGAGCCCACAACATGAGTCTAGTATGCCTTCCCTGGCCCTCAGCCCATGTCTTGAATGCTCCCGATAACCTACCGACACTGTCGTCATCGCATCATTCGCCCAACACTCCGGGCCTGAAGACACCCACCTCATTCCATTACCTTGAAGGGACCTAATCAACTCCCTTACAACGCCAACTGAGCACCACAAAACAGCTACCAAGCAAAATGTTACGAAAGAAGTCGCACACGATCCACAGATAGGATAACGGTCGCACTCTTGGTCCAATTCGAAGACTATAACCCAAAAAGGACCATGCACATAATTTGAGCCAAGTGCTCCAACGCCCTCTTGCCCAGCTCACAAGGAGCACCCCCATACACATACTTAATAAACCCTTAATCTCATCCAAAGAGAAAAGAAACACCAAAGATAATCGAAAGGCCACCTTAATCAATACATAAAACATCCTCATGATCGGTCAAACAAGACCCCATACTTGTTTGAGACTGAACAGATTCCATCACTACACCACTAGCTCGAGAAGACCTCCAAGATGATCCTATAATTTACCAAAACATGAGTCTGCTACGAATCATAATACCACATCACCATTAAGGGTAAACATACTAGGGACCAAGGGAACATAACGTACTGCACTGGAGGGTAGGAGACACATTCCTTGATCTCTAACTGTCACCACTTGACTCCTTCGGAGAATTCCCGCTGAATGACGAACACAACGACCAATGGTATAGAACACCCTGATACCTAAACTAGAGGACCACAAACCCACCTAGAGCTAAACATACCCGCTTTTGGAAAGGATTCACCGATCAACATCTATCCAACAAATCTGATAGCAGTAATTCAAATAGCAAACTGACAATTTCCTCAATGACTGACATTCAACCTGATAATCCTAATTCTCCCCCACTTAGAACTCGAACCACCACCCACTGGTGGAGCCCAACCAGGTACAACCATACTTGACCATGGAATGAATATCATCCGCAGAATGGTCCTCCATACACAGATAAAATGAACCCCAAGAAAAACCTAAATTTCAACTGGAAACCTCTGAATTTACAATAATAACCACTTACAAAGCATAGACAACTACCGATTTACAATCTAAACATACACCCCTTGCTTGCAACCCAAACGACAATCCAACACCTAGCTTTCCCATCATCAAAGAATGCGACCCTTGCTCGCATCGCTAAGGTACTCATGCCACATCAAACCACTTGTGTACATCGGCGCTGACATACTGTCGCCAACTACCTCGACCAACATACCTCAAGCTCAGAATCCAACCTAACTCGGGATGTCACAAGCATGCCCACTCCTTCAAACTCGGAAATCTGAAAGGCAAGATCCTTGCCACAGATAACAACAATCTAATCCGACAATCTGTCACTTAAATCCCAGACCAAACTGATCATATCAAGCACTTCCTCCCTGTTTCTTGAGGCCCGAGGCACGACCTCTAGCCAAAACTCCAATACCTCCAACCAGCATACTCATCCGGGTCTGAACAAGTCAACCCACATCTTCATCACCACTGGGGTTTGAACAACACAAAACTCATCCTTTCCTGAGCAACCCAATCCAAAAGTTCGACAAATACGGAGCCACTGCCTCGAACCATGGTATCCAACCATGCTATCTTCACCGACCAGTCCTTAGAATCCCCGAAACCTCCCTTGATCCGAGTATGGATCTTATGCTTCTAGTAGTATGGGCCCAATACTACCTTCCACACCTATCCATGCTTTCCTTAAGAATTATCTCGGGTCCTCTAAGACCTAGTCACAAAATACCGCTGAAACCCGCCCACATCGAAATAAATGCACTAAAACACTCCCTAGGTTATCCTAGGGTTCCAGATTTCTCTGCCATCAACTGCTGAAGAACTCTTCACAATTTCAATTAGCCATTGCATGAATACAATCACATGCAACAAAGCTCAGATAATCCTTCGAGTAACAGACTCGTCCCTACAACGGTTGGACTCAGACAAGAGCTGCGCAATAGGATCAAATCCGTCTCTCTGAGATTATTCAACATTTTTCACATGCGAATTGACATATTCACATAATGGCTAACTCACATCACTCATGAGTTTCACAAAGCTCAAAGCAATCAACATTTGTGCAGAGGAGCTGAATGGCACTAAAATGCAACAAAATCTGACAGATCCTCCTATGAAATCCTTTATCTTAGACTCCCAGCATCTCGAGCGCACCTTCTCCCTGCCCTCACTCTCTCAAGAGTGGCTAATCCTTCTTCACACTGACCTGCTATGAAGCGCGCCCATTCCAGGGAAACCACCACTACCTCATCCAATAACATAACTAGCCGGCTGACCCCATACGACTCACCATACCACTAGCTGCCATGTGACTCTCCATTGGTGCCAAATGACTATTGCATGAATACAATCACATACCCCACAGTTTAAACAATCTTAGGCTAACAGATTCAATCCCACAATGATTGGACTCAGACAAGAGCTACACAGCAGGACCAAACCCCTTACCCTATGTTTATTTAAACCATACAACATGTGACTTAGCGTATTCACTCAATAGCTAGTTCACACATGAAAGAGTCATAACACAACCAATAAGGGATTATATAAGAGACAAGGCATCATATAATCAAGCAATTCTATCATGCAATTCCTGAAGATCCCTACCCTATCACTAGCATGTTGTTCTAACATATCACAATATCAAAGAACAATGTGGTAATTTGGGGTTAACTTACTGGCTTCGGCTGATCGTACACATCACATCCTCTTTTGGTTATTTGAAAGCAAATTTGAAAGTTATTTTTAAAACACAAATAAGGTTTTGAGACGTTGGCACTAATGTTGATGTAGGTGCTGCAGCTGGCGGTCAGCGTCTAAGGTGTTTGATTCATCAGATCGTAAAGTGTGAACTTACAATCTCCCCCTATATGATGATGTCAAAACTAATCTTCTTTAGAGGAGTCATCAAAATAACCATTATAGAATTCATCAGCTTCAACGAATGATCCTCTATATAACTGCCCAAAATTTCGGTAATCATGAGTCTAAGCTGATATCTGCTCCCCCTAAATTTAGCTCAACCTTAAATTTAGTTTTTCATAGTAGATCTCCCCTTAGATTTAGCTCCCCTTTAAATTCAACTTTTCTTTGGATTTGGTAGGTCTCTTCCCTTCATCAAGAACACTTGTATCTATGGTGATCCTTCTACTTAGAAATTGATGTCTCATCACAACCTCTCTTTTCTGATTTTGAAATATTCTTCATATTTGGATGATTGAATAAGATATCTTTTTCTTCTTCTGATTTTTCAAGTTTCTATATAGTGATTGAACTATTGAATCTTCAATAGATCCTAGAACAGATGTTATAGCCTGCTCTTATATCACTTGTTGGTCCCAAACCCTTAATAGATTCATAGATTGGATACAGACAATAAAGAATGTTGAAGAATACATAAGTATCACAAAGATATTTTTCACCAAGAAATATTGTTCTCACCAAAAGAATGAGGTGCACAAAGCCAATGGCACTAAGCCGTCACAAAGACACACTTAAGGTTTTAACCTAATACAAGATTATATACTAAGCTATTCTAGTATATCCCTTTAATCAAGGGATTGTATCTAATATACATATAAATAGATCCTTATCACCAATTTCTCGGATCTGCTATCTATTATATACATATCCATATAATTTTCTAATATACAAAGATTACATAAGATTACTTTCTAGACGCTTATGCTGATAAAGTCTTGAAACATTCGCGCTGATGTTGATGTTGGTGTTGGCGTTAGCAGTCAGTGTGTAAGGTGTTTGACTCATCAGATCATAAAGTGTGATCTTACAATCTCCCCTATCTGATGATGTTAAAACTAATCTTCTTCAGAGGAGTCTTTAAAGGAACCATTGTAGAATTCATTAGGTTCAACGGATGTTCCCCTATATAACTGCCAAAAATTTCAGTAATCATGAGTCTCAATTGATATCTGATCCCCCTTAGATTTCGCTCCCCCTTAAACTCAGCTTTTCTTTGGATTAGGTAGGTCTCTCCCATTCATCAAGAACACTTGTATCTTTGTTGATCCTTCCACTTAGAAATTGTTTTCTCATCACAATCTCTTTTTTCTGATTCTGAAATATTCTTCATATCTGGCTGATTGAATAAAATATCTTCTTCTTCTAATTTTTCAAGTTTTTGTATAGTTATTGAACTTCTTAATCTTCAACAGATCCTAGAACAAATGTTCTAGCCTACTATGATACCACTTGTTGGTGCCAAACCCTTTGTAGATTCGTAGATTGGATACAAGAAATAAAGAACAATGAAGAACACAGAAGTATCACAAAGATATCTTTCACCAAGAAAGAATGTTCTCACTAAGTGAACAAGGCGCAAAAAGAAAATGGCATTAAACCATCAAAAAGACACACTTAGGGTTTTACCCTAATGCAAATATCCATTTAATCAAGGGATCGTATCTAATATACTTATAAACATATCTTTATCACCAAGATATCGGATCTCTATCTATTATATACATATATGTATAATTTCCTGATATACAAAGATTACGTAAGATTAATTTCTAGAAGATGACGCTGATAAGGTCTTGAGACGCTAGCGATGATGTTGATGTTAGCGCTGACGGTCAATGTGTAAAGTGTTATATTCATCAGATCATAAAGTGTGACCTTACAATCTCCCCTATCTGATGATGTCAAAACTAATCTTTTTTAGATGAGTCATCAAAGGAACCATTTTAGAGTTCACTAGCTTCAACAAATGTTCCCTTACATAATTGCCCAAAATTTATGTAATCATGACTCTCAGTTGATATATGCCCCTCTTAAATTCAGCTTTTCTTTGGATCAGGGAGGTTTCTCCCCTTCATCAAGAACACTTGTATTTTCGTTGATCCTTCCACTTAGAAATTGTTGTCTCATCACAATCTCTTTTTTCTGATTATGAAATATTCTTCATATCTAGATGATGGAATAAGATATATTCTTCTTCTTTTTTTTCCAGTTTCTGTATAGTGATTGAACTTCTGAATCTTTAACAGATCCTAGAACAAATATTCTAGCATGTTATGATACAACTTGTTGATCCCAAACCCTTTGTAGATCCATAGATTGGATACAAACTATAAAGAACAATGAAGAACACAAAAGTATCACAAAGATATCTTTCACCAAGAAAGAATGTTCTCACCAATAGAACTAGGTGCACAAAGCAATTAGCACTAAGTCGTCACAAAGACACACTTAGGGTTTTACCCTAATACAACATTATATACTAAACTATTCTAGTATATCCATTTAATCAAGGGATTGTATCTAATCAACATATAAACATATCCTTATCACCAAGATATCGGATCTGCTATCTATTCTATATATATCCATATAATTTCCTAATATACAAAGATTATATAATATTACTTTCTAGACGCTGACGCTAATAAGGTCTTGAGATGTTGATGTTGATGTTGATGTTGACGTTGGTGTTGGCGGTCAATGTGTAAGGTGTTTAACTCATCAGATCATAAAGTGTGAACTTACAAAATCAATATCTTTGATGCATGTGTACAGTCCCGTCGAGATCTTCTCACGAATAACCTGCAAAACATTTTATCCACAACTCTAAGAATAAAGCTTAGTGAGTTCCCCAGTATACTGCATATTCCGTCATACATACAATGTATCCACATAAAGTCCTCGGCTTTAGCGCTGACCTGCCAATTCTCTCATAATTACATGCATAATATACATACCAATATTATATAAATTAGTGGGTCTATTCCAACCCCAAAGGGATGTTATGGTCCAAATCATAGTCTTACTGTCACATCCTACCATGGGCCAAATCATGGTCTTACATACAAGTGCCAACGGCCATATCCCGATCTTTCATACAATTGGCAGGGACCAAATCTTGGTCTTTCATACAATACATAAAGTCATATGTAGTCAAGGATCAAATAGATATTCAAACAGGTGGTCTACCCAGAAAGCAATAAATCAAACAAAAACCATGCAATAAGGCTTTGGACCACGAGTTCTCAGTCTATATAACTTAGAATACATACGACCATAGTATATCCACTCAATGACCATTCGAAACTATTACTCTAACCATTCAAAACTATACGAGTATTATGATCCAACCATAGTCTTTCATACATGTTTTGTGATCCAACCATAATCCTTCATACTGGTGTTATGATTCAACCATAGTCTTTCATAAAAGTGATGTGATCCAAACATAATGTTTAATACAGGTGTTGTGATCCAACCACAGTCTTTCATACATGTGATGTGATACAACCATAATCTTTCATGTAGATGTTGTGATCCGACCACAACCTTTCTTATAAAACAAATCAAAGACAATATAGCACAGCATGACACCAAGTGTCCTATTCTGTACATGTATGGGATTAAGAACACCCAAGCTAGAACCTTTTTCGTTCTTAACAGGAGTCTAATGACCATTAGTGTGCCATAAAAGCTATGGAGTTCCTTAAACTCCAAGAGAATTCATGAAATGGACTAAATCATCCACAAAGAGCAATAACTTCAATTTACAAGAACAAAGATCAATGTGCAAGATTTATACCTCAAATGGCTCAGAAATATGAAGGAGATGAAGGATCTAAGCTAACTCTTTTCTTCCACCTCAAGTTTCACAAAATCAAGAAGACAAGCTCAAGATCAAGTCATCAAACTCAAACACATGAAAGGGAGGCTAGGGTTTCGAAATAGGGGGATAGAGGTTGAAGGAAATGACCTAATATAGGAGTTAATGTCCTTAAATATGGGAGAAACCCTAAAATATTGGGCTTGGGTTGCAACAGCCACCATGATGTGGCCATCCTCTTGCCACGTCATAGCAACCTGTCTAAACGCGTTTCTTCATTATGAGCCTTGGCCACATCGTGTTCAGCATCCCACCACGTTGTGACACAAGGTTTTTCCCCAAAACCTCATCATTAAAGTCCTCAAGACTTTGGTTGATCAAATCGGGAAACGAGTGTTACAATTATAACTTGGATTAAGGTATCATCGTCTTCTTCTTAACAAGCTCAGCAAGCTTTAATGGTGAAAGTGTTAAGAGGTAATGAAACCATAGTCCTTATATCATGTTTATGGATGAAACCTTGAGAATAATGGTGTGGTGAGTATGGTAATCTTGATTTTAAGCTTGGTTTGTTAAAATGATGGTTATTGCGTGAATATAAAGATGATGCTTATGAACTCTAATTAAATGAATTGTTAGATACATGAAAATGGGTTAATATCTTAATGAATTAAGACATATAAATAAGTTATTCATGGAATAAAGAAATCATGTCATCAAGAAATATCGGTATGAAAATATGGAATAGAATTAAGCTATTTTTTAATAAGAAGTATTCTTATGAGCTTATTATGTTGGTTGAGTAAGAATTGAAGTATTGATCAAGAAGCACTAAGTGAATGAAAAGAATGGTAGTTAGTGTTCACTAAATAACAAGACGAGTACATGAGGATTTCCCTCTTGAGTTATACAACAAATTACTAATAGATTTAAAAAATTGATTTTTAGCGGTGGACTTTTTATATATAGAAGTTGGACATAATTCTATCATGTATATATTTACAATGGACTTTTGACGGGAAATCTCTGATAAAGTCCAAATATTTTTGGTCAGTTTATGGTTTAATTCAAACTCTTATTTTTTGAACAGAAAAAACCTAATTATTTTATATTTTTCCAAATTAATGAAAAAATTCTTTTTTTTTTCAACACAAAATGACAAATTATCATATAAATTAGATAATTGAGATTTTTCTATAAATTAAATGCTGGGATCAAACCTTAAATTGATCCAAAATATTGAGATTTTATCGAGATTTCCCGACTTTTAATATATAAAAGTTGGACATTGTTCTATATATCATGTATATATTTACTGATTATGATTATGATTTTTTCTATATCAGCTGTAATGCCCATATTCATTTTTTTAAACAAACCACATTTATCTTACAACGTCTTAAAAAAACCATTAATTGATTATTTTTATCCAATATTTGTGTACGATTTAGTTAATGCATAGGATCCCCAAAGGACAGTGTATATATTACATAGAATTTTATAACATAGTTAACTAATAATTGGGTTTTTAGAATCTTATATTAATATGACATGTGATTTCGAATTTAATTCTCGTCAAGTGTTACTAGTTTTAACCAAATGTAATGATCATTCAGTGGAAAACTTGAAATTTGTGTGGTCCTCTAGCTAGACCCTCAAGCGAGCATATATCCTAAATAGCCAATTTTTTTAAAAACCGTCCGAATGACTAAACTCGAAATTAAGAAATATAACGGTTCAACTAGCACTAAACTAATTTAACATCCGTTCGGTGGACGGTTGACTGGTTTAATAAAAAATAATAATTATTTTACTAATGTTTTACTTTGTTCTATATCATCATTATGTAATTTATAACCATGCACTGTACAATAACAAATCTACCAAATAAATAATATGGTTGAAGGATATGGAAGGTAAGTGGTATGGTCGTTGGAAGTTGTTATTATATGGTAGTATATGAATGGTGGTTGTTATTTTGGATTGAATTCCGCTCCAAAAGGTTTTCTTGCAAACCTTCTGTTTCTTTTGGTTAAAGAAAATGATTATGTGTCGATTTGGGATGCTACCAAATTTTGGCTTGTTACATATGGACTTTTAATTAGTGTTTAGTTAGTGTAGATAAACTGAAGGAAGCAATGTAATATCTTTTGTATTGAAATGTTGTAGAAGTTAAGTCGTATGATAATGGGAAGTTATGCGTTTATGGTAGTATATGAATGCGTGTTGTTATTTTGTTCATTAACATGCTTTTTTTTAATAATATTTGTTTCAAACCAAACTAAGTTCATAGTATTGTATAAAAATAAGTTTTTATTTGTCTTTTGTAAACATAATCTATAGTTTAGTCACATACATGGACCTTATAGTCCAAAAACAACTTTCATGAGTAAGTGTTTAAGCTATTAAACATTTTAATGGGTTCACAAGTTGAATGAAAGTGTGTGGATCAGACATCATACAACAACAACACGAAAAAAAAAGAATACCAATTGATTAACAAATAATTAAATAATATTAACTAAAAAAACAAAAAGGTGAAATCTATTGTTTAATTACTATATTATATGTTATTTCATTAGAAGTAATATAGATTTGTAATATAAATGGTCCATGTGGTTGTGAAATGACAAATACCCTTCACTTAACGGTTAAAAGTTAACGGAGTTAGCGAAAAGAACCATTTGTTAAAAATTTTGAAACCACAGGGACCATCTGTGAGGTTTTCTGAACTTAGGGACTAAACTTGATATTTTTGAAAACCACAGGGACCATTTTTGAAGTTTTGTCTAAACTTTTTTTTTTGAAAAGTTGAATTAGCTTAAAAAGAACGAAACTTCATGCTTGTTATTATAAGCACCTTGGTAGACATTGCAACTGCTCCCTTTATTCTCAACTTCTTGTCTTTTGCACTCTCAAGATAGGAAGAAAATCAGCAAACACTCTCAAGAAACACAAACAAAAAAATATAAAAAAATATTGTTAACACTCTTCTAACCAATCAATAATATACAACCTAATTAGTGGATTTGTCCCATGTGCTTGTTATTCTTTTATTAGAAATAATCAGATAACTTTGTATAACCATATTCAAACCATCAGATGTATACCTTGATATGTTACATTTCACATACTTTAGCATAGCATACACTTAAACAGGGATTAAAGAGAGTTTTTATTTACGATTAAGGTCAATACTTTCTCAGGTTTGGTCATTGATTTGCCAATAATTTAGTTATACATAACAGCAAAGTTTTATTGGAAAAGTTGGGTAATATACCTCAAGCATATTGCGTGGTAATTCATGATCTACATCCACTACTAGAAAAACAGCCTTTTACGACGCTCATTGCGCGTCGTAAAAGGCTCAGACGACGCGCAAATGCGCGTCAAGGAAGGCCCTGTCATAAAGAGAGACGACGCGCTTTTACGACGCTCATTTACGACGTGCGTGTTAATGACACGCAATGCATATCAAGAAAGCCCCTGTCAAGAAAGGTCATGTCATAAATGAAGATGACACACATTTTTGCGTATCGTAAATTTAAATGTTTAAAAAAATAAATTTATATATTTATTAATTTTTAAATTAAATTTGCATTTAATTTCTCATAATAGAAATAAAACATCATATACAAAAAATACAATCCATTGCACAAAAATTAATGTCATACAAGATACAAAATAAAATACAATAAATAAGTAAGATAATTCATTGCATAAAATGTCAAATACAAATAATCATCGGTAACTATATAACCTAATACTACATTGCTATTAAGGGACATCATCATAACTCACTGAAGGTCTTGGAACAGTGTTCTCATCATTAACTCTTACACCAACCTTGCTTTAGTAGATGACTTTCACACAATCAATATTGAAATAGATGCTGCCCGGGCCACTATAGATGCTGCCCGAACTTTCCGAGTTCAAACTTCCACTGTTTGCTTCATCTCTGCTAACCTCTTTCTGCTTCAAGAACACAAAGGAAAATGAAACCATGAAAATATCACATGAAATTTAATACCCTCATAAAATGATATTAGGATTAAGGGAGTTGAAGGTACTTGTATTCTTCGAGGAAACAACTATCATCAAGATCATCTTCTAAATCTTTGAGTTCTTCTGTCTTGTTATCGATCCGAGATTTGGTTTTAGGCTTGGAATCTTCGTCTTCTGCAGGAGTGAAGGGATCGGGTTTGAAGGCAGAGGGTTTGGGAGGTAAGTTCCTGAGTTTTCTTTGAATATCATCCCATTGAGTTGATACTCCTTCAACATCTTTGTAGAAAAAGTGAAGATCAGCTTTATCACTTGGCTCCCAAGATCTCTACATGCATAAGGAATAATGGGTATTAAGACTTAAGAGATTACATAATAAAAGTTATAGAATCTGAATTACAATATAGATCATACCTTGATATATCTTTCCTGCCCATCAAAAGCCATTTGTAGTTTCAACTAACTTCTGGTAGAAGCTAGGATTTAAAAAAGCAATTCAGTTAGCTTTATCAAATTTAATACATGAATTTGGTAACTTTTTAAGGAAATTGATAAAATAGTAAGAACATGTGTCTCCAAAGAGCCAAAACCTCCTTCAGAATCAAGAATGTTGATTAGCCCTTCCAATCCTCCCATGATTGACTCAATGAGCGACTCAACATATAAAACTGCATCTCGACCAATTCTAGTTAACTGCATCAGCCAATCAATATTCAGTAAATTTCCCTTCAAAAGATAAAATAAAATTTACATATAAAATTTAGAGTAAGTTACAATTTAGAGTGGTGTCCAGGTCAAGAGCATGATATTAACTGCATTGTCAATTGTCATTCCAGGTATAACCTTCATCAACACTTGCACAACATATTCCCTCTTGTTGTAGTTTTCATTGTGTAGCATGACTCTATATGGTGGTGCCATTTTCCTTGATTTCCTAAAAAAACAAAAAAAAAAGGTAAATCGACCTAATCTTTTACTATATGCATTTCAAACTTCATTAAAAGTGATACAATACCTCAAGTCAAACTCAGACTCTCTTCCAGGAGTTGTTTTCTCTATTACTGGCTTATCTAACACCCCAACACCCTTTTCCAGCCTTGGAGGTGCCATTGTCATAACTGTGATCCATTTTGTGCTTTGTTTATGAAGCAGGTATTTGTCCCCTGTGTATGGTAGAGTAATCTGTTTATGAAAATTATTTCTTAGAGCAAAGTAACAATTCTGATAACAAATAGAAATGTTAAGATGTCTGTGAAGTAAAAAGAATGATTCTTGGTTAAGATTCAGCATGCTAGGTGTATTCAGTAAAAACCGGACGCGGACCGCTGAAGATGACGGGTAGGATAAACCATACCCTCTCACAGCTGTAAAAACATTGTGTAAATATTTAAACCCGGGCCTCAAGGGTAAAAAGGTAATTAAACATTTTATACCCTCACCTACAATGTATTTGTGGGATCATTTGCATTCTACACGTGTTGACAAGTCAAACTTGTTAATTAATATTATATATATATATATATATATATATATATATATATATATATATATATGTATGTATAGAAAAAACAATAATTTATGAAGTAATATCTGCCCCCACCTATTCACAGAAGCTCTCTCTTTGCATCATAAAAGTCACATGGCCTATCATAATATGGTCTTTTGCACCCATCCTCACAAAGATACGATCAACGGGGAGACATCTTAAAGATTTGCGCAGGGACATCTGCCCCCACCTGGAACATCCATCCATAACTAACTGTATGAATATTGAAAATAATACCTAATTGTATGAACATCCATCCATAACTAACTGGAGATCCTGTTTCAATATCAATTGCAAGAATAGAACAATCTGGAGAACCAGTGAGGATCACTGATGACAAAAACACACATTCAAAATCAAGTTTAAAGAAACAACAACTATGTTGCTACTGAGGGTAAAAAGTAAATTACATGGTTCAAGAGTATATAAAGTATAAACAATGTTGGTTCATTACCAAGTCCTTCATTGATAAATCTAACAGATCTACAAGATTCACTGTGTGCACGAACTTTCAACACCCTGAAATGATAGTTTTTAGAGAAATCACATTATAAGAACGGTTTTTAATGACGAAATTACCCCTAAAAATGTTATCTAACAAAATGAGAGTCAACTACCTCATGGTGAGCGGATTCTTCAAGTGTATCTTTCCTGAAAGATGAAAGCCTGGAAGAAGCTGCAACAGCAGTAGTTGCAGCTGCAAGCACATCCTGGGCTTCCTTGTGCCTTCTCTCTTTTCTCCCCTGTTTCTTGACTTCTCTAAGCTCATAAAGATATTGGCTCACCAACACAGCATCCCGGTTTCATTTTCTTAGTGTCTCAATCTCTTCTAGAAGAACCTTGATCACCTTTGAAATCAAATCATCTAAAACAATAAATAAAAAAACATCACAAAGTAAAACATCCAAACTTCTTATTTTGATACTTAGTAAGTTGCAATGATTAAATTTTCAAACTTACATGGTATCAAGGATGTCATTCATAGGATTTAAACAATCATGGTTCCCAAGATTGGAATTCACCCTGGTATCACACTTAGATTCTATAGCCTCAGTTTGACCACTGTCAGAATTATTGACCAACAGATCAAAAGCAGGACAGGATTCCGCTGATATCTGCAAGAAAAAAAAAAGTTAAAGTTACTGTTAGATTCTCAAAGCCACCAATCTATAATCATCAATATACAATCACAAAGTTGATTATGTGACAACCTTTTCCATAGAATCAGGAGAAGACTGCCCCTGCTTATCTACAATGAAAGATTTATAATTTTGCTACCCTTAAAATCCTTTCCCTTCTCCACTTTTTCCTCTTTTTTCCTAGAATCCACACTCTCTTTCCCATTATGCCCCTGCTTATCTACAATGAAAGATTTATTATTTGCAGCAACAAACTCCTGTTTCTTTTGATGATTCCAATGGCTAACACTCCCCCTATTCCAATTCCCAATATGACTTCTGTTATTCCAACCTTTATTACCCTTATTAACACTATTATAGCTTCCTCTTTTGTTAATATTCCCTCCATTCCAATTACTACCTTTGCTTCCAGAAACATTGGGATGAATATCACCTGTACCGTACCCCTTCATAGTAGCAGTCCCTGCATTTCCAGCTTTTTTTGTGACCATAGTGAACCCCTCACCATCTTTATCAATCACATCCTGAATATCACTCTTAAAAACCTACCATTATTCCAGCATTAACAACTATGGCTGGATAATTCTAAGCTTTTACCTATTCAAAATAGACACCCATCAGTAATTAACTTCAACATTTTCATTTGATGATCTGTCAGATGGATTTATGTCAATTAAACTGAAACAAGATACATTGGCACTCACATTATCAACTGGTGAATATGATTTCATGTAAAAATAGAACTCTTCTTTCCGAGGATCACCCCATTCCTGCAATAGAGCAAGTCATTCACATTTAGAAAGAAACATACTAATATTATCATAACATCCTGCTTTGAGTTTCCAAAACAAAAAAATATTATATATAAATCACCTCCCATTCTGCAGTTGTAAGAGGAATAGTTGGACCAAGCATTGTAGTCACAACATCTACAAATGGTACTCCAGCTACATTAGCCTTAAATAAATCAGGTCTCATGTTCACAACAACACCAATAAGCAACCCCCTGGACTTCTTCCATTAATGGACAACTTTTCTTTCGTACAATATTTCTTTTGGTCTGAGAAGTTTGAGTTTCACCTATGTCGTTGGGTGATTGAAGGCGACGAGGCTGCATTTTCTTCTTAGAGAGAGGGAGGGCAAAAAAGTAAACATAAACCTCACAGATTAGAGAGGTTATCGAAACCAGTAAGGGGAACACCAATGAAAAATCCAACGGATTATTGAGAGAAAAACTGATTTTTGTTTGTTTAAAAGCTAGCGAAGTATCAAGAAATTTCCAATCCAGGAGAATTTAGAAAGCAGATAGATAGGTAC
Organism: Lactuca serriola; assembly: GCF_051521515.1. Classification (NCBI taxonomy): domain Eukaryota; kingdom Viridiplantae; phylum Streptophyta; class Magnoliopsida; order Asterales; family Asteraceae; genus Lactuca; species Lactuca serriola. Next base: position 43,371,982 of record NC_136412.1, on the reverse strand, counting down.
CTGATTTGACTAGAAGCGCAACTGGACTAGGGTTTGTAAATTTAAGGAGTCGATGTAGATGGAGTAGGGTAGAGGTGAAGAGGAGTTCAGTTACGAATTTTATGTTGAGATTATTGTGTCTAAATTTCGCCATAAAGAGACGATCGAGAGAGAATGGTCTTCGATTTTTGGAAGGAAGCGAGGCTGTTACAGAGAGGGGGGATCAGACTCATATGGAGATCTAAGGAGAGAGTGAGCGGTCTTCGATCCGATCGAGAGAGAATCATCGCCATAAAGATACGATCGAGGAAAATCGTCTTGAGAGGGGAAATAATTTGGGAAGAACTGGAAGCATTTGAAACCCTAGACCTTGATTCGATGTAACTTGACAGTGGACATTGTAGATTGATATATTGAAGACCTGGAGCGATCCCTTATGAAGAAAGCTGTGCGATTACAGAGAGTCCTTGTTGACCAAATCCAAAGATTCCGTCAATGGCTCTATCGGGTTTGGTTAAATCCCCAGTTTGGAATGTGCTACATCTGGTTCATGAACTTGCCAAGTCAATTAGGGTTTTTTTAATGAAAAATGAAAGGGTTTAATGGATTAGGATGATGTTGTACCTGAGAAAACAAAGAAAAAGAAGGAGACCTCGCAGATCAATTACGATTCACCTTCGAGGTTTACAGAGAGACGAGAGGTAGAGAATGAAGGGAGATCTAGAGGAGAGAGTATCAGAGAGGGGAGAGTGGATTGCAAGGATGAAAAATATATAGAAGATAGAAAAAACAAGGCGGGTTTTCAAAATTTTGGGGATTTCGTTTCCCCCTTCATTAACTAAAAGCGCGTTTCATTAAAATTATAAAGCGACATGTACAGACGACGTGCGTTTAAGATAAAGTGCCCTCCGTGTTTCTAATTTTTTTTCTTGAGACACTAAATTAAGGGCACGCAATAATGCGTGACGTAAATCCTTAAGTTTTTCGGAGAGATAACACTATTTTAAGGGCACGTCCTATTGCGTATCGTTAATCAGCGCGTGTCGTAAAAAGCACGTCATTAAAGGTCTATTTTCTAGTAGTGATCTGGATGACTAATTGTGCACAAATGAGTATGTGAAGAATCCATTCTTAATCAAATCCATCTAAACATCATAGTTACTCAATAACCGACACAAATATAATATAAGAGTTATTTACATTAAACAGAATCAAGTGAATACCATATACGATATGTAAAAAGTGTTCATACCTATTATACCCAAGACATATGCTCCGCATGTTCATCATGTGAAAAAGCAACTAAAGATCAGCAAAAAGGATTGAAATGTATTTTCAATCAAGCACTATACCTTCAACAAATTCGATATACATAAGCCCATATCCACCATGGTTGTTGCTGTTTATCATAAAAAAAGTCCTAGGAGTGTTAAAACCATCATGAACAAAAATCTTGAAACCTATATAAACGACTCAATTTAGATCAGGTACATACTTTTAAAAACACCAGGTGATGAAATAGCAACATACTTTCAGTTCTTTGTTTGACCCAAAAACAATTCAATATGAAAAATAATAAAGTCTTACCTTTTCATCAGATTCATTATTAGATATACTTTTTCAAAACATTGATCCTTGTGAAACTCCTTCAACTTCAGTCAAACCAGTGAGTATTTCATATATCTGCAAGTGATTAAGGACACGACAACATATTTTAAACTAAACATAAAATGTTCTTTATGATTTAGATAGTTAAAAACAAAATAAAGAGAAGGGAAAAAGAACTAAAAACAACTACCCGACTTTCAGTAAGTCTTTAAGTATTGTTGCCACCCTGCATTATTAACATAATTTGCCTTGTTTATGACTTGTTCTTACACATTGGGTTCCTATCTTCATAAATCAGTTAAGCATGAAAAAATATAATACCAAACACATATTTATCTTCACCAAAATGTGTAGGGATTATGGAATTGACACAAAAAAAAACATAATTAGGAAACTGGACAAAACATTCACGATAGTTAATGAACTCAAACCAAGCATGAAAAGTGAAAGCATTCACAGGTAATAATCCATACTTTGACAATGTAAAGAAAATTGAAAATATGAACAAAAGCAACAAACATCAATATAATATGACAAATAATTTCATATTCCCCACAAGAACACAAAAAAACATTAAAAACAAATGTTATTATAAGGCAAAAACTTGCTAACGCCGATTAAGAACAACATAAAATATAAAATTTAACAGAAAGTTCTAAACTCCTAATACTGATTAAGAACAACAAAAAACATAAAAGGGAACATAAGATGCTAAATTCAACCTTCAGAAAAACAGATTAAAGGAAACTTATAGAAGAATCATCATCAAAGTCCGACTCATCAATGAGTTTAGTGGGGCGATTTCAATTCTAAGCGAAAACTCTGAGTTTATTTTTTGGTTGAATTATGGGCACATCGTCTCCCAAATCAACATCTGAAAAAATCTCAATAACTTCATCCCAGTTCCACTGTAAAATAGCTAACTTCCATTTTTTTCTTCTCGATTTCTATATCTTCTTTAGCAATTAAAGCAACCTAAAACAATAAAGGAAACATCATAAATTAATAAGAATTGACAAAAAATTCGAATATTTTTACCTCCTCGGAAATAACCCTATCTAGATCAGATTTATAAGGACTATAGTGATGAGAATAGTTAATTATCTTCACACTGTCAATTTCAGAATCAGATGGGGAATTCGGTATAGATAAATCAATGATGGCCTTTTCATCAAGAGCTAAATATTTCTTCATTATACAATAAATTACAATAAAACTCAGAAATTAAAGAGGTTGAAATTTGAGAACTTTAAATATAATTATTAAAGGGTTTTACCTTGGGTGAAGAGAGTTCAGATGCCCTTACATCCATGATTAATCAACAATCGATGTTGATGATGATATTATCTTCATATCGTTGATTTATATATGCATAGAACCTGAATTGTAGCAGTCAGCATCTGAAATTTAGGTTTCATGGGGAGAGGGATCATGGGTTGGCTGGCGCTGAAGAAGTCTGACATCGACGGAGGTTGAAAAACGTGGGAAGGAGACGATAATGTGAAGGTGGGTGGTTCCTTTGGAGAAGAGGTAAGGGAAGTTATGGAAACTGTGAAGAAGATGAACGTGAATATAACATCCCGTGTTTCTAGGTATTCTCAAATCCTTCCTTCAGTAAATTAATATGTCATAATTGGTCTTTGAAATTGGTTGAATTTAGCCCTAAGTGGCCTGAGGGGCAAATTGGTAATTTTGGTTGGAGGGGGAGTACGCTGGGTGTAAGCACATGTACGCAAGGCATACATATATCCGAGTGCAACCCTAACTTTTAGGGTTTCTTGGGTATTTAAACCCCATTATGGACCCTTACTCCCATCCTTTCAGCCTCCAAGTCCTAAGATCATTTCTTAGCAACCTTAGCTTCTCTTTTTTTTTTGTGTGTGTGTAAGATAAGAGTGTGTTTCTTGTGTGGTTGAAGAAGAAGAAGTTGCATCAATGTGTTTGGAGAGTGAAGCAAGCTTGTAGATCTGAGATCATCTTATCATTTAGAAGCTCTAGAAGGTAAAAAAAAGCTTCTTCCTTTGTGCTTGTATTGTGTGGATCTTGTTTTGTTAGCTTTTTGGTATTCTTCTTATCCCAAAAGTCCCAATATTGTGCATGAGTTGTCTTGGATGTTTTGAGTTGTCCTTTCAGACCATAGGAAGGGTTCTAAGTTATAAAAATGAGGTCACTTTGGCTAGTTTGGCTTCATGTTGCTTATAGGAGGTCTTAATGGATTAAGACCATGCATTAAGGACTTTTTGGATGTCCAAAGTCTTAAAGTTTGAGACTTTATGGTTCTGAGATACATTTGGTCGATGGATCTGGAATTTGGGCTTAAGTGCTTAAACCATTAAGCACTTATTAGAGTTTTGAACTCTGCGAGGGTATGCCTCACGTAAATGGAGTACATCTTGTGTATGCAGTCAACGACCCCATTTGCAGTCAATGCAAGGCTCGCGTATGCCCCGTGTAGCCTTGAAGTACGCCCAACATATGCTCTTTGTTGGGATTTTATGAGTTGGGCTTCAGTTTTGGGTCATCTTTGGGCCAATTTGGGCTTAGGTCCTTAATGGACTTTATGAGTAGAAGTATTCTGGGCCAGTTAAGGGAGTTAGCCCTTAGGATGAGGTCTATTAGGGAGTTGGGCCCAATTTGGAAAATTGGGCCAATTATAGGCCTTGTATATTTTAGACCTTTTTGGATCAAGATTGGACTTGGGCTTGGCCCAGTTAATAAAGGTTAATGGACAATTATGAGTTAAGAAGGTGATAATCCAATTATTAGTTGGAGGTTTATTTATTATGATAGTTCGAGGTTTTCGTGAGCTAGCAGCCAAAGGTTCTATTTGATACGTCAGTATGAGGTGAGGCTTCATCACTATACTTTCGGGTCGAAGGCACCAACGCCGACCCGTTGGTTGATAACCTGATATCGCTGATATGCTGAGTATGATATAGTTATGCATGCTAGTCTTATTATGCTAGTTCTGGTAGATTTGTAAGACTGCCTGCGAATTGCTTGTTTATCTGGTTATGATATTATCTGTTATAAGTCGACATATTATGTGGGTTGGGTTGAGGTTGTACTGCTTTGTGCTGTAGCCAACAAACCATGAAGCATACCATATATGAGCTGAGGGCTAGAAAGGGCATGCCAGACTCAAACTGAGGGCTATGGGCATTCCAGATACGAATTGAGGGCCAAGAAGGGCATGCCAGACTCGTACTGAGGGTTGGGGAGCAAGCCAGACATAAGTTGTGGGCCAAAGGGGCAAGCCAAATTTATGTTGTGGGCTCAGGGGTAATTCAGTCTGTTAGTTGTGGACCTATTGCATGCTGATATTATATTTATACTGTTTGTTATGTATTGGTATTTTGGGGGAACTCACTAAGCTTTGGGCTTACAGTTTTAGTTATGTTTCAGGTACTTTAGATGATCGTGGGAAGACGAATGTTCGATCATGCACCTCCTCATGTTTTGTGTTATGATTTATGGGAAAACTCTGATGTGAAACTCATTTTGAAAACAAATTGTAATGAATGATGGTTTTTGCATTTATTTACAAAGTTTAATTTTTTCAAAAATTTTATGAGTGTTACAGTAGAGGTGTCATGGATACGTGAAGGACGAGAAATGAAGAAACTGAAAAAAAAATAGCGATTTAGAACGGTTGTGATCAAAAGTTGAAGCCATCGAACGATACTAATTGACAAAGTGGTTATTCACTTACTCTGCTTAGTAATAATAATAATTTATGCATATTTTTAAATCGAAACCTCTTTTAATAAAAACTTAATTGAACCGGTTAAATTAAATAAAACACTTTCACATCTTTAGACTTATATTGTCGCTATGTATATCATTTATTTGATAACCAGTTCCAGATCCATTCTTTGTATTTTTTTTAAATGGCAGGGTTGGTATATATCTGGGATTGAACTCATGATCTTCTGGTTAGAAACTCCCCATGAGATACTTTGTTAGCCAAGTGGGTTAGCCCCAACTTCTATTTTATGTATTTTTAGAGGGTGTTTGACTTAGCTTTTGAAAGTCAAAAAGTCCTTTTTTAAAAGATGGAAAAGTCATGATTTTCTGACTTTTCAAAAAGATGACATTTACTCTATTGAAAAAGTTGGAAAAGTCAAGATTACCAAACATCTTTTAGACTTTTAGAAAAAAATAAAAGTTAAAAATCACTCTAAAAGTTATCCCAAACACCCTCTTAAAATGCAAATATAAGAACCTTTTGAATGTACGATAATCGAATAACATTTGATTTGATTTCTAATGTTAATATCGACCAATTTTATAGAACTTTAAAATAACAAATAACTTCTCAACATTGGGTCTTTGATAATTATTTCTATATAGCTTTAAGTGGTGTAATTTTGTTATAAAAAAAATGATAAATATTATAAAGTTTTTTAATATGTTTTTATTTATTTTGTTTTGATATGATATTTTATATATTTGAATTTATCTAAAACTTATGACTATGTTTTCTAATAAACCCGGATTAATTTAAAACTTGTTATGTTTATTTTTGACATTTGAACTTGTGATCTACAACTGGGTTGAATTGGTAGTTGAACAGATCATTAGACGGATTCAACATGATTTTAGAAAAATTGAGTATAGCAAATAGTATAGATGGAAAATAAATCAATAAACTATAAAAATAGGACAAAGTCTGATAACTATGTGCTAGGCCGTCTGTTGGAAACCAAAATATGCAAACAGAATTCGTGATAAAGTAATACTCCTATAGATGAACTTATAATATGCATTTTTTTAAGCATTTCAAAATTATCTGTCACATTTTAAATCTCACAAACTTTGAACTTAGAACGAGTTGTTGCTAAAAGAAGAATGAACAAATACTTGTTAGTATAGATGAACTTATAATATGCATTTTTTAAGTTCAAAAGAGACCAATAAACGGTTTTGAAAGTGATACAAAAAGGTTGGACTGGCTATCTTGATAAATATAATGTTTATAATTCAAACAAAAGTGAAATTTAATTAATCGTTTTATTATGCAAGTTAAAGAAGATAAAACATTGTAACTTTAACAAATTATGGGGGTGGGGTAGAGGTCGGTGGGAGGTATAGTGGGGGTTGTTCCTACGGAAGCTACGTGTCATGTGGACTACTTACTATTTATGTACTGTCCACCTTTTTGACTGGTCAAACTCCCACACATTAGCCTGTCCCCCTTTTCCAATTATACACAATTTAATAAATGGATATTTTAGAATGACCATAGGAAAATGACTTACTAGTCCCTAACATCACAGATCGGTAGATTTAGGACCATGACTAACATCACATTTCGGATTATCCAGTACATATTCTGGACTATTATGTTTTGACGGGATAAAAATTGATCTACACATGTTTACTAAAAGACATTCTATACTAACAAGTTGTAAATAGGATTGGATATTTGTGTAGAATTTACCTAACAATCTTTACTTATCGTTTACCATCTTATTTCAAATAGTATATAAAATTGTTAACCGTAACATTCTCTTATTCATATCAAACTAAACTAATATTAGTTGAACTAATTCATTTACTTTTTTAAAGACATGAGTTCCTCCATGCAAATTGAAAGACTTCTCAAAATGGTATTTTGCATTACAAAAATGAAGATGGTTATTTTGTGTGATCTTAACTCATTTTCTAGAGTTGGTAAGATCAACAAGACTTTTATCGTGGTAGACCAAAACCATATAAGATGCTCAATTATATATTTGAAGTGATGAAAATGTTGAAAAAGACCAATGACGGGACTCAAAAATAAATCAGATAGTTAATAATCGTGTAGACATTCTCTTAGGAGATATTGAAGAAAATATGAAATGGGTAATGGATAATAAGAAAAAATATTAAAATGGTAGAAAAGTGGATCGGTGGTGTGGATGCAAAGATTGACATACTCATGGCAAAATGAGACCGTTTAGAAGATGTTATTAGGACTAGAAAAAGTTTTATCGATCACGAAAAAACAATGTATCATTTAGAATTTTTTAACGTGTAGTCGGATAGTTTCTATTATGGTAGTGTTACCATAATGTGACCAAACTTGGAGGCTAAGAAATGTTTCTAGTGTTTTCAATCCTTATATAAGGAATGCAAGACCAAATGATGCTCCTAAGGAAATCATAATTTCGTTCACCTCTCTCACTTTTCTCCTCTCCACTTCCACGACTAAAAATGGAACTCTAAAAGGGTTTTCCAATTCAACTTGTGCGCCAAGGAAGAGAGCTTAAATATCTTCCTTGCTTGAAGCCAAGGAGTGTGATTCTATGAGAGGGGTTCTAGTTTGAATCATTGATCTTGTTAACATCATAAAGGTTTTATTTAAACCCCTTTGTGGATATCTAGTTGTTATTAATCGATAAACACTAGATCCCTGATTCAATCATGATGTTTTTTGTTAGTGTGCCAATTCTAATAAATAAAAACATACAACTAGACTCCAAATTCACTGTTGTGTTGCACTAGAAAAGTAATACAAAGCAAGAAGGTTTGGTCCACAAAGACACAAAACTATTTTGTAACACCTAGAATTTAGGTATCCGTTTTAACCCTTTAGTTATGTTTAATTTCCAAGTTTAGTCCCCGGTGGCAAAATCGTAAATCTAAAGTCCTTTGGAGTATGCGGGCCGTACACCCTCGTACGTAGGGCGTACTCCAGAGCGCCTTAGAACGCTACGTGTACGCAATGCGTACGTAGCCAGGGTGCAAACCCAAAATGTTAGGTTTCAGACCCTATTTAAACACATTTATGGCCTCATGCACCTTCTTACCTTCAACCTCCCTCCTCATCTCGAAACCCTAAAGAGTGTTTGTGCATTGTGAAGCTTGTTGAGCCATTTTTGGTGCCATTTGGAGCTTTTGGAGTAGATAGAAGAGCATTGAAGTGGTGATGTTTCACTCAAGGGTTTGGATCCAACATTTTGTCCCCCTTGTGCACCTTGTGGAGCTAAAAAGTTTCATACTTAATGAAGTAATCTCTTGGATCTAGTTTTTGCTGAAGTTTTTCCCTTTTTGGTCCCAAACTTATTCTTTGTGAGTAGAAGGTACTCTAAGGCATTTGAGTTGTCCTTTCAGAAGTTTTAAGGGGTGTTACGTCATAAATTAGATTCTTGGTCACTAGTTTCCCTCCATTTAAGTGCTAGATTGTCTTAATGGGTTAAGAGACTAGGTTTTTTGGTGTTAAGGACTTAATAGCCATGCTAGACCATAAAGTTGGAAACTTTATGGTTTAGAGCTTCTTTTGTGACCTAGATATGAAGTTTGGACATAGGTGCTTAGGGAATTAAGCACTTATTTAGAGGTCGGCAAACAACCTCGTACACAGGGCGTGCCGAAGGGTACGATGAGCGTATGAGGTCATCGCCCTGATCCTTGGTCAAATGCGAGGTAAGCCCCACATATTGACTGAGTCAACCTGATTGACTTTGACCTGGATTTTGACTAGGGTTTGACCTAGGGGTATTTTAGGTATTTGAATGGTAGTCTGAGTTTTGGTTACTATTGTTCGTAAAGGTGACCGGTAGTGAGGATTTCAGAGCAGTGTGTCAGTTCAGCTTTTTGTTTGTCTGTGAGGTAAGTTTCCTTGCCAGATCCATGGGTGGAAGGAACCAATATCGGTCCATTGTTTGTTGTGTAGAATTTTGGATGCCTTGTGATAATTATATGGAAGACGAGAATCAAGCTCCTGATATTTGTATGAAAGACCAGGATTTGGACCCTGGCAGTTATATGTAAAACCAGGATCTGGCCCCTAATATTTGTATGAAATACCAGGATTTGGCCCTCAATACTAGGGATGAGATTTAGAACCGGAAAACCGGACCGGAACTAGAACCATTAGAACCAGAACATGTAAAACCGGTCCGTGTCCTGGGTTTAAAGAAAGGCTCTATTCGGGTTCCAAGTAATTCAGGTTTCGGGTCCTTCGGGTCCGGGTAAACCGGGTTGAAGAACCGGAACCGTGTTAGGAACTGAAACCAGTTTTAGGGGCCGGAACTGGTTTCTATGAAAAGTTTAAAACAAGCATATCTCATTCGTTTGAAGTCAAATTGTCCTGAGGTTTTTTACAGAGTGTAGTTTATCGTTAGTACATGATTTTAGACTATAATTTTTTCATTTTTGGGTTTATATTCATTGACTTACAGTCACTCAAAGTCATGATATCAAAGTGGAAATTTTATGTTTTTAAGCTTTTTTTGTATTCTGTGATAGTTTTAAAACATGCATATCTAATTCGTTTGAAGTCAGAATAGCATGCAATTTTTTCCAAAGTGTAGTATAAAGTTTGTAAATGATTTTAGACTTTAATTCTATCATTTTTGGTTTTATATTCATTGATTTATAGTCTCCCAAAGTCGAGATATCAAAGCCGTAAATTTTCTATTTTTCAGCTTTATTTTTGTACTTTGTGAAATTTTAAAACATGCATATCTAATTCGTTTGAGGTCAAATTATCATGAGCTTTTTTGAAACGTGTAGTTTAGAGTTAGTATATGGTTTTAGACTATAAGTTTGTCATTTTTGGTTTAGTATTCAATGACTTACAGTCCCCTAAAGTTGGGATATCAAAGTTGAAAATTTTCAAAGTTCAACCACTAAGTAATTACCAAAAAAATTCTGGTTTTCCCAGGTTTTCCGGTTCTAGACCCACTTTGATGTTTCCGGGTTTTCTGGTTCTAGACCTACTTTACCCGGAACCGAACTAGAACCGTTTCATATATACCGATCCAGTTTTCGGTCCTACAAAATCTCATTAACTGGTTCCCGGGTTTTCCGAGTTTTGGTCTACCGGTCTGAGTTTGGACCCACTTTCATCCCTACTCGGAACTGAACGGAAAGACTATGATTTGACCCATAACATTTATCTTCTTTCATGTGTAGTATTTGGTACTTGGGGAACTCACTAAGTATTACGCTTACAATTTATGTTTATGATTTTAGGTATTTACAGTCCAAAGGGAATGGCCCGATGTGATGGCACAACATCCTCCGCTCATGGATTCCTCATTTGAAATAATTTGTACAATGATGTTTTGGATATTACGACTTGATGTTTATTTTGAACAGTTTAATGAATGAGTTGGCTAGCTTTTTTTTTTTGTAAAAAAAATTACCATTATTTTTGGGTTGTTACAAGTTGGTATCAGAGCATTGGTTTGAAAGATTCGGGCACACTTTCGGGTGTGTCAGAACTCAAAATGAGAAAATGATAATTTTCTTAAGAAAATAAATAATTGAACTTAAAAAAATGATTTTATCAAAAGGGAGGGGGTGTGATGCGTGCGATCAGTCGAGCTCAAGTAAGTGGTTCCCAAGTTAACCACACTTATGTGTTATGATTAATGTGAGAAATGCATGCTAGATTAGGGCTAAGGATACCTTCAGGAAACATATGATAGAATTGCCTAATTTATGTGATGCCTTATAGCCCAATAGAACTTGATGCCATGTACTATTTGGAATTGATATTGACTTAGCTAATTGCTAAGTGTATTCTTTCAAAGTTGTATATGATTAGGATTGTATACACTAGAATGATTGATTTAGCCTCATTTCATATTCCTTGTTTGGTTGTCGACTTAGGGTAGAATCTTCATTTGACATTCTATGTGATCATATTTTGTGTACAACTTGCATGCATAAGGAAACCAACAGTGTTGATTTAGGTTCTTGGTACTGCGAGTGGTGAAAGTTGAGAGTTCCATGGAGAGTCTAGGATATGTATGCTGTGTGGAATAGGATTTGTTTTGGGTTGTAGTGTGGAAACTTAGAGGAATCAGAATTGACCTTGAGGAAGTTACACGTAGGTGTGGAAGGTAGTATTGGGCCTATACTACTAAAAGCACAGGACCTGTACCTAAGACAAGAGAAAACCTGACAACTCTATGGAGGCCTTTGTGCTGGGAATTTCCCTTGAGTCATAAACTGATTGTTAGTATGTTGTGTTTCTGTTTGAGGATGGTGATGATTACCCAAGAAGGATCAGGTTCGGGATCTGGTTTAGGCTCGGGTTCAGGTACTAAACCGATTGATGAGAGGTTGCGTGAGTTCATGCCGGCTGAGGTTACTTGTGGTATTTTGGATGCTATCCCTGTGCTGTTTGGTACCATCAATGAGGGGATTATGGAGCTTATGGATGAGAGGGTCAAGACTTTTCAAGTCGAGATTGATGTGGGTTAGATTGGAGTTTGAGCTCCCCCATACTGCGAGTTCAAGGCATGTGGAGCTCCTGAGTTCTTTGGGGCTAAGGAAACCCATCACTATCCGTCGTTAGATCGCTGTCATGGAGAATGCTCAGCTAAATAGCTTTTTCCTTAAGGGAGGGGGGGGGGGGGGAAACGTGGGATTCACATCCTGCCTTTTGAGGGACAGAGCACAGGACTAATGGGAGGAGGTTACTCGGGCTGTAAGGATGATTGTGGTGGCAGTGATGACATGGGAGGACTTTATTCAGAGGTTTCAGAGGGAGTTTTCACCAGCTATCAAGGTGCAACAGGTGGCGAGGGAATTCCAAGACCTTCACCAAACTACATAGACTCTAGTGGAGATTATCGCCAAATTCAAGGAGAGAGCATTATTGGTCTCGTAGTATGATGCGGATGAGGAGATTAGGAAGACGAGATATCATGACATGGTGAGGGAGGATATAAGAGAGTTTGTGAGCTTTTCGAGGTGTATGACCCTAAATGATATGATCGAGAAGGCCTACGAGCAGGAGATTGAGATGGAGCTCCGGACGAAGCGGAAGCCAAAGCAGGTTCAGACAACGGTGGGCCAGACTAAGAGGCCAAAGACCTCTGATGCTCAAACTATGGGTCGGTTGGGTCATGGTCGTTGTGCCAAGTGCGGAAAGCCATATAGTGGAGCTTGCTGATCTGCAGGATCAAGATTTTTTAGTTGTGCCCATTCGGGGCATGTGAGCAGGAATTACCCTAAGAGGGCTCTGATTTGCTTTCATTACAATCAGACCGGCCATAAAAAGTTTGATTGCTCGAGGTTATCTAGGGGAGCAGTGGCGGTGCCTGGGCCAACCACCTTGAGGATTACTAACGACCGTTGGGGCAAGGTGGAGGCTTTTGTGGTGAAGAGCATGGCTTTTCAGCTGACCACCGATGAGGCCCGTACAGTACTTGTAACGAACCAATTTTCACGTCCAAAAATTTCGTTTTAAAAACATTACATTCGAAACATTAATAGTTAAAAACATTGTTTGATCAAACCATAAGAAAACGTAAACCATGTCTAAAAGCCAAATCATACAACCATCAAAATATCAGAGTATAAATCCCAGAGAATCTCGTAAGTACGGAAACCAATGTGTGTGCATGATGTGCCGCTACCGCTCCGGCTCCTTCCCCTTTGACGAAGAGGTACCTGAAACCAAAACTGTAAACTGTAAGCACAAAGCTTAGTGAGTTCCCCCATCGTACCACATACCATACAAACAAATAACACGCATACTGCCAGGCTATTCTGGGGTGCCTGACTACCCGGTACGACCATTCTGGGGTGCCGACTACCTGTGTCAAGCCATTCTGGGGTGCCTACTACTCATGTCAAGCCATTCTGGGGTGCTGACTACCCATGTCAAGCCATTCTGGGGTGCTGACTACCCATCGGTCCTAACAACCGATCCTCAGGGACTAGTCCCCTCCTACTACCTCTATCGCATATAACATAATAGGCCAGCATGCAAACACATCGTCACGTACTGTCAGACATTTCTGGGGTGTCTGACTACCCTCCGGTCCTAACAACCGAACTCTACTATTGTCACATATAACATAACATGCTAGCACATAACATATCAGATAGTAGCAACCTAGATGATGTCACAAAGACAATCATCTAACATACGACTCCTACTGGTGGGCCGGCATTGTGGCCGTAGACCCACCGCTACTGGAAGGTAACTCACCTCGAAGTAGCTGCTGATCTGAGCAGGAACTGACTGTCTACTGCTGCTGCTGTTGCTCCGGAAATCCTCCGGCTGCAATTCCCATAACATACTCAATCAAACACTGCTAACTGTCCTTTGGGGTAAAATGACCATTTTACCCCTGATCATGACCTAAGTCAAAGTTAGAGTCAACTTTCAATTGACCCGACTCGCCGAGTCCCTACCCAAACGTTTGCCCTGAATCCCGTTTCTACTCGTCGAGTTAGGCGACGACTCAACGAGTTCTCCTTCTAAACTGATACTCAAGTCCTTCATCCTACTCGCCGAGTTGTATGAACAACTCGTCGAGTTCATCTTCATCCGAAGAACACTTATGCTAAGACTCGCCGAGTTGTATGAACAACTTGCCGAGTCTGTTCTTGATCTAAGGAGATTGCCTTGAACTCACCGAGTCAGGGCATTGACTCGCCGAGTTCCTCCATAGATGAGTTCAGCTTCTGACCTACTGACTCACACCCCGTGACTCACTGCTCACTCGACACTACGAAACGGGGACAAACTCGGAGACTCGCGAACAGACTCGCTGAGTCACATGAATGACTTGCCGAGTCGTTGCCATGCACTCACTAAATACACAGATCTGCTCGATTCCAGTCCATGCCATTCGCAGATTTGGACTCCTAGAACACGAATCACACGTAAAGTTTCCAAATTTACGTGTAGATATTCACCAATATAGATTTTAGGGTTCAATATGCACTCAAAAGGGTAGATCTAGGGTCTTCATGTAATAAGAGTCCATAAAGGCAATAGATCTAAGCTCCTGGAGCTCAACAATGCCTAGATCTAAGGGCCAAACAACTTATTACGGAATAATTTGCACATACAAACTTGGGGATTGGCTCAAGAATGACTTAAATGAAGTAATGAGCATAGAAACAGGGGGAAAACGGATTATTCCTCAAAGGAACTGCTGAGGGAGTACAAGGATGCCTGGATTCCTTCTCTTCCTCTTGATCTTCTTCCCCTTTTGCCTCAAAACCAGGAACCAGGTGCTACAAATCTCCCCCACTTATTTTAGACTTCGTCCTCGAAGTCTGCTGCTCGATCCTGAAATAGCTCGGGGTAATGCTCCATCATCTCATCCACCGGCTCCCAAGTCCATTCCGAACCCTTGCGGTGCTGCCATTGCACCTTCACTAGCTCCACGTTCTTGTTCCGCAAATCCTTCGACTTCCTGTCGAGGATTGCGACTGGGCGCTCAATGTAATTCAGGCTATCATCAACCTGAATATCCTCTAACGGCACTACCGCTGAATCGTCCACTAGGCACTTCCGCAGCTGAGAAACATGGAAAGTGCTGTGGATCTGGCTGAGCTTGGCTGGCAGATCCAGCCTATACGCCACCTTGCCCACTCGGGCTACGACCCTGAACGGTCCGATGAATCTCGGGCCCAACTTGCCCCGCTTCCTGAATTGAATGACGCCTTTCCAAGGCGACACCTTCAGGAGAACCATATCCCCGACTTGGAATTCCAAGTCGGATCGACGCTTGTCGGCATAACTTTTCTGCCGACTCTGAGCAGTCTGAAGCCTGCTCTGGAACTCCTAAATCCTCTCGGTCATCTTGAGCACCACTTCGGTGCTCCCCATGACTCTCTGGCCAACCTTACCCCAACATATCGGGGTCCTGCACCTCCAACCATACAACATCTCAAATGGAGGACGGTCAATACTCGCGTGGTAGCTGTTGTTGTATGAGAACTCGGCCAGGGGAAGATAGGTATCCCAGCTACCACCGAA